>NC_046300.1:33853287-36755787 GCF_004115265.2 Rhinolophus ferrumequinum
TTGTTACCATAGGCAGAAACAATAGGGCCACAGGGGAGAGAGAGGGAGAAAGGGAAGGAGGAAATAAGGAAAGACAAAGGAGGGAGGAAATGAGATCACCTTTTTAAAAAAGTGCAGCTATGGTAGCAGCCAGAACTAGATTTCGTCCCAGAACAGTCCAGGACCCATCTTGCCCCTCAAGGTGAACTTTAGATAATTATCATAGATTGTGATATTATTAGTATTACAGGCAAGGAAAATCTCCACCCCCTGTGTCTCCATGACAGTTCCAACAACAGCCAAATAAGGACAAGAGAATCCCTCCTCCCAACAGGAAGAAGTGGTCAGTGAGGACCCTCCTAGGAATGCCTATAACACCACCCCTAAAATTCTAATATTTCACACCCTCATTTTAGAAGTAATAAATTCCTATGCCTCGTTGTTCTTCAGTGTAGTTGCTCTTCTCCTGGCCTGCCCACTCCCACCACTGGGGAGTGTATTATCTTCTTTTCTTGTAATAAATCCACTGCTTGCTTGGCTTATTTGGTGTGCCGTGAATTCGTTCCTGTAACGAACTAAGACCCCATTTTTTTTGCAACACCTTCAAAACTTTCCTTTTAAATGGCAGCATATTATTCTGATTATAGTTTATATTATTATTCCCCTATTGTTGAGTATTTACATTCCTTCCAAATATTTTTGCCATTAAGAGGGATTCTGACAGTTGCATTGTATTCATAAGAGTAGAAATTCTACAGGGAGGAGTGGGCCATTCTTGGGGTTTCTTTGGCTTACCAGGAATCTCATCTACATTATTCCTCCTCCAGCCCTCTCCTCACACACCCGCCCTCTCCACCCTGACTGTTGTAATGAACCTGGTTACACAGCCACCTAAGGAGAGTGTCATGTAGCAGGTAGAGCAAAGGAAGGGGAGAAAAAATTCCCTTGGAACTCACACCCATTCAGGCAAGATGAGTTAATCACCTTTTAACAATTCAGACCTTACCAATCTTAAATAGCTTTGACAGCTGGAAAAATTAAGACCATGTCAGGACTCTTATTGGTTTTGAAAACATTATAAATCCTTTTATTTCAAAAGGGCCAAGTGAAAGATTTTTAAATCCTGTTAAGAATTTTAGCCTTTATCCTGAGAGCAATGGGTAGCCATTAAATGGTTTCAAACAGAGGAGTGATGACCTGACCTGATTTTTTTTTTATCTTGAAGGAACACCCTGGTTTGGAGGGCAGTAGGATTTAATGATTAATGGGATGGAGGTTGAGGGACAGGGAGGACCCCAGCATGACCCCAGGACAGCTGGGTGGGTAGGATGAAGAGCAGAAAGGGAATGACAGAATAGTTCCCTTTTAAACTAAGTGAGCTAGGCGTGCATGAGGGTAGGGCCTGGAGTAGGCCAACTTACAGATGCTCATCCCCCAGGGCTCTTGCTTGCTGGCTAGAGACTTGGTCAAGGGACTCAGGTCCAGAAGGGAGGGCCACACAGGTCAGGCCAGCCCATGGAATTGGAGGGTTCTAGAAAGCCACAGCTGGCCCAGCAGGAGAAATGGGGACACTGGGGAAGGCCATGAAGTATTAGCAACCTATGAGACTGCTAATATCTTCCTTCTTGTGAAGGGCCTCTGGGACCACCCCATCTTCAGGAGCTGTTTTTGCTGGAGGTCATCAAGTCCCCTGGAGAGTTTTGATTCAAAGAGTCTTCATAATTTCATACTTAGGAGCAAGCACCACCCCAGATGTAGCCCCAGGAAGAAAATCCCCTGGTCCCTGTCTTCCCAGGACAAGTCCAAGGTGACTGGTACAGGCTCAGATCAGAGAGGTGCAAAGGCAAAGTTTAATCTCATGGCATCTAAAAAGGTGAAGTGATGGGTTTATTCTGGGCCCCGAAGAACAGGTTGATTTCCACAGGTGGGTGGGAGGGGACAGAACATTCTCGGAAGAGGAAATACCTGGTGTAAAGATCCAAAGCAGGGAAAATATAGGATGGGCCTGAGCCGTAGGTGCTTTGAAGAAGCATGACTCTTTCTAGATGGAGATACAACTGTACTGCTCAGACTCACAAGGTTATGAGGCTCTGGGGCAATAATCTAACTTTGGTCCCAAAAACATCTTTATCATCAGTGGCTGAGATAAAAATTGTCACCCCAATAAATTAAAACAAAAAAAAATTCTTGTGACATTATCTGGGGAAAATGCTAGAAAGCTCAGTCCTTAAGTTGCCCTCCAAAAAGCAACTTCCCAGAGTCTCTAGAGGTGCATTTTTTGTTCTAGCCTGGTCTCTCCTTGCCTCTTACTTTCCTACCTGTATTTTTTCTTTTGTCATCTTTCTATTTAAGCATTTAGATGAGATAAGGTATGTCAAAATAAGCCTATAAAACACTAAACCTTCATATTATCTTTCAAAACACATCCAATGCCCACCAAATCTTCAGAAGGGCCTTGAGTCGTAATGGGTAGAGCCAGATGGGGCAAGGTAGGCAGGGCCCGGGAGAGAAGCCTAAATGAAGTACAGGAAGGGGCCAGCCTTGGCAGGGGATTCTGGGAACAGTGTTTGGAATGAATTGAATTGAAAGCACAGGAAGTTCTCAGGACCTCAGAAGGTGGTTCAAGTCTACCTGTATACACAGAGTGGCTTCAATTGAAGCTCATCAGCAAGATCAGAAGCCAGGTAATTTTCACCCAAATGTTATATTCAAGGGTTGAGAGGAGATTTTCAGGCTTCACAGTTTCCACACCCAGGAAACGAGGTTCCCTTTTGTGTAGGACATCCTGAAATGTGAGGGGCTCAGGGACCTGGGAATTGGGTCGGGATTTGGTGATGGTCTTGGAGCAATTGTGGATTTGCTGCAGTTTGGCAGGGTGGGCATGGGGAGTGGGATAGGCTGGGATCTGAGCTTCACCATGGACTTGGGAGTAGAGGGAAGGGAGAAGCCCAGCGTCACTAAGAACCTTTAATTTAGCCATTTTACTGAGAACTTACAAGTTGAGTTATTCGTCGTTGAACTTCATTTGGCAGGCAACAGGTTCAATACGTAATTTATAATTGTACCTTATGATTTACATAAATTTGCAATTGTTTATAAGTACTGGGGATGCTTTTTGTTCCTCTAAGGCCAAGAACCACAGATGCCCAAAAAGGAGATTTGCCAGCAACAAGGGAGAAACCCCCAAGCAGCTTCCAGTTTCTATCCTTTTCCAGTTTCTATCCTTTTGGCATTTTTCAGGCTGTGCTTCCCTTTTGCAGGGAGAGGTCAGCCTGAGGCCAGGGTGGGTTTGGGGATGGGGCAGACCCCAGAATCACACTATCTAGGATTAAGTCCAAGCTGGAGGTTGGGCCACACTTTCTTCCTCTGTGTGATTCTTTGACTGGAGGCTAATCAATGATTATCTGGGGCTATCCCTGATCTCTCTCTCAAACTCCAGATTGGGAAGTAGGCCAGTAAGTCCAGTTACATTTGGGCTCAGAGGGACAGGGACTGCCAGCTCCAAAGACTGAGTAGACAGCGGGTAGCAGTGAAGTCTTCAGGAGGAGGAGCAGGATACTAGGTAAATGGGGTATACTTTGAAGTAGCTATTTTGATCCAGCCATTTAGTGGTCACGGACGGTTTAGCACGGATAAAAACTATATAATCAGGAGATTTGAGAGAAGATACCTAAATAGCAAACGATTTCATATTCAGTAACTGCAAATACAAAGCATGAAACTGTTTTCTTAAATTGTCAGCAAATGTTTAGTGATTGTTTACCATGAGGCTGGCACCCAGCGGGCACTGAAGACAGTAATAAATGACCACCAGCAGGATCAGAGGGGATAGATAAAAGGAGCAGTCACCAAAAATTAGGTAACTGTAATTCATGATACACGCCTTAGGAATAACATTAGCACTATCAGTAATAATACCCAACACTAATTGGGTTGACTATTTGCCAAGCCCTGAGCTGAGGGGTCTTCAATTCATCCCCTCATTTAGTCCTCACAACTCCATGAGGCAGATGTGTTTATCATCCCCACTTTACAGTGATGAAAAAACCTGAGATGCAGAGAAGTTAAATGACTTGCTAAGAAGAGGCAGAGCTGTGATTTGAACCAAGGTCTGACTCCCGAGAAGCATGCACTTGACCATGAAGTAAATAGCAGAGTGTCTGAGGGAAAATAAAAGACATGACTTTAGCATGGGGATGATCTCTCCGCACTCCCTATACCCTCACCCTTTCCCTGCTTTTCTAGCCCAAGTAGGATGACAACACTATTGACCTACTGACCTAGTAACTAGGACTGGAGTGGCTTTGAGTCAGAAGCAGAAAATGCCAGACAATTTCACATCCACCTGTTGGGTCATGAAGAAAGACTAGGAAGGAGTTAGGGTCAGGGACAGGATACTCGAGTCTTGCCAACATAATTACATCCCTTGCACTCTGTGATCAAAATGATTGAGTCAGAACGTTTTGCTTTGTGCCAGTCATCTGATTAACTCCCAAAATGGCTATCCACGGTAGTGTTACCTGAATGAATTTACCACAGAGCTGAACCTGTTTCATAGGCAAGTCAGTATCCTGAAGTTAGTCTGCCTGGACAAGCCTGACTCCCAGCAATCCAACTCATAGTAGGCTGAAGTATATGACCAGATACCCACGTCTTCAGTAACAGTTGGTGTTAGTCCTTCAGTAACTGCAATGCTCTTCTGTCAACTGGGGCACCCTTTTCCCAACATCAGCAATCCCAAGGAGCCAAATGAGTCATCAACAGGCAGGGTGGTGAACGTATCCCACAAGTCACAGGAGACAGATTTCATCCGAGTCAGAGTAGGGCTTAGTAAGTCATCTCCATTTCATAGCAGGGCTCATCCGTATGAGCTCCAGTTTCATGTGGCTCTTTTCTGGACAGTGATGGGTAATAAGTGCCAACTTCTGGCCTCTTGGCTTTACCCTACTTCTTTTTCCCTTTTATTCTCCAACCTCATCCCGCATTCTTATTTCATGCATTCCCCATACAATACAATTAAGTTGCTGATCATTCGGTTATAACCTTCCAAACGTGCCGCCCCCACCGCCTCCCCATATTAAATCAGGGAGGTCATCTTGAAGAGTGGGTTGGTTGTTCCCAAGTTCTTCATTTATTGATGGAATTTTATTTTTTGTTTAGTCTCAGATATATTAGGCTGGACCATATAAAATTGCAATTTTGGTAGGTCAAAGATAGTCAAAGCAGCAACTTCATGTGGTTCAACTAACACCAGACCTATTAGGGGTCGGCTTAATGAGTCCAACTCGCTTCTGTAAGCCTTGGTGGTAGGTGCCTGGGGGAGAGGGCGTCATGCATGGCAGCCCTTTACCTCTTTCTGGAAACAAGCTTTTCTGGGTAGCCATTGGTGTCTGAGGCCTTGCCCCTCTTGCTATCCGTTCATCCTCCAGCCAAGGCCTTACCTTAATATCAAGTGTGAACAAAGGAGGGACTTGAGGCAGAGGGAGAAGGTCAAATTCTTTGTTATGTGTGACAGAGTATGTGTTCTGAGACCAAGGAGAAACAATTTTAAGGAACACTTTTAGATAGTCCGTGGTTTGCGCATTCCTGTTAATGTGGAAAATGGGGGTCTCATGGAGACATTTTACATTTACAAACATCACTCAAACATCTATGTGAAGTAGGTTGTATACACAACACTATTCCTACCTGCAAGGGTTTTCAGTGTGCTATAATTGTATGTATACAGTGTGTCTGCTTCTAGCTACCAGCTTACCATACAGTAAGTTCTGTGAGGGTAAGGCCTATTTCTGATTTACGAGGTCACACAATTAAGTTTGCAAACTCATGCTAGAAAAAGTGCTACGTAACTCATGGCTGACGATCACTACGGTCACCTTCCAAGTACTCCCCTTGGGAAGCTATACACCGATGCCAGTGCCTAATCCACCCTTCAAAGCAATTTTGGAACTCTTTTTCTGGAATGGCCATCAGAGCTGTCATCGTATTACCCTTGATGTCCTGAATGTCATCAAAATGTCTCCCTTTCAATATTTCCTCTATCTTTGGGTAAAGAAAGAAGTCACTGGGGGCCAAATTAGGTGAGTAGGGAGGATGTTCCAATAGACTTATTTGTTTATTGGCTAAAAATTCCTTCACAGACAGGGCCATGTGAGCTGGTGCGTTGTCGTGATGCAAGAGCCATGAACTGTTGGCGAAAGGTTCAGGTCGTCTAACTTTTTCACGCAGCCTTTTCAGCACTTCCAGATAGTAAACTTGGTTAACTGTCCAGTTAACCAATGAATAATCCCTCTGATATCAAAAAAGGTTAGCAATATCGTTGCAACAAGTTTGAGAACTTGATTGTCAGACCTCGTACTAATCCTTAAGTCTTGTCTTAGGGCCTGGCATACAGTAGGTGGTCATTAAATAAATGCTTTACACTAGTGAATAAGTAAATAAGTGAATGAATGAATGAAGGAATGAATGAATGAATGAGTTAAAAATCATGGGACTATCAAGAAGGCATTAAGTACCATAACAAATGAAAGGTCTCTGGGCTTTTAAAGATCAGGAACCAGGCTGCTTGTAGAAGAAGTCAGCAGAGGCTCCCACAAGGAGGTGACTTGAAAGCAGTTGCTCTCCAATTAGAAAAGGTTGGTGGAACAGCTCAGGCAGTAGCATAGTCTGCCTCAGAGCTGTGAGACAGGAAGCCACAAGTGAAACGAAGCCACAAATGAAAAGTTGCTCCTCATTTCCTGGCAAGCTCTTTGGCCAGCATGAGCTGCATTCCTTTGAGTTGAGTATGTGTGGAATTTGCAGCCTAGGTAGCAGGATGGGACTTGGAACAAATAGCCCAACAAAAAAGAACTCAGGGACAATGGGGTTGGGCCCAGTTGCCCTTTGCCAGCTCTTGAGCTCACAGAACATTGGGCTCCGGGGGGCTTTGTTGAGGGAGATAAATGATGTCCTTTGGATTGTACCACTTCAGAGGACTCAGAAATTTCCATGTTCAGACAGCATTAGGATCCTTCGAAGATGTGTTGAAATACCTGGGAATAGTCTGAGCCCTCGCCACTATTCAACTTTTCATCTAGCCAGGACAAGGGAAGGTCTGTTGTGCTTTCAAGATGGAGAATATTGGAAGGCAGAGGGGAAGATACCTTCATCAAGGGTGAGCTGGAGGGTGCTTCATTGGCAGGGTGATAATGAGGGGGTGGTGAGGGTAGGATTCAGGGCTCTGTGTAACTGCTTTGGAGGAGCGTGGCAGGAGAGATGTAAGAACAACTGTTGGGAATATATGCTGTCAGTTTCAGGGCAAGGGAAAGCAAAGAGGAAGCAACTGGCTTCATGGACGAGAGAATAACTATAGACAATGACACAGTCAAAAAGACACTGGTGTCTCTGGTGGCCTGACCTGAATTGCGTACACCTGATCAAGCTTTGGGAGCAAGCCATCAATCACAATGAAAAATGTAGTGCGGAATTTTGCTGTGTCAACTACTGTTTCTTCTCTACATGTTCCCAACTAATTATTTCCTTCAAGACACTGATATATTGATAAGGACCTAAGAAAGGGAGGGCAGAATTCCAGTTATTCACATCTAGATCTTCTCTTCTAAGATTATAAGGGAGTTGAAGGCAGGAGTGATGAATCACTCAACCTAAAATAAGGCACACAGACTTAACTATAGCTAAATAGGTGTTTCATAGATAAGGAAGAAAAGAACAGACAGAAGGAAGGGAGGGCGGGAGATGGAGGGAAAGGAGAGAGAAAGGAAGGGAGGGAGGGAGGGAAAGAAAAATTAGGTCAGAGATGGTAAGGGTGGTGAGGGTGGGGTACAGTACAGAACTTGGCCTGTATCACAGGAGGTAAGTGGTGTCACAGAAGCAAGTTACCTAGGGACCCATCTTGGTTGTTTGGGGTTAGTTTATATTTGGGGAACAATATGTAAGCATGTTGCTGTTGGCCAAGTTTAGGTCCTTGATTTACTTCTCTGACATATTCTGGATTTAGTTCTTTAATAGTAGTGTGGGGAAGGGCTGCAGAAGACAATCTTTAATGGGGAAACTAGAGGAAAAGACAAAGAAGTAGCTCTGTTTACTGGTTGTACTCTATCCCATGAGGCTATAAACCTATGTCTGAGTCATTTCCTCAGTGGTTGCGACAGTTCTCTCCTCTGTCCTCAGGAGGAAGTGGAACGTGTAATACTTTACATTAGACCTTTTTCATATGCAAGGATTCATTTCATTCTCAAGGCCCAGAGAGTACTTAAATGGTAAACTCAGGTTTTGCAGGGGCATTTTGTCCCCATCCCTTGATATGCATTCCCCTCCTTATATCAGGGATAAAAGCTAAGGATAAATTGCAGTCATCATCCAGACTCAAACCAGGATACTATTTAAACATGTATTAAAAAATCATTTATCTCGCATCCAATGCATGTTAAGCGCTGTGCTAGGCAGTTAACAGGTACACTTTCACCACTTATCTTCCAAGAACTAATAATCTCCATTTTACAGATTAGGAGCTTGATCAGATTTATTTAGCTTGACATTAGTAGACATACCTAGTAGAGGGAGGAGCTCAGACAAAATCAATCCCCTTCTAGCTACCTACTGGTTTATTATGTCTTTTAGTAAACGAGACCTAAACTTCAAGCCCACTGTTCTCCTTTTAATAATAACTATCCCCTAAGATGAAAATGAATAGTTGTCAGATCAGAGAGGGTGGAAGTACAGAGGCGAGCAGAGGAGGCTGTAGCATCTTTAACACAGCTACCTTAACGCAAGTGCCTTTTCGTTTCGCTAAAGTTCAAACGGCAAGGCCACAGTCTGCTCTGGCCCAGAAGACACACGTGTATCCCACGCATGCGCCCATACTGGACCCGCCTGCCCCTTAGACCAGACTTCTTTGGCCCAGTCACCAGCCAGCCCTCTAAATGCCCACCCTCAAGGCTAAACCTTCTGCCAATCGGGAGGCCGGAATCATCAAGCACGTCACTTATTTAGCATATACCCTCTTCGCCCCGCCCCCACACCACGGCCCCGCCCCGCCCAAAGCAGGGATTGTGGCCTAAGCGCCTTGTATTGGCACCTGATTGGCTCGTTTGCCAGCTCCGCCTCCGTCTCCACCCGCCGCCCTCCCAACCGCGCTCCCACAGCGGCGGACGGATCTTAACACGCACGCGCGGGAGCTGCCTCTCTTCTGGTGGCCCGCCCTCCCTCCTCCCCCTCCCTCCCTTCCCCACCCCTTGTCCCCCTCCTCTCCGGGCCTGCGCGCGCGCGCGCGCGCCTCCCTCCTGCACGCGCCGCCGCTAGTCCACCACTCTCGCCGGAGCTTCTGGCCCGCGCGGTCCTTTTCCCGTCCGGCTGCGGAGCGGGCGGGACCCTGCACCGTGGTCGCGACAGCAGCAGCAGCCCCGCGGGCTCCGGCGGCGGCAGCGGCTCGCGATCTCACAGGCGGACCGTACCACCGCCCGCCGGCACGCGGGGGGAGCTGCCCGCCCCGCCGCACACGCCTCGGCAACCCCGCGGGGCTGAGGCGTCGCCGCGCCCGGGAGCCTGAGTGCTGAGCCGGCCTCGACCCCGAGGTCGGAGCCCCGCGGGCCGCGCTCGCCGCCGGCCCCACCCATCCGGGCCGAGGAGGCCACGGCCATGGCGGAGACAGAGGAACGGAGCCTGGACAACTTCTTCGCCAAGAGAGACAAGAAAAAGAAGAAGGAGCGGAGCAACCGGGCGGCGAGCGCCGCGGGCGCGGCGGGCGGCGCCGGCGGGAGCAGCGGAACCGCAGGCGCGGCGGGCGGTGGGGCGGGCGCGGGGGCCCGGCCGGGCGACGGCGGGACCGCGGGCGCGGGGGCCGCGGGCCCTGGGGCCACTACCAAGGCCGTGACGAAGGTGAGGGGCCGGGGCTGCGCGCTTGCGCCCATGTGCCCGCCCCCGCCCGTCTGCCTGCCTGGCGGAGCGTCCGGGAGGGGCCTCCAGGGGCTGGTCAGCGGGCTGACGGGCGCGGAGGCTGGCCACGTGACGTGGGCTTCTCAGGTCGTGCCGGCTCTTCTCCCCGCGGGACCCCCTCCACCCTACTCCTGACTCGCCCCTCTGTACCCCGCTTGGCTGGAGCCAAGACCAAGGCAGGAGCACCCTCGAGAGGAAATTAGTCTGGGTCTGAGTGCCCAGAACAGAGACCAGAGTGACGTGTACTCTGAGTAATTTAGTGTTCTGACTTCAGCCCAGTAGTCGGAGCTGAATTTTCTAATAACCGCATTTGTGGCAACTCATTGGCATTACTTGGTCTCTAAACCCGTAAAAGAAAAAGTCACATGGCAACACTGAGGTGGATATTTAGTTGTGGGCTTACTGTTGACTTATTCATTCGGCTTTTCCTGGTTACTTTTCAAGTAACAGCTCTGGTGAAGGAACCCGGTGGAAATGATAGTGTTTGACTGCCGGGCACGTTTGTCCTCCAGCCTAGTCGACCTCGGGATCAAGCAAGGGCTTCTGCCAGGAAACGAGTCCATACTTTAGGTTCCAGCCACTTGATCTCCTTTTCATAGTCTAGAATGTGCCTAAGTGGTATTTTTACGAATAGCTTTAATTGATTAAATGGTATGTGTTTTACAGGATGAAGATGAGTGGAAAGAATTTGAGCAAAGAGAAGTTGATTACAGCGGCCTCAGAGTCCAGGCAATGCAAATAAGGTACGGTTTGGTTACAGAAATGTTGAGATAACCCTTCGGATGGGTATTGTGTGTTTGGTTTTTCTTTAGCCTCAAAACAGAATCAAAGTAGCCTTGTGATTCAGATATACTTACTAGGGCTATAATGATAGTGTCTGTTCCTTCTCTCTGTGATGGCAGTCATTCTATATACTGATCAAATCAGCAGCCAACTCCAAAATCCTGGGAGAGCTTGCCTATTTCCAGTGCTGGTTAGGTTATTTTTATTTGAGACAGCTAAAATTGATTTTGTGGTTTCAAAATATTTACTTTTTATATTGGTGAGTTGAACTTAGCAGTTTTCCTTTTTGTTTCAAAAGCAACATGGATGGTTTTCAGATCCTCTTCTGATAAACAAGTTAATACATATTTTTGTAACTGAAGCATACTTACAGAGAAGAACAGATTTTACATACAGTGAAACCAACCTGTGTAATCAGCACCAAAGTCAAGGAACTGAACGTTACTGGTAGAGAAGAAAGCTCCCCTCCTAATCTTTTATAGCCACCACCTTCACCCCCAAGGATAACCACTTCTAACACTAAATTAATTTTCCCTAGAATTTTATAGAAATGGAATCATATAGTCTAAGCATGTTATTTTTAAAATTCAAGAAAATTTTTAAAAATTGAATTGGCTTAGAGGGTTTGAAATTAAGAACATTTTATCAAATCCAATCTATGATAATCAGTTTTAGATTCGTGTAAATGTCATATTTTGAGGGGCTGGTCAAGTAGGAAAAAACAGGTGAGTATATGATTCCATTGGTTTAAAATTAAAAACCCTTTATTCCAAGTTTAAAGAAATAAACGATCCCAATGAACTGCCTCAAATTTGAAGTTTGCTATTTGTCTACACCAGTGACCACATAGCATAGTGGAGGAAATAATTTTCCTTAACAGAATACTGTCTTTTGACCACTCTAGATGGTAATATTTATGGCCTTAACATAACTCATTCAAAAAGCAGGATTAATATTTTTGACATTTGTTGATTACCTACCACAGCTAGGTATTAATGTCCTAGGGTCTTTAAGTCATTTTATGAGTTTCACCAACGTGAAACCTGATTGGTAGTGGGAAACTTTAGGAAATGAAGTTTCACTACTTTGACATTCCTTTGTAGTAGTATTAAGTGATTAGTTTGGAGTTTTAGTTCTTAACCATTTGTATTTATGGAACTGCCTGTGTGTGGTTCCTCTGTTTTGTTCTGGAATAAGGCTCTTGGCCTGCCTTTCTGACTGCAAGCCCCATACTGCAGATTGTTGAAGACTTGAATGACAGGAAGAATAGTGTTTGGTCATGTTGAACTTACTGAGCAAGAGCAGCATTTTCCAAGGTGAAAAGGTTTCAAGTTCATTGAATTTAGATATTGATTTTGTTATATTAAGGAGGATGTTTAAACTCTACTTATTTTTTGTCATTGAATATATAGCCCATATCTATATTCATGGCTACTTTAGTGTTCATTTTTCTTTTCTTTTTTTTTTTAATGAGTTTATTTAAGCCAAATTGATGACATTGCCAGGACACAGATCTCAAGTGCTCTAGTGTTCATTTTTCAATATTGGCATCTAGTCAGTGCCCCTAAGTGGCCATCCAGAGGTCTTCCTCTAACCTACTAACATTGGAAAACATATTTTCTCCAAGAAGCTGCTTTTGTGGATCCTCAATCACTATGGAATCTGGGGTCTGTATTTCCATTGCCATTATAAATCATTCAATAACAGGGAATCTGACAGCTTCCAGGAAAGGTTTGAGAGTGGTAAGCCATTTGAAGTTTAATAACAATGACTAAAATTTTCACTTTATATACTCAATATCCTTGTAAACTGTGTATTACATAAATGTTCTTGACAGTGAAACTCAATAAGGTGGTGGTCCCTGACGAAAGACACATCTTTAATGAATGGAATGCAGTTGATAACGTGGCAAAAAGATGGACTTTTGGGGAAAGACAAATCTGGGTTTGCATTTTAGCCCTGCTGCTTGTGTGTGACCTTGGGCATGTCACTTTACTTTTGAATGTTGGTTCTTATTTGCAAATGGAGCCAACTACTCAGGGTTGTTGTGAGGATTTTGAACCAGATATTTGTAAAATACCAAGCTGGTTAATATTAATCTTCTCTATTCACTGGGTAAATTAGAACAACTTACTCTTACTCTTGGGACTTTCTCTGCTGTTTAACTGTGAGGCACCTTATTTACAATACCAAGATTTGAGAAGAGGTAGTGGAGCCACACAAGGTTATCGTACCTAACACCAGGCTCTGGTGAGTCAGTTCACTGTGGACATAATAGGAGAAAATGACATGTTCAGGTTGGCATTAGTATAACCATACAAACAAAAGTCGTCCTCAGAGTGTTCAGCATTGCTAGAGGTCTTGAGTGTTGGTCTTCTATGGCGTTGTCCTACTGTTTGGGCAGAATCCCTTGGAAGGAAAGAGAAATTAGATTTTTCTTTTCTCTGGGATTTGGGAGGTAGTGTTCTTTTTGCCTTTAATCTGTTATCTTTTCTGTCCATGAAAGGCAGCCTTGCTATCTCAGTATAGGACAAGGAAAATGAAACTTTGGAAGTTGACTTAAAATATCTTGAAATTCACAGTCTATAAACTTCAGAAAAATTGCAAGAATAGTAGATCTTTGCTTAGATCTACCAATTGTTTTTGCCATATTTGCCTTGTCTTTTGTTAGCTGCAGATATTGCACACAGTCTTGAAGTTCTTGACACTAGACCTTATAGTAGGTTAGCAAGCTGGACCTTTATCAAAGATAAGTACATTTGAAAGGGGGAAAATTCAGTAACAGCAAACACAGTAGTAATGTCCTATCTCACATTTACCAACTAGCTCAAGATTTAAGTACCAAGAGTATCATTATATGGGCATGTGTCAATTTTGTGTCTAAATTAATAGATCTTATTCAACGTCATGTCATTATAGATAAGTTCTTGAGAGGGAGGTCATTGAGATGGTGATAAAAGAAAGGGCCAATGCTTGAGTTTAGATTATTGGTTGGTCGTAGGACCTGTATGTCTCTCCCATCTTTAAAATGGATTTTTGGGAGAAAGAAAGATTTCATTTAATACTTGAGTTTAGTAAATTTTGAGCATTTGTCATGTTTTAATAAAGAATTGAATTCTTGGAGTGGTTTTCTAAGAACCCTGAGAAATCTAGACCTTTAAACACATTAGGCAGGGCTGGTTAAACTGTCCTTTGAGGAGAAGAAATTACTTCTGGATTCATTGTAACAAATAATGTTACTATTGTGTGCCACACGTTGTGCTGGGTTTTGGGGATGTAAAAATAACTCATACTCTACCAGACACCAGTAGATCATTTCAGTGGTATGTATGGTGTGATGGGGAACAGGAGAGAGACACTTAGTCGACCATGAATTGGTTCAATAAAGAGTCCTTGGATGAGGTACAGTGACATTTAAGCTGCCAAGCATAGCTCATCAGGCCATTTCTATCTCCCCTTTTACTGTTGCTAACAGTTGTTGGATAATAATGTCAAACCAGTGGAGATGGCCAGCATTCCAGTAGAAGCAGTCAGGTCTGGATTTTGTTTTAGCTGCTGCCTCCCCTAGTGTTGGAGACGGAGGTGGGGGTAGGAGTTAGGATATGTAAATTCTCGTGTAACGTCCCTTGAGATGAGGTAAGAATGTTCTGTTCTTTATAAATATACTGCTGCAGGATGTCTAATCCTGAATATCCTGAATAACCTTATTAAAGAAGGTAAATTCCTCATATCTAAAAATAGAGAAAATTTCTGTGTCATCTTAGAGCTATGAAGAGGATAAAATGAAATCAGAGGCAACCTGAAAGAATATGGGCTCTGGAGTCCCACTGACTTCGCTCTGTTACTTTGTAGCCCTGGAGAAGGTACTTAAATGTCTAATTATCAGTTTCCTCATACATACAATAGGTCCTCTCCCTGCCTTAGTATTATTGGGAGGTTTAACTTATAAAGTGGGTAGAACGCTTCCTGGCATAGTATTCAGTAACTATTCCTTTTCTAGCACCATCATTTCCCCTACCCCACCAATAGTACCTTACAGACTATGCATATTTAAGACAAGTATACTATGAATTGTGATAATGAATTTATGATAACATTTAAAAATAATCACATTTGGCCCATGAGTACCTATATATTATATGTGGATCAAACATGGAATTTTAGCCTAATTGTCTTCTGTGGAAATAATTCCTTGCAACATGGTTCTTGTTCTGGCTTTGGTATTTGGAGACTTGACATTTTTTGCAATATGTAAATATTAAAAAGTAATAGGATATTTAAATCCTTTCTACCCTGCCATTAGTGCTGTGACATTTTGGTAAGGCTCTTAACATCTCTGGGCCTCAGTTCCCTTTGTTGGGTGAAAGGTCTTGACTAGACAATTTCCAGTGGTTAGCTAATATTTCAGAATCTTAAGCCAAAATACTAAACTGTCTTGTGCCTGTTAGTACAGATATGCCGTCCTAATTAAACAGACCACTCTTATTTTTTAGTAATAGTATATAATCTAGAGGTATTTTTAGATTTGTGATTATTTTATTCGTTTCTTCACTTGTCTCTGAGGGTGAAGAGGTGGTAAATTTCTTTACTAGACACTAAAGAAATTTTTTTACTTAGGACTTTCAGTATTCTGAGACCACACTGGAATTTTTCTTTAAAAACTTTTTGTGAGTTAGAAAAACAATATATTTTTTTTTAAAAAAGAACATTTGAAAAGAATAACAGCATATGTATAAGAATTATCAATAATCCCGTCTGCTTAGGGATAATTGGTGTTAATTGTTTGGTTTTTAGTTGTTTCTTGCAAGCTGATAATTGTGGACTTACTAATCACCAAATATTTGAAGGGAAAGCTACTTTATTTAGTTTAATATATATATTTGAACAATTGCGATTCAGCACATTGCCGTTTCAAAATGGAAATGACCAACTGAAAGCTATCACAGCTTGGGTATATAAGAATATAAAAGTGCTGTGAAGGCACTTACATCTTTGTTGGGAGAGTCTTACCTTCCTGTCTGGCATATATTAGGTTTTCTGGGACATTACTAATTATAATTAGTTCATTGTAGCTGGGTGAATAACATCCACGGTTTTACTCATGAACAAGGCAGATTATGTTATGGTGTAATTACATTGGCATGGCTTCAGAAGTGGGTAACTTTGGGAAGAAAAAAAAAACGGGTGGGGGACAATTCTGATGTTTGGATACCACTGGAGTCCTGGGCCATTTATGACCACCATATCCTACCTTATAAACTTTAGAAAACAGAGTCATACTGTTTGGTGTCCATTTTTTAAATCCATTTATTTTATATCCATATAAAAACATGTTTTAATGTTTTTTTCAAGTGAAAACTACGTTTTTTTCCTATTACAAATGTGGTATATGTGCTGCTTGTGTGAAAACTCAAATGAATATTAAAAAGCATAATAGCAAACACAGCACTTACTGTATGCCAGACACTGTTCTCAGTGCTTTATGTCTAGTAATTCACTTAATCTTCATAATGGGGCTGTTATCCCATTTCACATATGGGGAAACTAAGGCATGCAGAAGTTACCCTCACGTTGGTTTATATGCCATGAAATTACTTCTGTGTTAGTATAGGCCTAACATCAATTTACATGGCTGTATAGGATTCTATTGTGTATTGACGGAAAGAAAAACTGCAGGGTGGCTTGGCCATCCATAATCTCCATCCTCTTTTCCTCTCAAACTATAGTCTAAATAAAATCTTGGCTGTAAATGCAGATTGAAGATGTTCGTTCCCTTCTCCCATTCCTGAAAACCCCCGTTGGTCTCTAAATGCTGAAATCACGTATGGTTGGGGGCAGTTCATCTGATGCTACCATTATCATTGAAATTTTCTTACAAGTGTCTTTTTTTGTGGGGAGGGGTATTGAGGAACAGTGTGTTTTTCCAGAACCCATCAGCCCCAAGTCAAGTCATCATTTTCAATCTAGTTGTGAAGGGCGCAGCTCAGCTCCAAGTCAAGTCGTTGCTTTCAGTCTAGTTGTAGAGGGCACAGCTCATTGGCCCATGGGGGAATCGAACTGGTGACCTTGGTGTTATGAGCACTACACTCTAACCAACTGAGCCAACCAGCGCCCCTAATAAGTGTCTTTAAAGGAGACCATTAGCTATTCAAGAAATTAGTTTTACAGCCAATAGAAATGGAAAAAAGCACACTGATGTCTTTTTGCTGAAGGCAAGAGAGGCCATGATGTTCCCAAGGTCACATAGTCAGGTGGGTGTCATCTGCATATTGTTATGGCCATGATCAAGGATCATGTATCAAAAGGAGAAAATCTCTAAAAGAGAAGAAGGCCACGGGCAGTTTCATGTAATAGCCATGTTTTTTTTCATAGTAGGGAAAAGGGTAGTTAGAATCATGGAGATTGAGAGACTGAAGACCTAGGAAAACCACCATTGTCATGGGAAATAATTCAGGGAAAAGTTTGGTAGTCTATGCCAGGTGTGTCATCAGCCAGGGCGAAGAGTTGCAAATAGGAAGTTTGATTTGGCCGTTCTTTTTCTGCTGTGGAGCCAGCGATATAGAGAGAAAAAATGTAGTATGTGCTTGGTAATGTAGAACATTCAAGTTTATATAAAATTGTAACAGGTAATCCAGTAAAAGAAGTTATCAAAGATACCTCGGAGAAATTACAATTTCTGACAAGTCGATTCAAAAATAAAGAAATTTTAAAATGGCATTAAAAAAAAAAAACACTGCAGGCAGTCTTAGGGTGCTGTGTTACCACTGAGGATATCTTTTGCATTTGTAATTACTAGTAAGCCAAAGACAGTTCTTGTATTCTCTCGCTTTTTAAGTGGGTGACACATATCTGGTGTAGGGACCAATTCTGTATATTCTGTGTGAGACAGTAGAGACTGGCACTCATTAAATCTGTAGCACTGATAGAAGCACTGACTTGTCTTCCTCTGGTGGAATGGGAATTGTTCTGATTTTGAGAGTATAATGTAACGTACTAAAGGATTGGCAAATGAAATTATACAACTCAAAAAATTATTCATTCGAGGGGCTGGCCCGGTAGCTCAGGCAGTTAGAGCTCCATGCTCCTAACTCTGAAGGCTGCCGGTTCGATTCCCACATGGGCCAGTGGGCTCTGAACCACAAGGTTGCCAGTTCAACTCCTCGAGTCCCGCAAGGGATGGTGGGCTCTGCCCCCTGCAACTAAGATTGAACACGGCACCTTGAGCTGAGCTGCCGCTGAGCTCCCGGATGGCTCAGTTGGTTGGAGTGCGGCCTCTCAACCACAAGGTTGGCGGTTTCGATTCCCGCAAGGGATGGTGGGCTGTGCCCCCTGCAACTAGCAACGGCAACTGGACCTGGAGCTGAGCTGTGCCCCCCACAACTAAGACTGAAAGGACAACAACTTAAAGCTGAACGGCACCCTCCACAACTAAGATTGAAAGGATAACAACTTGACTTGGAAAAAAGTCCTGGAAGTACACACTGTTCCCCAATAAAGTCCTGTTCCCCTTCCCCAATAAAATCTTAAATAAATAAAAAAAATTATTCATTTGATCACTAAAATATTCTTCCCATAAATGCCTGTTGGTACACTTTGGTCCTAGAAAAATACAGTAATTGTATTTTGAATCCTTCAAGTTGCCCTATTCTCTACATTTCAGGTTAGAGCGACCTCTCTTTCCTCCCTCAGTTATTTGAGCCAGGAGCTGGGGTCCTGTTCTTTCTTGGGGCTGCTATAAATAATTATGCAGATTGTCATAACCTAGCATTTCAGTGTGTTAAATTTATTTCTAAATGTTCTGAAGTATATAAAAGGGAAGTGGAGACCGTCAGACCAAGTGGTTTTGTAAACCTTTTTCAGCAATGAAATCCTTTTTTTCACATGAAGTCAAGTGGGAGTCCCACGGTATAAAATAATGTCCTCTATCTCTCTCCGATAGTGAAAAGGAAGAAGATGATAGTGAAAAAAGAGAAGATCCAGGTGATAATTGGGAAGAAGGTGGAGGTGGTGGTGGTGGTGTAGAAAAATCTTCAGGTCCCTGGAATAAAACAGCTCCGGTACAAGCACCTCCTGCTCCAGTAATTGGTAATCTTAATACTTCATTTTCATAAATATGTCTACTACTTATGTATACTATTGTATATGGTTAGCTTTCAAGTAAATGCATGCTGTGAGGGGGTGAGGCTCTTTTCCATTTCAGGGAGAGAGCGATTTTAGACGTATGTTTAAAAACATGCACATCCAAAGGAATTTGGAAGTTAGGATACATGCTTTTGTATAGGCTGCTTAAATTTATATGTAAACTAACTTGCCAAATTTAAATATTGAAGCATTTATTTCAATTTTGGACAGCTGACTAAGGAATACTGGCTACCTGTGTTCGTCTTTTTCCTCCATTCCCCATTTTACTGTCTTCAAGCATTAATTCTCAGAAGGGATGATTCTTATCAGTCACAAGGAGATAAAAATGGTTCTTGGTGGGGTGAAGAAATCTTAGAGTGGTTTGTGGTTCATCAGAGGGCTAAAGTCTGTAAGCAGATGTACAGTGTATATCTGTGATGTTAACATTTCTTGGTGGGTAGCAGTGGCGATGAGGAAACATGTTTACAAAGGCTCCTCAGGAGGGCAGTAATGAGAAATGTTTGAGAAACATTTTTAATGTATAGTCATTATTTTGTACAGTAGTATGAATAACATCATCCCAAATCTTTCTGTCCAGAGATCACGGATAACTGCTAGGTCAACATTTTTGCATCCTTTCTGGTCTTTTGCTATGAATGTTTTTAACTGCATCTGTCAGTGATCTCTGATGATCTCTGCATTGCTAAATCCATTGCTGATTGGCCCCATCTGTAGCGTTTGCCACAGGTGATCACCCTTTTGAAACACACTCTTCTGTTGGTTTCCAGGACAGCACATTCTTCTGCCACCTCATTGGTTCGTTCTCAGCCTCCCTTGCTGGTACTTATTGTCCCCTGCCTCTTGGTGCTAGTCTGTTCCAGCACTCATGCCTTGCCCCTCTTTTCTATCTACCGTGCCTCCCTTGGCAATCTCTACATAACACTGACTTTTAAACTTGACAGCATCAGCTCAGAGCTCTCCTGAAATCCAAAAACATTTATCTTAACTACCTACCCAGTATCTCAATCTTAGTGTGTCTAAAACTGAACTGCTCATGTATCTATCTGCTGCACCCCCGCCGCTCTCCCTCCCCTCCACCCCCAGCCTTTCTCATCTCAGTGCTATGCTTTTGGTCCCTTAGGCACAAACCTTGGTGTCATTTTGACTCTTACTCCAAACCTAAATTAATCTGTCAGTAAGTTCTCTTTGGCTTTACTTCCAAAATAGATTCAGACTATTTATATGACTAGTTCTCAGCAGTTCCACGGTTCCCACCCTGGTTTTGAACTATCGTCATTTTTTTTATAATGGGTTACTGAGGTTAGCCCCTTATCTGGTCGACCTGCTTCTCTGTATACACTGTTCCCAACCCAGCCAACAGCAAGAATGGTGATCTTTTCAGATAATAGGACAGAATATGTCCCTATTCCCTATACTGTTCATAAACCTCCAGTGGGGTTCCCTCTAATCAGAGTAAAAGCTAAAGTTCTCAGTGACTTACAAGGCCTGTCTTGTGATCCCCTTTTTTCTAACTTTGTCTATTAATCTGAACTTGTTCACACTACTACTGCAGGCCATTTGTACTGATATTTTCAGCCTGGATTTCTCTTTCTTTATGTTGGGAGTTGGTAAGCTCTTTCTGTAAAGGGCCAGCTAGTAAATTTAGACTTTGAGGGTCAGGCGGACTCTGTTTCAATTACTCAGCTCTGCTATTGTAACACAAAAGCAGCTGTAGATACTAAGTACAACCAATGAATGTATTTGTGTTCTAGTAAAACATTCTTTACAAAATCAGTTTTTGGACCGGATTTGGCTAGTTTGCAAACTCTAGATATGTTTGCCTCCTCCTTTCAGGCCTTTGCTCAATTTTCACCTCATCACTGACAGCCTTCCCGGATCACCTTATTTAAAATCAACCCCTCCCAGCACCACCCTCCCCACCCTACCCCACTATCTTTTTACATGTTTTGTTTCCTCCCTCTGGAATAGCACTGTCCAGTAGTACTTTTTGCGGTGATGGAGCGGCACTGTTCAGTATAGTAGCCACTAACCGCATGTGGCTACTGAGTATTTAAAATATGGAGAGCTGAATTGTTCATTTTATTTCATTTTTTTATCAGTCATTTTTAGAATTAAAAACGAATTTCACAGGCATTTTATTAAACACGTTTTTTACACATGGCATCTTATTTATTAATCCACTAACCAGGTAAAGAAGTGATTATCCATATTTACTGCTGTGTAAACTGAGAGTTAAAGGAAAGGCAGTCCCTGATGAGACCTGTCTCCCAGGTCCTTTGCACTTCCAATAAGTTGACCTACAGAACTCATTTACACAGATACTTAAAATTGTACATGGAAAAGGTTAGAAGACTATCCTAGAATACTTTCACTTTCAGACATTTCCTCAAATAACAAACTTTCTTTCTGTTGTCCGAGACCCTTCTTATGTCACGTATTGGTTTTATTTCTGTAATTGTTAAATGATCAGGATTGCAAGACTAGCTTATTAAAATGCCAAGCATTTGAATATTTTCTCTAAACTGTTATGAAATGTTAGTTACAGAAACCCCAGAACCAGCAATGACTAGTGGTGTGTACAGGCCTCCTGGAGCCAGGTTAACCACAACAAGAAAAACACCCCAAGGACCACCAGAAATATACAGTGATACACAGTTCCCATCCCTGCAGTCCACTGCCAAGCATGTAGAAAGCCGAAAGTAAGTAATTACCGCCCTGGGTTTTGGAGCCCTGTCCCTTGACTGGAAGTGGGATGTAGGAGATACAAAAACCCACGGGGTGGGGGTGGGGAGGTGTTAAATCCTTAATGGTAAAGCCCAGGCTGCATCTGACGGGCAGCTCAGAATTAGGGTGGGACTTAACGAGCCCAAGAGCAGAGGGGACGGTCCTGGAGGGGATGAGGGGAAGGAGCACCAAAGACAAACTTTGTCTGAAAGTTTCTTTTATCCCTGGTTTATTGTTCTGTAGCCATGAGAGTCCCCTAGTTAGAATTCTTTATTAAGTACATTAGTGTTGGTTTATGTTCCTTATAATACAGAAACTAGAAATGAAAGAGCAATAAATTCATTGTATTCCCAGTTAATGTGAATAGGTCTGAGATGTTGACATTTATAAATCTAACATTAAAATAATCTTATTTCAGCAGGTACTTAAAATGAATGCTACCTGGATTTAAATGACCACATATGGCACATCCACATCTTACTTAGGGACATGAATTTTTTTAATTAAATAAAATGGGAAGAAATGTAAATGACATCAGATGGAACTATTGGTTGTTTGGGTGGCTTTTAATGTAACTCCCAGCCCCTTTGCCTCTTTGAGAACACAGCTGGCTTGAATTTAAACCTCCACTTGGACTTGCTCCTCTGCCCTGTCCTTCAAAATAAGGGGCAGTGATTCATCATACTCATCTTTCTTTATCTGAGCCATTCCCGTAAAGTAGAAGTGAGGAGAAATCAATGAATAATGAGTAGAACTTTACTTGAATGAGAAAATTGTCCTTGTGCATAAAGAAAGACATGTATTGTCTATTATTTGCTAAAAGTAGACTGAGTCTTAGAAGGAATCACCATGTTATTTGACAGCTTTTTAACTTTCTAGTTGTCTTCAAGTTGGTCCCAGAATAGGTTTGCAGTTAACAATATTCAGCAGGTTTGCTACTACAGAAAATGGGACCATAGAACTTCTATTACAGTATTCTATGTTTTCTGTTCAATTGAAGCCTTAAAAATGGTTTGATAAAGATTTTGTACTAGTTTCCTGTCTCTTCCTCAAGATTCTTCTCAGGGGTTGCTTTTTTTTTGTTTTTGCTTTTTAATTCAAGGAAGAATGTTTTCAAAACAACCTCAAGAAATATTTACTGATTACATTTCTTTTCCCTTAGGGATAAAGAAATGGAGAAGAGCTTTGAAGTAGTAAGACACAAAACTAGAGGTAGGGATGAGGTTTCAAAAAACCAGGCCCTTAAACTTCAGCTAGACAACCAGTATGCTGTGCTTGAAAATCAGAAAAGCAGCCACGCACAGTACAATTAAGGAATGGTCTTTGCTAACCCTTCTAAGGTAACTAGACCACAGCTAACCACCATGAACAGCCATTCGTCATCTGATCTCTGCTGGATCTACAGCAACTGATGCAGACCACTCGATAGAAGCGACCAGCCCTATTGCACTATGGAAGTTTAAAGTGTTACAACTGCTCTTTATGTATATTGAATTTAGGGAGATTTTCATTGTTATAAATGTGTGAACTAGCTTCAGCAGTGTTCTTTCATAATTACTCTGCAAATACAAAAAAACACACACACACACACAAAAACTGCAGCCAGTGGTCATTTCAAAATCTTTTTATGTTCAGATACTGAGCCTTCGTAAGGGTTGACTACCTCAGATTTGCTGCACTCATTGTGGACTTCATGTGGATCACAACTTCTGGATTAGAAGGTTACAGCTATTAAGTGTCGATGTGAAACTTGAAACCAGCTCTACTGGATACCTATCAGAAATCCTACAGAAAGTCAGCCTTGGGTTCGATCTGCTGTGAAAGATGAAGATTTAAGTGACCTTAATTAACCTGTCCTGTGCGTCCCCCAACCCCACTCCCCACCCCGCCCCTTAAGAAATACTCTGTAGTGGGCTGTGGCTGTATTAGAGTTCCTGGAACATGCCACTCAAAAGGAGCTGATGTGGCAGATAATCTGTGTAGGGCTGTGATTTATAATTTAAACTTTGAGTTGTATTCTGAGGTAACCACAAACTCAACCAAACTTGGGTCCACCAAGTGGAAAGGGGTGGGAGAGGGAGTAATCTTGTTTCTTTCAGTAATTTTTTCATTTGGGTAATGCTTTTTCTGTGTTCCACATTAAGGCCTTTTTTTTTTTTTTTTTTTTTTTTTTTTTTTTTTTTTTTTTTTTTTGCTTTGACTTGGAATAAGTTCTTTGACAGAGCGTATTGCTTGGTTAAGTAAAGTAACCTGAAATATGCATTAGAATTGTGAAATTACCTGGTCAATTTGCCAATCCCTAGAATAGAACCAAATAGCCTTTGACGTAAAGGGCAGTGGATGCAGGGGGCTCTACTTCAGGTGCTGCTACCGCCTCCTCTAATCAGGTCTAAATTGTAAACTGCAGTGGAAAGCCTATGGTTTCTGCTCAGGCCACGGGATTCACTGACCTGACATTAAGTTCAAAGCAACGTGAGCAGAACCTCAACCTAAAGTCCACTTGCGTATCAAGGATCTTGCATGACCTTCGACAAGTCCAGATACACTTGTGCCCAAATGTTTAAGGTATTGGACATTCTGTAGATGCGGTGATTGTCCCAGCTTAGCTCTATCATCCACCTGGTGTGTCCTTATGTTGTTCATTTGGAGAGTCGGGCGAAAACCAGGTGATGTAGCACTTCTGTTTTTAATATTACAGTTTAAACTATCCAGTAATTTTTAGTCCTTACAAGAGACTTCAGGAAGATACCGGGATTACTGAAAAGTTTCTTTCCATCTAATGAGATAGTCTGGCAATTTCCTAGTTTTCTATCTTTGGTTCAATAGAAATATTTGAAAGTGGTATGTGACCACTTGATGCAGAGTCTGGGTGTCTCTATAATAAATCCCTTTGCCAAATGGCAGGAGTTGCAGACTTGCCACTGGCAAGAGTGAAGCAAATGGGTGAGTAAAACTATCCGATGGAGCATTTCCTTTGGGAGTTTAGTCTGGATGAAAGTGTTAATGCAGGATAGGACTCCTAGAGGGTTTTCGTTGTCTCCTGACAGAACCTGCCAACCATTTTCTGGGCAATAATATTGGCGTTACTTGAGGTAGCAGGTGGGATGCCTGCCTTAATGTATTTGGGTGAGTTGCTGAGAAAGCCAAGGAGAGGTTGGATGATTAAGCGAGAAACGGATTCTTGGTTAAACAAAGCTTCATGTGGGAACCAAACATTTTAACAAATCTCTTGGATTTTGAGCCACGTATTTTCCCTGAAAAGTATGCGTTTTTTTCCAGCAAAATTTTGTTGGTGGTAGTTATTGAGGAATTAACTGAGATGGATATGTGGAACTTAATTTAATGGCATACTCTACTATTAATCAGAAGACCTGCAGGAGATTTAAACCAACTCTTGTCATAACTTTTTTAAAAAATGTGGAATTATCAAAGTGCACATGAATCAAGTTTTAATATACTGTATGATGGGTGGATGAGGCTGTCCATTGTACCATTTCTTTCTTTGAATTCTCAGGCATGGTTTGGCAGTGCAAGAACTCTGTAACATTAACATTCAATAAAAGATAAATATATGGATTTTGGAGTCTGATAGTTTTTATTCTTAACCCTTAATCTATTCTCTATCTTTCAAAATGGTAAATTGGTGTTGTGTTTCCTTTGACTGTAGGAGGATGATAATCTCATCTCAGGAGTGAACTCTTGTGTGAGAGAAGTTTGCGGAGTGTTCTGTTATAAAAGAGCTGGAGTGGAAGTGGCTGCAAAGCTGTGATGAATGTTCTTTTCCAAAGATAAAGCATTGAAGTGTACATTTGTATTCGTTATTATATTCGTTACATTTATTACGTTAAATGTTGTCATCTTAAACCCTGGCAAGGGAATCTGCGATCTTTACTATGCAGACTAAAGATTCGAGGCCTTGTCTTTTGAGAAGCTTACAAATTTCTGAACTGAGCAGCCATTTTAAGTTTCAGGATTTAATCTGGATTATAATCCCTAAATTTCTAAACTAGAGAAAGTGTATTTCAAGTCTTTTTGGTAATGCAGTTTAAATGTTTGATGTTAACTTACTATTTGGTCATTCTTTGTACCTAATTTTTTTTTTCTTGACAGCCCTATTTGCACTAGAACACACAGAAACTCACTTTGTCTTCTCTCCTTTAAGTTCCTCCTAGTTTTTTTTAACCTAATTTTTTTTTCTGAGATAAGTCACTTTTTAAAAGTGTATAATTAATTACTGTATCAGTGCTTCATTTTTATTGCCAGATAATTGTGTGGAGATTCTACATTTATCGATCACTTTGAGCTGTTTCTATTTTTTCCTTGTTATGAATAATGCTGTTACAAACTTACATGTACAAGGTTTTGTGTCAGCATGTTTTCAGTTCTCTTAGGTGTAATATCTAGGCGTGAAATTTCTGTGTGATACGGTAACTTTCTGAGTAACTGCCAAGCTCTTCCAAAGTGTCTACCACAGTACATACCTGTCAGCAAGGTCAGGGTTACAACTTCTCCATATCCTCATAATTACTTGTTACCTGATGTTTTAACTCCAGTCATCCCGGCTGAAGTGCTGTGTCATGGTTTTGATGTACGTTTCTGTAATGACCAATGATGAACATCTTTTCATGTGTTTATAGGCCATTTTTTTATGTCCTTCAGAAAATGGATTCAAATCCTTTGCTAATTTTTTAGTTGAATTTTTGTCTTACATAAGTATTCTATGTATATTCTGGATACTAGTCTCTCATCAGATAGATGATTTGCAAATATTTTCTCCCATGTTCACTTTCTTAATAGTGTCTTGAAGAACAAGTTTGTAATTTTTCTTTTTAATCTTTTTTTTTTTTAACTTTTAAGTGTTTTTTTCCAGGACCAACCCATCTGCTCCAAGTCAAGTAGCTAACTGGCTGTCCCAAGAGTTTTTAATTTTAATGTAGCCCAATGTATTTTTTCTTTAGATGCTTGTGCTTTGGTTGTATCTAAGAAATCATTACCTAACCCAAGGTATGAAGACTTATGCGTGTTCTAAGAGTTTTGTAGTTTTAGCATTCATTGTGATCTATGATCCATTGTGAGTTTGAGATAGGAATCTAACTTCATTTTACATGTAGATATCCAGTTGTCCTGCATCATTTCTTGAAAAGACTCCTCCATTATTTTGCACACTAAACAATTTCACTTGTTCATTTCCCTCTACTAGAATGTGAAATTGGTTTGGAGTAGAAACATGTAGGAAGAGATGTCAGGAGTTTGGGAGGGTGGGTGGGAAAGGAATTGGGGGAGAGACTGAATGTGGAGTGGAGACAGGAGTTAGTGGGGTAATCAGAGCTAGGAGGGAGAATCAGAGAATTTAAACATTCTAATTAGCGTCCTGAAACTGCAGGTTTGTAATGGTTTTGATTCCTCAGCCAGCTACTGTAACTAGGCATTCATAGGGCCTGCAGAATGCAGGCAAGTTACGAATTGCTTCTCTTGAGCTGGGATATTATGAAGGATGGTAATCAAAAGAAATGACTGCTTTAAATAAGTGTTTTTATTATCTAAAAATGAGAGGAATTATGTTCCCATCGAGGATTTAGGATATCCATATAAATAATCATTAAGGTAATTTAAGCCTTTTAAAATTGTAGCCCTAGTGAGAACCAGAATTCGAAATGACAACTGGATGTCGTAACAAGCTGGGTACAACTTGAGTTGTCAACTCATTTCACCTGTAAATACCCCCTACCACTGAACACCCTCCCCCAACTGAACTTGACAGGGATCCCAGCACACAACAGGAAACTTGCAAGGATAAGACCCTTTCCAAATATGATGGAAAATAGTGTGTAACGTAGGAGGGTGTCACGCGGGGGATCCTGCCGACTACGCCATGTGTCATGCGGGGTGGCCTGCAGGGTCTCAGCTCCCACTCCCCACACAAAAACGCAGGACATGGTGAGGCCAAAAAGGAACACCCACGGAGCCATAAGTAGGGGAGTCATATCTCTATACTCTCGCTGGCGGCTCGGTTGGAGAAACAGGAAACAGGAGCAACACAATTCTCAACCCTCACTGTGCCGCTTGCAGGCTCAGCCACCATCTTCTTGCTAGCTCCCCCTTCTTTGCTAGCCTAGCCGCGGCAGTTATATTAGTGCCCAATGGCTCACTGGTTACAGCTGACGGCCAACTAGCCACAGCTGATGGCCATTTGTCGCAGTCGACGGCCCTTTACTACCTGAGCCAGCACCTTTCTATGTGAGGCTGAGAGCCTGGAAACTGCTTTTTGGGGCTCTGTCCCCACAGAGGGAAATAGCACCCAGAGTCTGTCTTGTTATTAGACTTGAGCAGACAGTTTTAGTGTCAGGTGAGTTAACTAAGGAGGCAGTTACCTCCCCCCCCCCAAAAAAGGTAGATTTAACAGAAGGAATGACAAGTTTATTGCAAATATTTAGTGTGATGTTCTACATTTTGCAGTGACATAGTTTTCTGATTTTTTTTTTCCTTTAGACCTGAGCAGTTTTTGATCCCAAACTCTGAAGTTCTCTGTCTTAAACCACTATGTTTTACCTTTTCTTACCGTGTTATAACAAAGTATCAGGCAATAATTTTCTATATCATCTGACTCCTATTGGATGATTTTACCTTTTTATCCCCAGAAAAAAAATTTTTTTTAATTTTTTTCTGAGCAGGAAGCCAAGAAACTTGTTTTGAATGTTGGCATATGAAAATTCAAAACATTACCCCAGGACAGAAACTTTGTGTTTCTCCTTTTTAAATCCAAAGTTTAGACAATATCCCTAAAAAAGACTGCCGCTGAACTTTTTATCCTGTATGTGCAATTTTTTTTCATAATAAGTGGGGCAACTCAACAGATTATTTCTATGGTTTGCAAATGGCTGCATTTTGGAATAACCTGGAGATCTTTTTTAAAAATACTGATGCCTGACTCCTACTGCCAAGCATTGTAATTTAATTGGGATGGGATGTGACCTGCACACAGCAAGTCTTTTTTGTTTTGTTTTTAATTCCCGAGTTCTAATGTGCTGCAAAGTTTGGGAGCCACTGGGTTATGTCAAAACATGAGTGATTTACCAAGGAATTGGAAAAAGTCACAGGGCTACTTAGAGTATGTAGGAAATCTTTTCAGTTGTATTCTTAGCCCAGAAAGGATTATATTTCTAAATGCATATTTGGACACTGTAAAATGGGAGGAAATGGATACTGAAGTGGGGATGGGAGAAGACCTGTAAGCTGAAATACTAAAGAGTTCTTTTGATTTTTATGTAAACCTTTCCATAGTTTAGTATTATCAGTGTAAGGACCATATTTAATATTTCCACTGTCATTTCTTAGACAACTATCTCACCATAATATAATTACAGTAGCCATTTGGTTTTCTTTCTCTATACGATTTTACTGTTAGACTTGTGTCTTGACAGTAGGGCTGACCATTCCAGAATTAACTCACTGTAAATGTTAATTGCTTTATACTATCCCTGGCTGCTTTTAATTTGCCCTTCCCTTATTATGGGTTTTAAGGGTTTCTTGAGAATTCTGCAGTTCTCCCTGGTGATTGTGGAATGAACCATAATTAACTTGACCACAGCTGAGCTCAGCAACTGCAGAATCCTACAGCTCATCTCCTTGGGAATCAGAGCTTCAGACGTTTGTACTGCCTGCTCAGTCTGTGGTTCACTTCCCTCGCCAGCTGCTACATTTTAGGGGTCATGTGGGTTGCACTTAAACATCCTTTTTAATTGACACGCAGAGGAATTCTTTGGCTTTAACTTGCTGAAACTATTGTGGTTTTCGTCCTGGTTTCTCTGATTTTATAGTTCAAATTTATGCCTTTGATTAAAAACTGAATTAAACTTGGAAGTCAGGAACTCCCACCTTCAATGACTCCATGGTAATGGGGGTGAAAGCAGGTTGCAAGCTTCCATTATATTCCTTTGTTCTTCCCTGACATTCCCTTCTTCCTTCTCTCTTTTTTATTTTTAAACCTTAGCTCCAGTCTGGCAAGAGTGTTAAATAGTAAATCATTCATTGGAATTTAAAAACATTAAATTTAAAATTAATTTTAAAAAATGAAAAAATATTTAACCTTGTGCTGGGCACAAATGTTACTCGTTTACCGTGTTTCCCCGAAAATAAGACCTAGCCGGACAATCAGCTCTAATGTGTCTTTTGGAGCAAAAATTAACATAAGACCCAATCTTATTTTACTAGAATATAAGACCGGTTCTTATCTAACATAATATAATATAAGACAGGGTCTTATGTTAATTTTTGCTCCAAAAGATGCATTAGAGCTGATTGTCCATCTAGGTCTTATTTTCAGGGAAACACGGTAACTAGTAATGAAGGAGCTGGGATCCTGCTCCAGGTGTCTTGGCTTCAGCACATTCTTAACCATGAGGCTTTGCTTTTGCTCCTGTTGCTCGATTTGAGGTGAGAGAAGTAGGGAACAAATGTTTCTTCCAGTTTGACTTGAAAATGCCCTTGCTGGATTCCCAACCCAAAGTCAGCATGGATGCTCTAGAGACCAGCTCCTTTACTATCTCCGCCTTAAAGCAGCAGAATGCAGAGCTCCTAATGATGAGGTGAGTCATGCTATCCTTTTTTAATAGCTAGGGGTGGGATATTTTTTAGGATGTTTTATGATGATACATTTCAAATATATTAGTACAGAGAATGTATAATAAATGTCCTTGAACCTGTAACTCAGTTTATGGTCACTCTTATTTTTTCTGTGAACACCCTCCTTATTTCCTGGGTTATTTAAAAACTAATCCCAGGCCTATTTCATCCAGAAATATTTCACCAAGGGATAAAGATTCAACCATAATGCCATTATCACACTTAAAAAGCTAACATTTTGTTAATATCAAATACCCTGTTGGTGTTAAAACTTCTCTGATTTCTCATGGTGCTTTACAGTTGGTTTGTTGAAAGCAGAATTCAGAAAAGCATGACCCCATTGCATTTAGTCTTTTCAGTCTCCATTAATTCCCCCACTTTATTCTTACCGTCTAGTTATCGAAGAAACTTGGTCATTTGGTTTGTAGAATTTTCCACATTCTGAATTTCGCTTTCCTACATTTCCTATAAATGAGTAGTGTGCTGGTTATTAATTTACTGCCTTTAGTTTTCCAAAGCAGCCCCCTTCTTTACCCTGGGTTGTGATTCAGGAGCTCTGGCCCCTGAAGACATCTCTTTGCCAATAGAGGGCGCAGGAGGAACAGCGCAGAATTAGCAAGAGCGAGGGTGTGAAGTCCTTAGGGCAGCTGGCAGGCTCACAAACGCGCCTGGAGTGTTCACCTCAGCAGCCCTCATGGTTCAGCTATGGCTCACACCCTGCAGCACTTACTGCAGCTCATGTCCTGCAGCAAGTTCCTCTGCCACGGGCAGGCTGGGGTTGCGGCGGCAGTCATGCTCTCCCTTCACAGGTGTGACCCTCAACCTTGAGAGGGACCCCACCTTTAAGTCCCTTCCTTGTTCACTGCCCTCCACCTCAAGGGTAAGTGGCTGCTTTCTGTGTTGCTACTGCTGTTCCCTTAGCATATTCTTGTACCCTTCTTAGTCGTTGACAGTTAATCATTGTTTTGTTGTATTTTTTCCTTTGTTTTGTTTTGTTTAAACATGCTGGTTTAAACATGCTGGTTTAATTGTTTTGTTTAAACATGCTGGTTTAATTTGTTTCCTGACTGAATGCTGGCTGATAATGGTCTCAGGAGACAACCCTCAAACATTGGATTTGGGGATTGGTTTGGTGGCGCCTCTGGTGTCAAGCAAAATGATGCGCTCCTTGGCAGTGGGAAATGGGATGTTGATAATTCCTGACATGTGGTGACATACAATTAAGCTACCACCTCTCCTTGCAAATGCCTCGGGGGCCCCTGGGACTTGGGCTTCCCTTGACTTTTATGGCAGCGATGATGTCTGCAAGGACCAGTGTGGGCTTGGTTCTGCATGCACTGGAGTGCTTCCAGGAAGAAATGACAAACTCAGGTCCTTAAACTCTCAGCTCAATGGTCCTCCCCATTCTGAGGACCAGAGAGCCGCCATGACAGCCCTGATAGAATTATTTCATGTAGCCAGGGGTTGATGTTGCTGAAAATAAAAATTTAGTTGTGCATGTTGCAGAATTACAACATCAGTTGAAATCACAACCTTTTAAAGTTTCTCATGTAAAATTCAAGACTTTGACGGGGAAGGACGGGGTCCTGAAATTTGGAATGGTGACATCTGGTTGGACTCAGACTAAACTAAGGGTCTTAAAACTTCCAATTTCTCTGAGCCTCCCCTCCTTTGCCCTCCCCTCCCCTCTCCTCCCCTCCTCTCCCCTTCCTTAGACATAATTTGCCCTCCTGTGTCAGCTGAGGAGGCGAACTAACCTTTACTTGAAGATCCTGAGATATCCACTCGAGACAGATTGTCTTGCAAAGAGATGCTCATTCTCAACTTCTTTGTTGCCACTACATCCATAGCTAGAGTGACAAAATAGGAAAAATTATTGGGCCGGCCCGGTGGCTCAGGCGGTTAGAGCTCCATGCTCCTAACTCTGAAGGCTGCCGGTTCGATTCCCACATGGGCCAGTGGGCTCTCAACCACAAGGTTGCCGATTCAACTCCTCGAGTCCCGCAAGGGATGGTGGGCAGCACCCCCTGCAACTAAGATTGAACACGGCACCTTGAGCTGAGCTGCCTCCTGGATAGCTCAGTTGGTTGGAGCGCGTCCTCTCAACCACAAGGTTGCCAGTTTGATTCCTCTACTCCTGCAAGGGATGGTGGGCTGCTCCCCCTACGACTAGCAACAGCAACTGAATCTGGAGCTGAGCTGCGCCCTCCACAACTAAGATTGAAAGGACAACAACTTGACTTGGAAAAAAGTCCTGGAAGTACACACTGTTCTCCAATAAAGTCCTGTTCCCCTTCCCCAAATAAAATCTTTTAAAAAAAAAAGGAAAAATTATTAAGTTTTTTCTAACGTATTGGCAGAAATCTGGGGAATATGTGTGGGAGTTTATATGAAGTGTGTTAGAGCAACAAGAACAGAATGTAACACTAAATTGAGCTGAATTCATTGATATGGGTGCACTTACTAGAGATCCTGGATGTAAAGTATTAGTTCCTAAGGCTCGAACAGCTTCCTTGTTTGGCTGACTGAAACTTGAACTCCGTGGTGGCCTGTGTTCAATGAAGTTGAGATGCTGGAGCTTCCATAGCATGATGTGGAGGAAGGGATCAAAAAGCTAGGTAACCTCCATCACCACACAGTTATAATATTTTTCTTGTGATGAGAACTTTTTAAGACCTTCCCTCTTAGTCACTTTGAAATATACGATACAGTATTATTAACTATAGTCATCATGCTGTACAGTACATTCCCAGAACTTATTTTATAATGGGAAGTTTGTGCCTTTTGACCACTTACACCCACACCCATGCCCCTGCCTCTGGCAACCACCAATCATTTCTCTATATCTGTGAGTTTCAGTTTCTTTGTTTACTTCTACATGTAACCGAGATCATACAGTATTTGTATTTCTCTGTCTGAATTATGCCCTCAAGGTCCATCCATGTTGTCACAAATGGCAAGATTTCCTTCTTTTTTACGGCTGAGTAATATTCCTGTGTGTGTGTGTGTGTGTGTGTGTGTGTGACATTTTTTTATCCACTCATCCATCAGTGGACATCCAGGTTGTTTCCATGTTTTGGCTGTTGCAAATAATGCTGCAATGACCATGGGGTACATGTATCTTTTCAAGTTTGTGTTTTCATTTGTTTTGGATATATATCCAGAAGTGAAAGTGCTGGATGATATGGGAGTTCTAGTTTTAATTTTTGGGGGAAACCTCTACACTCTTCCATAGGAGCTGCACCAATTTACCTTCCCATGAACAGTACGCAAAGTTTCCCTTGTCTCCACATTCTTGCCAATGTTTGTTATTTCTTGTCTTTTTTATAACAGCCATTCTGACAGGTGGGAGGTGATATCTCATTGTGGTTTTGATTTGCATTTTCCTGATGATTAGTGATGTTGAGCACCTTTTCATGTATCTGCTGGCCATCTGTATATTTTCTTTGGAAAAATGTCATGTTTTAATCAGTTTGTTTTTTGGCTGTTGAGTATATGATTTCTGTATGTATTTTGGCTATTAGACACTTATCATATATATGATTTGCAAATATTTTCTCCCATTTGGTAGATTGCCTTTTCATTTTGTTGATTGTTTCCTTTGCTGTGCAGAAGTTTTCTGGTTTGATGTAGTCCCACTTGTTTATTTTTACTTTTGTTGCCTTTGCTTTTGGTGTCAAATCCAAAAAAATCATCAAGACTGATGTCAAGAAGCTTACCCCCTATGTTTCTTTTTTTTTTTTTACATTAATATTCTTTATTCCATGTGCAAAAGTATAGTAGTTGTGCAGAAAACCCCCTATATTTTATTCTAGGAGTTTTACAGTGTCAGTTCTTACATTTAAGTCTTTAATGCATTTTGAGTTGCTTTTTGTGTGTGTGTATAGTGTAAGATAGTGATCCAATTTCATTCTTTTGTATGTGGCTGTCGAGTTTTCCCAACAACATTTATTGAAGAGACTGTTCTTTCCCCCATTGTATATTCTGGCTCTTTTGTCGTAGTTTAATTGACCATGTATGTGTGGGTTTGTTTCTGGCCTCTTTATTCTGTTCCATTGATCTATTTGTTTTTATGCCAATACCATACTATTTGATTACTATAGCTTTGTAATAGAGTTTCAAATCAGGCTGTGTGATGCCTCCAGCTTTGTTGGAGGAGTCTTTTATCTCAATATTGGTTTGGCTATTTAGGGTTTTTTGTGCTTCCATACAAATTTTAGAACTGTTTGTTCTATATTTTTGTGAAAAACGCCATTGGAGTTTTGATAGGAATTGCATTGCATCTGTGGATTGCCTTGGGTAGTATGGATATTTTAACAAACTTCTCCAATCCATGAGCACTGAATTATCTTTCTATTTCTTTGTGTCTTCTTCAATTTCTTGCATTAATATCTTATAGTTTTCATTGTACAGGTTTTTCACCTCCTTCATTCAATATATTCTTAGATATTTTATTTTTTTTTGATGTGATTGAAATGTGACTGTTTTCTTAATTTCTCGTCAATAATGTATAGAAATGCAACTAATTTTGCATATTGATTTTGTAACCTATTGACTTCACTGGATTTGTGTATTAGTTCTGACAACTTTTTTGTGCAGTTTTTAAGGTTTTCTATATATCATGTCATCTGCAAATAGTGAGTTTTACTTCTTTCACATTTGGATGCCTTTTTCTCCCCTTGCCTAATAGTTCTGGCTAGAACTTCCGATACTGTGTTGAACAAAAGTGGAGAGAGTGGGCATCCTTGTTCTGTTCCTGATCTTAAAGGAAAAGCTTTCGGCTTTTCATCATTGAGGATGATGTTGGCTGTGGGCTTCTCATATGTGACCTTCGTTATGTTGAGTTACATTCCCTCTGTACCCACTTTGTGGACGTTGAATTTTGTCAAATGCTTGTTCGCCATCAATTGAGATGATCATGATTTTTATCCTTCATTTTGTTAATGTGGTGTATCACAGCAATTGATTTGCAGATGTTGAATCATCTTTACATCCCTAGAATAAATCCCACTTGATCATGGGGCATGATCCTTTTAATGTATTGTTGAATTCAGCTATTTTGTTGATGGTTTTTGTATCTATGTTCATCAGAAATATTGGCCTGTAATTTTCTTGTTGTGTCCTTGTCTAATTTTGGTATTGGGATCAAGCTGGCCTCATAGAATGAGTTTGGCAGTGTTCCTTCCTCTTCTATTTTTTTGAAGAGTTTGAAAGAAGGATTAGTATTAATTCTTTAAATGTTTGGTAGAGTTCACCAGTGAAGCCATCTGGCCCAGGACTTTTGTTTGTTGGGAGGTTTTTTCTTGTTTTTTTTTTTTTTTTTTTGTTTAAAGATTTTATTGGGGAAGGGGAACAGGACTTTATTGGGGGAACAGTGTGTACTTCCAGGGCTTTTTCCAAGTCAAGTTGTTGCCGTTTCGATCTTAGCTGTGGAGGGCGCAGCTCAGCTCCAGGTCCAGTTATCATTGCTAGTTGCAGGGGGCACAGCCCACCATCCCTTGTGGGAGTCGAGGAATCGAACTGGCTACCTTGTGGTTGAGAAGACACGTTCCAACCAACTGAGCCATCCGGGAGCTCAGCGGCAGCTCAGCTCAAGGTGCCGTGTTCAATCTTTGTTGCAGGGGGCGGAGCCCACCATCCCTTGCGGGACTCGAGGAGTTGAACCGGCAACCTTGTGGTTGAGAGCCCACTGGCCCATGTGGGAATCGAACCGGCAGCCTTAGGAGTTAGGAGCACGGAGCTCCAACCGCCTGAGCCACCGGGCCGGCCTTGTTGGGAAGTTGTTTCGATTACTGATTCAGTCTCCTTACTTGGTCTATTCAGAGTTTTAATTTCTACATGATTCGATTTTGGTAGGTTGTGTGTTCCTAGGATTAATTTCTTCTAGATTGTCCAATTTATTAGCATATAGTAGTCACTTACGATCCTTCATATTTCTGTGGTATAAGTTGACATTTTTTTTTTTTCATTTCTGATTTTGAGATCTTTTTTTCCCTTGGTGAGTCTAGTTAAAAATTTGTCAATTTTGTTTATCTTTTCAAAAACCAGCTCTTTGAGGGGGATCAAATGTATGGTGATGGAAGGGGAGCTGACTCTGGGTGGTGAACACACAGTGTGATTTATGGATGATGTGATACAGAATTGCACACCTGAAATCTATGTGATTTTACTGACAATTGTCACCCCAATAAATTAAAAAAAAAAAAATAATAATAATAAAAAAAACCCAGCTCTTAATTTTATTTATCCTTTGTACTATGTTTTTAGTCTATTTCATTTATTTCTGCTCTGATCTGTTATTTCCTTCAATCTACTAACTTTGGGCTTAGTTTGTTCTTTTTTATCTAGGTCCTTGAGGTGTAAAGTTGTATTGTGTTTTGAGATCTTTCCTGTTTTTTTCATGTAGGCATTTATTGCGATGAACTTCCCTTTTAGAACTGCTTTTGCTGTATCCCATAAATGTTGGTATGTTGTATTTCCATTTTGATTTGTTTCAAGATATTTTTTAATTTCTCTTTTGATGTCTTCTTTGACCCACTGGTTGTTAAGTACATGTTGTTTAAATCTCCACATATTTGTGAATTTTCCAGCTTTCTTCATGCAATTGATTTCTAGTTTCATACCATTGTAAGTTGGAAATGATGCTTAATATGATTTCAGTCTTCTGAAATTTATTGAGTATTGTTTTGTGGCCTTACATACGATCTGTCCTGGACTGTGTTCCATGTGTGCTTGAGAAGAAGGTATGTTTTGTTGCTTTAGGATGGAATATTCTGTATGTATCTATAAAGGATGTCTGTTTCCTTCCCAAGTTAGGGAAGTCTTCCTTCCTTCCTTCCTTCTTCCTTTTCTTTCCTTTCTTTTTCCTTCCTTCCTTTCTTCCTTTTCTACATTTTTCTTTTTTTTCTTATTTTTTTACACTTTCCTTACTTAGACGTTCAATACTATTTTATATCAATTTCATGTGTACAGCACAGTGGTTAGACCATTATTTCTTCATATATGTTTTCTGCTCCTTTCTCTCTCTGTTCTCTTCCTGGGACCCCTACAATGTGAATGTTCGTCCACTTGATGATGTTCCATGAGTCCATTAAACTATCTTCATTATTTTTTATTCTTTATTCTTTTTGCTACTCTGATTGGATAAGTTCCACTGCCCTGTGTTTGAGTTCACAATCTGTCTTCTGCTTCATTTAGTCTGCTGTTGAACTCTTCTGGTGTATTATTCAGTTCAGTTATTGTATTCTTCAGCTCTGTGACTTCTGTTTGGTACTTTTTTATTTTTCTGTCTTTTTGCTGAAATTCTTTGTTCATTCATTGTTCTCCTGAGCTTGGTGAGTATCTTTATGGACATTATTTTGAACGCTTTCTCAGGTTCGGCATTTTTATTAACTTTTTTTCTGAGGTTTTATCTTGTTCTTTCATTTGGAATATATTCCTCTGTTTCTCCATTTGCTTAACTCTGTGTGTTGCTTTCTATGCATTAGCTAAAACAGCCACCTCTCCCACTCTTGAGTTGCCTCATGTAGGAGATGAACCTTATCGTTCAACCGTGCCCTAGCTCCTGGTTGTCTCTCAAACCTTTGTGTTGCCCAAGCAGCCTACTTTATTCTTAGTGGCTCCTAGTAGTTGAGGGTCTGTCAGTACCCCAAAGGAGAGGGGGTCTGTCAGCATCTAGATTCTGGCTGATTGGAAGCTAGATCCTCAGGCAGCAGCTTTCAAATATGCAAATATACCTTTTTTCAAGGGAAGAATGGGAAATGGGCATTTTTGTCTGCTTCCTCTGCACTGAATCCTGGGGTGATAGCCAGTGAAAAACTTGTTTGCTACCATTCTGTTGAACCCGTGAACACATGCCCCACTGGTCACCAAAGTCAGGCGATTAAGGGAAGTGTCCTCTGGTTGGTAGCCACAAAAGGTAGGGTGCCAGACATTGTCTTTCTTGGAGACACCAACAAACTGGGCAGACTAGGGGGAGAGTGCAAAGATGGTGCCCGCCATGCCCTTCCCCCCATTTCTAGAGAGAATTATAGTTGGCACCTAGGCATGTGTTTAATTAGAAGCCTGCCCTCAGGTCAGAGCTATGAAGATAAGCTAATAGTCCACTTTCGCAGAAAGACCAGGGTTGCATTTTCAGTCTGCTGTTTCTACATTGTGTCCTGCGGTGTGGGAGCCAGTTAAGAACTGTTTCTCTGTTACATAATCCCCACTGGCCACCAGAGCCAGGCAATCAAGGGGTATTTTCTGGGTGGCAGCCGCAAAACTGGGCCACCACACTTGCACAAAAGCTCCTTTTCAGGAGATAATTGGAGCAAGGCAGAGGGAGAGGGTGAACATAGTGCCGCCCTCTGAGGTGTCTGGAGAGGGCTGTAGTCTGCTCTTGGAAATGTGCTTCATCAGAAGCCTGCCCTTCAGGCTATAGCTATGGACATATGCTAATAGGCCTCCTTCGTAGAAAGACTGGGATGTGTGTTGCAGTGTCAGTCCCTGGAATGGCTCTGGGGGAATGTGCATTGGGGGTCGTACTACTAGTTTAAAACTGTCTCTCCGTTTGTTACAGTATGGGCCCACGAATGAAAGCTCTGCTGGCCACCTGAACCAGGCAATCAAAGGGTGTCCCCTGTGCAGCAGCCTCAAAAACTGTGGCACCAGATGCATACACAGGATACAGCAACCTACCGTGTTTCCCTGAAAATAAGACCTGCCAGACAATCGGCTCTAATGCATCTTTTGGAGCAAAAATTAATATAAGACCCGGTCTTATTCTCCTATAAGACCCGGTCTTACAAGACCGGGTCTTATAATATAAAATATAATGTAATATAATGTAATGCCGGGTCTTACATTAATTTTTGCTCCAAAAGACGTATTAGAGCTGAGTGTCCGGCAGGTCTTGTTTTCAGGGAAACACGGTAGACCTCAGCAAAGAGAACTATCTATGATAGTGCCCACTCTGAGGGCTCTGGAAAGGATTACAGTTGGCCTTTCTGTGTATATTTGGTTAGAAGCCTGCCCCTCAGCCTACAGCAATGAAGATAAGCTATTCGATCTCTTCCACAGAAAGAATGGACATTTCTATTTGCCTCTCTTGTATGCACTGGGGTGTAGCTGGTTAAAAACTTTCTCTGCTTGTTACAGTCCTATGGGACACACAAACATAAGCCCCACTGGCCACCACAGCCAGGTGATCAAGAGGTGTTCCCTGGGTGGCAGCTGCAAAAATCAGGGTGCCAGACAAGTGCACAGGCTCCTTTCTGGAAGATACCGGTGACCTGGAACGAGGCAGAGGAGAGCACAACGATGGGGCTCGTTGGCCTCCGTCTTTGGAGTGTTTCAGTAGGCCCCAAGATGTGTGCTAAATTACAAGCTGGACCACAAGCTTTAAGATAAGCAAGTAGGCCTCTTGCACAGAAGGACTGGGCACTTTCCAGTTGGCTGCCTCTGTGCTGGGCCCTGTGGTGCGTGAGTCCACAACACTCCTAAGTTTTGATTGATTGTCCATAGTAAGATCTGGAGGCTTGATCAAATTCATTTAATTAATGGGGCACGCGGCAAGAATACTTCATAGATGTTCTCTATTTCCTATTGCATCACATCAGGAGTTATGTCTGGTTGTCTTCTTGAGTGATCCGTGAACTTAAGTATTATCAGCTTGATCCATCATTATAAAATTCCCTTTTTGCCTAGATCTATTTCATTTGTTGTAAAATGGTTTGCTTCTATCATTTTTTTCTGCACTTATTACCTGGAATTATTCTAATAAAGAAGAGTTTTCCCTCAACTGTCAGGTTATCCTGAAATGCAGTTCATACTGACAGGGCAGGATAATTGCTTGATTCTTTCTTTTATCAGTTTTTGATGCTTTACAGATTTTCTTGAACATTCTTTTATGGCTTGAAAAAGCCTCAAGTATCTGTGCCATGGCTTTTCTTCCCATAAACAACCTCCTAAGTTTAAAACACTTGATAAATTTAGTTGCAAATTCCCCAATGCTGAAGAAGCATGAGATGGCTCTGCCAACAGGCTGATAGTACTCACAGGGTGGTAGAAAAACACAGATCTGGGGCCTGGCTTGTTGCCAGATCTAGATTGAAGTGTTTTTAAGGCTAAAGGGCAGGGATCCACACACTGTGGCCCACTGCCTATTTTGTATGGCCTCGAGCTAAATGGTTTTCCCATTTTTACAGGTTTGAGGGGAAAATGCCATAAAGCCCTGGCCCACAGATCTTAAGATGTTTGCTCTCTGGACTTGTACCGTTTGCCAACCCCTGAAATAAAGCAGTACGTATTAAAGCACCTCTGGGTGAAAGCTTTATCTGTGAAATAGTACGGTTGGATTAGAGCAGTGGTTTGTCTTTTTTGGATGGGAAGTCACAGATCTTAAGTCTAAAACTGAGCTTTATTCTAACAATGCACATACACAGAATTGTCCATTCCCAGGCATTACGGCCACAGGTTACGAACCTTTGCACTACAAGACTGTATTAGCCTGCTTGGGCTGCCATAAAATAGCAGACTGGGTGGCTTAAACAGAAATTTCTCAGTTCTGGAGGCGAGAAGGCAATCTTAAGATCAGGTACTGGGGCTGGGTGGTTTCTGGTGCGGCGTCTCTTCCTGACTTGTAGCTAGTGCCTCCTGGGTCTTCACGTGGCCTCTCCTTTCCTCTGTGCACACATACTCCTGGTCTCTTCTCACAAGGCCACCAGTCCTACCGAATTAGGGCTCCACCGATGTGACCTCATTTAACCTGAATTACCTCCTTAATGGCCCTGTCTCCAGAGTCACACTGGGGGTTAAGACTTCATATGAATTTGGAGAGGGGGGACAAAATTCAGTCCGTAACACTCTAAATACTGAGAACTGTGTTGTGTCTGCACTGAGGATGCTGCCTCTAACTCTGGGACTATGTGGTCTAGGTGGTTTGCTTCTGAATCCCAGCCACCACCTTACGTGTTGAATTAATGTTTTCGAGGTCAGAATAATGCACAAGGAAATTCGTGGAGGAATCTGAGGTGCTAATTTAAGTGTGTCACAGACTGAAATACGGTAGCAGTCCTGAGAAACTAGGTATTAGAATAATCAAGGAAAGTTTTTCTTTTCCTTTTAAATGAGAACTACCTATATTTGGAATGATTTGCATTGTAGGAAGACCTTGCTCGCATTAGGTCATTTACAGACTAAGTTAAAGCCAGAGTTGAAATGGTTTATATAGGATGTGGACAGATTCTGGAGAGTCAGCAGAAGTTGAGATCTGGAGCTTCAAACTTGTAAATTATGTCTCTAAGACCTGAACTGGGACAATAGTTCATAATTTTGACAGAAAATGATAAATTAGGTAATTTTATCTGGGGTAGAGAGAAAAAAGATCACAGTGAGTTTTGAAGAGTGGTAACTACTTCAGAGAATTTTTAATTGGTGAAATCTGGGTAAACTTACTGCAAACGACTTATGAAATGACGTAAGCTGACATAAAATGGCTGTGATAAAATCCGGCCTGTGAGGTGTTTGTTTGGGGGAGCGGCGGGAGTAGTTTCTGTGACAATGCTACCTATTTTGGCTGTGCAGGAATGTGTTGTCCTAAGCTGTGAGATAGCTCAAAGCTTTCAGCTTTGAGGGGCCAATTCTCTTGAGGGGCAGGGACAACCTCTACTCCATTTAGAGGAAAAGCTGATAAAAACTTCAAGGTTTTTTTGTGTCTAAGTTAAGAATTTCAACCCTTTATTGTCTGAGTTTGCCTTTCACAGAATCATTAGGAATTGAACAGTTACATAAAAATTACAGTCCTGATTCTAATAAAAGGTTTTTATTAATCCAATAGAATAGTATTCTAAATAAAAATACATGACAAACATAACTAGCAATTTGCTTTTTTTTTTTAACCCTTCTTCTGCCTCTCCTCCCCGCCCCCCACCCACTCTAGTTCAAGCCATTGTTTCTCAGTCTAGTTGTGTAGGACACAGCTCCCTGGCCCATGCTGGCTGCCAGCCATTCATACTGGCCACTGGCTGCTCCTGGCAGCACATGGCAGCTCATGCCGACCTCCGGCTGCTCATAGCAGCCCAGCTCCAGGGAGAGCCATTGTTCACAGTCTTAGTTGTAGAGGGCACAGCTTACTGGCCCATGTAGGAATCGAACCTGTGACCTCGGTGTTAGGAGCTTGGTGCTCCAACCACCTGAGCCACCTGGCCAGCCCTGCGATTTGCTTTTTAAGCGAAGTTTTACGAATATTTTATTGCTTCAACAAGAGAATGAATGCCAGGGTACTTTTCTTTTTAAAAACTTATCTATTTTAACAACTAATTTGAGTCACTACTTTTATTCTTTATTGTCTTTATTTTCCAAATCTGGTGCCCAAACTTGGCAAACATCATGGAGATTTCTACATACATATACATATATACACCCATATTTAAGTTTAAAGCCTCAGTTTCTCATTAAACCTTGTGCTCAGGCTCCTGTTAAAAAGAGGTAAAATGGTGAGAAGATAAAAATCAGGGAAAACACAAATAAATCCCAATTGACAACTTCCTTGTTATGAATTAAAGCAGACATTTCAAGGCAAAATCCATCACCTTGCTAATAAAACTTCCACTAAGCTACAGCCTCAGATATTTATAAGAAAATAAATAAAACTCCCTTTACACATTTCAATGTGGTTTAATGACAAGCTAGCTAAGGAGTTAACTATCCATTCAGAAACAGTTATATTTCAGTGGTTAAAATTTCAGGTGTTAAAAACTAACTTCAAACAGGTTCATCGTTATACTCTGATGCTAAATTCTTTAGGTACTTGTTTCTAAATTACTATACAAATCCATTCAGGCTTTTAATTAAAAAAAAAACATTTACTGTTTGGTAACTAAAGAGCAGATAGGATTAGTGTACTCTAGATCGTTTGATTTTATTGTTCTCTGTAGAAGCTTTCCTCTTTTGTGATAATCCAGGCCCAGGTTCCTTATTATTTTGAAGAAATGAAACAGCTTCTGGTAGACAGTAATTTTCTACTCGAGGAGGGGTTTCCTATGAAAGGGGAAAAAAACAAACCCAACATTATTCATTTTTTCCCCAGATTTAAAACTGTTCAATGACTGGGTAACAGATTACTCTGCTTTCTGACCAGAGACATTTTAAAAGGAAAATGTATAATCATTCCTAGGTTCTTGCAAAGAAAACATCTGTCTTTCAAGGTATGCTATTAAGCACATGTCACATTTAGAGAACAGTCCCTGCTTGACAATCTCACCTGTTATTGAGCTGATAGTTTAGGCAAAGTGGGGCTAGCTAAGACCTTAATCATGGTTTTTATCTGTAAAATATGGATTAAATACAAAATATGGAAAACATGGATAAAAGTATGTGACATGCTTAATGTAAGTTTTGAAAAGTTTTACTTGACCTTTACAATAAACACATGAGAAGTATTTTTTATTTCTATTTTACAGATAAAATAAAAGTTAAATAACATACTCAGTGTTTCATAACTAGCCAGGTGGCAAAGCCAAAACTCATACACTTCTCTATTTGACTTCAAAACCCTTGTTTTTCTCAAAATCAGATTCCAACATCAAAGAAAAGGGCCTCTGACCCCCACTCCCCATAAGTATAATAAAACTTACACATAAGACCTCAGATAACCAAAGCAATCTTGAGAAAGACCCCACCACCCAACAAAACTGGAGGCATCACACGTCTTTACTTCAAACTCTATTACAAAGTTATAGCAATCAAAACAGTATGGTCCTGGCATAAAAGACAAACTAGATCACTGGAATAGAAGAGACCCAGAAATAAACCCACACATATACAATGGGGGAAAGGATAGTCTGTTCAATAAATGGTGCTGGGAAAAGTGGACAGATATATGCAAAATAACAAAAATTGGATGACTATCTTACAACATATACAAAAACTGACTCAAAAATTAAGACCTGAAACCACAAGACTCCTAGAAGAAAACATAGGTGTAAGTTTCTTAACATCAGTCTTGGCAATGATTTTTTTGGATTTGACACCAAAAGCAAAGACAATAAAAGCAAAAATAAACAAGTGAGACTAGATCAAACTAGAAAGCTTCTGCACAGCAAAGGAAACAATCAACAAAATGAAAAGGCAATGTACTGAATGGCAGAAAGTATTTGCAAATCACGTATCTGCTAAGCATCTAAATAGCCAAAACATATACAGAAATCATACAATTCAAAGCAGAAAAACCAAACTGATTAAAAAATGGGCAGAGGTTCTGAACAGACATTTTCCAAAGGAAATATACAGATGGCCAGCAAGTACATGAAAAAGTCCTCAACATCACTAATCATCAGGGAAATGCAAATCAAAACCACAGTGAGGTATCACGTTACAACTATTAGAATAGCTAGCATCAACAATACAAGAAATAGTAAGTATTGGCAAGGATGTGGAGAAGAGAGAACCCTTGTGCACTGCTGGTGGGGATGTAAACTGGTACAGCCACTGTGGAAAACAGTATGGAGTTTCCTCAAAAAATTAAAAATAGAACTACCATACGATCCAGCAATTTCACTTCTGGGTATTTATCCAAAAGAAACAAAAACACTAATTAACTTCAAAAGGTATCTGCATCCAATAGTCACTGCAGCATTATTACCAACAGCCAAGATATGGAAACAACCTGGGTGTCCATCCATGGATGAATGGATAAAGAAAATGTGATACACACAGGAATATTATTTAGCCATAAAAAAGAAGGAAATCTTGCCATTTACAACATGGATAGATCTTTAGGGCATCATCCTAATACAACAACATAGATGGATTTTGAAGGCATTGTCCTAAGTGAAATAAATCAGAGAAAGGCAAATACTGTATGATCTCATGTACATATGGAATCTAAAAAAAGAGAAAAGACCAAAACAAATGTCAAAACTCACTAGGGACAGAGAACAAATTGGTGGTTGCTGGGGGGGGAGGGGAGCCAAATGGGTGAGGGTCGTGAAGAGGTACAAACTTCCAGTTATAAAATAAGTAAGTCTTGGGGATATAAAGTACACCTTAGTGTATAGTTAATAATGCTGTGTGGTATATTTGAACATTGCTAAGACAATAAATCTTGCAAGTTCTCAACTTATCCTTTAGGCCGATCAGAAGACTCCTCTCTCACGCAAGTAAAACAATTCGAGAAGTACAAAAGGTATGAATCTAGGAAAAGGGTCTCCAATAACTGGTCAATCCAGATTTCACCCAGCCCCAAACTGACAAGACTGAACCATTTATGTGCTCAATACTTCCAATCAGCTTTTTATCACCTAATTCTAATCATGAGCAGAAAGCCTAGAATTACCAGATATCTGATAAATTCCTCTAACAAGGAAGATGAAGATCCAAACAAAGAGGCAACTTAGGGGAAGCAGAAACTATGCAGAGATAAGAAAACTTAAAAAAAAAAAAAAAAGGTATGAGGCAGCTGGATGGCTCAGCTGATTGGAGTGTGAGCTCTGAACAATAGGCTTGCTGGTTCGATTCCCACATGGGCCAGTGAGCTGCGCCCTCCACAGCTAGACTGAAGACCATGAGCTGCTGGAGGGGTGGCTGGATAGCTCAGTTGGTTAGAGCACAAGGTCTCAACAAGGTTGCCGGTTCAATTCCCGCATGGGATGGTGGGCTGCACCCCCTGCAACTAAAGATTGAAAACAATGACTGGACTTGGAGCTGAGCTGCACCCTCCATAACTAGACTGAAAGACCGCTACTTGGACTGATGGGCCCTGGAGAAACACACTGTCCCCCAAGATCCCCCAATTAAAAAAAAAAAAAAGTGAAATGCTGAATAGCTTAAAAAAAAAGGTATCACTAAATCCTCTGAGAACTAAGAGATGGTACTGCATCCTTGAAACAAAAGAATGTTAAGATAATAAAATGTATATTCAGAAAACTAAAAAAAGGTGATTATTAAAAACACGACAGCAAAATGAAGTTGATAGGTGTGGAAAATCAAACAGAACCTCTCAAAAAGTATAGTATAAACATAGGTGAGAAATAAGAAAATCCAACATCTCAATAGAAGTGTACCAGAGAGAACAGCAAGTGAAGAAGAAAAAAAATCATCATTGAAATAATTCAAGATTTCCCACAACTAAAAGATGTAAGCTACCAGACGAGAAAGGGCCCACCAGGTGTCTGGCATAATATAAATAGACCACCATATTATTTTGAAATTTCAGGAAACTGGGGATAAGGAACTTCCTACTAGTTTACAGTTACACATAAAGGATTATGATTAGGAATGGTTTTGGAATATTCGACAGCAATACTAGGATCAAGGAGACATAGCAATCAAAAGTCTAAGAGAAAATAGTTTCCAATACAGAATTTGGTGCACAGCCAAACCATCAGTAAAGTATGAGCATAGAAAAAAGAATTCTCAGAAACAGAACGTCTCAAAGAAGCTACTGTTCTCTTAAGAAGCTACTAAAAGATGACCTCCATCAAAATGAGAACAGATCAGGATATGACATGGGATTCAGAAACAGGAGATCCAACAGAGAAGAGAGATAAAGGGTAGTGCATGGAGATCCTGGTATGACAGCTGTGCACAGAAGTAGGTAACCATGCAGATAGGAGCAATGTGAGTAAAGCCATGTTGAATGCTGTCATCACCAAGATCCTTGTGGCCACCACACCTAGTTTTTAACTTGAGGTCAGAACACACTGGGGTGAATCTATCTCAAGAGTTTTATCTCAGTTTGGTGTATCTTGACCATGAAATTGCTGCTCTTCCCTCCGTAGCCTGCTGCTTCACCTCATGAAAGTGTTCTATTTTGAACTATACCCAAGGGCTAGAGATAGGCAGTGATGATCTTAAAAATACAGAACAGCTCACTTCCGCAACGTATTCCTTCAGACATCTAGTACCTGACACATATTACAACCCTGAGAAAGGCAGAGACACAACCAAAATTCAGATAGTGATTACTTTTTGGGGGAAGGAAGGAGATGCAAATGGGGAGGAGCAAAAGGGAATGCCTATGGAACTAGCAATCTTCTATTTCTTTCTTTTTTAAAAGTTTTTATTGGGGAATATTGGGGAACAATGTGTTTTTCCAGGACTCATCAGCTCCAAGTGAAGTCAAGTTTGAATGTAGTTGTGGAGGGTGTAGCTCACTGGCCCATGTGGGAGTCGAACCGGCGACCTGGGTGTTAGCACTGCACTCTAACCAACGGAGCCAACTGGCCACCAAATCTTGTATTTCTTATTCTGGGGCCCTAGATGACATTTTGCTATTTTTAACCAGTACATGTTTTATATACTTTCTTATTAAGAAAAGAAAATGAAATGAGAATGCATGTACAAACACTAAGTCCAGCAGAATACATGCAATTAATAATTACTGGATCTTGTCTTAAATGGCAGCTGTATACCTGAAATGATCAGGAATTTTTGGAGGACATGAAATTAAGTATGCCCCACTTCTTTATGCCAAAGGCTTCATGTTTATGTTTTAGGCGTTCTTTTTATTAAACCCTAAGCAACTCCTAAACATAAGCAGCAAAAATGACAAGGCAGGCAGAATTCTGGCTTCCCTTATTTCTATGCCATTCTGGTTGAAATCCTTTATAGTAAGACATTTATGTGTCATACTTTGCTGATTGCTGATGGAATTTTAGGCACTCTGGTGTCAGGAAGATTTTTCTTTGCCCATCAAATCACACAACATGGGCCAATTCTGAACATGAGTGTAGTGAGCCCTCCATATAGCAAGTGCTTGACTTACCTTAGTGTCTAACACAGGTATTTACTGTGTATCAATGCAAAAGGTCAAAAAAACTAAAGAACCCTTGGGTAAATGTTTCTCCTGGATTCCTAGAATCAATTTCTGCTTTCTTTATATTCCAACACCTAAAAGAACACTTTTAGCAGTACCTAGATTTTTATACCTAGCTCATATTAACTTCCAAGCTAAATGTTTACATATGTGTTCATTATTATAAAAAAACAATAAAAAAGGGTTAAATAGAGAACAGGAAACTAACATTCTATTAATAACAAGCCGAGGGTTTTTGCTGTGCAGCTACTTCTCTATGAATATAAGCAGATCTCTGGTAATGAGGTCAAGGACAGAATCTTACAAACCTGCATAAGATAATCAGCAATGTATTCTGTTTTCAAACAGTACACATTCTGGGCAGCAGCTTCTGCTATATTAAGTCCGGAATCATCTGGTTTCAGTTTATTAAAGTCAGAAAAGAGATGTGTGGCTTCTTTAAATAAAGATACAGAATGACCAGGTAGCACCTAATGAAAAAACAAGAAGCACCACAATCTATCAGTGTCCCAAAGTAATTCAACTGTACAACCTGTACTTAAGGATTACCATCTCACTTAAGGATTACCATTTGGTACAGAAAATCAAGAACTGATCATAGCAATCTTGGTTAGAAAATAATTATGTAAAACACTGAGTAAGCTGATTTCACTACAAACCTTTGCTCCTCCTGACTGAAGAAGGCGTTTAAATCCTGCTTCTCGGGAATGATCAACATGTAATATAACCTTCCACCCACTAAATGCACCCTACAAATGAAAAAATAGTTAGTGTTGAAATTATTTAGAAAATAAATGACAGAATAATACAGATAATATTTTATCTGTAGACATAGTTTATGTCAATGAATAATCTTATTAACCTTTACTTTTGCCGTAGTGGTAACTGTGTCTGGTCAGAATACTGTGAAACATATAGCCATGGGGTCTGACACACAATATGCCATCAATAAATACTTGAAGAATGAAGGAAAATGATTTAATGATTAGGTAACATTAAACAAAGCAACTTGACTTTTGTCTTTTCTAGTATTTTCATTTTTACAATTAGTCAAGAGTAGAGCCTAAAGCACAATTTCTTAGGTTAGATGACTCCTCCATTGTATTTCTCTTGAAAATTTTTGCATATTTGAAATATACAGAATTACTCTAAAAGAAAGAAAATCAAGGTTAACAAGGATTGGAGACAGCAGAAAACTGAGAATACAACAAAAAGATTATTTAACTTAGGCGTTCTTAATCTTTTCAAGCCATGGACTCCTTTCAGTCTGGTGAAAACTATGGACCTGTTCTCTAAATAATTAAAAAAAATAATAGCTTTATTTTGCAATTTTCATACCATATGAATAATGTATTTTAAATGTTCAAAATAAAGCATAAAGGATTACAAAGGAAACAATTTTACTAAAAATTATCAAATTATTTAAAAAATTGTGACAATAGGTGTGCTTCTATATTAATGCATTAAATCAAAACTAGTGGTGAATCAAATAACTACTGTAATTTTAAGTAGTGATGAACATAAACAGTATTTCAGGATACTTGCAATTATAATGCAAAGAAAAATACCTGACTTCTTTTGCTACTATTAATAGTGTTGTGATTTGCTGCCTAGACTTATAATTAAAGGAAATAACTTTTAATTAGATTTTAGTAAAAATAAGGATGTATTTTTTCCCCACCATCTAAAGTATACAGCTTCCCTGAATTTAATCTACAAACTCCTCTGGACCCCAAGTTAAGTACTAAATACCCCTGAAACTAGATGTTGAAAAGATTCTTTGGAAGAAATACAATATGGGTCACATTTTTCATATGAATTATTTTTAATATATATATCTAAGATTACTGTTGATCACAATTAGAAAAATTAGGAATTAACATTAAGCTCAATTTAAAATGCCCAAATTAAGCGTATTAATCAAGGAATAAAAGACAAATAGAATCATTATTTTGTCAAGCAAAGTTTCTTAAAAAAAAATCTGGAATAGTCATGACATTGAATGCCATTTATACTACCTACATAATTACATGTTAATACCTCAACAATGCCCGATTCTTGTCTTTGCTGGATTTTTTTTCTCCATCTCATTGCTGCAAGTGCGAGTCTTCGCTGCTGTACATTGATTCCAGTCAAAACATCAAGTATGGAACTACTTCCCCATTCATAGTCTTCTTCCTAGAGAATTAGTCCAACAAACTTTTGAGTTCCTACAGTATGTCCTTGAGGAATACACAATCGAATAAGAGTTAAAAACAATGCATTCACTTGTTATAAGTACAGGGAGTACTAGGTAAGCATCAGTTTATGAGTATGGAGGAAATGCAGATTAATTTGGCTTCGAATGAGAAACAAATACAGTGGTACCTTAGTTTTCGAATGTAATCCATTCCGGAAGACCGTTCGAGTTCTGAAACGTTCGAAAACCGAGGCACGGTTTCCCCACAGAAAGTAATGCAAAATGGATTAATCCGTTCCAGACCTTTAAAATCAACCCCTAAAACTGCAAATTTAGCATGAATTTTACTATCTAATGATACCATAGATCCATAAAATTTACGGTGTTCGTAAACCAAAATGTTTGTCAACGGACAAGTTTGAAAACCGAGGTTCCACTGTGTATTTGGCTTTTAATTAGAAATTTAAAAAAAAAATTGCATCCATTTCTAAGAAAATACAGATAGCTAGCTAAACCACAGCAATTGGTAATATTTAAATTATTGGGTTTTACCCACTGTAAGAAGAACTTCACAGAGGACATGGTCTCAGAGGAGCTATGTTTTAACAGCTTGGTACCTGTCTGTGGAAGAGATTCCTAAGGGATCTTGATTGAAAACTTCAAAATCTACATGATAGATACAACTGTGATGATCACTTAAGAACCAAAATAGTTCAAATAGTAAGTTTAATATTTAATGGGTTCACAGTAAAGATAAAAGCCTACAGTGAGATCATCTTAATGTTTTATAATGTTATTTCAATTAAAAAAATCCCCACATTCAAATTAAGTAAAACTGATGTAACTAGGAATCTGGGTCGATAAGCTCTAAACTTTTTTGTTTTGTTAATGTGGACCTTATACAATGAGTATAATCTAACTGGTCATATTTAGTTATTTCAGTTACATGAATGGTCAGTGTATGTGCTGGAATCAATCATTACGATGTTCACTTTTAAAGAAAAATGAACTTCTCTATTAATTTGAATACACACCGGCACGAAGCACCCAGCAGTCCTGCAGGCTTCGAGGTAGGAGCGATGAAGCACCCACTTCCCAGCTGCCACTGAGGCTAAATACTTCTCATTTCGAAGGGGATGTCCCACAACAATGTGTGTACAGTTGGGATCAAAGCACTGCTTCTCTATCACTAACCCACCTGAAGTAGAGAAAAATTGGGAGTGCTTTATCGATTCTTAACTTTTTCCTAGGAAAAATGTATCTTAACTTTGCACAGAAATTATTTATAAAATGCACCAGATAAACCAAAAAACCTTGATGACAAGATTTTACTTTACACATATTTTTTTATTAAACAGTATTTATTATGAAAATTTAAAATACGAAAGTCGATAAAATAAAATAAACCCCCATATACTGGACAACTAAGTTCTAAAATTATCTGGACAACTACATTCTAAAATTATCAAAATTTTGCCATCCTTATTTTGATCTCTCCCCCTCTTTTTACTTCACTAAATTCCAGACATCATGTTACTTTACCCCTAGGTATTTAGTATGCATCTCCGAGATACATGGAAATTTTCTTATTCAGCCACAATGCCATTATCAGATCTAAAATAATTAACAAAAATTCTTTGCTGTATCAATACTAAATCCTTTTTCAAATTTTCCTGTTTGTCTGCATTTGGCTTGTTACAATTAAGATATTTTAAAAACCCATACAAATAAGGGCCACATACTGCACTTGGTTGTCATTTTTCTTAGGTCTCTCTCAACTACCTTAGCAATTTTCAAGTACTGAGTATGGGTAACCAGAGAGATTGAAGTAAAAAAGGGGCATCCACAGACTAAAAGTAGAAGAAAAGTTTCTGTGGGTGGAAATAAGGTCAGCCGACCAACAGAGAAGCCTGGGAAGAAAACACACATACTAAGTAAACAGAGACAAAGCAGCGGGTGGGAGCTGAAACCTCTTCTCGGATTTAAATGTATGAAGTCTGACTTTGAGGAAAAAAGAAGGTGTACATAAATATAAGCTGATGTGAAGCAGAGTTGTATCAAGGACTTTCTAAGCCTTTAACAGGACATTTGAATTCCTGCTTTAGAGATGACGCTAATAATAATAGCAGCACGTATTATATAAAGCGAGGGACTGGTGAAAGTGCTCAAGATTAACTAATCCTCACAACTTCATGAAGGTAAATTACTATTATCTGCAATTTACACGAGGACACAGAGTAAGTCAGCCAGGATCACAGAGGTGACAAAAGAACAAAGTAAAAATTCCATATTAATGTAATAGCAACATCTAATTCTATATAATAAATTTATTCTGTGACCCAGATAACATAATAGGCTGATTTACGTCTATCAGTTCATTTACAAAGTGAAGGGCCTTTTTGCGTTCTATAATCAAAAACCCTCTAGTCACAGACTCCCAATTCCAGCACAGTCTATACGTAAGTGCCCCTGTTCTCTGTCCTTTTTCAGACAATTCTCTGCTAATTGCTACTACTGTTGCCCAGAGTTTGCAGAGATGGAACCATCTAAGGAGACACTTGAGTGTTCCATTTTGGTGAGCTCTGGGTAAAGAGTAGGAATTCTGACTTATAATTCCATCTAATTTATTAGGCAACTGGGAAACAAAATGTTCTACCTGAATAAAGTTTCCAAGAAACACAGCTTCTCAAGTGTACAACTGTATGTGACAGAAATCTTAAAAAAAACAAAACATATTCATGGTTCTCCATATCCTTAAATGGACAGCAGTAAATAACATTTAATCTTCTCTTGATGACCTAGTGCCACTATTAAAATCAGCCATTATTTCTTAATGTTTTCTCTATGTCAAGCTGTCAGATTAAGTTCTCTTGCTATAATTTTCCTAACCCTATAAAGCTGCTTTGTCCAATATAGCCACTAGCCACATGTGGCTCTCAAACACCCGAGTACAGCTATTCCAAATTTGAAAGGTGCAGTAAGTGACAAATATACCCCAGATTTCAAATACATAATACGAAGAAAAGGCAAAACATCTCACTGATGTTTTATATTGATTACATGTTGAATATAATATTTTGCATACACTACCGTGTTTCCCGGAAAATAAGACCTAGCCAGACAATCAGCTCTAAAGCGTTTTTTGGAGCAAAAATTAATATAAGACCGGGTCTTATATATTATATATATGTAAAGTAAAATAAGACTAGGTTATATGATAATTATATCATCCCAGTCTTACGGGAAAATAAGAGCGAGTCTTATATTAATTTTTGCTCCAAAAGTCACATTAGAGCTGATTGTCCTGGTCTTATTTTCAGGGAAACACAGTACTAGGCTGAATAAAATATGTTTAAAGTTAGTATCACCTGTTTCTTTTTACTTTTCATAATGTGGCTACTAGAATGTTTAAAATTACACGTGTGGCTCATGTTCTATTTCTACTGGAGAGTGGTGCTATACAGCACCAGGTGCCCTTTCTAGTATGCTGCTTCTAGAATGAAGTCTGATTGAAAACTCCACAACTAGTGGAATAACAACAATGTTACATGAGGAGGAGCTCCTCTCTGGATATTACCAAACCTTCAACTTCATTAAAATGTGGTTTTACTTATACTGTAAGTCTACAATTTCATTGATTTGGTCCAAGGTTTCATCAATGAACAAATGTTCAAAGCCAAGTACAAAAGATTCTTTAACTTTAATGGTTGGTTTCAATTTAAATCTTTCAATCCTATGACCCAGTGACTTTAGATTTAGATTAGAACTTTAAAAATTCTTATGCTGACTCATTGTATAGTCTTAGACAAGTTACCCATCTTTTTTGTTTCAATTTCTATGCCTTACAAATGATATCAACTACATTTGACTTCCAAATAAGGTTACTATATGGGACATTTTTGACTAAAGTAAAATAAAATACTTGTACCTAGTTTTTCAATCAGATGATAATAATCAATACGTTCTTGAGGATTCAGAGACGACAACTGAAATATGTATTGTTTTTTTAAGTCTTCATGAGTCTCCTCTATTGTTATAATCTGGAATGGAAGAATTTTATTTTAGAAAAAATTAACATTAAGGAAAGTTATTAGGTATATAGTTCTTTTACAGTAACATTTTACTTATTTAATCTTCTGAGTTATCAAATATGGAAATAATACAATGCAAAGAAATGCAGTTTTCTACATTTGATGAACCCCTGATATTGACATCAACAAATTCTGGATGCAGCACAACAGGAATATCCCAAAACCATTACACCCCACTAAAGATAAACAAACCTTTTCTCTAGGGTGTGGAGCCACAGGTGGGTTAGCTAAGGGGAAGGCAATACTGGGGGCCTGCGGCGTAGGGATCAGGTGGCTGTCTTTTATTGGAGTTTCCAGTTCTTCAGAGATCGGGTGTTTTGGGGCTTCAGTCACATGCGCGGTCCCAGCATCACAGACAGCTGAGGGCAATAAAATGCTGCAGTGTGATAGTATCCAAACATGACTAAGAACAAATTCTGGGCAATATGCTCATCTGTCTTAACCAAGATGAAATTAAATGCAAATTCTAAAATGTAAAAACTACATGCAAAAGAAATAGCCAATTTCTAGAGCTTATACATAAATGCAATTAATTAACATTAAAAGGGCAATTGGTGTTATCTGTGGTCTTCTCCCACCCTTTCTTGAAATAACCAAAGCTCATCAGTAAAATGTATCAAAATTTGTAAAATGAAAAGCAATATGCCACTTGGAGAAAATAACAGACAGAGATAGTGCAAAGAAATAATCATGTGATGTGAAGGGGGAGACGACAGATGACCAAAAATGAGAGATATTAAACATTTTGTTTTTAGGGTAAAGCCCAAGGAAGAAAAAAATAGGGGACTTGAGAAAGGAATGCATACAAATCCAAAGAACAAGTATGTAGGTGTGTGCTAGGTAGAATTTAGAAGATTTAAATAAAAATATGATGATTGTGAAAAAAAAAAAAGGACAAAAAGGACTAGAATGAAAGAAATAATAATGGTGAATATCATGTCTGGAAAAAAAGGCATGATCCTAAATTTCCAAATTTAAAAATCAAAATATATTTTTCAATTTACTGATGATACATTACCTCAACTTACAATTATTTTTCTGAGTCTTCAGTTTAAACCCAAATCAGAAATATCTAGTAAGTTTTTTGTTTGCATGTGTAATTCAGAGAACCACAGTGTGCTTAGCTGTTATTTTAAAGAGGTCAACATGTACTTCATATAAACAAGTAAACAGATTTCTTTCTCATTACCCTGTTCAGCAATTTCTGCATCATGTAAAGGCTCCTGGAAAGGAGAATCCTCCAATTTTTTATAGTCAACCTGAAGTTCAGAGTATTGTGTGGGACAACTAGGCCACTGCAAATTGCTGGCAAGCCTTGCTCTCTCCTCTCTGGCTGTAGGGTCATCCCAAATGATCTGTTCATTTTGGGAGGGCTCTGTGTTGATATCAGGTACTGTTTGACGAGATTGCCTAAGGAATAAAAGGGACAATTTTAATAAACAGATAGCCATAACAAAATTCATACATTCCTTAAATTAGACTGTATATTCGTAAAGCATGTTTTTGTTTCTTTTTTAAAACTTTAAGTGTGTTTTTCCAGGACTCATCTGCTCCAAGTCAAGTAGTTGTTTCAATCTAGATGTGGAGGATACAGCTCACAGTGGCCCATGTGGGAATCGAACTGGCAATCTTGTTAAGAGCACCGTTCTCTAACCAACTGGGCTGACTGGCCGCCCTGTAAAGCATGTTTTGTGGTATAATTGTAACAATTCCACTGGAGAGTAAATAGAATTCCAGTTATTTTCTTTCAATGTATATACTGAGTCTTTCAGTGTGTGTATGTATATAATGTTAGTAAAAGTAATTTACCCAAACTGATGATACCACCTAAGAGTTCATTTGCCTCAAAAACAAGGAAGACAGTCTTTTATTCTTAGAGTATTTACTCAGACTTGGCACAAGATTTAGGCTCTCCATTATGATAAAACATGACCTGAGGTATATTAACAAAAGCCACTTTTACTCAGTACTCGGATAGAATTAGCCTCATTAAATATACAGTTAGCATAAGATAAATCCATAGCTCAATTAATCAATTCAAGATGTAAGTCCATGATGCTTATCATATTAGAGATTTTTCTATCAGGAAAAAAATGAAGTAATGTTACCAAACTTAAATCACATCACACTAAGATCTGTACTCACCTTTCCTGAAAGATAAATTTGTAGACAATATAAAATGCATGTAGTTCCAGTAAGAAATAACTGTTTAAATCACATCTCACTGGTTGGTATGGAAAAAACCTCCATGTCTGTTTCCTGCCCCCAATTAAGAATTCTAAAACTGCTTGGAACCAGGGAGGGAAGACGGAAAAGAAAGGAAATATTTGAATGTAACATATATAGTTTGGGCTAAGTAATTAGGTCCAGTAGTATAAATCTTTTACTGTTTGATATTCTAAACTTGTACTTTACTAATTTAAAAAAAGGGTAGAGTCAGCGGATGGCTCAGTTGGTTAGAGTGCGAGCTCTTAGCAACAGGATTGCTGGTTCGATTCCCACATGGGCCAGTGGGAATTCGATTCCCACCCTCCACAACTAGAAGACAACGAGCTGCTGGTGAGCTGGTGGAGGGGTGGCTGGATGGCTCAGTTGGTTAGAGAGCAAGTTCTGAACAAGGTTGTCGGTTTAATTGCGGCATGGGATGGTGGGCTGCGCCCCCTGCAACTAAGACTGAAAATGGCAACTGGACTTGGAGCTGAGCTGCACCCTCCACACCTAGATTGAAGGACAACGACTTGACTTGGAGCTGATGGGCGCTGGAGAAACACACTGTTCCCCAACAAAAAAAATTGAAAAAAAAAAAAGGCAAAATTAGGCGTAACTCTCATAGAACTGAGTCATCAGGTACCTATAGAAGGAGCTACCTTTCCAAGTCATCTAGTTACTCCTTTCTGCCACCACGATGAGTGACAGGTTTGTACCTCAGTGCCTCTAGGACTCTACTTCTCCCACTGCGGGCAGAACGAGTGCTGTCAGGTGTTGAAGAAGCACTGTTACAACCACTTCTTGAAAGGGAGGTCCTCTGCCCTTGCGGTTTCACTATTGATGTTGCAGACATTATCTCCTGCAGCTGCTTTTGGAAATTCTCTCTCATCTCCAAGGTCTGTGTCAGAACTTGAAACAAACACAAATATACCAATCAAGGTACACTTCTCTTTTTTATCACCTCTCATTCACATTAACTATTTTGTCTAACACACATTAACTTGACATTTATTGAGTATATATAGGTTATAACGTACTAAGAGTATGACTGTTGTAGAACATAAAGGCCACCCTTACCATGAGGATTGTATATGAAATAATCAGGAAGCCCTTTGAAGACACTTTGCTAAGACTTGCAGTAACAATCTCTCTTGTAGAACTCCCTGCCTGCTTCTGACCCTCTCTCGTGTTACGTACTATACTCTGAGGTGCATTTATGTATGTGATTTTCTTCTATAGTCCTTGAAAACACAGACTACAATATATTTATCTTTGGGCTGCTTATACACTAAACACTGAAATAGGCACTAAATATTTTTGGGACGTACAAAGTGGGACTAACTAAACAGGTATGTTATAGGGAAAGCTTTCATAGGGTAGGATGAGTAAGGAAAACAGAAAATATTAATCCATTAAAAAAAGCACACCTAGAGAGAGAGGTTATTCACTGCAGCACTCTTTATAATAGCAAGAAATTAGAAATAACCTAGATGCCCATCAATAAGGGACTGGATAAATACAGTGGACCATTCATATGAGTATTAAATAGTTGCCAAAAAAAAAAAGAGAGAGAGAAAAAGACTGAAGACGCTCCTTATGCACCAATATGAAACATTCTACAACTTGAACTGTTAAAAATATCAAAGTATAAAATAGCATATATAGTGGTCCACCATTTATATATTTTTTAAAATGTGGGGAAGGAGAGAATATATATATTTCTGATTGTGTATGCATAAAACAGCTCTAGAAAAAAACAACATTGAAAGGATAGGAGAAACTCTCCACACTTCCTTCTGTACCTCTAAAACCACGTGAATATGTTAAAATATATTGTACATCTAACTTTTTGAATATTACTGAAAACTGAACCAAAAAATTTTTGAAATCACTAACTTCACCTATCTTTAATAAAACAGGGCTGTATCACACTAACTCTGTAAAATACCTAGTTCTACAAATTTTACACTTAAATCACTTAAAGCTTTACAAATCATTACTTAATGACTGGCATGGGACCTCAACTCAATCCGAAAATATATGCTTTACTTGTATTTAGCATCACAGAAAATAACTTAATTTTTCCATTTGATGCAAAGAAATTGTCCTGCATGAAAAAAGATATAGTTATAATTTCTTTTATAATTTAAAATATTTTACCTCCTTTAGAGTCCTTCCTTCCATTTGCATTTGATGTTGCTAATTCTGTATTACCGGTGGTCATATTATCTATATCATTTTCTTCTATCGGCAAATGATCTGGCTATTGAAGGAGAAAAATTATAATTTCTCAAACCAAGCCATCGTATAAGGTTTCGCAGCAATTTATGATTATACATTCAGCTCAAGGAAGGGGTAAATGTATCATCCATATTATCTACCTTATCATCCTTTGTTGCATCAGCTGAGAGCAGTCGACTATTACAGAGTCTGCCATCTTGTACTGCACTGATATCCAAGCTCATTTTGGGATTATAAGTATGTGGATAAAGAGATTCAGGAAGATGTTTGTACTCTTGGGCACACTGCAATACAATGGTGTGCTTTAAAACAGGACTGAAAAAATCTTAGTGAATAAATGATGTTAAGTTGGATAAGGATAACCATTACATTACATTCTAAAATGATAAAAATTCACAAAATTAAAGTTTTAAAAAGTAGCTGACACTGAAAAATTCTATTGTAAAAAGGACGATTAAACTGTCCTCACTTTTTAATGTCATGTCCATTCAAATATAAAATCTAATTCTATTTCTATACTTTGCCAAGGTATCAGCCACACTCCAGGGAATACCAGGAATGGAAGGGGAAGGGGAAAGAAAATAAAAGGAAAAGAACAGTTCTAAACTGTATTGTTTTGCTAAATTAATTCTCAATTTATAAAATTTTCTTTCACATCATTTTTAATTAGTGAACAGAATCAGACTCAGAGAGAGTACCCATTAAAGACTTGTTAAATATTTAAGGAATAAAGATCTTAAGTTTTTAATGCCAAAGAAATGAGGTATGCAGTTAACTAAGGTTATCCAATTTGTTTATGTACAGTGAAATTGGTTTATGCCTAGAAATAATGTTTGTATACATTTTCATTTAACAGAGAGGGGAGGAAAAAAATATTGCTTACTTCTAAAAGCCAGTGCTCTGAAACAATGTGAATTCCTCTTTCTTTTACAGATTTATACTCTCGATTAGTGTCATTCTGTCGTCCTTGATAGATGAAATGAGTCACTGTTTCATCAAAACTCCACCTGAAACAACCAAATACACAAAGCCAAATAACTACGAGAAATATCTACATTAGTTTCAGATGATCATTACTATCTATGAGTAGAATATTCTGACCATCACAAAACCTTAAGAACTACAGTTAGCAAGAATATTAAAGGACAGTCTCCCTTTTTTTGGCCGAATTTTAATACATATATTTCTGGGTATATATATAGGCAGAGAGATATATGGAAGGATAGTCTTTAAAATGTTACTTTCTGCTTTATACTTTACTGAAGTCTTTCAACTTTTTCTCTTATAATGAATATAACTTCATAGTAATAAAGTATTTTCAAATCAATTAAATAATAAAGCATGCACTCTGTCCTCCAGGTGTTGGCAGTCACTATTCATTGTATTTGCTCTACATCACATAATAGACTATGTGCTTTACACATTATCTTATCCATTCCTCAGAACAATCATACAACACTGGTATTATGTTCATTTTACAGATAAGAAAACTGAAGGACATGATTATATAACATGTTCAAGGGTATTCAGTGAATAATTGGCTCAGCCAGGTTCCACTTCAAAACCTGTACTCTTAATTATGTTATGCTATGATCTGCTGATTCTTTCTACATAATATTCTCCTGACCTAGGAAAATAATCTAAAAAATGTAAAATACACCATCCTTCAAAATATCAAGTAAAACCCAAAGAGAAGGTAAAACTGATATTTCTAAATATAATCACCAAAATAAGTAAGTTCTCTTTATGGATACTTAATATACTTTTCATTTCCTAAATAAGAAATATCTGAACTTTTTAAATAGCCATGTTGAACAATGTAAGAAGGAATGTTTCTTCCTAAATTATATTACAAACATCTCTATTCCCTATAGCCCATATATCCTTAAAAATAATAGTAAAAAACACCTCGCCTAATTTAGTTGTTAGTCTTTCCAATATTCTTTGTATTTCTGCTGTAAGGTAAAACCATACACACTTAAATTAAGATAATTCAGAAATATAGAGGAGTATTTTTGCCTGAATCATCTTGGTTTACTATACACTATAATAATATGGATAAACTATGAGTTTTAGTCCTCAGAGGTCCTTCAAGGACAGACTGTCAACGACTATAGATGGTTTAGATCAGGGTTAGCAATTTTTTTTTCTTGAAAGGCCAGATGATAAGTATTTTAGGCTTTGTAGGGCAAATAATCTTTCACAACTAATCAACTCTTGCCTTGTATGAAAACAGCCACAGATAATATAGAAATAGGCATGGCTGTGTTCCAATAAAACTTTATTTACAAAATCAGATGGCTGGCCTGCCCAATCCCTGGTCTAGCTCAGTGCTTTCAGCAAAATTGTTACTTTACTTCAGGAGCTATTTTGGAAATTTGTGGGGGTGATTTTCGTTGTTACAATAATGTGTTTGTATGTTGGGGGGCTGGTTACTAGCAGTTAGTAAAGTCTACAGATGCCTGAAATGTTGGGGAATAGCCATGCATAGTTATCCCATATCCTACATAATCTTCTAATGTTCCGACAGAAATGCACATAAGTAAAAAAAAATTGTTCATTCAGTTGACCCTTGAACAACTTATACGTGGAATTTTTTTATTACATACACTGCTGTAAATGTAGTTTCTCTTATGATTTTCTTAATAACATTTTATTTCCTCTAGTTTACTCTAAGAATACTTTCAGTCAACAGTAGGCTACTAGTAAAGTTTTGGGGGAGCCGAAGTTATATGGGGACTTTTCTGCCTGCAGGAGGGGGTGTTGGTGCTCCTAACCCCTACACTATTCAAGGGTCAACTGTAATTTAATGAGTCTAGAACCTGTTTTACATATAAACACAAGTTATTTTTTTGCAGTTTTGATATACACTAATATACCAGACATGCAACTACTGAGTAATTGATGGAAGACTGTATGTAGTACTTTCCTTAACTGGGAACTTTGCCTAATCGTGAACAACTCTTGATAAAGTCCTATTATGAGAATTAATGTTGCTCATGGTATGAGTCTCCATATCTGTTTCAGCCTCATGGCTGTTAGCACTTGAGGTGATTTGACACGTGCATGCCACCATACGAATACTCCCTTTTCTTCTAAGGGTATAAGGCACAACCATTTACACACTAACCATATACATACTATTATTCGTTATGTGCCTTACACTGACTTTTTTTTTTAATTATAAAAAATATGTGTAATCAAAAGGGGATGCTGCATCTAGTGTGTTGAGAAGATTTGGTCTAGATGTTTAACTGTCGGAAGGGCGGGAGACAGTATCAGTGGACTCTTCGGGATGTTCTTCTGGTCCTAGCTTATGGAAAGGAATATCTGGGACATCTGCAATTCAGAAATAATTATCCTATGAATACATAACTATTGTCACCTCTATTCCCTCTCATCCATCACCAAGTCTGAGCAATCCATTTCAGGAATAGATTTAATGCAAACTTCAATGTAATTGACCAATTAAAACCTATTTAGGAATTTTAGCAGTGTATTCTTTTTTCATACTAAGAGGATTTAAATCTTATATAAACACAAATCCTATATACTGCTTTTAAGTCTTATATGATGTCCACAAACAGGAATATCGAAGGATGCATTCATAGTGCTATTGTGAGAAAGAAATGAGATAATGGTTGGCTCATACTAAGTTCTCAGCAACTGGTAACAGATAATATAAATATAATAGGTAACTGTAAGAGATAGTATATAATACATAGTAGATAATACAAATAATAGTTATAATAAGAAAGCTTCACTACCCTACAATAGATCATTAAACAACTAAGATGCTTATAACTATGACAGGTACATTTTATATTCTCCTTATCTATTTTCATTACCATATAGAAAGCTAATTGAAATAAGACTCACCAAAGGAAAAGCTGAAACTAATCATATTCCTCAAACTGCTTGTTACTTGTAAGACCAATCATTATGCTATCCACGAATGGCTGAATACATGTGATCAAGAAAGCCCGCATGGCAGACAGTGGAGGAGTACAGCCAACTCAGGATGGGCTGGAATAGGCAAGGGTCTCGCATTCCCTGACACTGATGCCCTGTGTGCTTGAGACCTCTGTCTAGCTTGGCTGTCAGATTGAGGGCAGATGTGCTAATCTATGTCTCCAAAGTAGTAAAAATGATAGAAATTATTATAAAACATGCTCCAGAGACCATTTTAACTCAGGAGTATTGCTAGAGTACTTAGTCCTACTCACAGAAGGGCTCTAATCTGAAAATCACTAAGATAAAAGTATACTTAATCTCAGACCTAGATGTCCAGGTTTCTAGAATACTGACCAGCACAAAATAGGTTGTCAAATATTTGTTGAACATACCCTAAGAATATACATATAAAAGTGAACTAATATGGGAGAGGGTATTGTAACAGGATGTGGTAAATTAAAAATTGGAGAGATATTGTAGATAATACGACACACTAAGGCAAAATAAATGTTTCTTTGTAAATGCTCACAACTTCAGGTTTTCCTATAAACTTAGGCCATATCACCACCAAATAGAAAGATGTGCCAACTACCTGTAATCTGCTCCTAGAGAGGCTGCAATCCCATTTAGTTCACTCTGCTTCTTACTGAGTTTTTTACTAACACATACCACTACCTTGTGAAGTGGCTTTGGAGCTTCTTCCTGTCCGTGGAAAAGAAAAGAAACAGATCAACTATGATTGTTTGAAATGTTAGTCATCTAAAACTTCCTTTTAATAAGTGATCTAATTCTACCTTCTCTGACTGGGCATCCTTCAGTTGAGGGCTGGCAGAAAGAGCAACGGCATCGCGAGAGCTATTGGCCAAAGCGAGTTTCAAATTTCTGACGATGACTTCCGAGAGTGGTGTACTCAGTTTCCTTTTCTTTTGGCCGAGACCTCCTGGAGTTTCCAAGGCTGCCAGTGCATCCTATGCGGATGGAGGGGGAGAGTGAAAGAGACAGAATGAGAGGTAGGAAGGAAAAAGAAGAATAGTGGAGAAAAAGAGAGAAGGAAAGAGAAAAAGGAGAGGGAAAGAGAGAAGGGGGGATAACCCTCACAATTAATTGGATTACAGCTTTAACTTCTTGTTTTTCTCTAAACAACAATGGCATCTGTGTCTATATACTACAAAAAAAAAAAAAAATACCGTCCAGCACATTAAGAGACTGACAAGCTTACATTTTCAGCAGTGCTTACCACATTTGCCTCAATCTTAGAGTTTAAGTTGTAATTAAAAGACAACCAAAAATGAAACAAGCAGACAAAACACAGAAACAAATAAAACAGGAACTATATAAGGTTAAGAAATCAGAAAGAGCCAAGAATTGTGAATAATCTTCAAAAGTACAAAATATGTTCCTGTTCCCAAGCTACCCACAGGTCCAGGGGCTTGTTCATCTTGCCTAGTATCCTATGTGTATAGCAGAATGTATTTAACCAGCGTTCAACTGAATATTTAAATTAACAATCTTTTGCCAGTATAATGATGCAACGAATAACTTTGTACACATACCATTTTGCACATGCAAGAGTAAAGGGAACCATTTAAGCAAAATGTATTTTAAGCAAAAAACCATGCAAGAGTAAAGGGAACCATTTAAGCAAAAAAACACTGACATTCTCCTGAGTAAAGCATTCAAATGTTTCCCAATATGCTTGACAGCACAGTGGGTAATCAAATTTTTCTCTTGCCCATCTGACAGGTTAAATAAACATATCTGTATGCTTTAATTTTCTACCCTCTTATACAGAATGAGATTAAACATCTTTATGCATGTGTACCGTTTCTATTTAACTTTTTGTGATAGCTCTCTCTTCCTACTCTTTGCCCAGTTTTCCACTGTTATATCAGTATTTTTAAATATTCATTTGTGTGAATTGTTTTATGAATTTATGAGTATAAATACATACATATGTATATATATACATGTGTATGTGTGTGTGTGTATAACCTACTGTGATATACACAAACTTGTTCCCAATTTGTAGTTTGTCAAACTTTTGCCATGGAGAATATTTTTTAAACGAATACTTTTATAAAATCTGCATAGTTGAATATGGAGAATTTTTTATTACTGTCAAATGCATACAAATTTTTCTTTTCAGCTACATGTTGTAGTTAGAAAGACCTTCCTCATGCTGGGATTATTTAAAAACAAACTTTCTCGTGGCCTGTTCTAGAATTTTTTTAAACGATTTTTAGTAAAATATAGCTAACATACAATATTATATTAGTTTCAGATGTATACAATCATTATTCAACATTTATATACCTAAGAAAGTGATCACTGTAAGTCCAACAACCATCTGACACCGTACCACGCTATCACAATATTATTGACTATACTCCCCATGCTGTACATTACATCCCCATGACTTATTTGTCTTATATCTGGAAATTTGGATTACAGCTTTAATTTATATTCCTTAATTTTTCAATTACAGTTGACATTTGGTATTATTTTGTATTAATTTCAGGTGTACAGCATAGTGGTTAGACATTTATATAAGAAGCGATCCCCCCAACTAGTACTCACCCGGCACTATACATAGTTATTACTATATTATTGACTATATTCCCTCTGCTTTACTTTATAACCCTGTGACTATTTTGTAACTACTAATTTCTACTTCTTAATGCCTTCATCTTTTTCACCCTGCCCTCCAACTCCCTCCCATCTATCACCCCCAAAAAATCTAGTACCCATCTGACACCATACCTAGTTATTACAATATTACTGACTCTATCCCTACACTATACTCTACATCCCCATGACTACTGTGTAACCAATTCGTACTTCTTAATCCCTTCCCTTTTTTCACCCATTTCCAACTCCCCACCCATCTGGCAACCGTCAAAATGTTCTCTGTATCTGAGTTTATTTTGTTCTTTAGATTCCACTTATAAGTGAAAACACATTTCATCTGTCTTTCACTGTCTGATATACTCCACTCAGCACAACACCCTCCAGGTCTATCCATGCTGCCCCAGATGGCAAGAACCCATTCCCTTCCCTAGCCAAGCAGTATTCCATTGCATGTACGTACCACCTCCACTTTATCCATTCATCTATCGATGGACACCCACGCTGCCTCCGCATCTTGGCCATTGTAAACAATGTTGTAATGAACATATGTATGCACAAGACCCTTTGAAGTAGTGCTTTGGGTTTCTTCGGATAATTACCTAGAAGTGGGATTATTGGATTCCTCTTTGTCATTTGTTATATAGCCTTTGTTTTAAAGACTATTTTGTCTGGTATAACTATTGCTACCACAGCTTTTTTTTTTTTTTTTCCGTTCCCGTTTCATGAAATATCTTTTTCCCATCCCTTTACTTTCAGTCTGTGTCTCTTTTGAACTGAAGTGAGTCTCTTGTAGGCAGCTTATGTGTCTTGTTTTCTTATCCATTCAGCCACCCTATCTTTTGATTGGAGCATTTAATCCCTTTATACTTGAAGTAATTTTCGACAGATATGTAATTATTGCAATTTTATTATTCATATTTTTTATCTTTTTGTGTGTGTGTTAAAGAAGTTCCTCTAACATTCCTTGAAATACTGGTTTGGTGGTGAGAAACTCCTTTAACTTTTCTTTTCTGGGAAGCTCTTTACCTGTCCTTCAATTCTAAATGATAGCTTTGCTGGGTAGAGTAATCTTGGTTGTAGGTCCTTGCTTTTCGTCACTTGGAATGTTTCCTGCCAATCCCTTCTGGCCTGCAAAGTTTCTGTTGAGAAATCAGCTGATAGTCTTATGGGAGCTCCCTTGTAGGTAACTAATTGCTTTTCTCTTGCTGCTTCTCTGTCTTTAACATTTGGCATTTTCATTATGATGTGTCTTGTGTGGGCCTCTTTGGATTCATCTTGTTTGGGATTCTCTGCACTACCCTGGCTTGTGTATCTATTTCCTTCACCAGGTTAAGGAAGTTTTCGGTCATTATTTCTTCAAATAGGTTTTCAATTCCTTGCACTCTCTGTTCTCCTTCTGGTACCCCTATGATGCGAATGTTGGTGTACTTGATGTTGTCCCAGAGGCCCCTTAAACTCTCATTTTTTTGCATTCTTTTTTCTTTTTGCTGTTCTGATTGGGTGTTTTCTGTTACTTATACCTTATCTTCTAAATGGCAGATTCGATCCTCTGCTTCATCTAATCTACTGTTGATTCCAAGTATTCTTCATTTCAGTTATTGTAATTTCTGACTGGTTCTTTTTTGTTTTCTGTATCCATTTTTATGTTTTCTATCTCTTTGCTGAAGTTTTCCCTGATATCTTTGAGCACCCTTATAACCAGTGTTTGGAACTCTGCGTCTGGTAGATTGCTTGTCTCCATTTTGTTTAGTTCTTTTTGTGGAGCTTTGTTCTGTTATTTGGAAAATGTTTCCCCATTTTGGCTGCCTCCCTGTGTTTGTTTCTATATAGCACTGCAATGCTTCCTGGTCTTAGTAGAAATGCCTTATGTAGTAGGTGTCCTGTGGGGCCCAGTGGCACAGTCTCCCTGGTGACCTGAGCTGGGTGCTCCAGGTGTGTCCCTTATATGGGTTGTATGTGCCCTCCTGTCATAGTTGAGCCTTGGTTACTGTTTGCATCAGTGGGAGGGACTGAACCTCAGGCTGACTGACCGTGAGAACTGGCTGTGACTACAGTGAAAGAACTATTGTGCAGGGGCTGACCCTACAGAACAGGATTCACTTTAGCAGGGCTCTGGTGCCTGCCCAGTCTGCCCTTTGGCTGTGTGATCCTTGGAGGTGGCCAGGTGATGCTTCAACCCAGTCCAAAGATGGCCACTGGGCCTGCCAGCCCTGGGGCCTCCTGGGCGGGGACCCACTGCAGGCCAAGTCAGCTGCAGTCTGTGCATTGCTTAGGGTCACCTGGCATAAGCCACAAAGCAATCCAGAGATGGCTGCCCCCTGCACTGTGCTTGGAGGTGTCTTGAGAGGCCTAGCTGTGAGCCAAAGCCGGCTGTCACTAGTGCTGGTCTTAGGGTTGCTCAGCCAGAGGTACAGGACATGCCAAAACCAGATGTTGCTTATTTGGGTTTTGTGAACCTTTGCAAGATTTTAGTAAAGTCCAAGGCATGAGCCAAGGCAGCCCATTTATACGGAAAAGCTACCAGAAGCAGCTTGGGAATGCTCAAAAGTTGGGTAGGTGATAGTCTCAGGAAATCTCTAGGGTAGGTCAGATGAAAGGTGATAGTTTGATGGAGATTCAGATATGGCATCTGCCTATATCTACACGCAGGGATGGGAGGGCTCAACAAAGAAAAACAATGGCTTCTGCCAGCTCATCCATCTGGGAGAAAGCTGCCCCTCTAGCCTTCACCCTCTAGCTGCCCCTCTAGCTAGACAATTCAGTTCCTCCCCGTATGTCCCTGGCACCTTTCAAGCTGCTGCCCCAGCACTGGAGCTCAGAGAGAGTGAGTCTGTCAGTGAGTAAGTCCATGTGTGGGCCATTTAAGAGGAGCCCCTGGGACTGCAGCCACCCTCTGTCCCACTCAGCCACAATCTCTGCTGGATTTCACAGCCAGAAGTTATGGGGTCTTCTCTCCCTGGCACTAAAACCCTAGGCTAGGGAGGGCTTAGAACCCCTCGCTCCTGGGGGTGGGGGTTGGGGGCAGGGAACCTTCACAGCCGAGATATCCCTCCTGATTTTTAACGTTCACAGGCAGGTGTCAGACCAGCCTGTTCCATGTATCTGCCCCTCTCGAGATGGCTTCTTCTGTATGTCCGTAGTTGTAGGGCTTTGGTTCAGCTAGACTTCAGGAGACTCTCAATAATGGTTGTTCTGTGGTTTAGTTGTAATTGATGTGGTCCTGAGAGGAAGTGAGCACAGCATTTACATATTCCACCATCTTGACTGGAAAACTGTTCTAGAATTTTTATGCCTTCATTTCTTGTGTTTAAATACCTGATTCTCTGGTATTTATTCTGATATAAGGTATGAGGTTTCATCCTAACTACTGGGATGGCTACTAGTTGTGTGCTTTAAATTCTACCTTTATCATATAATACATTCATTATCTATGGGGTGTAATCTTGTGCACAGATTTGATTATTCATATGACAATAACAAACTGTTTTAATTACTGCAACTTAGGTTTTAATAACTAGTAGGACTGATGCCCATCCTCAACTATTCTTCAGATTTTTAATACTATTTCTGCTTACATTTTTTTCATAGAATCTTTATTACCCTTATAGATTACCCAACGTTTACTATTTTTTGCAAAAACACGGTAAGGCTTTCTATTAGGTTGGTGCAAAAGTAACTGCAGTTTTTGCAATTATTTTTAATCTTTTAAATAACAATTACTTTTGCACCAACCTAATATTTGCTCAAGTTGTTTTTTAAAATTTCTACATAGCATTTAAAAGGATTCTTCATATACGGAAGAAATCAGAAGTTCCCATACCACACACACCCACCTTCAGCACTTGTGCCATGAATACTGCTTCCCATGTGGTACGTTCCTCTACTTAAGCACTAGATCCAAACCCCTCTCACCAACTCAAAAGATTTTTTTCTATTTTTTATTGTGAGGCCTAATTATGTTCAATTCTGTTATTATTCCAATGAGTTGGTCCTCTTTGTTTCAGAATAAAAAATTCAACTTACCATTTTATATCAATTTGAAGAACCCCTAATTATAAGATGAAATACAACTTTATTTATCACCAAAAGGAGAAAAACACTGCTAAATAAACTATGACTCTAAACAACAAAACTTATAAACATATTTTGTACCATCACGGAGACTATTTCAGAACCCTCAGCTTTCCATTGCAAGGTACCTGAAGAATGGTTTGAATGACTGCAAACATTTCTACTATTTTCTTGCCTACTAATATTATTTCATTTATTATTTATTATTCAAAGACTCTGTGAAGTATGAGGCCTCAGAGGTCACGTATATTCCATGATTTTACAGGTGGGAATAATGAAGCCCAAAGAGGCTGACCTGCCTTAAAACGCAGCAAGAGGCCAAGCAGAGGTCTATTCTAGATCTCACAGTTCCCAAACCAGTAGTTCTCCTGTTTCTTAAGGCATAAGGAGCAGTGATAATCACAGTACAAAATGTTACTTCAGAAGAGATTTGATCAAAGATTTAGCTTGGAGAAAATTGTCCCAGGTATTAATTTATATTTATTTTCTGAAGATGAACAACTTGTAAACTTTGTAAGTCTGCTCCAAAACATACTAGTAATATTTATTAAAATGTTGCTTCTAAATATCTTATGAGCAAAACTTTAATAGATGAATGATACAATAATTTTGCAAAGGTTCATGGATAAAAAAAATCATAGACAATAGTTTGAATAGCCACTTGAAAGGCCAGAAGCTACTAAAGAAACAGTGAATAAAATCATCTTTGGGGAATAAAAGGAAACCATTAGAGAAAGTTAAATTAGCCCTTGATTTGCAAATTATTATTTTTCAGAAAGGGAACCATATACTCCAGTGCTCAGGAGATCAAACAAAGGTGCAGACTTAACTCATCTCTTTAAGGGAAATGATTGAAAAGTAAGGTGATAATTGAGCCATTTTCAGAAAGGAAGCAATGGGTGTACTCTCCTAGAATCAAAAGATAAGTAGCAATGTATTTATATTATTTTATAGTTTATATTATTATTTCATCACACCGATGCATTTGATCCTTATGATAAATCTGAGTTCTCAGAGCAAGTGATAGTATTCTCTGTATAAAACAAGATATCATGTTAAATGATCTGCCTAGAGCGATACCTTTCATGACAGATGACAGATCTAAGGCTTGAACCAGATGTACTAGTTTTACATGTATATCTCTAGCTATTACCCTGTTTCCCCAAAAATAACCTAGCTGGGCCATCAGCTTTAACACGTCATTTGGAGCAATAATTCATCAAGACCCTGTCTTATATTATGTAAGACCCAGTCTTATAAATAAAACCGGGTCTTATATTAATTTTTGCTCCAAAAAACGCATGAGAGCTGATGGTCCGGCGAGGTCTTATTTTTGGGGAAACACGGTACCTCAAACCTGGGTACATACTGGAACTCAAAATATGAATCTACTTGCCAACATCTCTGGAAAATTTACTACTACAAACTTTAGAAGTGATAAAGAATATGGTGCTTTAAATTTATAAACTATAAAATTGTTAACTCCAGGACCAGTTTCTATTTCTTACCTTCACATCAAAAGAAGGCTTGAAGAGTTTGTCCTTGGACAGAAATTTTGACGGTGTATCCAGGTGTAATGAGGGCTCTTTCTGGACCGGCTGTCCTACTGCTGGGGAGACTGAGAGCTGTCCAGTATGCTGTGAAATCACCGCGTGGAAAGCTTTACTCTGAAAGCAGTTCATATCTAAAGGTGTAACAGCTGTTTTCCTGTGAGTTTCCAGGCGGGTGGCAGGATGACCTGGGGTATCTGGATTTGGATTTACCCCATTTGTTAGTTTAGTTTCCAAACTTTCCTCTAGAGATTAAAAAAGAAACAAATGTGAACCACTAATGTCTTTTGTCTCTAAAGAGGCACATAAGTGAGGTTTTTATATTACTAGTTTTTATGTGAATTCTCAAGTACACTTTAAGCCACAAAGTTATATACCTCCTTTCCAAGAAACAGACCAGATGTTAAGAGGGGCTACTGTGTCCTCCCACCCCAGCCTACCTTTTTTCAACATATAACAAAAACACTTATTAGATGGCTGCTCCATGCCAGACCCAATGCTAGACAATGGAAATACATAATACATGCATATTCCTTGCCCTTTCAGAACTTACAGTTGAGTAGAGAGACATGAAAGTAGACTATAAAGTTTAGAATTATAACACTGGGATAAGAGCTACAAAAGAGATAATACAGGGTGTGATGGCAAGACCAAGGCCGTACTTGGTGAGTAAAGGAAGGTTTCCCAGGGAAAATGACATCCAACTGAGAACTGAAAGGAGGAACAGGCATGCAGGAGATGGGCTAGAGAAAACACGCAAAAGTCCAAAGATGAGAGAACACTAACTACATGGTATGTCAGTGGGAGCCATAAAAGGAACAGTAAAAGGGATCCAAGCTCACATCTTTAGATTTCAAACACTGAGACCCTGGATGATACTATATTGTTTTGTATCCTCTAGCTTTCAGGTAGAGCCTACAGTTGATAGCACAGATACAAATTAAACATCAGTGCTATGAACACATTCATTTTACCACCCAATAAGGAATGCCCAATGGTGGCTCACTGTACCCAACACGAAAGGTAGAAATCAATGACCTTTCCTAAAAACAAGCTTTGGCACACTGATAACCCAGAAACCATCAAATTGTAAAAACATACATATAAAAGAACATAATAAAAGTATTAACCTTCTTTAGGTGAATTTTCAATCAGAAAATGATTTTCATTTGCTCTCTTTCCCATTCTCGCAGTCTCCAGCAGCCAAGCTATAGTGACTGCCGGTAAATTCCACTTCTTGGCAGCTTCATATTTAGAACCACCTGGTTCTTTCAATACAAGATGTGTACTGGCAAACATGCCTTTCTTTGCATTGGATTTGCGAACAAAGAATTCTTGAACGCTGAAAGTTATATTTAAAGAAAAGCAAATGGTGATAAACACAACTGGCCGGCAAACTAATAAAGTTTCTAATACAGCAGTGCTGTCAGACTTCTAAGTCTAAGAAAATAGTCACGCTAATTAAAAGTTGGTTTTATGTCTTAAAAGAAGTTAATCCCTTTACAAACGCTTACTCTAGGATAAAAATATATTGCTATAATTAAACTTTATAAAAACACAGGCAAATTAATTCAACTAGACTTTCAAGAAATAACCAGAAAAATTTCCTCCTTAATTAATCATCATCCACCCACCTTGACTTTTCCTCCCAAAAAGGAGGGATGAACAACTAGGGGAGTAAAGAAAGTATATGAATAATACATTATATCTTTTTAGCCCACTACAACTGCTCAAAACCTTTTCACATATAATTTCATTTGATCCTCTCAATATCTGTGAAATATCAATATTTTACAAAACATTGTAAAGATACAACCTAGGAAAAGATATAATTGAGTGACTCAAGATCACAGAATATTAAACACAGAATGTAGGGGCAGAAACAGAAACACTTGAGGTATAAACCAGAATTCAGTTATTTTTATGACTTCTGTTTAATATTCAAATTCCCCACTTTTAAGATTTCTTTAATATTCTACGTTTCTCCCAGTATTTTCATGTGTTTTGTTTTTTTCCCCCACATTTAACCTACTGATCCATTTGTTACTTATTTTGGTATGAGATGTTACATCAATTTTATTGAATCCTATTTACTGAAAAGAACATTTTTTCTTTAATAACTGGAAATAACATTTATCATATACTAAATTCCTGTTTGTACTTGGGTCTATTTCTAGATTTTCTGTTCATTCACTGAACTTCCTGCCACTTTCAGCCATACTATTATTTATTTAGTGAGGTTTTACAAAATATATTTAAATAGTTATTTGTATTGTATTTCAGAATTTTCATCATTTTCCTGCTTGCTAACCTTTTCTGATGAATTTAGGAATCAGCTTGACTGCTGCCCTCCCTAAAAAATTTTGTTGTTTTTATTGGGATCACGTTAAACTTATACATTAACACAGGGGTGGGGGGTAACAGAAACATCTTTATAATATTTAATCTTTCTTTCCAAGAACATGTACATCTTTCTTACTGTTCAAGACTTCTTTCGTTCCCCTCAACAACATTTTATAAGTATCTGTAGCTCTTCCAAGTTTCACGTCACATTTACTTTTAGGTATTTTATGTCACTGCAGATCAAGTAAGAGGCCTTTGTTTTCATTAGCTCTTCTGTTTGTATATATGAAGGTCACTGATTTCTGCATATTAGTTTTCTACAAAGCCACTTTACTGAATTTTTCTGAGTACGGCTTTAGTTGTACCTCATAGAGTCTGTTGTCATGTTGTTATTCTTTTCTGCAATTTCACCTTTTCAAAAAACTTTTTATTGTTGAGTATAATTCAAATACAGAACATAGCAAAAAAGAAAACATATAATTTAATGAATTATTAGAAGGCAAAAACCCTTATATCCACCACCCTTGTCAATAAACAAAATCTTGCCAGCCACTCCAGAACTTCTCCAGCATGCCCCTTCTCACAATCCTCTTCCCTTTCTTAATAAGAGCCACTATTTGGGTATTTATGGTCATCACTTCCTTACCTTGCTTTACTTTTACCACATAATGCATCCTTAAACACATTTAGTTTAGTTTTATGTCTTTTAGCTTATAGGGTCGAACTTCTTTCCCCATCCCCTTACTATATATTTGTTGAAGATACTGGATCATTTATAATATAGAGTTATCTCAGAGTCTGGATTTTGCTGATTGTATGACTGTGGTGTAACTTAACATGTTACTCTCCTGTCTGTATTTCCGATAAACCAATAGTTGAATCCAGAGCCTTCATCAGTTGAGGATTCCTTATGAGGGGATGGTGCTTTCTTCATCAGGAGGCAGATACTGTCTGGTTTTCTCCTTATTATGTGATTAACTGACTTTCAATGCCTGGATTCTTTCACTCATTAGGAGTTACAATCCTATCATTCTTTCATTTATTTTTTGGAATATCTCTAAAAAGGGAAACTTTGTTTTATCCATGATTATGTTATTGATACAGACTGTATAGGAAAGGCAGGATAAATGATCCTTTCCCTTTCAAAATAATGGGTTGGTTTTCTACCATCTTTTAAATGTGACCAATTAGTTTAGTTTGTTTGGTATCATTAAGAAGTCATGATTTAAACATTATTTGATATGTTTCGATCCACTGCCATTATTATCTCTAGTGATATTTAAATTTGCCTCTCTTGCCAGTGGAGTTCCTTTGGACACAACCCTCCCTAGTAGTCTATGATAATGTATTTGCTATCTGGTCTGAGGACATACTCCAGACTCACTGGTACCTTTTCTGCCCCAGATCTACAGGTAGTTAATGATTTCTTTAGTTTCTTTTAGTGGGAAATGGTATTTTAAGGTCACAATCTGGCCATCGGGTTCCTTGTTCCTCCTGGGTTGGTAATGATTTCTAGGCTTATAAATGGTTTCAAATTCCCAAGAGCTATTAAAAGCAGTTCTAAAATGTCCAGTTGATAAGGTGTTTTCATTTCCTTTTTCTACTACTCAATTCCAGTTTTTCTGCATGATTAGAGAATATGGTCTGCGTTCTTTCTACTTCAGGGATTTACTGAGGTATTCTTTGTGGCCAATTTCTTTATAGGCAACATCTCTGAGTGTTCCACAGGCACTCGAAAAGGTATGGTCACTGTTTCCGGGTAAATATCTAACTACACTATTTAAATCTATCCCTCTTGTTTTCTTTTTGACCTGTCAAGAAGTAAAAGACGAAAATTAAAAGTCTTCTACAAGTAATGTACTTCTCTTGATTCTTCCATCTCCAGCTTGTTTTTATTTTACGAGTGATAATCATGCTCTAAATAACGTGTGAACAGTGCTCCTTATATACAGTGCTCTCTTTTTCTTGTTTGATGCCTTTGATTCGAATCCAAACTTGTTTGGTATTAAAATTGCAACTCCTCCTCTCTTCTGTATGCATTTACTTGACGTATCTTTGCCAATCTCTTTTTCCCTAAATGTTCTGAATCACTTTGTTTTAGGTGCGTCTCTTGTTTAAAAGAATTTTAAGTGCTGCTTCATAATCTAATTTTTCTTTTAATGTAAAAGTTTAATTCACTTACATGTACTGATGTAACAGTTTTCCACTTCCTAATGTTCACTTAGGATTAATTTTGATTTTGGAAGTAACTTTTATATTCATTTTATTTCTCCGAAAGTATTCATTACTCCCGTTTAACGTTTGCATTTCTGGCTGAAAACCAGAGGAACAATGAAATGTATATTGAAAAAGAATAAATCAACCATAAGGCACATGGAAGGGAATGATGCTTAGGCGAGCAATATTCAACAATGGCCCACGTATCAGCTTTCAATATTCCCTCTCCTGGCAGGTAAGCATTCACGCCTACAGCGTTCACATTTGCCAGCCATCCATCGAGTAGCACCTTCCCCTCTCCCACTTTGAGCCACCACACAGATATGCGACACATTACCCATAAATAATATAAAGACACACAGCCAAATTCTAACTTAAATGCTCTCCGATACGTCAAAACAAAAGTATACCAAGATAGCAGGTGTGCTAAAAATACTACATACCTTGCTCCGAGGTGTTTTGCTAAGAATGCCAACGAATCTTTTTCTGCTCCCACACACTGACTGAATGAAATAACACAATCCACTAAAGGAGTCATTCCTGCCATTACTGGGACTGGTGTGAAGAGAGGATTTGACTTTGGATCAATTAAAGTCTGATAGTCTACACAAGTTACCTTTTAAAAACAAGAGAAACAATAACATCAACCTGAAATAAGCAACTAGTGGTTAACACTGGTTCAGTGACAGTAGCAGTAATTTTAGTTTAGATGAAAAATTTTACTTTAATATAAACTTGTGTATGCTCATTCTCAATACAGTTCAAATTATAATAAAGACATATATATATATATATCAATTCATTATGTTAAATATTAAATTCTAAAATATTAAGGATATTAAAAATCAGTCAGACTGTCACTGAAATCACTGAATATTGCTTCAAATTTAATGTCTTCCAATGTATTAGTTTATAATTTTTTCCTCTTAATTCTTGCAAAGTTACAAAAACAAAATCAATGGTACATCAACCAGTGATAAGCCAACAAGATGGAATAATACAAAAGTGCATGTCATGCTTTGGGAAGACTGAAATCATATGAGATGACTTGGAGTAACTTCCCAAGAAGGACTGTTGCTGCTTCGGCCCCTGGGAAACAATAACCTCTACCAGGATTAGGACGAAGAAGCTTGGACATGTTCATATTTTAGAATTTCCTTTGCTAAAAGGAAAATCCAGACACTGCTCATACCCAAACACCAATTTATCTAAATCGAACTGCGTAAGAAAGAAACATGAACACTACTGGCATCCAGATATCCCTCAATACTGTTTATCAACTGCTACAGTATTTTCTTACCAGCCACGCATTTGTAACAACTTCTCCTACAGTTGCTTCTACTTTACACCCCAGCAGAGGAACCACAGCATAATCAGCAACAATTCTGCTCTGAAGGGACACAATTTTTCCAGCACTTTCTCTTATGATACTGGCAATGTTAGATTCATTTTCATTACTAAAACCCAAAACAAGGAAACTCTTTTGGCTAAATAAACCTTCTTCATCAGTAATTGTAGAAGCGTCAGGGAGGCAATGACTGACAGAAGACGGGTTTTCTTCTTGCAGAGAAATATGAGTAGAATCATTAAAGGCTCCAACTTCAGACTTCGCAGCTTCCACTGGAAAGGAAAAGAAATGTTTTCTAAAATAATTTCTCTTTTAGTTTATTTCTGAGCAAGGATGTTAAGGTAACATAGAGCCTGAGAATTGTGACCACTCATAAAAGTAACACTTTAATAAGTACATAATGAATAAAGGATGCCAACCCACCCCGTCTTCTGAGTGTTACCAGTATTGCCATCTTTATTAGGAAGCACGTTACTGTTCTAAGTCTTCCTAGTGGACTAGAAACTCTCCTCAGTTGAAAATGATGAAGTTCCAATGATTCCACATGCCTCTTAGTTCCAAAACAGGTGTAGATAATTCACAATTGTGAAAATATCATTACGGAAAAAACAGAAGTAAAGCCCTTTACACGGAACTAACTGTGTGGATGCAGCAAGAGAATTATGGTTGTTTCTCTTTCAAAAATTCCTAAAATGTTTCATACTGAAGTTGGAGCTAGTTTCTATATAAATTTCTTAAGACAACTGATCAGGGACCCAAGCAATGGTCTCAACTACTTCATTTTAAGATAAAGCTAGCTGATAGATGGGTACTAGAAGGAAAAACATAGCTTATATAAAAACATCAATTATTAAAATACACAGTCCTTAATATGCAATAAACACTGTCAAATCAATGCTAAAAGTTTAAGAGGTAAAAACTTAGTGTGTTTTTGAAAACTCTAGTGGTGCTGTGTTGGAAGGTCACCCTTTATGGTAGGAATCAGCAAACTACAGCCTAGGGGCCAAACTGGACCCACAGCCTGTGGGTTAAAAATCATTTTTACATTAAAAAAAGAAATGATTGTAAACAGAACAAAACAAAATAGAATATGTGACAGAGACAGAATGTGGTTGGCAAAGCTGAAAATATTCACGGTCTGGCCTTTTCCAAACAGTTTGCGAAGTCCTGCTTTATGGGATGCCAACAAGCCTGGAAGCTATTCGAGGATTCTTCCTTTATTCACTTATACAGGCATTGGACCTAAGAGCTTCCCGTGCATGTAATTAACGGTCATGATACCGAGAGGTTGATACTACTGGTACATCTATCCCTTTCTTCAAGAGAAAGCTCAGGTTTAAAGAGCTTATGTAACTTGCCTAAGATCAGTTATTAAGTGGCAGAAATGAGGTATAAACCAAAGTCTGTCTGATTCCAGGGTCCATAACACTGTTCTAGTGGCATCTTATTTCTGTCCTCATCACATTTTCACTTTCTATCCTCATAACATTTTCACTTTTAAACGAATTATTGCCATCTATGTATGTGTACAAATACACACACACACACACACACACACACAACTTATTCCTACTTAATACAAGTACTTAAATTGTTCTTATTGACACTCTGAAGAAACATAGTTTTGTCTAGAGCATTTACTGATTAGTAAGGTCCGGAGACTCTTTGACCCTCAGTTTCGTATTATAATGAATAAAAGATAATAGTATATTTATAATTTATGGGGATACATGAGGATGAGTAAGCTTAGATGGACATAAAGGTGACATGATACTATAAAACATTCTACAAAGTAGTTTTCTAATCGCTATTCTTAATATAAAATGTAAAAACAATTGTTTTTGCTATTATAATTATTTCATAAGTACACCTAAGAGGAAAAAAACCTTTGATGTCTATATATTGCTGGTGAGATGGGAAGAAGAAACGCAGTGGAATTTTAGACTACTAATACAAAACAAACAGGAGATATTTAGTTCTTATAAACTGTAAGTAAAACCCTAAAGTCATTAAGAGACTCAGAATAAATAAACATTTCTTATCTATTATTGAAAAAGCTTTCTCGAATCAAAAGTAATTTTGCTTTATGAATTAATTGTAAAATACTTGATTACATTCTTTTTAAGGTGCTTAAGGGTTCACTATTTATTGTCACCAAATCCTTTCGAAGTCAGTAAACCACTAGCTGCCTTAGAAAGGAAGATCTGGGAAACTAATTGCCTGCCTCCACTAAGTACAAGGTGTGACCAAATAATACGGTAAATGTTTAAATAAAAAGAAATTTACAGTAAAAGATGCATTGCCATTAATGTCACTCAAAATACTCCCCCTCGCTTCAAATACTTATGCCATTGTTCTTGCCACTTTCTGAAGAAGTTCTGGAAGTCCTCTTTCGTGTCTTTAGTTGCGCTGTCCTGGCTGCCTCAATGTCCTGAATCGTTTTGACTTTGAGGAAGAGCCAGAAGTCGCACGGTGCCAAATCCGGTGAATAAGGTGCATGAGGATACACCGTAATGTTTTTATTTGACAGAAATTGCTGTACCAGAAGCGATGTGTAACTCGGAGCACTGTCATGATAGAGAATGATTTACAGTACACTTTAAAACACACCTTCTCTCAACCGTAGCTCACACCTGACTGACTGCACCAAACAGCTGAAACTTGTCACACACTGTTAGTCAAGTTTGATGTACCACTTCCCATATTGAAGATCCCTGCCTTTCCATTGATTGGCACTCAGCAGCAGCATTCACCGTATTTTTTGATCACAACAGAAAGGCTCCATGTCACACATCGCTACTGGTACGACAATTTCTGTCACATAAAAACATTATGCTGTGTCCTCATCCACCTTATTCACCAGATCTGCCACCGTGTGACTTCTGGCTCTTCCTCAAAGTCAAAACGATTCAGGACATCGAGGCAGCCATGACAGCGCAACTTAAAAACACTCACGAAAAAGAACTTTCAGAACTACTTCAGAAAGTGGCAAGAACGATGGGTAAGTGTGTTCGAAACTAGGGGGAGAATTTTGAGGGGGCTTAATGGCAATGTGTCTTTTACTGTGATTTTTTAAATTTAAAAATTCACCCTATTTTCTGACCACACCTCGTATTATTTATAGAATATACACAGACTATAAACCATAAAAAATGGGGAGGGATGCACAGGAGGCTTTTGGCATAAACTATTGTGTTTTTCAAAGCTAGACAATAATATAGTTACTCATTACATTATTGTTTATATCTTTTTTGATGTATTAAATATTTTGTAAGTTGTTTTTTTAAAGCAGATATGCTGCTCACAAGTCTTCACTGGCAATTGCCCCTCCCACACCGAGAAGACCACCTACTGAGCTGGTAGTCCACAGTGCAGCACTGTTTGCATTCAAGATCATAATAATCCACTGAGAGACATCTGTTACAAGGTTAAAATAAAAGCTCCTGTTGTTACAAACTCACACAAACCAAGTGATGCCACTATATAAAATAGATCAAAATTGTGAGTTCAAGAGAAAAGAGGGAGCAGAACGCCTTAGCTTCACCTGCTTAGAAAAAGTAACAAACATAAAACTTTAAGGGAAGAAAAAGGTTAAACTTAAAATTTAGAAAACCAAGCAAAAATCACATATGTATTCTGCCACTAAAATAGTTCTTAATGACTATAAATACTAATCAATTATTTCTTACCTATTGTGGGGTTATTATTTACATATTGAGAGAGTAGATCTTCATCAGCTTGCTCATGCTTCTCATTAGGAGCAAAGTCTTTCTTAGAGAAACTGCTGTTCTTTTTTAAAAGGCCTGTTTTACTTTCAGGTTGATGTGAAACTGGAATTTCCACTGGCTGGTAGTTAGCATGGATATATGGCTCTTCGGGAAGCATATAACCTTTACTAAAACACTCTAGCAACCATTTTGCTCCCACTACATGAGGCCTACAAAAATAGTATATAGATATGTATTAGTTTAAACCATAAAGACCATCATTCCATATGCTATACAGTTTTCAAAATTGCATGGACATGCAATTTTAAGAAAAATCATTACAGAGGAGAAATTGCTTTGAATGAAAAATGGACAAAACCTGTGCGCTGATTTATCCCAAAACTGCTTTAATTCGTCATCATAATCTCCCACAATAACATGAGTTACATCTTCATTGAGCTGATTAAAACGAATTCCACCTCCACTGTTAACAAGCCTTCTCAGTTTATCTAGTTTTCTGCCACTGAAACCACAAAGGTATATCTGCAAAGAAAGAAAATATTTACTTTAAATTAATGCATGTAAGATGGCTTACTTCTCTCAATAGAAACACATTTATTAAAAACGTATCACAATCCATTGTGTATAAGACAACTTTTGTGTACATTTTAAGATACATTAGGAGTATGTTCTAAAACTTGATTTTTTTTAACAATTCTGAAATTTTGTTTATCACTTCTTCATAATCCCATAGCATTGTAATCCTTCACAGTAGACACTTGATAAGTATTTTGAGGCTTTAAATAAAAGCCAGAATTCAATTCTCTTCTGAATATTAGTGCATTGCAATTTCTAAAATACAGGTAGCTTCTTAACTTGTCAAGATCTTAGTACTTGTAAATTTTAAAATAATTATAGAAACAAACTGGAGTTAAATGTCTGAATTTAGAAAACCTAGATTTAAATTTTGGTTCATCTGTCAACGATGACTATGGCAAGTTACTTAGGCACTTTAAACCAATTTCTTTACCTATAAATTGAGATACCTTGTCACAGAGTTAATTAAATAAGAAAAGTCAAAGAGATGAGTACAATGCTTTGTGGATAATACTTATGCAATTAATTTATTTTTATATATCTAAGCCAACGTAATCAGTATAAAAATCCTTTTCTATTTTACATATGTCTTTAAAAAATTTCTTAAGAGTCACAAATCTATTCCTAACTGCATTTATAGCCCAAACTAACCTCCATTACTAGAACATATTTTAATAAAAATTAGAAATCACACACTTCCTATAAGTAAAGAATAATTAAGTCCCATCCAGAATTAATATAGTCTAGGGTAAAAGATTATACAAGACACTTTCTGCTTGGCCAGGAAGTTGATACGTTTTAAAAGTATAGAAGGGTAAGGTCCTTTGCCCAATTTTCTTTCTTAACAATAAAATGGGGTTAAATCTTTGATCCTCTTTGAGAAGTAATGCACAGCCTATTCATTCAACAAGATGGAATCTATTAAGTATTCAGCTCTAGATGTATAGCATATGATGTTTCCATCAAGGCACTTGTAAGATATTCATACACTAGACCAAATAGCCCAAGGGATATTAAATAAAGCAGTGGGTCTAACAGTTAGAAATACAGGCTTTGGAGTAGATAGCTGACTACTTAAGTCCTGTGACTGAACAAAAATTTTAATGTTCTTAAGTGTCAGCCTCAGGATAATATCCATTTCTGAGTTATCTGTGGGAATTAAATGAGATTATATACAACATATTAATATATATGAAATGATTAGCAGTGTCTAGCATATTATGAACAATATATGATAGCTACAAATAAAAATCCATTAAGTGGTTCAGAAACTAAGTGATCTCAAAAAAAAACAGAGCAGACAGAAATTTTAATGTTGTTAGGAGGGTTCAGAAGAGTTGAAAACTGGTATGAACTTTGATGGATGACAGATGAAGGTACATCCCAGGCAGAGGGACCCTGACAGCTAGCTAAAGCATAAACAAGGTCTAGTAAGTGCATGTGATTAGCTAGTGTGGAGAGTTTATGTAGGTAAGGAGCAAGCCCACTCTGAAGGGTCTTTAAAGTCAGACTAGAAAGTACTATGTATATTGTCACTATTGCAATAATTACATGATAAAGACATACCCGACAACCATCTAATAAATCTTCAGGTGCTTGAAATGCACTGACATCCAGATTTTCTAGATTTTCAAGTGTAGGTTCCACTTTGCTGTTAAGAACTGAATTACATATGGAGTCACTTATGCAACTTGCATTGATGTTGGAAATATGGCTGACATCTGAAAGAGTACGACCTAGATATTAAACAAAGACATGTAAGTTTGTGAAGATAAAATAACTGATTACATATTTTCCTATAGGTTAACTTTTCTTATACACACAGGGCTATGAACAATTTTCAAAGTAAGATTCAAGATTACTGAAATCTTGGTGACAAAGTATAAGAAGAAAAAATGAAACTAAGGTTCATATCTTATTTAAATGAAAATATATTTAATATATTTTCTTAATAGTGGCTTCCTTCCAATAAAAATCTGAAATTGCTCGCTTTAAGGTCCAGGAAGCTTACATTTGAAAAAAAATTTATAAATATTTGTTAAACTGTCAACATGACATCCACAAAATAGAAACAGTTTTAAATTTTATACGAATACAGATGATGTCTAACACTTGCAGCAAACTAATAAAGAAAATGTACTAATATTTGCACATCAATAAAGTTTTAAAAAGTTTTTAAGACTTTTAGTTTTTAAGTCTGTTAGTATTCTTAATTTCTTTAATCATCTTCTGCATTACATCAGGGTATGAAAGTATGCATTATAAAAAGAAATATCAGGAGTTCTGGACTAAGTTTTCATACAATTGGTTATTTTATTATACAATTATGCCCGGAAGCATAGCAAGAACAGATGGAATTCTCTACTATATCCCACTAATCCTATTAACAAATCAATTCTTACATAGAAAATTGATTATTTACTTTAATCCCAATGAGACTGACCATCAATTGTGTGAATCTGACCAGCAGGAGTTGAAGTATCAGGCACAGTCTTTGTTTCTGGTTTAGGCTCTGTCTTGTATATGGATTCATCCTGACAAAAACCCTTCTCAACACTGTCAAAAAACCATTGTGGGGTCACACAGTGTACATTCCATCGTTTGGCACATTCATATTTCTGACCTATCAAGTTTATTAAGAGAGAGATACAAATCATTAAACTCTGTCTTGGCAGAAACCTTCAAATTATGATAGGTTATGGAAAAAACCCACCTGAGACAAAATTAAAGTTACCAGTAATTGTGCTTACCTTTTTTTTTGTTTTCTGTTTTTGCTTGTTTATTTTTATTTGTTTTTCAGGAGGGCGCAGCTCACAGTGTCCCTCAGATCCCCACAGATGTGGGCATCGAACCAGCAACGTTGGTGTTATTAGCAGCCCCCTCTAACCAACTGAGCTAACTGGCTCTTACTTTTAAATAGTATACTATGTAGTATATTAAAAAGCAATAATTTGTAATTGGGTTATTACCCAATTATATTTTCTATGCTATGTGAGGGGGTTTCTCTCTTACAAAATTATATAGAGACAGAGGCAACTGTGGGGTAACTGAAATATTAGACTTTGTTCAAGTATAGCCTCCATCACTTAATTTCTTTACATCAGTTAAATCAGATAAATTTCTTTATCTGTAACATGGAATAACTCACAGAATTACATGGTTTTAATAAGACTGCATAAAACAACTATGAAAATTAGAAATGTTCACAATATAAAAAATACCAGCTTTCAATAGACTACTCCTGTGTCAACTGGATTCTATTTGAAGTCCAGGATAGACATGCAAATAGACAAATTATATTAAAATATATATGTTCTTTTACTGCCTTAAAAATATTTTAACACAATATATTTTGAAACAGTATCATAGAGAAACATAATAAACAATAGTGACAAGTTTTTTTTTTTTTTTTACATTCTTGAGAGGAAAGAGATGAATTGCCCTCAGATTCAGAAAAATCAATAGCAGTTATCAACTCTACTCACAATTGTATTATCATAATTGGCCATACCCAAAATTCTGACTTAGGGACAATTACCAATTAACAGTATTTTTTTCTAATTTTCTTGATAGCTGAGTACACAGTATAGATATGAGGTAATAAAAACATCAACAAAATTCTTTTCTCATCAATTTGTATATATTTCAAGGGTACTAGTAAAAAAATATTCTCCAGAATAGATATGAAGGTTATAGAACACCAAAATTAATAAGCAGTTTTAAGGAATTCTTATTGGTAATATATTTTTCTTCTTTTAACTGCCTCATGTTCTGCAAAGTGTATCTTCAAGTTAAAACCTGTAGTTCATTCAGTAAAGCTGATGCATGAAATTAAAAACTATACCAAGCCTTTAAAATGTGTTACTAGAAAGAAATATAATTTCGCGACATTTTTCGCTTTCTTGTTATTCATTCAAATTTCTTATCTCTTTAAGTATTTGGTAACTGGGTAGAGGACTTTTTTTTTTTTTTTTGCAAAAAAATCAAAAGATCTGCTACACTTAGGTAAAACACTGAAAACAAATTTTTTAAATATATTTATTCAATGACCTGGATAAATACTAGCCATGCAATTTTCCCACAGACTGTGAACCAAATAATCTTTGTACGATTTTAGGACAAAGAGTATCATACTAGATTAATGACATGTCAGAAGCAAAAGCTATTCTGTAAAGATCGTAAAATGTTAAACACTAGAGAAAATTTTGCATTTGTCCATTTGGGAAATACAGTTTTACCTTTTGGTTCTTGCACAATGAGGTGTGTACATTCATTCATTTTCAATTGTCCCATGTATTGACCTCCATGCTTCACTGTGAGCTGCTGAACTGTCTTCCTGTCTAAGCCACACAAGCCAGTCACACAGATTACGCAACCAAGAAAAACAGGACACTTGAAATCTTCCATGTTTACATCGGTGTATCTAGCTATTTTTCTGGGGAAAACAAATGATTAAAAGGAAAAAAAACCATATTAAATATACTAGAGTTTAAAAACATCACTAATGCGTCTCTCATTTTTTAGGGTTTTCATTGTTTTTAAGAAAAGGGGAACTGACAGACACACAGAATTACACTAATTGCTGATCTAGCTCAGTACCATGTCTCTAGTAAAAAGTGATGTTTCAGATAGTCTCTCAAAACTGTTTTAGGGGAAAATATTTCATTTATTTTAAGTCCATGCTGGTCAAAGTAATGTATTTTCCAAAATTTTAAGTCTCAATCTCCACTTAAAAATTCAAAGGTTCTTTGGTTGCCTACTAGAAAAATGGACTTTTTATCCTTCTGTTATACTATATAAACAATAAGCAACGATTTGGGGCAGAATACCGACAATAAAATCATCATTCGGTAGCCATGCTATGCAGATGTGCTGATGACAGGGGCTGGCAGTGAGGGTGTCAATACGGAGACATGTTTAGGATGTGCTGGATGGCGCTGAAGTAAGACTGGAAAAATGCCTATTTAATTCAAACAGTGGTACCTGGACTTAGGGTTGTTAATCAAATTTTAGGGTAAACTCAATTCTGTGCCTTGAAATAGGCTCTAAGCTCCATGAGGGAAGAGATGCCGTGCTGTTTTGCTCACTACGTATACCTACTACCTAGCTCAGGCCAGACATATAAAATGGGCTCGATTAACATTTATTGAATGATCACATCCTAGTTAATAGTTTACATGTTTATATTCAGTCTTACATATACCCACTTTGGGAGGGACTACTACTGCCAAAATGGCTAATTTTTTCTCCATCTTAACATACGGAGAACAGCACTGAAGGGTAAAGCAACATAAGAATTACAGCTGCCACACTCATTTTTCTCAACCATTTAACAAACATTCACTGCTGAAAACAATTTTATTATCGAAGCATTTCTTACCTTGTAGCTAACGCTAAACCCATAGCCCATTCCACCTATCAACTTCTACCCTGACAATAACAGCTTCTAGATTCTGCTCTTTTGTTTTCAATGGAGTGAAGAGCAATGATCCCATTTTTGTCCCTGAATAACAGATCCAAAGAGGATACCATAAGACACCCACAAGAAAACCCACAATGAGCCAAAATGATTGACTGTATTGTTTTTCAAAACTAGACAGTATCTAAATGTCTTTCTTACCTCTCTTGTGACTTCTGCCAAAGTGTTTTTACCCAAGAAGGAAGCAAAATAGGTTTGTTTAGGTTTGCAGCAACGAAATACTTTTTGCTGCCAACTTCTCCAGCAATAAGATGAGTTACTGATATATTAAGGTCTCTGTATACACGTCCACCCATCATTTGCACACACTTATGAACTTCTTCCTATAGCTCCCAAAGAAAATACATTATTAATAATAATGTAAGCAATCTTTCTTCTATTTTTATACACTATCCCATAAATATCTTTTGTTGTTGTTATCCTGAATGCACAAAGGTTTCTCACCATTATAAAGTTAAATAATTAACCAAATTACTTTTTCCAAGTAAGATAAATATGAAATATAAATAAATTTTAAAATAATTACCCTTACAAATTATTCTCCCATGTTTCTCTTTCAATGCCATGACGTTATTAAACTATGTTGCCTCTATACACGAGTATTTTTTAAATATGTAAATTACATGTATAACACAAAACTATATATTATATATCTGTTAGACTCCTTTTTTAATATATTAACTGTCTATGGTGGAAAAACCTAAGTGATTCAAACACAAACTCATTGACTATATAGAGAAAAAGTGAGTTTCCTTTTAGATCAAAACAAAAACTTAAATTAGCCAGTTTTCAATAAAACAGATTCCACTATATTCAATTTATTAAAAAATAAAAAAGATACACACTGTTGTATACTGACTTTGTATACTGTATATTTGTAAAGTATATTCTACACAGTGAAAAATTAAGTGTGGAAATACAGATATAATAATCACGATATTCTTCAACACTTCAACACCCAACACCTACCCTTTTGACTTTTTCCAGGCTTGTACAAGATACAGTTATATCAGACATAACCATATTATAAACTGGATGTTCAGCTCTTGGGACACATCGCTGGTGTTGCATGCAAAATATAACTACTTGAGGACCAACAATTCTGCAGCCAAGCTATAAAAAAAGAAAAAGTTCAGTAAGTAAGAAAAGACCTCCAGTCTTATTACATTTTGTAATATTTATCAATTCTTTATAGAAGTTGATGACAACTGTAGAAAAATCACCAAATTGTTACAAGGAAAAAATAGTTGCACTAACACATTAGACACAAAAACACAAACAAATCAAAACAATGCAGGCTATCAAAATAAGCTCTAAGAGCTACACTCACTCAAAATTACCATCAAAATTTTAATCTTTGAAACAATCTTAATGGGGCATGAGTAGTGCTCTTATGCTAAAATAATTAGGAAATGCCCACATATATTTTTCAAATGAAGCACCCAGCCAATGAAATAGACTGAAAATGTAAGCCTAAATAACTCCTCTCTAAAGTACCTCTTATGTCACATAAAAAAACATATAATCTTAGGCAGTTTCTACATTTGTGTTTTAAATACTTTGCAACTCAGTCTTTCCAAGGAAGAGCCACAAAGACTTCGCCTATGATATTGCAGGTTACTCAAAAAATCACCTTTCATTTTCATTGATAACTGAGTTAAGAAAAGCGAAGTCTTGCTCAACACCAGCACATTCAACATTCAAGCCAGACTGAAAACCCTACAGTTGTCAAAGTCACCATGGCATGACTGACTTAAATATCTACAAGGTAAATGATTATTGCTATCTTCTTGGTCAGCCATAAGAAAACTGAGTTTTGATGCTATCGATTCTATCTGACAAGCAGTAGTATTTCCAAAAGGAAAGTAAGACCAACAATGCTTTTGGCAAAAGTGGGCACACCTTCCATAAATTGTACAGATACTTCATCTACCTACTCTTCTATGTTTCCTTCTTCGAACAAGAATCAATTCTTTGTAATCTGGATGGAATTATAGCCAGCTTACTTTCATTTCAGTGCTTCTCTTGTCCAGACACCAAAAAAAGTAATGAGTCAGTAGACTCTAGAATCAACAAAAAAGAAATAGAATGGCTCGCTGGTATATATACAATACTCATCTCTAAATGCTTCCTTTTAGCATCTAATTTTTCAGACCCTACACAAGGCACAGGCATTAAAATTCTGTGTCCAAGAGCACGTAGGAAAGACAGGAAGTAACCAAACACTATGCTGAGGTCTTTTCCTACTTTTCATTATTTCTCCCTGAAATATCTCACTATCTTTCTGAATTTAAGTACAGAACTCCATCACTAAAATGCTTTGTTACTATGGGGTTCACTTATACTAAGTTAAATCCCCTGAAATATAAAAATTACATAAAACAAAAGTCTGTTGTAACATAATTAGCTTTTAAAAATATTCTGGTCTCCCAAAACCAAAGGATTCCTCTGTATTCATAATTTGCATACTTCGTAATCAGTAAAGAACTTATGTCCACTGAAGCAACAACAAACCAAAAAACAGACTACTGAAGGAATGTACTAAAAGTTAGCAAACCTTTTTGAGGTGATCAAAGACAGCACCCCTAAAAGGGTCACAGATATAAAGTGATCTATCATTCTCCTTTATCTTCAATGCTTCTTCTTCTGTAATAATCTGAAGATATTCTTCTGATTGGAACTCTTTTATTGACTGAAAGAAAAAAATGAAGTAAGATTACACTTAAAATTAGTCACTTGTATTTAAGTCCTATGAAGTCTATCTTCAATATCTATCTCAAATCCAGCCTTTTTTCTATTGGTAATACCATCACCTCTCACTTAGACCTTCTCTCTCCTCTGCCCTAAATCTGTTCTCCACACCTAACAATCTTTTTAACAAAATAAATCAGGTCATGCCACTCTCTGCTCAAAACCTCCAATGGTTTCCCAGCACACTCAGAATAAAATCCACATTTCTTATGATGGCCTATAAGACCAGAGAGTCTGGCCCCTCTGCCTGTTTCCCCACCTTTACCTTTTACTTCGCGACCCTCTTGCTTATCTCTAGCTACTCCTACTTTCTTGTTAGGACTGGAACAAGCAAAGCATGACCTCATTTAGAGGCTTTGCTCTTGTTCCCACTGCCTGGAATACTCTTCTCCCAGGTCCTCACCTGACTTGATTTGTCATTTCAATCATACCTGTTTAAATGTCACCTCCTCAGAGATACCTTTTCTGATCATACTTTCTAAAATACCCTTTCCCTATTCCTCCAGTCTATGTCATGAAGGAAAATAATACGGGTATTATGTACATATATATAGATTTGTCTTAATCCCTTACAAGAAAGTTTCATGATCTTGTTTGCCACCACATCCTGGCACCCAGTAAGCACTCAAATATTTTCTGAACAAAATATAAAGTCCTTATGTTAGACACTTAGAATGATCCTTTTAAAACAATTAAATCAGATTACATTACTCTTCTGATTCAAACCCCACAGTGACTCTCTACCTCACTGAAACTAAAAGCCAAAGTCCTTAGGATGGCCGACAAGGCCCGACATGACCACGTCACTCTTACGCTCTGCAGCATCCCTTAATCTTCCTCCATCCCTTGCTCCCTACACTACGGTCACACTAATGTTCGACAGACACTCTAAGCACTTTCCCAGGGGCCTCTGTCTGTTTGCTGAAATCTTCCTCAGATATCCAAAGAGCTAACTATGTCACCTCCTACAAGTATACTCAAATATCCATAAAACCTACCCTGATCACACGCTATTTAAAATTATAACCTTTCCTTCTCTTCCTCCCCAACAAACATCCTCCAAACCCCTTAACCTGTTTTTGTTCTTTTCTGTTCCCAAAGCACTTAGTACACTGTAGTACTGTATAGTTTACACATTTATCATGTCTGATTGTCTATTTCCTCCTGCTAGAATAGAATGTAAACTCTGAGAAAGGAGGGATCTTTGCCTGCTCTGATCATTGATGTATCCCAAGTACTACAACGGTGCTTATCAGACCATGGACACTCAGTAATTTTTTGCTGAATGAGTGAACTTTAAAGAAAAACCTGCTACAACAGAGCATCTTAAACTTTCATGTACACAGGCATCACTCTGAGGATCTTGTTAAAAATGCAGATTCTGATTGGTAAGCATGAGTTGGGGCCCAAGGCTCTGCATTTATAACAAACTCTCAAGCCATGCTGCTGCTGCTGGGATCTGTATGCAGCAAGTCTCCACCTTACCCCTACGTCCTCCCGTATTACACTGTACATATCAAACATACTTTTAACAATTAACCTCCCCAAAATATGAAGTGTAACCAGTACATGGCTGACTCAAAATTTTTCAACACACAAAGGTCTGCTCTGGTTAGTAGACAAAAGAAAGCAACTTAATTTAACTCCCAAGAACAGTAGGTCTGCCACTTTCAATAGAAATGTCATAATAGATTTGATATACTTATATAATGACATATCTATATTAATGTAGAGTAAAACTACATATTATGAAAATAATTATTACCAAGACATAAAAGCCCAATAAACCAAAATCACTAAAATGAAGAAAATGAATTCACAGGATCAATCGAGATGTTAACTGTTCTTACCTCAAGAGCTTTGAGAAAACATTCGGAATTGTCTGAAGACTTTAAAAACTTCACAAAAAACGGTTCTTTGTCATTTTTGGACATTTTTAAACTGTCAAAATAAAGGAACCATTAACAAGAACAAAAACACATTATGTATGAAGTTAAATGCTTAAAGTACCTATTTTTCTGTGCAGACAAGAATGCCTAAGGATAGACATTTTGGCCTTGTCCATGAATTCAGCCATCTCCGTTGTAAGAAACGCTGGAATGTGGGCAGAGTCAAGGAGAAATATGACAACACCAATCCTTGCAAACCAGAGAACGAATACATCTAATACGTCCCTAAACTGAATGCATCTGAGGACCCTTGCTATGGGGGGGAGGGGTTGTCTAACTCCCCCCGGCCAATGAACATTCAATTGCACTTGGCTGAAGGATACACAGAATGAATTTGTCCCTGCGGGTACCCATAGCCCTCGAGGTTTGTTCACCCCTCACTAAACGAACTTTAAATATAAACACGTAAGGCAGGTAGCAAGGTCATGCCCCCTAACAGGCAGGACGCTCTTGCTCCCCAGCTCCTAGCGAAAGGCCTGGCTCCTGGCGCAGGCGCACCCACGTCCTCCTTGGAGTTTAAGTGCCACCCGCCGGTTACAAGGGCAGGAAACGAGGGCCCCGAAGGCCAGAGGAAGCGTCGCGACCCCCAGCTGGGGTGGGAAAGAAGCAAGGTCCTCTGTCCGCGCCTCACTCACCTCGGTGGAGCCTGAGGGTTTGGGGACGGTGAGTGGGGGGCCGCGCGGCTGGCAGGAGAGCGGCGGTGGTCGGGCGCCAGCCCGGCGCACACCCGCCACACCCGCGGCGCCCCCGGACCGAAACACGCAAAACCCGGAAATTGCGAGGCCTGGAACCGACTTTCGCGCCAACCGCGCGGACAAACTCGCCTCTTCTGGCGGAAGTGACGCGGTGCGCAGCTGCGGCAGGAAGGTGGAGTCGTCCAAAGGGGTGGTGGGTGGCAGAGCCGCCCTTCGCTCAGTGGGCTGTGGGCTTTGCCGGTAAGTTTGGGCCCGGTGACCTGGGCTTGGGGCTGTGAAGGGCGGGCCTGGGCAACCCTGGGAGTTGGCCGAGCGCCCACGGCTCAGGGGATGGGGCTGGGGGCCAGGAGTACCTCAGAGGAGGTCCTAACCTTTGGGAAAATAAAATTAGGGAAAAGAGAGTTTTCTCAAGAAATATTTTATACCTGCTGTAGGCCAGGCAGTGTGAGAGAAACCGTTTATTATCATCCAAAACGACCCTGTGAGGCAAGGAGTAGTATCTCCATTTTAGGCACGGAGAAGCTGAGGCTTAGAGAAATTCAATGATGTGTCCAAGGTCAGACGGTAAGTGATGGAATTAGGATGTTAGCCAAGTCTTTGACTTGTGGAGGAAAATGGGGTTCTATGGAAAGGAACCCCACAGGGTGATCTGATCAGAAATTCCGAAGGGGGCAGGTCATGAGGGGTAGTCACGCCTGAGGCATCTAACTTGAGTAAAAGGCTTGTCTTTGCCTTAAGGCAGCCCTGTCCATTGTTTTTGTGCATCTAGGTTAACAACACCTTTGAAATGCCCTCGTATCAGACTTTCTAAAGTGAATCTTAATTATCCTGTAATCCGATCCCGACTTGCCTTGCTTTCCCCCACCTTCGTGTAATCTTCCTTACTTCTTAATCTCAAAGGCATGAAAAAAATTGCGAATTTATTCTCAAAGAATTTATGTCAGTCTGTTGAGATCTTGCTTCCAGGTGTATCTGTTTGACTCAGACAAGTTTTTACAAAAATTCTCTACAGGTTTGGACGTTCTTAATGTCCACAGGCTCCGCGGACTGGGTTCTTTATCCTCTAATGTAGCAAGAGTGTAATTACTGCCTACCACTTTCAGCCAAGAATGCTGAAGGGGAGAAAAATGTCAGGATGACTCGAATTATACACCTAGTGCAAAGGGGTCTTTGCTGAGATCTTCAGTCATCTTCCCCCACTCTTGGGCCCTCAATGAGCATTATCATTTTCTCTCTAACTTCCTGAATGTAGGAGAGATTCTGGGATGGAAACTAATGTTCAAATGGCAAAGATTCAGGGAAGAGGAGGTAAAATGGGACTATAAAATCGTGGCTTATTCATTACCAATCACAGACTGCTTAGATAGTGTTTCTTATTTTATTCTTGACTCTTGAGATGAGAATCTCATGATTTTGGACTGAGTAATGTGACAATTTAATGCCATATACTTCCATTATTTTTCTTTTTCTTCTTAGCACCTAAAGATGGCAATGAGCTGTGTTGAGTCTAAATGTCTGAATATACCCAAAGAAGGTGAGTCAGACACAGTAACACTGGGCTCAAAGGTAAAGGCCCGGCCCATTGTTGTTTTGTTTAAAAATAAACAAAAGTTACTTGTTTAAAAAAAAAAAAGGATGTCATAGTTAATTGTTAAGCAAATCTGTTTTGAAACTGTAGTAATAATTACTATTTAGAGGGTACTTTACATTCCTACTTACACTATTCCTGTTTACTCTTCCCATCAATCCTGTAGTATGTGGGCATCATTGTCCTGAGTTATGTAAATGGAGAAAATGAGGCTCAGGCACTGTGTAACTTGACCAGGGCCACATAGCTGGGAAGTGGTTGCACCTGGGCTTGGGAAGAGGCAGTGTGACTGGAAACCTCTGGCCTTCCTGACCAACCACATTGCTCCTTGTCACATGCTGCCTGCCCATCTCTGCACGAAGGTCAGCATCGGGACAGGAGCCTATTCCTGACATTTCTGGGGCTGGGTGGAGGCCTCTCGATGGAAGGAGAGTCACAGATGTCACTAATGAAGATGAGGAAAAATGAAATCAACCCTTTAGCTTTTAGCCAGCTGTATTTCAACACTGTGTTTCCCTGAAAATAAGACCTAGCTGGACAATCAGCTCTAATGCGTCTTTTGGAGCAAAAATTAATATAAGACCTGGTCTTATTTTACTATATGACCGGGACTTTGTAATATAATATAGTATAATATAATGTAATGTAATATAATACCGGGTCTTGTATTAATTTTTGCTCCAAAAGACACGTTAGAGCTGATTGTCCAGCTGGTCTTATTTTCGGGGAAACAGGGTAGCAGGGGAGTCGACCTCGTCTTTAGAACAGGAGACCAGGGGACAAGATCTCCCATCCGTGTCTCCACACAGGCAGACAGGGTCTGTATCTGTCCCTGAGGGACCTAATCTTGGGCAGTAACTAGAGCAGTGGTTCTCTATCTGATGGACTGCCTGGACCAGCTGCATCAGCGCCACCGAGGATTTGTTGGAAATGAAAATTCTTGGGCCTGACCTCAGGCCTGCAGAGTCTGAAACTCGGGATGGGTCCCAGCATTCTGTGTTTTCAAAAGCCCTCCAGGTGATTGTGATGCACATTAAAGTTTGTTTGAACAAAGATTTTTTAGGAAAGGGTGAAAGAGCTTATATGGGTTGTGGTTATTAAGATGGTGAAAATGGGGAATAGCTGTGATATGCCCTCAGGCAGCTGCCTCAGAAGGTGGAGTTTGGATTAACTTCCCCCTCACCTCCCTGGCTTTCAGGGTCACCTCCCTATTTCTTTGGCACTTTTGTCACCTAGAACCAGACACTCCAGACCCTGCTTAGAGTAAGATTAAAGGGAAATTTATATTTATCTATTTTTAGAATGAAAAAACAGGAAACAAATATGACAAGATAGTTACTTTTAAAATATGGGTGGTGCGAATATGACTATTTCTTGTTATATTTTGCTACATAGATAAGATTTCTCAAAATTTTAAATATAGATTTTTTGAGAGTTTTATATTTTCTAGTACTATAAATGAATAAATATGTAAGGGAATAAATAAAGGTATGATTTTAAAATGAGGTGAGTAAATTATCTTTATTACTGCAGAAATAGGCTTTGCAGTGGCAAAATATTTGTATAAACTCTTGTCTTCAGTAACCTGGAAGGTAAAACATAGACCTACAGAGTCTGCTGAGGTGCAGGGAAGGAGGTAAAATTGAATGTTAGCAGCACTTGCTGGTTGGTACTGGCTGAATTTAGCAGATATTATAAGAAAGAGACAACAAGCTCGTGGAAGAATTGGCTTGTTTGCAAGAAAACATAAAAGAGAATTTATAAATCCAAAAATGTGAGGTTTTGCAAGTTTGGAAAAGCTGAGTGCCTCTAGGTGCTGCAAACAAGAGGTAAACTTAAGAGACGTTTTGAGCAGCAAACGTCCATTACAGCTCATCCATGTGGAAGAGAACTAGTTAAATAGTATGGTCCTCCCACGCAAGCTGGGTAAACACCATCAATTGAGAGAGAGGTATTGTGCCCAGGATCGCAATCAGGCTTGAAAATTAGTTCTAGAGAGAACTGTGAGTATGGCTACTACTGTATTTCCTGAAAATAAGACCTAATTGGAAAATAAGCGCTAGCTTGATTTTTCAGGATGACATCTCCTGAACATAAGCCCTAATGTGTCTTTTGGAGCAAAAATTAATATAAGACCCAGTCTTATTTTGGAAGAAACGCTGTACTGTAGGGAAACAACTCTACCATGTCTTTCTGGCAACTTTGCATAGATCCATATAGGCAGAGGTTGGGATGGCAGTATATCTGAGCCCCTGGCCAAACACCTTGTGATCCTGCTGGAACGTGAGAGGATGGGAAGCCTCTAAGGAACAGCTAGCTAAGAGGGCACCTCTCACTCATCTTCCTGCCTCCCCAGGAGGCTGTGATCACTTTCTCATTGCCTCCCAGATTCTGATGAGGTATGGGGTTCTCTGCCCCGCTCCCCTCAGAATAGAGCTGCAGAATATAAAATCACTTAGCTGCTATGGACATTTGGCTCCTCAGAGATGGGGTTTCCCACAACACACATTGCAGCCCCTTTCCTTTCAGTGTCATCCTTTTTGGTGTAAAACGGAACTGGGGAGCTGGCACCTTTGGCTTATTCTGTTTTGCTCTCTATGGAAGTAATAATCTATATCTAAAAGTGTCTCATGTGTCTTCACCAGTCTAATCAGTCAGGCCTCACCCTTGACCTTATATATGTGAGGTTGAGAACTACCACATGAAACTGAATGGAAGCAAATAGATATGCAGGTTATTCAAGTTTTGAGATAATAGCTTTGTGAAGGAAGCCAGAAACCTGAAGTATTCGGACTTTGATACAATCTTCAAGCTTGCATAGTAGAAAGTGGGTAAAAAGTCCTACAGCCCCAAAGATGCACAAACTCTTCAATACCGTGCAGATGTGTCTAGAGAGAATGATGGAAAGGGAAGACCCTCCCAGAGGGAGGTGCCAGGGACCTTGGAGAGCAATGAGCAAAGGAGCTACTTTCAGAGCGAATCTGAATCTAATCAAGCAGAGGAACCAACCACCTAGTCAGTGCCTGTCCAGCAGGACTTTACAGTTGACACTGACCAGCAACAGCTATGGGTCTTCATTCCCCTTTCTGAAAGTGGGTTATATTGTAGTTATTGTCCCTGCTCCACCATTGTATATCAGGTGTGCTGTTAGGGGATGGGCAGCACCTTGTGTTTTCAGTCCATATGTCACTGGACCGTAAGGTGGATTCTGGTAGAGACCGTGTAGCAGAACTTTAGTATCCCACACATATCCTCTCAACCATACCGCTCTTAAGCACATTGGGAAACTTCTACCTGCCAACCTACCAGCATCCGTGTTTCTTTGCATGAAGGCATTCTCTGACACCAGGAGTCTGCTTTGCTACCTGCACAGTAGGCCAGAGGGTGAGAGGTTATGACCTATGGACAAAACTCTCAAACAATGACTAACAAGAATTGGTGTACAAAACTCTTGTTTGCATGCCCCTTGGATGGCATATTCTGCCCTGGCTTTCAGAGTTTTCTCAGTGGAATTAAGCTCCGGTCTCCACAGTGGTAACTGACTTTTTAGTACCTCACTTAGATTCTTTCTTTTCCCTGTCTCACTTCCCCGTCTCTTATCTGTGTTTCTTTCCTTACTAAATAAAACACTTGAAAAGTCTTGTCTGAAGTCTGTTTTCTGGGAGAACTCAAACTAAGACAGAAGATCCAAGACATGTGCCCCCTTTTCATAGTGTGTGTTGTTGCTGGGAAGAAGTTGCCAAGTTTTCCGGTTGCGAGCAAGTGTTTCCGGTTGCCAGCCTCTTCACATCTAGATGGGGTCATGTGATATAGGTAGACGTGATGCTTATTACTTCCAGGCCTGGTCCATGAAAACCACTTCTACTACCTTCCGCAGTCTTCCATATTCTGGATGTCAACACATAGGGCAGTCTTGGAAGCCACATTTTGAAACTGGCAAAGCCTCTCAGCGTGCATCTCTGAATGACTGACTAGAGTTATGAAAGTGAACTCCCCATCCCTGCCTCTCCAACAAATTATCACCACTGCTGCCAGAGGTGAACTTGTGTTATGTTAAACTATTGAGATTTGGAACTTCATTTTTTATGGCAACTAGTACCAATCTAATCAATTCTGAATTTAGCCAGAGGTTTAAACAAATGTGTTGCCACTTTAAAACTTGTCTTTATTGGGCCGGCCCAGTGGCTCAGGCGGTTGGAGCTCCATGCTCCTAACTCTGGAGGCTGCCAGTTCGATTCCCACATGGGCCAGTGGGCTCTCAACCACAAGGCAGTTAAACTCCTCGACTCCCGCAATGGATGGTGGGCAGTGCCCCCTGCAACTGAGATTGAACATGGCACCTTGAGCTGAGCTGCCGCTGAGCTTCCGGATGGCTCGGTTGGAGCGTGTCCTCTCAAACACAAGGTTGCCAGTTTGACTCCTCGACTCCTGCAGGGGATGGTGGTCTGTGCCCCCTGCAACTAGCAACAGCAACTGGACCTGAGCTGCGCCCTCCACAACTAAGATTGAAAGGACAACCCCTGGAAGTACACACTGTTCCCCCAATAAAGTCCTGTTAAAAAACAACAACAACAAAAAACACCACTTGTCTTTATTTCCACAAAGGTTCTTAGAAAAAGGAAGAGTGAAACTGCTCCAGAGACAAATGCCAGAGACCACATGGTGAAAGCATGGACTGTGGAAGCAGGCTACCTAGGTTGAATGCTGGCTCTGACATATACTAGTTGTCTGACCTTGAGCAAATTACTTAAACTGTTTCACTTTCTTCCTATACCAAATGGAGATGATACCGTGTTTCCCCAAAAATAAGACCTAGCCAGACCATCAGCTCTAATGAGTCTTTTGGAGCAAAAATTAATACAAGACCCGGTCTTATTATAGTAAAATAAGACCGGGTCTTATATTAATTTTTGTTGCAAAAGATGCATTAGAGCTGATGGTCCGGCTAGGTCTTATTTTTGGGGAAACACGGTAGGAGCATCTACTTCATGGTGTTACTGTAAATTAATATTTGAAAAGCACTTAGTTCAGTGCCTGGTACACAGTTAATGATAAATTTACAAATTCCTACTTTTCCAAAGGCAATTCTTGCCATGAAGTCTTTAAATTGTTTCTGACAATGCAATCTTCTAACCTTCTGCTCTGCTATTGTGAGAGGTTGTACCAAAGCAACAGATGGCTTTAGCACTTTGGATGTTCTTCCTTTGCAATATAACTTTGTCCCTGTACACAGGAAGTTGTCAGAGTTTGCTCCATTCTGAGGTCAGAGAGCACGTTGGCCCTTTTGGGTTTGAGCTGTGTTAGCTTTAGGTAGATCATTAACCTTGGGAGGAATGTTCACCTCTTGACCGTTGCTGGTTTTTGTCCACAGACCTGTAGAGAAGATTGCTCAACCCACTTTTGAGACAATCATTTATGTGCATTTTTTTATTTATTTGATATTTTTTGAGCCATATATTAATACCAAATCCTATTTTCCAATCTGGAATTAGCATGCTGAACAAGTGAAATGTGGCCTCTGCCCCCAGAGACCTTATTTCCTCTCAAAAGTATAAATAAATGAAATGAGAGCTAGAGCAGTTAAATATGAGCACAATAACCTATAAAATTCATTCATTAAGAAATAATAGAATCTTAAAAAAATAAAGATAAAAAATTAGTAGTTAACATAGTCCTCACCTGTGCTCTGTCATGACGACATAGCCTGTGCAGGAATTGCACTCTTGTTGAGTGCACCGAGATGTGGATAAAGCACCAGAAAACATTTATTTAAGAGCATTAGAGACTAGAGTTGCAAAATTTCTGGAAAAGGGAGGGTAACCGAGGTGAGATGACATTCTGCAACCACATTTTTCTGGAGGAATTTGCCACTTCTGGGCACAAGACAGGAGGCTTTGCCCGACAAAGGGCCACTGCTAGCAGAACTTATGGCAGTCTCAGGGCTGGAAAAACAAGTGGAGGCAAGATCTCAATGAGAAGGGAGGTGCAGAGAACTACGCCTGACAAATGACTAGTTTTTCCCTTAAGATATTTGGCATAGTTTGAAGCTCCATGAAATGAGAGGCAAAAACAAACATTCTTTACCTGAAAGAGCTCTCAATGATCATACCAGGTGTACTCGTTTCCTGCGGCTGCTGTAACAATTACCACAAACTTAGTGGCTTAAAATAACACAATTTATTATCTCACAGTTCGGTAGGTCAGAAGTCTGAAAGGTCTCACTGGGCAAAATTGAAGGTGTCATCAGGACTGTGCTCATTTCTGAAGGCTTTACAGGAGAATCCATTTTCTTGCCCTTTCCAGCTGTAGAGATGCTCACATTTCTTGGCTAATGGCGCTACTTTCTTCCATCTTCAAATCCAGCAATGGCAGTCTTTCTTACATTGCATCACTCAGACACTAACTCTCCCGCTTCCACATTTAAAAGACCCTTGTGATTGCATTGGCCCACCCAGATAATCCAGGATACAAGTCACCTGATTAGCAACTTTAATTCCATCTGCAATCTTAAACCTCCTTGCCACATAACAGCATTCACAGTTTGTGGGTTTAGGACATGAACATCTTTGGGGGGGAGGCGTGGGCATTATTCTGTGTATCACAGCAGGCTTTCTGTTGGGAGCCATGGAAGCTTATCAAATCTGCAACCTAGCCTTGACATAGCTTAACCGCCCCCCCCCAAGTTGAATCAAAGTGATCAGTCCCCATTCTATCTTTTTAGCAGAATCAAAGGGTGAATGTACTTTGGAAATAATGGTATATCATCTGGCGCCTCTAAAATTTTATACGCCATGTCCAATTACTTGTTCAAGTAAAAATTAAAAGGCATTCCAAGTGAACTATATGTCCAAAAACTAATAGAAAAACACACACTGTAAACAGATCCACAAGAATCCAGATACTGCATTGAGCAGAGAAAGACTCTTTAAAAACTATGATTAATATGGCCAAGAAAATAGAACAAAATGTGATGAAATAGAGGAAAAGATGGTGAAAATAGTGGAAAAGATGGAGAAGTTCATTGGAGAATTGGAATCTATCAAGAAGAAATCAAATGGAAATTCTAAAAATGAAAAAGGCAATAATTCCTTTACAGATGCAAGAAAAAGTGCCCTTGGGCTTTCTGTCTGTCTGATTGTGGCAGCCAAGATTAAATAAGGGAATACAGGAATTACAAAACTGTGAAAAAATAATTTTTGCAACTCAGAAATAACCTTGTAAATAGTTATTCCAAAAAAGAATCTAAAATGTGAATTTACATGAAAAAGGCAATACTTGATGTTAATTTCTCTATAAATGGATTTAACAGTGCAACAGATGCACAGAAGAGAGGATTAGTAAACTGGAAGACAGGCACAGAGAGAAAAATAGAAATACTGAAAAAAAGCATGATACGTGTGTATTTTTAAAAAATTACTATATAATACAATTATAATCCCAGAAATAGAGTCAACAGACAATAGACAAGAGGAATATTTAACCACACAAAGGTTGAGAATTTTCCAAATGGTGAAAAACAGCCCACACATCCACCCATATATTCACCGCTAGGGTAACATCACACTAGGCACACCATGGTCAAACCAAAGAAGATAAAGAATTTAAGGAGAGGGCGGCCAGATGGCTCAGTTGCTTAGAGCGTAAGCTCTGAACAACAGAATTGCCGGTTCAATTCCCATATGGGCCAGTGAGGTTCACCCTCCACAACTACATTGAAGACTACAAGCTGCCACTGAGCTGCTGGAGGGGCAGCTAGATGGCTCAGTTGGTTAGAGAGCGCGAGCTCTTAACAAGGTTGCTGGTTCAATTCCCACGGATGGTGGGCTGTGCTCCCTGCAACTGAAGATTGAAAATGGCAAGTGGACTTGGAGCTGAGCTGCACCCCGCACAACTAGATTGAAGGACAACGACTTGGAGCTGATGGGCTGTGGAGAAACACACTGTTCCTCAATATTCCCCAATAAAATAAAATAAAAATAAATAAATAAAAAGAATTTAAGGAGAATATTTTAAAAGCAGCCAGAGGAAAAAACACATTACTTTCAGAGGAACAACAGTTGACTTCAGTTGACTTCTCAACAAAAATTATGAATAAAAGAAAAATTAAGTGACATTATTAAAGTTGTGGAAAAAAATAGAGTGGAATATTATACTCAGTGGGGGAAAAAATCCTACAAAACTGTTAGTTAAAAACATTTAAATACCTGAGAAAATCCTTTGCCAGAAGATTTGCGCTAAGAGAAAAGACTTCTTTAGACAGAATAAAAATGATCCCAAGAGCAATGAAAAAAGTAAATATGTGGTTAAATATAAATAAATATTAACAAATAGTGTTTTATGACATTCTGAACTATAAATATAATTAAAAGTGTATAACAATAATACAACAGAAACGAGTAAATGAAGTTAAAATATTATACAGTCCCTAGCATTAGCAAGAAGTTGTAGAAGTGATAATATTCCTTACACTGTAAATCTGGGGTATGTGTTGTAATCTATTGGGTACTCAGTAAAAAATTGGAAAAGAATATGTGACTAACAACTGAAAAGAGAGAAAAGGATGGATTAATTAAAACATTGATTAAAAGATGGCAAGAAAAGAGAGGAAAGGGAACAAAGTAGGTTAGGCAAATAGAAAACAAATAATAAAGGGGTCGATACCACCCAAATATACCAGTAATTACATTAAATGTCAACAAACTACAAATGCCAATTAAAAGTGTAAGATTGTTAGATGGGATTTTAAAAATATATACTGCTTATAAAAGACACTTTAAATATAAGGACACAGAAACACTTAACACAAAAGGATTAAAAAATAACTGTGCGTACTTAGTCAAAAGAAAGCTGGTGTAACTATACCAATATACCAATGACTTTAAGGCAAGAAATATTACTAGAGATAAAAAGAAGTATTTTATAATGATCATAATGATGGAAATAACCTACCAGTAAGGTATCACAATCCTAATGGTGAATTACTTAAAACTTTATCACCACTTCTATACAGTAATGTATTGGAAGTTCTAGTCAATGCAATAAACCAAGAAAAAGAAATAAAATTATAAGGATGGGAAAAGAAGAAACAAAACGGATATTATTCACAAAAAACATAAGGATATATGCAGAAAATCCAAAAGAAACAATTATATTTCGTAAGATAATTTACCAAGGTCACTGGATTCAAGGTCAAAATACAAAAACCAATTGTTTTTTCATATACCAGCAACAAACAAATGGAAAATGAATTAAAATCATGAAACCATTTATAATAGCACTCAAATCAGTTGATGTCTGGAAACAAATCTAGTAAGAATGTGCAAGTCCTCTAAATTGAACACTACAAAATATCAAGAGCAGACCTAGTAAAGAAGACCTAAATAATGGAGGAATAGATCATATTCATGAATTGCAAATCTTAGTATTGTCAAGATGTCAAATCTCTTCAAATCGATCTACATTTCTGTATAGTTCCAATCAAGTCTCTGCAGCTGTTTTTTCTGGAAATTGACATGTCAATTCTAAAATTTACATGGAACTGCAAAGTGAAAACAACAAACAAATCCAAATCCATCTTGAAGTACAACAAACTGGAGAACTTACACTATAAGGTATCACAACTTACAAAGCTATAGAAATTGAGACAGGGAGATATCAGTGGAAGGATTGATGTACAAATCAGTAGAACAGAAGAGAGTTCTGAAACACATACATAGTTAACTGATTTTTGACAAAGATTTTACTAAAGTGCAGTGAGGAATTATCTTTCCAATAAATTGTGTTAGGTCAATTGGTCATATATATGGAAGGAAAAATACAGGTTCCTGTGTCACACCATTCACAAACACCAATTCCAAAAAAAATTTAGGCCATATGTCTCAGGTTTGTCTTCTGTGACATTATGTTAGCTCACCAAGTCATTCAGCTTATAACTGTATTTATACACAAATTAGAGAGTTTAGAAAGCATCTGTTAAATTCCAAGAGACCTACTGAGTAAATGTTTGGGGCAAAAAAAAAAAAAAAATGTTAAGAAAATTCCTCCACTTCTTTTAACCCAGTTTATCTTTCACATGAATAGAAAATAAATCTGTCTTTGTCTAAAAAAATATCAATTCCTGCTGGATTATAGATCTAAATGTGAGAGAGAAAACTATCAAGCTTTTGGAAGGAAACACAAGAGAATATTTTCATGAACTTAGGACATGCAAAGATTTCTTAAACAGTTGACAAAAAGTGCTAAACATAAAGGAAAATGTTGAAATTGGACTCAGACATATTTAATGTTTCTGTTTACCAAGAGATACCCTTAACAGGACAAGGCAAGCCACAAAATTGGAAAAGATATTTGAAATACATATGTCCACCAAAGTTCTCATATCTAGATTATATAAAGAACCCCTACAACTCAGTAAAAAATAAGCAATCCAGTAGAAACAATGGGCATATCATAAAAGAAGATATTTAAATTACCAATAAATATGTGAAAAAGCGTTCAACTTTATTAGTCATCAGGGAAATTATTAGAACTGCAGAGATCTTCATAAGCTCCAGAATATCTAGAATTTAAAAGCCAGCCCAAAGCAAGTATTGATGAGGATGTAGGGCAACTCTAACTTCCATATGCTGTTGGGTGTGGGAGAAGAGTGGAAATTATGCAACAAGCTTAGAAACTGGCGGCAGTAATATTATTAACGCCGAGCACCGGCATGCCCTGTGATCCAGCAATTGTACCCTTGTGAATATAACAACAGAAATGCCTACACATGTTCACCAATAGACACGGACAAGAATTTTCACAGCAGTATTACTTCATAATAGCCTTAAATTAGGGGAAAAAAATACCAATTGTCCCTGAACAGTCATTGATATATTCATCATTGGAATACCACACTGCAATGAGAATGGACTACTTACGATACATGAAACAACACACTTCACTCTCACAAATAACTATGTTTAGACAAAGAAGCTAGACAGAAAACAATATATTTACATCAAGTATAAAAACAAGTGAAACTCATGTATGGTGTTAGAGGTCAGAATAAGTATTACTTTTAATTATTGATGACTATAAGAAGGATGAGGGGCCTGTGGGATCCTGGCAATATTCTCTTTCTTTTTCTGAGCACTGGTTAAATGGGTGTGTTCCTGCTTGCCAATCCATCTTCTGGAGCTTATGAAGTTCACTGGTTAAAATAATGTCTCAGGTTAGTTACCAGAACGCAAGTTTCCTGGCCTCAGGGCCTTCTTCATCCAGCCAAGCAGTTCTTACAGGTTTTGAACACAGACTCCTGGGGACGGGGACATTCCACAGGGTAAAACTGTGGACCCTTCCCCCAGGAAAGCATGTGCACACATAATACGCAACGTTTTGTACAACACAATTTTCAGGGATCCTCAGATTCTTCCTCTGAAACTGTCTCTGTTGCCCACTCCTGTTCCCTCTCAGAAGTCACCTTTCTGCCCTCCAATTCCCCCGCCCAAGTGACCCGGTCCCCTCTGATCCTCTGCTGAAGGCTGGGATAAGGTGAAACCCTGAACCCAGACAGGGCTGCTTCTACTCGCCCCTGCAGCCCACAGTCCAGTTCTGAAGTCTGTGAGCTCTGCCTGAGGAAGTCTTCAGAATTTAAAGTTTTAAGAATTGTTTATGGAAGCACAATGAACATACACAAAACTTTGCATATACTAGTATACAGCTTGATGAATTGTCACCAAGTGCACACATCCATATAACCAGCATCCATATCAAGAAACAACATTCACAGAGCTGGGATGGCCCCCTGGTGCCCTCTTTCAAGTCTCTTCCTATCTTCTCCTCAAAGATATCTGTTATCTTGACTTCTAACAACATAGACTAATTCTGCTAATTTTTGAACTTTGTAGAGATAGAATCACACAATACATATGCACAATTTTGTGTCTGGCTTCTTTCACTCAAGGTTATATTTGTAAGATTTGTGTATGTTGTGCATAGTTGCCCTTCATGTGTTCTCAGTGTTGCATATTATTCCATATTGTGTATGTAGCACACTTTATCTTTCCTGTTGACAGTAATTTGAGATCTTACGAATAGTGAGTGTGGCTATAAACATTCTAGTACATGTCTTTTAGTGCATGTAGGTATGCATCTCTTCAGGGTATTTCCCCGGAAGAGTAATTGCCTGGTCATAAAATAAACATATGTTCAATGTTAACCGCCCAACAGTTTTCCAAAGTGGTTCAACCAATTTACACTCCCACCTTAAGAGTCTGAGAGTTTGGTCGCTCCACATTTTTGCTGTTTTGGTGGGAGTGTTGGAGGTTTCACACTGTAATTTTGAGTTTGATGACTGATTAGGCTGAGCATCGTTCTGTATGCTTATTGGCCATTTAGAGGCCCTCTTGTGTAAAGTATTAGTTCAAGTCTTTTGCCCTGAATACATTTTAAATAGATTTTCTATTCAGTTAGTTTGGGGAGCACCAACATAACAATTCAAACCACAGACCTAGACTTATCTAATAAAGCATCCTCAGAATTGGGCCTTAAGAATGTAAGAATATATCATAATTGAATTTAAACAGTCTGTCTTATTATTTTAACCCACCATAACTCTTTGTTCTGCACCCTCTTCGTGTGTGCAAGTAGTGAAATCTTTGCTAAGTAAATGTTCTTTGTTTCAGCCCCAACCAAGTTATGAAAAGTTCTTCCCTCTGGCAGAGACTAACCCTGCCCTCCACTGAGTCCAGAGATAGTCTCAGGGAAGTCAGAAGAGATTGTAAATCACAGAAATCACAAGGTCAAGGACATGAGCCTACGATACACAAACCTGGGCTCTCCTCCCTTTCTCCAACACACACACACACACACACACACGAAGTAAACAGCTGATCCTCTTCTTCAGCATCTCACAGCCAGCCGTCCTTGGACCATCCAATGGGAGATTGTCACCATTCCTCTCCTTCACACCACCTCCTGCCAACTGAGTCAGTTTTCAATTCCAGAAATTGTCCCCCTCTATGTGCCTGGTGACTAGGGCAGGGTAGAATTAGGAGGGGACCTCTCACATCTGATTAGCTTCTAAGGTGACGCCCTAGGGAGCCCACGAAGAAAGGTATAGCAGCCTCAGTTACACAGGATCCATGCTGAGCAGAGAGGCTGTCAGGGACCCTGCTAACAGCCCACTTGCTCATGAGCTGGACATAGCATATTTCTGGTCAGAAATGCAAGCAGTCTCTAGCCCAGCAACCCCTGCTGAACATCACCCCACAGGAAAGGATGACTGGATCCCCTCCTTGGTGATACACTCACGAAGAGGTCCCTGGAGTGGGCTTTAGGGGGCTGCAGGGACGCGTAGAAGCAGCCCTGTCCAGGGGCAGGGTTTCACCTTATCCCAGCCTTCAGCAGAGGATCAGAGGGGACCCGGTCACTTGGAGGGGTGGGGGGGGGGAGGGCGGAAAGGTGACTTCTGAGAGGGAACAGGAATGGGCAACAGAGACAGTTTCAGAGGAAGAATCTGAGGATCCCTGAAAATTGTGTACAAAACGTTGCGTATTATGTGTGCACATGCTTTCCTGGGGGAAGGGTCCACAGTTTCACCCTGTGGAATGTCCCGGTCCCGAGGAGTCTGTGTTCAAAACCTGTAAGAACTGCTTGGCTGGATGAAGGTCCTGAGGTCAGGAAACATGCGTTCCTGTAACTAACCTGGGACCCGGCCTCAGTTTCTTTCTGTGGAGTACCGCGATCAGTTCAGCGGGCTCAGGGGTGCTATGGTCGGGTGTCCCTCTGGGGTGCGGACCCCTTGCCCTCGATCAGAGCTCCAGCCCCGCAGCTCAATGCGCTGGGCAGAGGGGTCAGCCTTGGGGCGGCAGGAGAGTGGGGAGCCGCGTTGCTGGTGAGCTACCCAGAGGTGTGGTGGCAGGTGTGGAGAGGGCGACCAGCGGGGAAGGGCAAATGCTCACAGGAGGCGGAGCCACCCCTTGGGGGCAGGTACAGCTGGCCGAGGCTTGCGGCTCAGGGGATCCGGTTGGTGTCACTCGTCCAGTATCGCGAGTCAGCAGCCGAGAATGAGGCTCGCCATCTGCGCCCTGCTGTGCTCAGGGGCCCTGGGTGAGTACGCAATGGGAGCCTGGGCTGGGGCCACCCTCCGGGACCGGACCGGTGCCTGCGGGGTCAGCCATAGCGAAACAACGCACCGCCTGGGTCTGAGGGGCCCCGCATCAGCCTCGCGCGCGGGTTGGCCCCAAATACCTTCCGCCCGCCGGTGATGTTGTGTAGCTGGATGAGCTAAGAGTGCTTTCCACATCTTTAAATGGTTGAAAGAAAATCAAAAGAACAATAATTTTGACACATGAAAATCATGAAATTCAAATTTCAGTGACCATAAATATTTTATTGGAACACAGACATGCTCTCTCAGGTAAGTGTTGTCCATAGCTGCTTTCAGGCTTCAAGGGCAAAGTTAAATAGTTGCCACAGAGACTGAGTGGCCCAGAAAGCCCAAAATATTTACTCGCTTAGCCCATTACAGAAAAAGTTCATGATCCCTGGCCCAGAGGCTGTTGATCCAGTTTACAGTGAAGGAGACAGGAGCGGAGAGAAGAGATTTTCCCACGGCTCACTGGTTATTACGAGGGATTAAGAGGGAAGGGTAAATATCAGGTATGCTTGACTTGTCCAGTGTCTAACCAGAAGGATCTTTCCTGCTCTGAACTGTACCATGACTACCATCCCTACCACACACCAGGAAGGTAGAGGAATGTAGGGGAAAAACAATCACCCTACAATGGGATCCACCTGCCACTCAGTGTTGGGTGACTTGAGGCTCTCCCTTGACCTCTCTGAGCTGGTTACCTCATTAATTCAGAAGGAATTGCTTTTTCACGAGAAGCACACAGCCACTATGAAAGTGAAATGAGAATTGATCTAGTGGCAGAGCCCTAGACACGGGTGAGCTATCACTGGTAAAAGTCGTGCACATGTAGGGGGCCCCATCCCGTATTATGGGGTGAGCAGGGCTCTTGGCTGGGCAACTGTAAGGAAGGTAATGGTGCAAAGTCAGTGAGCTCAGGCATGTAAGAACACGCCCTGGCTCATCCAGCTCTGGGTCTGCCAGTGTCAGGCTGTCTTCAATAATTTCGTGAGTAGGGTATCTTACGTGGGGGGAGGGGTAACCTGGGCAGGGCAGAGGGAGGAGAGGGCCAGAAGGACTGGGAGTGCTGTGGTTGGCCCTCCCTGGCCCAGTACTGCTACCTGGGGCCTCACAGTGAGCTCTGCTGGGGCTGAGGAAGTCTGAAAAGGTAGGGTACAGCTGTGGTCCAGCTCCCTATGACCATAGGGAAATCCGGAGTGCGGCCCCCCCAGTTTTTCCCAAATTCTTTCTGAATAAGGCTTGTGTTGTTTGTTCTTCCTCCATCTTCTCTCCTAGCAATGTCAGGGGCTGACCAAAATTTCATTTTCCCTATCGGCTCTGTGTTTACAAACAAGAGGCAAGACTTGCCTCCCTGCTCAACCCTTACCCCCCATTCCTTCTCTCTTGGCCACTGGAAAAGGCTGGAGTTTAGGATGTACTTTCTTCAAAGCTCAGTGACAAAAACTCTTCTGGTGGCAAATGACAGAAATGCAACCAAACTATTAGGTTGGTGCAAAAGTAATTGTGGTTTAAAAGGTTAAAAATAATTGCAAAAAACGCAATTACTTTTGCACCAACCTAATAGCTTAAACGGAAAAGACCAAAGAGACGGGGTGGGGGGGTGGAGGTGGGGGAGTGGGGGGTGGTTAGTCATAGGCCTTATAAGAGCCAAGAATCAGGGGTTCGGATTAGCCTGTACCTCCACCTTGGCCTCTATCTCCTTTCACCACCTATTTACTCTTAGCCTGCTTGCACACACTCTCTTTTCAAAATCGTTTTTATTGAAGTATAATTTACATAAAACCAAATGCACTCTTTAAGTTATATACAGTTCAATGAATTTTGACAAATATACTTACCCATGTAGTCACCACCACAATCAAATATATAGACATTTCCATCACTCCCAAACTGTTCCCTATCCCTTCCCAGTCATTCTGCCTTTTGCCACTTTAGCTAAGGTTTTCCTTTTCCACATAAATGGAATCATACAGTACATAGTCTGTTGTGTCTGCCTTTTTACACTCAGCATAATTGCTTAGAGATTCATCCACAATGTTCATTCCTTTTTATTACTATTATTCCACTGTATGGCTTTACCACAGTTTCTTTCCTCAATTATTTATTGATGGACATTTGTCTCCAGTTTGGGGATATTAGGAATAAAGCTGCTACAAATGCCAGTGTACAAGTCTTTGGGTAGATACATGTTTTCTTTTCTTTTGAGTGAATGTCTAGGAGTAGAATTGCTGAGTCATAATAATAAGTGTATGTCAAATCTTTTCCCCTTTTTAATTGGATTATTTGACTTATTGAGTTTAAAAGCCCTTTATATGTTCTGGATACAAGTCCTTGGTCAGATAGATGTATTATAATTGTTTTCTCCAAGTTTGTGGCTTAGCTTTTCATTTTCTAAATGATGTCTTCTGAAGAGAAAGTGTTTTACATTTTGATCAGTCTCACCAAATTTTTATTTTTTGTTACTATGTTTTGTGTCTATAAAAATATAATTGGCTACCCCCAAATTTGCAATATTTTCCTCTCTGTTTTATTTTAGAGGTTTTATAGCTTCAGCTTTTATATTTTGGTCTATGAGGTCTCTGATACATTTTTAGTTAATTTTGTATATGGTGTGAAGAGTTGAGATTCATTTTTCTCATATGGATTTCCAGTTATTCCAGGACTTGTTTTTGAGAAGAATAGCCTTTCCCCACTGAATTACCTTGGCAACTTTGTTAAAAAACTACTGACTCTATATACCATGTTTCCCTGAAAATAAGAACAGGTCTTATATTAATTTTTGCTCCAAAAGACACATTAGGGCTTATGTTTAGGGGATGTCATCCTGAAAAATCATGATAGGGCTTATTTTCCGGTTAGGTCTTATTTTCAGGGAAATACGATATGTGGGTCAATTTCTAGACTCTCTAGTCTGTTCCGTTAAGCTAGCTATACATCTCTCTTTGTGCCAGTGTCACACTGTCTTGGTTGTAGCTTTATAGGAAGTCTTGAAATCAAGTAACGTAAGTCCTCCAACTCTATTGAAATACTTCACTGTTAGTTTGTCCATTTAGAACCTTTGCATATCCACATACATTTTTGAATCAGTTTATCAATTTCTATAAAAACAAGTTTAGTCTTGGATTATTGGGATTGCATTTAATTTATATATCATTTTGAGGAGAACTGGCATCTTAATAATACTGAGTTTTCTAATCCATGAGTATTTTATATCTATTTAGGTTTTCTTTTATCATGGGAATGTTTTATAGTTTTTATTGTACAGATTTTGTTCCTAAATTGTTCAATTTCTCCCTAGATATTTCATATTTTGGGATGCCATTGTAAGTAGTATTTTTAAAATTTCATTTTACAGTTTTTCTTCTTAATATTATAGTCAGTTGATTTTAGTATATTGACCTTGAATTCGATAACCTTTCTAAACTCACTTATTCTAGTAGCTTTTTTGCAGATTTCTTAAAATTTTTTTCTGTATGGATAAACATGTTATCTGTGAATAAAGACAATTTTATATCTTATTTTCCAATCTGTATGCTTTTTATTTCCTTTTTGATCCTTATTAAAATAGCTTAGACCTCTAATACAATGTTAAACAGAAGTGATAAAAGTGTGTATTTTTGCCTTGTTTCTGACCTGAAGGGAAAAGCATTCAGGCTTTCACCACTAAGTACGATATTAGCTTTAGGTTTTTGTAGATGTTCTTTATCATGTGCAGAGCCCTCGCTGAGCACATTACCTTCCATTCCCAGTTTGCTTGGACTTTTGGATTGAAAAGTACTTTTCCTGTTCTATTAAGATAGTCATATGGGTTTTTCTCTTTTATTCTGTAATATGGTGAATATTAATGATTGATTTTTGTATATTAAATCAACTTTGCATTCCGGAAAAGGATAAACCTATGTGTGTGTGTGTGTGTGTGTGTGTGTGTGTGTGTGTGTGTGTGTGTGTTCATGTATTCATTTTTTGACTGCATTTTGATATATTAATATTTTGTAAAGGATTTTGTTTTTACATTCATGGGTGATATTTCACAGTAGTTTTTTTGTAATGCCTTTGTTTGGATTTGGTATCCAGTTCAGAAAATGAGTTGGGATTTTTCCTTCCTCCTCTACTTTATAAAATAGTTTGTGCAACATTGCTATTATTTCTTTCTTAAGTGTCTGAAAGAATTCACCAGTGTAACCACTTGGGGACTGGCACTTCCTTAACATTTATTGTAGGGCAAGTTTGCTGTTACCAAATTTCTGGACATTTGTTTGTCTGAAAAAGTTTATTTTTGCCTCCACTTCTGAAAGTTGTTTTCATTGGGTATAGATTTTTCGTTTAGCAGGTTATTTTCCTGTTAGCTCCTTAATGATACCATTCCATTATCTATGACTTGTGGTTTCTGACAGTCTTTGTGATATTTGTCTTTGTTCTTCTACACCTATTTGTCTCTTTTCTCTGATTGCTCTAGAACTGTGAGTTTATAGTTTTCATAACATTTGGAAAAATTCGGGCCAAATATTAATATTTTTTTCATGTATTTTTCTGGCCCCCTCCTCCATTTTTTTCCCTAAGACTACAGTTACACATATGTTAGATCACTTGATATTGTTGACAAGTTAGTGAGCTCTGTTCACTTAAGTCTTTTTTTCTCTTTGTGCTTCATTTTGTATTGTTTCTAATAAAGTTTTCCAGATCACCTTTTCCCTTCTGTAGTACTAATCTGCTGAAAATCTTATTCAGTAGAATTTTCATTTCAGATGTTGTATTTTTCATCTCTAGAAAACCCTTTTGGCTCTTTTTATATCTTATGTTCGTTTCCTCATTATGTTCATGTTTTCATTTAAGTCTCTGAGCATACTTACAGCATTTAAAATAGCTGTTTTAAAGTTATTTTTTGTTAATTTCATCATCTCTTTCATTTCTTGTTCTGAATCTATCGACTGATTTTCCTCCTGGTTATGGGTTACATTTTCCTGCTTTTCTTCACTTGTGTAATAATTTTATTGGTTGCTGGACATTGTGAATTTTACCTTGTTAAGTATTGATTTTGTCATTTTTACTTAAAGAGTGTTAAACTCTGTTCTGGTAGGAGTCACTATTATCTGAAGATCAGTATAACCTTTTCAAGACTAGTTTTAGGCTGTGTCTAGAATAATCTTTATTTTAGGGCTAGTTTAGCTTACTTCTGGGATTTTTAGTAAATGCACTGTTTATTCAATGAGATTTTCTCCACTCTGGATGGTGGGAGCTGAAATGATTCCTGAGCCCATATGAGCTCTGGGAAATGTTTGGCCTAAGCTCCCCATTACATTTTCTTTTCCTAGCAGTTGTCTTTGCCTGGCTTCCACAGTGCTCAAATTGGTGCTTAGCCAGAATCTCAAGCATATGCAGATTCTGGGTCTTAATCTCTCTCTCTTTCCTCTCTCCTTTTGCACTCCCTGTGCTTTAATACTCTGTGCTGCAAATTCTAATTGCTTCAGCCTTAGCTGACTATGCTCTCTGTCTCCTCGCCTCTGTAAAAGACCATCAAGCTACTTGGTTTTCTCCTCCCTGCCCTGCCATCTGGAAATTTTGTCCAGGAAGAAAGCTGGGGTGATTATGGGGCTCCCCTTATTTGTTTCCCTCTCTCAGGGATCACATCCCTGCATTTCCTGTTGCCCAGTATTTTAAAACATTTTTTCATGTTTATTCAAGAGTTGTTTAAAGTGCTAGGGCAAATCCCTTGTCAGTTACTCTTTCATAGATGGAAGCAGAAATTGATCCTGGCTTTGTTTTTTTGTTTTGTTTTGTGAGGTTTTTGTTGTTGGCTGTTGTTCTCTGTTTTAATACCATGTTTTTGTCAAGACTTTAACTTTTCCCTTAACTATGCAAACTTCATTCACCCTGGTTTACATTCACACTTAAAAAAAAAGATTAGAAGTACAAAGCCTGAAGTTTTAAGCATTTGAACGTAAGCACAGTGGTGACAGAAAATACAAACATGCAAAAGGGCTCTCCCAATAAGGACATACCTTTGAAAAAGAAAAACACTAGCTCTTTGTATAATTTAACCTGATTACTAAGCTATTTTCATTTATAAAGTTGTATTGTCTCTACTGTTGCCAGTCATTCCTAAGCATGACATGTTTTAACACTATATTAGCAAACAGGGTAAACATGCTTTGAAAGACTCAAAATACAAACGTAAGCTATTACTCTAAACATTGGTATTCTGCACAAGGACATGTGGCCTGTATAGTTCCACTCAGTTGCTCTCCTTCCCTGGGCTGCTACTATTCAAGGTTTTTCAAATAGAGCTGAGGGGCTCCATTTGTCATTCCCTGTCTTTGGTATGAGATTCTGTCTAAGGTAACTTGACAGCTCCTGTCCCATTTCATTTGATATATCCTACTTACAGAGAGTTAAAAGGCAGTACAGGTTTTGAAGTCAAACTGACTTGGGTGGTTCAAATATTAGCTTCATCTCAAGTTATTTAATGTCCCTGATAGGTCTTTTTAATCACATTTACAAAACAGGAGCATCAATATTTAAGCAGCAGGACATTTGTAGACGTCAGAGGAGAGTAGTGCGCTTTGCACGCTGCCTGACATGCAGGACCTCATTAAAATCGGGAAGATGTTACTGGTAACGCTCATTTTCTAAATTTCATTTAAAATAATATTTTACTCAAATACTACAGATTTGTAAACAGCATTTTGCCTTCATAATATTCACTACCCTATTTCATCACTAAAATTTTAAATGCCAGTGAAATAAATAGGCACTGATTTTAATGCCCCAGCAATTACTACCATGTAAGGTCAGAGTATCCAACGTCTAGATGAAGAACAAAAATCACGAGGCTCAAAGCTTCCTTCCCCATAGGTTGCTTTTTTCTTTTTTGAGGTGAAATTCACTAACATAAAATTAGTCTTTAAAGTGTACATTCAGTGGCACTTAGTACAATCACTCGCGGTACAACTACCACCTCTCTCTTGTTCCATCATAGTTCCGTCATCCCCTCCAAAGAATCCTGTACCCATAAAGAAGTCAGTACCCATTTCTCTCTCCCCGGTTCCTGGCAACCACAAATTTGCTTTCTGTCCCTATAGATTTACCTATTCTAGATATTTCATAGATATGGAACCATATGATGTGTAGCCTTTTGTGTCTGGCTTCTTTCATCTAACATAATAATTTTGAGGTCCATCAATGTTGTAGCATGTAACAGTTTTTTTTATGGCAGAAGAATTTTCCATTGTATGGATATAACACATTTTGTTTATTCGTCCATGGCAACCCTTGAGTTGTTGCCACATTTTTGGCTACGTGGATTTCAGTACCTTTTTTCATTTCCTTTGAGTATATACTTAGGAATGGGATTTCTGGATCATTGGGTAATTAAATGTTTAACTTTGGGGGCATGTTTTGGCTTTTTTCTCCAAGGGGAAAGGCACAATCAGAAAAATGGGACCTGAGAATTCATGTGAGCCACTCTGTGTGACCCACGCAGACAATCCTTGACCTTGTCTTTAACCTCTTCTACCAGCAGAGAAAGGTGGGTGCTGAGAAAGGTATAAGGTGGGTCCCTTACTCCTTTGGTCTCTCTCCCCTAGGGCTGTGTCTGGCTGTCCCCGACAAAACGGTGAGATGGTGCACCATCTCAAGTCAGGAGGCCAGCAAGTGCTCCAGTTTCCGTGACAGTATGAAAAAAGTCCTTCCTGAGACGGGCCCTCTTGTCACCTGTGTGAAGAAAAGCTCCTCCCTTGAGTGCATCAAGGCCATCGCGGTAAGTCGCTGCTGCCTGAAGGAGAGGGGAAGGCGTCCACACTTTCTCATGCTCCTGGTGCTGGACCAATTCTGTACTCACATGTAGGAGGCTGGTGTGTGGGCAGTCAACCCCCACTGAGAATATCATCACTGTAGAAATGGAAGTAGCAGCGGTCATCTTTAACAAGTCTTAAAGCAAAATCCAATGCATTCTGAAAGGTGACAGCTTTGAGGTATTATTTTCTCTGAATGCAAGAAACAAAAATGGCCGTCTGCATCAAAGTGGTCTTACCCCATTGTTTTGCAAGTTCCTCACACACCCTGGGAAGTAGCTGCATGACGCTCACAGGGATGAGAACTAACAGTGTCATGATTGCAGATGACGGCTGGTCCTTTGTTGTTAGACTTTCCCAAATCCTCTTCACTCCTTCACCATTGTTCCTGCTCATTTGAACGTGTGTCAGACCCTGTGCTGGGCAGTGGGGCAGCAGTGGTGAATCTCAACACACATGGTCTTTACTCTTGAGGAGCTTACAGTCTAGTTAGGAGAGAAGAAAAACATGCAAACAAGTAGACATGTAATTCCAAATTGTGTGAAGTACAGCGAGGGGGAAAAGTAGAATGTTCTGACAGACTTTCAGAGGAAACTTGCTTTGACCTGGGTGTCAGGGACAATCTCCCGGAGACAGAACAATGAAGCTGAGACCCCAGGGATGAGCATGGGTAAGGATGCCAAGAGCCTTGGGTAGAATACTCCAGGACGTGCACAACAGCGTGTGCAAAGGGCCTGAGACAGAGGAGAGCAAGCAGGAGACGGGAAGGAGCGATGAGGTGGGAGAGGTAGACTCGGCCAGAAGGAGCCTGATTAATTCAGGGAATCGCTGATTTGGTATAAACAACTGGTCTGTTCTGTTTCTTTCTTTCAAATTGGACCTCAATTACTATCGTGGCTTAATTGTAACCCTTGAATTATGACACATGTTCAGCTTTGACCTATGCATACCCCTTTATTTTTAAATATGTTAAAATACAAAATAATACTATCCATGACCCACCACAGGTTCTCTAAACTTCATCACTGCCAATAGCTTACTTCTAGGACTACTGTGTGGCAGCATTGGATTCTATGGGAATGGCACCGCTTGGGGGGCTGTAACCCACTGGCCCTACTTACAGTGACCTATGTGTTTCCCCAGAGAATCCTAAGAATTATTGCATTATTTCAGTTTTAAGACTTATAGGGGTATGTGTGAATGATTGCATAGTTTTGCTCCTTAAAAAATTTATAAAGATAACATCACTCTGTGTTGCCTTCTCATACTTGCTTTTTCCTCCTCAATATTATGCTAAGATTCACCCATGTTGTTGAATGTAGCTATTGTTCATTTATTTTCAGAGCTCTGCAATAGTCCATTATGTTAGTATACCACAATTTATTTGTTCTTTTCCCATCATTAGCATTTGGATTGTTTCTAGTTTTTGTTATTGTAATCAGGACTTGAGGAATACTTTTATACAAATCTCCAGGGACACAAGTATTAAAAGTTTCTCTTGAATTTATATGTAGGGGCAGACTTGCTGAACCATGGGATATGTCAGTATTTGATTTTTAAGACAATGCCAAATGTATTTGATTTGTAAGCAAACCCAATGTGGTTATTTCAATTTCCACTTCCACTAGCAGTATATGAGAGAATAATCCTTAGAATTCATTCTTAGTGAATGTAACATTTTCCCATTATGAAATAATCTCTATCTCTCATAGTGATTTTTGATTAAACTCTGTTTTTCTGATATTAACATACTACATCAACTTTCCTTGGTTAGTAGTCTCCTCTTATATATTTTTCCACTTCTTTATTTTCAACTTTCTGTGTGCTTATGTTTCAGGTGTGACTTTTGAAAACTATATATTCCTGGATTTTGTTTATTCATGAAATCTGAAATCTCATTTGTTTTACATGGTACATTTAGACCATTAATAATTATTGTTGCTATGGATAAATTTAACTTATTTCTGCAATATTGTTTTTTTTATTTCTCTTAGTTCTGCCTTTCCCCTGATTTCTGAGTTTTTAAAAACTGAGTTTGTATATATGTGTTTTTTGCAGTTTTCCCTTTATTCCACTCTCTCCCATTGGTAGTGAATTTAAACACTTTATTTATATTCTTTAATGATTTCTTTTAAATTTTTGCTATATACTTTAGCTTACCAAAGTGTTATAGTAAAATAGTCCTGATCTGCCCCCCATTTTGCCAAATAATAAAAGTACTCTAGACTACAGTAGCATAGAGTTACCTGTTTAGATATTACTATTTAGTATTTTAAGTCTGTCTTTTTTAACCCCATCATGTAGTTACTTTATATATTTGTAGATGATATATAAAAATATAAATATATTTATGTATGTGTGTGGGGGGTGTTTGTGTGTGTCTGTGTATGTGTCTATGCATATGTGTATGCATGCATACCCAAAAACTCAGAAAGAGGGAGAGAGAAAAAGAGCTGGAGAGAGAGAGAGAGAATATTTGGATTTACCTACATTTTTGCTATTTAACCTGTTCACCATTCGTTCTCAATTTTCAGACCATCTTTCTGGGATATGTTTACTTCCTAAAATATGTCCTTTTGCTGATACTTCAGAATGAATCTACTGGTATTAATCTCTGTCAGTTGCTTGCTTATTTGTTTTCTCTGCAAATGCTTTAATTTCCCCCTTATTCTTGAGTGGTAATTTTGCTCAGTGTATCATTTTAGTTTGACATTTCTCAATGTTTAAAAATATTGTGCCACTGCCTCCTGACTTCCGTTGTAGCCAATGAAAAGTCTGGTGCTGTCCTGTCATTCCTTCAATCATCTTCTACCTGGATAATTTTGAGATTTCATTTCCATGGTCTGTGATTTTGCACCGATTCACTATGATATTTCCAGTTGTGGAAATCTTGGTACCTATTCTGCTTAGGGTATATTGAATCTGTGGAGTCATGTTTTTCTTCAGTTCTGGATAATTTGCAGCTATTATCTCTAAATACTGCCTTTTCTTAGTCTTTCCGTTTTTTCTGATTAAGTCCTAGTATTCCAAGATGACACATATTAGGCTTTCTTTAATATAGCCTCCACATCATTTAATCCTTCTTTTATAATTTCTATCATCTGCAGCTCTTTTGGCAGCATCCAGGATAAATTCTTCAGACACAGCTTCTAGTTTACTAATTCTCTCTTTAACCACGTCTAAGTACTTGTTGCCTATTCATTTACTTTTTGGTTTCAAAATTATATTTTTGTTTCTAGAAGCACCAGATAAAATCTTTTTCCTTTTATTCCTGGTAATTGCCTTTTCTATGCCTGTAATGTTGCCTTCACTGTGTACGTAAAACAAAATATTTCATAGGTAGCTCTTCTTCATTGCATCTGACAGTTCCAACCTCCACATCCCTTGAGGGCCCACGTCTGTTGTTGCTGTTGATGCCCACCATTGTGGCTTACCTTCTTCTGGGTTTGCTTATCTGCACCTGGGAGGTAATGCTTGATTTCAATCTTCCCCTTCCCTGCTGGTTCAGGTTGCCCCCAGAATCCCTGCTGCTCTAGTGGACCCCAAGAGTGAGGTCTTCGCTTCTTGGTTCCTGAGCCTTTGAGGCTCCAGTGATTCCTGCCCAGAATCCTGGTGTCTTGGCTAAGAAAGCCCCAACCTCACTGCCCTGGGAAATATTCTTCTTTATTTGCTTTTTTTCCCTACTCTACAGTGTGTGGGGTGGATATGGGGAGTCTCTGGAGGTTTCACATACCTCTTGTGATACTAAGAAAGCCTCAAAGATTGTTTCATATCTGATATGTAGTTGTGGGATGAAAGAGTTGTTCACCAAAGTGAATGAATATTTTTAACGGCACTGAAATGTACACTTAGAAATGGTTCAATGGTAAATTTTGTGTTATGTATTTTGTTACAATAAAGCAACAACAACAACAATCCCAACATTAAAAAGAAAAGTTTCAGGTAGGCAAATACATAGTTTGACTTACCTTATTATTTTCTTTCATTTAGAAATACTGTTGTCTTATTACTTACCTGTAACATAACACAGATCATGGAGCTATTGCTTCTGCTTTGTAATTTAATCAATAAGAACTATTCATAGAGTACTGGCAAGGGCTTCTAGAAAAATCGTTTTGACCTGCAGATGTTTGAAGCAGAAAAAAAATGCAATAAAATTTGTTTTAAGTGTGTATGTTAAAAACAGTTCTTCTCACTTTCAGAGAAAATAAGTTCTAGATCCAGTGGGAAGGTGCCTATAATATTTCAAGCGAATTATTAGCTTAGGTTGAGATTTCATAGAAGCAAAAACTCAAAAAAGAAAAACAAACAACCCAGCAACAGTGTAATGGAAGAAATAAGCTCATACTACCTGGATTTAAATCCCAGCTCCGTGACTTACTAGCTATGTGGCCTGGGGAAGTGACGTGAACTTTCTGTGCCTCTATTTTTTAATGTGTAAATGCAGCTGATTAAGACAGTGGTGCTCTGTGACATATCTGAGTAGTTAAGATTAAATGAATAATAAGCCGTAATGGGAGTAATAAGCGTTCAACACTTAGTTCAGAATAAAGCAAGACATTAAACCCATAGAAACCCCAAATCCGTGAATGAAAGAGTCCTGCAGTTATATAGACCCAGGATAGGAGGAAAAATACTGAGTAGTGAATCAGAGTGGAGAAGAGTGTTGTCAAAGCTCCACTCCCCCATAAGGACGGCTTCACAATGGTGCCTGAGAAAGACCTCAGCAGAAGGCTCAAGGTAAAGAGGTCACCAAACAAAAGCTCTTGGGTTTTCAATGTAAACACGTGGAAGAGTACATCCCAGCAGGTGGACCTGAGTGGTTGACGGCAACCCCCTTCAGAGCCTGTAGTGCATGGGCTGTGCACCCAGTCTGGGGTGGGGAGGGCAGCTGTGCCCCATGAGTCCTGCCAGGGGAAGCCTCCGTAATTCAGGTTGATCCTAGAAGACCACACATAGGTTTCTGGGCTAAGAACCAGACCTTTTACAAGGGAGAAGAAAAAGAATCCATTCCTTCCTCTATGCAGGAGGAACAGGAATATATATTGTGGCCGAATCTCCTCACAGGGAGGTCAAGTCAACTGAAACTCATGGTGTGGTGTGTGGTCTGGCCAAGTTGAGGGATTTTCTGGCCCCAGATCCAAGATGCACCCCCAGTCACCCCCACTCATCCCGGCTTAGGGGTGCCTTCCTAGAAGTGAGGGCTTCATTAGCATCTGGTCTGTTCGCTTTCAGGCAAATGAAGCCGATGCTGTGACGTTGGATGCAAGTTTGGTGTTTGAGGCTGGCCTGGCTCCCTACAACCTAAAGCCTGTAGTGGCAGAGAACTATGGGACAAAAGAAAGTAAGTTCTCCAGGGCCCAGGAGAGAGTTTGCGGCCCTGGTTCTCTCCTGGTGGATGCAGAGTTTTGTCTTGTTTAGGCAGGTAATGGAGATTAGATAGTGCTGAGCGTTCCCCATTGGGGAGTCAGTGGGGAATGAGCGGCCCTAAGGGCCACCACAAAGGCCTCTGGGGCTTTGGGCTGATTGAGGACTGGTGCTCCTGACACTGACCTTCTGAGCCAGGAAATGTGCTCTCTGAAGAATCAGAGCAGGCTGTGTGCAGCCTGACCCGAACCATTGCTGTCAGAGTTTATAGAGACGTCTTCCAAGAACCACAGATGCCACACACAGAAGAGAGCATACTGGAGCACACACTCAGAGCCCCAAATGCCTATGTCCCTTGTGACAGTAAACTGACTGTCCGTGGGCCCGTGTCAGGGAACAGGAAGTACTCAGAGCGAGTCAGAAATGTGGCCTTTATGCTCCAGCTCCATCTCCTGGTGGCTTTGGTTGGGAGGTACAGGCAGACATTCTGCAGGGCCAGGGAGCAGAATGCATTTCCGGTCCATGTGCACATGGCCCTCTTCTCCCTGTGATTGCCTGGAGGGTTGTCACGAATGGCCCCTCTGTGGTTCTTTCTTTCCCTGTGAGCCCGAGAAAGGGATTCTGATCCTTCCCTCTTTACGGGACATACATGTGTCCTTTAGGTCCCCTTCCCTGGTCAGGAGTGATGAGCCGTGTTTCCCTGTGGCCCAGGTTGAGCGTCTTCCATTGGCTCTGTGTCTTTGCAGATCCCGAAACCCGCTATTATGCCGTGGCCTTGGTGAAGAAGGGCAGCAACTTCCAGCTGAACCAGCTCCAAGGCAGGAAGTCCTGCCACACAGGCCTTCACAGATCCTCTGGCTGGAACATCCCCATCGGCACACTATACTGGCAATTGCCTGAGCCACGTGAACCTCTTGAGAAAGGTAAGCGGGCAGGAGGGCGAGTGTCTTCAGGCAGATGTCCCTTCTTTAGATGCCCGCACAAGCCACATGGCTGTCACTCAGACATGATCAGGTGACCGGGTGTGATGACTCTTGGGGTGGAGGTAGGCGTTACCCAGCTTTAAACTTGTCGGGTCTGCTGCACAGCAGCCCTTGGGAGGTGTCAGCTGTCTTCTTTTCTCAGCTCCCAACCCCCCAGCAGGGGCTCCTGAGGAGTGGGGAGAGGTCATCAGGCTGACAGAGGCTCAGCAGAGCCAAGATGGCTGGGCCCTGTTGCCCCCTCCCTGGGGTGCTTTCCTCTCTGTGGCTGGTGTGTTTCCGATTCTGCTGGGGCTTTCTCTGGTGGCCAGCCGCTGGCCCTGAGCTTGGCCTGCCCCTGTCCAGGCAGGTGTCCCATCTCCCAGGCATGGCTTCCAGGGCAGAACTCTCTCTGAGCTGTTCCAGTCTGACAATGCAGGGAGGGGAGCTGACAGCAACCTGCCACAGGCATTGGTTGGTGGGGATGATGGTGGAAGGCTAGAAGTTAACATGTGCCTTTTTGGAATCCCCTGATCTTAAAGAGGGGACACACATACTGGCAGGCGGGGACTGGCATCTGGTTTGTTCTGGTCACTCCCCGTTCAGCCTTGAGCCTGGGCGGGAGCCATTATTGCCTCTGGCCGGGCTGCCTCATGCTGTGTGTTCCATGTCTTTGTGCTGAGCAGCAGTGGCCAACTTCTTCGCGGGCAGCTGTGTCCCATGTGCAGATCAGACGGCCTTCCCCAAACTGTGTCAACTGTGTGTGGGGAAAGGGACAGACAAGTGTGCCTGCTCCACCCAGGAACCATACTTTGGCCCCGCCGGTGCCGTCAAGTGAGTGAAACTGGCCGCTGCTCCCATTGACTCTAAGGATGCAAAACTGAGGCACAGGAAGTAGACAGGGTTGGCCCAGACCACCTAGAACATCGTGTTCACACCCAGGGTCCTGAGTCCCTCCGTAGCCCCCCCTTGCTCCTCACCATCCCGAGGAGCTGTCTTCTGTGTGGGAGCCCCTCTTGTCTTCCCATTGCCTGGGGTCTGCCTATGTTAACCTCCTGGAGTCTCCTGGAGGGTTGGGGGGATAGACCAGTCTCTGGGACTCTGTGATGCACAGACACAGGCTTGGGCTCCGAGCTTAAAGGCCAGGACCGCCCAGCTTGCTTCTTTCAGCCTGAGCATCTCTCTGTGTCAGGGACATGTGCCTGCCTCTCCCCACCTCCCTTTCAACCCCCTGCCGCCACCTCTCTATTCTCCATGCTATGTAAGAGAAACGACCAGCACTCGAAACCAGAGCTAAAGTGACCAGGAATCCAAGGCTATCCAGAGTTTTTACCTTCCACGTTAAAGACTTTAAACCTTTATTAAAAAAAAAAAAATCGATAGCTTTTGGCTTCCTTTGAAGAGGAAGGTAAGGGTTCTACTTTTGCATCATCCCTCCCCAGAGTTGCCTGGGATGTGGCCTTACATGGCTCCTGCCTGCTTCTGTCTGGGTTTGGCTGTGGATGTTCAGAGGCCCCTCAGACAGGGCCATCACCTCTGTGAGGAGAGATGGAAGCCCAGGAAACTGTGGGCGAAGCCCTGTGGGCCTGTGACAGGGGCAGAACCTCAGAGGGGCTGCATGGGGTGGGGGGGGCAAGGCAGTGTCTCAGAGAGTGGCCTGACTACAGCTGTCCTGTTCCTCAGGTGTCTGCAAGATGGTGCGGGGGATGTGGGCTTCATGAGGCACGTGACGGTGTTAGGTAAGTGAGTGCTGGATGGAGGAAGAACCACGTGGGCCACACCCTTGGGAAGTGGGTTTTGCCTGAAAGTTTCCCTACACCTAGAGATGGGTAACAACAAGATCTTTCATGAAATAGAAGTTCTGTATAGAAAACATTGCTGTTATTTGTACATTGTTCAGTGCTCAATTTGTTCAGTCTATAAATTTCCTAAACAAATCTGAACATTTCAACATTATTTAACAATTAATGAAACAAAGTGAGTTTTAGTAATCAAATTCTCTTTGTCACTGAAATAACACTTTCAAATTTAATCACGTTCTACTGAATGCTTCATTATAAACGGCTCCTAAATGCTTCCAACACCTTAAGCAAACACACAAATTACCATATGATTTCAGAGCTTATTAGCACGTGTACAGTTAAATCTGTTGCAAAAGCGTTATCACCATGAACGAAAACATATTTCTCCTTTATTTCTATATTTTAAGAAAAAGCTTTCCAGAGTTTTGGGCAATTATCAGAAACAGAAAAACAAACAATAGTTTTTCAGACAAATTGAGGTTACAGATTTTGGGGTTTATAACTAATTAAATTTCTATCAGGTATAGAACATACTTGTATCATTCAAGATGTTTAAAACCAAATGTATATTCACTCTGTTAGGTTCACTTTAAAGTTAATATCTGCTACCCAAGGAAAATTTTAAGTCCTTACTCTTTCCATGGGCCTTAATTCCTCCTACTTCTTTCTCTAACACGAAATAGTTTTATGTGCTTTGTTCCCTTGTTCAGCCATTCACAATTTACTGTCCCTTCATTGCTACACGTTGACCTGGTTTGTTAGCATTTTGGCAATTGATGCATGTCTTATTATCAGTAATTTTAATTAGTGGGGTCGTCTGTGGGATGACCCAGGATGAAGCTGTTGCAAACAACTGTCATTGTAATTTCTTCTGGTTGCTCAAGTTACCACCGGTATGTCGGTGGGCAGCATCTTTTAACGCTCACCCTGCTGTATTTGAAAGCGTCCTCACTTACTGAAAACAACAGGTTGTCCCAGACCATCCTGATTTATCTTTGCTGAAAGTCACTTATCTGCTATTATATGAGCTCCCATATTACCTTCTAAGTAGAATTTGATGTGAGACTATCCACTGGGCTTTAGGGGTGCAAGTGTGTCGGTGGTGAGGGGCTGCCACCACTGGGGCCCTTGAGTGACTGAGGGGGAAAGGTTATTTCTGAAACTATTAGGTCATATCGATCCTTTTAATGTGATTCTAACATTACTAAATCGTTTAAAAGAATTTTAATATATGGATTTAAAATGTATTTTCTGTACAATATACCTAATTAAAATTATAACCATTGTCAAGAACTCTAATTGTACTCCACTTTCGATAAGACTTTATCAACCTCAAAGATCTTCTATAGGAGCTTGCTAGGGCTGCCATAACAAAGTACCACAAACTGGGTGGCTTAAGCCACAGAAATTCATTGTATCGTAGTGGTAGGGGCTAGAATTCCAAAATCAAGACGTTGTCCAAGTTGGTTCTGTCTGAAGGTTCTGAGGGAGAATCTGTTCCATGCCTTTCTCCCAGCTTCTGGTAGTTAGCTGGCAGGCTTTGGCATCCCTTGGCTTGTAGCCACATCACCCTAATGTCTGTCTTTCTTTTCACATGGCGTTCCTCCTGTGTGCATTGTCTGTCTGTGTCCAAATTTCCTGTTTATAAGGACACCAGTCATACTGGAGTAGGTCCCCACCCTGCTTCAGTATGACCTCATCTTCACTAATTCCATCTGCAATGACTACTTCCAGATAAGGTCACATTCTGAGGTCCTGGGGATCAGGACTTCAAAATATGAATTTGGGGGGACACAATTCAACCAAGACCACCTTCTATCGTGTTTCCCCTAACATAAGACCTAACCGGAAAATAAGCTCTAGCATGATTTTTCAGGATGCTCCTAATATAAAATAAACCCTACCGTATTTCCCCAAAAATAAGACCTGGTCTTATATTAATTTTTACGCCAAAAGACGCATTAGGGCTTGTTTTATATTACGAGCATCTTGAAAAATCATGCTAGTACTTATTTTCTGGTTAGGTTTTATTTTCGGAGAAACACGGTAGGAACTAGAAAAGGAAAAGCAAAGAGCTTGTTTGCCTTACAAGGTTTTCTGGTCCTTCTTGGTACCTGTAGGGTGCCCTGACTGGGTCCCTACACCTTGGTCTATCCCTCAACTCTTCCATCACCTTTCCCAGCAGGCTCTGCCCTCAGGGGAGTATTACAAATGGGCGACCCGGATTGTCCTAGCATGGCCATGTGTCAACCTCAGACTTGCTGAGAGTTTGATTAGTTACCTAACTGTCTGAACCTGTTTCCTCCTCTCTACGATGGGAGAGTCACATCACTGGCCTCTCCTGCCTGTTATGAGGATTAAATGACACACAGCATGGAGAGCCTTCAGCACAGTCTTTGTTGTGCTGGGAGTGCTCAGTAAATACTTGCTGTCACCTTTGCTGTTAGCAGAGCCCTAGAAATGAGGGGCAGTGGGAGGGCCCATGCCAAGCACGCCTCCCCACCCGTGTCCGTCTGCAGCGCAACCAGTCATTTCATCTCCCAAGGCCTCAGGCTCCTCATATGTAGAAAACATTTTTGGAAAGTATTGATTTTGAGTCCTCTTAGCGCTGTTAGAAGAATGATTAAAGAAGACAATTTAGGTGATGTACACAAAGTTTATGAACACTTCCGGAAGCAGGCAGTCTCCATGTGGAGAACTGCAAAATGGGAGGAAGGACAAAGGAAAAGAGACCAATAGAAAATACCTGATTGACTGGGGCCACAGAGTCCACCTTACGTGGGGTGCGAAGGAACAAAGAATTCCAAGCCAACCAGAGCTGGCTTGGTGTTTGAGGACTGGCGGGATACTGCATTTCTAGTCAAGCAGAGCGTTTACAGGGACGTGAAAGTTATCGAAGTTTCAGTTTGTTGACGTGGGACCCTGGACAGAAGCAGCTCCATCTTGGGCCTAGAAAGCTATCTCAACAAGGTCAAACAGTTTGGGATTCAGTGAGGAGGGGGGACCACAGCTGATGGCTCTGCCTGCAGTCAGTTGGCTCCTCTGGGCTTTCCTCCCCCAGAGAACCTGCCACACCAGGCTGACAGGGACCAGTATGAGCTGCTCTGCAAGGACAACACCCGGAAGCCAGTGGACAAATACGAGGAGTGCCACCTGTCCAGCGTCCCTTCCAATGCTGTGGTGGCCCGAAGTGTGGGTGGCAAGGAGGACCTGATCTGGGAGCTTCTCAGCCAGGCCCAGGTATCCCCATCCACCATCTCCTTTCTGGCTTAGCGGTCTCTGCTTGGATTTGGGGGCATTTTCCTTCATTCTCTTATAGCCACTCTACAAGTCCTTCTGGGTTCAGGACCCAGCAAGAACCATACTACACATCATCCTCTCCACTGAAAGCCACTCAGTCTGTGTATGTTATGGACAGTAGAGGCCATGAAATGCTCACCTGCCATCACGGACCCTGTGGGCCCAAGACTCTGCAGAAGTCCCTCACTGTCCCAAAGTGTTCTTTTCAGTTCTAAACTGGTCCTCAGGACGCAGTGCAGATGCCTGTCTTCCAAGAAGTGTCCCCCTATTATCCTTTTGGCATGTGATCCGCTCTCCTGACTTCCCTCAGTGGTAGGTACCCCTCCATTCTTCTCTCTGCCCTGAGTTGGTGGCAGTCTCTCTTGGCCAGGCCTCATTCAACACCCTGCCCCACCCCTGTCAGTGCTCTCTGCTCAGCATTGGGGGTTCACAGATGAACTACACAAAGTCCTGCCCTTGAGTTGCTCACAGACAGATGTGGACACATACAAATTCTTACCAGATGGGGTGGCATAACCTTGGAGACATGGATTATGTACTTTGTGGAGGTCAGAGAGACTGACTTACAGGATGTATCTGAGAAGATAACTGGGCCCTGGGGAATAAGCTGTGTGCACCCCAAAGAAGTGTGGGGGGTTGCCAGGAAAGACAGCAGGTGACATTTCATGCAGAACCACTGCAAAAGCACAAAGCAGACAGACCTTGGAAAGAGCGTGTGGGTAGGTGCTGTTTTCAGCTACAATCAGGAGCAGCTTTGGGCCAGCCGGTCAGCGGGAGTCATAGGCAAAACGTCCTTTGTTTTGCCAGAGTCCAGAGGGAGAAAGGAGTGCTTGAAATCCTTCAGTGGCAGGCCTGGGACGGGAGAGGAGCCCAGGACTCCTGACCCCCAACCTCGATGGCAGGGTGCTAGATCACCAGCTGCTCCAGGGTGAAGACCACTTGGGGTAATCAGATGGCCAGAACTGAGGCAGCCTTTCTCCGACTACCCTGTGGGGACATGGCATTGGAGAGGGGCAGCTGCCCTGCCCGTGGTGACCCCAAACCCTTTTGTACAGATGGGGGGGCAGCTCCTGGCAGTTTCCCTGAGTCCACACACAGCAGACAAGCTGGGATCTGAGCAAAGCATTCCCTAGAGAGAGACTTGAGACCCTCATGAGCCATACGGGCTGCAGAGGGCCTGAGCCACACACTCACAGGTGTTCACTCTTTTCTCCTTTTGGTTTTCCTTGTCTGGTTTTGGGGTTGTTTTCCCTTTGCCTCTCTATGCCAGCCTCCCTCCTTCACTGTTTCTTTTATCCTTTTAACAGGAAAATTTTGGAAAGGAGAAGTCAGCAGGATTCCAGCTCTTTGGCTCTCCTCACGGGAAGGACCTGATGTTTACAGATGCCGCTCATGGCTTTTTAAGAGTCCCACCTAAGATGGATGCCAAGCTGTACCTGGGATACAAGTATTTTGCTGCCACTCAGCATCTAAGGGGAGGTATGTAAGGTCCTGGGAGGGCAGCGGGGCAGGATAGGGGTCATGGAGGCTTTCCTAGTACCTGCAAGCATCATCTCATTCAGCCTTCACTGGCCTGCAGAGCCCAGAGGACCTACCCACTGCACTGGGTTAATGAGGGGGTTTTTGCTGAGCTGGGGAAAGGCCTAACTTACCCTCAGGTTCCAGACAACTTGAAGTAATGATGGTTCTGGTTTCTTTGTATTAACTAGAGTTGCCCTACCCAACAACAGGTCTATTTGGCAGGGAAATAGCCCATCCTGAACTGAAGTGGGAACGTGGCCTCTGCCACCATCAGGAGCAGAACTAGAATTTCACAGGGTTTTAATCCAGCTCTTGCCTTCCTCTCAATCCCTGCAGTTCATTTCTTCCTTCTTTCTCTCTTTTTTTCTTCCATTTAGTCACCCAACAGTTACTGTGGATCTACAAAAGCCACTGTGTGGGAGGTGGGCATACAGTGGTGAGCAAAGATATTGGGTGAGGGGAGAGCAAGCAGGCCCGCGCAGAACAGAACTCAGGCCTCCCAACCAGGAACACTCCCGGGTGGGAGAACCTAGTCCCGAAACCCCAGAAGGCCCTGAGCTGGGCTGGGCTCAGGGAGGCCTGGGGGGGGGGGGGGCGATGCCTGAGGAGGTGAGGTCAGGAGGGAAGGGATTTCCCTCCGCCTTCACTGCTGTTTCTCAGAACCGACTTCCTCATTTCTCCTGGAAGGCGATAGGCAGGAATGAGCGTCGATGTGGGCTTGAGACTCTGCTGCTGTCAGTGAGGGCCCCCTTGGGCAGCCCCTCTGCAACCAGTGGCACAGACACCCCCCCCCCCCACCCATCTTGGAGCTTCCTTTGGATCCCTGGGTCTTTTCTCCACCTGTCCTAGGTGCGGAAGAGCCCCAGAGGGTGCAGTGGTGCGCAGTGGGCCCCCAAGAGAGGGCCAAGTGTGACAACTGGAGTGCCGTGAGCGGTGGTGCCTTAAGGTGTACCTCGGAGGAGAGCGTGGAGGACTGCATCGCTGCCGTTGCCGTAAGGAGGGCCCTGCGTCCACAGCTGGGCTCGGACTCCCAGACACACGGCGCTTCCGCCGACTCTTCCCAGATATCTTCCCATCAGCTTCAAGGCTGACGTGCAACTGTTGTGGGCTGCCCACGGGCCCCTCCAGCTCAGGGCTGGGCAGAAACAAAAGAACCAGCCCAAGGCCCAGCCCCCTTTGGTGCTCAGCTCAGGTGACCAGGGAGCTCTGAGTGGTGTCCTGCCAGGACCTGCGGGAAGTGGAGTGAAATGCCAGGGTGAGATCAGTGCCCTTATGGATCGTGGAAGCAAATCAACCTTGTCAGTCCTTTGGTGGAAATTTTAATTTTTTTCCAGGTGATAAAAATATTACATGATGGAAGAGAAATGAAAAAGAAATGATATCATTCACAAATTCCTAACTCAGAGATTATCACCATGTAATTTTTGAGTTACGAAGTTGTCACTAACATTACATTTCTCTATCAACAGGTAATACTTTTGTGATTAGAAAAAATATATTTGTAAGTAAAACACTGAAAATTTGACAAACTTAGGAGACACACAGTCTTTCTTAGGAAAGGAGATCCTAAGGAGATCTTGGTAAACCTCCCTGGGACCAACCCGTAAGATTAAGATCTTGCAGTTTATAGTCTCCTAAATTTGTCAACTATAAGGAGTAAATGAATTTGAGTGCTCATAACATTGCCTGGCATATAGTAAGCAGTCAATAAATGTTAACTATTCTTATCATTACTTAAAGTTTTGAGCACAGTTGATGCACCTTCTTTAAAATGATTTTAGTGGCTGCATAATAGTCCACCAAGTATTTCTGCCTCAATCTGTTTAAACAATTTCTAAATGTCTATATTTGAATTATTTCCAAATTCTTTTCTATTATAGATAATATGGGAGGGAAGATACTGTTCTTTAACCGTCACTACTTCTTAGTATGTCTTTAATTGCAGCTAATATTTGTGGAGTTACTATATGCCAAGCATGTTTATGACCTCTTAACTTGTATTAACTCATTTAACCCTCACGATAAGCCTATCAGGGAGATTTTTCACTAGTTTATGAATGAAACCAATGTGTGTAGAGTAATATTTAGGGATGTGTCCTTTGGAGTAGTCAGATCCTGGAGGCTGTGTGGCATAGTGGTTATGAGCAGAAGCTAAGGAATTAAACTACCTTAGGTTAAGTCTTAGTGACCATCTATTGGACAAATTGTTTAATCCTCTCTGCTTCAGTTTACTAATGTATAAAACAAGGAAAATTATAGTATGTACCTTGTTGGAGTTTGTGAGGAATACATGAGGTAATCACTGCAAAGTATTTAGAAAAGGTCCTGGCACATAGTAAGGGCTTGGCAAGTTTTTCCTCCTATAGTTACTGCTGTCTTAAATAACAGATTTCTAGAAAGGCACTTAACAGGTCAAAAGCAAAGAATGCGTATGTGTCTCTGTGGTTTTTTTTTTTTTTTACTCAATGACCTTACCTATGACTGTAGGTATACATTTTTCGCTCTATTGGAAAAATTCATTGATTAAAATTGTAAGTTAATCATTGCAGGCATACCTTGTTTTATTGTGCTTTGCTTTATTGTGCTTTTAAATATTGGGTTTTTTATAGATTAAAGGCAAGATCCTCCACCAGCAAAAAGATTACGACTCACTGAAGGCTCAGATGAGGGTTAGCAATTTTTAGCAATATAGTGTTTTTTAATTAAGGTATGTGCATTGTCTTTCAGACATAATGGTATTGCACACTTGATAGACTATACCATAGTGTAAACATAACTTTTACATGCAGTGGGAAACCAAAAAATTCATGTGACTCACTTTATTGTGATATTAGATTTATTGCAATATTCAATTTATTGTGGTAGTCTGGAACCAAGCTGCAATATCTCCAAGGTATGCCTGTAATGAATTATTTAAGTAGATGTGCCAGGGCTCTGAGTATAATGCTAATGGGGTTATGGGAACAGAATTGAATTCTGCCATGGGAACAGGTTAATGCAGCCTTTGAGTCTGGCCATGTGGATCGCTGAGTGACAATGGAACAGTGTAAGCATAGTGAGGGCATGTCCAGCAGTCAGCTTGGATCTCAAGAGATGATACAGAGATGGCCAGGAACCAGGACCTGGGTTGGGCTCTTGCTCCTGGGTCAACAGGCCAAATGCATGTCTAGTTTTCTAAACCCATGTTTATGTGGCAGAAGCTTTGGGTGATGCATGCTTTGGTTAATCACAAGGACATGTGACATGAAGCCAAAGAGATGGAAACCTCAGAGGGTCAGTGAGATGGGGTAACAGCCTCACTGTTGTGCTATTGATTTGTTTCTTACTTCAGAAAGGAGAAGCTGACGCCATGAGCTTAGATGGAGGATTTATCTACACAGCGGGCAAGTGTGGTCTGGTGCCTGTCCTGGCCGAGAACTACAGTACGTAGAGGGAAATATCTCTGTCTGTTTTGTTCCATCTGGGCTGTGGAGTTAAAAATATGAGGAAAGAATTTAGTTCATTTAGTTCAAATCTGTCATGAAACTGTTGAGGTAATAATAATAATAATAACTATTGTTGAAGTATAGGAAGCTAGTAGGTAACTTCTGCCTTCCCCAGTGTCAGAACCAATTAAGCTATAGACACAGGAGCTAGACAAAAAGAGATCAAAATAACACCTTTATTACTGAAATAGTGATATGGGAGGGCATGGTGTAGAGCTGGCCGCAGGGCTTGCCAAGGTGCCCACTAATTCAGGAGAACAGATCTGTTGGCTTACCCCAGGGCTGAGGGCAGAGGAAAACATAGGTGAGATGCTCTAAATCACCTCTCCCCACTCTCTTCAATAAAGAAAGAAGGGACTGAGAGACATGTCCCTAAATCCTTTTGCCAAATTTACTAATCCAAAATTAACTCACGCCAGCTGCACTAGAAGACTGAGGGGTGGGGCCACAATGTCCCTTTAGTGGGGATCCATCCACATGAAAAAATAAAGCCGGGGAAAAAAGGATTTTACCAATATCATTTGTTAAACACCTCATCTGTTAGGCAATGAGTGAGAATCCATACATTATCCCTAAACACAAAACCCCTGTGTGAAGCAAATATGTCCTTTTTACAGATGTAAAAACTAAGGCTTAGAGAAGTTAAATGATATGTCCAAGGTAGAATAAAGACTGCATCCAGGTCTTTCTGAATCCATGGACTGGTTCTTTCCCCTTCGACTTAGCAAGAATATAAGTGACTGCCGACCACAGTCCAGAGCTCTGAAGGGCAGAAAGATGTTGGGATGACTTGAATCACACAGCAAATGCAAAAGGATCTTTGTCAAGACCTTTGGTGGGCTCTGTCCCCCTTCAAAGGGCATCTTGTTTTCTTTCTCTGCATATGTCTGAGTACCGGGGAGATTGTGGGATGGAACCTGATGTTCAGATGGCAACGATGAGGGGAAAGGTGGTAAGATGGGACTGCAGGATCTTAGCTTGTTGATGACCAATGATAAACTGCTTAGCTGGTGTTTCTCCTCAGTTATTCTTAACTGTTGTGATTGAGAAGCTCAGAGCTTTCAATTGAGTAATGTGAGAATTTCATGCCATGCACTGCGATTGTTTTTCTTTTTAGTGCCTAGCGATGGCAGCAGGGAGCTTGGGTCTAAGTGTGTGAAAACACCCGTGGAAGGTGAGTCAGACTCAGTAACACTGGGGCTCAAAGGTAAAGGCCCATTCTTGGGAAAAGGGTGAGGAGAGCCTTAAAAATGAACAAAAGTTACTAGAGTTGTGGAAAAAAAATGGGGAGGAGGACGAAGGGAAAGAGGAGGAGATGCCACAGTTAACCGTTAAGAAGCAAATCTGTTACGAAGCTGTAGGAATAACTACTACTTGGAGGGCACTTTACAGTCCGTAAAGGATTCCTGCTTGCACTATTCCCGTTTGTTCTTCTCAGTGATCCGGTAGTACGTGGGCATCATTGTCCCATGTTATGTAGCTGGGGAAACTGAGGCTCAGGGACTGTGACTTGAGCAGGGCCACATAGCCAGGAAGTGACTGTACCTGGACTTGAAAAGAGGAGACGTCACTGAAAACCCCCGTGCTCTTCCTGACCAACCACACTGCTCCTTGTCACATGCTGCCTGCCCGTTTGTGCACGAAGGTCAACACGGGACAAGAGCCTCGCCCTGACATTTCTGGGGCCAGCCTGCTAAGGGAGATGAGGAAAAATGGAATCAACCCTTCAGCTTTTAGCCGGCTGGGTTTCAGTAGCAGGGGAGTCGACCTCATCTTTAGAATAGGAGACCAGGTGACAAGTTCTCCCATCTGTGTCTGTCCCTGAAAGACCTAATCTTGGGCAGTAGGTAGAGCACTGGTTCTCTATCTGGTGCAGTGCCTGGACCAGCTGCATCAGCGCCACCTAGGATTTGTTGGAAATGAAAATGCTCGGGCCCCACCCCAGATCCACTGAGTCAGCCTCAGGGATGGAGGACCGCTGCTCTGTGTTAACACAGAGGTGGTTCCCTGCAGCTGGTTCTGCTGCACATTAAGGTTTGAAAGCAACTCCGAGGGAGAATCTTGAGAGAAAAACAGGTACTCATTTGGGTTTGGAGTTTCTTTTTTCATTTTTTGAATTAAAATTTTTTTATGAAAGTATAGTTGGCATACACCATTATATTCGTTTCAGGTGTATAACATAGTGAGTTGACATTTATCTATCTCGGCCATGTGCTCACCACACTAAGTCTAGTCCCCATCTGTGACCGTGCAAAGTTACTGCACTATTATTGACTCTATTCCCCTTCACCTTTTCATGCATCGCTCCACTCCACTCCCTTCTGGCAACCATCAGTTTGTTCTTTGTTTCTGTGAGTCTGTTTTTGTTTTGTTTAGCTTCTTTGTGTTTGGTTTTTTTAAAATTCCACATGTAAGTGAAATCATGCAGTGTTTATCTTCTTCTTCTGACTTACTTCACTTAGCACAATATCCTCTAGGTCCATCCATGTTGTAACTCAGAGATGTAACCTTAAAAAAGAAGTCATTAAAGCTCTTTCTTTTGGACTTCTAGTCAACAGAAATATTTAACGAGGTACACACGCATGTGCACAAAGATTTATATAGATATGTGGTTTGTAATAGGAAAAAATGGGTCTCAGTGTAAATGCGCTCCAGTAGCGGGATTATTTAAAATATAATACTGCCGTGCAGTGAGGCGTAACTTAGAGTGAGCCAATACATAGAATGAGAGAGCTATATCTATTTCTACTGCAGCAAAAAGGTATGCACAATATATCATTGGAAAAGAAGAAACTAAGAACCGATAGCAGGATTCAAGTGAAAAAGTATGAAGTGTGTGCGTAAATATTTGTGAATGTATGTATGTAGACATATCTTGAGCAGTAGTGACAGTCTGTTTGGCCCAGTACCTGTAATGACAGTTTTTTCAGGGTCTTCTGCTAGAGTGAGGGGAGGAGTTCAAGCTATTCCCTGTCCTTGGAGAGAGTAGCTGGCAGGGGCTGGCTGCAGCAGCTCTAGAATACATTTTTCGAGGGCCCTGGAGCTACTAAAATTGCATCTCGGTATCTCCTTTGCAAGGTTACTACGTTGTGGCAGTGGTAAAGAAATCAGATGCCGACCTCACCTGGAATTCTCTTCGAGGCAAGAAGTCCTGCCATACTGCAGTGGGCACTTCTGCCGGCTGGAACATCCCCATGGGTTTAATATACAACCAAACCGGGTCCTGTAAATTTGGTAAGTGTGTTCTGGGAAGTGGTGTGGCCACCCATTCCTTGGGCCTGTGCCTGTGTAGGGGAGGAATTCAGGTCAGTGAATGGCATTAAAGGGTGTGGCCAAGGGCTGGCCACACATTGTGGGCGAGTGTCACATCTCCTTGAGCATGTCCTCCCCTTTCTCCTCACCTCCTTGCTTCCAAGGGAGTGGATCGGCCCAAAGGGCCCAAAGATCTCAGAAAAATACCTTATTCTCTTTTTTTAATTAAGTGTACTGGAGTGACATTGGTTAGTAAAATTATATAGGTTTCAAGTGTACAATTCTGTAATACATTATCTGTATGTTGCATTGTGTGTTCACCACCCAGAGTCAGCTCTGCTTCCATCACCGTATATTTGACCCTCTTTAACCTCTTCTACCTCCTCCTCCCCCCTTATGCTCTGCTAACCACTAAACTGTTGCCTCCGTCTATGAGTTTTTGTTCATTTGTCTTATTCATTTCTTTGTTTTATGCCCCACATATGAGTGAAATCGTGGTTCTCGACTTTTTCTGTCTGACTTATTTTGGTTAGCACAATAATCTCAAGATCTATCCATGTTGTTGCAAATGGCACTATTTCATCTTATGGCTGAGGAGTATTCCATTGTATATATGTACCACATCTTCTTTATCCAATTGTCTATCAAGGGACACTTCTGTTGTTTCCACGTCTTGGCCACCATGAATAATGCTGCAGTGAACATAGGGGTACATATATCTTTACAGATAAATGTTTTCAGATTTTTTGGGTAGATATCCAGAAGAAGAATTGCTGGGTCATATGGTAATTCTATTCTTAATTTTTTTTGAGGAACCTTCATACTGTTTTCCACAGTGGCTGTACCAATTTATATTCCCACAGCAGTGTATGAAGGTTCCTTTTTCTCCACAACCTCCCCAACACTTGTTATTATTTGTCTTATTGATGATAGCCATTCTAACTGGGGTGAGGTGGTATCTCATTATGGCTTTGATTTGAAATTCCCTAATAGCTAGTGAAGTTGAGCATCTTTTCATATATCTGTTGGCGGTTTGTATGGCTTTTTGGGAGAAGTGTACCTTATTCTTTATGTTTTGCAGCTGGCTCAGGGAAGAAGCCTGGGGTGGCAAAGCAAGAGTGGGGTGTGTGTGTGTGTGTGTGTGTGTGTGTGTGTGTATTGTTTTCCCATATAAACTGTTTTTTTAAATTGAAAACCTTGACTGCTTTATCATTCAGTTTCATTCTCATCTCTCTTAGATTCCCATATGAGTCATTTCAGCAACTCTCTCGCCAATACCTACCTGCTCCCCTGCTTTCCCCAGCCATCTGACAAATGCCAGCCCTGTGTGAACCCCATTACCTGTTCTGCTCTCCCTTTGCTCTTGAGCAGCTGAACATGGCTGGAGAACATCACAGGGCAAAGTAGTTCATTCAACTGCAAATGCTCCAGCTGCTGTCCTTCGTGGGCCCCTGGCACTCAGGGGCACCCCCAGTGTTTCTCTGCTGCACACCCCCACACTTCCCAATAATTATCCTAATGTCCTGATTGTCCACACACCTCTGTCCCACACCCATCTACCACTGTTTCTCAGCGGATGATCTCATCTGCACCTTCAAGAGACAATTAAGATCACTAGACAGGGTCCCCCTCAACATCCCACACCAGCCCTGTGACCTCCTGATGCTGCATCCGCTCAGCCTCCCTCCACAGCCCAGCCAGTCCCTCTAGCTGCACTCGGTGTGGGCCCTGCTCTTGCTCCCCTTCTCAGAGCCTCACACCCTCGGGTCCTACTTCTCCCTCTAGTATATCCAACAATTTCTTTCAACATGTCAGCATACCCAACATCTTCCATCTTTAGAAATCCTCACTCTCCCAACATTGTCCTCCAGCTCCTGCCTTCTTTCTCCTCCTCTTAACTGTCAGACTTTGTAAAAGCATGGTCAGAACCACTCACCTCCCACTCACTGCTCCACTCTTTGCCCTTTGGCTTTCTGCATCATCCCTCAGGAAGAACTCTGGTCAAGGCCACCAAGACCTCCAAGTTGCTTAACTGGAAGGACGTACTTCAGTCCTTTTCCCCATGACCTCTTTCTTCAAATCGCCTTAAAACACTATTTCCTGGCTTTCGTGAAAACACACTGGCTTGGTTTTTTCTCCTATCCCTACAAAGTCCCCCTTTCCCAACCTGGTTAATAAATGTTTGAGTTGCTTAAAGCAACTTTTTTCCCCACTCCAAGCTCAGTCCCCAAGCACTCACAACCATGCCTGCAGCCTCAAATACCATCTAAAACAATATTGTACATACAAAGATACGTACACAGCAAGCACTGGATAAATGTTTGCTGCTATCTCTATTATTGATATCATGTCTGTATGTTGATAATGTCCAGTTTTATACCTACCACAGATCTCTCCTTGACCTCCAGACTTGTATGTTTGAACTGCCTATTTGACGTTACCTATTAGGTATCTCAAAAGCACACTAAGCTCAACCTGTCCAAATGGAATGCATCTCTGCTGAGCCCGGTCCTGCTCCCGAGCTGCCTAGCTTGGTGAAGGAGCCCACAGTCCATACAGCTGCCCCAGCTGGAAACCTGGGAGCTGCCATCCTCCACACACCCATCCGTCACCAGTGATGTCAGTTTCTCCCACCTCTACCTATGTCCCGCCCCTTTGTGCTACTCTAGTCCAAAATGTCCTCATCTCCCCTTGACTATTACAGTAGCCAGCTGCATGAACCCCACATCTGCCCTGGATTCCATCCACCTTGTTGCCATACCATTCTTTGCAAAGTGCAGATGTGACTATATCCCGCCTACTACCCCTGGTCCAGCACTGTTTAACGCCCTTCAGAAGCTCCCTATTGCTCTAAGGGTAAAGAACAAAATTTACACAAAGGTGTAGGAGGTGTGGTCTGGCCCTGGCCCTTCCCCACTCACTCTTGCTGTGGGTGGTCCAGCCCCAGTGACCTGCATTAAGCTCCCTGCAGTTTGTCCCCCACCTCCAGCTTGTCCCCCACCTCCAGCCCTGGTGCTAGGCCTTTGCCGGTGCTGCTTTCTTCGCCCTTCACTTGGGTCATTCCTGTTCATTCTTCATCCCTTGGCTTGAGGCCTCTTCTTGACTCCCATGTCTGCCCCTGGTTCCATTATCTGCAGCTTGTGGAACCAGATTCTTTCCCCCCAGAGCAAGGGGGGAAATGAATTCACTATGTGGTTACTTGAGTCATGACTGTCACCCCACAGACTTGGGCTCCAGGAGGCTGGGTCCTCACCCCAGTGCCCTAGAGCCCAGCACAGAGCGTGGTGGCTGGGCCTCTCAGGCCCCTTCTTGGATGTGGAGTCATGAGGGCAGACTTTTTAAAGAAGGACAGGGCAGCAGAAGTCAGAAGGCATGGGGGACAGGTTCCACCAGCCAGGACTTCCAATTTTGTCCACTCTTTCAGGATTAAATCTGTGTCTGCCCTTCCTGGGCTGGGATAGAGTGGACTTTTGTGAGCACAGGCCCTTGTCCCAACTTCAGCCAGTCCTGCTTTACTTTGCTTCAGCTACAACCTTTTTTTTTTTATTATTCTATAAGGTTCTTATTTCAAATAATATCGTACCAAATACCTGAATGTGTCTTTACATCATTCAGGCAATTCTAGAACAAAATCTGCAGCTTTCTCGCTAACACAGGCATGAAGAGTTGACTTCCTGTTTCCTCCTGCACAGATGAATTCTTCAGTCAGAGCTGTGCCCCTGGTTCTGATCCAGAGTCCAGCCTGTGTGCTCTGTGCGGCGGAGGCAGCAACCCAGCCCACACGTGTGCTCCCCTCAGCCAGGAGCGGTACTACGGCTCCAGTGGGGCGTTCAGGCGAGTAGTGGCTGTCACCACCTTTCTCTTTGGCACCAACCCCTTGAACTTCCTGCCTTTCCACCTTTTTCATCATCCCAGCATCTGGGTGCTGCATTTAGGAGGAGCCAGAATTTGGAAACAACTGCAAATTCCCAGTGGTTCCAAGAACTCAAGTGCAGCCCATTGCTGGAGCACTCTCCTGCAGACCCAGCTAAGTCAGGACACCTGGGGAAAGGCAAGATGCTGGGTGCAGGGTCACAACCCTGGTTTTACTTTTGCTCCTTTCTCTGTGTGATTGTGGACAAGTCACGGAAACTTTCAGAGCCCCAGCTTCAAATCAAAATTTACGTTCCTGTCCAACTGTCTCTTCAAAACTCCAGATGAAACTCCAGAGTCATATATCCAACTGCCTATTGGGCATCCCACTTGGATTTCCAATCACCATCTCAGATTTAAATGTACCAAATTGAGCTTCTGTAATTTCACATACTCCCACCCAAGTGAGTACCCATTGTAGTTGTCTCCGTTTCGGTTAAAGGCAACTCCGTTTTTCCTTTTGGAAAAAAGTCAGAACCTTGGTGTGTGTTGTCTATATCAACAGAGCATCACACTTCTCTGCTTCAAGCCCTCCAGTAATTTACCGTTTCACACAGAGTAAGGGTCAGGGTCCTTCTTGACCTACAAGGCGCCTTTGTGAGCTCATCCCCTGCATCTTTCCACCGGCTCTCTCTGCTCCAGCCATGTTGGCATCCCAGCTGTTCCTTGAAGACACCAGGCACACTCCTGCCTCAGGACCTTTGCACCTATTCTTATTTCATCTGGAGTGCTCTTCCACCTCATAACATCATGGCTAATTCCTTCATTATCTTTAGGGTTTCTCAGGGAAGTCTTTCTTGGCCACTCTATAATTTCTCTCTCTCTCTCTTTCACACACACACACACACACACACACACACACACACACGCACCAATACTTTATGTCCCCCTTTCTTACTTTATGTTTTCTTTAGCACTTATCACTCTCTAGAATACTACACATTTTGTGTACTTATCTTGTTCAACAAAATGTATAAAGACTCCTTCAATTGCTAGTGAAAACCCCCATCTTACGCCAAGGGGGATATTTTAACAGGTGCTCTGGGAGCTTCCTCCTTGTAGGGACTGAGACCTGAGCCTCAGGAGCTGGTTAAGATACTTTATGGTGAAGGTTGCCAGACAAAATTCAGGATATCCAGTTAAATTAGAATTCTAGATAAACAATGAATGAGTTTCTAGTATAAAGGGACCCACTCTGCTTCTCTTGTCTCTCTTTCTCCTTCTGCCCATCTGCTTCGTTTTCTCTTTTCCTGCAGGGTGGTTTTCTCTGTTTCTCAGTCTACAGGCAGGAAATGTGTGTGGCCCAGTCTAGGTGAAAGCTTCCTGCTCACACAACTCACAATGCAGTGAAGTTGCACTGTAAAGTGGTAGCTTCTTCCATTGTGACCAGGGTGATTGAGGGGGATGAGGGTAGAGGGAGTCAGTTCTCAAAAAAGTATTAAAGCTTGGTAGACCAAACAAGAGCCAAGAATTTTTAAATAAAATTATACACCAGTAATTTGTTTTCCTAGATATAAAAAATCACATTATAATACAATATAAGACTACAATACTGTGATCAATGCAGGCTGGTTTATGTGCATGAATGAAGAATAAATCAATGGAAGAGAACAGACTTCCCAGACAGATGCATGAACATATTATATTTGGTCTACAACAAAGATGATAACATTCCAAATCACTGGGGAAAGGAAGAACTTCAGAGATCAAATAACATGAACATGCAAACTGGTCGCTGGCTCTGGTGACTCTGGTGGGAGCAGATGCAGTAGTGAGTCAGTCCCATGGGCTGAATGGCAGGGGTCAGTGAGGGTGGGGTGAAGGGTGCTGGCAATAAGTGCAGTGATGCCTTTTCGGTGTTTGGCTGACTGGGGGAGAGAGGCATCTCTCTCTCACAATGCTGAGGGCAGTGTGGCATCGACACGGGGCCTCGTGAACAGGGAGAGGAGCCAATTATATACAGAAACAGGACAAGTATAGTGGAAAGTGCCTGAGAATGTGAGCAGGGATGGGATGCACAGCACCCGGACACTTTCGCTGGGAGGGAGACCTTCCTTCTTTCTTTGTACCCGGAGGACAGGAGAAAAGCATTGGAGACTTGGGCTGGCAGATTTGGCGGAGGGATGCTGAAAGAAAGCCCAGTAATGATTTCTGAGCTTTCCCTGGGAAGCAGGAGCACATGCGGGAGTGTTGGGAAGTGTATGTGGAGAGACAGAGGTTTGCGGGAAGTGGAAAGACGTTTTTGAAGCCATTGCTCTATAGAGCGGGGAGGTGGCTCTTGAGCAGTGGTTCCCCCACTAGAGCACAAATCAGAATCTCCTGGAAGGCTTGTTAAAACATAAACCACTGGGCCCCACCCCCGGAAATTTCTGATCCAGTAGAGTCTGAGGTGGGACCCAAGAATATGCATTTCTAACAAGTCCCCAGCTGATGTCAATGCTGCTGATCCCACCGCAAAGTTTGAGAACCACAGGGCTAGAGGACAGAAAGGAAAACAGGAATAGCCAGGTCAAGTTCATGATCAGAAAGGTCTCTGGTCTACCTCAGTGCCTAGGTACAGATACATCCGAGGCAGATGATAATGCTCCTTCAGTTCTGGGATTGTATGAAGACGGGGCTAAAGGAAAGAAATAGTGTGAGGGAGAGAAATAGCTCTGGGGGAGGCGGGGTGATCCCCTCTCAGTATCTCTCCTTCCCACTCCTATTGATGCTTCTCACTGGTCTGACCTTTGCCATGCAGGTGTCTGGTTGAGAAGGGAGACGTGGCCTTTGTGAAGCACCCCACGGTCCTGCAGAACACTGACGGTACGTGCCTCTGCTGTCCTTTCCTCCATCGGAAAAATCTGAGTCTCTCACAGGACATCACCGCTCAGCGAGGCAACCTAGGGAGTTTATTAAGTCTGTCAAACTCCAGTGACTTTCGCCCGAACATTTTTTACTTAGGGAATGAGAAAATCCTCACGTCTGGTCAGACTCAACAGGATCGGTTGTCACATTGGCCTTCAAGCAGCTGACAGACATGCGGGGGATCGCAGTCTGTCTGTGAGGGCCCGGCTCCCTTGACTTAGCGGCATTCTTCATTTATTCTGGATACAAGTTTTTGACAGCTACATGTATTGAAAATATCTTGTCCATCTCGGAAAAATCTTGCCTTTTCACTTCCTTGATGTCTTTTGATGACCGGACATTCTTCATTTTAACATAGTTCAGTTTATCAATCTTTTCCTTTCTGGCTAGTGCTTTTATTCATGCCTGTTTAAGAAAGCTTTGCCTTTAAAAGGACTGAAATAGCACTAACCAGAAGGTTATAAAGTTATGAGTTTATGAATGTTTCTCTCCTTTCTTATCTTAAAAGCAGTACTATTTTGTTTTTCTGTGATTCTCCCAGACACTGGTGGTTGGTCACATCTGCCCAGTGAGGGCGCCTGATGAAAGTCGTCAGCTGTTCTGGCTTCTCTCTCCCTAGGAAAGAACCCCGAAGATTGGGCTAACAATCTGAAGAAGGAAGACTTTCAGCTGCTGTGCCTCGATGGCACTAGGAAGCCAGTGACTGAGCCTCAGAACTGCCACCTAGGCAGAGGCCCAAATCATGCTGTGGTGTCAAGGGAAGATAAGGCAGATTTTGTTCGCAGAATGCTCTTCAACCAACAGGTACGGGCATGCAGTCCGCACCACCCCTCTCCACCCCCCACAACCCAATGCTCAGTTCACTTGCAGATCTGCACAGACACACGCCAGCCAAGTCTCACACTCGTTCTCCTTGGGCAGTGGAACTTGATTCTCGCAGCCTTGCCTCTGATAAAAGCGGAAGGCCGGGGGCAGTGTTCACTTCTAGCTCTGGGACTATCTAGGATATCAAAGGGGACTGGAAAAGCCTCCGACATGTGGGCAACCGAAGTGTCTTCCTGAGACTCACTTGACTCTCTGCGCAGTGTCATGGTACCTCCTGGGCTTGTTCTATCACAGAAATAAGGGACGTAGCTCAGTGCCCTTTGCACTAGGCTGAGCTATATATATGTGGGAATAGCAGAATGGAAGTTACTCTACCTGACCTCGGTATATGCCAGTGTGTTTCCTGAACCTGGCAGACGGAGCACTGTTTGGGGCTTTATGAAAGTTAAAAAGCCAACATTGCATTTATGACCTCTAGAGGCAGCCAACAAGGGCTGAGCCTCTGGAGTAGTGGGCTGCCTAAATCAAATGATCATAAGGAAAACCCAAAGCCTCATCTGCATTTGGCACTAGCACACTCCGTTCTTTGGGGTGCTTCGACGAGTAATCCATGTCTTAACATATGCTGCCCACACATCCCAGTTAAAGGGCGGCCCAGGAAGAGCTGGCAAAACCAGAGGCTCTTGGTCATGGACTTTTGAAGGGATGGGTCCCGTGCAGGGTGAGCTGCCACCATGGTTACTAGGGAAATGGACAAATGAAGAGAGGTGAGGGGAAGGAAGAAATGGAAATGGTCGCGTACCTGATGCAGATCCAGGTAAGGTAGCAAGGGCTCCGGGCAGTAGGCAGACCTACAGTTGCAACCCAGAAAGTTGAAAACATCTGGCAGTGATTGGCAGAATAGTGATATAGTGGCAAACTCGGAGCTCTTTCTATTTAGCAATTGCTTTACATGCATTATCTCACTCTTTGGTGTTATTATCTCCATTTACAAGTGAGTAAGCTGAGGTTCACTGAGCTCAGTAAAGAATTTTCCTAAAGTCACATGGCAAGGAAAAGATAGGGCCACATTTGAATCCAGAGACTATAATTTTGTCATTTTATTATGTGGTTTCCAAAATTGTTGCTGTGTCCCAGGTTTCCCAAGAGCTGGAACTGAACAGTCCAGTAGGCTCAGATCTTTTGAAGCAGAACACACAACCCTGTGCTCCCTGGTGTACCTGGTCACTCACTGTCTGTCTGTCTGACCCAGGAGCTCTTTGGAAGAAATGGGTTCGAATATATGATGTTCCAGTTGTTCAAATCTTCAGCCAAGGACCTGCTTTTCAGTGATGACACGGAATGTTTGGCTAACCTTCAGGACAAAACAACTTATCAAAAATACTTAGGGCCAGAGTATCTTATGGATATTGCTAAAGTGAGGCAATGCTTACCCTCTGGTGAGTAGAATTAAACACTGAGAAACAATAACATTGGGGTCAGGTAAACATGTGTGTATTAAGGACAACTGTGTGCCAGGCCCTGGGCCAGCATGAATAGGAACACAAAGATTCAGAAGGCTTGCCCCGGGCCTGCGGGAGGATTCGGACTTATCAATGAAGTGACTCAATTAGACAATAGTATACGACATTACCTGGAAAGGCCAAATATTTGAAGGAGACAGAGAGTGCAATAGATCTTGAGATCATTTGGAAATTGAATTTGTTTACACATGTATTTCATTTTTTTGCTAATAAAATGTAAACGTACGTGTGAACTCTTCAAATGTAGGGAGAAGGTTGGGAAATGACACGTATATGCCAATCAGAGGACCAATTTTCAAAGACTTTTAAGTAAAATATAAAAAATAATATTAATAGAAACAAATAAATAAAGCATAATTAGCACTATAATAGACGGTTTCTAGCTGTGTATAAGAATGGCATAACTGCCTCAAAAAGAAATAAGTTGGAAAAGTAAAGTTAGAGCTTAGATAATCAAATTATTTGGAGTATGCCTGAATTTTTATATATCGTGCATTGGAGATGATGAGAGCAGGAAGGAAGGAAAATATAACTATTTAAGGATAGCACTGATGTCACTGAAGAAAGAGAGAGAGAGAAAAGGGGGGTGGAGAGAGAATGAGAGAGAGAGAGAGAAGGGAGAGAGGAAAGGAGAAGAGTTTTTTAAAAAATCTTTATTACCTATCATTTACTTTTAGAACAGAATTGTGTTTAGTAAGCACAGGCAGTGCCTGAAGGTCTTTCTCTTATGTTGTTCTTCACAGAACTTCTCAACGCCTGCACATTCCATGGAAATTAAAAACTAATCAAAGTTGGGCAACTGCAGAGATGCTCAGAGCCTGCAAATATGGTGGGGCCACATTGTCACTTGTCTGCATGTGGGTCTGTGTTATTATCAGTGATCTTCATCATTATGTGCTATAACTGATGCAAAAATTGAAATGAATAAAAATTATTGTGTCTTCTCAGAAAATTTCCTTAATTGTTCTCATATTTTTGGGAGATGAAAATCATTTCTTTACACTAGAATTGTGCTTCTGAATTTAACATCTATTACATTGTACCTTTTTTAGAACTCTACAAGACTAAACTCAACTTCCCTCCCTACTTTTTGATTATTTTACCCAAGATTCAAGTCACTTAAATATAATTGATGCAATAAATCTGTGTGAAGGGAGTCTGAGTGGTGATTACAAGTGTGTAAAAAAGCATCAGTGTGTGTAGTATCTAGGACTTACATAATAAAAACAAAGGATAAGGAATCAGTTTATTTTTAAACTATATTTTAACTTTTAAAATTCATAGTGTCAAGTGGAATCAAACTCCTGGTTCAGATTAATTGAAAAATATTAAAAGTGCTGTAAGCATCCATTCTTACGACCCTTTTATGGTCAACTTCCTGAAAATGTGATTTACACTCAGTTTCTTATCTGAGATTTTGCCATATCTTCTATTATCATAATTACAACCTATGGTAGTGTCTCAGTGAATGTTGTTGAATGAGAACCTAAGTTATATATTGTCAAATGTCAGTTTTATGAGTGTGGACGTCTGCTTCTGCCTGTGAAAGAGTAACCAGCATAGGACTTGCCCTCCTTCCATAAACAAGTGAAAAAACAGGACAAAATATACAAAACAACTGTTTTCAAACATTGAACAATAACAGCGCAGGACTGTGATCCCTAAAAGAAGGGAAGGGGAAGAGGTGAGCAGAATGATGATCCTACTTTTTGCCTAGAGGAAATTTCCAGATCCTAGCACAGAGATGAGGAACTCAAGATAGTCCATCACACTGACTTGAGGCAACAGAGATAGGGGCTTGGGAAAGCCAAGGCGATTGGATGCAGAAGAGATCTGATAAGCGTCTCCTTGAGTCTTTGATGAAATACTAATCTCCATGTGCATATAAAATCCATCAGGCTTGGCAAAGAATAACTGTGAGAGACCTATAAGCTGAACAATTCTCAGAGCTCACACAGGACCAGGACTCATTCATCTTCCTAGCAACCAAAGAGAAGAAACCTCATTGAACACCTAAGGATTTCACTGAAGGTCACACCTTGGACATGGGTCTAAAATTACTGCAGATTAAAGGTTGCTCTGTAACTGCCCTTACTGAGAATGAAACTAGCCTTCGTAGATTCAGTCTGCAAGTAACTTAACTACCAAGCCAATCTGCAAATAACTACCTTCTAAAATAAACCTCAATACTCGTTAAAGGAAGACAACAAAATCTGAATCTAAACATTAAATATGTAACATATATGATGTCTAGCATCAAATGCAAAAATTACCAGATATGCAAAGAAGCACAAAATGTGATCTAGTCAGGAGAAACATCAACCAATAGAAACGCCCTTAGAAACCACAGAGATGATTGTATTCAGACAATGAACTTTAAACAATTCATTGCCCAAATATGCCCAAGAATTTAAATGAAAACATGAACATAACAAAGAAAAAAGTGTAAGGTTTAACAAAGAAAAAATTGTAAGGTTTAACAAAGAACCAGTGAAAATCTAGAGCTGCAAAATTTTTGTTTTTCAAGGAATTTGCATATTTCATCTAAATTGTTTATTGTTGCCATAAAATTGTTCAAAATACTTCCTCATTATTTTAATATTTATAGGATGCATAATGATAGTTCTTCCATTCTCCATACTGGCAATTGTGTTTTCCATTTTTTATTGATCAGTCTAGTCGAACTTTTCAAAGAATAAATTTTTGGTTTTATAAATTTTCACTGTTGTTTGTCCATTTTCTATCTAATTTTCTGTTCTTAGCCTATTTCCTTTTTTCTACTTTTCATTTACGTTTTTTTCTTAGATGCTTAAGGTTCAAGCTTAGATCAATTATTTAGAACATTCTTCTTTTCTAATACAGATATTTAAAATTATAAATTTCCTTCTAAGTACTACTTTAACTGCATTCCACAAATTTTGGTATGTTGTATTTTCATTAAAATTCAGGTAAATTTTAAAAGAAATTTTCCAAAGATTTCTTCGTTAATCTGTTGATTATTCGAAAGTTATCTTTAATTTCCAAATATTTGGAAATTTTCCAGATATGCTTTTGTTATTGATTTCTAATGTAATTCCTTTGTGGTCAGAGAATATATTCTGTATAACTTCAGTCCTCTTAAATTTTTTAATTTGTTTTTTTTGTGGTTTTTTTTTATGGCCAGCATATTGTCTGTCTTTGTGGATATTCCATGTATACTTGAAAAAAAAATGTATTGTGTCATTGTTGGGTATAGTTCTATAATGTGTAGTTTTGCAATATATGGTATAGCTCTATACATAGTAATTAGGTCCAGTTGGTTAATGTTTTTGTTCAAGTCCTCGTTGACTCATTTTCTGTCTACTTTTTTGCATTAATTACTGAGAGAAGAGGATTGAAATCACCAACTATAAGTATGGTTCTGCTCATTTCTCCTTCCAGTTCTATCAGATTTTGGTTTATATATTTGGAGACTGTTAGGTAGGTGCATACCCATTTAGGATGTTAGGTTTTCTTGATGAGTTGACTCCTTCATCATTATGAAATGTCCCTGGTTGTTTCTAATAATATTTCTTGTCCTTAAGTCTACTTCATTGGATATTAATATGGCCACTCCACTTTTTTTTTGATTAGTGTGTGCTTGGTGTATTTTTATTCTTTTACTTTTAATCCAACAGTTTCTTTATATTAAGGTGGGTTTCTTATAAAGAACATAAGCTTGGGTCTTTGTTTTTTCATTGAGTGTGACAATCTCTACCTTTTAAATGATGTGTTTAGTTCATGAGAGATAAGGTAATTATTGGTATTTGTTTTCTATCTGTTTCATCTGTTGTTTGTTCCTTGCTTCCACCTTTTTGCCTTCTACAGGCATACGTCGGAGACAGTGTGGTTTCAGACCACTGCCATAAAGTGAGCACCGTAAGAAAGCGAGCCATAATCTTTTTCCTGGTGGAGGGCCTTGCCTTCAATTTGTAAAAAATGCAACATCTATGAAGTGCAACAAAGTACAGCACAATAATACAAGGTATGTTTGTATTGAATTGAGTATTTTTCAGTATTCCATTTTAGCTTCTCTATTGGCTGATTAGCTATTCTTTTATTTTTAATGTCTTCCCTAAGATTTACAATATACATCTTTTAGCTTAGTAATAGTGTTAAATAATGTCATATCACTTTCAGTATAATGTGAGATCCTATAATAGGATTACTTTCCCAGTGATGTGTGGATGGATAACAACCAGATCTTCAAGGTAAGAAAAAGGCCCTGCTTTGTATCACTTACCAGTTTCATGGAAAAATACTCTCACCATGGATGATTTCAAGCTACCAAAGTGACGTTAAAGAATTTAGAAATGGGAAGAGATACACACAATCAGCATTTGCAAGCCAATACAAGCTGACTGCAATAATTCCACTGATTTCCCTCTTTTGTACTCTTTATTATCATTTATTTTACTTCTACATATGTTAGAAACTCCACAATACATTTTTATTATTTTCACATCAAGTAGTTTAGGGAAATTTAAAAATTAAAAAGAAAAATCTTTAATATTTACCTACATCTTTACTGTTCCTGGCTCTTTTCATATCTTTGTGTAGGTTACGTATTTTAGGTGGGCATATTTCTCTGGCACGATTTCATTGTCCATTGACATGTTATTTCTCTCCTTATTTAATTTTTCTGGTAATAATTTTGTGTGGTATTTGACTATGGTACTTTCTGTTGCTTAATTTTAGGTGAAATTTGCTTCCTGACCTTTTAGAATAAGGCTACTTTTAGGAAAGTTTTTCTGACTTCATAGAGCAACCTCTTCTATTGTTTTGTGCATTATTCAAAAACAGTAGCTTGCTTTCTAGAGATTGTTTGGTTTTATTCCCTTGTGCACTTTGGTCTAGACCTTCTTTTTACTTCATCGTTCTTGTCCCTTTCCTGCACAATTTTGATTCCACTTCTAAATAGTGTGTCCTGCTCCAGATAGCTCCAGATCCTTTAGTATTTCTTGGGAAAGGTACTTTCACATCTAATCTTAGGTCATCTCCCTGGAGGCCGCCCCCAGAAAATCAGAGGCATGCTTATCCCTTACACTGGGATTCTAGGAAGACGGTCTCCTGGAGTTTCATCTGCTACAAAACCCTCAGGGTCTGCTAGTCAAAGCCTCAGACACTGTTGGCTCTGATGGGCTTGAGTTTCCCCCACTAGAAGAGCCAAACTTGAAGTCTTGAGTGCATATAGCTGAGGCTGGAGCCTAAAGACTCTGGTCCAACATGGACCTTTCACTGGTGCTAGGGGAAAGCTGTCAAGTACCCTACCTCCACTTCCTCCCAATTCTAAGAACTTGGAAAGAAGACCAGAGCAGATAATTATGGTTAGCATTTCAACATATTTGAAGTACTAATGGACCCCCTTTGAGGATTAATAAAAGCCTGGGACTCTCACCTTAGTAAACACACACACACACACACACACACACACACACACACACACACACCCTTGGTGTACAATCTTTGTGTATTCATAGCTCCAGTCCAGTGATTCTCTGTAGCCTCATACCATCTTCCCCTGGGCTGAAAGAATGGGGATAGAGGCTAGTTAATCGGTTTTTAGGCAGATGCTACCTTCTGGGGCTAATAAGTGTCATTAAATTATACATATAGACAAGCTGCATATATTTATGGAAAAGGCCTATCTATGGGGACATTTAGAACAAGTAAAAGGGTGAGATAATTCACTTGTAGAAAACAATAGTTGACACCAATTGTCTACAAATCTTATAGGTCAGAAGTTGACTTTGGAACAGCTGAGAAACCAGGTGGAATTTGCTCTTCTCTTCCCATGGAGAGCAGGGACATTAAACAATGATGTTTGCGAGGAGAGCAATAGAGGGATCAGTGGTCTGTTTGTTTGGGGCCTAGGAGCACTAGACTCTGCTCAGCTTAACCAGCTACTTCTCATGGGCCCAAGCCCCCCTGATGATCTCGACACTTGGCTTCTCTTGGTGAAAGAGTAATGGGAAGGGAGATCCCTAAATACTTTTGGAGAAAAATATAAAGGACACCTTCCAAGAAAGTGTCACAGGATGGTGGGGATAGTTCAAGACACAGAGTCCAACATCCTGGCTTCTAGCTTTCCCTGCCCTGCTGGCCACTTTCCCAGTTACATCCTCTGGCTGGGCCTCAGTTTCCCTCTCTGTGAAATGAGATCATTGTACTAGATGGTGTCTCAGGGTGTGTTTTGCTAAAGGGCCCATTAGCAACGGAAGGAGCCATGGAGAAATTACATGGAATCGCTTCATTAATTCACTGAAAGTGTTGTCAGTACTTGGTCCTTGCCAGGTGTTCTGTAATACTGATAGTCATTTACAGCTATTGGTGACTGCCACATGTCAGGGAGGGCCAGCGCATGAACAGCACTGTGAATAACCTTCAAAGTGACACTAGAAGGCACATATTCATATTTCTATTACTAATAGCAGCTCAGATAGATAAGTAACTTCTCCAGCATCACGCAGCCTCTAAGTGCCGTAGGATTCAAACCCAAGAGCCTCTGACTCCAGTTTCATACCCATTTTATCTCATGGGTTGCATATAATACCCAGTACCTATCCTTAAGAATGGACAGGTGAATAAAAGAAGTGCACAGGTAACTGGTAGACAGAGAAAAAAAATGCTGCTAGGACCTGTCTGCTATATTCTCTGTGATGCATTGTCTAGGATCTGTTGGTGAGTGTGCTGGCACGGCTTCCTTGATGTGGTGTGGCCTGATGGGCTTGGCTCACAGTGCTGTGCACACCGGACTTAAATGGGGGAAGATATTGGTCATGACAGAAATAAAAATAAGAATAATGTGCTGGGTACAGTACTAGGTGATTTCATTGCTAATTTAGTTATCATAACCCTATGAAGTAGGTATTATTACTAAAAATTTTTTTTAATAACAGTTCACATTCAATATTATATCGGTTTCAGGTGTATAGCATAGTGGTTAGACATTTATATAACTTACGAAGTGATCCCCCGATAAGTCTAGTGCCCACCTAACACCATACATAGTTATTATAACATTACTGACTATATTCCCTAAGCTGTACTTTACATCCCCATGACAGTTTTGTAACTGCCAATTTGTAACTTCTGAATCCCTTCACCTTTTCACCAAGTCCTTCACCCCCCCTTCCCATCTGACAACCATCAGTTTCTTTTCTGTATCTGTGAGTTTGTTTCTGTTTTGTTTGTTCATTTGTTTTGCTTTTTAGATTCCATATATAAGTGAAATCACATGGTATTTGTCTTTCTCCTTCTGACTTATTTCACTTAGCATAATAAGTAGGTATTATTTCCATTTACTAGATTGGAAACTGAGGCACTACTAAGAGTTAAGTAACTTGCCTAATTCACTGAACAACTGAAAGTCTTATTGTAAAGAAGCGAATGTATAGAAGCAAATGAGCAAACCACACTAGCTTTAGTCCCCAGTCTGGGAGAACCAGGGCCATGTTCTCCTCTTCTAATCTTTGCAGTTGTGATCATATCTCATATTATTGCCACTTCTATTGCCACTACATTCCTGCTTTGCACTGGGCAGAAGATTTCCAAATACAGATTTGGAGCAGATTCCTCTCCCTGCGATCCTTTATTTTACAATCCAGATTCCTTGACATCCTGGTGTCCTGACCCACTTTACACCAGGCTCTCAGAATTCCGCAGCCTTCCTTCCCCCTCCCTGGCATTCCACTTTGTGGCCTGGGAAAAGTCAATTGCCAGAGGGGTCTCTGGAGTGGCAACTGAAGCAGCTCCTGGATCAGATGTGGTCTGCTCCACAATTTTGCCTGAAACCAACCCTGCCATCGAGCTCTAAACTGTGCCGCTGGCCCTGACTTCTAACCCCCTTCCCATCTTTGCCAAGTCTGCCCAAGTGTTCTGCAAACAGTGTGCCAGAGAAGACCAGATTTTCCCGCATGCCTACCTTTGATCAGGACTTTTGTTCCTTTACACATGAAAGTTTCCAGAATCTACTCAGCTCCAGGGTCTGTGACCTCTGCAGCTGTTGGCCTAAAGGTCAGGGATGGCTGGATTAGGTTGAACATTATACTGATAAGGAAAGGGTTTTCTTAGGTTCTTTTGCCTGCAGAATGGATATCTCTAGCTTTTCAAATAAGGACAAATGGCCTTTAGCGTCTCCCAGCACATTATAGAAGAATGACTGAGTTGAGGAAAAGGAGCCCAGAGCTTTGTAACATTGAAAGATGCTGACCATTTATGTTCAGTTATTCCTAGTTCTGCACATGATGTTGACATCTACCCTTCACAGTGCTGTGTGACTATGGAGACAGATAAAACGCCTTCCCTTTCATCTTCCTCTTCCCTTTCCATACCTTTCTCTCCTCTTCTCTTTGTTGTTCTTTTCTTTGGTTAAAAAATATGTATTCATTCTCTTCCCTTTCCTTTTTTTGAGGTGGCCAGGGGCAGTGGAGCCTGACCCAGGGGCGAAAGGGGCAGCTGGAGGATTAGGAGATTGATCATGCACAGAGGAAGTGAGCAAAGAGCTAAACATATTGAGAATATTGGGATCCACATTTCTCACTGTCAGAGAAGGGAGTTGCAAACATGGGGAAGAAAACACCCAGAAGATTGCTGTAGCATTCAACGGAAATTGGAGGAATCAGTGTGAACTCACAGTTGTAGAGAGAGAGGGAAAAAGATACAGATATGTGTATGGATATTTATCTGTCTGTCTGTCTGTCTATCTATCTATCTATCATCTATCTCCTAGCTCTGTCTGTTGAAAGATCCTAGTATTAGTTTCTCTCCAATAGCAGTTACCACACCTAGTACTCAGATTTTGGTCCCTAAATACCATTCTATATTAAAAGGATAAAGTTTCCTTAGAGAAATGAGATTCCAGAAACACAGATTATAGAGCTAGTGCAGGGAAAGTATAAGATAGGCCTAAATGCCTTATTCTGCCAGAAAGTGAAGTGCTTAAAAAATAATGGGGCTTGTAAAAAAGTACGCAGGAGCAAGCTTGAAGGTCCACCCAGTGCCCAAATTCACAACAATCTAAGTATCAAAACAAATGAAGAGGAGTATTCTGGGAAGACGGCAGAGCATGAAGTGCCAAGATTCTGTCTCCCTTCCCAGACAACAATTGCACTGGTAAAATCTGTCCGGTATAACTATGAGTATTTTAGAACTCTGGAGTCTATTGAAGGCTTCCAACTTCTAGGGGAAGGCTTAGAAGGTAAATTGCCATTAATTTCAGTCCATTTCAGTTCTTAGCTTTGCAGTGGCTATACATTCCCTTACTCCCTGCCCTGTGTCAGACAGCTGTGCACATATTCCAGGAGTGGCTTGCACACAGCTTTTGGGAGCTAGGGTGGGCTATAAGGATCCTGACATAGGAGTCTGTGTTCTGGTCACTGATTGTTGCTTCTGCATAGGGAGGTGCTGATACAGAAGAAAGTAACCATTGTTGTTACACCTCTCCTCATTGTTGCAAAACACCACTAAGACTGATGTTCCAGAAGCTTTTTTCTATGTATTTTATTGTTTCAGGTCTTACATTCAAGTCTTTAATTCATTCTGAGTTAATTTTTGTGGGAGGTATAAAATAGTGGTCTTAGTTTTGTTCTTTGCATGTGGCTATCCAGTTATCCCAACACCATTTCTTTCTTTTTTTATAGTTTCAGGTGTACAAAACAACATAATGATTAGACATTTACACCCCTCACAAGTGATAACCCACCCCCCAAGTTTACTACCCCTCTGAAGTCGTACATAGCTGTTACAATACCATTGGGGCTGCTTAGCAAGAGGTACAGGACATGCTGAGGCCAAATGTTACTTGTTGGGGGTTTGTGAAACTTTGGGAGATTTTAGGAAAGTTCAAGCATGAGCCAAGACAGGTCGTTTGTATGGAAAAGCGCCTGGAAGTGGCTGGGGTGAGCCCTGCAAGTTGGGTGGGGTATGGTCTCAGGGAGTCACCAGGGAGGGGCTAATATTGTCAACTAGATTGATGGAGACTTAGATATGATGGCCACCTGCATCTGCACACCGGGAGGGGAAGAGCTCAACAAAGGAACAGTGACTTCTGCCTGCACTTTTATCTGGAAGAAAGCTGTTCCTCTAGCCCTCTCCCTGATGCCAGATAATTCAGTTCCTCCCTGTATGTCGCTGGTGCCTTTCAAGCTGCTGCCCCAGCACTGGAGCTCAGAGCGAGTGAGTCTGTCTGTGAGTAAGTGTATGTGCACGCCCTTTAAGAGGAACGTTTGGGATTCCAGCAGGCTTTTGTCTCACTCAACCAGAATTGCCCCCAGTTTTCACAGCCCGAAGTTGTGGGGACTTCTATTCTTGGCCCTAGAAACTTGGGCCAGGGAGCCTGGTGTAAGGTTTGGACCCCTCGATCCTCAGGAGGGACCTCTGCAGTCGAAATATCCCTCTCGATTTTTAACTGCCACACCCGTATGTGGGATCAGCCCATTCCGCATCTCTACCCCTAATACCAGTCTCAACATGGCTTCTTTTGTATGTCTTTAGTTGTAGGACTTCTGTTCAGCTAGACTTCAGGCGATTCTCACTGATGGTTGTTTTGTAGTTCAGTTGTAATTTTGATATGGTTGTGAGAGGAAGCAAGCACAGGGTTTACCTATCATATTAATTCTTCTTTGAATGTTTGGTAGAATTCAGTAGTGAAGCCATCTGGTTCTGGACTTTGGTTTTTTGGGATGTTTTTGATTACTGTTTCAATTTCCTTACTAGTGTTCAGTCTATTTAGATTATCTATTGTTTCATGGTTCAGTCTAATAAGGTTGTATGATTTTAAGAATTTATCCATTTCTTCTAGATTCCCCAATTTGGTGGTGTATAGCCTTTCATTGTATTTTCTTACGATCTTTTGTATTTCTGTGGTATCCATTGTAACTTCTCTGTCATTTCTAATTTTATATATTTGAGTTTTCTCTGTTTTTTCCTTAGTGAGTATAGCTATAGGTTTGTCAATGTAATTTATCATTTTAAAGAACCAGCTCTTAGTTTCATTAGTTTTTATTGTCTTTTTAGTCTCTATTTCATTGATTTCTGCTCTGATATTTATTTTTTCCTTCCTTCTACTGACTTTGGGCTTCATTTGTTCTTCTTTTTCTAGTTCCTTAAGGTATAAGGTTAGACTGTTTATTTGAGGTTTTTCTTTTCTTGAAGTAAGCCTGTATTGCTATAAACTTCCCTCTTAATACCGCTTTTGCTGCATCCTAAAGATTTTGGTATGTTGTATTTTCATTTGTCGCTAAGAAATTTTGATTTCTTCTTTTATTTCTTCATTGACTCAATTGTTGTTCATAAGTATGTTGTTTAATCTCCACATATTTGCAATTTTTCCAGATTTCTTCTTGTAGTTGATTTCTAGTTTCATGCTGCTGTGGTCAGAAAAGACGCTTGATATAATTTCAACCTTCTTAAATGTATTGAGAGTTGTTTTGTGTCCCAACATATGGTCTATCCTTAAGAATATTACATGTGCGTTTGGGGAAAAAAATGTGTATTCTGTTGCTTTTGGATAGAATGTCTTACAAATATCTATTAATTCTATCTGGTCTAATGTGTCTGGTCTAATGTGTTTAAGGCAGATGTTTCTTTGTTGACTTTCTGTTTGGATGATCTATCCATTGGTTTAAGTGGGGTGTTAAAGTCTCCTATTATTACTGTATTGCTGTCTATTTTCCTCCTTAGGTTTGTTAATAATTGCTTTATATATATATTGGTGCTTTTAATTTGGGTACATATATATTAATAAATAATATGTCTTTTTGATGGATTGCTCCCTTTATTATTATGTAATGTCTATCTTTGTTTTTGTTACCTTTTTTGACTTGAAATCTGTTTTGTCTGATATAAGTATGGCTTCTGGATTTGCTTGGAGTATCATTTCCCACCCCTTTACTTTGAGGTTATTTGTCTTTAGAGCAGAGGTGGTTCTTTTAAAGGCAGCATATAGTTGGGTCTTGTTTTTTAATCCATCCAACTACTCTGTGCCTTTTGATTAGTGAATTCAGTGCATTTACATTTAGAGTGATTATTGACATATGATGATTTACTACTGCCATTTTCTTTTGTTTTCTGATTGCTCTGTATCTCCATTGTTTCTTTTCCCTTGTGTTTCTGCTATTTTAGTTAGTGACTGTCCATAATGTTTTTCTGTTTCCTCTTTTCTTATGTTCTGTCTCTCAGCTCTGGCTTTGTTTTGTGTTTATCATGAGGTTTCTATAAAGTTTCTCACAGATAAAATAGGCCCTTTGCTTCTGATAGTATCCTATCTTCATTTGCCTATATAAGTTCCTTTTCTTTCTCTTATGTTTTTGTTGTCACAAATTATTTGTTTTTATGTTGTGTTTATTACTAAATTGAAGTAGCTATAGTTATTTTTCATGCTTTTCTCCCTTTAACCCTTATGTTACAGTTTAGTTTTTAACACCCTATATTGAAATAGAGTTGCAATTTTCTTCTGTCTGTCTGTCTGTCTGTCTGTCACTTTACTCAAAGTTTTGTGTAGTTTGGTCTTTTTGTTTCAGGTGGAAGAGCTCCTTTCAACATTTCTTGTAATGCGGGTCTTGTGGTGGTGAATTTCCTCAGCTTTTGTTTGGGAAAGCTTTTACTTCTCTTTCATATTTAAAGGGTAACTTTGCTGGATAAAGCATTCTTGAGTGCTGGTTTCTATCTTTCAGTATTTTTAATATCACTACACTCTCTCTTTGCCTGTCTATTGGCTGTAGAGTTTCTGCTGAGAAATACGATGACAGCCTGATGAGGTTTCCTTTGTAGGTTCCTGTCTTTTCCTCCTTGGCTGCCTTAACAATTTTTTCTTTATCATTGACTTTTAACAGTTTCGATGTAACGTGTCTTGGAGAAGGTCTTTGGTGTTGAGATAATTAGGTATTCTGTTAACTTCTTGTACTTGTATGTCCAGTTCCTTCCCCAGGTTTGGGAAGTTCTCATCTATTATTTCTTTGAATAGGCTCTCTGCTCTTTTCTCCCTCTCTTTTCATTCTAGGATACTCATTAACCTTATGTTGTCCTTTCTAGTGGAGTTGGATAGTTTTTACAGAGTTTGTTTTAATGTTAGTTGTCTCTCCTCTTCTACCTCATTTCTCGATTTCTTCATTTGAGCTTGCTAATTCTCTCTTCCATATGGTCTACTCTATTTCCAGTGTTTTCTAATGCATTCTTCATCTCATTTATTGAGTTCTTTAACTGCGTAATTTCTATTTGGTTCTTTTTTAAGAGTTTTAATCTCTTTGGTACAGTACTCCTTCTGTTCATTCATTTTATTCCTGAGCTGTTTCAACTGCCTTTCTGAATTTCCTTGCATCTCATTGAGTTTCTTCATGACTGTTATTTTGAATTCTCTATCACTTAGATCACAATTTTCCATGACTTTGAGTTTGGTTTCTGGAGAATTGTCATTTCCTTTTTGTGATACCGTGTTACTCTGGTTGTTCATGGTGCTTGATGTGTTGTTTCTCTGGTGTATTTAAGTAGTGAACATGTTTCTTGTTTAGGTACCATTTTGATTTTAATAGTTCATCAGGTTGATAATTAGAGGTTTTTCTTTTTTGTTTGTTTTGTTTTTATTTATTTTATTTATTTTTTTATTAGTTTCAGGTGTACAAAACAATGTAATAGACATTTACACCCCTCACACAGTGATAACCCCTCTCCCCCCATCTACTACCCCTCTGACATCACATATAGCCATTACATTTCCACTGTAGAGGTCTTTCTTTTGTTTCTCAGTAGATGGTGCTATAGTGCAAGTTTCTGTTTTTTCTTATCTGTTCTACCTGTGCCCCAGGAATCACTGTTGTGCTGTTGCCTTCGACATCCCTGCGATAAAGGGGTGCTGCTGGGGTTGTGGGAATCATCATCTTCATGATCAGGGTGGTGGGTGCCCCTGCTGTTTCTGGGCCATCTGAATCGTGGGGTACTGCCACCATGGAGGGGGTATAAGGTTGGGGAGAGTTGGGTTTGTGAGCCTGTCACACAGCTACCTGGTTCCCCATGTATGCTGGCACTACTGAGCTGTGGCCAGGGTGCTCAAGATGTACCTCCACCACTGCTATTGGCCTTTCTGGTGGTGCAAGGACTTCCACTACCAGGAGAGGGAGCCAGATTCTCGGGTGTTGACGCTGATGCTGCCCTTCCTCCACTTTGCTGGGATGTGGTGTGGGGACTACATCACAACTCCTCCACTGCTACCACATTTACTGGGGTTGCAGGCTTAGTTGGGCAGCTGGGGAACCAAAGCTGCACCTTCCCTGTCATTCCCTTTGTTCTGCCTCCCATACAAGTCCCCATATGCCCACCTTTAGATACACCGATGTGTGAATCTCTTTGGTGTCCCAGTGTACTGAGCATAAGAAGCTTTGTTGGGTTTTAGATGTCCCACCAATTGTATGTTGAAGGGGAGAGACCAAGGGGTTCTCATTCCACCGTGATGCTGATGTCACTCCTGTCAGTAATTACTATAAATGTAAATGGATTAAATTCTCCAGTCAAAAGACAGAAATTACAAGAATGGGGGGGGGAGTCACATGATCCAACTATACACTGTATACCAGAGACTTTGATCCAAAGACACAAATAGATTGAAAATGAAAGGATGGAAAAAGATATTCCATGCAAATAGTAACCAAAAGAGACTATAGTGATATCAGACAAAATAGTCTTTAAATAAAAAATCTTACAAGAGACAAAGAAGGACATTATATATTAATAAATGTTTCAACACAGCAAGAAGATACAACAATTATAAACATTTACACACCTAATAACACCGTTAAAATACATGAAGCAAAAATTGGCAGAATTGAAGGGAGACATTGATAGTTCTACAATAGTTGGAGACTTCACTCTTAATAATGGACAGAACAACCAAATAATAGACAAGAAGGGAGCTAGAGAACTTGAAAAATTCATTAAACCAACTATATCAAACAGATATATACAGAACACTCTGCCAAGCAACAACAAAATACACAGTCTTCTAAAGTGCACATGGGACATTAGACCATTCTAGGTTAGGCCACCCATTAAGTCTCAACAGATTTTAAAAGATAGATGTGATTCAAAGTATCTTCTCTGACCACGACAGGATGAAGTTAGAAATCAACAACAGAAGGAAAACTGGAAAATTCACAAATTCATGTTAGTTAAATAATGCACTCTCAACCAGTGGATCAAAAATGAAATCACAAGTGAATTTAGAAAATACTTAGAGATGAATAAAAATAAAAACACAACATACCCAAACTGTGGAACACATCAAAAGCAGTGCTAAGTGGGTAATTTATAGTTATAAATACAGTAAAAAGGAATAAAGAGCTCAAATAAATAGCCTAATTTTACACCTCATGGAACTAGAAAAAGAATGACAATCTAAACTCAAATCCTTTACCAAAAGTAAGGAAATAATAAAGATGAAAGTGGAGATAAATGAAATAGAGAATAGAAAAACTAGAGGAAATCAATGAATCCAAAAGTTGGTTCTTCGAAAAGATAGACAAACCTTATCTTGCTTGACTAAGAAACACAGAAGACTCAAATTACTGAAACCAGAAATGAGAGTGGAGACATTACCACAGATTCTACAGAAATAAAAAGGATTCTAAGAGAGTACTATAAACAATAGTCCATCAATACATTGGATAACCTGGATGAAATGGACAAATTCCTAGAAAAACACAACATATCAAGATTAAGTCATGAAGAAATAGAAAATCTGAATAGACCTATTACTAGTAAGGAGATTGAATCAGTAATAAAAAATCTCCCAACAAAGAAAAGCCTTGGACCTGCTGGCTTCACTGGTGAATTCTACCAAATATTTAAAGAACTATCACCAATCCTCCTTAAACTTTTCCAAAAAAATGAAGAGGAGGAAAGACTTCCCAACTCATTCTATGAAGCCAGCATTAACCTGATACTAACACAAGACAAGAACACTCTACAAAAAGAAAACTACGGACCAATAATCCTATGAACATTCACTCAACAAAATACTAGCAAACTGAATTCAGCAGCATATTAAAAGGAGTATATAGGAGAGACGTCATCAAAATGGCGGTGTGAGGCGAGCCTCTGTAAATCTGCCCTGGAATTTACAACTAATCGAACAACTATAACTCCACAAGGACTCCCTGCACAGCAGACAGACAAGACGAAGAGGCCCACTACTGAATTCACCTAAAGGTGGGCGAATCACGCGAGCGGGGGAGGAGGGAAGGGAGAAGTGCGGAGACAGAGCCGCGCCAGCGCAGAATGCAGACCTAGCTCAGTGCTCCGAGCTCAATGCATCCCGGAACTCAGACTGCTAGGGCTCCGTTTATGGCCCACAGTGCTGAGGGGACAGCATAAAGCACGGCTGAACCCAATGCTCACGGCAGACCTCGGGGAAAAGACTGAGGGAAGAAGGCTGAAAATGGTGGTTTAAGCCCTCACTGCCAAGCAGAGAACGGAAGCCTTAGGCACTGAGACTAGCCGCCCCCTCCCTACCCTCCTACAGCTCGCCCCGTCCCCACCTGCCCGGTGCTAGAAGTGGAACAGTAGCAGTATCAGATCAAAAGAACAGATATTTGCTGTTCTGAGAACTGTGGACCCCAGACACAGATTCGCAGCCCAACTGTTCCGGCAAAGGGGAGGGAGCTGTGGAAGCAGGACTGGCTGTGGTGGTGGTCGCTGCCATTGCTCTGGGCCACCACTCACAACTCACCCCGCCCCTGGCCCCACCTATCTGGGCGGATCCCTGCAGGAGTAAACAGAACTGCTGAAACATACGGGCTCTGTATCTGGTGCAGGAAGAGCTTTGGAACTTCAAAAGCTCTCCGCATACCCACACAGACACTGCGCCCTGTGACCCAGGCGAACTATTAACAGAGGAGAAGCCCGTCTCCCAGGGAATCCCCCCATTGTGTGAGAAGCTGGAATAGTGCAGAGAAAACAGCACTACCGTATGAGAGAGAAAAAAAGGCTGCAGTCGGAGAGAAAATAAAACATTCTACCAACAAGTACTGGAAAACAAAAGAAAGACCTCTTCCTATTAAGCTGTTGCAGAAGCCACTCCTGTAGATGTCTAGGAAGAGAAATAATAAATCAGTAATTGCCATGAATAACAAAGGCAACAACACAGCTCAGAAAGAAAGTGAAAACCTCCAGAAAAGGAACCTAAAGATATGGAAATATGTGACTTAAATGACAGAGAATTCAAGATTGCAGTTCTGAAAAAACTCAACGAAATGCAAGAAAACACAGAAAGGCAGTTTAATGAACTCAGAAACACAGTCAAAGAACAACAGGAGCATTTTACGAAAGAGATTGAAATTTTAAAAAAGAACCAAATAGAATTTCTGGAGATTAAGAACTCAATAGAAGAAATTAAGAATGAAATAGTCAGCTTAGGTAGTAGAGTTGACCAGATGGAGGAAAGAATCAGTGACATCGAAGATAGAAACCTGGAAATTACACAGACGAAAGAAGAAAGAGACTTGAGACTTAAAAGAAATGACAGAACTCTACAAGAACTTTCTGACTCCATCAGAAAGAGCAATATAAGAATAATGGGCATACCAGAAGGAGAAGAAAGAAGGGAACAGAGAATATATTGAAACAAATTGTTGATGAGAACTTCCCAAATTTGTGGACAGAACTGGATCCTCGAATCCAAGAAGCAAATAGAACACCTAATTGCCTCAATCCCAACAGGCCTTCTCCAAGGCACGTTGTATTGAAGCTGTCTAAAATCAACGACAAAGAAAGAATCCTCAAGGCAGCCAGGGAAAAGAAGACGGTAACCTACAAAGGAAAGCCCATTAGATTATCATCACATTTTTCAGCAGAAACTCTACAAGCCAGGAGGTAGTGGAACCAAATATTCAAACTATTGAAAGAGAGAAATTATGAGCCAAGAATAATATATTCAGCAAAGATATCCTTTAGATATGAAGGTGGAATAAAGACCTTTCCAGACAAACAGAAGCTGAGGGAATTTTCTAATACACGACCTGCACTACAAGAAATACTAAAGGAAGCTATTCGACCACCATCAACAGGGACAATTTGTGGCAACTAAAACATAAAAAGGGGGAGCGTAAAGGCCTGAAACGGAATATGGGAATGGAGAGAGCAAGTGTGCTGAAGAAAATGGAATACTCTAAATATCAAACTTTCTTTTACATAAACTTAAGGGTAACCACTCAAAAAAAATCCAGAACTCAAATATATACTGTAATAAAAGAAGAAACAGAGGGAAACATCATAGAATACCACCACACAGAAATAACAGACAAAAACAAAAAGGCAAAGAAACAATGGAGACACAGCCTTATCAGAAAACTAAAGATAGAATGACAGGAAATCCTCACATCAATAATCACCTTAAATGTAAATGGACTGAACTCACCAATAAAAAGGCACAGAGTAGCAGATTGGATCAAAAAACTAAACCCAACCATATGCTGTCTCCAAGAGACACATCTCAGCTACAAAGACAAGCATAGACTCAAAGTGAAAGGGTGGAAATTGACACTCCAAACAAATGGTATCCAGAGAAAATCAGGTGTAGCCATGCTGATGTCAGATGAAACAGACTTCAGGGTGAAAAAGCTAATGAGACAAAGGTGGACATTTCATAATGATAAAGGGGACTATACAACAAGAATACATAAGAGTCATCAATATTTATGCCCCCAATCAGGGAGCACCGAAATATACCAAGCAACTACTAACAGAACTAAAGGGAGAAATTGACCAAAACACAATTATACTGGGGGACTTAAATACGTCATTGACAGCTATGGATAGATCATCCAAACAGAAAATAAATAACGAAATAGCAGCCCTAAATGATACATTAGATGAAACGGGCATAACATATATAGAGCACTTCATCCTAAAACATCAGACTATACATTTTTTTCTAGTGTACATGGAACATTCTCAAGGATAGACCACATATTGGGACATAAAATCAGCCTAAGCAAATTTAAGAAGATTGAAATCATGCCAAGCATATTCTCTGATCACAAGGCTTTGAAATTGGTTATCAACTGCAAAGAGAAAGCAGGAAAAAACACAAATACGTGGAGATTAAACAACATACTTTTAAAGAACGACCAGGTCAAAGAAGAAATTAGAGGAGAGATCAAAAGATACATAGAAACAAATGACAATGAAAATACATCCTACCAAAATTTTGGGGATGCAGCGAAAGCAGTTTTAAGAGGGAAATTTATATCATTACAGGCCTATCTTAAGAAACAAGAAAAATCCCAAATAAATAACCTCATGTTACACCTGAAAGAACTAGAAAAAGAAGAACAAATGAAACCCAAGGTCAGCAGAAGAAAGGAAATAACAAAAATCAGAGCAGAACTAAATAAAATAAAGAACAAAAAGACAATAGAAAAATTAATGTGACAAAGAGCTGGTTCTTTGAAAGATTAACAAAATTGACAAACCCTTGGCTAGACTCACTAAGATAAAAAGAGAGAAGACACTAATTAACAAAATCAGAAATGAAAAGGGAAGTTATCACGGACACCATAGAAATACAAAGGATCATCCAAGAATACTATGAAGGACTATATGCCACCAAATTCAATAACTTAGAAGAAATGGACAAGTTCTTAGAAACATATAGCCTTCCTAGGCTGAACCATGAAGAACTGGAAAATTTAAACAGACTGATCACCAGTAACGAAATGGAATCAGTCATCCAAAAGCTTCCCAAAAGCAAAAGTCCTGGACCAGCTGGCTTCACTAGTGAATTCTACCAAACCTTCAAAGAGGATCTAATACCGATCCTGCTCAAACTCTTCCAAAAAATTGAAGAAGAGACAGTACTCCCTAACTCATTTTATGAGGCCAACATTACCCTGATACCAAAACCTGGTAAGGACAACACAAAAAAAGAAAACTACAGACCAATATCTCTGATGAATACAGATGCAAAAATCCTAAACAAAATTCTAGCAAATCGAATACAACAATGCATTAAAAAGATTATTCATCATGACCAAGTGAGGTTCATCCCCAGGGCACAAGGATGGTTCAACATCCGCAAATCCATCAATGTGATACATCACATAAACAAAATAAAGGACAAAAATCATATGATTATATCAATTGATGCAGAAAAAGCATTTGACAAGATACAACATCCATTTGTGATTAAAACACTTAATAAAATAGGTATAGAAGGAAAATACCTTAACATAATAAAGGCCATATATGACAAACCCTCAGCTAATCTCATAATTAATGGTGAAAAACTGAAGCCCTTTGCTCTACGTTCAGGAACACGACAGGTCTGTCCCCTATCACCTCTGCTTTTCAACGTAGTGTTGGAAGTCCTCGCCAGAGCAATCAGGCAAGAGAAAGAAATAAAAGGCATCCAAATTGGGAATGAAGAAGTTAAATTGTCACTCTTTGCAGATGACATGATGCTATGTATAGAAAACCCTAAAGACTCCACCAAAAAGCTATTAGAAACAACGAATACAGTAATGTTGCTGGCTACAAAATCAACATACAAAAGTCCATTGCATTCCTATATACTAACAATGAAATCTCAGAAAAGAAATACAAAAAACAATTCCTTTTGCAATTGCAGCAAAAATAATAAAATACCTAGGAATAAACTTAACCAAGGATGTGAAAGATCTATATGCTGAAAACTATAAGACATATTTAAAAGAAATTGAAGAAGACACAAAGAAATGGAAAGACATTGCATGCTCATGGATTGGAAGAATCAACATAGTTAAAATGGCCATATTACCCAAAGCAATATACAGATTTAATGCAATCCCCATCAAAATCCCAATGGCATTTTTTAAAGAAATAGAACAAAAAATCATCAGATTTGTTTGGAACCACAATAGACCCTGAATAGCCAAAGCAATCTTAAGAAAAAAGAACAATACTGGAGGTATCACACTCCCTGAATTTAGCTTGTACTACAGGGCTACAATAATCAAAACAGCATGGTACTGGAAGAAAAACAGACACATAGACCAATGGAATAGAATTCAGTACCCAAAAATAAAACCACATAAATATGGACAGATAATTTTTGACAAAGAAGCTAAAAACATACAATGGAGAAAAGACAGCCTCTTCAAAAATTGGTGTTGGGAGAATTGGATAGCCACATGCAAAAGAATGAAACTGGACTGCTATCTGGCACCATGTACCAAAATTAATTCAAAATGGATCAAAGACTTAAGCATAAGACCTGACACAATAAACTGCATAGAAGAAAACATAGATACTCAACTTATGGACGTTGGGTTCAAAGAGCATTTTATGAATTTGACTCCAAAGGCAATGGAAGTAAAAGCTAAAATAAACGAATGGGACTATATGAAACTTAAAAGCTGCACAGCAAAAGAAACCATCGACAAAATAAAGAGGCAACCAACTGAATGGGAGAAGATTTTTGCAAACAGTGCCTCCGATAAGGGGCTAATATCCAAAATATACAAGGAACTCATGAAACTCAACAACAAAAAAACAAACAATCCAATTGAAAAATGGGCAGAGGACCTAAAGAGACATTTCTCCAAAGAGGACATACAAAAGGCAAATAGACATATGAAAAAATGCTCAACATCACTAATCATCAGTGAAATGCAAATAAAAACCACAATGAGATATCACCTCACCCCAGTTAGAATGGCTATCATCAACAAGACAAATAGTAACAAGTGCTGGAGAGGCTGTGGAGAAAAAGGAACCCTCATAAACTGTTGGTGGGAATGCAGACTGGTGCAGCCATTATGGAATACAGTAATGTTATTCAACAGGAAGTTTTTCAACAGGAGATTATTCAACAGGAGTAATTCTAAACAGGAGGTTCCTGGAAAAATTACGAATAGAATTACCATATGACCCAGCAATCCCTCTCCTGGGTATCTACCCAAAAAATCTGAAAACATTTATACATAAAGACAAGTGTGGTCCAGTGTTCATTGCAGCTTTGCTTACGGTGGCCAAGACATGGAAACAAACAAAATGTCCTTCGATAGATGAATGGATAAAGAAGTTGTGGTGTATATACACAATGGAATACTATTCAGTGGTAAGAAAAGATGATATAGGAACATTTGTGACAACATGGATGGATCTTGAGAGTATAATGCTAAGCGAAATAAGTCAGACAGAAAAAGCAGAGAACCATATGATTTCACTGATATGTGGTACATAAACCAAAAACAACAAAAGAACAAGACAGACAAATGAGAGACAAAAACTCATAGACACAGACAATAGTGGTTACCAGAAGGTAAGGGGGGAGGAGGTGGGAGATGAGGGTAAAGGGGATCAAATATATGGTGATGGAAGAGAACTGACTCTGGGTGGTGAACACACAATGGGATTTATAGATGATGTAATACAGAATTGTACACCTGAAATCTATGTAATTTTACTAACACTTGTCACCCCAATAATTTTTTTTTTAAAAAAGGGAAAAAAAAGGATTATATAGCATAACCAAATGGGATTTATTTCTGGAATGCAAAGATGGTTCAACATACCAGAACCAATCAGTGTAATACTCCACATTAACAGAATGAAAGGGGAAAACCCACATGATCATCTAAATTGATGCACAAAAAACATTTAACAGAATCCAACATTCTTTCATGATAAAAAACAACAAACTAGGAATAGGAGGAAACTACCTCAACATAACAGAAGTCATATATGAAAACCCACAGCAGACATCATACTCAATGGTGAAAGACTGAAAGCTTGTTCTGTAAGATCAGGGATAAGGCAAGGATGCTCACTTTTACCATTTTTGTTCAACATAGTACTGGAAATTCCATCCAGAGCAATTAGGGAATCAAGAAAAATAAAGTCATCCAAATTGGAAAGTAAAGAAAAATTATCTTTGTTGGCAGATAATATGATTTTATATGTATAAAACCTTCATGATTCCACACACACACACACACACACACACACACACACAAATCATTAGAACTAATTAACAAATTCAGCTAAGTAGTAGGATCCAAAATCAACACACACAAAATTCAGTTGCTTTTCCAGCAAGAGAAAAGCAGTTACTTACCTACAAGGGAACCCCCATACGACTATCAGCTGATTTCTCAACAGAAACTTTGCAGGCAAGAAGGGAGTGGCAGGAAACATTTCAAGTGATGAAAAGCAACGACATACAACCAAGATAGTTCTACCCAGCAAGTCTGTCATTTAGAATAGAAGGACAGATAAGAAGCTTCCCAGACAAGAAAAAGCTGAAGGAGTTCATCATCACCAGAACAGTATTACAACTAATATTAGAGGGACTTCTTTAAGATAAGTGGGTTAAGGAAGAGTGAAAGGAGGGTATAAGGAATATATTCAATAATATTGTAATCACTAGGTATGGTGCCAAATAGGTACAAGTAGATCTATCAGGGTGATAGTTGGGAATGGGGTTAAGGGTAGGGTGAAAAAAAGTGAAGGCATTAAGAAATACAAATTGATAGTTAATACAGTGTGGGGTGTATAATCAACAATGTTGTAAAGATCATGTAAGGTGCCAGATGGGCACTAGAGTTCCCAGGGGGATCACGTCACGGACTGTGTGGATGTCTGACCAATACACTATACAGCTGAAGCTGAAGTAGAGGGGTGTTGAATGTGAACTATAACTAAATGTATAGGTATATATAGTCACAGGATGTGGAGTACAACATAGAGAAGATAGTTGATGGTATTGTAACAGCTCTATGGGATGTCAGAGGGGTAGTGGCTTGGGCGGGTGGGTTATCACCTTATGAGGGGTTTAAATGTCTAACTATTGCATTGCTGTGTACACCTGAAACAAATTAAAAAAAAATCAGTTGCTTTTCTATATACTAACAAAAATTCAAAAAAGTTATTTAAGAAAACAATTCCATTAATGATAGCATCAAAAAAATACTTAGGAATTATGTTAACCAAAGAGGTGAAAGATCCAAAACATTGCTGAAAGAAATTAAGAAGACATAAATAAATGTAAACACATCCCATGTTTATGGATTAGAAAACTTAATATTTTTAGGATAGGATGTCAGTACTACCAAAAGCAATTTATAGATTAAATACAATCACTATCAAAATCCCAATGACTTTTTTTTTATGTATTGTATGTCAACTGTAATTGAAAAATAAGTTTTAAAAAAGAGAAAAAATGATAGTAAAGGATTATAAACTACTAAATAAAAAAAGACTTCCTGAGTTCATACTGATAAAAACAAATAAAAGGAACTAACTGACTAAATAAATAAATGGAGAAAGAGAAGTATTTGTTTACTTTAGAATGCCAATTGATAAATGCACAGGGAACAATATAATCAGAAAATCACTATTTGGCAACCAATATAGTAATAATCATCAATGGTTGCTAAAACTAGGGGGTGAAAGTATGACAAACAAAATGTGAGGGTCTCAAAGTGTCTCCCTACAAACTACCCGTTAATTACAAAGGTAAATTTACAGTGTAGAAACTTGTCAGACACCACCTTAACCAAGCAAACAAACTGAACAAAAGCGATAATGGGACAAATCACTATTGTGCTCCTTCCAAGACCCTAAAGAAGAACCCAGCATCACTTTTGTGATGGTACTGCCAAAAATGCACACCCTGAATCAAATCACAAAGCAACATCAGACAAACCCAAATTCAGGGACTTTCTACGAAATGCTGTTAACAAAATAACACCATGGGGATACACATAAGCCAAATCCAGAATGTTGGAAATTCCAAAGGACAAATGATACAGTTTCTTCAGCAAGTAAATAGCATGAAAGATAGGCGGACTGTTTTAGAGTAAAAGGGATTTAAGAGAGATCACCAATGCAACTCCTGGATCTTGTTTGAGGTTCTAATTTGAATAAGGTAACTTAAAAAATTTTTTTAGACAACTAGGGAAGTTTGCATATTAACTGGGTATTAGGTAGTAATATGAAAATATGAAATAATTGTTCATTTTGACAGGTGTGATAAATGCATTATGATTATGTAAAAAAATTTCTTAGCTATTATAGATGCACGCTTTTGTGAGTGAAATAACATGACACTTGTTATTCCAGAAAAAAAAGTGGGAGTCGAAGGATGGATGACGTAAGATTGACGGTTGTTGAAACTGGGTAAGGTGTAAATGGATGTTTATTGCATTATTTTTTCTACTTTTGTGTATGTTTGAAATTTTTCATGTATGCGAAAGAAGGAGGAGGAAGACGAGAAGAATCTGAAAGACCTTAAACCATAGCTAGTCAATAATTTAATTTACTTAATGTGGAAGAATTGGAATGAGCAGAACTAGATTATACAAGTTGTAGTGGACATATATCTACAAATCCTTAAATATTTAGTGGACTGCATATAATTTTCATTCCATACTATTAGTCCAGTATCAAGTTATAGAAAGCACTTAGGTAATATTATTGATAATGAATACCTGAATTGCATGGACTGATAATTGTATTATAGATCTTGATGCTCAGAGTTGGGCGGACAAGGTTAGAAAAATCAAATACATTCTGTGTTTACCTTGGTATGCTACAAGTTACATAAGCAACCAAATGTCTATTTTAGGATTTTTGCATTTCCATATCAACTTTAGAATTATATTGTTAATTCCCACCAAAAACAATAAAGCACTTGTTGGGAGTTAGATTGGGACTGCACTGAATCTATGTATTAATTTGGGGAGAATTGACATCTATATAATATTGGGTCTCCAGTCTACTATGTTCTAGGTATAACCCTTCATTTACTTAAAGTTTCTTTAATTTCTCTCAATAATATTTTATAGTTTGGTGTGTAAAAATTTTAGACATCATTTGATAAAGTTATTCCTAGGCATTTGTTATTAAATATTATATTACTTTAAATGGCATTTTCATGGTCTTTTTCATTTTGTATGTAGAAATACCATTGACTTTTGTATATTTACCTTGTATCCAGAAATATTGCCTAACACCTTTTTAATACTTAATAGTTTCTTTAGAATTTTATATATGTTCAATCATATCATCCATGAAAATGAAAGTTTCATTTTTCTTTTTCAATCCTTTTACACACATACTCACACACACACACACACACACACACACACACATCTCTCCAAAAAAATGTATACACATTTTAAGAAAGGAAAAAACTGTATTAAAATTATGCTAATGGTAACCACTTTGAGCAACTCTTGTAATTGCAGAAGTCAAACATGACTTGTATTCATCTTTTGTTATTGGTATATATTGAGTATTACAATTTTAATATAGTTTTTTCATTTCTTAAAGTGTATATACATTTTTTTTTTTTGGTACCGTGTGTGTGTGTTTGAATTTTTTTTAACCTGCCTGGACTGGCAAGGACTGCAAGTAAAAATGTTGACTAGAAATGATAATTGTAGACATCCAGATTTTTTTCTTGCTCTCAAAGGGAAAAAGATTTCATTCACCATTCCATCACTTAGTATGATTTATATATAAAACATTTATATATGTTTGTATATATGTACACACACATGTATGTGCATACTCTTTATCAGATTAAGCAAGTTTCCTAGGACAAGTTTGCTAAGAGGTTGTAAAACAAATGGATGTTAAATTTTACCAAATGCTGTTCCTATATTGACTGATACAGTCATAATTTTTTCCTTTATTCTGTTAATGTGATTAATTACACTGGTTGATTTTTCAAATGATAACTTGCATTCCTGGAATAAATCCAACTTGGTAATTATTTAGTGTACCCTTTAGATATTGCTGGATTCAATTTGCTAATTCAATTTTGCTTAGGATTTTTGCATCTATGTTCATAAAAGGTATTGTTTTCTTCATCTTTTTCATGATATCTTGATGGTTTTTGCTTTCAAACTTACTTAGTGGCTTCAAAAAATTGGTTAGGGAGTGCTCCTTCTTTTTCTGTTCCCTGGGTTAGTATGTGTAAGATTGTCTAATTCTCCTTAAATGTCTGGGAGAATTCATCAATGAAGCTATCTGGCTCTGGACTATTCCTCACGAAAAGGATAGTTTTATGGATCCCCTGGGAAAAGAATGGAAACTTTGAGAATCTTTCATTGTCCAGGGACTTCTGAAGGGTAAGACTGAGAGAGTAGTGGTTGTATATGGCGTTTCAAATTACGTGACATTTTCCTAAAAGGACCTTGCCCTTGCTTCCCACTATCTTGCCCTGAACCAGCAGGGCTGTGAGATAACAGGTCTATGAGCATATGAGTCTATGACCCAGATTCAGGACTTTCAGAGAAGCCCTGTTGTTGGGCAGAGTACAGTGAGTGGGAGGTGGAGGAGGGATTGGGTTAAGCAGACAGAGGCTCTTTGTTTGCTCTGTTTCTTTGTAAATGAGGCAACATTTGGAAAAAACAAATATTGGTTCAGAGAACTAATGCCTTTTTGCCCATCTTCTTTAGGTCAGCTACCCAACCCCCCTGCACGTACACACAAGTTCAGCTCTTTCTACAGGAGGGCCAATCTCGTTGAAATTTAAGAGTTTCATTCAGTTTATTATAGAAGATTTGAGTCATGAGTTGGATTGTTTTGTAACCAGAAAATCTCTCATATTCATTCTCTTTCCTTCTTCCTTTCCTCCCTTCCTTCCTCCCTCTCTCCCCTCCTCTTCTGGATAAATAAAGAGAACCTCAGTACAAGAAGGAAGGCAGCTGTGGTCTAGAGAAGGCTGGGACACTTAGGAGATTTGAGTTCAGGTTCCAGAGCTCTGTGAATGAGGAGCTGTCATTTTACTATAGTGTCCACATCTGAAAAATGGGGGTGCTGATCTTACCTCCTAAGGTAGTTGGTCAAGATCATAAGACCTATGCTTGGAGAATGGAAGGGCTGCAAACATGATAGTTTCTTTCCATCTGAGCATAAACCTGTGTGTGCCTGAGGTTCTGCAGTTGGTCTGTAGTCAGACCTCTCCCAGATGGACCAGCCCCTCTGCAGACCAAAACCTAGGGCTGTGTGTCTGTGGAGAAATGGTGGAGCTGCAAGTGCCCTGTCTGTCTGTCTCTCAGAGGAGCCCCTGGGCCTGTGTTGTCCCTATTTTCTAGAAGAGGGAGTGTCCCTGGTGAATGGGTATATACTCTGGAACCAGACTGCCTGATTTTGCATCTGATTCACCAGCTGACTTTGGACAAGTTATTAACCTCTCAGGTTCTCAGTTTCCTCATCTCATCTGTGAAATGGGGATTCTAATGCACCCATCACAGAGGGTTAGCGTCCAGTGAAATTCTCAGTGAGTGTTAGCCATTATTTAGTGTTAAAAGAGGGGTGATGAGTTTCCTGACTCCAGAGCGCCTCTGGTGTAGAATTAAACACCATAAGGCACCAATGCCACAGGTCACCAAGGACACAAAACACTGTCTTGTTAACCTTTACCTCCACACCCATCCCCACATACTCATTACAGATGTGGGCATAGCCATACAGGGTCCTACACACTCGGACACCCCACAGCCAGCCTCACCCCTGCCTCTGAGCTTTGACAGATAGTGTGCTGTTCCTGTCCTTCTCCTGAGCCAGAATTAGGGCCCTGGGTACCCGGCCATGTGAGTAGAGTATGTGGGACTCCTGACGTCCGTATTTCATCTGGCCTTTCTTCAGATCCCATGGGCTCTGCACATCCTCCCCTGCACCTGTCTTGGGCTTGGACTCAGAGGGTTCCACTGAGGCAGGGCATAGGGTTGGCTGGTCTGGAGGGGGCTCAGCCTGGCCAGATAGTGTTTGTTCCCTGTGAGTGCCTCAGGCTAGACGGTGGGCCTGTCCCCGGAGGAGCTGCCTCAGGAAAGGCTCACTGTGTGAGTGCAGCAGGGGCCCAGGGAGGAAAGGCATGGTCCTCGGCCTCCCACGGCCTCCCATGGCCTCCACGAAGCTCCCCTGAGTGTGGATTAGCTCAACATTTGGCAGCTCTTCTTCCTACTTCCAGGCTGACCCTGCAAGCTCACTGCAGGGCGTACGGAGGACATCAGCTGAATGTGGGCACGTCTGCTCTGCAGAGCCGTCTCCCAGCCAGCCCTGCACCTTAGTTTCACCCGCCATCTTCATCTCTGCGCCTGAAGGTCCCCACGTGAAGCCAGACCCCTCTTCTCAATGCCTTTCAATCCTGAGAGGAAGAGAAATTTATAAGTGAGTTTAAGAAGTTTATATTATAGTTTAAAATGTATTAGTTTAAAAAGTGCATAGAATGTACAAGCTCATAAGGTTGTGCTAATAAGGATGTGCAGTCAAAATGGTTTGGAGACCACTTAGCGGGAAGGAGCCAGGGATGACCCCGGGCATTGGGGTCAGGCCACGTCCTCCCCTGGGCCCCTTCCTTTGTGATCATGTGTCACTTTGTTTTGAGTCTCCTAGTGTCTTGACCACATTCGTGGGCAGCTTCCCGTGGGAGAGAATTTCTCTCCCCTGTAACTCTGTCCCTAGGCCAAGGTGGCCAGCAAGCCCCATGAAGGGAAGGAAGGTTTCCAGTCCAGGAGCCATAGCTTAGCAGGGCACATGGGGAGAGAGCAGCTCCTCAGTGTCCCGGGCCTGTAAGGGCCCAGAGCAGGGTCTCCGGGGACAGCTGAGAACAAATGAAGGGCGTTGAGCCTGTCCTCTTTGACTTCAGGCCAGCTTTATTCTTCCTTGATGCCCTGTCTCAGGAAGGTCCCTCTCCAGTTCCAGTCTGGATTGGGGTGGGGGTTCTCGTCCCTCTTCCATCTGTGGAATGAGCACGTAGGACTGGTGTAGGACCAGCTGTGCCATGTAGGGATTCAGGAGCACAGCCACCCCCACCCCTACCCTCTGCAGTTCCGCTCCTGGCACAGGGAGTGCACAGTAACAAGGGATTGCTTTTTCTTTAATTTCCTTCCAATCAGCATTTTTGTGTGCTGGATTTCATCCCTGGGTCTGCTCGGAGCTCAGGAAATGAGGTGATCGGCGGGGGGCGAGGAATGAAAGGGGAGGGATGAGGGGTGATTGGGCAAGCGGGCTGCGCAAACACTGGAGGTCAAAGATTGTGCTTGGCCCACTCGGCGGGAGATAAAGGGGCACGGGACGCAGAGAGGCGGCGCAGAAGCCGGTGGGTCTGTGCTCGCTGCTCCACGCCGCAGACCCGCGAAGATGAGGCTCGCCGTCCGCGCCCTGCTAGCCTGCGCGGTCCTGGGTGAGTGTGGCGAGCGGAAACCCGCAGAGTCGTCGGCCCGGGCGCCGCTTGCACCCCACACCCCGCTATAGCTCCTCCTGGGCTCCGCTTTGGGCTGAAAGCACGGGAGCCTTTCCTTAGCTCCTCCCATGCAGCCCTCCTGCACCGGCTTTAGCGCACGCAGGCACAGCTCTGCGCCAGCATGAACCTGCTGGTCCGGCCTGTGCCTCTGCCACTTTTTTATGCTCTTCTCGCTTCTTCCTCCTCGTCCAGTAAATCTTGCCGTGGAATACAATACATTAGAGCGCCCCCATCACGGTTTATCAAATCCCTTTGCGAGGACCTCCGCAGTCAAGTCCAGACTGGTTAGCCTGGCACTGAAGGCCTCCCGGGACCTGATCTCCTGCCCTTGGCAGTGGGATGTCCCACGGGAGGCCGAGGTGCTGACGCTGTCCTTGCTAATGAGGCAGCGCTGCCGAGGGGTTTGGAGCGTGGGCTGTGAAGCCAGACTCCTTGGGTCCTCACCTGTGAGAAGGGGAGTAGAGCCCTGCCTGGGAGGGTCAGGTGTGGGTAACTGAGGCCATAGGTCTCTGCGGGGGGCCTGTCACTGGATGGCCTCTCCCACTCACATCACCACCTGAGTTTGTTGAGCCTCCTTTGTCCCCTAACTGTTGCCTTCCACTCACGGTGCATTTGTCGTACCTTTTGAGACATCTGTGTTTAGTCATTTGTCTCTCTTGAAAAAGTTTACCCTTAAGAGACGGTCCCACATTATTTGCCTTTGCCTCATCCCCACCTTCCACCCCCCACACTTCGCAGGGCTGTGCAACCTAAGTGCATGCCTAAAGACAAATTCCTGCCCTTGGGACCCCGGAGGGGCTGTTCCGGGAAGGGCTGCCACTGACTCCTGAGGTCTCCTGTGATTTCCTGGGACAGAGGTGGGATACAAGGTGGTTGGGGTAGTAAGCTCGGTGTGGCCCCTTCTTTATGCATCCTGGGGCGCTGGTGCCCTCCCCCCTTCTGCTTTGTGCTTTGTGGACATGCATCGTATTACCTGAGTCAGCCGTCTGCTGTTGATCCACAAAGAGTGGACAAAAGAGGGCTTTAGAGACGGTGCCAAAGCTCACATGATGGGGACAACACATCTGCAACCACATGGATTTTAGTAGCTACAGACACGGGGGGGCTCCAGCTTCTCCTACAACAAGACTGGCGAGAATTGAGGGTCATTGGAAACAGAGATCCATTGAATATATGGAGTTTCTAGTTATTCTTGCAACAGAGGACGACAGATGAGTGTCACAGGCAAATTCATTATCTCATCATTCACTTATCCCTATCTACTGGCCAAGCAGATGTGAATAACTCAGAATGCAATTTCTTTTGTTCCCTGGGCAGACAGCGAAGTTTGGAGACCTAGTTTCTAGGCCCATCTTGGCCACTAATAGTCTGGCTGACACGCGGTAAAGCACACTTTCCTCCTCTTAAAAATGGGCATTCCTCCTTTGCTGGTTTCCCGAGTTGTGGTAGTGAGCCAATGCCTTGAAGTGGCTGCAAATGCCCTGTCACCTTGATGAGGCTTATGTTCCACTGCTACCCCATGATGGGGAGGGAAGGAGGCACGGAGAACACGAGGAGCAGAGTGTGGTCTCCAGTTGAGAGCCAAAGGTCAAGGTGGCATCCCTCGGGCCAGCACAGCGTGGCGGATGGGAAACTAGGTGGCCATTAGGTTTCCCTTCTCCTGTTCCCAGTGTCAGAATGCAGTGGAACCTGTACCCTTCGTTGTTCACAGACAGGAGTGGGAGGAGGACAGGACAGAGGGGATATAGCCTTCAAGTCCCCTCAGAGGTGCTTCTGCCACTCCCCCTGGCACAGGAACCTCTGGCTTTTCTCCCCTAGGGCTGTGTCGGGCTGTCCCCGACAAAACGGTGAGATGGTGCACCATCTCAAGTCAGGAGGCCAGCAAGTGCTCCAGTTTCCGTGACAGTATGAAAAAAGTCCTTCCTGAGACGGGCCCTCTTGTCACCTGTGTGAAGAAAAGCTCCTCCCTTGAGTGCATCAAGGCCATCACGGTAAGTCGCTGCTGCCTGAAGGAGAGTGGAAGGCGTCCACACTTTCTCATGCTCCTGGTGCTGGACCAATTCTGTACTCACATGTAGGAGGCTGGTGTGTGGGCAGTCAACCCCCACTGAGAGTATCATCACTGTAGAAATGGAAGTAGCAGCGGTCATCTTTAACAAGTCTTAAAGCAAAATCCAGTGCATTCTGAAAGGTGACAGCTTTGAGGTATTATGTTCTCTGAATGCAAGAAACAAAAATGGCCGTCTGCATCAAAGTGGTCTTACCCCATTGTTTTGCAAGTTCCTCACACACCCTGGGAAGTAGCTGCATGACGCTCACAGGGATGAGAACTAACAGTGTCATGATTGCAGAGGACGGCTGGTGCTTTGTTGTTAGACTTTCCCAAATCCTCTTCACTCCTTCACCATTGTTCCTGCTCATTTGAACGTGTGTCAGACCCTGTGCTGGGCAGTGGGGCAGCAGTGGTGAATCTCAACACACATGGTCTTTACTCTTGAGGAGCTTACAGTCTAGTTAGGAGAGAAGAAAAACATGCAAACAAGTAGACATGTAATTCCAAATTGTGTGAAGTACAGTGAGGGGGAAAAGTAGAATGTTCTGACAGACTTTCAGAGGAAACTTGCTTTGACCTGGGTGTCAGGGACAATCTCCCGGAGACAGAACAATGAAGCTGAGACCCCAGGGATGAGCATGGGTAAGGATGCCAAGAGCCTTGGGTAGAATACTCCAGGACGTGCACAACAGTGTGTGCAAAGGGCCCGAGACAGAGGAGAGCAAGCAGGAGACGGGAAGGAGCGATGAGGTGGGAGAGGTAGACTCGGCCAGAAGGAGCCTGATTAACTCAGGGAATCACTGATTTGGTATAAACAACTGGTCTGTTCTGTTTCTTTTTTTTAAAAAATTAGACCTCAATTCCTATCATGGTTTAATTGTAACCCTTGAATTATGACACATGTTCAGCTTTGATCTATGCATACCCCTTTATTTTTAAATATGTTAAAATACAAAATAATACTATCCGTGACCCACCACAGGTTCTCTAAACTTCATCACTGCCAATAGCTTACTTCTAGGACTACTGTGTGGCAGAGTTGGATTCTATGGGAATGGCACCGCTTGGGGGGCTGTAACCCACTGGCCCTACTTACAGTGACCTATGTGTTTCCCCAGAGAATCCTAAGAATTATTGCATTATTTCAGTTTTAAGACTTATATGGTTATGTGTGAATGATTGCATAGTTTTGCTCCTTAAAAAATTTATAAAGATAACATCACTCTGTGTTGCCTTCTCATACTTGCTTTTTCCTCCTCAATATTATGCTAAGATTCACCCATGTTGTTGAATGTAGCTATTGTTCATTTATTTTCAAAGCTCTGCAATAGTCCATTATGTTAGTATACCACAATTTATTTGTTCTTTTCCCATCATAAGCATTTGGATTGTTTTCAGTTTTTGTTATTGTAATCAGGACTTGAGGAATACTTTTATACAAATCTCCAGGGATACAAGTATTAAAAGTTTCTCTTGAATTTATATGTAGGGGCAGACTTGCTGAGCCATGGGATATGTCAGTATTTGATTTTTAAGACAATTCCAAATGTATTTGATTTGTAAGCAAACCCAATGTGGTTATTTCAATTTCTACTTCCACTAGCAGTATATGAGAGAATAATCCATATCATTCTTAAAGAATTTAATATTTTATCATTGTGAAATAATCTCTATCTCTCGTAGTGCTTTTTGACTAAACTCTGCTTTTCTGTTATTAACATACTACATCAACTTTCTTTTGGTTAGTAATCTCCTCCTGTATCTTTTCCACTCCTTTATTTTCAACTTTCTATAAATCTATGTTTCAGGTGTGACTTTTGAAAACTGTGTATTCCTGGATTTTGTTTATTAATGCAATCTGACAATCTCATTTGTTTTATATGGTAAATTAGACTATTAATAATTATTGTTGTTATGGATAAATTTGGACTTATTTCTACCATATTACCTTTTCATTTTCTCTTTGTTTTGTTTTCCCCAATTTCTGAATTTTTAAAATTTGAGAGTGTACATATGTGTTCATTTGCATTATTTTCCCTTTATTCCACTCTCTCCCATTGGTAGTGAATTTAAACACTTTATTTATATTCTTTAATGATTTTTCTTAAATTTTTTACTATATACTTTTAGCTTACCAAAGTGTTGTAGTAAAATAATGCTGACCCCCACCCCCTTGCCAAATAATAAAAGTACTGTGGAATTACCTCTTCCCTGTTTAGATATTATTATTTAATATTTTATGTCTATCTTTTTTTTTATTTGTCTATCTTTTTAACCCCATAATGTAGATACTTTATGTACCTGTAGACACTATATAATAACATAAATATATGTATATGTATATGTGTGTGTGTGTCTGTGTCTATGTATATGTGTGTATGTACATACTCAGAGAAAGAGACAGAGAGATGGGGAGAGAGAGAGAGAGAAATATTTGGATTTACCTATATTTTTCCCATTTAATCTGTTCACCATTTGTTCTCATATTTCAGACCATCTTTCTGGGATATGTTTACTTCTTAAAATATGTCCTTTTGGTGATCCTTTAGAGTGAATCTCTTGGTGTTAAACTCTCTCAGTTGCTCATTTGTTTGTTTTCTCTGCAAATGCTTTAATCTCTCCTTTATCCTTGAGTGGTAATTTTGCTGAATGTATCATTCTAGTTTGATATTTTCACAGTATTTAAAATATTATGCCACTGCCTCCTGACTTCCATTGTAGCCAATGAGAAGTCTGGTGCTGTCCTGTCATTCTTTCAATCACCTTCTCTCTGGCTAATTTTGAGATTTCATTTCCTTGGTCTATGATGTTGCACAGATACACTATGATATTTCCAGTTGTAGAAATCTTGGTACGTATCTTGCTTAGCGTATATTGGATCTGTGGAGTCATGTTTTTCTTCAGTTCTGGATAATTTGAAGCCATTATCTCTTAAATACTGCCTTTACTTCAGTCTTTCCATTTTTTCTTTGAAATTGTAGGATTCAGGATGACTTTTAAAAATCTATCCTCCATATCATTTAATCCTTCTTTTATAATTTCTATCATCTGCACTTCCCTTTGGTAGCATCCAGGATAAATTCTTCAGATACAGCTCCTAGTTCACTAATTCTCTCTTTAACCACATCTAATCACTTGTTGGCCATTATTTACTTTTGGATTTCAAATTCATATTTTTGTTTCTAGAAGTACCAGTTAATTTTTTTCCTTTTTATCCCAATACTTTCTTTTTCTATGCTTATGTCTATGATTGTAGCCTTCACTTTGTACATAAAACAAAATGCTTCATAGGTAGCTCTTCTCCATTGCGACTGACAGTTCCAACCTCCACATCCCTTGAGGGCCCACGTCTGTTGCTGCGGTTGATGCCCACCATTGTGGCTTACCTTCTTCTGGGTTTGCTTATCTGCATCTGGGAGCTAATGCTTGATTTCAATCTTCCCCTTCCCTGCTGGTTCAGGTTCCCCCCAGAATCCCTGCTGCTCTAGTGGACCCCATGAGTGAGGTCTTCACTTCTTGGTTCCTGAGCCCCTGAAGTTCCAGTGATTCCTGCCCAGAATCCTGGTGTCTTGGCAAAGAAAGCCCCAACCTCACTGCCCTAGGAAATATTCTTTATTTGCTTTTTCTTCTTACTTTACAGTGTGTGGGGTGAGTGTGGAGAGTCTCTGGAGGTTTCACATACCTCTTGTGATACGAAGAAAGCCTCAAAGATTGTTTCATATATGCTATGTAGTTGTGGATGAAAGGGTTGTTCACCAGAGTGAATGAATATATTTAATGGCACTGAAATGTACAGTTCAGAATTGTTCAATGGTAAATTTTATGCTATGTATTTTATTACAATAAAACAACCCCAACATTAAAAATAAAAGTTTCAGGTAGACAAATATATAGTTTGGCTTACATTATTATTTTATTTCACTTAGAAATGCTATTGTCTTACTACTTACCTGTAACGTGACATAGGTCATGGAGTTATAGCTTCTACCTTATACTTTAATTAACAAGAACTAGTCATAGAGTACTGGTAAGGGCTTCTAGAAAAATGATTAATTAATTAATTAATTTTTAAATTGGGGAATATTGGGGAACAGTGTGTTTCTCCAGGGCCCATCAGCTCCAAGTCGTTGTCCTTCAATCTAGTTGTGGAGGGCACAGCTCAGCTCCAAGTCCAGTTGCCGTTTTCAATTTTTAGTTGCAGGGGGCGCAGCCCACCATCCCATGTGGGAATTGAAACGGCAACCTTGTTGTTAAGAGCTCGAGCTCTAACCAACTGAGCCAATAGGCGGCCCCACTAGAAACATGATTTTGATCAAAGATAGTTGGGGAAAAAGGCAATAGAAATATATTAGTAAGTGTCTATATTAAAAAACAGTGCTTCTCACTTTAAGAAAATATAAATTCTAGACTCAGTGGGAATGCACCTACAATATATCAAGTGAACTATTATTTTAAAGATGAGATTTAGTCAAAGCAGAAACTAAAATAATAATAGCAACAACACGCAGTGGGTAGCAGTGTAATGGAAGAAATGAACCCATAGTGCCTGGATTTAAACCCCAGCTCCATGACTTACTAGCTATGACTTGAACTTTCTGTGTCTCTATTTTTTAATGTGCAAATGCAGCTGATTAAGACAGTGGTGCGCTATGGCATATCTGAGTAGTTAAGATTAAATGAATAATGAGCCATAACGGAAGTAATAAGCGTTCAACACTTAGTTCAGAATAAAGCAAGACATTAAACCCATAGAAACCCCAAATCCGTGAATGAAAGACTCCTGCAGTTATATAGACCCAGGATAGGAGGAAAAGTACTGACTAGTGAATCAGAGTGGAGAAGAGTGTTGTCAAAGCTCCACTCCCCCATAAGGACGGCTTCACAGTGGTGCCTGAGAAAGACCTCAGCAGAAGGCTCAAGGTAAAGAGGTCACCAAACAAAAGCTCTTGGGTTCTCAGTGTAAACACATGGAAGAGTACATCCCGGCAGGTGGACCTGAGTGGTTGACGGCAACCCCTGTCAGAGCCTGTAGTGCATGGGCTGTGCACCCAGTCTGGGGTGGGGAGGGCAGCTGTGCCATGAGTCCGCCAGGGGAAGCCTCCGTAATTCAGGTTGATCCTAGAAGACCACACATAGGTTTCTGGGCTAAGAACCAGACCTTTTACAAGGGAGAAGAAAAAGAATCTATTCCTTCCTCTATGCAGGAGGAACAGGAATATATATTGTGGCCGAATCTCCTCACAGGAAGGTCAAGTCAACTGAAGCTCATGGTGTGGTGTGTGGTCTGGCCAAGTTGAGGGATTTTCTGGCCCCAGATCCAAGAAGCACCCCCAGTCACCCCCACTCATCCCGGCTTAGGGGTGCCTTCCTAGAAGTGAGGGCTTCATTAGCGTCTGGTCTGTTCACTTTTAGGCAGATGAAGCCGATGCTGTGACGTTGGATGCAGGTTTCGTGTTTGAGGCTGGCCTGGCTCCCTACAACCTGAAGCCTGTAGTGGCAGAGAACTATGGGACAAAAGAAAGTAAGTTCTCCAGGGCCCAGGAGAGAGTTTGCGGCCCTTGTTCTCTCCTGGGGGATGCAGAGTTTTGTCTTGTTTAGGCAGGTAATGGAGATTAGATAGTGCTGAGCGTTCCCCATTGGGGAGTCAGTGGGGAATGAGCGGCCCTAAGGGCCACCACAAAGGCCTCTGGGGCTTTGGGCTGATTGAGGACTGGTGCTCCTGACACTGACCTTCTGAGCCAGGAAATGTGCTCTCTGAAGAATCAGAGCAGGCTGTGTGCAGCCCGAACCATTGCTGTCGGAGTTTATAGAGACGTCTTCCAAGAACCACAGATGCCACACACAGAAGAGAGCATACTGGAGCACACACTCAGAGCCCGAAATGCCTATGTCCCTTGTGACAGTAAACTGACTGTCCGTGGGCCCGTGTCAGGGAACAGGAAGTACTCAGAGCGAGTCAGAAATGTGGCCTTTATGCTCCAGCTCCATCTCCTGGTGGCTTTGGTTGGGAGGTACAGGCAGACATTCTGCAGGGCCAGAGAGCAGAATGCATTTCCGGTCCATGTGCACGTGGCCCTCTTCTCCCTGTGATTGCCTGGAGGGTTGTCACGAATGGCCCCTCTGTGGTTCTTTCTTTCCCTGTGAGCCTGAGAAAGGGATTCTGATCCTTCCCTCTTTACGGGACATACATGTGTCCTTTAGGTCCCCTTCCCTGGTCAGGAGTGATGAGCCGTGTTTCCCTGTGGCCCAGGTTGAGCGTCTTCCATTGGCTCTGTGTCTTTGCAGACCCCGAAACCCGCTATTATGCCGTGGCCTTGGTGAAGAAGGGCAGCAACTTCCAGCTGAACCAGCTCCAAGGCAGGAAGTCCTGCCACACAGGCCTTCACAGATCCTCTGGCTGGAACATCCCCATTGGCACACTTTACTGGCAATTGCCTGAGCCACGTGAACCTCTTGAGAAAGGTAAGCGGGCAGGAGGGCGAGTGTCTTCAGGCAGATGTCCCTTCTTTAGATGCCCGCACAAGCCACACGGCTGTCACTCAGACATGATCAGGTGACCGGGTGTGATGACTCTTGGGGTGGAGGTAGGCGTTACCCAGCTTTAAACTTGTCTGGTCTGCTGCACAGCAGCCCTTGGGAGGTGTCAGCTGTCTTCTTCTCTCAGCTCCCAACCCCCCAGCAGGGGCTCCTGAGGAGTGGGGCGAGGTCATCAGGCTGACAGGCTCAGCAGGGCCAAGATGGCTGGGCCCTGTTGCCCCCTCCCTGGGGTGCTTTCCTCTCTGTGGCTGGTGTGTTTCTGATTCTGCTGGGGCTTTCTCTGGTGGCCAGCCGCTGGCCCTGAGCTTGGCCTGCCCCTCTCCTGGCAGGTGTCCCGTCTCCCAGGCATGGCTTCCAGGGGAGAACTCTCTCTGAGCTGTTTCAGTCTGACAATGCAGGGAGGGGAGCTGACAGCAACCTGCCACAGGCATTGGTTGGTGGGGATGATGGTGGAAGGCTAGAAGTTAACACGTGCCTTTTTGTAATCCCTTGATCTTAAAGTGGGGACACACATACAGGCAGGCGGGGACTGGCATCTGGTTTGTTCTGGTCACTCCCCGTTCAGCCTTGAGCCTGGGCGGGAGCCATTATTGCCTCTGGCCGGGCTGCCTCATGCTGTGTGTTCCATGTCTTTGTGCTGAGCAGCAGTGGCCAACTTCTTCGCGGGCAGCTGTGTCCCATGTGCAGATCAGACGGCCTTCCCCAAACTGTGTCAACTGTGTGCGGGGAAAGGGACAGACAAGTGTGCCTGCTCCACCCAGGAACCATACTTTGGCCCCGCCGGTGCCGTCAAGTGAGTGAAACTGGCCGCTGCTCCACGGCAGCCAAAGCATTCAATGTCCTCAGGCAAGGAATCCCTCCCTGAGTCACAGCAGAGCCCATCATGCAACAGGGGTGTTCAGGAGGCCTCGTCCCCTCACAGTGACTCAGTGATTCTGCTTGGACTCCCTAGGCCAGTTCAGTGCCTCTTCCCTCATGTGACATCGATAACGAAACCCCTCTCCTGGGGACCCTCTGTCTCCCCAGAGCCCTTGAACCTGGTCAGTGTGTCCTCTCCCTGGATTGGGCAGAGCCCAAGGGGACAGGCTTCCCTAATGTCCACGCCATTCTTCAGTGACTGACACTCTGCTCTCTATTGCAGCAGTGTCAACTGTTCAACACAATGACCTCTCGCCTGCCTCCCCTCGTGGCCTTGGTGCGAATGGCCCATGTGGCTCATTTCTTGCTTCTTGCTTTTCCTTGGTTATATCCTAAAGTTTTATAGCCAGTTACGGGCACCTTTCTTCCCTCAGGAGATACTATGCCCTTATCATGCATTTCAGAAGTTTGAAAACTCTTCTCTGTACTAAGACATCTTCCATGCCTTTGTCCTGCTTTAAGGCACATGGCAGGGGACCTCTAGGTCCTGTGAGTTCACCCCCCATTCCCACTCCCCCCAGTGGTACCCTGGATATCAGTGTCACACGGTGCTCCCTGTGCTGTGGGCTGCACAGGCCTCCACTGGACTGTCCCCTTGTCCCAGAGCTGGACAGTGTGACCAGACCCTCAAGCCTGAGGAGAAGGGCCTGTCCTGCAGGAACTCTCCTAATGTGCCTCTGCTCACAGGTGTCTGAAGGATGGTGCTGGGGACGTGGCCTTTGTCAAGCACCCAGCGGTACTGGGTAAGTGACAGAAGAACGTGCAGATCCCCTCCAAGCGGTGGGCCTTCTCTTCACCTGCCCCCTTTTCATGCTCAGTAGTCAGACACGAGCACAGTGTGTTCCTCCTTTCTCATTGCTTGGGTTCTTACCTGTGCACAGGTATGTGCCTGTGGGGTCCCGCCTGGATTCCTGGGCCTCTTTGCATCATTCATTCTCCTGTATCCAGGGACTCTTCCTCCTGGTCAGTGTTGCCATAGCAAGGGATTTGGGGTAGGTCTGGCCAACCTTCACCTGTACTTGGCCTGCTGAGATGAGACTAATTGCGGGGTGTCGGGCAGTCACCTCTGCACTGGGCATCAGAAACTTCCTTGCCTGTAACTGGCTGTGGGAACTTGAGCAAGTCAGTTTCCTCATGTTCGCTGGCCCTCAGTGTTCACTGCAGGCATCTCAGCTCACATACTTTATGATTCAGTGGGACTGCAAGGGATTGGGGCGAGGGGGGGGGGCAGTGCCACAGCTGATGGCTCTGCCTGCTGTAGGTTCATGTGGGATTTCTTCCCCCAGAGAACCTGCCACACCAGGCTGACAGGGACCAGTATGAGCTGCTCTGCAAGGACAACACCCGGAAGCCAGTGGACAAATATGAGGAGTGCCACCTGTCCAGCGTCCCTTACAATGCTGTGGTGGCCCGAAGCATGGGTGGCAAGGAGGACCTGATCTGGGAGCTTCTCAACCAGGCCCAGGTACCAAATCCACCATCCTCTCTCCTGCTTAGTGGTCCTTCCTTGGATTTGGGGGCATTTACTTTCATTCCCTTATTGCTACTGTAGAACTTCCTATCTTCAGGACATAGTGGGAACCATGCCACACATCATCCATTTGTCTAAAAGCACCCAGCAGGGACTCTTCTCAAGAGTGACACAGAGCCTAGTCCTGCATTATTGTCTGCCGGACCCCTACATTTTGGACCAATGACATGAAGATGCTCTTTATTGCTCTATTCCATTTCTTTCCACCTAAATCACGCCTTCTAGGACAAGGGCAAACACCCCCTCCCCAATGAGGCCTTCCATGACCTCCCCAGAAGGAAACTATCTCTCTCCTAATGTCCCTCAGTCTGAGCAAGGGAGTCGCGTGCACACCGGCTTTACTTCTGTAGCGCAGCGGAATGCCAAAACTGAGCCAACTGTCTGTCATCCAGCCCTCCCATCCGTCCATCAAGAGTTTAAGTGGCAACCACACAGTGTTGCCTCACAGAGATGCTTCTCTTACACTCAGTGAGCCGTCAATCCAGCCAGGAAGATAGTCACAGAAACACATCCAGGGAAATAGGTGTGGCATATCCCCCAGAGTGCTGTGAGTGGAAAAGGTGATGGGGAGGACAGAGCAGGTCTGACTGCCCTCTTTCCTGGCATCCTGAAAATTTCATGGTTTAATTTAGCTTTCTGGGCTTTTTGTTTTTCTTCAGTCCTATTTCACAGCCTATGTTGTCAATGTAGCCATTCACTACTGTTTTGCTATAAACAGGAACATTATGGCACAGGAAAATCTGCAGACTTCCAGCTCTTCAGCTCCCCTCATGGCAAAGACCTGCTGTTTACGGACTCTGCCCATGGGTTGTTGAAGATTCCCTCTAAGATTGACTCCTGGATGTACCTGGGATATGAGTATGTCACTGCTATCAGGAATCTTAGGGAAGAGACACGTAAGTTCTTGGGAAGGATCAGGTGACTTTGGGAGTATGGAAACCTGCTGAGGGCAGAAGCTTGGAGAACTGGTTAGGGAAGGGACCAGTGATAGAGTCTGTCCAGGTACTAAACGCCAGCTCTGACGTTCCCTTATCTGCCCTACCTATGCTGCCTCGTGTTGGACTGATGCTAAATGGCCTTCATCATCATGAGATGTCACCAAAGGGCATTAAATGAAATTCATGCTTAAAATGACTTGGATTGATACCAGCATTATTTCCCTGTATAAATTACAGTGCCCCACCTGCTTTATGAAGCCAATTAGCCTAACACAAAGTAAGTCAGAGAGAACAAAATTGTTTCAAACTTGCACATCTGTAGCCAGTATTATGACCAACATTTGGTATAGTGCAGCTGGAGCTCTATACAGGCCCACGCTGCTCCTGAGTTTCCTTGGGTCATTGGAGGTTAGTTTAATCATTCATTCCTTCAACAGACATTTATCGATTATCTAGCTATCAACTGTGCTAGGTGCCAGGTATACAAAGGTGAGACAAACATAGATTCTGCTATCATGAAACTTCCTCACTAGTGAAGAAGACAAATGTTCAATGAATAGTCATTTTATTGAAGGTTCAATTTTAAAAAAAGATTTATTTGGAAGAAGGCCAAAAAAAAAGAAAGAAAAGAAAAACAGAACAAAATATCATGGCCCTAGCAGAGCATGACAACAAAGAAAACCAGGTCTTGAAGTGGAGGTATGGTTTCCCTGAGGAAGTGACTCTCTCGCTGACTCTGAAAGTTAAGTAGGTGTTCGTTTATTCAGCAGACATTTATTGTGCTAACCACAAGTCATGCACCACCCTGAACAATGAGGGTGCTGTGGAGAAAAAGACAGTCCAGGCCCTTGCCCTGGCCGAGCTTATGTTCTCCTACAGGGAACAGACCATAAACCATGAACAAATAAACAAGAAAGAACAACTCAACTGGTTGCGTGTATTTCAAAAAGAAGAGGAAGAAAAACGAGCCTGAAGTGATGTCGAGTGCCCAGGGTTTGGGAGGATGATGGCTTCTCAAAAGAAACCATTTGAAGCTAAATCTAAATGATAAGTCAACCAGGAGACTCTTACTGACTTTTCTTTCTAAGATGATTGATTCCTTGAGTGGGATCTGTTTGTGTATTGCTGGCAAACCCCAGCATTTTCATGAAGACAGCAGGCAACTTCTGGTGCCCCATCGGAACCCCATTCTGTTTCTTATGCCCTAGGCCAGGATACCTCAAAGGATGTGTGCAAGAAGGTGAAGTGGTGTGCAATAGGCCACCATGAGAGGGCCAAGTGCGATGAGTGGAGCGTAAACAGTGGAGGGAAAATAGAGTGCGAATCGGCGGAGACCACTGAAGACTGCATTGCCAAGATCATGGTATGTCACTCCTGCCTCCACAGGGCAGTGGCCCTGCCACTGCTGCCTGCCTGTCCCAAAAGCTGAGTGAGTATTCCTGGGAACGATATGAAAACCCAGGTTCACAGGAACCTTGCCCTCCTGTCGGAGCCCAGCCCCACAGGAGTTTCAGTACTTTGGAGCTTATGCATCTGATGGGCTCCTTAGAGCTCCATGTCCTCCTGGTATTAGCACGTGGTAGAGGGCACTCTGAGCAGTGTCTCCTTAGGGAGGCTGGACCACCGTGTGGGTGTCTGAGACCCACTGAGTGTCTGCTGCCCATGGTGTGCCATGACGAGTGAGACAGGGTCATGTTGATGGTGCAAGCAAGGAGAAGTTTACTTTTGTTCATCTGAAGAGTATTCCATGTTTGCTTTTAGTTGTTTGAAAATCTTGAACCATATAAAGAAGAAAACAAGTAGTAGTTACAATCTTCTTGGAAAATTCTGTTAATTGGATCATATCATGTAGACAGCTTGCTAGTTCATGACCCCCCCAGCTTTTTTACCTGATATCTAGGGAACCTTTTCCTGTGTCAAAATCAGTTTTAGAAAACCTGATCTTTTAAAGTTGTAATCTAGTCCATAGTGTGGCTGTGATGCAATTTGTTTTAACCATTTATCCATATTATCTATTACATCATTTAGTCTGTCTCTATCATTTTGCTATTATGAAGCATACCTGCATGTTTTTACCGACATACATTTTGCCCATTATTTGCCCACATATCTAATTAGTCCTTTAGGGTGTACTTTCAGAAATATATTGCCAGACCCAATGGAAAGCTTGGCAATCTTGTTGAATTTAAGCATCTCTGTAATTAAGGGCTTAATGAATCTGAGAACTAAATCATTTGAATATATTCTATTTGTTTATTGAACATCTCATCTGCACCACACACTGAAATAGCACTCAGCCCCCCATGTGATCACGATTTCAGGGCTGTAGGCCCCACCAGGAGGCATTCTACCCGCAGGCACAGCCTCCGGTTCCTGACTCCACTGGGCCATCTTACAAATGAGAATTCTTGGGGTCAGAAAGACGTTGTGAGAATGTCTCTGGGACAGTGTGTCCTACGAGAGGACAGGTGGACTGAATGTGGGTCTTAGCTCCTGAAGAAACTAAGCAAGGCGCCCAGAGCTGATCATGATGATTTGGGTGAAAATGAACATACATTTTATTTTTTATGCTGGGTGTGCCTGACTGATCCTTTGGGGATCCAGAACTAGCACTGGCTGTCTCCCTGGGCCTTCATGACCTGTGCTGGGGATGCTGCTTAGAGGAAACATCTGGAAGGGCAGACGGAACAGGAAATGGCCTCTTTTCATCTGCTGTGACGTGCTGTGTCTTTGCAGAAAGGAGAAGCTGACGCCATGAGCTTGGATGGAGGTTTCATCTACATAGCGGGCAAGTGTGGTCTGGTGCCTGTCCTGGCCGAGAACTACAGTAAGTGGAGGGGACGCCTCTCAGTGTTTTATTTCCTCTGGGCCATGGAGGGAGGAGAGGGGAACATCATAGCCTGATTCACACCACATCAGCCCATAAAGCTCTTGCTGACTGAGCACCACCTTCCCAGACTCTGGGCTCCCACACCTCTAATCCCACAGTCGTCCTGAAGGATAGATCTCCTAGCATACCTTCCACCAGGAGAAACGGAGGCTTCGCACTGCGAAGTTCCAGCTAAAAGTGACCTCAATGCAGAGGACAGTTGGGATTCTCAGCTGGGATTCCTGGCAGGTGTTTGTGTATCCAAAACGCACACTTCTATTGCCCTGGTGCAGGAATTCAAGTATAGTTGGCAGGGGTCACTGTGGGCACAGGACAGACAGAACAGGAAACTTGACATTCACAATTTTGGGCTAAATTCCAGAGGCCAGTGAGTTAAAGTGAATTTGCATAATCAAGACAGCCTGGACTTTTTGGGCATAGATGATGTGTAGTTTTCCTGGATTTTTTAGTCTGATCTGCAACATGGAAAAGGCATGAATTTCAACCTATAAATGAGTAGTTAGTGACTTCTTCATTTTCTCTTCTCCAGAAATTCATGGCCCTGCGTGTATAAACACACCGGAGAAAGGTGAGTTGGGATTGGTAACCTCATGAGTGTAAGATAAATTCCCATTGCTTTTGGAAAAGGGAAAGGAACGTTTAAATTCAAATCAAAAGTAGATAAGGCCATGGAAAACATCAAGTTTTAGAATGGAAAAGAATCATGGACAGATAGTAATTGATCATGAAGGTTACTCTTTTACGCTTGCCATGACTTGTACAAAGGATTTCTCATTTCATCCTACAAGGCAGGTCTTTTCATCCTCTAAGGATGCGTTAGAGGACCAAGGGCTGAGAGACTTCACAAGTTGTCTAGACTCCAATATCTAGCAAGCAAATCCACACCCTCCCCACCACTCCCGACTGCCTCGCGTGACGTTAGGCTTGCAGTTTTAGATAAGAGTTAGCACCAGCCAAGGAGCCTTGCGTATTTGTGCTGAGGAGAGAGGCTTACACAGATGTGAGGAGCATGAAGTTACCCAGCCTCCCAGCCAGGGCTGGGACCCCGAACCCAGGCCAACCTGGTTCTTGCCCAGGGTTCTGGCTGGGGTGGATCTGGAAAGATGGGGTAGGAGCAAGTCAGGAAGTCTTACACCATGGTGAGCACTGGGCCCCAGTGCCCCTATGCTCAGGCCACTCCAGGTCATTTTCCAGCCACTAGTGTACAAGTCTGTCCTTGTGACTTCCCCTGATTACAGCCTCCCCGCCTTTCCCCCTCACTCTGGGAGCCAAGCTCAGTAGCAGAACATAGAAAGGCCTATCCTTATTCCATGGACAGTATGACTTCTCTGTTTTCTATTGTAAATAGTTTACTGAGTTAATTAAATTAGAAAGTTGAAATCATGGGTTGATATTCCATTCCCAATTTTAAGGATCAGCAACTATTTGCTGCTGAAGATGACAGATGACTTGTTTCCAGTTTGCCTATTTATTTTGGTGCAAACCTGTATTCTCCTTATCCCAAAATATCTGGCCAGAATATTCTCTGTAATTTATCAGTCATTTACTACTCTTTCCTAATAATTGTTAATGTATAAAATGTTGGAGTTACACGTCCTCTTCAGTATCTATTCCTCTGAAATTCCACAGTAGAGAGTGAGTTGCTGGTTTATAACTTCAGTAACTTGATGCATTTGAGAAGGGTCAGACAGCAGTCATTGCTCTGAGGATAATGTACTTACTATTTTGTTTTTCCAGTTCAGATTAATCTCCACCTGACAGAGTGACTTGTACTTCACCTCACTCAATGATTGGGAAAGGCCCTTTCAAAGACAGAAGGAATGATTCCTAATAATTTTGAGTCCATAGGGAGATGGCAGGCTTTGATGGCAGACAGACACGCTGTACGGCCTACAAGTGTTAATACATCCTTTTTCGGTGTTTTCCTTGTAGGATATTTTGCTGTGGCCGTGGTGAAGAAAGCAGATAAGGACCTCAACTGGAATTCTCTGGTAGGCAAGAAGTCCTGTCACACTGCAGTAGACAGAACTGCTGGTTGGAACATCCCCATGGGCCTGCTCTACAGCAGGATCAACCACTGTCAATTCGGTAAGCGGCTCTGGGAGGGCACTGGGGTCAAGGCCAGCCAGAAAGAGGTACACTGGGAAGAGAGTGGTGTGCTGCCAAATGCGATGGCCCTGGGTCTACAGGAGTTAAAAGTTGATCCCAGTGAACCTCAAGGAAATACCTGAAAGTGATGGTAGGTCTGGGCTGAATCAGAATGTGCTTTTCAGTTGCACATACATGATGGCTTACTTTTCTCTCTCATGAAAAAGATGTGAGGTGAGCAGTTCATGCTGATATGGTCATTAGAAACCCAGGCTCCTTCGCTCTTTATGCTCCACCATTCTGAGCATGAGGCTTCCACGTTTAGGGTCACCCATGGTTGCCTCACGTCCATAACCCAGGAAGCCTCAAGAAGCAAGGAGTGAGAGCAACTTAAAACGTGTGAGTCACCTGCTGTGAACTTCTTAAAGAAGCCATCCGGAAAATCTAACCCGATTACTTTAAGTAACTTCTCATTGCTCAGAACTTACGCACATAGTCACACTTAGTTATAAAAGAAGCTGGAAAATGTCATCTTTTATTTAGGCATGTTTCTGCCCACCTAAAACTGGACCTTTATTTTAAAAGTTAGAAATGGAACTACCATATGATCTAGTAATTCCACTTCTGCATATTTATCCAAAGAAAACAAAAACATTAACTCAAGAAGATATATGCACCCTTATGTTCACTGCAGCATTATTTACAATAGCCAACTCATGGAGACAACCTAAGTATCCATCGATGGATGAATGGATAAAGAAAATGTGAGATACACACACACACACACACACACACACACACACACACACACAGAGGAATATTATTCAGCCATTAAAAAAAGGAAATTTTTGCTGTTTACCTTTTGCAACAACATGGATGGACCTTGAGGGCATTATGCTAAGTGAAATAAGTAAGACAAGTAAAGACAAATACTGTATACGTATAATCTCACTTATATGTGGAATATCAAAACACACACACACACACACACACACACACACACACACACCCCGAGCTCATTGATACAGAGAACACAGTGGTGGTTGCCAGAGGTCAGGGGTGGGGTTGGGCGACATGAGTAAAGGAGGTCAAAAGGTACAAACTTCCAGTAATAAAATAAATAAGCCATGAGGATGTAATTTACAGCATGGTGACAATAGTTAATAATGTTGTGTTGCTATCTGAAAGTTGCTAAGAGAAATCTTAAAGTTCTCATCACAAGGAAAAACTCTTTATGACTGTACAGTGACAGATATTAACTAGACTTACTGTGGTGATCATTTCACAATATATTTGCAATTATTATGTTATACACTTCAAACTAATATAATGTTAAATGTCAATTATATATCGATAAAAAATAATTAATGGAGAAAAAAAATTTAAAAACTAGATCTTTGTTACCAAGGGACAGAGGGAAATGGCCATTGGGTCAGCTGCTACAATCCCTGCCATAGGGCTTTCTAGGCAATGTGAGTGTGCGGATCCTCGGGTGTCTTTAAGGTCTTGGCAGTCTCACTGAGCGACTGCCCAGTTCCTAGGCCCCTTCCAAGGAATGGAAATCCGTATATTCTCTGTCCTCAGAATATCTTCAGGTATGAGCTTAGTTACACCCCCTAAAAACCTGTGTAAGTTCACCCCAGACAAATGTTTTTTATACATTATTTACATCAACTTCTTGAGTACGTCCTCTCTGCCACCTCCAAATATGTGCAATTGATTTAAAAGGAGAGACCTCTTAAAAACAGGTATGAACCTGATGAGTCCTGTGTGTGGAGACTGGAGAGGAGATCACACTTCTGCACCAGGGTGTTCTATGACACCAATGTGACAGGAAGCAAGGAGTGGCTGGAGTGACACTCAGAAGTTCTGGTTCCCAACTAGTAAGGGTACCACCTCTGCTCTCCTGAGTCTCCTGGCAGTTTCACAGCCATGAAAGAACACCTGAGTTATGACTAAAATTCCCCAGCCCTTTTCTGAGCTTGGAGTTCTAAGTTCTATTAAAGCCTCTTCTAATAAATGGCAGGGAAAGGTGACATCTGAAAATAGGTGGCACAAGCTCAGGGAGTGAGACCTTCCATTTTATTCCATTCATGTCAACTTCTATGTCATTTCCATCTCTTCTCTCTTTTGATAAGTGATGACACTATCAGGGTGCCCATGGAATCTCCTCCACTTGAATCATAGGGTCACTAACTTCTCTTTCTAGTCTTAATTAAGTTTGTTTTTAAAGTCTACAGCCTGGCAGGTCCAGAGTTATTGGCACAATGAATATGTTCTATCTGTCTTGGGCCATACACACCTGTTATGCGTTAGATGAAGCTGACTTCCTCCTGTCCTTCTGCACAGATAAAATTTTCAGTGAAGGCTGTGCCCCTGGGTATGACCGAAGCTCCAGTCTCTGTGCTCTGTGTATTGGCTCGGCCAGTGGTCCAGGAAAGGAGTGTGAGCCCAACAACAATGAGAGATACTATGGCTACACGGGGGCTTTCAGGTAACTCTTACAACCTAGCTATGAATAGATTAATACCCTCAGCTCTGACAAGATTCCTTTTTAGGAACTAAGGTGAGATTCTTATGTTTCTGGCTTGTTAGTCCTACATGTATCAGGGTGCCACCTTTAGCAACCATATGTAGAACCTGTGCGAAGGGGCATCTGGGCCCCTCCAGGACACGGTCTCCAGATCTGGTTGTCATAGACAGCAAAGATTGGCAGTATGATGCAAATTAAAAGGTCTCAACTGAGGGTGACTTGCCTCCCAGGGGACATATGGCAGTGTCTGTAGACGTTTTTGATTATCTTATCAAATGGGGCTGGGGTGGATGGGGAAGGGTGCTACTGGCATCTAATTGGTAGAGGCTGCTAAACATCCTGCATGCATAGGGCAGCACCCTATAACAAAGAGTGATCTGGCTCAAAGGAACCCTGCTATAGCTGAACATAGGAGTCAGGGGTCTGGCTCATGCTCTTCCAAGCACCTCTGGGGAACCTACCACCATACTCACTTGGAAATATACAGACGTACTCTACGTTCTCGACTACAATTCTCATGGAGTGTTTTATCAATTTTTTTTTTTTAAATTGGGGAACAGTGTGTTTCTCCAGGGCCCATCAGCTCCAAGTCGTTGTCCTTCAATCTAGTTGTGGAGGGCGCAGCTCACTGGCCCATGTGGGAATCGAACCAGCAATCCTGTTGTTCAGAGCTCACGCTCTAACCAACTGAGCCATCCAGCTGCCCCATAGTTATAGAGATATCTGTGCACCTTATGACCTTAATACTTTTTTACTATCCTTTCTGATTCAGGCCTGTGTTACTTAATAGTTCAAGAATCATCAACTACACAATGATGGTAGTATTGTAATTGAACTTCTCAGTAGTGAAGGAAAAAACAAAGGTTATCCCATTTTACCAGTTAGAACAACCATGTGAGTTAGAGTAAGTACAATTTACAGTCCACACATTTCCAGTTTTACAAAGTAGAGTGTGAGTAAGGAATCACCTTCCTGGAAAACTACCTTCTGATATCTGTGTTGATGCTAAGAAAATAATGTAGCTGTCTCTGTTGGAGAAACTGTAGCAGCATTTAAGATTTAGTGTGTGGAACTGATACTGTATAACTACAAAGCAAATTGGGGATTTCATTTTCTTTTTATTACTTACATTAGTAATATTTAAGATTAGGGATAATAGATTAGTGATAATCTATTATTGGTAATAAGAGGAGATTAGTGATAGAATGGGAGTCACAAATGCCGATATTAGATGGCCAGCCCTAGATCTATAAGGCAGCCCTCCCGAGTGACAGATGTGTCTCACTGACTTCCTTTCTTCTCTTTCCTTGTCTGGCCCTCTGCAGGTGCCTGGTTGAGAAAGGAGACGTGGCCTTTGTGAAAGACCAGACTGTCATTCAGAACACTGGGGGTACGTAAAATGTTACTCTGTGCCCTGAATTTTTGCCTTTCGTATGTGTGCTATTTTCCCCCTCTAATCAGATTGCATCTTGCAGAGGGCTGAGAACATAGTATTGAATAAAAGCTTAAATTACTGAGTAGAACAAATCAGTTTGGAGAGAACGATGATGGATTTCATTTGGAAGGTACTGAGTTGGAGGGACTGGTAAGAAAGGAAAAGAGAAAAGTTAGAAGGTGAGCGAAGATGTGTGCAGTTACTAGTGGGGGAGAGGCAGGCAATTTGGAGTTTTCTATTAAAACTAAAAGTGTACATTTGGGGAGTGTAGGAAAAGAAGTATTTTAACTTTATATATAAGTAACATTTTATGATAGTGAATTCCTGTATTAGTTGTTCAATTAAATGAAGAAAATTAAATGAAAATCAAATTAAGAAAAAGATTACAATGCAGCAGTTTAGGAGAAACGTAAACTGTAGGTACACATGTTGGAGAATTCCTCTGGAGGAAGGAGCCCAAACCCTGAGAATGGGTGAGATTTTCTTCTTCAGAAGGAATACAGAGAAGATGAGGCAAGGGGCTGAGAATAGGATACGGGCCTATACGCACAGAGGAACGTGCACATTTTCATGCAGAACCAGTGTGAGGGAGTCAGACTTCACATACTGCTGCAGTTTCCAAAGGGCTTTGGGGGGCAAGTTCTTTTACTTGTTGGTACAAGAAGATATAGCACGGAGATTGTCAACCAGTTGAGGGTCACGTTCTTCCTACGCTGGAGCAAGAGGTCCAAATGCTTTGGAATTTAGTAGAAATGAAGATCGTTTTGAATAGTATCCACAGAATATAGTTCACTCTTCCATGGCTGGGTGGAGCGGGTTGGAAGGGGTGTCACTAGGAATTCCTGGTAAGTCGCTTCCTCTCCACGTCACTGTAACTCATGTGTGTACTTCTGCTGGCCACTGGATCCAGGCCCTCCACACGCCAGTGGGCCAGTCCCAACCATCACTGAGGGTGCATTGACCAAAGAACCCTGAAGCTTGGGCTGAGAATCTCTATCTCCAGGAAAGAACCCTGGAAGTTGGGCTAAGGAAAAAAACCCTTCTGCTGTCCCCAGGAAAGAACACTGATGATTGGGCTAAGAATCTGAAGGAGGAAGACTTTGAGCTGCTATGCACTGATGGCACCAGGAAGTCTGTGTCCCAGGCTGAAACGTGCCACCTCGCCCGAGCCCCAAATCATGGTGTGGTCGCAAGGGAAGATAAGGCAGCTTGTGTTCGTCAGATGTTACTTAACCAGCAGGTATGGACCAGCCAGGGCCTCCCACGCTTTCTTTCTGTGTGGATTATTTGTGGGGAGTTCACTGCTAAGTGCAGCCCAGCATTCTCTTTCTGGAAACTAGAATTAAGAGAGTATGGATTGTGGAACTGAGTCTCCCAGGCCTGGCTCTGCTTACATCTCCTGGTCACTGGAGGTTTGTCCCCATCTGATCTGCATGTCCTCAGGTCCAAGCCTCTGCCTTTCTGCTTCTTGCCTTTGACCTTGCTCTGTGGTCCCTCATTTTCCCAACGTCTGCATTTTTTTAAATGGAGGAGACTAATTCTGATTCCCAGCCTTCCTTGATATGCATCATGAAATGCAGATCTGTATTTCCCTTGCTTAAACAGGCTAAGAACCATTCCAACATCTAGAAAAACCCAAGACTCCTACCTCAAGGAGCTTATCCTCTGGGGAAAGCAACCAACCCAGGCCAGCCTTAGTGGGGAAAGGGGCTGCCTCAGTATTCTAATTCTAAAGACTCCTCTACCTACAAACATCACCTTCCCCTGAGAGACAGTTTCCTGCCTATTGATCACCATTAATTTCCTTTTTTAAAAATTAAGACAGCATATCTTTGTGAATCCTCTCAAGGTAAATGATAATAATAATTAGGATTTAATGAAGATTTCCTAGGTACTAAGTAGAATGCTGAGCTCTAAATTTAAATCATTTCACTTATAACCTTAGGAAGCCTGGAGTAATCAAGCCTCTTGCCCAAGACTGGATCAAAAATGTAGTCAAACATGAACTTGTAACAACTACGTGTACCTTCCCTCACTGGGTGGCTCACGTTTAATATCTTCTTTAACAATAACACTTGGAAGGGACTTGTTTCTGTCCTTGTATTTCCTGGAAGCAGCCCCCAAGGCCATGGCCAAGGAAGTGGGGAAGAGAGATCAGAAGTCAGGAGTGGGTGGGAGGGACTTCCCAGAGAAGGGCTGTTTCATGGGGCCTCATGAAAGCGTGGAGCCAGGGCCCCAAATGGGTGACTGACAGGTGCAGGAGGTGGAAAGATTCCCGAGGCATCCTCTGTAGCTTCCCTTTCTTCCCAAAGCTGGTTCCCAGCTTTTAGCTTCCTCCTTCCCATCCACGTGCTCCCAGCTGCTCACTGCCACAGGTCCTCATGCATTTTCTATCCATTTGACAGGAGGAATTTGGAAAAAATGGAACTGTCTGCTTGGGCGACTTTTGTATGTTCCAATCTAAAACCAAGGACCTTCTGTTCAGGGATGACACAAAATGTCTGGCCAATCTTCAGGACAAAACTACATATGAATCCTACTTAGGAGCAGAGTATGTCACGGCCGTGTCTAACCTGAAACAATGCTCAACTTCGAGTAAGTAAGAGGAACAGCATGGGGGAAGCTGCAAAGCAAACTCAGGCAGGGTTCTGGGTGGTGGGTACAAAAGTAGACGTAGGCTGTAGCCCTCAGGAGATGACCCACGGGCAAGATGAAAGAATGAGGGGACATCGTAACCCCAGCATGTACGAAAGACTCCTTGTGTGGGTAAAGAGGACACAAGTTCAGGGCACTGAAGTAGTAAACTGCTTGCCTGGATGTGCAGAATTCCACGTTATTACTCAGAAAAGGAAGAGGTTTCTGTGCCTGTGCCCACTGCTTTTCACTAAACTCCTTTTTTATACAGAGCTGCGTTGTCCCATACGGTAGCCTCGAGCTACATATGGCTATTTAAATTTAAATAATTAAAATTAAACCAAATGAAAAATTCAGTTCCCCGGTCACACCAGCCACAATTCAATACTTCACAGCTACATGTGGCTCTGTATAGGTGAGCAAAGAGAACCTTCCCATTACCGCAGAAAGTTCTTTAACGCAGCACTGCTCCTGAGAGCTTGAACGATGGTAAGTTCTGGAAACTATGAAGTTGCCATGCTACTCATCGAGAACGTCACTTTTCTAAGAATTAAAATACAACCAAACACACCTTTGCACCGTATCTATGTTGGACATCACTGAATCACTTGAAGTCCTTTGGAAGATAAGGGAGAATAACATGTGGTTACAGAGTGACTCTTCTTTAACTTTCGTGTGCATGGCCCTTGAAATGCTGATGCTCGGGCCCTGGGAATACTGAGTCAGGCCCAGGCAGGCCCAGGCATCGTAACAGCTGCCCCACATAATTCTAATGTAAGGAATGCGCTTGCCCACAGCCACTGTTGTGAGCACCCAGGTTACATTTCCCTAACGTAAGTCCTCGCAGAGGGGAGAAAGTCTGGCTGTGCTATTTTCTGCTCCATCCCCAACCCCTTCATGGAAACTGGCGTGTACCAGGTGCTTAGTGCATCTTGCAAAGGTAGTTCCTCACCTGCCTGAAGAGGTCAGAGAGGACAGTCCTCCCGGGCTCCTTGAAGCCACATGGACTCAGGTGTGGGAGCCCCTCCTATAAGACACGAGGTGGGGATGATACAGGGCAGGGCAATCATGTCACCATCCTTGGCATGGGGCACTGCCTGGGGCAGGCACAGAAGCTGAGCAGGCAAGAGGAGAGGCCACTGGGACAATGGCTGGTCCACCCACCAGAAGAGCAGGGCTGTGGTCTGAATGCTTTAGTATCAGGTTTAACTGTTCATTCACTCAACATAAAATAAGTATAGGTAGGTTTTGACTGTCCTACCTTTCTGCTCTGCCCCCACAGAACTCCTGGAAGTCTGCACTTTCCTCGGCATTTAAAATTCTAGAAGGGGTCCACCACCAGATGGAGATGGGAGCTCACGTGACCCATAAGCTGCCCCTGGTCTCGCTGGCCTGAGTGGTTTGGCTGCCTTCATAGTTCAATGTTACCACCTATGCAGGAAATAAAATACAAATTATTGGTTTTATCTTTTAAAAATGTCATTCTTTCCTAAATGTTTGTCCTGGAAGGGTTTCTTTTATACTATCTGACTAAATACACATGCAACCGAGTCCTTCCTTCAGAGCTCAAGAATCACCCGAACCTTCCCACAGCTTTGGTTGTGGTGCCAAAGCCACCCTCCTGGGGACAGTCCAAGTAGGAATTCTTTCACAAAAGGGTCTGCATCGTCATTATAATAAAACCAAGTGTATATCGTTGTGTGTGAGTGTGTGTGTGTGTGTGTGTGTGTGTGTGGCTAGGAAAGGGGCAGGAAGGAGGATGCAGAGTGAGTCATTGAGATGGAGTGTTCAAGGGAGTACAGAAAACGAATATAAAATATTTATATATTTTAAAAATATTGTTAACGAATTGCATCAGGTCCTGATTCTAACTAGTTAGAAAAATGAATCGCTGGAACATCTTGCTAAAACTCATCCCTTGGCCCCGATTCCCATAGCCGTCATTGCCCTGTCTCCTCACCTTCTCAGTCGAGCTCCTGAGAGGTGGAGGCTCACTCTTACCATGCCTCACTTATAACTAATGGCTGTACATATAGAAATCAGTCTTCTGCTCCACTTATTTCCCTGCAGTGATGGTGGCTAAGGTCACCACGCACCTGCCAACTGTGAAAACCAACTGTAGTTCGTTCATTCCTGAGTCAAGTTACTACACTCGATCCAGCGGACCACTCACTCTTCCTTGGAACTCTCCCAACTTCTCTGTCATGGTAGCTCTCTGCTTTGGTTCCTCCTCTCTGTGCCTTTGTGGGCTTACTGTGGGCTCCTGCTGCCAGCCCTGAAGTTGTAAGAAAATCTTCCTGGGGTTCTTCTCTTGACCCCACGCTCTTCTCACTTTCCAGGCTCTAAGTAATGTGAACAACTCCTTGGTATCTTCATCTATATGTATCATTGTGACCCCTGCCTCCAGCAGCCCCCACTCATACCTGATCTATGGATCTATACTGGAGAGCTCTCACAGCAACCAGAAGTCCAACATATCAAAAACGGAGGTGGTCATCCTGCTGCTTCCCTCTCCTGCTTCCTTCATCCAGCTGTTGTTTCCATATATTTCACATCAGCCAAAGTCATGGTCTTCTACCCTCAGAGGCACCATAAAGCAATGAGTCAAATTTCAACTCACTTTTTTCCCTCACTCCATGTCCAATGTCAGCAAGTTCTGTTGATTTTACCTTTTAAATAATTCTCCAGTTTGCCCCTTTATTTGCTAACTCCTAGCACAGCTGCAATTTACACTTAGGGCAGAGCTGCAGATAGGGGTTTCTGGACACAAAAATCCACATCTCTCTTAACTTTCTAGTGTCCAAGGAAACAGGACCCTGGGTCCACTTTTGTGGTCAGGATCTGATGTTGACCTTTTTACACAGAGCCCTACTTTGCTTTGAGCCTATCAACACTCTGCCTTATTTAATATTCACCTCAACTCCACCCTTACCCCAAATTCTGTAACTCTTTTCCTTTGTTTGGTGAGATGCTCCATGGGATGTGGCCTGTCCTACTGCAATGAATCAACACCTAATTTTGTGAACAATGTACTGAGCACTTGCTATGAGCCAGACACTGCTCTAGAAACTGCAAACACAACAGTGCATGCTATAGTCTCTTAAAAAATTCTGCGTATGTTTATTTATTCCTCCCTCTAGACAGCCTTCTTGTACAGAGAAACATAAGTACAGAGAAATGTCTGAAATAATGTTTACCAGATACTATAAGTATAAAAATTAAGGTGATTTGTGGCTTGCTTCTTTGCTTGAGTTTTTAATATAATAAACATGTCTTATTTTAATTATTTTAAAAAAACTCTTCTAAATTTTTTTTTTTTTTTCCAAAGAGACAGAGTTAAAGAGATAAGCCAGAGTAGGGGAATCACATGATTGGTGTCCCTGAGTCTGAGATAGGTTCCTTTGTGCGTTGGAACTATTGGGAACAGGAGAGTAGGGAAACACAAGTCTGGTGAACGAGATATTTTAATGAATGGAAAAGAAGGAAATATTGTCTCACTACGTTTGTTTTGTTGTAATTCTCCGTGTGCTATTTGAATCAAAGAGCAGAGTACTTGCAGGAAGCGGCAGTCTGTATCTGCCCGTCCTTCCTGTGTGATTCATCCCCGCAGAGCTCCTGGAAACCTGTTGTGTCCACTAGGTGGAGACAGGAGAGGACAGGAAGCCGCTGATCCCATACTCTCCTGCTCTCTTTCCTGAGAATGGCAGCAGCACCTTCTGACTTGAATGTGGAAGGTGTGCACATTTCTTCTTCCTTCTTAATACCCAGGAAACAAATTGAAGAAAAAAAAAAAGACTGACTTGTGAAACCCTTTTTTTTTTATCATTCCCAAATTTCATCACCAAGGTGTCACTTTTTTATTCGCATAGCTCTTACGAAAAATCCTTACACAGTTAGGACAGTTTACAGTACGTGTTCTCCATGTCTGGCCCTCCCTCCTTCCCTGCATTTTTAGTCCCTAACAGAGGAATCAATGGTTATTACAAAGGGTGTGTGTGTGTGTGTGTGTGTGTGTGTGTGTGTGTGTGTGTACCAAGTAGGGGTTAGGTCTGTAAGAAAGAAAAGAAATAGAATGTGGTAAGATCACTGTCAGTTCTTATAGTTTTAATTGACAGTGCTAATTTAAAGTATAACAGTTGGTTTATTTACTTCAACCTCACATCCTAAACATCCTTCCTTAATTTGGGGTCCCTATTGCCTACATTTATCAACAACATTCCTGGAAAATGAATTGTACTACGTCAGAGCACATAGTTAAACATAGAAAGTCCAACTGCCTGGGATAAATGGGTAAGTTACTTATCTCCTTGCCTCAGTTTGCCCTCTGTAAAACTGGGATCATGGGACATTGTGAAGATTAAACAAATTAATAAAAGTATTTAGGACAATGCCTGACACTAGAGCAAGTACTCAATAATTAGCGATTATTCTCATTACCCACCCTCACCTTCCAGTCTTGCTTCCATACCCATGTCCCCACCCCCACCTTTACCCTGCTTTTTCTTCTGAGCTCACTTTTCACTCAAGTTCCCATCACAGGATCCTCTCTATTTTAAGAGATGCTGCTGACCACTTCCAGGACATGTTTTACTCCTGTGTCACTGATTCTTCCTTCTTAGGCTCCTTTGTGGGTTCCTTTCTCCTTCTCACTCTTCAATGCTCACCATGATTTTAATGACCATATGTATATAGGACTCCCAAATGAAAACCTAGCACCTATTGCTGAAACTTTACATTGGTTTCCTGTATCACCTACTTGATATAAGATTTTTAATTTCCCCAAGGCAGCTGAAATTCAATATATGCGTATACAAAAGAGGCAATTTTCAGTCTGGCTATGTCCGCAGCTTCAAAGTCTCTCCAACTGAGTGTTGCAATTCACTTTCCCAGTAACCGACACCCTCTGCTTCAGATGCAGTCTTGATAATTCTCCTCCTTAACTCAGCATGTCCAGTTAATTACCACATCCTGTGTACTTTCCTTCTAAACATCTCTCAAATCTCTGCCCTCCTTTCCATACCTACCTCTGTTCCTGGGTCAGACCCTGTGCGTCTTTTGCCAAAACACTGCAAAAGCCCCCAGCTGGTCACCCTGCCTCCAGTCTTCTCCATTGCCATGCCAATCATCTGTGTTACCGCCAACTGAAACTTCTTATTGCTCTGTATAAAGTCTCGGTTCCTCAGCACAGCACACAGTTCCTTCAAGTCTGGTTCCTGCCAACCTTTCTTGTTTCATCTCCTGCCACTTTGGCTGAAATGACACCTGCTTAGTGACAGAGACTGCAAACTGGTAGCCCTGAGGCTGACCACTTCTGGTTCGCTAAAGTGTTTTATTTGGGCTCCAAGTTTTTTAATGTTTCCCATTACTTGCTGAAATTTAAAAAGTGGAAAATTTCCCATTAACACCTGCCTTTATGGCTTCTCTTGAAAAGCTGGAAGAACTGACCACCTGGGTCCCACATACCTGCCTGGCAGAGTTGTGACTGCCCTTTTGGGTAGGAATGACAGCTGCAGTTCTCAAAAGCCCCCACCCCTCCTACCGATTTTCATGACTGCTTCCATAGACCTTTTAGGTGCAGCCCTGGATTGACAGTGTAGGGACACCGAATTGCTCCCTTTCTTTTGTACAGAGCACCCTTGCTCCTTGAACGCCGGAGAGGAACTCGTCTTTCCTAGCTCAGTTCCGGTCACTTTCTTCCAGGAGCATTTCTCTGAATCCATGATGAACTAAGTGTCCCTTTCTGTATTCCCATATCGCACCGTACATCCTCTGTCACATCCCATGCCACATTATATTCAGGTTAAATGTTTGTGTAATGCTTGAATTCCTCACAAGACTCCCCTCACAAAGGGAACGACTGGATATCCTCAGTGATTTCTTGAGCCATTCATTTTATTCATTCTGTCAACAACCATGAAGAGGGTGGCGACATTTGGCTCATGTCTTAAAGGATAAGTGTGTCGCTCATGAAATACCTGCGGCTGCCATCTCATTTCGTAGGAGCGATGTCCGTGAGAACTACAACTCCCATCAGGACCTTCGGGATCGCGGCCCTCGAAGGAGGACATACAACTTAGGAACTACCACTCCCGTGATGCTCCGCTTCAGACGTCTGCGCAGCGCCTAGAGACACGTTGCTTTTGCGGCGCTGGAGACCACGCATCTCAGCATGGCTTCCGCGGACTCCCGGCGAATGGGGAATGGTGGCGGTGTCGGGGGAGCCTTCCAGCCCTACCTAGACTCCTTGCGGCAGGAGCTGCAGCAGAGCGACCCGACGCTGCTGTCAGTCGTGGTGGCGCTTCTCGCGGTGCTGCTGACGCTAGGTAAAGTGGCAGCGGGTGCCGGGCGGGAGAGTCCGGGCTGGGACTGGGAGGATGTGGGAGGAAGGCACCTGGGGAGCGTTTAGAGTGGGAGACTCACTCCTTATGCCACCCTGCCCTCTGCTTGAAGCAGCGGGAGCAGCGCTGCGTTAAAGCGGATCCCCCGCGACCCCCGGAGTGATGGTCCTTGGGGCACGGGTTATTCTTCTTCATCGGCCCTTTTTACCTGAGTGCGTGGTCCCCCCCTCCCGTCTCACCCCCCATTGCTTTTACTACCAAGACACCCAGGGTCTCTGCTTCAGGTTTGAGAGTCCTGTGTTTGCGAGCTCGGCGCTGGGGATATAGAGTTAATAAAACAAGATTGCACTTGAATCCACAGTGAGGGTAGTAGGTGCAGACGGAAAAGTTGACAGTTGACAGTGGCTAACTCAGTGGGGTTGACTCAGTGGGGTCCCTAACAACAATAACGATTATAATGGTGGTAATAACAGTAACAGTAAGTTCCAGGTGACTGAGCTGTTCAGTGGTAGACTTCAGTTAATTTCCCCACCCAGCCATGCACTCATATTATTGATAATCAACGCGTAATTTGGGTTGTTTTTCTCTATTCCACAGTGTTCTGGAAGTTCATCCGGAGCAGAAGGAGCAGTCAAAGAGCTGTTCTTCTTGTTGGCCTTTGTGACTCCGGGAAAACATTACTCTTTGTCAGAGTAAATGCTTTGATTTACATCTCTCTTAAACTTGATAGGAAATTTTAGGGCATCCCATTATTCCTGTGAAGCCACGGTTTATTTTGGAAAAGAAGCTGATGCTGACAAATTTGGGGGTTAATTCTTGACTCACCTGGGAGGACAAAAAGACTTGAAAACTCATACGTTGGAATTCTTTGACCATTTCTATTTCCTTGCACTTGCCAGATACTGATATTTAGTCCTTATCCCATTTAAGGACTTTACGTAACTACTTTCATGCCGTGGCCAAGAATGCCAGAACAACTGAAGAGGTAGAAGACAGTAACCTGTATATGCTGTATAATTCATTGTATAATCTCTCCTGAGAGCTTGTCAAAGAAACTTTTTCAAAGGATGATTCTTTGACATATTGAGCTAATTAGGCTTCTTTTCCCTATTTATTTTTAATCTATTTAGTGTTTTTAACTGGTTTTTCTTTGCTGTGAAGAGTAGCAGAGATTTTCTCATTATTACTCCTTTTGAGAGTATAAATTATTTCCTTTCCACTAAAGAAATATAATCTTTAATCATTTTTAATGATTAAAAATGTTTATGGAGCGTTAGTAAATTTGGCCACTAAACATTTGAAACTATTATTTGAAAATAATAGTGTTTTTTGTCCCCATCTCTTCATTGGGAAGAAGGGAATGAAGTTTGCAATTCATTAGATTTTTCTACGAGTAAAAGGCAAAAAATCATATGTGCTTTTCAACTAGGGGAGTTAGAACAAAAGTGCTCTCAAGATTTGCTATTTAGGTGTTTACTCTGATCTCCCCCATATTATTATTATTCCTTTTTTTTTTTTAACAGTTGTTAACGGGCCTTTACAGAGACACTCAGACTTCCATCACTGATAGCTCTGCTGTGTACAGAGTCAACAATACCAGGGTAAGGGATTCCTAGAATGTTGGGAGTCTGACAATTTTACTTCACTTGGGTGTGTCAGGAAAAGACATTTCTAGGATAAATTATTCTAAGGGTGTGGCTTATTTTTAAGGGTAAATATAGACCATGTGTCAAATTCTGTTCTTCACCATCCGAGCAACGAATTTCATCATGCCCTCCCCTGCTTTGTTGTACCTCATGTACACTGATGTCACATCACATTTTATTAGTTTTTGTGTCTGTGTCTTCTTTACAACTTTACCTTGAGTTCTTAAGGGTGAGCATTAAACCTTTTGCTTTTCATTCATGTTTTGAATATGTAATACATGTATATGGGACAAAAATTCAAAAAGTTAAAAAGGTTATTTGGTGAAAAGTAATTTTGCCTTTCCTGTCCCTACTATCTGGTCTTCTCCTTAACAGGTAGTAACTTCCCATTTTCCTGTGTACTCTTCCAGATTGTCTATGTATTAATATATATGAACATATCTGTATATCCTTTAATTTTTTTCTTTTAACACTGTTCTGAGCATTGTTTGATTGATTGATTGATTTTTGAATTTAGCAATATGACTGATACATGGTTTGATTTTTGTTTTTTCTCCCTCATTTGTACCTGCTTGATTTATGAGCTGCACAGTATTCCGTTATGTGGCTGCACCATACAATTAATGTCTTATTTAATAAGAACCTTATTAACAGACATTTAGTTTGTTATAATCTTTTGCTTTTACAAACAGTGTTGTAGTGGATATCTTAAAGAGTATACATGTGACTATCAAAAATACCAACAAGGAATCATGAGAGGACTTTTTACATACCTTTGTAGCTCCAGGATGTCGATAATGACTGCCAAACCAATTTTAATGCTTAATGAGTATTTGGTGAGTGAATGGAGAGATGTCTGGGTAGCTGGTTGATGAGATAGGTGTATAGATGGATGAATTAGAATGGTGTTCTTAGAGACCTTGTCCCCTTCTTGTGTCCCCCTACTTTTCTGGTGCCTCTAGAATTAAACATTGCAAGCAAAGATAAAGAGACATCATTTAAAATGTCTTAGAGATATTTTTTCTTTTTTCAGTAATGACAGTCTTTCTAGCCCAGTCCTTTTTTAAACTCTCAAGGATTCAGATTTTGAAATTTCAGGTATGGGAGATCTTTAATTCTTGGGGCACTTGTACCAGATTTTTTAAGTGGGGTATTCCAGGGTATGCCTTAGACCTGTACTTTCCTGTAGAGTTGCCACTGGCCACGTGTGACTATTAAACACCTGAAATATGACTGGTCCACATTGAGCGGTGCTGTAAGTGTAAAATATACACTAGCTTATGAAGAGTTGAAATGAAAAAAAGAATGTAAAATACCAATGATGTCTTGATTTTTTTTTTATTATGTTAAAAGGGTAATACTTTAGTTACTCAATATGTTGGATTAAAAACTTTTAAAAGTACTTTTACCTATTTCTTTTTGTTTTTTTTAATGTGGCTTTCAGAAAACTTAACATTATATATATGAGACTTGTATATTTCTATTGAATATGTAGAACATTCCTCCCTTCTGTTTTTTACTTCTCTCACCCCCTCCCACGTTCTCTCTCTCTCTCTCTCTCTCTCTCTCTCTCTCTCTCTCTCTCTCTCTCTCTCTCTCTCTCAATAGTAATATATCTTCTAGATTGTTTATACTGTGTGATGTAGTGCTAAATATGAAATGTGGTAGTGGGTCCTAAACTGAGGTCCCTAGACTCTTTACCAGTATTTTTCTTTTTTAAAAAGGATAATACACATTTTATATTTACCCATAAAAGACTTCACAGACTAAGTGACAGGTCATAATGCGCCCAGCTGTAATTATGTTAAATCTATGCATGATGCTGACCTCCTTCTGCTGAACAGTGGTTAAGGCTGGCTGTGGATAAAGGAGAACATCTGCGAAACGATCCAGGGGTCTGACTTAAGTGGGTGCTTAAAGAGTCTGTTCAGTAAGGGCATAACCCCTCCCTGTATCAATGTCATCTGGATCAAGAATTGACGGAAAATACTGACAGAGTTGGAATAAATGATGTGTCTAGTAGACAAATACTTACAATTAAATTATGGTGGAAATGTAAAAGAATGTTTTGTTACAAAGATTGGGAATCCCTATAATGGTAAATGCTATATGGTAACGTATAGGTTCTTATGTTATTTAGTTTGTGAATATTTATTACTGTTTTCACATGTTTGGCTTTTATTCACACTGGTATAGTTCCCCAGCCTCAGATGGACCACATTGTCCTGACTCCCCCAGACAGGGTCTGTTTTCTCATGTACCCTCAGAACATTTATCAAAGTTGTAATTTTACAGTGTGTTGCTCTTTCTGATTATAAGCCCTGTTAGAGCAGGGACCCTGTCTGTTTTTGTTCGCTGTTCCTTGACTGATGATTTATAAATAGAAGCTACTTGAGGACGTTTGTTTGATTCATTAATTAATTATGAGTGAACATTTTTTTGAGTAATTAATTGGCCACTCTTCGGGTATCTGAAATTGGATAAGAATGGTTTATATTGTGAAAGTGAATCAGGACTGAAGCATTAATTTAATGTTACTGCTGCCGTCCTTAGGGCTCTAGCCTAACCTTGATTGACCTCCCTGGCCATGAGAGCTTGAGACTTCAGTTCTTAGAGCGGTTTAAGGCTTCTGCAAGGTAAGTAGGAAATGGGATGGGCTTGTCTGAAATCTGTATATTAAGGCCCCCATGTTTGCTGTGGAGGTGTTCGGGAGGCAGACGGATATCCTAGAGTAGAAAAGCGTGGACCCTGGGCTCAGCCATTTCTGGGTTGCCAGCCCACCCTCATGGATTTTATGAGGATGACATGAGAGAATGTTGGAAGTGTTTCTCAGGGTGTTCAGAAAGTGCTAAACCTTGTCATGTAATTCTTCAGTATTCTTCTAATGTTGCTGACGCTTATTTCCTAAAATTCTTGTGCTGCTGCAGTTTAAAATGCTGTGTTTTTGTTTAGTCTCTAACCCTGATAAGAACCTACAAGGAAAATCAGTATATCACATTTCATTGATTTTTAAAACACATTTTGTATATGAAATTGGAATGCTGCTCATAGTTGATGGTGTTATAGTTTAATTGGCAGTATTTTCTCTTTCTTAGTTGTATTTGAAACAATGTCTTTTATTTGATGGAATCTTAGGTTTGATGGAATGAGGTCGTTTCTTATTTTTTGAAGATGTGTGGACTTATACTTTGTTGTTGCTTCCTTGCCCACAAGAGGGTGATGATGAACAATCTAGTACAGATGAGACTGTTGTGATTTCAAAAGAACAAAACAATTTTTAGGGAAGTTTTAGGTTCATCGCAAACCGTGAACAGAAGGGACAGAGATTTCCCGTGTACCCCAGCCCCCATGCATGCGTAGGCTCCCCTATTGTCAATGTCTTCCACCGAATTCATTCATTTATATAACTGATGAACCTATATTGATGCATCAGAATCTCTGTTTTACATTCGGATTCACTCTTGGTGTGTAAATTCTACGAATTTGAACAAATGTATAATGACACGTATCCACCATTCTAGTATCATGCAGAGTAGTTTCACGGCCCTAAAAATCCTCTGTGCTCCAATTCATCCCTCTCTCTCCTCTAACCCCTGACAAGCACTCATATTTCTACTGTCTCCATAGTTTTGCTTTCTCCAGAATGTCATAGTTGGAATCATACAGTACATAGCCTTTTCAAGTGGCTTCTTTCCCTTCCCAATATGCATCCAAGTTACTTTCATGTCTTTTCATTGCTTGATAGCTCATTTCTTTTTAGTGCTAATGTGCCATTGTCTGGATGTACCACAGTTTATCTATTCATTCACCTACTGAAGGAGATCTTGGTTGCTTCCAAGTTTTTGCAATTCTGAAGCTGCTATAAACATCCATGTGCAGGTTTTTGTATGGACTTAGATTTTGGGTAAATATCAAGGAGCACCACTGTGGAATCATACGGTAAAAGTATGTTTAGTTTTGTGCAAAGTTGCCAAACTGCCTTCCAAAGTGGCTGTATCATTTTGCATTCACGTCAGTAATGAATGAGAGTTCCTGTTCCGCATTTTCACAAGCATTTAGTGTTGTCAGTGTTCTGGATTTTAATAGGTATATAGTGCCGTCTGATTGTTGTAATTTGCATTTCCCTGATGACATGATGTGGAGCATCTTTTCAGATTATCAATCTATTTTGTTTGAAGTGTCTGTAAAGATCTTTGACCCATATTTTAATTGGGTCGTTTATCTTCTTAGTGTTGAGTTTTAAAAGCTCTTTATATATTTTGGATAGCAGTCCTTTATCAGATACAACTTTTACAAGTATTTTCTCCTAGTCTGTGGCTTGTCTTCTTTTTCTCTTGACAGTGACTTTTGTAGAGTAGAAATTTTTATCTTTAATGAAGTCCAGTTTATTGATTCTTTTCATGATTGTGTCTTTGGTGTTGTATCTAAAACTCATTGCTTAACATCATCTAGATTTTCACTAAGATCATCTAGATTTTGTCCTGTGTTATTTCCTTGGAGTTTTATAGTATTGTAGTTTACATTTAGGTATGTGATCAGTTTTGAGTTAATTGTGTGAAAGGTGTAAGGTCTGTATCTAGATTCATTTTTTTTTTTTGCGTGTAGATATCTACCTATTCCAGCACCATTTGTTGAAAAGACTATTTTTCTTCCATTGTATTTATTGCCTTTGTTCTTTTGTCAAAGATCACTTGACTATGGGGGTCTCTTTCTGGACTCTCGTCTGCTGTATTGACCTGTTCTTTCTTTAATACCACACTGTATTGATTAGACAATGTCAGCCCTCTGACTTTGTTCTTCAATATTGTGTTGGCTATTCTGGGTCTTTTGCCTCTTTATGTAAACTTTAGAATCCATTTGTCAATATTCACAAAATAAATTGCTGAAATTTTGGTTGGGATTGCATTGAATACGTAGATCCAGTTGGGAAGAACTGACATGCTGACACTACTTAGTCTTCCTATCCATGAATGTGGAATATCTCTGTTTACCTAGTTCTACTTTGATTTTGTTAATCACAGTTTTGTAGTTTTCCTTACATAGAGCTTGTACATATTTTCTTAGATTTATACCAAAGTTTCATTTTTTTGGATGCTAAGGTAAATGGTATTGTGTTTTTAGTATCAAATTCCATTGTTCATTCTTAATATTTGAGAATGCAAATGACTTTGGTATTAACCTTGTATCCTTTCATGTGCCAACAAAAACATTTTTATTTCTTCCTTCTTAATCTATATATGTTTTATTTCCTTTTTTTATCTTAATGGCTTAGCTAGGAATTCCATACAATGTTCCAAAAGCAGTGGTGAGAGGGGACATCCTTGCTTTGTTCTTTGTCGTAGAGGGAAAGCATCAAATGTCTCACCATTAAATACAATATCAGCTATATGTGTTTTGTAGATATTCTTTATCAAGTTGAGGAAGTGCCCTGCTATTCCTAGTTTACTGAAAGTTTTTTGTCATGAATGGATATTAGATTTTGTCAAATGCTTTTTTGTATCTATTGATATGATCATGTGGTTTTTCTTTTGTAGTGTATTGATGTGATTGATTACATTAATTGATTTTAGAATGTTGAACCAGCCTTGCATACCTGAGATAAATCCTACTTGGTTATTGTGATACTGTAATTTATAATAAGAAATATATATTTGATCTTCTTCCTGTTTCTGGCACAGAGCGCCTAAAATCCTTGGAATTTCCTAAGTATGAGAGCAATAAAGGTCATTTATTGTGTTAATGAACTGACTTTTGGAAAGCACCTACAGATGGGATCTTGTTGCCAGGAGAACCACCTTTCCAGTCCCATCCTGAGAGGAGAGGGGCTAAAGTTTGAATCAGTCGCCTTGTCCAATGATTTAATCAGCCATGCCTAAGTAGTTATGCCTCCGTAAACACCCAAAGGGTGGGGTTTAGAGAGGTCCCAGGTTGGGGAACCAGGATGCTTCCACATGCCACCATGTAGGACCCAAACTCCACGGCAACAGAAGGTCCTTTGTTCAGGACCTCGTCCTGTGTATCTCTTCATCTGGCTGTTGATTTGTATCCTTTAATATCCTTTGTAATAAACCAGTAATTTAATGAATAAATAGGTTTACTGAGTTCTGTGAGCCACTCAAACAAATTAATTGAATCCAAGGAACAGGTCATGGGAACCTCTGATTTATAGCCCATCAGAAATACAGGTAACAACCTGGACTTGGGACTGGCGACTGAGGTCTGCTCTATCCAATTAATCGAACCCAAGGAGGGAGTTGTGGGAACTTCCCGTATGTGGCCAGTCAGTCAGAAGCACAGGTAATAACCTGGGCTTGTGAATTCACATCTGAAGTGGAGGGCAATCTTGTGGGACTCAGCCCTTAACCTGGGGAATCTTAGGCTATCTTCAGGTAGATAGTGTCAGAATAGAGTTGAATTGTAGGACACCTAGCTGGTGTCAGGAATACTGTTTGGTGATGGTGGGAACCCTCATCCCCTACGTTGGAATTGGGTCCAGAACCTATTAGTTGTGGTGTATAATTCTTTTCATACATTTTTGGGTTTGATTTTTTAATATTTTGAGTATTTTTACATCTGTGTTCATGAGAGGTATTTGCCTATAGTTTTATTTTCTTCCAGTGTCTTTGGTTTTGGTATTAGAGAAATGCTGACCTATAGAATGAGTTAGAAAATATTCCCTTTCGCTTCTATTTCTGAAAGAGATTGTAGAGAGTTGTTATGTTTTATTTTTAAAAATTTGTTTAGTTGACATCTAACAATGTATAAACTTCCTTAAATGATTGATAGAATTTACCAATGAATCTATGTGTACCTAGTGCTTTCTGTTTTGGAAGGTTTTTAATTATTGATTTAGTTTCTTTAATAGATTTAGGCCTATTCAGATTGTGTATTTCTTGTGTGAGTTTTGGCAGGTTGTGTCTTTCAAGGAATTAGACCATTTCACCTAGGTTATCAAATTTGTCAGCATAGAAGCATGGTATTTATTACCCTTTTAATGTCCATGGGATCTGTAGTGATATCTCTTTTCATTCCTGATATCAGTAATTCATGTCCTCTCTCTTTTTTTCTGTAGTTAGCCTGGCTAGAAGTTTATCAATTTTATTGATCTTTTCAAAGAACCATCTTTTGGTTTTGTTGATGTTCTCATTGATATCCAGTTTTCAATTTCATTGATTTCTGCTCTTTTATTATTTCTTTCCTCCTGCTTACTTTAGATTTAATTTGTTCTTAATTTTTCCAGCTTCCCAAGGTAGAAACTTAGATTATTGATTTTTGGGTCTGTCTTCTTTTCTGATATATGCATTCAATGCTATAAATTTCACAGGGTATAGAGTTCTATTGTTGGGATTTTTCTCTTAAACACTTTAAATATTTCACTTCACTATTCTTGCTTGCATGGTTTCTAGGAGAAGTTGGATGTAATTCTTATTTTTCTCTATAGATAAGAGTTCTTTTCCTAACTTTTTTGGGGTTTTTTTCTTTTTCTTTGATTTTCTGTAGTTTGAAAATATGTCTAGGTGTAGTTCTTTTGGTATTAACCCCGCTTGGTGTTCTCTGAGCTTCCTGTGGTTTCTGTGGATCTGTGATTTGGTGCCCGACATTAATTTGGGGGAAATTCCTAGTCATTATTGTTTCAAATACTTCTGTTCCTTTCTTCTCCTAAAATTCCCATTACATATATGTTACATCTTTTGTAGTTGCTGCACAGTTCTTAGATGTTCCTCACCCTCGGTGCAGCCAACAATGGTGGGTTCGACCAACCACGGATTGAAAATATTCGGGAGGGAAAAAAGTTATGTTGTTACTGATGTGTACTGTGTTAGGCCTATGATGGTTGTGTCTGTACTGAACATGTACAAACTTTTTTCTTGTCATTTTCCCCTAAACAATACAGTGTAACAACTCTTTACATGGCATTTACATTGTATCGGGTATTACAAGTAATCTAGAGATTATTTAAAGTACATGAGAGGGTGTGCATATGTGTAGGTTATATGCAAATACTATACCATTTTATCTAAGGGACTTGGACATCCAAGGAGTTTGGTGTCTGTGGCACGGTTTGGGGGGGTCCTGGGACCAATCCCTTGTAGAGACCGAGCGACGACTGTATATGTGATGCCATGTGCACATACCTGCATGTGAGTGTGTTCTGTGTTATTCATTAGGATTGAATTGGACAAAATTAAGGATACAGTTTTTCAATTTAATGTTGCACTGTGGCATGCTCACATGCCTGTTTTTCTCTTTCCCCCTCCAGGGCTGTCGTGTTTGTTGTGGATAGTGCAGCCTTCCAGCGAGAGGTGAAAGATGTGGCTGAGTTTCTGTATCAAGTCCTGGTTGACAGTATGGGTCTGAAAAACTCCCCAGCATTCTTAATTGCCTGCAATAAGCAAGGTAACACCATGGGGGTTTTTTTGCCTCTAATAACAGGTTTTTCTGGGATAGCAAATAAGAATTAATATAGTTATCTACAATTGTTATTATTCAGGGTGAGAGACAACTGCTAATGGATTATAAATTGAAGGATTTTTAAATCTGAAAATACATATGCCTGCATTTTCATTAGTCTTCTTACCAGGCTGTTCTAAGGAATGACAAAGGATTATTAATTTATTAATTTTATTAATAATTATTAAGGTACTAATTTTTCTTTGATACAGTGTTGTTTTTTTAATTATAAATCATGTTACTTTCCCTTGTTAAGTTCATCAGATTGACAATATGTCATACCAGATAAACAGTTGTGGAGGAACAGATAGAGTCTCTCACACAAGTTTACCATCCAGCACATTTCATTAAGGGGAGCTTGCTTGCACTGGTTGTTTTTCTTTAATCTCATAGCCATTAAAAACTTTTAATCACATCCAATGAAACTAGGCTTCAGTTTCATTACCTCTAAAATAAGATAGATTAGTTGATCTTTACAGGCCTCTTTCAGATCTAAAATTCTGATTCTGTGAAAAGCCCAGCACATTTCTCAGAAGTGAGCAGGTAATTAACAATGCCTAATCAGGAATTGGTCTTAGGAGCATGACCTGACCTTCTCTTTATTCCTTCTATTCAGTGTAAGAAGAGGGGATAATATTTATTTGGCTTCTGCTGTGTGTCAGCCCAGCACTTGTTTCTTACCAATGTGTACTTGATGGTAATCTTAGTATCAGCTGGAAAGGTACTTAGGTTACTATTATATGACAGGTAGGATATTTTGATTGGAGTGAAGGCTCTTGTTACAGTCACAAAGCTGGTGGGTTTTCTTTTTGTTACACGGGCTGGACTTACATATATGTTAATTTAAAAGTATATGTTAATATGTTACATATATGTTAATTTAATGGAAAACTTTTATGAAAGAGCTAATCAATTTTAGAGTCACCAGCTTAATATATTTATAAGCATTATTGTAGGAAAACCTATACATGCAAATGTAAAACTTACTTTGGTAATGAAGCTACTAGTGATAAAAAGCTCTTTTAAAAAAGCGGGGGGAGAAACTTACTGGTTTAAATAGGAATTTTCCATATGTGCAAGAAGTCTTAGGAAAAGACCCTTTCTGGTTTAAAATACAACAATGTCTTTATTTTTTTTTTTACAGACATTACAATGGCAAAATCAGCAAAGTTAATTCAGCAGCAGCTTGAGAAAGAACTGTAAGTATGAATTAAGTCCTATTGGAGTCCTATTGATTAATTCTGTATCTTAACATTTAGGAAATATGAATTATACTGCCTAAGGTCTTTGGTTGTGTACGACTATCACAATTAGCCTGAAGATCAGTGTGAAATATTCTTGTTAAATAAATGAAAAAATAATTAATGGAATTATAAAAAGCATTAATGGAGTATTTATAAATATTTAAAATTTTTGTGGAAAGATGATCTGAGGTTTATTGAGACTAAGCTCAATTTATTTTCCCCGTTTCTAGTTTCTTTGTAGTAGATGACAAAGGTTTTAGAAACTAAAAAATTTGAAAGCCATGGAAATTTTTGTTGTCAGAATAAGAAAGAAACACTTTGGGAGAATATAAAAATCTGTGATACTATTTTGTAGCTTATTATTTTAAAGCTACGTGGCAATATTACTTAGCTTGACTTTCGTGTTTAAAATTTTATAAATTAAGCTAAATAAGCTTTTGAATTTTAAGGAATCTAGCATGTCTTTGTGTCCTGCCAATTTGTGAGAGCTAGCTAACAGCTTGTTTATGTAGGAGATACCATCCAGTATTATAATAAACAAGTTGATGTTTTCTTATTGCTGTTGTGTAAGGACTTTTTTATTAAAAGATCTGATGAGGAAAAACTGTATAAATTCAACTTTTAGCACCTTTTTTCCCCACTCTGATTGACTTACTCTTGTATTCATTTAACAAGCACCTGTACTTCATCTAGTGTATGCCACGCCCTGCACTCAGGATGCAGCGATAGGAAGAAATGACATGTTGTTTCTATACTCAGGAGCTTAGAGTCTAGTAGAATATGGTTTGCTTCAGGAGTTCACGAACTCCTGCTCCAGGTCTGCAAGCAGACTCATGCAAACATTTTTAAAGGGCAGGTGAAAAAAATAAAAGTAGAAAAATATGTACAGATGTTAAATGTCACCCACAAGCCCAAAATATTTAATTTATGACTCTTTACAGAAAAACTTTACCAGCCTTGGTCTCTGGTTTATCGTTTTCTGTGGCTTCTTTTTTTTTCTTTTAATTGAGAATGATACATTTAATTCAACATGTTTTAAACTTTTAATATATAAATAGAAGAATAAAATAAGCCACTTAATCAGATTTATCAAAGACATTATGCCTTCAAATTAAATATCAAAGAAAAAATTTAAACTCCTTTATTGAAGTATATAAAAAGCTGTACATATTTAAAGTATGCAACTCAGTGCATTTTGGGATAAGTGTACACCTGCAGAAGCATCACCACCAAGGCCATAAAAATCTCCATTACTTTGCAAAGTTTCCCTCTGCACCCTTTAAATCTGTGTATGTGTGTTTCATACTTAACATAAGTATGAACACTTATGAGAACACTTAACATAAGATCTACCCTATTAGCGAATTTTAAGTATACAGTGTAGTATTGTTATAGACTGTGTTGTGTAGTAGATCCCTAGCACTTATTTATTCACATAACTAAAACTTTATACCCTTTGACCATAATCTCCCCCATTTCACCCTCCCGACTGCCCCTGGTAACCACCATTCTATTCTTTACTTCTGTGTGTTTGCTTGTTTTAGGTTGCACAAATGAGTGTGATCATACAGTATTTGTCTTACTGTGTCTATTACTTCAGTTAGCATAATGTCCTCTGGATCCATCCATGTCGCAAATGGCAGGATTTCCTTTTTTTCCAGGGTTGAATAATATTCCGCTGTATATATGTCTTACATTTTCTTTATCCAGTCATCCTTCAGTGGACATTTAGGTTACTTCCGTGTCTTGGCTGTTGTGAATAGTGCTGCAGTGAACATGGGAGTGCAGATGCCTTGTCAAGATCCTGATTCCTGATTTCAATTCCTTTGGATAAATACCGTGTTTCCCCAAAAATAAGACCTAGCCGGACAATCAGCTCTAATGCGCCTTTTGGAGCAAAAATTAATATAAGACCCAATCTTATATAAGACTATATTATATTATATATATGTATACACACACACACACACACATATATATAATATTTTACTATAAGACCCGGTCTTATATAAGGCTATATTATATTATATATTTTACATGTATAAATAGTATATATATATATATAATATATAGTATTTTACTATAAGACCGGGTCTTATATTAATTTTTGTTCCAAAGGACTCATTAGAGCTGATTGTCTGGCTAAGTCTTATTTTCGGGGAAACACAGTACCCAGAAGTGGAATTGCTGAGTCATGGTGGTAGTTCTATTTGTACCTTTTAGCCATAGCTTTTTCTAATACTTTTGTCTTAAGCTTTTACGCTAGAGTTAAAAGTGATTTATACATCGCCATTGCAGTATTAGAGTGTTCTGAATCTGAGCATATTCTTACTGTAATGGTTTCACACTTGCATACGTTTTGTGTTGTTAATCAGCATCCTTTCATTTCACCTTGAAGAACTCCCTTAAGAATTTCTTTTAAGGCAGGTGTAGTGGTGATGAACTCCTTCAACTTTGTCTGGGAAAGTTTTTAATTTCTCCTTCGTAGCTGAAGGTCAGTTTGCTGGGTATAGTATTCTTGGTTGGAAGTTTTTTTTCTTTCAGCGCTAAATATTATCGTCCCACTCTACTGGCCTGCAAGGGTCTGATAAAAAATCCACTTTTAGTCAGTGGGGTTTCCCTTCTTTGTGACAATTGGCTTTTTTGTCTTGCTGCTTTCAAAATTCTCTCTTTGTCTTTGATTTCTGTCAGTTTTATTATAATGTGTCCCTGTGAGGCTCTCTTTAATCTATTTGGAGTTCTTTGGGATCAAGGGATCTGCATGTTCATTGCCCTCTCCAGCTTTGGGGCTTTTCTGCCATTATTTCTTTAAATAAGCTCTTGGCTTCTTTGTCTTTCTCTGCTCCTTCTGGGACTCCCATAATGATGCCCCATAAGTTATGTAGATTTTCTTCACTCTTCTTTCTTTTTGATCTGCTCTGTGGGTAATTTCAAATTATCTGTCTTCAAGCTCTCTGATTCTTTCTTCTTCTTGATCAACTCTGCTGCTGAAGCTCTGAATTTTTCACATTAGTCATTGTGTTCTTCAGCTCCAGAATTTTTTATGATTTCTTTCTGTTGAACTTCTCGTTTTGTTCATATATTGTTCCCCTTATTTTGTTGAGTTGTCACTCTGTGTTCTTTTATAGCTCACTGAACTTTCAGACGATTATTTTGAAGACGAGTACTTTGTCAGGCAGTTTGTAGATCTCCGTTTCTTCAGGGTTGGTTACTGGTACTTTATTTTGTTCCTTTGATAGTGTCATAGTTCCCTGATTAGTTATGATCTTTGTGTCCCTGCATTGGTGTTTGCACACTTGAAAAAGCAAGTACTTATACTTTTTACAGACTGGCTTTGTCAGAGAAAGCCCTTCTTTAGTCACTCTGGCCAGAGATTCAGGGTTGGCTTGCTGCTGGAGTTCTTGGGTAGGCTGGCCTGGCTCCTGAGTCCATGGGCTGGTCAGCCTACTGCCTGGATTCGTGAAAGTTGGCCTGGCACCAGTTTCCACTTGGGTAGGCCTATAGTCTGAATCTGTCATGTCTGGCCAGGCGCCTGGGTCCAAAGGAGGGGCCTGGGGGCCACGGGCTGGCCTGATGCTGGGTTCTTTAGCACAGTAGTGCTCACTCAGTCTCCTTCCCCCACGTGGAGTGTATCTCTCCAATGCTACATTATGCAAGCTTGCAGGAGAAGTAACGTTAGTAATGTGAAACTGTCCTTCCTACCCTCTTCAGTGCATTTTTTTTTTTTTATTTCTGTGCTACACTCAGGTCTATAATCTGTGACCTGGATTTCTTAGCTTCTGTGAAGGTATTTTCCTGCATGGATGATTATTCAGATTGATGTTTTTGTGAGAGGACTTGTGCTGGAAACTCCTATTCTGCCATCTTGCTGATGTCAGTCTGTCAGTGTTTACTCTCCCTTCTGAAATTATCTCTTTCCATACTCTTGATGCTCGCTCTCTTGAGACTACATATTGATTGTCATTGGGCTAAGGACATTGAAACAATTAGATGATTTGTTTTTTCTAAAAATTCAGTTGCAATTGTTGGAAATTATCTTTGGGAAAAAAGCAATCATATTATCTGTGTATTTTTATTAAGCAGTATAGTCTACTTCCTATGTTTAAAATACGTTTTTCCTTAGCCCATTTGCTTTTCATTCATAGACAAACAATACAGAAGGAAATGCTGTATTGTACGGCAGTGAGGTAAAATTTTAAAAAGTTGTAAGAGTTAGTACCAGTTAAATTAGGAGTCTAATTTTGTTTTAATCCTGTGTTAGTGAGACTTAGGCCCTAACAGCATTGAAGCATTTCATAGTCTTCTGAATAACAAGGTTTACTATATCTACATGGCCTTATGGCAAGAGCTGAATACATATAATGTTTGGCTTTCCTCCCTTTTTTTAATTATAAAATATCTTACATATAAATGAATGTATAGACACATATATTGAGTTTGAAGAATAGTAAAATGAATACCCATGAACCTACCACCTTACTTAGGTGCTTCTTCCCAAAAGCTTTTCCCTCTTTCCCTCAGGAGGTAAGTAATATCTTGATTTTGTATTATTTGTTCTATAGAATACTTTTTCCATATGTGTGTATGTCTTTGTAAACAAGGTATTGTTTACATTATTTTTCGTACGGATTCTTTGCTAATTTTCATGCAATGTTACAGCACCAAGAAACGCTTTATTTTGTAAGAAAGCAGATTGGCAGCATGTTGTATGTGTTCCTCTGCTTCTGGACAGTGAAAGGGATGAGAGAAGCAGACGAGCCTTGTTTATGCACTCTTTATTAAGGCCAGCAGGTGGCAGGAGGGTGATTTAAACTGAGATGGTTTTTGTGGTGCAGTACCGATGGCTGGAGAATAGTAGTTGTGCCCAGATTGGAGATGAGAATCGGGAGTTTGTGGATTTCTCACTTCTATATCCAGATAGACTCTAGATACATGTAAATACCCTATCTACCTACCCGTAACTTTCAGAAACTTAAGTTTTTATAATATTTATAGCATATATTTAAAAATACATATTTAGAAGTGGCATCATGCAGATCCTAATGGAAGGGGGTGCTAGGCTGAAAGAAGGTTGGTGTGACCCGTGACCGAGCTGCTGTCAGCTAGCCTTGTAAGGTAGGACCCCATCTCTCTCTTCTGTCCAAGAGCATGATCTGTAAATGTAAAGGAATACTCAGCAGTTGTTACAGCATAAATGATAGTTTTATGATTAAGTATTTAAATGAGTGCTGAAATTCTTAGGAAGGAATTTGATATCCTAAAGCCCTTTAATTGTGATATTCAAATTGTATCTCCTTTTGCTGCCTGACTCATTTTCCTTTTGCCCTACAGCAACACTTTACGAGTCACCCGTTCTGCTGCCCCCAGCACACTGGACAGTTCCAGCCCTGCCCCTGCTCAGCTGGGAAAGAAAGGCAAAGAATTTGAATTCTCACAGTTACCCCTCAAAGTGGAGTTCCTGGAGTGCAGTGCCAAGGGCGGACGAGGGGACACTAGCTCGGCGGACATCCAGGACGTGGAGAAATGGCTGGCTAAAATCGCCTGACGGGCAGCTCCAACACGCAAGACGGGAACGTGTATGTGGTGACTGGCAGTTTTGGAAAAGGTTGTAGCTAGAAACATTTCTTTGTTCTGGAAACAAATTATTGTTAAATCCAACTTGGAATTTTTTTTTTTTTTAAGTTCAGTTCCCCTTGTTTCTTTCAAACTAGGTGCTTTTATTTCATTTGTGTGCCTTCCCTTTGTTAAAGTGGGTGTGACGTCCCTTTAGTGTCTGCTTGCTGTTGGGTCGAGGTCTTTGTGACCCGAACAAGTGGACTCCACATAGAGAAGATATTATCAAAAGAACATGGTTATCATCTGAAAAGTTTTCTTGTCTTGTGCTTTGGTCCCTTTTTCCTGGAAACAAACCTGTCTATGTATGAAACCAGTTGATTTCCAGTTGCCCTTGGGATTCGTAGACAGTCTACCATCTAGTCCTCTGTGACTTCTCAGATGTGTAGGTACAATTACAGTGTCTCGCAACATGTGAAGACGGGGAGAAAACAGCAAGGCTGTGCTGCCAGTGCGTCTGTGCTTCATCAGCTCGGTGACTTGTCCCCACTCCGGCCTCATAGCAGTGAAGTTTCAAAAACATGTCCTGAACCCTGGAGTCATTCCCAGATGATAGGCCTGTACGTGCTGAGTCCCCTCACGCCAGGGGCCTCGTGTGTCCTCATGGTTTCCTCTGACTGGGGAGTATGTGGACATGTAGAGGCTGTTCGGTTTTTCTGGGCATCCGAGGGCTCCGAGCTGTCTTCATGTACTGTTTGCTCAGCTCCTATTTCGTACTCTTAGCTAGAATGCTGTGGAACAAATGCAAAAAGAGAAAAGTTCTCTGTAGATTTGTAAAGTGCATATTCACTGATGGTTAAAAAAAAAAGTCGGCCTTTTCAAAGTGATGTTCTTCGCTGTCTTCTTAAATGTATGGCTTTTTTATGGCTTTTATAAATTATTAATACATTTCTTGGTAAATAAAACAACCTATGTGGCTTAAAGCAATTAAGTAGAATGGTTTCGTGAGTACAAATGGGAGCTTGTCTTAGGATTCAGGCCTAACTCTTACGTTTCCAGGGCCTAAAGATTGCAGTGTACACAGGAACAAACTTCTACCTATACTTCACACACCCAGGGATAAGCCGAACTGAAGCTTAAAAGGAGACGAGGGTGGTTGTGGATAAGTGAGAAGCTAATGCCAGAACAGTGTGGTAAGAGCCGTAACAGGAGAGGTGCAGGGTGCTCTGGGGCGTGCAGCCCGGGCACCTCATCTGGCCTTGACGGCTCGGAGAGTCGAAGAATAAAAGCATGGAGCTGATGACGTCCCATTGAGGACGGTTTCCACGTACACTACAGCCCAGGCCTCTCCCTGCTGTCACCCACTCTAACTCTGAATGAGAACTCCAGCTCCCCTCCGGCCCCCGCGCCCAAACCCTGTGTCATGCACCTGCTGCTGGTGTGTGAAATAAATGCAGGCTGAAACACAGAAGACTTGAGACCTTGACCCTGGCAGAGTTCTTATTCGAAAGCCTTGTTGCTACGAGTGTTCTTACTGTCCTTTGGACTTAGTTCTTGCCCTTTCCTTACCCGCCAAGTAGTAATTCAAGGAAGGGGGTAAGAACAGTGATCCAGAAATCAAAAAGGAATGTGATGAACGTGACGTGTTCACACAACCATAGTAGGTCCTCATGTTAGTAAAAATCAATGGCTTGATACTTCTGTTAAGAGGCATGGGTTCTCAGGCTTTCTTGTGGCTGTTTTTCTGCTTTTGTTTTTTTTCTGGTTAAAGTGTTTTACTTTATTAGGGGAAGGAATACACCAAAAAAATGACTGAAGAAGGGGAGCGGGGTTGAATTTTATTCAAGGCCTAAAGATGATCATCTGAAAAAGGAAAGTTATGTCTCAGATAGTGGTTCTCAGATATTAGCATGCATCAAAATTCTCAGTGATGCTGGTTAAACAGCTGATCTGAGGGCCCCACTCCTGACCACGCAATTTGACAGCAGATGGCCTAGTCTCAGGAGCCGGCATGCTTAACGTGCCCTTTACAGGAACGCGGGGCTCCTGGGAGCAGCTCAGAAGGGACTGGCCTGGGCTGTGCCTTTAGTGTGTTTTGGTCTTTGTGCTTTGGGTCACGAGCCCTGTTTAGTTTTTCTAACAGGGTAAAGCAAGCAGGCAGGTTACCAAGTCCCTCCTGGGCCTCTTGTCCTGCTTCCTACACCTGTGCCAGTCATTTCATCCATGTGGGTTCGGGCAGGGGAAGGTCATGGTGACTAGTCCTTGGGAGCTGGAAAGGGGTTCTGACGGGAGATCAAGTGTGTTCTTTACTCGGGTGGTAGCCTCTTGTGGTCCTGAAGCCATTTAGCCAAAGTAGGCCCGTTTCTTGATGAGATGAGGGGCAAGTGTGGCCAGAGGGAAAAGAGGGGTGTCAGGTCCTGAGGACTGGCAGACTAGGCCTGTGTCCTAGACAAGACGGTCGTGGCTCGAAACACCTCGAGAACAGGATCTGAGCCGCTACATGTGTGCCTGTGCCCTGAGATCCACTCCCAGGACAGCTACCATCTCGTGGGAATGATCATTCCTTGCGCAGGGAGAGGCCCAGGCCACAGTGAGACGCAGCTGCGGTGAGTAAGCCCTGGGCGCTCCACTGGTAAACACTGCCCACTTCTGGAATGGCGTCTTCCACGGGCGTGGCGCACACATACGGACAGGGCTCTAGGCCCTGGCTGCACGGTTCTTTATTCCAGCTCTTCTTTCAAGCCCCTTTCCTGAGGGTTTGCAGCCTTGGTACCTCCGCCAGTTTGCGGGGGTGCTGGTTCCTGATCAACAGCTGCCGTTGGTGGGGAGAACCTGGCGTTTGCCACTGACCTTCCCAGGGCCTCCGTCCCAGCGCCTCCTGGGTCCTGCTGCATGGGAGGCACTGGCCATGGTCCACTGACTAGAAATCACCTCAGCCAGAACAATGTGCTGCTTTTCTTTTTGGAAGGTTTGGGTTTAGCACAGATTTATCGAAGCCACAGGTGGTTGATGCCCATGCTCAGCTGAAGGAAATTCGCAGCAATTAAGATGCTTACCTCCTCTATTTCAGCCCTTCATATACTTTTTAAAAGGTGATTACTACACCTGGCTTTTTGTGCAGGGAAGTGATCCCACTGCCTTTTCAATAATAAAGCCCTACATGTTTGATGACTCAACAAGACCCTTGTATAGTGTTCGTTCATTCAGAAAACGCCAAGTACTATGCCAGGAATACTAAACACAGCACAACTCCTGCTTCTTGAGGCACACGGTCCCATTTGGAGGTGAAAAAAATGGGCCCTTTCAGTGTGGCTCCCCTGCTCTTCCCTCATCAGCATGGTCTCCATCACGACTGCGCTGGACCCCTGAGCACTGCGTGGGCTCCAAGGTGAACCCCCTCAGTGCTGCCCTCACCTTCGCCCTTGCTATCCTTGAGTTCCTGGGCGGCTGTGCCAGCCATACCGCCCCAATAGGGCTGCCACTTCTTCCCAGGGCCTGTGTCTCAGCGCCTCCTGGGGTTCCAGTGTTTCCCTGGGGTCCTGTTAGTGTGGGCACTGGTGTGGTGTTAAGATCATTTTGTTTCAACTGAAATAGGCCTTTAAAGAAATTAGAGGTTAGCACAGGATTATCAAAGCTCCTTTCTCCACGTAGTCACTGGTCGGCAAAACACAGCCGTGGTGATGAGGAAAATGAGCTGGAGGCCCATCCCTTGATCCACGCAGGCCCGTAGGCAGGATATGCACAGCTGTATTCTTCACACTCACCTCTGGGGCGTTCCAATGGTGCCTCCTTCATCTGGCAAGGGAAGGAAGGGGCCGCTGGACAGTGCTGTGTGTAACACCACTCAGATGATTCTCCCTCTGCTGTCTGAAGTCACGGTGCCCCAAATACCGGAATCATGGGACTTGACGGCTCCCCTTAAATTCTTGGAATTTACTCTGGCTTTCATCTGGTCCATACAAACATTTGTGCTCTAGCTCTCAGGCCTCTGCACTCCTCTGCCTCACATTTTACATCTGGCAGGCAGAAAAGTGAGTGGGCTGGGACATCTATTTCCTGTCCCTCCTAATCAGAGATGGCTTCCTTGAGGTGGCAGATTGGGGGGTGTTCCAGAAACTTCAGGACCTTTAAAGGGGAAAGATAATTAGTGAAGTTGAACTGGAAGATGAATGAGACCTGGTGAACTCGGCTTGCTCCGCGGCCCCAGGATACCTAGCGTTCACAGGCCGGGGCAATTCTGTGCCTGGTCATGGCCTTTGTGTCCTCTTTGGATTGGTCCCACAATGCTCCTGGCCTTCAGGGCATCTTTCAGTCTGGAGAGGACTGAGACCTGAAAGGGGGCCTCTCAGAAATGTTCTCTAATGGGTGTGGGGTGAAGTTGGACATGGTACATGGCAGCTTGGTGCCACCGAAAAGGCTGATTATTGTTCACCTCAAATTCTTGCCTTTAAATGGTTTCCCGGAAATCACTAGGAGGAAGCGATCGAGTCCTTGAACCCGCCCGTGACCACCCCCAGCCCTGGCAAATGGAGAGCAGGGATGACAGGAGATCACACCCCGAGTCTCAGTGCTGCCTGGAACTTCCCTTTCCATCAGTTTTTGGGGCAGAATGAAGAGTATGGAAATTAGTGTGTCCTACTTTTGCCCCTTCTGAGTGGGTGGAGAACCCAGGTAAGGAGGAGGAAGCTGCAAAGGGCTTCGGGTACTGGACGTAACACCCAGACATAGGAGGGTCTTCATGGAACATGCACTTGAAGAAATGTTTTTGCACCTCTCCCCGCCCTCGCTCCCATATATATCTGCACCACTTAGAGACATCAGACAGGAAGCTTTGTGTTGAGAATTAGGACAGTTTATTGTTTGATCAACATGCTGAGTCTTCCACATTTTACACAGTTCTATGTAAAGTCAATGTGGCCATTTATGCTTACTGAGCCAGTAAGAGATGGAAATGCCACCCTCTGTGCTCCTCGTGGCCAGTCACTTTATAGGGATGAGTGAGGGAAACTGGGGACAAGTTGACACATATCACGTGATTGGGGCTGCCCTTCGATGTATGGAGGCTTCCCACCAGAAGGAAACATCCAAACCCCACTGTAAGGATAAATCATACCCTGACTGGAGTCACCCACACCAGTCTGGTGTCCGGGGAGTTTACACATTGAGAACCCAAGGCTTTGGAACACCAAAATAGTTCATTTCAAACAAAAATTCAAAGGGTGCCCTGGTCTGTGGGTGCCCACAACAATCAGCGTGGACTTGGGGGCTGGCCCTTCTTTGCCGTGGAGGAGCCTGAAATGTACGTGGATTTTTTTTTTCTTTCTGGCTCAGTCAGACACGCTGGACAGAATGTCATGTCCTAACTAGAGTACAGAGGGTCTGGAGCACCCACACGCAGCAGCCCTTTACGTGCAAGTGCGTGGTCACCTGTATACACACAGGTCGGCGATGGATGAAGATGGAGACATCTTGTTTCCGACCACTTCCAACTTGCTGGCTGACCATAAGCAAGTCACCCTTCTCTGTCTAGGTTTTCCTGGCTTTGAAATAGGAAGGGTTATGAGACCTCTGCCTCACACCGGCGGAGCCAGGTGATACGCCTCACATTCTCGGGGGAGAGGTAGTTTGGAAACTAGTGAGCACACAGCCCTGCTTGGTTGATGCAAACAGACAGGCTTCTGTTTAGCTGCCCCACACGTGGCTCAGACACACCTCCTAGTCCTGCCAGCCTCACCTGCCGTCCGCCATCTGAAGGAATGACGCTGCTCTGCCTGCAGGACACCGAAGCCAGCGGTGCCATTATCGTCACACCTGGTACTTGAGGGCAAGGGCTCCCGGCACCGGCTGGCCTCCAGCAGGATGGAGACATTGCACTCAAGATGTGTCTGCACCTGAGCTACCACCTTTCAATCCTGGTTTCTGTTGCCTGACACTTGACCTAATCTGGCCACGGTTCCTTGGACCTGGGAACAGTACAGAACGTTGGAGGATGCTGACAGCAGTAAAGTGGTGACAGGGACAGTAGGGAAGGTTCTGACCGAAGGACACTTGCTTATAATCACCAAGCATGCTCACCTGGGACTACACAACTGTACTTCTAACACTCAAGATGCTTTCGTCACACTTTCATTCTGGCATGTGTGTGCATTTGTAAATATACTCTCTGCTTTTCCCATCTTACGCTCAATTTTTCAGGTGCCTGTGAAACAGCAGCTTTACTGACAACTTTTCTTTGTCATCCCTCAACAAAAAAAAGGGCCTGAAAAACATGACCATGCTCATCTCCCAGGTCAGGGCTACTCTTTTGGGAGAGGGACTGAACTACTGGCTCAATTGAGATCATTTCCTGAAAGGATTCCTCCACTTGGCCTTGTACTAGCCCAACTGGATTCGGCAAACATGTAACAGTCACTGCGGATGCCGAGGCAACCTCCTGACTACTTCTTCAAGGGAACTTGATCATTTTGTTATTGAACCTTAACTCTCTGGGTCAAGATCCTACCTACAAACAAGACAACAGTGATCGCACCTGCTGACAACGAGAACCAAAGAACCAATGCACTTCTGTGCAACAGATCTGGCTGCCCTAACAGATGCCAGGAAATGAGGGGTGAAAATCGGGCCATGGAATGGCAGGGCGCCACCACGATGGGAGGACAAGATGAGGCCACTGCCTTCGTTCTCAGAGGCGCACGGGGCTGGGGAGAGCCTGGACTCAAAAAGAGAGAATGCTGTGTGTGTGCAAGGAAAGGCAGAACTCACCGAGGCCACATCAAGCCAAACAATATCCACAGCGTCTCTTACTGCTCCTCTTGGCTGTAATGGAAAAAAAGTTCATGGTGCCTTGGATATGTGTACACCTGGGAAGGGAACTGAGTTTCTACTTTTTTTTTTTTTTATAGGAATGTTTTAAGAAAAGCTACTCTTTAGTACCAAGAAAGTGAAAATCCACCGTATACTCATTCATTGAGACCCAGGGCAGATCTCTGCAAATGGGGCTGTCCCAGAGGCCACAAGCAATGGCCCTCACTGCCACCCAGGCGGGATGCTATAACATGGACTCCTATAAATTCTCACGAGGTAAGCACTCTTCCCACAAGCACCACTTGGGGGTGTGTCATGGTGGGGGGCACTGGCCCACGTAGCATGCACACCCGTGCATATAAATGCATAGAGGGAGAAATGGTGCACTATTCCCGTGGGCTAATTTTGCCTGTAGTGTAACACAGCTATGTAATTATTTTATTGATGGCAAGACAATCACAAGTTTTTTTTGACAATATTAAGTACTTCTTATTTCAACACGTTGCAGTACTTTTGAATTTCCAAAACTAATCACAATGCAAGCTCCGACTTTAGAGCAGGAAAAACGAGAATATACGCTGAGCACGTACGTGTACCTCTGTAAGAATGTGTGTGTGTGGCAGGTGTATACACAAGTCTATCTCTATATATAAGTATGTACACACATATAAAAACTAAACACATGACATCGGAATTACGTTCGTACATTGGTCTTTGCCTTTTGGAAGGGGAGCTCCGTGGGAATCCTGTTTCCTCTCTTCTTCACCTGAAGATAAATTTCTCTTTAAAGATCAGCTCTTACATACAGCCTCCTTAGCTGAAAGTGTGTCACAGGCCCACTGGACACATATCAGCGAGTCCTGCCAGGTTTCGCTGCCATTTTGGATTCGTTTCTGAGAAGTTCCAGAATTCACTGCAATAAGTTTTTGAGCGCTGCTTTGTGGAGGACTTCACCCCCGCTCCCACACCCCAGACGGTCATTTAGCTCACCTGTGACAGGCCCAACAGCAGCCTGGAAGAATTAACGCCAGCTTGGAGGGCAGGTTTTACTGTTTTTGGCCAGAGTCGCTGCTGTCTGCTGCCTGGCTCTGCGCAGGCTCAGGGTCGGTGAGTGGGTGTATTTGGAGCACGGGCCCACTGGCTTACAGCCCTTCGTGAGAAGAGAGCTCTCTTCACAGCTTTTACAGGTCCTCAGACTTAGCCCTTCTCAGAAACGAGTCAAAAATGGCAAGGATGGCTGTCTCTGGGCCAACCTTCTGGAGACCCTACCTCACCCTTACCTTCAGGCAACCAGAATGCTGCTACAATATCCCCAAAGGGATGTGCACAAAGATTTCAACTACACTGTGCCAGTGGGGCAAAAATACATCAAGAAGTCAGCTTTTCCAGAACAGCACTCAGCAGTGTTAGCAGCCGAGGATGTGAGAGCATGCATCTTCAGGGGGTGTTCTGCAAACAGCCCTCCCTCCCCCAATCACAAGTGCGCTGACACTGTGTGATACAGGCTCCAGCTTCCCTGACGTCCAAGGAGGAAGGTTTCAGGGGCACACGCTGAGTTTATTTTTGTCCTTTCCTTAGATTCATCCCAAATATGTGTGCTGAACACTGGGCGGGTTGGTTAAAACATTTTCAGAGGTACACATGGTGCCCCAAGTCTATAAGCAACACATCGACACTGCCCACGGCTGCCAACAGCACCCCATCCTTCCTTCCAATGACCTCTTGCTCTGCCAATCACTGGACGGACTACAGAGAATACAAGGCTGCCCGTGGCAAGTGCCCTCACCCCCTCAAGGCTTTTCAGGGAGCGGAAGGGGGCGGCAGGAGTAGTTCCAGTGGGACCTGCTGTTGGGCTCCCTGCCGTCCACAAGGCCGCAATTTCAGCTTGGGGCCATGGCTGATGTCCCACTCTGGCCACGGAAGGCCAGAGTCACAGCTGCCTCTTCAGAGGCTGTTTTGTTCAATCAGTGTTTGATTTCACCAGGTAGGGCCTGTTTGGTGGGGCCTGGTTGGTCTGGGCCAGATGGCCCAGGATTAAAGCCTAATTAAGTTGCCCAGTTAATGTTTTTGTTTATTGGGCTGGGGGTGGGAGGAGGGCAGAGGTGATGGACAGTTCAAAGAGGACAGGAAGGAGGCGGTGTGTGGAAAAGGTTCTCTGTAAGTTTACAAATATACAAAAACAAAAAAGGACATCTTTCAAATAAAAATGGCTACATTTTTATCTGGCAAAAAGTTGTATACACATGATTTAAATTTTTTTAAATTTTTAACAGTTTTTGGCAATCTTAATAAAGTACAATATATTACAACCAAACCAAAAAATAGTTGTTTAAGTAACAGCTGTTAGGAGTGACGTGATCCCTGATGCCCAGCCTCCCTCCCCACCCCACCCTACTCCTAGAGACAGAGAGAAAAGAAAAATCCTCCCATCTTGATAAGCTCATTTCCCACCCCCCTTTAGGAAGCTAACCAATAGGAAGCAACACAACAAGCGAGTAGTGTCAGAGGAAGCCGGCAGGGCAGGCTGCATTAGCAGGAGCAGCCGCCCTCGCTGGCTGGAGGTTCCTGGGGTTTGTCCAGCTTGATGTCAATCACTGTAGGGGGCTGGGCTAAGGAAGACAACTCTCAGAGAAGCTGCCACCCTGGATCACGCCCCTGTGCACCCGTCAGCTGCCATGCGCAGTCCCTCTGTCCCTTTGCAAACACCCAGGGACTTGGCTCTTTGGCCTGGGGAGGAAGGATGAGGGTCACCAGCTCCCACCCCTCCTCTTCTTCCCTGGCCCTCCCACACCCCCTTGGACCCATGAGACACAAACTGACATTCGCTGTAAAGAAGGGCAGCGTTACTATTTCTCACTCCCTGCACCACATCGTCACCGTATGTCCCTCTGGTAGCCCCACACTGTGTGGGAAGGAGCAGCTTACATGGTTCCAGCTGGACAGGCCATCAAGACCTTGCAGTTCAGCTTCTTTCCTGTCCAGAGTTCCCCACACCATACCTATTAGTCAGGAAGGCCACGCTGGAGAGGCCAGTGTCCATCCACTGTTTTAAAATACTAAGTGAATAACTAGACGGATAAATGGCTTCTCCAGTGCATTTTTCACTCACTCATCAAAAGAAAAGGATACTCCCTTCTTTGCTTTTCTCCTGGACATTCTCCATTCCAGGCAGAGCTGATGCCACACGTCGGAAGAGCTGGAGAAAGGGGGAGATGCAGCATGAGCCTCTGCCCCGTTTTTCCCATCCTGCTCCTGCTGTCTCTCGCCTCCGTCGGCTTCTTGTTCTGACCTTGGCCTTTACTGTCCTGTCTGGCCCACTGACGATATCCTGGAGGGCAGGGGCTGCGCTAACTTCTCTCCCTCACCCCCAGCGCCTCTCACAGCATTGGGACTCGCAGGCGTCTTACCCAGCAGGTCACAGGAGCTGAGCATGGGCCATGGTGATCACAAGTGACCTACCCCAGTGCAGAAAATGATCTAGACCTCCAGAGACAAGCCCTTAGGCGGGCTTCTGCCCCACTGCCCACGTAGGTACCAGGTGTAGGGAACCGACTTTCCAACTGCCCTTGACTCAAATGACCCTCTCCTCAGGGGACAGTCCTCCAAGTCTGTGGGCACTGAGGCTGCTGGGCACTGGGCGTCGGCCACAGTCACAGCAGAGAGACTTCTCTGAGAGAATTGATGGAGGAGTGTGAACATGATGTGGGTTTGTTTAGGTGTGGATGTGAGCGTGACGTGTATACTACGTGTAGAGCTATGTGGGGGGAGGAGTCTCACCCAGAGCCCAGCCGCCTCAGAGCACCGAGGCTGGGTGAGGGACCTACGGGAGCACCCAGGGCCAAAGGCAGTGAGGGTCCGAGTGGGCAAGTGCTGGTGGGCCCGGCAGGGTGTGGGGTGCAGTGGGCAGGCTGCAGAGGGGGCTCCGGAGTGGGGCAGTGTCACACGGGGTCTCTGGTCCCGCTCCCCACAGAAGAACGCAGGGATATGGTGAGGCCAGAAAGGAACACGCACGGAGCCATAGGTAGGGGAGTCATACCACTATAGTCTCGCTGGCGGCTGGGTTGGAGACACAGGAAGCAGGAGCCACATGATCTGCAACCCGCCGTCCGCTTCTCTGTCAACCAACTCCTTGCTAACTGCAACCCACACTTGTTAGCTCAGCCACCATCCTCTGCTAGCATAGCCATGGCAGTTATATTAGTGTCCAATGGCTCACTGGTTACAGCTGACGGCCAACTAGCCACAGCTGATGGCCATCCAATCACAGTTGATGGCCATTTACTACCCGAGTGAGCACCTTTCCACATGAGGGCAAGAGCCTGGAAACTGCACTCCTGGCTCTGTCCCCACAGGCAGGCAGAAGCGGGCTGGGTGCAGAGGACCCGGGCCAACCCTGAGCTTTCCTTCGTGGCCTTGCCCCAGGCAGCCCTGCTCTACCTGTCTGTCAAAATCGTCACAGCTTCTGCCAACGGCCAAACTGCCAGTTAGAAGGCAGCTCTTGGGGTCACATGTGGGTCTCTGAAAGCAGATATGATCATATTTAGAGTCCAGGAGGCTGCAGTGCATGGAGACTCCTCTGATCCACACAGGGTTTCAACTGGCCCCATTTAACTGCTGCTCAGACCATCACCTGGTTTCCAGAGCACTTTAGGAAGGGAGGCATCAGTTTCTCCCTGACCCTGACCCCCGGCACTGAGGCTACTAGCTCTCCGCTTTCCAGCGCCTTCCTGCCCCTGCCCCCAAAGACTCTCCATCAGGGTCTAAAGGAGCAGCAGCCCAGTGTCTCCTGCATGCCTCCGGGGACGGGGACGGGTCGCTCCCTCCGCCTGCAGACTGCACAGCAGCCCCAGCCTTACACCGAAGGAGGCTGGGAAGGGGATGGGAGTGAACAGAGCCATGTTGCTGGGGTGGGAGGCTGAGTCCTGAGAGCTTTGGGGCCCCCACTCTGTCTCTTCCCATGCCTCTGCCACCTTCCCCACCACCACTGGCCCTGTCCGCGTGGGGTGAATCATCACTGCATCCAGGCCAACTGCTGCACGGGCAGCTTGTCTAGTGTTCCCGGGCACCGCTGGGGGAGGGGGTGTTACCCTGCGCAGAAGTGACGCCCCAGTCAAGACATGCTCCTCACTCAGGGTCCCCTCCCCGCCCCATGGGGACCCCTCCTGTCCTCGCACCTTTGCTTATGCTCTTCCCTTTGTCTGCAACTCCCTCCCTTGTCACCTCTCCAAGTCCTCTCCTGGGAGGCAGGGGCTCCTACCCTTTTGTGAAACACAGACCCCCTCTGGCAGTCTGGTGACATCTATGGACTACTTCTAAGTATGTGACATCAGTTACACAGGAGCATAAAGAAAACCATTTAGTATTGAAAATATACTTCTAAAGTCTTTAAAGATACAAACTGGTGATGTAGTAGCATTTGTGTTTCCCCATGAACTTGTTAAGTAGCAAGAGCTGGCAGTGTGTCTAATAACCGCTGTGATACTGATGTAGTGACACCTGTCAAGTTCAAGATACTGCAACACGGCAAGGTGATAAGAACACAGCTGCGATCTTTATGTGATAAAGCCACAGGCGCGGCTGCTGGTACGGAGTCTTGTCGTCTACATTCATCGCTGAAGGTAACACTAAAAAGCAGTTAGATGTTACTGAAGATAAAGCTGTGGGTTTTCCAGCCCAAGTCCACTGACCTGCTGAATTCCATCCATGGACTCCTTGGGGGTCTGTGGACCCGGGAGACGCCCCCTGCTCTGAGGCTCGGCCCTAAGCCTGCCCCTCTATCGCTCCTCTGACATGTTGGGTGCGCCAGGCCTCTCCCCTCTGAGCACCAGTGTACCACGGGTAGGCTCCTTTCTCCAAGCCTGCCTGGCCCTCCACCTGAGCACCTGCTGAGCACAAGGCATGACCCCTGCACCCCCATCCCCAGTCACGCAAGATGCTACAGAAACAAGGCTTCTCTCAGCCACCTGGAAGTTAGTGGCTGGACACGCAGGGAATGCTACAGGGGCCACGCGGTGTGGCGGCCCGTGGTGATTATTCTCCAGACACCCCTTGAAGGCCAGTTCCTCCCCCCTCACATGCGTTACCAGCCCTGGAGGTAAGCTTGCTCCCCGTTAGGTAGGTTTATGGGGGCTCTGGTTGGCTGCCCCAACCCAGTCACTAGCCCGTTGGGCAAGGTAGGGCCGAGCCCATGGCTGACCGTGGTGGAAGCCACACGTGGGCCCCGTGGCCAAGCTGGGCCGGGGATCAGCACCAGGTGCCTCCTACCTGCTTCACGTTGTAGCCGGTCTTTGCGCTGGTCTCAATGAACATGACGCTCAGTTCTTTGGCGCGCTGCTCCCCCTCCTCGATGGTTATCTGCCTGAAGACGAACGGAGGTGGGAAATCAGTTCAGTAGAGGAGCAGCCCTTGGTAGACGAGGAGGGAGCAGCCTGATATGAGGGGGACCGCCCAGCAGGGCAGCGGAGCCAACCCAGCCCCTCAGTCAGCCCTGAGGACAGGCTCTGATCTCAGGGCTCCCTCCAGCATGAAGGGTCCCAGGGCACAGCAGGACACCAGCCCCTTCCCTACTCCTTCCATACTATTTCCCAGTGAGGGAGCAGGCCCTAAGCCTACGGCAGGTGGGTGGGGCTGTCTTATACCCGCCTTTCCCAATAGTCACCACTGCCAGAGCCTAGGTTTATAAGGTGCTTTGAGCCACACGCCGCCTCTCTGAGGGGTAACCTCAGTCCCATTTTCCCAATGAGGACACTGAGGTTAAAAGTGACTGCCCCAAGGACACAGAGCTACTTAGTGAAGGCTGGGCTTTAAGCCCCATGTTCTTCACTTCAAGGACAGGATTCTAATAAAGCAGGCCCTAATTCAGATTGTTCCTTAAATGGCCGGAGTACATTTCAGGAAGCCCACAGTCCATGACCTGTTGCTTTATTTGACCAAGTTGGGTCCCCTGAGATGAGCAGACAAACGTATGTCCATAGCACCTAAGCGACCCCTGCGCCCTGGAGCAGCCTCTTCCGAGAAAGCATCACACCTCGACAGCAACGGACCAGGAAATTCTGAGGTTAATCCCTGGGGACCAGGACCTTCACACCCACAGCCACACCAGCAAGGACATTTCATGGGAGCAGAGATACAAAGTGCAAGCAGAAGACGGCGGGAACCCTAGGGACTGCTGTGTCTGCAGCTGTGCCGCGGCCATGGCCAGGCCCCAGGCCATGCACTGCTGGGCCGAGCCAGACGCACAGGGCTCCATACAGACCACACACAAAGGACTGCCCCTGCCCTGCCCCTGCCGGCAGTGCAAGGTGGGGTTTCAGAGATGAGACACCCATGGGCAGGGGTCTACCAGGGCCTTTCAAAGCCTCTAGTACCCGCAGGGACCTTTTCCAAATGCCTGGGGATGGGTCAGACAGGGTGCTTAGGACCCACGCGTCCCAGAACTCCTTGCCCAGGAGGAGCTGCAGAGGCATGGAGGGGGGGCCCGGCCTGCCAGCGCCAGCACCTACCTCTTGTCAGCCAGGTCTGTCTTGTTGCCCACCAGCATGATGATGACATCGCTGCCTCTCTCCGTCCTGACGTCATCAATCCACTTAGAGGTCTGCTGGAAGGAGTTGAGGTCTGCAGGTGGAAAGTGGGGATAAAACTGGGAGTGAGATCCAGCTCCTGGCAGGAGACGATAAAGGAGGGTCCGGGTGTGAGACCAGGAGCAGGAGGGCAGGCGCACAGGCCACACAGACTAGTACGTCTGGGCCTTCCACAGAAGGTACACATGTGTGTGTGGAGCTGCTGTCCTGGGGCCCTGGAGAGCCCCTTGCATTGCTGAACCACCATCTGGGGAGAGAATTCACCCCGTCTGGAAGGTGACTGTGTCATGATTTGCTGTGTGGCTTTAAGGGCCCACCTGAGAGTTAGACCTGACTTTGGAAGCTCAGAGCAGAGTGACAAATGGGCACACTGGACTTGGCTGAGCTTGGAAACAGTGGAGGGGGGCCACAGCATCCCCTAGGGGAGGAGGGCCCTACAGAGCAGACTCTCACCAAGGGGAGCTCAAGGGGGCTCAGGAAAGGCCAGAGGGGTTTCTGCAAAGAACTCTCGGGTCTACAAGTAAGAGGAGGGGAGAGGCAGCCTGAGGAGCAGACAAAAGCCAGGGGAGGCAAGGCTGTTTCAGGGCAGCTGCCTTCCTGCATTCAGACACAAGCATACACGTGTGTGCACACATGCACAAACACGCACACACGGTGCACACAAACACCAGGGCTGCAGCCTGCCCAGGGCTCCCCGCAGGCCCTAGAGCCCCCATGACGCACACTCACTTGTGATATCGTACACCACCACGGCCACCGTGGAGTCCCGGATGTAGCTGGGGATCAGGCTGCGGAACCTCTCCTGGCCCGCTGTGTCCCAGAGCTGCAGTCGCACCTGTTGCAGGGAGGGCAAGGGGGTCAGCAGGGGCAGTGGGGTCCTCATGGTGGGGGTGGGAGCTGGGGGAGGTCCTGGCTCTGTGATGCCGGCACTGCCAGCTCTGGGGCAGGCATGAGGTCTCAGTGGTGCCCAGCTAAGTTTCCAGGTGATAAGCTCAAAGGAGCCTTTTCTGTCTCCCCAGTTCTAAAGTCAGGGACTCACCGTACGATCCTCTAAGTACATGGTTTTTGACAAGAAGTCAATGCCGATGGTTGCCTGTTAGAGAAAAGTACAGAAAGGTCAAAGCTGCAAAGTCTCAGGTGAAGGGGCAAACACTCAATGATCCAGGCAATGACAGCCAGCAAAAGGGGGGGGGTACTGATGCCAAACCCAGGGTGGCTCCTGCTCTGCTGTCCCTGCCCACCCCCACACACACTGAACAGTGAGTTTTTAGGGAGTGATACAAAAGTGCTTTAGGAAGCGAATGAGAGAGCCTGGTGAGAAGGCTCCCCCAGGAACCAGGCCACTGGAATGCGAATCTCCTGCCCCCCTCACTTAGGGCCTGGAGCAGCAGGAGCTGGGTGGTCTCCCTGCTTGGCCCCTCCCGCCTCCATCCTGCACATCCTCCCCCCTCAGCCCTGAACTCCAGCACCAGGTGGGTAGGGGCGGAGCAGGAAGCACAGCAGCTGGGGTTGTGTGGGGGCAGAGAGCAGCTGGCTTTCCTCAGGGCTGCAAAACACCCAGAGCAGCATCCCACTGGGAAACCTCAGGGGCTCTTTTCTACCCAAACCAACACATTGGGAGCCAGTGGTCCCTAGCATCCCTATGCGGTGCCTGTGCACCCTCTGTTGTGGCAGAGGCAGCTGTGTGGGGGTGGGATGGAGCAGGGGGTATAGTTGGCCTTGTGGCCAGATGGCCAGGACCTACCGCTCACTTGCTGTGTGGCCTTGGGCAGATCACCCAACCTCTCTGGGTGTTATATGCACCCAATGTCTGTGACAGGAGCTAAGATACTGTCAGTATGAAATGGAGTCATTGCTATGCAATTAAAAATAATGAAGACGCAGGCACAGCCAATGTCCAGGGTTCTGGTTAAGAACAGTGCGGTACATCCACGTAATAAGAATCCTTGGCAGTCGTTAAAAATCATGTTCTTGAAAAAATATTTAACGGTTTGGGGGAATGGTCATCAAGTGAAAAAAAACACAGGTTATAAAACATCATGTATAGTGTGATCCCAATTTGATTAATTGAAGTAGAGATATAAGTAGTTTTCCTATTTTCTTAGACACTGAAGAGCAGGGAACACGCTGAAGCCTTAACAGTGCCAGTGTCTGGGTGATTTTTTTTGCTTTCTTCGTTGTACGTTTCTCTTTTTTCTGTATTTCCTACAATGAACATATAATAGTTCTAGAAGCAGAAATAAAGTATTTTGAAACAAAAATAACCTTTAAAAATAAGCTTAACTGCATGGAAGACTGTGCTGTTAACTTCTGACTACAAAAACCACAACCAAGGGAAGCCCAAGGAACGAAAACCCCATGTCTGCAGGCCCTGGGCTGACTGCACGCACATTCACAGCCAGGCTCATTCCACAAAGGAGGTGAAGTGGCTGCATCCTCCTGGAAGCTTGCTTTAATGCAAAGATACCAAGTGTCAAGGAATCATACAATTCTAGAATGTGGGAGCTAAACGAACATCTTAGACTCAACCCAGTCCCTTACTCTGGAGTTGAAAGAACAGACCAGGAAACTTGAAGCACATGCCTAGTGTGATGGGAAGATCAGCACTAAAATCTTGGCATCATCTGGGATCTTTCCACCTCAGCTTTGCACACCTCTCCTGCATGGTGTAGTCACTGGGGAACAAGTCTGGAATTGACGAGCGGCTTGTGGACTGAGCCTTGTTCCTTAGTAGTCACATGACATCCATTTATTGGTGTATGTTAGAACAATAATCCTTGTCTTCTGATACCCATAAGGAGAAACGTGCAGAACAGGTAGATATCTCTCAACTTCTCAGTGCTTAATGGGCTCCCAGGGAGTGCTAGGCTCCTGCAAAGTGACCCTTGAGTTAAAAGACAGGTGCATTAGCTCCTGGTGGCAGGAACTTCTGGCTGTTCCCCAATATGTAGTTTCCCTTTCTACAGTAATAGGACTCCGAATGCGTAGGTGGACTCATGGCTGCTTCACATAAGAACTACATTTCCTGGGCCGGCCCAGGGGCTCAGGTTGTTGGAGCGCCGAGCTCCTAACCCCGAAGGCTGCCAGCTCGATTCCCACATGGACCAGTGAGCTGCGCCCTCTACAGCCAAGACTGTGAACAACAGCTCTCCCTGGAGCTGGGCTGCCCTGAGCAGCCGGAGGTCTGTGTGAGCTGCCGCGGACTGCTGAGTGCTGCCGTGGGCTACCATGCGCTGCCATGAGTGGCTAGTGGCCAGCATGAGTGGCAGGCAGCCGGCGGGAGTGGCCAGCAGCCGGCAAGAGCTGCCGTGAGCTGCTGTTAGCAGCCAACTGATGGCTCGCGACTGACTGCCTGAGCCAGGGGAAGCCCAAGGCTCATAATACCAGCATGGGCCAGGGAGCTGTGTCCTACGCAATTAGATTGAGAAACAATGGCTTGAACCAGAGTGGGCGGGGAGGCGGAAGAAACGGGTGTGTGGGGGGAAGAACTACATTTCCCAGCTTCCTTTGCAGCCTGGTCAAAAGAAGGTCAATGGGATGTGAAGGTGATTAGGCATCTTCTGGGATGGGTCCTTCATGGGGTGGGGTGGGAGGAATGTACTCACAACTTCCTTCTTTCCCTTTCCCACTACTTGGAATGAAGACAGGGAGCTGAAAGAATCCAACTTCCTACTTCTCCAGCTCTCTCCCACCTTTATGCCCACTTTCATGCTTCTTTTACATCAGAGAAATATCTGGTTCCTTGACCACCCAGTCTCTCAGACAGTTCTGGCCACACTCTCCACCCAGTCAGACCACTGAGCCACTGTAGACCTTCCCACAGCTGTATAGACTGGTACCAAAGCACAGGCATTGTCTCTGGGCCATCAGCTCTGCTCAAAGACATTTTCCTAAGTTTTGCTTCCAGTAATGGATGAGTAGCTTGAATCAAACTAACCATCCCCAGATAATTATAAACTCTGGACAAATACAAGAAATAACAATTTTCAAGCACTGAAAAGTCATCAAAATAAGGTAAAAAATGGAGGGGTTACAATCTCTTAAGGATGGGAAGAGAACTGAGATGCTACATTTAACCAATTTTTCCCGAGGTAACTTCTTCGTCCCACCAAGGTAGCAAGACTTATTAAACACCTCAGACGTTCCACTGGAACTCCAGAAAGGCCAGCTTTGGGAGAACAAATATCATCTCAGGACTTGAGGGTTACACCAGAGGAATAAAGGAAAAACCAAGAGACCTATCTTCAAGTTTAAACACGGTAAGTAACCATTCCAAAAAAAATTAGCTGCCCATAATTTAATTGCCTATTAAAATAAAACTCAACACTCATCAGAGGAAGGTAACAGAATCCAAGAATCTCTACAACTTATTATTCACAATATCTACTACATAATAAAAAAGATTAGACATGTAAAGGAGCAGGAAATCCAAGCCATAATTAAGAGAAAAACAATAGAAATAGACCCCTATATGGCTCAAATACTGGATTAGCAGACAGGAATTTAAAATACCTCATATAAATACGTTAAAATATAAAGGAAAAGATGAATATGATGGGTGAATTTCAAGAGATATAAGGAAACTCTAAAAAAAAAAAAGGAAATTCTAACACTAAAAAAAATACAATATCTGAGATAAAAATACATTGGATTTGAATAACAGCAGAGCACACTGCAGAGGAAAGGTCAGTGAATTTGAAAACAGGCCAAATGAAATTGTTCAAACTGAAGCATAGAGAGAAAAAAGACACAATAAAAAATGAACACAGAATTAAGAACTTTAGGACATTATCAAGTGGTCTGATATAAATGTAATTAGGCTCTCATAAAAAGAGTAGAAACAGATTCAGCAACAATTTTTTTGAAAAAATAATAGCCAAAAAGGTTCCCAATTTGTTTAGAAACATCAAAACAGTTCCAAGAAGCTCAGTGAATCTAAAACAGGATAAATACAAAGAAACCCACACCTAAGCATGTCATAGTCAAATTGCTAAAAACCGAAGAGAAAGAGAAAGCCTTAATGGCAGCCAGAAATAGAAAACACTCATATACAAGGAAACAATGACAAGAATGATAGTTGATTTCTCATCAGAAACAATGTAGGACAGAAGACAATGGAAGACAATGGAACAACATCTTTAAAGTTCCAAAAGCAACAACAACCATCATATCAACCTAGAATTCTATATAGCCAGTGAAAATTTCCTTCAACAATGAAGGCAAAACAAAAACATTTTCAGATAATTTGTCACCAGTGAGTCCTCATTACAGGAAATGCTTTAAGCTAAAGGAAAATTTTACAGATGGAAATTTGAATCTTTTTTTTTTTTTTTTTACCCCTTTCTTCCACACAACACCCCCACCCTCCACACCCCGTTCAAGCCGTTGTTTCTCAGTCTAGTTGTGGAGGACACAGCTTTCTGGCCCATGCTGGTATTATGAGCCTTGTGCTCCCCCCCTGAGGCAGTCCGTCGCTGGTCATTGGTCGGCTGCTCACAGCAGCTCACAGAAGCTCATGCTGGCTGCCGGCCACCCACGCTGGTCACCGGCCACTCATGGCAGCACACAGTAGCCCACAGCAGCACATGGCAGCCCACGGCAGCCCACGCCAACCTCCGGCTGCTCATGGCAGCTCAGCTCCAGGAAAAGCTGCTGTTCACAATCTTAGCTGTAGAGGGCGCAGCTCACTGGCCCATGTGGGAATCGAACCGGCGACCTCCGGTGTTAGAAGCACGGCGCTCCAACCACCTGGGCCACCGCCCGGCCCCTGAAATTTGAATCTTTAAAGAAGGAATATAAGAGCACCCCAAATGGGTAAATATAAAAACGTGTGAGGTCTTTGATCACTTCCTGCTTCCATCCGTATCTGCAATAGTTCCTAACATTTTCCCCTCTGTTTTGCCCTCGCTCCATCCTCAGTACAGATCACGTCCAGAGGACGGCCTAAAGTCTTAACTTTACAACAAGAGGTAGAAACCACTACAATTCCTTGGGTTTATGCTAATGTAACAATAACCACAGTAACAACGACTAAACATCTGAATACTTATCATTCACCAGCTATCGTGCTAAGTGCTTTACATATATTATTTAATCCCAATAACCGAGGTTATGTTCTTTAGTATTCGTATATCACTGCTAAGGAAGCTGAGTATAAGAGACGTGAAGTTACTTTCCTCGCTGCATTTGGCAGAGCCAGAATTCAGAAGTATTTGCAAAATCGTCTACGTGTGCCCAGCCTTAGCCTCAGGTCCCTCTGTGCTGAGTATCTGCTACTTCTCCTTGTCAGCGCAAGCTCTCCTTGGAGCCCTCTTGGCTCCATACCTCTCCCACCAGATGATGCTCTCTCAGGCATCGCCTTTCTTTTTATATCTTCAACCTCTTATTCCCTACTCACTCTTTCCTTTTGTCCAAGAAACATTCTCAAAATCCTCACATCCTTAAAAAAATCCTTCCCTGTCACTAAGTGGCTCTCGAGCTATCTGCCAATCTCTCACCTCTCTTCAAATGGTACGCTTCTTGGAAAAGGACCCAAACCCACGGTTTCCACTTCCTCCCCCTCCCACCCATTGCTGAACTAGGGCGGTCTGGTTTCTGCCCTGTCCACTGAGGCTCTGCTTGCTATGGTTGCCAGGAGCCATTTCATCTCCAAAGGATAAGGACATTCTGCAGGCCGGACTCTGCTTGATGCACGTGACCATGTTGACTACTCCTTTTCCTTGACACTCTTTCTTCCGTTGTTCTTTTTTTTTTTAATTAAAGCTTATTGGGGTGACAATTGTTAGTCAAGTTACATAGATTTCAGGTGTACAATTCTGTATTACATCATCTATAAATTCCATTGTGTGTTCATCACCCAGAGTCAGTTCTCCTTCCATCACCATATATTTGATCCCCTTTACCCTCATCTACCACCCCCCGCCCCCCTTACCCTCTGCTTCCTTTGCTTTTCATGACACTACTTGTTTCTGGCTTCCCTGCCTCTCTGTTATTCCTTATTAGTCTCTTGTAGGGTCCTCTTTCTTTCTCTGTCCCTAAAATGTTGGTGTTCCCTACTGTTTTGTGTCAGGGGACTTCATTTACTGTCACAGCTTCAAATAGGATGCGCTGATGGCTTCCCAATCTATATCCCAGGCCTACCTCTGTCCTGAGTCCCAGATCCAGGTACCCAACTGCTTATTCGACATTTCCATATACTTGTCCTCTAGACATCTCACTAAATATACAAATCCCACACAGAGCCCATTCTCTCCCTCCAAACTTGCTTCTTCTATTTTCCCTATCTCGATGAGTGGCACCTCCACCACCCTAGGTCCCCAAGCCTCTGGAAGCCCTCCCACGTCCCTCCTCTTCACTTCCTCTCTAATCCACTCCCTCACATCAAATGACTCGCTCAGCTGATTACTTTTCACCCGTCCACTTCTCTCCATCCCCAGCACCACTGCTCCAGTTCAGACCACCAATCTGAATAACCTAAACAGCTTCCTGACTGGTCTCTCTGCCCTCAGGCTCTCCCTTTAGAGTTAACCTATCATACAGCACCAGGGTTATCTTTCTAAAACATAAATCTAACTAACGCTAGTACCCCTCCGGCCCCTAGAAAAAGTCCAAACACTTCAGTTTGGCCTACAAAGCTGTTCAGGGCCTGCCCCTCGCTTCCTATGGCCTGATTTCCCCTTGCCCAGCTTGCACTTTACACTTTAACGATAACACTCTGGTCAGGACTCCACAAATACAAGCCACTTTACGTTTCTGTGCCTTTTACAATGCTGTTCCCTTCCCTGGAATGTTCTTTCACATGGTTAATACCTATTCAGAGTTCAAGATTCAGCTCTTTTACAAGTCAGTTTTTGAGCCCTCCTGTTAGTTTCTCTTCTAAACTGGGAAGATCTCACCCTGGTCCGTCTCTCCCACTGACTGGCCAGTGATTCATGTAGTTTGTGGACCACTTGCTTCAGAATCCCATCAGGAACTTGTGAAAATGCAGATTCCTGACAGACAGAATCACAATCTCTGGGGTGTCGTCTGGGAATCAGAATTCCAGACAAGCAGTCAGATATGACTCTGAGCTCCTGCTGTGATCAGTCTGAGGAAGCCGTAGCAGCCAGGAAGAGGGGCAGATTGCCTGCCAGGGGTGAGAGACAGAGGGAGACACCCATGCATACAGAAAGTAATATTCACGGATGAAGAAACCAAGGCTCATGCAGGACCAAGTGGTGTGGGCGGAGGCAGGGTTTGAACCCAAAGTCCCTGCTCCTGACTATTGAGCTGTACTCCGCTTCCTGGGACCCATTCATTTCTGAAGCTACCACTGTGGCCTGAAATTGTCATTAAGCTTCACGGGGGTCACATCCTGTCTGGTCCCTATTGTCAGAATCTTCTGGTCATTAGCTGTATCATTGCTCAGCAGAGTCCACTTAAGAGGGAGTTCATTTGCATTTTAACAACAGAAGTCAGCTTTCTAAGAACAGAACAGAAAAAAGAACTTTTAAGACAGCCTTGGCTGGGCCTTGATTACCAGAACATTTCCAACTCCTGGGCATCACCTATCTTTCCAGACACAAGGCACAAGCAGTTGTCCCCACACTGCAACCAGCTGGAGCCCACTTCTCCCAGATAGGCCAGGTCTGCAAGGAGAAAAAATGGTCATGGTCTTCCCTGGGCAGGTCCGTTCTGGCAAACAGTAATCAATACTCATTCATTTATTCATTCTTGAGTGCTTACTATGTGTTAGATAGACAGCAGAACAAGCCCTGCTCCCTGCCTCTATGGAGTTGTTCCCTTCCCTGGAATGCTCTTCCACCTGGTGAACACCATTCAGAGATCAAAATTCAGCCCTGAACTTCCAACCTTGTAGAGGAGCTAAGATTAGCACACAGAGATGGGGGCCATGACAAAAGGAAAGGACTAGTGTGGTTGGTTAGAAGGGCTCTAAGACGAGCAGGAGCTTGCTTCTGATGGATTTCTTGAGGAAAGGTAGAACAACTATGCAAGTCCTTTTGTGAATACTAACTTTCTAGCAGGGGAAGACGGGGGAGTAGTGGAGGATGGGAGGTATGGGGAGAAAATCCCAGAAGGAGGGATTGTTAGAGTTCTGATTTCTGTAAAGGCGGAGTTCCTACCAGACCAACCCTCTTGCAGATTATTATAAACTCCGAACAAAATATAATAACCAACTATCTGAAGGCACCAGAAAGTGACCAAAAAGCAGGTAGAATCTGGAGGGAAGTTAACAATTAAAAGAGGGAACAGCCCTGGGTGAGGCTCCTGTTTTTATGGCTGTTTACTCATCTGAGGGCAGCCCCTGCTGGAGCTGAGGGGTGGCTGGAACTTGGCAAGCAACCAAGTCTTACTGGTTGATAAATGAGAGGGCAGACTGCAAAGCTACCACAAAAGCCAGAAAGTGTGGAAAATCCTGGAAATGAGAAAGCCATGGAGAGCTCACTGTAAATTCTGTATATAAATGCTGCCCAAATCTCTGACTGGTGTAAGCAGACCCCAAGCATCCTACTTAAGACTGAAAACAAAACAAACAAACAAATCTGAACAGAACTTTAAGTTGCTGCCTACCACAGGGAAGAGAATTGAGAATTTGGGTCCGACCAATATTCTTCCAAAGGAACGAACAGAAATCCACAGTCTTAACCACAATGTGTAAGAGATAACTCAAAATTACTAGACATATGAGAAAAAAAGAGAATAACTGGAGACCAACTCTGAGGTGACATAGATGTCGAAAGGGGCAAGCGAGTATTTTTTTTTTTAAAAAAGATTTCATTGGGGAAGAGGAACAGGACTTTATTGGGGAACAGTGTATACTTCCAGGACTTTTTTTTTTTCCCCAAATCAAGTTGTTGTGCTTTTAATCTTAGTTGTGGAGGGTGCCATTCAGCTTCAAGTTGTTGTCCTTTCAGTCTTAGTTGTGGAGGGCGCAGCTCAGCTCCAGGTCCAGTTGCCATTGCAGTTGCTAGTTGCAGGGGGCGCAGCCTACCATCCCTTGTGGGAGTCAAACTGGCAACCTTGTGGTTGAGAGGACACGCTCCAACCAACTGAGCCATCTGGGAGCTCAGTGGCAGCTCAGCTCAAGGTGCCGTGTTCAATCTTAGCTGCAGGGAGTGGAGCCCACCATCCCTTGCGGGACTCAAGGCATCGAACAGGCAACCTTGTGGTTGAGAGCCCACTGGCCCATGTGGGAATCGAACCAGCAGTCTTTGGAGTTAGGAGCACGGAGCTCCAACCGCCTGAGCCACCGGGCCGGCCAACAAGCAAGTATTTTTTAAAAGCTAATAATATAGGGGCGGCTGGATGGCTCAGTTGGTTAGAGTGCGAGCTCTCAACAACAAGGTTGCTGGTTCAATTCTTGCATAGGATGGTGGGCTGCACCCCCTACAACTAAAGATTGAAAACGGCTACTGGACTTGGAGCTGAGCTGCACCCTCCACAACTAGATTGAAGGACAATGACTTGGAGCTGATGGGCCCTTGGAAAAACACACTGTTCCCCGATATCCCCCAATTAAAAAAAAAAAGCATTAATATAATTATGCCAAAAAATATAAAGAAAAATACGCTGATAGTGAAGGTACAGATTTTAAAATCCCAGCAGAGAAAGACAAACTATTAAGAACCAAATACAAATTTAGAACTGAAAAATACAATACCTGAAAATGTTGCCCCCCTTTTTTTCGCCTCCCTCCCCTCTCCGTTTCAAACCGCTGTTTCTCAGTCTAGTTGTGTAGGACACAGCTCCCTGGCCCATGCTGGTGTTATGAGCCTTGCGCTCCCCCAACTGAGGCAGTCGGTTGCCAGTCGTCAGTTGACCGCTCACAGCAGCTCACGGCAGCTCTCGCTGGCTGCCAGACACTCAGGCTGGCCGCCGGCCACTCATGGCAGCACACAGCAGCCCATGCGGCTCACGCCAACCTCCAACCTCCGGCTGCTCACATCAGCCCACCTCCAGAGAGACCTGTTGTTCACAATCTTAGCTGTAGAGGGCGCAGCTCACTGGCTCAGGTGGCAATCAAACTAGGGGCCTTTGGCGTTAAGAGCACGGCGCTCCAACCACCTGAGCCACCGTGCCGGCCAATACCTGAAATTTTTAAATTAATGATGGACTTAACAGCAGATAGATGACAGATGAAACAGTCAGTGAAGCTGAAAACAGATCAATAGACATTATCCACAAAGGTAATATGGGGACACCAAACAAAACGAACAACTAGTTACCCAGGTAGGCTACACCCTCCTACAAAAGGCCCCAGAAACCTTGGTGATTGATTTCCTGTGACCTGCCATGACCTACACTCCCTTTCAAAGGTCAGCACGGGCCACACAGATGTGTGAGTATGTATTGATGAGAACATGGATATGAGTATATGTGAGTAGACACATGGATGAGTGGAGACACACCCACGTGCATGCAACTGTGTATTTATTTGCATATATAAGTATGTGTATGGGGGGACGTGTGGATATCTTATGCTTCTATGGGTATGAGTGTGGGGTGGGGAGGAAGTCACTTCTGCTTTGAAGGTAAAGCCCAGATCTATGATATGCCCATAGCCCTGGTGAGGCCAGAAGGCTGGGGTGACCAGGAAACTTCATAGGTCCTTGGAGAAAGGGGAGGGGAACAGATTTCTTGCAGCAAACCTAGGCTCCTTGTCAATGCCTCCTAGGGCAGACCATGGCCACCCAGAGCATCTGGCATGCAGCTAGCAGAGTTCCCCACCCAAATGGACCTGAGTGCGGGCATGTGCCCAGAAGGCCCCAGTCTGTTTTCAGTGACCTCTGCCAGTGCTTTGGCAGGGTCTGAACGCCGTGTGGTGGGCTTGCAAGAACAGTAGATTGGGAGCATCATGGAAAAATGACAGCCTCTCTGGCCCTCAGCTTCTGATCTCAAAAATGGGGACAATCCCAGTTTCCATCCAGTATTGTTGGATCACGTGAGTTGGACTATGTGAAGGTACCTGGTATAAACAAAATGAGGACTGACCAACTGACGGGGATTTCCAAGAGAAGCTATAGAAAGCCACCCCATGGGAGATGCTCTAACGATGCTTCTCAGTTTGGTTATGTGAAACACAGTCCCTTGAAGTGATCTAAAGGATACAGATTAACTATGATCAAGTGTTTCCAGGAAAGGTTGCATATTCTAGACCCTACTGTAGAGCTGTACAGTACACTGGCATGGGAAAGGCTCTAAGAAGTCCTGCACTGAAGAAACATGAACAATTTCATGTAACGCAATGTTTCCCACGCTTTCTGTTCTTGTAATCCCGATTATCATCCTAGTAAATCAGTGTTCCCGGAGCTTCGGGAAAGGCTGACCCTCAAAGAGGTAGGTTCTAAAGGAGACCACATCACTCTTGCAGCTTGCCTTGGAATCTTGGTCAAAGCATTCTTTCTCTGTACGTCATTTCCTCTTATGAGGTATGGGGTAAATTATTCTTGCTGGTAACTATGCCACAGGGATGTAAAGAGGATGTCACGACAACATGAGCAGCAGGCTTCAATGTGGGGACTCTCCTGCCAGTCCACGATCCCCACACCCTTCCGCCTCCCTTGGCTGTGCTGCATGAGCCTCAATGCTGCCCAATGCCCCTCGGAGGAGGCTGAGCTGCACACACTCTGCTGTGATTACATCATCCCAAACCTGGCAATGCTTCTGTATTCCTTTAATATCATCACGCTTGCAAACTGTGCTGCTTATGAAACATGGTCGGCACTTTATTTTATACAAAACACGAGGAACTTAACGAGCACAGATTTCTTGCCACATCCACATTTATCTTCTCGGAAGGTGGTATTCAACAGTGTCAACAAGGGCTCCGACACAGTGCAGAATGACGGTACATTACATGCCTCCCTCAGCACAAAAGCTTCCATTGGCCCAGCGAATCCCCGAGGACAGAGATGTTCCCTAGGGCACTTGTTGAAATCTTCTTTGCTATGAGCATTAATTAGGAAATATATTTTGCATCCACATTCTGACAAGAGACAGTAATAAAGTCTGCAGTGGAAATTTGCATGGTAATTTGCAAAAATTGACTCAAGACTCTCTTCTAAGGAAGAGGAACCATGAAAAGAAGTGCATGTCTATCTACTTTTAGCCTTGGCCAGGCCTTGGCCCATGGCTGGGGAAGCAGCCATAAGAGGCAGAAAGCAGCTGGGCCTGAAAAGCCCTTGACAATGAAGTTGCTGTTTGTGCTGTGCACCACCAACTATCAGATGAGACTATCAGAGTAAAGTCATGCAAATTAACATGCAAATGAGGTTGGCAAAACTTAAGGATTCAGACTGGCAAGTAGGTGCTGTGGGGGAAGGAGACAGCGGCCTCTGGAAGACAAGCTGGGAAGAGTCTGATCTTGCCAGCAGCTATGTGCTCTGGGGGAGGGGATGTGAGCTCGGGAGACCCCAGTACAGGCACCTGGAGTCTTTCCGACACCTCAGCTTCAAAGTCTGCAGTCCTGGTGGCCCCTTTCCTCTCAGCGGACAGTGGCTCGTGGCTCGTGCTAGTCAACACCCAATTAAATATTTATTGATTGCTCTTTTGTTTCCTAACTGTAGTCTGAAACATCAACCAAACAATAAGTACCTTCCAACTTTAAATAAGGGGTTAAATTTCATCAAAATCAGTCCTTCCCTTCAAAAGCCACAGAGATGCCCACGGATGTGTGGCCTAAAGCTCCCTGAGAGGTTTTCTGAAGGGTCACATATGGATCCAAGTACACAAGCCGTCTCCGTAACAATTAGGGAGAAAGATGCTGCGCGTGGTAGATTTTTGAGGGTGTCTAATAAGAGTTACCTAAATGTAACCTATAAAGTGAATTAGGAAGGATTAGTAAAACCTGGGGCAGAGAATTACATCATGGGTCCACTTAATTTAGGAAATGTAGCAGGTGCTACTGGGGTACTCCCTTGCTTGCCTAGAGACAGTAAAAGGAAAATTCTGCTTTCCTAGCCTCTCCAGAGGCTCAGGGTGATGGTGTTACCCAATTCTGGCCAAGAAGACCTAAGTCACCGTCTGCTGGAGGGAGAGGGCATTCTAGGGAAGCTCTTGGGTTTTTTTCCTGCCTTGGATGCAGACATGATGTCTGAAGCAACAACAACCAGCCAGTCGGATGACGAGAACCCACACAGCAAGAAGGCTGCACAGAATGACAAGAGACTGGGGGCCATCGACGGCATCACTGCACAGCTGTGCCACCTCAAGTTCCACCATGGCTTCTTGCACCTGGGAAAGCAAAACCTTTCTTTGTTTAAGCCACCATTAGTCAGCTTTCTGTACTAGAAGGGGACCATATTCTTAATTTGTATGTGCTGGTCAAAAGAGAGGGAGAGAAGGGCAGAGGGAAGGAGGGAGGAAAAGAAAATACGTTAGAGCAAGTCTGCCTTCAGCCCTGGACCAGGTAAATACCCATAAATGCCTGGGGGGAGCACCGAGATGACTGGTGGTACCTCAGTGGGTCTCTGAGGACAGGATCGTTTCACCTCAGATTTTTTATTTTATTTTTTGTATTGGGTAATGGTGGGTTTTTCCAGGACCCATCAGCTCCAAGTCAAGTCATTGTCCTTCAGTTTAGTTGTGGAGGGCGCAGCTCAGCTCCAAGTCTAGTTGCCATTTTCAATCTAGTTGCGGGGGGTGCGGCCCACCATCCCATGCCGGAACTGAACTGGCAACAACCTTGTTAAGAGCTCGCGCTCTAACCAACTTAGCCATCCAGCTGCCCACCGGCAGCTAGCAGCAGCTCATTGTCTTCAATCTAGTTGTGGAGGGCGCAGCTCACTGGTCCAAGTGGGAAGTGAACCAGCAACCCTGTTGTGGGGACAGAGTCCCAGAGAGCATTTTCCAGGCTCTTGGCCTCACGTAGAGAGGTGCTGGCTTGGTTAGTAGATGGCCCTCAGCTGTGACTAGTTGGCCGTCAGCTGTAACTAGTTAGCCATTGGCCACTGACATAACTGCCGTGGCTGAGCTAGCAAGCGCGGATTGCAGCTAGCAAGTGGGTTGGCAGAGAAGCGGACGGCAGATTGCGAATCGTGCAGCTCCTGCTTCTTGTGTCTCCAACCCAGACACCCGCGAGACTATAGTGGTGTGACTCCCCTACCTATGGCTCCGTGCGTGTTCCCTTCTGGCCTCACCATGTCCTGCGTTCTTGTGTGGGGAGCAGGACCAGAGACCCCGCATGACACCTGTTTTTAAGAGCTTGTGCTCTAACGAACTGAGCCATCCAGCCGTTCCTCACCTCACATTTTGACCACAGAACCTGATGCTTGCAAACGATGGAACTCCATTGTATTAACATAATAAAATCATCCTGTTGCTAGAGTTAACAGAGGACTGGAGTTCAATGTTCTGCCAGAAGTCCAGAACCGTCTATCGCCGCTGCAAAGTACTGCTCAAGTGCACCTGCAGGGGGTGCTGGGGAGGCCCCCAGTCTCCCATGGCCACTCTGCTGGCAAGTTACTGTTAGCCTCACGTCATCAGTATCAATGCGGGTGTGGAGTTGTTTTTAGTTTTGCTTTGCTTTTCTAGACAGAGGATAGTCAATACACATGTGTATCAACAGAATTTCTGGCCTATACATATTCATCATCTAGACTTTAAGACCTCTATGAGCTACGGTTTAAATACGAATTAACCACAGTCTTACTGCTAAAGTTTGAGGCAAACTGTCTAAGTGATAGAGGGGCTAAATCCCATCCAAACAATTTTTAAGTTAAAAAAAAAAAAATGCAACACTAAGAAATTGGGATGCTGGCCCAGGGTCTCTCAGCTAAGTGACAGACCTAGGACTGTTCGGAACCCAGGCCTCCCCTGCGTGCAGCCCCGTTTCGAAGGAGAAAGAAAGAACCGAGATATAAGGGAACATGCCAAATCCTTCTGCTTGGTGTGTGACCTCACTCTGACCACCTCTACCAGGGGTGGAAAGTCCTGTCCTATCTCCCGCAGGTGCTGGGTGGTTAGCTGGACATCACATGAAACATGTGGCATACTGGATTCTATGGAGAAAGGCCCCTCCCTGGAGCCCTGCCCCTGCTGTCTGCACTCCAATGCAGAAAACTCACCAGCTCTTAGGGCTTCAGGAATCCGGACTTTGCACAACCCCTTCCAGGCCCGCCCCACATAACAGCCATTTTCAAACATCTTCACTTGGCTGTTCCATCATTACTTCCTGATCAGCTCTTCATTTTTCTTTGTGTTGATGGCATGGATATTCTTTCAGGGTGTCTGGATAGAAACCCAGGATCCACTCAGGCCTCCCGCTCTTCTGTACCCCACAGACCCACTCTGTTTACTCACCCCTTCCAGTGTTGTGTGTGTCTCTCTCCTCGGCCCAGGCCCCTCACTCACCTCCCACACAGCCCTGCATGACTGCTCAGTGATGCTCCTCTCCCCGCTGCCCTGCCCTTCCACACACGGAGCTGTAGCCAGGTCTGTGCCTGCCCTGCCCGGGCCCACTCCTCCAAATCTGTGTCCTACAAACTCGGAAGTCTTTAATCCCATCAGTGCCCACCTTAGAAATCCGCAACAGCTGTCTGTTTCCTGCCCACCAGGCTAAGCCGCTCTAAGCCTCCAGGGCTCTCTACAGTTCCAATCATCTGGGCTCCCTTACCCACTGGGCACAGCAGGCACAGGGCCCGGGGCCCACAGTACTTTCAGGGGCGCATGAAAATGTTTTTTAACTTTTTAAATTTTGATTTCTTTTAAAAATCAAAAGAAAAAAATGAATGTAATAATAATGAATTTATAATAATGAATCCAGACTGAATTATATTCATCTTTATAACAACACAGTTGTAAAATACAATTTTAGTATGAGATTTTATATATATATATATATATTTTTTTTCTTTCTTTTTTTTTTAATGAAAGAAGGAACAAAGTGCCCATGAAGAAAACAATGGCTAAGGCCATAAAAGTCAAAATGCAGCCCTGCCCAATAATCCACCCACAGGCCCCACCATGACCCTGTACTCCAAAGGCTGAGCCCCTGTCCGACCACACACATGGGTGTACGGCACTGGCTCATTGCACCTTGGGCTTCCACGAATGCTTCTCCTGCAGCATGCAGTCCTTCCTCCCAGTTGCAGCACATCCTCCCTGTCCTTTCCCAGTCAGTCCCCTGACCTCTCCTCCAGAAAGCCTTCCATGCCCATGAGAACAGCCACCAATCCCTGCCTTGTCTGAAGCTTCAAGCACCCAAAGGGCCACACCACTAGCACATGATTCTCCTACTAGTCTCCATGAGCTTCCAGCGCTCATGCGGAATGGGAGGATGAGCAAGAAGGCAGTTGGATGACAACAGCAGCGTCTGTTATGATGTGAGCCCCGAGACAGAACTCCAGACGCGGCCCATGCTAACCCTGGGCGGGCATGTGAGGCCTACCCCCTCACCTTTCTCAGTGTACCACCCAGGATCTGGCTCCTTGCAGATCATAGCCTGCAACACACGCCCTAGCTGACAGACTGGCACGTATCGGGATGGGTGCAGCGCCCTATGTCCTGGGGCTAAGGGCCCAGCTGCCTTACCTGGTGCCCACGCAGCACACAATTTGGCTCCGCTGAGCCTCCTGCCTCTTGCTGATCAAATGCTCCAGGCTGTAGCCACATCCATCACCCCTGCACCCCGTGCACTGACCTGTTGCCTCTCATCTATCTGTACCTCTTCTTTAAGGTGAAGCAGTGAGCCCTTCCCCTAACCCATCGGAGGGACCCTTCTCACCTGGTTGTCTCTCCACTGCTGTGAGCTGTGTGAGGGCTCCTTCATCTCCTTACAGTGGCCCACCGGCAAAAAAGTCCTTAATACCCTTATCATCTTATTTCCGAAGTCCCTATGCCTCTCCTGTTCCTGGCCCCAGCAGGGACGGGGACCAGAGGCCAGTGTCCATGAGTGTGTGGACGTGCCTCCAAGGAGGATGTTCTGGCTTGACCCTTTCCCAGGTCCTGTTTCCTCACTGACCCCGCGTCAGGCCCACCAGCCAAGGTCATGTGGGGCATTTTAGGTGTAGGGCGTCGCGGCCTGAATCTGGCCCGACAAGCAGGTAGCAGAACTTGCTACCCCAGACTTCAGAGCATCAGACCCCACACAGGACAAAGTACGGCTCTCACACGCCATGCTCCCTCACAAGTGCCCCTTCCTGAGCACGTGGGATGCGCTGCTGTGTGGCCCGGCTGGAGCTCAGCTTCTCTGAGAGGCTAACCCCACCCTGCAGGGTTGAATCACTGGGGTGGAGACCAACCCTGGTCTGGGGGCTGCAGAAGAGCAGGAGGGGTGGACCTACAGAGTCAATGAGCAGGCCTCAGTAAGCCTGTTTACTTTATTAAATTAACTTACAATGTTACACAAAGAAACACCTGATCATTTTTAAAAATCTTGTGAAAACAAAAAGACATGCTGCCGAGATATGCTCCTGGGACATGGCTTCTCCAGGTCAGATGCTGGGCCACCAGAAGGGCCTGGGAGCCTACAGGGGTCCATGCTGGGAGACACGGTGGGGGCAGACGATGCTGAGGCCCAGGTCAGAGCGCCTGGTCCCCAATGGGATCAAGACTTGGAGGGGATAGGGCCCTATGGTAGGTTAAAGACTGTTCCCCCAAAATTTCGTTCACCTGGGACCTCAGAATGTGACCTCATTTGAAAAAATGGTTTTTGTGGATATAATTAGTTAAGGATCTTAAAATGAAAACGCATCCTGGATTTAGATGGGCCCCTAAATCCAATGTCTGGTATCCTTATAAGTAAAGGAGAGGACACACAGAAGCACAGAGAGAAGGTCATGTGAAGATGGAGGCAGACATTAGAGCATTGTAGCCCCAAGCCAAAGAGCCTGGGGACACCAGAAGTTGGAAGTGGCAAGGAAAGATTCTCTCCCAGAGCCTCTGGAAGGAATGTGCCTCTGCCACATCTTGACTCCTGACTTCTAGTCTCCAGGATTGTGAGAGAATAATTTGTTGTTTCACGCCACTCTGTTTGTGGTAATTTGCTATGGCAGCCCCAGGAAACTAATACAGACCTAGGAGGTGAGAGAGGAAAGGTCCGGGGCAGAGCAGGCAGATTGTTGAGGTGAGAGCTTCTCAGGTAAGCCCCTGGCCTGGGAGGGCACTGGACACAGCCATCTGTTCCCTTCCCAAGGGATCCATGGGGCCCTGGGAGTGCCTGGTGCAGGCAAAGCTCCAGTCCTCCAGAAACGCTCCTTCACTCTGGGAGCAGCTGGGTAAGCTCCAGCAGGCAGGGAACCTCTCCCGGAGGCAGCCCATTAGGCTGATTTCCTGACTTGTGCTGTGGTGGAAGGTCCTCATGGGTCCTCATGAGGGCGGGGGCGGTGGCTCCAGCATTGACTATAAATCCATCTCAATCACCTCTGAAATACAAAAAATGCTTATGCCTGGGCCAGCCTGTGACTCTCCCAGCCATACACCCAGTAGGTATATTAATGTGCAGCCAAGATAGAGGACCCATGTGGGACCCAAGGGAAACACACCCCAGAAGAGTACTGCTTCCAAATCCTCCCCTCCCTGCAGAGGCGTGAGACCACCAGTTATGGCTCTAATCCTGGTTTCAAAGAGGTGACCCAAGGACCAGGCCCACAGGTGTGTTTCATTGGCCTATGGGAGGGGAAGGGAGGCTGGCCCACACAGAAGGTCAAGTATAATCACAGTGCAGGTACCAGAAGGTTTCTTCTATAGTACATTTTGAAAGTAATTTCTTAATTGAGGTTTTATACAAGAGAATTGTTGCAGACACGTATCTCACCAGGCCGTTTATCAGTCTTGATTTTTCACTTCTTCAAGTGAGTGGATTTAGATGGGGTATGGGTGGGGTGGTGAGAGGCAGGGGAATTCATGTGTGAAGACGAGAACAAGAAGTCTTTGTGCAGAGGGGAGTGCCAGGCAGAAAGCAGAAGAAGAGCCCTCTCCTGAGGTCTGAAGGCTAACAAGGTGGCATCTTTCCAGGGCTGGCGAGGTGCAAAGGACCACTTCAGAGGTCTAACGCAGCTCTGCATGCCCAGGTCCTCATGGGTCCTCAAGCCGGCCCCTCGGGGCCTCAGGCATGTTCAGCCCCAGGCTGAGGGCGGACTTGCTGACTGCCACCCAGGATGAGGTTGAACCCCCTCTGCCCTCCGTGCAAGCGAGGCTAAGGGCAGGTTCAGATTCTGTGGCCAGGTCATTTTCTCCGCCAGTCTCTCCACACAAAGTAGGCACTTGACACCTGTATTCAGAATGAGTGAATGGAGGAGGGGGGCCAGAGACATAGCCAGAGGCACACGGCAAGGAAGGGAGGGAGGGAGTGGTGACTCCATCCTGGGAACTGTCTGGGCAACTCAGCTAATGGGAGGCTAGGGGCCGGGGGTGTCCTGGGTTGTATTGGCTGATGGACAGGATGTTTGTGGGGTGGGGGGAGTAGTCATTATGCTGGCGGACAATTAGGAACATCCCCCAGAGCCTTTGGGGATCTTGTCTACTTCCCAAACGTCTCTTCCACCATGCTAAGACAAAATAAACAAAATAATATTTCCCCCTCTCCATCTCCAGAGAATTCATTAAAATAAGCCTGTGTATGCAGAGAATTATGGCCCAGGCCTCCCAGCCTAATTACCATTTTAAAGGGCATTGGGAAAGGAATTCTACCTGCAGTGGGGTGGACACCTGCTTCCCTCTGGGCTTTCTCCCCTTCTCACCACAATGCTGACATTGGGTCACTGTGGCCTTTCAGTCTGGTGGGGTCTAAGACCAAGGAAGACAATGCCACCCCCAGCCACTCTGGTACCAACAGGAACCTGACACCAGCTATGGCCAGGCCCTGTGCTGGGCCCCCAGGAGTCCTGGCCTTAGCCAGGCCCAGAGTCCATCCAGGAACCAGAGCACATAGGAGTTCCCATAGTCTGGAGGCAAATAAACCCCTAGGACAATGTACACTCGGAGAGGGGGCTACGGGAGGAGGGCAGAGCGTTGGGAGGGTCCCATTCACAGAGTAAACGAGGGCTGTGATCTGTGATGGGTCAGAAGTAAGAGGAGAAGGAAGGGCATTCCAGCAGAGGCGACACCATGAGACAAGGTACGGAGGCATGACTGTCACTCCGTGGGGAGCAGCAAGCAGGGAGACCGGCTGGACCACAGGATGTGGAACAAGCCGTGGGCAATGAGAGATGACACTGGAGATGAAAGTGGGCTGAGATTCTGCGAGACTCGAACGACCTGGGGAGGGGCTGATCCATGTCACTGAGGACCACTGCAAAGGCCCTAAGCTCGCCTTTGCCACCCACCACTGCCAAGAACACCAACCAGCCAAAGGTCTCACCGTGTTCAGTGGGACACCAGTAACAGGCATTATATGTATCTTGACGTTCAACAACATCAAATAATTGAAATAATATCCGTGAGATGCACGCACGCACACACACACTCACAACATGGATACCGAGTCAGACGGCAGAACGGAAGCCTGTTAGGGCTCGCCTCTGGAATGCAGGTTGATGTGGTAGAACTCCCCTTATGGGGACGCAAGGTCTCTGGCAGGCCCGCAGACACGACGACAGACATGGCTGAGATCACCGTCCAAAAAAGCCGGCGTGTGGAGCTGTGCACAGCACTTGGGGCCCCTCTTCTGGGGGCCTCATGTGCTGACCCTTCCGTCAATTCTTACCAAGTTCACTAGTTATCTGGCCTTTCAGATGAGAGCAGAGGAAAAGCAGGGAATTTGAGGGAGGCAGAGAGAGGGGCTGTATTTGAGGCGAAGACGATGACTGGTCCAGAGGGAGACAGACGTGTCTGACTAAAGAGCAGACAGAATGGTAATCAGCAGTGAGCTATACTCTGCCTCCTCTGTCAGTCCAGGAAGGCGGAGGGACTTCTTAGCACAGCTGTCCCCAGGGTGTTCTATAAATATTTGTCCTCTGAGGACTTCATGACAAAAAGATTCCATGACCAAACACATCTGGGAGCTGTTGCACACCACATCCCTCTTTCATCACAAAACCGTACACTGATGTAGTGAAGGCCCCGAGAAGTCCTGCAGTAGTAGAAAAGTTGATTTACCTTGTTCACCAGTACTCCCTAAATCGATACAAATACTAAATCTTCCTCTCTGCCTTTTTTTCTCAAATAACACCTACAAACATCCCGTGAAACTAGTATCTCACAGAATCCACTGGCTTAGAAAAATGCATTATTATGTGTCTCTTTCTTAAGGGAAAGAACAATCTCTTTTTTCTTAAAAATAGTTGAAATGATTATCTGTGGTGCATTTTGCAAAAAGCTATAGTTGCAGGGAAAATTCACTTCATTTGCACAGACCTCCCCACTCACCCAAGCGGTGCCAGGAAAGTGGAATGTCACTGACCCCCACGAGCTCAGCCTGTGGGCCACCGGGTGACTGCAGCCCACCTGAGAGCCAGGAGTCACCGGTCACTCTGTCCAGCCTCCTGTCCATGCAGATCAGTGCAGACCCATGACATCAGCCTCTCCAGGGAAGGAAGTGCCTCGGCAACTCTGCGTGTGTATGTTACATGTGCGTGTGTATAGATGCACACATGTGCATGAAGGTCCAACAACTATAACCATGCTCAAGGAGAAAGTTCAAGGAGGGAGTTCTTTGACCTCCCTCATCTTGTGTCTTGTCCATCCTCCTCCATGTGACAAGCCCCCAAGTAACCTAGTTGTTCAGACTTGCCCATGGGGAGCCCAAGGACACAGACCGAAACATGCCCTTTTGCTACCAGAAAATGTTTCCTTTACTGAGTTTGGGATCTTCAGAACAGCTCAGGGTCTTTTCTGGGCAGGGGCCAGTGCACAGATGGGAAAACAAACGCCCTGGGCCCCGGGAAGGTCCCGCTCTCATCTCAGCATTAGCAAGCCCCAGGGAAAGACCAGCATAGTCCCCAGGCAGCTGTCATGGCTGCTACACCGTGGGTGGGGGGGTGCAGGGCGCCCAGGACCTCACCTGGTACGTGTTGTCAAAGCTGTCGTACATGAACCGCGTGATCAGAGACGTCTTCCCGACTGTAAAACAAGAAGAAGAGACGGGTTCAGCCACGGCATCTGAGCGAGGCTCTTCTAAACACACTTCATGTGAAGAAAATACAATGAAACCAAAAAAAAAGCCCAGAGGAAAAGATGAAATGTGGAAACAGAAGTGGGAGGCAGACTCCGGGAGAGCGACCCCGAGCAAGATGTCAAGTCTCCACTGGGTGGGCTGCAGGGGAGCTCTTGCCAGGCAGCAAGGAGGAGGCCTCCCCCTGCTCTGTGAATCCTCATCACCCATACTCAGGTCTTCCTCGACCCACAAGAGCCCCACTGAAGCAAGAGTCATACATGAAGAATCAGAGCAAGTAGGTATAAGATAGATGCTCCTCCCACACCAACCCACCTTCACCTGGAAACACTGCCTCGCCATTGGTCACAGGCTGGGATGGAGGCACGCTCTTTAGTTCCCATTCATTCAGCCTGGGGACTGGTGAGGAAGGTGGCTTTTCAACGAACCAGGGGGCAGGGGAAGTAAATGGGTAAATGCCCAGTGTCTCTCATGGGCAGGACTATTTTGTGTAGTATATGCTTTACTGTCCAGCTCCTCGCAGGAGGTTTAGCATCCCTGGACATCACCAGGTAAATGCCAGCAGGATCCTGTCATTGTGCCAACCCTCCCCCTTTGCAAATGCCCTCTAAGTGTCAATAACACCCCCAACTGAGAAGCACTGCTATGGCTAAGAAAACCAGGAAGTCTCCTGGGAATCCCACAAGTGCTGCTAATTTCCCAAACTGCAGGGTTTGGCTTCTAACCTAACCTCCTGCAGGTCCCCTGGGGCCTGGCAGCGGTGGAAATGCCAAGTGCAGCATTTCTATCATCTGGGAGGGGGGAAGGGTGATAAAGGTCAGGCCCAGCATGGAGTCCTTCTCTACACTGTCCCACCCAGCCTCTGCCATGGCCCTGGGAGGCTCAAAAGGGACTGGCCCCCCTGAGTCTGGCTCAGAGTCCCTTCTGCTCTAGGCTACCAGAAACAGACAACCCTGGGAGGGAAAGCAAAACAGCCAGTGCCTTAGAGTTCTCCATCTGCCTCTCCCCAATTCTCGGATGGGACTGGTCTGATGGGATGGCTGGTTACTGCCCGGATGGAGCAGGGCAACCCGGGGGGCCTTCTCTGGGAAAGGTCCTTTCCCATTCTGCAGCCTCAGTGGTGTACCCTGTACCAGACAAGGGCAACCATCTCCTGACAGACAACCTCTGTAAGGGAAAGACAACTGTCTTCTGGCCAGAAGGAACATTGCATGGATCGTGCTTGGGGCTAATTTAGATGGCACCATCTCTGACCGAGAACTGGTTAGCTGGACTCAAATCCTAGCTGGGGCAGGGTTCAGCTGCATCATTTTGAGGTGGCCACCGCCCCTCTGGACCTTAATGCCTCTTTTAAAAATGGGTATAATACCATCAAAGGTTTCAAAGAGCAGTAGAAATTAAATGAGATAATGAAAGTCCAAAGCACACAGGAAATGTTTAAAAGTGGAAGGAGGTAGCAGGTAACTGAGATAGCCGAGGCAGTTTCCAAAATACCAGACAAAAAAATGAAAAATGAAAAATACCACCACTACTGGAGGTACTTGACCTTGTCCATTGCCTGGCTATTCCTGATTTGTATCCTTTATAATAAACTGTAATCTTAAGTGCAGCACAGCGCTTTCCTGACTTTTATGAAGTGAAATCTAAGAAGAGTCATGGGAACCCCTGGATATGTAGTCAGCTAGTTACAAGTGTGGTGTCCTGGGGAACACCACTTGCAGCTACCATCTGAAGTGGGGGCTAGTCTCGTTGGGGACTGTGCCCCTAAACCTGGGGAGTCTGATGCCATCTCTGGGTAGGCAGTGCCAGCATGGACTGCAGTACACCCGCTAGTGTCAGAGTAGCCACAGTTCTAGAAGAACATCTCTGGGGTGAGCAGTATGCACTCAAGGTCTCTTCTAATTTTACCTGGAAACTGCCCTTTGAGCTCTTGATAGGCATTTAATCTGTAAAGTGTTGCTTTAAGTCTCCCCTTAAATTTTACGTGAAAGTGAGATGTAGGGGTTTCCCACACAGAAAGGTCTGGCTGGACACGGCTAAGGGGACCCCAGTTTAAAAAGACAAAATCAAAAAAAAAAAAAAAAAAAAAAACAAACTCAAGGAATGCCCAGTTTCCTCCTTTTCTGAGACAATGGAATGCTACCACCTCCTCAGGAAGTGAGGCATGGCAGGGGCCACTGGTAACTTCCCTAGTTAATGACACTCCGCATGTTATACCTGGGGAAAGGGGCAAGCATCAGGGAGCAGGGTGGGGAGATGGCAGCAAGACACAGGTTCTTTTCTCTCAACAGGTTCTTCCCTGAGGCAACTGAAGTTGTGGGAGGAGACACAGTGAACTCACAAAAAGCCACTAAAAGAACAGGAGGTTCACTGAGTAGCTGAGAACTCAGAAATCCCTACAAGGGTTTCTCATGCCATGTCACCCCTTCTTGAGACACCAGCCACTGGCAGCGGATTAGCACTGCCTCGCAGGATGGAAGGAGAAAATTCCAAGAAAACAAGTTGCTTATTGGGGCTGTACAGGAGGAACTGGTAAGTGTGGGGTCTGGGCCACAGCCAATAGTTTCTGGACATTCCCACAATCACCATCAGAGGCAACACGTGAACCCTGTATTTACAGAGCAGGTTCCAGGCACATGTCAGGGGCAGTGCCAGGCATGGATATGCATGAGTAAACAGAAGAGACAGGATAGGATACCTGCTGCCTGAAGCTTGCAGGATTCTATGCTTGCAGCAACACTGTACTAAGCCCTTAGCACCACCCTGTTTAGTCCTCAACACTGAAGCGGGTAATCACGTCATCTCCATTTTATACAAGAGGAGACGAGTCGACAGGGACTTGCCCAGGGCCAGCGCCACGTGGGGCGAGGATGAGGTGGCCTGACCAGGAACTGAGCTCCTATTCCCAACACTCCTTGGCATCGTTGAGTCAAACTTGGTTTCAGGATTCTGCCAGGTCATGACTGCCACCACTGTGGATGCCGTGGAATCCCTGGGAATAGCCCCCACCAAGCCGAGCCAGCCTGAGGTAAGTGCCCCTCCCCACTCAGGTGGTGCTTGACCCAATCCGGAAGGTCAGAAATTGGGAACCGAGGTGCCTTGTGGGGCTCTAGGAGGGCTCAGAAAGTAAGGGTGGGGGGGTTAGAACACTGGGGGCCCAGCACCCCAACTGAGTCCTGGACTGCATGACTGGCTCATTACCGATTGGTTGCAAAAGAGAGTAATTTCTTACTATTCCTCTAGGCTCGTTTTTCTTGTTTCTTAGAGCAGAAGCCCTCCTCTTCCCTGCGTCAGGGCTTCCCCAAGACCACCCACTCCTCTTTCCTAGGCTGGCAGGAGAACCTAACTCAGAGCCTGTCTGAGCTTGTCAGCTTGGCCTCTCACAGGGCTCGGCTCGTCCTTCCCTGTGGCATACAGCTGTACTCTTCATTGCAGGTGACGTCGCTCGTACGTTCTGTCCCAGCCCCCAACTTGAGCAAGTCTGACCGCAGGGCCTCCACCCTGACTCTCCCAACGCCCCAGGGTGGAGCTCAGCAGTGTGCAGGGAACGGACCAGTTCTCAGAGGACAGCCTGGGCAACACTGTCCGACAGGAACGGCAGGAAAGGCTTCCTAGGGCCCCCAGAGCTTATTAAAAGGAGCCCCTTGCGCACAGCTGCCCAGGCTCTGCCCTGGCATCTCATAAACGAGTGGAGCTGGTAAAGGGGCTGCCCTGTGCCGAGCTCTTCTCTCTTCTATCGGGCTGCTGCACCTGCCTCACCCTTTACCCCACCCTCAACAACTGCCCTGAGTAGAAGGTGCTAGAACCTGGAAATAGTGAATATGCACAGCCCATCCACCTAGCCACTCTCTCAGTCTCCCCACAAAGAGTGGCAGAACAGCTGGAGCCATCACCTGACTGGGCACCACCACTGGCCATAACCTGAGAGGGGCAGTGGCATGAACCAGATCGGACAGGGGAGGTGTGGGAGGGGCAGGAGACTCTCCCCTGCGGCCCCTCCCGCCCTCCCACCAGCCCCTGCAGCCTCTGTCAGAGATGTCCTCCCCACACCGCTCTGTTCTCAAGGTCACACTGTCCCGCATGCCATCCAACAAGTCTGAGACACCACTGCAGCAAAGCAGAGCTTTTTCTGAAGGCAAAGATCCAGCTCCACTGGCAGGATTTTATTAAAATTAAGCAGCCAAATCATTATTGAGCTTTTTTTATCTCAGCTCATGGCTCAGCAATATTCCTGTAATCTTCTGGTAGTTTAGTTCCATGTGATTAAGCAGAGAGATGCATTTTTCCTTTCAACCAAATGAGGGTGAGAAAATCTATTACTGAGTATTTACCAGGAACCTCTAGAAAGAAGGAATAGAAACTCTAACTCTTACTGGGCTTCTACTTAGTGCCGTGTAAGAAATTTGGTGCTTTACTTGGGGTCTCTCATTTGATCTTCATCAAAATTCAAAGTCACAGAACTGGTAAACAGTGGAGCTGGCGTATGAACCCAGATCTGACGCCAAAGTCCATGCCGTCGTGCTGGTGTATAGAAAGGTCTGACGAGCAGCAAAGCAGGAGGTCACAAAAGTCAGAGACCCAGGAAGGGGCAGGGGCAGCTGACAAACTGTGGGAAAGTGGGGCAAGAACAGATATTCCAGGAGGGAACAGTGTGAGCAAATACACAGAGGCAGGGAAAGAGAGCTTGTGAGAATTGACAGGAGGCAACAAGCCAGGTTAGGGGGGAGGGGGTCACAAGCATGTCCAGGAGCCACAAGGGACAAAGTTGGAGGCTTCTACATCTGTGCTTTGTCTCAGGGAAATGAGGGCAGACCAGGTGTGTGAGGAGAGGGCTAAGTGACAAACACTGTTTAAGAAGTTCCACGTGGCCAGAGGTGATTGAAACCAAATCCATCTCTGGGGCCAGTTGTGGAGGGAGGGAAGGGGCAGGCAGGGAGAGGCAAGTCTATAGGGCCGTGGTGCCACATCAAGGAGGAGTACGGATTCTCTCCCAAGGGTGGTGGGCGCTTCCGAAGGGCCTTAAGCAGAGGGGTGGTGGGAACAGACGTGGCAGTTCGTGATTTCCACGACGGCTCACAAAATAGTCCCCATACCACATGCTCTTTTTACAAGGCACCACTGACACTATTCAGGGGTAAATCTGGGCAGGCCTGTGGAAGTGGCAGAAATGGCATGCTGTGTGACTCCCAAGGCTAGGTAGGAAAGGCAGCACCGCTTTTGTCTGGAGTGCATTCGTTCCCTCACACTCTGGAAGCTGTCCCTTCAACCGAGCCACCATGCTGGGAGGTAGCCCAGTGCAGCCTAAATGAGGGAGACCACAGAGATACACACGTGGCAAGAAAGAGGCCCCGACCCAACAGCCAGCAGCCAGCAAGAGACCTGCGGCTGAGCGAGCCTTCCGATGACTCCAGCCACCAGCCTTCTAGTCGCAAGCGGATGCCGAGTGGAACAGAGATACACTTTCCCTGCCAGGGCCTGCCCAAACTGCAGATTCCTGAACCAAGTAAATACTCTCATTGTCTTCAGCCAGTCAGTGTGGGGGTGGCTTGTTACCCAGCACTAGGTAATGAGAGCAACAGATCTGTGCTTTAGAAAGAAAACTTACACTTCTATGGGGGTAGTGGCCTACAGAGGACGACCTGGAGCAGCAGTCCAGCAAGGGATGGCAGATTTCGGTTAAAGCAGAGGCAGTGGGGCTGGAAAGGACAGGAGAGCAGAGGACGGTGACAGCACCTAGTAATTGGTCAGATTTGGAGGAGAGCCCAGGATCCCTCCCTGTTACCTGGCTTTGTGACTAGCAGATGATGGAGCCATTCCTTGAGCCCAAAAACCTGGATGACGAGCAAACACCAAGTATTACCCTGGATTCAGGTCCCCATAACAGCTTTCTTTCGAATTGTCAGACCAAAGCCCAAATACCAGCACTACATTCAGGAAAAAAAAAATCATACAATGATTACTATAATAATAATTCAATCTCATGAGCCGAGGATCTGAGCTTATTTTCCATTACTGACATCACCATGAAACAGGTATTTTCTTACCCAAGTGGGAGCTGCTGGCCCAGGGGTCTTGCACACCCATGGGCTATCCAGATGAGCTCAGTCCCACACACCCTGGAAATTCCACCAGCGCAAGGTGGACTGAATGCTGGCCCTTAACAGTCAGCTACCAGCACCCACCTGGACCTCACCCACCTTGAGGACCGACCACTCACTCCACCAGCCACCCCGGGATCCCAGGCCCCATCTCAGTGGCAGGTCCCAGGTAAAGAAGCTTTTGTACATCTGGGCAGCGTCTAGGTAGCTGCAGAGGACGTAAGGTCTCTCTACCCACTCAATAAACACCCACTGGGGGCTTCTGTGTGCCTGGTAAATGCTGGTCCCAGAATCCACAGCGAGAGCAGGCACACCTCTGCCCTCCAGCAGCCCTCGATCAGTGCTAGGGCTAGATTCAGGTGCAAATACCTGAGATGTGAGGTCACTTGGATCGGGACAACTGAGAGGCCGACAAAAAGGCAAGGTCACTCTATGCTGGGGAACTGCAGCCGCCTCCTGAAGGAGGTGGCATTTGGACGGGTCTTAACTGGGTATCAGTGGACTGGTATTCCCAGGGGAAGGACTGGAAAGAGCCAGCCAGCGCTATGAAGCTCAGCTGTCCCCTGCATACAGCTGTCACTTACGCACGCTTCTCCACGGCTGCCACATGAAGCCAAACGCAACTAGGGCTTTGGGGTCAGTACTTATGAGGGCTCCTGGGCGTGGCTTGTGCCCAGGCCACAGCATGACAACTGAGTGGGCTGTGAGCTCCCAGATTCCTGCTCTGACACTGTCTCCCCCCAGGAAGGAACCTTCTTCACCCTGTCATCTCCACGGCCAGTGTGGGTGTGGGTATGCGTAGAGATTGCTATGAGGGCCTGAAATGGAGCAGAATGTGACGCAGAGCACAAGAAACTAGCTGGAGACTTTGTGGAGGGTCTGCCAGGACCTGGCAGAGTGTGTACCACCCACAAGGTAGCCCCTCACCGAGCCAAGCCAGAACCTGGGCCCACAATCTGTTCTCAGCCACACGTTCGCATTAACCACCTACCCCAGCTTCGGGCACTGCTGAATAGACAGACAGTGGGGTCCCGCCTGGTCTTCCTCGGGGTCACAGAGCAGGGCCCAAAGTGGGAGGCAGGAAAGACCTGGCAGAATGAACTGCCGTTTCTAGGCCACCTCGGTAGGCTGTCCGCCTCTTAGACGCCTGTGTTTTTAGAGAACAGTCCCCATGCCTGGGAAAGGGTCTCGGCATACTTGGCCCATAGCCTCCCTTAAGACAGCCCCAGGTCAGAGAATGTCTGCAGTTGTCAGAAGGTGGCCTTTGGGGCTGAAACGGCAAACCTGTTCCCTAAGGCTCGGGTCAGCAGCCCAGTCCTAGAATGACCCGGTTGATTCAGTTATCCTATCAGCTCAGCTTGCAGAACACAGGTGGGAAATGCTGTGTGAGGGCTGGGAAGTGCCTGCCTGGCCAGGGGCTCAGTTCTTGCCCTGCAGTTGGGAAGGAGGCCAGGTCATCCTGGCCCAGCATTCCTGCTCTGCAGGGGCCTCGGGAGAGGACTCCCTCATGCCCTCACAAGCCCGTGCCCACAAAGTCCCCTATTACCAGCCTAACTGTGGGGTAACCCCAGGCCCTGTAGTATTAAAAACAGGAAGGGACACCAGCTACATCTATCTGTCTGATACGTGTTTTCTTTTGGTCCATTTTCACAAAACAGGAAACCTAGCCCCATCTGCCCTGCAAGGTGGACAAGCCTCGGGGGCTGGGGGCCGGGCTCTCTGTTCCACACCCACGCTGCCACCCAATGCTCAGAAAGGTGGCTCCAGACCAGGGCTCTGCTAGCTCCGACCTGAGCCCTGAGAGCCCGACTAGCTCACTGTAGGCTAAATGAGGAAACGTGAAAAATCCCATTTCAAACTGTTCCCCAAAAGACTCAGACGGTAATTAAGAAATATGCAAAGTTCTTCATTGGACACTTTAATTAAGTGTGTTAATTCCCTCTGCCAGAGGATGCTTAGCCACCTGAGCCTCACTGAGGGACCCAGGGAAGACGGAACAGAGGAGGGAGGAGGGTAGGAAGGACTGGGAGGGGGCTGGCAGGGCAGTGGTGGGCTGCTCTGGCCCAGGCCCGTTCTCCTGCTCCAGTTGGGAGGTTGACCCATTGCTGACCCTCTCATGTCCCCATTGTCCTTAACCTGTGCCATCTCCTCTGTCCAAGACCACTGACCCCAGGAAAGCCTGCCCCAAGTCAAGGCTGCGGGGTGTCACCTACTCACTTCCCTTACCTGAGAGAAAAGAGGAAGCCTGAGGTGCAGGAGGAAGTTCTAGCTACTTATGTGCCCTTGGCTGGCTATGGACCTGGACCTGTCACAGCTCCTACTCAGCGTCTCAGCTTTCCATCAGACTAAGAAGGAGCAGGACGAGTGGGTCCTAAAGAATCCCATCAGCGTAACAGTGCGTGCTTCAACCATGTAGAAAGGATGGGGACAGAAAAAGGAAAGGCAAAAGAAAGGTCCCTTGTGACCCAGGAAAGCAAGGACTCCAGGTGGGGAGTTTTCTTATTATCTGCGAGCCCACAAGGTACTGCCAAGGTGGTCAGTCCTGCACTCCATTCCTCCTGAACGCCATAAGTCAGTCCTGTGGGTGCCCAGGACATGACGGCCTGCTGGGACTCCACGTGGCCACCAGGGCTGGAACCTGGGAGGTTCAGTCTTAGTCTCCCTTCCTGCACTAATGCTCTGGCCCACCTCCTGCTTTTTCCCCCAAAGGTTCCACCTTTAGCAGAAAGAGGCAAGTTCCAAGGAAACAGGCAGCTAGTGGGGCTGGGCTGGGAGAGCCTCCAGCCCCAAATGGCCACACCAGCACCTCTGGCTGCCACAGGGGAGGCTTGGCCACATCTCCTTCGGCCTGGTGGAGTGCCTTCATCTTTGCTTTTGTTCTTTTCCTCTTCAGCTTCCCTTCCTTTTCTAAAGCCCCCAGACCCAACTTGTGGTCTGGTTTTGGCCTCAGTCCCTCCCTCCCCCAGAACCCCAGGAGCTGTTAGGACACTACAAATCATCCCTGCCCAGCCCACATCAGGAGTTTCTAAGAGAGTCCACACTTGACCTGAGGTTTCCTCTTCTCCCCAGCCCAAAGTATATCCTTCCCAATCATTCGCTAATACGTATATTCATTGTCTGCACAAATCAGCTGAATAGCGAGAGTAGATTTCTCTTGTTTGCAGCTATGAATTCTGAGAGCTATACAACGCAAAGGAGGAGAAGTAAGCTAAAAAGAGAAGGTTGAAGCAAAAGTTTGTTTACAGAAATATATCTTGTAACATCTTACTCAAGTCACTGAAGTCAGACTAAGAAATTGCCTGATCTCCCTCGCATTCAAAGCAAAAATAAAAATAAAAAATACATGACCAACTGTAAGATTCACAATACTCATGAGATAAAACCAAACTAGTTGCTAAGAGTTGAGTAGCAGAAAATTCTTGATAAGACTCTGGAGGCCACTTAAAGGGCAAATTTACATGTTTTATGTAATCAACCGAATGTCCATTACTAATGAAAATCAAGGATGCCAGCCAGACCAGACCACCCTCGCCCCCGCCCCCACCCGAGTCAATGTTCGCAGCCCAGACCAGGGCCTCCTACACATAAATGATTAAATGGAAAACCAAGGGCCCAAGACTTTAGCTTCTTATCAAGATGGAGTAACAGGAACCAGATTTATCCTGTCACCTTAAAGAACCAAAAGACAGACAAAATATATGAAGTAATGATTTTCAAGACACTGGATATCAGGCACTGAAGTACAGTGAACTCTGAGAGGCATGAAACAAATGAAGTAAACCTCATAACTGCCCCCAAATTATTGCTTTGAGAAACTTCCATGCCACAACATAGGGAGGGGGGAGCCAGGTGGAACCTGGTGGACTCCCTGAGTTGAGGAGATAGAGCTGAGAGTCCGGAGAAAACAAGGCAGCCAGAGTTCACAAGACAGAGTATATAAGAGAGGAGGGAGATGCCCACAGAGAGAACTCCAGAGGTCTGCAAAGGGGCTCTCTCAAGTCTTCAGATCAGGACTGATAAGAAAATGTGTGTAAGGAAACTAACTACTTCACTGGCGAAAGAACCATCCAAATGGATTAAAGGAAACAGTGCCTGGCATCCACCTGGCATCCAGCAGGGCTTGGGAGGGTGCCTATTCCCACCTGTTTCTACCTGTTTCCAGAAGGGAAAGCCTCATCAATCTCAGGGAGTCCACCAGTCCAACAAAATTAACTATAATATATTGGATCATAGACCTAAAAAAATACATAGAAAAAAATCTTGCTAACTGGACAGAAACCATGCAAATCAGAAGAAAATGAAGTGACACCTTTGAAGTACTAAAAAATAAATATTGCCGACACAGAATTCTATACAGCAAAAATATTTCAAAAATGAAGGTAAAATAAAGGAAATCAAATGCCGAGATAATTCATTCTAGCACACCTACAACACAAGAAAGGGAGTTCTTTGGGCAGAAGGAGCAGGATACCTGCACACTCACACTAACATTCAAGATGGTCAGGACATGAACTTAAAGTCCGACAGACCTGGATTTCCATCCTGGCTCTGCCATTTAGTGTCCTGTGTGACCTTGGGTTAGTTACTGTCCTCTGAGGCTCAGCTCCTCACACTTACAATGGGGGAAGAAGTGCTGACCTCATGGAAGTATTATGAATTCTCTAAGAACAGTAAAAAGTTAACATTCTGGGTGACAGGCATATGGGAAGTCTTGCTACTATTCTTGAAGCTTTCTATAAGCCTAAAAATTTTTATCAAAATAAAAAGTTAAAGGAAAAACATAAAGCTGATTTTGTAAAGTATGCACACACTTGCACACATCCATTTCTCTCACATTCCTGGCACATTCTGGAAATGGCTTGTTCTGATTAGTTAACATTCTAGTCAACAAGAAATTTTCCTAAGAAAGTAGGACATAACTGTACTTGGCATCAACTTAGTCTTCACAGCGAACCGGGACCTCTCTGGGCACTGGGGACCAGCTGTGAGCCCTTCTAACCATGTCCCAGGAGATGGAGCAAGCCTGGACGGATCAGCTCAGGGACAGAACCCATGTGTAACCACCGTGTGTGCACACACACACACACACACACACACACACACACACACACACGAAGCAGGTACCAGAAGCCCTGGTGTGTGGGAACTCTCTAGATCCCCTGGCGTCTTAGCTATGAAACTGAGAGCCTTGCAAAGATGACATCTTCACAATTTCTTGAAAACAATCTTCCCCAAAGCAGCCTTCCCCAAAGCAGCACCACAGATGGCGTGAGCCGTCAAGCACTCTGGAGCTCATCTTGTCTAAGCCCCTCACTGAGCTGAGGTGATATGAGAGGCCGACATGAGAAAAGGGGCCACTTGCCCAGGATCACACAGCACCAAGGCTATGGCCAGACAATCTCTCTCCTGGTGCACAGCCAAGAGCTCCACCTCAGAGGCTTCTCTGAGCCCAGAAGGTTTACCCAAATGTGCCCAGGACAGGAAGACCCTGCCTCTTAAAGCCCCAGAGGAAACACACGACACGAGAAGTGCCAAGCAGCAGAGAATAAACCGTACCAAGGCGCAGACGCTTGGCTTCGAGAAAGATCACAGACCAGAGTGGCCTCAGAATCCCAAATCATGGCAAGAAGGCACCGAGAGCATGTCTGATCCAGCCCTGCACGTGACAGGAAAAACCAGAGGCACAGAAAGCAGGAGGGTTTGCTCAGGCCGCATGAAGAGAGAGCAGCAGCAGAGTGAGAACCAGGGCCTAGCTCCCAGAGGAGCCTGCTGCGGGTGGCCCCAGCCAGCTGCTTAACAGGGGGCAGGTCACAGCTCCTCCTGGACACTCCAACTCCTTGTCTGCAAAATGAGGGCACCTCTAAGGCATCGCCTCCCTTGAAGATCTTCACCCCATCAGTGTTAGTTATCTGTTGCTGTGTAACAAACATCACACATTTAGTGGCTTAAAACAAACTCCATGATTATCTCATAGTTTCCGTGGGGCATCAGTCCAGGCACAGCTTATCTGGGTCTCACAAGGCTGCAATCATGGTATCAGCTGGGCTATGTTTCTTTCTGGAGCTCAAGGTCTTCATCGAAGCTCTTGTGGTTGCTGAAAGAATTTAGTTCCTGGTGGCTGGAGTAGCGAGGTCCCCATTTTCTTACGGGCTGCCAGCCGGGGCTGCTCTTATTTCCTAGAGGTCATCCACAGTTCTTTGCCACGTGACCCCCTGACAGCCCCTCTCACAACATGGCAGCTCACTTTCTCAAGGCCAGCAATAGGAGTCTTCCAAAGGAACAATCATGGGAGGGACATCCCGTCACCTTTGCCATACTACATCGGCTAGAAGCAATTCTCAGGTTCCGTCTGCATTTAAGGGGAGGGGACCATGCAAGGGTGTCACTTATTCGGGGTCACCTTACGTCATGTCCACCATACCACCTTACATTAGCAAGTTCCTAAGAGAGGCCGCCTTTACTCTTGACTCAACCTCCACCTCCTGTCCTACAGAGGTGAAGTGGCTGGTCACCTGCAACAGAACTTCACCGGTGTCTGTGCCTTAAGACTGAAGCCACCAGCTGGCCTGGATGGGGGCTGTGGGTGCTGTGTGTACGTCACTGTGTATTTCTGCACTCTGCTCTGCCCACTTCTCCCACATCACATCCAGCCCTCCCCCACGCGGAAGTGAATGGACGAGCCGACACTGCTATCCAAACCAGAACGCTTGCTTAGAGCGACCCTTTTGCTGCACGATGGAGGCAGGAGAGGAGCTCTTCTGGCCCAATCTGGGGTCCTGCCTCTTCTGATGCAGGTGGGAGAGAACCTGGGTGGATGGACTAGCTGGGGAACTTTTCAGGCCGGCATTGCACATTCTTATCTGGGCAGAAGCCTGCAGTGTTTTGGCTGGATGTGGGAGCGTGAAGGGGGACGTAATGAATTAGAATTGGGGCAGAATTTCTGGATCTTGGTGCTACAAGTAGGACTTGTTAACATCCTAAAAATAAGTGGCTAATTTGAGAGCAGCGTTTTTCTCCCTAAAAAGAAATCCTTCTCAGAGGTGCTCTCTACTCAGAGAACAGCAGAATCAAACAAAGATCTCCTGGGCCCGAGACCAGAGCCTACTCACAACAGCCCAGCCTGGGAATTGCAGGGTCCCCGTGGGGCAGAGCCAACTGGCCCTGGGGAGGGAGAGACAAAGCTGTCTGCTCACGGAAACCCGGTGCTGGCTGTTCTCACATAGTGGAGCTATTCTCCCTCGCCCCCAGGAAGCAAGGGCCCTTCTCGCCACTCCTGCTATGCCTGGCTGGAGAGCATCAAACCTCCTTACAGCAACAGCCCAGATCCTTAGCTCGTCCTCCACGCAAATGCAGAATTGGTCCCATCACTCCTGTGCCCCAAATACACGTCAATGCCTCCTCGGGAACCTCCAGCCTTTAAGTCCATTTGGTCAGAACCTTGGGATGGACAGCGCCACTGCCAAGAGCTGCAAGCCACCCTGGCTTTTCCAACAAGCCCTGTGACTGGCTCGCCGAGGTCGGTCTATGTCTGGTGGGAGCACCTCCCTCCTGTTTTAGTACTTCCACAGCTCTTTCTCCCACTGTTCCTCTCCCTTCACTGGAGGGGGAAATCAAGAAGAAACATTCGTTCTAAATGCTTCACTTTACCCTCTTGTGTCTGTGCAGTGTTTACTCCCCGCTCAGCAACCGGGTCAGAACAGAACATTTTCTCTACCTCTCTCAGACTCAGCATGCCTCCCCCAGAAGGACCTGTCTCTGGTGCAAAGGCCACAGTCACTGCTCTCCAGTCCTGAACCAGGGATGGGTCTCTGGGTCCTGCATCTGCCCCAGGGGTGGGGGCAATGGGGGCACTGGAGACAGATTCACACCGGTCAAAGCTGAACGGAACTGTTTGTGGCCAGCTTCCCGGCCAGCAACTCCTAGAGGGGAGACACCTCTGCTAAGCATCGAACCGAGGGGACAGATCTCCTTCCCTGCCCAGACCTCACAATTAATCTGACACTGCTCAACGGGCCGTGGGTGGTGACCGCAGCCTGCTGTGATTACTGGTGACACACAACTGCGATATTCTCCACCCACCAGCCACACTGGCAAAGGAGTACCCGGGTCAGTGACCTCCATGGGCACTGCCTGGACAGAAATAGGAGGGGCAGGGGGCAGGGGTCACCAGGGCTTTGGAGAGTGGGGTATCAGGCCTTGAGAACAGACTGCAAGCTGGCCCATGGACGGCACCAACTGACCTGAAGAGGCTGCTCGCTCTGGACTGGGTTCAGGATAGCAGCCTCTGCTTCCACTCCAGCTCCCTAGCTTTCACCTTTCGCTTTCTGTACAGCCAGCTTAAGACTGGGTTTCTGTCTCCAAGGCAGAGAGGGGAGCTCTCCCCTACACATCACTGCCTCCCTCAAGTCCTCAGGGACCCCTGAGCTGGGGAGCTGGAAGCCGGCAGAGTAGAGTAAGGAAATCTATGGGAGAAAGCAAAGGAAGTGAGTCAAGTGTCCCCGGGCAGAGGAGCCCAGCAAGGGAGGGAGGGATACGAAGCTGCACAAAGGGCCAGGGGAGCTCACACATCCAAGAGCCAGAGGATGTTCTCAGACTGAATGGCCAGAGGGACCAGTGGCAGAGAGAGCTACAGACCCAATGACCAGAGGGCTGGGGAGCTCAGATACCTCATAAGCAACTTCTTGCTAGGTGGTACATCCTGCCCTGAGCAGGTCTAGAGGCAAAGCATCTGCAAGGGCTGCCAGCAGTCCTGGAGTACCCCCTTGGCAGGACAGAAACAGTCAGGGGACCCAGGGCATGGTGGAGGCAGAAAGGGCAGAGGAGCTCAAGGTGGCCAATCTGAGTACACCTGAGTACAGCGTGGTCTGTGGAGGACAAAAGCCCCTCCCCTACAACCCGTCATTGTTGCTGAGTCCTCACTCTACAGAGAAGGAATCAAGAAAACAGACATGCCCAGTGGGGCTGAACTTCAGAGCCAGAGGAAGCTTACTTAGGCTTACACTTGTCACAAGCCCTCCTCTGAATTTTATCTTCAGAATGTTCCCAGCCTTGCCTGGTTTGGGCCACCTGGATCTCCTGCCTCCAATCGGGCCAAACCCCACCTTCATCTTCGAATCCATGACCATGGCCCTCCTTGGTTACAGCCCCCCAGTGGATCCCCACTGCCTGCAGGGAAGACCCAGAGTCCTCTGCCTCCTTCTGCAGGTTTGACTCCTTCTCCCGCCACACTCCCTGCACCTATACCAGAGTCCAGCCACCTGGCACCACCCCTGATTCCCAAGAAGCCCCAAGCCTTGGCAGCCCTCAGCCCTCACACAGCCTAGCCCTCTGCTGAGGGTACCTCCCTGTCTGCCAGTGAATCCCTGGTCACTGTGCACAAGCTCCTCTGGGAAGCCTTCCTGACAACCCCAGAGACCACACCTACAACCTCGCTTGTGTACTTAATATTCATACTGGCTGAGACTTACTACCTGCTTACCTCGCCACGTATTGTTCTACTCACAAGACTGCAAAGCCTCTGCCCCTGCTGTTCACCAGGCTGCACTCCTAGGAAGTAATAGAGCGATGAAAATGAGGTGCTCTTCCGTGAGCAGCTCTGGGGGCCCCACTGAGCAACACGTAAGCGGGCAGGGGGAGTCTGTCCCACTTCCTGCAGAAGTCGGAGGGGGCTGGGAAAAGCCAGCCAGGGGTCAGCAGTAACCACTCTGGGTCCTTCACTCTGTGTAAAAGCCTTCACCTCTCAGAGCCTCAAATTCTTCATCTGTAGAATGGGATACGCAGCTGTACCTGTCGGATCACACGGACGTGTGCCCGGCGGCTCACTACACAAAAATGACAGATCAATGATTCTCAAAACCTCACACCCCTATCTATCTTTCCCTCATACGTCTACAAAGGGGGAAATTGCTGCCACTATTTCATTAACAAAAGTACCTATCACCTGAGTGTTTACCGTGTGTCATGTATTGATGTACTTGATCTTCGTGAAAACCCAACAAGGTAAGGATCACCCTCCTGGCTGATGAGGAAAGTGAGCACAGGGTGGTCCCGTTACATCCCAGCCCCATCCAGACAGCGAGGGACAGGGCTGGGCTGGAAGCGCAGGGCGCAGGAGGATGGAGTAAGAGATGGGGTAGGTGTAGGAGCTGGGGCCACGTCAGCACGCCTGTTAGGTCTTGTGGGGACACTGCATACCCCTCGTCACACGGGCCCTTTCCCAGCCCTTCCTGCTTACTACCCAGCACCTGGCTGCAGAAGGAAGTGTCCTGGAATAGGAGTGCCTGGGAGCAGTCACGTGTTCTGCTGTCCTCAACATAGAATAAATGCCCGCCAGCAGGAAGGGCAGGACAGCTCCATCCCTACTGCCTGGCAACCTGAGCCAAACACATCATCAGACTGATTAGCCAGAGTGCCCTGGGGGCAGATGAGAGAGGGCTGGGCCCAGGGACAAGAGGTAGCAGGCTGGAGAGGACCCTGCACTGGGGCGTGCTGGAGGAAGCTCCGGGGGAAACAGCTGGCAGACGCCCGGCTCCTGCAGTCCCTCTAACCTCTGGGCAGCCGTACCGTCTCTAGGCTGGGAGTGTTACCGGCTTGCCATCCTATTCTGGGCTGGCACTGAATTCCACAACCAGAGTTAGAAGCAACAGACTCCAGGGACACATCGAGAAAGCCAGAGATGGGATGGAGCTTATCTAACCACACAGCAGGCTGGTGACTGACCAGGGACAGAATCAGGGTTTCCAGGGCTCTGACGGCTCCGGGCCTGGAAGGAGGACGAGGCCAGGGGAAGGCTTACCCCCATGGCAGGTGGAAACCGGTCATTGAGTTTGACTGGTTCCTCCCTTCCAGCATTTAGTTCTCAGCTAAAACCTGGATAGTGTCTTTCCTCCATGCAGTGGGCTAAGGGCCGACTTGGGAAAGCTTTAGCTGCCCCCGACTCTCTACCAACACCCTTCAAATCACCCCAAATAAGTTCTGTGTAAGGATGCTTCATTCTGTGTAAGGATGGAGTGCCTGCTATGCAATCCACAATTCCAGCTCCATCAGACTCCCACCCGGAGACCCAGCTTCCTTCCTAGAGCCCCGTTGGCCTCTCCCTGCTCGGGGCCCCAGCACCCCTCACCAGCCTAAGGGAATCAGAGGCCTCTCTCTTCCCTCCCACCTTATGCTGTGATCTGCTGGTTCCTCCGCAGCAAAGGGCTTGGCACACGTTCCCAGAGAAGCATTTATAACAGACCTCATGTCCATAAGGCCTCAGTGGTCTTCTGTCCCACCCTCCCTCTCCTCTCCCTGGCCTGGGCCTGTCTCAGAGGCAGGAGGCCCAACAGATCACCTTGTTTCTCACAGTGACCTGGGCTCAAACTCCAGTCCTGCCACACTAACAGGTCCCTGGGCATGACCAGCTCTCACTGATCCTCTGCCTCCTGACCTGCAAAATGGGGTGAATCCCACATTTATTGCAGGGTGCCCCGTGTGGAGGCTCGGGCGTAGTGGGTGCTCCTAAATGCCATCTGAGGGTAACTGGAGGAAGGACACGGGGACCCAGGAGGGTCTGCTCCACTTTGTCAGGAAGGACAGACTCAGCGTGGACCCCTCTCCATCCGCCCTCCTTCTGAGGCCCCAGAATGACGACCCTTCTTAGGCACAGACGTGACTGAGCCACTCCCCAGCTGGGGATCCTCCACCAGATCCCCGTTTCCTTCAGAATAAAGTGCCAGCTCGTGGCCGAGCCAGCTTCTGTGACTCACCCTCACCTCATCTCCTGCTACAGGGGAAGCTGGGTGAGCCAGTTACCCCAATACTGGAAGCCCCTTTCTCTGGAGAAACCCCACTAAGGCAATCTGCCCCATCACTGTACGCCTTCTGCGCTGTGTCTCCAGCACAGAAGACGCACAACTGAGGTCTTCTTCCCTAACCCGCCCACTGTCCAGGCACCTGCTGGGGCTCCAGGCTGCCATGCTTTTCATGCATTTCCTGGAAGTAGCCTTGGCTGTGAAGGTTCTTTTCTGCACTCAGGAGCAAAGCATCATCTGCTTTCTCTGGGACTCCGGTGTGTCCCCTGGGGATGTCACCACCTGGGAACAGGTGGTACCCGTTCCAGGACACGTGGTTGAGTCAACTGGGCTTTATTACCAAGAGACTAGGATAAATATGCTTTTCTACTAAAAATAAGTCACTTTACTAAACTGAAAGTATTCATAGCCATGAACATTTACGTTTTAAAAGATCGCACTCCTTTTACAGCAAGAATTACGAAAATAATAAATGGAATTGGAAATTTCAAGCCCCAAGGTACAGTAAAGAACCTCTCTCAAAGAGTCCTTAGGAGTTACGAATTTTCATCTTTCCCTTCCCTGTTCCAGGAAGCAGAGACTGGGCTACCATCACGGTCCCCTCAGGGTTTAAGGCTCCAGGCCTTGCCTGGGGCCCCACCGTTTCCCAGCAGCCTGTCTTTTCAGCTCTTAACAAAAATCTGTCCATATCAGGGTGTGTCTGGCACTTCTCCCATCTTCTCTTCTCTGTGGTCACAAATGGAACAGGATGAAAGACGGACCGTGGAGAAAATGCCCAGCACAATTTGTCAGTATTCCACCCTGATGTTTATGAATTTTGCTGCTTGCGCTACCTAACCTTTTCTCACCTTGCTCAATGGTTCTGTCCAACAATTTTTCTAAATTACTTACACTGAGACCAACACCGCATATTCAATGATCCGTTCACTTAGCAATAGTGGAAGACACGGGGTGAGGAGCACAGGGACACCCTGCAGCAGGCATGGGACAGAGATGGGACCACCCATAGGCTTGCCCTGGGTGAGTTTGCAATGCCATGGCAACACCTATAAAAATGAATATTCATGGACTGATTTTAGGGATATAGCAAGTCACAAATGGACAATGAGATTATTCTGTTATATTTTAATGGGATTCGTCCTAATTTGGGGCCTGCACATGATAACGATAATCAGATCATGCAAAAGATGGTAATTACTATTACATCTGCACAATCAGAACATATTCTAACAGGATTTTTTCCTGGTTAGTTCTCTCGTCTCTGTCATCAGCATTGAGGGTGTCACTTTTCTCTTACACCACGTACAGGTTCTCATCTGGGTGTCCACCTGATGCTCTCTCTCACCTCGCACACAGCTCTTTAAGCAAATGAAGCACAGGTTCTGGGTCCATCAGCAACATCCAAGGTTCCCTCTCTCATTCCAGACACTGAGGACAGGAGAGAAATTGGGAGGAGAGAAAGCAAAGCGAAGAAGCTGAGGCACAGGGCAGGCAGCTTCGTGATTCACCGCACCCCTCCCGGTGAGCTCTGGGCGGCATCAGGTTTGAATACGTCCCTTCCTTCCCACCTCTGGTGGCCTCACTGCTTTCCTGTAGGTCTTGAGAGACGGTGGTGGAAACGGGAACTTCAGGTTCTGTGAGATGAACTGGGAGCTGTGCACGACCGAGGCTCAATGACCAACCGTCTGTGAGAGATTCTTAGGCTCAATGACCAACCGTCTGTGAAAGATTCTTAAGTGTTGCTGGTAAAAAAATCTCTTGGGTTGAGAAAGCAGCAGGTGTCAGGATGAAGAACCCCATTTCCATGCCGCCTTGACTCGCTTCGCTTTTAAAGTATTGATGGGCCATCAGCGAATCTCACACAGCGAGGATAATCGTATCATTTTCAAAAGGAGAAATGAGCACAAACCTCCCGAAAATGGGGAGGATGGACGAAAGATGAGTAAACCCTACTCTTCTTAAGCTGCTAAAATTTGCCTTTAAGAGGCTTAAAATTCAATTAGGGATTTTTGTGCTTAGAAGAAAGAGTTAACAAACATTAAGAAATCCTGAGTCACCTAGACAATAAACAGAGCACAGGGCAGCATGCTCAGGAAAAACCAAACACGGTGCGTGCCCAGGTGGGCTGGGGCACAGCAGAGCCAGCCAGTTTAGAGCTGGGGCGGAGAAGAAAACTTCTGGAATGGGCTCCAGGAACAACCACCAGGCCGGAGAAGGGCCCCCTGGGTGGCCATGGGTGGTGTGAGTGGTGGGAGGTGAGGCTGGGTCAGGCCATGGCAGGGACGGTGAGCCCCCCCAGGCAGTGGGGGGGGCCACAGAACAAAATCTCCTTAACTGGGAAGAATGGGAAGACACGCGGAAGCTGCCCTCACTGCTGGCACCTCCTACACCTCTATCCCACATCCACTTTTTCTCCAGAGCAGGAAGAAGAACAGACAAAGTTCTCTGGAGAGGGCGGGCCCCATCCAAGACCTACTCCTTATACGCATCCCAAAGGAGTACCAGCCCGTTCCCTACAGAAGCATCTCTTCCTCTATGCGCTTCCAGAGTAGCTGTCACAGCTCTCACAGCCCTTTACTGTAATTATACCCACAAATGTCTGTATTCCCCAGGGGACCATAAGTTCCATGAGGCAGAGATACTCTCAAAGATCCGACTAAATAAATAAATGAATGATGGACGGAGGAAGGAAGAGAGAGGGACACGGGGGAGGGTGAGAGGGGGGAGTGAACAAATGACTCCAGGACCAAGTGGCCGCTGCACACAGGGTCACCATGTTGTGCAACCCCAGGAACACCGTCCACATTGTGCACGACGTGGATGGCACCTGTCGCAGCACAACTGCAAGGGGCCGGAGGTGTCCGGTCAGAGGGAGCAGCTGGCCTCCTGGCCTGAGCCTGGGAAAGCAGCCTGAACTTCTTACGTCCATCAGTCTTCCGGCTTCAGCTGCAGGAGTCTCAGGGAAGGAAGATCAGAAGAGGCCAGAGGACAGCAGATATGCCCACATCCCCTCTCCTCACTACACACACCGAGATGCCCTGAACCCCTCACAATGCCACTAGAATTTAGGAGGAAGATGTGTGTCCTGCAGGCCCAGTCTCCTTCCTTAGACACCTGCTAGTGCCTGTCTCCTTTGGATGCCACCAAGTGCCACAGTCAGAACAGGTGTGCCTCACCCCCTGCGTCCCCCACCACTGCCATGAGAACACGGGCACGACCAGCAGGCCCAGGGAGCCGTCTGAGCACTAGCAGGACTGCAGTCTTCCTACTGCAAGGAAATCTCTCATCCTGGGTCCCCACAATCCTATCCCTTGCCGGGCGGACACTGTCAGCAGCCTGCATTTCATGGTCCAGGGGGCAGCAGGCATTCTGCGCCAGGAGGGAGAGCTCTCTCAGGAGCTGCAGGTGTTCTCTCCAGGGCTTCTCACTCAAACCAGGACCTGGGCATTTTGAAGGCCTGATACTTCTCCTCATCATTGTGTTCCAGGCCAGGTACTCCTTTCTGGAATCCAGCTGTCCAGGCACAGGAAACAAGAGAGGGCCACATCCTTCCAGCCCCTTCCCCTGACCCCTTTCCATCAGGCTCAGCTCACGTAGGCAAGCCCAGATGCTCTAGAGGGCTCCATCAAACTCAGCTGGCCCAAGTCCACTCCGTACAGAAGGTGAGGGAGGGAGAGTCAGGGTGGGCGTGAGGGCCAGGTCTCAGGGGCTCCCTCCACTCCACACAGGCTGCACAGGATGCTGGCACAAAGGACCAACACATGCAAAACTGTGCAGGCAAGATGGAAGCAGTGGCTGCGGTGGCAATTCCCCTGTCCTACCAAACTCAGAGATGCACAAGTCCCTACCAAACTCAGGGACCCTGAAAGCTCTATAAAATCTAAGCTAAACAACCCACTGATGACACACCCAAGTGGGAGGAGGCTTTTCAAGGCCTAGGACTCCCTGTCAGGAGGGAACAGAGTGGTCGATAGCCAATCACATTGACGGCAGAGCCTTTCATCCCTAGTGACGAAGGATCAGCAAAACCTGCCCCAAAACACCGAGTCCAGCGTTCCCCCCAGGTCACTCAACTCAGCCCCAAGCCTGGCCAGAAAGTGGGAACCCTCACCCCCTCTCAGGAAGGGTCCCCAATTCTGGACTTCCTCATTCACATCTTATTTTCCAAGGACATGTGGGTCACTGGGAAGAGGAGATGTGGGTTTTGCAGCCCCAGAAGTGTTAACAACTCACAGTGGGCCTCCTGGCCAGGCCTCCCATCCCTGGGGCTCAGACTTCCCATCTAAACACGCCGGGGAGGTGGGGCCTCCATCTCTGAGGTCTAAGCTCTCATTTCTGTGATTTTAGAAGCAAAGGGGGTTTGCACGGCTCAGCAGGAGCCTCAGCCCGTCAGGGATTCTGAAGGAGCCCAGAGTTTTCACTCAAACTCACCAGACATCCTCCTCATCCAAGCCCTGGCCCTTTACTGAAGCACGTTCAGACTCAGAATAAACACGTTTGTTGAGAACCTACCAGGGTCCAGGCACCTTTGAGAGTCACTGGGGAAACACGAGGGGGTAAGAGAACTACCCACAAGTAACCATTTCACAGAGACATAAGCTGAAGCTCAGCAAAGCGTAGAAATCTACTCAAGGCAACACACTAGGAATTGAACTCCGAGGCTGCCTGAGCCCTGCGGAGTTCTCTCCCAGGGCTCCAGGCCCAGAGAGACCAGCACTGGGACGTACGTGAACACCCCTGAAATCCTGCGACACATGGGGAAGAGTGAGCTTTGAAACTGGAATCTGTTAAGATCACACTCAGAGTCCAGGACACAGGGCTGGCTGGCTGATTTGGTCTTGTTCTGAAATGCCCAGCTTCGCCCCAAGACCCATCACCATGTTAGGCCTGACCACCTTCTGATACCCTCCTCTGCTCTATCCATTCCAGAAGATGAGCAGCAGACAGGAGACGGCCATGTGAGCTCCACAACCCACATGTACACACACCACAGCAGCACCGTTCCCTGAGCCAACCCACTTCTCCCAAGGTTGCCTGTGTCTTGGCCCCTTGTACAGAAAGGCACCACACCCTCTGCACTGGACTGGTCTGCAGAGCTACAGCTGGGAGACCTGCCCCAAGGGAATGCCTTCTCCCTGAGCAGCTGTGGGCAAGGCCCACTTGTCTCCCTGCAGCCCCAGGGTGAGATGTCTCTGAAGGAATGCTCTGAGAAACATTCCTTCCTACAGGTGTCACAGGGGTCCATGCTCTTCAATCTGGTCTTCCCACCTTGGGACCAGCCTGGGTTTCAGATGTTTTCCCAGGGGAGGCTTCTAACGTCTGGGAAGCCGCTTCTCTCCCCCTCCCCCCGTCCCTGGCGGGCTGCCACGATGACCTCCCCTCCCCCAAGAAGGGCCTTGCGCTGGGAGGTGGGGATGGGAAGAACCGCTGCCCACGTGCTCTAGGGAGGGGTGCTGGGAAGCGAAGCAGGGCGTGTCACCTGGTCCTTTCTCTGTCCAGCGCCAGGCTTCACGGTGGCCTCTTGGTGCGAGGCGCTCCTGTACCATCCCCCAAATCTGCCTCAGTTGGGGAATCCTCGCTGTCATCATCCTGACCCCGAGCCCCAACGAGGCTAACACATGCCGGTGAAGGGCAGCGGGTCTAGAACCTTCTGTGCCCAGGGAAGTAGCCAGGGTATGTAACACCGGGAATAAGAGCCCTGTTCCCCCCACAGCCGGGATTCGCTCCTTCCAGAAGAGACAGGTGTCCGTCTTACCACCCCGCTCCCAACCGCGGCCGTCTGCCCCAGGGCCTGGACGTGCCAGCAATTACGCATGGTTGCAGGCAGGGTCCGCAGGGAACCTCTCCGGTGCATTGGGGTGGGGGGCGGCCTGACACCGGCCGCACCTTGTTCTCCAAAGAGGGGCGTCTGTCCTCCCCTCGACACCCGCCAGCGCCCCGCCACCTGCGCGGTCGCCCGCAGCCGGTGCCGCAGTGCGAGTGAGCCAGCGAGCCCGGCGCCTTCACGCCTCGGCCTGCGCCGCCGAGCGAGCCGCCGCCCTCCAACCTCCCCGACCCGCCGCACCTGCCTCCGCACCCCAGATCCCCCCGCATCCCCACCTCTGGCCCCAGAGCCTTCTCGGTCCTTACCCTTGGCCTCTCCCCTCCCCTCCCCGGCCCCGCTCGAGCCGGCCCCGACCTCCACATGCCCATCCCTCCTCTCTACCCCGGCACGGAGGGACCTTTCTGAGCCAGGGCCGGGGGCCCCCAGGGGGTGGATGATTTGGCGAAGGGGGTCGACTCGGCGCCAAGCCATGAGAATAAGCGAGGTACTTACCGCTCTGCTCCCCCAGAAACACCAACTTGAATTTTCTCAGTGGGTTCCCAAAATCTCCCCCTGCGGACATGGTGCTGGCAGCCGGGATCGGGAAAGGAGGAGGAGAAGCGAAGGAGCAGGGAGGGAGGAGGAGGGCAAGGGGAGGCGGCCGGCGGTGCGGGAGCCGGAGGGGGAAGGGCTGGCTGCGCGCGTCCCTGCCTCCCTAGCTGCGTCCCGGCCCCGGCCTGCGGCTGCGTGTCCGGCGGCGGCGGAGGAGGAGGAGGAAAGGAGGAGGAGGAAGAAGGCTGGGCTGGGCTGGGCTGGGCTGCCGCGGGCGGCGCTAGCTGCGGAGCGAGGAGCGCGCTGTGGATGCCCGAGCGCGGCGCGGACAGAGCGGTGCGGGCGGAGCGGGGCGCAGGGACAGCGCGCGGGGCGAAGGAGCGCTCTCCGGTGTCGCGCCGCTCGCCCCCCTCCCGCCTCCCTCCTCCGCCGGCGCCTGCGCTCTGCGCGCTCCCCAGCCTCTGATGTCATGCGGGGCCCACGGCGCTGCGGGGCTGAGGGGCGTCCGTCCGCCCACCCGGAGGCCGCACCCGGACGGGAGAGAGCCGCCTCGCCATGCCTGGATCAGGCCCTGAATCGGGCCGTCTCTCGTTGCCCCTCTACGTCTGTCTTCCCCACTCTACCCCCTCCTTTGAATCCAGAAAAATGGCATTAAACTATCAGGGGACATTTGCTTCTGGTCTTTAAACCTAAATGCCACTTCTTTCCTCCCCCTCGCGCGACACTGATGCACAGCGCAGCCATCCGAGAGGAGGAAAGGAGAGGAGGTGTGTGCGTGTGAGGGAGGGAGGCACGGGGGGTGTGAGCCAGGGTGTCAGGGTGTGGTGGACCGTGCGCGCGCGCGTGTGTGTGTGTGTGTGCGCGCGCGTGTGTGTGCGCGCGCGCGCGCGCAGAGGGCTCCACCGTCACCCCGAGTGGTCTCTGTCCCCACCCCCCCGGCCCCCAGGCCCAGATCGCTTCTCTGGGCGCCTCTGTGGGGCCATAGGCGTTACAGCAGACCTGGCCCGCAAGAGAGGAGGCACCAGTAATGGGCGCACCTACCTAATACCAACCGCTCCTACGGATCATTTTATCCTAAATTTGCTGCCCCGTGGGAGAGAAGGAGCAATGAAGCCCCAAAGTCAGCGTGGCCATCTCCAGGACAATGCCCTGGATTCCTTGACCCTGGGGCCACAGGATGGACAACACCACTCCTTGCCCTAACAATTAGTGTATCTGGACCATGAGCTCCAGGAGGACAGGACAGTGACTTCTCATTGTCTCCAATTCACCTGCCCCATTTAGGTGCACAGAATAGTCCTGAACAGGGAAGAACAAGGAGCAGCGTTAGAAGCACTCTTAGACTCATCCTGTGGCATTCTGATTAATTTAACCGAGGGTTTACAAAGCTGCCTATTACTGTCCTGCCACCATGTGGTCTCTTGTTTTGTTTTGTTTTGTTTGTTTTGTTTTAAGAGCTGTTCATCTTCACTGCGGTATAGTGTTCCATTGTGTGACTATATCAGTCTATCCATCTATCGTAGAGGGACGTTTCAGTAGTTTCCAGTGTTTGGTTATTACAGATATTAGTGTTATGAAAATTCTTATACATGTTTTTTGGGTGAATATATGTGCCAAATATATATGTATATTTCTTCATGATTGCTAAATCATGAAGTATGTATATTTTCAGATTTAGCAGATATTTTCACCTTTCCAAAGTAGTTGTACCAAGCACCAGTGGTATATGATAGTTCCAATGTTTCTCATCCTTGTCCGCACTTAATACTGTCAGTCTTTTAATTTTAGATAATCTGGTGGTTTTGTAGTGATTTCTCATAGTAGTTTTAATTTGTAGTTTTTGAGGCCTAGGGTGGTGTTATCTTTCTCCACGGAGGATTTGCATTTGGCCATGCCAGGCACTAGGAAATCCTAGCAAACTGGTATTTCCTTAATCCAGTTTCAGAGACTGAGCTGATTGGAAGCTGGACTGAAATCTTTGTGAGAGCAGGTCTACTTGCAGCCCAAACTTATTACTATGCTGCAGATTTTTGAGTTCTCATCCCAACCTGAGGCATTCTCCTTTGATGAGTCCTAGTCTCTTCATTTTTCACTCCATTCCTTTGAGATGGACTAAAACACTGGTTAGGCTCTCAGCTGACTTGTCCAGAATTAGCAAATGCTCCCAGGGCAGAAGCTGTACCTTTCTGGATTCCCATTTTCTCCAAGATCTAGGCCTACTACTTTGTTCTTTTTCCAATATCTTCAAGTATCTTTTTAAATAACTGACTAGTTTTTCCTGAGGTCCTGATTGAATTACCCATTCTTCTATCAGAAGAGGCACAGGGTTTATTTTTATTGCCTCTTGTTCCTTCTTCATTTCATCAACCTTCTCTCATATCTTTGAATATATTTGTTAGATTTATATTTATTTTACTCTTGATCTGTCTGTGGTATGCATTGTGTTCAGCTGGTTGTATATATTTTTATAGTGGTTTTACTCTTTAGGTCTCTACTGATTTTGCCTTGTAAGCTTGTTTTCCTGTGGTTATCAGCTGCCCAGTCTGATAATGGGCAAGGGCTATGATGAACATCTGTTTTTGTCCCTCCTGGTGATTATGAAGGAGAGTGGGGATGAGCCCCTGGATGGAGAGCCTCACGTACTCCAGAATTGCTACTCAACATCCCTCTGCTTTCATTTCACAGAGGAGTTTCTCTAGTCCAGGATTTCTCTTCAAATTCTTTGGAGAAAAAACAAAACGGCACTAAAAGAAGACCAGATCTTTAGAACGGTCAGTCACCATTCATGAGGAGATCAGCCATTGTCCTTGAAATGGCCATCCGTCATCCATGAGGGTTTGGAGGAGAAGGAGGTAGAAGAGTAAATGCTGGGACTCTCTTTAGCTGGCATTAGTTTTTATCAGAATCTCGTCTCAGCATGGCTCTGATATTACTCTGAGAAGCCAAGCCAACACTGCTGATTTTTGTTTCCTTCAGTGACAGAGGCCACCAGTCATCTTCCCTGGGAAATATGGGAGAGAGGAATGAACAGAACTTAAAATCTCTCCACAACCCTTTTTTCCCACCTCTATACCTGCCACCCTCACTTCAGACTGCTCCAAACTTTTACCCCAGCTTTAGTCCCCTCAGGGGTTACAGTTTTTATATTAGTTCCTCCATCTCGTTTCTGGAATTTCTCTATCATTGGGTTTTTTTGGAGGTAACCAGAAGACAGGGCTAATTCACTCACTTGTCAGGCACTGCTATAATCTCTCTCTGTCTCCTCTTTTCCCTCCTTATCAGTATTATTGCCTTCTTCCTTCTTCTTCCTTTTTTTCCCCTGTTTTTTAACTCTAAGTTTGTTTATAGTTTCCTTATCTCTACTTTGCAAATTACTATGCAAGAGACTCTTTAAACGTTATTTTTATTTCCATACTCTTTCCTCTTCATTTGTTTTGACTTGTATTTTTCATAAATGGCCTTGATTCAATCATTCTAACTGTGAACCACTCACCTGAGTGGGAGACTGAGCTTCTGTCCCTCAAGCTCTTACTGAGGTCCATTGAAGTGGAGCTTTTGGCCTGTTTAACCTACAATAATAGGGGTTGGGAAATGTAAATGTTAAACTAGTGTGTGTGCAAATCGGCAGGTCACATTCAGGGCTGGCTGGATGGCTTGAGAGCTAAGCGGTGAGTGAATTGATGGAGGGTTGGGCCCATAATAAAAACATCAGGCCAATGATGGAAGAAGTCAAAAGGAGTTCAAATATGGGCCAAATTTCTGCCTTGTGATCTGAGGCTGTAATCTTTGCTGATGGATCTTCAATAAAGAGGGAATTGGTTACTGTAAGAAGATTAGAAGTTTCAGTAACTGGGGAGATCGTTAACAGAGGGCTGTATGTTTAATAGGATACCATAAGACCAATAATAGTCTCTGTAGCAAGAATTTTCATATGAGGGACAGACAATTAGGGTGTGAGCTCACAGACCTCCTACTGTGCTCATGGAAGGCTGTGGTGTTCTCCCGATAGTTGGGAAATGGAATGAGATTAGAAGAGAATGTGAGGAGGAGACCACTCCTTTATCCTATGGAAGGACTGGGTTTCAGAGTTATCACTGATTGGGTAAATTGATAAACTGGTTGGATGACTAGATGAATAGAAAGGATAAAGCATCCATGGGAAATTGAATGTAATGGAAATAGAATGGATTTGTGAATGGGTGGCTTTGTGGGTGAGTAGATGGGCAGATGAATGTCTGGGTAAGTAGATCTATCTATGTATGTGTCTAGATATGGGTGGATGGATGGATGTTGGTAAATAAATGTAGATGAATGGAAGGATGATGGGTGGATTGATAGATGGAATAGGTGGAATGTCTGGATAGATGAATGGCTACATATGTATGTATATAAGTTTACATCATGTGTGTAAATGGAATAATGAAGAAGTAAGTAGATGTTTGATGGATGGATGGGTGTAACGGATAGATACAGAGCTACCTAGGTGTGATGGATAATGAGCAAGTGTATAAGTGAATGAGGGTAAAGGATATGGATAGATGACAACAGGGTGAACTTAGAAATTAGCATCCTGACTTTGCACATTAGCTGTGTGACATTGGATAAAAATCTTTTAATTTCTCTAAACCTTGGGAAAATTTTAAAGATTCAAGAAAAAATAAGTCACAAGTTAGAGTGAAAAATTTAAGGGGAAATATTATTGAAAATAAGCACTTAAAGAAATAAATATCATGAGCTGGGAGGGGTAAAGGTCTTATTTGAAGTTAAATTTCTGTAAATCAAAACAAAGATTTCAGGAGTGGAGAAGCTGTGGTAAGATTTGGAAACATCTGAAATAATATAAAACATTTTACAAGTTACAGTTATAAACTAAAACAAATACTATTTATGTAAGAACATTAATATAATATATGAAGCTGTGGGGGAGGGTAAAGGAAGGTTCTGGATTTAATGTCCTCATCTTTCATATCAGGGACTCAAATGATAATGCCTCAATTGACGTACAGGAGGTAATAAAAACGATTATTCTAATCTCAGTGTTTTTTCTTTCAAAATCTTTTTGTAATTATAGAAGGATCTTTAAAAAAATACTCTCTTAAGGTGAAAAAACATTTATTTGAAATTGCATAATTTTTTCAGATTTCTTCGGAATTCTTTTTCAAGTTTTAAATACAAATGCAATTAAATGCAATAACATTACAAATAGCATATATAAAACAATCACATATTTATCAAAATATTTCAATATATCTATTTAGTCTTTCTGGAACACATGCATGAAAAGATGTCTAGAATGATATCCTCTTAATATAGAGGCTAATTATTTATGAGCAATGGCATTTGAATTTTTTTAACCTCTATGAGTGCTTGAATAATTTATAATAAGTATGCATTCTTTTTATAAAACTCATACTGGTTTTCCTTCATATAAAAGAGAAAAATTTTCAAATTAATTCTCTGCTTAGTCTAATCTTGTCATCATTACTTTAAGTAGTTTATTTGCAAGAGTGCTGTCTAACCTTCCCCAGTTTAACTCTAGGCTTACTGTTAATTCTCTTTGGAATGTAACCCTTAACCTTGAGGCCATAAAAACTGCAATGCTTGTTTTATTCTGCATGTTTGCTTGAGAAAAAGTGTAATTATTAAGATGCTTGTTATAAAATTATGAATGTTCATCTAGAGTCGCAAACTTTGATTTATGGTAGGAAATTTAATTTGCTCACAACGCTTTGACAAGTAATCCTTGACTATGTCCTGTGTGACCTTGTTATAATTAATCTGAGAGCATATAAACTAAGCAGAGTCTCTGGAGAATGACATTTAATAGTAAGCTTTCTTCCTTAAAAAATGTAAATGCAAGAATTTGTAGCATATTCATTTTAAAGTAAAACATAGAATCTCTTTCATGACAATTACAGAGTCAGAGGGTGTAGTTGCCCAGCCTCCCCAGCTCGGAGCTTTATCTGGTGGGATGCTGGGAGCACAGCAAATTCCCCTGCCAGCTCAAAGCTAAGAGGGGGCTGATTTTTTTTTTTTAATTTTATTGGGGAATATTGGGGAACAGTGTGTTTCTCCAGGGCCCATCAGCTCCAAGTCGTCGTCCTTTAATCCAGTTGTGGAGGGCGCAGCTCAGCTCCAGGCCCTTGCAATCGCACAGAAAGCTGGGTGAAGGAGTGTGATTTTTAAATGCTAGGATGTGTGTAAGCATATTAAATGTAGTTTCAAAATTCATGACTATAGGACTGGACTTTATAAAAAACCAAAAACTTTGTTCTTCAAATAGGTAGCTTGTGAATATAAAATGAAACTATGTATTAATGATTAAGCTTCCGGTTAACAAGTACTGTGCTGTGACAGGAGAGAACAAACATAGGCGGATTTTGGAGGGTAAAAGCTATGAATTATAACACTTGAAGTCCCAGATGAATTTCACACAGTAAATATTAAAATGTTGTTATGATTTATGCTGAATGTGAAAACTGATAATCCTATTTTTTCTCACGTAATTTGTTTTCTCCCCCATCAGCCAGTGCAAACTGAGAAAGTGGGGGATAAGAGTAAGTTTTGTCTTTATTTTATAAAGTTAAGAAAAATAGACTTTTGGTTGGAAGCCATCTCTGTCAAAAATAAGTTACAGGGCAGGTGGCACCAGCTTTGCAACATAGTAATATTGGCCCTCATTTAAAAATTATAAATATAAAGGTAAATTGGTAAAAGTTTTACAGCTGGAAATGCTTTCCATTTGAGGGTCCTTCCATACAACGACCATTTATTTAAAAAGATAGTATTAATGACATGCTATTGTATACTATACCGTGAGTGTTGATTGTTACTCAAAAATTACTCAAAATCTGTAATTGAATGAAAAAACTTAGGAAAATCAAATCTTAGGCGTGGAATTTTACTTTAAGGATGTTTCTGTGTTTTATCCATGGGGTGATGGTCCAGTTACGATAGTGCCCAACTGAGATATATGCATAACATTTTGACACTTTATACTGTGAACTATAACACACAGAAGTAAATAAAGCATAACTGTACTGCTGAATGAATGATCATGAAACAGAAGTAAATAAAGCATAACTGTACTGCTGAATGAATGATCATGAAACAATATACCCAGGAGTCCAAGAAGTAGAACATTTCTACAATCACAGAAGCCTCCCTCATGCCCTTCTCAGTTACTAAGCCTGCCTTTCTTCCACAACGTAACCACTTTTCTGATTTATAACAGGGCAGTTTAGTGTGCCTGGTTTTGGAATCCCTGAGTATGCATTCCGTAATGTTTTAGTTTTTCAGTCAATGAAATGTTTGCCGGATTCACCCATGATGCCGTGGTTCCTGTAGTCCATTTATACTCCTTGTTGTCTGTATTGCATATACATGAGTGTGCTCCTCCTATATGTGTGTGGTGTTGTTTCCAGATTGGGGCTCTAACAAACAACATTGTTATGAAACATCTTGTACACAGCTCTCGGTGTACATGTGCAATGTATTTATGCCTAGGAGTGGCACTTCTGGGTCAGATGGTTATATATGTGTTTATTTTTAGCATAGAAAATGCCAATGTTTTCAAAAACGATGAAACGATCGCACCAGTTTATACTCCCACCAGCAATGTATGAGAGTTCCTATTGCTCCATACTCTTGCCAATACTATTATCAGTCTTTTTCACGTTAGCCATTCTGGTGGAAACGTAGTGGAATCATGTTATAGTTTTAAGTTTCATTTCCTTGATGACTAATGATATTAAGTACATTTTAATGTATTTGTTGACCATCTGGATATACCCTCTTTTGTGAAGTATCTTTTCAAGCCTTTTGCCCATTTCTCTATTGGGTGTATCTTTTTCTTGTTTACGTGTATAAGAGTTTTATGTACAGATTCTGGATACAAGTCTTTAGTCTGTTGTATAAGTTGGAAATCTTTTTCTTTTCTGTGCCTTGCTGTTTCATTCTTTTAATGGTGTTATTGATGAAAAGAAGTATTTAATTTTAATGTAGTCAGATTTATCGATTTTTTTTAATGCTTAGTGTTACTTGTACTCTAGTTTAGAGATCCTTACTAGGGTTTTCCAATTTTGACTTTGGAAACAGTTTCTTATAAAGCTAAACATACACATACCCTATTAGCAATTTTTACTCCTAGGTATTTTCCCAAGAGAAAGGAAAACATGGATCCACAAAAAGACTTGTGCACAAATGTTCATAGCAGTTTTATTCATGATAGAAAAAGAAAATGTAAACAACCTAAATGCCCAGGTGAATGCATAAACAAATTATGTTATATTCATCCGATACTACTCAGAAATAAAAAAGGAATCAACTACTTATACATACAACCACACGAATGAATCTCAGAAACATTGTGCTAAACAAAAGGAGCTTGACACAAGAGTATGTATTGTATGATCCCATTTATATGAAGTTCTAGAACAAGTAAAGTTAATCCATAGTGAAATAAAGCATAGCAGTGAAATAAAGCATTGTGTTGTTGCTTGCACAAAGAGGGAGGATGAGATGGGGGCGCGTAATATTAACTGCAAAGGGGCATCAACAAATCTTCTGGGGGGTCATGGAAATGCTCTATATCTGGATTAAAATGGTGGTTGCATGGTTTGTATACATTTGTCAAAACTGATCAAACAGTAAGTAGGCTTAAAATTAGCGCTTTTTATTATACGTAAATTATATGTCAACAAGTTGATTTTTTTAAAAGCTTATTTTCTATTATTGTCTTCAAGTTTTTGGTCTAATCAACTAGAAGGCTGGAGTGCCATTACATGAAATGGGAAAGTCAGTGAAAGGAGGTTTAGGGAGAAAGATAGGGAGCTCAGTTTGGACTTCATTGCTCAGGCCCAAATCAGTCACCTGGCAGTTACCACTGATTCCTCACTTCTACGGGCAATCAGTTATCTCAGCCAATCCCTGGTTGCTATTTCTCAAACACAGCCCTTTCCTCCTTCTCCAGAGTCCTCGTCCTGGACGAGTCCTTTTCAATATTCACATGGATTTCTGGTGACTTAGCCTGACTCTTTAAGGGTGTGTGTATGAACATTCAAATATCTACATAGGCCAAGCAGGTGACCTGGGGACAGTAGTAGCAACCCTAAGAGTACAGGGACCATCTGTGGGGGTGGCCTCTACCAGCTCCAATCCCTTGTCATCAGGATAGAGTGCTGGCCTAGCGTTTTTCAAGAGAAAACCTGAGATTCAAACTCTCACAGTGTTTGTAGCTTGTTTAGAAACATAAATGTCATGTGGGCCAATTAGAACCCATGTGCTGGGCTCAGGGACACAGTTTGCTTTATAGCAAGGCACCTTCTGGTGCAGGGTCCAGCTCTAGCACAGCCTCGCACTAACCCCCCGGCACTCTGGGCAGCACTCAGCCTGGCTGCCAGGAGCCTCTGTGTATCTGGGACGCTCCTGCTGCTCGCTGGTCCTGCCCTTGGCTCTGGACTAGCTGGAGCATCCAAGCTCTGATTTCTAGTACCAGTGCACCCCTCACAGTGGCCATAATAACAACAAGGAGGCCTTCCTCCCAAGAGCTTACCTTTGCCAGCCAAGCTTCCTTTCTCAAGTACACGTGCAGCTCCAGTATCCTTTTAAATCTCGAAATCTGGTTGCATCTTGCCTCTGTTAAAAGCCTCTCAGCGGCTCCACATTACCCACAGGCAGTGCCCCAGTGACTAAAGTAGGTGTGCCTGGTACACCCTCCCTGTAGAGCCTATATCCCACTACACTCTGCCTTCGTCAACTAATAACGGTGTCCACTGCCTGTCTCCCGTCCTCCAGGCAAACATACATCAAGCTTTTCACCTGAGTCTTCACTCACCTGAGTGCCCTCTGCCCAGACCGCCTTCATTCTAAGGCTCCTGACTGATTAACAAACTTGCCCCTTCCTTCAAGATTCAGCTGGAGTTCACTTCTGATCCCCAATTTCCTAAGGAACTGGCCTTTATCACCCTGGTGACACCACCACGTGCCGTCATTTCCCCCTGCGCTGCCATGCACTCATCCATCTGTCTGCAGTTCTCCTTACGGCCACTGTCACCCTGTAATTGGTAAGCCAATGGCAACCACACAATTGCTGTGCTTCCTTGGTTATGTCTGTCTTCCTTCCCAAGGGGGAAGGGATTCCAAGGGGATCGTAAATTCCAAGGGGGAAGGGATTCGGTTTGACTTGTTTGCCTGCACAGGCCTAGTGCCCAGCACTTGCCCAGTGCCCAAGTCTGCGACAGGATGGCACTTGGACACGATAGACAGTGTCCAGGATACAGATACACGGTTATCTCTGATGACCACTCCTAACTCAAGGCCAGGCCCCAGGAGGTGCTCTGGGAACTGGAGAAAGGAGACTCCCTGAGCCCCCTGCAGCAAAGGAGTGGTGGCTGCCAGATGGTGACACTGTGGGGAAAGCTGTGACCGCATCTGAGTGGGAATGACCACACATGATGGGTCAGAGGGCGTAGGGGGAAGCCTTGGGTGCCCATGGGCACTAGCGGTGCTTCCTGGCATCTTTTTCTCTACTTTCCTTGTTCTTTAATGTGTTTATTACATTTTCGTACTGTAACTAGAGATAAATAGACTAAATGGTGCTTTGTCATGGGCGAGGGAAAGAAGATCTTCTCAAGGCCATGTCCAGTGAGCAGGCACCGGTGGGCTCAATCTGGTGGCCAGAGCAGGGGGATGCGGGAGGGCGGTTGGCCTGGCGGGGGGGGGCGGGAAGGAGCCCGCAGGACCGAGGGCGCCAGGCGGGAAAGCTGCGTTGTCGGAGGCGTGGGGCCAGGTGACAGGGAGCCCCAGAACAGCGTGTGATCGGACGCAGAGCGGGTCTCCCTCGGTCGGTTTGGCCTGCGGCCATGGTGCCTCCTGAGTCTCATGGCAGGATCCCTGCCGTGCGGGCGGCGCCCTCTGGTGGCCGACTGCCACTCCGCCTGGCTCCCGCGGCCCCGCGAAGCATAGCTCTGCAGAACTCAGCACAGGCGTTCCTCCACCTTCTAGGTGGAGATGAGAGAAAAGGAGCCAAGACCACGATCTGCCTCAGGTTCCTGGTCGGTGAAATAGCACGATAATTGCATCTGACAGAGCTGTGGTGACGATTAAAGGCGCAAACTTATGGAAAGCACTCAGGACAGTGTCTCAGCGCGCAACACACCTGAGCTACTGAAGGGCTGTAGGAGCCCTTCTGGAATCTCGGTGTGTCTGGAGAGGCTGCTCCGGTCAAGGAGCCAGACAGGCACAGTGTGAAACCTATCTCTGGCCTTTCGCAGTGTGGACCCAAAGGAGAGCGGCTGCCTCATCCATACGTCCTGGGTCGTGAGGTATATAGAAGACCAAGGTTTAAACAAACGTTCGTCCCTACCTGGGACTTCCGAGGTCCCTTTTATGGATTTGGCATCCATCAAAGGGGATGCCTGGTATGGTACATGGATGGACCACAGAGCCAATAGAAGGGGGTTAACAATACATTGGGGACCTGAATAGATGCCCCTTTAAATAAGCTGCCCCACTGTGCCCTGAGACTGAGCCTTCTGACTCCCAGCTCCAAGCGTGGGCTTCCAGTGCCCCAATGGGGGAAGAGAGGAGGTGGGATGAAAAGGAAGGGATAGAGAAGCTTCCACCCCACCTCGGGCTGGGTCGGCCTTGGAGCACTGGCCAAGAGGGAGGCTGCAAATGGTTGGTTCCCAATTATGTGAGGTGGCGGCTCTTGTGAGAGTGTAGGGAGGAGAGCAAGGACTGCTCCCCGAGGGTATGGCATGGCTCACTTAGGGGTCCCTCCCAGTGTAGACTCCAGGAGAGGTCCCTGAGCTGGGAATACCTTCCTGGGATTGGTTGGCTAGGCGCTGAGGCCCTTCTCCTAGGCCCTGAATGGGAAAAGGTAAAGATAGATCTTTCTCCCAGGTATTTAGTTCCTGTGGTTGTAAAAGATAAAATTTCTCTCCTGGATTCGCAAGGTTTCTCTCTCTCTCTCTCTCTCTCTCTCTCTCAACACAAACACACAGTCCCTGCCAATCTCTGGGAATTTGTAATATAATATTTTAATCTTAACTGATACTGACTGGTTTCAGCTCCCAGCTTAACAGTATCTCTCCATCTTTGAGAGTGGTTGGGGGGAAAAACTCACAATATGGCTTTGTTTCCTAAGCAAGAATCTGAGAACCCGTCAGCAGCTGGGGGTATTCCCTTGAAGGTCTGTCTGTGTACAGATCTCTCGGCGCCTTTTGTCCTAACAGCCTTTTCCTCTTTGTCCCTTTTCTCTGCAACTCTCCTTTACCTCACAGAGCTATAGGGCGAAAGTAGCCCTGGTTAATGAACAGTTGTAATGACCTGGCTACTTGAAGAAGTAAGAAGGTGGGTAAATGAAGTATTACCTGGTTCTTTCCCACCTCACATGGCCCTCAGTAGAATCCCGACCCCCCTCCCACGGGCCACTGAACTTTAGTGGGAACAGAAGGGCCTCCCCCAATTTCAGAATGACTCAATAGGGGAGACAGAGTTGGTTCTGGAGCTGGAACAGACAGAGAGGGCTGGGCAGCTTCGTTTGAGTCCAGGCCCGGCCAATTATTATTTGCATGAAGTTGACCACAGTGGTTACTTCTTGATTTCAGATTCTTCATCTTCAAACGGGACCTTAGGATCAGTCTGGCCTCCATCATGGTGCTACGGTGAGGACCACCCTAGAGGGCTTTGGGCCAAAGGCATAATTTATGGAGCTATGGCGTTCAATTCTCACTGCATTTTCCCTCTCTTATGAATGTTCAAGGAAGGATGGGATTAAAAAGGTTCCTGCAGACCCTTCCTTTCCTGGCTTTGTTGTTCAGCCCCGAGGGACTGGGAGAATGAGTGGGGTCGAGGGATGGACTTCCTAGGACTGGCCAGGGAGGATGGCATAGATGGCGTGTGCACAGGGAGTGGTTCTAGCCCTGGGATCTGGCCTCTGCAGGGTGTCCAGGCTCAGGGGAGCAGCAGGGGTGGGGGCCCTGGACTGAGAAGGACCAAAGACAGTAGGACCCAAGGACCCACAGGTGGCTCTGGGAGCCAGACCCAAGAAGTGTTGATGTTGACTTTCCAGCCAGTCAGCAGGGTGAGAGCTTGAAGTCAGACATAACTTATTTAAAGAAATAACTGTGACACATTTTGTACTCTCAAGCTTGTAGATAGAGAGCTTCACTGTCAGTACTGGTAAGAACCTGCTATAAACGTGAGCTCTTGGACTGTTTTACGTGCCCACTAGCTCCTGATTATAGCCACTCAGGAAATCAGATTTGTAGGCTCCCCTTCACCTTGTCATCCTTCATTTGCATTTGAGCTTGCCAAAGTCTTATCGAGTCTATAAATTTCTCAGTGGCCTAAGCACATGTGGCTGTCCCTGAAGCTGTGCGACACTGATGACCCAGCACAAAGGGTTTGACAACCACCCACATTAGTCTCAGACGAGGTGCCAGTTAAAATTGCCACTCCTGGGTCCCCCTCAGAAATAGACTCTGAGGCTGGGCGGAGGGGTTGGAAACCTGCATTTCAGTAACATCCTTTATGAGAGTGTAACACTCAAGGAATTTTGTTAAGCTTTGCTGTAGAAGTGAAATGAAGGTGACACCATTATACTCCCTGCTGGCAGTTGGGAGGACAGATTTGCTGTGGGAGTGTAGCTGGCTGCAACCAAGTGATCAATGATGATTATGATATGAATTCTGTTTTGTATCATGGACTTGGCTATTTGTGTCAAACCCCACTTCTAGATATAGACTCAAGGGCAGGGATCCGGCCTCCTGAGAGACCAGCACTATGGGCCTTTGACCTGCAGAACTTCACTGAAGAACAAGAAGCGCCTGCCGCCTGCTCTATACCAGGCTGATGGGGAGAGTTACATTATCTCCCATCCCCATGACCATAGGCCCCTGAGGCATGGCGCCTCCTCTGGCCAGAAGGTGCAGGTTCTATCTGCTCTCTGACAGATACACACGACAGTACAAATTCATGACCAACTTACATCAATAGTAAAATTATAATATATTAATAGCAAAATCATAACAGAATAAAGGCTTGGAGGGCAACCAATCTTCCAGAATCTGAAGGCTGGCATTCACTGTTCATGAGCTTAGCTGAAGGCAATGCCTCCAGAATTTGGTTAAATTGCAGCAAGAGAGACCATGGTTAAAAGTTGCAGGGAATCATTTTCCAAGCAGAGCTAAAACTGGCCCCGGAGGTTGCATGGAGCCTCCCTTCCTGAGAGATCTTTGGAAATAAGGCTGGTGGTTTTAGAAATAAGGCTGCTGTGACAGTGGCTTTCACAAAGACTTCATGGCAGTTTGGCGGTTGACATAAAATTTTTGGCTTACCACCGTATGAGGCCTGTCTGGAGGTGGCTTCTGGTATGCTTCTGGAGGGGTCTTCCAAGAGGAGTGGTACTCAGGAGATCCCATGTGGCAATGACCAGTACCCAGCTGCTCCAGAGGACATGGTACAGCCAGGTCTCTGTCTGGCAAAGGGCCAGGTACAAGGTCAGTCTGGTAGGACATGAGGTCAAGATCCTGTTGACAATCTCTGGGTCCTTGCTGTGCCTCCCCTGCTCCCTCCATTGCCCACCGAGCACACTCTGGGAGGAGGTCCTAGTGTAGATGGAAGGTGGGGAGAAGCTCAGTAGAGAACCATGTACTAGCACTGCCTTGCACAAAGTCAGTCTGTAATAAATGTATTTGTAAATGAAAGGCCTCCTTTGCTGGCTTCTAACTCTGAACCTCTACCCACAGCTTCAGTGTCCCTCAATCCAGGCCCACAGAAGGCGCCCACTTCTGGGCGCAGAGAGAAGAGGCTGAGAAAATGTTGATGAATTCAAGCATGTGTGAAACCAGGACAGCCAAACTTCCATTTTGTGGGCTGCACCTCAGCATCCAGCTTGGTGACATTTGACCTTCCCTCGGCTTCCACAATTGCTTTGCTGACATCGGGGTGCCTCTCTTTACCGGGTGGCATACAGGCTGAAGTCCAGACAGGGAACCACATGTGAAGCCATCTCATCTGCCCCCAGGGAAAGTTGGGGAGGGTCTTCCCATCACTCTGAGATGAGGAGTCTTGTTCCCACATTGTGGGGGTGGGAGGTTGGGCATGACGGTCACGTTACAGCCTTAGTCAGGTCTTCACCATGGTGTGGCTTTCTCAGTGTGAAATATACCACCAAAAAGATAGAGATAAACATGCACAGACACAGGTACAGAAGGGTCTAGAGTTAATGTGAACAGCATTGGGATGACCCACCCCTGCTCTGGTGCCTGAGTGTGAGTAACGGACAGGGGACCAGCTGGCCATACTTCCCAACATGGCAGCTTCCAAATTGGCCTCTTGGGGCAGGAAGCCAGGATCTGAGAGGAGGGGAGCCAGCCCCTCTTGGGATTTATGCTGATGCTGAACCCAGATGCAGCAGTGGCTACTACAGCAAGGCTCTCCCACCCCCTATCCTGGTCGTGGCCCTTAATAACACAGCCCATTCCTTTCTTCCTCTGGGCAGATACCCCTTTTCTCTACCCACTTAGGAAACCACCCCCCACAGGGCTGGTAAGGGGCAGGGGCTGCCTCAGGGGGCATCCTTGCTGGAGGACTCAGCACTGAGAAAAGCCGGGACATGTGGGGGCCCCTCCCAAGGGGGCAGGGAAGACCCGGACCTCCAGCTCTGTGTCCATTCAGCCCAGGGGCTCAGCGGCCCTAAGGAATCCTGTGGAGGGGCCTTTGGAAGGAGGAAGGAAAGGCGATTGGTGATTGTGGAGTTTTCTTTCTTATTTGAAAAACAGAAAAGGAAAGGACGCGTTAACATTAGTAAATCGAGGCCGGTGAGGGGGGCAGGCCCACTCTCCAGCGGAGTGGCGCTGGGCCCAGGGTCAGATGAGGCCTGCAGCCTTCTCCTGCACATTGTACTCCTTGTTCTTCTTCACCCGCCAGCTGATGAAGAAGAGCAGCAGGGTGCCCAGAGCCTTGTAGCCCACCTGCAGGCCCAGGTACCTGTGAGGCAGGGGGACACAGGACTGGTGAGGAGGCGCAGTGGCTCGTGTCCTAGGGCCACGGCCACCAGGAAGAGCAGCTTTATTCTCACAGCTGCCCAGGGACTATGTTGTCACCACTCAGGTAAGGACCTGTCACCACCCAGACGGGGAACACTTGCCTCATTCCTTTGACTCATTCACAAGGGCACAAGCCTCCCAGGAAGTAGACCGGGACTAGGCATGGGACTCCTAATCCAGTGGTCCTCGTCCTTGCACTGGCGCCCCCAGTGGCCAAAGGCAACACTGCAGCCAGGCCCGAGGGTCCAGTCCTCACAGGAAGCCAGAAGGAGAGGGGCACCTTCTCACTGCCCTCTTGGTCCAACCCTCTCCTGGCCTTCTGTGCCACTCACACCATTCCCAGCCCCCTTAAGCCTACTTTCTCCGCTGTTTCTTGTCTGTGTGATGAGGGCAACAGGTGAGGTCACTGGAAGGCGTGCAGAAGTCAGTGGCACTCTAGCTAGGCTCAGACCCGCTGAGGCAGGTTGGGCCAGCTTGCCCTTGACCTCTGCCAGGAGCCATGATGGGGCCACCTCTTTCGGAGCCGTGGCATCATCATTCTACAGCCATGGCCTCTCCCTCGGACGTCAGCCAGCCCCTTTCCCTTTGACCCACTTCTTTCTGCTGCTGTCCCTCCAAAGGGCCTGTGGGTACCGCTGACTGGGGGCCATCTCAGGGCATTTCCCGGGTCTTGGTACGTGGACGGCTCTCTGTGAGCCCCGCACCCCTCCAGTCCTCTCCCGTGGAAGCCTGACAGCCCCCACAGCCGCCACCAGAGTAGAGGACTGCCCTTTGCTCAGACGTGGGGCCTGGCGTCCTTGACACACAGCATGCTGGGTCCTCACCTGTTTCGGAGAGCGTCACTGTCATAGTAGGCACAGGCCCCTCGCCTCCCGGAGCACTGATAGTTCCACCGGATGCAGGAAGAGTCGATGGTGAGGCCGTAGAGGGTGGGAGACGGCAGCCACGCTGGCATTAGCGGGAAGAGAGTTCAGAGAGCTCACGTCACGTGGAGATGCAGACAGAGGTGCCTGGCAGGGTGGGGAGCCAGGTCTCCCAGCACCCCTGCAGGTCACGGGTATGAGAACAGCTCTGCCCTGCCCCCGGGCATCACAGTGACTTTGGGAAGCAGAATAGCTTTCTGTGAAGCCTAAGTTCCCCTTTCACTGGAGCTTAGAGGAGAAAACAGACCTGAGCCTTCCCTGCAGGGCAGTGAGTCACAGAGATCACCTTGATGCCAGTACACAGATGACATAGTTCCCGCATTTGGGATTGGACCCAAGTGGAAATATGCTGACCTCCGCTGTGTGGCAGGAGGGTCTTAGGGTGGCTGGATGCCCTCATTTTAATGAGGAGGAAGATGCGTTTGGTGAGCTCAACATCAAGTAGCTAAGAGGGGTCAGGGCTGGACTTTGAACCCTAATTTACCAAGGTTCGAATCCCATGTTCTTTCACTACACCAAGCTGCCCTGCTGCTGCTGGCTCAGACAGCACCCCCAGAAGAACCCCAATACTCTGGCTGCTTAGAGCCTCTGCCCCAGACCCCCTGAGCTTCCTCGAAGCTGAGTGGTGAGACCTGGTCCAGCAGGGGCTATGCCTTAGCCCTGTTCAAGATTCCAATGGCCCTTGGATTGTTAACTAGAGTCCTACACGGTGATTGGACTAAGGAGGGGTCCATCTGATATCTGCACCCAGGCCAGGCCAGGCCATCCCATTCTCAGAATCACTGTGCTGAGAACAGCCTCTCAGACTCTGTTCAGGGCCCTGTCAGAAGCTGCTTCGCCAGGAAAGAAAGAAGCCAGCTTCTGCTTGTGGCTCCACCCATAAGCAGGAACCTTCCAGAACCACCCTCTCTCCTCAGACCCTGCTCATTCCCTCGTCTCCAGGTGAACGGGAGATTGAAACTGACCATAAAGACTGACCTCCAATGATGTTCCCTAAATAGAAATGAAGTCCAGAAAAATTTTTAACCAAGTCCCAGTGGGTAATTCTAAACTTGTTGGGGTTTATAAATATGAAGTCCTTTTTCCTACCCCAGAGTGGAATTGCGTTCTTGGAATAGATAAACGGAATCCCTCCATGCCTCAGTGTTCTAATGTGGCCCCCCATTGAGTTATTGGAGCTCAAAAGAAAAAACAAAGGCAGCTGGTGCTTTGAGCAGTGGGAGGGCAGCCTCTCCAGGTGGCTGGGAGAGGCAGGGCAGGGCTCTTTGAGCCCTTCTCCCTGCTGAGTGGGTTTGGTGGAACTCAGGATTTCCTTCCCAGAGGAGGTTTCAGAGCAAGTCCTATACGAGTTATAAATGAAAACAAGGAGCTGTGATGACGACAGCACCTCTGCCGCCAGGACATGGTGGATCCCACTGCCCTGTGTCATCTGTGCTTGTAATTGAGACCCAGAGGAGCAAGGTCTGCGTGGGCTGTACAGGCGCAAGAGGAGCAAGTGGCCCGAGGCCAAGAAATCCCATTGCAGCTGGTTCATTCTTTATCATCTGAACACCTCACCTGACCTCAGTTGGAGAGGGCCCTGCAAAGGTGCCCGGGAGCTTAGCAGGCCCCGGAGGTCACATCACCAACACACCCCAGAAGGGCAATAGAAGATGCCATAGGGCCAAAACGGACCTGGCTCCTGGATAATAACACACAGTGGGCTCGGTAGGAAGTTCAGCGTCTGAGGTCAGAAAGTACACCTCGATAGTAACTGAAGTCCCTTCACACTGCAATTGTCGTACTCCCCACTGCAGTGCGCACCCACTAGGTCCTTCATAAACATGGCCTCAGTTGAATCCAGTCCCTTTACTTCATTTACCTGTCACTGCAAGGGTTTCCATACTCGTGCCTTGTGTTTATCTAGTACCTAGATGTATCAAGAAGGGAATGTCTGGCACAAGCAGTCTGGGAAAGAGCCTGCAATGTGCCAGCTCGGCCCACTCATGTCCCCACTCCCAATCTATGCACCCAGGGAGGGCTGGCGTGCCCTGCTCTCTGCAGGCAGCTCGCCCTCCCATGGGCACTATTTGATCACATATGCACAGCTCCATTCCTCCGAAGGCTCTGGGCTGCTTGAGGACAGGTAGGGTTTGCTGTCACAGGGCCCTCGCAAGCATGGAAAAACATTTGCTGAATGGTGATAGGAGAAGTGAATTTTGTAAAATGGGAGGGAAACCAGGGATGGGCTAAGCTGCCATTCTGGTTGGGACAGGGACGCATAGTTTTGTTCCTACAGTGAGTTCTTGGAGAGAGATTAAAAATACCTGCCTTCAATTCTCTATTAGGTATTCTCAGCTGTGCCTGCTTTTCATTTTTCTTACATAATTTAATTTGGAATTAACACCACAGGCGGAATCTTTTCTAAGCACAAGTAATGGGGAAATTGCCCATATAGGGTTTTGGCATTTGGGGTTGTGTTGATTGTGCAAAGGTTCTCTTTACAACAGAGATGAGAGAGGGCTTTCCCCATCCCTGCCCTGCATCCCTTCACCCTCGGATGTCCTGGGGCCACTCCTCAGGAAGGGGGTGCCTTTGACACTTACCCAGCAGGCGCATCAGCAAGAACTGTACCCCAATGGCAAATGACTTTTCTTCCTGGTTCACCACGCTGAAAAGGAAAACAGGGACTGAGCAGCAGGACGACTCGGGTTGTGCCTTCCCTCAGTCGGGCAGCCAGCCTCTGTCAGACCGGCCCTCAAGCAGCTTGCTGCCACCTGGACGATTGAATTCAGACCGGCCCTCAAGCAGCTTGGTGCCACCTGGACGATTGAATTCAGACCAGCCCTCAAGCAGCTTGCTGCCACCTGGACGATTGAATTCAGACCGGCCCTCAAGCAGCTTGCTGCCACCTGGACGATTGAATTCAGACCAGCCCTCAAGCAGCTTGCTGCCACCTGGACGATTGAATTCAGACCAGCCCTCAAGCAGCTTGGTGCCACCTGGACGATTGAATTCAGACCGGCCCTCAAGCAGCTTGGTGCCACCTGGACGATTGAATTCAGACCGGCCCTCAAGCAGCTTGCTGCCACCTGGACGATTGAATTCACCTCAGCTGAGTACTTCTGTCATTTATACAAGGTTCCCAAAGCACGATGGCTGAACCAGCGGCATCAGCATCCCCTGGGAACTTACTAGAAATGCAGAAGAAACGCAGGCCCTACCTCAGACCTAAGGACCAGATATGCTGGGGGTGGGGCCCATCTGTGTCGTAAGAAGCCCTCCAGGAGATTCCGGTGTACACTCACGTTTGAGAACCACTGGTCTCTGTGATTTTCAAAGCCCCTTTCAAGAGGCAGCGGGCAGAAGAGGCTGGGCGCGAAGAGAAGGAAGCTCAAGGGTGTGTTTATAGCAGCAGGTCTGAACAACACCCATAGAGTGTTTTATAGTAATAAAAGGCAGCCCTGATGCAAAGTGTAATTAGGGCCCCTGGGCTGGAGGTGTCTGTGTGCAATTAAAAGAATCCACTACCTAGGGCCAGCTTGGTGGGCGTGTGACCTGTGCAGCCTCACAGGGCCCCACTCTCAGAAAGGCCCCGAGTTTCGTTTAATGCTGTCCTGTGGCTGTCTTGAAATTCTTAACAATTTTCGAGCCAGAGCCTCGCATTTTCCTTTTTACACTGGGTCCTGCAAATTATGCAGCCAGTCCTGCCCCTGCCCTTTTTCCTGCAGGAGGGGAGAAGTGTTTGGCTGAGGAAGGAGAGAGAGAGAGAGAGAGAGAGAGAGAGGTCTATCTGCAGGTGGCATTGCCAGGTTCTACCATCCCAGCGGAGCAAAGAGGGAGGACCCCCCCAAACACAAGGTGGGGAGCCAGAAGCTGGCTGGCAGAGGCACCAGCCTTCTCTGCACTCTGAGCACACACACTCTGGGGTGGGTGCTTGTTGGGGAACAGCACTTGGGGCTGAGGAGACAGCAAGGAAGGGAACCGGAAGTCAAGTGGGAAGAGGCCTTCGTCCGGTGTCTCTGAGGGGTGGCCTGGTGAGGGCAATGCTCACTGGGGTGTGACAGGGGAAAGAGGCATGCACTGAGACCCCCCCAATGGAAAGTGCCTCAAATCTCAATCTAATGGCTGCTCCCTTTGTGCCTCCAGGTCCCTCCAATGACCCAATCCATAATAGATGCTCCGGTCTTAGCCTTCTCCCCAGGCAGATTCCCTAGGTTCTCAACCAAATGGTACTTGGGTACCCCAATTTGGCTTCTGATGGAGATCTTCAGCCCTTTCTGATCTCTGCTCCCTTCTGCCTTCAATTAATGCTGGTTTTTGGCCATTCTCCTTCCACCTTTTCAGCAAAACTTCACTCCCAGCCTGTATTCCCTGCCTCGTTGGGGGCCAGGACTGATATAATCATGCCTGGGTTTCCTACAAAGTCATCTTTCAGCCTCACCTCCTTCAGACTAAATAGCATCCATTCTTTCATCTTTCCCAGTGGGATTTAGCTGTAATCCATTTGGGGATCCTGGGGCCTCTTCTCCAGTTTCACTCCAGCCATTGACCAGACTTGGAAGGGAGAGATTTTCTAGAAAACGCCATCCTGTGGTTTAAATTATGCCTTTCCTCCACTATGTCCCCATCTCTGGGGCTTGACAGAAGTCCTCTGGGAGGTGATCTGACAGAGATTGCCCCCCCCCCCGCCCACAATGCTCACATAACCCGCTCCATGAAATTTCTTTATCCTGTTTCCTTTTGCTGTCATGGCCACCCACAGATCTTTCTCAGGGTCAGAGGGTCCAGCACAGTCCATCAGACTTGGGGTGCAAGAAGGGCACCCCACTCAAGGGCCTCAGCATGCACAATATGAGGAGTGGTAAAGAAGAGGGTGACGATGGTGTGAGAGGGATGACACCGTGGGTTCTGAGCATGTCTGCGCGTTCTTGTGGAGTACAGGGTGTGCAAATCCTGTGTTTTTCCCTTTCTGCTTGTGATGGGTGAGGAAAGGAGGGAGGTAGGCAGGGGATGGGTTAGGTGAACTTGATTGAAATGTTTTCTCCTCTGCCGAGGGTGAGGTGCAGGGAGGGTCATTCCCTGTCAAACCTTCAGAAGCACTTCAGGCATCCCTGAAATGGGACACCTCTCCACCCTCCTGCCTTGGTCTGCCTCTCCCTTCTGACCTGAGAACTTAGTCCTGGCTCCTAACACACTGGGCTTTTCTCATTTTCATCCTTTCCCATAGCCCTCGTTCTGCTTCTGGAACTTCCCTATTCTCTGTCCTCGATTTCGTGCATCCAACTGAGTTCCCCAGACCCTCTCTGTTCTTTTAGGATTTAAAAATAAGTAAATAAATGCACAGGCATTTCCACAGCATGGAGCCAGGCAGTCTGGTTTCATCACGTGGCTCTGCCCTCCTGGGCTAGTGGTCTCCCAAGTGCAGAATGGAGGTGCTACCAGGGCTGTGGAAGGGGGCATGCAGTGAGGAGCTCCACACAGAGCCTGGCATGGGGTGGGCAGCACTGTTGTATCAGGGTCATCTCCCCTCTCACCCAGAGGACAATACTGCACCCTCACATTCAAAGGACTCTGAGGACCAGAAAATGTTGAAGAGATGAGAAGTGGGCCACTGGGTGCAAAGCGAAGGGAAATGCGGGGGGAGGAAGCGCACTTACCGCAGAACCATCATGTAGAGGGGGTTATGGGAAATGCAGGCGATGAGGGCCACAAAGGAGATGAGGAAGATGGACGGGAGCAGGAAGTGGGCACAGGGGATGGGGCACGAGCCTGTCTTGGCTGAAGCAGATCCCCTGGTCACACAGCTGCAGTTCAAATAGACCTTGAAAAGGAGAGGGAGGAGAAAGCGGAAAAACTGCGGTTATTACTATATTTGCACACAGTTCAAATGCCTGCGCCAGCTCTTGCCAGACAGTCCCTCAGGTTTCAACCCCTCTGCCCTCTGAGTTCCCTGGGGAGCTGGGTGAGGCTGGATTTGGAGGCTGGAGAGGACATCAGTTGAGGGTTTCAAGGTGCCCCATGGGCCCCCCTCTGACCAGTGTTCGGGCAATAGAAGCCATCTCCACTAAAAGCATTCATCCAGCGGGGGCTGGGCGCCTCCAGCCCTTATACCCACAGCAGGACATGCAGGATTCTACTGCCAGTCAAGGACCACCCATCTTGGGACCAGGGGCTGGAAAAGCTGTCCTCTGGGCCAGGCCACCCAGCAGCAGTGGTTTTGTGGGTTGTTGTTTTTGCTGTTTGCGTGTTTACTGCAAGGAGGGGAAGGAGGGTATAAATACGACCAGCAGACAACAGTGATAACAATTGAATCCACTGAGCTTCCGGTCTGAGAGGAATCCCTCCTGTCTGTAAAGGCCTCGAGAGAAGGAGGTGCCCGTCTCAAGCCTGCAAGTCCATATGGCTCAATACTGTTGTACAACTTGCCTTGGTGGTCACTGCCACTGCCTGTGTCATGTGGTTTTCACCTTCCCTCTTGCAGTGTCTGATGGAGTAGCCTATGACCATTTAAGTATCAAAGCAGTTATAAGGCCAGGATCGGAACTAATGAGCTAGTATGCTTCCTTCTACCAGACAGCAGGAACTATGCACCCTCTTTATTTTGGCTGCTAGGGAGCTCAGAAATAAGTTACATACAGTATGGCTGCTGCTTCCCTCAGTCTGGATTTTTTAAACATAAGATTGTTTTCCCCTTATAATTTACTATTTTTTCTTGATATTATGATAATGGATGGTTCATGTTGTTGTTGGAAATTTGTCAAGATTTTTTCTGAAAGTAGGTGAGTCAGAGATAAGTAAATACGCATAAAGATAAGAAAACCACAGAAGTCATGACATACTCCTTCGATTAGAAGGCAACTGGAGAGAGCATCTTGTCCAAGCTTCTTGTCTTCCCTTTGCCTGAGACCCACGCTCCTCTGCCCACAGAGTGGCTGTGGAAGCAGCCTTGTCCTGTTCTCTGAGAGGTGGATGGTAAGTGGGGGCTAGCCTGGCCCATGGCCTCAACACAATGCCCTTAAGGGAATAAGGTGTATTCCTCTCTTTAGGAGAACTACACAGACTTCCCACTGCTCGTAGGAAAAAGAACACCCAACTCCTAAACCTGGCTTGCCTGGCTGTGGCCGCAGTCCGCTCCCTAGCCCAACTGGGTGTGATACTCTTCCCCAGGGCCAACCCTGACCTCCTCTCTTCTCTCCTACGCCCAGGTCGTTCACTCCCTGGGGGCTGCGCTTGCTGTTCCTCTGGCTGGAATGCTTCACTCCCAGGTCTTCAGAGGGGTTTGTTCTGGTTGCTGAGTTCTAAAGTCACCTCCTCAGGGAAGCCCCCAGGCACTCGCTGTCCATTAACTCTCTTGATGGCATGGGTTACTTCTTTCTAAAACTATCTTTTGCATGTATTTGATAGAATACAAACTCTACGAGGGCAGGGACCATGTCTGACGGGTTCGTCACTGAATCCTCAGCACCCATGGCTGTGCCGGGTATCCACTAAGTATCTAGTGAATAACTGAACAAGAGACTCAAGTGGTTTGCTGCTGACTGATTCTAGAAGGTCAAGAGCCAGAGGACCGATAGGACCTCAACGAGTTAGTATAGTAAACGTGGGCTGCATGAGTGGAAGGCTGGTGGCTAGGAGGTACGTGACCTTGAACAGATGTGCCCCCAGGCTGAGAAAGGGTCCTGAGTCCTAGACTCAGATCTGTCCCTAAATAACTGCATGACTTCCGGCCAGTTGTGTGGCCACACCTGGGAGCTGAGGGGATGAACTCAATGCCCTTGATCACCACTTCCAGCTCTAACCTTCCAGGTCCACATCCAGAGGACCCTCTGCCCTTGACTTATCTGGGCCTGTCCCTGTGGCTTTCCAGCACAGCCAGGAGGCAGGACCCAAAGATGCCCATTAGGATCCGTGAGGATGAGACTAGAAAGCCTCAACTGAAGGAGTGCTTGGGCTGGTTTCTTCTCCTAACCTCAGGAATGTGCATTTGTTGAACATTGGCCAATCTTTAATTGACTTTGGGCTGTAGGCATCTGGTCATGACCTTAGGGGAGGGGAAGGTGGAGAGACGGCAGGTGTGGTCCAGAGGCTAGGATTCGGGGCATGAGGATGGTGTGGGTGGCGCCCTGCCCATCTTAGAGCCTCGGAGTGGTCTGCGAGGGCACACACTGAGTGCGAGGACCCCTTACCTGTTGCTTGGAGGCGACAGAGCTGATATTGACGTGGCTGCAGCCAGCATGGCATGGCGAGAGGTACTCTACCCCATTGTCTCCACAGACCGGGTGGAAGATGGAATCCGGGCACGAGCAGTCCCTGCGGCAGGCGGGAGGCTGAGGATGTATAGAACTTGATGTGCTGCCAGCAAAACAGGAAACGTGGACTCAAACAAAGCAAGACCAAAGAAAAATCTCTCCAGCGCAGTGTGAGCTCCTGCCTGGTTAGTGTGCGGGTGCGTCTCTGTTTGTCTTGGGCCAATGCCACCATGGGATCTGAATTACGCCGACTGGGGTGCACGGTGAATTGGCTGCTGGTCAGTGCTCATGACACCTCTCTGTTTCTTCTGCCACTAGGAGCCCAAACCCACCAACTCCTAGTCAGAAAGTCTTGGTCAGCAAAGCCCCCACTGCAGGAGAGGTCAAGACAAACAACCAATCAGGACTCTCATAAGAGAGATGGCAGATGCTACACAAAAGTCACAAGCAATGTTTCCCTTCCCTTCTCTTCCGCCTGGGCTCAGGCTGAGGGATAGGCTGGGGTCCCTTGAGGCAATGTGGAGTCTAGAAGGCTCCTGTCTCTGGGTCTCAGCATACATTGCCCAGATCCCACCATCCCCTTGAGCTTCAACCAAGGGGATTTCACCGGCTGACCTCACCATTCCCACCATCCCCCATACCTGATGTTGATCTTTTTTGAGGAGGGTTGGGATAGGTTTGACAAACTACAGTCCAGAGCTTTGCTAAAACAATTATACTAATGATAGTTAACATTAATGAGACATCTCCTATGTGCCAGGCACTGTGCCCAAGGGCTTTTCATGCACAGTCATCACAATAGCTAGGTAATGATTATGCCCCGTTTATGGGTGAGACCACTGCAGATTCGATTAAGTTAAGTAACTTTCCCCAACTAGTAAGAGCGGTGCCAGAACTGGAACCTCATCTGATGACAAAGCCCTGTGCTAAACTCCTAGCGAAAGCCACCAAAAGGCCCAAAGCCTTCTCAGCTTCTCTCAACCCATTGTCAGCCTGCAGAAGAACAATATAAACTGGGAATAGGTGTTCCCATCCCGAGCAACCCTCTCTTCCCAAGTACCCCTTCTCTCCGTCACCCACCACAGACAGAAGAGGTTATTTTAGAGAGAAAACACCACGGCTATAAGGTACCGCAACTCCAAATGTTGTAACCTCTTTAGGCGAAATTTAAAAGAAAAGGTGGTTGAAAGGTAGCACCCAGAAAAAAATTAAATGTTCCCTGCTCAGCATCCTCCCTTCACAGGCCTCTAAAGCTCTTCCTGAACATAAAACCAGACTTAAAACTTAGAACCCTGTTGCTTTATGCAAACCGACAGGTATACTTTCCCTGCCCTCTTCCTCACCTGACCTAATTTTTCAAGTCTGCCATCACTTTCATTGTTCTTTTCCAGATCTTCTCAAGTCTCCTTCTCTCATCTTTCTTCAGCAGCTCAATGAGACTCTGTAATTCTAGTTGGCATGGAGCTGATGCTAAACATAGCTTATTTCCTGGTTTGTGAGGGTCACAGCTCCACAGATTCATCCTGAAACCAAACTAATTAGTCTTTGGGGCTACTTGAAAAATAGAACCATTATCCTGATTGCTCGTGGCCCACTAAGACCCTCTGATTTCTTCTCATAATTAAGCATGCTATTCCAGACCTGATTTTCTAAGTTGCCACATAAGAGATTAGTGAAAAGGAGAGAAGAAAGTTGAGGAAGCAGACAGGAAGACATATGAGAGCCAGATCCAGGCTCTGGCCTTAGCAAAGGTATCTTCTCATCCCTCATTCCCATTACCTGGGTGGGTAGACCTCTGCCACAGCTGGGGTGGGGCATCCCATGAAGAAGAGAGGGACACAGAGGATCATAGAGATGGTGATGATGCTGGCAGCCACCCGGGGAATGGTTTGTAGAGAGAAAACAAAACGCTTCATGAGGATTCCTCCAAATAGCATCCCCAAGGCCGCAGCGGGGAGGTTCACAGCACCTGTCGAGAGAGAGGCTGGTCTGTGTGCACAGGCCTGGGGTGTATGTGGGCCCGGACACAGAACTGGACCACGGGGCACACAGGGCTTCCTGAAGGGATAGTTGATATGTTCCATTGCAATGGTAGTATCTGACATTAACCGAACATTTACTGGTTTCCAGGCACATTTACAGAGTTCTCTGTAGAGCCCTGCCCTGCCTGTGCAAAGAATAAAGAAAGAAACAGGGTCCTCGCAGGCAGAGGGATGTGGGCGGAATGTGCATTTATTAAGCGCCTTCATTACCTGGCCCCTCATTGCATCCTCCCTGTGACCACACTGGGTTAGCAAGACACTGGTGGTGCCCTCTGCCTCATGTGCTAGTCTGAGGCTGAAGCTCGAAGGGGTAGGTCACAGCCAATGGCCACACAGGAGGTCGGAGGTCATGCCCTGACCACCTTGCCACATCCATGTAGTCAAGCTCCCCTGTGGATTGGGCCCAGTGATTCCCTCGGGTACTTAGTGAGACCACATCAGTACTTCTCAACCTCAGTGGCAAAAAACCCTGATGCTGGGCCCTACTCTGCTTTCACTGATGGGGGGTGGGGCCTGAGCATCTGTATTTTTCAAAGCTCTCCAGGGGAGCCTAAAGTGCAGCTAGGGTTGAGAATCACTGGGTCACATACTCCTTACCTAAGCAAATGTATTCAAGTCCTTGAGAAGGAGGAACAAAGCCAGGAGACATTTCACCTAACTCCAAATTCAATCCTCTCTCTTTCCTCTGTTGCCCCTGACTGGAATGATAGAAGCCCCAGAAATCTGACAAGAACATTCTAGATTGACAACCAGGAAAAAGGTCCTCAAAATTCTCTCTCCTGGGCAAGTCTTCCTCTGGCTCCTGTCTGTGTCGAGTCTGGTCTCGCCCATCCCCAGCTCCGGCAGTGCCCTCGGGACTCACCGATAAGGAAGTTGGCATAGGCCGCGGAGGCACCATACTGCTTCTCCAGGAACTTATTGAGAAAGGTGGAGAGGCCGGCAATGACGGACGAGAAGGTGCACTGGGCCAGGACCACCAGCATGAAGAGTGGGTTCATCAGGAGCCTCAGGAAGATGCGGGGAAACCCTGCAAACACACCGCCGTCAGGGGCCAGGCCTTCAAGGGTCACCACGGGCTACTATGAGACTGGCCACTGCCCTTCCTCCTCCTTCCAGACAGAGCTCTTCTCTTCCTCAGGGCAGAATCTGAGGCACCAAGGTGTTCAGTGGCCAGTCCAGGGGCACATCGTCACCTGGACCCCTACTCAGACTGCTCATGGGCTAAATAAAATGAGAGTGTGGCTGGAAGAAATCAGGTGGAAGGTGGCTAGAACTAAGACTAACAGTAGGAACATTCTCCTCCCATGACAGCCACCTCCACATGAAGGGAAGAGAGAGAAGAATATGGGGGCCAGACTATGGGGGTGGGGTTCACTCTGCTTGAATGCGGGTCTCCTGGAACCCGCAAAGAAGCAGTCACCAAGACCCCTGGCAGAACCTCTCCTGAGAGACGAGCCAATTATAGACCACATGCTCTTACTGCCCCTTGCCACACACAGTACCACCTGGGCTTGGGTACCCCCGATACACCCCGCCAAGCCAGCCCATCCAGGGCTTTGATTTAAGTCAGTTACGTTTAATGAAATCCACCAGGGAGCCTCTTGGCTTGACCTCCTTCATCTTCCTCGCCTCGTCCTCTATGGCGGGAGACCTCTGGAGGCAGCAAAGGAATGAGTGTTAAAGCCCATACTCTCTGCAGCCACCCCTCCTGGGCTCTTGACCCTTCTAGCCTCCAGGGCTCAGGGCTGGGCAGCAGTGAGCTGCCCCAGGTGTGAGTGGGAGAGCATCCAGGGAAAGCTCTCTCGAAGCGAACACCATTTGCATGTCAGTGAGCCCAGTGCTTTGGCTGCTTACTAGAATGCATCCATGCCAATGCTTCCCATCACACCTCTGGGCAGGTTATTTCACATCTACTTTCCCATGACTGATGCCAAAAGGTGTCTGACTAGATATCATCCCTTGCCTGTCTGGCATGGCTACATTTCTGCCCTGTCCTCAGATTCCAGGGGCTGCTGGCTTCCAGGACAACTTGTCGTCTAGAATGACCTCTGGTTCCAGCTCTCTCTTTCTAGTTCCTCTGTGGAGTCTCTGCTTCCTTCTGGGCCCAGAGTTGAGTCCTGTTCAAGGCTCTGTCCTGGCCCTTTGCCCACACTTTCTCTGCACAACACCTCAGTGAACGCGCCTACCTCTTCTGAACGTGGCAGCTGCAGCTCTGACCCACACGCAGAGGCAAGGCCCCTGAGCTCTGACACTTAGGATCCTCCAGGGGAACTCATCACCAGGCACAGGAGCTCCCATTCATCGAGCGCTTACTCCACGTTGGGCGCTGTGCCTAGCGTTCCATGTGTATTCTCCCTTTCCTCTCAACCTCCTTCTGAGATACAGACTCTAGCTCCAGTATTTTAAGGGAGAGGAAACTTAGGAACAAGGAAACTTGCCTAAGATCACCAGCTAGTTTATAAGTAGCAGAGCTGGATTCAAACTGTGTGACCCCAAAACCACCATAATGTGCTGTCAACCTCTGAAAGTTTTCCCTAAGACAAGCCCCGACCCTCCTACCCACGTCCCTCCCCCCACAGCTGGACCTAGCTCGCACACACCTCATTGCCCAACATCTAGCTCTGTCTCTGGCTCAAAACCTTGGTGCTAACTGTAGCCCCTCTTCTTCTCCCATCCAGCTCACAGCTGCGTCCTTCTCTAAGAACACCTCCTCCAGGAACGTCTATCGCTGCCCTTGCCTCAGCTGTCACAGCCATTGCCCTGGCCCCCAGCTGCATCCCCCATCCCTACCCTGTCCTCTTCAGATTCCCAGCCTTCCTTCCTTACTGATGCCCCAACCTCAACCCAGCTGCCATATTGCCGCCTGAGTGGTCACCCCATCACTGCAGTGCCCCAGAAATTCATGGGATCAGAACAAGGTGTAGATCCACCAGCCTAATATCAAATCCCCCACGCAGACTGCTTTTCCCTGTTTTTCCTTCTCAGGCTTCCTTGATTTCTTTCCCCCACAGACATGACTGGAAGATGCTTGGAAGCTCAGGCTGCTCCAAGCATGCTCCACTCTCTGCCCACCCTCACAGTCTTCGGCGCTAGGACTCCCTTCTTACTCAGTCCTTCAGGCTCCGACATGAAGGGCCCCCTGAAATGCAAAAGTCAACTGTGCCACGTCACATATTTGGCTTTTACTGGATCTTCACTCTTCATCTCAAATGAACTCAGTGTTTCCTGAACTACATTCCCTTGACGCTGATTACGGAATAGAACACTGATGAGATACCATCTTTTGGAAATTCACCATCACTCTCACCTCCCAAAGCCTCTGAGAAGTCCTGAGTCAGGAGTCTTACTTAAATTTCACCTAGAATTTGCTGAACCTGTTGCAGCTTCTCAACTCTCTTTATTTTCTACCTTCACCTCCCTTTCTTAAACTCCTAAAGGTAGAGTCACAAGCTCTCGGAACCTTACCTCCACTCCTCTGGGCATTGTGCGAGGAAAGAAGAAAAAGGGAAAAGAGGTGAGAACCAAGAAGGCCGAGGAAATGATCAGGCCCAGCCACCAGGCTCCAATCCATCGGGGGTCTTCGGGGCTCAAGTTAACTAAGGCTGAAGAGAAAGCAAAGGACACAGGGTGTTTTGGGTGAATGTATGATCTCATCTTACTGGAAAGAGACCCTCTGATCAGAGGGACTTTCTCCCCACAATGAAGAAGAGGTAAAGCCATGAGCTAGAACTTTGGTCAAGACCACATCCCCTATCCAGGCCATTCTGGTCTGCCCAGAGGACGGAGACCACTGTGCATGAATCCCCAGGCTGAAGACATCAGAACCTTGGCCTCACCTTCTTTTATTCCCAACCCTTGGTAATGACTCTTTCAAGGCTTCCCATGGGCCAAACACTAGACCATGTGTTTACGTCTGTTGTCCTGCTGGGTTCTCCAAGCAAGTCTACAAGGTAGGAGCTAAGTCCACCCACCTCCAACCAATCCAAAAAGTGAGGATCAGAGAGGTCAACCTTGCCTTGTCCAAGGTTAAGGCTAGTAAGTACCATTTTATTGGTCAGTTTCCTGCCTATGTCTTCCTGGTGTCCAAATCTGTGCTGTTAATCACTGACTGCTACTGCCTCCCAACTGTCCTGATCCCTAAGAAAGGAGCCCTTATGATCCTTACAAGCCCAAGGAAACAACCATCAACAGAATGGGCCGCCTGGCCTCTAAAGGTGATGCTTTTTCCTGGCAAGTTTCCCATTTGCATCTAAGAATCTGCCACTGTGTTGCTCTTTGTAAAGAAACTATATGGGCATAGAGGGAGGGAGAAGGTAGCAGAATAGCCTCAGCCAAACAATGACAGGCATCCCTGGGCACTGTCCCTCGTGGATTGGGAGTTGAGCAACGAAGAGCCAGGAACCAACACAGAAAGTACTAGCAAAAGGGCAAAGATGGCTTGACCCTGGCTTTGCCCTTTTGTTTGAAGTATAGGCAGATGACACTGTACAGATGACAACATGTTTGATCGTCCCAGGGACAAGCGTCTGTGGGCTCTGGCCGCATGGTCAGGTTCAATGACTGCCCATAAGCTTTGTGAGATGGGCAGGCTCTGATCTATGTGCTGGGCACTGTTCGGGGTGCTATTCCTCAGGGTCTGCCTCAGACCTGCCTTTCAGCCACAACTTCTGGCTGGTGGGAATGCTTTTTAATACTACCACCAAGACGGGAAGCTGTGGTGGCAACACCTGAGGCCTTGCCCTAGGCCCTAGGTCTCAAGGTTTCCTGTTGCAAACTTCTTCAGGGCGGAAAGTGTGTTTTCTTCTGCAGCGTACCTCTCACAGCATTCAGCATGGGCCCTGGTGAGAGGAGGTGCATGGTGGCTGCTCCTGGCTGTCCAAGGAACTGTAGGAGTGAGTGCATGAGTGAGAGAGGTGGCAGTGAGTATTTGCAGTTGCAGCTTCATTCTCTGCCCGGATGGGCTGGGAGCTGGGGGAGGCTGCTTTGTGGAACTTCAATGGGATGGGTGTATTCGCATTCACTTACCTGTGTCCACCCTGCCGTAGTCCACAAAGATCTGTAGCATGACAGAGCCCAGTAGGTACCCGAAAGCTGGTCCAAATACGGAGATGGCAAATAAAATGGCTGGAAAGGGGAGCAGGGAAAGGAGGCTGAGGGGGATGGAGAGGGTTTGGCAGCCCCTGGCTCTTTCCCTAGCTGAGGGGTTCCTGAGATGTCACCCCCATCTGTCTCCTGACCCTGATAAATCCATACCTATGGCATTTCCCATGGACAAGACCAGAACCACTCAAGATCCTAAGATGTGTAGAACCAAAGCTGTTTCTCCTCCAGCCAGCTGCCAGAGACATCTGCTTACCAGAAGGGAAACAGCCTCCGTGGCATTTAAAGATGCCAGCCCAGGGCTGTGCTGGTGGGGGAAGCTCCGTGCAGGGACAATGTCGGCAGCCCTGGCAAGAGCTTATGAGGCCAGAGCTAGTGGGTGTGGTCTGTCTGGTCTGGGATACGGGTCCTGAGGGTGCTCCATGTGGCTTGTTATAAAGGAAGGATTTGGGCCGTCAGATAGTCATCTGCTATCTACTTTGCCTGTGCCTTTTTGAGACCAAGCTGTTCCTAAGTGGAAGGTTCGGGAAGACATCTGTGGCCCGGCCTATGTCTGGAGGACTAGACAGCACCAGTAGCTACTGCTGGTCAAGGAGCTCCCCTGTGCCTTGCACAGCGCTAAGTGGTTACATCCATGACCTCATGGAATCCCCCAGCTCCCCAGCGCACAGATACTCTCAGCGCTGTTGTGCAGGTGAAAAACCTGGGGCCCTGGGGCTCAGTCACTTGTCCGGGATACCACAGCTGGTAGGTAACAGAGCTGGCCTTTCAACCAGGTCAGTCTGATCCCCAAACCTCTGCACACGTTTGCCATGTTGTGGGGCAAAGAGGGTTAGATCTTGATTCAGCCCCTCAGGGCCTGAGCAGATGCCACGTCAGGACCCGACCTCTCTCTGCAGCTCTCTTCAAGCCTGTGACTCACAGATATACAGAGGTGAGTTGTTGGGCTCCGAGAAGTCATCCACGTAGGAGATCCCAAATGGCTGAATGGGCACCGTCCCGATGCCTGCCAGCAGCTGGGCGACCACCATGAGACCCCACATACTTCTGGTCTCCTTCCGGGTGTCCTGGGTGGTGCTGTGGCACTTACTGGGGGGCAGGTCCTGCGAGTGTTTCTGACAGAGATCCGCGTGGAAGAGGCTGCCGTTCCCTGCAATGAGAGTGCATGCCGGTCACCACTACCCTGGTCTCCTGGTTCTACCCGCCGGCCTCCAAACCTGGCCTTTTTCCCAGGCCTTTTGGGAGTGACTCTAGAAAAAAAGGTCAGAGAAAGGTGAAAGGGTGGGCTGGCTCCCTGCTCCAGGAGCAGCCTTTCTCGGGTGGAAGAGGACTCTTTCTCTCGTGGGCATCCATTCTTTCTCCCCTATGGGTCCAGGCAGGGAGCTGAGCATGTAGGGATCAATACTTTTATCCCTAGAGGATAGGGTCACCCAGCTGAAAAAGGGGGGTCCAGGATCAAAACCCAGGTTTGTTGGCCTTTAGCACCCTGTGCTCAGCTTCAGGCTCAGACCTTCAGGGTGTGGTTCTCTTTAGCAGGACAGAGGTCACTGTCCCACAGAAGACAGTGTTATCCCCTGACCTGGGATCATCCCTCCCAGAGTCCTTACTGCTGGATGAACACTGCATCATACTAGAGAGCCTACTGCCAAAGGCATTCAATATCCTTATGAAATCTGGGCAGCTCCCAAGAATCATAGAACTTGGGAAACTAGAAAGGACTTTGAGACCCTCTAGTTCAACCCCTGCTGTTACAGATGGGGAGCTGAGGCAGTACACAAAGGAGCCAGCCTGCACCTTGAGACCCTTCTGGGAGGGTCCTAGAGACCCCCGGTGTGGTCTGTGGGCACCAAGTTGCCCGTGGCTATAGCGACTTCGCCAGGCTGGACTGCCACTTCCATGCCACTGATTTAAATTTGGCCCACACTAAACAATCAGCATTGTCAGCTCTGCAAGGCCTTGAGCGCTCTTGAGGGCTCCTTTCCATGAGATCTCTTTATTTTCCTGCCTTGTCCAGGCCAGTTGAAACCACTGGTATCACTGATCTTACTCTGTGGGTTTGTTCACATTGTACTAATGGGATTCAGTTTAATTTTCATTTGCGGTGCTCCCAGAGAGGGTGTAGCCCTGAGCTAGGTGGGCTCAAAATCCCACAGAGTGCTATGGACTAGATCTGCCTCTCACAGTGGACTCCGCCCGGTGCTGTGGAGCGTGGGACTGCCCTGGCCGGTGGTGCTGGGGAGGGGTCTGCCCCCCTCCTGGTCCTCTCCCCACCCTAAGACATACACGCTTAATCCAGCCTGGCTCCACCATCACCAGTCCTCTATACGGCTATTTGTATAGGACACACTGGAAAATTGCTGGCTTTGGGGGCTCCCTATCAGCTAGGAAAAGCAAAGGGAGCCAAGATGTCTATTTTGTCAAGGTCATCCAGACCTGACACCAGCTGTGTGCAGAGAATGGAGCACCCCGGACAGAGACCAGTCCCAAGACTTTGTCCGTCTGTACCTTCGTCTTCCCATCCCCGGCCCCTTATCTCACCTTTCAATGCACAATTCAAATACGTACACAGTAGTGCAACCTTACAGTGACCTAGGAGGCAGCCTCCTAGAATTAGGGTGGGGATGTAAGCTTATTTACATGGCAAGACAGCTGTAACATCTTGTAGGTTCAAAAAAATAACTAGTGGTTTGGAGAAGAGTATGATCCCTAATTTAAAAATCTTAGGAGGACTAATCAAACATGCAGAGAAAAACTTGGGAAGACTATGGCTGTCTCTGGGTGATGGGAGTATGGTGACCTTGTGTGTGTGTTTGTCTTTGTATTTCCTAAATAATGAACACATGATACTTTTGAAAAATGTTTTCATAAATACAGCCAAAACTGAACAATGTCTCTTCCATTTCTTGTGTTTTGGTTCCACAACCATCACCCTTTCTGGCCTAGGCCCTAGACCTGCAAAGTTATACGTAACGTTAGGGCTGCGTTTTTCTGTCCCTCCCACCCCACAGATGCTCTCCTCTGTGGGATGTTGAGCCTTTCTCTGACTTCTGCTGTAGAGATCCCAGTTCCAGCACCAGGATTTTTAAACTTCCATTTATTGTACAGGCAGACATTGCTGAGGCTGTTATGTATGGTATTTCCCCGAAAATAAGACCTAGCTGGACCATCAGCTCTAATGCATCTTTTGGAGCAAAAATTAATATAAGACCCGGTGTTATGTTATGTTATGTTATGTTATGTTATGTTATGTTATACCGAGTCTTATATTATTTAAAATAAGACTGGGTCTTATATTAATTTTTGCTCCAAAAGACTCATTAGAGCTGATTGTCCGGCTAGGTCTTATTTTGGGGGAAACATGGTATATTATCTTCTGCTCATAGCGGTTCCTGATCTACCTAAGTAGCTGGTTTGGGGCGGAACTGGCATTTGAACCCCCGTGTGCTTGACTCAAAGTCTACACTGAAATCAAGTCTGAAATGGCAGCTTTGAAAAGGCACAACACACATTTTGCAGGGACGGAGGAGCCAAGTCTGGGGGGATTGCCTTATCCCCAGCCACACTCAAGTACATGGGCTCTCTCATCTCTGTAGGTGGCTGGGGCATCGCACCTACTTTCTCCTGGTAGAGGTGTCCTGGCTGCTGGGAGTTTTGCTGAAATCTGAGACGAGATGAAATAAACACACAGTACAGGGAGCCAAGAAATTGGTTTTAGTGAAATAAGCCAGACACAGAAAGACAAATACCGTATGATGTCACTCACATGTGGAATCTAAAATAGTCGAGTTCATGGAAGCAGAGAACAGAATGGTGGTTGTCAGAGGCTGGGGAGGGGAGGGAAAATGAGGGGGTGATGGTCAAGGCGTATAGTTTCAGGTGTGCAGGATAAATAAGTTCTGGAGATCTGCTGTATAACTGGGAGCCTACAGCTAACAATACGGTGTTGTACACTTAAAATTTGCTAAGAGGGCAATACCTTTGTTAAGCATCCTTTCCCCGCCGCCCCCCCACACAAACAATAAAAAAGGGGGTTGGGGGAAAACTTTGGGAGGTCATAGATATGTGTCTGGCCTTGATGATTGTGATGGTTTCAGGGATATACACCTATTGCCAAGCTCATTTAATCGTATTAAATACGTACAGCTTTTTATGTATCAATCATACCTCAATAAAATAGTTTAAAAATAAAAAGAAATTAGTTTTAGCTCTAGGTAGCCGTGTGAACTTGCGCAAGTTCCTAAACTTTTCTGAGCCTCAGTTTCCCATAAGGTGGCCGGATAGGGAGACTCCCTATGGGTCATTAAAGAGCTAGAAGGCTGTGGTTCCAGAAAGGGGTTCAGGCATGAAATGTGGGACCCTGACAGTCAGTCAGCAGGTCCGATGGCTGTGCCTGCCCTCTGGAAGGAAGGCTGGTATGGCTCAGTAATGCTGCAAGGGTCTAATTTCGAGGACACTCACTCACTCTGGAAGCACAGAACTGTGAAATGTTCCTGTGGAAAAAGAGACCGTGGGGGCTGTGTAGCCCACTCCCCACCCCAGTAAGGAATCCTTCCACCAACACTGATCTGTGTCCCCCACCCAGAAATAGGGGGGCCAACTCATGTGGATCCCCATGGGAAGCGCTAGGTTGCCAAAACAAACATCTGCTGGCAGGGCTGGACTGGGGACCTGTGGTCTGGGTTCCAGACCTGATTCTATGACTCCCTATGTCAGTGACCTTGACCTCAAAAGGACTCAGCGGATTCTAGGAAGGGCTAAGCACTGCAGAGCGTGGGAGGGCCTGGCAGGTAGAGTGTCAGACTCAGTGCTCACTCCCTGCCCTCAATGCGGCAGCCACATGGCACCTCCTGGGTGGATGAGTGTTTACACAGCATGAGCTGTGCTAGTCTTTAGAAAAAGTGGTGGGTGAGTATCAACACCTCTACGCCCTTCTCAAGACCAAATGTTCAGGAACGAGGGCAGAGCAGGCTGCCCGGCCTGGGAGATCCTCTGACCCTCACTGAGGACTGACCAAAAGCAGGTGTGCAGTCACTCAGACAAATCCACACACACACTTCTCTGCTCACTACCCTGTGCCAACTTTGTCTGAGCTGAAGCATTTCTAAAGGACCCATAAATACGAGGGCTGCTGCCAAGTTTTCAAATGGCATTTCTTTTCAGAAGATTCAAACACATTTTGAGTATATTTTATACGAGGAAATGAGAAAAGTTTGAAGTTCCCTAAAACCATGGGCTGCTGTCATTTGCAAAGGTGGTTGGCTGAGCTGTGCGTCTCATCTGTCTAGGCATGACAGCACCTCCCTCTGCAGGGGGGTGGCCGGCCAGGCCTGTGTTAGCTGCAAGAGTGGTTTAAAGATCACCTGAAGACAAATAGCCATATTGGGAAAGTGGGGCAAAGGACCGGCCCCTGCTCCGAGTTCAGCCCCTGAAGGACCACACCCAGGCCCGTCAGCTGTAGTGTGGATGAGGCCTGCTTCACAGGGGGAAAGCTTGAGTGCTGAGTTCGGAACACACCTGGGCTGAATTTCATTCATGCTCAGTTGTTCAGTTATTTGGCCAATAGTGACTGTGGGCTGGCACTCTGCTGGGATAGGAGCCATGGAGGTAACTGAGGCTGGCACAGGTACGACTGCCCTTACAAACCCTTCAGTCTACTGTGGAACACGGATCATCGAAGAAACAAGCACACTATTGCCTTGTGCAATCAAAACCACAGTGATACATCACTTCACACCCATCAGGGTGGTTATTCTCAAAAAACAGAAGACAAGTGTTGGGTAAGATGTGGAGAAATTAGGGAGCCTTGTGCATTTCTGGTAGAAATGTAAAACAGTGCAGCCACTGTAGAAAACAGTATTGTAGCTCAAAAAAATTTAAAAATAGAATTATCATAGGATCCAGCATTTACACGTCTGGGCATATGCCCCAAAGAATCGAAAGCAGGACTTGAACAGATATCTGTACGCCAGTGTTCACAGCAGGATTAGTCACACTAGTCAAAAGGTGGAAACAACCCAAATGTCCATCAACAGATGAATGGATAAACAAAATGTGATATATACATACCATGAAATATCACCGAGCCTTAAAAAGAAAGGGAATTCTGACACATGCTACATACAAAGTGGATGAACCTTGAAGACATTACGCGAGCTGAAATAAGCCAGACACAAAAAGTACAAACACTGCATGATTCCACTTATATGAGGAACCTAGAATAGATCAATTGATAGAGACGGAAGGTAGAATGGTGGTTTCCAGGGGCTGGGAGAAGGAGGAAAGGGGAATTCGTGTTCAATGGGGTACAGTTTCAGCTGGGAAAGATGACAAAGTTCTGTAGTTGGATGGTGATGATGGTTGCACAGCAATGTGAACGTTATATGTGAACACATAACTTAATGCTATTGAACTGTGCACTTAAAAATGGTCAAAATGGTAAATTTTATGGTATGTGTATTTTACCACACACACACACACACACACACACACACACACACACACACACACAGCTGGTACACACTGTTTGGGAGAGGACAGGGTGTCAGGGCTGCACATGGGACAGGCAGCAGATCCAGTGTTGCTGGGAGAGGGTTTGGAAAAGATTCCTGGAGGAAATGGCCTCGGAGCTGAGAACAATCAACGGAAGTAGACAGAAGATCGGTGTTGAGGAGGAGAGGGGAACAGCACGCAAAGCGGCTCGGAGGGGTGGGAGGCACCCTCCAGAACACGACATGAAGTTCTGTGTGGTCAGCATGCAACACAACCAGTGTGAGGCATGGCCACTCCTAGAGGGCCCGTGTGTCCTGGGAAGGAGCCTGGATTGTCTCCTAAGGAAAACCCAGAAGGGTGAAGATTATGAGGGGGAGCAGCAAGGAATCCACTGGAGAGAACAGACCAGTTTTCAAAGCCTGTGTGCATGGAGCACAACTGACCCAGTCAAGAGACCTTTCAGTGATAAAACAGGTAAGGCTATGCATTGCATGAGGGGCTGGAGGGCTGGCCGGCTCCACGGCTTGTGGAGGGTGAGGCACAGCCCAGAGCCGGGTGTGTAAGATGCAGAAGGCCAGGCTTGTCCTAGGAGAGCAGGCGCATGAGAATCAAAGGACCAGAGACTAAGTGTTGCTTTTAAGAATTCTAGTTCTTGATTTTGCTGATTCTCATTATTTTATTTAATTCACATTTATTAGAACATTGCTGCTGACTTGGCTAAATTTTTTTTGTGAGACATTTAATGGTCATTGAAGATTGTGAAAATGTTGACCGGCTTATTAAGTCTTTACATGGCAAGTTGCATGGTATGCCAATGCCACAAAAACCCTCATGAAATTTCACCGAATGAAGTGTCCAGGAGGCCAAACTTTCTGGGGATTGTTTAACTGTGAAGATTAACTTTCAAAATGTCAGATTACATGTCAAAAACTGCCTTTATTCAAAATGTGTATTTTAAAAAATAATCAATTGGTGCTCGCTTTGGCAGCACATAGACTAAAAATTGGAACGCTACAGAGATTAGCATGGCCGCGGCACAAAGATGACATGCAATTCATGAAGTGTTCTCCTTTTTAGCTGTGTACGATGTCAGAGAGGTAGTAGACTTGGTGGGGCTATCATTTTGTGAGGGGTGTAAATGGCTAATCATTATGTTGTTTTGTACACCTGAAACTAATAAAAAATTAAATTGAAAAAATAATAAACAGGCTCCAATTAAATCCAAGTCCCCTGAGTTGCTCTTTGGCTCTTCTGTATTCCAAAATGACTCAAGATTTCCTAACGGACTCTCTTTTCCTTTTGTCAGCCCTGAATGGGGCCAAATCCATTCCAGATCAGGCTCTGATATATGTCAAAGGGCAAGAGGAATTGAATCCACCTGTGGAGGGCAAGGCTTCTTTCACCTGGAAGCACTGTCCTCAGGGAAGCAGCAGCTGGCTGACCTGGAGGCACGGAGCCCTGGAGCCAGGAAGAACAGAGCTTAGCAGTGGGTAGGACCTGCAGCTCCCTGGGTTGACGTGAGGACAGATACAGGCTTACCTCGAAATATGGAGGGTTCTGTTCCACACCACTTCAATAAAGGGAGTATGGCAATAAAGCTCATTGTAATCTTTTTACTAGTGGAGGGTCTTGCCTTCAATTTGTAAAAAAATGCAACATCTCTGAAGCTCAATAAAGCAAAGTGCAATAAAACCAGATATGCCTGTATTTCTGTCAGAGACAAACATCCTCTGGGCTTTCCAAGAACTCTGCCTGGGACTCCCTGCAGTGGATGGCTGTGGCCAGCTCGCTCTGGTGAGAGCCAAGTTTTCTAGAATTTGGACCACTAGGCTCTTCTCTTAAAAATAAGACAGGGAAAGGTGAGTCCAAGGGCCAGAAATGGGGAGGAATTCTGTGGTAAGGTCAGAGAAATGCCTTCCCATTCCAGCCACCACAGACTCTGGAGGCCTCCTGCCGACCCAGGGCCACCTACCTCCATCTTGGAGGGGCCTGGGAAAGGAAGGGAGGGGAGTCTATTCATCAGCTAGACCTCAGTCTGTTTCTCATGTTCCCCAAGGCACAGTTCTGGAAGGCTCAAGATCATCAGAGCACATTCTTTTTCCCCGCAAGACACCAGGGGTCTGTCTGTTCCAGTTTTCATAGGGATGTAAAATGCTAACTAGAAACAGGCCGGGACCTCTCCTCTCCTCCCGTTACCACCCTCCTCCAGCACGTGAGTCAACCCTCTGATTCATCATCCCACACTTTAAATATGCAAAATTTCAGTTCTAATTTCTGGACCCTTCAGCAGGTTTAGAAAGGTAGGGGACACTGTGCAGAAAGGTCTACTTCCCTAGAATGGAGCCCATGGAAATGGGGCAGATTTGGGCAGACCACGGTCTGGCCATGACATTGCAAGGGTATAATAAAGGTTTCTGAACAAAGTTCCGGAGCTAGGGCTGAGGGAGGACACAAGAAGAGTCAAGAAACATAGGAAAGCCATGGCAACTGGACTTTCCTCTGACTAGTCATTCTTGTCATTCTGGTAGAGACAAGAGAGAATCTGGCTAGGAAACAGGAGGGCAGCAGCGAGTTCTCCTTCAGGGGTCTTGAGAGCCACCCTTTACCTCCCCGCTCAGAAGAGGGCATGGCTTATGGGTGAGTAGGGTCAAATGAGGACGTTAGCAAAACCCATGCCTCAGAAGCAATCAATAAGAGAACAATAGGAAAAGGCAGGGGTGCTTCTGGAGAACTTTCTGGAAGCAGGGCCAAGGTGCCAAGTCCTTGGGCTATCATCAAACTCCTGGATCCTCATTCAGAATGAGTCCTCACTCTGAAGGACTTATTTCCTCCTCTTCCTAAATTCAGCTACTCAATAGTTTTTTCCAGAAATTCTGGCAACTCCCATCAGCAAGCCTGGAACAGGCTGTCCTGAACTTACTCATGATTTGAGATCTCAAAGTTGTTTGTGAAGTGGGTGTTTTGCACATCAGAAGTGATTGGGTTCCCAATGGAGTTCACCAAGCCTTACTAATTCATAATGCTCCTGTAATAATATGTGTTCTATTCCAACTAGACTAAGCCTCCACTTACAAAATGATTTCTATGGGCATATGCATTCTGAGTTTCATTTTGGGAAAGTATTCTTCTGCATCAGCAGAAACCAACAGAGTCGGGATTGACAGCCTGAGTCACCTCATGGAGCGATGGAAGGAATTCACATTTTGAAGCCAGACAGACCAAGTTCAAATCTTGGTTCTACTGCTCACTGTGGGGGGTCCCTCAGAACCTCAATGTCTTCATTTCCAACACAGATATAATAATACCTGCCTTGCAATATTCTTATTAGGATTAAAAACAATGAGTATATTATAACTTGGGACATAGCGATCATACAATAAGATCAGTTTTCATCCAAAGAGGCCAGAAATTTTGAGAAATTTAAATGGATAAAGAAGATGGCAGAACCCCAGAGACAGGCAATATTGCCCAGGTTTTTAAGAGTTGGGGACTGGGTCCAGAAACTAGAGACAAGAAAGATCAGTGCTGGTCACCAGCAATGGATGAGTTGTAATAAATGAGTTATGGGGCAAGTGGGTTGCTTGAAAGAGTGAGCTCAGGAGGTGGTAGTGGAAGGAGAGAGTTCCTTTGTTCTGCTCTCAAGACTGAGTTTCCAAGACTAGTTCAGAGGCTGAGGCTGGACACTGCTTCTTACACTGCCATCCTGGCACTAGAGGGGGCCATGGGGAAAATGGCTATTTGTATTGAGGAGTGCCTGTGTCCCATGAGCCAGGTGTGAGAGGGCAAGCCACTGTGCACAGCATAACAGGGCTGGGTGTTACACTGCTGGCAAGGGGCTTACTCCACCCACACCTTTGCCCCTGCACGCATGCCTGAACCCTGACGTATCACCCCAGGTCAAAGAAGGAGGCATCACCTGGCTTGGCTCATCATCAAAATTGTTCCTTAGTGGATGAGAGGAAAGGAAGATATACCTGAGTGAGGAGGATGTGGCTCAGAGCTATTTAATTTTAATATTTGAAAAGATGTGTGTTTAATTTGCACCCCCCCAACTGGGAGTGAAGCAGAACTTATTGTTCAAGGATTTATGCAATGGGCAGATGAGGTGTTCTTTGAAGAAAACAAAAGCAATTAGCTGAGCCAACGTGAGTTCATCAAGAACCATTCATGCCAAACCAACCTCATTTCCTTTGTTAATGGGGCTCCCAGGCCAGCAGGAAGCTGTAACACGGTATTGCTTGGCCGGAGGAAGCCTTTTGACAAGGCTTGTCATGATATCCTGGTAGACAAGATGTGGACACGTGGCTGGAGAGTCCTCTGGGAGAACCAGCTCAAAGCATGCCCCGTACGGGAATGGATGGGACAGTGTGACCTGTAAGACGGTGGCCCACACGGTGCACTACCTAACATTGCTGTCACAGACTTGGGTGAAAGCAGAGAATAGCTGACAAATTTGTGAACGACCCACATGACATGAAGCTGGGAGGAATGGCTAATGAGACTGTCCAAAGGCTGAAACTTCAAAATTCGACTCAAGGTTATAAAACGGGGATCCAACCAAGGAGAAGGAATCTAATGGAGTCGGTCTGGGCTGCTGCACCAAAGTATCATAGACTGTATAGCTTATGAGCAACAGAAATCTACTCCTCACAGTTCTGCAGGCTGGAAGTGGGAGATCAGGGTGCCAGCATGCTCTGGTGAGAGCCGCTTGTGGATGGCAGATTGCCGACTTCTTTTTGTATCCTCATATAGCTGAGTGAGCTGGCTCTCTGGTCTCTTCTGATAAGGCACTGATCCCATTCATAAGGACTCCATCCTCATGACCTAATCACCACCCCCCAAAGGCTCCATCTCAAAATCCCATCACATTGGTCCTAACTTCTGTTCGCTGTTTTTCCCTTTTTTAGATCTCTGAACCAATATAAACTCTGAATCCTGAAAAGTCCTTTTGTTCCTGAGAGAAAGAATCTGCTCCCACTTGGTCTCCTGTCTCCTGGAGAGTAGCAAACTGCCCAAATGTGTCTGGCTGTTCCCATTTCAAGCTTTTGGACCACAAGAGGTGTCTGGGCACAGCCATCAACCTTGGCTCTACCAAGTGTGACAAGAAGAGCAGAAAGTTTCTCCTTGTGTCCTCTGGGGATACTCGAGGAGCCCAGGGCCTCCTGTAGGAGGGAGGGACCAATGGTTTCTTCAAAACACATTCTCCAGAAGGATAGGGGTCTGTACCCTGTTTCTGTGGGGCTGTCCCCTGCTCTGTAATAGTTTTCCTGGGGTGCCCCAAACCACTGGAATAGTAACTAGCCTTCCTTTTCCACCCTGGGTGCTGATTCTCCCAAGGAAACCCTCCCCACTGCCGTAGGTGGGCCCAAGACACACAGCCTGCCAGGGGTCGCAGAGAAATGACCCTCTCCAGGGGAGCAGGACCCAGGATGCAGCTTGCTGCCTACGCTTCCCTCCGCCCACCATCTCCCAAGGAGGCCTGCCACCCCAGCTTCATTCCTGAGCAAGGGAAATGACTAAACAAGCACGGAGGGGGCGAATGGTTAGGGGGAGCCATGCTCACGTATCTGCTTAGACCTGAGCTGGAGATCCAGGAGAACAATGGGGCATGTTTCCAGACTGACCCAGGGCAGGTTATGACTTGTCCACAAAACAGATGTTAAGAGAGCCTAACAGAGAGTCAGCTATTCTTATATCATAACTGCTGGGGCCTTTAGAAAGGCCACATGCCATTGCCAAGGAGACGATCAGTTCTCCTGCAGAGCCCCAGCTCCTTCCCTGGCCTTTCCTTGATGGTCGACACAGCAGCCTAGTGTTTTCTATCATTTCTCCGTGTTGATTTCCAGTCTTTCCTACAGGATGCATTAAAAAAATGTTCCACATCAAATTTCATTAGGCTTTGTTGGGCTCATCTGTTCAAGGCTATTTTTCGCTCCGTTGACTTAATAACACCCACGCGTTTTATGATTCCCCCTCCCACTTTGTTTTCTCTTCCTTCTCAGGTTAAATGGATCCAACTGGCCAGGCTGTGCCACTTCCATCCCGACCGTGCACCCACTCATGGCCCCAACACACAGCAGCGTCCCCTTCTCCCCACATACACCACCACCTCCACGTACCCACCCCAGCCCCTGCCACACACATTGTCCCCTCTTACGTACGTCCCCGTCTCTTCACACATCCACACAGTTCCCCACACCCTTCACCACCCACCCACGCACACATACACACTTCCCTCGAGTTCTTCCCCACTGTCACCCTCCCCATGCCATGCACATCCACCGCTCCCCTTCCTCCTCCTGGAAACACCACACACACACACACACACACACACACACACACAATTACCCCATACTTCCCTGCCCACCACATGCCCTTCCCTTTCCTCCATGACTTCTGAGCACATCTAGCGCACAGCCCAGCTGGGGGTTCCCCACTGACCAGCCCTGAGCTCGCTCTCCGTGAGCAGTCCCCTCAGTGGAGGGACCCTGTGTGCTCCCACAGTTCAGTGGAGTGGGTTCTGCTCTGGGGTGGGGGGGGTGTGGAACTAATTCCAGGCTCTGCGTGTCCTCCGCTAAGGAGTCCCTCAGGAGCCCCAGGCTTCCTCTCTTTATGCCCTCCTACCACCCTCCTCCCCAGACACAACCTAGGATTGAATAAGCGTGGGTGAGGGGCTGGCAACTGCATGAATAAACGACTAGAAAGTGACTCTTCCCTTTCTTTTCTTGGCTGTTCCAAAAATACAACTGACTCCCTCCCTGCTTGTCCTACAGGAAGCCCCCTCTTGTGTATAGCCATTGTCTGCGTGGGGGCAGACTTCCCCTGGACTTGGCTCAGGAGTTTCCACAGGTTACACCTAGTCCTACCAGACACCAGTTTCCGAAGACCCTTGTCTTATCTCTTGGGAGAACTGGTCTCATGTTGGCCTGTTTCCCATCTACCAAAGCCTCTCTGCGCCTTCCAAAAGTGGCCTTAGAGGCTTGGCTGGGTAGCTTGTCTCTTCTCTAAAGGCGCCAGGACACATTTCTGGGCCCCACTGACATTTAGAAAATCTAAACATTTATAAATGCCTGCATGGCCTTTTTAAAATTGGCAATTAGCTGTTAAAGGTCTTCGTGAGTCCCACAATGTTCAGCCCCTCTTTATTTTTTTTTTTTCCTAAAACACATAGCTGCTCTTCATTTCCCATATTCATTTCTGGTGTGCTTTTGCTCTAAGGGGAAGAAAATCATTAATCAACACATGATAATAGTCTGGGGGTCGTTACTTATGAGTAACAGATTTCAAATACCACCGCAAGGACAGGTAGAGAGAAGTCTGCCGAACAGCTAACACGTGCCAGGCAAGTTACCTAAACCATTTTGTTTGGATTTTCCCCTCAGAGCATCCTGAAAGTGGAGGGATTATTGTTCCCACTTTTACAGATAAGGAAACTGAGGTTCAGAAAGGTGAAGTATTAGCTTGCTTTAGGAGACTTGGCAAGTAAACGCCTGAGCTGGGATTTGAATGTCGAAGTCCATTCGCTACCCTTCCTACGAGGCTGCTCCAACCGGAGGATCTGGGAATAGAGCAGAACAGCAGCTTAAGCTCCCACAGAGAGAAATCCTATGGAGTCACACGAGAGGAAACAGCAATGACTCCGCCGAGGGAGGGGCCTGGCTCTGGGCCAGAGCAGAGGACCTATGGTGAGGACCAAGGAGAAGCTGCCTTCAGATGCCCATGGGATGCCCAGCTAGTCAGCCACTAGCTGTCAGATTCAGCTCTCCACAGGAAGCAGAGGGCTTCCTCATTTGGGACACCAGTTTACCCAGCCTAATACGGGTGCTGTCCCTTCCACAGCCAGTGACAAGAGTCACCACTTAATGGTTGCTGTACACGCTAGCTACGGAGCTAAATTCTGAACATGCATCCTCTCAGCCCGCGCAGCCCTGCAAGGAGGGGGCCATCTCATACAGGGAGGAGCTGAGACTCAGAGCTGGGAAGGAAGTGGCCAAGGCTGTCCCATTAGAGAGTCTCAAAGTCCAGATTCAGACCAGGACGGCCTGACTCCAGAAGACCGTTCAGATTCATGACGCCATGCAGGGCGGTGCATTTAATGAAATGCGTTTGTTCCTGATGACCTTGCATACATAATTCAAAACTCAAGTTCCCAGAAGAATACATTTGAAGTGGGAGTCATATTTCCAAATTTTCCCCTGGAGTGAGACTGTATGAATATTTTTATGTGTACCTATTAGCATTACACACGCCCATGTTGCACTAGCAGCCAGTGCACAGCCCCAGCTAGATGCCAAGGACATGGCTCCTGGGCCAACGTCCCCCTCATCCCATCCCCTGGCACCTGAAGGTAGCTCAACCCTGAGCACTTCCAGCTCTTGCTCTGATCCCAAAGGGACAGAGACTGCTGTGTCCTGTTGTTGCAAAGAGAATTTACACAAACAAAATGAGCAACAACAATGAAAATGTTCACTTTCATGGCCAGTGAGTCCTCCTAGCAGGTCTGAGAGGCAAGCGGTGGCCCTTCGGTCCTCTCTGTGTAGTTTGGCTCAGAGCACTGAGGTCAAGGCGGGAATGGCAGAGCATTTCCCTCGGAGAAGGGAGGATATTGGTGGGCTGAACTAAGCTGTGGGACCATCCCCCACAAGGAGCAGAGTAATTGCTTTCAGAGACCTGCCCATCTCTAAGTACCCTGTGTGGTAGCTGCACTGTGCGAAGCAAATGCCCCTGGGATGTGGCCCGGGCTGAGGGGAGCCGACTCGCCATGTGTGGTGCCTGGCAGGATGCCTTCTCCTCGGCCTGGCCAAAGTGCCCCAGGCTCCCTTGCTGATTTCATTAGCTCAGGATTCATGCTGATGGAGAGAGATAGGGACCTCAGGCTTGGAAAGATGACCAAGCAGTGGGCCTGCCCTCTCTCTCTGGGAGGGTGGCCAGCAATTCACGACTGTCCTTCAGAGCTGACCCCATGTCCCTTGTCTAGATGGAGGGGGAGGAAGAGCATGGCAGAACCCCTCGGCTTGGGTCTGTCTTCCTCCTGTGCCTACTTAAAGCAGGACTCAGCCCTTAAATAGCCCAGAGGGATCCAAGGCCACAATGCATTTATAAAAAAATGACTAGTTCACTGATGATTTAGGGAGAGGTGAGGAGAAGATTCCCATGAGCAGAACCCAGCAGCTATGTCATCACTGGACATCCCTGTTCCTGCGGCATTCTTCTCCCATTCCAGTTACCTATCTCTCCCCGCTGTGGGTCCCACAGCCTATAAAGGAATCCCTTCTATCACTTTAAGTGATTCATCTCTTGAACCTGATTTATACATATGACTTTTTAAAAAGTCTGGTATTTACACAAACAGGAATCACGTATTCCTTCAGCACCTCCCTGGGTGGCTCACTTATCCTCAGATGCCTTCAACTCAATACACCGGACTAAGGATGAGCATCTATGGACTGGGCCCCTCACTGCTGCTTATCACAAAGCCACTGCCCCTTCCTACCTCCCTTAAACCAAGGGTACATGTACCCCAAGCCAATAAATTATCATAAAATTGGTTTCCAAAGCAAAGATGCTCCTGGGTGCTGAGTAAACGCAAATGTCAAACCATTCTGTAGGGCTATTTTCCAACACAGACCACACAAAATTTCTACATGGGAAAAAAAAAATCCCACTGCACATGATCTCATGGTCAAATATAGAATATACAAGGAAATAATCTGCCATGAACGAGAGCAAGCAGACACAAAACATTGGGAGGATTAGCATTCTGAAAACTCGAGCTACAAGAACAATCGGAAAAAGATTACAAAATAAATATATTTAAAATAATTGAGGAGACTAAAGGAAAAATAGAAATCATAAGGAAATACCAAGAAATGATGCATATAGGACAGATAGATTTGAACTACCATAACTTTTATAAATTAGCAAAATACATACAGCCACTAAAATTTACAATGTAAAGGGTGAGTTAGACATTAGATTAACAGAGCTAGAGAGAGACTAAGTGAACAGAAAGACAAATCTGAGGAAGTCACCAGGATGTAGCACAGATGAATAAAGCACTAGAAACTATGAAAGAGAAGTTAAGAGACAAGAAGGCCAGAAATGAAAATGTCCAACATATATGTAAAAGAAATTCTAGAGGAAAAGGTGGAGAAAAATGTACATACATTTTTGGGAACATTTTTGTGGGAACATTTTTGGCTGGGAATTTTTCAGAATTAAAGAAAAACCTTAATCTTCAAAAGAAATAGCACATCGAACTTCCAAACAGATAAGTGAAAATTAACCCATATTTAGACACTTTATGGTGGACGTGCAGAAAAACAAAGAAGAGAGAAAATTTTAAACATAACTATAGAGAAAATCCTGAATACCTAGAAAGGGATGACAATTAGACTGATGGAGAAGTTCCAATACCAAGAGAAGCCAGAAGACAGAGGCATGGTACCTTCAAAGTGCTAAAAGGAAATAATTGTGAATTTAAAAATCCTCTTTGTAACTAAGCTATAATTCAAGAGCAAGGGTAAAATTAAGAGATTTTAAGACACAGACTGAGAGATTTTCTTACTCACGGACCTATCCCAAAAGTAACACTAAAGGATGTACTTCAGGAAAAAAGAAATTAAATCAATAAGGGTGAGTGAAATGCAAGAAGCAATGGTAAGCAAAGTAACATATAAACTAGGGCTGGCCCAGTGGCCCAGTGGCTCAGATGGTTGGAGTGCTGTGCTCCTAATACCAAGGTTGCTGGTTGAAGATGGGAGAGAACGGTGGATATTAAAACATCCTAGATCCTTATTTTGTTCTGTTGGAGAATAGAGACATTCATCAGCTTTAGAGTTTGTTAAACCATATGTCCATGTTAAAATGTAAGGGTAATGGTGAGGCATACTGTGTGCATGGAATGGCAGATGCAACTTAGTAAACATGTCAAGTCTCCCCGCATTGATCTATGAATTTAATGCAATTCTAATGAACATTCCAGAAGGATTTTTTAAACCTATAGATAAGCTGATTTTAAAATTTATATGAAAAGGCAAATGAGTAAGAATAGATAAAACAGTTTTGAAAAAGAAGAAAAAGTTGGAGGAATCACACTACCTAATTTTAAAGCTACAGTAATAAAGACAGTGTGATATTGGCAGAGGACTAGACATAAAGATCAATGGAACAGAATAGAAAGTCTAGAAATAGACGCATGCAAATATGGTCAATTGATTTTTGATAATGGTGCAAAAACAATTTAATGGAGAAAAGATAGTATTTTTGACAAATGATGCTAAAACAATTTAACACCCATATGCAAAAAAGAGAAAAAACCTTCTAGATAACTAACTCAAATGGATCATAGATCTAAATGTAAAACTATGAAACCTTTAGAAAAACACATAGGCGAAAATCTTCCTGACCTGAGATTAGGCAAACATTCTTCTGTGGCACTAGAAGCATGATCCATAAAAGAAAAAAATGATGAATTGAATATAGTCAATATTAAAAACTTTTGCTTTGCAAATGACACTGTTAAAAGAATGTAAAAGAGAAGCTAAAGATTGGGAGAAAAATATTTGCAAATTTTATATCCAATAAAGAACTTGTATCCAGAAGTTATAAAGAGCTCTTCAATTCAACAGTAAGAAAACAAATAACCCAATTTAAAAATGGGCAGAAGACTCAAACACTTCACCAAAGAGAATATATGGATGAGAAATAAGCACATGAAAAGCTGTTCAACATCACAACTTTCTATTTACACAAAAACCTGTACACAAATATTTATGGCAGTTCTATTCGTGATCGCCATAAACTGGAAACAATCCAAATGTCCTTTAACAGGTGAACGGATAAACTGTGGTTCATCCATACAATGGAATACTACTCAGCCATAAAAAAGAAGAAACTATTGATATGCGCAACAAGTTAGGTGATTTCAGAGGTGTATGCTGCATGAAAGAATCCAGTCTCAAAAATGTTACATACTGTATGTTTCCATTTATATGATATTCTCAAAACCACAAAACTACAGTGATGTAAATGGACCAGTGGTTGCAGTGACTGGGGTGAGTATGACAATAAAGGAATAGCAAGACAGAGTTTTTGGAGTGAGGGAACTGTTCTGTACCCTGACTGTGGTGGTTACACAAATCTATAAATGTGTTCAGATTTACAGAACTGTATATCACCCCAACAAAATGTCAATTTTACTCTCTAATAACTTTTTAAATGTTTCAACATCAGGATAATTAATCTCATATAACTTCCAAACCAGTAGGAAGAAAAAAATTGTACTAAAGAAATAGGACACGACACTAGAAGGAGGAAAAGTATACAGATAAGCAATGATCTGAAGAACACCAACAATGGAAGAACAGCTACCTCTGGGAAAGAAGTGAGGAGCCGAGAGGGAGTTAATGTCTTATTTCTTTTTTCAAAAGAGGTATCTAACTACCCAAGGGTCCACCAACAGGAAAACGGGTAAATAAAATGTGGTATACCTATAAAATGGCATATTATTCAGCTATAAAAAAATGAAGTTTTGATACAGGCTACCACATGGACGAACTCTGAAAACATTGTAAGTGAAATAAGCCAGATACAAAAGGACAAACTTTTGTATGATTCCATTTACATGGAATATCTAGAATGAGTAAATTCATAGAGACAGCAAGTAAATTAGAAGATACCAGGAGCTAGGAGAAGGGAGAATGGAAGTTATTGCTTAATGGGTACAGAGTTTCTGTTTGCAGTTGATGAAAAAAATTTGGAAATAGTGCTTCTTGGTAAAATATGCACATACCATATATACCAAAAGATATTGTCTAGAATGTTTATAGTGGGTATATTTATACATTAATTACATTGCATATCTTCATGAATGTATTTAATACCACGGAATTGTACACTAAATTGGTTAAAATGGCAAATTTCATGTTATGTATATTTTACCGCAATTGAAAAAAATAACATACTGTACTAAAACCATCAAATTGTACACTTTAAATGGGTGAACTGTATGGTATGTGAATTGTGCCTCAAGAAAGTTGTTAAAAAGAAAAAGAAAAGAAAAAAGAGGTATCTGAAGGAAAACTGATGAATCTTAATGGTCAGTGTATAAGTCTGTTGTATTATTTTCTTAACTTCGCTGTAGTTTGAATTTTTCTATATTAAAAAATAAAATAATGTTTAAAGAAATGGGAACTCTTACCGGAGATTCAGTGTTACTCAACTTCGTGTTTAAGAACGATGTAAAGGCCTCACATATCTCTCCCTGCCACAGGGCATATCACTAAGAACCAGAGGCTCTGTGTCAACGAAGGGCCGCTTGTCTAGGAATCAGAAGGCCTGAGTCTGTCTCTCCCTCACTGACTGGTGTCCTTGGCAAAAACATCACTGGACATCTTTGAGGCCATGTTCTCATCTTAGACCTCTTCTTTCCCCTTCACAGGTGTCCAGGGGAATTAAATGAGATCACAGTGTAAGTTCATTGTAACCTAAAGAATGATGGACAGATGGACGGATGTGCAAATGTCCGGCAGTGTTAAATCCATGATTTCACATAGAGAAAGTCCACAGACCTCATCATGGTCGATGCTTTGCCCCTCCTCCCAAACCCATCACAGGCACCACTCACAAGGGTCCCACTTATATGCAGTGGATCACTCCTGCCACGAAGCACAGAGAATCACAGAGAATCACAGGGGAGGTGAGCCACCCACCGCAGGCTCCATTCTCAGCAAGTCAAAGCTAGGATAGCTGCTCCACAGCTCCCTATAATTCTGTATGTTCTGACTTCCCTGTATGTGCTTTAGGGAGTAAGAAAACAATAAAAAGCCAAGAACACTTTCTGGTGGGAGAAGCTCAGGGTGGTACCCATTCTTCCAGAAGCATCACCGCCAACTCTGTGAGATGAGCTCTCATTCCTCATCCCCTTGGAGCAGGGGTCGGAGGCCACTTACCGACATTGGCCAAGGTGTACTGGTAGGGCTGCGACAGGAAGTGTGGGAGGGTGAGGACGAAGGCACCGGAAGCTAGGAGGAGACCCCCAATGCCAATGAGCCGTGGACGGTGCACCCGGCTGCCAAAGTAGCTGACAAAGATGATGAAGATGGCGTTGCTGATCTGCAGAGAGAGCAGAGGGGCCACGTGAGACCAGAGACTCGTCCTCACCCCCCCACAGCGGAGACCTGACTGTACCTTATCCAGGAAAAGCAGAGAAGCCAGAGGCTACCCAGGGCCAGCTGGGGCCCAGGAAGAGGTCCAGTGTCAGCCTTGCTGAAGGCCAAGCCCATGCACGTCCCTGTTGTCCGAAACCCTTCCCAGTCTCAGCCTTCGAGACCAGACCAAGGAAATGATGAAAAGCTCATAACCTTAATTTCAACCATCCTAGGAGCAAACGTTTGGGGTCAAAATCCAAGGATGCCTCCAACTCTGGCTGGCTCCTAGGAGTAGCACATGTTCCCTAATTAAACTTCTTAAGTACCTGGGCTTGGTAGTCAGAATAGTCACCAAGCAACATACACTATCTTGATTCATCATGCAACAACTCTCATTTTACAGAGGACAAAATTGGGGATCGGAATATTAAGTAATTTGTCCATATCCATGAGGTTAGGCAGTGGCTTGAACAGAAATTGCCTGAACAGAGAGTCTTAAACTAGACTGGTCTACTGCCTCTTGAAGAGGGTTTCTGCCCCAGTAGTTTTGCTACTACCCTGCCCCAGCCCTCGCTGGACTTCCTTCCACTTCTGTCAGTGAGGGATGAGAACTAAAACCCCCCTAAATCCCTCCCCAGCTGGACACATCAGTAACTCCATGTTCCTGGGGCTCCTTGGAAGGTGTGCTCTCTGGCCCCACCCAGAGCCAGTGAAGGATATTGAAGGCCACAGCTTGGGATGTAGTCTTAAATGGCAAAAGGGGATGCTGCCAGATCTTCTGACCATGACTCCATCCAAAGACGTGACCCTCTGCCCCAGAACCTAAGTTCATCTGGACTGGAGCAGCCCTGAGTGTCAGTATCCACAGCTCCCACCCTATGCACACTCAGTCTCCTTCTGGCTGGAAAAGTAGGAGCCCCTGTCTCAGGAAATAGGGGCTTTTGCCAAAATCACCAACAAGCTCCTCGTCTCCAAATCCACTGGTCAGTTCTCTTCTTACTTGGTCTCTCAGCACCTTTTGATTCAGTTGACCATTTCTACCTACAACACTTCTTTCACTGAGTTCCCATGACACCACCTTCTCCTAGTTCCCTTCCCCTGACTGCTCCTTCTCAGTCTCTTTGGCTGGTTCCTTCTCATCTCTCTGAACTCTGAACTCTCAGAGCTTAGTCCGTGCATCTCTGCTCTCATCTTGATGAGCTCATCCAGTCCCATGGCTTTACATGTTCTATATCTGTTTTAATTCCTACAGGCTCAGCACGCCCCAAATCTCACTCCTCATCCTTACCCTGGAAAGCAGGTCTCCCCTCTCCACACCTCCTCATCTCAGTAAACGGCACCTCCATCTTCTTAGTGGCTCAAGCAAAATACCTGAGCATCATCTATAACTGCTTTTTCCCACCTACATCCACCAGACCTTCAACAGCCACCCAGAAGCCGACCACTTCTCACTACCTCCATTACTACGTACCACCCAAGCCACCATCATATCCTGTCTGAATTACTGTAGTTGCCTCCTACCTGGGCTCCTGGTCTCCACTCTTGCCTCACTGCAGTCTATTCTCCACCCAGCAGCCAAAGTGGTCCTGTGGAAGTGTCAGACCATGTTCCCTCTGCTCAAACCCACAACTGTAAAACGCAGTCTTCTTCCCTGCGGAGCCTGCCCCCTTCCCTGTTACCACTCTCATCTTCTCTCCTACCTCTGCCCCTCTCCCTCCCTCCACTCCAGCCATGCTGCCTCCAGCTGTTCTTTAAACACAGCACCTGCTGCCTTCCCCAGGCCTTTGTACTTGCTGTTCCCTCTGCTGCCTCTCCCTCTTCCATGTCCCCAGGCTCCCTTCTCATTGAAGCTACTTTAGATCTCTGCTCAGATTGAACGTTCTCATTAAGGCCTCCTCTGAAAAAGGAGGGTGGGGGTGGGTGAAATGGGTGAAGGGGGTCAAAAGGTACAAACTTCCAGTTATAAAATAAGTAAGTCATGGGGATATAATGTACAGCATGGTGACTATAATTATGCTGTATTGAATATTTAAAAGTATAACCACATCACAAGGGAAAAAAATGTATAACTATGTGAGGTTCTGGATGTTAACTAGCCTTATTGTGGTAATCATTTCGCAAGATATACAAATATAGAATCATTATGTTATACACCTGAAACTAATACAAATGTTAAATGTTAAATATATCTCAATAAAAAGGTGTTATTGAAATATAACTTATATTTATAAGAAATAATAAAGTTATATTTTAAGTACAATGTATATTTTAAATTATATTTAATAATTTAAATTATATTTAAATATGCTTATAATTTAAATCATAAAGTTATTTAAAATATAACCACCACTCTCCCCACAACTTTATTTTTCTTATTGTAATCTGAACTACCATTAGTTTTATTTACTCCTAAAAATAAATGTCATATTTATCATTAGAATGATGTATGAGCAGATTTTCGTCTGTCTGAAACAGGAAACAATGCCTTATTCTTAAGCTTCTTAGATTTTATTTCCTTTTTGTTTCCTCCTAGTTTTATATAAGATGATTGTAAACATTGGGCCTTATCAACTAAGCTACCAGGCTGACTTTAAAAGGTCAGGGTGAGGAATGGAGGAGAGCCCAAAGGGGGCTCAGGGAGGAAGGACCGGGGTCCCCACCCATCTGGGGAGGCGTTCCAGCACTCTCCCAGGGCCTGTGCTTGTTTCTCAAGGGAAGTGAGGACCTCCACAGCTGTTATGACTGATGCTGGCTTCTCTTTAGCAGTGGAGCTCCTTCGAAAAGACAAGTTTTCTCAACTATATTTTTAAAAATGACGCTGTCCTTGCTGATGAAGCCTCTGCAGTCCAGCCCTCAGACCTGAAGTGGCCCCTAAAAGAGCTCTGTGGACTTCCTGTTAGACCATCTGAAAGTTGTTTCAAAGCCCATTTGTATTATAACACATACTTGTCCATCAAGGTCTCAAACCAAAGAGGCCCCAGGGCAATTTCACGAGAGGCATTAAGAGTGGGGGTTCTCTAGGACACTGACTTTGTGTGCTCAGCCCTGGCCTATAGATGTGAGCAAAAAAAGCCACCGCTTCACAGGGCATGATGCCTAAAGTCTTCCCTGTTAGCCAAGCTCTTCCTCCTGCCCCTGGCCTTTTATACCCAGCCATTGGCTCCCCTTCACCTCAGCAGCTGAGCCCCATAAGGCTTTGAGTCTGAGCTGCAGCCTGAAGACTCACGCCCCCTGGAGGCTGGCCTGGCCACACACCAGGTGCCAGATGGCCTCACTTTCCCCTCCACCAGGCCTGGTTCTCTTCTCACATCCCTTAGGCTTCTGACAGGCAGCCTCCTTATGGTAGGTAGTGCCTTCAATCCTGCACTCAAGCAGCTGCCAAGTACTGTCTTTTTTTTGTTCAAGTATCGCTGGAGTCCATCTTCTTCCCCAACTTCTCAAGCTTGGCTTAGTGGCACAGGTTACCAGCCAGCCAACATCTGGATACACTGTCCTCCACCTCTAGTGTCCCCCAGTCGCCTCTTCCAGAGGGTACATCTTCACGAGACTGTTCATCCTGCTCCAGCTTTGCTCAAAAAGCCATTGCCTACCACAAAAGCTGGGAGCCTCGAGCCTGACCATGAAAGTTCCCCCTGATTTAGCTGCCCTCTGCTCTCCTGATAAGACCCCTACTTTACTACTCTGTCAGTTTCTAAATGCCTAGATCAGAATTAACGGGAAAGTAGTAGAAAGCCCTTCGGTTAAATTCCTGTCCTGCCTTCTCTACACTGTACACTCCTTCATCCCCACTACAGACACAGACAGACACACACACAGATACACACAGACACACACATACACAGATCACAGATACATACACATAGTCACACACAAAGACACACACAAATACTCAGACACACACAGACCCAGATACAGAAACACAGACACACATACGTGTGGTCACACACACAATAATTTTAGGTCTGAGGAATGAACTTTTTTATGGTATTTGTCTCAAACCACGCCCATGGTTTAAAACCAGATTGTTGAAAATCTCTTCTGAGTTTGGGAAAGAGAAGATGTAATGGGTGAATTATTTTCATTTTTTATTGAACTACAGCCTGTGGACATATTATGCTCCTTATTTGCCTAATCAACCAGCTGTCATATTACTCTGCCACATGTCCCTGCTGGCTATTCCCTGCCCCTTGAAAAATCCAATTGTTCCTGGGTCTAGGGCTTTGTTCCAAGCCTAGGAAAAAAATAGAAGTGAAAATTTAACCATGGAAGAGCATAGATTTGGCTATCATAATCTGTGGTGGAAGAGAGGGTTGCCTTACATGGCAGCTCTGACACTGATCAGTAGATGTGCCTAGAAAACTGTGAGGAGGATTCCGAGTCTGGACTCAGCAGGAAGGGGACTTGGCATAAGGGAGGGGCTCTTGAGGGGCACTGCTGGGTGGGCCATCGAGGGTGGAGGAGGCGTGAAGGGCAAAGGGGCAGCAGGCTGGGTGGTGGGGAGACTGAAAGGTGGTGGTTGGAGGGGGCGGTGTTAGGAGACGTCCCATCCTCTTTTATAGAGAACTGTGGTAGATTAGTAATGCCTTCCAGGGTCCTGGGGTAGGACTGTTAGTGACGCCAATATCAGAGATTTCTTTTCCCTATGTCCTTCATGAGTGAGGGCAACACGTGGCAGGGGCATTATCAAAGTCATAGGCCAATATTTAGGAGGGTTCATTCTGTGTGAGGGGTGCCAGGTCCCTGTCCTGTAGGAGAGTACAACCTACATGGAGAGGTAGACTCCATCACTGGGTACCACCGGGAAGCTCCAGACGCACACTCAGATAGAGACACACGCATGTGCTCTCTCTCTCTCTCTCTCTCTCTCTCTCTCTCTCTCTCTCTCTCTCTCTCTCACACACACACACACACACACACACACACACACACACACACACAGAAAGCAGTGAAGGCATGCACGGGGACTGGGAGTTCAGAGGAGAGCATCCGAGGCCCGTCAGGCCAACAGGATGGGCCATGGGTCTATATGTGTACAGGAATGGGCACGTCAGAGGTGTGGGGGAATAGCGCATGAAGGGGAGTACGTGCAGACGGGCCCAGTAGAGACTCCAGCGATGTGTTTGGAAGACAAGATTTGTGGACATGGGACTGTGGCGAGATGGTAGAGGAGATGGGTTGGGGATTCAGAGGAAGGCCTTAGCATGGCAGCCATCAGAAAGACCCGGGTTCAGACCCTGGCTGCACCGTGTGCACACATGTGGCCAACCTAGGATGGCTACTTAGGCTTCCTGAGGCCAGTTTCCTTGTCTGGAAAACATGACTATGAAGAGACCCCCTCCTCCTAGAACTGCAGGGGGGACTTGGCATAAGGGAGGGGCTCTTGAGGGGCACTGCTGGGTGGGCCATCGAGGGTGGAGGAGGCGTGAAGGGCAAAGGGGCAGCAGGCTGGGTGGTGGGGAGACTGAAAGGTGGTGGTTGGAAGGGGCGGTGTTAGGAGACGTCCCATCCTCTTTTATAGCTCCCTCTTAGAAGCCATCTTGGGGGAGCTCCAGTCTCTAAATTACTACATCGAATTTCACTAAGTCAAGAAAAGATCTAATTATGTTGCAGAGGAAAAACTGGGCTCCCGGGATGTGGAGGCCACTGCCTCCATCCCAGAGCAGTGGGCCTCAGGGAGAGAAGAGAGAAGCCAGGCCTGGGAGCCCCACCCATCCCCTTGCCTGGAGGCACCAGTGTTGCGGCCATGATGCAGGGGCTCTGCCGTCTCCTCCGCCTCTTTCTCGCTGGCTCCTAGCTGACTCTGCCCTCCGACCTCCCATCCCCAGCCTCTCGGCCCACTCCATCTTCTCTAACTTTGATGTACAGTCATGGAGGGACTGTGAAATCCACATTGCTGGGAAGTCATAGAGATCTGACCTTTCTGGGAGTCAGAGCCATTGAGCAGCTCTGGCTCCTGCAATGCTCATAAGACAGAAGATCCTGGGCCTGGGGCTGCTTCCCCACCTGTATTCCTGGGGCTCACCTCCCCTTGGACTGGGCATGGGCAGAGGCCACATAAACTCACGGGTGATCACAGAACTCAATTAGAGGCCCATAGTTTGGCGGCGACAGCGCTGCACACCTGGGGCAAGCCACTGCGCTTGCTGAGACCCAGTGCCCTCATCTGTCCGGGGGGAGGAGCGGGGCACCTGCTCACAGGGCTGTCGCGAGGAGGCCCCAGGTCAGGCGCCACCAGACGCTCTCAGCTCAGTGCCTGGAGCAGGGACGCCTCAGGAAATGTAGCTGCTTCCACCGTGCCCACTGAATCTGGCTGTCGCCTTTCCCCATGTGTCCATCCCAGCTCCCCCTCCCTCTGATCCTGCTGGAGCACCCCCTGTCCCCCGCCCCGACCCTGCAGTCAGTTATGCACAAGTGGGGTCAGATGGACCAGAACCTCCAGCTTACCTCATTCAAGCTGGAAATAAGACCCGAGGAAGAACTGGAGAGGCCGAAGCGCTTCTCGATGGTGGTGAGGCTGCTCTTGAAGTAGGCGCTGTACAGGAGCTGGCAGAGCTGCAGGAGGCCATGGCAGAGCACGAACACCTGGGGGAGACACCTCGGTCCATAAGGCCCCTGGACAGTGAGCCCTGGCCACCTGCCGGGGCCTGCCATTCTGCTCCCTGGCTGTTTTCTCACCTGTTACTTGGGAACACTGACTTTATCAGGTGGTCCTGAGGGGGAAATGCCATCATTATGCCAGGGGGACTCACTCCATGCGTATCTGCCGTTGCTATCATTCCTGCCATTCTGATCACTGTTGCCAAAATGTCCCAGGGTTGGAGAAGCCCCCCGGGAAAGGCCTGACTACTCAGCAGCACCACTTGAATTATTCTCCACAGGCGGCTGCGCTGTCCTCCATCCTGTGTCTTGTAAGAGCTGAAGGTCACTCTCCAGCCAGCTCAGGTCACTTCCAGGGCCACTAACAAGCCCTAGGCCACATTGCTCCCCTCCTCTTGACCTGAACTCCATTCCCCCGCCCCCAGCAACACCTATCCACCAAGACCCACCTCTAATACCCCAATGATGCACCAAACCACCTGGTTTAAATGAATGCCCCTGAGCTTGTTACCAGGGGTATCTGTGATGGGGCTGGCTCCTACCCTGGATGGATAATAAGGGTCTGGAGAAGGCCCAGCCCTTTGTCTCTGCATCTCATCCTGCCCCATTACCTTGTCCCGTGGGTATGAGTAAATGTGATTTCTGTGGTTGATGGGGACAGATACACAGCAGGGAGGGGGAGAGGGATTTGTGGCATCTGGAATCAGTTCTAGACTGAGCTCCGGGCTCTCCTGGGTCCTCAACTGTTGGGCCAGAGCAAGCTCAGAGCCAGGAGTCCCCCATCCCTAACCCCTTCCCCTCGAAGGTGCCCCTTTTGGCGATTGCACTTTTCCTCCAGGGAAGGGTGGGGTGCCGTTATGTTTCATAGTCTGCCAAAGTTCTCTTAATTGAAGGGCTGGCATCTCAGGAAAGCAACTGGGGCTCCACTTTCATTTCTGTTTCCTTGTAAAGCTGATCTTACCCCCTCTGAGGAGTGAGATGCCACATGGGCTCAGGGCTGTGGGATCAGAGCTGAGATTTCCTTTCCTAGGGCAGACAGAGGCTGTGTGAGGCCAGCCTGGGCTCCTGACAGGTCCCAGCGCTGGCTGCCTGCCCACGCATTCATACTCGCAGCTTCGAAGTCCCAGGAAGTCATCATATCCGTGAAACCAGACGCCTCTCTAAATGGCCACCTGCCTGAGCCTACATGGCCACCTCACTCCTCACCAGTGGCAGAAGCAGCCCTCCCTAGGGAGGCTCCTCTCCGCTTCATTTCATAAATGGGAATTCGTGCTATTTTGAGATAAAGGTATTTGTGAAAATGATCTAGTTCCACTCTCTTTTACAAATGGGAAAACTGAAGTCCAGAGATGGAGAACCTGAGTGCCTAGCATAGCAGCCTGCATGGAGCAGGCCCTCGGGGCTTAGGTGCTGCCCTGGAGATGCCTGAGAGGAGAGTTCTGGGCCTGACTTTCACACCACGGAGTCACCTCAGCCGGTTTCCGCCCTCCTGGGCCCTTGGTTTCCCCAACTGTGAGGTAATTGGGCTAAATCAGTGGTTCTTAACTCAGCTTTGATTCATAATCACCTGGTTGTGTGGGGGGAGTGTCTTTGCAGTAAAGAGGCCAAGCCCGACTGATTCAAAATTGGTGGGAGGAAAGCCCCAAATGTGTCATTTGGAAAAGCTCCTCCAGCAGAATCTGATACTGATCAAAGTGGGTTCTGATGAGACTAGAGGACATATTTTGGCTCTGACCATTTGTGTGCACACAGCAATATGTGAAGATTAGGAAAAGAAAAACAAGCCACAGACCTCTCTAATCTATAGGAGAGGTCTCTAATCACTAGAAGACAGAAAGAAAGACAGGAGTCATGGACCAGGTTAAGGGGAAAGCAACACAAGATGGTGACGGGGAGAGTGAAGCGATTTGCCTAGGTCAGATGATTTTCCATGGACAGAGGGCATCAGATCATTCTGAAGTCCTGAGTCCCTGGTCCAGGCCAAATTCAGGGAAGAGGCAATTAGATCGAGGGATGCCTTGCCAGATCGTCTTCTCGTCATCTCCTAAAGGCTAATGCCCCCCCAAACTCTGTCTGTGGTCCCCTTCTCTGGACATGGCACCCCTTCTACACACATTCATTGGAAATCCCATTTGTGGGATTTCCACATCTCACTATCTCATCTAGGACTTTCCCCAGAGATTTCCACTCAAGTCCATCCCACTGTCTGCTACATGTGTCCACATGGACACTCTCAGGTCCTTCAGACTAATCACTTCCCAAATAGGGCTCATCGTTCTCCCCCACAAACCTCTCCTGTTTTTCCTTCATGCCCCTTCATCTTCACTCAGTTCCCCAAGCTAGAAACCTGGAATCCTCCTAGATGTCCCTGTTCTTTAACCCTGGGCTTTTGGCATCATTGCTAAGCCTTGTGATTTCTTCTTGGTGTTTCTGTCTTGAGCTGCCCTTCATCTCCAGGTTACGCCTTGCCTCCGGCCGCTTCCTCACTCTCCTGGATTACTAAAATAGCCTCTTACAGGTCTCCTGTCTGCCCCATCAAGCCTTCCATTCCACCACCCCAGAAAGAGCTTCCTCAAACACAAGGGTGAGCACATGACACATAAATGAACACTTCTCGCTGGCTTCCCATTTCCTACATGATAAAAACCAATGTCCTTGATATTCCAAACACTGCAGGTCCTAAACCATGCTTGACTCTTTGGCTCCGTACTCTGTCATGGCTGACTGTATTGAACAAAAATGGCTACTTCATTATCTCTCATTCCATGTACACCTTCTTACAATGTGACAATGACATTCCTTCATCTAAAAGTGGGGTCTCTGTTCCCTCCCCTTCAATATGGGCCCATCTTAGCACCTTGCTTCTAATGAAGAAAATGAAGCAGAAATGATGCTGTGTGACTTCTGAGGCTAAGCCCTGAGAGTCGATAAAGAATCTATCTGTCTCTACCAAAGAAGTAAAAGATCTATACTCAGAAAATTATAAGACACTGATGAAAGGAATGAAGGAAGATATAAATAGATGGAAACACATATCATGTTCATGGATAGGAAGAATTAATATAATTAAAATGTCCATACTGCCTAAGGCAATATACATATTCAATGCAATTCCTATCAAACTGCCAACGTCGTTTTTCACAGAAATAGAACATATAATCCTAAAATTTATATGGGACCATAAAAGACCCCGAATAGCAAAGGCAATCTTGAGAAATAAGAACAAAGTGGGAGGTATAACAATACCTGACTTCAAATTATACTACAAGGCTACAGTAATCAAAACAGCATGGTACTGGCATAAAAACAGACACATAGATCAATGGAACAGAATAGAGAGTCCAGAAATAAATCCACGCCTATATGGCCATTTAATCTACGACAATGGAAGCAAGAATGTACGATGGAGTAATGACAGTCTATTCAATAAATGGTGCTGGGAAACCTGGACAGACACATGCAAAAAAATGAAGTTGGACCACCTCCTTACACCATATACAAAAATAAATTCAAAATGGCTTAAAGACTTAAATGTAAGGTCTGAAACCATAAAATACCTAGAAGAAAATATAGGAAGAAACTTCTCAGACATTACCCGGAGTAAGATTTTTACTGATATACACCCTCGCGCGAGGGAACTAAGAGAAAGAATAAACATGTGGGATTATATCAAACTAAAAAGTTTTTTCACAGCAAAGGAAACCATCAATAAAACAAGAAGGGATCCTACTGAATGGGAAAAGATATTTGCCAGTGATATATCTGATAAGGGATTAATATCACAAATCTATGGAAAACTTACTCAACCCAACTCCAAAAAAACAAACGATCCAATTAAAAAATGGGCAGAGGACTTGAAGAGACATTTTTCTGAAAAGGACATTCAGATGGCAAACAGACATATGAAGAAATGCTCAACCTCACTAACCATCAGAGAAATGCAAATAAAAACCACAATGAGATACCACCTCACCCCAGTCAGAATGGCTATCATCAATAAATCAACAAACAACAAGTGCTGGCGCGGATGTGGAGAAAAGGGAACGCTTGTGCACTGTTGGTGGGATTGCAGACTGGTGCAGCCGCTATGGAAAACAGTATGGAGGTATCTCAAAATTCTGAAAATGGAACTACCTTATGATCCAGTAATTCCACTCCTAGGTATCTATCCGGAGAAATCCAGAACTTCAATTCAAAAATCTCTATGCACTCCTATGTTTATTGCAGCACTATACACAATAGCTAAGACATGGAAACAACCAAAATGCCCATCGGTAGATGATTGGATTAAGAAACTGTGGTACATTTATACAATGGAGTATTATGCAGCCATAAGGAAGAAAGAAATCTTACCATTTGCAACAACATGGATGGATCTAGAGAACATTATGTTAAGTGAAATAAGTCAGACAGAGAAAGATAAGTTCCATATGATCTCACTTATTTGCGGATTCTAAAGAAAAGAATAAGTGAATGACCTAATCAGAAACTGGGAGACAATGAGGAAAAACTGAGGGTTGCTAGATGGGCGGGGGGAGTGGGGGGTGGGGGGGAGGGTGAGGGGATTGGAGGGCAGTCGGTGACCACAGGATGGCCACGGGGTTTGAAAATTAATCTGGGGAACGTAATTTGGTGGTTACCAGAGCGTAAGGGGGTTGGGGGGTGGGGGATGAGGGTGAGGGGGATCAAATGTACGGTGATGGAAGGGGAGCTGTCTCTGGGTGGTGAACACACAGTGTGATTTATGGATGATGTGATTCAGAATTGCACAACTGAAATCTATGTAATTCTACTAACAATTGTCACCCCAATAAATTAAAAAAATAAAAAAATATTAAAAAAAAAAAAAAAAAAAAAAAAAAAAAAAAAAAAAAGAATCTATCTGTCTCTTTTTCTCTTGGGACCCTAAGAATACAGATGTCACATTGTAAGGAGCAGCCACAGGTTGGTGTTCCAGCTAAAGTCTGAGCCTACAGACTATGTTATGGAGTGAGCCTTTGGAGAATTCCATCCCCAGCCTTCAATGCCAGACAGACACGAGCTATCCCCACCAAGCTTTAGGTAGATGGCAGGTTCATGAGCAAACTAAATGTGTCATTGTTTTAAGCAACAATGACATGAGCAGGTGTTATCAGCATCTTTTCAGCCTATCTTAGCTTTTTGGCTAAAAGAATAGCTCCCATTTACTAGCGGGGAGCCCATGGTCAGAGAGGTCACATACGTAGCCAAAGGTCAGGTCATTCCTCACACAGTCAGGATTTTAACCTAGATTTGTTCGACTCCAAAACCCAAACCATCAAAACCCATAACACAGATGGGGGAGGGGGGGTTGCAACCCAACTAGCAAACTGTTTCCTTCTCCCACCAATCCACCTACATGTACTCTTAAATCCCATGTTCTCCTCCAAGGTTAGATTTCTAGTTCTGCATTGTGTCAACTGTCTGCTGCCCCATCTCATGCTGGCCATGGTAAGCACTAAGTTTGGGGTTGCTTTGTTACACAGCACTAGATAGCTGCAACACCTATTGCCACACTTTTTCAAGGTCATACTTGCCCTTCTTTTTCAAGGTCATACTACTCAAGTTTCTCACAGCACACATTCATTGTCTGTGTCTTTGATCACAATCTGCACAGAATCATCTTCCCCTTCTTGGTCTGGATAACTCTTCCTTACCTATCAGGGGCCCCCTTGCCCAGCAGGGGTTCAGTTAAGCATCTAGTTCAAGGTTGCTTCCCAAAATGCCAGCACCCTGTTGCTGCCTTCTGCACAGAGGCACCTGGATGGCTTGGCACATGGCTGGAATGAAGGGCAGCATCCAGCAGAGGCGTGAGGACTGTTCTAAGAGCCTGGGGGGAGAGACGAGGAGGGCTGCACCGAAGGCCAGGGTAGGGCTCCTGCAGAGGTTGAGTTGACCAGGCTGTCATTCATGCAAGATGGAAAAAGGGACAGTGTGCTGGCCTGAGAACCGGGAAGGGGCAAGGCTGTGTGTGGAGATCGGGGCCCCGGAAGAGAAGTAGAGGGAGGACAGTGAGTTCAGTCTTGGAACACCTGAGTATCTGAGCATAAAGCTCAAAAAAGACCAGTCTCTTTCTAACTAAATTAGTAATGAATTAACAGGAGTGACTAATCTCTACCACATTTCCCAGCAGTCTCATGAGCGGAAGGTGAGGACCGTGGGAGAAAAAAAAGTCTGTCTCAGATCTTTTCCTGAAAGACATGCCTTTGCTCTTTCCAGTACACACAGCAATTCCCCACTTTCTCCCCCCAGATACGAGGGGGAAGACTCCGCCTAGAGTCAGCTCGCCCATGTTCACATCCCACACCCCTTCACAGAACCACCATCATCACTAGCTTTTGGCCACTGCAGCCCCGTCAGGTCTGGGTGCCTTGTGCGTGCCCTGGCAGAAGTGCTGGCATATATCTGGGCCCTCCCATTCCAGTGGATTCAGCAGATGGAGAGGAATGAGATATGTGGTTGCAAGGGAGGAAAAGCTAGGGAGAAAATGACAGGAGAAGAGAAATAAGTGGGTGGATAGTTCCATCAGAGCTTTCTGGCCAGGGCTACTCAGGGCCATAGCCATCTGGCCCCATCTACTGAGCTTACGTGGATGGGCCCCTGGGACATGACCCAGGCTGCTTGAGCTTACCATGGCCAGCATGAGATGGGGCAGCAGACAGTTGACACAATGCAGAACTAGAAATCCAACCCTGGAGGAGAACATGGGATTTAAGAGTACATGTAGAGGACTGGTGGGAGAAGGAAACAGTTTGCTAGTTGGGTTGCAACCCCCCCTCCCCCATCTGTGTTATGAGTTTTGATGGTTTGGGTTTTGGAGTCGAACAAATCTAGGTTAAAATCCTGACTGTGTGAGGAATGATCTGACCTTTGGCTACGTATCTGACCTCTCTGATCATGGGCTCCCCACTAGTAAATGGGAGCTATTCTTTTAGCCAAAAAGCTAAGATAGGCTGAAAAGATGCTGATAACACCTGCTCGCATTGCTGTTGTGAGGCTTGCACGAGAGATTGTGTCCAAAGAAACTGGCACCCTGCCTGGCCCACATACTGAAGGATATTTATTATGTAGAGGCTGTTGCTTTCAGTTTTCCTGTAGCCTGAGAACTCTAGAACAGAAATCCCCATAATGTGTTCCCTAGAACACCACTTGTTGAGATGCTCCAAGTTGAAAGGATTCCCAAGAGAAAAAAGTTTGGTAAACGCTGCATATTATAGTCTTCCCTCATGAATATTTATAATTCACATTAGCATACTAAAACCTCTGAGAAAAACTTCAGTAAAGAACTGCTTAACTTTATTTTATGCAAATGTCGCCATATTTCGTTAACCATGGGACACCCCCCAACACATAGACTTTTTATTTGTTTTTATTTAACAGATACTAGTATTCTGTAAAATATACTTGAGGGAAGGATACCATGTCCCCTTTGGAAAACAGCTATGGTAGAATCTGAGTCTTGTGATTTCTTCACAAAAGGAAAAGAAAATAAAGATACGTTACAGGGGCTGTATTATCTTCTTTAAAATAGCACACCATCATTTGCTATTTCCTAATACTTTTTTCTTTTTCAAAGCACTATCCCTTCCTAAAATTACATCATGCATTTGATTCTGCATGTAGTGACCCCTCTTCTCTCCCTCCAGCATGTAGATTTCATGGAGCTAAGATGAGGTGTTTTATAAGACACCACATCCCTGTTGCATGGTCCATAATCAGGGCTCAATCATCGCCAAGTGAACGAGTGTGTCTTTAAATATTCTAACGATGAACCCTTGCTCCAGAATATACGTCCATCAGAGCAGCCACCCGGGAAGCTGCAGATTTGTTCCAATGATCTGTCCTCACTCATTTATGAATTCTTTTTTCAGGGTTGCTTTCGATCAGTCTATAAGCCACAAAATTTACAAGGCACAAAATGGCTTTTGTGAGCTTAGTTGCCCCCACTTATTTATTTGGCCCAAATCATTTATGGATATTTCTAAACCCAAACTAAAAAGTTAAATTTTTACATTTATGTATGAAGGGATGTTCTGGGATGGTAAAAATAGTTTATATTTTGATTGTGATGGTATTTACACCACAATTGTGAAAACTCACCAATCATTTAAAATATGTGCATTTTATTGTATGTAAACTATGCCTCAATAAAATCAATCTAAGGAAAACTTAATTTTAAAAAGATTCACAACCATGAAAGTATTCAAAATAATGTTTTGAGGCTTTGAAAAAAAATCCACAAACAATATTTTTTTAGTATTGGAATAAATTTGTTTATTCAACGGGCCCACTTTGAAAGGGTCAAAACCCAGGTAAATATCTAACTTTGTGTGTGTGTGTGCTAATGTAAACATCTAGAGGGGTGTGTGTGTGTGTGTGTGTGTGTGTTAAAACTACACATCTTTAGGCACATCTTATAGATGGAAGCTAGAAGAGAAAGCTAATGCAGGGGGAAGAACATTTTCGCAGGGCACGATGGGCAGAAAGCTCTGTGATTGCAAATGCTCTCGCTCACAGCTTCATTCTTTCTCTAATCCTAGGGCACATAAAGAGGGAGTTTGGAGAGGAAGGAAGCAGGGAAATTGGTTGAAGACCCTTCTTCTCATAAAGAGGAGCCTTTTCTATGTGTGCCAAAAGCTAAGGAAGGTGACGAAGATGCTGAGATGCCAAGTGAAGGTTCGGAGTGGGGCGCCATGTGCCCCACAGAGATGTAAGTAACACCATAGAGGAGAAACCAGAAGGACCAGGAGGGAAACCCTGACAGCTCAGGATGAATGAGAAAAGGGCAAAGTGGACACCTGCTTTCCTTTGCTCTACACACCCATGACCTTCTTTTCCAAACTAAACATTGGAACTATAATCGGAGACCCTCTAATCATGTTTATAGGGACCCTGGGCAGAAGGTCTGAAACATGATCCCCACAGGGTTTTTAACCTGTTTCACCACTGATTCTGCTGCCAACCAACTCTGATTTTGGTCACGTGCGTCCTCTAGAAAATTTACCTGATGCCTTACGGCCACGGGGATGTGACGTCTCTGAGATAATTTAATATCCGGAGGGAGCCCAGGAGTGGGAAGAAAATCATTCACGAGCAGGAGATGGGACTGGACTACGACACAGGCTGTGACCTCCTAGTTATGGAACTACTGCTTCTATTCATAAAAGGCAACTGTCAGCAATCTAAAGGAACTATTCTTCAGAAAGTAGGGAGGGAGGGAAAGAGGGAGGGAAGGAGGGAAAGAGAGAGGGTGGGAGAGAGAGAAGAGACAGCAAAGAAGAGCCCAGTGAAACCTTACTGTCACCCTTCCCAGCAATGCAGGCAGAGGTCAGTGTGTGCTGAGGGTCCCCCTGAAGTTCCCTGAGGGAGGGGAAGAGACTCCAGGTGCCTCTTGCTTTAGTTCCCCCAACCTGTGGGAGTCAAAATCTGGCCCCAGAGTCCATTTTGTTCCTTCTGTCTCCAGTCAGACAAACAGACAGACAGAGACACACTGTCTCTAGGCATCGCAGACAGGAGCCCCACTGAGGCTCACACATCTCGTGGGAAGCCCCAGCCATGCACCGCCATGGGGACCACCCCACTGGGTTTGAGAAACACTTGGCATACAGGAGCTCCTTTGCACAGTCAGCTGGAATCCTTCCTGTGTAATTGTAAGTCCATCTACATTTCTTTTCACTGTTCCATTGCTTTCCCTTCATTTTGAATCGATGTATTCCATGCTTATGTTTTAAAAATCAAGTACTATGGAAGGGCCTAGAAGGACGAGGCTCAGCTCTGCCCTCAACTCCAACCACCACCAGTACTGCAGTGCAGGGACAACCACCTCTGTTTTTAGTTTTTCTGCTGGATGATAGGCACACATCTCAAAATAAAATGCTTGTTCTCCAATTTCTTGATTTATCAGTTTAAACCCCATGTCATTATAGAAGAGGATTTCGCCCACTTGTCCTTGCATCTCCCACACCTCTCCCTACTCCTCCCAACTTTAAATTGTTCTGTCCGCATTTATATCATTATTGGATCACTTCACTTGGCCGCAGGCAAGCTGGCAACCAAAGGCGAAGGGCTTCAGCCTCTGTGCACACCCTCCCTCGCTGACTTCTCCATCCACGCATAATCTTTTTTTTCTGTTATTGGTTTTCACCATTTTGTTATTCATTAATTTTATTATAACGAGGGTGTTGGAGATGAGGGAAGACGAACAGACGCTCAGTCTGCAGTCTTGAATTATAAACACAATCTATTGCCGGATACTAAGTCTAGCAAACAAATGAATGATTTTGTCCCCACTTTTTCAACGAGGAAAAAACAAACAAACAAACACACACACACAAAAGCGATATACACTTGTCAGTGGACTAAGTAGTCAAACCACAAAGTGTACCCAGGTCCTTCTCCACCACCCTGCTGCCCCCACCTCACTACACTCATGCAGCCTGATATCTCATTTACTTGACTAGAATCTTCCAGGTGGTTGTGTATCTCCAACAGAAAGCACGTGGCCAGAGAGTGGTGCTGGCTCTGGGTGTCGGCCCATCTTCACTTGTATTTCTGTTTTTCGGTGTTTGTACCCTCATAGCCCATTCTCAGTCCTGGATGGCAGTTCACCAAATGGGGAAGACTTGGGAGGTGAGGCTTGGGGCTCAAGAGGCCCTAATGTAATGAGGCAAAGAAGGGAACTCAGAAAGGGTAACTTCTGGCTGTTTCTCAATGACCTCAAAGAAGCAGGGATCTGAAAGGGGTCCTCCCTTTCCAGGGTGTCTGGCTTGGCTCCTTTGAGGCCCACCTGAGACGCCCCTAGAGCTAGAGAGGAGATGGGGATCCTTTGCCCCTATCCTGCCAAAAGAAGAAGGAAATAAAATAAAGACTCAGATGTGTCCTGGAATGAAGGCCTTCTTCAACCCCTCGGCCTGCTTACCCTTCCTGTACCTTCTTGAGGGTGTGACTTTGGATCCAAACCATGGCTCGGTGGCCCCAAAGGGGAATGTCTCTTTTAAGAAGTGATTCAGGAAATCAAATATGTTCCCATGCAGGAAGAATGCCTGAACAAGATAAAGTTCAGAGAGTCCAAAGAGCCAGGGTAGGGTCAACGTTGGTTGTATTCACAGCAGCAATAATAAAAGGTATCTTTAGTATTATTATGAACTAGAAAAACGCCTTTCAGAAGACAGGGTCCTGGGAGCCCTTGGAAGTATAAAAGTCAAAACAATCTAAAAAGACAAACAATCCCATCACAGCTTCCTTGTTCCTTAAGAGGGAAGTAGCTAGGCTGGAGCGTCGGACCTGGGAGGGGAGGCCGGTGAACCATACCCCTCACAGTTCTCACTGCCCAGTATAACTTTTCTCTCCAGTGCCCCACTGCCAACCTCTACGGTCTATAGAGGGACCTTACTGTCTGTCAGGGTTCTTACATGACCGAGAGAGGCCACTCTCTGAAGCCTGTGAGAGCTGCCTCAGGGAGACCTGGAGCCTCAGTGGAGGCCAGGAGGCCATAGGAGATCACAGCAGGTACGAGGAATAGTGTGCTGTAGTGGATCTCTCCCACCTTTGACACTGCCTGGGGGAGGCGGGGGCCATCCTGGCCAACGTGGCTCTGGGAGCCAGATCCCAAACACATTGGGTTAGACCAGGCTCTTTCAACCATTTTTAAGTTGAGTTCACTCAGCGCAGCTAAACATCTCGCCTGAAGACCTCCACATAAGATACAATTCAAACTTCAAACAGACACTAGAAATCCCAGCCTACGTCACTCTGTAATCTTTGTTGTTATTTTATACATTTGTGTTTTGTATTATTATGAGTTAGCAAAGGCCTTTGATAAGACAGAGTCCTGGGGACCTTTGGAAGTACCAAGATGTGAACCATCTGTAAAGAAACATGTCGATTCCCACTTCAGTGGCCTTGTTTGAACGGACAGAAAGAGAAGTGGATGAGCTTTCTAGTTCCCGATACCAGTAATACTCAAACACTTTTGGTTGGTTGGTTGGTTGGTTGGTTTCCCAGTGGGGCCTGTCGGAGGCTCAGCCCTAGAGATGGAGGAGGCAGATGTGTGGATTGATCTGGTGACATTTGTGAGGGAAGATGAAATGAAAGAGCAAAGGGTGGCAGACCACCTGAGATGACCAAGGTCTGCAGTCTAGGCTTTAGAAATCATAGAATAAAATAATAAAAGGGATGAGATGAAACATGAGCACAGGAGACTAGACAACTTTATCTGATTAGCTAGAAGCATGGTGCTCAGGTTTCCCAGAAAAGGAAAAACTTTGAAACAAAATGATCATGGATGTTATGTAACTATGTGTCCAAATCCTTCTTTCAGAAATTCCCAGTCATTTCTTTTTTTGAAGTCAGACAAGCTTTCCTTCATGGAGGTCGAGTGCTAGTGACTTTTTTGGAAGTTGCCACAGAGTAATGTGTTAGGTTCTAATAAGGCACCATTCGGGAAACTGTTTGAATCCATTTCTGGCAGGAAAAGAACATTCAGGCTGTATTAATATGGAAACTTCACCTATTTTATATTCTTCTGATTCCTTGCAGTAACAAGATAGGATGCTATTATTTTCCCTTATCTTCCTGAAGGGTTTGAAGCTTAGGCCCTCTTATTCCTGCCCTGAAAGAAGGGAAAGCTAGTTTTTCAGAAAGAGAGAAAGTGAGGACTGGGGATGTGGTATCAGAAGAGCCCAGGACCCTGGGAGCTGATCCCCAGGAAGCCAGCCAGAAAGGAGGGACCCCACTGCCCGAGAGGGCAGGATCAGGGCCACAGGGAAGCACTGAGGCTGTATGTTTTCCTCACATCATCTTGTTTCTTTACTTATTAATGTCTGTCTCCTTATTTGTCAGCCTTGGTCACTTTGTACCTTCTGCCCCTGGCAGACTATCTGGCACATAATAAATGTTCAATAACTATTTGTTGCATAAAATTAATATTTATACCACCCTGAGAGGTCGGTATGATTCCTTTTGTTTATAGATGATAAAAGCTTCAGGTAAGCTTATAAAATTGTCTCATATTACCTAGTTGGTAAATATTAGCAGCCAACTGATGCCAAATCATGCCCTCTTTCTGTTCCACCGAGCTGCTCAATATTAGGAAAGTCTGGGGAAGGAGGCATGGAAATTGTTTTCACCAAGACGGCCAGTTACCTAGCTGCCTAATCAATGGGCTCTCCAACGATTGCTGTACTGAAGTTCTGCAGCATTTGACATCTGGTTCCCCCTCACCATTTGTGATGTCACTTGCCATCCCAATGCTCTGGCTATCTTTGAATGTGCCTTCTTCGAAATCCTTGTGGGGGACTTTTTGTGTCTTCCCATCGGATGTGGATGGGATCTGGGTCTGTCCTCAGCCCTTTTGCCTGTCTCTCTACACACGTTTGCCCTGGGTGTCCTATTTATCCACGCCTGGGGGCAGGCTGAAGCTGCCAGTCCATTGCCAGAGTGCAGACCACCCTCCTCAACCCCAGGCCTTGCAGTAAACTGCATCCCACACATTTCAGCGTTGACTCCTGATCAGTACCTGAAATTCCTGCCCTAAACCATTCTCATTACTCTGAACTGTCTCCTTATCTCAATTCCAGTTCTTGCCCTGGTGCTCCAACCTCCAAACCAAGCCTGGAATCCATCCCATGCTCTCCATCTCCACTGTTGCCTGAAGTCTAGGTCACTGTCATATCTCACCTGGCCACCATTACAAGTTCCTACCGTTTTCCTCAGCCCACTCTTTCCTCTTTCCAACCTATTTTTTAACATTCACACAAAAAGGCACAAGTCATAAGGGTACAGCTTGATAAAATTTCACAAACTGGGGACACCTGAGGGACCAGTATCCAGATCAAGAAATGACATTCTCAGCTTCCCAGAAGCCCCCCGGTGCCCTTCTCAGTCTCCATCCACCTGTAGGGTAACGACTCTCCTGACTTCCAGCCACTTCTAGCCACACAGGTTCGTTTGCCTGTTTGGTGCTTTACAGAAATACAATCAGTGTGATCTTTTGAAAATGGAGAGCAGAGCCTGTCATGACCTTGTAAAAAAAACCCTCCAGTGGATTCTTAGAAGAAAATCAAGCCAAGTACCCCTGCTTCCAGCTCCATCTCTCACTGAGTTCCTCACCTCAATGGCTCCTTCTCAGTTACCTACATTCCTCTGTAGTAATAAGCAGCTGAAATTAGTAGTTGAGTGGCAAATCCACGGCTGTGTGAGATGATGTGTTGCCTCAAAGCCTTTGGGGGTGGGACCATCCTCTGTGTCTGGGGCTTTCCACTCTCTCCCCATCTCTTGGTTAGCTTCTACTCACCTATCTTTCTGATGGCAAACAATGTCCCTCTTGTTACACATTCTCCATTGTTCCTACAGGGCACTGAGCCCAGACTGCAATTACAACCACCTTAAGTGATGTGGGCCCTGGGGCAATCTTGGCACCGGGCACATACCTGTCTAGTCAGCCGGCAGGGTAGAGGAGGGAAAGGACCACAGACGTGCTGCGGCTACTTTATGAGGAAGAGACAATCCGCTGGGCACATATTTGATGATGAACAAATCAATGGGAAAGAATAAGTTTCAGTGAATGACATGACCAGTTACCTATAAAATAGGCAGATGTATAATGAACAAAATGGATTGTAAAGTCCTTGTAGAAACTGGTAATTTTTTTCCTTCTATTATATCCATTTGTCTCTCCCAAAAGTTCTGAAGGCTAGTAAATTACTTACCAAAGCCTTATAAACTCTTTCACTTTCATCAGAATTATGCCCAGAGCCAGCTCCGTATCAGAGATCCAAACATCTCCATTTGGAGAAATGAAACCCTGGATCCATTTTGGATATCAGCCCTGCCTGGATTTTGAGCAGAGAAGAGACTGAGCAGTGAGGAGGGACGGTGTCTTGGTATTCACTTGGGTGAGGAGACTGAAGAGGGAACGAGCAAGCGCCCTGGCAGGACGAGGATGGAGGCCTCGCCCAGGGAAATCCAGACGGTCTATACCCCCCCCACTACCAACTTGGCCTCGGCAGCAGCAGCTCCGGGAAGACCATCCCACAGCCTCCCTCAGTGGCTGCTGAGTTCCTGAGAAACCACAGCACACCCAGCCCTATCAAAGCCACAGCGGAGGGCTGAGAACAAAGCTTCAGGAACGTGTCATAGAGTCAAAAACAGCAGATGTCTGAGAGGAGGGTGAGCCGCCAAGGTACGTAAGTGTGTGGACGCCAGCCAACATCGACCCCAGCCATGATACTGGGCTCTGTTTGTCGGCACTGTCGCCTCTCACCGCTCTGAGGACAGAGTTCCTCCTGAGGCTATAGTATAGTGGATTTGTACACACATGCAACAGACAGGTGTGCTCAGCTCGCATGATCACAGAGGTGGGGACTCCCCTGGAACAGGCTTGTCACTGGCAGAGAAACATTTTCCTGCATGGGAACATTCTCACACACTATCCTGGTCACCTCGGCATTCCCCTGCCTGCTAAGGGACCAGGATGCACAACCAAGCTGTTCTCACAGGTACCCACTCCCTCCCAAGACCCCATCACTCCAAAAGCGATGGCAGTCCCCCAAAGACTCAGTCCCATGAGGAACAAGCCCTTGGCAGCCAGGATACGATGTTCGGGGGGAAAATAAACCAACCAGCAACAGAGCAGATAGACACAACATAGGGGCCCATTTCTGTGTCATTCCGTACTCTGTTTTTCTGGTGGTAGGTGGAGGGATGGCAGGAGGAAAAGGCTTTGTCCAACATTCAAATCTCTATCTTTCATCAGATACCTCAAGAATGAAATGCTGTCCCTAAGCATTAAGCTATGAACACAATTCCAGATTCCACCACTTGACCTCCTATAGATTGTAGGAGGAACATGTAACCTGGGTCATCTCAGTTTCCCCACTGACCGATGATAGTCAAAATACCAACGATGGACCCAAAGGATTATACAGCCAGCAGATCACTCTGGGCGGGGAAGCTGGGATATCTGTCCCTACCAGGGCCCCTGGGCCTCCACTTCACCTCCCACAAGCACCCTCTCCTCTCCAACCCATTATGGCCCTCATGACTGATCTCGAGTCCTTCTCCACACCTTCCCTCTGCTTCTGGAACTCAAAGTAAAATGCTGAGGACTTTCTCTACCACCTACACTACACTCAGCCTGTGTGCTGGGTGTTATGGGTTGAATTGTGTCCTCCCAAAAGATGTACTTAAGTCCTAACCCCCCTCCCGTACCTGTGAATGTGACATTGTCTGGAAATAGGGTCTTTGCAGATGCAATAAAGTTAAGGTGAGGTCATACCGCAATAGGGGGGACCCTAATCCAATGGCAGGTGTCCGTATAAGAAGAGGGAATTTGGATACAGAGAAACACAGGACAATGGAGGGAGAGAATGGAGCAATGTGTTTCCAAGCCAAGGAACATCAAGGATTTCTGGCAATCATGAGAAGCACAGGGGACGTGGTCTGTGATCCCGTTAGTCTTCATCCCCTCAGTTCAGTGACAGAATCCTATCCCTATGGCCCAGATGTCCTCAGCTGATCCCACCAGAAACCTGTTTTACCTTTCCTGGACGCATCACATTTCTTCCTCCAGCTCTAGGGAAAGTATGCTCTTTCCTGCTCTCCAGGTGACTGAGGAAGCAGGTTGTTTTATTTTTGAATTGTGCAAATACCCTCCAAATTCACCCAGCTATTTCTTTAATTCCTCTATTCCTCACTTATTGTCCACTGTAGACGAACACCGCCAACGCCTTCTGTGCTAGTCATCCATGCCCTGCCTCACCTCTGCTCCCGTTCTCGATTCGTCTTGCCTTTGGGCTCCACTCTCCACCCTTGCTGTCCTCTTTCTCATTCCCAGGCTCTTCTGCCTTCTATCTACAGCTGGAGGGTCCTGACTGCTCATATTTCATGAAGATTTTCCCCAAACACACAGACGTCTCTTCTGGATGAAGTTATAGGAGCCCATCTGAGCCGGAGGGGGCCTTCCTGATCTCCATAAGCTGAAACTATTTCACCTCCTTCCTTTCAAAGCTGTTGAGTAGAATGCCCTGCCCTCTTGGCAAATTCTCACAAGTGTCAGAGTTGATTTGAAGGCACTTCCCCACAGGCCAGAGCTTGTCTGTTCACCAATTTTTCTAGACCTTATAAAGGACACAGCTCTAGACTGATTTGCTTTTCCAGACTTTGTCTTTTCCACACTTACTCGAAGTTTGTGCCCGCCAGCATGTGACACTGTAAGAGGACTCCTTTCCTTGCATGGCCGGCTCAGGGAGGCAGCAGCAGCCCCACCGCACGGCACTTGTGTCTCCTCCCTGAATATACATCTCCATCCAGGGTCCAGCTCCTTGTGCATGCAGCCTGCCGCCTAGAACACTCTCCTGTCCCCTCTCTTGCCTCTTTGCCGGCCCAACTCGGACTCCCTTGTCAAGTTCTGTTTGCCCATCACTCCCACAGGATGCCTTCCCGGCCCTTATCTAGGCTACTCCCTGGCTGACACACTCCCATAGGAACCTGCAGGCTTCTCTCTCTAACGCCATCACACTTGTGGATCCAGGGCAGTCGTGGTTATATGGGGGATCCACTCCTGTAGAGCTCACTTAGTCCAAAACACACACAACTCAAGACTTATCCTTCACTGGATGCCGTGTCTATGCTGTGACAGCTGAAATGACACCTCCCTCCAGCAAAGGTGCTGACAGTTTACAATTCCTTTGGCCTGCCAACTTTGAGACTTTACTGGGGACTCTCCGTGGTGTGTGTGTGTGGTGGGGAGGGGGGTATTATTCTGATTTTGCCCGGAAGGAACATTTGAAATAATGTGATAAGCAAATATTTACTGAATATCATTATGGGCCAAGCACATTTGAGGGGAGACCAAGGGACAAACAGGGCCAGATCCTGTTGAGTGTGACAATGAGGTGTGGGTACACAATAGTAGTGATATCTCTCAGGTGACAGGGCAGATGCCAGAGGAGCAAGACAAGTAATGGCGCCAGAGGCACTAAGCAAACAAGCAGGTGAAAAGAGGTCCCTGGATAAAGTCAGATTAGAGCTAGGCTTTTGAGGATGAGGAGATTGTCAGAAAGTGTAGAGGAAAAAAAAGGTCATCCCAAGTCCAGGAGACAAGATAAAGAGTGGAAAAACACAAGTATGATTAGGGGTCAGGAAATGGTGTGGGTAGTCTGAGAAAGTTCTGGCTTGGTGAGCAGTGAAAAAATCACATCAAGAAAAAGGCTTGGTGCCCTAAGGAGCCATAGAATGTTATCTCTCTGTCATCACTGAAAATTTCTGCGCTGTTGTCTCTCTGTGTCCATCACCAAAGATTTCTGAGCGGAGATAATGCATGTCAAACATTTTTAGAAAGGTTAACCTGTAACAGGGTGAGAGGCAGAGGACAGTGAAGACGTACTAGAGGCCCGGAGGCCAACGCAAGGTCTTGGAACAAGGTAGAAGAAGAGGTGGCAGTGGAGCAGGGGACATGAGCTGGAGAGAAGCACTGGGGAAGGCAATGACTTAGTGACTCAGGGGCGGTGACGGATGGGGAGGAAAGGGAAGCAAAAAACTCAAAATTCAACAGGGAACAGGGTGAGTGGTGGGAGGCAAAGTTAGACCACGGGCTGGGGAAGACCCCGCGGACGGCCAGGGAGCCAAGTCTGTGTTTCAGGCTAGCCCGTAGCTGCCTCGAGGGAGAGAGAGCCTCCCTCCTGACAGCTATTCAACTCCATGCCCAGAAAGAAAGGAGAAGATCCCCTCTGGACCATATGGAATCCAAGGACCAATCCCTAAATTAAAATGGTGACTCAGTAGCTGCATTTGGGGTCTGGAAATAAATCCCCCTTGGGCTTCACGCAATGCTGGCACGCATCGAGCCAGATAGCAGCTGTGGGAAGATGTCTTATCCTTCGATCTCTGCTCCCTGAGACCACAGCCTCCTTTCTTGGTCGACTCCACGCAGCTGCAAGTTGCCATCTTGGAGGGTATGCCTGAAATGGATCCCCAGGGACACCCCAAAAGAACTTCACCTGCTAAATTGTCAGAAGAATTGAGACAAATCAGACTTTTGACAAGGCTCTCTGGGATGTCCTACTCTCACCTGAAAGATAAAGGATCTGAAGGCTATATGGTTTTTAACAACACACATGCTTTGATCCAGGTTGAGTCTTAAGTCTTCAGGTGGGTAAAAGTCTGTGCATGGACCCCACCCTGTCCCTTCTCCAGAGAGGGTGGCCTTGTCCCTGAAGGCTGCACCAGGATGCAGGTGGGCAGGCCATCTGCTTGGTCTCCTGGGGTCATCCCCCGCTGGCACTAAGAAGCTTGGGGCATCTGTGTCTCAAGGAGCCTCTATTCCAGCTCTACTATCGCCCTCATTTCAATTTATTTCTGGACTTTTCCGGACAAAGCGTTCTGCCGTCTGTGGCTACACATCTTGGACTTTCCTACGTGTCTCCCAAGGCGGTCCCTCTCCGCTCCCCTCTGTCTGGCTTCCTCCCCACTCCACTCCTCAGATCAGCAAGGAGGAGGGGAGAGGGAGGACGGTTGCAGAGCCCGGATAGAGAAAGGGAAAGAAATTGGGTGGAATCCAGTCTTCCAGCAGAGAGAACAGAGAGGGCTGCAGTCAGTACCACCGAAAATGCCCAAAGCCTTTCTTGAAAGTGTTTCCGCAGGCCCCAGGCTGGCCTGAGAGAGGAAAGGAAACTGTTACATGAGGTCAAGGCAGGAGGTCAAGCAAGGCGTCCTAGCCTCTTTCCTATCAGAAAGCCATGTTTAGATAAAAGCAACTGGGACATCCTTCCCTGGGACCCACACTCTCTGGCACTCCGTCCCACACCTACTGCCTAGGACCCCAGGGAGTGACAATGGGCGTGGACCACAGTGGTCTCCACCGTTGCTGGGAGAGGTCATTCAGGATATCAAGGTCTTCTCTACACCATGAAATGCTGAGTCTAAACACAGGAAATGAGGGCAGGGGTGAGAGCAAGGGGGAAAGCAAATGAATTTCTCAAATTCCCTGTTTGCCTACAGTATTTAACTTCAAACGATTAATATCAGTAATTAGAATACCCCTGACCTCAACCTCTGAGAACATTTGCCATCATCAAACTACCTGGGGAAAAAAGCAACCGAAATGGAACTCAGCCTAGCACAGCAATCCTGTGTGCCCAGAGCACCCCGGGAGCTTCTCCAAATTCCAACAGGTGGCCCACAGAGCTTTTCCTGGCTGAGAAGGCTCTGCCCTCCCCACCCTCTCCATCCTCCTTTCTCCTGGACCACAGGCAGATCAGGGCCTGAGGTTCACAGCCCTTGGCTTGGCCCGAGGCCACATGCAGCAGGAAGCTCTGGGAGGCCCTTCACTGGCCAATCCATGATGCTCCCCAAAGTTCCTCCACCAATTACAGCTCCATGTTAGCGACTCCCATTCCCTGGGAAGCATTTCAGCTTCATACGATTATTTCTCAAGTTGAAGGAATGTCTCGGGGCCAAGGACGTCACAGCCACGCTGCATGTGAATTAGTGCCCTGCTATACGCCTCGCCTCCGAGCAGAGGTTCTTCCGGGCACCAGAATTACCTACGCGAGGCGGGCTCAAACAGCAAGCGGGGCCCTCCCTCCAGTGTTGGATTCAGTAGAACAGGGATTGGGACCAAGAATCTATGTTTCCAACAAGCTCCCCTGTGACGCTGATGCTGCTGGCATGGGGACCACACTGAGGAACTACCGCCTTAGGCTCCGGTAGGTCCCCATAAACTCTACCCTAATCCTTCCTTCCAGACATCTCTTTCCTGGAGATAAGGCCTCACCCCTGTGTGCAAATCCATTACAAAGGAATGGGATAAAAGTGTGACCGTCCCTTGATTTCTCTGCACTGCCCTTGGCCATCTGCCCATCTGGACATAGGGTCTCCTCACACAGTGAGGATCTGGCCACATTGTGAGCCGGGAGCCCCCCACCACTAGCCCTGGCTGTGCACTTCCGTCCACCTCCCAACTCCTTTGAACACACCACGCTGCCTCACCTACAGCCCTTGAAGGCAAGTGCAAGGGACGGTGGTTTCATTCTCCATAACTGGTTTGTTTTGGCTGGGGTTTCTACCTGCAGGGTTCAAGACTCCTGAATGAAATCATCAATAAGCACCTTTAGATGAGGAAAGATTAGCTAAACAAAAACTTACCGCCTACCAGCTTCAGCCCCAGGAAGAGCAGACATGAGCTCACCCACCTTTCCAACAGCACCGTCTATTCCTGTCTGCAGCCCAGGGGCCTGTGACCTCAGCAGCAGGTCACAGAACAAATACTGGTCGGCAGGACAAAGAAGGGGCAGCTAGACACTGGCGAGAGGCTGGGCGTCTGCGCTGTGTGGAGGAGGACAGCAGACGCTGATCATGGGGAGAACTACATGGACTGCCTCATTCCACGCCTCCCTGCAGAAGCTCACTTCTAAACACACCTGCCTCCCGTCAGTGACTTCAGTACAGCCCCTCTGGCCCCGGCACCCCTCCTCGTGGGCTTGCCTCTTGCCCAGTGGTGCTCACCTCTCTCAGAGCTTTCTGCCTGCTGCTGCCACATTTTGTCCCATACTTGTCCTGAAATTCACTGCTCACTCTGACCCACAGACAGTGTTTGCTTGTTTGTTTGTTTTCTGTTTTGCTTGTTTATTTTGTTTATTAGATTCCACATATAAGTGAAACCCCATGATATTTGTCTGTCTCAGTCTGACTTATTTCACTTAGACTAATCCCCTCTAGGTTCACCCATGTTGTTGCAAATGGTAAGATTTCATTCATTTTTATGGCTGAGTGATATCGCATTGTATACGTGTACCATGTCTGGGGACAGTGTTGTTGAGGTGTCAGTTTGGCTAGGCTACAGTTCCCACTTAGTCAAAGGCGCCTCTAGTCAAAGGCGAATCTAGATGGAGCTGTGGAAGGAGTTTGCAGATATAATTAAAATATACGAGTATAATAAATAATAAATTGACCGTAAGGAAGGAAGATTATCCTAGGAAATCTGGATGGGCCAGATTCAATCAATCAGAAAGCCTTACAAAAAGGAGAGAGAAAGTGAGAGAGGAAAGAGAGGTATTTTCCAAGTGGACAGCAGCTTTGGCCCAGGCCTGTGATCATTCTTTCCTGACTGCCTGCCCTATGAGATTTGGATTTGCTTATCCAGCCCCCACAATTTTCTAAGTCGATTCCTTGTGATAAATCTCTTAATAAATCTCTATACCTATACATACATGGTGTGTGTGTTGTGTGTGTGTGTGCATGCGTGCGTGTATGTGTGTGTGTCTTCTAGTGGCTCTGGATTGATTGAACCCTGAAGTTGACAAAATAATGGCCTCCCCAATGTCTGTGTCTTAATACTGAGAACCTTTAATGGCAAAAAGGGCTTTGCAGATGTGGTTAAATTAAGGTTCCAGACTAGGGAGATTATCTTGGATTATATGGGTGGGCACAATGCAATTACAAGGATCCTTATAAGAAAGCAGGAGGGTCAGAGTTAGAAAACAAGGAGAGGGAGAGAGATTTCAAGATGCTGAGCTGCTGACTTTGAGGAGGGAGGAAGGGGCCATAAGCCAAGGAATGTAGGTAGCCTCTCGAAACTAGGAAAGGCAAAGACACAGATTCTCCACTAAAGCCTTCTGAAGGAGCACAGCCCTGCCAGTACCTTAATTGTCGGTCTCCTGTCCTCCAGAACTGTCAGACAGTAAACTGGTGGTGTTTTAAGCCACTAAGGTGATGATGATTTGTTACAGCACCAATAGCAAACTCATACAAACCCTGATTCATACCAGCCCTTCCTTGTTCCCCGCTATCAATGCCTTCACGCAGGCGACCTCTTTTCCCTCAGCAGGACCACACCTCCTCCTTTTTAGAGTCTGTTCTTTCCTCTCTGTCGGAAGTCTCAACTCTCTTTCTGCCCAGCCCTCCTCCAGAGAACTGTCCGTCCTTGTTTTAAGAGAAGGGCCCCTAGTCAACCACATAGTTCCAGGAGAAGCCCCCTCCGTCAGAGTCCCCTGCCCTGCCTCATGGACGGGCACATGACGCAGCTGATACAATCAGAGTCCTGCGCCAGGATGTTTCGCATTGGAAGTAAATGGAGGGCAGCAGGTATGCTGGTTGCTGACCATGACTCAGCTATGAAGAAAACAAAAGTTTACAATGGAAGATAATGACAGTGACATTCAGAGAAAGATAGAGTAGACAGAGCCTACCTGGCATGCCAGCCCAGCTGCCCAAATCCTTACATATTTTTCTATTGTGTTTCTTGTCTTTTTCTTCTTGATTATCAGGAGATCCTTGTATAGTCTAGTCCAGGAATGTCCAAACTGTGGCCCGCGGGCCAACTGCGGCCCGCAATCCATTGTTAATTGGCCCACAGCAAATTCCAAAAATATATTTAGTTTACTTAAATAAACCAGGTGAGGCAACACGTACTTCACCTCGAGTGAGTGGCCCGGCTGTTTGTGCATTTTACCGCATGTGGCCCTTGGTGAAAAACGTTGAAAAAAGTTTGGACACCCCTGGTCTAGTCAGTCTTAGACATTGCAAACATCTCACAATCTGTCATTCCTTTTGCCTTAAACATTCTTCTTTGCTATTAAAGTAGATAAATCTTTTTTTAGTGGGTATTCTCCTGATATATCTTCTTTTGTCTTTTGATTTTCAACCTGTGCTTTTAAAGAGCATGTAACTATGTTCTCTCTCTCTCTCCTGAATTATTATTTAGTTATAAAATTTGAATTTGGTGGGAATTTTCTCTTAGCATTTGAAAATTATTCCGTTATTTTCTAGTATCTATTATTTATATTGAGAAGCCTCTTGATGGTCTAATTCTTGATTCTTATAAGTAATCTATAATTTCAGTTTAGCAACTCTTAAAATTTTTCTGTCTTTACTGTTCTGCAGTTTCAATATATGTGTAGGTGTGCTTTTTTTTTAGTAAATTCCTGTCAGACTGACCCTGCTGTCCTTATGTCGAGGTATCATGTTTTATGAATTCTAGAAATTCTCTGTCATTTCCTTCAATATTGTCTGTCACCTATTCATTCTACTCTCTTCCTTGGTATTCACTTCAGACTCACCCTGGACTTGCACCTTACTGTCTCCACATCTCTGAACCTGTCTTTCATAGTCTCTACTTTATTCCTCTGTGCTGCATTCAGGGTGACTTCTTCAACCCAATCTTACACTTACTAATTATCATTTAGTGCAGATGTGATTAAGTTAAAGATTTCAAAATTGGGAAATTATCTAATTTATTATTTAACAGCTCACTGTATCTAATATGCTATTTAACCATTCTCTGAGATTTTACTTTCTTTATCAATATTTTTCATTTCTGGAATTCCCATGCATCTCTCAAATCTGTGTGTTCCTTTTTCATAGTGTTTGTTCTTTCCTGGTGTTTCCTATTTCTTCTTGCACCTCTCTAAACATTTTCATACATTTTTATAGACTCTTTCAGAAAGTCCCATTATCTCAAAATCTTGGGGGTGCTAATCTCCCTCATTTTGCCGCCTGTTGCCTATGGTGGATCGTTTCCTTGTGTGACTTTTTGTTGTAAGCTCCTCCTCCATAAGCATGGTCTTCTCTTGGGGATTCTGGCTATTCTGGATTGGGGAATTATTCCTCCAGAGTGGTTTTACTCTTGTGTCTACCAGATGGCGGTTATCACTGTCCTAGAAACCATTTTTATGCTAATTTATTTGCTTAGAGATTCCCACACCACATAGATAGTACAAATTCTGTTTCCAATTCCACATGGCACAGACTTGGGGTTTTGATTGCTTAGAGGAATTATTTCACCCAGAGTGTGAACAATAAGCCTCTTTGCTGTCCCTAGGATGGTGGGTAGAGTTTTATTAGTTCCCTTTTCACCAAGGGATCCTGCTTTATGCATGAGCCTGAGTGCTAACTCCCCATGTCATCTTTGGTACCTGTGTGATTACTAACACCCAGTCGCCATTAGGAGTTTCTTTACTGGCCCTGTCAAACCTCACATGTTTTCCCCCTTTTACCCCTGCAGGGTCAGCTGGTATACTCATTGTTTTGGTGTTCAACTCACTCTTCATTTCTTGCACCTAAATATTTCACCTTTTTTTTATTGCAAGCTCAGCTATGTACGAGTATTTAAATATTTGGTGGTGTTCTATTTAACGCAGCATTCCTGGGTATTTGTAGGAGGGTCCCATGTTATGTGAACCTGTCATGTTGATGGAAACCATAATTCACTACAGTTTTTTATAATCCATTTTATCCCAACTAACCAGAGCCTTTGGAGATCTGAACCTTGTCTGATTCACGGTTGCGTTCCCCATGCAGAGGTTATATATCAGATGCATGAAGGTGACTTGTTAGAATTCCAAGTCCACGGACCCATACGTATTATATTAAGCAGAATCCACTTCTGTCTCTACTCTTTTCTCCCTCATTAAACCCAGTTCTTTTCCCTCCTGTTTGACACATTGTGTAACTTTGCATGTATTTGTGCATCTGCTCACTGTTTGAATGTCTCAACAGGGCATAGCCCACTCTGTTTTGTTCATTATTATATCTCTAGTGGTTGATAGTAGGTGATCAATAATTACGTGCTACATGAATGAATGACTGAGTCTCATGCATACATTCTGACACCATTCCTGGCCTCAGTGTTCTGAAACCCCTGGTGTTTACAACACTAAGAGAGTGCCGCCTTGCAAATAGTGGGTGGTCAATCAAGGCTCACGAAATGACTGGGTGAAAGCACACTCAGGGACGTCCCCAATCTTCCCCGGTGCAAACGTCTAGGCTCCGGAACAGACCCCAGGCGGCACTTAGCAGGTCCTGTCCCAGGCTCTGTTTTCACCACCTCCCCACCATCCCAGCAGGCCCCCTCTTCCTACGTGCCATGGAGCCGATCAGATACACTCACTTCCCTAAGATGTTTGGCCAACCCTCAGGGCTGGATTCCCAAGCTCTGAGCCAGCCCCTGGGAATGGGCACCTGCTCAGGGAGGGCTTCCTGGACACAAACGCCTCTCATTCTTTGCAGAAAAGAGTGTTGCCTCTCTTTAAGAGGGAAGTGTTGCTATCTGACTTTCCCTCCGTCACTAGGGAGCCGTAAGACTCAAAGGTGATACTAAATATAAAAACTCAGTGGGAAGAGTGATGGGCACTGCAGGAACGGTCCTTCCAGACAACCCCATGCCCCTGGCTACTTTCCTGGCCGCATCCTTGGTCCTTCCTCAGGGACCTGCCACATCCCACTTTACATTGCCTTTCATATACCACAATGAGACACCTTGTTGCATCCAGCAAAGAGGGTGTGAGAGTTGTCACAGACATTAGGGCTTTCTAATTGACAGGTCTATAGGACATGTTTACGGTAGAAAAATGGAAAGCATCGAATGTCACAAAGAAGAAAAACAAAACCATTTATAGGCTTCCAACACAGAGAACTATCTCTGTTTAGATACACCCTCTTCAAGTCTTCTTGTGACTTAAAAAATTGGATCATCTCTACATACGGTTGTCCGTCCTGTCGCCTCTATTTAACATGAGAGAATGAACCCTTCCCCCATTGAGAATATTCTCAGCAAAACTTTAAAAGATGATTTGTAAATATTCCATTGATGGATGTCCCATCATTTATTTATTGCCTTTCCACTTGTTAGATATACAAGTCGTTTCCTCATTATAAGTTTCTGAGCAGATGAGTTACAGGATAAAACATCGTTCATCTCACTGGGTTTCCATTTATTCTTTCAGGAAGTGTTCCGAAGCCACTTGATTGCCACCCTCACCCCATGCCAGGTACCTGGTCTAAATGCTTGTGTGCTGTATAGCTGGCTTATGGGTCAAGACGTATGACCACACAGGTGAGGGAACATGCAACAAGAGAGGAAAACTGAGGATCAAAGACTTTCAGGGCCACCATGGTCAAATTTCACTTGAGAAAATAAAACAATAGATAGAAATAGGCAGCCCTGCCTGTGACTGTTGGTATGAAGAACCGAAGTCGCAGTTCAGCTACTACTGTCTCAGCTGTTTGGGGTTGTGGTGGAATGCAGGGAGCAGCCATAGAGGAGTCTTAAGACAGAGTCCCCAAATCCCAGCTGTGTCATTGTGCAATGTGGCAATTATCATGAGCTGCCTCCTAATTTCCTCCACTATAAAATGTGGACAGTACGCACCTTGCAGCACGGGAGACAGGGTTTATTCAGAGAGCGTTTCTGAAAGGATCTGACCTTGTCTACTTTTTATTTCATTAAATCTGGCACGTAATGAATACCCCGCCATGCATATGCGTTCACAACTAAATATCCATATGTCCCCATATATTTTACCATATAGATGTGTGTCCTAATAAAATTCATCCATCTTTGAGATGATAGCTCAAAAAACCTTAATTGCTGCTTATGTGTTGGTGCTGAGGGTAGGAATTCTGAATATTTGTGACTGTAAGGCAATTTGCACAGGCTTGATGAATGCCTGTCCCCACTCCCGGTTAATTTTACATGTCTATATGTTAAATTTCCATGTTGAGTCAGTTGGCCCGTGATTTCCTGGGACACTGAGTATGAAGAAGAAGGAAGCTTGAGCTGCAGCGAACCCAGGAGGACAGCTTTCTGACAGCAAGGGCTATTGGCTAATGAAATGGACAACCAGAAGGCCCTGTAGACTCACCTTCCAAGTCCATGACAAGTTCCAGGGGTGGAGGTGGCCCAATAGACAAGGCTGGTTCTACACTGATTTGTCTCTGGCAGTCTGGGTTGGATGGGATGTGTGGGGTGCAGTTCTGGGGTACAGGCTGGATCTACGGGTATGTGCCCACTAGCATGTGGCCAGATGCCCTCTGTCAGGGTTTCTGCTGGGCCTTCTGATGATCAAGGCAGGGAATGTGATCCCCAGTCAGCCCCTCGTCTACTTCCCTCAGTGAGATGTCATCCAGCTAGAGGCTGGAGGTTGAACTCAAGGACCTGTCCAGGGCTCTTCCAGACGTGGCATGGACACTCCATGAAAGCTCCTGTCGGGGCAAAGTGAGAGCTGAGAGCGGTGAGAACAGAGGAAGATGGGGCTGAGAAGGAAGAGTGTGAGAGATGGATGGGAGCGAGCCTTGAAGTCCATGAGGGCATCACAAATTTGCAGGGCCTGGTGGGTGGGGATCCCCATCATGGGAAGGCCTCTGCTGGTTCCAGGAAACCCTGGGCTTGCCAGCCTCCACAAAGCCTGAGGCCTCCTTGTGAGTGATGACCAAGCTCCTTGCAGCGACCAGAACCAGCAAGGAAACCTTTGTGATCTGGGACTACAGGAGGCTGCAGCCACACGTGCCTCTCAGCAATACCTCCCTTCAGAGCCTGGTTCGGCTTTTAGAGGAGGTTGGCTCAGATGCCTGGCTTTCTATTTCCACCCTGCCAAGCAGCTCCTTAGTTAGAGGGACCTGTGAGATTGAGGAGACTGCTTTCTACTAGAAATAGTGAGGAGAGTGACCAGAAGAGGGGGTTCTGCTAGCTTTACTCGGGAATATCCATGGAAGGGGAGGGGTAGATTTCAGCTCAGCATAGGAGAGACTTGCTAAAAGCCTGTGGTGCTAAGAAAAAAAGGTGCTGGGCTTGCTTTGACATGTAGTGAGTTCTCCATCACGGGGGCTGTGCAAGCAGAGGCAAAGACATCATCACAAAGAGGATTCTTGTCTTTTTGAGCAGATGAGCTTTCTCATCACTTTCCATTCTGAAATACAATAATTCTATAAGCCCGGAAGCACCATTTTTCTATAGCTCAGTTTTGTCATCATTTGTATAGATCATATACAACAAAAAGTTTCAAATGCCACAAAAATCACGACGAGCAATGCAGGCAGGCCTGGGGGAAGAATATCCCGCACAAACAAGGGGGAGAAATGGGCCTTAGCCCAGCTCCAGGCCTCCTAGCTCTCCCTCATCTTCTCTCAGGAGGCTTCCGTTTCCTCCTGCCACGGACCCTGGAGGTTTGTTCCTCTGCCTGGGCACCATCCTGACCCTCCATCAGTGCCTCCCCTGCCCCACCGTCAGTGGGTGGAAGTCCATTCTTGTAAAATGCCCCAGCAAAGGAGGCAGCAGGGTGACCAACTTGTCCCAATCTGCCCAGAACTTTCCATTCTTAAACCGAAAGTCCTGTGTCCCAGGAACTCCTCAGTCCTGGGACAATCAAAGCAGTTGTCACACTGGGAAGCAGGAAACTTTCAGGCAATTGTTTCGTGGAAGTTTGGGGGCCTCTCAAGGAGCCAGGTGCCAACAGTGACACCTTAGGTAAAGAGCCTCACACGGGAGACACTGAGTAAAGGCTACTGCACGTGTGACGCTCTGGTACCAACGCTCAGCTCTCAGACACTTCTGTCAAGTGCACTGTGAATCAGAGGCAAAGCAGGAAGGTTTCAAAGGGCCGGAGGCACCAGGCAGGAATTACTTGTCAAACAGACTGAGAAAGTAGTCAATTTCCTGCCATCTCTCTGGCAGCCAACTGGGCAGGACAAGTGTGACTCTAGAAGCCTGCTGTCCTCCCTACCCCTCTCTTCTGCCCCTGTGCCTTTTCCCCAGGCCCACAGGGGCCTTACTATGTTCCCTAGCCGGCTCCTCTCCTGGGGTGTCCCACAGGGTTCAGCCTAGGAGTTGTCTGGCCTCCACACCCCACACCTGTCCCACTTAAACTTTCTAGGTACCGTTCCCTCTCCACCCAACAAGCTGGCTGGGTGAACTAACCGGAGGAACTAGTTCTGACTTGAGATCTGCCTGGGTTGTGTTTCCCAAACTCAGTAAGCTCCACCTGGGAGTCACATCTGGGAGACACGAGCTACCCATGCATTGCCTCCTGGAGTACTGGTGTGACTCCAAGGTTTGAGGGAAAAGACAACAAACTACTTGGAAGCATAAAGAGATTGTGGAAGAAGTATAAACGTCACTTGATTTTCAGATAAAACATAAAAGGTCACAGAAACGTAATAGTCCTGGTTAGGCAAGCCAGCACTGCAGACACCTTCCTTTATCCCCTTATCCTACCCCCATGTGGAAACCTAGTCACTCCCTTCTAGAATTCAGAGCATCGTGGTGGGACAGTCTGACAAACATTAGCTTACCGTAGCCCTCCCTGATGACATCTGCCTTTGAACTGAGGCCTGCTATGCTGTCGGCCAGCACCTCCCAAGGGTGTTGGAAGGAACACTGTTCAGAACATAAACAGGTATTACTGATGTTTAGATAAACAAAATGAGACGTGTCATCAGGACTCCCAGGTTCCTACAGGTATACACTTCATCTCTGAGAAAGGGTTCGTTTGCTGACATCTCTTGAGGCAGCGGGGCAGCTCTGTGAAGCTCGGTGCCAATGCTGAGCAGACTGAGTGTCCCAAAGGCCACAAGCCCTGGGCTTACTGCTCTGGGCTGGTGCCCCCAGCTGTGCCAGAGCCTCCAGCATTTCCCCCCGGGTCTCCTTAGAATTTCTGTTCAAAGATGCCAGGAAGGCAGCTTGGAAAGAGGGCTGCTCAGCGAATAGTATCATCCCATCCTTCAATGCCGCAGTGGAGTCTGAGATGCCCTGCCCTGGTTTCATTCCCCACCCCTGATCAAATTTAATCCACCCCAAAAAGTAAGACACACCAAAGGAATCAAGGTCCTCTAAACCGAGAGAGACACCCGGGGATTGATCAAAGACAACCCAGCCAGCCCGCACCCTCTGCTTTCACCAGGTTTCATAACAGGTCTCCCAGCTACAGTCAGACCCAACTGGCCCTGCTCCTAGTCTCATCTCAATCAGCAATGTAACAGCATGAGATGAGAATCTGAGAATTTGAACGAACCTCAGAGATCATTGAGCTCAGGCCCAAAAGTTCACGGATAAGAGATTCCAGAACTGAGAGGCATTTGGAGGCCATGGAAAGAAGGGATATGAGGAATGAGATGACCCTGGGCGGGAATTCCTGCTTCGCCATTTAATGGACGTGTGGTCTTGGATGAGCCTCGGTTTCCTTACGTGTGAAATGGAGGTGCTAATACCCCCCTTGCAGGGCTGTCACATAGAAGAGAAAGAGTTTAGGAACACAGACTTAAAACTCAAGTTTAAGGGAAAAGATAAGCATTCAGTGAAGTCCAAAAGAAAAGCTGGAGCACATATATGCGTGAAATCCCATCCGGTTACTAAAAGTGAGCTTTAAATCTGTCCCTAAATCTTCCTAAAAAGTAAAGTAGGAGGGAAACTAAATGGGTTATAAAATTGGGCATCTATAAGATAAACACATACCATGGCAGAACAAAAATCAAGCTTTTACCTGATTTCAAGACTTGCTATGTGACTACAGGCAGTGTGGTATTGGCAGAGAGATGCACACAAATATCAGTGAAGCAGAATAGAAAACCCAGAATAGACTCAAACAAATAACTGCCAACTGATTTTCAACAAAGTTGCAAAGACAACTCAATAAAGAAAGGATAATCTTTTCAACAAACGGTACAGGAGCAATTGGATAACCACAGGCAAAAAAAATAAAAATAAAAATAACCTTGACCTAAACCTCACACCCCTACAAAAATTAACTCAAAGTAGATCACAGATTTACTCGTAAATGCAAAATTATAAAACTGTTAGGTGAAAACCTTCAGGGACCGGGTTCGTTGAAGAGTTCTTAGACCTCACACCAAAAGCGGGATCCAAAAAATAAAAAGATTAATAAATTAGACTTCATCAGAATCCAAAATGTGAAAGACACGGTTAAGAGCATGAAAAGGTACTGACTGGGAGAAAACATTTGCAAAACACATGCCTAACAAAGGACTTGTATCTTACAAAGAACTCTCAAAACAACAGTAAAAAAATCCAATTAGAAAATGGACAACATATTATAAGTAGACATTTTATTGAAGAGGATAGACACATGGCAAGCAAACACATGAAAAGATATTCAGCATCACTTGTCATTAGGGGGATGCAAATTCAGACCATGATGAGATGTCATACCTATTAGAATCGCTAAAATAAAAAGTTGTCACAACACCAAATGCTGGCAAGAATGCAGAGAAACGTCATCTCTCATATAGTGCTGGTGAAAATATAAAATGGTATGAAATCATGGTATACTCTGGAAATAATTTGGCAGTTTCTTTAAAAAATCAACGTGCAGCTACCACAAGGCCCAGCAAATGTGCTCTAGGACATTAACTCCAGAGAAATAAAAATTTATGTCCACGTGAAAACCTGTACATGGCTGTTCACAGCAACTTTATTTGTAATAGCCTCAAACTGGAAGCAACGCAAAGGTCCTTCAAATAGGTGATTGGTTAGACAAAGTGTGGTACATCAATGCCATGGAATACTACTCAGCAATAAAGAGGAACAAACTATTGATGCATGCAACAACCTGGATGGATCTCAAGGGCATTACGCTGAATGAAAAAAAGCCAATCTCAAAAGGCACACATTGCATAATTCCATGTCTATAACATTCACAAAATGACACAATGATAGCGATAGAGAACAGAATAGTGGTTGTGGAAGGTTAGGGGCGATAGCCAGAAAGGAATGGGTCTGACTATACAGGAGTAGCACGACGGAGATCATCGTGGTGATGCAATAGTTCTGTGTCTTGAAGCAGTGGGTGGTGGTTCCATGAATCTCTACGTGTGATAAAACAGCATGGAAATACACACCACATTATAGGAATGCCTATTTCCTGCTTTTGGTACTATACTGTAGTTATGTAAGATGGAACCATCGGGAGAAACTGGGTAAAGGCTCCACGGGACCTCTCAGTACCATTTTTTTCCTATGAATCTATAATTGTTCCAACACAAGAAGTTTTTTTAAAAAAAAACTCAAAGTAAATCAAGCTTTGTCTGGTACTAGGAACTCAGCTTTCTGCCATGTTCCCTCCTAAGGGGACTAAGTATTGTAGTGGCAACCCACCTGCGCTTGTCCTGTGGGGTACAGGCGGTGTAAATTCACACAGCTATTTCTTTACATTCTTCCTCAACAGAAACTGAGAGTGCAATGCCCAAGTACATGTCTGAGAACTTACGACATAGAATGAGGGCCAAACTGGCCCAGCCCCACACAGGTCGTCTGACGGGCCCATGTGTCTGGGCGTACCCTTGGCTTCTCGGCTCCACCATTACCATCTCTCTGGCTTTGGCATGTTCCTGAGGCTCTCTGCGGGCCAGTGCCTCCACAGGCAGAAAGGGGGGTGAAGTAAGGGCTGGAGGTGGTGAAAAACACAGGACAGGATAAAACCAAGCAAGGGTGAAAGAGTGACAAGGAGAGGCAAGGCCTGGACGTGGGGAGCCACCCACATTCTTCTGCTTGGACCATGACCTGTTTCACAAACAGAGCAGAAGAAGGTGAGGGGAAGCCATCCCAACAGCTAGGTCTCCCAGAACGGAAAGAAAAGTAGTCACTGTCATAGATAAAAGAGAACGATCAAAAAGAGAAGAAACGAGCTATCGATATTGTTCGACATAAACTGCTCTTCCATTTGTTCTATGGCAGCACAGGTCACAAAGTCATCATCAGGAGAGAAGAAGGAAAGCTAAGACAGGCTCTGAGCATCATCACAGGAGGAAAAGATCTGAGTGACTTGTGACTCCCCACCCTACCCCAGCGGTTCCCATTGTTCTCCCTGCCAACAGCCTCAAGTGTCACAAGGTAGGAACAGACACCAGGAAAACAGAAATACTGTCCTCAGTGTCACAGAAACACCACCTCTGAGGAAGAGTGAGCATGTCATAACCCATGGGGATTCTTTGGCCCCAGGGATTGTATTGAGATCGTGTTCCTGAGATGAAGCCCTTTCCTCTGGAAAATGAGAGGTTAAACCCAAGATGCCTCCTTGTGGTTGGGACTCAAGGGCCTCTGGAAGTTGTGATCACAGGGCAGGACAAGTACCTCTCCCTCATTTTGGGGCCTCTCTCCCATGTCAGAGGTCACTGGGGCAACTCAGGCCAAGCTGTGAGATTTGTCTATTCCTTCCCTCCTACTGCTCTTCCCTAGCTCTCCACCCCCACAGGACTTTCCCCACTGACTGGATATACATTGTTCCACTGCACCAGGGCCCTGGGTGTGTAAGTACCTGAAATTTGGGCAGCAGTAACCAATGGATCATTCCTTTTATAAAATAACCCCAGTCTGGCCCCCAAAGTCTCATTTTAAGGAGAAACAGATCCTGTGAGACTTCCAGGATAAGTTAACCACAAAGGCTCCCCCTTACCTCCCCCCCCCCTCACCCATAATCAGTGAAAGAACCTGTTTTTAATTTAGAGTTTTAGAGTTCTGGATGCTGACCTGCTCTCTCTGACAATGATTGGTGAGCCGGTCCTCTACCCCTTAAGAATCCTGTAAGCCAGAGGCAATGGAGACTGTCTCTAGATTAATTAGGATTATACGTATTTACTGCTGCAAGAGGAGGTAAAAAAAACTCACCCCGAGAGTGAGAGTCCCAGGTTTTTTAGATAACAGTTAAGCAGAATGAAAGGGCATGAGCCTGTTAGTAACTGGGAGCAGCCATGCTTTAGCCACTGCAGCGCCCCCTGGTCATGGCTGGGATGTGTGTGTCACCAGGGCCCGGAGGAAGCCCTGAGCACTGGGAACAGGCACACCCGTGGTATCCCCACGTGCTAACCCACAGTAGAGTAGCACTGTGTGATGGTGAGGGCCGGGTTGCACAGCCCTGAGGGTCTCCAGCTCTGGAGTCTCATGTACCCAGTCCCTCTGTACTCCTCCCACCCACCCCTTTCTGGCTACGTCTCTACACACAAGAGACCAGCATCACTAGGCCTCGTTTTCCTCATCCTTAATGCGGACAGTAATAGTATCCACTTGATAGGGTTGTAATGAGGCTTCAATATGGGTAAAATAGTTGTAGTTCTCGGTACATTCAGACAGCTCCATTACTCTTAGCTACTATTGTTACTATTATTTCGGATGTTATTATTACTAACTGTATTTTATCTTAACTATTAACTGTAGTTGGTGGAACACTCGATCCTAAATGATGTTTGAATGTGCTGTACTGTTCGTTGAGGCAAGAACTAGCCCCACATCGATGCCAATCCCAGAGAGGCCAGCTTCACAAGGCCTCTTCCCACGCCTCGTCCCACATAATCTTTAAGGAGTCCGAGGAAGTGGGAATTGTTCATATTACCCCGGTCTTTCCTGTAAGGACTCTGAGGCCCAGGAAAGATGAGACACGCTTCCCTGTGTCACCTAGTTAGTAAGAGGCTAGAATGGGACTTGGATTTTTGTCCCCTGGCTTCACCCCTTTTCCCTAAGCCATATGGTACGTGGGGTTTTGCAAGAGCGTCATAAAGTCAATTGGTTAGTCTGTCCCAGCAACGAGGAACCTAGAAAAATGATGGGTCTTCAGGTTGGATGTCCCCTGTTTCTCCTCATGTCACACAGGTCGCAAGACATGTATAGCCCCTATCCTACTGGAGGGTGCAGGGCAGTCACCCAGCCTCTCGTTGGGAGGAGGAAATCTTCCTTCAAATACCAAAGCCCCCAAACAGCCAGCAGTGCCCCCTAGAAAAAAAGGCTTAAGTACGTCTAAGGAAATTCCAGACCCCAGATTTGCCTTGAGATATCCAACCTTGTACCTGGTTTCAGGCTGATCAGTGAAGCCAAGTAGAAATCTCTCTCAACTCTGGTTTTAAAATTACTATGGATCAACGAAGGCAATGATTAAGAAAATCTGGTTTTCACAGTTAAGAAAAACTCTTAACTGGTATGAGACTTTAGGAGGCCAATTGGCCTGGGCCCAGGCCTCAGCACGTGTAACTAAATCATCAACATGTGATGTATTGTCTTATTTTTACAGATCTTCAAAGAAACTGCTGCCATAAACTCATTTATTTAAGGACCCAGGGAAGGGTCTAAGTGGACCAATCTCATTCGGGGTTACCCTATTTTATTCTGTGACGAGCCATCTCTCCTGCCTTTCTTGGTGAAAATAGAGGAAGTTGCCCCCACTCTGGCTCCCTCCTGGGACCCTCTCTTTTCAGACCACCAAAGGCTTGCCCCCCACTCTTCCCTCCCAATTCCTAATTCATAAACACCAAAATTTCCACAATTCTTTGCTGAAACTTCTCCCAGTCTCTTTTAAATAAATGGTGGGACCAAAACCACACACTGTTTTCCTCCAGGTCTGGCCAAAGGTGAGGAGATTTGAGGATTATCTTAAATTGTCTCAAAATTTCTGTCTTAATGATATCCAACCATGCCATCAATTTAGCCTTTACTCATGAGGCTGGGGAGAGAGCAGAAGCAGGCGTGGGGATCCCAGTTCCACTGCTAACAATATGAGGAAGTATATAGGTGGGATCCACTGTGCTCTCCAGATGCCTTCACATACCCAGCCCACAGACACCCCCATTCTCCTGCTCTGTGTTCTGTGTTCACCTTATTCGCTGCTCAGGAAGCTTTACCTAGCCCCATCTGATTGTATGGTTGTCGGAAAAACCTCTCTGCGCAATAATCTCCACCGTGACCCCAAGGAGCCTTGATACGGGTTCTGCAACTTCCCACACCCTCACCACAGCAGCTGTGCCCCCTCAGAAGGTGCATTCTCAGTTGCTGTGACCAGCTTGGATGCACGAAAAAGCCTGAGTGTGGATTCAACCATTCTGGGTCCTCCTAGACATGTGAGGGAGGGGAAAGCATTCCTGACCCCCTGGAGAAGAGTGTCCTCACCATACAGCTGCCTACGCCCCAGTCTTCTCTTCACCCACTCCCCAGAACTTGCCTAGCCCTTACTGAACAGACTATGAGAACCCACTGCTTTTTTGAGGCCATTTCCAGACCAGGAAGGCTGGTCCAAACTCACAAAATTGGTCACCAGCCTCTGGGGAATTCTGAGCATTGCAGGCAGGGAGGTAGCAGAGCCTCTACGTTGCTGCTTTTGGGGAAGAGGAAAGGCTGGAGAAGGAGAACATCCCTTCCACCACCCAGCTCAGCTGAGTTTGAGTCTGAGCTCCTTCATCTCAGAGGCACCCCAGCCTTCCCTGCCAGGGCCCCAGATTCCACACCTCCAAGCCCACCGCCATAACGAAGCAACTGCCGGCAGGAGAATGAAAAAGTGCCCCGCGAGATGTTCTTTTTCAATCAAAAAACAAGACAACTCCCTGTGCTAGTGCCAGGACTATCGGAATCGAATTGGCCAGATAGGCAGGTACTTTCATTGTCCTGTTTCTTACACTAACGAGGGCGAGTGAGCGCGCGCGCCACACGCACACACACTCCTAGCACTCTCACGCCTGCCCAAGCGTCCCGTCGCCAGCGGTGGCAGCCCCGGGGGATGCGTCCCGAGGCGCTCCACCGAGGGCGCAGCAGGGAGCCCCGCGCCTCCAGCGCCTCCTGGGCTTCGCAGCACCGACACCCGGGGTCCCGTGGAAAGTGCGCCCGGCGCGGCTCGCGCTCGGACAGTCCCGGGTGGTCTGCTCACCTTAATGTTGCTGAAGATGGAGCGGGACCAGCGGCCGGCTCGGCCAGAGGAGGCGCCGCTGCCCTGGCGCGCGCCCGGCTTGGGCAGGAGCCCCATGGTGGCCGGCAGCCGCGAGGCCCGCGCGGGGAGAGGCGACGGCAGCTGCGCGGGGCGGCGTCCCTTCCAGCCCGTCCGGGTGTTGACGGCAGGGTCCGCAGCGGGAGGCCGGGCAAGCAGGGTCGTCGCGCTGGTGCGGCCGGGCCGGTGGGTGGCGCGCGTGGCCGCGGTGGCCTGAGGCAGCGCGCTGCGCAGAGACTGAGCCAGAGAGTGCGCGCCCAGAAGTTTTATAAGTGGCCGCCGCCGCCAATGATGAAACGCGGCCTTTCCCCTCCCTCTTCTCGGGTGTCTGAGGCACTGCGGGCCCCCGCCCCCGCGCCCGCCGCGGCTGCCCCCTAGGACAGGTGTGACGCGGGTGCCCGCAGCGCTCCACCTCGTTCCCGGCCCAGGGTTGTGGCTCGGCTCCTGGAGCGCAGTTTGGACCCGCCGGGCTTGACCGCGTTTGTAGAAGGTCCGGCCTGCCGGGAGGGAGTGGGGAGCGCCGGGCCGTGGGGAGGCGAGGCAGCGGCTGGACCGGGCAGGAGGCTGCAGAGGGTGGGGTCACCGGGGGTAATGGAGAAGCGGGGGAGTGGGGAGCGGAAACCGGCTGGCGGGAGACTGAAGGGGACAGGCGAAGGGGTCGGTCAGAAGGGGTACAGGAGAAGGAGGAGGACAGAGGGGTGCTGGAGGGGCCAACAGGAGCCAGGGGGGTTGGAGGGGAGCCGGGGTTTCTAGAGGAGTGGGGAGCCCCGGAGCCCTTCCCGACGCAGTTGGGAGATTTACAGAGCCAGTCTCTGCTTGTTTGCACTCGCCGAAAGAAAACCTGGGCCCTCAGTTCCGGTGATGGCTCTGAGACTCGCTGAGGCTCTGTTTGTGTCAAGGACTGATTTATATTTAAACTGTTCTTTGCTCTGGAGAGGAGGGCCAGTAACAAGGTGGAGAGGTGGGGGCCACCCCAGGGCTGGGCCCAACTCTCTGGACCTGAGCCAAGGTAAACTGCAGGCGCTGTCAAGTGTCAGCTCAGCTAGGTCTGGCCTGGAGTGCTTCATTAAGGGGGTGGGGGGAGGCCTGGACAAACGGGATGCACCCCACTGACCTCCTTCTCAGGGCTGGAATACAACAGCAACTGTATTTTTTCCCCCAAGATTTGTTTTTCCTCCAGGATTCCCGGTGTAGAGAGGAGAAATGTAAGGCATTTACAGAGAAAAAGAAGATAGTTCTATTAAAAGCAGCTGCAGTAAGAAATCCAGAGGTATTTTTCCAGCTCCCTAATTCCAGTACCCCCTGCAGAGACAACCTCTGCAAGTCCCCCCTACTCCCAGGAAAAGCATGAGCCTACCCTCAATACGCAGGAAATGTTGGCTATGACAAAGGCCTCAGGATGGATGGACCACACCGTTTTCTTATTTCTACCCAAGGCCACATGCCTTTCTAGGCCTAGTCTGGGCTGTCCTGTGTCCTCAGGCTTCTACTCTCTCCCATCTACCTGTGATCCAAAGACCCTGAACACAGAAGCATGTGGTGCAGAAGGAAAAGCCATCTGACAGTGGGTGGCCCCTGGCTACGTCACCCACCCACAGAGTGCAAAGCCTCCAGAAAGAAAGGCTTTCCTGAGTTTTGCTCCAGCCCCAGAGGCAGAGGAGGCATGAAACTATGGGTCACCAGTCTGCCCTTCTAGAGAACTTGAAACACAAGGACGGCTGCCACCACAGAACATTCAATGCAGGCTGGGCACTGGGCTGTAACACCCAGGGTGGATTCTGCCAGGCATTCTGCTGGGCACCCACATGTGTGATGCCACAGAACCTCAGCATGAGCTATAGTTATAGGTACTGTTAGACAATCTGGATTTTACAGATGATGATGCTAGAGGCCAACTGAAAAGAAGTGACTAGAAGACGCACAGCTACTAAGTGATGGAGCTGGAACCTTTGCTGGACTCCAAAGCCCAGATCTGAAGCACTATTCCAGCAGCCTCATTTCACAAGTGAAACCAAGCAGAGACCAGAGAAGGCCAAGGTCACAGGCACATTAGGGCCACCATGGCTGAAGCCTTTTCATCAAACCCTGAGGCCTTGCAGGGGTCCTGTGATGGAATCTCAGGCGTCGGCAGCCTCTCCAACACTCAGCTTGGTAGGGTAGGTAGAAATAAGTAGGAAAAGGAGGGAACTAGCTCCAGTTAGGAGGCCGCTTGCAGCTGCTCCTACTTGGGTCAAGGCTCCTTACAGCTGCTCTCACTTGGGGCACAACCACGTTGCTTGCCCAGCAAGATATTGAGAACAAGACATATCATTAGAAGAAGGAAAAATGCTTGAGAGGGAGAGAAACCGTCCTGCTTATCAAAATATACATCCTGCTTCTCGGGACCACTTTTAATGAGCTTCTCAGATAAATCATGGAAAATTAACAGGTTCACGCTTATGCTCTGAGAAACAACCTTGAGAACCAGAGGGGAGGATGGGACACCTCAGCAGAGAAAGAGAAAAATAACAGAGAGGGAGAAGGGAAGACAATTCTACCCAGAGAATTGTCACACAACGTAAGGAGAGGCTGCTTCCCTCTCTTGGGTCAGCCAGCTCCATATCTTGACGTGTACTCGCTTTTACTAATAAACATCTTGCTGTCCTATGCTCTGTCTCTTGACTGAATTCTTTCCTTCAAGAAGACAAGAGCTGAAGTACAACGTCATTCCCACTAACAGACTCCTCCTGCGCCATTAATCTTGCCCTCTGTCTGCTGTCAGGACACCAGCGTCATCTCCAAAGGAAAGGCCACTTCAGAAATGCTCTTGGACGGTCATCTGCCTTCACCTACCTTTACTAGGCGGAGTTCAGCTAAATACAATGGCAACCCAACCAAAGTGGCTTCAATGAGATTTACTTGTGCGTCGTAATAAGAAGCGGGCTCGTAGCTAGTCCAGGGGTCATGACAAGGCCCCTTTCAGGATTCCTTAGTGTGTGGCTCTCATCCCCACAGCTGGCTCCTGGTCCACCTCCAGCCTCCTCTCCTAATTTCAGGAGGGAAGTGGGAGACAGGAAATAGAAAGGGGCTGTGCTGTGCTCACATCAGGGAAACAAATCTCTTCCATGCATGCTTAGCTACTTTTTGTTACATCTTGTTGGCCCAAACTGGGTCACACAGCTACCCTCCATAAAAGGAAGCTAAGACATGTAGTTAACACTATTGCTGCCTCCTGAACAAAATTGGGGTGCTATTAGGGAAAAGAGAGAAAGGATAGTGTATATTCAACTTTCAGTGTCTGCACATGTAATAACCCATTTCCCCAAAAGCACCTTCAGGGTCTGCTTCCAGACCCTTCCCGGATCCTTTGACTTTAGCACACAGTTCTTAGCACTGTGGAAAACAGAGCACAAGGGCAATCCCTGACTTCAAAGACTCCATGGTCTCTGGTGGGGAGTGGGAAATTAAGCATCGGTGTGATGTAGGAAGAGAGCTGTTGGGCACAACTGGTAACACAGAAGAGGGGCCCTAATATCCTAGGCTGCAGGAAGGCTTCCTGGAGGAGATGACTCTCAAGCATAGCCCTAAAAGGATTAGGGTGAAGGAAAGTAAATCTGCTCTGTGGTTTCAGTCTGGCTGGAGCACGGGGCCCCAGGACAGTGGGAATGTGTGTAGTGAAGAGGCCGGCACACTCAACGGGGCGGTGGTGGGGAGGGGGTGTGGAACCTGGGCTGATTTGCATTTCACAGACCTCTCTCTGGCATTTGGGTAAGGGTGCAATGGGGTAGTCTGTGGAAGGAAACTCGGGAGATACGATGAGGCGATGATTGAGAGAAAGGCCCAGAGATGTTGAAAGGAGAGGGCATCCAGATGTTCGTGAGGGGGAAGTAAGGGACAACTCCCAGGATCTGACTCAGGCAACCTGCTGGCCCCGCCCCCCCAGTGATGTTAACCCCTGCAGAGGGAGGCCAGAAGGAGCTGCGCTACTGGAGGAATGTCGTGCGGCCCCCTGGGCTCATTTTGAGTTCAAATTGCCTGGAGCACACGCAGGTCAAGATGCCCGGTAGGCAGGTGGGTCTGTGGGTCCAGTGCTCAGGGAGACGCTGGACTAGTGACAGAGTCTTCGACACACCACACCGAAGCGGTGGGAATAGATGAGTTTCCCAGTGAGGATGTGTTGAGAAATAGATCTAGGACCTGCCATAGCAACATCCAAGGGTGACACAGAGGATGGAGCCAGCGAAAGAGACAGAGGGGAGAGTCCCCTGTGGAGGGCAGTACACCAGTCGAGAGATGGGAAGTTTGAGAGAGAAGCAGGTCAGAAGCATGTCTAGATTGCTGAGGAGAGAAGATAAGTCCTGAAGATGACCATTGAGCTGACAACGAGCTGGCACTGAGGACCTTGGTGAGAGTGTTTCCAGCAGGTGATGTGTGCAGAGGCCAGACTGTGTGGGGTAAGGGGGAACTGGAAAGGAGAAAGTGCAAACAGAAGCCATCAGCACCTTTCCCGGGGTTGCGGAGGGAAGGAGAAAGAGCAGGAGGAACCAAGCAGCTTCAGGCTTTCCTCTCTGCCAAATTGTCTCCATCTTTCTCAGGTCTCATGCTGGAGCAGTTGCTCATTCACACTTCCGGGCTTTTGCTGATGCTGTTCCCCCCACCCCCACCATGCTGCTTGCCTCAGAGTGCTTGGCAGCCCCTGTGACTACCTGTGCTGAGCCCCCTTAAATGTTTAACTAGAGTAGAAACATTTCTTAGTGGTTCAGATCTGTTAAACACATTATCCACTGTCACTCAGGAAACTGGAGGTCATTATTCCCATTTTACAGATAATAAACTGAGGCTCAAGGCTCTTTCCCTAGCACACTGTTCCTTTCTTTATTATCACAGGTCACAGTGAGACAATAGGTGTGGTGGCCAAGGGTACGGCCCTTATAGTCACACATAGATGCTGACTACCCATTACATCAGCTGTTACCTTAGATGAGCTGCTTAATCTCTCGGATTCTCAGTGCCTTCTCTTAAGATAAAGACATCAATGTCCACCACCCAGGGCTGTTATAAAGTGTGTAGTGAGGTCTCCGTGCTGACGGCTGCACTTGCTGTAGTGGTTGGCGGTATTGATGGTAGTAAGTGTGCTCTGTGTCTCTCCTTCAGCTCAGCTGTGAGATCCCTGGAACCAAGGTTCTGTGGTAATTCTGTGTGTGTCCCTCATCTGGCCCAGCCTACCCTGCTGCTTAAAAACGATTAGATGGAGTTGAACTGAAATAAATTCCAAAAAGACCCAGGGACTGGGGAAGGCCGGTGGTCCTGAGGACTCCAGGCCAGTTGCTAACTCCGTCAACCTCCTGCTGCCTGTGTCCCAGGGCCCAGCCCTTCTGCCTCCTGGAGGCCTCTCATCAGCAGCCTGTCCTCACAAGTGGCTGCCATGAGCCCCTGGGTGTGTTTATCAGCCCTCGGGCCACACTGTCCACTCCTGCAGCAGCTGATGAAGGTTCACTGCCAATTTGGATACTTGAATGTCATCATGGACTAACTCTGGCTGCCTGGCTCCTTGCACACCAATGGGCATGAGGAGTCCCCCAATGACTGTCCCCACTGCCAGGTGGAGGGCACCTCTGCAGCCACGTGCTCCACCACTTTGTCACTGTCACTAGTGAGGCAGCTGGCTCCCCTTGTGGGCCGCCTTGGCTACTAGTTTACAGTCTTGCCTGGCACTGGTGTAATGTTGGTTCATTTAATTCTCAAAACAACCCAACAAGAGAAGTTACTTTTATTAGTGCCATTTTACATTTGGAGAAACTGAGGCACAGAGAGGTAAAATAACTTGTTCAAGGCCACGTGGCTAGTACGTGCTAGAGCCAGGATTCAAACTCTCAGCAGCCAGGTGTAGTCTCAGCATATGGGGCTCTTGCTCACAGACTGAGCCACAGCACGTGGGCAAGTCCAACCCCCCACCCACAGGATGACCCTTTGCGAGTCTGAGGCCCACCTTGGTGCCTCGCCCATCCCTGCCCCTCGGGAACCTCTGCTGCTGGAGTGTTCTCCCTAAATGAGGGTCCGAACACAGCCTGGGTGTGCTGGGGCCCTCCTGGATCCAGTTCCAAAGCCACCCTCCATTCTGCTCTTTACTATGCACATTCCATTCCTGCAGCATGGACCCCATGACTTTCGCTCTTCCACTGTGACCCACGGCCCCACCCTGTACCCCTCCGGCCCCCACATCTCCTTCTCAGGACCTGAGGCTGACTTTGCTGCCCCCACCCCGAGCACCTGCCATGAGGAGAGGGAGCACCTGGTGCTGCAGCACCAGGATGTCCTGCCTCCTGGGACCCCAGCTGCTCTGCATATTACCTGGGGTACCCCAATGCTTGGCACAGGGCAGAGCACACAGTGATGGGATTCCCATGTTCTGCCAGGAAAGGCTGCTCAAGGCCTGGCCGTCCTGTCCCAGCTCCGGGTCTCACCCAGTGGAGGTCACTCACTGCTTTGGCAGGAGGTGAGCAGGGGCAGGAAAAGGAAAACCTCCAACAGGCTTGGCCCCGCACCCCTCCCACAACTGCTTTCTCAGCAGCCACCTCCCTGTGGGTGAGGAGCCCCAGCCTGGCCCCAGCCTCTGCACTCCACCCACCCAGTTCTGGTCAGACCCAGGGGTGCTTATCACAGTTTGTCCTCCTGTGCCGGCTCATCACCACTCCTGTGCGATAATCAGCCACTCCTGGAGAGCTCGGACTTCACCTCCACCTTGGCATCCTGCTGGGGTCACGCAACGCACATTCAGGGGGCACTTATGTTGTCCTTGCCCCTGTGAGGGCCTGGGACCCATTGGGTCCTGTCAGCTGATGTTGCCAAGTCAACAGAAAATCAGTGCTTTTTCTCTTTGCCATGATGCTTGTTTTTCAACCTGGTTAATCATTATATTATACTCTTTCAAAAATAATTTAACTGTGTCTTAATTCTCCCGGGAAAGATAAAAATATTTAGTTCACCATTTATTTCATACCACTCTTTAAATGCTGCTGAATTTTCCATTTTTTTCCTAATTCTTTCCCACAAGCACATTTTTATGTAGAAAAATCACAATAGACTGTTGGTCTCCTTTTTTTTTTTACAATAAACATGATCCACGTTGAGAGGGGCTCATCACTGTCTCTTTGAATGGCTACGTGGGCAACCAGGAGTTATTGAAATCTCCGCTGTGTTGAATGTTGGGGTGTCTCTAATTCCCATCTTTCACACATTGTGAAGGATGCTTAACTTTTTGCCAAAAGTTCTTTGCTTTACGACTGATTGTCAGCGGCGTAATTTGAAGACCTCTAGATATTTTTCTCTGTGTGGTTCAAAATTATGCCTCATGCTGCATTTCCACCACTTTGGCCCTTTCTTTCTCTCCAGTGTCACCCCTCCTGGTGTCTGTAGCGGGAGGCCAGCACCCCAGGAGAAATGGCACGACTCTTCCAGCCCTAGAGCCCACAAGGCACTGAGATCTTTCTGGTCCCCAGTAGCCCACACAAAGCCCTGGAGCTCAGACAGCCAACTTGGGGCTGACTCAAGGATGCCATGCGGTGTGGCTGCCTTGGTCCAAACCTCTGTCCCCCGCCCCAGGTTATGGAGAAGGAACTCAGCACCCAGGGCTGTATGTTAGAGGCCTTGTGTGCGCACCTTCCTGGAGAGAGCGAGATTCCTCACCTGTCCAGTCCAAGGCATTGGACTTCATGATCCCAAATGGAGGTGATCCTCGTGTTCGCTCCCTGCTTTGTCAACTTACCAGCTGTGTGACCTAGGACAAGACCTAGGACAAGTCTCATAGAGCTGTGTGAGGAGCGAGTTGGACTCACAAGTCCTCAGTAAAGGATCACCATTATTACTGTTGTTTTCTCCTAACTCATCCATGTTTCCTCATGGTCCTTTGCTCCTTCCTCAGCTATTCACTGCTTTTCTCCTTCGGAGGCTGCTTTCTCCATGAGAAGGTCTCCCCAAAGGCTTCTGCTTGGTGGAGCCTGGGAGACACTTAATCCAACCCCCCCCCCCAAGGAAGGTGAGTCTGGGGCCAGGGGGTCTGTCACCTGTCATACCAGGCCAGAGGTCGTTGAAGGCATAAAGGGTACAAAGGAGTGACAGAGGGCAGGGGCCAAGCCTGAACCATCCCTAAGCTTAGCTGGAGCCCTGTCCTCCCCTAATGTTAGGGATGGACCTGGGCATCCAGGAGGGGCACTACCGGATGCAGCCCCCTCCCAGGCCCTGTTCTCCTTTCTCCTCCCCCTCTGTGTGCACAGCCCTGGACTTCCACCCCTGGGAGCCCAAGTCCGTGCTGCAGCATGGACACACACACACACACACACACAGCCCTCACAGAGGCTTCCTTAAAGCCCTTTTGGCGTTTCCTGCTCCGAGGTGCCCCTCTCTCCCTCACCTCTCCCTTACCTTGTCCATAGCCCGCATAAGCCCTAACAAGGGAGGCATGTTAGCATCTCTTCCACTTTCTAGCGCTCCTGCACAGCCTGTGTGTTTGATAATCACTCTGGGGCGCCCATATCCGCCTCAGGAGCCCTCTCCCTGGCTCCGGCTCCCAGCTGACCCCTCCTCCCTTCTGGAAAGAATCTCCTCTTTCCTCAGACTTGCTTCTTGATGAGTCCCCTTTTTTCCTCCTTTACTTGTCCAGGTCTGTGGCCTCCTCACTTACTGGAAAGGCCTCTGGCTCTCTGTTTGCTCCCCTCGGCACCCTCAGCACCCACTCCTCAGCTCCCAAGGGTATGCTGAGGCCTGTTTCTCTCTCACTCAGGGAAAGGGAACGGGTGTCCTGCCCTGCGCGGTGCACACACACCCTCCCCACACTGTTTGGACTGACCCGATATCAGGTGGCTTGTGAGCCTTCAGGGCAGGGACCAAGTACAAACACAGGTGCAGATAGCAGGATGCCACCCGCAGGAGACAATGCAGTGGCCCAACTGTCCTAAGAGCCTGCCTCTCCCCACCTCAGGCAGGAGGGACTGGTGGAAATGTGCTTACGACACACATAACCTTACTTCCCAGTTGAACAAAGCTTGGGAGGAGGATGCTGGGAGCTCCCCAGCTCCCAGACCAGACCAGCAGCCAACGATTCCTCTGACAATGACGTCTTCTGCTGCTCTGCCCTCTCCCTGTGTCCCACCCAGAGCTGGCTCTCCCAGGCAGCAGCAGCTCTGCTCTCTCAGCCGTAAACTTTGGGGCCCATAAAGCTGTGTAGGGCCCTTCACTGGGGCCTGAGGTCCCTAACACACCCTGAGGCTGGGGGCAGAAGCAGGGAGAAGCCTGTGTTCACCGAGCACTGAGTCACCTGATGAGGTCACTGCGAGTCAGGCCTCCTCCCTGTTCATGGGTCACAAGGAAGGAGATCCTGGGGGTGTGGCCCCATTGCGGGGATTTCAGTGGAGAATGTTCACAGCTTCCCTGCCCCACCAGCAGGAGACAAGGCTGACAAGGGTGATTAGGGAGGATTCTGAACTGAGGCTGGGGCAACCAGAGCTCTCATTGCTGTGCAGAGACTAAACCTCCCGGGGCTCCCGGCCTCACCTGCTCTGAGAAACTCCCTCCAGCCCCAGGAGTAGGAATGATGGCCCACGAAATAGACTTCTGCTATTGGCCCCTCCTCGAGTCTGTCCCATTCTTTTGGGGTACCACCCCTCCCCACTGTCAGGTTTTGAGTCTAGGAAGGCCGACCTCACTGGGGTGGGAGGGCCTAGGGCCAGGCCGGGCCACTCGGGCCTCCTGCTGGAGCTGTCAAGAGAGCGTGCTCTCTCCTGGGGCTGCCAGCAGTGGGGGCACCTCCGCCAGTGTGGGGGTCTGGGGCATTCTGGGGAGAATCTGCCCCAGGATGTGGCCACCAAAGGAACAAGAATATGGGATGGAGGCCTGTGACCATGTCTTTCAGGCTCTGGGTCCCACTGCGTCTCTGCATCTAGACTTTGCAATTCTGTTAGCCAATAGGTTCTTTTTATGGTTTCGCTTTAGCTGAGCTGGATTCCCTGTTGCTGGCATCTAAAGAGTTCCGACAAATCCAATAAACCAAGATTTCGACAACACCAGGCATTTCAGAGTGACCTCAGAGCCAGGATCTCACTGAACCTCGCAGCTGCCATGCGAGGTGGGTCCGGTTGCTATTACCCGTTTCAAAGAAGAGGAGCTAAGGCTGCAAAGTCAGGGGCTCACCTGTCCTGTGAGATGTTAGTGTGGCCAGGGCCTCTGAACACAGGCCTTCTCCCTCTGCTGACCTCAGGTGTGGAGGCCTCACTTCTGCCCTGCTGGGGTCAGGCCCTGGCTGACGGCCCAACACCTTGGGGAGACGGCCGAGCTGTAAAGAGCCCTGCAAACGTGGAGAAACAGCTTCACGGGTGTGCTCAGCCACTAAATATTAGACTCGTGAAGAATTTGTAATAATGAGGAAAGCACGTACGTCATGAAGTCCAATAAAAAAATCAGACAAATTTATAGAATACACACACACATATATACATATATAAAATACTTGTAATTATGTTTTTCAGAAAGGGGGCACACAGAAATTTTTTAGACTAAAAGACACCACAATGTTGACAAAGATTCTTTTTCCAAGGTGGGAATGTGAGGTGTGTTTTTTTCCATCTTATTTGTCCTACCTCTTTCTCATTTTTATGATAAATATTACTTTATAATGTAGCATATATTATGTAGCTTGGTAAACAAAAAAAAAAAAAAAAAAAAAAAGGAAGGAATCAGTCACACAGCAGTTTTCCATAAGTACCATTTTCAGAACAGAAACCAAATCAATGCTTTACCTGAATGGTGTCAGAGAAGCTGCTCCCGGTCCAGCCCTACCTGGACCTCTGCCCAATTTCACATTCACCCCGTACCCTCATAAGAGCCCTGCTACTTGGAGAACTCACAGCAGACAGCTGCTCCACAGTGGTCCCCTCACAGAGTACACAGTGCTCCATCCTCACCGCAGCTGGTGGGGGAGCTCCAGTCATTCTGCCCTTTTTCACTGGGGGGGGGGGGGGGGGGCGGGGAACTGAGGTTCAGGGAGCCTAAGAACTTGCCCTCGGTCCCAGGGCTAGTGAGGGGCAGAGATGCAAAACCATCTGATTCCCAAGGCAGAGCGATTGGCTGTGTGGGGACACTGCCTCTATTCCCAAGCATTCCTGAGTGACTTGTTTATTTGTCCCTTCCACAAATATTTACCGAGCACCTGCTGTGCACATGACATGATTCTGGTTCACCAAGGAGACACAGAGGAAATATGTGACATCAGCATACTCCAGCAGCTCCTAACACAGCTCAGTAGTCTCTAAGGGGAGTGTGCACACCCCGGGACCATGGGGGCACAGGACCATCCCCAGGGCAGAGGCAGATTATACCACTACTTCTATCTATAGCTATTTTCTGTCTCATCATTTTTCATTTCTCTTTTTATGCATTTATATTCTGCACTATATATTGATATAGCAACATCCACATAAGACACATGACAAATCTTTGATTAGTGTCTAATCGGAAAAGACCCACAAATTTCATTGATGAGTCTATACAAGTGAAAATGTGCATCGGGATGATCAGGAAAGACTTGCAGAGAGGGTGGGACCTGCACTGAGATGGATGGGCCTTGTCCAGGCAGAGACAGGGAAGAGGGCATTGAGGGCAACAAGAGAACATGGCCAACCAAGGCTTGATTTGGGGACGTGCCCTGTTTCCTCCCTCAGTCTCAGAGATTGCAGAGCATCACCTAGCCCGGCCAAGCCTCTGGGCCCCTGTGGTTCTAGCCTGTGCCCACTTAGTCCAGCAGCCAGGTCTCCACGCTGGCCTGGGACATAGCCCCAAGCTCAAGGCCTGGATCCAGATCCTCTGAGCCCTGACCCCCAGGCCCCTCTGTGCTCCCTTGCAGACAAAGCTGCTCCTGCTGCCCGGTCCCTTCTAGCCCCTCCCAGCCCACCCTGAGCCCTGTGTCTATGGTCCCCAACCCCACTTCCTCGGGCCCCGCCCACCTTGCTCCCTCCACCTGCATCCCTGCCCTCAAAGGCCCACTGCTTGTGGCCTCCTGAGCAGAGCTGCTCCTTCTCCAACACCCAGGACCAGGTAGTGCCTGGGGCGTGGGTACGGGGGCTGGCTGGCGGCTTTCTCCTGGGTCCCTGAGGACACTTCCAGGCCTCTGCTCCGGAGCCCTGCCTCTTGTGAGGCTTAATATCCAGCCCAGCGCCCTCAGTCCCTTCCTCATTTCTGTCATCCATCCCTCTGCAGGTCCCTGACCCCATTCTTGAAGGCTGTGGCTGTGACCCAGAGCTTTTCCTCTGGGCCTCCACTCACACCACAGTACCACCCTCCAGTCCCCACCCCCTCCACCCTCCGTCCTTGAACTCCTCCACTTCGGACGCCTTTACCTTTCCGCCACATCTGTCACCTGCACCCACACCGGGTCACCTCCTCCTGGAGCTGCTCCACCTCTGGAACGCCCACATTCTACTCTGGCCTCACTCCAACCTTGCACTTCACAGAGACACACAGCGTTTTAATGCCTTCAATTCTCCCACCTATCTGTCCCCACCTACTTCCACTTCTGGCCTAGAACCCAGAGAAGTCCGTGGAAGGGCTGTCCCTCTTTCTGACTGAGAGTGACCACCCCCCTGGGCTATTCCCTGGGTCCATCCCCTTTCGCTTTTTAGGGCAGTAACTTGCTCCTTCAAATTTCCTCCCTCTCCCCTGCATCTCTCTCTCTCTCCCTCTCTCTCTCTCTCTCCCCCGAACCTCTTCCTTTGGCAAATTTGCTTATGTTTCCACATCTCCACATAGTAATAACAGAGCAACCCTCCACCCTTTGGCTTCCTCTTGCCACTGTCCTGTATTTTGTCCTCTTTTACGGCCAAGCTTCCTGAGATCGTCTGTTTTTCTCGCTTACCATTCATGGCTAAACCACTGCAAACTGGCTTAGAGACCTCAGCATCACAGGCTTGCCCTTGACGAGCTCACCAAGGGCCTATGAACACAGCCCTGGACACCTGGGTCCTGCTCACGGCGGGTGCTCGGCCACAGCCTCGCTCAGTCCCTCCTGGAAGCTCTGTCCCACCAGGTCGCCACAGCGCCCTCCGGCTTCTCCTGCCCCACGCTGCCTGCTTCTCAGGCCCTCACAGCACCCCCACACCACGCGCACCCCTGAAACGCTGCCATGTAGTGCCCTGATCCTCTTCCCACTCATCACCCTGCAACCTTCACTACCACACGTGGCTGCTCGGGACTCACCCCAGCTCTAACCCAGACCCCCTCTGACTTCCAAGCCGTCCACCCAGAGGCGTCCTCACCTCTTACCTGGACAGGCCTCAGGTACCTGGAGCTGAGCTGAGTGCAGCCATCTTTCTCCTCAGACCCCGTGATCCTCCGCTCACCGGTTTCCTATCAACAACAGTTTCTAAGGCAGGAATCTCGGAGTCTTGCTCGACTTCTCTCCCACTCTTCATAGCCAAGCAGCTGCAATGGTAACAATTGGTACTAATGATAATGAGTACGGCACGGTCCATGCTCGGCTAAGAGAACTCAGCCTCTGGATCCAGGCTCGAGTGTCAAGAGTGGGGGGGTCTCACCGTCCAGACAGTGGCGATGTCCCCATCATGGGCATTACGTGACCACATGGCCCCCTCTCTGTACCTCATGCTACCCTCAATCACTCTCTTCTGCTTCTGTCTTTTAAAAACTCCTCTGTCTCCCTAAAGTTCCCACTTTCCCCAGAAGTTAGCAAGTCCTACATTTTCATGCCCTTGTAAACTTCCACAGACTCTGCGCGGGGCGTGAGTCTTGGACGTTTTCTCTTTGTACAAAAGTTTCACTATGGTGGAGGGGAGGAGGCATTTCGATTCCACTGATGGAAGAGGCGAAAAGCTGTCAGAACGTCCTGCAATCTAGTTGCGACTTGCTTCTCCCCACTTCAGTGTGTGTGACGTCTTCAATTATAGCCTATGCAGCTCATGTGCCAATTATGTGAGATTCAGCCCCCTTGCTAGCTTAACTGACCTTACTGTGCCAACAGGTGGTCTTTCCCTTCCCTGACCTTGGTACACCTTGCGACGCCCTCCTTCTTCCACCTGTCCCTAAGAGACAGTGTCCTGCATCCTATGGAAGGCTGGCCCAGGTGGTCTCTATGGGAGCACATCTCAGGTTCCAGTTGCCTCTGCTGCTCTGCCTTCCCCACGACCGAGGGGCTTTACCGAAAGTCGGTGAAGAGAGGGGCCCCTGGGGAGTCCAGAGCCTTGGGTCACTTGATAAACTCCGGGATTTGCTGTTATGTGTAAAGCCTGTGTGACAGCACTGGCCCGGTGCATACTACTACGGGGACGAGCAAAGGAGAAGATCCTTGTGGAGCAGTGGTTCTCACACTTAAGTGTGCGTCGGAAACACAGATCCCTGGGCCCTGCCCTGGAGCTTCTGATGCAGTACGTCTGGGGTGGGGAGACTTTGAGTTTCTAAAAAGTTCCCAGGAGATGCTTGCTGGTCTGGGGACCAGGCTTTAAGAACTACTGTTTTAGAGGAAAGTGCCTCGACCCGAACCCCTCCATGAACACAGCAGGCTCATACCAACATAGGCTACGCCCATCTGAGCTGGAGGGATGGTTTTGGCCCTCCACTGTGGCCCAGGGACTATGGTGAGTCCCTCAACATTGGCTTGTTCATGGGCCTGGACTTACTCTTGGCTCATTTTCCAACTTATTCTTGGTCATTGTCGCTACAGCTGCAGAGCAGAAAATAGGTAACGGTCGTTAATGGTGTTCAGGCAGAGATAGGTAGCAGTGAAGGCCATCAGAGAATGCTCTGCCTGCTCCCAGACTAGGCTCAGACCTTACCGACGGCTGCAGTTTCTCTATGCCCCATCCATGTGTGTTGTAAAAGGACACAAAGCTATGCTTCCATGAAGGCCTAAACATGTTATCAATTACATTTGGAATACTTTCTCAGTTTCCTCTAGCACCCAGCACTCACATTCGGGGCTAAGAGTCAGAAGGACTTGCCACACAGATCAGATGCCAGCCCTGGAGTGGACATGGAGTGAATGTATTTGCTGATATAGGAACATGAGGACAGACCCAACTCTGAGGCCAGCATTGCTCTCCAGGGGCGGAGCCCCAGAGTCGCCCGGCTCCTTCCTCTCTGCCCTCTGTCTGCTTGAAGGACTAAATAAACAGCCTTTACCTTGAGCCCCCTGCCAAATGTCTGCCGTTTCCCACAACCGGCCAGGGCTGATAAAATCTGCACAGGAAGAAGGGGGCTTGTTCTGAAAGGGCTGGCGGGTACTCATGAATGTATGAAGCTTCTGGGGCAGAGGTTGATTTTCTTTGGATGAAGCCTAAAAGTATTTGATATTTTCTTTGGTAAATACTGTAATAAAATGGTACTCACTTCTTTACTGAGACCCAGCTCTGATTCAATCATTCAAAACAGCGACACTTTCAGAAAGCCTGTGGACTGGTGCTGGATCATTGCTGGCAATCAAATGATGCTCAATAAATATTTGTTGAATGAATGAATGAATGCATTTACTCCAGGATAATCTGTCCATTCCAGAAGATTTGATGCGATCCTGGCTACTCTTATCTAAACTGAGCTTTTCCTGTTTCTTTTAATCCTTCCCTCGTTAAAGTTCTCAGATGGGGCTTAAAACAAAACCTCTTCCATCCTGCAGCTGGCTGCCCAGGAACAATAGAGTGGTCACTCAGCGACACACAAATGAACTTCCCCAATTACAGGTTCCCTGCCCACTCATCCAACCCAGGCCTCCCCTCCACTGGCCCTACTCCAGAATGGGCCCCCAACCACCCTCTGATGGCCCCCAACTGGATATAAGGGCTGCTTTGTCTTCTCTGGAGATTTAATGCTCCAGTACCACAAGGGCAGGTGTCCGCTGATTACTGTGAGGGTTTCCTCCCCTTGCAGATTCCCCATCAAGCAATACTCCCAGTTTCCAGGCCTCAGGAGATTGGGGGCCTGAAAGGAGGACTAAAGAACAAAGAAGAGCAAGGGATGGGGACAGGGGTCAATAAAAGGCAGATGAAAGATTTTTTTAAAGAACGGATTTGGTCGCCAATATGTAAAACAAACCTGCCTTGCAGAGCCAAGAGTTGGGAAGATCCCCTCAAATATCTGCTTCTTTGCGTGCCTCGCAGACTATCAGTACCAGATCCACACCAATGTAGGCAGAGGCCCTTCAATTAAGGAACTCACAGTCTCGCTGGGCGGACAAAGCCATCTGAATAATGTGATGCCCTCAAACATCGGCTTCTTTTCATGCCTTGCGGCGCAGGTTAAAGAAATCATTCTACAGTGTACGTGGTATAATAAATGATTATTGTTGAGTTTGGTGTCACGTTTTTCTAGTTTTGAATAAATATGAAAAAAATTCATAACCGATTATAAAAACACTGACGTTCTATACCTAAAATCATGTCAAGTACCCTCCGTGGAATGTGCTCCTGTTGAGAGGGAATATTGTCCCAGGTCCCTGGCCCTGGAGGGATCCCCATGTGTTGCTCCAGCAGATGCCTGCTGTTCCCTCCGTCCAGCCAAGCAGGGCACAGCTCTTGCTAGATGGGGTTAGACAGTGTAACCTATCTAGGCCACATGGCCCAAAGTCACAGTCCCACGTTTATCTCTCAGATATCAAAGTGACTTCTTGGAGCAGAGCTCCTGAGAGCAGAGCAAGCAGGAAGTCTGTTCATCTAGCCTACGGAGGCCGGGATCTGCCTGCTGCTCTCCTGTCTTGGCCCTTTGCCTGCACAAATAAAAGACAGTGCAACTCCTCTCTTTCCCACTGGTGTTTTCAACATCTGATCCAGCTCGTGACCTGACATCTTTAGGGAAACCATGAGAAGAAACATGAGGTTCTAGCTGGTTTGTGAGCCAACTTGCCAGTGATTTCAGCCAAGGCTGATTTTAAGGGATATGTGGTTGCCGACGCACTCAAAGCTGGGGAACAGGCAGGAACCCAATCTATGACCCGCTCCCAGGGACGAACGAGGTGTCAACACATCCCCAAAACACTGTGCAGGGAAGCAGGGCAGACAGAGTGTGCTACAGACATTGTATTTTGGACCAGCCATCCCAAGGCATTTCACAAGCAGAATCGGCCTAAAATGTGACACTTTACAGGATAAATGAACAAGACTAATCTAAGTTTTCAAATAGTGAATTTTTTCAATAAATATTGATTTTGTTTGCATATCTCCCATCCACAAGTATTATTTTTTCAGTTACAGTTGACATTCAGTATTATTCTATATTAGTTTCAGGTGTACAGCATGAAACTTCAAGGTGTTACTGAAGACTAAGAATAAAGAAATCTTATTTATTATTTAACTTATGCGTATAATGGTGTTGTTAACCTGGATAATGTCATACCAATTATTCAGTTAACCTGGATGACGACGTAACCCGGACGACGACGTAACCTGGATGACGACGTAACCTGGATAATGACGTAACCTGCAACCTGGATGATGATGTAACCTGGATAATGACGTAACCTGTAACCTGGACGACGACGTAACCTGGATAATGACGTAACCTGTAACCTGGATGACGACGTAACCTGGACGACGACGTAACCTGGACGACGACGTAACCTGGATGACGACGTAACCTGGATAATGACATGACCTGGATAATGAGGTAACCTGTAACCTGGACGACGACGTAACCTGGACGACGACGTAACCTGGATAATGACGTAACCTGTAACCTGGACGACGACGTAACCTGGATAATGGCTGCTGTTATGTGGGAATCACTCACAAAGATGGTCATGGCATCATCCTCGCCCATGTTCAATGTCAAGGTGGGTGCTCTTCTCATACTGTCTTCATCACGCTTACCTCTTCCTTTCTAAAAATGTGTTCATGAGTGTTTTGGTCCATTTGGGCTGTATAACAAAATGCCATAGCCTACATGGCTTGTAAACAAGACACATTTATTTCTCACAGTTCTGGAGGCTGAATGTGCACAATCAAGGCACTGGCAGATTTGGCGTCTGGTGAGAGCCCTCTTCCTGGTTCACAGACAGCATCCTCTCGCTGTGTATTCACATGGTGGAAGGGGTGGGTGAGAGCATAAGGGCATTAATTCCATTCTTGAGGCCTCCACCCTCATGACCTAATCACCTCCAAAAGGCCCCTCCAAATACCATCACCTTGGGTGGGGATCAGGTTTCAACATGTGAATTCGGGGGTGGGGGCACAAACATTCCCTCTATAGCAATGTCCAAAGTAGAGAAAGCCAAAGAGATGGTGGAAGTATAAAGCCCGGAGCACTCTGCAGCTGGTAACTACCACATAAGCCAGTGCACCTCTGATGGGCTGAGAGGCTGGGTATCAGCAAGGTGGCCAGAGAACGCGTGCACTTCCTAGAGTCCGAGAGAGGCCTTACACCAGGAGAGGCCTGAGTCTGTCCTCACGTGTAGCTCATTGACAAACTTCAGTTCTTTACTACTAGTTGCAAGTTCCTTCCAGAGCCTCTGACATCGGCTGGCGCCCTGCTAACAGTCTGCACCAGACACAGATGTCCACTAACACCAGGCCTGACAGCTGGTTCTGGTCCAGCACGAGTCTCGGTGTTACTTTGGACAAACCACACCTCCTCTTCAGCGCTGTTTTCTCAGCAGCACAGATGAGCAGGCCCAGAGAGTCTCCGTTTGGTGTGCTCTGGGAAGTCACAGCCTGTCTCATGGGGTCTGCAGGGCTGGCTCATCAAGGCCATTGGTATGGACCCAAGGCCTGGTCCTGAGCCAGCTGTCTCCATGAAGGATGGCCAGCTCCTGCCAACGCCCTCACTAAGGCACCTGAGCTGGCACACATTACGCCATCCCTGCCTCTCCTTTCTTGGTGTTTAATCAAGGGAACTTGCAAATAAAAACGACTGGAAGAAAAGTGAAACTGGCCTCTTTCCGTCCCTGGGGGAAGGGACAAAGCAGCAGCAGCGAGCACAAGTGGCAGAGGCAAAGGTCACTTTGTGTCCCTTGAAATGAAAACCCATAGAAACCTTTGGGACTTCCTCATTCCTTGTCTTCCATCAGCGGTTCCTGAATGGTTCTGGTTCCTGGGATGCATCAGGCCCCATAAAGCCTGTCATTACAGCCATGTGAGCCAGGTGACACGGGGGCCTGCCCCACCCCATCCTGTATTAGGGCAAGCTGAGCCTCTGAAAGCAAAAGCTCATTTCCTCCATAGCTACCGTACACAGAGTTGCACACATGCGTGGGCATGCATGGCCATCTGCACACAGGCCCACACTCACACCTGTGCACATTACCCATCCTCAGGCACACACACTCGGGACACCCCACCACAGCTCTCCCAGGCACAGGACCATGCACACACTCCTCCCTACAGCCCTGCCCTCAGACACGTCCATCCTGGCACAAGCACACACATGTCCATGGACATGGGCACCCTGCTCTTTTGCAGATCCACCTGTCGTTGTCCATGCGCACGCCCAGTTCTCTCTCTGTCTCTGTCTCTGTGTCACACACACACTCACACACACACACACACGCAGATGCGTGGCCTCACTGCTGATGGACACCGTAGCCCTGGGGTACTGCAGTTCCTCTGGATGAGCCGGAATTTCGGCTCCCTCCCTGTACTCCAGTCTTGAGATGGCCTGCACCCCCTCTCCCTCCACGAGCTGGGCAATGCCCATAACTGCATTTCACTCAGTTTGCATCGACCCAAAGGAGACTTGAGACCCATCCCTTCAAAGGCCAAGCCACCCCCTACCAGCCACTTCTCCCACATGTTGGACATGGAGTGCTAGAGGAACTGGGCATTTGGTCACCTGGGCTGTCTGGCAAATGGATATACAGTTCTTTGTATTTCCACATTAGACAGCTTCTTCCAAGCTACAGGAAGCACAGACACACTCAAGTTAGTTGGAGTGATGGCTGTTTATTGGAAAGGAAGAAAGGAAGGACAGACACCCAGAGAGATACCTGGGCAGGACCGCAGCAGTGCCCTGCAGTCAGGACTCCGGTTTGGGTTTAATACTAGGGCAGCCGTCATAATGATGGTAGCGAGTCAATGACTGAGCCTTGCCCTGCCTGGGTCCCAGGCACCACGCCAGATGCTCTGTGCACATTATCACGTGATACGCATAACAGTTTAAGGAGTAGGTTCCCCTCATTGTCCATTTGAGGAGGAGGATGCTGAGGCTTAGAGAGGCTTGTGACTTTCCCAAAGCCCTTCAGCTAGTAAGTGTGGGGCTGGGACGCCAACCCAAGCTGTCAGGAGCCCACCCATGTAAATGTAGCCCAGGAGAACCACCCAAAGTGAACCCCATCCCGTTGCTCCCAGAAGCTGGCGTCTAGAGCTCCCGCCCAGCTGGATCTGCCATTGTCTCGTGATGACTTCCCCACATCTGTCTGTCTGTCAATGGCTCCTTTCTTTCTCCCCAGTGAGCATCTGCCTTGGCGTGTGACAGATGGCTGCGGTTGGGGCAGTCAGTCACAGTTCGTCAATATAGGAGCCCCTGTGGGTGGGACGAGCACTCTACCAACCACAGATTATCCAGTGTGGTTTCAAATGCTGTTGTTGGAAATCTTTACTGAACATATTTTTTTGTTTTACTGGCTAGTAAGCATAATTGGATTTTTACAAAATTAGTCAGGATTTTGTGATTCCTGGGACACCATTCTGAATTCTAACTGGATCAGGCAGCAAAAGCAGAAGGTGTGGAGAGCTGATGTGTGGTGACAACCAGGAAACTCCCTAAACAGCTATTTAGAATACATTCCTGATTGGTTATTTGGCTTCCCTTTAATGTGAGGGAGAAGGGAATGAGAAGGAAATTCCCTGGCAGTGGGCTCCAGCGAACTCGGGCATCCTCACGGTGTCAGCTGCAAATGCAGGCAGGCCCGGGGGGAGACACAGCTTCCTTCTCCCAAGGACTTCGAGCTTGGGCTGCCAAGGGCTGTCGAGGACTCCTCAGACGTGGGGGGACCTGGGCCAGCTCCTTGGTCATCTCCCTTCCCGGGAGCCTCCCCCACTGCCAAAAGGACGTAAGATGGGGTCTTAAGTTCACTCAGCCCCATTACCCACAAGCACAGGCTGCTAATCCACTCTTGGAACTGTCAGGAAAAGCCCATTTTAATTTGATCCTTCCCACAAATAGGTTAAAGGCCACAGATCTTGCTATCTGTCTGTTGTCCAGCTTCTGTTAGAAAACATCCACATTTAGGAAGAAGCATGAAGGAAGGAGCCAAAGTCCAAAGCCCTTCATTAAAAATGCATGATTAGGATGGAGTATTCACACTCGAAGCTACAGTCTGAATTCCGAACACTGGTCCAACGTAGCTCTGAAATACCGCATGCCAGCAGCTACTGTGAAGCAAACGCTTTTATGGCATAGTCAGTTCCTTTGGGGCTTATCCCCACAGCTGCCCAAGGGTAGCTAACCTTGAGTCTCCATCCATTCAGGAGGTAATTTGGAGCAAGGCTGGAATTCTGACTCCTCCTCATGGGCCCTGGGGTGTGGTGGCATGTGCTGGGCCTGGGAGACTGCTGGCCCTGAGCTACCTACCCCCTTTCCTAAGTCAGGAGCGAGGCAAACGAGGAGGCTGCCTCTGACCACGGCTGCAGGGTGACAGTTACATGACAGTAGACCAATATTCTCAGTTACGCCAGGCAGGCCTAGATTTTAAAGGGGAGTGTGTGTGGGTGGCGTTGTTTGGCAGAGAAAACCCTTGTTTTGTTACTTTTTTCCCCTTACACTGCAGAAGAAAGAAATAAGAGAGTTTCTACTAAGGTTTCACAGAATTTCTACCCCAGCCCCGACGTAGAAACTCTTCCAGGAGAGTCAGTGTTCAGAGAGTTGATGTGTGGGTCTCACTGCCCTGACCGTTAGCCTGCGTTGCCAATCAAAGCGGTTAAGGGGGCCTGGTGTTCTGAAAGGGAGACAGGGCTGGGTGATTCTGGGGAGGCAAGCAGACCACACCGCATCTCATGTCTAAGGACACCCAGGGCAGGAAAAGGGGGTCCGGAGATGAGCGTTCCCAGGGGACCTGATCCCTGGCAGGAGAAGCTAGGACGTCCCCGGGAGCCCCGAGCTCTCCAGGGACGCTCTGAGCCGCTACGGCTCCAAGGCAATCACTTGACGCAAACAGATTTCCCATTCCCAAAAGCCCAGCATGCCCAGACAGAACCTCCAAAGCACGTGGAAGGAAGAGGGGTTTGGCACAGGGCCCCGGGTGTTTGCTCAGCCCTTTCCAGAGAATACAGACTTCGTCTCTCCTCTGACCACCAACGGGAAAAAGGCCAGCAGAGGCTGCCTTTTCCATCTCAGTCAACGTGACCAAGACCCTTCCAGAAACCACCTCCTCATGGAACCTCAACAAAGCAGGTTCCTGAGGGTCTTTACCCAGAGATGGCCCCCAAGGTGCCATCAGGACTCCCACTTGAGCTACTGTCAGGCTGAGAGACCTAACCAACATCTCCATGACCCAGGGAGTTAGGGGCGAGTGCCAGGGCGTTGGGGGACTGATGCTTGGGGCCAGTGCATGGGGGGAGGGGCGCGGGTTCTGAGTGGGAGGAGAACAGCAGCTTGGTTTTCTGGGCTTGCTAACATTCACTGAATGTCATCTAGACTTACCGCCTTAGTTTCCGCCTTAGCTGCTGTAAAAATGTACCATAGGCTGGGCTTAGACAACAGAAACTGACTTTCTTACAGTTTTGGAGGCTGCTTGTTCCACTTGAGACCAAGATCTCCACAGGGTTAGTTTCTTCCGAGGCTTCTCTCCTTGACTTACAGATGGGCATCCTCTCCCTGAGTCTGCCCAGCTTCTTCCCTCTGCGTGTGTCTATGCACAAACTTCCTCGTCCTATAAGGCACCAGCCAGATGAGATTACAGCCCACCCTAAGGATGTCATGCTGATTTAATTACCTCTTTAAAGAAGCTGTCTCCAAGTAGGGTCATATTCTGTGGTGTACTGGGGGTCAGGACTTCAATAGATGAATATTGGGGGACACAATTCAGCCCATAACATCTGCCTGAAGCAGAAAGCATCTTATCTCCCTGATGGGCAGCGTTGCAGCCCTGATGTGAACTGATGCCAGCCCACCCATAAAAGCAACCCCACACAGCCCACAAGCATTTCCATCACTCTAACCCCCAGGGAAGGTATTCTTGTTCCATTTTATACATGAGAAAACAGAGGCCTAAGAGGTGAAGTCGGTCACCCCGAGTCCCCTGCTAGCAAGCTGGGCTGAGACAGGGCCTCCTCACTTCTCTGCAATGTTTTTTCAAACTCGCTGTGTTTGGAACCAGACATTTCCTTCCAAGGAGGGATGAATATACCCAAGTCAAGTTTGCAGGTACTCACTGTACTTGTCCTATTGTTTGCTTGAGTTGTGTCTTATAACATTTATTTGCTAAATAAAGTCACTTCTCCCTGCAGTTGACTTCCATCTGGCTGCCGTGGGCCAGGCACTCTGCCCACATGTATATTATGTATATCATGTATATTATATCTCAAAATAAATCCTACTTGGTAGATGAGGAAATGGAGGCTTTAGGAGGTAATATTAAGCAGCTGTCAGTTCTTGAAGAGTTCACTGAACCCAGATAAGGGTCCTTCAGAAGCCCATGTTCTCTCCAGGGTAGTGACCTACAACAAGTTCATTTACTCACCAAGTACTGATTCAGGACCTGTTCTCTGCAGGCAGTGTTCAAGGTGCTGGTCTAGATGTTGGGGATTCTTCACTTTACAAAACAGGCCCTGATCCCTGGCCTTATGGAGCTTGTAGTCTTCCAGAGGGAAACAAACAATATGTATAATAAATAAGTAATATTATACCTTAGAGAGTGGCAAGTGCTGCAGAATAAAGAAATGGTGCAGGACAGGGGCAATCAGGACCGTTGGGCTTGAAGAGCGGGCAGGCTGCAATATTAAACAGGATGGTCAGGGAAGGCGTCATGGAGAAGGTGATAAACGAAGACTCACAGAATGAAGAAATTAAACCAGTGGACGTCCGGAGAAGAGTATTCCAGACAGAGAGAACAAGTGCAAAGGTCCTGGGGCAGGAGAGTGTCTGGGGCACTGTAGGAACAGCAAGGGGGCCATGTGGAGGGGGCAGGGTGAAAAGGAGATTGCAGGAGATAAAATCAGAACAGAGCAAGGGACTGGCTGGCATTGGGCTCACAGACCACCGCCAGGACGTGGGCTTTCCTCCCACAAATGGGACCACTGGAGGGCTCTGAGCAGAGGCAGGGTGGGGCACGATCTGACTCACATTCTGATGGGATTACGCTAGCTGATGTGTTGTGAGCAGATGGAAAGGGAAACAGAGAGGAAGCAGAGACACCAGTTAAGAGGTTTTTGAAATAATCCAGACAGTGGCTTGGACAGGGTGGTCCTGGTACTAAAATTCACCAGCAGCAGAATCTGATAAGGCAAGACCAGGTCATTCATTCTCTGAACGCTGTAGAACGGAAGCACACCAGGGCACGTGGCACTGTACAGCCTTCCACCCCTGGGGAAGGGGGCACTCATGAATGGATGCAGTGCTCTCTGAGGCCCCAGAGACAGGGGGAGCCAGTTTAGAAAGGCCCAGTGACCCAGGGATGAGTTTCATGTCTTCTGCCCCTCAGGAGTGGAGGTTGTGGATGAGCACTGGATTAGGAGTCCAACAACCTACATTGCTCCTTTTTTCTTTTTATTAAGATATAATTGACATAGAACATTACTTTCAGGTAAACAATAAATATAATGATTTGATATTTGTAAATATTGAAAGTGGTCACAACAATAAGTCTAGTTAACAGCACCCAGCATTTCGGTATCAATTCTGCCAGTTTCGAGTTCAGCGTACTTCAAAAGTGACCTCTTTGGGCCTTAGTTTCCCCATCTAACACAAATGCAGGTGTTGGTTAAAATATCTGTGTTTCTCTACAGCTCTCTGGAGATTTTCCGGGCCTGAAGAGGAGTCCAGACCACTGCAGAGTCATAGACTTACCCACTTCTTCCTTTTCCTATGTAAGTTGGACCTATTTCCCAGCATCCAGCTCTCCCCCACTAATCTTTTAACTTCATCTGAGCCACTTGTGTGGGGAAGGATGGTGAACCGAACTGGGATCAGAAAAGTGCTGAGACAAACCTGGGTCATACAGCTTCGCTGCCCTCTTCTCCCGGGATGAATGCTGCCTCTAAGGGCGATGTGAGAGGTGGCTGTGGTGAGCAGGAGGCTGGACGGTCCCCGCTGGAAGGTCCCTTAGAGACCCCCATTTTACAGATGGGGAAGTTGAGGCTAAGAATGGGGAACGTACTTGTCCGGGGTCTCACATCGGTTACTGGAAACATCTGTTGTTCTCTTTTGAATAAACAACAAACAGCTGTATTAAGGTATAATTGTTATAAATTAAACTGCACATCAAGTGTACAATTTGATGAGTTTCCACATAAATATACACCCATTAAGCCATCTCCACAATCAAAATAATTAACGTTTCCTGCGCCTCCAGAAGTTTCCTGGTGTCCCTTGGTCGTCTTTGCCTCACCCTCCACTCCAGGCACCCACAGGTCTGCTTTCTGTCACTATTGATTAGCTTCTGCATGTATTTTAAGGCAGAGCTGACAGGACCAGTTGACAGATTGGGTGTGGGCTGTGAGAGAAGGAGAGGGGTGATACCACGATTTTGGCCCGAGGCCTGGAAGGCTAGAGTTGCCATCATTTGTAATAAGGGTGGAGCAAAATTAGGGAAAATTCCAGAGCTCATCGTGGGACATGTGTACAAGCTGTCAAGTAGTCCCCATGTGGGCAGGAATTGGTGGCAGTTGGCTCTAGGAGTCTGCGCTGGAGACATGCAGAGAAGGACTGAGAACCAGGGGTGGCCAGATCTCCAAGGAGCAAGTGCAGGTGATGACCCAGCCCTGGTTCTCCAACACTAAGAGGTCTTTAGGGGTCGGCTCACTAGAAAATGCACCGTCGTTTCCAAGTCTGCTCCCCTTTAGGAATCAGGCCTCCCCGAGCCTTGAAAACAGTCCGCTGAGGTCAGAGCTGTATCGTTCCATCTGCGTTTGCCCAGTGGCTGCACTGTGCCTGGTCCCTGGTGGGAGCTTGGTACATGCTTGTTGAACAATGAGGCTGGGAAGGGCAAGAAAAATGCTCCCCGCCTCTGCCAAGTTCACAGGAACCTGCTTCTGCTTTCTTCCCAGAGCCATGATTCATAGCAGGAGGCTTTGCTATCCTTTACCAACAGCTGGAGGGCATTTACCCAAACAGTGGTGACTATTTCCCACAAGCCAAGGATTCCCTTCTCCTGACCTTCACCTCTGGCCTGTAATTCTGCAGAGAAGAAGAAAAAAGCAAAATGACATCCCATTCACCTTTCAAAAACATTCCTTCAGCTGACCTCCCAATATCCGCGTCAGTTAGGCCTTACTGCCCTCACTTGACAGGTGAGGAAAGTGGGGCTCCAGAGAGAAGGTGAGGAGATCTGAGCCAAATGCTACCTGAATCCACGGCTGCCTCCCCACAAGGAGGAAATTCTATTGTAAGGGGCAGGGGACGGGGGGGGGGGGGGGAAGGGGGAGAGACCCTTGGTGAAGCTGCACAAAGCCTTGAGGGAATTTGCTTTTGGCCGTCCCCTGCTGGGCACTGTCCCCTCCACCGGTCTCTCATCTCCCAGCAAACATAAGACGTTTGGTCTACTTGAACTAGCCGGCCCTCTGATCTTGCCGAGCACCACCCTCGGCACCCCACCCTGGCCTGCCCTGTCCCAGATGACCCTCTTTGGATCACGCATGCCTCCTCCCACGCCAGGTATGTGCAGGGCCCCACTGTACTTCCTCTGGAAACCCCAATCCCGCTGGAGCATTCAACTTCCCGCAGCAGGCACTCGTCTAGCCTTCCTGTGGCTGGAGAAGGGAGGTCAATGGATCAACCTCAGGCCATTAACCATAGCCATGAGGAGCACGCTGGCGGAAAAGGCCAGGCTGTGTGAGAGAGGGACCAGCCAGCCCAGGGCCACAAAAGCATCCCAGGGAAGTGAGGGGAGAGTTGGCGCTGAAGGATGAGCAGGAATTGGCGAGAGAAAGATGCCAGGAGAGTGGGGCAGAGACTGTGAGGGACAGAGAAGGCCTGTGTGCCTCAAGGGGAGACGTGGAAGCCAGACTTGGGATGTCCGGAGAGGGGGCAGGACTAAGAGCTGTGTGTCTCGGCCACCAGCAGAGAAACAGGCCCTTTCCCCGGCCAGCTCAATGGCGGGGCCCAGGCCCCGGGAGTGGGCAGTGGTCTGGGACCACGCAGCCCCCTTGGTGAGGGAGCTCCCAGGTCAGTTCCCACTCAGCAGAGGCCGAGCAGCTCCAAGAGCTTTGGCTGGCGGAGAGGAGGCTGCTGGTCCCCACACCCTGTGCACTGACGACTCCCAGTGGAGCCCAGGAGGAGCCCCAGGCTTTCCGTCTGCTGTGAGGCGGAAAGGCCGGCCCTGGAATGTGCTGACCTCTGCCTCCTGCAAGGCCCAGGAGCTAATACGCATTCTTTCCAGCACCAAAGCCCTGCTGAAGGCAATGGTGGGCGCGGCCCAGCGCTGAGAAGGCCACACAGGAATGTCCACTTCCCTTAGGATGGTTCCCAGAAGGGCTTCGGTTCTACCCCGAACCACATTTGTCCTCCCCAGCATCCTTCCCTAATGAGGAGAGGAAGGGCCCTGAGGCCAGGGTCAGTACACGCTGTCATTGGGGAAGTGCTAGCTCAGTGCTTTCTGGGCAGGTACCTGCGAAAGCCCTTGAAGCTGAGGACCCTGGAGCGCCTTTCAGGAAATTTCACAGTTGATTTTGGAAACCGCTCCAGTGCAAAGGAGCAGAGCACATGTGGCCTGCCATCAGAAGGAAGTCGCCCTGCTGGAAGGGGGCGGGGCTGTGAGGAAAGCTGCAAAGCAGGGCCTGGGTGTGGGGAGGGCACTGACCACAGAGGGAGCCCACCCTCAAGCACCACACTTGCCCTCTCCAAGCCTCAGTGGCCTCGTCGGTACAATGGAAGCCACAGCTGCTCTGCCAACTCCCATGGAGAGGTTTGAGGTTGCAGGAAGCTGTAAGGTGCTTTGCAAATGTGAGGCGAAACTCATCCTTCTCCAGTCATCCTGGGGGAGAGACAGTGAGTAAGCCAGTGACAGCCTTCAATGTGAAGCAGAGAAGTTGCTAAGCTGGGGTTATCTGCTTCTGGAGGGCACAGCGGGACCGACAGCATGAGGTGTCAGGCAAGGTCTGAAGACCTTCTCTCCATCCTTGACTGACTGAGCTCTGAACTCCCCTGTCAGACCAAGACTTGGGCTTGCACTGGGGCAGGTAGTTCTTAATTGGTGTCCTCTGAGAAACTTCCATGGGACCAGGGAATGCACATGCATATTCTGGGAGTTCAGAGACTCCCCAGGGTGGGGAATGCACAAGGATCTGGCTTCAGGAAGCTGGAGGTGGGCATCTGGGATTTAGAATGAGGCAGGGCCCTGCCCAGGCAGCTCCCACAGTCCTCTGCATGCCGTTTTGTGTGCCTCTGAGAAGTCTTCCCGAGGTCAGTGAGTTCCCAGGGCGTGGACCACAATTCATTCCTCTTAGAACCCACAGAGGAGGGCCTCTGCAAGTCTGCTGGGAAAATGGACAGAACCAACTCTTGGTAAACTCTCAACTCGTCTCCTCTACCTTTGTCTTTCAGCACCTAGCACAGCACCTGCACACAGGCGGTGCTCAGTAAATGTCTGGCAACTGACTACTGGCTCCCCAAATCAACCCTTCCCTGCAGTCAATGTGGACTATCTCACCTTTCCCAATCATTCCTCTCTTCCAGCCTCCCAGCCCTTGTTTTTTCTGTAGGGGAGTCTTCCTAGGCTCCTCGTCGCCAGCGGACATTTCAAGCTTTCTTCATGGACCTCCTTTCCTGGGACATCTTCTCTGACTGGCCTGACCCCAACACAGCACCACTACCATCACAGACCTCCAAGGACTTTCCTTGGTCCCACACAAGACTGACTGATGCTCAACCGTCACGCACATACCCTGACCCCCAACCCACTCCCCAGCCCGTACCCTGATCTCAACACCTCATATAGTGTCTGTCCAGATGTGTACTAGTCAGCAGTTTACAAAGATGTGAAGACACACATATGTGCTCTCGTGGTTGTGCCAGGACACACACATTCACACATGTGCATACATGGCCACACTCACTCACACCCTCATTCTCAGGAGACACCAGCGTTGATGGTAAAACTGAGAGACTCTGGACAGGTCCCCTTCCTGCATCAGAGAGCAGGTGGTGGTTTTAGAAAGCACAGAGCTGATGGTTGGGACGCCTGGGCAGTGACCTTAGGAAAGTCACCCCGTTGGGTTTCAGAGTCCCTGTCTGTGAAATGAGGAGTTGGACCACATTATTGCAAGGTCTCACTTGGCACCAAAATCTGACCCGTGGAAAGTGGTCAAGATATCACAAAAACGATATCCCTCAAAGTGATTGTGGTGAAGGAGGACAGAAAGGTGCTTGGGGGGGGGGGTCCCTGAACTCTAGGCTCAAGAGGGCATGTCCCAGCTCCCTCCGAGTAGTGCCCCAGGAGCTTAGGGCAAGGCCGGTGGCTAGTTGTCAGTCCCCTGGTCAGGCGTCTGCCATGTTTTGCTGTATCTGTTACCAATCCCCGTGGGTGTGGTGAGTGTTGGCCTGCAGCCAGCTGCCCCACCGCACTTGACTCACGTTTCCCAGGAGCAAACCCCGGAATAGGCTCCCAATTTCAGAGAAAGGAGAACAAATTGATTCCAGTGAAGAACTAAGTTTTTCTGGAACATTAAAGCCAGCTGTTGTTTCTGCAGCCTGTGGGTCCCCCACCCTATCATCCCCAGAGTAGCCGGCACCCCCCAGTCTTGGGAGCTGGGAAAGATGCTCTCCGCCATCCTTTCATCCCACCACCACCCTCGCAGTTCCAACCAGCAGCACTTCCACTGGGGTTCTCCACCTTGGACTTGCTCCTGGGAATTTCTAGAAGCATCAGATGGTGCAAACAGACTGTTTTCATTATGAGTATTCTGGGTTTAACCTCCTGGCCCTGCGTCACAAAGATTATGGAGTTCTTTCTTAGAATTGCATGGGACAAGAGGCCCCTTTTTTCCTTCTGTTCACCCCCCTGAGTCAGTCTTATTTTTCTTCTTTCTTATTCTGGATCCTCTCAAGAGGCCCTCTGTCCTCTGTGTGCCCTCCCTGCCTCCTCTGGGCTTTGTCCGATGAAGCTTGGGGTGTCTGGGGCAGCAGATAGGCACCACGACCCTGCCCTCCTGCTTGGCCAGCACTGCCATCAGTTCCTGGCCTTGCTACGGCCGCGTCCTAATGTGAAACCACCATCGCTGAACCTGCCTCTCAGAGGGGTTAGGGGGCCTGCCAACATTTGGTTTGAATGTTTTTAATATGAAGATTTTCCTGTTCTTCAAAATTGTCATAAAAACAACACACCCCCACAAATGTGTTGCATACAAATTTAGTACACTGAAAACTACCAACACGTTAACATGGGCCGCTGCATTAACTTGCTTTTTGTGCAGACCTTAGAGTGAAACTTCTATGCAATTAAAGGTAGTCCTAGGAGCGTCAAGAGAGCTGATTAAAAACAAAAACAAAACAAAGAAACAAAAACCTATTCTTGCCAACTGCAAGTACTTCTCCACGTGAAATAGGATTTTCTTGATATTGCACAATCAAAACGGATGGCAGTGGTTCTCAACTGGGGTGATTTTGTCCCCCAGAGGACACCTGACAATGTCTGGAGACATTTCTAATTTTCTCTACTGAGTGGAATGTTACTAATTGCATCCAGTAGGTAGAGACGAAGGAGGCTGCTAAACGTCCTACAATACACAGGGCAGGCCTCCAGGTACAAAGAAGTACCTGGCCCCAATTGTTACTAGTGCCAAAGCTGAGAAACCCTGATATATGGGAAGGTCTTGGATGCCGAGGTCAACATAAGACTGATTGATTTCCCTAACCCTAGATTTCAAATGGTTATATCGATCAAAACTGCCTTATGTTCTCATCAATTGGCTTAATAAGGAAACACCACAAGTAGGAATGCATCAAAGAGTTATGCTTAATAAAACACTGTTTACGTGGGGTCCCAGATTCTTTAAAAACAAAAATCTGCAGCTAAGAAAGTCTGTGCTCAGCTGGCCTGCTTGCTGCTCACAGTGCTTTGACAGCCTGACTCTCCAGCTCCTGTCTGTCCCACCAGCCACCCTCCTGGCTGCAGGAGAGACATGGCTCCCTCAAGGTGACCCTTCCCCATGTCTGGGAAAACGGGGCTTATGGAGCCAGTAGGAAGTGAGCTCCATGGGACAGGGGTTTGGTCTGCTTTGTGCCTGGTACAAAGTACGTGCTCATTAAATATTCACTGAATGAAAGTGAGACTTATTCCCAAAGTCACCTAGGGCCTGAGGTTCTCGCGGACCCCTTCGGCGGGCAGGAAGGTGGGCTGGGCTGTCCTGGGAGCCCCTGCCCTGAGCCGCCCTGCCACTCTTGGCCCAGTTGGTCACCTCACACCTGAGAAAGTCTTGAACACCTGTTCACAGGAGATTGGCTCTTTCAAAGGAGCCTGTGGACATCACAGACAGACGTCCCTTCTCCAAGGTCTCAGGTTGGGGAGTGTCAGTCTGGACACCACCCAGAGTAGTCCTCAAGTCCGTCATCCATCTTCAAAGGCCCCTCCCAGCCTTCCACGCACCCCTTCAAGAGTCTCATCAGGTGGACTGATGCTCAGAAGCATGTTTATCCGTGGCTCCTAACACCAGGAATATTTCCAACATGCTGTCCCTTCCCGGGGCACAGGACAAGACCCAGGTGCGTCCCTGACAGACCCACCTGTGCCTCACCTGGGTGACCCAGGGGCAGGGCTGCCACGCTGAGTGTAGCAGCCTTCACTTCCCCACCCTCAGTGATCCATGTCCTTTGTTCACTTGAGTCTCAGCAGACCCACACAGTGTGCCAGGCCCCCTGCGAGGCCCGTGAACACGACGGTCAACAGCACTTACTGTTCGCCCCATTCAAGTTCACAGTTAACCATGGTAGGGAGAGTTTTGTAAGGTCTACGCTCCAAAAGGCAGGTGTCTCAGCCCAGTAATGTCAGCATCTCAGCAGCAGTCGCTTCTTCACACTTTCCCACGGAGGGAACCTTACAGAGCAAGGACTGGGCCAGGGACATTGGTCCGGTGGTGAGGTTAGCACATGGTCTTTGCGCTGCCGGGCCATGAGCCCCCTGACTGCAGGGACTGTCTCATTCATCACTGAACCCCCAGAGCTGACTTGCATGTGTTTGCAAGCCCTCTGTGCCGTGGTGCCAGGGTGGCCAACGCCCCACTCACTGTGTGCTGGCACCCCCTGCTCTGGGCCAGGGCAGAAATCATCATGAAGTCTCTCCCGCTGGCCCACACGGGCTTCCACGCTGGCCCCACCATCCCCAGATGGTGTGACCTCAGGCACAGGGCCTAATCCAGCCAAGCCTAGATTTCCTCAGCTGTAAGTGGGCAACAATAACGTCACCTACCTCATGTGGCAGTTGGAAGAATTAGATGGTATAATCCATGCCAAGTGCTTAGGACAGAGTCAGGCACACAGTAAGTCCCGAAAAATGGTAGCCACCACCATCATGATATTCCTGCAGAGTCCAGAGTCTGCAGATCGAAACTGGCCACAGGAGGATACCTACTTGCCTTCCGATTACGGGGTCCTCGTCTTCCTTCCTCATCCAGAGCCCTGACATGGCTTCTTAAAGGAGATGGAAGCACCCCACCATGCAGTGGTCAGCCTCTTGGGAAGCACGGCTCAGTGGCCAGAACAAAGCCTTAAGCGACCATGTCCAGAGACTCAGACACTTGAGGATCTGCCTGCTCCCCAAACTTACAGATGCAGACACCCGCAGACACTCCCTCTTCCTCACTGAAAGCCAGACTCCTGCCTGGGAGCACGGAAAGCTCGAGGCTCAGCCCTGACCTCTGACTTCAAGGGAGGAGCATCTCCTTGCAGAAGCTATTCAACTTGCAGAGACCTTGCGGAAAGGGAGAGGGGAGGTCTCAGCCAGGACATCCAAGGGGAAAGGGCACTGTTTACATTTCAGTGGGCTCTATTGTTTCAAAGGATACAGTGCAGACGCTTCCCACAACAATGGTGGGATGTCAGAGTTCCTCACGTCTTGCCATTGAGGCTGGCGGGCTGGGCTCTTTGTTTACAACGAAAGTGATCACTGACCAAGCAGCCATTTGCAGAGTCTAAAAACTACCTTCCAGTATCAAATCTGAGAATTTTGGTCTAACTATGACAACTGAGTTTACTTGCTACGGATGATGTTCCTGCAAAGACTGGAACAGGCCTCGTCAAGAGTGACGAGGACACCCTGGTGTGACAAAAGCAGCCCCGCGGGCACCCTACACTATCTGGAGCCTCACACAGCAGCCGCACTGCACTGTGGGTCCCAGATGGGAACAAGACCTTGGGGTTTCCTCAAGCCTGTGTCTCTAACAACAACCAAGTTATGGGTGTTAACCTAGGGTCTTTCCTTGACACCTCAGTACCTGCTACTTGCACAGCCTTCCCCGTCTCTACCTTCCAGGTAGGTGCTCAAGTCAAAAATCTTGGGGTTCTCCTGGGTGCTTCTCTTCCTCTCACACCCTACCTCATCCATTAGTATGTCCTGCTGGCTCTTCCTTCAGTATCTACCCAGAAACAGACCACCTATCATCATCACCTCCCTGGGCTCCACCCTGACCCAAGCACCATCTTCTCCTACCTGGGTCATTGCCGTGGCCTCCTCACTGGTCTCCCAGACTCTGCCTTCACCTCCTCTACAATCTATTCTCTACACAGCTGCAGAACAATCATTTAAAAATGTAAGTCTGATGTCACGCTTCCAGAATGTTCCAGAGTTCAGAGGACCCTTCCCAGCTCATACGGAGTAAAATCCAAAGTCCTTTCTGGCCTGTGCAATCTGCAGCCCGCTCCACCCCACTCTCAGCACTCTTACCTTGGGCCTCATCTCTTACCACTGTCCCCTTGCTCACCCCTTCCAAGCACACTGGGTCCTTGCGCTCCCCCGAAGGCTCTCAGCATAGCACAGCTGCTCCCTCTGCCCCCAGGCTCTGCTCCCACACAGTCTTCCTCACGTCCTTTGGTCCCCGCTCAGGGACCCCCATCGGAGAGGCCTTCCCTGGCCACCCTGACAAATTGCCCATGTCCACCCCACTGCACACGCTAGGCTCCTCTATTTGCTTCACAGCATTGCTGACACATTAGCTATCTGTTTATTGCTTATTTGTTTGCTGTTGATGTCCCTCCCTAGCATGTCAGTTCCCCAGGCCTAGACATGGTGCTGTCCACAGCTCTATCTCCAGTGCCCAGCAGTCCGGGGCAGGAGCTCAATTAATATTTGTGGCACCAGTGATGATTAAATGAGGGAATGCCAAGAGGGCAGCTCCAGACAACCATGATTTCTCTCCGCTGTTCAGAGCTGACAGGGTCGAGCCAGCACCTGTGCGTGGCAGGAAGGAGAAAGAGCACACATGCGTGGTGGGGACTTGTGGGCCGATCTTATGTCTGTCTCCAGCTCCCTCTTCCTCAGGAGTTTAGAGAGAAGATTAGCCAGGAGATAGCAAGAAAAAAGAAATTACCTGCTGCGGTCTCCCAGGGGCTCACCATGGAAAGACCACAGATCCACAGATGAGGCCACAGGCTGGTGCTCGCCCTCTGATTCCAGGTGCCGTGGGAGCCATCAGGCATGGGTGCAGCCCTGGTCCACATGTATAATGCTGTGTCACTGGTGTCGATGTTAGGATTGGGATTAGGATAAGGGTGGGGTCACTGTTTGGCAGTCCTGAGTGAGACGGAGGAATGCCTTCAGTGGCCTTTGGCTGGTCCAGCTGGTCAGGGAAACCTTTGAGAGGAGGGCCAGCTTCAACAAGTGAGGAGGAACTTGGGGGGATTTTCCAGGGAGGAGAAACAAACTACAACAAAAAACAAGAAACTTGTTTGCTGAGCAAAGGCTGGGAAGCTGGGGAAAAATTGCCTAGATTGGCTCACGTGTAGGATTCACGCTGGAGACCAGGAAGAGATGATGAGATGCTTCGTGAGCTCCGACTGTCTGTCTGCCAGGCCCTGTGCTCTGTGCCAGAAGACGAAGGAGGCCTGCTATTCCCCACCCATCACACCCTGCACAGGGGGCGGTCAGGAATACATGTGCAGCCAGCGTCACACACATATTCACGCACATATACACGTGCCCTCTTATACACACACACAGAAGATGTGCCTGAATGAGGTAGCTCAGTGGCCTTTGAAACTGTTTATCCCAACAGAAAGCAAGCAGTGGTTCTAGAAGACCCACAGGCAGCTCACAGGCCACACCAGCCCTTGTCCTGCAGGCCCCTGGAGGCCAGCCTTCCACCTTGAAACAAATCCCAAGGGCGTCCTTGTTCCTTCCAACAAAACACCCAACTACTTCCTCCCATCAGAAACACTGAGATTCTAAGATCTATTGTCAGTGGGAACAGTGTGTACGCAGGTGAATTCCATTTGTGATGCTATTAGGTTGGTGCAAAAGTAATTGTGGTTTAAAAAGTTAAACATAATTGCAAAAGCTGCAATTACTTTTGCACCAACCTAATAAAAGTAGCCACAATAATGGATGTGTAGGTTCCCTTTGGAAGGAAACAAAGATGCTGGCAGCATGGAGTGGGGGACAGGAGTGGCATAGAGACTTCATTCTTACTGTGTTTTATTACACATTTTGAATTTGCTATCAGGCTTATGTACTACTTAATCTAAATAAGAAATTAATTAAATTTTTTTTTTTTTTTTAATTTCCAGGCTGGGAGGAGTTAGGCTGCTTCACAAGCAAGTCCCTAAGCATCGTGGCCCACAGACATTCTTCACTATCAGAGGTGCCCAAATACTGTGACCCCAGCCCCACTACGGGCTCCAACTGGACGGCACCTGGGAGCCCTGGGAGGTTGGGGCCTGGAGAGCCAGGCTGAATCTGAGGCACTCCCGGCGCTGCAGCTGGAGTGGGCTGAAGTCCAGATGTTTGCTCAGCCCTCATGTGACTATTGGGGAATCGAGGTCCCAGGAGAAGACATCCCATTGACCAGTCTGGTACCCACCTCCACTGTGTCAGAGTGATATGGGAAGGTCCTGGTCTGGGAGTGGGCACCCTTCCCAGGCCTGAGGTCACCCTTACCAGGGCTACCCACAGGGGTGAAGTTTCATCCACTGGGTGGTGTTAGGTACCAGGCCACCACAACTCGCCAAACATCCCCCACAGGGATGATGGACCACAATGCACTTGAAACTCAGGGGAGAAATAGCATGGTTAATGGTTAGATCAAAGGAAGCATGGGAGTGAATAACCTGCCACAGGCAACTGCATGCATTTGCCATGGACAGAGCATCCTGGGAGAAAGCAGTCCCAGGTCTTGAAGAACCATTCAGCTATGCTGCACAGGCAGTTACAGTTTCAGAGGCGATGCACAAGATTTGCTTGTATGACTCATATTAAAAGCCCACAGGGGCTAATACCCCTGAGTGCCTGGAGTGCCACGCCCTGAGACTGTTCCTTGGCCTTTAGCAGGAATAAGAGCTGAAGGCAGACTGTGCTCCTGGAGGAGCTTAGTAGCCCAAGAACGTCGGAGGTGGGTCAGTAGATTCCAGCACATTCCTGAACTTTCTAGCCGAGCGGCCTACTTCTTGGCAATTTTGAGGCACCCAGCAGTATGAAAGAACATTTTTATTTCATTAAAATGTTGAAATAATTGACGCTAAGTGACACAAATCTGGCATGAAAATTCCTGCTGTGAGTCCAGAATATCAGGCTGCCAAATACCAATGTTCTCATCTGGTTGGTCAATATTAAACAATGACTTACACCAATGAATAGGGATGACTAAATGCGGTTGCGTGGGCTTTTTATTATATTAAAATCCATATTTTGACTTAGACACAACAGTTTAGTGGTTACCAGAGGGTGAGGGGAGAGGGAGGTGGTAGAAGAGAGGAAAGGGGGTCAAATACCAGGGTTACCAGAAAAATGTACACATTTAAAAAAAAATTTAAAGTTTATTAGGGTGACAATTGTTAGTTAAATTACATAGATTTCAGATGTACAATTCTGTAAAACATTATCTATATCTCACATTGTGTGTTCACCACCCAGAGTCAGTTCTCTTTCACCATATATTAGACCCCGTTTACCCTCTTCTAGAGCTCCCTTACCATCTGGTAACCCCTAAGCTATTGTCTATGTCTACGAGTTTTTGTTCCTTCATTAGTTTGTCTTGTTCTTTTGTTGTTTTCAGTTTTACATAAGACATATCAGTGAATCCATATGGTTCTCTACTTTTTCTGTCTGACTTATTTCGCTTAGCATTATAATCATGAGATCCATCCATGTTGTCACAAACGCTACTATTTCATCTTTTCTTAGCGCCGAATAGTATTCCATTGTGTATATATACCACAACTTCTTTATCCATTCATCTATCAAAGGACATTTTGGTTGTTTCCATGTCTTGGCCACCGCAAATAAAGCTGCAGTGAACATTGGAGCACACGTGTCTTTATGGATAAATGTTCTCAGATTTTTTGGGTAGATACCCAGGAGAGGGATTGCTGGGTCATATGGTAATTCTATTCGTAATTTTTTGAGGAACCTCCACACTGCCTTCCATAACGGCTGCACCAATCTGCAATCCCACCAATAGTGTATGAGGGTTCCTTTTTCTCCACAGCCTCTCCAACACTTGTTACTATTTGTCTTGTTGATGAAAGCCATTCTGACCGGTGAGGTGATATCTCATTGTGGTTTTTATTTGCATTTCTCTGATGATTAGTGATGTTGAGCATTTTTTCATATGTCTATTTGCCTTTTGTATGTCCTCTTTAGAGAAATGTCTCTTCAGGTCGTCTGCCCATTTTTCAATTGGGTTGTTTGTTTTTTTTGTTGTTGAGTTTCATGAGTTCCTTTTATATTTTGGATATTAGCCCCTTATCGGAGGCACTGTTTGCAAAAATCTTCTCTCCCATTCAGTTAGTTGCCTCTTTATTTTGTCGATGGTTTCTTTTGCTGTGCAGAAGCTTTTAAGTTTCATATAGTCCCATTCATTTATTTTAGCTTTTACTTCCCTTGCCTTTGGAGTCAAATTCATAAAATGCTCTTTGAACCCAAGGTCCATAAGTTTAGTACCTATGTTTTCTTCTATGCAGTTTATTGTTTCAGGTCTTATGCTTAGGTCTTTGATCCATTTTGAATTAATTTTGGTACATGGTGCCAGATAGCAGTCCAGTTTCATTCTTTTGCACGTGGCTTTCCAATTCTCCCAGCACCATTTATTGAAGAGGCTGTCTTTTCTCCATTGTAAGTTTTTTGCTTCTTTGTCAAAAATTATCTGTCTATATTTATGTAGGTTTATTTCTGGGTTCTCAATTCTATTCCATTGGTCTGTGTGTCTGTTTTTCTGCCAATACCATGCTGTTTTGATTATTGTTGCCCTCTAGTATAAGCTAAAGTCAGGGAGTGTGATACCTCCAGCATTGTTCTTTTTTCTTAAGATTGCTTTGGCTATTCAGGGTCTTTTGTGGTTCCACACAAATTTGATGATTTTTTGTTCTACTTCTTTAAAAAATGCCATTGGGCTTTTGATGGGGATTGCACTATATCTGTATATTGCTTTGGGTAATACGGCCATTTTAACTAAGTTGATTCTTCCAATCCATGAGCACAGAGTGTCTTCCCATTTCTTTGTGTCTTCTTCAGTTTCTTTTAAAAATGTCTTATAGTTTTCAGCATATAGGTCTTTCACATGCTTGGTTAAATTTATATGTAGGTATTTTATTCTTTTTGTTGCAATTGCCAAAGGAATTGGGTTTTTTTAATTATTATTTCTTTTTCTTAGATTTCATTGCTAGTGTATAGGAATGCAATGGACTTTTGTACATTGATTTTGTAGCCGGCAACTTTACTGTATTTGTTTATTGTTTCTAATAGCTTTTTGGTGGAGTCTTTAGGGTTTTCTATATATAGCATCAAGTCATCTGCAAAGAGTGACAATTTAACTTCTTCATTCCCAATTTGGATGCCTTTTATTTCTTTCTCTTGCCTGACTGCTCTGGTGAGGACTTCCAACACTATGTTGAAAAGCAGAGGTGATAGGGGACAGCCCTGTCGTGTTCCTGAATGTAGAACAAAGGGCTCCAGTTTTTCACCATTAATTATGATATTAGCTGAGGATTTGTCATATGGCCTTTATTATTGTCACGCGGGGTGTCATGCGGGGTCTCTGCTCCCGCTCCCCACATAAGAACACAGGATATGGTGAGGCCAAAAAGGAACACCCACGGAGCCATAGGTAGGGGAGTCATACCACTATAGTCTCACTGGAGGCTGGAGTCACATGACGTGCAACCTGCTGTCCGCTTTTCTGCCAACCGACCAACTCTCGCTAGCTGCAATCCGCCTCTCTGCAATCCGCAATCCACACTCAGCATTTGTTAGCTCAGCCACCATCTTCTTGCTAGCCCCCATTTTCTGCTAGCATAGCCACAGCAGTTATATTAGTGGCCAATGGCTCACTGGTTACAGCTGATGGCCTACTAGCCACAGCTGATGGCCATCCAATCACAGTTGATGGCCATTTACTACCTGATTGAGCACCTTTCCACGTGAGGCTGAGAGCCTAGAAACTGCACTCCTGGCTCTGTCCCCATACTCCACCCCTACAGGGTCTCGCCTCACAATCTACATGACAAGCGTCTTCCGTGAGAGGCCCTGTCCGAGGAGCCTAGAGGTGAATGCAATATCCTGGACACAGCCAGGCTCTCTGGACACAGCCATGGTTTCTCAGGGTACCACCAGTCCTTCTGGGCACAGCCCGACTTCCTGGACACAGCCAGGGCCTCTCAGGGCACTGCCACTCTCTCTGGGCACAGCCTGACTTCCTGGACACAGCCAGGGCCTCTCAGGATACCGCCAGTCTTTCTGGGCACAGCCAGTCTTCCTGGGCACAGCCAGGGTTTCTCAGGGTGCCACCAGTCTTTGTGGGCACAGCCAGACTTTCTGGGCACAGCCAGACTTCCTCACATATTCTCCACAGTGGCTGGTCAAGACACAAAAGCAAACATCTGCCAGTTCCACTACATGGTGGTACGTTCCCAAGCAAACAGTCAAGCGGTCCATTGAATTATGGATGAAGCCCATTCCCCATAGTCCATAGTCATTTGCCAGGGCTGTCTTGGGGGTGAGGGACGACCTTGACCTCACCCTCAGCTCCCATGGAAGACTCAGCAAGTGTTTCCTCCTGGGACAAGTCCCACATCCGGGCTGCGTCAGCAAGTACTTCCCAACCCATAGGGCCGCAACAGCCTTTGCTTTCTCCGGCCTATGCTGGTTGGGGAACCGTCCACGTCTTTCCACCACTCGGCCAGCTCTCCAGCAGCTGCTCCTCCTGGTCTTCCTGGGACTGAGTGTTCATATGCACAAACTGCTCCACCGCCTTTCAGAGAGCTTTGGCCGGCACCGTACCCTGCTCGCTGAGCCATTTGTCGTGCGAGGCGGCCTGCGGGGTCTCTGCTCCCGCTCCCCACATAAGAACACAGGATATGGTGAGGCCAAAAAGGAACACCCACGGAGCCATAGGTAGGGGAGTCATACCACTATAGTCTCACTGGAGGCTGGATTCACATGACGTGCGACCTGCTGTCCGCTTTTCTGCCAACCGACCAACTCTCGCTAGCCGCAATCTGCCTCTCTGCAATCCGCAATCCACACTCAGCATTTGTTAGCTCAGCCACCATCTTCTTGCTAGCCCCCATTTTCGCTAGCATAGCCAAGGCATATTAGTGGCCAATGGCTCACTGGTTACAGCTGACGGCCAACTAGCCACAGCTGATGGCCATCCAATCACAGTTGATGGCCATTTACTACCCGAGTGAGCACCTTTGCACGTGAGGCTGAGAGACTGGGAACTGCACTCCTGGCTCTGTCCCCACAATTATGTTAAGTTATTTTCCTTCTATACCTATTTTATTCAGTGTTTTAATCATAAATGGATGTTGTATCTTGTCAAATGCTTTTTCTCCATCAATTGATATAATCATGATTTTTGTCCTGTATTTTGTTTATGTGGTGTATCACATCGATGGGTTTGCATATGTTGAACCATCCTTGTGCCCCTGGGACGAACCCCACTTGTCATGATTAATAATCTTTTTAATGCATTGTTGCATTTGATTTGCTAGAATTTTGCTTAGGATTTTTGCATCTGTATTCATCAGAGATATTGGTCTGTAGTTTTCTTTTTTGGTGTTGTCCTTACCAGGTTTTGGCATCAAGGTAATGTTGGCCTCATAAAATGAGTTAGGGAGTTTTGTCTCTTCTTCAATTTTTTGGAAGAGTTTGACTAGGACAGATATTAGATCTTCTTTGAAAGTTTGGTAGAATTCACTAGTGAAGCAATATGGTCCTGGACTTTTGCTTTTGAGAAGGTTATTGATGACTGATTCAATTTCCTTCCTGTTAATAGGTCTATTTAGGTTTTCCAATTCTGCGTGATTCAGCCTAGGAAGGCTATATGTTTCCAAGAGCTTGCCCATTTCTTCTAGGTTATTGAATTTGGTGGCATATAGTCCTTCATAGTATTCTTGGATGATCCTTTGTATTACTGTGGCATCCATGATAACTTATCCTTTTTCATTTCTGATTTTGTTTATTAGTGTCTTTTCTCGTTTTATCTTAGTGAATCTAGCCAAGAGTTTGTCAATTTCATTAATTTTTTCAAAGAACCAGCTCTTTGTCACGTTAATTTTTTCTATTGTCTTTTTGTTCTCTATTTCATTTAGTTCTGCTCTGATTTTTATTATTTCCTTTCTTCTGCTGACCTTGGGTTTCATTTGTTCTTCTTTTTCTAGTTCTTTAAGGTGTAACGTGAGGTTATTTATCTGGGATTTTTCTTGTTTCTTGAGATAGGCCTGTAATGATTTGAATTTCCCTCTTAAAACTGCTTTTGCTACATCCCCCAAATTTTGGTAGGATGTATTTTTTTCATTCTCATTTGTTTCTATGCATCTTTTGATCTCTACTCTTATTTCTTCTTTGACACAGGCATTCTTTAAAAGAAGGTTGTTAATCACCACATATTTGTGGTTTTTCCTGCTTTCTTTTTGCAGTTGATACCCAATTTCAAAGCCTTGTGATCAGAGAATATGCTTGGGATGATTTCAATCTTCTTAAACTTGCTGAGGCTAGTTTTATGTCCCAATATATGGTCTATCCTTTAGAATGTTCCAGGTACACAAGAAAAAAATGTATAGTCTGATGTTCTAGGATGAAGTGCTCAATAAATGTCAATTATGTCCATTGCATCGAATGTGTCATTTAGGGCTGCTATTTTTTTATTTATTTTCTGTTTGGATGATCTATCCATAGCTGTCAATGATGTATTTAGGTCACTTACTATAATTGTGTTTTGGTCAAATTCTCCCTTGAGTTCTGTTAGTAGTTGCTTGGTATATTTCGGTGCTCCCTGACTGGGGGCATAAACATTGATGACTGTTACATCTTCTTATTGTATAGTCTCCTTTATCATTACGAAATGTTCATCTTTGTCTTTTGTTACCTGTTTTATCCTGAAGTCTGTTTCATCTGATATCAGTATGGATACTCCTGATTTTCTCTGGATACCATTTGCTTGGAGTGTCAATTTCCACCCATTTACTTTGAGTCTGTGTTTGTCTTTGTAGCTGAGATATGTCTCTTGGAGGCAGCATATGGTTGGGTTTAGTTTTTTGATCCAATCTGCTACTCATGCCTTTTTATTGGTGAGTTCAGTCCATTTACATTTAGGGTGATTATTGATATGTGAGGATTTCCTGTCATTCTATCTTTAATTTTCTGGTAAGGCTGTGTCTCCATTGTTTCTTTGCCTTTTTCTTGTTGTCTATTATTTCTGTGTGGTGGTATTCTATTATTTTCCCCTCTGTTTCTTCTTTTATTATGTTATATATTCCAGTTCTGGATTTTTTTTGAGTGGTTACCATTAAGTTTATGTAAAAGAAAGTTTCATAATTAGAGAGTATTCCATTTTCTTCAGCATGCTTACTTTCTCCATTCCCATATTTTGGTTCAGGCCTTTACTCTCCCCCCTTTTATATTCTGGTTGTCACAAATTATCCCTATTTATGTTGGTCAAATAGCCTCCTTCAGTATTTCTTGTAGTGCAGGTCGTGTGTTTGAAAATTCCCTCTGCTTCTGTATGTCTGGAAAGGTCTTTATTCCTCCTTCATATCTAAAGGATATCTTTGCTAGATATATTATTCTTGGCTCACAATTTCTCTCTTTCAATAGTTTGAATATTTGATTCCACTGCCTCCTGGCTTGTAGAGTTTCTGCTGAAAAATCTGATGATAATCTAATAGGTTTTCTTTGTAGGTTATCATCTTCTTTTCCCTGGATGCCATGAGGATTCTTTCTTTGTTGTTAATTTTTGACAGCTTCAATACAATGTGCCTTGGAGAAGGTCTGTTTGAGTTGAGATAATTAGGTGTTCTATATGCTTATTGGATTCGAGAATCCAGCTCTATCCACAAGTTTGGGAAGTTCTCATCAACTATTTATTTGAATATCCTCTCTGTTCCCTTCTCTCTTTTTTCTCCTTCTGGTATGCCCATTATTCTTATATTGCTCTTTCTGATGGAGTCAGAAAGTTCTTGTAGAGTTCTGTCATTTCTTTTATGTCTCAAGTCTCTTTCTTCTTCCATCCCTGTCATTTCCAGATTTCTATCTTTGATGTCACTGATTCTTTCCTCCATCTGGTCAACTCTACTATCTAAGCTGGCTATTTCATTCTTTATTTCTTTTATTGAGTTCTTAATCTCCAGAAATTCTATTTGGTTCTTTTTTAAAATTTCAATCTCTTTGGTAAAATGTTCATTTTGTTCTTTGATTGTGTTTCTGAGTTCATTAAACTGCCTGTCTGAGTTTTCCTGCATCTCGTTGAGTTTTTTAAGAACTGCAATCTTGAATTCTCTGTCATTTAAGTCACATATTTCCATGTCTTTAAGTGCATTTTCTGGAGATTTTTCATTTTCTTTCTGAGCTGTCTTGTTACCTTGGTTATTCATGGCAATTAATGATATATTATTTCTCTTCCTAGACATCTACAGGAGTGGGTTCTGCAACAGGTTAACAGAAAGAGGTCTTTCTTTTGTTTTCCAATAGGTATTGGTAGAATGTTTTATTTTCTCTCCGACTGTAGCCTTTTATTCTCTCTCACACTGTAGTGTTATATTTTCTCTGCACTATTCTGGCTTCTCACACAATGGGGGGATTCCCTGGAAGGCAGGCTTCTCCTCTGTGAACAGTTCGTGTGGGACATAGGGCGCCACTTCCATGGGGGGATGTGGAGAGCTTCTTAAGTTCCAAAGCTTTTTTAGATTCAGAGCCTGTGTGTTTCTGCAGCTCTGTTTACTCCTTTAGATGATTTCAGTAGTGCACCTCTTTGTCCTGCCTGTCTGCTGCACAGGGAGTCCTTTGTGGAGTTATAGTTGTTCAATTTGTTTTAAATTCCAGGGGAGATTTCAAGAGGCTCACCTCACCCTGCCATTTTTATGATGTCATCCACAATGTATAAAGTGTACACATTTTAAGAGATGTTATCTATGTATTACTTTTCAAAGTTGAATTGAATTATGATAACAATGTGTAGTATGATATTTGCTCAAAAGATGGCGTTAATCAAATGACAGCTAATGTCATTCATTGTATTACAATTTTAATACAGTTTTTTCCTTTCTTAAAATTTTTTTGGCACCCTCTGTATATGGTGATGGAAGGCGAGCTGACAGGGTGGTGAGCACACAATGTGATATACAGATAATGTGTTATAGAAATGTATACTTGAAACCTATGTAATTTTACTAACCATTGTCACCCCAATAAATTTAATCTTTAAAAAAGCCCTATTTTGGAACTTCTAGTAGGCTAATTATACACTTCATTATTGTTATCAAAAAAATATTAACCACAATCATTCTGGGACAGGCAAAGGGGTTCTCAGTTACAGTTGATACCAAAAGGCCAATGGCCTCATGTAAAACTATTCCTAAAACAGACTAGGTGAAAGGAGCTGGCCCACCCTGATTCCCCCTGGCTGTTCAGCCTTTCAAGATGAGGGCCCCATTTTAACTTCAAAATATTTCTGGTCCCCTCTGTGAGAAGAGCTTTTGTTCTGCCCTGTGACCTTCTGAGATAGTGAGGTAGAGCTGTCTCTAACCTCTGACAGAGGTCTTTGGGACCCTCAACCCAGGCCTGTCTTCCCAAGAGTGTGACCAACTATCCCAGTTTGCCTGGCACTGAGGGAGTTCCCAGGGTGTGGGACTTCCAGAATTAAAACCAGAAAAGTCAAGGGCAAATCGGGACAAATTGCTCAACCTACTCCCTGATCATTCAGTGCTTTCCTAGCTGCCTCCCTAGTTCAGATCCATGAGAACGGAGAGAGGCAGTGTGGTCCCAGCAAGAAGAAATCAATAATCATGATTCCTTCCACATGGTGGTCCACCTGCTCCAGACTCTGTGCCAAGAGCTTTTCATGCATTATCTCATCGCACACTATCCACAAATGCTTTCCCCATGAGTCCCAGAGAGGTTAAGTGAGTTCTCCAGGGTCACCCAGCCAGTAGATGGAGAGGCAGGGGACACAGGTCTACCTGACATCAAATCCTCACCTTTCACCCAGGAGCAACACGAATATAAACCAATTATTCTACACTGTCGTATGCCACTTGTCTGAAAATTTTGCTTGATGGGCCGGCCCAGTGGTTCAGGCGGTTAGAGCTCCGTGCTCCTAACTCCAAAGGCTGCCGGTTCGATTCCCACATGGGCCAGTGGGCTCTCAACCACAAGGTTGCCAGTTCAATTCCTTGAGTCCCGCAAGGGATGGTGGGCAGCGCCCCTGCAACTAAGATTGAACACGGCACCTTGAGCTGAGCTGCCGCTGAGCTCCCAGATGGCTCAGTTGGTTGGAGCACATCCTCTCAACCACAAGGTTGCCAGTTCTACTCCCACAAGGGATCGTGGGCTGTGCCCCCTGCAACTAGCAACGGCAACCTGACCTGGAGCTGAGCTGCACCCTCCACAACTAAGACTTGAAAGGACAACAACTTGAAGCTGAACAGCACCCTCCACAACTAACATTGAAAGGACAACAACTTGACTTGGAAAAAAGGCCTGGAAGTACACACTGTTCCCCCAATAAAGTCCTGTTCCCCTTCCCCAATAAAATCTTTAAAAAAAAAAAAAAAAAGTTTTGCTTGAGAAACCCTAAAATGTTTTTACAAAAGTTTGTCCTCTCTCAAAATTAAACTCTAAAGTATTTAAGTATCATAAGTCTAAATTGCCCTAAATATATATAATCTGATATATTTAAATATAAAATAAAACTATCACATCACTCTTTAAAATATATGCAACGATGAGAATATAAAATAGCACAAACCCTATGGAGGGGAATTTGGTAATATCTAGCAAGATTACGTAAGTGTTTATGCCTTTACTCAGCAATCTTACTTCTAAGAATCTATCCCCAAGATACTAGCTAAAAGTACAAAATGACGTATCATAAGACTGTTCACTGAGGCACTGTTTATAATAGCAAAAGACTGGAAATCCACATTTTCAACAATCAGGGACTGGTTTAATAAACCGCAGTATGTCATTATCATGGAGTGCTATGTACCTATAAAGAAGAATATGGAGAATTTCTATATACATTCCTGGAATAATCTATAGGGTTCATAATGTTAAATGAAAAAAGACAAGGTACAGAATCATGTATATAATGTACTATATTTTATATAAGGATTTGGGGAATATAAATGTTTATATTCATATTTGCCTATATTTTAAAACAAAAGCAGTAACAGTTGAAGAGAAAATGGAAATGGTTTCCTATATAGGGAGGGAGTGTAAAGGATTTCGGGGAAGAGAATGGAAGCTGAATTTCTCTGAATTTACATTACAGCTTTGACTTTGAATCATGTAGCTTCAGAATAATTTTACAGAATAATTACACAAAACTAAGTCAGAAGAAAATGCACACACACACAAAAAATAAAACACAAAATAAAACAAATGAGCCTACCTGGGTATCAAGTTGGCGGCTTAACCATACAGAGAACGATTAAAGTGACTTTAAAATACAGTGATCTGGCTGAATTTCCAAGGAAGACATATGCGTATGTTAAATAAACTGCAAAGAAATCTTAAATTGATTACTTCGGTAATCATACTGTGGTAATAATATTAGTAATATTATTTTGAAACTATTATATATTCGAATAAATAAATAATTATGTTAGTGTTAATAGGAATCAAAATTTTCAGCATAAAAGAGATACAAATACAAAATTTTAAAAGTCAACTTCTGTAATCTTAAAGTTTAATATATTAATATTGACTCCTAATTTATTTTTATATTATAAAACAAATACCGATGTCCTAGTTCTGTCTGAAAAAATATAGAATCAATGACCCATCCAGTAGCACCAAGCACTCCTAGCACCCAGATTAAATTCTTTAAATATCATCCCTCAATAAAGGGCTTTTTGCAGAAATGTCTGGAGGTCTTCAGCAGGAAGTTTACAAGATGAGCCTGCAATAGCTTGTCGAACTAGAAAGCAAGGGCACCACCCGAGACTAGCAGGGTCATGTCAAAAGATCACAGGGATCAAATCCCAGTGGCCAGAGATGGGACAATTTGAGCATCAAAAAAAAACAATAATCACTGCAATGAAATGAAATATATCAAATATATTAAAAATAATTGAGTCCACACGTAATAGAAAAACAAAACCAGAGTTGGATTCAGGCCACGGCCCTGTGCACCCGTACATGTCCTTGCTGGGGATGCAAAGGATACAAGGCCCTGACCATTCTTTACCCAGGCCCTTTATTAGGGTTACGTTAGCAGAGAGCAAGCTTGGGGGATGAGCAATTTCTCCCTCCAAGACAAAGGTGATGCCTCATTCCCCATGTCAGTGTTTCTCCACTCTGCTGCAGCCCGACTGAATGGGCAGCACCCACCGTGTCACCCAGGGGGCTTGGGAGACAAGGGGAACTGATTCAAACATGAACCTCATGCTGCTTGCTGTGACATGAGTAAAGATCCTTTGTCTCTGACCCAGGTGTCACATGATATCCATGAAACTGTGGCAGGCTAACTTGGTGGCTCTTAGTAAGCCAAGATCCCAGACACACCCATCTCACTGGTCACCTTGGGCAGTTATTAGGACACCAGCTCATTATTTTGAAAATCAGTAAAAGGCAACCATTTATTGCAATTCCTGTACAAATTGCACAAGGTCTGACAAGTAAGCTTGCGAATTTGTTGCAATGATGTTGCTAACATTTTTTTGATATCAGAGTGATTATTCATCATGAATTTGTACCAACTGGACAGACAGTTAACCAAGTTTACTATTTGGAAGTGCTGAAAAGGCTGCGTGAAAAAGTTAGACGGCCTGAACTTTTCACCAGCAGTTCATGGCTCTTGCATCACGACAATGTACCAGCTCACACGGCACCATCTGTGAGGGAGTTTTTAGCCAGTAAGCAAATAACTGTATTGGGACACCCTCCCTACTCACCGGATCTAGCTCCCAATGATTTCTTTCTTTACACGAAGATAAAGGAAACATTGAAAGGAAGACATTTTGATGACATTCAGGACACCAGATGTAATACAATGACAGCTCTGATGGCCATTCCAGAAAGAGTTCCAAACTTGCTTTGAAGGGTGGACTAGGCGCTGGCGTCGGTGCATAGCTTCCCAAGGGCAGTACTTGGAAGGTGACCATAGTGATATTCAGCAATGAGGTATGTAGCACTTTTTCTAGGATGAGTTCGCGAACTTAATTGTCCGACCTCGTAAGTCAGAGCAACTCAACAGTTGATGTAGGCAGAGTTCTTTATAGAAGTTCAATAAATTCAGAACAAATTCCGAAAGGATGGATAGAATTTTAAAGTCACCGTTTTGTGCGCCCTCATACGATAATGAATCTGCGTAATGTTCATTAACGGCTGTTGCAAAAGCACCTAGCTAGAACGTGGGCGGAAAACACTGCAGTCATCACTCTGTAAGGAATGTCTCACAAAAACAGAGACAACAGACATTACCTGATTTCTGTTGTGACAAAATAAGAACTAAATCCCACCATTATGAAATATTCTTATAGAAAATTGCCCGTGAATATGATTAAACCTCTGCATCTAACTACCGTCCATAGGGAAGACAGGGAAGAGAGAAACAGGCCCGTGATACCAAGAGGGCACAATCAACAAAGTCCAGAATATGGAGAATTTTATAAGACAGATGACTTGGTTTCTTCAGTAAAGAAATGACCAGAAAAACAGAGAGAGAAGCAGAACTGCTAGATATGACAGGAGACTTAAGAGACATGTGACCCAAATGCAATCAATGTGTGAACTTTGGGTCCTGATTTAAACCAACCAGTTGTGAAAAGCCATTAATGAGGCCACCGGGGAATTTAAATATGATGGGATAGTTGGAGATATTAAGGAATAATTGTCAACTTTTAGGTATTATAATAGCATGTGGTTGTTTTTAAAGAAAGAGACTGAAGTATTCACAGATGAAATGATACAAGTCTGGATTTTGCTTTAAAATAATCCAGTGGCCAGAGTCAGGGGAAGGAGTGGGAGTGGGATTTGGAGATGGAATAAGATCTGTCATATGTTAATAATTATTAAAGCTGGTCTGGTCACATGGGGAGTTATTGTACTATTTTCCTTACTTCTGTGATTGAAATTTTCCATAGTAAAAAAGCATTTTTAAGCAAAATGGTACTATTCCTGAGCTTCTTAAATAATACAACTAATGAAATACAAATACATAATAATTATGTGCTTGACAGAATTAGAACAGCACATCGAATCTGAGGAATTAATCCTATTGAAACAAAGCTGATTTTCTAAAGGTTGTGGGCATTCCATTCTAAAGGGCACTTGGAAACATTTTGTCCCACGCACATACGTAAGTAGATATCTGCTTTTAATTTACTTTCTGGAAATTATTAGCATAAAGAGAAGGTAAAAATACTGTCAATTATGGGAAAGACATCAGATTTTTGGATACCAAAAAGGAATAGATATACTTGAGAAGATTGGGACCCACTGGCCTGGGGGTAAGCAGGAGTGTGCCCTCTCGATGTTGTCCCAGCTTCCTCTACCCCAGCTTCCCACCCCCTCCCTGAATCCACTAGGTACCCTCACGTTGCCTCTCAGCCTGCACTATAACCCCACTAGGCCATCCTGGCCCCAGCTTGCTCATATTGGTCCTCCCCTCTTCTCTCCGTTTGCCCGTCTTTCTCCAGCTCCTGTGTCTGGGCCTGCAGCCCCGGCTATGTGACATAGTGTGGGAAGGGGGCAGACCCCTGGCCCTGCTGTAAATGTGCCCACATAAAAGGGGCCCCAGTCCTCCCAGATCACAGGGAGGGGCCTTGACCTTTGGCCCCCTTCTCCCCATAGGTCCTCCCCTCCGTCCTCACTTTTCCTCCTCTGAGTCTCCAGATAGGCCCTCCTTTGCCACTCTTATCTAGAAAGGCAGCCCCCTGCATGTTTTGCAGCAGGTCCTGCAACTTGTTGGCCTCCTGGACAAGTGGGCCAGGCTGGAAGCACACGAGCACCCCCAGTCCTTTGCAGGCTGCTGCCCTTGATGGCAGAAGAATGAGGAGGTCCACATGGAATGGGAGGGGACAGAGTGGGGGGTCAGCACAGCACGTGGCAGAAGGAAAAAGACGGGCTTAGATGTCTCCCAAGAGGGTACACTCAGCAAGTACTGAAAGAAGTGAAAGGTGAATGTAGATGGTCAGCAGATGGTCAGAGATGGTCAGTATGTCGGGGCAGGGGGCGCAGGGAGGAAGGGATCCCAAGTGAGGAGGAGAAACAGCTAGGGGAAGGGAACCAGTCAGGTGCTGATTCATTTGTTCTGAAAACGGATGCCGTGACAGACCCTGGCTGAGCAGCAGTGCCTGAGACCAGGTCCTGCTGGGGAAGGCTCCCTATTCAGAAGTTCCAGAGCTTGATGCCTGAGGAACCACCATCAGAGCACAGGCCTGGAGACTGCCATCAGGGCTCAGAGCCTGGAGCACCATCACCAGAGCTCAGGGCTCCTCAGGGCTGGTCCCAAGAGCTCCATGGCTTGCCGGAAGCTACCTGTCAGTGTTCTGGTGTTTCCAAACCTTCTCAAAAACAGGGCCATAGACCCTGCTCCCCTCACTCAAGCTCCTGTCCAGGGAAGTCTGGCTGGCAGGACAGTGAGATCAGGCCCCGGGGAGAAGGAACAAAGGGCCTCCCAGGAGCCTGGCCTATGGCAGGCAGCTGGGCCAGCATGCCCCTGCAGAGATGAGGAGCCAGCAAGCAGGAAATTCCCCCGATGAGGGACTGAGTGATACAGCTGGCAGAGTTCTGCCCTGGAGAAGCTCTGATGCCCCTGCCCCCTCTCAGCAGCCCCACCCCCACCCCCAAGGTGGCAGCATGGGCAGGAGGATGAGGTCTGGACGAGCACCGGTCTCTAAGAAGGAGCCCCTGTGAGTCCAGCTATCCCACTGCCTCTCGCTCAGAGCTCCTGAAAACCCCCCACCCACATACACACTCCTAGCATATCTCTGACACCCTCGCTGTCTCCACTTCTGGTTTCTCTAGGCCATAGTGGGGACGTAGGCCAGGAGTCATATCCAAGAATGGGCTGGACAAAATCAGGAACATTTGGTCAGTCTGGCAAATGTACACGTCCGCATCCCACACTGGCCCAGCTGGAGCTGCCTCCGCCCACCTGCCCCACTGCCACCTGCACACACGCTGCCACAGCCACTCAGCTGTCTGTCATCCACGAGGGTGTGTCACTTGCATCTCCCCACCCATCAGTTCCTTGAGTCAGGAGCAGCACAGGACCTGTCACAAAGGCGTGAGTAACAGAAGATGAGTGAATAGAGGAAGAAGGGAATGAATAATGAATAAGGCCGGCCACTTTGGGAGCCCTCCGGGAAGTGCACTGCTCATTTGGCCCTTGGCTCTGTGGCCGCAAAAGGAGGTGGTACTGGGCCAAGTCCAGATGACTGCTAAGCCAGATTTCCAAGGAAAAATTCAAAGCACCAATGTTTCTCAGTCCTACGGGGAGAGGCTAGCCAGGGACTGGAATTGGCTTTCCCAGGACATGCTCAGCCCCTGTCCGGATATGTGGAGGCAGGGCCTCAGATACCCGTTGGCTGTCCACATGGCCCAGCCAGCCAGTGTGGGAGTCCACTGGGCAGAGGCACCATGGCTGAAGTCCCTACCCCACTGGGCTTCAGTTCAGAGCCTCCTGCTTAAGGAAGTAAGCCTGAGCCGAAGGGTAGATGTCAGAAGGAATTTGCACCATCCAAACCAGGGGTCCTCACCCTGAGCTGCAAATCAGGATCCGCTGGGGCAGGGGAGATTTTTAACTACAGTGATATTCCTGTCCCACCCCAGATCAGTTGAATCAGAATCCCTGGGGTGAGACCAGCTCAGGGGATTACAATGTACAACCGGGACAGAGAACCCCTGGTCCAATAATGGGTCCCCTGCCACCTCCCTAATATCTCCTGACCTGAAAAGTGAAAATTGGTGTGAAGGCAGGGCTCAGATGTAAACCTCTGGCCACCAGACAACCTGGCAACCTATTTAAACTTTATACTCATCCCTCCTGGACCATGCATTACAGTGTCCTGCAAGACAAAACACAGATTTCTTAGCCCGGCACATGGCAGAGTGCCCACTGTCCAGAGGACAATCCTGAGTGGTGCAACGTTTGTTCTGTGGCACCTGGGTCACCTGCTCCAATGGTGTCAGAGAAAGGTAGAGAGGGCGGACGTAGAGAGGAACAGCCTGCAGGGTAAAAATGTGGACTTGGGGTCAGTTTGCTTTCAAATCAGACACTGTGACCTGGGAAAAATAACTTCTCTGAGCCTCCTTTTCTTCTACAAAATAAAGCCGGAAGTTCTGGCTGCCTCGGAGAGTTGAGGTGAGGGATATAATAAAGAGCCCCTGACTTTGCCAGGCACCCAGGAAGGGCTTGATATAAGGAAACTCATTAGCATTAATGCGGGCCTGAGTGTATTATCAGAAGCAAGGGGAACTTCTTTGGGGAGGGGGCTTTCGATCAGTCGGGCTGTCTGCCCTGTGACTGGCCAACGGGTGCAGGTTCCTGCTAGGTAGGTAGTGAGGGGTGGGGTGCACCCTATGCTTGTTATGGGCACTGCCCTGCCCAAGACTCCCCCGGAGGTTGAGTAAGAAGTCTGCCTAAGTGAGGGAAGTTTGGGGCAGTTACAGAACTCACCGAGTCACAGCCCTGACTTCTGTGACACTCTGATGCTTGGAGGCTGCGAGGGAGACACCACAAATGTCACTGTCCTCATGCTCAGGAGTTTAGAGAACACAAAGGGGGATCCTGAGTCCTATGGGATGGGCTCACAATTTGAAGGTTGACAGATCTATGTGCAAATCCAGGCTTGGCCTCTTCCTGGCTGCATGGCTGGAACAAAAGGGAACCCCTCTGAGCCTCAGTTTGTTCATCTCTAAAATGGAAGCAATGACACCAATCTATAGGGCAGTGCTGCAGACAACAAAGGATCACTCACATTAGGGATCTGGCACAGCACAAGGCAACAATGGATGCTCAGTGCTCATCAGGACCTTTTTCCTTCCTACCGTGCAGGGAATGAGGGAGCCACAACTCTGGGCCACGCTTTCAGCCAATGCTGCTGACTCACACAGGATGGCCAGGTGACATCAATGCAGGTGTGGTAAGAAGTGGGTGACAGTACTCAGCTTATCAGAACTGTTGGAAAGGAAATCCTATGAGTTTCCTTCCCTAACGAAATCAATGAAGACTGGTATGATTATTATTCCTGAGAAATTGGGTTGTGGCCTTCCTTAGAAGCCTTCCCTGATTGCCTGCTACACCCCCAGAGTTGAGTGGGAGCTCCCTTCCCAGTTCTTGGTGCTCCAATCCTTGCCCACTGGCCATTTGCGTGTCTGTCTCCCCACTAAATGATGAGCTGTGAGAGCAGGGCTGTCTCATTCATCACTGTGTCCCCGGCCCCCAGCACAAGAGTTCTCGTGCAGCCTCTGAGCCCTAAACATGGAGTGAGAACGTTCAAACATCAGGCTAGACCCCGTCTCACAGATGTCACAGGTAGACACCTTTCTCCCTCCAAAGCAAAGGAAGCTGCAGCTGGATTACTCTGACCCTAGGGCCATCTAGATACGATGCTCTCAAGAAATCAGTGAACTTGGCTGCCGGGCAGGCTGACTTCTCTGGGGTCTCCCCAGCTTCCCCAGCTTGCTGGTCGGGCTTTTGAGAATGGGCTTTGTGCCCATGCCCCCTTGAGACTGCCCTGTGTACAGTGGCAAGACCATTATCTCATGGTGAGAACAAGAGTTTGGGCTGGGCAGGAACACACTTCCTGGAGGGCAGGGCAGCCCCACAGTGGGACAGGGCAGCTACTCGTACCTGCCCCCAACAACTCGCACAACTTCCGGCTGAGCTACACCATTTCCTGTACAGGGGGTGTCTGTGCAGTGAGGTAGGGGCTTCCACGGAGACTCCTCTGCCTGGATTAATGCTATTGTAAGGTCTTTGACTTTTACTCTGAATGAAATGGGAACCACTGGAGGGTTTTAAACCGGACAGTGATGTGCTGTGACTTACCTTTTAACAGGACCCATCTGGCGGCCGGTGTTGAGGACAGATTGAAGGGGGGCAGGACTAGAAGTGTGAGACCACTTAGGGGACTACGTGATGCTGACATTCAGTGTGCAGTTCCCACGAGCCAAGGCTTACTCCTCCCCAACACAAACAAGCAAACAAACCGTGAAGTAGGTGTAATTATAATCACACTCTTTTTATGGATCGGAAAATTGAGTCAAAAAGGTTAGTTAACTGCCTAAGTACACATTGCCAGTAACTGGTAAAGTCAAGATTTGAACACAGGCATTCTGGCTCTAGCGTCCTCACATTTAACCAGCTCACTAAATAGCGTGCATAAGAGGTCCTCTGACTCCAGATGTGTTTCTAAGGAAGAATATGATCAAATAATAACATGACGTGGGAGACCCAGAAAGAAACCAATAATGAGTCTAACATATATTTCTCACCACTTCTATTCAACAGAATACTGGAGGTACAAGCCTGGGCAACAAGGCAAGAAAAAGAAGCAAAAGGATAAAGATTAGAAAAGAAAGAAGTCAAATTGTCTTTATTGGCAGACAACATGCTCATATATGTTGAAAATCCTAAGGAATCTACCCAAAAACAGTTACTAGAAGCAATAAGAGAATTTAGAGAGGTTACCGGATACAAGGTCCATAGCTATCTAAAAATCTATTTTATTTCTATATACCAGAAATAATTAGAAAACAAAATTTAAAAAAACCCAATAGTATCAAGAAATATGTAATAAGGTAAACTTAACAAAGTATGTATAAGTCCTACTCACTAAAAATTAAAAACATTAAGATAAGCTAAGGAAACAAAAAGACACACCCTGTTCGTGTTTGAAGACCCTATATTGTTAAGATGTCAGTTCCCCCTTCTTCCCCCCATGGGAACTATAGATACGATACTATCCCGATCAAAGCCCAGCAGGCTTTTCTTACAGGAGATGACGATGGAAGGAGAGACATACCCTAGAGACACACCCTCCGGAAGGCACAGTAGCAGTGTGGCTGCTCCGATAGCCCTGGTTGGAGTCCCTCTGCCACTCACAGCTCTCCTCACTTCTCAAACCAATCTTTCTATGAAAGAAGGAATGCTGATAGGGCTGATTTCTGGGGTTGAGATGAGGCCCAGGCGAGATCATTTGCCTGAGCACGTCCAGACCTCAGTCCATACTAGGTGCTATTATGCTAGCTCCGCTGGCCCCCTCTCTGCTCTGCACGAGACCTGAGGGAGTGCACATATGTCCCTGGCTCCTGCCTTCCTGTCCTGCTCTTCCTAACATTCTCGGGCCATGGAAGGAGAGGGCAGCTGTCAGCCCCCTGGAGAAGGTGTGGTCAGGGATGGGGGATACCTGCCTGGAGCATCTGGGGGCCAAGCTGGCTGGGCTGCCAGGCTCCTGATGTAATCTCCCCTGCTATTCTTCTCACAGCATGTCTGAGAGATCCTTCAGATGGGACCGGATAACGAACAGGACTTCCTCTTTAGGGACTGTTTGTCCCAACATCGGAGGGCCCTCTGGTCACAGGCGCCCCAGACCTCTGTCCCTTGCCCTGTAACACCACAAGGATGATGTTGTCTGTGTTGGTCTGCAGAGAAAACAGTGTGGCAGTGAATGACAGTGGGGCGTGCTCCTCATCTAGGCCACATTCCAGGAAGCGGGAGAAGGTAGAGGTCCCGGATGCATGTGGACGCTTTCTATTTAGGCCAGGTTTTCCATTTATCATAGGAATACACGAAATTCCCTTCTTAAATAATTGCACTTAAGTTTTCTTTTTATTAGGTGTTCAATTGGTTTTTAAAGAAGAGTATTAAGCAAATAATGAAACCAAGTCTATGCAAATATAGCAAAAACCACAGATAACACCTAAATAACTGAAATTTAGAGAGCACAGATAGACCAACTCCACATCTGCCAGATTAAGGAACAGAGGTCTCCTGAAAGCGCCCAAAAGTCTTAAACAGCAAAATAGGCAAACCCAGAGGAACCCTGGAGCCCTGATCCACGGAAGAAGTAGGCAAAGAAGGCACAGGAGGCAGTGCTGAGCTGATCAGGGTTGTAGGAGAAACTCAGACCCAGCTGGACTCTGCCAATTTCAGGGCTCCTTCTAAGACCCCCCAGAGCATTTCCCAGGGTTATGGAAACCTGACTCTTGGTACCCTCTACCCCGCTCCCCTGTTATTCTCTAGTAAGCATGCTTTAACCACAAAAGAAAAAGGCACTCACCCTCCTGCTTCTCTCTCTTTAGTCACCAACCCTGGCATTGCCGAGCTGAACCTGAGGCTGGCAGGAGCAGACAGAGGAGTTACTTGTGCTACATGCCAGTAACCTACCCTTCACCTGGCATCAGGGCCCTTGTATTGGTGTGCTAAAACCAATGGGAAAGCACTTGTGTCCCCAGCTCCAGGCCAGACCCCGAACACACTTGCTTCCTGAGCCCCATGACACCCTTTTGAGGCAGGCCTGTGACAATCCTTCAGAGGTGAGGAAACTGTCTCAAATGTTCAAAACTTGTACAAAGCTCAAGTAGGTTGGTGGTAGAGCAGGGAACTGAACCCTGTGCTGAGGTTAAAGACTGCCCCCTTCAGTCTCCTCCCCTTGGGTCTGAGAGCCCTGAGTTGAGAGCAACCACGGCCACGCCCCGTGAGATGTCAGCCACACTTCCCAGCTCTCACTGCTTCTCCTAGGGCCGATGGAGCTTGCTGGAGAGTTTGCTGCACCTGCCCACCCAAGGGCTATGAATAAGAACACTGAGGCTTAGAATGCTGAAGGAATTAGTCCAGGGTCGCATATCTGGTGAGACCTAGGATTCAAAGCTGGGAAGGAAAGCTTTCCCCCAATCTCCAAAGTCCCTAGGAGGAGGGGGACCCTTCCTCAAAGGAAGCAATGACAGGCTGGACAGAGAAGCAAGGCCCCTTGGAGGCACCCACTCTCTGCTGCCTGAGTGGACCCTGCGGGACCACTCCAGGTCAATCCCATTTTTCTGGGCTTACCTTCTGAAGGACCTCAAGTCCTGGGGGGGAAAAAGCATCCCCAGGAAGGGCACTTCGAAGACAGTAAGACGTCCCAAACCACTGAATGGTCCACCTGGGGAGAAAGTCATTTCCATAAGATGCAAAAGGTCAGCTTGGGGTCACCTTGGCCTGGGTTTGTTTGAACTCCAGCTGAGACATTCACCCACTGTGTGTCCATAGCCACATTAATTGACCTCTCTTTGCCAATCTACCTATCTATAATATTGGGATAATAATGTCAAATTCATAGGGTGGCTACAAAACATGAAACACCTGTAGCAGAGCTCCTGGAACATAGTATGTGCTCAATAAATCAACAGTAATATGAGTCATTGTAGTAGGGTTCATCATTCAACTCTTTTGCTTTCACAGCTTCCTGATCATACACCTTTATTCAGGCCTAAATTGGTATCCCAGCAGCTGCCTCTGAACAATGTTTTTTTCTTTTTGGCTCTATATCTTTGCTTATGCTTTACCTTTTCCTGGAACACCACCCCCTTCTGCTTCTGTGTGCCCAGATTTTATCCATCCTTCATGACACAACTCTTTTTGCGTTTCTTCCTTAGGGAAGAAACTGTGCTGGAATGAAGCAGTCATTAGTCAGGCAGGGTATGAGAGACCAAGAACCAGGACTTGAAGCTCTGGAGGAATCTGAGACCTGGGGATAAGGGTACCTGCTAAACTACTTTCAACTTATCACCTACCCATCGGCCTACCTACACCCACCCAGCCACCTACATCATACCCACCCTTCTGCCTGCTTACTCACCTCTATTATTCAGGATACACTCTCTGCTCTACTAGGGCCAATCTCATCTGTCCATTGTTCCTTTTTTTCTCTTTTTTTTTGTGCCTTTTTTGGATCAATTTAGAATTTTTTATCTCCTCCTTTGTTGACTTATAAGTGATATTAATAACTCTATGCTGTTTTGGTTGTTGCTTTAGAATTTATAGCATACATATATTTGTCATAGTCTACTTTCAAGTGATGTCATACCACATTATTTTTGAAAGATATTTTCACTAAGTAAAAGATTCTAGGGTGACTATTCTTATCTTTCAGTACTTTAAAGATGTTGTGAGACTATTTCTGGTTTACATTATTCCAACAAGAAATCTATGCCTTTTTAGCCTCTTTTAAGGTTTTCTCATTATCTCTTGCTTTGAGCAATTTGATTATAAAGTACCTTGGTGTAGTTTTCTTCATGTTTCTATGCATGGTGTTCGTTAAGTTTCTTAAATATCTGGGTTTACAGTTTTTATCCAATTTAGAAAATATGTGGCCATTTGTTCTTCAAACATTTTAAAAAAATAAAGAACTATATGATCCAGAAATCTCACTTCTGGGTATACATCCAAAGGGAATAAAAACAGGATCTTGAAGAGGTATCTACACTCCCATGTTCACTGAGCATTATTCACAATAGCCAAGGGATGGTAACAACCTAAGTGTCTGCCAGCAGATGAGTGGATAAAAATGTGCTATCTTCATTTGTGTGTGTGCATGCGTGTGTGTGTGTGTGTGTAATAACAATGGAATATTATTCAGCCACGAGAAGGAAGGATACCCTGCCATTTGTAACAACATGGATGGATCTTGAAGGCTTTGTCCTAAGTGAAATACATCAGACAGAGAAAAAAAAATACTACATGATCTTGCTTATACGTGGAATCTAAAATAGCCAAACTTATAGAAAGAGTAGTATGATGGTTACCAGAGGCTGGGGTGGGGAGAATGGGAAGATACTGGTTGAAGGGCACAGACTTTTAGTTTTAAGATGAATAAGTTCTAGGGATCTAATCAGCATGGTGATCATTGTTCATGATACTTGAAAGTTGCTAAGAGAGTAGATCTTAAATGTTCTAGCCACTAACAAAAAGGTAATTATGTGAGGTGATGAAGTTGTTAGCTAACATTATAATCATTTTGTGCTAATCATTGTGCAGTACATAAGTATCAAATCAACACATTGAAAACCTGAAACTTACACAATGTTATATGTCAACTATATCTCAATAAACCTGAAAAAAATGTTTTCACCTCTCTCTCCTCTCCTCTCCTTCAGGAACTCCAGTTACATGTAGTTTAGGATGCTGGAAGTTGTCCCACAGCCCACTGATGCTTTCTTTGTAGTAGTTCTCCTCTTTGTGTTTTATTTTGGATAGTTTCTATTGCTCTGTCTTCAAATTCACGAATCTTCTTTTCCACCCTATCTACTCTGCCTTTCGTAACTTCCAGTGGTTTTTTAAATTTGTTTGTTTACTATTAGTTTCAGGTGTACAAAACAATGTAACAGAGACACCTCAGGGATGATGTAGATGTCTGAACACTGCACTGTACACTTGAAGTTGAAGCTGAACAACAATGAATGTCAACTATAATTTTACATATATATATACATACACATACAAGAAGCGGAGTACAGCATTAGGAATAGAGACAGTGGAAATGTAACGGCAGTGTGCGATGTCAGAGGGGTAGTGGATGGGGGGAGGGGGTTCACACAGTGTGAGGGGTATAAATGATAAATATCTAACTATTACGTTGTTTTGTGCACCTGAAACTAATAGCAAATAAATAAATAATAAATAAAAGAAAGAAAAAGGTTGTATTCTACTTTTAAAAACATTAAAAATTCAATCAAGACTTTTAAAAAAACAATATAGTAGTTAGACACTTACACCCCTCACAAAGTGATAACCCCCTCCCCCAATCTTCTACCCCTCTGACCTAGTATACAGCTGTTACAGTTCCACTGACTCTATTCCTTATGCTGCACTCTACGTCCTGTGACTATATATATATGTATATATGTACATATATATGTATACATAAATTATTGTTGACATTATTCAGCTTTTGTTTTTTAAACCTCATACATGGTAGTTTTCTGTAAGTTCAATTTGGATATTCTTTATATTTTCTGTCTGTACTTAACATGTTCAATTTTTCATCTGTCTTCTTGAACATATGGATCATAGTTCTAACAGCTGTGTTAAGGTCCCACCCTACTGATTCTCTCGTCTGTATAATTTCTGGGTCAGTTTCTATTGATTGGTTTTTCTCTTCATTATGGATCATGTCTTTGTGCTTCTTTGCATGCCCAGCAATCTTTGAGCGTATGCCAGACATTTTGAATTTTACCTTGGGTGCTAGATGTTTTTGTATTCCTATAAATGTTCGACTCTTGTTATGAGGCACGACTAAATTCCTTGGAACCAAGTAATTGGTTCTTAACTCTTTCAGATCATGGAAACAAGTAAATGGTTAGTTCTTTCAGATCTTGTTTTTAAGCTTTATTAGATAGGACCAGAGTAGTGTTTAGTCTGGGGCTAATTTTTCCCCACTACTGTGGCAATCTCTTCTTTATATTCTACCTGATGCCCTGTGAATTATGAAATTTTCCTATCTGGATTGTGAGAACAGGCATTATGTCTGTCCCTGTTTGAACCACAGGGATTTTTCCTCTGATATTTTGGGTGATACTTTCCCCTGCCTTGTGAAATTTCTTCATTCACATGCATGGCTAGTACTCAGCTGAATACTCCAGGAAACTTCCGTAGATTTCTAAAGTTCTCTCTACACATCGTCTGCTCTCTGATAGTCTGCCCTGCAAACTCAAGCCACTTTGGCCTCCCAGCTCCAACTTCTCAACTTGAGAAGACTGCTAAGCTTTCCCTGGCATTAAGCTGGGGCCATCACAAGATTCATGTCATTTACTTCTCATCTTTCAAGAATCATTGTTCTTCATTGCCTAATAGCCAATGTCTTAATGACACTGTTTCAGGTATTTGTCCAGTTTTTCAGTTATTTTTGGGGTAGAAGTAATTCTGGTCTATTAATCCATCTTGGTCAGAATCGGATGTTGCAAATGTTTGCCTTTTGATGTTGTAAGTTTAAAATGTCTATTAGTGATCCAAGAGGAGATGTAGATCCCATAATTTTATGAGTCAAAGGCTTGGTGGAAAGCCAACATTTTCAGCCCATCGTGCCTATTTCCTTGGAACTTGCTGAAAACACCTTGGCTGCTGACAAATAAGAGAACATCCCAGGATGTTCTCTGCGTGAAGGAATGTGGGGTTCAGGCTCACCTCCCACTGTACCACCATTCCACTCTGATGATTGCTTTAAGTCTTAAACAGTCAAAGCCAGTTTTTGTCTAGGCTTGTTGTAGCTTAAAAAGTTTAATTCCTCCAAACACTTACTGGGTTGCAAATCTATTTGCTTTCAGTTCCATGTGTCAATCATAACCAACCTTCTTGACTGGTCCTAGCACCCAAATCTCAACGTTCTTTCTCATTTCACTCTCTTGCCTTTCTCGCAATGTAAAGGCAGCGACTTTGAGACTGTCCAGTTTGAACAAAGAGGCCACAATTAACATGTTTGCCCTGGGGCAGCCAGATGGCTCAGTGGTTAGAGTGCGAGCTCTTAACAAGGTTGCCGGTTCAACTCCCGCATGGGATGGTGGGCTGCGCCCCCCACAACTAGATTGAAAACCGCGACTGAACTTGGAGCTGAGCTGCACCCTCCACAACTAAGATTAAAGGACACGACTTGACTCGGAGCTGCTGGGTCCTGGAAAAAACACGCTGTTCCCCAATGAAGTCCTGGAAATACACACTGTTCCCCTTCCCCAATAAAATCTTTAAAAATAAAATAAAATGTTTGCCCTGAGTGCTTTATTCAACTGATAAGTTTTACTGAATGTTTATTGCGCAAAGCTTTTAAAAATCCTATCTCTTTCTACTTGGGGCTTCAAAATGCCAGCCTTTACCTTCCTTCAAAGTGTCAAATTTCTAGAATCCCTCGATTTCCTTTCATTTGTACTTTTATACTAGCTGAGACTTTCCTGAAGGCACACCATTGTCACAATAACTAGTCATCCCAGCCAATCACATCCACACATACTGAGACTCTGCTCCCATCCTTTTCCCTGGTACTGAGGATTCATTAGATGTGTGGAGTATAGCAGAGGGAGAACTGCCACTGTCAGCTTCATGGTGCTTCCGGATCATGCCAGGATGGTATCAGTGCTGTGGCACAGTCTTATGGCCATGAGGTCCTGGGTCAATTCCACTCTCCGGACTCTTGAGAACTTCAGGTCTCTCATCTGTCCCTCTACCTCCAGCGCAAAGGGTCTGGCACTTGGTGCATGCTCAATAAATATTGATTGACAATATGAGTGAACCAATCAGTGAATGAGGACCTCCACATAGGCTGGGCCTCTATTCTGTATCTGTGGAACTTGCTTGTCTCCAGCCCTTGAAAGTTTAGACACAGCCTAGCAGGTGTGAGTGGCAGAGACACCGTGAAGAGGAAGGCAGCCCTGAGGCTTGGTGCTATGAGGCCCTATGTGGAGAAGGAACTTCAGCTGGAATTCAAAAGGCCTCATGGGCTCCTTGCCCAAGCAGAAAGTTCTGGCAGAAGAACTGTTCTCATCAATACCTTTTCCTTTGTGCTCTGGCATACAGCCCTTTTAACCAAGCAGTTCCTTAATTACTAAACGATTGTCAAAATGATTGAGCAATGCCTCTGTCAGGCCCTCTGCTGGGTGCAGAGGATCCAATATGATCTTCACAGGCCCTACCTACCCTCACAGGCCTTCCAGCTAATTGGTCAGCAAGTAATTGTCTATATACAGCATGGTAACCCACCAGCCCTCCGTCCAAGAATGCTTTACCTTCGCCTTTATCCTGAGTGACAAGCAGGACTGTTGTGCAGATAGGCAGGATTTTTCAGTTGTTTTCCTCTTCACTCCCTTCCTGGGACAGGGGTCAAACCTGTCCCCTTCTGTGGCCGTGGAGCTTACCAAACTAGGATAAAAATGTAATAGGAGGTATTCTTGAGTGAGGTAGAGAAAAAAGACATAAACGGGGACAAAGAGAACAATACACCGTACCTGTCACGCATCAGTGCTGCTTGCCTGTATTGTATGGTCACTCCCAGAGCTGCATTGACAGGCTATTCCAAAGCCACTGCTGTCAGCAGAGGACAGGCAGGGACCAGGTCAGCAGGCACAGCCCACCGGGGGTGCTGTGGGAGGATGAAAGCTTGACGAGCCTAACTCAGGGAGGGGGTGGCCCTTCATCCCCAACTTCCACATCCAAGACCACACCCTTGTCAGTCAAACCCGTCATGAGTCCCATCAAGAGGAAAACCTGACAGCTGGAGCAAAAAGGCAATTTGAATAGGTAGGCTGTAGGGAGCGCAGAGGGTGCTGTGGGGAGGGTGAGAAGCAAGGAGATGCATCTTATGTCCACCCAAGGTGGCTGGGTGTAGGCTGATGGGCAACCCAGGAGAAGAGAAAAACTGTTGGTATCATATTCCAGAACCCAAATATGTACTTGATCATCCCATAGTGAAGCCCCACAGAAATGGATTCTTCTCTCTGGTTTTCCCATGTGAGGACATGGCCAAGGGATCACCAGAGTAATTCTATTAGCATCCAACCTGTTAATGCTCAACTAAGAGAAGGGCGCAAACAAGCCGTTGGGTGCCAAGATGAGATCTATCTGGAAACCTTTTCACTGCTTGGGTGGTATCACAAGATGCCAAGAGCTCACAAGCACCACCTGAGGGCAAACTTCTCCAGCCTAGGGGTCACCGTCACACGGAGAGTTGGCGCTCCCATCTCTCCTCTGGTATTCGGCGCTACAGCTCGTGTGTGCCTGACCTAACAGAGTTCCCCAGGAATACCCATGTGGGTGGTGCTGCAGTGGAGTGGATGGGGCTGGCTTTAACACAATAGTGTGGGAGAAGCCTTTTAATGTAGAGAAGCCTTTGAGCTTTCGGTCTCCCCTGAGAAAAAAAAAGATACCCATAGTTTTACTACTATGATGTAGTGGGAGTCCAGACATCAGTCAAATTTCTTCAAGTTCCATGAGCTGGACTGGTCTCTGTCTTCCATCCCTTACATGGCATCCAAGCCCTAACCAACACCTCAGACACAGGCAAGGGGTAAAATATAAGCCCTCTGTGCAAAGGAGCTGTTTTTGAAAAAGCCCCATTGGGGCCTGGTGGGAGTGTCCTCATATTGAGGCAGCACAGGGTGACTCCTGGGTAAGTAGGTGGCAGCTGGGAGGTTGCCTCATTCCTCTAGTTCCTGGGATCACGGCCTGTTCCTCCCAACCACTTCCTCTCCACCCATCTGTGGCCTCTCTCTCAGCATCAGTTTCATTCCTGTGCAAGCATCAGTTGCTTCCCTTCAAAGGTCCACCTCAAAGCCTGGTGTCCCTTAGAACACACACCCTCCTGCACAACTGGAGACTGATGGGTTCTATCTTTGCCTACTGAGAAAATGTTCCCATGGAGAACCTGAGCTAAACAAACAATAACAACAAAACCCCAAAACCAAAAAGCAGGGCAGCATGCAGCAAAACCCAAAGCTCTTCCAAGGCAGTGCATCCTAAATTACAATGGCTCACCCAAGGATCTTGTTAAAATGCAGATGCTGACTCAAAAGGAACTCTCACGTTATGCTGATACTGCCAGACTGCAGACCGCACTGAGTAATAAGCCTAAGAAATAGCAAAGCAGGTAGCTGGGACCATAGCAGAGCCTCCCTCCAAAGACATGACTGCACAGGGCCTTCCCTGAGCTTAGCCAAATGCCACTGGTAGGCAGCAGGGAAACAACACCTGGGGCGAAGGGGCCAGAGGCCCCCATTTGGAGGGGCCTGCCCAGGGATTGTTGGCTCCGGTGCTCACAGAACCCAGCTCTCTACTGAAACCCACCCCTCAGCCTCTCTGGTCCAACCTGTCTTCCTTTAAAACAAAGTCTGGTTGGGAAACTTTTCTGTCCCCATTTTTCTATCCTTTGCACCCCGTCCCTGATTGTCAGTTCCTCAAAGAGAGACAGACTTACCCATATGGCGGGTCATAGCTCAGACTATTCGTTGGCCTTCAAGGTCAACTTTGCACTCTTCCTGCTCCATTCCCTTGTGCAGACCTGGGCATTTCCTTCCTCCTCTCTTTCTGCGTCATCCCCTCCACACCTGTAGTGGGGCTGGGAGTTACCTGATCCTGCGCTGCATGTCCAGACATTTGACATTCACCTGAAGCCTGAGGCCTAAGCCTCCTCCTCTAAACAGTTGTTCTCACGCTGCCTTGCACGGGACGATATCAGGTACTTGTTCAGCGGTTCCTCAATACTCTTTTGGTTGCAAGTGACAAAAGCAAACAAACACCTCACTCACAGAGCTCAAATAATCCAAGGGACTCTACTGTATAACAACCCAAAAAGTCCAGGGGTAGGACTGGCCCAAGAACTGGGGGAACACGAGGGCTGGGGGAGGGAGCACAGAAAGAGAAACGGAGAGTTGCTGACCAGGGGAAGAGACACCTGGGATCTTTCCAAACATGCCTGGTGACTGACACTACTAGACTGCACAGGGTGTGCAAGGCACACAGGCTAGGGGTGTGGAGACAGACACACAGGACTCGAGCTCCAGCCATAGCTCCCCAGCTCAGTGACCTCAGCATCTCCCTGCCTGGCATCAGTAAGCACCTGGATCCAGCTCTGCTCCAGACATGTGCTGCTCCCTCTGCCCAAACATCCTCCTGCCCCATCTTCCTTTTCTCCTGTAACTCTGTCCCCCCCCTTTAGGCCCCGTTCACAATCCTCCTGGATCCCTCAGGGAGTGCCTGGGGCTCAGTCAGACTGCCCTCCGTCCTGTTCTACACCAACCCCTCTCCTCGTGGCATCTCCGTCCTCTGCATTAGCCCTGATTATTCCTGTGGACCTTTGACAGTCTGCCTCCCTCACCATGCCTGACCCCTCCAGGCAGCCAGTGTGTTCAAGACATAAGGCTTACACATAACCAGGCACATAGTAGGCACGCATAATGAATCCACAAGGCATGCACCCAATCACAACAATTCTCAGTCAATACAATGGATACATTGATATTTTCGTGTCTACCTCACAGGGTTGGTTCAATAAGCAAAAGAGATAGTAGCTGTGAGTGTGCAATGGAGATGGAAAACATTTTGTAGCGATGATTGAAATATGGCAAGAGAGAATAATAGGCTGTTCCACATTGGTTTCTGGTCTCCCAAGGCCTCAGTCTCAGCTCGCTCGAGTCTCCACCCGCTCCTTTCCAGAATAACTCTCCCATTATCTAATATGCAAATGTTGTGCCAAAGATCTTAAGTCAAAGTGCTGGTTCTGTGCCACATGAGGTCTAGAGCTGTAGAAGGAAGTGGAAATAGGAAAGAAAGTACAAACTGCATTGTTTTGATCTTAATTACACAGCTCAATCAAATCCAAGCAAAAAGAGTATGATTAAGTTCATATTGGTACAGGATCATCAAATATCAAGAATAATCAAGATGGGAGATGGCACTTATTGTGACCATTCTTTACTTCCATGTAAGGAAAATGCTTGAAATAGCTTTGCTCAGCTAAACTACTACCCATAATCTCTTCTTCCCAGCCTCCCCTTCCAGGTTCAGAGAGCAGGCATAGTTCAGCAAGAAGTATGACTGAACTAAATGTGGCAGAGTTAACTGCGTGTGTGTCTCTGTGTGTGTATGTGTGTGTGTGTGTGTGTGTGTATGTGTGTAACAGAGACAGAGAGACATAGAGGCAGAAACAGAGAGTTATGGAAGTAAAAACAAAGAAATTGAAAGAAACCCAAAGTAGAGACCAAGACATATTTGGAGAGATAGCATACATTTAGGACAAAGATAGAGACAGAATAGAAATAGAAAAAGAGAAAGATATAAACACAGACACACACACACACACTCATACACTCACACACACAAAGCACTTTACTATACTGATGTCAAAGTTCAAAAGAAACATATCTAATTAAGCAAAGTTATTGGTCTTTGTTGCAATAAGGGACACCACACACCATGAGGAATTTGCAGCATTGTACTTGTTGCGATAAGTACCAATGAACCCAACTTTGTTTGGCTTCAGATGTGTTTCTTGTGGTCTTTGGCTGATAGGAATCAACAACTGTGATGATATATTAATAATCACAATAAATGTAATTGGGATAAATTCACCTGTTTTAAAAACTTGTCAGATTGAATTTTAAAAATAAAAATTATGCTGTTTTAAGAAAACACAGCATACTAAAACAATGCAGGAAGTAGAAGTATGGGTAAAGATATATCATGTAAATGTTAATAAGAAGAAAGTAAGTATATAGTATTGGTATCAGCCAAAACAGAATTCAAAGTAAAAATCACAAACCGGGACAAAGAAGGATATTTGACGAGAGTTATAAGAGAATTACATCTCTTATTAAAAAGAAAACATGGCAGTCATGAACCATTATGCATTAAACAACATGTTTTACAACATATGAAATAAAAACTGGTAGCTACAAAAGGCCCAGAAATATTCATTAGAGATTCTCTCAAATTTCTCTCAGAAATTGGTGGATCATGTGATTTAAAATAAGATACAATGATATACAGAATTTACAAAGCAAAAGAAAAAAATATGGAGCTGGATATGAGAGATAAAATTAGGATTTTGTATTTAAAAAAATAGAACACACAAAAAAATTTCAGAAAAAAAACATAGCATGTAATAGCCACAAAGAGAAGCTCCAAAAGTTCTCAGAAGAAGAAATATATATGCCACATTCACTAAACAAAATTCAGTGTAATTAAAAATTAGAAATGAAAGACTAGCAGCACACACACACCTGGAAAAAATATCCAATTCTCTAAATTATTTGGGGATTACCAAAAAGCTCCAACAAAATCATACCTTAAAATTATTTAGATATGATAAGTGTCACATAAGCAAGATGGCAAACTAGAAAGCTACAAACCCTCCTTCCTTTCACAGAGACACAGAGTTAAAACTCTGTGAGAATTCTGGAGGTCAAGTGAGAAGCTACAGCACTCAGGCCACTGTAAAAACAACAAAGGATTCAAGTGAAAGGGATGGGAAAATTTGTGGCATTTGGTAGGTCCATTTATGCTCCATTCCCTATGTAGTATGGTCTAGAACAACTATGAGGAACCACCGCTCCCTCACCTGGGGTTCCTCCCTTGGAAAATAAACAAAAGATTGGATTGTGTGTCCAACATCCTGGCCTGTCTGGGGACTGCCCCAGGGACTGGTTTCTGTCTTGACTAACTTGGGGCATAGACAGACTGGCACTAGAGCTTGGAAACCACTGGAGAGACATGAGCAGCACATTAGAACTGCACGTCCACAGCAGGCACCAGGTAGAGCAAGCAATCAGAAGAGGTTGGAGAGGTGTTAGAACCTCTAGCTGAGCTGATAGCTGACGGTCTTCCCTGCATGAAGCCAGTATGCAAAGACTGGGAGAGGTGCTTGTTTTCTCAAATGCCCAAATTTCATAAAAAAAATTACAAGGGATACAAAGAAGTAGGAAAACATGGCCCAATTAAAGGAACAAGACCTCAGAAACCAACTCTAAAGTAATGCATATCTGTGAATTGCCTGACAAAGCATTTTAATAATTGTCAAAAAGATGCTCAGTGAACTAAAAGAGAATATATATAGAGAACAAAATGATGTTTGAACACAATGAGAATGTCAACAAAGAGATAGAAACTGAAAAAAAAAATTCTGGAATGAAAAACTAATGACGGGTTCAACAGCAGACTTGATCAGACAGAAGAAAACATTTGGGAGCTTGAATAAAGGTCATCTAAAATCATCAAGTCAGAGGAGCAAAGAGAGAAAAAGAATGAAGAAAAATGAAAAGAGCTTAAAGGACGTTTGGACAACATCAAGCAGAGCAATACACATTACGGGAATCCCAGAAGGAAAAGAGAGAGAAAGGGGCAGAGCTTATCTGAGGAAAAAATGGCTTAAAACTTCCCAACTCTAAAGTTCCAAGAAGGCTAAACAGTTCCAGCTAGGATAAACCCAAAGAGAACCACAATGAAACATAATCCAGCTGTCTAAAATCAAATACAAAGAGAGAATCATGAAAGAAGCAAGAGAAAGAGAAAAGTGATTCATCACATAAAAGGGAGCTTCCATGAGATTATAAGCAGATTTCTCAACAGAAACTGCAGTCCAAAAGGAAGTAGGATGATATATTCAAAGTGCTGAAAGAGGAATAAAAACTGTCAACAAAGAATACTATATCTGGCAAAACTATCCTTCAAAAAATGAAAGAGAAATTAAGACTTTCCCAGCGGAACCAAAGCTGAGGGGACAGACTACTGCTCTACAAGAAATAATAAAGAGAGTGCTTCAAGTTGAAACAAAAGGATGGTAGACAACAGCACAAAGCTGTTTGAAAATGTAATAATATCTAGTAAAAGTAAATACATGGATAAATATAACCGTACTACTGTAATCTTGATGCATAGAATTTATATACATGTGTAATTGAGACAAAATATTTTTAAAACTATAAATTATGTTAAGAGGTATATAATACATAAAGGTGTAATTTGTGACATCAATAACATAAAGTTAGGAAGGGTGAAGCTGTAAAGGAATAGAGATTTTTTATGCAAATGAAGTTATTGTTGTCAGTTTAAAACAGAATGTTATAATTTTAGGAGGATTTATTGCAATTGCAATGTTAACCACAAAAAAAATACCTATAGAATATACACAAAAGGAAATGAGAAGGGAACCAAAACAGAACTACTACAAAATAAAATCAATGAAATACAAAGAAAGGGAGTAAGAAAGGAAAGGAGAGACAAAAAAGCCATAAGACATACAGAAAACAATTAACAAAATGACAATAGTAAGTCCTCTCCTATCAGTAATTACTTTAAATGTACAGATTAAACCCCTCAATCAAAAGACAGATTAGCTGAATAGATTTTAAAAAGAGGATCCAATTATGTGCTGTCTATAAGTGACTCACTTTAGATCTAAAGACACACATAGGCTGAAAGTGAAAGAATGGAAATATATTCTATGCAAATGGTAACCAAAAGAGAGGAGTGGCTAAACTAATATAAGACAAAATAGACTTTAAATAAAAAATTATTCCAAAAGATAAAGAAGTACATTATGAAAATAAAAGGGTCAATTAATCAAGAATATATAACAATTATAAATATTTTGCACCAAACCTCGGAGCTCCTAAATATATGCAGCAAACTTTGACAGAATTGAAGGAAAAAATAGACAGCAACACAATAATAATAGGAGCCATCAATACCCCAATTTAAATAATGACTAGAACAACTAGAAGGTCAATAATAAAATAGAGAACTTGAACACTACACACCAATTGGACCTAACAGACATCTACAGAACACTCCACTCAATAACAACAGAAGAGACATTCTTCTCAAGTGCACATGGAACAATTTCCATGACAGGCCACATGGTAGGCCACGAAACAAGTCTTAATGAGTTTAAGATTGAGTTATGCAAAGTATCTTTTCTGATCACAAATGGAATGAAACTAGAAATCAAGAACACAAGGGAAACAGAAAAATTCACACATACGTGGAAATTACAACATACTCTTAAACTACCAATGGGTCAAAGAAGAAGCCACAAGAGAAATTAGAAAATACCTTGAGTTAAATGAAAACGAAAACACAAAATACCAACACTTACAGGATGCAGTGAAAACACTGCTAAGAGGAAGTTTATAGCTGTAAATACGTACATTCAAAAAGAAGCTATCAATTCAACAACTTAAATACCTAAAGAAACTAGAAAAAGAAAAACAAACTAAACCCAAAGCTAGCAGAAGCAAGAAATAAAAATTTGAAAAGAGATAAACAAAATAAAAAATAGAAAAACAATTTTTAAAATCAATGAAATTAAGAGTTGGTTTATTTAAAGAATAACAAAATTGACAAAATCTTAACTAGATTAATAAAAAAAAGAAGACTCAAGTAACTAAAATCAGAAATGAAAAAGGGTTATGCAAATAATGCCATAGAAATAAAAAAATAATTACAAAAGAGTATCATGAACAATGTATACCAATGAATTGAATAACCCAGAAGAAATGGATTAATTCCTAGAAATACACAACATACCATGTCTGAATCACAAAGAAATAGAAAATCTGAGCAGACTAATAACAAGTAAGGAGATTGAATGATTAATCAAAAACCTCCCCAAGGACCAGATGGCTCACTGGAGAGTTCTGCCAAATATTTATTGATTCAGGTATAAACCAGTAGATAAACTGAACAGAGAATACAGAATGAAACCTATGCACGTACAGGAACTGAGTATATTAAAGGTAGCTTTGCAAAAGAGTTTTTGAAATGATAGAATATTCAAACAATGGTTTGGGGACAATTAACTATGTAACGTGGCAGGGGGAAATAGAATAAAATTACCTTATCCATTCACAAATATAAATTCATCTGTAAAAGTGCTAGGAGAAATTCTAGGTTACTATGTTTATAAATAGCAGATAAGAAGGAGTTCTTAAGACACAAAATGCAAAATCTACAAAAGCAAAAAAACAACAACAAAAAAAAACTGATGAATTTGACCATACCGAAAGAAAAGGGAACAAACTAGTGATAGACTGGGAGAAAATATTTGCATAGTATATAGCAAACAAATAATATCCAGAATATATAGTGAAACTACAGTGAAGAGACAAAAAAGACAAGCCACCCAATGAAAAGATGGGCAAAAGCTTTCCTGGGAACTGGCTATTTCCAGGAAAGGATATACAGATGAGCCTAGAATGTAGAAGGAGGGGAACCTTACTCTTTTATCAAAGTATTTGAAGTCCCCAAAAGGTGAGGGAAGCCCCATTGTTGGTTTTCTTTTCCCTCTGTCTTTCTGCCCAGGACATGAGTGTAAATGTGGGAAGTGGGGTAATAAAGCCCCAGTTTTAGTTTCCTAGACAGAGGACCAATGTGTGGAGCCACAGGGAAACAGAAAGTATGGGGATGATTTCAAAAAAGCAGGCGTTTGGGAAAATAACTCCATGAAGTTTATGAATTCCAGGGCTCACCTGTGAGCTGTGCATGTGTGGATCTAATCCTAAAGAGCATACCAAAATATTTGAGAACTAAACCAAAAGATGGACTGTTTCCTAGGACTCAGGCTGAAAACTGGGGGGCATATATGTGGGACAGATCTGAACAGCACTGTGAAGATTTGAATATGGAACTCATTTAATACCATGAACCACAGAAGGCTGATTGGAATCTGTAGCCAGAATCCAAGTGAATCGATTACCTCTAAAAACAACAACATTTTTCATAGGATTGAAACAAGACTCAGGAACCCATAACATAATATTCACAATAGCCATGACACAATCCAAAATTACTTGGCATACAAAAGAACTAGGATAATCTCAACTCTCATGGAAAAAAAGATAGTCAATAGATACCAGCATCAACATGACATAAATGTTAGGATTACCTGACAAACACTTTAAAAATAGTGTTTTAAAATAAGGATGAAAACTGTTAAAATAGAAAGCATCAACATGGAAATAAAAGCTATAAAGAAGAACCACATGGAAATTTTAGTGCTAATACAGTAACTGAAACAAAAATCTCATTGTATGGACTCAGTAACAGAATGGAGGTGACAGAGGAAAAGTTATAAGCTTGAAGGTAGAGTGGTAGAACTAACCTGAACAACAGAGAGAACACTGCAAAAAAAAAAAAAAAAAAGAAAAAGAGAAAAAATGAACAGAGCTTAAGAGGACTGTGGGACAATACCAAATGGTCAAAAATTTGTGTTATCATAGTTGCAGAAGGAGAAAAGAAAGAGTATAATACAAAAAAAAATACACAAAGAAAAAAGGCTGAAAACTTCCCAAATTTGGTGAAAGATATAAGCTTACAGATTCAAGAAGCTAAATAAATCCCAAAGGTAATAAACCCAAAGAAATCCATGCCAGACACTTCATAATCAAGCTGCTGAAAACAATAGACAAGGGGAAAAAAAATCTTGAAAGAAGAATAAAACACAATGAAGCACCATTTCTTACGGAGAAACTATTAGTCAAATGACTATGGATTTCTCATCAGAAACCAAAGCCTGAGGAAGTGGAACTTTGAAAGAATAGGGAATATAATCAATGGTACTGTAACAGCTATATAAGATGTCAGAAGGGTAGTAGCTTGGGCGGGGGGTGGGGGGAGTTATCACTTTGTGAGGGGTGTAAACATCTAACTATTATGTTATTTTGTGCACCTGAAATAATAAAAAAAATTACAAATTTTTCAAAAGAAAGCATTGAAAGAAAAAAACTGTTCTGTGCCCTTATTATGGTGGTGTTTATACAAAACCTGCATCAAAATTCACAGAACTATACACCAAAAGTGTTAATTTTCCAAGTGTTAACTAAACAATAAAAATTTCAAATAAATACAATTTAAGAGTAGATTTCTTCATTAATCAAAAGATTATTTTAACACAGAAGGATATGTCTTTGTTGCTTATTCATCTGTACTTTCAGCTTAAAGTTACCAAGTGTGTTGAAGGTTCTTAAAGCCACTAGAACAGCCTCTTTTTGCACTAAAGTTAGGCACTGCTGTAGAACGTTTAGCTTTCTTTTCTAAAGGTCTTCACGTAGCACTAGGCTTTGTCTTTAATTATAAGAAAACTTGCCTCTCATGGCTTCAAAACACTGACATGCTAGAGAAAAATCACACAAACTAGCAGAATTTCCGAGTTATACTGACATCATTGTTTATCAGTTATATATGGGCTAATCCTCATTAAAGAAATCTATTGTAGTGGAACAGGTTATATTTGCCCACAATGGAAAAGGAATACATAAGGTGTTCTAAGGTCATTTCATTGTCCAGGAAAGGGTATTCATTAACATTATTCTTTGGTAACAGCAAAGATTATGTTATAATTTCCTGGGTAATTACTAACAGAATAAAAGTAGAGTGTATACTTAGAAGTCAGTTGAGGGGAAATAAAAATTTTTACATATATACCTAGTGAAAAATAAGAACAAGAGAAAGAAATATGGCCCCCACTGAGACAAACAATAAGCACATAGATGTGAATTAAATTGAAATATGTTAGCAATTGATTGTCAGACTACTTAAATAAAAACAAAATACAGCTATTCAGTAACAAGCTATATGTTATAAAGAAGCAGACAGGTTTAAAGTAAAAAGAAAGAGGGAAATATATCATCCAACTATTAACTAAAAGAAAGCTGGCTTACCTAATTTTAATATATCTCTATCTGTAACTGATGGAAAGAGTACACTAAAATCGCAATATTTTTGAGGTGATTTGAGCAATGCTATTAACAAACTTGACCTAATGGACATTTTGTTGCGCCTAACAACTGTTGACACACATTCTTTTCAAGTACAAATGGAACATGTACAAAAATTTATCATAGAGCCATAAAACAAATTTCAAATGAATGAAAACATACAGAGCATGTTCTGTGACCACTATGAAATTATTCTGGAAATTGATAACAACAAAAGATAACTAGAAATTCATGTGGGATATTCACAAGGGACCCAGAATATCCAAAACAATCTTGGGGGGAAAAAAAGAGTAAAATTGGAGGACTCATACTTTCTGATTTCAAAACTTACTACAAAGCTACAGTAATCAAGACAGTGTGGTGCTGGCATAAAGACATATGGATCAATAGAGTAGAACTGAGAGCTCAGAAATGATCCCTAAGATGGACAGTCAATTGATTTTCAACAAAATGGCCAAAAAAATTAAACAGCAGAAAGAATATTCTTTGCAACAAATGGTTTTAGAAACAACTGGATATTCACATGTAAGGGAATCAATTTGGACCTCAGAACACATACAAAAATTACCTCACAGTGGATCGTAGATGTAAATATTAATAACTTCTATTTTGTTAAAAAATCTTATAGTTTTACTACAAAATTCTTAGAAGGAAGCACAGGAGTAAATCTTTGCTATCATGGGTAAGGCAATATTTTCTTACATTCAACACGAAAGCACAATCAATAAAAGAAAAGACTGGTAAGTTGGACTTCATCAAATTTAAAACCTTGTTCCTCAAAGAACATTATCAAGAAAGTGAAAAGGCAACCCACAGACTATAGAAAATATTTGCAAATCATATATTTGATATGAGTCTAATATCCAGAATATATTTTAAAAACTCTTAAACTGCAATAATAAAAAGATATACAACCCAAATTAAAAATGGGCAAAGAATTTGAAGAGACATTTCTTGAAAAAACATGCAAACGGTTAATAAGCACATGAAAAAGATGCTCAACATCCTTAGCCATTTAGGAAATGCAAATTAAAACTACAATGAGACACCACTACCTACCCACTAACAGGGCTATGATAAAGACAGACAGACAATAACAAGTGTTGACAAGGATGTAAAGAAACTGAAACTTTCATACATTGCTGGTAGGAATGTAAAATGGGGCAGTCACTTGAAAAACAGTTTGGAAGTTCTCCAAATGCTAAATGAAGAATTATCACATGATCCAGCAATTCCACCTCTAGGTATCTACCCAAGAAAAATAAAATGTCCACACAAAAACTTGTACACAAATGCTTATAGCAGCATTATTCATAGTATCCCAAAGTGCAAATAACCCAGATGTCCATGAAATAATGACTGGATAAACAAAATATGGCATATCCATGCAATGAAATATTATAAAAACGAATGAAGTACTGATACATGATACAACGTGAAACTTGAAAACATGCTAAGTAAAAAAAGTCAGTTACATATGATATTATCCCATTTATGTGAAATGGGGAATGACTGCTGATGGGTATAACATGTCTTTCTGGGACTATGAAAATGTTCTAAAATTAGACAATGGTGACGGTTGCAGAACTCTGTAACTATATCAAAATCACTGCATTGTTATAATATTCATTACTTAAACAGATGAACACTATGTTATGCAAATATCTCAGTAAAGCCATTAAAAAATATCTATTTCTTGTACCAGCAATAGTTAGAAAATTAAATTTTAAAAGAAGATGTATTTACAATAATGTAAACAAGTATCAAGTACCTAGAAATAAATTTAAGAATATTTGCAAGACTTCTCTAAGAAAATGGTAAAACTTTAAGAGAAAATCAGAAGACCTAAAAGAAATGTGATCACTGGCTCAAAAACTCATATTAAAAGTTTGGACTTCTAGTTGTTGGTTTGGTATGTAGAGAGTTAAGAAGTCATCACCCTCATCCACACACAAGGAAAAAACTGAACAAACTGAAAGCCAACAACTCTTAGCTCCACAGAGAACTGAGGTCACAGGGCAAATGGCTGCCCTGAAAACTGGAGAAATAGGTGAATACAGAGAATCACAGCTTACGAGGAGCAGATGCCCACAGCTGGAGCCAGGACTGGTAGGAACACTTACACAAAATTGACAATTTGCTGGAACCTCAGCATAGACAAGTTTAAGAGTTAAAAATTCCAGAGGGGGCAGTCTGGGGAATTCCCCACACTTTTATGAATTTTAGCCCCAGGAGCCCACCAGGTTTTCATTGTGAAGATTGGAGAAGGATCCCTTTGTGCTTCCGGCAGGGGAAGGGGAAACGTAACCATTTTGGAATATGCCCAGAGCTCTCTCTTCTGAACATGGCCTGCTCTCAAGGCAAATTATTTTACTAGAGCCTAACTGCTTGTGTTTTACCAAAGCCTAACCAACCTGGGAAAGGGGAAATACCCAACTCCAGTTCCCTCTAGGCTTCCTGTCTCAGTTGTGGGGTGAGGGAGCTGAGTAGCACTTGGAAGGCCAGGGACACCAAGGATGCAGGCCTACGAGAAGACAAGCCTAATCACGGGACAAGAGTGGTTCCCATCTCCCAAACCCACGGCTTACACTGCATCAACAGAACTCCTGCACAATGACAGAGGATTACAGCTAAAAGACTGGAAGCCTCAGATCCTATTTAAGGAGTCTCTAGAGAAACCCAAAGACAAATGGGAGACAAAACCAATAACACTAGAGGAAATTTTAGCCTGCCATCACAGCTACAACAAGTAGTAAACAGCCTAACTCCTAGCCAGGTAAATATAATGCCCTATTAGTTCCTTTTATACATCATGTCCAGCTTGCAACAATAAAATTCCAAGCATGCTGAAAGGCAAAAAACACAGTTTGCAGAGACAAAGAAAGCATCAGAACCAGATTCAGTATGCAGTTTTTGGAATTACCAGACTGAGAATCTAATATAACTATGATTAATGTGCTGAGGGCTCTAATGGGAGAAAAAAAATCGACAACATGCAAAAACAGATGGGTAATACAAGTTGAGAGATGGAAACTTGAAGATATAATCAAAAGGAAATGCTAGAAATCAAAAACACTAACAGAAATGAAAAATGCTTTTGATTGGTTCATCAGTACACTGCACGTGACCAAAGAAAGAAATCAGTGAGCTTCAAAATATGTTAATAGAAACTTCCTAAACTGAAAAGCAAAGAGAAAAAAGAAACAGAATATCCGAGAACTATGGCACAATAACAAAAGGTGTGACATATGTGTAATGGGAATACCAGAAGAAGAGAGAAAGGAACAGAAGAAATACGTGAAGTAAAACGATGTTCATTCTCTCTAAGTCAATCTCCAGATTCCTGTATTCCCAATCAAAATACGCAACAGGTTTTATTTTAATGCTTTTTTAAATAGAATTTGACAAGCTGATTCTAAAATATATACAGAAATACAAAGGGCTAAGTGCTAAGATCGCTTAAAGAAAGATAACATGGAAAAACTTGCCCTATCAGATACGAAGACACTTCAGAGCATTACAGTATGGAGAGTGTGAATATAGAGCCCATAAACACATAAAAGTAGACGAGGTTCAAGACAATGGTAGCCCTGCAGGAACAACGGAGAATGAGCGGACTTTTTGATAAATTATTCTGGAACTATAAAATACCCACACAACATGCTACACACCTTAAACTTACACGATGCTACATGTCAAATTTATTCAATAAAAATAGTTTTAATTTAAAAATACCCGTATGAAATACAAATGAAACTTAACTCCTATATCAAACCACACACACAAGTCAATCCCAGGTGGACTATGGACCAAAATGTGAACGCAAAACAATAAAAATTTTACAAGATCATATAGAAGAATTTCTTCTAACTGCAGAATATTTTCTTTTTAAAACAAGGCACAAAACCCACTACCCCAAAGGCAAAGATTGATAAATTGGACTACATCAAGGAAAAAAAATTTGTTCATCAAAAGATGCCATCAAAGCAGTGAAAAGGGAAGCACGGAGTGGGAGAAAATATTTGCAATGTTATGCAACTGACAAAGGGCTGTATCTCTTATGTTTAAAGAATTCCTGCGATTCATAAAGAAAAAGGCAGACAAATACAAAAAGGAGCAAAAAGGGTGAACAGGTATTTAAAAGAGGCTCCCCAAATGAGCTATAAAGAGACAAAAAGGTGTTCAACTCCATTAGTATTCACCATAATGAGATACCGCGATGCTCCCACCTAACTGGTTAAAATAGAAAAGTTTCACAAGACCAGTGATGGCAGTGAGGTAGATACCAGTGAGGTAGAAAGGTCACCAATGCATAGCAGAATATGAAAAGATCAAGTTGCAGAACAGAAGACATACTAAACAAATAACATTGATAACCTCTGACGGGAAATATCAAGGCCGTGCCGTAATAACTCTTTGGCTTACAGCCAGTCTGCTGGACTGCAGAGAGCCACGTGAATGCAAATTCAAATGTAAACAGCACTTCAAGGAACTGGCCCAGTTCCTGGAAACATCTGAAAGCTAAGGTGAAGAATTCTGAAATTCCTTCCTTCGGGTTCTCCCCAGGGCCCTGGATTCAGCTTCCCTGAAGAGTGTGGAAGTTCCTATGGAAAACAGTATGGAGGTATCTCAAAATTCTGAAAATGGAACTACCTTATGATCCAGTAATTCCACTCCTAGGTATCTATCCGGAGAAATCCAGAACTTCAATTCAAAAATCTCTATGCACTCCTATGTTTATTGCAGCACTATACACAATAGCTAAGACATGGAAACAACCAAAATGCCCATCAGTAGATGACTGGATTAAGAAACTGTGGTACATTTATACAATGGAGTATTATGCAGCCATAAAGAAGAAAGAAATCTTACCATTTGCAACAACATGGATGGATCTAGAGAACATTATGTTAAGTGAAATAAGTCAGACAGAGAAAGATAAGTACCATATGATCTCACTTATTTGCGGATTCTAAAGAAAAGAATAAGTGAATGAACTAATCAGAAACAGTTTGGGAGACAATGAGGAAAAACTGAGGGTTGCTAGATGGGCAGGGGGGGTGGGGGGTGGGGGGGAGGTGAGGGGATTGGAGGGCAGTCGGTGACCACAGGATGGCCACGGGGTTTGAAAATTAATCTGGGGAACGTAATTTGGTGGTTACCAGAGCGTAAGGGTGTTGGGGGGTGGGGGATGAGGGTGAGGGGGATCAAATGTATGGTGAAGGAAGGGGAACTGACTCTGGGTGGTGAACACACAGTTTGATTTATGGATGATGTGATACAGAATTGCACAACTGAAATCTATGTAATTCTACTAACAATTGTCACCCCAATAAATTAAAAATAAATTAAAAAATAAATAAATAAATAAAAATAAAAAGAGCAAAAAAAAAAGAGTGTGGAAGTTCCCCTGACATTGGAACCAAAAAAGTTTCCCTCTTTCTTCGACTCAAGCAAGAAGATGCTTTCACAGGGGAGGCAGGTAGGACAAAGTAGCCTTTTATTACCTGGTTAAAACCAATTTATTCTCTAGACAAGACTCCTGCTCAAAATGTGTGATAAGTTAATGATTGTGGCTAATTAAAATATAATAAGAGGGGCTGTCCATGGTTTTTTACATATGCCAATAATGTTTTGTAAAGAAATCTGTAAAGAAACCAGTGGGACCAGTTATTTTGCATTTTAATCCAATCGAATAAGCAGTGTCATACATTTGGAACATTCTAATCTCTTCCTAAAAGGGTGGGGGACATAAGGTTTCCTACTTTGGGAAGCAAGAGACAAATGTGGGCTTCCTGGAAGGGACATGGACCAATAGGAAGCAGAGAAATTTAAAACAGCAAGAGAGCGAGGAAAGCCAGCTGAGGCATGGGTTGGAAAGGGCATCCCACAGCACAGGAGGTACTGAATACTCAATGAGTGGTAATGATCGTGGTGGTGGTGCTGTTGGTAATAATGGCGATGATGGTGAGGGTGGTGGTGCTACGATGGTGCTAGTGGTCCTGAGGACTGGTAGGGGGAGGGAGACATAATAATAGTTAATAGTGATGGTGGGGGAGAGGGCACGTGGTAGGCGTGGAGGCCAGTGAGGGTGGGTGGGTGGTGGTGGTAGTTATATTGAACATGGATGGGGACAGAAAAGTCTTTGGCTCCTTAGACGTGCTTGGACTCTATCACACTGGTAATTCAGTCCAACTAAATAGGACAAGAAAAGTCCCCTATTAACATTGGTTACACTAGTAAAAAATGGCAAAAGGGAAACAAAAATGAAAGCACTAAGCATGGAAGAGGGAGTCCCTAGAGGAGTTTGCAGAATATCAGACGGAACCATCCTGAGGAGCAAAGCATCGCTGAGAAAGCAGCCACAGAAGAGGGGGTCTGGGAAGACTTTGGTCAGAACATACAGGCACACAGGGCAGGAGCCAATGGGGAGGAGAAATCAGGGTGAGTCCTAGGTCTATCTGGAAAGAGTTGTGTCCAAGATCTCACCATCCTACACTTGCTTCTGTCTTGAGTGGGCAGAACAATAGGCCAAGATGGTGTCCACCCCAGGCTGAACCAGAGGGTGTCCTCTAAAAGAACTTGAACAAGATTGACGGGGCTCCTGGTGTCTGTGTTGGCATTCCAAGAAAAGGCTTCCCCATTCTGTCGAAAGGGGTGTGTGTCCTGGCCATGGCCCCTAAATTGAATCCTGTCAGTGAAGGACTGCCAGTCAATGCTGCCCCAGCCTCCTACGTGGAGAGGGCTATTGAAGAAACAGACCTCCATGATGGTAGAGAAGACCAATACCAGCCATCTGTATTAAACCAGAAATCCTTCACTCATGGATATAAATGGATAGTCAATGATCCCAAGATCATTCAGTAAAACTGTCTACAAAAAGGAACCGAGGTAAACAAACAGAACAATAAATCTAGGAGAAATAGAGAGAGTTTGGCAAACAGAAAATAACTTTCAAAAAATCTTAGTATCCTCAGTGAAATTCTAGGTTTTTCTTCCATAGACAAAGGAAAAAAAGGTCACTGAAAAAGAGAAAAAAGGAAATAAAATGTTCTTGGAAATTAAAAATGTAATTGTCAAACTAAAAAATGCAAAGAAATTAAAGAAATACCTGAGGACCGTGGTTCTCAAAATTTGAGCCCCTACCAGAAGCATCAGCATAATCTGGGAACTTTTTAACATGAAAATTATTTCTGGGTTCCAGCCCAATTTACTAAATCAGAAACTGGGAGCAGGTCCCAGCAAAAATCTGTGTTTTCATAAACCTTCCAGGAGATTGGTATACCCCTCAAGTTTGAGAACCACTGACCTAAAACATAGGACAAAAAAGACAAAGGCATACTAAAAGAAAAAACAATTTGAAGAGACAGAGCAAGCCTCTGAACTAGACATGGGAGGCATAATGGAATTATCAGACTAGGAATTTAAAACAATTATGATTAACAAGCTAAGATCCCCAATGGATAAAACAGTGTGTAAGAACAGATGGGCAATGTAAGCAGAGGAAGAAACGCTAGAGCTCAAAAACACTTAACAGAAATTAATTCCTTTGATAGGCTTATTATACTGGACACAGCTGAGGAAAGAATCTCTGAGCTTGAGGACATCTCAATAGAAACCTTCCAAACTGAAAAGCTAAAAGAACAAAGGCAGAAAAATACATCCAAGGACTGTGGCACAACCACAGAAGGTGTAACATGTGAAATGGGAATACCAGCAGGAGAAGAAAGGAATGGAAGAAATACTTGAAACAATAATGACTGAAAATTTCCCCAAATTAATGTCAGACCCCAAACCACAGATTTAGGAAGCTCCTGAGGAGCAAAAATCAAACAGAGAACATCAAACAGGATAAATACACGCCCCCACACCTCCCCCCACCCAAAAAAAACCCTCCTAGACTGAGGCATATCAATTTCAAACTACAGCAAAGATAAAAAAAAAAAAAAAATCCTGAAAGAAGCCTGAGTAAAAAACACCTTAGCTACAGAGGAACAAAGATAAGAATTGCATCTGACTTTTTTTCAGGAAGCATGCAAACAAGAAGAGAGTGGAATGAAATTAAAGTGTTGTTGAGATAAAAACAAAACAAAAACTCCACCAGCCTAGATTTCTTTAGGCTGCAAAATTATCCTTCAAAAGTGAAAGAGAAATACAGACAAAAATTGAGAGAAATTGTTGCCAGTAGACCTGCCTTGCAAGAAATGTTCAAAGTTCTTTAGAAAAGAGGAAAATAATATAGGTCAGGAACTCAGATCTACATAAAGCAATAAGCGAACGTGAAATAAACTTGGCTAGCATGTTCTAAAATTTATCTGCAAGAGAAAATGTGCAAGAATAGCCAACGATAATTTGAAAAAGATAGACAGTGGTGATAGTAATACCCTGTTTCCCCGAAAATAAGACCTAGTCTTTTAGAGGACACCCTCTGGTCCGTAATTGTTTTAAATTCCTAGTCTGATAATTCCATTATGCCTCCCATGTCTAGTTCTGATGCTTGCTCTGTCTCTTCAAATTGTTTTTTCTTTCAGTATGCTTTGTAATTTTTTTTCTTGATAGCTAGACATTGACGTACTGGGTAAAAGAAATGGCTATAAACAGGCATTTAGTAATGTGATGGGAGAAACATTCTATAGTCCTATAATTCGGTCTTTTACTGAGCCCATGCTTCTGGAATGCGAACTTCACAAGTGTTTCTCAGGTGCTTTTCTCCCCTCTTAGGTGTGACAGGATGGCTAAGGTAAGGGGCTTAGAGTTGGGAATTTCCCTTCTCCTGTGGGGAAGGGTAGAGCTAACTGGAGTTGGGCAGTTAGGTTAGTTAGTTCTGGTCAACTAGTTTCCCCTGAAGGCAGGCCTAACGAACAGAGTGCTCTGATGAATTTCAAAGTGGTTCCTTTACCCCCTCTCTTTGCTGGAGACATGAAGGGATTTTTCTCTATTTATTGTGAGAACCTGGCCAAGCTCCTGGAGGTATAACCCCCAAAATTTGGGGGGCCTTCATATGACTGGGTCCCCTGGAGTTTTTAACTCTCATACTTGTCCACACTGAGCCTCCAGAAATTTGTCAATTATGGTTCAGGTTTCTTAACCCTGGCACTGGTTCCCACGGCAGTTCCTCCTCATGAGTCTCTCTGCTCTGGTAAGCCAAGACTCCTTGTATTTGCCTGTCTCTCCAATCTTTTGCTCTGTGTCCTCATGTCTCTTACTGATCCAAGAAAAGTTGGTTTTTCAGTCTGTTTAGCTTTTAATGGTTGTTAGGATGGAGTGGCTCCTTACATGTGGAACTGGAAACTGGAAGCACCCACACCAAGTTCATTTTAAAAGCTTTCATTTATAACTGCATTGAGTGTTATTAGTTAATTTGGGAAGAAATGATACGTTTGTAATTTTGGATCTTTGCATCCAGGAGCATGTGTGACATCTCCATTTATAAAGGATTGGTTTTTAATAAGTTCAATAATATTCGGTAGGCTTTCATATAAGTTTTGCACATTTGTTGATCTGTTTATTCTAAAAGATATTATATAGTTGTTTTTAAAGCTATTTTTATAGGATGCTTAAAAAGACTACCATGATTGGTTATTACTGGCTTATTGGAAGGCTAGTGATTCTGATAAGTTATTCTTTACTAGGCCTCTTTCCTTTATTTTTTGTTTGTTTTTGCTTTTTTGTTATTAGTTCTAATCGTATGTCTAATAGTTTTATTAGCTCTAATTGCCAGTTGAAACTCCTGCACTTTCTAAGTACATAATGAAATCATCTGTAAATAATTACAACTTTGCCCCCCCCCATTATTTCTTGTTCATGTCACTGTCCCACTGGATTTTGATACATAAGGCCAGGCCGAACATGACGTCACAATCCAAGCTTATGGATCACATTAGAAAAGAAGCCACCATGAATAAGTCAGCAAAAGCCTAAGCAGCTTTAGACTTCCAAGAACTTCAAAAAATGGAATGAACAGACCTAAATTATTTAAAAGGCATGTGTACAATGATTAATGAAACAAAAATGCAATGAAAATCACTGCAATTACATATATATATATATGTATAAAGATATATTTTTACAAGAAAAAATAATTTAGAAATGAAAAACACAGCCATTAAACTTTATAATCCAAATTAATTAAAAAGTGGAGGGGTCATAACTGAAAAAAAAGAATTGGTGAATCAGAAGGTAGGTTACCCAGAATGCAGTACAGAATGTTAAAATCAGGAAAAATATTAAAGAGCGGTTAAGAGACATGCAAGGTAGAACAGGAAGAGGCAAAATTATCCTTCAAAAAAATTTTTTTTCTCCCTCGTTAGGTTTAATTAACACAACAATAACCTCTAGTCCTATACCCACAGCTTGGCATTTTCTCCCAAACAGGAAGTTAATCAAATGCTTACTATAGCAAGTACATGTGTTATAAAATATATATTTTCCTTAGATCTTCAAAAACAATTTCAAAGCCACTTTCTGGTATCTTGTGCCTCGATGAGAAAGTGTATTTGTAACAAAGGCACTGGGCATTAATTTCAACGCATACATTTAAAAATAAATAAATAAAGGAATCTAGTTCCTGGAACAGGAAGGAGTGACGGAAGGCCATTTGTCACCATAGCAGTTGCCAGTGCCTCCCTTTCATGGTAGGTCAGCCAACAGTGTCAACTCTTCAGAATGACATTCTAGGTGGTGTTTGTGCTGGTGAATTAGAGCAAGGAGTTGGGGATGTCTAGGCCATGGGTCATTTCCTTAGTGGCTCACGGCCACAGGCGGCAGCCCAACCCCAGAAGGCGCCTTGTGGTCCAGGTCTGGGTCCAGAGGTCACGGCTGAAGTCCTTACCCACTCCAGAAACTCTAGCTGGATTGTGTACATGTATAAATGTAAGTTGAGTGAATACATGAACAGATGAGTCCGACATTGTTCAATGTCATGGGGACACAGCTGTGGGAAAGGTATCCTATCAGTAAAGTTCACGTAAAAAACTCCCTACATGTGGCCATCTTGCCCTGTAGATCAATATTAAGGCTTAAGTTTATCCATGTCTGTCTGTCTCTGTTTCTTTCAGGAGTGTCTTACAAACCATCTCTGGCGTACCTTTCCCTAAGCCTTTTGAATGCATTTAGATTTTTTTTTTCTGCCAGTAGGAACCCTTGGAATAATGAATTCCATATGTGTATATTTTTCAGTGGGAAGATTACATTTGATCAGTAAAATTACCCTTTGCTCTAAGAAATCACATACTTAATAAACTCTAGGTGCTAGAAGTTGCAGAGAAGGGAGTGGAAGGGTCCTTCTTTGCTTGGAGAGCTTACAATGTAATACCAAGGGGAAAAAATGTCTTCGACATTCACATGATTCTATGCATCCGTACTGGTTGAAGGAAAAACATTTCTCAAAATTTTTCAGAAAGTTCAAAATGAATGCTTGAGTGATTTTCAAAAAACAAAGGAAAAAGAAGGCAACTCTGGTAGCCAGGAGAGCACTGGGAAGAAAATGGGGGCAGGTGGCCCAAACTGGATGTTACTGCCAAAGACTGGGGAGAGAGCAGAGGGGACAGAAGAGGCTGGTCCCATCGACCCTAGAGACATTCTCAGGGTGATGGAGAGGGCTTTTCAGACCCAGAATTCTGCCTCTGGATGACTCGGTAAGAGCAACAGGCGGTGGCTCCCCGGGGAGGCCCAGATGGAAGACCAAGAAGGGCAGATGAGTTCTGTGCTGTTTGTGGCGGGGTTGAGGGAATTGTGTGATATCCAGGTGGGGATGTCCAGAAAGATATTCACAAAGGCCGGGACCCAGGTGTGCAGGTGCTGGGCACAGAACAGTGCTCTGGGCGTAGACAGAGTCACTGAGGAACAAGATGGAGAGAGAAGACTGGCATGGAACCTTAGGGAATCCTTCACATTTGGGGGAATGGGTTGAGCCCTTAACGGAAGCCTGTGTAGAAGGTTAAGAGGAAGAAAAGGCCCAGCAGTGAGCGCTAAGGGCAGAGGGTTTCAAGTAGTGTGATGTGGCTGGTAGGGTCAGGAGGATGAGGATTGAGAAAAGGCCACTGAATCTGACAGCCCTGGGAGTCAAAGGACCTATGAAGGGAGCAGCCTCCAAAAGTAAAAACAGTGGTCCCAGGTTAAGGGGTGCTGGCACTCCGAGTAAGGCAAGAGATGGACCAGGAGTGGTTGAGCCCTTAATCCTTCCAGGCAGTGTGATGGCACCAGGCAGGGGAAAAGAATGGGGAGTAAAGCCATGCTGGGTTTGCAGCATGGACTGAGCGGGAAGCCACCAAAAATGGGAAAAATCATAGGGAATGAAGACCATAAGTAGAACAAGGCCTAGTGGATCCAGGGTCGGAAGGGATGGTAGTGTTGGCAAGAGGGAGATGAGAAGGCTCTTCTGAAAGCCCAGGAAACCTTTCTGTCTAGTAGAACCACCCTGGCCCTTGGTTTGTTTCCTGGGGCTTCTTCCCCACAGCTTCCAGGGTAGAGAGGTGATGCTTCCTGTGCAATTCCTTCTGGAATTCCTGCCCAGGCCTTTGGGGTCTCCAGCTGTTCTGGAGAATCAAACCGCCATCCTTGGCCACTGTGATGATACACACAGGTGGGGTCAGGAGCATCCTGTCACAGAATGGCTCATGCAGCTGTGAGGACACTGGACTGGAGTGGGGCAGGCCGGGGGTAGCCCCATTAGGAAGGGGTTCTAGTTGTCCAGGCAGGAGTGCTGAAGGGCTAGACGAGAGGGGTGGTGATGGAGTGAAGAGAAGTAGGGGATGCAGACACATTTTACAAGTAGTGGATTGAGTATGGGGATGAGAGAAAGAGGAACGAGGGCTGATCTCATACTGAGTGGCACTGAATGTCGTCATCTGAATGGCAGACTTCCAAGTAAGAAGTGTAGTAGGTGAGTGACAGCCCAGAGTGTTTTTTTTCCATGCCTGGGAAACCTCAGGGAACAGAGCAAATGTCTGTTTTCCTGAGAGGGTGGGCGGGGCCTCTGGAGGACTGGATGGGAGCAGAGGGGCCACTTCTCATGTCCAGCCTCTGCGGGGTCTTCCCTGAAAGTTTCTGAGCCAGTTCTGGGGGGTGGGGGTGGGGGCAGCTATGGGACATCCAGCCTTGTGGGACCACCTCAGGCCCGACCTCAACTTCTACCGGCTCCTGCCCTGGGAGCAACCTTGGCAGTCAGGGCCTGGAGGTCTGGCCAGACTCCTCACCATCCTGAGAAGAGAAATCCCCCTTGACCTAATGTGATGTAGCTTTCCACAAGATGGGCAGCTTTTGTTTTTACCTCTGGGAAATGGAGTATTTGTTTTCCAAGAAACAGATTCTTGGATAGAAAGGAATGAATTTGCAAATGCAAGTTTTAACAAAAATCGGGAGGGGGGAAACGGAGGAAGGCAGGCTGACTGATTCCAGCTGATGCCACAAGTGTTTTCCTTACGGTCAGCAGGAGGCCCAACTCCAGGCTGTGTGCAAAGCTGCACTCATACCCTGGGACCGGGTGGTCTGAGACACTAGGTGTAGAGAGGCGAGGCCTGGGGGGCTTTGAGGTCCACAGATGCAGTCTCTCATCACACCATCGGGGCCAATCAGAAAACCAAACTGAAGGACAGAAGTGATGGCCACTCCCAGGCACTGCCCCTCCAGGGAGCACCGCATGTCTCTGCCTGGAGATGCCCTCCCCAAGGGTTCAGGCTTCTAGGTTTCAGTAGGCCCTTGAGGAAGGCTCTCTGGGGCTGGAACTTTGGGGGTGTCCACAGCTTCAGAGCCTTTCCTCCCACAAACATTTCACCCTAACTGCTTGGTTATGTGCCCTAACCCCCATCACCTCGCCCTTCCCCCAGCACCAGAATGAAGACAGGAATGGCCTCCTTGCCTTGTCCATTCCCAGGGCCTGGCCGTTTCTCAGTTGTTCTAGTTGAATAAACAGACCAATGACCAAACCCTCAACAGGCTGGTTAAATCCTTCCAGTAGAGTATAAACTTATTGTTCCTGAGTGGTGAGGAGAAACAGCCACTTGTATCTCCCCAAAAACCCCTCCCGTACTCAAGGCCTGGCTGGAAGAGAAAGCAATGGTGGGGTTGTATTCCTTCCTACACCTCTGCACCCACAGGTCGCAGCCTCGCACGGACACTGGCATGGAAAGCAGCTGGCTTATTCAGTGTCCTGATCTGCCCGTTCTGTTTTCCTGCACATGACTGACCAGCTGATGGGAGCTAACATACAGGTTAGCTATGGTCTGGTGTGAAAAGATGAGATGAGCTGGGCCAATGAAATTGTCAATCCTGAAAATCTGATACAAAAATCAGCCAAGATTTCCAGTTAGTAGCTATACATAGTAGATATGTACTGTGTATATAGTGGGTTAGAAAGGCCAAAGTGGTCATATGTAAGGTTAAGTTACAAACTATAAATAAGCAGCAGCAGAAGACAGCTGGTAGCCAAACAGAAACAAAGAGGAGACTCTAAGAGGCTAAGGATCCAGGACACCCTCCTGGAAGAGATGACACGTGAGCTGGTTTTTGTAGGTGAGGTGGAGTTCCCTAGATCGACGGGGTATGAACAACGGGTTTGGTACGATGAGTAGAGAGGAAGGGAGGAGAGAGGGTGAGAGAGCCAGGAGCCGGATGCTAAGATGGGAAATCTGGCCATTACGCAGGGTACACCAAACATGCTCTGTGACTGCCGCAACTCTGGAAACCCGCATCTCACCACGTCAACCTCCTAAACCCACGGCTCCACCACAGGTCCCGTCATCTCCCAGAACTAAGCCAACTCTAGACCGAACCCCAAATTCTACTCTAACCACAAACCACTAACTCCTCTTCCAACCACTTTCTCCTTCAGTCTCATATCTACTCTGCAACCTCCTAGACTCAAGGCTTCCGGGACCTCAATATCCTGCTTTAACTTCCCTGCCCAGCTGGAGCTCATAGCTCATCAACTGAACTACACCTCATCAACACCCTGAATCTCTTGCACTGCTGTCCTCACACCCGTCCAGAAAAGCTCCAATCCTCCACCAACCCCACAGTCACTCTTATCTTCTGCAGCAGGCTGCTAGCTGGTCTCCCAAATCTCTTCTTCCATAGTAATAGTTTTACTTAGGGATACGGCTACCCAGCTAGACCCATTTCCCAGACTTCCTTGCAGCTAGGTGCCTAAGTTCTCACCAATGAAGTATGAGAAGTGATGTGTACAACTTTTCTCTCTCTTACCCAAAAGGAAATTATTTGCTTTCCACTTCTCTCACCCCCTTTCAGGAGCTGGAACACTGATGTGGCAGAACCCCCGCTAAGGCCAAGTAGCCATATTAGCAGTCTACAGAATGGCAGACCAAGATGGAAGGGAACGAGGACCCTGAGTGGGTCTGGAAATGGAGCCACTCCTCCAGACTGGGCTTCCTGCTCCCCTCGGACTGTAATGTGAGAGAGAAGCAAACATTTACCTTATTTAATCCACTCCTTATTACAGCCGATTCTCCTATCATCAAATTCATGGAGAAAAATGCCGTAACCAATCAGGACAATGCGACCACAAACTCCTGCTCTCCAATGTGAGCTGAGCTCCATTTTCATTAGATCTTGGTCAGCTCCCTTGCAAATTTCCCCCAGTAAAGGCTGCAAACTCTCCTGATGTTTCTCAGAGGTCTGTCCAACCCCTTGTCACTACAAATGTTGAGACTACCAAGTAGGGTGTCCCACCACATCCCTCCCACTCCTGCGATCCTCTCCTCATATCCCAATGGTACAGGTTCTCTGGTCAGACTCCCGGCTTAAAATAACAGCTCTACCATGTGCTGCCTGTGCCACCTGTCTCAGCCTCCCTTTCCTCAACTTTAAAAGGAAGACGCTGACAACGCCACTTAACAGGTATGTGAGGAGTAAGTAAAACAATGCAGTAAGTGACTTGCATGATGCCGGGTATACAGTAAGCGACAGCCATCTGTTGTTAGCGTTGCTGAAACAAATGTGACCTGATGGGAGTCCGCCACTGGTCTCAGTCGCCTACAGAACGACGTCTAAACCTCTCAGTGGTAGGCCCTGCATGACACATCTACCATTTACCCCCTGAATCTTCTCTCTTGCTACTCTCTGCCTTGAACACTATGTTCCAAGAATGCCAAATTGCCCACAGAAGTAAAACAATAAAATAAAGTCAATGTTCACAAATTCAACAGCTATGTATTAAAATACCCACTTTTAGAGCATTAGTGACTACTCCAATAAATTAATTCCACTTCCTGGGAAAGCACACCCACCTCCCCCAAAACCACCAACATGAGAGTCTATTTTTCATCTTCTATCTAAGAAGTGATACTGAATTAGGTTCTTTATTTGTAAAACAGCAGACTTAGGTTACGCTCCTTTTAGCTCTAAAATGTGATGCGATGCTAAGGTGGCTGTGGGGAGAAACACAATCTTTATAGCAACTTGTACACCTTACTGTATTGCTTAAATGCACTTGGAAATGTTACATCCTGTCAAAAGGGAATGAGGTTCCTTTAAGAGGGCCATCTGACACATTAGCCAGACAGTGAGGCTGGCAACAAAAGGATGCTAAAGAATAGGAAGAAGTCCCAAGTAGCCAGAGGAAGGTGGAGACAGTGCAAGGCCCTCTAGGCAGAGCCAGTCCCAGTCCCAGGTTTCCACAAAGCCCAGCAGTGCCAGGCTGTCGTCTCCTGTCTCTTCCTTTTCCTGCCTTCCCAGAAGGGGCAAGAAAAACCCCAGGGAGCACTTACCAAAAGACAAGAGCCTGCTTAGCTGACCAAGAATGTCTATCAGGTCAAATAAAGCTGCGCTTCTTTCTGCTAAGTCATCTCTGGGTCTTTCTCCGGAAGGAAAAAAAAAAGAGAGAGAGCAAAGGCCAGAGGGACACTGCCTAGAGATTCCAACACAAAACTTAAACTACAGCATTACCAAGACATTGTACTTTCTGATGAAAACACACATCAAGTCAAACCCCGTTGGCCTGAGCAAAGTCAGAGTTAGAGGAAATTTATTCAGAGCATTAAATAGCTCTGGTGCTTTTCTGGAGCCAAGAACCATGACCAATTCTTTCTCAAGTCCACCAGTCTCCAGATTACCGTGTTCTCTGAGTTATGGAGACAAATTCTAAGGTGTTCTTTGGATGTATATTAAGCAACGCTGACACCAAAGTTTCGATCCAAAAATTAACAAGCTTTACATGAATGCAAATATTGTCTAAATAAAGGTATATAAATGTAGCCCAATAAATTCATATGCTGGAGCAGTAAATGAATAAATGTTTAAGCTCTTTTAATAAGACTCTTTATGAAGACATATAGCCAATCTTTGGTTTACTTCCAAAGGCCGTATGTAATGGGACCATGAAGCTAGAGGAAAGGCAGGTGGGGGAAGATACTGCAGGCCAAATACTGAAGAGATTACAGACATCCTTGCAAGCCCAAACCTATAAAGTAGTGGCAGAATATGGACTGGTGGAAAACATTAGGGCAAGAGGCCAAATAACAACCACCACAATGAAACAGTAGGTTTTCTGAACAGACTTAGAGGCTAAAAAGTTACAGTAATCCCTACTAGCCTTTCTCCTCAAATAAAGGCAGTATTCATCAACCTTAAAATAAGCTGATTGGGCACTCCCTACATTCACTAAGCTTTCACAATCACTGCATCTCCTCTCGTACCTGACAGAGCATTTGAAGCATTAAACATAATAATGTTAAAGGAGGCCAGATTCCAGTCCATTATCCCATTTCTGCACAGAAGCAGACACTGCAACTTGCCTACCAAGTCGTTCCTACTTCCTTACCAATGGAAGCCTAATTCTGTTCAAGGTAAGAATGTGCTCAACTGAAAACTCAATTTCCTCAAATGTACCTAAACTGATGAATGAATAGTAATATATATCCATACAATGCAATATTATTTGGCAATAAAAAGAAATAGTGGTATGTCCTACAACATGAATGAACCTCAGAAACACGATACTAAGCAGCCAGACACTGTATGACTCCATTTATATGAAATGTCCACAATAGGTAAATCTAGAGAGGTAGAAAAGTAGATTAGTAGTTGCCTAGGGCTGGGGGTGAGAATGGAATCAGGAGTAACTGCTAATGCCTATGGACTATCTTTCTGGGATGGTAAAAATGAATTTGCACAACTCTGTGAAAATCACTACACTGTACAGCACTTCAAATGGGTGATATGTGAACTACAGCTCAATAAAATTGTTGGAAAATGCACACCAACAAAACCTAGTTCCCCAAGATACCTAACAGCTAGGGGTGCCCATGTGCTCCAGTTCTGGGCAGTAAGATGTGGGTGGAAGGAGGCAATGGGGAAGTCAATAGTCTCCTCCATAAAAAAGGACTCGGTTAACTTTTGCCTTCCATCTTTTGACCTAGTAAAGGTCTAGGCCCTGGGGGTACCTAAGAACAAAAACATGTTAAAGATGGAAGAGCAGCAAAAATGGACGAAATGGGATAATGGATGATATCCTGGGATCAATGCACTAGCCCTGGTTTATCACTCTCTGGATTTGTTATAGGATAGAAATAAATCTGTATTTGGTTAAATGATTAGAGTTGGCTTTCTATCATGTGCGGTCAAATGCTATCCCTAATGATGCATGCCTATCTAAATATCAGCGTGTGCTTACTCTTGGAGCCAAGAAAGCAAAAGATAAAAACTCAGAAAGATGAAAAAAAAAAAAAAGTTGATTCCAAATGTAACATTCAGGCACCACAGAGTCAGCCTTAATTTCTTTCTTTTAAGGGTAGTTATTTTATTTTCAAACTATACATGTTTTTTCCCCAATTTTGATATATCACCAGGAAGTGCTTACCCCTCTAAAAACAAATCACTAAAAAATGCTTTAGTTTTGAAATACTGACACACCAAGTATGAGCAAATGGCGTATTATTTTCTCAAGAAGGAATAATTTCAAGTATCATCAATTCCCATGTTTTTAAATAAGTTTTAAAACATCTGTTCTTTGAAGAGTTAGGAACAGATGCCCACAGATTCAGTTTACTTATATTGAAAATGTAGGTACAACCAGGTGTGGCACAGTGATGTTTCCGTCAATGATGGACTGCACGGACACGTATGACGGTCGTCCCGTGAGATTATCATGGAGCTGGAAAATTCCTGTCGCCGAGTGATGCAGTAGCTGTCTCATCGTCCTAGCACAACGCATCACTCACGTGTGCGTGGTGTTGTGGTGATGCTGGCGTAAACAAACCTAGTGCAGGGCCAGTCCTATGGCGGTACAGCACACACAATTACAGTTGTGGGCTATAGCACCTCGGTCTGTCTAAGTTCACTCTGTGATGTTCACATGCCCACGGAATCCCCTAATGACATCTTTCTCAGAACGTATCGCCATTGGTTAAGCGGCACATGAATGCCCTCAATACACTTACACGGGATGTTGATGTGTCCCAGAAAATTAAGTTCAATGTTATCCTGAAATATTAAAAGCAAAAATGAGTGCAGAAACAAAAATTATTAACAAGCAAATGTTTACATTTTTCTTGCTTAGCCCCGTCAGTTATATCACCTCCTTTTTATTGTATGGAGTTGGGGTGAGTGAGGGGCATGGGAGAATAACACCTGGAAAACAACCTTCCACTGAAGTCAATGAATTACTTCATTTGGGATAATTATTTTCATGTATAACTCCAAATAAAGTTGACCTTGCAGAAATACGAAGCAGAATTTGCAATCCAGCTAATTATCCCTGTGACCAAAGAAAAAGCAGGGAAAGTAAGAAAAAAGGGCATTGAGGCTGGAGACAGGCGGCACGTAAGCCAGCACTGGGGTGGGATATGGTCTTCCCTACCGATCGGTCTCTTTTTATTTCAGGCCTTATTGGTTTATATTACATAAAACGTAAGCTCTTCAAATTTGAATACAAATATCACATTGATGATAGAACGCAGTATTTTAAATATGAGATAATGCTTTAAAGGAGTTAACAGACTTTTAAGCGTTTCTAATTGCTCTCTTGTGTAAATCTAGGTGTTTTTATTCATCAATTCGTTAAAGATTTAATGCTACCATATGTCAAGTGCTAATAAAGCAATGGATATTCAGACCTGGAAACATAAGTTCCTATCCTCAAAGAATGCACAGCCAAGTGTTAAAAAAAAAAAATGTATGTATATATATGGTCCCAGCTTACCTTTGTCAGAGTGCACACCCAGGGAATAAAGCTGTAAAGCTCCTGCAGGAGCAGGGTAAGCGTAGAGGAGTCTCCCGGACACTGGGGCAATCTCAAGTGAAGTGCGACCTTCTAAGAGCAGCAGCACATGCAAAGGAAAGGACATGTGCAACAGCATGACAGGCTCAGGCAGAAGCAGTGAGCTGGTGAAGCCGCAGGAGATGAAACTGCAGAGATGAGTGGAGACTGTGCACCTACGAGTTCTGAACTCTACCCTGAAGGCTTTGAGAAACTGCTGAAGGATTTTAAACAGGGACAGCAGCTGTTTTAGGAAGCGTTACTCTGGCAGAAGCTGGCTGGATGGGTTAAGGGCCGAGGCCAGTTAAGCAGTTATGGAGGAAATGGGGGAAAAGATGGCGGCAAGCAAGTTACTGTGTTGGGTCTGAGGTTCTAGGGAAGTCAACTCCACAGACGCAGATTTTCATATAATGAGAACCATTCAAGTTTTTGTGCACCACCTCCCCTCACCCTTACATTTTTTTCCCCAATAAAAACATAACCTTTACCACAACCTAAGGGACTTGGGAGGGGTGGGGCGTTAGAGTGGAGAGGCTGTCACTCTTGTGGATCAAATGGCAAGAAAGAGGAGTGTCCCATACTCCAAAGGGATTTTTCTTCCTCTGCTGGATCGCTTCCATTAGCTTGTGAAACATTTTCTGGTACCTGTATCTTCATCTGGAAAACAAACATGCTCTCCTCTCTGTCCCCCACACCCACCAAAAAAAAAACCACTTTGATCTCTAGTTACTGCTCCATTTCCCTTCGCAGTGAAACTTCAATAGCACGGACTATAGTAGAATCTCAACTTTCCCACACTGTATTCGTACTTCAACTTGTTCCAACCCTACTGCTTTTGTCAATCACCTTTATAATGCCAAATCCCATAAAGGTTTCTCTCTCCGTATTGAAATAATTTCTTCCCTGGGCTTCCAGCTTCCCTTGGCGACACCTCATTTTCCTGTTTTTGTTGTTGCTTTTTCCATCTGCAGTGACTTCTTCTCAGTCTTTTTGTTGTTGCTGTTGTTATCTCTTCTTCCTTCACTAGACCATTAAATGCTGCATGCTTAGGACTCAGTCCTAGCACCTCCTCCATCTACACCATCTCCTGAAGCAATTCATCATACCTTGGCTTTAAACACAGTCTGTATGTTACACTCCGACATTTGTATGTTCAACGAGACCTCTTCCCTGAGCTGCAGACTCTCATCTATCTACTCAAAATCTCCCTTTAGATGACCAATTGGTAACTCAAACGTAGCCTACAACAAATTACTGATTCCCCCTGCCAAAGCAAAATCCTGTTCCTCCTAGCGTTTTTCCCATCTCATTGTAGAGTTTGGCCATACAACCGGATGCTCAAGCCCCACACCAACTAGTCAGCCCTGCTTACTCTCTTTCCGTATCCACCCCACCCTCCAACATCCCATGAATCCAGGGTCCTGTCTATTATTTTCAAAACCTATCTCCAATGTGCCCCTTCCAATTGCCCACACTACCCAAACTGGTCCCAAACCACTCTCTCTTCTTCCCTAAACTATGCAACTGGTTTCTTAAAAATCTCATCACTTCCATCCTTGCCTTCCTACAATCAAACCTTCATAGAAGAGTTGGCATAATCTTTTTTAAATGACAAATCAGATCATATCACTCCCTTACTGAAAAACATCCTTGAATGAACTTCCATTGTATTTAGAATAAAATATAAATGTATCCCATGGCTTAAAAGGCCCTGCTGCCTGCTCCTGTGTCTCCCAGACCTCACCGGGAGCCCTGCCCTCCCTAACTACATCCTAGCCGCACTGGCCTGTTCTCTTCTTCCAGCAGCAGCAGGTAGAGGATACACAGGAGGGGCCGAGTCTGGAGGCCAGCTTGTTCCTGCTTTAAGGCCCCTGCAATTTTATGTCCCTTCTGCCTGGATCTTCTCATCGCTGGCTTCTTGTCATTCACATCTCAGTTGAAATGCCACTTGCTCAGAGAAGCCTGGCTAAATAGTACATCTAAAGTTATTCTTTCTGATTCCACTCTGTATTTTTTCATAGCACTTACCAAAAGCTTACATTCATTATCTGTTTCTCCTAACCAGAATATAAGACCTAAAAAGGGAGGAATTTCATCTGTCTTGTTCCCTACGTATCTTGAGAACCAAACATACAGTGGGCACTCAATAAATATATACTGAATGAATAGCCCAATACTCTTTGCTTCTACAAGTAAAATATTCTTATAACAGGGGTGTAAGAAAGGACAGAATATAATACAGCTCTCAGTCACTAGAGCCAGCTTATAATATCACATCAGTGCTTTGTCAATTTGCTTCTTTCCTATAAAAATTACATTTTTCTGCAAAATCTGCTCAGTAACACTCACAGTCTATGACAAAACAACTGGAAGAAGACCAGCCATGAAATTCTTAAAACTCCTCTTTTTTTCCCCATGTCAGTGACTCCAAGTAGCTCAGCAAGAAAACTTTCTTAAAACTTTTAAACCACCTACTAAAACAAATGCACATACATAAAACAGCTTACAAACAAAAAAATAAGGTTAAAGGCACACACATTCCAGCTGAGAGCACCTCTTCCTACTTGCTAATATGGGATAGAAGTCAGATGTCAGTACTTTTCCTTTTGAACTGATCTTGGATATAGAACTGTGCTATCTAAACAAAGCACTAACCTGAACACAAAAAAATGTACTGACTGTTGGAAGGGATGCTAGAGTTGAACCACTCCACGGGCGTTAACACCATAGTTAGTGCTAAATGATATCTGTTGGTTGAATGCCTTCTGAGATTGCAGGTTGTGTACAAAAACGTGTAACTTACAGTTCAAAGAGCTTTTTAAAAAAACTGGCCATTCAGGGGGCTGAGTACTTCCTAAAACCAAAAAACCAGTGTGAAATGGTATATAGAAAAATCATGCTCTCGGCCTGCTGGGGCAGGACATGTACTGTGTGAGCTCTTCGTCCAGATGTACTGCTGATTCACAAAGCTTCTTTAAGAACAGCAAAAGCCTCCAACTGTTACACACTGTGTGCTTGTGAGGACAAGAGTGGAGGCAGGCACCCCCAGGCCTGGCTATCTAGGAGCCCCAACGATGCCATCGGCCAACTCTAACCAAACACAATAAATACATGCATCCCCTAATGTAATGGCTTTGGAGAAAAGTTTCAATGTTGTGATACTTCCTGGTAATAATAATGCCAACTTTTTATTAGAACCCGGAGGTTGAGTACTGGTAGCTGTGATTGTGTTGGGGACCGGAAGCCTGTGTGAAGCACCCATGAAACAAAACAGGGTACCTAGCTGTTCCATGTTCAAAGACTTACCAGACACAACCAATCACTCATTATGAACGATATTTTCAGTACTGCCATCATATAAAACAAATCCTTTAATTTTTCAAGTGTTTTAAAAAACAATTTTATACTTAAGCCAGCCTTGTAGATAAGCACAAAATTTACCAGTTTACATTTTTTAACCCACAACATCTCAAGCACCTACTCTGTGCATAGCACTATTCTAGGTGCAATAAAAGGGATTCTTAACCTTAGAAACGTGATTTCACTTTCTGAAATTGTATTATCACCTTTTCCAGAGAGTGAAAATAAATAAAATCATCACTGTTTACTACTCACCTGCCCCCAAAACTCACTTCTAGCGCAAGGAAAAGCTAATTTCTGCCAAATTTAAGATGTTTCAATGAATTCAGCTCCTACTTCCCCCAAAATAAAGGAGCAGAACTCCTTTTCATTAAAAAAATAAAATAAAAAAGAAACAATTTTACAAAGGGGCAGTTTCTGTTACTAATCAATTATTTTTTTAAATTTTTTTTTCATACTCTAGCTTTTCGTTAAGTTTTTTTCCTCCAATATTGCCTTTCCCTGTAAGACAAACCAGACATCTTTTTATACTGTTTTTCTTTTTCTAAGAAAAAGTAATGCATCTGGAAGACAAACCATTCCCAAGACTAGTGATAAAGATTTTAAAAACTTTAAAGGTGAATCACCTACATTACCTTGATGAAGTCAAAAAATAAAAAGCAATTGGCACTAAGATAGCTATTCCAAATACCTGTGTTTAAACAATTTAAAAAACTGTTTATTTATTTTGTAAGAATGTACCCCTAGTCCAAAGTAACTATGTTTTAAAATTTTTTGGCCCAAAAATTTACAAAAACCTTTTCAGTTCAACCTAATAAAACTGGTATCTAGAAAATTATTCCACATTATTAAGTGTGTCTTAAAAAGTTCCGATTCTAAAGCGTTCCTAAGGCACGGTGTTCTGGAAGACGAATGTGCTCCTGCTGGCGTTGTGTCATGGATGAAGCGTCCGTGACTGGCTCCAAGCGAGCCCTGACAGGCACCTTCCGCTGGAAGCTGTGGGACTGTGGGAGGAGCGTCACACATAGGCCCCCAGGGCTGCATGGAACTCTGTGAGACACTGTACCAGCTGCTGGAACTTGGGCCTCTCCTCCGGATCCAAGGCCCAGCAACAAGCCATCACGGCAAATCTGCAGTGACAAAAACGAACAATCTGGCAACAGGTGATATATAGGATTCCTAACCTTTTGATCAATCGGATGCCAGTTATGTTTTCTGTATAAATGTGGGTGTGGAGAGGAGGACACAAAAATCAATCAATATTACTATCTTTTGGCAGTTCTAAAATGAAAAGAAGCTAAAGTGAGTCATCTGGATTTTACATGGAGATTTCAACTCTTTGTGAGAGCATATGAAAATACATCAGCAAATACAGAGATTTCATGTAAATACCTGTGTTATTCTACATTTAAATTCTGAGAGAAAGAGGAAGCTTTATTCAAGCTCTGAAAACCTTGAATCTACAGTAAAATCAGTGCAGAAGCTGCCACCTGGCCATGGTGTAGAAACCTTCAGGTGGTTCTGGAACTCAGACCACGCTCACCTGTGCACTCAATCACCTGACTAGTCCCGCCTGCCCACCCCAATCCAATTATATGGAAGATCAGCTATGCGATGAAAGCAAACAGGAACTATCTCACTGGCTAGCCCAGAACGTCATCTTTATATATCAGGTGACACCAACTGGAAGGCAAGACGGCAATGAGAAAGACGTTTTATAACTAAGAATGTCCTTAAGGCTCTAGCGGTAAAAGTCAGGTCCTCACTCTACACAGAATAACCCACATGGTACTCAGTGCTTTCTCACTATGTACATTCACCTCTTGGATTAGAATAAACACTACAAATATAAGATGCAGAAGTCCTAACGTCCAATGCATTAAAGAGTGCACGAGTCTGGCTCACTTTGTGGTTCTCTACAAAAGTCTAATTCGAGTCCAAAGAGTCATTATTCTCAAGTGGAAAGTCTCTGGATGAATATGGACACCTGCTCTTTTATTTTATCCCAGCATTGTACAGGGAATGAAACCCATGTCTTTAAGCTCAGAAACACTTACAGTTCATCAGGACAGTTGATGGGCTGGGCTATTCGGTAACCATCTTTCAGGTACGCGGCCATCTCAAAGGGGTCAATGTCCACATAGGGCGTTTGGCCCAGAGTCATGAGCTCCCACAGCGTCACTCCGAAGGCCCACTGAGGAGAAGTAGCAACACAAGGAGGGGATATTTAAAACAGTGTCACAGTGCTGCTGCCTGTGGCCAGGTATGGCCTCAAAATAGCAGCTCAACCCACTCTTAAGGAAAGCAAAACATTATGTACAAAAAGAAGTCAACTATATCCACTTAGTTTATCTTGCTAGGACAGAAAAAAAGCATTTTAATGAATGTATCCTTCAATGTAAATGTCATTACTGTATATGCTAATTAGATCTACTGGAAAGAACAGCTTTTACTGTTGATTACAAGCCCCACCACCCCAAACTGTTAAGTATAGATTTCCTAATACGAAAGTTTGTTACTTAAAAGGCTGGGGCTGGCCCAGTGGCTCAGGCAGTTAGAGCTCCATCAAGGTTGCCGGTTCAATTCCTCGAGTCCCGCAAGGGATGGTGGGCAGCGCCCCCTGCAACTAAGATTGAACACGGAACCTTGAGCTGAGCTGCTGCTGAGCTCCCGGATGGCTCAGTTGGTTGAAACACGGGCTCTCAACCACAAGGTTGCCTGTTCAATTCCTCGACTCCCACCAAGGGATGGTGGGCAGCACCCCCTCCAACTAGCAACGGCAACTGGACCTGGAGCTGAGCTGTGCCCTCCACAACTAAGACTGAAAGGACAACAACTTGAAGCTGAATGGCACACTCCACAACTAAGATTGAAAGGACAACAACTTGACTTGGAAAAAAGGCCTGGAAGTACACACTGTTCCCCAATATAAAGTCCTGTTACCTTTCCCCAATAAAATCTTTTTTTAAAAAAAGGCTGTAGCTTGTATGCATTATTGAGAAGTGGAAACTGAATGTAACTTTGGTCTAACTGGATGGAGGAAGGAACACCATGAACAAGTGAAATATGCGAATTATATAAAATATAAGATGTCATGGATTTTTACTATATTAAAAATACTTTAAATCAACAGGTGAAAGTATCCTAAAAAAAAATGTTTTCCAATCTTACTTGAGTAAAAGATCAGATTTACTTAAAATCAACATGTTCTATTGGTAGGAGCAGAAATCATAAGCAGTGGCAACAGTGCTCTTTCATGGTCCAATCAAACCACACCGTGGCTCCCGCGAGTGTGTGGGGCAGGCGCTGTGTCCACACAGAGCTGCTGCCACGTGGCCTGGAAGGACCCAGAATGGGGACTCCCATTGATGTGCTGCCACGTGTGAACCTCGAGGTCAGAAAGAAGGTACACAGGAGGATATCTGTGTACCAGGTATCATGTTTATGAGTCCTTTCAAGTTCTAGACAGTCTGATTTCTTTATCTCACTTCATTTTCACAACAAACCCATGAGCATCATTGGCAGCATGATTTTACAGGTGAGGAAACTGAGGCTCACAGAAGTGACTTGCCTCCAAAAATACACTTTTCGTGTGAAGGAGGAAAAAAGAAGAGGAAAAAAAAAAGTCAAAAATAAGTTTGTTTACAAATCTAAGCACAATGCATTAAATTTTAAGTTACAATTTTTTAATAATAAAATTCAGAAATACTCCCTAAATTATACGGATTTTTAAAAAAGCCTTACATTAGTGAATAGCTTTTTTTCTTATCATAATCTATGCAAACAAAAAAAACAGTACAATGTTATCTTTTAGAATACTTTAAAAACTGTCAATGGAGGGCAGCCAGATGGCTCAGTTAGTTAAAGTGCAAACTCTGAACAATAAGGTTGCCGGTTTGGTTCCCACATGGGAACTGTGCCCTCCACAACTAGAATGTAGACAATGAGCTGCCTGCCGCTGAGCTTCCAGAGGGGCGGCTGGATGGCTCAGTTGGTTAGAGCTCGAGCTCTTAACAACTAGGTTGCAGGTTCAATTCCCACATGGGATGGTGGGCTGCGCCCCCTGCAACTAAAGATTGAGAACGGCGACTGCACTTGGAGCTGAGCTGCGCCCTCCACAACTAGACTGAAGGACGACGACTTGGAGCTTATGGGCCCTGGAAAAACACACTGTTCCCCAATAAAATTCATTTAAAAAAAAATTGTCAACGGAAACTACTACACTAAACCAAAATATATTTCAAAAATGAAGGCAAAATATAGTTTTTGAGGCAAACCAAAGCTAACAGAATATGTCACCAGCAGATGTACACTGCAAGACATATGAAAGTACTTCACATAGAAAGAAAAAAATATTAGATGGAAATTTGCACCTACACAAAGAGTGAAGAGTGCTGTAAACATGAGTAACAACTAGGTAATTTTTCATTAAAAATTTTTCTTAATAGATTGTTTAAAGCAAAACCAGCAACAATGTATTATGGGTTTATAATATATAGAAAAATAAAATGTAGGCCCACGATAGCATAAGGGAGGAAAAGGGATGAGTGGAAATATTGTATTATATTGTAAGCTGCTTATATTAAACATGAAGTGGCATAATATTATTTGAAAGTAAAAGGTATACATTGTAAACCCTAGAACAAGTTTCTCAACCTCAGCCCTACTAATATTGTGGGATGGATAATGCTTTGTTCTAAGAGGTCTTATGCATTGTACGATATGTGGCAGCATCCCTGGCCTCTACCCACTCCTTGTCCCAAATTGTGATAATTGAAAATGCCTCTAGATATTGCCAAATGTCCCCTCGTGAGGGATGGTGAGGGGGCAAAGTTGCTCCCAGTTGAAAACTACTAAGTTAGATCGATCAAAGAAAATAAAAAGACACAAATTATCGATATCAGTAACGGAAGAGGGAACATCATTACAGATGCTATAGACATCAAAAAATATTATGAACAACTCAACTTTATGCCAATTAAATTAATAACTTAGATGAAACAAACATATTCCTTGAAACACACAAATTACCAAAACAGACACAAGAATAGAAAATCTTTATAGCTCTATATCTAGTATTAAAGAAATGGAGTTCATAATTATAAATCTTTCCACAAAGAAAACTCTTCATCCAAATAGTTTCAATGGATGAATGCTATCAAATTTGAAAGAAAAGAATAATACAAATCTGTATTAGTTTCCTAGGGCTGCCATAACAAGGTACTACACACTGGCTGACTTAAACAACAGAATTTACTTTCTCACAGTCCTGCAGGCTAGAAGTCCAAAATCAAGACGTCAGCAGGGCTATGCCCCCTCTGGAGACTGTGGGGGAACTTCCTTCTTTGCCTATTCCCAGCTTCTGGTGGTTTGCTGGCAATTCCTGGTGTTCCTTGTTTTACAGCTGCAACATTTCATTCTCCCCTCGAATGTCTTCTTGTAAGGATACTACTCATGCTGGATTAAGGTCCACCCTAAATGAGTATGATTTTATCTTAACATCAGCAATTACCCTATTTCCAAATAAGGTCACATTCTGAGGTGCTACGGTTTAGGACTTCAATCTATTTTTGGGGAGACACAATTCAATCCTACACAAACTCTATCAGAAAACAGGGGAGAAGGGAACATGTCCCAACTTATTTTGAGGCCAGCATTACCCTAAACACCAAACCAGAGTTCAGCCTTTTGGAACTCAGTGTTTTTTTCATTAACAGTGACCATCAGAGAAGAGCAATGCCCATCCTTGACATCTGTGCTTTGGGGGGTGGGAAGGGACAGGGACAGATGGAGATGGATGTATAGTTTTTAAATCTCCATAGAAACAGAGCCTACTGGTTTAAAGAGAACGTTCTAGTCTGCTTCAAAATGGAAAAATGATGTCAAATTAACAAAAGTTAAAGGAAGCTGCCTGCTATTAAAACCTTATTCTTTGAACTTTTAATACTGACAGTGACTAGTAAATGTAATGCTTGATTTTTAAAAGCGTCCCATTTCCACAGGGAAGGAAGTTCACTACACAGATACAACAAAGCCCAAAGAAGTGATACTGGTTAGAAGGGTGTTCCCATCCCTTCTTCATGAGATGAGATGGGTCTGTTCTTATTCACTGATTGTGGCAGCAGCTGTGGGAAAGGAATCATCAATCCAAATCAGATTTTGGAGGAAGAAACCATGGGAACTGGTCACAAGTGTACACTGTCAACTTGTACACAGGGCTTAAGTCCATCCACTGACAAAGGAGGAACATTCTAACCACTCTGGGCTGTAAGGGACTTTCACAGCGATGCTGATGGTATGTGCACTTTGGAGTGTACCCAGGTACCGTAACAGTACAAGCCGACTTTAAAAAATTACTTCTTTCACACTGTTTTGTCCAATTATTGCCGAGCATTCACCTAAGGTCCTCATATTACAAACTGCAATGCTAATGAACATTAAACAAAGAACAATAAAGCCAAAGGGTACACTGCAGTTTCATTTCCTTAAAAGCCAACAAAAGTGATTAATTATACGTTGGTGCACCAAGCCTTTAAAAAAAAAAGAAATCAAGATAAACAGCACCAGGATGATTTGTGGAAAACTTGTTCTCTAAAGTCTTCTGATAACTGAACCATTTAAAATTTAGACAGACTTATTCTATAATTTCCCTTTTCTTGACGTCGTTGGAAAGAGGGCAATAAGGAGGTCAAGCTGTTTTTTCCAGTTTTTAAAAGGCTGCTGCTATGCCCATTTAAAGAACATTTAGAGAATAACACTGTTCTTCTATTCATCTTCTCCCAACTTGTACGATTTTATAGCTTCCCAAAATATAAGATATAAAGCATTTTTTGCACTAACAACATATACTTATGTGACTTGTCAAAAACTATATAAATTTCTTTTTAAATCTTCAATGTAATGTTTACTAATTTGAGGTCTATTAAAAAATTTCCATTCTGCTACTTCATGAATTTATCAAGCGACGCTGACCTCGGTGTACTGTATATAATGAGGAAAAACTCTGTCGAATTCTCAATGATCTCGTCTGACCACAGTAAAAGCATAATCAAGTGTTCCCTGACTAGGCCTTTCTGTTAATACCACAAACTCAACATTCCTTTCTCGTACGGAAATGGGTTCAAGATGACTCAAGTGTGATTAATTTAATCTGGGAAAGAGCTTTCCAAGCTTCACTAATGAATGAGAAGAATCATCCAGGGAGTTAGTTAAAAATACAAATTCCCTAGTCCTATCCTAAAAGTTCTGGACCCTGGAACACAAAAGTTTTAACTAGAGTACCTAGCTGGGTCTTAAGATCGAGCAAATTTCGGAACTAGTCTTAGATATGTGAGCAGTGGTGGTCAGACAGTAAAGACACTTTTTAAAAATTATAGTATGGCTGACATATAAAGAACTGCACATAAAGTGTTAGATTTGTTAAGTTCTGACATGTGTATATACCCCTGAAACCACTGCTACAACCAAGTTAATAAACATATCCATCACCTCCGAAAGATTTTTCCTGCTCTAATCCTGTCCTTCCACCTCTACCATCCCCAAGTAACCACCAATCTGCTGTCACTACAGATTACTTTGCATTTTCTAGAACTGTACACTTTTTCTTGCCTCGCTTCTTTCACTCAGAATAATAATTCTGAGATTCCTCCATGATGCAAGCATGTATGGACAGCTCATCACTTTTCCTTGAATTATAGTCCATTGTATGAATAGCAATTTGTTGATCCATTTACCTGTTGGACATTTGATTTCCAGGTTCATCGACTAAAAATAAAGCTGCTATGAACATTTGTGCACAAGTATTGGTAAGGACATAGGCTTTCATTTATCTAGGAGCAAAATGAATAGATATCGTACATGTTTAACTTTTTAAGAAACTGCCTGTTTCCAAAGTGAATGTACCGTATTAGATTTCCACCAGCAGTGTCTGACAGCTACCATTCTCCCACATCCTTGCAAGCAATTCAGTCTTTTCAATTTTAGTCATATTAATGGGTGTAAGGTAATTCATTGTGGTTTTAGTTTGCATTTTCCTAATGACTAAAGAAGTTGATCCTATTTTTGTGTGCTTATTTGCCAATCATGTATCTTCACTGGTGAAATGTCTGTTCAAATATTTTGCCCATTTTTATATTGGGTTGCTTCTTTACTACTGAGTTTTGAGAGTTCTTTATATATTCTGCCTATGTCCTCTATCAGATAATTTGCAAATACTTTCTACAAATATTTCCTTGTCAAGTACCAAGATTTTCTTCTATGTTCTCTTCCAGAAGTCTTACAGCTTTAGATTTCACATTTAGGTCTGTTATCTACTTGGAGTTAATTTTTGTAGATGGAGCAAGGAATGGATCGAAGTTCATTTTCTTTACCTGCATATCCAATTGCCCTAAAACTGTGTGTTTAAAAGGTAATCCCTTCTCCACTGAACTGCCTTTGCACTTTCGAAATTAGTTATTAATACATTACGTGGGTCCATTTTAGATGCTCTGTTCTGCTCCACTGACCTACCTGCTGACCTTAATGCCATCACCAGTCTTCGTTACTATCATTTGAAATCAGATCTCCAACCTTGTTCTTTTTTCAAAGCTGTTTTGGCTGTTCTAGGTCCTTAACATTTCCATATGAATTTTAGAATCAATCTGTCACTTTCTACCAAAAATAAAAAAATAAAAAATAAAAGCCTGCAAAGATTTTCTCTGGGACTGTATTAAATCTATTGACTAACTTGGAGAGAACTAATATCCTAATACTGTTTCCTGATCAGTGAACAAGGCATATTCCTCCATTTACATAGGTCTTTAATTTCACTCAACAATGTTTTATAGTTTTCATTGTATAGGTCTTCACATATTTTGTCAATAGTCCTAAGAATTCTAAAAATTTCATATTTTTGGATGCTTTTATATTCTTTAAAAACTTTGATTTGATTTTTCATTAGTGTAAAGAAATAAAACTGTACACTGATCTTGTGTTCTGTAATCTTTCTAAACTCGTTAGTTCTACGTTAGTAGCTAATTTGTGAATCACATTGGATCTTCTTCATAGATGGCTGCGTCACCCACAAATAGTTACTTTTTCCTAGCCAATCTTTTCTTGCCTTTTATTTCCTTGCCTGCCTTAGTGCCCTGGTTGGAACCTCATACAATACTGAAGTGATGAGAATGGGCGTCCTTCTCTTGCTTCTGTTATTAGGTAAAAAGAATTCAGGCTTTTGGCATTAAGTATGATGTTCGCTATAGATTTTGTTTTGTTTGTAGATGTATGTCCCTTATCAGTTTGAGCAAGTTCTCTTCTATTCCTAGACTGTTGGGAATTTTTATTAGAAATGAATTTTGAATTTTCTTCTAATAATTTTTCTGCATCTATTGCGATGATCATATAGTTTTCGCCTTAGAAGAATTTTCAGCTTAGTGGGGAAGAGAGGTAATTATGTGTTAGTTACATAACCTTGGCAAAAATAGTTATTTCCAGATACCAATAGAAGAGGTGCCATTAGGCAATAGGATGAAATGTATGTATGTGCGCCATAAAAATTAAAAAAGGAACAAAATTGTTTACCATATGCTTAGCTTTATTTGCACATCATAGCAAAATTTTATGGTTGGTAAGATTCCCATGTTAGAGGTATGGAATCTAAGGCCAAGAGAGATGATCTCAGGCAGTAAATGGTAAATTTAGGATTTAGAAGTCAGATTCTAAATCCCATTTGACCAGCTAAGGACTTCTTGGCTTTTGTGTCAATTTTAGCCTCTTAGAGGCCTTAATTATCATATTCTTGTCCACAGTCTGCATTGGGGCTCTTTTTAAGTGCGATGATGGACAAAGTGGGATATTATCATAAGATGCTCATGGTCATTTTTATTTTTTAAATTTGTTTTGTAAACTTATCTTAGGTGTGTTTTTCCAGGACCCATCAGCTCCAAGTCAAGTAGTTGTTTCAATCTAGTTGTGGAGGGTGCAGCTCACAGTGGCTCATGTAGGGATCGAACTGGCAACCCTGTTTTTGTTTTTCAGTATGTTAATATAGTATATTGCCCTGTTTGACTTTCAAATGGTAAAACAAACTTCTATTCTTGGTATAAAGCCTATGTGGTCATTTTTAAAATATATTTTTGGATTCTATTTGCTAAACTTTTGGTTAAAATTTTTGCATCTATGATCATGATAGATTATGAGCTATAGTTTTCTTCTGATCTTTGTCTGGCGTTGTTTCAGGGAATGCTGACCTTATAGAATGAATTAGAAAGTATTCTTTCCTCAATTTTCTGAAAGCAATTGTGTAGTTTATTTCTTCCTGAAATGTTTGGAGGTACTCCCCAGTGCTGCAGAATTCACTCCGAACCTAGAGCATTTTGGGGAGGGCAGGCTTTTAACTAAAAATTCAATTTCTTTAACAGATACAGGACTAAGTTCTAATTATCCACTCCTTCAGTGGGTTTTGAAAGTTATTTTCCAAAGAATTTGTCAATTTCACCTAAGTGTCTGAATTTATTGGGAAACAGTTGTTCATAATATTTTATTAATACCTGTGAGCATCTGTGATATCATCTCTCTCATTCAGTATATTGTTAATTTGCAACTTCTATTTTTCTCATTAGTCTAGCCAAGAGATTTATCATTGATGATAATACCCAGAGTTAAGCATCGGTTTCACTGGTTTTCTCTATTGTTCTTCTCTTTCGTATTTCACTGACTTCTCATCTTTATTATTTCCTTTGATCTATTTGGGGTTTGTTCTTAAGGTGAAAACTACGGCACTCATTTGAGACTTTTCTTCTTTTCCAATATTGGTGTTTAATAGTATACATCTCCCCTTCAGCAGCATCCCAAAATTTTTTAAATGTTTTGTTTTTATTTCATTCAATTCCAAATAGTTTGTAATTTGTGTTTTGATTTCTTCTTTGACACATGGGTTATCTGGAAGTTTATTATTTAGTTTCCAAATATTTGGGGATTTTCTAGTTTCCTATTTTTGATTTCTAAACTAACTACATTGTGTTCACAAAACACTACTTTGTATGAATTAAGTCCTTTAAAATTTACTTGTTTTATGGCCCAGAATATGGTCTAGCATAGTAAATATTCCATGTGCACTTGAAAAGAATATGCATTCTGCAATTGTTGGGAGTGTTCTGTAATTGTTAATTAGATCAAGTGGTTGATCATGTTATTCAAATTACTGATTTTCTGTCTATTTGATCAATTATTGAGAGAGGGGCATTGAAATGAGTTCAGTTATCTTTTAAAGAGATATAAACAATAACAAAATCTTGTGCATTTACCCATGTAGTTACCATTTCTGGTGCTCTTTGTTCCTTTGCAGAGGTCCATATTTCCATCTGGTACCAGTGGTTCCTAAAGGACTTCCTTTAACATTTCTTGTAGTATGGGTCTGCTGTGATGAATTCTTTCAGCTTTTGAATTAGGTTGGTGCAAAAGTAATTGCAGTTTTGCAATTTTTAACCCTTTGAACTGCAATTACTTTTGTACCTAATAGTTCTGAAAAAGTCTTTATTTCTCCTTCATTTTTGAAAGACATTTTGGCTGAGTATAGAATTCTATGTACACAGTTCTTTTCTTACAGTAATTTAAAGATGTAGCTTCACTGTCTTCTCCCTTGCATTGCTTCCAATGAGAAATTTCCTGCCATCTTTTCCTTGGTTCTTCTGTTAAATACATTACCATGTTTTATTTTTCTGGCTGCTTTTAAATTTTTTATCACCAGTTTTGAGCAATTGGATTATAATATGCTGTGGTTTGGTTTCTTCAAGCTTTCTGTGTTTGGAGTTTGTTGAGTTTTCAGATCTGTGGGTTTATAGTTTTCACCAAATTTGGAAACATTTCAGTCATTATTTCTTCATCATTCTTTCTTGTCCACCCCGCGCCCTCCACTTCATGTCTTTGGGGACCTCAGTTACACATATATTTAGTAAACTAAACTGTCTAACAGCTCAGCGAGAAATCCTTCCTCAAGCACTTTCTGTATCTTCTCTGTCCTTCTATCTCTTGCTTTATTCCCATCTCAGAAGAGAGGTATACTTCCTCCTGCACCAAGATTATACCTTTACCTGGGCTCCTGATGCCATTCACCCGTCATCTCTTAGACCTCCCCTCCAATAACCACTTGTCCGAACTCTTTCTTCCCACCACTGCTTCCCTCGCCTAGAAACCAAACCAAATAACCCAATATGAAAAATAAAACACAAAAATAACAAATCAGCCTCTCTTGATCTTGCCATCTCATCAAGCTATTAACCTTTCACTCCTCATAGCTGAACTTCAGAGTGTAACCCACTTATTGCTACCACTTTCTCACTCTGACAATTACACCTATCTTTAACGATTTATTACACCTGCTTGTTCAAAAACCCGGTTATTTCTTCATTCTTTCTCACCACTGCAGATATGCTCACAGACTAGACAGTTTACAGACTATTTCCTTCCTTGGTTTCTATGACACAGCAGTCTCTGGATTCTCTTTGTATCTTTCTATTTCTTTGTTGCTTTCTTTTTGACTAATTAAAAATGAACATTCCCTAGTCTCTTGGCTTTCTTCGCCCTATATATTCACTAGCTCTGGGATCAAATGCTCTGCGCATTCAATCACCACTGTCAGGAAGCTGTTGTCCAATGTCTAATACCCTGCCTCTCTGCCTTTCCAGGATCCCAGACCCACATTCCACCCATCAGTATCTTGAACTCAACATGCACCACATCAAATTAATCATGTTTTTCCCAAACCTCAGAGAGTCTACCTGCTGTCCTCAATCATGTTGTATCTTCAGAGTGATTTAGGATTTATTGCAATAGTAAACTAAAGTACAAACCAAAGATTACACTGAAGTTTTCAGAAACATGGGCCCTGGGTAAAAAGACATTTATACAATATATCTAATAGTTAAGGGGTGGGGGTGCTCAGGCCACAAAGGGGAATCAATAAACCATTTACTCAAATAACTGTGGTCAACAGCACAGATGGAATCTCTGATGTGAAGTCCATGGGAGAGAAACAAGGAGAAATGTGAAGACTCAGCATGGAAATAGAGAGGAGACGAGGACAGTGTAAGATCATTCAGGATTCTTTTACATAGCTCTCTAAGGAGAGGATTAGCACTGCTGGCTGTGACTGTTCTTAAAATAAATGACCCAAAAGGCACAGATATGTACGTCAACTTCAGTTCTATAGCTATGGAACATCTGCTAAAGGAACCTAAGATGGAGCTCCCATTGCCCATTCTGGGAAGAACGACTTGTCCATAAATATGTAAGGCAGTGTGTGACAGGTGCTATTAGATACAAAATCCTCTGGGGATCCAAAGAAGACAAAATCAAAGGTCATAAAAGTACCTGGTGTGTTTGCACCCAGAATGAATTCCAGATATGCAGAAATGCAGAATAAAAGGAAATGTACAGTGGAAAACATGAAGCTAAAAGAGGGAGATAAGGTAAGGAACAGAAGGCTCTGAAAACAGGCGAAGGGGTTTGGATCTTTCTTTACCAACTCCCTGGAATTAAGATTTCACTTTGAAGGTCAAAATATCATGGAGAAATATTCCTAACAGTGGAAGCTTGAGTTCACTCAATTACCAACATTATTAACTAACCAATTTTCAGAAGTTTTCAAAACTTATACCCCACTGTGCACAGGTATAGGCTTTATTAGTATATATCCTTTTCCTAAATATCAAGTTTTGAAGCTTTTATTATTCTACGAATTTTATTTTTTCAGATCCATATTTTCTAGGCCTTTTCAATAAATAACTGAAATCTACATCTATAGGATTATGTTACTTTTAAAAAGTTTTCATATTTAAATTTTAAGACTCAATAAATTTATACAAGTATTCCTTTTAACAATTCTTCAATATTAACTGTTACCTACAAATCTTAATATTCCTCCAGATTTATCACTGTGGCAAATATTTTTTTTTCATTCCAGCTAAACAAATGTACCTAGATGTACAATGACTGTGTACAAAATGCATTGACTACATCAGGTATCAAATTTAGTACATGCTGCTAACTCAGGCACAGAGTGTCGTACATGACTGAAAAGAGACCACATGTACTAGGACTCTGTCCTAGATCTGTGATTAGGAAAGGCAGAGGAGCCAATACTGGATGCCTACCAGGCCATCACACATATCTGCTATTTATGGCACTTTCCTCCACTGCACCAGATGCTTAGATACAGCTCCACCAGAACACTGAGTCTATTTGAAGGGAATGTTAAATAGAAAGTGCAGAACAGTTAATAAGATCTCGAGAAAAATATCTATTCTTAGGGAAAGCTAAATGCAGAAAATACGTCAAAGGCAACTACTCAATCAAAAGATAGCAACCGGTCACCTGTGAAAATATATTAAGTGCTCCTAAAGTAAATCCATTCACTCCTCATTCACCAGAAATACTAGGACTATTAAAATACTATTAAATGAAACTAAACAATAGCTTCATAATAATGTGCAACTTTAAATCTTTATTTCCTAATGTCTGAATGATACTGTCACCTCTCCAGCTTTTTCTTAATGTCTTTATATCATTATAAAAGTGAATTTAACATTTAAATAATATGTCTGAGATTGTTGATGTGTAAAATCTGCAACCAGAATGGAAACAAATATTAGGAATCTAAGCATTATTCTAAAATTAATAATGAAGAAATAAAATAGAAAGCTTTCTATACTTTTAAAAGTAATAAGCATTCTCTAAAAACGAGAGCTTTCTCTTTGATACTCCCGTAGTTCAGAAGATCACTCTTCATGGGATGTTATAAATGTGAGCTGGTGCTACTCAAGTCTGCTCAAGATGTGGCACTAACTTTCCATGGCACTAAGCAAACAGGAGTAGTAAGAAGTACTCTGCTATAGATATAATATTTAGATAACTTCACAGATTTCCCTCCGTCTAGGTAATCTTTAATGTTCACAGAAGAAATACCGTAAAGTCACAAGGAACATATTTGCCCTGCACCCTAAAAACTGTTCAAGTACCTTAATGGACCTCCTCATGGTCATAAACCACACTGATAAGATTAGCATGCAAATCATTTCCTTGACTTGTTTTTCCCAAGAAAATGCTTTTTAAACACAATGTAACCCCATACAGACAAGAAAACCACCAAGAAAGAAACTCTTAATTGTGCATTCTTGATTTCATTTAGTCTCTTAATACAAGGTAGTCTCTTAATAGCAGAATTATGTTAGCTACTATAATTAGCTAAATAATTCAAAGAAGACATAAATCAAGAAATTATTTTCAAATAAAGGAAAAAAAAGTCACCCCCAAAAAAATCTATGGTGGTATTCACATCTGATGAAAACAAAAACAATACCCAGAAATTCTTAAGAATGCCCATGATGACGTCATATGCCTATCTTAAAATAATATTAGAGATTTATAACTAGTCAAATCTAGTCGTGCATATTTCCTAAGTTCAACAGTTAAAAGCTGATATTAACATAAGAATCTTGACATATTGAAATATTGAATCTTTCCATTAATAATTATGAAAACACAACCCAGAGACACAATGTATTAATGTTATTTATAAGATGGAAAACATTAGTGTATTTCCAAACAAATCATGCAGAGTTTTTAACTATAAAGAAATGCAAAACTATTGAGGATTTAAAAAAAATACAATGTCCCCTTGACGGCAGTAATATAGTTTGTTAGAGGTTACATTTATACCTAAAATATGTATTTTACATGTGTGGCGACTCTGGTCAGAGTGAGATTACGTTACTTGTTCTGCATGTAACTCTGCATGAAGCCTTTCAGCCCAAAAGGAGAATAATAGTAAGCATAGCTTTTAAATTCCCAACTCCAAGAAAAAGTGGGAACAGAGCATAATGATTATGCATATACATTTTTTTCTTTTTCTTGAATTATTTTTATTTATTTTTAACTATAGTTGACATACAATATTATATTAGTTTCAGGTGTACAACATACTGATTCAACATTTATAAACCTTAGAAAGTAATCACCGGAAAAAGTCTAGTAACCATGTGTCACTGCACAGTTATTACAATATTATTGACTCTATTTCCTACACTGTACATTTCATCCCTGTGACTTATTTTATAACTGAAGTTTGTACTTAATCCTCTACCCCTTTTCCACCCATTCTCCCACCTATTCTCCCCTCCAGCAACCATCAGTGTGTTCTCCGTATCTATGAGTTTGTTTCTGTTTTGTTTGTTCGTTTCATTTTCAGTTCAAATGTTAAAAAGCAATCTCTAACATTTGTGCTTTAATATAAGAATTCAAAAAATATTCAACCTCACAAAACTGAAAGGAAGGATTTTTACAATAGTAGTCACATCAGCATCACAGAAAACAGTTGTTCCTATTTCTTTCTATCTCAATTATCCAAGGCAAAAGGTATTTAGGGGGATATATGTATTATGTAATATATGTATATACATGTATATGTATATATATATTTAGGGGAATTTTATACATATACATATATATACACATATATATATATATAAAATTTTAAAGTAAATGAATTTATAAGAATTTAAAGAAGAAAAATCTGAACATTTTAGGAGTTAATCAAGATAAATGTAAATCAATGAGTATTCTCACCATCACATTCCAGGTTCAGCTCAGAAAAACTTGGGTCACACAGACATTTCAAGTAAGCTTATGCCGAAACATGCTACAAATAATTATGATTTTAGTAATTTTCCTGTTAGGTTACTGACCATTAAGTTCATGGTGATTTTTTTAAAGTAAAGCTGTCAAATGATCAAGCAGCAACAAGGTATTTGGCAGGACTGCATTCTGATGGAAGGCAGATTCTTGGATAAAATATATGAACTCTTACAAAATTTATAAACTATCTTAACGATAAAAATACATAATTTTAAGTATGATTTTGAAATATTTGCTTAACTAAAACATGTATCCTCAACCTGGACTTTACCAGCCAATACAGGGCAGTGTACCCAGCTGAAGAGATGTACGTAGATCACATTGCTTAGAGACATATTATAAACTATAGTCTCATTGCTTTAAAGTGTATTATCGAATTTAATTTTCACTCTGAAGTTCTTGTGAAATATTTGATCATAAATATTAGAAAAACAATTCATATTAGTGCTTAAGTATACAATGGAATATCTATATAGAAATAAACAAGTACATTGAATGAAGCAATGCATATTTTGGGGGTTTCCATTGTGCAAGCAGACAACCCTACTGGCCATCTTGCATAACCCTCTGAAATATGAGCTAGCAATACTCCTTTTTGTAAGAGAATAATCAAATAATCCCCAATCTCTTGAAGTTACATGGTATACTTATAGATTGTCATTTACGAAATATCTTCTATTTCCTGCCCATTAGACTAGTTTTGGGTTCACCACAACTGCCACCACATTTCTGCTAAAGTAACTATGCTATTTATTTCAATGAGTAACAAAATCATAAATATTTTAAGTCAACCATTGAAAACAATATTAATATCCCAAAGAGATGACAGAATTAATCTTTTAAATCAACTATGGAATGCGATTTTCAAAGAAATCAATGAGGAAAGTTTCTTTTACTTTTCTACATTCAAAAATGTTCAGCTGTAGTCTCTTCTACTGAAAGGGTGGATCTGAAAACCATGCAGCTCTAATTCCACTGATACTGTGTTTTAAAACTACACTCTAAAACTGAAGTTAAACCCCTTTGTCCCCTATGAAAACAGCTTTGCTTAATGTAGAAACTGGTAAAGAATTCCAGCTACACTCCAGAACTTCTGAATAAAGATTTGGCAAACTTAAAAACAAGCACCTTATCAAACAGTACAATTGGTCCTTACTGTCATGCAGTACAACAGCTGTGTGCTGGCCTAATATCAAATTCTGCTTTCTTTTATATGTTATTTGCGAAAAATAAAAAACAAAACAGCAACCCCTCCCTAAATCCCAGGTTTTCTTTAGATAACCATTAAAACTGTGTAAGTTGCTTTGCATATTTGACTTGTTTTACTTGAAATTTTAATTTGACATTAATGTTAGAGAAGTTTAATTTTATTGTCAAAGTTCTACAGACTAGGCCTAGTTTCCACTGCTACACAGGCTGAGCCCTCAGAGTTCGGTACCTAAGAGTCTGGATGTATTTCCCCGACTCCCCACCCATCCTCTACAAGCTCCATGCCTCTAGCTGGGAAAGGCTGCTGCAACATGAAGAGCTTCCCGTCCACTATGAATCTCTGCAGTTCCTTGTGAAGCAAAGCATCCCTTCTCATCAACACTCACATTTTCTCTGTCCATCTGACAGAAGTGTCAGATTTTTTTTTCAAAGTGGTTGATTTTAAATTAATCTAAAACAAAATATTTTGAAGATATACACAATAAAATACCTTAACAGAAAAGATTAAAAAAACAACATAAGTAAATTGTTCATCCACATCAGTGAACACATTTGATCAAGACATTTGGTATGTAAAAAAGGCACCATATATCAGATAGCTAACCTTGCTTCTGAAAAAGAAAAATAAATGTCATTATATTTTAATTAACAAGAGAGGGTTTCTCTCCTTTTCAAATCATTTTCATTTCAAGGATTTTAAATTAAGATATTCGTTTTTCAACAAGGAAATCTTAAATCATTTCAATTGCTGAGTGCAGTACGTTGAATGCTGGCCCCTCAAATATGTCTACATTCGAATCCCTGAAACTTGCAGATGTTACCTTACATGGCAAAAGATGTGATTAAGTTAAGGACCTTGAGAACAGAAGCTTATCCTGGATTAAGTAGTTGAGTCCTAAATGCAATCTTAAGCATTACTATAAGAGAGAGGCAAACAAACACATGTGGAGGAGGAGGTGATACAAATATGGAGCAGGGAGAGATGCGGCCACAAGCCAAGAAGTGCCAAAAGTCACCAAGCTGAAAGAGGCAAGGAATGTTTCCCTCTTAGAGCCTCTGGAGGAAGCACAGCCCTGCCTACATCTTGATCTCAAACAAGATGTAGGCTTCCAGAACTCAACTAGGAGAGAATAAATCTCTCTTGTTTTAAACCTCCAAGGTTATAATTTGTTACAACAGACACAAGACATTAATACACTGAGGGAAAGAGTGTATTAAAAGAGTAATCCTTAAAGCATACAAACTTAGAAGTAAAAGGATAACTCTATATTATAAATACGTAGAGACACGAGACACAGTAACATAGTAGCCTAATTTTTAAAGTTGTAACTTAGAAGCAAATTACTGTGTAAGAGTCTACATGTTAATACTATCAGGTATCACTGAGTGATTGATTATACAGGGGGACCTTATCAGCAGACATTTAACCAGTCTCTAAATATTCAGCTACAATAATAATAAAGTACAGCAAGCAAGATCAGACTAAAGGGTAACAGAAATTAAAAACAATTAAAAATGCTTGCAAAATACCCACAAGTATTTGTGACTTCTGAAATTAGACATCACTTAGGATAAAGGATCCCATTATATGATCTGTTCAAATGGGCAGAACCACCCAGAAACTGACAAAAGGGAAGAGAGGGACATTTGGGGAATTATAAATTACACAGGCCATAATACTTAGAAGAGGTCATAAATAAATTTAAACAATAAATCTTTATGATCCAGCAACCACTTGGTCATTCTTAGAAAAATAATCAAATACTGCAACCTAAGCCTCCATATCGTCACCTTTAAAAATGGGCTAATAGTGTCTACCTACCCTATAGCGTTAACAGTGCCCGCTCTCAACGCGTTATTATGAGGATAAAATGAGACTACACACAGACGGGCCATGGTTGGGGTCACAGCTTCTCCCCACAAACTGGATGACTAGGAGCTAACTACACTTGCTTCCTTAATGAAAACTTTCAGGGAATAGTTACTAGATTTTTAAAAAATTATCATTTAAAAACAAAGCCTCATTTCCATTTGTTGCAATCCGGGGGTCCCAGTACTTACCACATCACTAGCGCTGGAGAACTCATTATTAACCAGACTTTCCAGAGCCATCCATCGAACTGGCCTGTTTTCATTGTCCCCCAGACAGTGATAGTCCATGGGGAACAAGTCTCTGGAGAGGGCATTGTCTGTGATCTTAACTTGAAGTGTGTCATCAATGCTAAAAAGTAGATATAAACATCAAATGCAATCAGAATATGATTAAAATTATGGATCATGGTCACTCTTAAATACAACACAATTCCCACTGTGACTCCTGGAGAGAACCCCAAATACAGGGAGCCCCAAACATCAAATGACAGTGATGAGCCCATGGCACCTACACACAGTTCCTAGCAGCCAGATCTTTGTGGATGACTTCCCTTCTGGCCAGATAGCTCATTCCACAGGCAATCTGAATAGCCATATGTACCAGGTCTTGTTGAGAAATTGCCTGTGGTAACAAAAAATGACAATGCAGTTAGCATAAAAATTATGGCAGCTGCTTATTTCATTCCACAATCCCACTCCATCCCAAAATACTTCTTTATACCTACACGGTGAGTGTTAAAAAGCTATTTTTGGCTACGAATATGTTGCCATAGCTCCCTCTACTTGTATCTTCTATAGTCCTTATCATTCTGTAATTACCATTTACTTCTCTCATCTGTTAGGTACATCTCTCCAACATCTAGCACATGCAGGAGCTGCTCATAAATATTTGCTCACTGTTGAATTCACAAGGTAATATTTCAAATGCTTATTACTCAATAACTAGCTCTTTTCTTTTAAAATGGTTTTTATTAGGAGATTATCCCCTGGGGACTATTTCCAAAGTAAGGTAAGTCTATAGCTCTCTCTACTGACAGCTCCTCTGGAGCGCGGACGCCAGTATTGTGGGCTTAAGGATGAAATTCTTCCCTCGGTGATGCCAGTTGGGCCTCAGCCTCCAACCACCTGTTGGAAACCCTGGCTTTAATCCTGTCAATTTACAAAGCATATCAGGCTTATTAAGCCAAATACTCAATTCAGCCTTTGAATCCATCTCCTGGCAACTCTAGTAAGTAAATTATTGTTAAGTCCTAAAACCGACTTAATGGGGCTATAGGGTATAGCGGGAACAAAACACCCACTGGGCTTTACCACCACCACCATCAAAATGTGTTTGGAATCTGACCAAAGCTTCAGGCTATGTACACAAGCAATGAAGAGAAAGAAACTCTTAGGTGACTGACATCTTACAGCCAACATATTAAATACATATCCTCCAGTCATCACCAGCTTTTGGTACATTATGGACCAAATGGGTCTGTTTCCACTCCTAGAAGGGAGATCTAATACATGTGCCTTCAAAGAGTTCTCCTCAGAAAAATGCCTGAGATGGTGTAACAGACTGTTTGAGATGATTATGAATAAATACACAATGGATATACAAGGGAAAACTTAAGCAAAGTGTAAGCCTTCAGACAGGAGCCATAAACCATCTTCCTCCTAACCAACAGGTTATAAATATCTTCCAGTTCACTTTCTTTCTGCAGGCCTTTAAACAGTTTCTATTTCAGAATGTTAATATCTGCTTTCAAAGATAATACCAGAAGCTACCGGTAAATAATTGGCATTTGGGCAAAGTTTTCTCACCTGAGGATTATTAGCCTCTACTAATTTGCACTGCCGTAAAAACAATTTAAGATTCCCCCAGTTCATGTAAGGCAGTATCACCATGGGCTTTTCTCCTTCTTCTATACACACATGGGTAATAGGAAGCAGATTTCTATAAAATAATAAGAAATCAGGACAAAGACAAGTGAAATCTAAAACCATAGGGGCTTCTTTTTAATAAAAAGCAACAAAATAAAGATAACCTAAAATAAAACAAGAAAATCTCAAACACACTTAAAAACACGATTATCATTAAAAATGTTAAATTATAAATGCTCTTTTAAACTAGACTTTAACAGTTCCCATGTATGTACTTTCTTGATATGGAAAAGTTACAAACTTTTTTTTGTTTGCTATGGACTAGATTCTCTGAAGAGACACTCTAGCCATACTAAATCTTTATTCTAAAGAATAACCAGAGACAGCTAAAAAAAAATTGACTTGACCGGGGTGGTTAGCTCAGTTGGTTAAAGCGCCCTGCTTTTAACAAGGTTGCCAGTTCGATCCCCACATGCGTCACTGTGATCTGTGCCCTCCACAACTAGATTGAAACAACTACTTGACTTGGAGCTTATGGGTCCTGGAAAAACATGCTTAAAATAAATAAAAGTTTAAAAAACTGTGGGTACAGAGTCCCAGAGAGCAGTTTCCAGGCTCTCGGCCTCATGTGGAAAGGTGCTGGCTCGGGTAGTAGATGGCCGTCAGCTGTGGCTAATTGACCATCAGCTGTAACCAGTTAGCCAATTAGCCACTGATATAACTGCCGTGGCTGCGCTGGTTGGTGAGTCGGGAGTCGAGAGTCGAGTCAGTGGGTGGGTTGGCAGGCAGAGAAGCGGACAGCAGGTTGCAAGTCGTGTGACTATAGAGCCTCCAGTGAGACTATAGTGGTATGACTCCCCTACTTATGGCTCCATGGGTGTTCCTTTTTGGCCTAGCCACATCCTGCGTTCTTATGCGGGGAGCGGGACCAGAGGCCCTGCAGGCCGCCTCGCATGACAAATGGTGGAGCGAGCAGGGTCCCCCGCACGACAAAAACAAATAAAAAAAATAAAAAATAAATGACCATGAGCATGTTATGATAATATCCCACTTTGTCCATCATCACACTTAAAAAAAGAGCCCTAATGCAGACTGTGGACAAGAATATGATAATTAAGGCCTCTAAGAGGCTAAAATTGACACAAAAGCCAAGAAGTCCTTAGCTGGTCAAATGGGATTTAGAATCTGATTTCTAACTCCTAAATTTACCATTTACTGCCTGAGATCATCTCTCTTGGCCTTAGATTCCATACCTCTAACATGGGAATCTTACCAACCATAAAATTTTGCTATGATGTGCAAATAAAGCTAAGCATACGGTAAACAATTTTGTTCCTTTTTTAATTTTTATGGCGCACATACATACATTTCATCCTATTGCCTAATGGCACCTCTTCTATTGGTATCTAGAAATAACTGTTTATTTTTCCCAAGGTTATGTAACTGTTACATAATTACCTCATCTTCCCCACTAAGCTGAAAATTCCTCTAAGGCAAAAACTAACATGGACTCTTATTTTTACATCCAATGCCTTGTTTTCTGTACCATAGAAAACAAGCATTTAATAAGTATTTGATAAACACACAAATAACATAGCCTTAAAAACATTTGTATTCCTTAACTTAGCATATTCTGCTTCTAAGGATGTTTAAGGGGAGGAAAGCTACATGAACAAGGGCAGTTAATGCAACATTAATAGCAAAAAGTTGCAAACAACTTAAAAGTCCAAAAGGAAGTAGAGTTCGCCTAAAAACAATAGGAAAGTAGGTATCAATTAAATGGTCACAAAGAAGATGTTTGGAGAATATGAATAAAAACCGATTTTATAGGAATGCAAGATATAAAATTCACCTTTGCAGGACAATTACAGATATGGAGAGAAAAAAACAAAAAAATAACAAAAACCTTTGCATAGAAATATGCCAAGAGTTAAGAACTATTGTCTTTGAGTTGTCTACCTTGTTTTTCTGTATTTCCTAAAATGTCTCATTTGAGCATGTACCTCTTAAACCACAGTCCCATAATTCTGGCCTAACAGTGCACAAGAGAAAGCTGCAGGCTCCCTTTAAGCTGTGCAGAAGCTACTATCAGGGAAAATGAGGTAAACCTGTATGATGTAACCTCAGCTTTATAGCCTACAAGTGGCAGCGATTAGTCCTACTTTACAGGAAACCCATGAGGAAAGAGAGAGAGGTTAGGTCATCTGTCAAGGACAAATAGCAAGAACACAAAGAAAAAAGTTCAAATCTTTATCTAATTCTAAAAATCCTTACATTTGCCTTGGGACAACTGGACATTCCTCCCAGAGGAGCAGTAGGGAGTACAGAAGAGAGGACAGCATCTCTTTTCACACTAAAATGACTACAGCAAGTCTGCACTCAGGATTAAATGAGCATACCACAGTTTCAAGGGTAATGTGAAGAGCTGCCTGATCTCTGTAACACCACCCCAAAATTACTTCTCTGTTCCTTCCCTCGTTGACTAAAATTTACCAAGCAGACTTTAAGGCATTTTCTCCAGGCACAGTAAGTTTGTTAGATGAGATCAAATTGTTAATTCTATCATCAAAGGATTAAAATCTCTCTGGGAAAGGTAACAAGATGCATAAAAATGTTTCAAAGTACAAATGGCTGCTCTTCATTCTGCCCATTTTATAAAGGAAGGTCTGATAAAAAGGAAGGTCTGGGATCTACAAGAAGAGTGGGTGAAAGGGGGTGGGGGGTGGGAGATGAGGGTAAGGGGGATCAAATATATGGTGATGGAAGGAGAACTGACTCTGGGTGGTGAACACACAATGGGATTTATAGATGATGTAATACAGAATTGCACACCTGAAATCTATGTAATTTTACTAGCAATTGTCACCCCAATAAATTAACAACAACAAAAAAAAAGAGTGGGTGAGAGCAGAAGCAGGTGCCGCAGAGAAGAACAAGGTAGAGGAAGGTCGATTCTGTGGGGACTTAGCAGTCCTGCCGAGTGTGGGCGAGCCTGCAGTCAGAGCGGTGAGCTTTCAGCAGAAGAGGCTGCCAGCAGGTACCGGGGGCCAACAGAGAATTAAACTACCAGTGGAAACAGCTTCAGAATACTTTGATATGAAGCACTTCTGATGTAACGAAAATAGATTGATGGCCATCTTTTATTTATACAGCTATTGTAATTTATAATAAAAATTATTCTCACAAATTCCAGTGGAAACAAGGAGTGAAAAGAATTTCAAAACGCCTTAAAATATTTCAACACTTTACAACTCTTAATCATAGAATGTTAAACCATGAAGTAAACATGTTTTACCTATGGAATTACATTAACTAGTTTAAAAAGGTAAAATCTAAAACCAGGCGTCACTTCTTGCTAAGTGTATTTAGTTTCCTTGATAAATTCTATAGGATCACTGAAGGTCATTATTTCATTTTTATCCCTCATGCCTAGAGTTCCAAGTACAAAATGGGCTCTTAATTAATTAGAATGAATGGACAAACAAATGCATAAACACAACTGAGAGTAGTCTAGCCATCAGGGGTCAAAAAGAAATGGTGGTAGGTCCTAGTCCCCTTAAAAATGAGTGAATGGAAAGAACAACATACTTTCCACATACTGACAATTTTTTTGCTCATTAAAAACTAGGAGTCCTGGTATTGCTTTATAGCCAAATAACAATTAACCATGATCTGTCTTTAAAAGACTTTTCCCAATCACTGAATGTCCAGTATCAAAATAACCCAATTCAGCATGTCACTTCATTCCATCACCTGGGGCTGCTAATTCATCCTGGTAGGATGCTGGAAAACCCTAGCACTTAAAGCTGCAAGAGAAAATGCTGCAAATGCTTGCTCTGAACTTTTTTTTCAGCCAAAGACTCTTTGGGTTAACAGTGAATATAAAACTGCTTCTTGGGAAAATCCTGGCTTTGTCTACATTTATCCCTGGCCCTATTTCTGTGCCGAAGTGGTGCAGACCTTTTATCAGTGTAAGAATAGTAGCTAGGTACCTAAGTACTACGTTAACATTACATACTGGTACTGTTTACCTGAAAATAAGACCTAGCGGGACAATCAGCGTCTTTGGGAGCAAAAATTAATATAAGACCCGGTCTTACTTTACTATAATATAAGACCGGGTCTTATATAACATCTTATATAACATCCTATGTTATATAAGACCCGGTCTTATATAAGACCAGGAAAAATATAACATAACATAATACACAAAATTCAAAAATAAAATTCTGTTGCTAGATGGGCGGGGGGGGTGGGGATAAAGGGGAAGGTGAGGGGATTAGAAAACAATCAGTAACCACAAGATGGCCACGAGGTTTTGAAAATTAATCTGGGGAATGTAATTTAGTGGTTACCAGAGGGTAAGGGGGTTGGGAATTGAGGGTAAGGGGGATCAAATATATTGTAATGGAAGGAGAACTGACTCTGGGTGGTGAACACACAATGTAATTTATAGATGATGTGATACAGAACTGTACACCTGAAATCTATGTAATTTTACTAATAATTGGCACCCCAATAAATTAAAAAAATAAATAAAATAAAAAAATAAAATAAAATTCTGTGTAGTCGTTTTTTAGTAGAACTCAAGTTACTCTTCAAAGTACAGAGAAATTAAAAGGCAGGATGCCTCCTGTATGTTTCGCTGTTTTTATTCATAAATCTATAAATATCTTCCAATACGGATGGTCACTGTTCCATTTTTTAAACATGTGTGACCAAATTTTCAGGCCACAAATTAAGCTCACTCTATATAGTGCTGAAAACAACAACCATGTTGGCCCAATATTGATACTGCTACACACTGTGGTATTATATTTAATCCCCTTTTGGTTTAGAAGGGAGAAACTTTTGTTATAGCTCTGTGAAGAGGATTGATAATCAAGCTTTTTAAAAAAACCTCTTCATATAGAACTACACGTATCTTTTTAAAAATCATACTATGACCTAACCATAAAAGACTGGTTAAATAAAATGTGGCGCATCCACTCAATTAACTACTATGTAGTTTTTTGAAATGTGGACATGAATTTATAGTTACTGACATGAAAAGTTAGATACATTGTTTTGTTATATCAAGAAGAATGTTAACCCTGTTAAAGATAATAATAGTATTGTGATCATATAGAAAAAAATATCTTTTTTTTTTGTTGAAATGCATGCTGGAAATTCATTGAAAGTGTTGAGATGTCCCATTTACTTTAAAATATTTCTAGATGCAGAAATATCTATCTATCATCTATCTAGAGAGATGACAGATACACATCTGTGTACATACATAAAACAAAAATGGAAAAATGTTCTAACATTGAATTTAGGAGGTGGATTTATTCATGTTTATTATTCTTGTCTTTAGTCTTCTCTACATTCAAGAATTTCACAAATATTTTTTAGCATATGCGTATCATTATCCTATTTTTTTAAAGGGAAATATGCACATAAATATGTATAAACTCTTTCTCGAACACTTAGTTATGATTATCCAGATGTGGGCTTACATGCTTTTTATATTTTACTGTGTTTTTAAATTTTATGCAACGCATATGCATTTCACTTTTATATTCAGAAAAAAAAAATAAAGCTATTCCAAAAAGCTTTCAATTTAAAATACATCCGAATGTTCTTAAACTAAAAACGTTAACATACAATATTACCAAGTTAACACGTAACTGCTGGTGGTTTATCCTCACCTGTGATGAAGACCTCGCAGCTTACAACTTTCAGTGAGCATCATTGTCACCTGAACTTCAGAAGCTTGATCTATATAAAGAAAAAGACATTGTCTTGAATGATAGTACTACATATGACATTGATATTTTCTGCTATGAGTAAATAGGTATCTCAGAATATAAGGTAAATTTTCCTTGTAAGTCACAGATAAATCTAAGTAGGTCTAGCCTAAAATTATACTGCAGTAGGTAGTATCTCATTGAATACATCAACATTAACTGAAGCCATTAAGGATAAATTTGACTACATAAAAATTAGAAATTAAGTAAGGTTAACATAAACAAAGTATAGAAAGAAATAACAGACTGGAAAAATATCTATAGGCATACAGGGCTAATTTCCTTTCTGTCCTCCTCCTTTAAAGAGCTCATACAAATCAGTAAGAAAAAAAAAATGAAGAGGCATTTCTCCAGTGTTTAAAAAAAATGTTTCTACTATATAAATAGTACATTTCATTATAAAATTAAAAATTAGTGTCAAGTTTTTAAAAAATGATTTGTAGATATCAAAAACAAAATTAAGAGTATAGTGTATCCTTAAAAACACTTTCAAAGAAACCAATTTGTCAACAATAAAATAGTAATAATAATTTTAAAGTTTCTGATCAATGCAGTAAGAGGGAGAAAAAGATAAAAATTCCACATCCTAGCTCTCTACCTTGTAAAATGTTGAACAGTAAAATCCACACCACTAAACTCAGGCACTATGATTACAAATCGCATTCACTCCTTAGAAGTGGAGCTGTCAAAGCTGAGAAATCACAAATTTCATTTACTTCCAAGTCTAAACGATGGAACCACTCCCTCTCCCACTACCTGCTTAGCGTCCCCTTCCAGACAGCTTTACTTAGTTAAGACTTTTGTAGGAATGTCAAATGGGTGGACAAAAAGCAAAGGACTTGAAATACTTGGTACTTCTTTGGGAAAGATGCTTCAACCAATGTCTAGTGGAATAAACTCTAGTTGTCTAAAAACTGTTTAACATTTAGGATCATTTAGTAAATGGTGCAATGTGCTTTTATACTATTTCTGTAATCTAAATAATTTTTAACAAAATTATAGCCAGGACTGTTTAGGGGCTGGTAGGACCTTTTTAGGACTGAAAACTAGTAATAGTTGGAGGTCCACACCCAGTTGTTAAGAGTTTACCTCCCCCATCAACTGGTACAGAGATCCAAGTAAAACAAAGGTAATTTCATAATGTGTCATTTTAGGCATAATATTTTTCAAGTCCTTAACTTTGATAAGCATGTTCTATTAGAACAAGACACAAACTGGATGATGATCTAAGAAAACTTTAAATTGGAGAAAAAATAACCTTATCCATTTAGTAAGAAAAACACCATTTTCCTGGATTCCTTTCCCAGTCTAGTCCTAGTCTTTTAATTTTAAATACCTGAAAGGTATCAAGATGTATACATTTGAAAAGAATACTATAAAATAATTTACATTCTAAAAGTTACAAAAAAGAACAAAATGATAAAAAAATTCCCAAGTTATAAAAATTTAGCTAGTAAAGAAAATAAGAACTTAACACCAATAACCTTCAACTAATTCATTTATTTTATGGAATTCAATGTCACAATATTCTTTCTGTGAAATTCAGATTCCTAATTTCCATCTTTGAAAATTTATACTGGAATATCTATTAAGTATCTGTGCAAAATTACGAAATTTTTAAGAAGCCAAACTCCAATTTTCTGCTTATGCCTAAATGCAAAGGTCAATGATCGTTTAAAAGCATACTTTTTTGCATTTTAAACTGCACTTCTAATTGTATAGCACGCAACGAAGCACACAGATTTGTGAAAAGAACGTTCTCAGCTCTATGTAGCTTCAATTAAAAGAATAAAAATAACATTCCAAAAGAATAAATCTGAGAGATATCATGTGGAGTATTCCAACAATTCAGAGGCAAGGACTATGGTCATGCACTTCCTCTTTGTTTCCCAAGCAAACCATGACCATGTTTTGCGTAAGAACTCACTGTGCTTTCTCTTGTTTCCGTCTGGCTCAAAGAGAACATTATAATTACAGAGGTAAGAAGCAGAAACAAGCAAGTGACTACAATTCAAGTGTATACGGAAAGAGAAATCTTATCTCGTGAAACAGTCCAGTATCCACATTGTGTTTTCTTATCACTATTATTTCCTTCTTTCCCCTCTTCCAACCTTCAATCCAATTCTGTACAGAAATCTTTGTTAGTTTAAGATTCATTCAGAATTAAAAATAGCCCAGTTCTAGATAGTCCATAGAATTTTTACAAACCCCAGAAGAAACATTAGAATTAAGGAGAAATGTTTCGTTTAAAAAATGGGGACGTACACCCAAAGGCAGTGGTTATTAAACTTAAGGTTCAAATTTACATTTATAAAGAGTAATACGTACAATATCCTTCAAAGTTAGTCAGGAAAGGGGACCTAACTTAAATACCGTGTTTCCCCGAAAATAAGACCTAGCCGGACCATCAGCTCTAATGCATCTTTTGGAGCAAAAATTAATATAAGACCTGGTATCATATTATATTATACCCAGTATTATATCATATATAATCATATCATTTCATTTCATATCATACTATATTATATATTATATTAAAATAAGACCAGGGCTTGTATGAATGTTTGCTCCAAAAGATGCATTAGAGCTGATGGTCCAGCTAGGTCTTATTTTCGGGGCAACACGGTAGATGAGTACAACCCAAATTTTTGGAAACGGTAAACATAAATCCTTCATGCTTTCCATGAATTCCTTTAAGTAAATTCAGAAACAAGTTCTTATAAATTAACTTCGTAAGACTGTCACCTCCTACTCATGAAACTGAATTTAATTTTGCCCTCAATTTGTTTTCAAAATGCTAAACTTGTTTTTCCAAAATTCGTATCTTATCACCTCAACTTATGCCAGATACTGGCAGACATTAAGCACCCTATAAACTACTACATATAGACAGTTTAACTAAGAATCATTTCAGCTTTTACAATCATCAATTATAAATTAAAATTCTAACGTTTTAAAAGATCTTACTAATATACCACTAATAGGGAATAAGCCATACATAAATAATATTCTAGTGTATTTTGATAGGGAATGGCTAACTGAAAAATTTATATATATCCGTAAGTGAAAAATTTTAAGTATACACCTTTCTCCAAAAGGTATATATGCGAAAATAGGTTCATGAAAAATTCTGTTCATGAAAAATAAAACTAGTGCTACTTTCTAGAAAACAATCTGGCAATATCTATCCAAATTTTAAATGTAAACACCGCTTGGGGAAGCAATTCTACCTACTGCTATACCTGCAAAGGTACACCAAGAAATACACACATGGATATTTTCTGCAGCATTGTGTATAATAGCAAAATACAAAGGGGGCCGGTAAGAGGAAGGTAAATAGTGTCTATTCACATAAGGCACAGTGGGCATGGAGGTCATTTTTTTTCTTTATAGTCCTCAGTAATGGGGGGTTACAGAGAGGTGGGAAAACTAATAACAATGTTAAGAAGAAAAAAAGCAGAGAATGTTAATGTAGGAAAAACACAATATTAGATATAGCAACAATGAAGTCAAGTTGATATAATTTAACTAGAAGCCTGAACAATATTTACTAAATGTTTAATGTCTTAATTTATCAAACTTCTATTTGTTTATACCTTAATGAGAAGAACCAAATCTTCTAAAAAGCCTCCTATGAGCTAAATTAACATGGACTGATTTCAAGGTGTGGCACACACAGAGAACGTGAGGCAGAATTTTGCTAGCATGAACCACCTGAGCAGGAAAGCATTATGGAAATCGTATGGGGGTAAAATTCCTACCTTTAACTGTTTTTACAAATGTTTGTTTTTCTTTACTTGGATCTTTTTCATCTACTAAAATCCCATGGAAAATACGCCCAAAAGTACCTAAAATAAAAAATAATAATTAATGAGATCACATAATAAGCTTCATAAAATTATAAGTACAAAACTTTCTGGCACAATGTAACTTTAAACAAACATAACAAGAACATAAGTGAACAATATTACTCTAGGCCTAGATTAAGACCCAAATCTTTGTTTTTTAATGACTGTTAGAAGTTCTTTGTAACTATGAAATATCTTGCTTTTAGAAATTTCTCACAAGTATCTGAGAATTCTTTCTGAATTATCCCAAGTAAACTAATGACACAGCTAAGAGCGCTGCAGCTCAGTAATGGGGCATCCACAGAGGCACTTAGGACTTTCAAGGCTTAACCTCAGAGCAACGAAAAAGGAAAGAAATGGACTATCCGCATACATTGAAAAACAGACAATTCTGTTAATTTCCATTTGCTGCTGGGGACAGTTCAAGCCCCTCATCCAACTGTGATTGACCTACAAGCAACCCAACCAAAAGATGAATTCAGATGGCTCTTATGCATCAAAACATTCCAAATGAAATTATGGAAGGGAGAAAAAAGTAAATCTCTAACTACTTAAAGAGCTGAAGGAAGTATTTTATTAATATCCGTCTTCTTCTTTCAGCATCTCCCCAGTCAATACCCTAAAACTCAAAAAAGAAAGCAAGGACCAGCAAGTAGGTAGAGGAAGGGCCCTGGTATCTACCAAACACCTATCACGTATTAGTTCATTTAATGTGCATCATTTCATCTAATCTTCGTAACTAGAGTAGATAATGTAGTCAGAATTTACAGGAGAGGAAACTGGACATAGAAGACATTAAGTGATACTCCCGACGTCACACAGATAAATAAATCGTGGGACTAGGACTGTAACTCAGGTCTAACTCCAAAGCCCATGCGTGCTCCTTCTGCGAGAGCCTCCACACTATCTGTCACAGAGAACATTACTTAGAGCATTTTGAAGAAGCCTGCGAAGTAGTGATCATCTTTAAACAAGGACTAAATAGAAAATATACTTCAAAGGTAACAAACACTAAAAATATGCTTTGATATACTTGAAAATCAAGAATTGTACCAAAGCTGTATTAACGCCAATTAAAAATCTAAAGACAGGGAAAATGAAAGTCAGTTTTATAAAGGAAATAAATTGTGCACTGCTTTCTATCCTTACACACAAAATGACATGAAATTCTTAACATTTGAAACAAAAAATTTTTATAGTGTTAACATTAAATCTTCCTTGGAAACCTGACTTTGAGACAATAAATACCTTCTTGGAGTACATCTTTTAGAGTTATCCTCTCCCTGGATATTGCTATATCCTTCACCTTAGCTTTGGCCTCCAAAAGAGTGACACTTCTCAGGTCGTTCTTCTCTATCCGCAAGGTAGGATAACCTGAGGAGCCAACAAAGCCAAACCAAGAAATATAAATACCCTTATTATGGCATCAGGGTCAACTACTTCAGTTAGAACCTCAGGACTAAAGTCATGGGAATGAATGAATGTTAAGAACCATTAAAGGAAAAAAGCATGAACAGGGAGAAATTACTTATGAGGGCTACATTAACTTTTAAAGAAACACTTTTCCACCTACCCCAAAATCTTAAAAAGCAGAATTGAAAACAAACACTAAAGGTACTATTACATTACCACCACTTCAATTGCCTTTCAGCCAAGTGAAACAAGCTTTGATTCCTGGAATTTAATTTAATCCCTCTTAATAGACTGTTTCTCTCCCAAAAGATTTTCTATTATAGTCTCTTAAAAAAAGAACTTTTCAAATGAAGAGATGTTTGTAAAAATATCTTTTCTAACAAAATACATAATTAATTTAATCATTCTGATATTCATAGAACCTAGTCATACCACTGTGAGGTTGGTATTTGTTTTTCAGTTCCCTTAACTCCCATCTTTAATACGATGAAAGCAACAACAAAATTTCTAGCCATAAATGAAAATTTTCATTAAAAAAAATTAGAAAGATTGGAAGATCTCATGTTAGGAAGGGGGAATTGGAATGCTATTTTAATTTCTATTTATTTGCTTTGATAGATATCGGGAAGAAAAATCCCTGAAGAATTAGACCAATGATCAACAATGGCTGCTGAAAGGACTACATGAAAGAGTTTGGGAGCTTTCATAATGGATGGATTCTGCAGACAACACCTGATTCCAGTGATCAATAGTTTGAGCAAGCTATGTCTAGGTGTGTGAGTATCTGCATGTTTATTCCCTCCTGGAGTTCTCTTGAGTTTCTTGAACCTGTGGTCTGTTACGTTTTGGAAAATTCTGGTCATTATGTCTTCAAATATTTTTTTCTGCTCCTTTCTCTTTTTTTACTTATAAACAAATGTATTTCCATTGAGTTGTTTAAAAGTTATTTGTTTTTGTCATATATAATAAATGAATTATCTATCTACTTAAGGTGATATCCACAAAAACAAGAAAATTTCTTATTGATGGTAAAGTGTTTTAATAAATAAATGTATTTTCACTGACTTTTTTAAAAAAGCATTTTGCTTTTAGCATATATAATAATTGAATTATCTACCTCTTTATGGTTGTATCCACAATCACAAATTGACTCTAATGAGCAAAGCCTGACAGCTAAACATTAAAAGCAATGATGTATTAGGCTGAATAGTATCTGGACTACTTTCACCTCTTTCCTGAAGAGCATATATTTTCTTTTGTTGTTGGTGATGATAAACTGCTGTTACTTCTTTTAAATTTCTTTTAATCTAGAGTGCCCTTTTCTTTTTCTTGCCACTGTCTCATAAAGAAACCAGGTCAATTATCCTGGAGGATATCTGGCATCCACATCCTCAAATATCACTTAACTTGTTCCTCTATCCTTATATTTCTTGTAAACTGGAAATCCGTTCTACAACTTTGATTTGATCCAGGTTACAGGCTAACGGTTGGAGGAAGATGAGCAAACAAGAATACTCCATGGGTGGTGCCTCACATCTAGGAATGCAGAATCCCTAGTTGTCCTCCTTTTTGTGATGCTTGCTTTTTCAGTAGTGGATTCAGGCCGTGACAGTATGATCCCTCAAATGGTAAAGTTCCCACTTCCCTTTGTTCATAGGGTTTTAAACATTAACGATCTTTTCCTGAATCAAATATTTTATTAGGGGTTGCAAATGGGATTTTCTAATTCTACCATTCCTTCCCTATTTACTAGCTGGGACTCTTCTGTAAAGAGATATTTTGCCTCATTCACCAGCACTCGCTGGTTACTCTGAAACACAGTCCATGCAGCCAGGTGTCAGAGTGCCTCAGTTACCTCTCATAATGATCAATTTTTTTTAAAAAGTATCATTACAAACTCATGGATTTTTCCACATTTTATGTGACAACCCATTGCTGTCATTATTCTTAAGATGCTCAAATTGTTCCATTTTTGGGGACCAGCTTCCTTGATTTTTTGTTCAGCAACATGTCCCAGGTTTATCTCGTATATTCCTGACCCAGTCCTGGAATTATCCCTTTCTCCAAAGAATCCTGGTTCTTTATAATGGGAACAGTATTAAAAGACCATAACAGGGCACTGGGTGAAGAACAGAACTTCTTAGTATTAGTTTACTAAAGAGTAAGTGTCAGCCCAAGGAAAGTAACAGTTAATTGCCAACAAGAATCTAATTAATCAATAGCATCACTGAGTGCAGCCCTGACTTATGACCCACCGGCTATCCTGATGATTACATTGTTTCTTATTTGTATGGTGAATGAGTCTTCATTATGCCTAAATTATACTCCAGGAATGATTATTTCCCCCTAAACAGCTACATGTTAAAGTGTAAAAACTTTCATTAAAATCCTTTTCAAAAAAAAGAAAATCAGATCCCATGCTCTCAATGCTGATGGCAGCTCGCATCCTATCATGATTAGAAAACAATGTAAAACTCCTTACCACAGCCGGTAAAACCATCAAACAATTCATTAAAATCCAAGTCTCTGTCTTCATGTAGCTCAATGGCTCATTCTTTCTAATCACCTGAAAACCTTCCTTCTGGATTTATACAGAAGTGATTTAGTAGTCCTTTTAATATAATTAGTCTATGGAAATCTCTGCAAAATTAAATCTAGCAATTAAACTTAAATTTTATTTTTAATACTCCAATTTTAGAATGTTTCAATGTTCTGGAAAGCAAAAGTTGAATATCAAGCCTTCTGCACTTGTTAGATACTATGTACATAGTATGGTACACAGTCCCATAAGTAACTAACTATACCTCTGTCAGTACCTCTGACAGACAGACCACAGACCACTTTAGTAATCACGTTTAGAATTAAATTAACTCTTACTGGTAATAGGAGTTGCATTATTGGGTGTATCGGCTCTCAGATACTGGGTCGTCTGGGTAGATGGCTGAGACAGCCCTTGGGAACTACTGCTGGCACTGATGCTGCAAACAATTTTTAAGAGAAATATTTGTCAAGTCAGCTTCAATGAGAAATTTCCTTTTTCCATACATACAAAATACATGTAGACATTACAACCAGCTTAAAGTCCTAATGGAGATCACAAATGCATGGATCTCCACTACAAATGTTCCACATTGAAATTTTTAATGTACCTCATAATGTAAAGCTAAATTTTTTTCCCTTTCTATCTCTACAATCATCAAGCCAGTTCACCTCATCAAAGTCATTCAGAAATGTAGGTCCTAGTCCTCAGACACCACAGATAGTGGCAGTTCTGAACCTCACACAACGATAATTAGGGAATTATGAATCATCTTTTAGGAAAAGAGCCCATGCCATTCAATTTGATCGCCTTTAAGAAAAGGAACAGAAAGACAGGTCTCTTTTAATGATGGTCCAAAATCAAATGGCATACAGATAAGGGAATAACAAAGCAATAATTATTTGGATTATTACTAATATTATACATCCTCAATCCACAGGGAACCCAGTTTTGGAGTTCTGAGTACTACTCAAAGATCACACTGGAAATTAAAGTTGTTAAAAGTCCAGGATTCAATAATGGGGAAGGGAAAAGAAGTATTACCAATCCAAAGTGGGGGGAAATAAAGAACTTCAATTTACTTACTCATAAAATGGGATTAAGAAAAACCTACCTCCCAGGATCTTTGTGAGGCTCAAGTTGTATAATACATATGAAAGTACTACTTAAATATTCCCTGCAACCAACATATACTGATGGTAGAATAAATGCTCAAACCACAAATTATTTACTAACTATTGTGTTTCTCAATATTTGAACAGTAGGTGGCACTCTTGTACCACCTCAAAATTCTTGAAAGGTTGTGAGAATACAAAAATATTAAGTACGTCCATGTCAATTTTCTGCTTATTCAACAGATATTCAGTGGGTCCATACAATGAGCAAAGCACTGCTAAAAGATCAGAACAGACCTTTGAAACGCCAGACTTACTGCTAAGAGGGAAGCAGGGAGCAGTTAGGGATCTACTGACAACTATTAAAACCACTATCTATTAGGCTGGTACAAAAGTAATTGCAGTTTTTGCAATTTAACCTTTTAAACCACAATTACTTTTGCACTAACATAGCTACATTACAAGAGGTAGAAAATGAAAATGTACATTTGTTAGCATTTAATAGTTTAAAAACCCATCTAAATAAATTATCTCATTTGATTTTCATAAGCAATTTAGTTTTGGAGATATTAACTGTTTTAGCATTGAAGTTAGAAGTTAGGGCAAAGATAATTTTCCTCAGAGCACTTACAATTTGTATTTCTCTATTTTTCTGTGTAACTTATTTATTTACTTATTTATGTATTAGTTCATTCATTCATTCATTCATTCATTCAACAAATACTTGTTAAGTGTCTACTACATGCCAGATACTGTGCTGGGCGCTTGGGGATACAGCAGTAAACGTAACAGAGAAAGTGAACATAACAGACAAAGATCCCTACCCTCATGAAGCCTACATTCCAGCAGGGATTTCTGGTTTAATGTCTGTCTCACCCAAGCAGACTATATATAGATTCCATGAGGGCAGGAAAAGTGCCTGCTTGTTGTTCACGTCCTCCTACCCAGCACTCCAGCCAATGCCCGGGACAACAAGCCCCACGTGGGCCCAAATGAGCCTCAGCGAGAGCTTAATTAATTATTGAATCAATCAATGAAGAGAGAAAACCATACTTCCTTGGAATAAAAAGGCATAAACCGACAGAAAGGTTGCTTCTGGCATGAGCTGGTGATATATAAGGAAAGAAGCAAAGAACTACTGGTATAACAAAATGGTTTTTTGCCTCTCTACTCATTCTTCATTCAACATGCATTTAACTGATACCGGCAGGCACTGGATACAGAAACAAGTAAAGAGAAATAAAGGAATGGTGCAGGTGGTGGGGTAAGGGAGATAATGTAAAATGAAGACATTGCCAAATAACAAGTTCAAGTATCCCACAAAAGAGGAGTGAACTTTCCTACAGTCGTGACAGGGAATGACTACGGTGTGGACAGGGTGCAGTTCAGTGCCTCTGTGGAAGGACTTTAAGTGAATGTGGAGAGAAGCTTTGCGTCTCCAGGACAGACTCACCGTGTGGTGTCAGGAGAGGGACAGCCACACACCTGGGCTCCAGCTGCCCCTGCCTGGCAGGAGCTTATCTCAGGCAGTTTTATTCTCTGCCCCTTAATGAAGCTGTGTGTGTAACAGGACTCTGGCTCCTGAGAGCCTGGAATGGAAGAACTCTCTACCATCCCTGTCCAGTAATTCTCTGGAGCCATGGTTTCCAGCAAACCTCACAGGGCTGTTGTAAGATTAAGGGGATTAATGGATGTAGAGCACGGGGAATACTGCCTGGCATCCAGCAAGTGCTTTATCCAATCACAATACTGAGTCATTACAATACAGCTGTTATAACAATGACTCTCTCCTGCTGCTCTGCCCTGGTCCCAGCAGCTCACTCCTGGAAAAGTTATTCTCTGTAAGCTTGTTTCTTCATCTTTAATATAAGGACAGTATCATGCCCATAGGGTGGCTGTGGGTGCCAAATAAGGTAATATGTGTAAAGGGCTTGGTACAGTACCAGTAAAAAATAAACACTCAGTAAAATGGTACAGATTGTTACCTCAGTGACCTCTACGCAGAGAAGAAGCAAGTGTCTTTTAACTGCTGTTAGATTACTGGATGGGAACATTCTAGCCACCACTGTTAGCTTGCCTGGCTGACACGTAATAAATAATGGCTAATAGAACAGGAAAGAGCTAAAAAAGAAATTGTCCATCACTACTAGCACACTGCACCTGTCTGAAAACAAAAATCAGAATAATGGCACTTACTAAATGCAGTGCTGTGCTCTAAGAGTGTGTTATTTCATTAAAACAACATTCCTAGTAAGTATGTGCCATTAATATCTCTGCTGTATAGATGAGGAAAACTGAGACATAAAGAGGCCGCATATTTACTTTAGGCCATAAAGCTAATAAGTAGAACAGCCAGAATTCAGAGTCCATGCTGTTAACCATTAGACTATGCTCGGAAAACACGTGATAAAGTAAGTTGCTTTTATTCCAGCAATGTCTGGAAACCTTCACTTGCAAACTAGAGAACTGGGAACAGTTCATGGGTGGTAAAAGATTGTTTCAGCTGGCAGAGGTGTATGCCCCGTGGAATCTGAAAGGTCTTGCACACTCTGGCCTATGTGGGCTCACAGCCCTAGCACACATGCAAGCATCCAAGTGGGTATCAAGACTGACTTCTAAACATCACGTTCCTGAATGACTCCTCTAACCACTTGGATCCTCTGAGTCCTATCAAAATGTTCCTGTTGCCTCATCTCTCCCTTAGTGCTTCCAAATACCATTTCTTCCACTATTAAAACCTAAATCTACTTTCAACACAAAATATATTCTGAAACACCCATGTATTTCTCTTTTCATTCTTATCTGCTTTCTCTTTTTTCTCGACTCAGGTAAATAAAGTAAAATAGTGGGAACAGAGAGTAATTAGGGGCAGGTATTAAATCCAGCCAGGCTCCCTGTCCCCTTGGGTTTTTGTTTATGCCACAAACATGCTTACCCACTGTGTGTATGACACTGTGTTAGGACTGGGGGATTCAGCAATGACTATGACACAGCACTCCCACACTGAAGAAAGCTTATATTCTAGAGGAGAGACAAGTACACAAAAAGTGATCTTAGAAGAAAAGGCATAATAATTGTGACCAAAATGAGAAAGAAGGAGAGAGACAAAGAGAGGGAGAGAAATGGATAGTTGGGAGGCTTAGAAGAAGCTTCATGAAAGAAATGGCAATGAAGTTGAAATCTGAAGAATGAACCAGGACTGATGGAAAATGCAGGGAGCCCTGTGGGCAGAAGCAAAGCATGAACAGAAGTCCTGAAGGGCAAAGTGTAGGGAAAAGTGACAAATAAGTAATCAGCTAACTGAAGCATTAAGTAAGGACACGGTAAGAAAGAGAGAAAGGTCCAAAGAATATGGGAGCTACGTCTCCACATAGAGGGCATTGAAAGCCAAGTCGTGAAGCTGGGAACGTCTTCAGTCAGCAACTGGGAAGCACTGAAGAGGGAAACCAGAACTGTGTATTGGGAAAATAAACCTGTGTATTACTCAGTCTTTACCTCTTACCCTATCCTGGCTATAATGTTCTCCTCACCTCTGACTCACCCAGTCTGGGACAAACACCTTTTGTATTCCCACACTATAATATACATATCAGAATCATCAACTTCACAAACTTTTATAATTATGGGTTAATGTCAAAGAGTAAATACTTGAAGCCATAAGGTATGTCATTATTTTTTTTCCCAGCACTTAGCATAATATCTAACCCAATGTATCTCAAAGGCTACACATTAGAATCATCCAGAAAGCTTTAAGAAAAATAATGATGTCCAAACATCACTCCAGACCAATTATATCAGAATCTCTGGCAGGTTAGACCCAAGTACTGATATGTTTTGAAAGTTGACCCAGGACTCTAATGTATAACCAGATTGAGAACCAATGGATTAAATGTCAGCAGGTTCTCAATAAATGTTTGTTTACTGGATGGATGGATGGATGGATGGATGGATGGATGGATGGATGCATGGATGGATGAACGGATGAACGGATGGACGGACGGACAAACAGATAATGAAGGACGACGAATTAGGAGGAAGAAACAAGGCTATTTTAAAAAGGTACTAGGACTCGGGAATAGAGTCATGTCAAAGGCAATGGAAAAAAAAATGTGATCTCCACCTCTTCCCCATCAACTAATAAAGTACAATTTCTAACTTCACAAATTTTAAAAATAAAATTAGAGAAATACAACGGTAATAACAAAGACAGTACTTCTTCATTTGACTGGGGCTTAATCATTCTCCCTCTTTCCCCTGCACTACTGCGCGCGGCTGTCTGAGGGCTCCCATCTAAATAAACGCAGATAACTGCTTTTATTTATTTATTTTTTTTCAAAATATATACAATACCTGTCATCCAGTTCAATCCTTTTCATACTATGAAGGTGCAAAACAGCTAATATTATTGCTACAAGAAATATTACTGCACAGCAAACCCCTACACTGATATAAAACACACGCGTAGAAGTGGTTGGAGCTGCATGTACAGGATCATCTGAAACGAAAAGGAAAAGCACATTAAGCTTTTTATTCAAATATCACCGATTGCTTTGTGACCCAATATACACAGTGAGTATCCTGTTCTTTGTGAAAGATTTTCATTTTGTGTGACCATTCTTTCCTAAGATCAGTTACTAGTAGTGTGTGGATGTTAAGCTCACAAAATTTTTTAAATGTTTTGTTGTAGTTTTAAAAAAGGGTTTCAAAAAGAACTTCTGGTTAATGAGCATAAAGTCCCAAGTGGTAAGCATATAATAAACACCCATAGCAGTGCTGTCCCGGAGAAAGTTCCGCAGTGATGGGAATGTGCTGTCCAGCACAGGAGCCGCTGGCCACCTGTGGCCATTACGCACTTGAAATGCAGCCAGTACAACGGAGGGACTACAGTTTTAATTTTACTTCATTTTAACTAATTTCAAGTTAAATCACCACGTGGCGAGTAGTTACCATACAGGAAAGCACCGATGTATAGGGCCTCATACGTCCTCATCAATGATGCATGGAGTAGAGGGATCAGACACCTCTGTTGCCAACCACCACTGACTCACAGCACAACAAATTATACAATGCAGCAACCCACAAGTTTAAAGAAAGACTGCAAATGTTTAATCTTTTTCTCTTTAGAGGGTAACAAATTATTTTGCTTATCTGTTTCTAAAGATAAATGCAGAAAAACAGGACTCTATTCATGAAACAATATTCCGCTTTATATTATTCAAAAAGAGAGAAATAAAGAAAGCCTCAGTAACATGGAATATAACTCAAAAACATCATCACACACAGAGGCAAACTGAGAAAGACACACAAAGACAAAGGTACAGAGAAAAAGGAGCGAGCAGAGTGGAAGACAGAGAAATAGAAGCACAACTGCAGCTTCAAGTTAAGTTTTGATAAGGAGAATTCACATAATAATTCCACTGAACAAAACCTGAGGAAGTTGGGTTTATCCTAAATGAGATGGGAAATCATTGCCAAGGTTTCAAGCAAATGACACACATTATCCTATTTGAAGAAAACAACGACGATGACCGCAAAGCTGTGTAAAGAGCGCTGTGGAGGGGACCAAGAGCAGGAGCAGGGAACAAATGAGAAGGTTACTGTAGTCCAAGAAAGAGACAGTAGTGGCTTGGGCAAGAATGTTATGGTGAAGATGAGAAGTTGACGGATTGGTTTGCAGAGTCAACAAATCTTGCTAATGGATTATACTAAGGTAGCAAGAAAAAAAGGAATCAAAGCTTTGGCTTAAAGAATTAGGTGAAGAATAGTACCTTTACAAAGATTTAAAAAAAAAGCAGGTTGGGGAAAGAGAATCAAGAGTTTGTTTTCTCCAAGAGTACTTAGTACACATCTACATGCAGATGTCAAGTTGATAGAAATACAAGTTTGGAGATTTAGGGACAAGTTAGGACAAAGATAAAAGCTACAGCTTTCAAAAACTTGGAAATAAGATTGCTTCCTAAAACTTAAACTTTGAATCAACAAACAATAAATCAGAACAGATTAATGCAGAGAGACAGAATGGCTTCTAGGGCATCTAGACTTGACTGCAGCCTGAATGAAGTCATGAATTTCCTCAAGAACGCCATGGGCTATTCAATCTTGGTAGGGGTGCAAAAGGAAAGGTCCAAAGGCAGATACAGGCAGTACCTCTCCAAGCACACTCCAGGGCACAGAAGAGGACACTGCTCTGCTGGGCAAATCCCCCAGATGCACCCTGCTTGATCACCTCCATATTCCAGGCTTATCTATGCACTGTGCCCAGTCCCTCGCTTTGACATTTCACCTGCTACCACCTGGTCAGGTCTCAGATGAGATGTGACTTTCCTCAGGAAGCCGTCCCTCAGTCCTTCAGAGGGGACTACGTGCCACTCCTCAGAGTTCCCGAAGCACCTGCCTTGTCACTGCTTGCCATACCACGTTGTTACCCTGCCTATCGCTTTGTCTATCTTCTCCATTACATTACAAGCCTTTGAGAGCAGGCTCTCTTTTGCTCAGAGTTTAATACTCTGCCTCAAACACACCACCTAGCACATCATAAACTCTCAATAAATGTTGGATGGATGGATATAGAAAGGGAGGGAAAGAGAAGGAAGAGACAGACAGAGACCAAGAATATGCAATACTCTATTCTCTGTGAGAAATAACATCCTACTAGCATAAGAAATGGGTAAAATCACCAACATTTAAAAAATAAACTGTGGGGGGGGTGATTTTTTTTTAAATAGTTGTTTTCTTCTCAAAGATAAATCCAAATGAAACATTCTAGAAAAGTAGAGAGTATCTCATAGTATTTTACCTTTAAAAAAGGGTTACTTTGGGATATCCAGATACTTTGAGCCTCCTGAGGTGATGAAAAAGATAAAACAGGAAGTACATACTACCATCTATGAACTATTCTTGTCAAGAGTTGGTCTTAAATCTAATCAAGTATGAAATATAACTACCAGTTTATAGGAGAGAGAAAAACACATCAAATGACACCACAGGGACGCAGATGGAAAACTGACTCAATGGGACAAGTGAATCTATTTCTTTAAAAAATAAGAGATATTAAGGTGGGGGATTTCTGATTAATATAAAATACATGTCAACCAAATACAGTGTACGTAGACTTCATCTGGACCCTAATTTAGGAGAGAAACTAAAAAAGACAGTTTTGAAACAGTCAGGTTAATGTGAACATGAACTCTTAGGAGATATTAAGGAATTATTGTTCATTTTGTTGTATGTGATAAATCAAATACAAGTGAATAGGTGTTGGGTGACTGTGGGTTGTTTTTTTAATGGCCTTTTAAAAAAGATCCACAATGAAATATTTCTGGGTGAAATGACAGGATACCTGGGATATACTTGAAAATATCCTACCCCTTCTCACCCACCTATCCACCTGGAAAAGGAGGAGGGATTCAGTGGAACAACAGTGGCAAAATGTGGGTCGTTATTTAAGTAGGTTACTGGTCACATGGTGGTTCATTAGCGCATTCTCTCTACGTTTGTATTCCTGAAATCCTCCCCCAAAATTTTAAATTTACTTCTACAAAGAGAATCTAATAACCTTTTAATATACTGTTATTAAAACGTTCTTAGGAAAAGTAAAACTCAATGAGGCATACATGTCAGAAAAGGTAAAAAGCAGGCTAAGTTACTATCTAAACACAACCATTACCATAAAAGTGAAAATCTACTTGAGTTTCCGTTCTGTAAGTTTAAATAACAAGGTATCTTTAAGCTTACATTTTCATCTAGATGAAATTAGCTGAGGGTTAGGTCCAGGTCACAAATCAGATTTTCTAACTTTCTGCTAAAAAGATAAAGATCTTACTCATATTTCATGCTCATCTTTTAATTGTGACCATTTGAAATGATGTGATATGAATTCTTGCTTACAAGTTTTTTTAGATCAGTTGTTATGAAATATGTATGAATTTTACTTCACAAAATTTTTAATATTCTAATAGTTTCACCTGACCAATCTACAAAACATTAGTGAATTAAACAGCTAGTGTCATTTATCTTTTGACAAACTGGAAACCACAAGCTTCATGAAATCATGTTCATCTGCAATCAACCGTTTTCATCTCTAATGACAGAGAAGGATAATACAGTAACACTTACAAATAGTTCTGCTAGTGTTTTTGTCCAAGGCTGAAGTTTTTACTTCTTCAAGTTCTGAATTAAGAAGGAGATATAAGATGCTTTAGAAACTCTTTCTTGTGCATGAAAATGCTTAAATATTATAAATTACATTTTCTGAATTTTCTCTAACATAGTTTTATGTTCTATCACAACACTGCCTGAACTAAATAACAAGGTTATTTGTTGCAAGATAATAACAGATTACTATCCTGAAAACCATCACTATACTCATCAATCAATAGTCTATGCCAGCATTAACCAACGGGTGTTCCTTAGAGGTGCTCAGAAAAAGGGTTTCTGTGGTCAAGAAGTTTGGGGACAGCCACATACTGGAGGTTCACAGAGCACAGTAGCAGAGTGTAAAGGCTCTAAGGCATTTTACAGTAATGAAATTTGTCTGATCAGTAATTCCCAGCCTATGATAAAGGAAACTTTTCTTGCCTGTGACACCCATTAACATTCGACATGGTACAGATATATTTTCTGTTGCAGATTGTTTTTAAAATGTTGTAGAATGAAAAACCAGATAAATATATTAGGGTCACATATTAAGAGTCATGAATGTGAACTGGATGAGTGGGGTGGTCATTAGTGTGACCACCAAATAAAAAGAGTGGCATTATATTTAACTTATGTCTAAGACAGAATAGAAAATTACACCACCTGTTAATTTTCATGTACATATTAAAGAAAACGGAGAAGGCATGGGATCATTCTGAATAGCAGCTGATCATCAACCTTAGGAAACCAGCACTGGTGGGCTCCACAGACTACATCACATTTGGCCATCATCCTGCCGTTAAGCATTAAAGATGAAGCACCATGGTATGGTCACGACCTACCTCCCCTAGGGGTCAGGAACCAGGTATTCTACACTCCTCACTGACTGGTGTGCAAGTTTAGGTGGTCTCTCTAGGGCCCAGTCTCCTCATATTAATTATATAACGACCAGTTGAACCAGCTGATCTAAAATCCACTTTGCCTTTAAAATTACATGAAAGTACGTACTGAATACACTAGAACTGAAAAATGTATCAAAACACCAAAGCTAACTCTCTATTTTAAAAATGTCCATTCTAATGCAATACAGCTTTTTTACTGCATTTGGACATTAGCCATTGTAACTCTCTTGCAGGCCTGAGGTGTTTTCACAACACTCAGCACTAATTTCAATCAGGAAATGTGTTAAGAGACAGTTTGACAACGACGCTAAGAGCATGGGTTTGTATCCCAGCTGTACCACTTAGCTGTGTGACCTTGGCGAGTTGGTCAGATTCTCTGAGCCACAGCTTCCTCTACAGATAATGGAGCTAATGAGATGCCTAGGATTATTAGGATTAAATGGGTTTAATGCATGTAAAACACTTGGAACACAGTAACTTAGTAAGGTTAGGGGTTTTTTTTTAGGATTTATTTTCTTTTTCATACCCACTGTAATTTCTTGAGTAACAGATTATTCAAAACCAAATACTACTAACATTTATTAAGTACCCACATATAGTATTCTCAGCTTTAGGCTAGAGTCAATTAATCTAAAAAAAAAAAAAAAGCACACACAAAAAAAACCTCTTAATCAGGTTATTATGTCCATTTTACATATTTAAAATAACCCTGAGACTTAAAACTAAGTAATTTGTCCGAAGATCCTGCCAAGAGTAGAGCCATAATTCTAACTAAAGTCTTTATCAGGCCCCAGGGAAAAGCTTCTGCATAACAGTAACTTTATAAAGGAAACACAGTTAACACTCCATTTACTCAGAGGCACCTATCAGAATTACCTGATTTGTACTTTTAGTACTATTTCACATTCCTAATATAAAATGCTCTAACGATTCTGATAAAAGATTTTAAGAAAGCAGAGACTAAGTGGGGCCTGAATGACATTACTGGCTATGAACTATTTCATGTCTTAGTACTTTCTTTTCTCATTTGCAACTATAATCAAAATCTGATTACAAATCTGTAAAAAAGATGACAAAATCTATTTTTGACCTTCTCACATCTATGTAAAACACAAACTTTGGTAAATAAATTCCTTACTTTTGTAGCACATTTTCCTTCGCTTAAAATTTAAGACTGTAAAGTTTTTGGAAGAATTTACTGTCAAGTTGAGCTGCATTAGTATCATAACCTCAGAATCTACTTTGCCAGTACAGGAAAGCTCGACTCGAAACACTGTTAAAAAAAAAAAAGAAAGAAAGAAAGAAAAAAAGAAAAAAAAATGTAAATTTTCTAAAAATCAATATAAATGCCCATTAAATATTTTAGAATTATTTACTTTTGTTGCAATAAAACTAAAACTAATACGTTTACATAAACTACTAAGCAGAAACTTTCAGAGACCTTGTCTACAGACTACACAGCAAAACAAGCCAAGACATAAATGGGTAATTATTTTCAACTTTTGCTCATTATTTTTAATATATCACTTTGTCTTCTAAGTCCTCTTACTATAATACAGTAAAGCTATAGAATCATAAAGTAAACCCTGTTACCTAACCAGTCACATCAACAATGACAAAAATTACTTGATAAAAAGGAAAGACAATTCACCACCAAAATACAGTATGTATTGCTCTTACTGAAAAGATTTAAAGAGAAAAACACCTGTAAACAAGTCTGATAAATTCTCAACTATGAATTAAAAAACAAACTTTTTAAACAGAAATTGACTTTAATCAACTATTATAGCCATGGAATAAGACTTTGGTGCACATTTTTTTTTCAGTCTTCCACTTTAAGGTTCTTTTTCTACAAATTTAGAATATATCTGTATGAGCACATGAGAGAAATGAATATTTCTGAATTTCTTTACTGACCCGTAAAAATTAACCATGCTTCCTATGCTTTCTTAAAACTTAGATTAATATATGTCACTAATAACAGTGGCTAAGGCTGCCAGAAAAAGTTCCACATAACTGCTACGGCTTATACTTTCAAGTTTAAAAATTTTTCATTTTCTTACAATCTCACATCTTCAGGGGATTTTCTCAAAAGACTGGTTCAAAAGTAGTTAAATTGGTATAAATATGACACTTAAATCATTTACTCAGACATGCCCTGAGTTCCTATCCCAGGCCAGATGCTATGCCAGGCACCAAAAAAGGGTAGAGAGCTGAAAAGACAACTCCTGCCCTCAGGGTGGCCACAGGCTGACAGGGGGAGACAAAGATAAAGAATTCCAAGATAACAGCCATCAGTTCCAAAACAGCAAATACAAGATTCTATAGGGCAGGAAGAACAGAAGAGTTAAAAACTGGAGGGAGAAAAGGAGGCAGGAAAAGGACAGTGCAGATTCTCTCAAAATCTTGCAGAATATGTAGTATGAACAGAAGTCTAAAAGCAGAAAAGATGGTTTCAAATACAGAGGCCAGCCTGGGTAAAGGCATGGAAATCAGAACTGCACGGAATGTGGAACTGCTAGGAAGCCGGGGCCAGTGCAGCAATAAGGCCAGACAGGCAGGCAGGGGCGGATGATAACCATACAGCACGCTGGCTGGAGAGTCTGGACTGTGTTCAGGTGCTGGAAGTGGGGGCACTGATGGGCTTGGTATCACATGGGCAGATGTGAGTGTTCCATGATCACCCAGGCCACAGGGTGGGAATTACAAGAGGAACAAGACCAGACACAGGGACCCAAGAGGCCAGTGCCAGGAATGCAGAAAAGGAGATAAGGAAGAGCTGAGCACAGACAGTTCTAGAGGGGAGGGAAAAGAAGGGATGATTTAAAATACAGTGTAAATAATCAATATAAAAATTACTCTTCAAAGTACTTATACATCGTATGCCTATCACGTAAGATATACTACACAGCAGTACAGTATGTAAACCTTTCTTTTGGGGATAGGGGACACATAGTTGAAAAGAGTATCTTAATTCTGTCTTTAAGACTCACCTGATAAAGTGCGTGGAACTTCCCCCTGAGCAGAAATGTTGACCTGGGGCATGTCCATAGCCACAAAATTGTCTACTTGGAATCCCAGCTTATATTCAACCTGTAAATCGGAGAAATAAACAAACTGGATCTGTGATAACAGCTTGACTTCACTGATTAGCTCATTAACTAACGAATACATGAGTCTTCCATGTGTACAAATAATCCAGAAGTTAAAAAAAAATTCCAAATTATCAGACAGTCCTAGGAATTTTCAACTGGATAAAAATTCAATCCAGAAAGCCACCCTCTACTTCATGTCCAGAATAGTACCACCACTCTCCTATAAAACCTGTCATCCAGAATGCAGAAACCCTGATGAGCACTAAACAACCACTGACAGAAGCTGGACAGGCAGATACGAAGAGGCGCTGAGCCGAGCTGTGTAACTGCAGACCACGCCTAGTCACCAATACCTTCTCTGGTTGATAAAACCCAAGCTCTGAGGGGTTTCATGTGGCTGCTGCATGAAGGTCTGCTCCATAGACCGACTCACCCCATGAGCCGATTCCAAGGCACGAACTTCTCACAGAATACCTAAGCCACTTTCTCCAGTCTGACTTTCACCATTAAGAAAGTTAATGGTGGGATGCCCATCTAACCTCTGTATCTACTTCTCAAGTGATTCAGAATCCAGAAGGGAAGAGAGGTGACTAAGAAGATATCCCTGGAACACCAGTATTACCTGTCAATACCTGGCCTGCAAAGTGTGGCTTCGGAGAACCAACCATCATCAATCAATAAATAGAGAGAGAGATGTTCATGGAAGAAACAGCTCCAACTGCAAAACAGCAGCTGAAATTCAGAACGGCTGTCACCTTCAAGATCTTCAATGAGGCCTTATATTGCACATTACTCTTTGTCCGGCCCATAGGTCTTGATAAAAACAGTATCCCTGTCCCATTCAGTGGCCACAAAGGTGGTTTTGGTGGAGGGCTAGGACTGATAGAAGCCATGGGGCAGTGAGATGGGGAAAGAGTGGTAGGAAAGAGGTCCAAGAAACCATTCTTTAAGAAACTTAACCAGGAAGAATGGAACCAGGCAGTAGCTAGAAAGGGGAGTGGGAGGTAGCAAATTCCAAAGCTTTTCTTTCTCTCTTTTTCAATGGGCAATATTAAAATGTGTTTGTATGCTAATGAAAAAAAGCCAATGAAATGATAAGATGAAAGTTAACAGGAAAAAATATCCCAGACTGCAAGAGAAGGGTGGCCCAGGGCACGACTGGGGCAGGGGGTGTTTGCCCATGGATAAGAAGGGCTCAATCCAATGGATTTAACTCCCTCGGGGTTTCTCTCTTCACATTTTACCTGAATGCTGCAGGGGTATGCAAATGTGAAACTACTGCTCTGCAGTACAAACAACTGCTAAAGGCTGTACATGGTGAGTGCCACGTTCACAACAAAGGAAATGTTCTTGCTGCTGCACATCAGTGACTTAGTGGTACCACAGCTCGGCAGTGTTCACGCTCACCTTAGCATGTCGCAATACCGGCACTGCCACCAGGGGGTGGTAGAGAGCTACAGCCCAGCGAGCCTCGGCCAAGAACCGGCAGGATTAGCAATTGTCCTTGACTAACATTAAGAGAATGCGTTGACTGTATCCTTTTATCCATGCTATCTCTGAACAGGACAACACATGGAGGGCAAGTGCACAGTCAGTAAGAACTGGATTTGGAACCATGAGCCCATCCGTGTGGCCCTCAGGCAAATTATTAACTTTTCGGACTTTTGGTTTTTGTAAAATGAGAATACAACACGCTGTGAGGATCAAATAGGATAATTAATGTCAGTCTGGCAGAGGCCCCCTCCCATAAATGCAAACCCCAGTGGCATCAGCAGTCATTCCAGAGTAGCTACCCGACTGCCCCACTGCACTTCCGATGAGCACCAGCCTACGCCTGACCCCAGAGCTTCTCACATACGCCTTCGTGTGCTCTGCCAAGAACACTGCTACAGCCCTTCTGTTTTGTCCCCCATCTTGGGAACCCACTATTCTAAACAGCTTCTCACACTCTCAGCCTCTTCACAAATGTCTTCCCCAGCTTGTCCCCAACCGGGCTTTCTTTAGAATTCATCTCCTCCCCTGGCTATCACTCAGTTCCTACACTTGACCCTCGGGGCGTAGGCAGTCGGGTCAGCATTCTTTTAGGATCAGTTGATCCTTTCTAGACACGCCTTCCTCATGAAAAACCACCTATACTCATCAGCTCACAAATTCTACTCATAACGCCCATTTCTCATGACACCAACATCAACAGCAGCCAAAGGACTTTGCAGAGGCCTTGGCCCTTGGCTCACTGTGTCTCCTGCCATCTTCCTGGCGGCTTCGATAGTCAATATTCAGTGTTCCTACACACTAAAGAACTACTCCACAACCAAAACCAACGCAAAAATCCCATCCTCTCAAAGATCCCATCACTACCTCTGATTCCTCCAGAACCAGTGCTTGGAGACAGCTCCGCCACCCTAATTCAGCTAACATTTATGAAACACATTTATTCGGTTGATGCAAAAGTAATTGTGGTTTAAAAGGTTAAAAATAGTTGTGAAAAGCGCAATTACTTTTGCACCAAACTAACAGAAGCCAAGGTCTGTGCTCACAGCTGAGATGTAACAGCTAATTAAGCTACTTCCCTCCTCTCTAGCCCAACCACTGATCGGATTTTAATTCCCCACAGCCTGTGCCCCCCAAAAGACAATGTTACTGCCACAGTCATCAGCACCCTCAACTAGTTCACTCCCTCCACACCCTCAGAGGGCAACCCCAGCATCCTGACCCCCCTCACTCTACTGCTGCCCCACACTGCTGGAGGAAACCACATCCCAGGAGAGAACAGTGCTCTCCCACAAGGTTGATCCCCAAGTTTCGGGTAGGCCCTTAATCCTGCTCAGCTGTCCTTTCCTCACTAAACCCCTTTCACTAGTTTTCTCACCCCAAATCTCACTGGACCCCACCACTGCACCACTTTCTGCCCTGCCTGCTTCCTCATTCTCAGACAATGCTCTTGCCCCCTTTGGCTAGTACAAAGGAACCCCCTTTCAGCACAACGCAGTACTGCTGGAACACCCATCCTTTGCACTCCAGTCCCAAGGAAAGACCTGTTTCCCTCTCCCAATGATAAGCCCTTCTCGCCTAGTACACTAGGTTGCTGCCCATTTCACCGCGGATGGGATTGTGTTATCCACTCACCTCTCTCACTCTCCTATATGCCCAACCTCTCCGATATGCCCAATTATCTACTAGACACATCTAATAATCTTAATATAGTCCTCAAATTTAACAGATTCAAAACCAAACTTACAATGTTTCCCTACACTTACTGTCTCCCTTATTTTAGGTCTCATTATAAGCAGAGGCACAGCTAACCAGGGACCAGAGCCCCCAGGAAAGCAGACAGAGTTCGGCACATGGGGTCAGGGTGCTGAACTACAGGCTAAGGGCGGAGACCAGACTCGCACCAGAGCATCTCAGTGTGGCAGGGGGACAGAGGGCAAGAGGGAGGGAAGTGAGCTGTGGGAGGAGCTGGTAGAGTGAGCGGCATGAGGGGAGGTGGCGCAGGGGCTCAGTCACAGGTTTGAGAAGGCCAACTCTTTGGCCAGAACAGCAGCCAGGAGGAGTAAATATGAAAGCGTGGAAGCCTGCCCTTTGCTGGCTCCCTTTGGGAGGGGCTGTTGAAACATGTGAGGCATTCGCAAGGCACTTCTCGTCTCCCTCTGGAATCTTGACGATATAAACTTTAAAACTGAAGTTTCTGGGGTTAAAGAAGAAACTGCCCATTATGAAAGTCCCATTTTCTCCATTTTGGCATGTATCAATCTATACGGACTCTCCTTTGCCAATAATCCTTTGAAGAAACAGATCTGTTCTACAGCAAACATTTATAATCTACTGGAACAAAGGAAATTTGAACAGCAGTTGTTTGTCAGAAAAAAAGAATGAGCCAAAATACTTCAGAAAAGAAACTAGAGAAAATATAAATATTTGAATAAGCTAAAAAATAAACATTTTTGGTAATCTTCCCTTACTTGGAAACAAATGGCAATTGCAAACAGGCAACTGATGAGTAAAGCCATTTCCTTCTGGAACACAGTACAGATGTAAAGTGAATATACTTGCCTACAGCCAAACAGCCTTTTACTTTCTCTGAAATGATCAGCAGTGCTGCCTTGCTCTTCGAAACCCCCCTCTGCAGGGAATACTGCAGGCTGCCCCCAGGGGCTGCTCCAGGAACTCTGGTCAAATTCCCTACAGAGCCTCCTAACAATGGTAAAGAATTCCTCAAACCAGAGAACAGCTATAGGGTTCGGGGTTAGTAGGGGAGTCGCTGCTACTAGTTGGTATACTTTCGCCTTTCAGCTACCTAAAATATATAGTGACATAAGAGATTCAGTTGCATGTGTTTTGCTGGATACTAGAGAATGTTCTGGAACATAGAAAAACCTAACTATTTGTTAAGACCACACAGTATTCTTTGCTTTTTTTGAGTTGTGTGGCCCTGTGAAAGAGAAGCAATATCAGAGTTCTCATCCCATCTGGAAATGCAATTAACCGGTGGTATTTATCAACCACTCGCTAAGGCACTGTGACACACGTATCAAGAATAAGACACAGCTCCAGCCTACGAGGAGACCACAGTCTGTTTGGCAAGACAAAACAGAGTTGTGTAAACACTGGAGAACAACACTATTAGTAAAAGCTTTGATGTGTGAAAACGCATGTTAAAATATCTACAATATGAATTGATATACCAAGGAGTTCTGGAGTTCTCTGGAAGCAAATATTTCATCTTCTGGCAAAATCTTATAAAGAACTGAGAGTTTCTGATAAAGTGTTAGTGCTTGGGAGCCATGACCCTCCTTCTGAAAATTCATAACTGCGTTCCAGAGGCAAATGATCAGGTAAAGAATCCTTCTCCATTTCTCTCCTGCCCCCCCACCTTGTGACTTTCCCATTTCAAGTCATCTCTACTTCCTGCTGCCTCTGCCCCTACTACCATCCGAAGCAAGTCCCTTCTCAAATCTGGGTCTTAGTTTCCTTTCATAATAACTGACCAATAAACCAAACTATAATCATTTAACAACATACGTACTACGATGCAGTCATTTGAAGGGAAAAATGTTCAACTATACATGCAATGAGAGAGAAGCTTTACCAGGATACATCGTTCACTGCTCTGCAAAATGCATACAAGTATACAGTATATTACTTGTTACACACACACACACACGTGCTTATCCATGCTCGTACCTATCTCTAGAAGGGGAGACAAGAATCAGGTAACAGTGGTTGCCTCAGCGAAGGGGAATTAGACAGCTGGATTGCTTGGGGGTGGTACTAAGGTATAGCGATCTTATTTTTCATTGTATACCCTTTTTGCCTTTTGAATTTTGTACCATGTGCATATATTGAATACTCAAAAGATTAATTTTTAAAATAAACAAACTTCAATTAATCAACCGTGCTAACATCACCAGAGATTATGACCTAAAACCGGAATTAGGAGCTGCAATGGCAGCCAAAGCCTGAAACTGGATTATCACACACATATTCCTTAGTTTTTGTGCTATGAAACGTTTTAAGATACAAGATGATTACTTTCCTCTAAATTCTTATACCTGTTACAGATGAACTTGTGAAATTAGTTTAGCTATATATTCACTCTACTTTACTCAGAGTAAAATACCTGAAAAGCCCACGTGTGTAACTAGTGCCAAGTGTGCCCAGCCTACACTTCCACGTTTCAGAAACAGGCAATTCATCGGTCCTACAGCAGCACATGCCAACTCTGAAAGCTCTACTGTTGAGAAGATTCCCTGATGAACTGTGCCCTGTGGCTTCTACTTGCATCTCTTCTATCGTCAGTTAAGGAGCGCCTGTAAGTACCAGGTTCTAGACCAGGCACTGACTGGGGACACAGAGAAAGACGAAAAGAGGTTCCTAGCCTTGAGGTGCTCAGCATCTAGGAGGGAGACAGAAAAGAAAATCACTACAATATTCTCACAGTATAAGAATGAGAGCTATGAGCGAGAAAAGAGAAGGGCACTATGGGTACAGAAAAGGGCACCTGATACAGCCGAAGCTGAGGGGACACCAGGTCTGATTTTGAGATAAACAGGGGTTAATAATATAAAGGATAGAGAAAGGACATTTCCAGCAGGCAAACAGCAGCAATGGAACAGAGCACAATGGCACTAAACAATTAGCTGGAGAGAACGCAGAAAACAAAGGCAGCGACCAGATCATGAAGGTTTTCTATGATAAAAGCGAACTGGCATCTTAAGATGATTAACCACAGAGCTGGGAGGACTATGAGTGGAGCTGGGCCCCTTGTTAATTCTCTAGTCCTGACTTCCTGTTAAACTGTGGTAATTTCCAGAAGAGGGATTCATATATAGAGAGAGGCCATCTTGGGGAGGCTCTCCTCTTTTTGCACATGGGCGGCCAGGTGGAGCTCCAGCCTGAGCCTGAGCTGTGCATTCCCTCACTGCTGGGGTGGTTTCGTTTCTTTGTCTTTTCCTGAATAAACTGCTCTTTTGGTGGATTTTCTGGAGAGTTATTTAGGCCAGTCGACACCTAAGAAATCACAACTTTATTCTGGGGGCAACCGAGAGCCCTAGAGCGCTTTGAGGCAGGTGCAGCGAGAGGCAAGTACAGACGCAGGGAGATCAGTTAGAAGACCATTTCCAAAAGCAGGTAAGAAACAATGAGGACCCAAACTAAGATTTGAGGAATTAGGTCCCGGGAGAGGTGGGAGATGAATTTAAGGTCTGAGAGAGAATCAACTGGACTTGGAAAGTGTTAGAAGGTGCTGAGGATCCCCTCTAGGCTTTTGGCATAGATTTGTAAATAGATGGCGACAGCCTCCAACAAGTCCAGGAACTTCTGCCTTACCAGGAACGTCATAGCAGCAACAGCAGCCCAAATGTGTACTAGTGATGGCATTTCACACCTGCCTCTGAAGTGGTTTAGAAATTGTGCTCTATGACATAATGTGAAGAAAATGGATGTACCATTCAAACGTAAGTTTCCCATTCAAACATATGCATTCACTTGAATTCCTTCTTCAATCTACTCTCCTCTACTCCAACTTCCTCCTTGGGCTAGCTCCTAAAACCCCTCAAACACCCACTATCAGTAATGTCAGATCCCTGAAACTCATTCCAGATAAAATAATCAGTAGAAATGTATTTTTTAAAAGGAATAAGGAAGAGAAGGTAAAATTCGGTTCAATTCTAACTGCCACATCCCACTTTGTCTTTTTATTCACAAGTCACTACCCGTACACTTGCCCAGGAAACATTCTCATGATCCAACAGCATTCTTTTTTCCTAACTGGGCCCAGAAATAATCACAACTTCAAGGTCAGTAAAGTAGCTAGAATAGAATCTCTACTATTTCTTTAGATTTTTCTTTATTTTAAAATATATCTATTATTTGTTTTTATATTCATCAACATTAAAGATAGAAAAAGTAACAAAAAATTATCAACTTTTGGAGAACGTAAGAAGCTTCTCTGCCTGAAAAATGTTCAGAGAAACATTGGATCTCAGAGTTGCAGGGGAACTTAGAATTCAAGACCAGCCACTCCGCAGACATTTGAATTCCCTCTACACAACTCCCACAAAATGGTCAGCCAGTGCAGATCTGATCTCTTGCAGCGAGAAAGGAACACACTACTCTTCATGCCAGCACTGGCTGAAAAGTGAAACCTAGTTCTAAACACAGATACAAGAATTAGTGGTTGGATGAGGAATGGTTTTTTCAAATATAATTTCAAATGATCTCTCCACAGGTGTTTATCCATCAAAACGGAGAAAACAGGTGAAATGATCAGAGTTAACATCACTAGTAATGGGACAAGCTGACACGTGTAATGTGAAGGACAGCACTTCTGTGGTCCTCTAGCCAAAGAGATAGTCCTGAATCTAATCAGAAGGAAGCCTCAGATAACTCAAACTAAGGGACTTTCTACAAAATAACTGGCATGCATGTTTCCAAAATGTCAAGGGAAAGAAATAAAGGCCATTGATATGTTCCAGATTAAGAGGGGACTAAAAGGACATCAACCAATTACATGCATGATCCTGAATCAGATGAAAATAAGAGCTATAAAGAACATCATTGGGATAATGGACAAAATGTGAGTACCACAGATTAAATAATAGTACTGTATCCATGTTAAGTTTTCTGGTTTTGATCATTGTGGTTTGATTATGTAAAGAATACCCTTGTTCTTAGAAAATATACACTGATGTATTTAGGGGTAAAGAGACACAATTGTTTGCAATTCACTTTCACACAGTTCAAGCGGAAAAAAGTGTGTGCACAAGTGGGTGGAGAGAAAGCAAGAGAATGAATGATAAAGTAAGTAAATGGAGCAAACCAGTAACAACTGGTGAATCTGGGTAAAGGATATACGAGGGCTGACAATTAAGTTCGCGAACTTGTTGCAATGATGTTGCTAACATTTTTTTTAATATCAGAGGGATTATTCATTATGAATTTGTACCAACTACACAGTTAACCAAGTTTACTATTTGGAAGTGCTGACGAGGCAGCGTGAAAAAGTTAGATGACCTGAACTTTTCGCCAACAATTCATGGCTCTTGCATCACGACAATGCACCAGCTCACAAGGCACTGTCTGTGAGGGAGTTTTTAGCCAGTAAACAAATAACTCTATTGGAACACCCTCCCTACTCACCTGATCTGGCCCCCAATGACTTCTTTTCTTTACGCGAAGATAAAGGAAATATTGAAAGGAAGATATTTTGATGACATTCAGGACATCAAGGGTAATACGACGACAGCTCTGATAGCAATTACAGAAAAAGAGTTCCAAAATTGATTTGAAGAAGAATTCAGGTGTCTACTCATTGAAACTGACATATCTCAGATTAAAGTAAAATGTCTCAGGTGAACCTTTTCTGAGTTATCTCTACTGCTAATTTTGGCACTTCAGCATATCTTAGGTAATAAATGTTCTTAATTATTTCACCTGATTTTTTCTCTCTTGACCTTTGTTTTTGCACTATTCACCCGAAAGACATCTATCCACTCCTAAAAGAGTACCCCCCCATATTATAATACTCCAAAGCAACAATGTTGAACAGTTGGGGTACTCCAGATGGCAAGGCACATATGCTTTACCCAGGATCCAAACTAACACAACTTTAATCACAATAGTCATACAGCTATGTTTTAATGGATGTATTCGTATGTGCGTATGTTTCTATGATGTATGCATGAGTATATATAGTAATATGAATATATGCATATTGACATAATCATTTTTACTTATCTGATTGGCAAACAAATATACTTAAAATATTTAGTGTTAGGGAGTGAATTAAAGAAGTAAGTACCCTTATTCACTTTGTAAGGAATGTTGGTTCATTGGTACCATCTTGGGAGAGGAAAGGGAGAAACAATTTGGCAATATCGATCAAAATTTTAAACATGCACATTCTCTGACAAATCATTTCGCTTCCTAGTGATAATTTACTATTCAGAAATAATGCCACAAGTGCATGAAACTTTCTGAACAAAGATGCCCTTAATGTATGTATACACAAATACACACATATACCAACATATATACATAATATATATTAACGTACACATTCACACACAATAATTTTTCTGTGTTTCTATATTTATCAATAACAAAGAGAACAATAGCAACAAAAGATGAACTACCAATTGTTTTTCATCCTTCCCTTACCACGGACGTTGCCTGCCAAATGAAGTAAAGGAGACTATTTGTAGCAGTGAAAGGAAGCATTGTTTGAAATAGTAAAATGCTATTAAAAATCCATGTGTCAATGAGGCACTTAACAAATAACCATACATCATGCATCAAACAATATCATATTATAAAGCCATTAAAGAGAATGAATTAAATCTGTAAGTAGAGAAATGGAAAGATGCCAAGATATAGTATTAGATAGGGGTAAAAGTACCGTACGACACATGTGTCATAAAATCCCCTTTTGTTTAAAAAGGGGAAAAAATGAACCTTGAAGTATACCAAACTATATACAATGATTACTTTTTGGTAGACATCTACAAAGTCTTAAAAGTTCTTAAAACGATTCTGTAATATCTGAATTTTCCCAAAAACCATATTGCTTTGTAAGTAGAAATGAAAATCTGTATTAAAGTGGTCAAATTTAAACGACTTGCAACAATACAGGACAGACACCACTTTACAACACTTTTTTAAAGACCATCTAACAATAGGTATTCTTATTTGTTTTTAGTAGCAAAACTCTTTTTATTTCCCAAATAAAATCCTGATCAGAAGCCTATCCATAAAGCTGATAAAAGAAACCGAAGGTGACTGGGGGAAGTGGGCTCTGCATTCAGCCTCCCACTCTTTGACCTATGAGGAAACGTATCGTGTTCAAGGACTCCAGATAGTCAGAGGAATTTCGAAGCATTCAGCAAAAGTAAACACGGCGAGAGGTTCCGTCCAGCTGAAGGAGCTCAGCCACAGCACACGGTGCCGAGGCCGCAGCACAGTACTCACCATTTCTGCATCAATGGGAGAACCACAGCCATTACATCCAACGTGTACAACACCTAGCTCACCGATTCTGCCACCCCCGCTCATGTGGCTTCACCATAACAGCACACTCATTAGCAAATCCACATGTCCCCTCTTCAAACTAGATCATCCCTGTTTGCAAAGCCTAAAAGGATGTAAGTGGTTTGTCATGAGCTGGGCACATAAACGATGGCTACCTTCATTTTAAGACTTGAGTAAGCCTAGAGGAATAAGTTAAAGATTTAAAATACGAATGTGAAACGCCCCAGCACTGCTACAGCCTACACCACCCACTGACCCTTTGTACAGACGGTGGCCACCCTCAGGGTCCAGGCTTTGTCTCACCCTCCGGGCCGGGGCGGCCCTGTCTCGGCATCTTTGGTTGACCACTCTCTTACCTTGGACTTTGCGTGCCAAGTGAAGTGCAGAAAATTTGTCTCACTGGGTACTAACAGGTTAAAGGACAGAGCGTAGTGACTAATAAGGTCATTTCTCACATAATAAAGTTCTGCATCAAGACCTAGGAAAAAAAAATAGAGAAAAAAGAATTAAACACCTAAAATACTCTCAAGACATTAACCATCATCATTTGAAATACTAATGATAGAGTGAAAATAATACTGATGTACAAATGTACATCACAAATGTCTCCCACATGTGCTGGGAGACACTAGGAAGAACACTAGGTTTCATCAATACCAACAAAGATGAAGAAACTGGAGCTCAAAACAAGTAGTTATCCGGCTAAACATAGGTGTGCTGGAACCAGAACTCTGGTAGCCACCCCGTCCTCTGAGAGCCAATGCGACACTTCCTTTTGGACACCGTGCTTCTAAGAATAACACCTACAAATAAAAGCCCCTTTTGCCCACAAAATTGATGAATTATTAAATTCTTATTTCTAAGATCAGAGACAAGGCAAGATGTCTTCCATCAATTCCATTCAACCTTGTATGGGAGGTCCTGGCCAACGTATTAAGACAAAAAAGTATAAAGGCTATAAAGGATGAACTAAAACTCATTTTCAGAGATGATAGGATTATTTGTGTAGAAAACACTATGGACTCTAGTAAAATAAATTCCTGAATTTAGCAAAGTTTCAGAATACAAGGCCACTATTAAAAAAACAATTGTATTTCTATGTATTAGCAATAATTGGGACATAAAATTTAAAAATCGATACCATAACATTAAAAAATACCAGTACCTAGAAATAAATCTAAAAATATATAAGGCCTCTACAGTGAAAATTACCAAATACGGCTAAGAAAAATTAGAGATGACCTAAATAAGTGCAGAGAAACATTCTCTTAGATAAGCCTGAACATTAAGATGTCAAGTCTTTCAAATTGATCTATAGATTTAAAGTAATTCTAATCAAAATCCCAAAGATTTTTTTGAAGAAACAAATTATTTCTAAAATGAAATTTAAAAAACATTCCTGAACAAGAAAAAACAATGTTGGAAGACTCACATTACCTGATTTCACAAATGAAGAGCTAGTTATTAACACAGTGTGGTACTGACGTAAAGATAGACATACCTATGAACAGCATCCAAAAATAAACCCACAAATATAGGACCAATGAAATTTCAACAAAGGCACAAAGGCAGTTCTATTAAAAAGATGCTAAAGCAACTGGATAAAGAGATGGAGGAGAGGGAAATCTTGACCCCTATCTTACATATCACACAAAAACTGGACCTAAATGTAAAAGCTAAAACTATAAAGCTTCTAGAGGAAAACGTGAGTATCTTTACAACCTGGGGTAAGCAAATACTTCTTGGACGGGTCACATGAAACATGAAACAAAAGAGAAAAAAGTGATAAATTGGTTGTCACCACAATTTAAAACTTCTGTTCCTCAAAAGACATTAGGAAAATGAAATTCAAGTCACAAACTGGGAGAACATATTCACAACACATCTAAAAAAGAGACTTGTTCTTACTCATAAAAAAGAATGAAATCTTGCCATCTACAATACAACAATATGAATGGGTCAACCTAGAGGGTATTAAGTCAGACAGAGAAAGACAAATTACATGATTTCATTTATATGTGGAATCTAAAGAACAAAATAAACAAAACAGAAACAAACTCATAGATACAAAGAACATGTTGAGGATGCCAGATGGGAGTGGGGTTGGGAGGATGGGTAAAAAGGAGAAGCGATTAAGAAGTACAAATTGGTCATTTCAAAATAGTCGTGGGGGTGTAAAATACAGCATAAGGAACATAATGAATAATACTGTAATAACTATGTATAGTGTCAGATGGGCACTAGGTTTATCGGGGTGATCACATCATAAATCATGTAAATGTCTAATCACTATATTGTATACCTAAAACTAATATAATAATGTATGTCAACTATAATTGAAAACTAAAAAAATTATTAAAAAAAAGACTTGTTTCCAGAATAAAGATCTCCAACAAACCAAAAATAGAGACAATCCAATTAAATAAAATGGGCAAAAGATGTGAACATACATTTTGTAAGAACAATAAGTGTACGAAAAGGTACTCAACATCATTAGTCATCAGAGAAATACTAATTAAAACCACAATGAGATTCATTTCCATCCACAAGAAGGACTAAACGTTGGCAAGGATGTGGAGCAATTGCAATTCGCATCCGTTGCTGGGAGCGTAAAAAGTGCTCAACTACTTTAGAAAACTGGCAGTTTTTTATAAAGTTAAACATGCCACTACTCTATGACCCAGTAATTCCACTCCTAGGTAGTTATCCAGAAGAAATGAAAACACATGTCCACAAAAAAACTTGTATGAGAATGTTGACAGTACTTACTCAGAATAACCAAAAGGAAACAATACAAATGTCCATCAATAGACCAATTGTGGTATATTCATACAATGGAATACCAATGAGCAATGATGATAAACTAACTGTTGAGACTTTGTAACAAAAGGGATGGATCTCAAAGACTGTATGAGCGAAAGAAGCTATACACCAGAGTACAGACTATAGAATTCTATTTATATCAAGTTCTAGAACAGGCAAAACTAATTTATGCTGGTGGAAATCAGATCAGCTTGGTTGCTTGGGAAAGGGGTGGGAGGGAGACTGGTGACCTGAAATGCAAAGGGGCACTGGGGACTTCCTGGAATGATGGAAATGATCTCTTTCTAATTGGAGTAGTGCATGTATTTTCCAAAATTCAACCATCTATACACAGTTTAAACCTGCCCATTTCATTACATGTAAAGTTTACCTAAAATTTTTAAAAGGGGGGGGGAATGGGTAAACAACAGTTTTCCCCTCCTTGTTCTAAAAGCCTGAATACAGTGGTAAAACAAAAGGATCAAGACAAATGAGATCTGAGATCTAATACTACTGTCAGTTTAATGTCCACTGTGTTTTATACAGTATCTTTTTCTTCATTTTGGAAACTTTTACTATTTAAAAAATTTTAAAACGCTTGCATACCACAGAATGTTACTAGCACTAACATAAGTCTTATAAAGAAATAATCTTAACTTCCGAATTTAAAGTTTAAACATCTTTCACAGGGAAATAAAGAACCCTGGTCCTAATAAATAATAGTTATAATGTTATTACTGGTAATAACAATAGTATGCAAATATTTAAGTTTTCCCGACACAATTCAAAGCCTCAAGAAGATCTAGGCGTTCTGTAAATTCAGCTCCCTTCAAGCTAGATGAAAAAGAGCTGTACACAGAACAGAAATAAAGAACAAAAGGCGAGCACATCCTCCAGCCACACACACACTCATTTAATAATTTGTGGTTTAAGTCCTACTTGAAATTCTCTGAATTCTTACCTCCCATGAGACTGAGGGATACAGTCAATTCTTTGCCCAGCATCCTGGGGACATCTGTTCTCCCCAAACTGCTCAAGGTCTTTCCAGTCCTACCAACTCAAACTCTACACGGAAACCACGGTTCCTAACTAGAAAACATTCCCTTGGAACACACATGAGCAACTTCACAACCTTCTAATTGAAGGCTGGGCAAGGACTGGTGTCTGTAACTTTCTCAAGCTTTTAAAACCTATTTGGACTTCAACTTTTGCTGGCATGCTTATTACCTGGTCAGCCATCCATGACCCATTCTCTTCAATGACCCTTTTCTATACTGTCGTCCCCTAAGGCCCCGGTGACTTCCAAGGACCTCATCTTCTTGAAGCATAGCTGGCCCCATAGAGCACAAAGGGCCCATTCTTCCACCCTCGGGGGGCACTGCCCTGGATCCCTACGACCACTTCAGATGCCTGATTCCTTGAGTATCCTTATCAGAAGGCCCACTTCCGTTTAGGAACATGCCATCAAACTACGCCACCCTTTATTCTCCCCAGTATCTTAGCTACGTCATTCATTAAGGATTGTGGAAACAGTTTATAAAATTTCTATACATCCTTATCCGGTGACTTATTATGGCAGACTGCCAACGTCCTTGAGACCAACCCACACTCAACCTGTCCTTCAATATTCCTTTTATTCTTCAACAACTTTCACCCATACTAAAGCTATCCATTTCTACGGACAGTAGTAATATGTAAATTATTCCAAAATCTCAAACTGTAATATCTCAATAGCTAGCAGCTCCTCAGCTCCTTCCCTTTATTGTTATAACAGCTATTCTCGGGGCTCAGAGTATCTCCAGTGTCCATAATCCTCTTGTTTCTCCCACTCTTGTCTCATTTTCTTCTCACAGGCCTCAATCCCAATTACTTCAATTACTTACCAGTACCCTCGACTTTCTCCCCACAGCCTACGTGAGACAATGATACCCCACCGTGAAAACACCCAATCTTGAATTGACTTGACTCCCCTACTTCCTGGTGCTATAACTGAAGAAGGCTGCATAATCCTGGATGAAGCCATTGCCACAAATGAGAGTCACTACAAAACCGTAACGTCCATAATTAACAAATAAATTAATATTCATAAGCTGCTGACAGTTTGGAGCCCTGTGGCCCATATCTGTAAACACTTACTGACCACCAAAATAAACTGAAAATTTGAAATTCACTACCCTCTGAGGTACTGAAATTGTAATACAATCGTTAAACACAGTTGCTGTTTTCTGACTACAGATTTTGAAAACTTTTGTTTTGAAATGGACATTCTTTATTAACTAAGGTAGTGAATTCCTGGTTAAGAAGGGTTTGAATTTTTTTCAAATAAACCATGAAAATGAGATTCACCATTTTGCCAATCAAACGAGCAAGTACAGTCTGTTCTGTCATAAGACAGGTTCCTGTAACACCAATCAGCTTATAAATGGTTAGTAAATAAAATAACAAAGCCAGTATAACAGAATATGTCAGTTCACATTTGAATTTTCCCAGGCAAGGGGAACTGGGAAAGCAGGTAAAGAATTATAACTTTCAGTGGGAAAGGAAAAGAGTCCCACTCAGTTCAGCTACTCCCAGACAGGCACCCCCTCAGCCCTATTTTAAGAAAACTGAAAATGGGCCCCAGAAGCCAGGGCCCCCTCCTCAGAGGAGCACTACCAGCCTCTGCGTGGTTCCTGGATCACAGCAAGCTGCATTTCCTCTTGTGCCATCTCTATAAGCAGCCCCACTGGCTTAGAAAGCTACTTTTATCTGCACTATCTCAACACCATGCAAGCCAGCAATTTCCATCCTATGTTGTTTTAATGTCTTTAACTCTTCTCTGAGGCAGCCCCAGCTATTAAAAGTGGTTTGACTGGGCTGTCCAAGTCAGCTCACAAGGTACCAATTATGTTTTTGTTAGTACTTGGTTTGAAAATCACAGAGGTCTTGAGTGGTTTGCCCTTAACCTTGTTTTTCCCATAAGGCCTGTTATTTTTAGTGAATAGGCAATCTTGAAGGGTATTTCTTAAGAATGTATTTGATGCTGTAACAGAAACACTTATATTCTTAAATATAATACTGAATGTTAGGCAGGCTATGGCAAGCAAGCAATTTGTGAATATATATCAAAGGTTTATAAATATTTATACTCTTTGACTCAGTAATTCCACTTATGAAAATCCATTCTAGGGAAACCAAATACAGATACAAACTTTCAGGTGAAAAGATATTAATCAAAATATTTAAAAGTAAGGAAAAGAAACAATGTAAATGAATGACAACAGAACAGTGATTAATGAACTATAATGCATCCATAACAGAGAACAATAGTTTTCAATAACTTTTTATTTAAAAAAGAGGTGGTACCCTAAGCCAATACATCCCTTCAATCAAATCCCTTCTTGTTCATCTATGTGACACACTGAGCTTCCCCTCTGAAGATAGGTTTTAACTACCAAAAAACTCTGGAAAAAACTATGACGCCATGAACAGGAGTGTTACAAATAAATTTTAATGAACTAGGTTTTGCTTAGAATGTAACACTAAAAAACAGGCAAGACACAAACTGTATAATACAGCAAATTTTTAACAACGTCTGGCACCTATAATAGATCATCCATACAACAGGTGATAATAAATGTCCAATGAATTAAAGTTAAAAGTAAATGTGTACACACCGTGTGTGTGCTCTGTTTCTCAAAAAAGAAATACCAAAAAATATTAACAGTGGTTGATTATGAATAGTGGATTATGGGTTATTTTTATTACATGCTTTTATTTTTTTCTTCTCTTAAATTTTATATGAAAGCTAAGTTAAACTGGTCAAAAACATGTTTAAAGAAATATACATACAGCTATAGCAATTAACTAAAGAAAAATCCAATTACTGCCTAAAATAATCCATGTAAGAGTTACAGAAAACCTTTAAACAACAAAACTCAATTAAAAAGTCACATTGGTAAAGGTAAGATCTTTGACATATTAAGATTAACACTAGTAACTATAAATTATGTAATGACTAAAACATCTCCAACTTTTCCTTAAAATACCCAGATATACTGAAAGGTAAAATTTGGCAAAGCACTATGAACTGAAAAGAGAAGATCAAAGTTTGGCAAGAATTTCCACAATCAACACTGACAACAGGGCTGAAACAAGAAAATTCTTGGACTACCCATGCTCGCTATCTGAATGAGAATAGCATGGGAAAGAAAACCTAAATAAATAGAAAGACAGTCCATCTTCATGGCTTGGAAGACTTACCTATTATTAAGGTGTCGAGACTACCCAAAGGGATCTAGAAGTACTATCCCTATCAAAATTCTGTCTTTTTTGCAGCAATGGAAAAGCATGTTCTCTAATATGGAATTGAAAGTGGCCCCCAATAGCCAAACAATCTGGAAAAAGAACACAGTTGAAGGACTCACACTTCCCCATTTCAAAACTCACCACAAAGCCACAGAAACCGAAGTAGTGTAGTACCAACATAACTACAGAGATGTAGACCAAGGCCAGAAATAAACCTATTAATATTATTTCTAGCCAATTGATTTTTGGCAAGGGTGGTAAGACCATTTAATGGGGGAAATAGTAGTCTCTTCTACAAATGGTGCTGGGGGAAGTAGATATCCACAGGCAAAACAATGAAATTAGATGCCCATCTCACACTAAAAATAAAAACTAATCAAAATAGATTAACAATCTAAATATAAGACCTAAAACTACAAAACTCTCTTATCAGAAAACATAGGGGTAAATCTTCATGACCTTCGATTTGGCAATGGATTCTTAGATATGGCATTAAACGCATAAGCAACAGAAATAGTTAAATTGAACTTCATAAAAACTGCATCAAAAGACATTATCAAGAAGGCGAAGACAACCTACAGAATGGAGAAAACTATTTGCAAAGTATGTATCTGATAAAGAACCATTCACAATGTATAAAGAACTCTTACAACTTAACAAAAGAAAACACGATTAAAAAACGGGCAAAGAGACTTAGGCAGATTTTTTTTCAAAAAACATATACAAACAGCAAACACATGAATACATGCTCAACGTCATTAGAGAAATGCCACATTGAGGTATCACTTCATACCCACTAGGATGGCTTTAATAAAATAATAAAATTTTAACAAAACAAAACAAAATAGAAAGTGTAAGCGAGGATGTAGAGAAAGTAAAACTTTTGTATACTGTTGGTAGCAATGCAAAATGATTCAGTCACTGTGAAAAACACTTTGGTGGTTCCTCAAAAAGTTGAACATAGAATTACCATATGACCCATAATTCCATTCCTAGGTACATACCCAAAATTGAAAACAGGTCCTCAATCAAGTACACATACACGCATATTAATGGAAGCGTTATTCATAATTGTAAAAATGTGGAACTAGCCCTATTGCCCATCCCAGATGAATGGATAAACAAATTGTGGTCTATCCACAGAATGGAACATTATTCAGCCATAGACAGGAATGAAGTACTGATACGTGATTCAGTGTGGATGAACCTCCAAAGCCTTATGCTAAATAAAAGAAGCCAGGCACAAAAGGTCTCCTATTGTATGACTCCATGTATACGCAATATCCAGAACAGGTAAATCCATAGAGGTAGAATGCAAACTGGTGGTTGCCAGGGGGAGAGAAGGATGAGAAGAAAGTGCATAATGGGCAAGTCTTACTTTAGAGCCATGAAAATGTTTTGGAACTAGACAAAGGTGGCAGTTGTACAACAAAGTGTATATACTAAATGTTACTGAACTGTTCACTTTAAAATGGTTAATTTTATGTTATGTGAATTTTACTTCAACAAATTATGATTTTAAAAAAAAGAAAGAAAGAAAAAGAGCTGTTCCTTGCCCCATAAATGGGGGAGTGTAGTAAAACTTGTTTCCAGTGACTAGAAAGGATTATGGGGAAATTATCACCAGAGTAAATGAGGTTTCAGTTAAACTGAAAAGATAAAGCAGCACTGTGAAGAGTCAGAGGAGACCTCAATACAGCACTGGAGCCCCACAGGACAAAAGTGAAAGGGCCAGCAGGCAACAGGACGGGGCAGGGGAAGCCGAGTGGGGGAGGCTGGAAAGGGGCTCTGCTGGAAGGCAGGCAGGAACAAGAATGGACAGCCACGAACCGAAGAGGTAGCATTTTGTTATCAGAATGCACAGAACTTTTCTCTTCTAGCCTAGGATGAAAAACACTTCAGTTGTTCAATTCCCATTATCAGGCTTAAATTTCTCACTGCCAATTCAGCAAAGCAGGAATTTTCTTCTCTTATTAGAAAACACGTTTGTTCATAATTTTAAAGAACCCAAAGTCCAAGCTGAAAAACCAAAATTATTCCTACAAAACGCTCAACACCCATCAAGAAAAATTCTTTTTACCCTAGACAATCTTAAGTTCAAACTTAATTCAGGCCTGTGTTCTACATGACCTGGACTGTCTACCTCAAGTTCAGATAATGCAATAGTTCAAAAACTTTTCCAAATGATTTTAACAGTTAACTACTGGTTTCCCAAAGCTACAATGGTTGATTAGTGTCAGTGAGCAAATATATCCCTTTACAAAAAGAGCCACCTTTACCGGCACTTAACAAAATACATTCCAGGAAGTTGTTTACATGTCTGCCTTCCCCACTACCTTGCACACCTCACCAGCAGAGCGGGGGGCTTAGTACTGGTAGCTATTCGAATGTTAGATGCATGAACGCTGGCTGTTGATAAAAATCAACTACATCAAAGATGGATTTTGATGAACTGGATGAAATGATATTTTTTTAAAAAAAAATCAAATCAGTTAAGGCAAGAAAATAAAAGTGATGTCATGGAAAGAGAACTAAAGCAGAGTTTTTACTAATAAGTGGCTGAGTGACCTTTGGCAATCAATTATTTAACCACCTTCTCCAGGCATCAATTTTCTCAACTATAAAACAAGGGAGGGAAACCAGATGATGTGACAGTCCGTCCTCGGCCACAACCTTCTCTTTTCCTATGATGTCATTCACGGCTCCCAAAAGTCAGCCAAATCTCTATTATTCAATGATTACCATCCACAGCTTCCAAATGCTACTCAAGCTTATATAAAAAATGCATTTAGTCAAGATAATCTTCCAGGATCTGAGGACAGTGTAGTATATGAGCCAGAGAAAAAAAGCCAAAATCACTTACTATGTAGAAAACCATTAAATGCTCTATATTTTAATCAACGATAAAAGAAAATACAGAGTTCTGATTTCAAATTTTCCTAGTTTATGGAAGCTAACAAGCTGAAGTAGATATAAGAATCAGTCCAGCAGAATCTAATAAATCTAGCTACAGTCAAATTATACCTAGAAAATTAACTGAGACTGAATATTTAACGACATCATCAGACAAGGAATTTACAAATGTCAGACTGTAGGAAAGGGGCATTTCTTCATAATTAAAAAAGGAAAAGCACATAAATCTTCTTTAAACAATAATCTTGCCGATTAAATAAGATTTTTCATGTAATCCTCTGTTCATTCCGCACTTTCCTATTTTTCTCATGTCTTGGTAGATCTGGGTTGAAGTGTTTATATGTACAGAGAGAGAGTATAAAAAGCATTGAGTTTTTCAGAGAAAGAAGACACGTGTGACGGGCAACAGAAGACAATGTGAGTATGCCGCCCTCTTCCACCCCTTTCTCCAGGATGCCTCCACTTCTCCCACCTAAGACTGGCCTCCTCAAAGGAAAGGCAAGCGGGCCCATCTTTTTCGTCCCTGAGAGGTGACCAGGGAGTCAGCTTCAAGGAAGGGAACCTCCTGAACCTCCCAAGGGACAGCCGGGCATCCGTAGTCACTGAGCGCCTTTCCTCATGTTGCCATTCAGAAAAAGTACATGCTATGTGGTCAAAATCATAGCTCACTTAAAAACAGTCCACTGGAGCGGCTATCAGTTACCACTGCTTTAACAAACCAAGAACCAGGGTGCAAAAATCCACTTACTAGGCATCTCCCCACCACTATCCTGCAGAGACTGCATTTCAGATAAGAGCAGCTTGCACTGCAATCCATGATCCCTGAAAAGGGAAGCCCAGAGCTAACCACCACAAATGCTGCGCTCAGGTTTGCCTCTCTAGTACCTGTGATGATGTCACCTCTGGGAGAAATTGTGTGAAGTCAAAGGAAGAGTATGGTCACCTTTGATTTCAAATGCATGATTCAGATGAAAATACTGTCATCTAAACAAAATCCATAAATGAATTCCCCCAAAGACGTGATGTGGACCACAACTGAGAGATGTTAAAGGGGATTCCCAAATCCTATCCAAGGATAATAAGGAACAAAAACATATCCCATAATTTCCAGTGCTACAGCATAAAATAAGAAGTATGCCGTTCGATAGTGCCAGAATGTTCCAGTATCTGGTAAAAAGGTACTCTGGAAAATCATCTGTCATTGGCCCTGCCCTATTTCCAGAAGAAAATGATCTGACCAGCTCATACAAGCATCGCAGGCTCGGCCCTATCAGAGAGAGGGGGTCATTTACTCCTAGTTTGACAGTCATCATTCAACTTCTCTCCTAGCCAACTCCTAACAGGAACATGTTCTCCATCTCAGTCAGCAGTGGAGGCTGCTGGTAACTTAGAGGTGGCTGTTCTGTCCAGGGTCTCAAAGCACAAGGGGAAACTCACACACATCACTCCCCCTGCCAGCAGCAGGAAGCACTGCGAAGTGCTACCTGGGAGTCCAGTTCCAAAGCTACCTGGATTCTTTTCTCAGGCAAGTCACTTAGCGCTTTACCAGAATTTAGTTGCTTGAAGGCAAGGATTTTTACGTGTTCTTCACCGAAATATGTCCCAGGCCCCTATAACATGGCCTAGTATACACTCAAATAATTGTTCCGTGAGTGAGTGATATATGTTGCTAGTGAAGGCAATCAATCAACCATGTTGTATCAAAATGAACTCTCTTTCTAACATTCTACGATTTGGGTATTCATCCAAAAACATCCCCGACCAATAACTAAAATAAATTGTTTTGAGGATTATGTAGCATTTTCATATACATGACAGCAATTGCAATAACAGACATCCTGTTGTTGGTTGAAAAGCATCTCATCTTATATATAAGGAAATCAACACTCAGAAACATTGATTACTTGCCTACCCACGTATAGCAGAAGGAAGAGATGGAATTAAAACTCAGTATGCAGACTCCAAGTCCAATATTGTCCCACACCATGATATATGTGTACCCATCCATATTTGTGTACATGTACAAGCACACACACACAAAACTTAGAACTTTTTCTTTAAATTGGACTAAATTCTCTCCTTTAACAAATAATTTAAGGAGTTAAACAATTTCTGAAAAGATGCAAACAAAAAGATAATCCTTGGCCATTTCTCCTTCTGGACAAGACAGAATTAACAGGACAAGATTAACCCTCTCATCTGAAATAACAACAACAACAACAACAACAACAACAAAAGACAGACAAAATATATGAGTTCAGAAAGACAAAGACAGGCAGAGTATGCAGGACAAAGACCCAGAGAGTAGAAAGCTGCAGAGTGAATTTCCAAGATCTCCAGTGTTCATCTGAGTACTGCTCCGAGCAAGGACAGGAAAGGACAAAAGGTAACCGTGTCCAGCACCTACATAGGATCTGGAATATCACCTATTCCCACCAGCCAGACTGAAAAAACCTCATGGTTCACAGGTCACTGGAGAAAGTACACAGAACGGTCTTGACTTAGCCGTGGGGAATAATTAGCCCTACAGTGAGAACTGCGCCTGTCCTAGCTAACAAGTCTTAAAAGCAAGACCTGAAAGGATCAAACTGTTTCCAAGTAACTTAACTGAGTCCCAGAACAAAAGCCAAGAGTGTTTATCCAGCACACAGTAGGGAAAATTCACAATGCCTGCCATCCAGTCAAAAATTACCTGGCATGCAAGATATGGATGGATGGATGGATGGATAGGTAGAGAAAAATAGAGAGACAGAGATAGATATATAGATATATACCGTGTTTCCCCAAAAACAAGAATAAGCCCCAGTTAAGATCGTTAGCCAGACATGCATTTAGTACGTTATGACAATGTTCCAGAAGAAGAGGACATGACTGTATTTGAAAAAATGTAGATTGTTGTACATGAAAAAATAAGACAGTCCCTGAAAATACACCCTAATGTGTCTTTTGGAGCAAAAATTAATATAAGACCCGGTCTACTTTCAGGGAAATATGGTGTAAGACCCGGTCTTACTTTAGGGGAAACACGGTAGATAGATACATATCGTGTTTCCCCGAAAATAAGACCTAGCTGGACAATCAGCTCTAATGCGTCTTTTGGAGCAAAAATTAATATAAGACCCGATCTTATTCTACTATAATATAAGACTGGGTATAATATAAGACTGGATCTAATATAACATAATACCAGGTCTTATATTAATTTTTGCTCCAAAAGATGAATTAGAGCTGACTGTCCGGCTAGGTCTTATTTTCAGGGAAACACGGTGTGTGTGTGTGTATATATACATATATAGAGAGGGGGGGGGGAGACAGAGAGGGGGGGAGAGAGAGAGAGAGAGAGAAATAGACAGGTGGATGATACATAGCTACATAGATTGAAACCAACCTGAAACTAGCATGGATGTTAGGATTAGCAGACAAGAACAATGAAACAACTTAAAACAACTATTATAACTGTAACCTGTATGACCAAAAATTAAATAGAGACATGAAAGATATAAAAAGTCCCAAATCAAATTTATGAGATATATGAGATACACGAGATGAGAAAATACACTGGACAGAACTGACAGCAGGTTAGGCATTTCAGATGAAAAGATTAGAAATTCTATTTCCCAGCTTTTCACTATTGGAAAAGGCTTTTGCCAGAATCTCTCTTGACTACTTCACACATCCTTTCACTGTAGGGTGGACCAAGTCTCCTGAGAGACCACTACGTGCCAAGCCACGAGGTGGCCTTGATGCAGTGGGGGAAAGCAGAATGTGGTGGGTATAGTGGTACAGGTTTGTCTGAGAGCAGAGCTATGGAAGCCAAGATGGGGAGTACCTTACCCTGAAAGGGGAGTTTAAGGGTCAGAGACTTGGGAAAATGAGGCAACTTCAATGAAAATAAGCTATTAAAAACAAATTTATTTATAAATTCAGTTCACTTGCCCTTTTGGATAATAACCTAGCAGACAACGGGAAATGATCAAGAGAATGATGACTCCAGTAAAGTACAAGATAGTGAACACAAACTAAAAGTGACACATTTATTTATTCATTCACCAAACTTTTACTGAACATCTACTACATGCCAGGTACTGTTTTAGGTGCAGGGGATATAGAGTAGAACATTAAAAAGGGACTCTACTCAAAGAGAAGAAACTTTCCTATTCAAGGAGATAGAAATAACAAAAGTATAAGGTGCTTAAAATAAAACAGGGTGATAGAATAGAGTGACACTGGGGACCAATCCTAAAGAGGCACGGCTCTCTGAAGAAGTGGCATTTGAAGCTGAGATTTAGAAGGCTCTGGACGTACAAAGATCTGGGAAAAGCACATGAGGCAGAGCAATCATCTAATGCAGACCCGAAAGTGAGAAAGAGCTTGGCTCCAGAGGAACTAAACACATGGTATGGCGGGGCACAGGGGTAAGACAGGAAACTGGTGGCAGGCAAGAGTCTCTGTATAAATATTCATTTATAAATCAGGAAGATCTGAACAGCTTTGATATTTGATATTTACAAATTACTGTTAATTTCTTAGGTGTGATAATGGTTATTATAAATTTTTAAAGAGTCCTTATCTTTTAGAGATACATACTTAAAAGTTTTCCAAAATTGTATGTCTGCATTTGCTTCAAAATATGGTATTTATAAATATGAATATCCCCTCCACAGGGGAGGGGATTTTTTAGGATAGTAAAACTATTTTGTAGGATACATGACACTATGCATTTGTCAAAACCCATATAACAGAGTGAACTTTAATGTACACAAAATTTAAAAAATTTTTTAGGTCAGGAAATCCCAGGATGAAATACAGAATGTAACAGATGTCCCCTTCCAAAACCAGCTTTTGTGGAACTCAGATGTACCCATAAGCTTTCCTCAGGGTTCCCTGCAAAGCCCCCGAAGCCTAAGAATCCCTGGCACAGTATATAGAACTTAACTGGTGTGGGTATCTATGCCTTTGTCTAGCAAAAGGCCCTAGGGGTTTTGCAAAAAAAAGGTTGAGAACCACTGACATTTCTCTTGCTGGCAACTTCCTAGCTAAAAACTGCATTGCTATTACTCTTAAACCTAACGGTAATATCTCACTGCGACCATTTGGATTCCCTGCAAGGACATTACTACACAGCCACTACCACAAGCAAGTAATAAATACCACCAGCGAATTTTACAACTCTGAAAGATTCAAAGTTGTGACAGGTACCAAAAAGGAATAAAAAAGGGAAAGGTGGAAAATTATGTCTAAGTTTCCTTTACAATAATATCTTTTTACAATACCATATTGCATTTCATCTAAAGCGCACCATTATTTTTTGTGCCACTAAGAAAGAAAAACAAGGTGTCAATTGTCGGCCGACAACCCACTGATTGTAAAATGGTTCTAATTTCAGAGATGTTCAAATGTGGGAAAAAACTATACATCTTCTAATCAGTGAAACACGGCCTTCAAAGGCTCACTAGCTCAGGCTCATCTCAGACGTCCTAAACACATTGCTCAGGGTCGGTCTAGGAATCTATTTCGTTTATGCCCTTCAGATGATTCGGACTTTATCTAAAGATAAGTAAACTGCTAACCTTCAGAAGCAGCACAGTAGGGAAAGCACGCACTCTGGAGTCACATAGCCCCAGACGTGTCTGTGACCTCCAGCAAATTCTGTCATTTCCCAAAGCCTCAGCTTTGTCTGTAAAAAAAATGTCAATGCCATCTACTTCCTATGGTTGATAAGAGAGAACACATATGAAGTACTTGTACTAAAACACATGTATTTATATAAGAACATATTTATTTATAGGACATATTTCTCTTAGAAACAAGAATGAGACCTACGGAAGTAGTTTTCAGAAACATTCCACCACTCAGCCCTGTCACTGGCTAGGCACAGGTAACAGAACCTTCAGTGCCAAGTGTCTGTCACGTACCGCAGCCATACACGTGCGTTTGTTTGGGCACGTCACATTTTAAGAGGTCCTACACAAATGAAAGCTGTTAAATAACATTTTGATTACAAATATTATACTTGATTTACATCAACAAGGATAACACACAAAAAGCATACTTCTAAGTGTGATACAATTTCAGAGTAGCTAATGGCTCTGTTTCATGCCCAAGTTTTTGTTTTGTTTCCTTTTGCTTTAGTATGAACAGCTGGCAAGTTTTTTTCAGAACACTGGCATAACTGCATTAAATCCCCAAAAGTAATGTTGTGGAACTTCTCAATTTAGGGTCCTCAAAAAAATACCTACATGTTTTCATTTGTTTCTAAAGTGACCCTTAAAATCCAAACAGTATTTTAGGCAGCACCTTCAGAACTGACGAGTCCCCTCAGGATGTGACTCACAGGGGACAGGTTTAGCTATAATTGGATAGAGTTCTCCCACATGTGTAGCATGAAGAAGAAGAAAAAACTGAAAAGCCACAATTGCACAATGTCCCAGCCTTGCTCTCCCAATGAAGAACACATGGATTCCAACTGATGCTGCGTCACGGCCACCAACCCCACCCAGAAGGCCCAGGGTTAGGAGTCTGCTGCAGAGTGCAAACCCACCTCCACCAGCACCCCACCTCCTCAGGGCCTGGACAAGGGCAGGTTACGCCAAACACATCTGCAGAGAGGACACCCTCAGAGTCCTCCCCCACCAAGCACTTGGCCTGAGGTTTAAGAGGAAAAAGAGATGCTGGAAGCAGAGGAACACATGGCTCATCTCATTTTTCTTTCCCTCAACCACTTCCCAAAAGAAAGAGTCCTTTGGTTCAGCTGCCCAAATCTGAAACCCTCCCTTTTCTTTAACCCTCAGGTCTCCACTGAATCTCCAAACTCCCTGCAAATTCCTCACAAATCCATCCCAGCCCTTCAACTGCCCTCGCTGATCCCTCGTATCACAAAGCTGACTCTGTCCCATTTCCCAGATCCTGCTTTTCTGTCTTCAAGCTGCCCTGCTCACTGGGGTCAAAGCTAGCTTTTCCATACGTCCGTCCTAACTGTCCCACTCTCCTGTTCTAAATTCTTCAACAACTCCTCAGTACTCGTAAGATATAAGTTCCTAATCCAATCTCAACCTACTTCCCAGCTTTATCTTCTACCACGCTCTGGCTCTGCCAATTTTTCTCAGCCACATTAGACTTTTCCTACTCCTTGATTTCACACACATCTGCTTCCATAGAACTGCGGCTTTGTTCATGCTATTTTCTCTGCCTGACATGAAATGTTTGTTTCTCTTCTCTGCCTATCAAACTCATCCTTCAAGATGAGGCTCAAATGTCTCCTCTTTCCTGGAACATCTTTCTTAAACGCTCTAAGCCTTTCTCCTGCCCACCCCCCAGCCCCCATAGCCAACAGTCATCACTCTAACAATAACTTATACCAATCAGCAGTGTAACTCTTATCTCAGTGTCATAGTCATGGATATAACATAACAGTCTCCCCTACAAAATTCTCAGTTCCTTAAGAAAAGGAATTTAATAATTTTGAACTGACATTTTCTACGACAATATATGGTACTTGGTTGGTCTTCAAAATGTTTTACTTGATCGATTTGGGGAGCAATGATCCCACCTAGGACTGACCTGATTTTAATAAGATGTGAGCAGTGTTTCAGTCTTCCGGGGGCATTTATTTTAAGAGAGAAGCAAGTTACCCAAAGTGAATTTCTAACTGGTGAGAGGCAGTCTATTCTCAGGAGTCCCTCTGACACCTACAGATTCCCTATCACCGCCACCACTGCGGCCACGACCAGTTTATACCATCGCCCCCACTCGCCAGCATTTTATTCCCAAACCCATAGCACTTCCCCAGCCACAATATCACAATATCACAATACCACTTAAGCTCTGGACTTAAGGAATTCAGTACTATCAGAATTATCAATTAGAGAACACGGGAGGATGCATAATGGTCCAGTCCACAAGCAAGCACCAGTGGCAGGCTTGCAGCCCCTACTCCTTGTGTATTTCGATTAATTGCAGCTCCTCCGGCCCTGACAGAGGCAGCATGAATTCCAGACTCAGGCGGGACTGAGTCAAGGCCTGATGCTCTCCTCACCACCAAAGGGATCCAAATCAGAGTCCTCACCAGGAAAATGAGAAAATGGATGCCCAAAATGCAGCTTGTTAAGAAAAGTAAATGAGAGCAATGAAACAGGGCCTGGGGACACAGGAATGCCACCGAGATGAAAAGCTCCCGAAGCTTTTGGAGCCTCTGTACGGATGGGCTTCCGTAAGGACTGTATGCCCCACTACCAAGGAACTGGGCTGGTTACGTACCTATTTCAAGCCAGTTTCTTCGTCTATAAAATGGAAGTAAGAGTACATACCTAACACATGGATCACCTTTCCTTTGTGCCTGACACAGGCAAAAGATTGTCACATGTCAGCAAAAGTGTCACCTAGTACTTCACATACCACTACTACTCTAACTTTACAAAAAAACTGCCAAATCCCACCAGCTCTTCAATAGTCAAAGCCCCATCCTAACTGACATTTACACATTGTGAAATGACCACTAGACTTTATCCCCATTTCCTCCCAAAACGCCTCTAAAATGATAGCAATGAAATCTCAAAGACATTAAACCACAAAGACAAACAGAAAGAGAAAGAAGACAACAACACATCACACATTGAAACAAATTTCTGCAAGACGGGAAGTAGTCAAAGGAGTGGTCACTGCTCCTCAGAATTCCTGAGGGGTTGAGCCCTGGAGCCACCAAGGGCCACCAAAGGCCAGCCTGAAGCTCAGGCCTGACAAAGGGGGAGCTTCTGAAAGGGATATTCAAACCAGTTGGGTCCCCAAGTCCAGCACGCGACTCAAAGTTTTTCCCGAAGAAAGTGAACCACAGAGGCAGGAGAACTATAAACAGAACTCAAAATCTACAGCCTGAAAGGTGGCACTCTCCATCCCTCCCAATGAAATAACTCAAACTCAGGCAGCTGGTGTTTCACCAAGAACAGAAGAGGCAGGAGATGGGAGGTGTCTTCTCTGCAGACACTGACTAGTTTCAAAGATGTGAAAGTGCTGGTATGTGGGGTAGACTCCCAATGAAAAGCCCACCTGCACCCGAAAGGTACTCACTAGACCACCAGCACACACACACACACATGCGCTCTCTCCCCTAATCAACTTTTCAGCATCTTGCACTTAATTACAGACGGCCACGGATCACCAGATATTTGTGATACAAACAAACATAAAAGAACCCTGAAATTAATAGGCATCCTGGAGGAAGCAGAATATTAAAAATATATTAAACATGTAAAAAAAAATTAAATACAACATAGACACACACCTCGAAGATAAAACATCCATAAAATAAAACTAAAATGTTTTAAATAAAAGCATGGAAGACAAAATTAAGAAAATCTCGGGGCAGTCGGATGGCTCCGCTGGTTAGAGCAGGAGCTCTCAACAACAAGCAGAGCTCGTTGTTACAAGGTTGACAGTTCAATTCCCCCATGGGATTGTGTTGCACCCCCTGCAACGAAAGACTGAAAACAGCAACTAAACTTGGAGCTGAGCTGCACCCTCCACAACTAGATTGAAGGACAACAACTTGGAGCTGATGGGCCCTGGAGAAACACACTGTTCCCCAATATTCCCCAGTAAAAATTAAAAAAAAAAGAAATTCTCCCCATCTTCCTACCTCCAAATACAAAGACATACACGAGAGGCAACATAAGAAAATCTGAAGGTCAATTCCAGGAGATTCAATAACCAAACAACAGACATCTCCGAAAGAAAAAATAAGGGGTAGAAAATTATCAAAGAAGTAACAGACATTTTTGAAAACTGAAGGATATGAGCCCTACATTGAAAGGGCCCACTAAGCAAGACGGATGACGGACAGACAGAAGGAAGGACCCACAAGAAAAACAATCCTACAGATTAGAATAAAGATGGAAGATTCTGGAGGAGCAAGTCTCTAAAGAGGAAACCAAGTGGAACTGATTTATGATTTGATGTATTACCTGGAAAAATATCAAAAGGCATTTAACATATTTCTTGGAGTATTTGAGGGAATGTACCCTAGATACATAAAAAAAAAAAAAAGAAACAAAAAACTTTAAAGGCAATTATTTGCTCTAAGAAAATAGGAAAAGAAAACGTAATCATGGGTCACGATTTAACTCAGAAGCGAGCAATAAATATATACATAATAATGTAAATACTGACTGCTGGTTTTACCAAAAATGTTATGTAACTATACTGGGGATTTAGGGGAGAGATGCGGGCAAGCAAGTACTCAGGTATAATACTAGGAAGTCAAATGCTTATTCTACATTGATTTAGAAATATGAAAGTGAAAAACAAGAAAAAAAGAAAACAAACAGAACTAGTTTAAGATAGTAGCTTCCACTGGAGAGTAGGGCCTGGAAGATAAAAAGGCCAAAGACAGGAGACTGCTGTTTTTCACTTTAAGCCTTTTAGTACCATTTGTTTTCTAATAAATTACGTGCACGTATTCATTGCATTAAAACAACTTATTCTCATATCAAGGGCAATTAGTTCAATTTATAAAGTTGTCACTATCGACTTCATTTATAAGTTTCTTACTTGGAATTCCAAACTCATTGTCTTAGAAATATTATAAAATGATGGTTAGTTTCCCAAGTCAGCTTTCAGAAAGCATTTAACCCATAAGAATACAAAAATATGGTACAAAGTATTATTTCAAGTAGTTTTAAACACCATAAGAGTTTCTGTGGGAAACTGCGTTCTGAGAACTCAGGACGCCTGGTATACACCTCAGCCCTACACACCTGCTCTTCCCCACACAGAGGTGGCCAAGGAATACTTTAAAGGTAGAAGGTACCAGGGAGATGTGAGGGGATGGAAGGAGAGGACCAGGGTCTGGCAGGATGGAGAGTGGAGAGACCTACAGTCACAGGTCAATTCTATTTGCATTAGAGAAAACAGTGCTGGAGGTTCCTCTTGCCCCAGAGATGTCCAAGGTTGATCAGTGAGGCAATCCTCTCTCCCTGCTCCCAACATCCCATTCCTGGGCATACACTGGATGTTCATCAATCAGGTAACACATATATCATTTCAAGTATTAATCAGCAATTGTTATTTTTCCACCGGGCCATTATCAAACTGCTATAGTATAAACAATACCTTCATTTCATTCAAGAAAACTTTGTGGCTTATTTCAACATTGTTTGATTTAAAAAAAAAAAGGATAAATTATGTGACCTTGAGCAAGTTACTTAAAGCCTTACTTCCCTCATCTCTAAAATGGGAATGATGATTCTTACCTCACTGAGTCACAAGAAAATTAGAGGAAATGATGTTTATAAAACATGTAGGGGCAGGTATAGGGCAGGCACTCAATCAATGTCAGCCTGTGGTTGTCTTGTCCCCTACCCCCACCAGATTGGTTTGTTACATGTAAACAAAGTCACAAGTTATATACTCTTTTAACCAAAAAAAATTTACAAAACCACGCATAATGCATGAATACTTTTTGAAAATTAATGTGATATCAGTCGATTTATAAGCCTTCAGTATTTTTCCTAAACCTTAGTCTTATGTGCCAAGTACTAACCCAATTTGCAGTTTTAATTCAGCTAAACTAAATTCAGCTGATTCAGCTAGACTAAAAGGGATTAGGAATGGCAGGACATTATAAAAACATAGCATTCTTCTCTGGTTAAGGACTACAAACCCATATATGTAACATGTCTAAAGAGTCTGCTAAAAGCAATTCCATTTCAACAATTGAGACCACCTCAACAGACCTCAAGAAAGTCTTAAAACTTTTAAAAAAATAAAACTGACCGATAATGGATCTTAAAGAGAATACTTTTTCCCCTCAAAGACTCAGATGCACCACAAATCTCAGATGAAATAAAGGGATATTAATACACAAAAGAAAGTAAATGCCTAGGTATCTGCAACTACTGAAGACTTACCGTTTGGGGCCATTTCTATCAGACCTTCCTCCACGGTCATTTCCAGAATCTACAAAGTCCCAACAGGAGGACACCATTATTTTTCAAATGAATTCTCCAAACGACAAAGCTACTTAAGGAGAACAGAACTGATCCATAGCCAAGTTCTCTTTTCCCTACAAGGTATTCAAAATAGACGAGTGGCCTAGGAATACAGGATCAGTCCAAGCTCCAACACATCCCAGACCAGAACCAAAAAGGTGCTGAAAAAGCTAAAAGGTTCTGCTACCTGGAGATTCCTCACTGTTGAAAAGTATGCTATCGGTCGCAAGATTTGGAGACTTGCCGCGAACATGTCGTGCCCTTATAACCTCTCTCTCATTTAAAAAGTAAAAGAAAGCAGGATGACCAGAAAGTATGAGCTCAGTAGCGTGGCCTCTACTGTGGCATCCAAACCACCGCCAGGGATTTGCAGGTTTAGTCCACAGAAAAGAAAAGGGCGATTTCCAGGCATCCAAAATTCCGGGCCCTGGAGCGGCACGCATAAGAAGGGTCAAAGAAAGTTGGTGTGGCAGGGAAGAAAAGTTGTAAGGTCGCGGGACTCTAGGGTGCAGGGTGAAGGGCTGAAGAGGCTATATGGAGGATGGACGAGGGTGGATCCCGGTCTTTCGCAGCGGCCGAGGGGTCCCCCGGGCAGCGAGCGCGTCTGGGGGGAAGCCAGAGGGCTGACCACGGGCGGGGGCCGGGCAGGGACCACACCTCCCGGCCAGCACAGCAGGCAGAGGCCGGGCCCGTAGACGACCTCGGGCGCTGGGACGGGATGGGGAGCGCCGGGGGCCGGGGAGGGGACCGGCCCACGGTCCACAGCGCGCTGACTGGGCCGCCGGCGGCCGGAAGCAGCCGGGGCCCGGCCCGACCTGCCCGCCCCGGCGCAGACGGCCCCACTCACCGATGAGCCGGCGCACCTCGTCCTCGCTCAGGTAGAGGCTCACGCTGGGCCCCGCGGCCACTGGCGGCAGCGCCGGGGGCCGCGGGGCCGGGACAGCAGCGGCGCCAGGCGCGGGCAGCAGCGGCAGCAGCGCGAACAGGAGCAGCAGCGGCGGCGGCGGGGCCCTCAGGCCGCGGGCCCCCGGGAGGCGGCCCCGGCGCGGCGGCCCCAACCGCGCCGTCCCGCGCATGGCCACCGCCGCCGCCGCCTGGAAGAAGCGTTGGCGGCCCGCCGCGCCGCCGCCGCCGCCCACCCCCGGCCCCGAGCCCCTCACAGCCCCGAGCCGGGGGCGGCCCCCCAGCTCATTGCGCCGCCGGCCCGTGGCAGCCGGCCGCCGCTTCAGACCGCCGGAGCGCGCCGCCGCCGCCGCCTCGGCAGCATCGTCCCCTGCTGGGGGCTGGCCGTGGAGGCGCGCCCGTGCGCGCCGCCGCCGCCCCAGGAACGCGCACGCACGCATCGCCGGCTCGGTGCGGGCAGGGGCTGGGCGGAGAGCGCTTTGATTTTAAAGTGCAGCCGCCGGCGAAGGGCTCTCTGGTCACCCTCTAAAGGAGCACGCCCCCGCCTCACGTTGTCACCAGCCTGCTGTTTGCTTCTCTATTGTCTGTAACACCCCAATCCGGCGGAGAATGCGGGCAGGCAGGCCCGCTCCGCTCCTGCAGCCCAGTGGGCTCCCCAGATCCTGGGAAATGCCGCACTGGCTGCGAAAGAGAAACTTGCTTTCTTGTTTACTTAGAAAATGGAGAAAAATAGCAATCACCTTTTATCCCACCATCGGAGGTCAACATTAAGATTTCTCTGTTTGTTCTCATGCATATATACTCTTCATTTATTCTCTAAAAAGATCTTACTCAGCAAACTTTAGTAACCTATTGTTACACGTTACACACTTTTTTTTTGCAATCGTTCTGTGTCCCTATTATCAACCTGCATCTGGAATTGTTAGCCTGTGGTTTTGTCAGGCTTTGGCAACCCCCCCCCTTCTAAAATGTAACACTGAGTGCAAAAGTGTGTCTGTGCCTCTGACTGTGTTTGTATCTGTGTACATCTGTCTATGTGTGCTGTGTGTATGCTTGAGCACACACAGAGAAGTGGCATGTACATATCATCATTTGTCCTAGGGAGTCCCTTTCCCCCAAAGAGATTAAGAATCATGGATATTCCTAAATTATAGAAATGTCTAACCACTATACTGTACAACTGAAATTAATGTAATATTGAATGTCAACTGTAATTGGAAAAAAATTAATTAAAAAAAAGAATCATGGAAACACCTCATCTTTTCTAAAGGCAGCTCAGCGAGGTCATGAGTATACCCTCGGGCCTCCTGACTTGTTTATGTGAGCCACCCACCACCATCACAGTCAATTTTACTCCAGGTGCCCCCTCTCTCTGTGAGACTTCCAAGGGTTCCTGTCTGACCCAAGTCACCTCGCCCCTACGGGCAGGTCCCCCACCTGACCCAAAGACTCCCTACGCCGGCTCCTGGGGAAGCAGCTGCTCCCAGGTCAGGCAGCTTTCATGCACAGTTGCTCCACCACTGTGAGGCCCTAGGAGGTGGTTATTTTTATCCCCTAAGGAGGTGAGGAGGAAGAGAGATGTTGATGAGGCCCCGAGTCCTAGAACTTCATTTTCTCTTTCTCCAGTGAGAGGGATGGGTTCTATTTAGAGATAAGCTGTTCTCAACTCATCAAGCCTTAGCCCCTCAACACAACTATAGGAGGAGGCTAGGCAGAGTATGAGAGCTGAAGAAAAAGTCCTTCACCAGAGACGAATCAAAACCACAAAGGTGAGCAAAAATATTTCTGTTGAGGCAGCCACTGCTACCCCTTAGGGGACCAGGGTCCTGTCAAGAAGGGCTTGGGGCTGAGAATGTGCTGTGTGAACAGAGCTCCTGTGGGGACAGAGTCCCAGAGAGCAGTTTCCAGGCTCTTGGCCTCATGTGGAAAGGTGCTGGCTCGGTTATTAGACGGCCATCAGCTGTAATCAGATGGCCAAACACTGTGGCTGGCTGGCCATCCGCTGTTACTGGTTAGCCATTAGCCACTAATACAACTGCCGTGGCTATGCTAGGGGGGGTTGGTTGGTTGGCAGATTGCGGATCGTGTGGATCCCGCTTCCTGTGTCTCCAACCCAGCCGCCAGCGAGAATATAGCGGTATGACTCCCCTACCTATGGCTCCTTTGGTGTTCCTTTTTGGCCTCACCATATCCTGCACGGGACCAGAGACCCCGCATGACAGCTCCCAATTCAGATAGGAGGCATTTTTTTTAAAAAAAGATGGCATATTCCCTGCATTTTTTTTAAATGGCTCATAGTCCGCAAGTAAGGAAGCTCTTGTCTTCAAGGCAATCTCCTCTTATCAGTGATTTCTTGAGGTGGTCTGTGATGGAAACACAGCAGAACTGTCAGTCAGGCTTGTCAGGGTTCTGGTACTTGTTAATTGTGTGACCTAGGGAAAATTATTTAAACTCTCCAAGCCTCAGTTTCCTCAGTCACAAAATCGGGTGATAATGTCACACTCATGAGCTTTTACAGGATTTAATTGGAGAAGATGTGAGGAAAACACCTAGCCTGACTCTAGACTGGGTGAGTGTCACACCCATAGTTATTATTATAATTAATTCCTTACCTCTAATGACCACTTCCTGGAAATTTTTATCACCAGTAACCTCCAAACAAACAGTTCAAACCAGGGATTCTCAAGAATTTCATTCAATACAGCATCCAACGTGGCCCAGAGCCAAGCGCAACACATTCCTGCGAGGCATCATGCTTGGTACTGGGACATGGGTGAGCAAGGTATTTCTTTGAGGACATACCATAAACAAATGTTAACTGCACATTTTCATCAGTGCTAAGAAGCAAAAGTTAGTGGTTTTCAAAGTATGGTTGCCAGACCAGTAGGATTCTCACCTGAGACCTTGTAGAAAGGCAAATTCCTAGGCCCCACCCCAGACTAACAGAAGTAGCAACTTCAGGGGGTAGCAACACACAAAGAAGTGGTATGCACATTTCATTATTTGTTCTAAGGAGTCCCTGTTCCCCAAAGAGCATCACAGGCCTTCCAGGTGATGCTGGCCATTCTGTCAAGAAAATCTCAGCTCTGCTATCTCTCCTCTAGGTTATTGCTGTTGTCACCTCCCTGGCCTCCCTGCTTTCCCCCTTACTCCTTTAGTCTGTTCCCAACACAGCAGCCCAAGCCATTTGGTTAACTGTCAGCCAGATCATGTCACTCCCTGGCTCTTAGACTACCAATGGCTCCCTAACTCATTTAGAATAAAAGGCAAGGTCTTCACAAGGTATCAAGGCAGCGCTCACTCTCCATCTTCCTCTCTTCCCTTCTGATCTTATCTCCTCCAGTGCTCCCCCTACTCAATTAGCTCCTTGCTGTATTTCCACAGCAAGGACCACAATAGCTTCCTTGCTGTATTTCCAACACACCAGGCACAATCCTACTTCAGGGCTTTTGCACTGCTGTTCCCTGTACCTGGAATGCTCTTCCTTCTGACATCCACGTGGCGTTATCTCTCACATCTTCAAATCTATACTCAAATGTTAACTTCTAAATAAGATTAAAATTGTGAACTTCCCAACGCTTTAAATTCCCAGAGAAGGAACCAGTTCCCAGACTCTCCTGTCTCTGCAGGGTACTAAGTTTCACACATGGGTCCCTGGTGGAGTCTCCTCTCCCTCCCCCACCAAGGTGTGGGTGGCAACTTTTCAAATTTCCCAATAAGCCTCAGGGTGAAAGTGCTGGGAAGCCCTGACCTCAGCTTCTTGAGGTTTCTTTGCCTAGAGGAAATGAATGCCACAATCACTACCATACTCCACGCACTGTCCCCACTTTTGGTTTTGCTTGTCACTGTGGTTGACCTTATTCTGCTCCTCAGGAGTCAAATTTCAGAAGGCCTGGAAAATACCATCATCAGGATTTGCTTCACTACTCCTAAAAAAAGGCAAGCCTTGAGCTTGAGATGCAGCAGGGTAAGTGAATGGGAATGTTGGGAGGCGACAGGTACAGGGGTGAGGCCTCAGGGAAAATGGAAATCACTGGGCTGTTCCATGCACAGAGTCTGATGCCCCACTTAGAGTCCCAGCTCCGGTCCTCAAAGACAGACATGCAGCTCAGAGAGCTCTGGAAACAAATCCCTAACCTAGGCTATGCTCACTCGGCTGGGGGAGGGATCCAGAAAGGGGTGGCTCTAAGTTCTGAAAACAGCACCTTCCTTTGCAAGGAGCAGTTGGGGATGCTGCCCTGTGTACCATAGGGCAGTTGACCTTTTAAAACGTCTCTTTCCACAGGAGTATATTCACCCACTGTGTTGTGAAGGAGTCAAGAGGCACAGAAGTACGTGGAGTAAAACATGAATATCCTCCTTGACACAAACTATCCTCTCTCTCCCCCAACTCCCAGTTGGGTGTATGTTTTTCATCCCTTTCTGTAGATATTTACCTACATACACACACATTTAGACATGCCACTATATGTGTGTGTGTGTTTATTCAGTTTTACAGAGATGGAATCATACAAAAGGAAATGGGACTACATGATTTGCTTTTTTTCACTGATCAAAATAAATTGAGGTTTTGAGGATGCTTGTCTAACAGGTAGACAGAGAGGCACGGGTATGGTGTTCTTTGCATTGGGGTGTTCCATGCATGGAGTCTTATTGGATGGACCCTAAAGATTTTACAGTTCTGGTGTTCGACTGCACATGCTTGCACAAGCTTCTTTGTGCACATATGTATGTAGACAGGTCGATTCTCAGAAGTGGGATTGCTGAGTCAAAGGGAGTTAGGTTTCCACGTTGACAGACCGCTTAATTGCCCTCTGAAAAACTTTACCAATATGTACTTCCACCAATGGCATACATGATAGAGACAAGATACTATGGTGTATCAGTGTTTTTCATTTTGCTTTTGACAGTCTATGTAAAGAAAAATAACTCGTCGTTTAATCTGCATTTCCCTCATTACTAGTAAGGTTGCGCATCTTCTCATATATATGAATTGCCCATTTGATTTACTTTGTGAAGTATCTGTATATATCTTTTACCTGCTTTTCTAGTGGGTTGTTTGTCTTCTTATCAATTTGTAAATAATTTCTTTTACTGTATGCTTTGTCATTTAACTTTGGTTATGATGTGCTTTGCTCAATTTAAATGTTTGATTTTTATTTTAGATAAATCTACCAGTCTTTTTTCTTATGGCTTATGGATTTTGTGTCTTGCTTAAGAAGGACTCCACAATTAATAATTTTTATATTTTTCTCATGCTTTTGTACTTTTCTCCTTAAAAAAACACGAACTCCTCCATCCATCTGGAATTTATGTTTATATACGGCATATGACATGATTTTATTTTTTCCATATGGAGAGCCATTTATCTCAAACATTATTTATTGTGTTTATTGAATAGTTCACTCATAGTAGTTGCAACCATCTGTATTAGTCAGGGTTCTCCAGAGAAACAGAACTAATAAGAGATAGATAGAGATAGAGATAGATAAATAAAGAATGATTTTAAGGGACTGGCTCATGTGATTGTAGGGGCTGGCAAATTTGAAATTTCTACGGTAGGCCGGCAGGCTGGAAATGCAGGGAAGAATTTATGTTGTAATCTTAAGTCCAAACTCTGCATGCTAGAAACTTAGACAGAATTTCTATGTTGCAGTCTGGAGGCTGAATCCCTTCTTCTCCTGGAACCTCCAGTCTTTGCTCTTAAGGCCTTCAACTGATTAGTTTGAGGCCCACCCACGTTATAGAAGGCAACCTGCTGTATTCACAGTCTGCTGATTTAAATGTCCATCACAGCAGCCTCTACACTGGTGTTTGACTGAACAACTGGGCATAAGGTAACACATAAAATTAACTATGGCAGCCAGCCTTCCTGTTCTTTTCCTTTTTACTGCACACGGCTATTTATTGTTATTCGTTCTTGTTGATGTTGAGAAACATGTGTTCACGACATGTTGACTCCTGTGCTCAGTCAGCCACACAGCATTCCAGGCACCTGTGCTGCCTAAGAGATCGTAGGGTGTCATTTACACTCAAGGGTCAGAATTACTCCATGGTTATCCCAGCCCCACACGGGGGAAGCTCCACTGGTTCTAGGGTTTCAGTAGACTGAATTTCCCTTTCCTGGCTTCATTGTTTGACTGAAGCTGTCTCTAACCTTTTCCTTTCTTTCACTACAAATATAATCATCACAGTATATTTGTGACATGATGCATTCCTGAAAAACATCTTTTTGTAATGGCACTGTTAGGGGTTCCTGCTATGAATTCATCAACCAAAGAAAGAAAAAGCATTGTTTTCTCGCTGTTCAAGAGGATCTTTAGCTCACGGTATCCTTAAACGCTTCAGGTCAGCCTGGCTCTCCTCACCCCCAGGAAAGAGTGACCAGACCTGTGCTCTCAGGAGCTGGGTTAAAGAAGCCAAATTGGATGAAGTGGGAGTCGGACTAGATTAGGGCATCCGGGGAAGGAGGGATGAATCCAGCTGCCAAGAAAACCTCCCAGACACTGAGAAGGTTGGAGTGTTTCAGGTTCTGTGAAGAGACTGGGTATCTGTGGACACTAAGTGGTGGCCCTGGTTGCCACAAGGGCCCCTATAACTGAGCCCCGTCTGTGATGAAGGCCCTGGGAGGGCCATTTGGGAGTCCTCCCTAGAGCAGCAGTGCTACTCCAAGCTGAAGTCCAAATCTGCACAGCAGGAGAGACACTGGTGAGCCTCCTACTGGTCTATGACAACCAGAAGCTCATCTCTCCCCATTGTTCTGGACTAGACAAGCCTGGGGTTCTGGTATGACCCAAGGGAAGGAGAAAGAGTCACAGAAAATGGCTGGTACCAGACTTCTTGCTGACCATTATGAGTGAGCCTCAGAGCCAGGTTATGTTTGACTGAAAAAATAAAGGTATATATCTTCCTTACCATTTAAATACTGTGGAGTCGCCCTTACCTGTTCGGTGCATGTTCTTTTAGATCTGGCCTCATCTTCCTCAGATTCCTTCTGCGAGATTCTGTCCTTTCTTTCAAAGCCTGTGGAATTCCTCCCTTTACTCAGAATATCCCTTCTCTTCAGCATCTGTCTCCACCCAATACTATCAGGAAATATATGATACCCTGCAGGATTCTGGGGGTTCTTCATTTTTCCTGTAGAAAATATCATCCTTATGGGTGGTCAGTTTGCATTACCTAAAATCCCTGATTAATGCAATGCCTGCATTTCCTCAAAGTAAGTGCTTTTCTGCAAGGGAAGCCAGAGTTCCCAAACTCTGTTCTACGATCCATCAGCGTGTAAGAGGTTAAGAGTTTTTCCATCAAACTCTTTATCCAGTAAGTTTGGGAAACATGGCACATCAATGCCTGATTTTGGAGAATCAAATGCACATTAACATATTGAAGATTGTGAGAAGTCCTGTTAAACTTTACTTACCTCACTAATTTCCACACAGAATCACAGGACACTTTCTCATGGTGCATCTATTGGCATCACCAGTTCTGCAGACTAGATTTGGGAAACTGGTGCAATGGAAGAATCACTAGGCTTGGAATGAGAGGAAATTTGTCCTTGTGCATTTGTCCTTGTGCAGTGTCCCTTGAGGGAGGGTCACTGTACTTCCTTAGAGCAGCCTCTTCTAGTTTGCAAAATGAGGTAGCTAGACTTGAGTTTGAATCCTATCACAATCAGAAAATTGGAGCCTATGGAGGAGCTGAGAGTTTATCCATGAGTAATAAGGAGAGAGCACTGAATAGCAGTGAGACAGACCTGGCCTCAGACCCCAACACCCTGACCCACTCTAGCTCTGTGACCCCCGGCAAGTTGTAGGTCCTTAGATGTAAGTGGAATTAATAGCACCAATTCTGCAGCTGGGATTCAAAAAGGAGGGCATGATATTGTGCATGCAAAGCACCGAACTGGTTGTCTGGCCCATAGTAAATATAGCTGTGAAATGATTGCAATGGTGATGATAATACCCGGAGGAGAAATGGTGATACACTTTGAAATTTAAATTTAATTGATTTGAAACCTCATCTTTGCTTCCAATCAGGTTCACACACCCACACACATAAAGAATGCCCTTTTGTTCCTAGGATCTGCAGGTTTCAATTTCATCCTACCCAGAATTCCTAGTGTCTCCAGGGGCACCCTCCACCTCTGCTCTTAGTTCTTTGTGCAGAGCAAATCTAGAGAGAACACAACCCCTTTCCTCCATTTGCAGGATCATGCCGGGCAGTGTTTATGTAATAAACTCTATTAAAGATGCAGGGTAAAGTGAGACGGGGTTGAGGGCAGAATAGGAAGGGTTCTAGACCAACACAGAATTGTCCACATCTTGAGAGGACATATTAGACACCTGTAATCTCTATATGATAGTCGCACTCCTACCACTGCCCACTTCTCTCCAGCCAACCACTGAGATGGTGAGATGGCATTTCTCCGCCAAGGCTTCCTTCAGTTTTCTTCCCTTTCTAGAAGGCTTTTATTGCCCCGATTCTGGTTTATGTCCTCTGCAGAAAAGTGTCAACTATCTTTGTTTTATATTCTCAACTGTTCACCTTCCACATCCACCCAGGTGTTTTGTCAAACAAAGAGCCTTGTGCTTAGGAGGAATGCATGCCTGAGGGGAAGATGCAGCTGCAGTCTGTTATGATTTTAAATATTAGCTTTCCTCCCTTTCTATTGCAATTAGAATTATTGCTGAAGTACGCCTAGGAGAGATGTGAAAGTCAGACAAGCATGTTAGATGGAGCATTTTGATGAAGATTTAGAGGATGGACTAGAAGTGAAGTGTTAAGTCCAGAGGCTGAGAAACCAGGCAGCATGACTTCCCCGATAGATTAGGTGATAGAGAATTGGGACTAAACGAGACAGGGCAGTGGGGCGAGGAATGGGGGACCTGATATGAGGGATATTTATGGGATAGGATCAGTTGGGTTGATGATACACTGAGTAAGACTGGAAGAGACAGAGGCCAAGGATGAATCCAAGTGTTTGAACTGGGACCAGGTGGTGGTGGTGCCATTAGGATGGATAGAGAATAACTGTTTTGTGTTTTTTTAAAATTTTTATTAAAATATAGCTAACATACAATATTATATTAGTTTCAGGTGTACACCATAGTTATTCAGTATTTACATATCTAAAGAAGTGATCACCATAAATTCAGTAACTGTCTGACACCATATCACGCTATTGCAATATATATTTCCTATGCTATACATTACAGCCCCATAACTTACTTGTTTTATACCTGGAAATTTGGACCTCTTATTCCCTTTCACTTTTTAAATTTTTCAATTACAGTTGACATTCAATATTATTTTATATTAATTTCAGGTGTATAGCATAGTAGTTAGTCATTTGTATAATTTAAGAAATGATCCCCCTGACTAGTCTAGTACGGCACTATACATACTTATTACCATATTATTAACTATATTCCCTGTGCTTTACTTTACATCCCCATGACTATTTTGTAACTACCAGCTTGTACTTCTTAATCCCTTCACCTTTTTCACCCTGCCCCCTAACCCCTTCCATCTATCACCCCAACAAATCTAGTACCCATCTGACACCATACGTAGTTATTACGATATTATTGACTATATTCCTTATGCTATACCCTACATCTCCATCATTACTGTGTAACAACCAATTTGTACTTCTACCGGCAACCTTGTGGTTGAGAGGATGGGCACCAACCAACTGAGCCATCCGGGAGCTCAGCAGCAGCTCAGCTCAAGGTGCTGTGCTCAATCTTAGTTGTAGGGGGCGGAGCCCACCATCCCTTGCGGGATTTGAGGAGTTGCACCAGCAACCTTGTGGTTGAGAGCCGACTGGCCCATGTGGGAATTGAACCGGCAGCCTTAGGCATCAGGAGCATGGAGCTCTAACCACCTGAGCCACCGGGCCGGCCCACCAATTTGTACTTCTTAATCCCTTCCCCTTTTTCACTCACCCTCAACCTCCCTCCCATCTGGCAACCATCAATATATTCTCTCATCTATGAGTTTGTATCTGTTTTGTTTGTTTATTTTGTTTTTTAGATTTCACATGTAAGTGAAATATCATTGCATTTGTCTTTCTTTGTCTTACACTCCACTCTGCACAATACCCTCCAGGTCCACCCATGCGGCTACAGATGGCAAGAACCCATTCCTATCCATGGCCAAGCAATATTCCATTTTATATATATACCACCTCCTCTTTATTCATTCTTCCATCGAACATATGGATGCACATATCCCCTCCAAGTAGTGTTTGGGTTTCTTCAGATAAATACCCTGAAGTGGGATTACTAGGTCCTTCTTTGTCTCTCGTTATAGCCTTTATTTTAAAGTCTATTTTGTCTGGTATAAGTATTGCTACACCAGCTTTTTTTGTTTGTTTCCATTTTCATGAAATATCTTTTTCCATTCCTTTACTTTCCATCTCTGTGTGTCTTTCATTCTGAAGTGATTCTCTTGTAGGCAGCATATGTAAGAGTTCTGTTTCTTATCCATTCAGCCCTCCTCTGTCTTTCAATTGGAGAATTTAATTGGAGCACTTAGATTGAAAGTAATTGTTGAAAGATGTAGCTATTGCCATTTTATTATTCATAATTTTGATCTTTTAATTTTTTTCATCTTAAAAGAAGTCCCTCTAACTTTCCTTGTGATACTGGTTTGGTGATGATGAACTCCTTTAGCTATTTCTTTTCTGAGAAGCTCTTTATCTGTCTTTTGATTCTAAATGATAGCTTTGCTGATTATAGTAATCTTGGTTGTAGGTCCTTGCTTTTCATCCTATTGAATATTTTCTGCCAATCCCTTCTGGTCTGCAAAATTTCTATTGAGAAATCAGCTGACAATCTCATGGAAGCTCTCTTATAATTTACTAGTTGACTTTCTCTTGCTGCTTTTAGGATTCCCTCTTTATCTTTAACCTTTGCCATTCTAATTATAATGTGTTTTGGTGTGGGCCTGTTTGGGTTCATCTTGTTTGGGACTCTCTGCACTTCCTGGACCTGTATGTCTATTTCCTTCACCAGGTTGTGAAAGTTCTCAGTCATTATTGCTTGAAATAGGTTCCCAATCCTGGCTTTCTATCTTTTCCTTCTCATATCCTTATGGTGCAAATGTTGTTATGTTTGATGTTGTCCCAGAGGTCTCTTAAACTATGCTCATTTTTTTTTTTATTTTTTTTTTCTTTTTGCTGTTCCAATTGGATGTTTAAAGCTACCATGTCTTCCAAATCACTGATTCAACCCTCTGCTTCATCTAGTCTGCTGGTGGTTCCTTTCTAGTGCATTCTTCATTTCAGTTATTGTATTCTTCACTTCTGACTGGTTCTTTTTTTATCGTTTCTATGTCCTTTTTTATGCTTGTTATCTCTCTGTTGACGTTCTCACTAAGTTCCTTGAGCATCCTTATAACCATTGTTTTGAACTCTGTCTCTGGTAGATTGTTTGCCTCCATTTTATTTAGTTATTTTTTCAGAGTTTTCTCCTATTCTTTCATTTGGGACATATTTCTTTGTTTCCTCATTTTGACTGCCTTTCTGTTTGTTTCTATGTATTAGGTAGATCTGTGATATCGCCCAATCATGGCTGGGTAGCCTTATGTAGCACATGCCCTGTGGGGCCCTCGCACAGTTTCCCTGATCACATGCTCTGGGTCCTCCAGGAGTGTCCCTTGCATGGGTTGTGTGTGCCCTCCTGTTATAGTTGAACCTTGATTGCTATTGGCACATCAGTGGGTAGGACTGAGCTTCAGGCTGATTGGCTGTGGGGTTTGGCCATATCCACAACTTACAGGCTGTTGTGTGGTGGGGCTTACCCCACAGAGTCGGATTAGCCCCAGTGGGCTCTGGTACCTGTTGAGACTGCCCTTTGGGTGTGCCACTTGTGGGGCTAATTGGCAGTGCTCTGCTGTGATCTGAGCCCACCGCCAAGTATGTTGGTTCTGGGGCTTCTTTCAAGGGGCTCTGGTGCAGGCCCAGGTCACCCACTGCCTGTGACCAGCCAGAACTACTGGTAGGAGCTACAAAGTGATCTGCAGTTGTTCACTGACTGTGCTAACCCTGGAGGCGGTGGGAGAGGCTATGCTGCAAATCAAGGATGTTTGCCACCAGTACCCGGCCTGGGGTAGCTCCACAAAATGCCAGGACACCCTGAGTTCCGCTGCCACCTGCTGGCTCCCTTAAGTTTCAGGCACTGATAAAGCCATGTGTGGTACACAAGTTGGGTGAGGCAGGTTCCAGGGGTTCACTAGAGTGGGAAGTGTTGTGGTCAACAGGTTAATATAGACCCTGGTTTGATGCCAGTGCTGAGCCTGGAGCTACTCAGCAAAAGTCCCAGAGCACAGTTGCTGCCACCTGTGGCCCGTGGACTCCCATAATTTTCCAAGAAAGAGTGCAATTGGGTGGGGCTGGCTGCTCATGGAGAAAGTACCTCTGGTGTTGGACGATTTGGGTGGGGTAGGGTCCTAGTGAGTCAGCAGGGTGGAGTGAGCAGAGCTCATCAGACCAATCAGATTCAGATTTGGCCTGTGGGGGAGGGCTCAACACAGGAAAGATGGTGCCTGCTTGCCAGCTGTATGTGAGAAGTAGCCCCACACAGGGAAAATGGCAACTGTCCTCCAGCCCTTGCTATGAAGCCACATGCCTCAGTCTGCCCCCCATAAGTCTCTGACACTCCCCGAGCTACTGTCCCCCACTGGAGTCCAAGGTGAGTGCCTGCGAGTGAGAGATTCTGTGAGTGGGCTGTTTAAGAGTATGTCTGGGTTTCCTGCAGCCTTCTGTCCTACCCAGATGGTCAGAATCCCCACTGTTTTTCACAGCCATATGTTATGGGGGATTCTTTTCCTGGCACCAGTACTCCAGGCTGGGGAGACTGGTTTGTGGCTGGGACCCCACGCTCCCCCTGGGGGAACCTCTGTGGCCAAGATATCCCTCCTGGTTCTCAATCACCGCATGGAGGTTTCACGTCTTTGCCCCCTCCTATCAGTCTCGAGGTGGCTTCTTATATCCTTAGTTATAAAACTTCTGTTCAGCTAGACTTCAGATGATTCTCCAGGTTGATTGCTTTACAACTTACTTGTAATTTTAGTGTGTTCATGGAAGGAAGCAAACACAGTGTTTATCTACTCTGCCATTTTGGATCTCCTCAGAATAACAGCAATATTAATGCAATATTAATGCTAACCTTCCAGAGCAGTGGAAGGGAAAAGGTTGTAAGGAGCAAGGTTGTCATTGTGTCTAGCTTAGATAGTTCCCAAGTGAAACCAGAAAGGGCTGAAATAGAATGAGATACTTCTGCTTAAAGATGGTGGATTGAACACAGCTTCTATCTCTGCAATCTCCCTAAACCCTACTGAAATGGCAGGAAAGGGATATATTTTTTTTAAGGGCACAAACTCAAATGACAAAGGGAAATAGAAGTAGGGACAACAGTAATTATATTTTGGAAGCTGAAAACAGATGAACAACTGACTTAGCTAAAACCTAAGTCAGGAATTGAGGCACCAAGTGTCTCTGAAAGAGGCACTGCAGTAAGGGGTAAGAATAGGAGAACTGATTGAGTATCCCTTTGAGAATCATATAGATCCTCAGATCTTCTCCCCAACTTAAGCACAAAACTTAAAGTTTATGATTTTGATTTGGAAAGGATACCACAGTGTTCTTTGGACCAGAGAACATCAGGCACTGATGAGAGCTGAGATACCATACTAAAAATAGGAGGACAAAGTGAAAGTCTATACACTACATAGAGAAGACCCCTTCCACCCAACTCTCACCTCCAGCCCTCTTCCTATATATAGCATCCAGGATGCTGGCAGCTAGGTAGAAGATTGGAAGATTTTTCTCCAGGGAATATGACCAGTCCGGTAGAAAATATCTAAAGATACTGACATTTGGTGCTCCCCCCATCTTTATCACTCTAGGTAAATGTCACCAGTCAATAATTAGATTTTTAACTTCACTCCTAAATATAAAAGGAAAGGCAACAGATATCATAGTCACTAGACATTTGAGGAATTCTTCAACATGAAAGGCAAAAGACCAAAATAATCAGAAGAAAAGTAATCTGTATAAATAGAGACGATGTCAAGAATAGAAGAAAATATATAAAATATGATTAATAATATTGCTAGAGAAATGAGAGATAATATAGAATCCACAAAATAAGAACAGGTTGTTTTAATAAAAAAATAAAAATAAAAAACAGGTCCAAAACAAAGACCACTCAGAAAATAAACTATGACAATAAAAATTTAAAAGCCCACATAAAAGTTGAAATAAAAAGTTAAAGACATAGCCCAGAAAGTAGAACAAAAATATAGAGGCAGAAAATAGGAGACAAGAGCTAAGAGAATAAATATGAGCTGATAGCTGTGCCACAGGTCAAGAGAGCTACAGTCCAGATGGTAAGATAGAAGGATCGGAGAGCAGTCTCCAAGAAAAGGACAATGATTTAGAGATAAGTACATAGAAAATTAAGCACAGGGGGTAATTATTAACTCCAAGGAAAACAAAAACTTGTTTGAGAAAGGAAAGGCAATTCAAGTATACTATAGGGCTCACCTGTGACTCGTATTTATTTTGTCAAAACAATGTAAACCCTAAATATTGGACAGAGGGGAAGTTAGTTTGTGTGGGAGTCTTTAAATGGAGCTAAATCTTCATCTCTCGTACTTAAAAATCAGTAAATCAGTAAAAGTCTAGAAGTAACAAGATAATCCCCTTCTTTAGCAAGATAATCAATCCCCTTCTTTAGAGGAAAATATCAAAAGAATCAGCTAAAGTGAGACTGGGGATGGAGGACAGCAGAGGGACCAGAAGACCGTCATTTTTCTAATATTTTACTTTTAAAACTATACGTGTCTATAACTTTGATAAAAATTAAATTAAAAGATTGGAATGGGATATAGTGGAGTCAACTGGAGCACAACGAAGGGGGTTCTGCCCACTGCATGAATTGAGCAGCCTGGTAGACATCCTTCCAAGTATATTAATTTAGTAAAAACCCATGTACCTCGTGAGACAGGATCAAACATGAAGTATCCGTTTGAGGCAGTCTAATCACCAAGACATCAAATAGCATATTCACTCCCCTCAACCACCACAAAAAGCCTGCTAACAGCAAGAATGGCAGACTTGTTAGTTTATCATTTCAAAGAAGTTCTGTTTTCTGGTGGGTGGGAGACAAAACAGTCTGGAAAGTATGCACAAACTTGGAGAACTGGTTTCCACCGTGTGTGTGTGTGTGTGTGTGTGTGTGTGTGTGTCCCTTCCACCTACACACAAAAAAAGCTTTGTGCTGGGGGAAGAGGGAGACAGAGGAGACAGAACTATAGAGGAAGAACAAGAGTCATAAGTGGTGGAACACACTTCCCCCTCAGCATTAGTTTTGATGTGAGGACCAAAGGAAGGGAAAAAGAAGCATGGCTCTGGGAGGGTTAGGGGACCAAAGAGAAAGGCTTACGAGCTCAGTTTCCCAGCTGCAGTTGCTCAGATGGGTCTTGCATCTTTTGACAAAGGGAAGCAAGAGGGATGGTGGCATGGTACATTTAGTCGTGAGAGGGCCCCACTTTTTCACAGACCCAAGTGTGGCTTGGACGGCTTCTGTGAGCTCATGGGGTTAGCTGAGCCACAGGTTAGCATGTGCGGCATGCTGTCTAGGTGGGGAATGAACTTGGCCAGCCCCAGGAGGGAAGGGAGGGACACGCCTATTCCCTAGAAGTGAACGCAGGATGCAGCCAGGCTCTTTGGTATGGAATAGAATGTGCCACTTACCAGAGCCGCCACACTGTCATCTCTGAGATAGCACCACAGACCACACAGTGCATCAGTAGCTGACAATAGCATGGGTCCCAGAAGCACAGGAGACCAAAACGGGACCCACTGCTCTCTCTACACAATATCTATACTGATGAGCAAAGTTCTCAGATTAGGCTCCACCGAGGAGGAGGGCAGAGGAAGTAGAAATGCAGCTCTGAGCTCCAATTTGATAATCACCCCAAATTTGGCCAAGAAGTCATTGGGGTGGGACAGCATGCACCAGGCAGGGTCGGATTGTCCTCCAGAAGACAGAACAGAGCCACAGGGTCTGAAATTAAGACCAGTTCAAGAAATGACTAAGGTTACAATTTGTATACTTGAATTTTGTGAATGGCCATAACTGGCTATTATTTCTGTTGTACTTGTATTATTTCTTTTTGACTTGAGAGGCCACAGAGGCCTGAAAACCTAGTTGTCATAATAGTTTAGGAGCTATTGTTATTGGGTGCCCATTAAGGGCCAAGTGTTTTACACCCAGAACCTCATTCAATCCTCATGTACCGAGTGACGGAGCACCCTTATGATCCCCATTTTACAGGTGAAGGGGCTAGAATTTAAACAGATGAAGTAACTTGACCAAAATAGGTAGTAAATAGCAAAGCTAGAATTCAGACTCAGTCTATACTGATTCCAAAGCCTGTGCTGACACTGAAGAATGACATGTCCAAATTGTGCTCAGCCATGGAGCCTGGTTTTCTAGAAAGTAGATCGTGTCTCAACATCAGTGAATGAACACACATATTCATTTTATGGGGGGCGGGGTGGGGAGGGGAGGATTGGTTAGCACTGCAGAAAGGTGCTGTTGGAGCTGGAAGGTGTGGTCGATGGTGTGGAACGGCCGCCAGGTGAAAGCCCAGATGTGCAGATAGGTGCTATAACCTGTCAACAGTAGCAGAGGCAAGTACTGAACAAGCACCCTGAAAGTCTTCCAGCTCGAGGCGTGCTTTTTCTTAAAGTGATTTTGAAACAGTTGAGGAATTTCTTAATTTTGGAATGTGTTCAATAAATTTCTGTTAAGTGAGGTATTCAGTTCAAGTTTTTTAAACTTGTGCCAAAAAGCTGTCAACTTAGATCACAAAGGATTATAACATTAAACGCTCTCTGTTCTGGCAAGATTCATCAAGCCCCATGCATTTCCCTATTAAATTCTCCCAGCTCTGTCCTCTCCTTTCTCAGGTCCCCACACTAGCTTACACCTTTATCCCATCCAGCCTCGGCCACTGCAACAGCTTCATCCGTGCCTATGTCTTGAACACTGTTCTGTGTCAGGAAGCAGAGTCAGTACTGGGACCAGAGATGAAGAAAATGTGGTTCCTGCCCCCAAGGAGCTTCCAGACCCAGGAGAAGATGAGCACTTGTGGCACAGACTGCCACTGCCCACCCCAAGTCCCCCTCTTCGCTAGTAAAAGAGTTACTGTTCTGTACGGCTTCCGTTGACGTAAGAAACTTCCAAACCTGTGGAGAATTTTTATGAGTTTATTTGAGCCAAACTGATGACGATGGCTGGGAAACAAAATCTCAATGGATTGGGAAAATGCTCTGGAGAATGGCAGTTTTGCAGCTTGTTTTATACATTAGAATAAAAGGAGGAGGCATAAGGAGGGCTACACGAAATCCATTGGTGGTAGATTAAAGGGGTGGGGAAAAGCAGAGGGGAAATCTCTGGGATGGGCTAAAAGGCAAAATAGAGAGATACATACTTCTTTTACATTGGTAAGTACAGGACAGTTAATAATTAACATTTATAGCACACAGAGAAGGTATGTGGACAACAAGATAACTAACGACGAGGGGTTCTGTGGTCTCATTCTCTAGTGCCAGCGGTTATGCCTTGAAGGGTCTGGAAAGATTGCTCTGACATTTCAAAGTTATATTCCCTTAGATGCAAAAGGACAGTAGACAAGGCTTACTTACGGTAAAGATTGACCTTTGTCCAGGAAGCTACAGGCCTAGGATGTGACTACCTGCCATAACCTGCTTTCATTTAGGAATTTTTATGTTCAGACCATCCTATGTGGTTACTTTTGGTCTCTGAATTTGTAAGGTCCACCATGCAGGCCTCCCATAGGCTTGTCAGGTTTAGTATGTGGCCACTTTTTCATCCATAATTCCCTCTTTTAGTCATAAATCAGTCTGAAGGAGGCATTGCTGACCAACCTCTTGATTGGAAAATGTGGTCCCACGGGGCTAGGAAGCCTCATTCTTAGGAAGTCTTAACGAACACGTGTTCTTGAGATGATGGCATTTGAACAAAATCCAATTACCTTACCTCAAATGGACTTACAGAAAGTGGGAAATGTCCTTGGGACCCATGGAATGGTTTTCCAGGGTTCTATCTTGGGCAAATATTTGCCGTACACTCTATGAGCTGCAGTCGGAGAATGTTTCCAATAATATTGCTTACTCCATAAAATAATCTTCTCAGGACCCCAATGTGTTGACTCATGTACATGTTGAAGTATAGGTAATTAAGCCCTTATAGGTAAGATTGGTTTCTGATTGGGTCCAAACTGTGTCTGTTTGTCTGGGTCAAAGTTTCCCTCTTTTTGTTGCCATGTCATCTTTTCTTCTTCTGTAGCTGTCCATTGGAACTGTGAGTCTTTTATTGATTTACCACGTTTTTCCGAAAATAAGACCTAGATGGACCGTGAGCTCTACTGTGTCTTTTGGAGCAAAAATTAATATAAGACCCTGTATTATATTATACCGGGTCTTATATAATATTAAAATAAGACCAGGTCTTATATTAATTTTTGCTCCAAAAGACGCATTTGAGCTGATGGTCTGGCCAGGTCTTATTTTTGGGGAAATACAGGATAGGGAGCATGGAACACTCTCACGTCTAGATAACTTGGCTCATTATTATACTTGCGTAGCTACAGCATCAGCTAAATTATTTTCTTTTGCTTCCATGGTGGCAGCTTTAGAATGTCCCAGAATTTTGATAATTGTCAATTATTTCAGTTTCTGTATGATATTTAATAATTCTGCAACCTGTTTTCCATTCTTTATGGGCTTCCCTGAGGAAGTTAAGAAACCTCGCTGCTTCCACCACATTCCGAAATCGTGAGCTACACCAAAAGCATAACAACTATCACTATAAATATTGGCTATTTGATCTTGGGCCAATTGACAAACTTGAGTTAGAGCAATTAATTCAGCTTTCTGGGCAGATCTTATTTCATTCGGGTAAATAAGAACTTTCAATTATGTCGACCGTGTAAGTTACTGCATGTCCAGTTATTGCATATTGGTAGTGTCCCTGTTCATCTTTCAGATAAGATCCATCTGTAAACCAAACTAAGTCAGCATTATCAATAGGCGTTTCCTGGAAATCATTGCTAGGAACAAGAAGGTGGTTAGTAAGTGAAACATAATTATGGATGTCTTTATCCTGTAAAGAAGGTCGCAAAGTTGCTGGGTTAAGACTGTTACATTAAGTTAAAGTAGCATTAGGTGCTGTGGGGACAGAGCCAGGAGTGCAGTTTCCAGGCTCTCGGCCTCACCTGGAAAGGTGCTGGCTCAGGTAGTAAATGGCCATCAACTGTGATTGGATGGCCATCAGCTGTGGCTAGTTGGCCATCAGCTGTACCCAGTGAGCCATTGGCCACTAATATAATTGCTGTGGCTATGCTAGCAGAAAAATGGGGGCTAGCAAGAAGATGGTGGCTGAGCTAGCAAGGGCGGAGTGCGGAGTGTGGATTGCGGATCGTGTGGCTCCTGCTTCCTGTGTCTCCAACCCAGCTGCCAGCGAGAATATAGTGGCATGACTCCCATATCTATGGCTCCGTGGATGTTCCTTTTTGGCCTCACCATGTCCTGCCTTCTTATGTGGGGCACGGTAGCTGAGACCCTGCCTGACACCCTGCACGACAGGTGCAAAAAGCAAGAGTACTTCATAAGAAGCCAGTCGACTGACAGAGAAGTATTGAGTGTGATGAGAGTTCAGTGAAGATTCAACAGAATGAGGAACATAAATAAAGGAGAGCCCATAACTTTCTTCTGTTTGTTTGCATAACACAGGTGTAACAGAGATGGCTGCCAGGTAGGGAGGGAGCTCGTTGGCTACTGAGTCTAATTGCGACCTATGCTATAAGTCTATGATGATCTCTGTGTTTTTGAGTTAAAACTCCTAAAGCACTTCCTTTATTTTCATGTATGTGGGGACAGAGTCCTAGAGAGCAGTTTCCAGGCTCTCGGCCTCACGTGGAAAGGTACTGGCTCGGTTATTAGATGGCCATCAGCTGTAATCAGATGGCCTTCCGCTGTGGCTGGGTGGCCATCAGCTGTTACCAGTTAGCCATTAGCCATTAATATAACTGCCGTGGCTACGCTAGGTGGGGTTGATTGGTTGGCAGAGAAGCGGACGGCAGGTTGCAGCTAGCAAGTGCAGTTAGCAAGCGGATTACATTGCAGGTCGTGCTGATCCTACTTCCTGCATCTCTCCTGGCCGCCAGTGAGACTAGGGTGCAGGAAGGCCCCTTGTTGGGGTACTGGTGGATGTTTGCTTTTGTGTCTTGACCAGCCACCATCAAGAATATAGTGGTATGACTCCCTATCTATGGCTCTGTTGTTGTTCCTCATTCTGTTGAATCTTCACTGAACTCTCATCACACTCAATACTTCTCTGTCAGTCGACTGGCTTCTTATGAAGTACTCTTGCTTTTTGCACCTGTCATGCAGGGTGTCAGGTGGGGTCTCAGCTACCGTGCCCCACATAAGAAGGCAGGACATGGTGAGGCCAAAAAGGAACATCCACGGAGCCATAGATACGGGAGTCATGCCACTATATTCTCGCTGGCAGCTGGGTTGGAGACACAGGAAGCAGGAGCCACACGATCCACAATCCACACTCCACACTCCACCCTTGCTAGCTCAGCCACCATATTCTGCATTCTTGTGTGGGGAATGGGAGCTGAGTCCCTGTATTACATGTATAAAAAGGGGAAAGAAAGTTTATAATTAGGGTGTCCTTGAGTGGAGTTTTAGATAATATTTCCTCTAGAGCTTCTTCAGTTTATTTTCCTGTGGGGTTCCATTTAATTGAATTAGGTGGATCTGATTTTAATTACATACAGAGGCTGGGCCATTAATGAAATTTTTGGAACCCAATTGTGACAGTATCCAGTCAGACCAGGAACCCTCTAAGCTGTTTTTTTGTTTGTTTGTTCATTTTTGGAAGAGGAAAGGTTTAAGATTCCTCTAAGTCTTTCTGGGTTAATTAGTAACCCATCTTTAGATATTGGATGGCCAAGATATTTTACTTGGGGTAAACAGAATTGAAACTTGTTCTTTCAGACCCTATGTCCCTTTATGGATAGCTGTTGTAATAGGTAAATTGTGTCCTCTTGGAAGTCTAATATGTCCTAGAGCATTAAAGTAAATCATCTACATATTAGATTCAAGTGGAATTTCTAGGAAATTCAACATTATTCAAATCAGCCTTTAGTATCTGAGAGAAATAGCTGGGACTCGCCATATAATCCCTGAAGCATTACTGTCCAAATAAACTGGTGATCTTCTCAGGTGAAAGGAAAGAAGCATTGCCTATCTTATCTTTTTTCTACAGGAATGCTCAAAAAGGCACTCAAATCTATCACTGAAAAATATTAGCCGTCCACAGGCCTGATAATAGGGTATGTGGATTTGGAATCACAGGATGTCTGCGAATAACTATTTCATTTATAGCTATGAGATTTTGTACAAATCTCCATCCTTTCCCATTGGGTTTCTTTACTGGAATGATAGGAGAATTACAGGAGCTCATATATGGAATTATAAGCTCCCTTTAAAAGTAATTTTGTATAATGGACTTAATTCCAGGTCTTAAAGGATTTTGGTGAATGTTAGCTAGAGGCAAAGTATTGCCAGTAGCTATTTTAATAGGAGAGGCTGACTTAATTTTGCCAATATCTGTACTGGAAAGGGCCCAAAGTTGCATTGGAATGTCCTGCAACAAATTTTCAATCTCAAGATTAATTTCCTCTTGTAGAGCTTCCTTGAAAAATCATTATTTTCCCAATTAGTTCAGTATCTGATTCATTTAGTTTGAAATACATTTTGCCCTCCTGGGAAAAGGACATGTGGGCACCATTGGTTTCAAAAAAGTCTTGCCCTATCAGGTAAATTGAGGCAGATTTGTCTAATAAAAATACTAGTAACATTCCCTAGCTGGAAGGGAATAGGTTCTGATTTAAAAAGAAGACATTGGTTGATTAGCTGTCCCTACTATCTGTACAGAAGCTTAGTCCAAGGGAGAAGGCAACTTAATTGGGTAGGGTTAAGAACAGGTGAGGTAGCTTCAGTATCTACAAGGGACTTAGTAGTTTCTCTTTTCATAGTAATTTTATTTTTTCCTGAAGTATTAGTAAAAAGAAGTGGAAATGCCCTCTTATAATCCTTGCAGCAGCCCTATGCTTGCTTCTGTTTCTTTTCTAAATCCCATGTAAGTTTTCTATGGTCCTTCTTAAGGTGACCTGCCTTTTTACAACAAAGGCAGACTCTTCCATCCCCTGTCTAAAAGACCTTCGGGGAGATCTGGCCTGATTACTTAATTGCTGGAGCTGTAAGTTCATGATTTTGGCAGCTTTGTCTTTTTCTAACTCTTTTGAATAGTTTTAGACTGTTGATCAACCAGAATTGCCAGTTCATCAGTACGAGTGGTCGGCCAGTTTAATTTATGTTGTTTAATCAGAGTTACAAGCTCTTCATCTAGTCTTTCCAAAAATGCAGAATTTAGTAAAGGATCATTTTGATAATCCTTAAAACTGTCTGGAGACAGACCTGAGTGTTGTTTGAAAGTTTTTCGAAATGTTCAGAGAAATCAAGTATTGGTTCATCAGATTTTCTTTCACATTGCTGTATGTTGACTCAGTCCATTTTCCAGGGATAACCCTCGGATATGACTCGATAAAGCCAGTGGGCTAATTCCCTGCATTTTTCCTTGTCTGTCTCTGTTTTAAAAAGTCCTCTCCAGGAGTTTTCCAAAGAACCTTGTTTAGCCATTCTGTTGCTTTGTTCTCAGAAACCAGTTAGGTATATTCACTAGAATAGATCACAATGACCAGGATCACATGTTCTAACAGCTACATTAAATTCCTTTGCAAATCTATCAGGGTCCTGGAGAGGATCAGGGAAATCTTTCGATTTCTTTAATTCCTAGGATAGATTCGTTAATTTTCTGTCCTAATACAAGGAGAGTAAATTACAGCTCGTTCTCCTTGTCTTGACCCTGGCTTTTCTCTAAAAGAAGCGGCCAGAATTTCTGGTTTTGTTTTGTTTTTCCTAGTCTATCCAGCTCTAGTTTTCTATTCTGAGTCTCCCCTAGGTGAGTACGGAGCTGCAGTTGAGAAGGTGTAGAAGAGAAAGAAGGGGAAAGAAGAAGAGAGTAAGTTGGGGCAAAGGAGAGTAAGTTAGCACAACAGCGGGCCAGTCGGAGAAGAGGGTAAAATGGGGTGGTGGCATTAAGCAGCTTTGGAAGCCTTTTTTAGTTCAGAGATAGTCTCTAAAATTTTCTTCTTAACTTCCTGGAGAGAAGAAAGTCTCTCTGTGCTCCATTTTAGAAGCTTTTATTTGCCAATTAAGGTAAGCCTCTCATTCATTCAGTTTAATTTTGCAGATGGCTTTTTTTTCTTTCTATTGTGTGCACACAAAAAATTGTCGAAAGAGCTCCATTTCAGCAATCTTAAATTGATGTCACTTCTAGTTAAACCTCCCCATTTCTGTAAGTACTTACAAATGAAGTCTCCCTACAAATTGTACATCTGCAGGAGTATTAATGGGGGCTGGGGATTTTTCTGCCTTGGAGACACAATTTCCCATGTTTTTCATTTGTTTGTTTGTTTGTTTGTTTGTTTTTTGCTACAAAAGGCTTTATTGTTTCAATTTGGTCCACAGCATTGGAGAGGGCTCCAAGGTGGTTAGAAGGCTGCCTAGTGGTTATAGGGAGAGACTCAGGCAGAAGCCCAACACCAAGATGAAGCAGAGGGGCCCCTCAAAGGACTCTGGGCTCCAAAAGCTCCTAGTGGTGCTTGAGGGTGAGCCTTTTAAAGAGATCCTCACCAAGCTGGGCCTGGGGGCTAGCCAGCCTGCAGAGGTTGGTCAGGTGGTCACCCACCTTCTTGATGAGTTTCACCTCCTCATCCAGGAAGTGGTTCTCCAGGAAGTCACAGAGGTGGGGGGTCTATGCAGGCAGAGCCCAGGGCATGCAGATCCAAAAGGGCCTGGTTCAGGTTCTTTATGACCATGGCAGCTTCCATGGCATCCTGAATTTTACACCACTCATCTTGGGAATGCTTCTGCAGGTCCTGGAAGAGAGGACGGCTGCCACACTGGTTTTGCATCTTCAAGAGACATTCGGCACCCTGGTGCTTCTCCTTGGCCAACTCGCAGAAGAAGTGACTTACACCCTCATCACGGTGGAAACAGAAGCCCAGAGAGAGGTAGGTGTACGAGGCCCACAGATGCAGGTTAACCGGGCTGTTGATGGTGGCTTCCACCTGGGTGGAATAATTCTGACAAACTTTGGAGCTCATGGTTGCTCAGCAATAAGGAATTAAGCTCCAAAAATGATGTTGGCTGGTCTGGGAAGCCAAAGATGGCTGAGTTGGTTCTGAACGTTGAGACTGGGAAAGAGGCTGGAGGGTGGTGGGAGGCTGGAAGAAGGGGGGGGTCACTGAATCTGTTCCATCCAAACACTGTTGAAGCAAGAGAGAGATCCAGGGGACCGCCAAGGGCACAATTTCCCACGTTTTAATTTTAGTTTTCTTTTGAGATCTGCAGAGTCTGAACAAATTTCTAGGGATATTGTGTGGTGGGTTGAAGTGTACTGCTTATGGATTGAGCTCCTAAGGGACTGTCACTTCTGAGTCATTCTAACCCTCTTACGTGTCCCAGTTTCTTTCCCTGGTTGTCTAATACAACTGTGAGAACTAAGAGCACTCAGTAACCAGCCTTTATGTGCACAACCCTGGACGAGTCAATTATTTAATTACAGTTGTGTTGGAATTCCCTATGGGGCCCTGCTTGTCTTGAGGGGTACTCTCAGACACCTCCACAGAGATTCCAAGTCACCTAAGAATACCCAAAATTAGAGCTAGAGGGAGTGAATGTCTCTTGTCTTTAGAGCTGAACAAGTTCAGACTCTCATTTATCTAGCAAAAAGTTTTGTTCAGGCTCTTAGTAAGCAATTCCAATCGAAAAACCAAAATTAAAAACCAGCCACCCATTTTTTTTCCTCCTGTCCCTGGGTTATCTCAATCCTTATCTTTCAGTGCCACCTCGAGGATTTTTTTTTTTTTTTTTTTTAAGAATAGCTCAAATATAGTCAGGGCTTCCTACCTTAAAAAAGGGAGGTCCAGAATTCTAAGAAAAACTCACCCAAGTTCACCGAATGCAAAGCAAGAAGCCAGTGGGGCACAATGGGTCCCTACTGGTATCCAGCACTGGGTCCAGGTCCTCAGGGTGGTCCTGGGTGGGCTTCTTTGGAATCCTGCCGACTATGCCAAGTAAATGCTGCTATAAGAACTGTCCAAATCTGTTGAGAATTTTTTTGAGTTTATTTGAGCCAGACTGGTGAAACAACTGCCAGGAAACAAAATCTCAGTGGATTGAGAAAATGCTCCGGAGAGTAGGAATTTTGCAGCTTATTTTATACATCAGGATCAAAGGAGAGGGCATAAGAAGGGTTACATGAAATCCACTGGTGGTAGATTAAAGAGGTGGGAGAAAACAGAAGGGAAATCTCTGGGATTGGATAAAAAACAAAATGGAGGGACACATTTATTTTACATTGGTAGGTACAGGATAGTTAATAATTGACATTTGCAGATGGTCTGCAGAGAACAAGATATTGATGATGGGGTCTGTGGTCTCATTCTCCAGTGGCCGTTTTTGTGCCTTGAGGGCCTGGAAAACATGACTCTGACATTTCAAAGGAAGCTACAGGCCTAGGACATGATTACTCACCATGACCCACTTTTAGTTAAGAATTCTTTTGTTCATATCATCCTATGTGGTTACTTTTGGTCTCTGAGTTTGTAAGTCCTGCCATACAGGCCTCGCCTGAGCTTGTCAGATTTAGCATGTGGCGACTTTTCATCCATATTGCCCAGCTGGACTACATTTCCCCAGTTCCTTTGGGCTTAGGTGAGGCCACATGACCAAGTTCTTGACAAAGTCAGGTGAGGGAAACGATGTGTGCCAAGACATTAGGCCTGCCTCCTCTGCCTCTCTTCTGTCTTCCAGATTGGCTAGAGCCTGAATCTAGTGGTAACCAAGTTTTTATCATCTGGTTAATGCCATTGCCCAAGGGGATAGCAATGCAATGACTTAGAAAGACATGAGTCCTTGAATAACCAGAAGAGCAGCTCTCATCTCATTACTGTTACATGGGAGGGAAAAACAAACACCTACATAATTTAAGCCATTGTATTTTGGGAACTCTTTGTTATAGACACTTACTTTTACTCTAACCATAGCAGAAACGTTAAAAAACGTTTAAAAGAAGAGTAGCTATAATATTCCTAGTGCTATGACAAAAGTGGGGAAATCGCTGTAGGTAGGGCAGAAAGTAGGAAAATGGAAGAGGACAGGCAGTGGAAATCTGTGCCTGGTAGAGAGCACTCTTCACTGAATCTTGAAAGATAAGTGTTTTCAACAATCTCAGAAGTGACTTGCCATCATTTATGCTATGTGCTGTTGGTCAAACAGACCAACCCTGGTACAGTGTGAGAAGGGACTACAAAAGATGTGAATACCAGAGGGCTGTCTTGGAGTCCGGCTACCACATTCTTTTGCATGTATTAGCTGGAAATCTATAATGGAAAACTCTCCTTCATCAACTATTCAGTTACTATGAAATACAGTTTGTATAAAAGAGGTAAAATAAATTCCTATCTTTACCACTTTTCAAACTAATGAGTTGGTTCCCTAGTATCCACTTATCTGAACAATGAATTATTTTTCTTTTTAAGATTTTATTGGGGAAGGGGAACAGGACTTTATTGGGGAACAGTGTGTACTTCCAGGACTTTTTCCAAGTCAAGTTGTTGTCCTTTCAATATTAGTTATGGAGGGTGCAGCTCAACTCCAGGTCCAGTTGCCATTGTTAGTTGCAGGGGGCGCAGCCCACTATCCCTTGTGGGAGTCGAACCGGCAACCTTGTGGTTGAGAGCCCACTGGCCCATGTGGGAATCGAACCGGCAGCCTTTGGAGTTAGGAGCATGGAGTTCCAACCGCCTGAGTCACCGGGCCAGCCCTAAATTATTTTTAATGTCATTATGAACTGATAATTTTAATATGTGTATTGTGTTTCAGTCAAGTTCACAGATATGTCATTATTTCCCCATTTTGTTTTTATTTTTTGCTTATTTTTGATATATAAATTTTTCCATCTTTTGTTAGTGGACAGTCCTTCCTGTTGGTTGCTCTGTCCTTTTGGCACAAACCCAGCAGTCTGATAGCATCCTTGATTTCTGGTACCACAAGATATTTTAGGCTCCTTTTATATGTTTCTGGCCCTAGCCATTTCTCCAAAGAGCCCTGGTTCCTTTTAGTTTTGGGTTTGTTCTTCCATTTTTTTCTTTTTAAAAAATATCATATCAATGTGTACACATGGCCATATTTCACCTGCCTCGTAAGGGGGGCACAGCTCACAGTGGCCCATTCGGGGATCAAACCGGCAATCTTGGTGTTACCAGCATCACGCTCTAACCAACTGAGCTAACCAGCCACCCCTCGCCTGCCTCTTTCTTAAAGGTAGCATAGTACATACACTGTTTTACGCATTGTTGTTTTTTTTCACTTAAAACAAATCATAGAGATCACTTTGTTAGCAGAATATATCAACATTTCTGATTACTTTTTACAATGCATAGTATTCTTTTGTGTGGATGTGCAAAGTTCTCTAATGATGAACGTTTAGGAAGTTTCAATAATAGCATTTTAAAAGAAAGAGTTATGGGGGAAATATCTATAGTTCAGTCAATTTAATGAAGGTTAAGCATTCAAATGAGTATCCATAACTCCAGGGTTTTACGTGATGTAATCTTTTCCATTGGTTTTTGATATGTAGAAGGGGGATAGAATCTTAAGCTGATCTTATTTCTAAGGTAGGTAAATTCAAATGCAAAGAAAGTGAGTTCCCTTAGATACTCTGGATTTTATTTACCCCTATATCTCATACCTATTTTTATAGTAAAATTTTTATTGGTGACTAGAAAGATGTATTAGGATTCTCTATTTTATTAGCAGTAAGCCATCTCTCCACCTTCAATTAAAACAAAAAAAATCAAAGTGAACTTTTGTTCTTTGTCATGAACTCCTCGGCCCCACATACCTTTGGGGCTCAAACCATACTCTACCTTCACTTTAAATGATTTTGCTGGGAGCTGCAGCTGTACAACCTTCTCAATGTAGAGACCTGACTGTACGTGATGATGCAAATCACAACATTAATCTGTGACACAAACCCCAAACCATTCCCTGTTATAGACAACTTGAGGCAAGAATCCTGAAGCAAGGGCACCTCCCCTGACCCTCCATCCTCTCCACCAACCCTCAACTCTATAGATGTTATACTCAAAAAAGAAAGAAGAATTCTATCAATTGGAATTCATTCTGTTCCTCTGAAGGGGCTCTGATGGAAAAGGGGTTGACCAGATGGGTCATTCCCAACACTGTTCATTCATCAGAAACACCAGGGGGTGGGACTAAAGAAAGTTTCTATTCCCAGGCCCATCCCTAGACCTGATATGCCCTGAGATACTTTTGGTCGAACTTCATTTATTTGTTTGTTTATTTGTTTGGTTTAAGGGATTGTAGGAAGTCTTACATTTCCTACTTGTTGGAAAAGGAAATGGGATGGCTCTAAAGTAAATTTCATTTGATTAAAGATTTAAATATCAAAACCAAATCACAGAAGACAAACTAGAAGAAAATAAAATCAAGTATTGATCAAATTTCTGGACAGGAAATATATTTCTAAGCATTGAAGTAAAAACTAAAAAGATAGGAAAAAAGAAAAAAAAGAAACCACAGAGGAAAAAAAACCTGATGAATAAATAAACATTTAAAACTTCTGCACAAACAATGCAAAACTAATGCAAAACCTGCTAAAACAAGGAAAAAATAAAAAAATAAAAAAATAAAAGTTGAAGAGACCAGAGTGGGAGTGGTGGGGTGGAGGCTCTAAGATGTAATTACCGTGACCAGAAGACTAACTAACATCTTTGTCATATAAAGAATTTATAAAAATTGGTTTAAGAAATTAAGGCTCCAATAAACAAAGGAACCAACAGCTGTGCTGACAAATCACACAAGTGGAAACATTGCTATAAACCAATGTGGCAAGAGATTAAAGCCTGTGCTAATTGCAGAAATACAAAGTAAAGCAAGGAAAAAGTATGACTTTTGTCTATCACAGTGACAAAATTTAAAACAATAATTCCTAATCCTGGTGACAGTGCAAGAAACTGATATGGTAGATAGTGCTTACCCTCCATGCAAATCTTGGAAAACAATTTGTCAACTTGACTTAAGAGCCATAAAATTATCTTAATACTTTGACCCAGTTATCCCACATCTGGGAATTTATCATAAAGAAATAATCTAAAAGAAGAAAGAAACTCTTCTTGGTGATGTCCATGGAGTGTTACTGTCATCTCAGGGGATTCTGCATGGCCTGGCCCTACAATGCTCCTGGTTGGTGGCACTGGGGACACCCCTCCCCACAAATATGTCTTTGAATCAGTCGATGGGCATGGCAGCTTTGGGATTTTGGTTGAAGAGTGAGCAAAAGGTCTTTAGGATGGATAAAGATGAGGACCATGGGGGATAAGAGGGTTTGAGTCTCCACCACCCAAGGCCTGGCTGCCTCACTGGTTTTGATGCTTTCTGGGAGAAGTGGAAGGAGCAGAATTAACAAAGGGCTATGTGAGACTCCACATCCAAGCAGGGTAGCTTCGGAGGTTAATAGTCGAGTGCCATGCAGAGCAAGGAGGTAAGCATTCTCCTCCCCTTCCACTCTGCCATAGACCAGCAGACTGTCTAGGTGCAGAGTTCTCGGCAATGTTTCACAAGGTTCCTGGTAGCAGAGGTAGTATGGGCAGAGGATAATAGCATGAATGCAGTATGTGAGGGCAGGGACTGCATCTGTCTCGTTTTCTGCTGTGTCCCCAGAGTGTATATCAGGCTAGGACCTCACAGACAGCAAGTACTCGATGTGTATTTCTCAATGAGTAGAATTTGAGTGGTTATCACACACCTGAGAACTCTGGGAAATAGTTGGGGCTGATTTGGGGGGTTGGGGATGAGAGCTGAGGCACTGTGTGAGTGGGTGGTGACTCAGATCTGACAATATTAAGAACAGTGTGGTCCCAACTATAAACATAGTGAAACCCCGGGAAGTTCTAATTATATTTATAACGTCAAAAAATTGGAAACAATCTAAATGTCTAACCATACATTATGGAATGTGCAATTAATGAAAAGTCATGCAAACATAAAATTGAAAAGATGGCTCACAGGTACTCTAGGTTCTCTTCTTCCTGGACTCATGGAAGACTACATTTTCCAGGTTTCCCCACACCTGCCTTGTGACATGGCTTCGTAACTAGGAAGTGATAAGTGTTCTCCTGGGCTCAAGCATTGAAGAGCCCAAGCATGATTCTGTATCACAGTCAAGGAGAAGACCTTTTTTTTTTTTTTTTCTTCTTTACTCCTATTTCCCAGAGCCTTCAGTGTTCAGATAGAGGGGACAGAAGGTTAAAGTAGCTTCCATCTCTAAATCACCATGTGGCGGCTAGCTGCAGGAGTCACTGAGATCCATAAGGGACATTGGGTAAATAAAGAATAAGCCTTTATTGTATTAAGCCTCTGAGATTTGTAGGTTGTTTGACACTGAAGCATACCCTATCTTATATCTAAGGGATAACATAGAAAACATCTCACAATATTTAGATAATGCAAACTTACTCATAAGCATGGAAAACACAAGGTATTTCAGTTACCATACTGAAGTGGTGAGTGTTTATTAGTATTTTTTTTCTTTACTCCTAACTTTAAAAAAAATGTTTCTCTACCAAGTTTACAACTAAAAATAAAATAACATGAGGGAAGGAGAAAAAGAGGGAGAAAGGAAAAGGAATTTGGAAACCCCTGCTCTTCAGTTTCATTTGCTCCTTTTTCTAAGCTTTAGGATCCCACTGAGTTCCTCTCAACCCACCCGCCAGGTCTAAACAGACTTTAATAAAATAACAGTCATGTGCTGAGCACCACATAAGCTCACTATATATTATGTCCACACAAAAGTCGATAAATTGGACGCTATAATGATCATTCTACAAATGTGGAAATTGTGATTTAGTAAGGTTGCCATTCGCTCAAGGTTACATAGCAAGTTGGTGGCAGAGCTGGGATTCAAATCTAAGGCAGCCAGCCTTTCTTGTAACCAGTCTGTTCAGCTCTACAACTTAGCTCACAAGTAGTCCTGGGAAGAGTGTGATTTTTGAAAATCTATTCCACTTTGTTCCCCACCTCCCGCATGATAATATACTTGCTGTGCCCGGAACAGAACTAACTTTTATCTGATGTTTGCATCTTGTTTAACAATAACGGGGAGGCAGCAGTGATGGTTTCCGATGGATGTGGTATGGCTAAAAAGCCCCATGGAGGACCAGTTATGTTCTTCCCCTCCCCACTGCTCAGTCCTTCAAAGGAAGTATGAAGTGAGGATGCACTCAGGCACAGGCAGAGGCGAACAGCTGCTGACATCCCAGTCATGCCTCTTATGAGCTCTGTGACCTTAGGAAATTCTCTTAACCTTTCTGACCCTCTGGTTTCTCCTCTAAAAAGATAATAATCTCTGCCTACTTCTTGTGAAGCCCATGTGGAAGGAAAAATTATTTCAACAACGTCAGTGCCAGAAAAATAAAAGGTAATATTATTATTTTCCATAGCAGATATGGGATGAGGAAATGGAAAAGGAGGCATAATTGGGGCCTGTATTACCCAGAAAATCATCTTATTCCCTAGTTCAGGCAATTAGAGTTGGGTCATATTTGATCTCTTCCTCTTGGATAGACAGGGCTCATTCGGGTTCTCTCAGCTCTGAGTGGTGAAGTGGGTGAATAGATGAACATCTGTGTCTGAACTGACCCTCTCACCCGCTATGCCTTTCCTTTCCTTCCCCAAGGTTGTGTCTGGGAAGAGACATCTATTTCTTACCAAATATCTGTATGCTCTCCCACATTTCCTCACCCTTCTGCAATTGTGTGGAGCTATGTGACCAATTCTGGACAAAGGGCTATAGGCAGAAATGATGGTCCTTCCTTCTGGGCTGATGCATTTAAGGATCAGGGTGTACCCCTCCATCTCTCCCTTTCTCTGACCGGATGACCCAGCTGTAATTCAGAAGAGTCTCCATTTAGTATGGGTATCTGAGACTCAGTCCAGTGGAGTTTCTGCCAATTCATTTTGGACATGTGTCATGAGCAAGAAGTAAATTTCTCTTTTATGTGACTGAGATTTTGAGGCTGTTGGCTACCAAAGTAAAGCCTATCCTCTCCTAGATAAGACAGACTAGAGAACTGGTGATTCTCTGCAGGGAACTTGAGCCTGGGAAAGGACACAAGGAAAATGGTTAGTGGCATTTGCTGTTGGCTGGCAGAGCCCCCAAATCACTCTTCTTCACACTTGACATACTAAAAAAATAAAGTATATTTTTAGAAATATTACTCATTTATTTAAAAATTTAAAAACATAAGTGGCAAAGAGAGATAGGGAGGGGAAGAGGGAGGAAAGGGGGGGGAGAGAGAGAGAAGGGTGAGCTGTGCCAATCAGATTATTTCAGTCTTTTGATGGCTCCCCTGAAACGTCCTGGTGAGGCATGGGAAGATGGCCAAAGGGGGCCTTGAGCAAGATGAGTAAGTGGAGAAAGATTAGAGCAAGCCTGCAGAGAAAGAAAAACAAAATAACCTCCCCCCACCCCCATTTCTTAACTTTCCTGGCTGTACTTTTTGCCCTTGTGTTTCATCATTAGTTCAACAAATATTTATTGAGTGTCTGCTATGTGCCAACCAGGGTTCTGGTGTTGATATTCAGATTGAACAAAATGTAGTACCTGTCCTCATGGACCATATATTTTAGTGGGGAGCCACAGAACAAATCAATAAATATTTGTAATGTGGTGCATTAGAAGATGACACATATGATGGACAAAAAGCAGGGAGAGGTGATAGGAGGTAGGGTGGCTTCAGTTTTTAAAGGATGATCAGAAAAGATCTCACTGAGAAAGCAGTATCTGAGCAAAAACCTAAAGCAATGTAGCTGTCTGGGAGAAGTGCAAGGGACAGCAAGGTGGTCAGTATGGCCGGACCGAGTGGCTGAGGGAGAGAGTGATGGGGGTGAGATTCAAAGTATACTGAGGAAGGCAGATTTTGGTAAGGGCTTTGCTCGGAGATGGGAAGCTATTGGTGGATTTTACGCAGAGGAATGTTACGTATATATAAAGCTAATTTACATGGAAAAGAATGACTCTGGTTGCTACATGGATAGGGTTGCCAGATTTAGTAAATAAAACTTTATAATGTCCAGTTAAATTTGAATTTTAGATACATGAGTATATTTTTAGTAGTAGTATATCCCCTATAGTATTTGTGACATAGTTATACTAAAAAATTATTTATCGTTATTCAAAATGCAAATTTAACTGGTGTCCTCTATTTTATCTGGCAGCCCTATACATGGAGAAAGATTTAGGGCAGCTAGGAGTGTTTGAAATAAACCAGGTGAGAGAGGAGGGTGGTTCTGACCAGGGAGGGAGGTAGATAGTAGGTGGTGAGAAGTATTAACAGTTAGTTGGATTCTGGGGGTATGTGATCCCCTGTGTATTCTCTCTCTTTTTATGTGAGCTAGTTTGATTAATTTTGCAACCAAAAACAGAGGAGAAGGGGTGGTCGTCATTGGGAGGACATGGGTGGGAAGGATGTGAGTTTTACCGTTAAGTTTCATGTTGTTTTAGAGAATCCATGAGAAAAGACTTTGTCCCTCAAAGGTAAAAAGAAGCCAAAGGTCAGTTGAGAGCCCTAAAAGGGCTCTGTCCCTCCCTGCTCAGGGACCATGTGATAGGCCCCTGGAGGGGTGGGAGAACACTTTGCTATAACACTTCCTTTTTTGGTTCCTTCCTCTGTATCTTGCTGCCACCAGACATCTTTTGGCTGGACGATGGCTGGAGGAATGGTGACCTGTAACTGAATTTTTGTATTCAGACCTCTTGTTCTGAGCCAGTATGCTGAGGATATTCTTAGAGGATAGGGTTAACATCTTACAGACTGTTGGAGTTGGAGGGAAAGAAGAAAGTCCCTGTAATGTGTGCTAAGTGCCAGGTGCATTACTCACAACAAGCCGGATCCAGATATCACCCTTTTCACAGATGAGGAACTGGCACAGAAAGGTATGGCAAGCTCATCAGGATTGCTTTGCAGGATTTAACTGATTTGCCATCATCATCACTTGTCTAGTTCAGTAGAAATCACTTCGGTGCTAATGAACTGAGAGCCTGAGAGGAGAAGATAAGGCAGCTGTACAGTTTTTATTCCGCTAAGAGTTTAAGACCAAGTGTTTGGTCAAAAGAGACCCACATAAACATAATCCGTACCAGCTGGCTTCCCTCTCTGCCTGCCTCCTGCCTCATTCCTTCCGTTGTTCAACCAAAGTATATTGAACATTTTCTATATGCCAAGTTCTATGCTAAGCCCAAGGATGCATTAGTGAACAAAGACTGAACTATAAATTTGAGGTTTGAAGGAAAAGAATAGTTCAAGGCAATAGTTCAACTAGGTCAAGGCTGATGAAGATGTCCCATGAGGAAAGCTTGTGCCATGCTCTGCGGTGGGAGGGTGGATAATACCAGGGGCTGAGGAAAAGGCTGGAGGGAAGACATGCAGAGGCAAGGACGCTGTGTGACAGTGTCTGGCAGCTCACATTTAAGGACTTTAATTTTATCCCAGGAGGCAGGAGATGCCATGGAAGTATTAGGTTGGTGCAGGTAATTGCAGTTTTTGCAATTATTTTTAACCTTTTAAACCACAAGTACTTTTGCACCAACCTAATACCTTAAGCAGGACTGCAGCATGATCGGATTTGCATTTTGGAAAGATAATACCCAGATGTCTGTCCCTGGAATACAAGTTAGGTCAATTAAGATACATCTATGTATCCAGGCATCTGTTCAAAAGGACAAATATAAACTAATAGCATGATCTCTAAAAATATTGTTTAAAAAATATAAGGTACAGAACAATATCTATTGTATACTATCGTCTGTACAGGATATACGTATATATAAACAGTTCATTCTTGTTATGCATGGTAGGTGTGTGCTATAAAGTTGCCACAAACACTGACGTGGCAGATTCAGAACTATTTATTGCTTCCAGGTGGAAACACAGGGTTAGGTTTCTGTGAGCTTCGGTCACAATAGTTTCATCAACAAGGGAGTACATTGACAACCTTATTTTATGTGTGTTTCTGTTTAAAGATATGTAATGTATATTTCTGATTTACTAACATCGAACTCAAAGCCAACAGCACTGTAATTCATGCCTGAACGAAGCTTACCTAGCACATGTATTTTCTCTATAAGGCACACCAAAGCTTTGTTGTGTCCTTAGGAGCACTAGACAGCCCTTCAGCACTATAATTAGAGGCCATTTTAAACTGTGAAATCATCGACTAAAAGCACCAAAATGTGGCACTAAATAGGCTGCAAACAGGACACTAATTTACAGTATGGGAGCTGAACCGAGAAGGCAGAGCGCCACCTTGTTTGACCTCAGTTGGGAACATGCGTGTTGGGCAACTCAGATTTTTCACTGCTCTGCACAATCTATGGATGACTGTCAAAGAGACTCAAGGATTGATTTGGGGGTTAGAAATAAATTTGAGCAGCAGATGTGCAAATACAGAACGTGCGAAAATGAACGTCCACTTTTTAGAGGAAATAATCTCAAACTGAGACATAAATTACAAAAATAAAAGTAGTACAGGAATATTCATGAACACTTTACCCAAATTCACTTGTCAACATTTTACCCCATTTGCCTTATCATTTGTGTCCATCCTCCCCCTCCCATGTACAAACACAAACACATATTGGTTTTTTTCTGAACCATCTACATGGTTTTTTTTTTCTGAACTATATAAGTTATATACATCATGGTCCTTTACTCCTAAATATGTTAGTGTGCGTTTTCTAAAAAAGGGATTCTCTTACATAATCACAGTACACTTATCTACTTTGGTAAATTTAACATGGACACAATACTTTTATCTAATTTACCATTCTTAATCTGAAACATGTCCACAGCCTATCTTTGTGTTTTGTGACATTGATGCTTTATAACCAACGCTTTAAAAAAAAATCGAATGTTCCTCATTTTGAGTTTGTCTGATGCTTCCTCATTGCTCAATTCAGGTTGTGCATTCTCCCTTAGAATGCTGCATAGGTAATATGTATAATATAGTTGCTCTAAACACATGGAAGGAAGCTAAAGAAACGAGTGACAAGGATTGTCTTTGGAGAAGGCAGCTGGGACCTGAAGGAGAGAAGAGGGGAGGAGAGTGATTTCCTATGCTCTTATATACTTTTTGAATTGTGTACTAGGTGTATGTAGTACCTATTCAAAAGCTAAATTAAGAAAAAGTCCTAGAAGGCCAATTGGTCTGCTATTATTACGCCCATTTTCCTTATGGATAAACAGACTTAAAATGGGCAAGTGAGCATCAGGAAGGCCTGCACTCCTGGCTTGTGGACCTATGGCAAGTGCCATGCCTGTTGCCACTCAAACTGCTGCTCTGAAACTAGGTGTGTAGAGGTTACAATGAATGTCCAGAGGAGGGGAGAGTGAAGGCAGGGTGCCAGGGAAAGCTTCTGGGTAGAGAAGATACCTGAGCTGAATGTGGGAAGGTGAGAAGTTAGCCAGGTGTCCAAGGGATATAGGACTAGGAGATGGAGTGAGGGAAGAAGCAGCAGGAAGGAGGGTATTTCAGACAGAAACTGCCTTGGACACTTCCAGGCTTGCCAATGTGCACACACCATCCAGATCTGCAAAGATTAGGATCTTCCTTGGTAGTCCCACCCTATTGTGTAGTGGGGAAGCCTGCGCTTGCCTTTTCACAATAGACCAGTCTCTTCACGTTGAACAGCCTTTAACAATAGACGTGTCTCTTCACATTGAACAGTCCCTTTCAGCCTGAATATTCCGTCTACTTGGAGTCAAACTCCCTCATGTGGCTGGTTTCTCATACTTGGAAAACTCTCTGTCTTTCTGAGCTCAGGTCCTCTCTTCCTCTACCCAAGATGTCATCTGGGTATCTGGGTAAATGGGGACCCTTACTCTATCCTCTGTAATTGGGGCGGGGGGCTCAGTACACCAGGTCCTCTGAACCTCTGCTGCTCTTTGAGAGGGGCATTGGCTCCTGGCAGTTAACATGAGAGAAGAGACTGGTCCCAAATGGCATCCTGCAGTAATGTGTTGCCAGGGCCAGCTACACAATTTGCAGGACTCAGTGCAAAATGAAAATATGGAGCCCCCTTGTTCAAAAAGCAAGGAAAAAGTACTACTACAGGTACTAAAATTAAATTAAAGATGAAGAGCAGCATCACGGAAATTATACAGTTTATATTTTGCAGATTGTACATGCATTTGTATTTTATTTCTTGATATACTCACATTGTACCGACATTTTATGCCTTCTCTGATTATTAAAGAAGGATGTAAAAGGAGCCATGGGTTGCCCTAGCTTTTATCTGTCACCATTTTCAATGTGAGTGATTGTCTAATATAGGGAAGTAATACCAGTGAGAACTGATATAATCGGGTTCCTTGGCTTGTGTTTCTGAGAAGGTCACTGCCTTCTTTCTGCATTTGAAGCAAGTTCTGTTTCGAATGGAAAGCATGGCCTCTCAGGGCTGTCAGATCCTGCTTACTCAGTCATGGTCATAACATGCTGTCGTGCAGGGCGGCCTGCGGGGTCTCAGCTCCCACTCCCCACATAAGAACGCTGGATGTGGGTAGGCCAAAAAGGAACACCCATGGAGCCATAGGTAGGGTAGTCACACCACTATAGTCTCACTGGCGGCTGGGTTGGAGACACAGGAGGCAGGAGCCACACAATCCGCAATCCACACTCCGTCGCCTACTAGCTCAGCCACCGTCTTCTTGCTAGCCCCCATTTTACTGCTAGCGTAGCCACGGCAGTTATATTAATGGCCAATGGCTCACTGGTTACAGCTGACAGCCAACTAGCCACAGCTGATGGCCATACAATCACAGTTGCACCTGATGACCTGAATCACAGATGACCTGAGCCAGCACCTTTCCACGTGAGGCCGAGAGCCTGGAAACTGCACTCCTGGCTCTGTCCCCACACATGCTTACCTTGTCTTGCTACAATCCCACACATTGTGGGTCCCCTGAAATTCTGTGCTCCTGCCACATTGCTGACACTATATGCCTGTGCAAACAGGGTGGCAAGATACAGAAGACACGCAGATTGTACATGCTACCTGGTCCTACTGGACATCACTTATAACACACAAGTTCAAAGATAAAATTAATCAAAAATTGAAAACAAGAATAGCAGAGCATTAAATTCATGCTTGTATGGAGGCCCTTCTGAGGGTGAATCAATACAAGGTAAGCACGTCACAGAAGCAGCATAGCAGGCATTTCCTATGTTGAATGAAAATGAGAGCTGCAAGGACTGACGACACACATGCATATTGTATGGATCTCCTGTGTTCATGCACATGTTTAGTTGTCCCATCAGACTTCATTTACACAAATGCAAGTTCAAAGATAACATTATTAACAATTCCAAGATGATGACAGTCCACCATTAAACTAAGTGTGGGCCTTTCTGAGTGTGAGGCTCTAGACAGTTGTACAGGTCGAATGACCATGGAGCTGAGGGTGGCGAGGGCTGCTTTCCTCTTTCTGCCTGTTGGTTTTGGTGGGTATAATGGTGCAGTTTCAGCAGCCACCTTGGACCACGTGGATGAGGGCCACTGTAGGAATGGCAGAGAGAAAAGATCTGGCAGACTTGGGTCTCTCACACTTTACCAGCCCTAGAGAGCGAAACTTCAGGCTTCTACGTGAAAAGAATAAATCTGCATGTGTGCGCTAAGCCACTATTAAATTGTGTGTTTTTAAGCTATTATAAAGTCAAACCTAATCCTGTCTGATATAGTACCTTTGGGTCCCTTCGCCTGGGACACAGGAACTTCCAGACTTCTGTAAGCCACTTGCAGGCCATGGGAAGACAGAGATGGGACCTCTGGCTCAAATATCCAGCTATCCAGCTAACTCCTACTGTGGCTGCTGAGCTATTTTCTGTGTCCTATGTGAAGGGTCCTCCTGTGGGCTTTGTCATAGACCAGGGGTTGGCAAACTATATAGGCCATGGACTGGCTACCTGTCTTGTAAAAAAAAGTTTGAATGGAAAATAGCCATCACATATTTATTTAGGTATTGTCTATGGCTACTTTTGAGCTGTAATGTAACAGCAGTGTTAAATAGTTTTGAGATAGTTACGATTTGACCTTTTAAGAAAAAGTTTGCTGATTCCTGTCGTAGAAGATTTCACTCTCTAAGAATGCCACCAGTTCCGTCACAATCCATCTAATCCTATGGGTTTAAACCTTTAAAACTGTGCTTTCGCCACCTTCCTCTTTTTCCTTTTGCAATCCTTCAGGCTAGAAAAATCAGGCTTTCCCAAGGGTATGCTGGTAAATATTTAACAACAGGCTCCCTGGGAGGAAATAATCCCTCATGTCTTCTGTATGTTTGCCCATATCGGTGGTGTAAATATTCTCTCTATGGCTAATTTCAAGCTAACAACATACTGCCAGTGAGAGTTGGGAAGAGATGAAGGCTGTCATCTCTAAGAGGCAGTAAGAGACAGCTCCAATACATCACTGGAGCCACTTCTTTACATCTGGCCTGGGTTCTTCCCCCAGTTTTGCATTTAATAGAACCTCACACTCTAATCAGCTAGGCCTGGCTTTTGATATACTGCTAATTGCAGCTAGAGGAATTTAGAGAATTTAGCTCCCTGGCTTTCAGCACTATTTTCCCCTTTACTTTGTCAAGGTTTTATAGTATTTACATTCTGCTCTGTTGATTTCATTACATGTTTTGTCTACAGATTGAGTCTAAGATAGTAAACTCCGTAAAAATAACATTATTGTAACTTATAATTACGATGTCATGATTGTGTAAATATTATATTATTTGCTGCAGAGCCAAGTAGTATGACCAGAGCTCTTAAGAAGAAAATAACCTTAGGTTATTTACTAATAAATGTGTGTATGTCAAAGGACAATATTCCGGGCATCAAAGTCCAAACTAGTATCAGTTCATTCTTTTTCTATGTTTATATTTCTTCTTACACTCAGCTCCCATTGAAAAATCTCATTTATTCCTTTTTGAATTATTTTGTTTTAGTGGGGCATCTTGAGAAATTTCTTTATATATAGTGTTGGAATGGTAAATTTTCTGACTCCTTGGATTTCAGAAAATATCTTTATTTTGTCCACACTTTGGGTGGTAATTTGGCTGGCTATAGAATTCCACATTCAAATTAGTTTTCCTGAAAAATCTAATGTCAGGCTGGATCTCATTTCTTCATATGTAACCTGTTTTTTCTTTCTGGAAGCTTATATGATTTTCTCTTTATGCTTTAACTTCTGAAATTTTACCCAAGTGCATTTAAATGTGATATTTCTTTACTCGTCCTCATTGGCCCTCAGTGGGTTCCTTAAAATAACACAAAACCAAAACTAAACGTGACTTGGTTTAATACCAAAATGTATTATGAGGAAAAATTAAAGATGGCAATAATAGCACCACTCAGATAACCCCAGTTAACTTTTTTTTAAAGCATAAAATAACAGATGATCAGAGTGTCTTATTCACCACTTACTTGTTAATTCAAGGTATTATCAAGCTTTCTAAGTACTGCCAATCTGGGTAGCTGAAAACATTGGTGTTTTCATGTGTATTTCTTTAGCTGAATGTACACCTTAGCATTGTTTCCTATGTTTATTGGCCATCAGAATTTCTTTTTCCTGCCTCCCCATTCAGATTCTGGGCCTTAATGGATCCTTTCTCAAACGGCATGTGTCTTTCTTTGCCTCAGGAAAATGTCCTTTGGTTATTTCCTCAATTATCTCCACCCCTCTATCTTTTCTGTCTTTTCACTTGCATCCAGACATCTAGATTTGCCCTCGTGTCATTTTATTTTTATTTCATATCTTTCATCTGTTGGTCTTCTCACTCTGCCTTAAAGGAAATGTTTTCAACATTATCTCTGATATACTGCTTGCTTTTAAAACATATTTAGGTTACTGTTTTTTAAAAAATATCGAAGTAGTACGTGAGCATTATTTTATAAATAAAGTATGGCTTATACAGTATATAGAGAGCACTGTCCTGCAATTTCTTAGTCCTGATACCTTTCTTAAACTTAGTAGTTGTTTTTTTCTGGTATGTACTTCTGTATTTCTCAACTCTGGACCTTATTTTTGACTTCCTGTCACGGAAGATGAAGATTTAGAACTAATACAGCCTCCATGCCTCCACTGTCCTTCCCTCCATCCTTCTACCAACTTTTTGTTAAATTATTGTTACTTTGGGGGGGGGTGATAAATAAATATGTGAGTGTAGTTCATGGCTGAGTCAGAAAGCTGATTATCATGGTTTATGTTTTTCCCCCCTGGAGTTAATTTTTTTTTTTCTCTTAGATTTATACGTGCCTACCTTTAACTAAGGCCTTCTAAACCCTCCAAAAGGAATTGTAAAAAGCTTGAATTTGGAAGAGCCGTTTTCCATGGATTGACTCCTTTCTTTGTTTCGCTCCCTCTTGAGGTTTGAGGACAGAGCCAGGAAAGTCAGGATCACGATGTCAGGGAGAACAGAGAGGCAGGAAAAGGCTGGGGGCCTGCAAAGGGGTAACAGCTTCACAGCAATCCGGGAGCGGAGCTTTAGGAGTCTGTTGTCTGACCTTAGAAAGTCTCTACAGAAACATTTTCAATGGTGGGTGGTCCCTAGCTCTTCTCTCCCAGTCCAGCCCACCCCCAAGCTGGATAGCTATACTGGATCTTTGCAGGCGAGCTATAATACTGTAGCAGTATTATTTTTCAAGTTAGGAAGCGAGCAGAAACACTGAAGTACCAACATTTTGCATTTATCTGGAATGGCTGTCTGGGGCCAGAAGGAATATGTGATGGTTCAGTCTCTGTGAGGGCAGAAGTGGGCCAAAGGCAGGCCCTCAGTGCCTAAAGTTGGGCAAATGGGGCAAGGGGGGTAGGAGAGAGAGTCCAAGTCATGAGAAGCTTCAACCTGAGCAGGAGCCCTTTTCTGACCTCAGCACCCATCCTTCCCTACCCCTAGTTTTGTTAACCCTGCCCAGCACATAGTAGGTGTTTAAGAAGTAATATAATTAATAAGTACCATGAGCTGAAAGTGCCTCTCAAGGCTGTTGGGATGGATATCCATAAATCAGAGGTTACTACCTTAGGGACAGAATGGGGAGTGGAGCAACAAAATGTCCATGCATTTTGATCTTTCAGTTCATCTGGGCAAATGTGAAATTTCTTCCAGATTGCGAACAGACCAAGAATCCCATAAGGACTCCCTCAGGGGCTGGCAGGTCCTGTGTATTTCTTCTGAGCCATTAACTCCTCCCTCTTCATCTCCAGTCCTAGGCAAGGTCTGCATCCCCTTCTGCAGGTGGCGAGGAGAAAGCTGAGGAACACTCAGAGGTTACTAGCTTTTAATAGAACCCAATTTTAGTTAGATGGAGTCCCGGTGGTGGAGCAAGAGTGATTGAGAGAGGGCACCTCATACTTTTTCCTGGCTGCTTCTGGACTGTGCAGGCCCAAGCACATTTCTAAGAGCTGGGTGGTGACGCATCTCTGGAAGGCCCTCTGAGCAGAGGAATCTTTACTCTGCCTGGGTCTGGCTTTGTGCACTTCCAATTTTTCTGTCCTGGTGGCTGCAGGGAATAGGAATACAATTATAAAGTCCTCAGACCACCAGTCTAGACTGTCCCCCCGCCATCCCCACTGGGTTAGAACCAGCTCTGCTGTTTAGCATTGATCTCTATTTGAAAGTGTCTTGTGATGGGTGTTTGTTCAATTTTATTAACCCTGCCCAGCACATACTGTGTTACCCTGAAAATAAGACCTAACGGGAAAATAAGCCCTAGCGGGAAAATAAGCCCTAGCATGATTTTTCAGGATGACATCCCCTGAACATAAGCCCTAATGCGTCTTTTGGAGCAAAAAGTCATATAAGACCCAGTCTTATATCCGGGGAAACACGGTAGTAGGTTAATAAGTAATTATTTCATGAATTCATAAACTCTTATTCTCCTTCGGAGCTTAGTTCTGCAGTGTGATTAGAGGAATAAGTGACACTGTCTTCCCTTTGTCACCATGGCTCCCCTCTGGGGCGTGCACTGACATCTTCCAGAGCTCTCTGCCTTTCTGTTGTGACTGTGCTTGTGTGTACACATACACACCTGCAGGCACACACACACGTGCGCGCACACACACACACACATGCTTACCACACCTGTCCAAAACGTGTTCACTGCTCACCCATGTCTATTAGCACAAAAACCCGCGTTCCTGCTCAGGAACTCCAATTCTCCCTCCAGGGCTGTGCCTGGAGATATTTTCTAAGTGCTTTTAAATGTGTAGAGGCATCAATATCAATCATCACGTCCACCATCATAGCGCAAGTCCTTCCTATGTGCTAGGAACTGTACTGCTTTTCATGCATCATCTCATTCACCCGTGGAAACATCTCTAAGAAGTAAGTCAGCTTGTCCTATTTTAATGCTGAGGATACTAAGGCTCAGAGAAGCTAATTTGCCTGGGATCACACAAGTGAGCCCAGATAGGAACCTAAGTCTTTCCTACCCATGTCTGTGCAAATAACTATGCCACAATACTTGAACATCGAACTGGGGATTTGGCAAATTTTAAAATAGAAGAGGCGCTGAGGTTCCGCAGTATGATGTGTCCTAGCCACCAGGGGGCGCTGTTTTCCCATGCTAGGGCCAGGAACCTGGTCACTGTCCCCCACCAAATATCAAGAATGCAGTCCCAGCTTGAACTAGAGACCCCAAGGGCGTCCCCCAAACGCTATGGGTCCTGCCCCACTTTACTATGGCCCTCAGCAGAGTCTGCAGTATGCCTACCCCCACGCCCCAACCTGGGGAACATGGGGAGCTTGGCAATTGCAGATGCCAAAGTAGAAGTCTGAACTGGAGCATGTGATTTTTCTGTTCTGTCAGAACTCCTTCCAGTTGTAGAGGCCTGCCTGCCTGGTGGTTTTCAGGGCCCTGACTACTGCTGGGTCCCTTCCTGAGAGAGGAGGGCTGGCTTTCAGAGACGTGGGGCCCTGGGGTGGGAGGATCCTTTTAGCTCAGCCATCTCCAAATTGGGGTATGCAAGGTGATTTGTTGGAGGTACAGGAAGAAAATATTAGAACTTTTATTTATGTATTTATGCTTTTAATCTAAAAATAAGAACAGGGCTTCAGTTGGTATCCAGATTGGTGCTGGCTATCTCACTGGGTAGTATATCAAATAGTCCTGTATCAGCCAAGCATGTGTGAGCTTCTGAGAGGAGACTGGGGGACGCCATGACAGGAACTAGCATGGTTTACATGTTCCTATGGGACTGGATTTATGGAGCATATTACATAACTTAACTAAAGTAATCCTTATAGCACAGACACATAGCTTTTCAGGAGTCCTATCAAGACTAAGGGTGCCTGCACAAGTGAACCAGAGGAAGATAAATGACTGAGCTGTCACTTCCACTCCCTTGTATGAGCTCTTAGCTGCATTATGACATCAAAACAATGACAGTCTAAACAGATCTGACAAGACATCAACTCTCAAATTCAAACCTGTCAAAACTATTTGAAATCATATCTATTATATCATTTATGATGAGCCTTACCATAATATCAAAAATAGCTGTGTCTTGACATCAGTAGTAGCTAGTGGTAGGAGTACAACCCTGTGCTATATCAGGGGTGCAAGCAAAAACATGTTTGGAAGCTGAGGCGCAGATCAAAAGAGTTTGGAGATCACTGGTGGGAGCCACTGCCAACAGGTCAATATTCCTGTGCTGACAATTCTTCGAGCTTGCTGTAGGCCCAGGGCCTAAGCATTGGGCTTTGTGAAGATTGTACTGACACTGTGACTGTCAGCTATGGATCTCTGACCTTTGGGATTTGGTTCAGAGTCTAGCGGAGGCATTTTAGATTGGATGCTTTTTGTCTGTTTTTGGTCTGCTTCATGAGTGTCCGATTCCTGTAACAGGAGGAGGAAAAGGTGGTCACCTTCTGTGGTGTGGCCCCTCTTCTATGCTCATTGCAGTAAGTCTCCCTTGTGGACTCCCCATGCGGCACAATTCAGGGCCACCCTCTCAGCTCCAATCCCTGTGTATTTCCTCTCTGGGGCAGAAGATAAAAAAAGAATCTTATGGTATTTGTTCAAATCTTGACCGAGGGAGAGTTCATTTAGGTGGAGTTAACGAGAACAGATGTCAAGTCATCTGTATCAGTTCCTGTCAAAGTGCCATCTGAAGACCAATGGCATAAGGTGTCCTTAGGATGACTGGCAAACATGCAGATTCCTGGGCCCCACTTGCGACTTCCTGCCTCAGACTCTATGAGAGGGTCGAGGAAAACACATTTTAAACAAACCCTTCCCCCACTTCCCACCAGCTGATGACCCTGAGGCACACTCACGTTTCAGAGACATTACTCTGTATAATAATACTTTTGAAAACTATAGTTTTTCAAAGAGTTTCTTATCTCAATTAATTTTTCTTAATACGGGAAACGTAGGGCCTGGTAGACTTCTATTGATTTTAAGCACAGGGTAGAGTGGGGCTCAGAGGGGGTCAGCCATTCAGCTAAGAGTACGGGAACATTAACTGCAGATGGGAGCTGGCCCTCCTTGCCCAGTTCTGCTGCACATACTGGACACACAGGGGTTGTGGGGAGTGAGCTGGAGCTCCACACATCCGTGAAGAGGACGCTGGCATGAAGCAACTCCATGGGAAGGGGGTGAATTTCTGGGGCAAATTCATCCCTGAAACCAGATCTCCACCTGCGCCCATTCATCTTCAGAAAGTGACCTCAGAACTCATGGCTTAAAGGCTAGTCAGTCTAACCACACCATCAGCAAAATCCATGGAGATTCTTTAGCAAAAAATCAGCACAGTGGCATGTGGACTCTAGAGGAGAGGCAAGAATTAGAGTTAAGTCTTCTGGCAGAAACTTCCTCCCGCCCTACTTCCCCTGGTCAGGCCCAACTCTTTCAGGACTTCCCTGGAGAACAGCCCCTTCCACAGACCCATTCTGTCCACGCTCTGCCCCAGGCTGGGCCAGCACCTGTCCTCAGTCCTCCCACTGCATCCTGGGTGTGCCTCTGTCTTGTCACTTAATCTCCCTACATTATACTGGCCTGGCTGGGTGTCTGCCTTCCCCAGTGAGTAGTGAGTCTCTTGGGGGTAGGGCCTGGGTTCAGCAAAAGTTTGTAAAATGGATAGGCTCATCACTGGGGCTTCTCTTGCATCTAACTTTAGTCATTAGCACTCGAGCGCCCTGACATCCCACTGAGACAGAACCCTGACACTGCCATTTGATGAACTGCCAGCATGGTGTAAAACTTCTGGAGTGTCCATTTTCTGTGTCATGGAGAAGAGGCAGACCTGGCATCAGGGCTGCAACCTCAAGTAAGGGCTGCGTGGCCTATTGCCACCTTGTCACTCTAGGCCTACCTCCGGATATTGTGGGCAACACCCCTGCCAGGTCGGAAGAGACCGCTGTATTTTCTTCCTCTTAGAGGCTGAGAAACCAAGCAAGCAAGGTAAGCCAGCTATCAAGCCCACATTCCAATCCAGCTCTCCTGAATCTCCACCTTTTCCTGCAGCCAAAATGTCAGCCAATGGGAGTTTGGCTTCTGCTTTCCCACCTTTCCTGGCAAGATTCACAACCCTTCCCGATGATGAGCAATACAAGTTCCAGGCATGCTTTGTTTCATTACTGGCTTCTCAGGTGTCACTTTAACCACAGGGTGAGTCCTTAACTGGTAGTAGGCTGATAAACATGCAAATTTCCATATCCAAACAGTGTTAGGCTGCAGCTTCTTTCCCACTAAGAAAGATGCATGTCAACAAGCTCAGAAAATGGATGGAAGCCCAGGCCTTCCCTGCACGGCACTGTCCAACATTCCTGGTGACCAGGTATCTGGGGAGACAAACTGCCTGTCTTCTCATGCAGGAGGAAGTAAATAGTACACACTCCTCCCCTACAATTCCCTGAAGGGTGGAAGTGACTTACCCCAGGTACAGCCCAGTCCTGGTTTGGGGTTGTCGACATAAGAAACGTCCAGACCTGTAGAGATTTTTAATAAGAGCTTATTGGAAGCAAAACCGACAACATATGCTGGGAAGCAAGATCTCAAATGCCCTGGAGAGTAACAGTTGTGCAGTTTCTTTTATGCATTTGCGATTAAGGAGGTAACGTAAGGAAGATTACAGGAAGGTGGGAGAAACAAGGCAGTGATTGGATTACAGCATAGTTAAGATTGTTTGCTTTCTTGAGGGTGGTTATTTCAAAGGTATGTTAACCTAAAAGCACAAAAATAATAGACAAACTTGGTTAAGGCAAAGATAAAATTTATATTGAAAAGGTTATGTGCATGGGGTGTGACTGCACCACAACCCGGCCAATTAAGTTGACTTCGGTGTAGTTGTGTGTATGCATGTGATGTGAGGGGTTTCTAAACCACTGTGGAAACATCAGCCTCAGCCCAGTGGTTTTCAATTTTCTTGAGGCTTCAACTCCCATCAGTAGCAGCCATCTTTGCTATGGAGCAATGGTGCTTTTTCCAGTGGGGTCCAATGTACAGACCTACTCGCCCATTTTCTCAGTTTTCAGCCTAGGGTCCCAGGGACTAAGGACAGTCCTCGGTGGAGCAGAGAAGTCACCTTGCTGGCATAGGGTGAGGCCTGAGGCTCATTCATTTAGGTCTCTGGTCCCCAAGGTACCTGTAGGGAGGAGATGACACTCAAGGGTGGGAGATTCTGCGGGGTACCTGCCTGGGAGCAAGCCCAGGGGTACAGGAGCATTAGGGAAGGTCAAGGCCGGCTCCCTGGGTACAGGATGGGAAACCTGGAGAGGAAGTCGCTTTGGGGTTGGGTCTTCGCTGTTAGGGCTCTGGGGAGCCATTGGTTTTTATTTGATTTGATTAGCAGCAAATAAAAAACAAGATAGTGGATATGGAGAGGAAGGCGGAGGGCGCCGGCCCCGCCTCTTGCCGCCTGTGCCACCAGGGGGCGCCCTCACGGGCTCAGGACCCGCGTCACGGGGGCGTGGCCGGGGCGGGGTTGGGCGGGGCCCGGGCTGCGCTGTCGCGTCCTGAGGAATGCGGCCTTTGGCTTGTCCCCTGTCTGCATTCCGGCCGGCGCAGGAATGTGAACAGGGTGTTCACTGAACTCCCTGAATGCACAAGTTCGGTCCCCTCCCGTCAGAGAACGCCAGGCAGCAGCTCCGGGACAGGCCCCCTCTCTGCCGCCCCGCAGAGCCCGCAGTACCTTCGGGTGGAGGACAGGGCCCTGAGAACTGTCAGGCCAGCGGGAACTCAGGATCAGGGGGCAGTGGTGCTTTGAGACCAGGTGTGGTTTAGAAAAAGAGGAGAACCAAAAGTAGTCCACTGATGCACCAAGACAGCCGGTCCAATAGCTTGGAGGGGGAAATAGTATTCTAGACAGAAGGAACCTTGTGTGTGGAGGCCAAGAGAAGAGCATGTGGTCTGAGTGGCCCCCAAGCAGAGCCCGGGCTTGCCTACCCACAAACACATGCCAGATGGCCAGCTGAGTCACAGCAAGGATCAGGGTGTTCACCTGAGTTGACTCCATGATACTGGCTGGTTTATGAAGCCACCATCCTGCAGGAGGCACAGTAGTGGGCCTGTGAGGAGGGTACGGAGGATTGGGGCTCGGCAGGATGCTTTGGGTATTGTGGAGATTGAGAGATTAAGGCCGATAAAGCATCTAGTAAGGCACCTAGTACCCAGTAAGTACTCCAGTAAACATTGGTTGGTCTTTCAACACCTGATTCATGGACACTTCTTCCCCTTCAAGGTAGCCATTTCTGCCTCTGAAAAGGGCAGCTGTCCAATCCTTCATCCGTGAGGAGGTGTTTGGCAGAGGTTCGGATACTGAAGATCTGGTCATGGAACTTCCTGTTTTTTTGTCCCTGGCTGGGGGGGTAGCATGCAGGAGATGAGAGTGTGTGGTTGGCTACCGTAAAGGTCCTGAATGAATGGAGCAAGGAGGGTCGGGCCAGGAAAGCTGGACTTGGGCAATAATCCAGGAAAGGAGTGATAAAAACCTGATAAGAGCTGACGGGGAGAGAACAGCAAGCAGTGCTGGGCATAGAGACTGAGGAGGCAGACGAGACCAAACTCTTCAGCTGCTTGGCTGCAAGGTGAGGCCAGGACGCCGAATGCACGGTTAGGTCCTCACCTGGTGTGGGTAGTATGGGCCTCATCACAGGAGACCAGCGGGGATCATAGCCTGTGTGTCCCAAATGTCCCTGAGGGATGGAACAGAAATGTTTACATCCAGAAATTCCTTGTCAGGCCCCTCTCCCAGGAATGCACTGGGACCTAAATTCTTCTGTGCTGAGGAAAAGTGCAGCCCTTGGAATGGCCTCTCCAGCATTGTTCCTTGGCAAACACAGGAAGATGGGTTTCCTTTAGATTTGTGGTGCTGACAACTGAATCCGGACCCCGCCCCCCGCCTCCCTCCCCCACATTTGGAGTGGGGGGAGGGAGGCACAGGACCAGGCAGTCAATGGAAAATAAACACCCACCTCTGCTCCTCTGACTTATTTCATGTTCTTAGCATTTCCTCTCTTGGGTTCTGGCTTCGTTTTTTGAAAATTCCACACCTTGGTTAGGGCTGGGAAAATCCCGTGTTGCCGTTGCTGCGGAGAGGCAGCTGGATACTGGGGCACAGGCCCACTGCTCCAGTCAACGGGCCTGCAGCCCAGTGTCCAAGTGAGCTCCTGAGTCAGCCTGTGTGAGGGAGGCCCTCGGGGCTGGGTGTGTGTGTCTGCATGAGCATGTGCTAGCCCCACAGTGGGGACGTGGCAGTGTTTTGGTTCCAGCTGTCTGGGCTAGGTCCAGGCCAGAGTAGCATTGGCTCCATTGGGAAATGGTGGGGACCTCCAAAGGGGCCTCCAGGTAGGCCTGTGCAATGTATACACTGAGAAGACACCCTGACCACCAGAGAGCTGTCCCCTGCCACATGACGTGGGCTGCCTCCTCTCCTGGGCTCTGTGTGGTGGACATGTGGGTGGTGTGCTTCCCTGGTTACTGTGGCTTCTGCATCCTGCACTTCTCTCCTGATACCCACTCCCCACAAGAAGAATCATTTTAGTGTTTCCTTCCTTCACCAATTCATTCATTCCTGCTCTCATTTGACAAATATTTATCTAGTTCCTACCAAGTCTCAGGCACTGTGCTGGGTGCTGGAAATACAGAGACAAATAAACTGGAAAAGGTGGAAACAACTTAGAATCCCAACCATTAGTGACGTAAAGTATGGACTACCCATATGACACAGGACTGGGATTAGGGTGAAGCAAGTGAGGTACCTGCCTAAGGTGCAGGATGTAAGGGGGTGACAAGAAACCCCATAATCAAGATAAGTAATATTTTAACAAATGAAGTCAATCCATGGTGAACAAAACAGCAATTTTTTAAATAAAGACAGGACCAGTAACAGTTCTGTGCTGGGCCTATTGGGACTTGAGGCAAAAGAAAAATCAGTAATGCTGATCTTCCGTTCAGGACTGAGTACGGCATTGACAGAATGTCCTAGAAGCATTAAAATATGTCATGGAAGTTTGCTTATTGACAGAAAGAAACTCATGGCATATTGTTGAGTGAAACCTGAGAGATTACAGAACCCTGTATAAAGTGTGGTCCTATTGAAAACATACTTAGGTATTGGAAACTGTAAGAATGTAGGCGGAGATGTTAAACAGCTCTTTTCTCTCTTTGATTGCCTTTTGGGGGATTGTGTTTCCTGGTTATTTTAATAGCAAACATGTAATACTTGTATAATTTTCTTAAAGGTATTTAAAAAAAGTACAAGAGACTTGTAGCAGCGCACACTGGTCTGTACAGCATAAACGATCGTGGGCTTTCTGACCAGTGACAGCCTGGAGGACTCTGCAGAACAACCCCCTTCTCAACACTGGCAAGGGGGCAGGGCCAGGATCACCCCCCTCACTTGACAGATGAGAAGCCGAGGCTCAGGAGGTGGGACACTCTGAGAAGAGTCACCGTCTGTGGCGTGGTGGAACGGGCCTCTGCATGTAGGTCTGTCGTGTATCACCCATAGCATGGCATGAGGAGTCACTTGTATCCCAGCTTCTTCCAAGCTGAACCTTCTAGGTCTCTCTTCTTCACATCCAGCTGCCATCCATTGAAGGACTTCTTCCATTGGTGCTTTTCTCGACTGAGAGCAGAACTGTAGGAAGAAAACCTGCAAGAAATATTTGGGTAGATGTGTCTGGCTCCTCTTTGGGCCCTCAGCGAATGACCCATGGGCTTGTGAGTGACTGAGAAAGTATTTGCAATGTTTTTCTCTCTGGCACAGACACACCCCGCAGACTGGCATGAATCATAAGTAATTCCCTAAAGCCCCCATCTGCCTGGAAATGCCTGGTGGTATTTCCCAGAGTTCAGAAGCCATCAGCCCTACATGCCAGTAGGCTTAGCTATTCCCCACGCAGCCACAAACTTCTTGCTGTCCCCTAGGGAAGGCACCAAGAGGAGAGGGATCCGAGGCAGAGGTGCCACTTGCGGAGCCTACGGCCACTCTGAGATTGTGCTTACTGAGATTGTGCTTACACAAACCGCAGTGCTGAGACTCTCGTGAGTGCCTTCTTTGTGACTTAGTAGGCCTATTGTCTTAACATGATGCCTCTGAGGGACAAAATAGAGGGCTTTTCTCTCCTAAGCAGTGGATTCACATGCTCCAGGTCTCCCTTAGCAGTGTGTGGTCTCTGCTTGTCTATTGAATTCCACGAGGCAAGAGTGCCTTTGTTTCTAAGCATAAGTGAGGAAGATTGCTTTTCCCAAAGACGGCCGTGACAATATTTTTCTTGCAGCTAGCTATGGCTGTATAGCTAAGTTATGGCCAAAGACATTCAGTAGAATTATCTTGTGGAACTTTCTGGAAACTTTCTTTCAAAGGGAGGTGGAGTGCCCTTCCTGTACATTTCTCCATTCTGGTGCCTATAATACAGATGTGATGGCTAGAGCTCTAGCAGCCTTCTTGTACCATGAAGACTTGGGGTGGGGTAAAACTACCAGAAACCCAGAAGCTATGAAAGAAACATACTATGAACATATTTGACTCGAACTCTCTCCTCTCCTGTCCTTTTTTTTTATTTATTATTATTCTCTCTGGGTGATTTTTCTCATTGCCCAAATTTTCTATTAAATCTTGCCTGCTTTTATTTTAGAACCACATTTTTAATCCCTAAGGGGTTTTTGTTTTTCTCTGTCTTTAAAAAAATATTCTGCTCTAATTTCATGGAAGCTGTTTTCTCATCTCTCTGAAGATACTGCTTCTCTTCACATTTTCCTCTACTCTGTGCATTATTGTCTGCTTTTATTCTGTTTGTTGTGGTTTCTGTCTTTTGTGTCAGGGGTTTTCTCAAGGGACTGGTGATTCTTGCGTATCTGTTCATATTTCAGGAGGGATGAGAAAGAAATCTCACTGGGCACTCCGTGTGCTCTGTTTCACTGGAGGGTGAGAGGAGGGCCGAGGGGGTTGTTTGGGGACTCGGTTTCTTTGGATCTTTTCTTTGAGGCCGTTCCATTCCTTCTGAAAATGGTACAATTTCCTGCTCTGAGTACATAGGGGCAGGGGGCACTGCATGGCTGCTTGGCAATGGTTGGGGGTGTGGGGGAAAGGGGTTGGTGGACATATCTTTCACATGTCAACTCTCACTCAATCCCCTATTTTCAGTGCTGAGTGTTGTGTCCCCTACACCCTGCCACTGCCCTCTGTTGTGGCAGGTGCTCCTCTAGCTGTGGTCCCTCGGGTTTAGCTTCTCTGCATCTCCGTTGGGTGAGAGAGACAAGCTCACTTGCTGCCCAGTCGGGGAGGGAACCGGGGTCTAACTGCGGTCTTTGCAGGCTGCTAGCCTGTGCCCTGCTTTCCGCTCCAACCCCTTCTGCAGTACCTGTGTCTCATTTCCTGAGCCACCTGGGCTCTCCTGCACAAGTCCTGGATAGGCTTCTGATGGGCAGGCCCCTCTGGACTGGCACTCGGCCTTTAGCTTGCTCGTCTGCCATTTGCTTTTCTTGTTTTCTTGGTTTATTGATGTAGTAACATCTGTCATCTGTTAGTTTCTCCTCTCTCCCTCCCTGCCATCTAAGGGTCCTTGTGGGATTTTATATATATGTCATCCTATGTATCTATTATTCTGCAATTTTCTTCTTTCACTCAGCACCAGGTCATGGGCATTACTCCATACCTGCACATTCCGGTCTATCCATCCCTGGATTTTTTGAATTACCCCCTTATCACGTCCACATGTGACTTTTTCTGAATTTTCACCCTTGGAAACGGGTTGCTGAGAGCTTCCTGGGCATCTTCAATGGGTTTGGTTTCATACACCCTGATTTGCATCCGGAGCCTCAGTCTGTGGGACCCTTTGCTCACCGCTGGGCCAGTGCCCTCCCACTGGGTCTCTGCTGGGAGATGTGCCGAGGGGGCGTGTCTGGAGGGTGGCTCTCGCCCTTCCGTTAAGGGAAGGTGTGCGGGAAGGTGCTGGTGAGGGGCCCTGGCTTCTCTGTCAATCGGCCCATTGGAGTGCTCACCACTGAGTCACTCTCATTATGTTCACTTTTCTAGGGAGGAGGCCTTGCCTCCATCCCCAGGGTGGCACGTGAGTCAGACATGAAGCTCCCGTCCCACCAGCCCCCACCCTCAAGCCCTGGTTCCCAGGTCCAAGTTCCCAGGCAGTCTGCCACAGAGATGCCAGTGAGAGCGCCTTCGGGCTTTAACATGACCTGGCAGCCCGGGCTGAGGAGGTCTTCGATGGTATTTATTTATTTTTTGAATAAGTAAAATATCCAAAGACTCCTTAAATTCTTGGACTCAGATGCAGTGAAATTGTCCCTCACATTCCTGTCACACAGCCAGGCAGCTCCTTTCACTAGAGGCAACTGGTGCTAGTTTCTTGTGTATCCTTAAAGAGATATTTTAATGAAAAAAAAAAAAAAAGTAGAGAAAGGTCCACAGTTCCTTATCTGGAACGCTTCGGGGCAGGTGTGTTTGGGAATTCGGAATTCAAGGTGCGTACAAAGTAGCCCGCAGGGGCCCTTCCATTTCTCAGGCAGTTGGTGATTGTGACACCAGGGACTCCAGCACATGTGTGTGGGACCCACACACTGCAGCAGAGGCAATGGTAAACCACTGCTGCATTTTCTTTTCTCAATCTTTATCTTTCTTTATCTTTTTTACCTTGAAAACCCTGTGATGAGACAGCTCCCTTGACCTGGAACAACAACAAAGGTAGCGGGTATTATGTCACACCCCAGCAGAGTCTGTGATAAAACACTAATATTTCTGCACCAAGCAGGACAAATAAAGCTGTAATCAGCCTTAAATCAGTTCAGTTGAATTCCCGTTTGCTACCAAATGTGTTTGTGCCAAATTTGTTTTTTTTTTCAAAAATGGGTTTTTTTTAGGGATTTTTCAATTTCATAATTATGGATAAGGGCATGTGGACTTGTGTTTATACTACCTACCTAAAAACTTATGGTAGTATTCTGTACATGTTGGATCAGTACTAAAGAGCTTGTTTGTTATTGTTTTTAGTATCCTCATAGTATTCTATTATACACATGTACAATAATTAATTTAGCCTGTTTATAGATATTTGTATTATTTCCAGTTTTCTTCCTGGTTGCATCAATGCTGCAATGAATAACATTGTAAACTCATTTAACACATGTGCAAACATATCTGTAAGGTAAATTCCTAGCAGTGGAATTGCTCGGTCAATTAATAATAATGATAGTTAATACTTGCATGGCATTTACTAAGGGCTGGGCAGGGTGGTTAGTGCTTTACAATAATTAATGTATTTCAATTCTTACAAGAATCTCCAGAGGTGGATCCTCTGGAGATTCCCATTTTACAGATGAGGAAAACTGAGGCACAGAGAAGCTAGACCACTTAGACAGCTGGGATTCAGATCAAGGTGCGCTGGCTCCGGTCTATTCTTTTAACCATTGCATTCTACTGCGTTTTGAAGGTCGTGGGAATTTGAAATTTAGAGGAATACTGCCAAATTGTCCACCACACAGCTTTACCAATTCCCATTGCCACCAGCAGCATGTGAGTGTGCTTTTTTCTCCGCCAACGCTGTGCTGAGTCAAACTCTTTGATCTTTGCCAATCTGATAGGTGAAAATGGTATCTCTGTGTAGTCTTAACTTGAATTGCTTTTACTATGAGTCAGGTTGAGCATCTTTTTATCTAAGGCCCATCTTATTTCCTTTTCCATAAAGCATTCATTCAGGTCTTTCGCTCATTTTTCTCTTTGGTTACATCTGCGATTTGTGTTGAGGCTTTTCGTGTCTTAGGAAGATGAGTCCTTGCTGATTGAAGTTATACAGATCTTTTTTCCCAGGTAGTCATTCACTTTGATTTTGCTGGTGGTGAGTTTGGGGCAGAGTCATCTGAGGAGATAAATGAAGGAAAAAGCTGTCAGCATTGGGCAGTGGAGGGCGGGAGAACACAGAACAGATCCCTGGAGAGAGGTGCCCTCTGCCTAGTGAGGCAGGAGGGAAGGAAGGTGAGAGAGAGAGGGAAGGGACTCCTACGGAGGTAGGGGTACAGGGTTCAAACACACCAGGTGTGGCCCACTCAGACCAGAGGCTGGGAGCAGAAGGGGCTCCATGGCAGACATAAAGATTTCTCTGCAAAAAAGGACTGCCGAACTGCAAGGTCAGTTGGCAGTCTACAGCTGTTGTCCTGCAGGGTCCACTTAGCTTTCAGATCAAGTTTATGCTCTTCTTGGGGAGGCCTTGGCCAATGACTGAACGAGGTAGTGGTACAGGGCTCCTCGTACCCAACGCCGACGTGTTCACCCAACACCGGACTCGTGGATTGGCAGAGACTATGAGCTCTGCATTGCAGTCTAAAAGCTCCAAACCTGTTCTCTCCCTTTTCTTTCACAGGCATTACCTCCTCCCTCCATTCCTAACTCCATCTCAGCACCAGCTTCCTGGTAAACCCAACCAGCCCAGATTCCTAAAATCTCTTGGTAAAAATTGACATTAAAAATTTTAGAACTAAAGAGCCATTCCTCTGTTTAAAAAAATTTACTGAAATATATTTCATATTGTTTGAGTCTAAAGATTTTCTCGTCTGTTTCTATTTGGTGGTGACTATGAATGCCCTTTAGCTTAGACATAAAATGTCACACTGTGGGTGAAGGCCGCTGAAGGTGGCCCTGCCACCACCTCGGGGGACTCTGATCTCAGCTCAGAGGCTGGAGTAACAGTATGGAGTGGCTGGTCTGGGTCTGTGGATGACTGCCAGGCAGGCCTGGACCTCTGGAAGGGTCTCTTGGGCAAGGTATGTGGGAACACCACCAACCCTGGCTCCGGGCCTTAGAACACACCGCACAGGGCATGGCGCTCCGACACATAGGGGACTGGATTGTGCCAGCCCTCATCTGCAGCCTCTCTCTGGCCCAGTCATCCCTCCCAGGGCCTGCTATCGTGCCCTGACTGGTCTCCCACCCTTTGAATGTTGCCAGAGTGACCCCATCACACCATTCCTCATAAGCTTTGGATGGTAAAACCTGGAGTCTACTCCCTCACCTGTGATTCCAGGCCCTTCATATACGGGTTCTGGCCCTCCTACTCCATCTCAGTTTAACCACCTTCATCCTTTACTCCTTCCTTCCACACTCACAGGACCGAGGGCCATTCTGAGAACCCAGGAAGCACTGTGTCCCTCTACGTCCATCGCAGCTGGTCAGTCTCTCTGCCAGGAAAAACCCCTCTCCAGCCCTCAAGGCCTAACTGATGTATCAGTTCTTCGGATGTGATTTATAGGAGGAGAGAGGTAGAGAGGAGATGTAAAAGTAGAGCTTTGTTTTGCCTCGTTCCAATTTCCTTAAGAGACTGCAGAAAATATTCAAAGTGCTCTTAATTAGGAAACACCCCTCCCCGGTCCACCATCCCATCGAACGGCTGTGTCTTTGGAGATGCTCAGTGCAGAGACTGAACCGTGTGTGGGCCGTTAGATGGGTCACACATACGTTCCTGGAAGACAGCCTAACCTGCATTTCTTGGCCGTTCTTCCTGCAGCCATTCCCGCCATACATACCTCCATGACCAGAATCATTGATCAACATTAAAACCACTCATTTGGAGCAGGCATTCTTTTAACTCTTTCACGAAGATTGCCTGAAATGTTGAAAGGCAATAGAATGCAAATCAGCCCTGGAAATACTTGTTGAGCATATAATATGGGCAAAGAATGGTGGTAGGTGATAGGTTAGTGGGCTACAAAGAAGCAAGAGAGTACCTGACCCCGGGGAAACAGATTGCCCACTTTGTAGACAGGGCAAATACCAGTCAACCAATGGCTATGCATGGTAAGTGACCCAGGTCCTAAATGACAGGGGACCTGGAGGAAGGTCCTCACTGCAGCTGATGCAATCAGGGAGCGTTTCCCTCAGGGGGTGGGGACTGAGATGGGTTTTGAAGAATGGCAAGCATTGAAAGCGACTAGAGAGTGAGGAGAGCGAAGGTGGCTTGTGAATCACTCAGGAGGAGGCCTACTTATTTTTGTTTGATGAGCCTGGGATGCATCAGATAATTCTTGAAAGCACTGGTTCTCAACCCTGGCTGAGTATTTTAATTACCTGGAAGCTTTAAAAAAAAAAAAATAGTGATACCTGGGTTCCACCTCCAAAGAGTTTGATTGACTTGGTCTGGGGTGCAGCTTGGGCGTTGGGAATTTGCAAAGCTCTCCAGGTGAAATCTGATATGCTGCCAGGGCTGAGAGCCTAAGCTTCCCAGGAAGTTCAGGCAGCGTGAGAGCTCTCAGCCTGTCAGCCCTCAGGCACACACACCTGTTGGGCTCTGACACTTCTAAGGCATGCCTTTCATTCCCTCCTCCTGGACAGTGGCCACCCCAGGGAGGGGCCCTGGCCTCTCTTACATCCCACTCACACACCTGGCATCCGGCTCCCGGGAGGATTTCTGTCTTCCAGTTTCACACCAAGCAGTCACAGTGTGGTCACGCAGGCCACAAGCTGCTTGGCTTTCCCTCTGCCATCCACGCCTCCCTGCTGGTGCTTTCCTAAAGCTCTGAAGGAAGCGATGGCCATCCAGAGGGCCTGTCTCCCAGGACCACGCCATTTCCAGTGGGCCTTGGGCGGAGCTTCCTGAGGACATATCTACACCCACCAGCTGGGCAGGGGCCGGTGCACAGAGTGGATTTCTCTTCCCGCATTTCCTGGCAATGAGCAGGGCCTGAATAAAGTCCAGCTTGCCCTTTGAGGCCACCTCCACTGAGTGGTCTCAGGAATGTAGTTCCTCATTTCAGAGAATTCTGTAGGCGTGGCTGTTGGCCACCGGCCAGTTTGCCTAGTGGGGAACACATTTGTCACAGGGTTAGCTCTAGGAGGCCACTACTTCCTCTCCTTTCAGCAGCACAGCAGAGTGTCCAAACGGCTGTAGAAAAGGGTGCATGGGGTGACATTGATGATTTTTTGACAAGAAATATTGCTACGCCCTGGGGTTTACAATCCAGGCAAGAGGTGAAATGCCCTGTCTCTGAGGCCTTTTTATTTAATTATTCATTTCAAAATAGCTTTATTGATTTTGTTTTAAAATGATACACGTTCTTTATTAAAAGAGAATTTAGAAATGCAAATAGCAGTATATCCATAGGACATTGAGATCCCACTGGCTCAAGAAAGCCACTCTTATGATCACCTTGTGAGCCCGTCCAAAGGCAGTTCTGCTGGCAGGGGGTGTGCTGAGCTGGGCAGGAGCAAGGAGGACGTGATCTTCGCCAGCACTGCCAGTCCTGGGCCTGCAGAAGTCGTGCCATGGTTCTTCCTCCAAACAGCCCCTCTGGAGACTTCCCGCCCTCCTGCCTTCTTGGAAAGAACGTCCAGCGCGTCCCCCACCAGAATATACCAAGGAGAGAAGACGCTGAGGAGGTGGCTCACCTTCCTCGGGTTGGATCAGGTCGGGAGAGGCCTCCGAGCAGCGCAGTCATGTCTGTTGCCTCACAGCCCTCCAGCTATGCTAAGAATGTGAACCATTTCCCATGGGACTGGCAACCACGAAGAAATTCTGAGCCCAACCTCCCCAAATATCTGCTCTGCAAACAGATAAAACAGGGAAGCATCCTGAAAATGTGATCTTCAGCCGGTCACCTTAGGCAGTTGTCTGCTTGCCTTCCAGGAGTGTTTCTGCTTCTAGAGTCCATCTTAGACCTGTTGGGGAGCCAGCCTAGGATGTGGCCGTGTTCAAGGGGGTCGGGAACAGAGAACTCTCTGGAAGGGGCCTCGCAAGGGAACAGGAACCAAGTCATGCCCCAGGCCCTTTGAAGGGGCCTGGCTCCTATCCCAGTACTGGAACCATTGCTGACCAGTTCTGGAGACATTTGGGTCCCTGATGGCTCCTAAGGTGTCTGAGCACGGGGCGGCCTTCACCAGCAGCATGAAGCCACCTCAGCCGGCCTTTGGCCTCCCCAGTCTGTACCTCGTCCAGTGGTGTGGCCTCAGTGAATGAAGACAGTGGCAGCGGCAAGGTCATACCAGACTTGACAGAACGTGTGTGTGGGAGGTAGAGGACGTGGCTTTCTGCGTAGCTCTTGCCTTCTGAGAGATGCTAGAATGCCCTGCTGCACCACTGCAGGCATGACCAGGCCCCAGTGACCTACATAACCTTCCAGACATGGAGCAAGGGGGAGCCCTGACTCATCTCAGGGGAGCCTGAGAAAGGTTGGGGTGGGAAGGTTTTATAATCCTGAGACGTTGAAACCACCTCAATATTCAGTGATGGCTCTGTGAATCATGCTATGTCCACAGGGTGGAATATTACGTTAAAGTGATTATTGTAAAGACTATGTAGCAACCTTACAAGTGTTTACGATGGAATGTTAATTGGACAAAAGGAAGATATGCATGTTTTTTGCACATGAACAAGAGAGGACTGGAAGGGGCTTTTTTTCAAAAAATGGTGTTTTGCTACAGCAGTGTGGTTATGAAATTTATTCTTTTAAAAGAAAGCAGTGGCTTTAAAGTCAGACAGATCTGGACTGGTAGCTAAGTTCTATTTCTTACTAGAAATGACCCTGGTGGGTAGCTTAGTGTCTCTGAGATTGGTTCCTGATCTGTAAAATGGGCGCAATAGTTCCTGCCTTATAAGACGCTTGTGAAGATAAATCAGATGATGCATTTTCTCCCTTCTGGCCTTCCTTTCTTCCTCCTCCCTCTCTCTCACCCTCTGCATAGTTTCCATTAACACAGCACAATGTAGTTACCCACAGAGGAGTCTACCACCGAGCCTTCCTTGGCGTTTCCCTGTTTGTGCTCCAAGCAGAGCTGCAGTCCATAAGCTTGGATGAGGAGCAGCACTAATAACGACAGCCCAGGCTGCCATGGATTGAGGATGCTTGTGCAGTCTTCCCTTTCAAAGCAGCAACACAGCAGAGCACCTCCAGCCCCCAAGCAAAGTCACAAAGGTCACAAAGTTTGAAGCAGGGGTTTCGGGGGCCTGCCTGGCTGCCACCACACACTGAGCAGACCCTTCTCCCTTCCTGGCTGCTGGGCTTGGGCCCTCTTATGGTTCGATGGTTCCCAAAGCCTGAGGCAGGTGCTCCCGATGGGTAAAAAAATGATTTCCAGTGGCAAGTAGACATATACTTTTCATTTTAAGAGTGTAGCATTTACATATATGTTTGGAAAAAATGAAGCAGTAGCTATAATGGTACAACAGAAGTGACATAAAATGGTTAAAGCGTGAGCAGACATAAAGGGAAGTATTTCATAAATAATAGTTGGGGTTGTACCTGGGTAGGTCAAACACCACCAAGGAGGCAAGGGAATGACTGAGGCTTGAGGGCCACTGCCTTACCCTTTTGCTTCCATCTTCTAATTCTGATCCAGCCTCTGTCTCTTCCAGTGTCTGCGCCCTGACCTCCTCCAACTGCAGCCTGAGAGATCTTCCTAAAAGGAAACCCTTCATTATAAGGCAGTGCCCTTAGGGAGAAGTCCTGACCTCTCTTTAACAAGGTCTCCAAGGCCTTCTAGAATGGGAATCTGCCTGTCTTGCAAGCTTTCCTGTCACCCTCGTCCTCTTCCCACTTTCGATTCCTATAGCCTGGACTTCTAAGCCCAGCTTGCTGGCTGGGCCTCTGAGTCATTGGATGTGCTGTCTCCTCTACCTGTGATGTCCTTTCCCCATTGTCTGTCTCAAGGACTCCTATTCAACCTTCAAAACTTTTTCAAGGGTTTCTTTCTTCTGTGACACTGTCTTAATCTCTTTGCAAAGGGTGAATTCTGCCTTCCCCTCTATCTTGAACACCACTTTATCATAGGTAGCCCAAAACTTCAGTTTCCTTGACTATCTTTTGATGAGGTGGTCTCTGAGGACCTGGAGCCTTTAGTTCTGAGTCCAGGAACCTTGTATAGTAGTAGGTAAAAGACAAATGGTAAATACTAATGAAAACACAATAATTATAGCTATTGTTTGCAACGTGTTCTCTGTTCGTTATCTCATTTAATCCTTACAGCCTCCTTCAGAGAAAGAAACTATTGACAGACCCATTTTAGACATGAGCAAACTGAGCCTCAGAGACACAAACTCATTTGCTGCCCAGCTGGTAAGTGAAGGAGTCAGGATTCGAACCCAGGCTGCCTGACTTTTGTGCTAGGCCCTTAGCTCACCCTTACGCACCCTCCTGTAGTTTAGGGTTTCCCCCTCAGTGGGGTGCACCAGGTGGCCTTCTGGCCCCACTTGGGTCAGGGGACTGCTTCCAACCATCAGGTGTGGCAGCAGCCTCAGGCCTGGCTGCAGAGGGCAGGTTTCTGGACGGATCTTGCAAGGTCACAAGGGCAAGGGTGGTTAACAAGAGGAAGGAGAAAATAGAGTTGAGTCAGAAGCCTTGTGGAATTTCTGGCCTTTTGTGAATTCTGGGAAGAGAAAAAAAAATGGTTGTACTTATTCCAAGTATGTCAAGATAATAAGGGGCTCTTTACTGTTTGGATGCAAAAATCTCAGGCAGCCAGCACCTGCAAGCAATAGGCTGGGAATCTGCGACTCAGAGGCTCTGGACTGGGGCCTCCAGCTCTGGAACCGGGCAGCTGGCCTAGATGGGGAGAAGCAAGAAGGGAAGGAATCCTTACAGCCCCAGTATTTCCTGCAGGAAGAATTTGGTCCCCGTCACTGGAATGTGGACGGACCCCTCCTGCAAGGAAGGGGAAGTGAACTCTGCCTCCCTCCGAGGCTCGGACACACCCCACCTCCGCTCAGCTCTGCTCTGCTCCCGGGCTCAGCACCCTTTTTCTTTGGGGGCATCCAGCTGCCTGGTAGAGTCTCATTCCTCTGCAACACTCTCATCCGAGGAGAGGCCCTGCCGGCTGGGAGCGCTGCAGAAACACATTGGGTTATAAACGGGGATCCCTGCACCCTCCAAGAATAAGGGCTGGCAGTGCTCCCCTCAGTTAGGGCAGATCAGGTGGAAGCCAATGAAGGGAAGAGCCTCAGGTAAGAGGCAGTGGCCCCAGCGTTGCATGGGGGAGCTGCACAGCAGAGCCCAGTGGCCTCTGGCTTCTTACCCTCTGGAAAACGACACAATTCTAAACATCTGAGTTAAAAAGAGGACAGGGCAATTAATTAGCAACCTTCACGCACTTGAACATCCACGAATTTAGTCAACACGCACTTATTTGTTCATCCACTGTGTGCCCTGGAGCGGGATGTGCTGCCAGGTGCTGAGTATTTGGGAGCATCTGGAATGTCCAGATTGATGTTTCCCACTTGGCGGCGACATTCACGTACTCCTGCTGGGTCCCATCCAACTTGGTAGTCAGGACTTTTGGGGCGGGTCTGGGAATGAAGACTTTGAAAATTTCCCCAAGTGATACAGACATGAATCTCCAGATACAGGGACCAAACTGGAAACCTATTTGTCCAGAAGCATCCACAGTCCTATCTCTGGGAAGGAGTGGGCATAATTTCTGGCTTGGATATTCATTCATTCCACTGGTATTTAGTATTTATTGAGCTCTTGTTAGGTGCCATGCCCTGCACTAGGCATGGGGTTGCAGACAGACCCTGCCCTCCTGAGTTGCTCTCCATCATGCGACTCCCCTGTTCTGCAGTGCTTCCCATCTCACTTTCCCAAAAGCCAAAGTCCTTCCAGTGAACCAGTGACCAGGCCCCATACGACCTCTCCGACCTCTTCCCCGGAGCCTGACTTCCTCTCCACAGCCCTCCCCTCTGCTCCAGCGCCTGGCCTCCTGCCTCTTCCTTCCACAGGCCTTCACTCTAACTGCCCCTTCTACTGGTATCCCCAGACCCCCTCTGCGAACTATTGAAGGCTACAACTTGCCCCAGTCCCCAGCACTTCTTATCCTGCTCTTCTGCTTCTGTTTCCCCTAGCACTTTTCCAACTTTTCTTAGTTATTTTCTGATTTGATATGAATATCATTTACTGCTGTCTGTCTCTCCCTCTCCTTCCAGGGAATATAAGCACCCAGAGGGCAGCATCTTTGCTTTGTCACCGAGGTAGCCAAGCATCTAGAGTGCCAGGCATATAGTGGATGCTTAATAAATATTTATTGAGTGAATTCAGCAAATAGTAACACAGATAAGTGTGAAATTACTAATGTGGGAAGTGCTGATTAGAAGAGAATGAGAAAATTTATCTCTGAGCTCCTCCCAACTCTATAATTTTACTTTTGTTTTTCTTTGAAACATCATTCAGTGTTTATAATTATCCTGTGTGGTCAAAACTATTCATTTCTATTTTTATTATCATTGTATTTTCCCATGGCCTGAGCCTCAGGGGGGGAAAGTATGTTGAAGACCCAGAGGCTCTCTGCCTCAGGGTTCTCTCTGTCACATCCCTGTGAGTGAAGGCAGCAGGTGACCTCTTGGTGTCCAGTCACATGTTCAGCCAGGATGAATCACTGAGCCTGTTCAGAAGCCTGAGATAATGGGATTTTAGAACAATTGTAAAAATACCTGACATACATCAATCAGCAGATTCCTGAGGTTCTAAGGCTCCTGACCCTTCATGGAAGCTCAGGGAGAGAGAATTCCAAGGAAAGGGGGCTTTAGGGTGTCAGGTATTGCGTGCGCGTGTGTGTGTGTGCGCACGTGCTTGTGTCAAAGGAGCTAACCCCTGACCCCATTTCCAGGATCCCAGCAAAGATCAGAAAAGCCACCTCTTTGAAGCAGAAGGACAACTATACAAGTACATGGAGGGATTAAGGCATTAAAGAAAGGATGTGTCAGAGCCCTGGGTGTAGCCAGCTCTGCCTAGAGAGCAGGGAGGGTGGAAAACTTAGCCCAGCTATCTGGACCCTTAATTGTTCCAGGTGGGGGCAGCAGCTCATCAAAGTCTGGTGCCGTCAGTCAGGCCCCTTTTTCTGTCCCTACCTTCACTCCCCAGGTGGCTTTTGGCATCTGGCCATTGTGAGTGACATGAGTGTCCAGAATCCTGGTCATGGTGACCATGAGGGTAAGTCTTTTGCCTGGTTGATATACCCCTTTCCCAGAGAGCCAGGGATAGCATCCAGGAAAGCTGGGATGGAGAGCAGACTGGGTCAAGGAGAGAGTACCATCCTGTGTTGTCTGCAGTAGGGTGGCCACCCACCTGCATTTTTCTGATGCCCAGCCATTGCTTGGTGCCCCAGAGCCACTGCCCTTCTTTAAATGTGCTGGTGAGCCCGGAGATGGGGAGGGCAGATAGCTCAGCTGAGGAATCTGCAGTGAGGGGAAGAATCCTGGCAACAGCCTGGTGCAAGATTCTCTGCTCGGGCTGCATGAGACTGTCTGTAGGGTCCCAAGGGGAGCAATGGAGACCGAGACACCAGGTCAAGGAGGCTGCAGAGAGAGTGGTCAAGTGAAGAGGTGGCATTGGCTGGGTTAGAGCTGGCATACTTCAGTAGGGGTGAGACAGGAGGTCACAGGCAGTGACTGAGGTAGGGTGGTGTGGTGAGTGGACGTCAGGTCCTGGAAGCTCACAGGGAGGAAGGAATGCCAGGAATCTCTTCTGTCAGGAATGAATCCAGGCCGGAATTGTCTGGATTGATCAAGTCATGCCTGTCTCAAGCATCTTCTGTGTTCTGATGACCCAGATCCAAGTCCCAACCCCTCATGAGTAGACTTCAGATCTCCACTGCTGGCCCCAGCTTTTTGTCCTGGCCTCTCCCAGCTGCCATGGCCCCCGGCGCTTCCCATAGCTGTGGCTTCTTCCTTTGTGCCTTTGCTCTTTTCCCCCTCATCCCTCATGATAAAATACCACCACTTCTGGAAGCCTTCCCCAAACCTGCTGGTGCCCTGGCTGCCTTGGAATGGTTTTCTGTCTGGGAGTATCCCTTCATGAACCACAAACACATCTGCGCAAGGCCAAAGTCAACGTGTGCAGAGTGGAGAGGGCTCTTGTGAAGGCCGGGGTCAGAGGAGCCCGCTACCATCTTCTCTTCAACCCAGGCTCGTGTAAAACCCCCAATGAACCAACCCTCTCAATGCAGGGCCAGCACCAAAATGAACGTGCACAAAGCATAAGACGAGGAGGCTTCTATAGTCCAGCCTCTGACTCTGCCTTCTAGACCAGCAGGCCCCAGAGGGGGCTCCCTGGTGACAGCAGCTCCTTCAGGGACAAAAGAATTCCATGGCCAACGCTTGGGGAATCCCTCCTGAGATACACCCCCCCATCACCCATTAGCACATTAAAAGACTCTGAAAAGTCCTGCTGGAGATTATTTAACCCAGCATGTCCCAAGTTTCCACGCCCAGGGAATCTGTTGGAGAGCCAGGCAGAATGGGGAAGACCTGTGGGCCAGGCCCAGCGCCTCTAGAAGCCAATGGGCTGCCAAAGAGGACTCCATTCTGGGTGATGCCCGAGGCCTGACCATCATGCTTCGTCCCATGTCCAGAGATTCTGGGTCTGGGCAAGCCTGGGCCCAATCCCTCCCTTGGTCACTGCCCAGCAGGGAATCTGCTGGGGTGGGTGCCCCCAGGCGTGGAGCTGCCTGTGGGCAACTTGCTTGCCCCAGCCCCTGGCTGCCTCCCTCACCCCTCCTATAGGTCACTGTTGGGAGCTTGAAGCCAGAGCTGCCAAATAGCAGGGCGCATAGCACTGCGGGCCTTGGAGTGGGAATGGTTAGCTGGCAGAGTGAGTCTCTAGCACCTCCTACTATGCGAAACTGGCTTTGCCACTCCCTGCCCCCAATCCTGCCCTGGTGCCCTCTAGGCCATCAGGATGGCATTCAACTCCGGCCTGGGCTTAGGAGGCCTTGGCGATGTGGTCCGGACTTCCTCTGCAGCCTCACCTCTTCCTCTTCTCCACCTGGTAAATCACCCTGCGTCCCTCCGCCTCAAGTGCTTGGGACTCAAAGGCCATCCCAGCCCTCAGCTAAGTGCTGCTCATCCTGCACTTGCTGCTCCAGTAGAGGAGTGGCTCAGACCCCCACTTAGCTCCTCGCTGCAGCCCCCCAGGCCCCACCTCCTCTCTGCCGGCGCAGTGCACTGCTAAGTGGGTCCAGATGGCACCCTCTTATTTAAGTCACTGAGGATCCCTCAGTAATAGCCTCTCCCCAGCAATTCCCTTCTCAGCCTGCAGGCTGCTGCAGTGTGCTCACCCATCTGATGGCAAGGCGCACACTGCTCCAGAGCTTTCTGGCTCCAAACCTATGGACAAACTAGTTCACCTCTTTAGATTCTCATAGTTTAAAATATGAATGCTGATTGACCCTCCTTGAGTCAGTGGTCCATCCTTGGACTAAGAAGTATGAGGAAGGTGTGTAAGAAGATGACAGTTCCCATTCAAAGCACATGGTTGGAGAAGGGCGAGAAGCAAATCCTAAGAGGCAGGCACTGCTCTGGGCAGACCAAATAAAATTAAACATTGCACGAGTGAATGAATGGATAAATAAATGAGGCAAGAGCAACACATGTCCTTACAGACGATGTGCAGCTTCTGGAGTGCAGCTTCTGGAGTGTTTGCAAATCATCCTCATCTGCTCTTACAAAAGCCTACGTGCCCACATTTCACAGATGAGGAAACAGGCTCGAGGTCACAATATAGGTAGCCAGGATTCCACCTCCGTATGGCGTATGAGATGTGTGCCCTGGGAGGCTTTCCTCCCACATAAATGTGGGCAGTTAGACCTCTCCTGGGCAGTCACTGGAGAAAAGGGCAAGTGTTTGTCTGAAAGGGAGGGAAGAGGGGACTCTGCCAAGGGTCAACTCCAAGCCCATTTCTGCACCAACTCCCTTATTTGAAAATCTTCTCTCGCCGATGTCAGCATTGTAAACGAAGACATAGCTGTTGCGTTGGGGATTGGAGATCATGTCATCCTTGCTTTAGGGTTAGACTGTGATTTGCAGCACTGATTATCTGAGCTTGTGATTAGAGCCATAAGGGGCCCAGGGCGTGGGGGTCATTATCCAGAACACGACAAAGATGAGGGCTTTGCCTGGGATTTAGAGGGCAAGTGGGCTGCTCAGTTTTCACCTCTTACTACCTCCCCCTATACACACTGCTTTCTCCTGTGCTTTAACACGGCACTTTCTTCAGTGCATCGTGGTCAGCTGCTACGCTTGCTTCTTAAGGGCAAGGCCTGCATCTGTTTGTCTTATCCTCCTAGAATTTGGGATCTATGGTAGCTTGTTTGCAAAGATGGCTTCAGTAGCTCCTCCCATCCCTATGTGTATGTCCCTTTGCAGTGTGACTCTGCTGCTTCTTCCATGAAGAGGTGGAGTCTATTTTACTACCCCTTAAATTTGGGCTGCTTTGACTGCTAGAAGGCAGCAGCCTCGTCCTCAAGAGGCCCTGCAGCGTTTGTTCTTGTCCTCTTAGAATCTTCCAAGCTGTGTGTGACCATGCTTGGGCTAGCTGGTGGATGCCACACAGAGCAGACAAGTGTCATCGCAATTGAGGCTCACCTGACTTACTACCACCAGCACCAAAAGTCAGACATGTGAATAAGGCCATCTTCGACCTTCCGGACCCAATAGAGCCACTAGAAGACTGTAGCCACACTAATGACCCAGGTAAGACTAGCAGAAGAATCTCCCAGCTGAGCCCAGCCCACATTGCTGACTCAGAGAATAGTGAGCAAATAAAATTATTATTTTAAGCTGCTAAGTTTTGAAGTGGTGTGTTCTACAGTAATAGACAACAGTACAGGGCAGTTCCTAGTTGTAGTGGGTTGTGTGTCCCAAAAAGATGTGTTTGAGTCCTGACCCTTAGTACCTGCGAATTGTGACCTTATCTGGAAATAGGGTCTTTTCTGATGTAATCAAGTTAAGATGAGGTCACACTGGATTAGAGTGGGCCCTAAATCTGATGGCTGATGTTTCTGTAAGAGAAAGAAGAGACAGATTTGGATACAGCCACATGGAGGGGACACCGGAAAGGTGGCCATGCACTGATGGCAGCAGAGATTGGGGGGTAGGTGATACTGCCATAAACCAAGGAATGCAAGGATTACCAGGAGCTGCCAGGAGCCAGGATGAGGCAAAGAAGGATCCTCCCCTAGTGCCTTTGGAGGGAGCATGTCTCTGCTGCCACCTTGATTTCAGATTTCTAGCCTCCAGAACAGTGAGAGAATACATTTCTGGTGTTTTAAGCTACCCGGTTTATTGTAATTTGTTATGGCATTCCTAGGAAATGAATACACTGGTTCAAAAGTTTTGCTCAGAGAGTGCTGACTGGCTAAATGCAGAAGCTGAGCAGCAGAGGGGATTAACTCATCCCTTTGGCACCTCTTCCCCACACTGGCTGTAGTCACCATGCAGCTGGGTCACCATCTCCCGGGGCTCAGACACATGCAAATTCTGCCCAGCCCTCAAGGTCTGGCTCCAGGTCTGCCAGGCATGATGCTCATGACAGCTTTCAAATGAAGATGTGGTGCATGCATGTGTGTGTGTGTACGCGTGCACGCACACACACTTTTTTCTGCCCATAAAAGCAGTTTGTGAACCTTTAAATATGCTTATAAAATATAACAAAAGAAAAAGGAGAAAAACTTCCCATAACTTTATCTTTCAGAGACAGTCATAGTCAGGATGGGTTTATAAACCCTAGTGTCTTCATTCGTACAAATACTGACATACTACTATATGTGCCATTTTGTGACCCATGTTTTTCACTTAGTAATATTCCATGGACTTTTTCTGTGTCGATAACTATGAGTCTATTTACTCAGCGCATACTTGTTGACCACCCACTATGTGGCAGACATTTTACAGAACTCCAGGATGCAGTGATAAAAAGTGCATTTACAGCCTCTGTTCTCGTGAAGATTATAGCCAAACAGGGAACACATGCATCAAGCAAAAAATCGCACAAATACTTCTTTGATTTTCTATTTTGAGACCATTTTAGATTTACAGAAGAGTTGCAAATATGATTCAGAGTTCTCATATACCTTTACCCAGCTTCCTCTGATATTAACATGTCCCACAATTATTTTACAATTCTGAAAATGAAAAAATCAACATTGGTGCAATGCTATTCAGTACAGACAGACTTTCTTTTCCACTTATATATATATTGTTTTCTGTTCCAAGATCTAATCCAGTGTCTCATAGTAGTCACGTTTCTTAATGTTCTCCAATCTGTGATAGCTTTTTAATCTTTCATGACTTTAAGATTTTTTAAGAGGACTGGTCAGTTGCTCTGAAGAAGGTCCCGTACTTTGGATTTGTCTGATGTTTTCTCACGATTCGATTGAGGTTATACATTATCGGAAAGGATGCCACAGAGGTGGCATGCCCTTCTCAGTACATGATATCAGGACATCCATGATGTCAAAATCTTATTTTCGGAGATGTTAACCTTGGTCACTTAGTTAAGGTGAAATCTGCTGGGTTTCTCCATGGTTAAGTTACCGTATTTCCCTTTATAATTAACAAAAATTTTGTTTGGGGAAGAATATTTTGAGACTATGCCAATATCATGGTTCTTCTTAACCTTTTGCCCACTAAGTTTAATAGTCACGGGTGGATCTTTCCTATAGAGGTCTGATATTCTCATGGTGATTTTGTATTTCCTCATTCCTTCTGTATTTATTAAGTGGAATTCTTCTGTAAGGGAGAGTTGTCACAAATACTTCTCCTGTGACAGCAATGAAGAGTTTTACAAGGATGCTATGAGAACATAAAACAGAGTGACCTAATTCAGTGTGGGATAGTCAGGGAAGTCTTCTTTGGAGAGGTGACATTTAAGATAATTCCTTCAGGATCAAAAGGAATTAGCAGGGCAAAGGGATGGGGTTAAGGAAGAATGTTCCAGACACAGGGAATAGCGTGAACAAGAGACCTACACCCAAAGCTGATAGAGATCGTATGAAATGGCATGGTCGACTTTGGCTTGTAGAAACCTTGGCCACCTGGAGGGACTTCCTCATTTGAAGGGAGCAGCTGCTTCTTACTCCAGCCAAAGCCTTGTCAAGTGGAAATGAGGGCCTAGAATTGCCAGTTTCTGGTGTTCAAGAGAAGCTGGACATCTGGATTTTATTTTCCATAAAATTTCTCAGTCTTTTTAATGTTGACAAGTAACCCCATTCTTCTTAGAAGCCAAACAAAGCCTGTGAGCTGTCTTTTTTTTTCCTTTTTCTTTAAGACTTTATTATTTTAGAGCAGTTTTAGGTTCACAGTAAAATTGAGAGGGAGGTACAGAAATTTACCGTGTATACCCTGCCCCCACCCCATACACAGCCTCCCCCGTTATCAACACCACTTACCAGAGTGGTGTATCTGTTACAGTTGATGAACCTGCACTGTTACGTCATAATTGCCCTAAGTCCATAGTTTATATAAGGGTGTTGTATATTCTGTAAGTTTTGAAAACTGTATCATGATACGTATCCATTATCATTATCATACAGAGTAGTTTCATTGCCCTAAAAATCCTCTATGTTGTGCCTGCTCATCCCTTTCTACCTACCCCGAGCTGTCAGTTTTTTACCTGTACACGGCTGAATCATGATTTATCTATCTTCTGTGGCTGGACCTTGAACTTACTTTGAATTGTTCACTGTTATAACCAATGCTGTACAGATATCCTTGTACAGACAACCTTGAGACCTTCTCTATGAAAGTTTGCTCCAAATAGTCACTTGTGGTCTCTTCATTGCCAGGCCCTGTGGCTTTTCCAGGCTCCACTCTCTTTCACCCCTCCATCCCTCACATTCCCCTGATGCTTCAGTTCTCCCTCCGCTTTTCCTACTGTTCTTTATCCATTTCCTCAAGGTCTCGGTCAACTGTGGCTGAGACCACCCTGGAATCCACACCATCAGAAAGGTCTGGGAGGTGACCTGGGATGTGGTCCCACAGAACGTGCTCAGGTCTCACCTTGGCTGAGAGCAACCCCGCTCAGCACACCTCGTCCTGGTCTTGGGGCATTTCAGGCCAGAGCCCTGGCTTAGCTCTCGCCGCGATCCCCTTCCCAGAAAGGGAAGGGCCCAAGGTCAGCTCTGCAAGCACTGTGGTTGCTCAAAGGGCAGCAAAATACATTCTTGATGGATTCACTGAATTGCTCTGATACGGCTGGTATGGAAGAGATAAGGAGCTGAGGCCTGATGCCAGAATCCAGAGCTGAATTCCCACCACAGGGGGAGAGGTGAACCTGGGATCCACTCTTAGAGCTGGCAGGCAGGGGCCATCGCCTCAGCGCTCTGGCCATACCCAGCTTTCTTCCCGTGGCGTCCTTTTGTGTTGTGACTGCACTGTTCTTACTGTGGGAGTCAAAAGCCAGCCTGACGTGGTGCGGGGATGGACAGGGCAAAAGGAAAGGCAGCTTTCCTTGCCCAGAGAGACGAGGGAAACTTTCTTTCCTGTTTGTCTTGAGTCAGTCTTCACCTGTAGCCAGGTAGAAGGTAAGGGTGGAGCCCTGGTGGTTGCTTCTGACGGACTGGGGCGGGAGGAGTGGCGGGGAGGGATACCTCATGCTCTTTGAGTCTTGGGTTGGTCCAAGTAGCATCTACTGAGGGATTTTTAAAGTTATGAATAAAATGAAGCTACACAAGAAGTCTGGCTGTCAGTGGGCTTCCTTCTAGAATAAGTTTAACAATAATAAAAATTGCCGTAAAACTAATTGTGTCCCCATTTACTGAGCACTTACTCTGTGCCAGGCATCATGCTAAGGGCTCTTCATACTTCTCATGTAACCCTCATGCCGGCTCCTGGAGGTTTAGATTACCAGCCCTGGTTTCAGGATGAGCTTAAAAACCTGCTCAGAAGTCATATTAAGGTCAGGACAGGCTTTGCTGCCACAGCATCCAGAAATACCCACGCAGACTACAGTGGACAAGACCCTGGTGTCCACAATACACCCATTCATTTGTCTTGTGTTTGCACTCAGGAGCCTTAGAGTGTGTGTCACCACCCTGAAACCTTGCCATGTTTCACCAGGCTGGGGTGAGCTGCATGTGGAAGGAGGACTTCAAGTCCCCATAACCTTCTTCCTCCTGAGTCTGGGCCTTAAGGTGAGATATCCTGGACTGGTGGACCAAGATGCCCAATGTCCCTTTACCTGGGCAGGGCTTCATTCTAAGTTTGGATTTTTCATAATCTCCCCTGCCTCTTTGGTTTATGCATACTCAGACATTTGTAATAATGGAATGGTCATTACTTCTACCACAAGCTCTTTGGAGGCTCATGAGATCCTGTGTTTTATAGATTGATTTTTTTTTTCATTCAGTTGTTGGGGCTCCCTGAGTACGCATTGCACCTGGCACTGCTGGAGGTACTGGGGATACTGCAGTGAGCAGGGCAGAGGTGGCCTCATATTCCTGTGGGGAAAATTCTCAGTGAAATACTAGCAAAATGAATCCATATTAAAAAAGATTCTATACCATGACCAAGTGGGATTTATCCCAGGAATGCGAGGTTAGTTTAACACCTATAAATCAAATTCGTCATTTTAATAGATTTAATGAAAAACACATGATCATTTCAACAGTTGCAGAAAAAAAGCGTTTGATAAAAACCAATACTCTTTCATGATGAAAAAGCTCAGCAAACCAGGAACAGAAGGGGACTCCCTTAACTCAATCAAAGACATCTACAAAAACCCACAGGTAACATACCTAATGGTGAAAATCTGAATAGTTCCCCCCTAAGATCAGGAACAAGACAAGGATATGTGTTGTCACTAGTTCTATTCATCATTGTATTGGAAGTTGTAACCAGAGCAATTGGGCAAGAAATTAATTACAAGGCATCCAGATTGGAAAAGAAGAAGTAAAACTAGTATACTTTATTTATAGATGACATAATTTTGTATGTAGAAATTCCTAAGGAATCCACTAAAAAATGATTAGGATTAATAATAAACAAGTTCAGCAAGGTGGCAAGACAAAAATCAATACACAAAAATCAATCTTATTTCTGCATACTAGCAATAAACAAAATTAAATCAATAAACAAAATTAAATCAAGAAAACAATGATATTTATAGCGGTATCAAAAGGAATAAAATGCCTAGGAATAATTTCAACATAAAGAGTGTCAGGCTTATACTCTGAAAGCCACATTTGAGTGGGAAAAGTTGAGAAAATGGAGAGACATCAGCTTGGCCAGGTCATATTGTCATGGAAGAGAAGGCAGACCCAGCAAGATCTCCTGGCTGCAGCCTCAGCAATTCATGCCAGTTTGCAGAGCCCCAGAGCACCGTGACCTTCTTTCCATTGGGCTCTGCCTGCCTTCACTGTGCCCTTTGCCCCATTTCGGAAGGGGATTCTGGTGGCTTTACCCATAATAGCTCTGCAATTAATGTCTATTTCAAGTTGCGCAGGTGATGGGAACTCAATAGTCCAAAGTCCAAAGTGGCCTCTCATTTTGAGAAAAGGAGGTGAGGCACTTTCCAGAAGCCTTGCCTCTTTAGGTCTTCGGTATAGGCTGCATCTTGGAATTTCAGTTATCTGCTGCCTTCTGCTTCTGGCAAAAATGCACGTTTTTTTGTTTTGTTTTTTTTTTTTCGTTTTTAATCAACTTTTTATTTTAAGACAGTTTTAGATTGCAAAATTATTATGAAGATAATACAAAGTTCCTGTGTACCTTGTACCCAGTTTTCCTGTTATTGATATCTTAATTCGTGTGCCACAATTAGTGAGACAACATGGATACATTATCATTTACTAAAGTGTATGCTTTGTTCAGATAGCCTCAGATTTTCCCTAATGTCCTTTTTCTGTTCCAGGATCCCATAATACATAATACCATAATACATTTAGTTGTCTTGTCTCCTTAGACTCCTCTTGGCTGTGACTGTTTAAATTCAAGTTTTATCTTCCACATGGAGCTTCAAAAGAATCTGAGCTCTGGAGTCAGACAGGTCTTGACCCAAATCCTAGTTCTGCCCTTATTAGTTGGGGACCTAAAGTGATTTATTTAAGCCCTCTCTGAGCCTTAGTTTCCTCATCTGTAAAATGGTGGCAAGCCTATCTAACTTGCAGGGCTGTGTCCTGCAACATAATGCATGAGGAACACCCAGCACAGCGCCAGCCCCCGCTGTGCTCAAAAATAGCAGTATCAGTGATTCGTCCACTTGTGTCCCATCCATCCCATGCTGAGCCCTTCTTGGCCATTGCCCACCTCCTTTCTCAAGATGCACTGCACCCAGCAAAAGCACTTGCCCCTGACACACGCTCTCCCATGCTGGAATGAAAGGCAACACCTATTTAACACCGCTACCCAATGACCCCTGGGTTTTCCCTACGTCTTTTCCAGTCAACCTTAGTAGGGTCCTGCATATAGGCCAGCACTTCTCATCATGGTGACCTACTTGTCAGGAATGCACAGGCTGTCTGCTCCTGGCCTTGAGTCAGCACCCAGAAGCTCTGACATCTTCCCAAACCTGACCCCACCCCAGCCTTGCCCTCCCGAAGGCCTTTGGTGAGGGGCCAGCCTGCTGCTTGCTCCTTTGGAGTTGTGTTGGAGGGGGCTACGTGGATGTATGAGTGAACTTCGTCCCATCCATCTGTCTGCCACTCACTGTTTGCTCCTAGTAGAAACTAGCATGTGTGCGCTTCTGGAGGTATGTGTTGGTGTGGGTGCAGGTCCCCAAGGGTATGTGTGTGTGTGTGCGTGTGTGTGTGCACGTGCAGGAACAGGTCTCAAACCTCCTGAGCTAGAAGCACTTCTGTCTACAGCTAGAGGCAGATGGACTGCCCATGGCAGACAATGTCTTTTTACCAAGAGAATGTCCTGTGTTCAGAGTTCTGGGTGCCCTTGTATCATGCGTTGAAGGCTGGCTCATGAAGGAAGGTGGTTCTGAAAGGAGGGAAGCTGTGCTCGCATTTCGGATCACAGTGGTTCCAGGGAGGCCCTGCCTGGGTTTGAGATGCTGCGTGGAGCTCTGAGGGGTATGGATTATCCCAGGCCCACCCAGGGTGCATGAGCCACCTCAGGGAGCTGCAGGCCCGACAGGATTCAGGGAGGTCATCCTTGGGCCCTCTCTGCCCACAGATCCTCGGTTTATCCCCCTGACAATGCTCCCTCGCTTCCTGCCCCTGCTCCTCAACCCTCAAGAAGGCTTCAACCAGCCCAAGTCCGAGTTTGTAAAACTCTCCTTTTATTAATGCTTTTATCTGGAGCGCGCCTTCCTCAGATACACATGTGGCCCTCTCCCTCACCTCCTTCAAACCTTTGCTCAAATGTCACCTTCTCAGTCACCACCCTTTTAAAATTGCAACCCTCTTCCCGGCCCCACCACCTTGCCTTAAACTCCTTGTCTGTCTTGCCCTCCTCTTTTCCCCCAAAGATCTTATTATTTTCTCACACAGTGTGGACCAGCACCACGACACAACACGAGTGCAGAAATTGAGAGTTAGCATTTACAAACTATAGATACAAATAATAGTAATAATAATATAAAAATAAAAACTATAGATATTATAGAATCTATAGCAATTTAACATTGCCGAGAAATCTAAATGCAGATTAGGAAAAAAATGAACTAGCTTTTCACCACAGAGGGTTCAAGAATCATCGTTCTAACACACTATAAGAAGTATTCAGTTTCCTGTTTATCTTCCCCCCACTCTTCTGCTGCTTGAATGCAACCTCCACAGGGCAGGATTTTTGTCTGCCTTGTTCCTCCCAGTCTCCCCAGCATCTAGAATAGTGTCTGGCACACAGTGGGAGCTTAGTGGGCATTTGTTGATTGGCAGAATGTAGAAGAGTTGGTCTGAGAGGGTGAAGCATCACCAGCTGGACATGGGATGGGAGGGCAGCAAATGCTCCCTGTCCCCCATGCCTGTCTGGCTGTGGGCACAGTGCTCTTGCTCTGAATCTCTGTGAGTTTTTCTTGGGACTCAAGTGCTACAGGGCATGGCTGAGAACTGCTGCCCTGATAAAAAGTGTTTCACCCTGCCTTTACCCCTGGTCTGTGCCCAGAGGGAGCCCAGGGCTGCCAAGGCCATGCAGGAGCTGTTCTCTTGGGGGTAGAGGGAGTTTGGCTCCATCATTTGTTCCCATGGTTAGGGCTGGCTGGGGCCCACGTGGCAGGCAGCGCCTGGGCCTGCCTCATGGGCCAGCCATCCGGCAGGGCTGGTTCTGGGTTCACACACCCACAGCTGCGTGCTCAGCCACTCCTCCCCACCTCGACCCAAGCCCTCAGGCTTAGCTTCTCCTTCTTTAACCTCGAGACCCCACCCACATAATCTCTTTTGTTCTCCTCCACTGCCAGTGAATTGTGGGGTTCTAACCAAGGAGGAGGGGAGAAATACCTTAAGGAACTACTGTCCTGACAGTGTTCAGGGCCACTGGTGACCCTAGCACAGGGACCAGGAGTAACCTTTGTATAATGGAAAAGGTCAGTTGTATCTTCTTACCTGCTCCCTGTCAACCAAGCAGAGCCACAGACAAATGTCTGCTAACAAGGGTTCCCTCTGCTGAGTCTCACCTCTCCTCCTTGTCGCAGTCTTGGGGAACATAAAGGAAGTTGGAGAGGGGAGGCTGCAAGGAGGAAGTGACATTCGAGCTGGATTTTGATAGATGAGTTTTGAATTAAATAGGTCAAGAGAGGAGAAATGAGATGAGAAAGGCATTCTAGAGAAAAGAAATGGCTTGTGCAAAGGCCAGGAGGTCAGAGAGCCCACAGTCCTCTTAGAATCATCCATTCGTCCTTAGTATGACTGGCTGTGCATGGGAAGGTGATGGAAGCCAGAGCCCGGAAAGGAGACACGGGCCTAGTTCTTGTAAAGAATACTCATTTAGGGCAGCGGGATGGCCCAGTTGGTTAGAGCACCAGCTCTCAACAACAAAGTTGCTGGTTCAATTCCCGCATGGGATGGTGGGCTGTGCCCCCTGCAACAAAAGGTTGAAAACGGCAACTGGACTTGGAGCTGAGCTGCGCCCTCCACAACTAGATTGAAGGACAACAACTTGACTTGGAGCTGATGGGCCCTGGCGAAACACACTGTTCCCCAATTTTAAATAAATAAATAAATAGATTTTTTTTTTTTTTTTAAAAAGAATACTCATTTAACCAACACTTATGAGCACCCCATGCTTGGCTCAGTGTGGGGTACCCAGATAAACAGATGATAGGAACAGAAAGATGTTTGGACAGACACTTTGCCTTCTTCATCATTGTACCCTCAAAGCCTGCCACGTAGGGCAAGCACTCACTAAACATCTGTAACACAAGTAAATGAATGAATGAAGGAATGAAGAAATGACGAGGCCACTGAAAGAAAAGTGGGACAGAGTGAAGAGAAGTCAGTCTTGCAGAGCAGAGGACCCAAACCTTAGAGAAAAGTCTCTGGGGTGGAGAACTAGTTTTCTTTATTTTAAGTTAAAGATGGTTACCGTAGTTTTCAGGACAAACCTTAGCTGTGCTTTGTGCAGGCAGTCACTCTATGGTTGAGATTTTGGTATTTTTGATGCCAATGCAACATGCTATGGAGATTTCCACAGCACACCGTGTTGAGCAAGTGAAGGCTGCAGAGGAGAGACTGGGCAGGGCCTCCTGGAAAAAGAAGGCCAAATTTATGCAAGGAGAGGCAAACCTGTGCAGGGAAATGTCCACATTGTTGCCCAACCACACCTGGAATGTGCCCCAGGTAGGAGCCTTTGGACTCACAGGAGGCATTTATCTGAGGACAGTTTGGGACATTTGGCCTGCCCAGAACTGAAAGCTGACAAGTCCTCAAAGAGGAGAATGTATCCCTGCCCCAATCGGAGCCACTCATTGCTTTGGGGAGACACAATGCCGCCCACTGCCCAGATGCAGATGTAACGTGAAGTTAATGAGGCTTATGCCCTCCAGGGCACCCAGAGAGCCAGCTGTGAGATGTCTCCCAGCCCAGCCCCCCAAACTCTGGCTGGGGTTGGAGACTTGCTTGGTGGATGAGGGCACGGTGTAGAAATGGGCCGGCCACAGGTCTGGTCCTTGGCAAGCTGGTCAGCCGTATTGTCCAGGCTCTGTGGTGTTACCTCCCCACTGAACTGCAGGCCCCCTACCTGTGGGCAGCCCTGCCCCAGGGGAGAGGGTTATAGTGAGTACCCCGAGACAGCCATTCCATCTGCCCTCGGCAGAGAAAAGCTCCAGCCCCGAGTCTCACCTGGGAGAGACCAGGCCGAGTCCAGGTCACGGGTGCCTCCCAGAACCTCATTCCTTTGGGAGACACAATGCCGCCCACTGCCCAGACGCAGATCTACTGGGAAGTTAATGAGGCCTGTGCCCGCCAGGCGCTTGCTTTCACAAGCCCCTTCCAAGACTCTAGACCTAATTTTGTATATGACATTTTGCAATCTTTTTCTTAAAGGGAGTCCCCCAAATCTTATAAGCTTCAGGCCCCACAAAACTGGGAAAGCCACCCCTGCCAATGCTCCTTGACTTTGGAAAACCTTAAGCAGACAGTGGGTACCTGCAGGTTCAGGGCTTCCAGGCCTCCTTCCTGAACCTCAGGCCAGGACCTCTGTCTTGGCAGCCCTGGGGTAAGACGGTGGAGGGCTCTGGCCCAGAGCAGAGAGTGTTCCCTTTGCGGCCGAGGGGAGGTCGGGTGGAAGGAAACTGTCAGCTATAGAAAGTGAAAGTGTCCTCCTGAGAAATAGGAGCTGATGGTATGAATGCGCCAGATCAGATTCCACTTTGTCCATTTTGCCCGCCGGTGGGGTATTTGGCGATGAGCCATGGTTGCCCGCTGACGTAACATGGATGTTGTGACATAAAGTACCACTGAATTGTACAGTGTAAAAGAGTCGATTTAATAGTATGAGAATTATATGTCAATCTTAAAAAAAGGATGCTGGGTGCTGTGGTGCTTTTCTTAGGTGTTTGATCCAGGTGTGGCAGGTTCATAAAGACACTGGTTGGTACTGGGGTTTCCGGGCATCAGTCATACACAGCAAGGGCTGTTCAGGGACCACTGCCTCCTGGCCAGGTTCTCACTGAGCTAGGAGACAAGATACTGGCACTGCAAACAAGCTTCCTGTCCAGCTGGGGTCCCTGGAGGCAGTGGAGTGGCCTCAGTCATTACTGGGAGACTAGGCCCCCGCATGCTGCTCCTATTGTCACTTTTGTCCAAGCCGTCTGAGCCTAACACATGCTAGAGCCAGGGAAGCGTTACTGATTCACCAGGAGGAGGGAGAGAGGAGAGGCTTTGGACACTTACAGGAAGCCTTCTGGCCCTTGGGGCCTCTCCTGAGCCATACCCCCAGCCCTGTTAGTGAAAGCACTGGGCAGGTAGAGCAGGGCTGTCCCTGGCAGAGCAACTTGGCCTCCAAAGGGCCCAGCAAAGCCACGTGTGAGACCCAGGGATTGGCCCCCTGGTGGCCCAGGCCCCTTCATCACGGGTGCCTGGGCACATGGGCAAACACTTTCCTTCCTAGGGCCTGTCCAACCCCACTACCCCTCACCTCCCCCACCCTTCCAGCCCCCTCACCCCTGCCTGCAGCTTCACCCATTCCTCCACCAGTTCCGGAGCTTTGTTAGGCTGAATTACAAAGTGCACTGGGAAGAAATGGCTCCTCAGACTGACTGGTGACCATGTGGCTGGAGAGTCCCAGTGCCCTGCCAGGACATCAGCCAGAAGATACTGGCACCGCTCACATCTTTCTCTGTGACCCATGCTCTGGCACACATGTGCATAGACACATACACACATACACATGCAGGCACATGGGTTGGGCACGCTTGGGTTGACTTCTTCATTCTCCTCGTCTGTGCCAAGGAAATAGTAAAGTGCCTCTTGACAGACTAGTTCCTGAAAGAGGCACAGATGCTTTGACAGCCCCTGCTCAAAGCTGCTGGCAATGGGAAGGCGCTCTTGTCGGGCTTATTGTACCTGGGTCTGAGCTGCCCACCCACGGCTCTTTTGAGGGGACAGGTAGAGGTGAACAGGAACCTCTTTGCTAAGCTGGGTTTTAAAACGCCCTGCCACAGGCACTGCTGTGTTGTCTGGACACCACATCTTAGCAAATTGGATGGTATATCCATGGGAAGAGCAGTGGGAGCAGAGCTCTGCTATTCAGGCCACCTCCGAGGACCAAGCCTGCATCCTAGAGCAACCTATCCACAGAGCAAACACCAGTCCAGGGCCTGGTAGGAGTAAGACGGGCATGGATGCTGCCCAGGTGGCAGAAGCAGGCTGGAGAGGGCTGGGGTGGAGGCGTGGCCACAAGGTCGTGTTTGTGGCCTCTGCATTATGCTGGGTGCGGAATCCTGAACAGAGAGCTCCCCACCAAGGTCTATCGCCATCTGCAAAGTTGCAAGAAAAGGTCCTTACACCTTCCTAGTTCTACTGTTTGACTCCATTTTCTTGTGGGCAGGTATTCTGGTTCAGGAAGACATGTTCTCTAGGATCCTACTGTGTTCCCCCGAAAGTAAGACCGGGTCTTATATTGAGTTTTGCTCCAAAAGACGCATTAGGGTTTATGTTCAGGGGATGTCATCCTGAAAAATCATGCTAGGGCTTAGTTTCTAGTAAGGTCTTATTTTCAGGGAAACACAGTAATTGGTTAGTCACCAACATGGTTGCTGAGTCCCCATACCTGCCCTGAAAATGCTTCCCCCACAGCTGCAGAGGGTGGTTATTTCCATCAGGTGCCCACAACCTGTCTGGCTGCCTGCTGCCTCGTGGTCAGCCTCCAACTGCCAGCCCAGATTCTTGGTGTGCTGACTGGCCCATGGAGGCAGGTACTATTTCTGGTATGAGAACACCTGAGATTAAGAATGGTTTTCACTTTCATGGATTGTAGTGACATACTTTCCTGGGCATGGGGCAAGAGTGGTGATGGCACAGCAAGGGAGCTAGGCAGCGCCCAAGAACGTGCCACACACATCTCCAGGCAGAGGGCACGCATGGTGCCCTGTCTCTTGGAGGGTCCCAAACAAGGACTCCCTCTTCTAGGTGGCGGGTGCAGGGAAGATTGGAGTGGGTGAAGGATAAAGCCACCTGTGGACACCCACTCCTGTGGAGTAACCAGCGTGTGGCCCAAACCAGTTAGGACAAAGCTACCTGGGGAGGCTGCCCATCTGCCAGACCCTCCCAACCTGAAGAGACTGTTCTCCGTAAAAGTGGAAAGAAAGCCAAGTACATCATCCTTCCAACTCTCCTTCATGCAGCCTCACAAAATTCCCAGCAATTGTTGTGGATCCTTGACGAGATCGTACTGTGTGTCATCCTAACCTTGCAAATAAGGGTGGATCTACCTTGCCTGCTGGTATCCCAGTCGGAAAATTAAAACTGGCACCCTTCACTCCTCAGTGTGAGAAATGGCAGTGACCCTGGACTGGCTGTTTATGGATATACTCTGGCCAACATTTAAGAACCAAGACGCATAGGAGTGGTAGTAGTTTAGTGCTGAGTGGCCAGGGACTAGGACATGGGTGGCCCCCAAATCCTCACCCCCTTTACTTTCCCTCTTAGTGCAGTCTCTCACCCGTGCAAAGACACCACTTTTAATTATTTCTTTTTTATTAAAATACTGTTATACCCAGTGGAATGCAGCAGCAATCCTGGTACAGGGTGGCATAACAAAACAGCCATGTTTACATTTTAAATATTTACGATAACTTAAACATACAGACACACATCATGGTCTTTGGCAGAAAACGTTCACAGCACAAAAATACTTTAAAAGAAATACCAAATATTAATCCAAAATATATTAAGTTGTTTTTTTTTCTTTCACAATATTTTTTTGCCTTTTTTTCCTCTCTTTTTTCTTTTTGCTTTGTAAACAATGCACATGAACCAAATGTATTTTTCAGCTTTAAGAGGGGTAGGAGGATTTAAAAAAATATGCAATTGTCCAGCAAATGCAAATGTTCAAAAAGGAACCATGGGAATAAAATAACACGTACAGAACTTAAAAACAGGAAAGGAAAAAAACAAATATTCAAGGAGAACTAAAAACAGTCAAGACAAACTGCTAAAACCCTCCAATTACTCCTGGGGGGTTGGGGGACTCTTTAAGACCAGAAGCCAAAGTCACTGCTGCTGGCAGGCTGCCATGTGGATGCTCCACTCTAATTCCAAGCACTGGTCCTGCTTCAGGGCGCTGCGCACGGGTAGCTTGAGGAGCCGGCCTCATGGGTACTGTTTTGTGATGGAGGCTCCCTCCAAAGAACAACTGGAGTCACATCTTGTAGCTCGTCGACTAGTTTTCACCAGCACAGCTCCCTCTCTCAATCCCTCCAGGTGAGAACAAAGACTCGGATGAGAACAAGGCAATGTCTCCGCTTTTGTTCAATTGGTGCTGGGAAGCCCACCATGGCAATGTCTGTGTGTGGTGGCTCATTTCATGTGGCTCAGGGTTTGTAACAAAACTGACAGGATGTCCCAGGGACAGGAACTGTTGAGCCACTTCAAGAGGCTGGGGATGGAGGGGGAGGTGCCATGGGCATTTAAAGCAGGGCTCAACATGGGAGGAAAAGACAGCCAATATCCTGTGGATCAACCAGTATCAAACTCCACGGGCCAAGAACTTGAGAAGGGAGATAACCAGGAGGCTGGTCAGAAGTTACAGGACTCATGGCAGCAGGGATGAGAGCACAGAACGGGGGGACAAGTCCGAAGCAGCACGCTCCAATCTTCTGTTCCACAAGAAAGGGAATTATATACAAACTGCCCAGCAGATGGCAGTCCACTTAAATAGCTCCACCCACTCCAAGTGAGGGGTGGAGGCCGTGGCTTCTGCAGGACTAATACCTTCCACAGCCCCCGAAACACGCTAGTCTTAGTGATTCCAAGGAGGCAGTGAGTAGCTGAGGAGCAGATGAGGTTGGCTGGGACGACACTTAACCAGAGGAGAACACCATGGCCGAGTTGATTACGGAACCAGCCTACCAGATGTCCGCAGGCAGCTATCCTTGGAAATCAGCCTCCTGAACCAACATAGCCCCTCCCTCCCTGCCTGAGTGCCAACTGGGGTTGCAGGGGGACTCAGCTCTCTTTCGGGCCTTCCATTGTTACCCCAGCAGCTAGCCTTGGGCAGCAGGTAAAGGCTGAATCTTCATCCCGCATGGGTCCGGGAGGGACGTGGGGCTAAGAAGCAGGGTCTTCTGGGGCGCAAGTGCTCGCACAGCAACCCTCTCCCCTGCGGCATCCCTCCAACGCTCCTGGGGCCAGACAGTCAATGGGAATGAGTGCCCGGTGGGGGATCGTGGGGAAGCAGCAGTTGGCGGGGGCTGCTGGAATGGCTGAGTGGCAGAGGAGAGCAGGGAATGGTTCCGAGTCCCGTCCTTCAGATCAGTATCTCCACCATGTCCGACAAATCCTGGACTCTGGAAGCAGCAACAGAGTCTGGAGAGAGACAAGAGTACAGGCACACACCAGTGAGCATTTCCAGATTGCTCTCTTAAGTCCTGGAATGTTTTGAACATAGGACATTTCTTTCTTCACCTGCTTTGCCCATCTCAGCTGCCCAGGTATCCAGGTTCCCATGTCTTGGCCAACCAAGCACAGCTCTGCTCCCTCTCAGCTGTCCACCCAGACCACCACCCTCCAGTGTGGAAGATGCATTTGTTCATGACTTTGAACTCCTCAGAGGGCTTGGAGGGAGGGTGGGGAGCCCCGAGGGAGGAAGGCTGCAGCATTCTTTTCATGCTTGTGGTTTTCTGAGATGTGAGGCACAAGCAAATATGCAAAGGCTAATGTGAAAAGGGAGCAAAAAATTTAAATGGCGTCTTCTCAAATTTCTCCTTTCCGGACTCTTTTTAAACAAAGTCTTCTAACTTGAGCGTGCCGTCAGGATAACATGCCAACCTCCATTATCTTAGATATTTAGATTGGCAATTAAATATGTTAGGAAGACTAGGAAAGAGGAGATAAAGTGCCTCCCATGCGGTTGCTTTCTTTCTGAACTTGATCTGTCTATAATCAGGGTTTTCCGTTCCTCTATTCGTGCATCCAACCGGCCCTCCCGTTCCCATTGAGGTGGCCACACACCCTGCTTGCCTGTCTCTGTGCAGGGCTCCCCATGGAGTGGGGACAATGAATAGGAGGGGTCTGGGAAGGGCCTGGGGCTCCAGTTCACACCCCAGGGCTCCCTCAGCCTTGCCCAGCCCAGCAGCCCGGGGACGTGTGCACTTACCCAGTGAGGCTGTCCTCTGGCCACTGCTGCACCCCAGAAGGCTGTCAGGCTCCTGTGCCAGGCCGCCAGCAGCGCTGTCCGGGGGCCCATCAGTCTGGGTGCTCCCATCTCTGCTCCCATGTTTGGCATGCGCAGGGAGGGGAGGGGTAGCCACTGGCTCCTCTGCAGGGGCCCTGTCTGCTGGAAAGGCAGGAGGTTGAGTTATTTCCTCCTGAAGAACACCCCAAGTTAACTGTACCTATTGGGGGCACATGGTGGTGTGGGTCACTCTTGATTTGCAAGAACTTTGATGAAGACTAAATTCTTCTGTTCCCAAATGGGAACAACGATCAGGATTGGTTTCCAAATGTTTCGAGGGGGAGAACCCTTCTTTGTAGATTAAATCTTAAAATTAGCGGGAATCTCAAATTTCTATGGCATCCGCTTAGAAGGAGGAGTGGAAAGGGCCTGCCTAGAAGGTGCATCTGCCCAGAAAGCTTTATTTTTACTTAGATGCTAAGTGGCTGGGACTGAGGGTGGTGGAATTTATGGAGATGGGGGCAGCTACAGCACCCCTCTTTACACTGTGGAGACAGCTGTGGGCTGCAGGATCACTGGAGCCAGAATATAAGCTGGCTCTCAGGGCAAGAGGTCAAGAAGCCCTTGCTCCTCCGAGCCTCAGTTCTGGGAGGAAAGGCCTGAGAGCCACCTACCACTCTACCTATGCCACCCACCAGCCCCTGCTCACCTGTAGCCAGCCAGGCAGGGGCATCCACTTGCCGCTCACTAGAGGAGAGCCCCTGCCAGCCCTGGGTCCCTGCTGCTGCAGCCGCAAAGATAGATGGCACGGATTTAGCAGGTCGCAGGGAGCCCTGGGTGGCCTTGCCAGGGTCTTTCCTGGAGCGCTGCTGGAGGACCTTGATCACTGCATCCTTCTCCAGGATCTGGGCATGGAGCACCTTTAACCTGAGGGGAAAGGCCACGCCCACACCGTTAGACCCACAGATCCAGTGGCCTCCACACTTCCCACCTGGTCAAGTTAGAGGGAAAGCCCTCCCTACAGCCAGTCGGGCTCCTCTTTGTAGCAGGGCCAGGAGGAGGCCTTCAAAAATGTCATCACAGCTCTGGATTTTGATGCTCTGAAAACCACCCCTTCTTATACCAGCAAAGGCAGGTCATCAAGGGGTGGGTTCTGGATTTATCTGATGATAGCAACGGCACAACCCCCATCCTGGGGGGCAATACCCCACAGTTGCTGACAATCAACTGAGCTCAATCCAATGAGTTGATGTGCTTGTGTTTTTGAGGCAGACACTGGTCAAATGAAATCTTGAGGGGCCTCCGGGATTATTTTTAGAGAGAAAATACTAGCTACCCCCAAGCCAGGGACCGAGTCCACATTCCTTCTGGGTGATACATGGTGTAGACTCAGTGGGAAAGTCTTAGTCTCTGATTGACACAAGGGAAGGAGAGCAGGTAGAGGTCCCGAGCCTTGGATGGCACCCAGTACCTCCACAGCCAGGGTCTTCTGGGCAAATCAAGGACTCAGTTGGTATTTCTGGGAAAGAACACGTGTACAGGGCTCGGTTGCCAAACACACGGGGACAGCTCAGAAACAGGAAGGAGTGCTGAGCCATGTGGGAAGAGGGGCCTGTTTATCAGAGAGTATGGACATGGCAGACACTGGACATTGTTACCCCTTCCCCCACCTCAGGAGCCTCAGCCTGGCCTGCAATGCCAACCTGCTTTCCATCTCCTGATGCCTGTGGCCTCCGGCGAGCAGGCCCTCGTTGAAGCTGCTGCTGGGTGAGGGCTGGGGGGAGTGTCGGATGAGAGTGGTATCCCGCTGAGCAGCAGCTGTGGCGGCTGCATCCATGGCAAACTGCCTCATGGCACGTTCCTCCAAATACTTCTGCTCCCACTTGGTCATGTCGGCCTCCAGTGCCAGGATCTGCTCCTCCTTCTCCCGCAGCTGCTCTGATAGCCGCAGGGCGCTGAGTTCCGGAGACCCACCACTGCCACTGCTACCCCCGGGGGTGCCAGCCTGTCTCTGCAAAGCAAGGGGCACTGTGGTCAAGGATGGAGGTTGGAGTGTGGCGGCCACTGGTTCTTGCCCCCACACTATGCGTGTGCCCATTCAGCCATTCACAGCCCGCTCTCCCCCAACCTGCTTCCACTCAGAGATGAAGAAGGTGGCATGGGTCCTCACGTCCCTGCCCTGAATCCTGTGGACCAGGGCAGAGGAAGGATCAGGTCTGCCTCGCACAGGTGACCATATATTATCTGCCAAACAGGGAAGTGGTGCTCTTAATAATGACACTGAGAAAATAGGTGTAAAATAGGACAGAACTGGGCATATCAGGCGGTTCGGTCACCCTACCTCTGTGGGAAGGGTAGTAGAAAGAGAACTCTATCGGGTTCGAAAACACCAGAGTTATTTACACAGTCCAAAGTGAGGATAAAAATTTAGGATCTGGGCGATCATCTTCCCTCTTGATCTTGGGGAAACACAAGAGCTGGCTAGTCTCTTACATCAGGGCTCCTGAGCTACTTTCTCTAGAGACCAAGTGGCAGAGCCTCTGCGGAGACCGATGGCTAGGAGGGGACTTGTCGCAAGGGTGGAACAGACATCACCCTTGCTTTCCAAGGGGGGAGCCTCAGCCTGGATCTGTGCAGGAGCTCCCAGGGGCTTCAGAACTAGCCTCCTCAGGTGCTGCCCTAGCTCTGCCACTTCCACAGGGCTTCCCAGCTCACCTGCTGTGCACGCAGGGCCTTGAGTTCCTGCTCTAGGCGCGTGCGCAGACGTAGCTCTAACTGCTCACGCTTCTCACATGCAGCCTGCAGCTGCCCGAGCGCCTGCTGCAGCCGCTCCACTTTCTCCACATAGGCCTGCTTCTTCCGCAGCTCATCCTCAGCTCGCGCAGCCCGGCCCTGGGCATTGCTCAGAGCCTGCTCCAGCAGCTCTGCACGCCGACGCTGGTCCTCAATGGCACCGCGCAGCAGTGCTATCTCCCGCTCCAGCTTCTCCTGCTCCTGCTGCTGCTCATAGCCTGCAGGGAGACACAGAGGCTCAGTCGGTGACAGCGAACACCCTAGCTGGTCCCACTGAGCCCCCCACTGTGCTGACCACTGGACGAGCATGATTGCATCGTGTCCTTTCAACAACCCCAGGAGTTATTATAACCATACTCAACCCCATTTCTGGGCAAGGAAACTGAGGCTCAGGTTTAGTTATGAGTATATAGCAGCGCCAGACCAGGGCCCTTCCAGTGATGACGGCTATACTGCCTCCCTCCGGGAACATGGACTTGCCACGGCACAGCCCACAAACACTGTCCACCTGTGCCACGTGTCATCATTTCTAAAACACAGTCACAATTTCCCTTGAGCCTCATGATGACACTAGAGACTGGCCAGACATGAACAGTGACGCCCATTTACAGGTGAGAAAATGGAGGCTCAGGTGGACTATGACGTGGTCATCATTCAAGCGACAGAGTGAAGGAACAGGGACAAGAGCCAGCATTTGTTATACCACAAGCCAGGGCATCCACACCTCCTATTCCACTGACGCTTCCAAAAACAGCCCCTCAAGGTAGATTTGTGACCCCCCAACCTATAGGGAGGAAGCAGAGGAAGTGAGCAGTACTGCCAGGATGGAAACCCAGCTCCGGCTGGCTCCAAAGGAGCAAGCTGCTTCTGGCTATGGTGTAAGGCCCTAAAGCCAGGTCTCCCAAAGTGGGCTCCAGGGCTCATTCTATGGACTCCCCCCACCCCACCCCGCCCCGCTTTAGTGTGAAATTACCTTCCATGGTCTGGGGAGACCACTGAGATGTGGGCAACAAGGCTCATAAAGAAATGCAAATTGTGGAGCACAATGAAAATGACTGTCATCCAAAGATTTGTGTCTGAGGTACCAGCTCTCCTGACTTTTAAATTATGTTGTTAGCTGCCCAGGGGAACTCTGCTCAGAGCTCAGAGACCCTTGCCATATAGTTGGGCCAGCAAGGCCTGAGGCAGACCACCAAGTCCTTCAGCTGATGCTCTAGACTCCACCTCCTACACCAATCCCCTTGGGAATCCCAGGTTGGTCCCCCAGGTGTGTCGGCTGCCAGCCTTGCTAGAGGGCAGGAGAGGGCCTGGGGCTCTGGGGTCTGCCTGACGAACTCGGAAGCACTGTCTCCAGAGTAGCCACCACTTGACATGTGTGGCTATTGAGCACTTGAAATGTAGCTACGCAAGGGAGAAAGTAATTCTTCATTTTATTTAATTTTAATTAATTTTGATCTTTGAGTCCCATGTGGTTAAGTACCTATCATACAGGACAGTACAGGTTCTAGAAGAGAAGACTGAAGGCTTGGGACTGGGGCAGGCAGAAGGGAGGAATCATTTACTCAGGGCACTGAGGCAGAAGAGGGAAGACACAGGTGACTCAGGTCAGTCTGTCTCCCTCTGGACTTTTGAAGGCTGGGCACCTCATTCCTTGGTGTGGAGGGAAAAGACGGGGAAGCTCAATATTATTGAAATGGAGCAGTTCATACTGGGCTGTCTCACCATTCAGTAAGTGGGATGGAGGAGGCAGGCGCGAACAGTAGACTGAGAGTTTGGACCTAGAGAAAACGACCACCCCCTGTGGGGGTCCACAGCTTACAAAACTTGCAGGAAGCCTGCATCTCATCCCAGCTTATATCATAATGGTGTTACAGCCCAGGAGAGAAGAAACTGCCCAAGGGGGACAGAGCTAGAAGAATCAGGCCTCAGGATTCAAGGCCAGACGCCCAGGGAAGGCAGGGCCTGATCAGAGCGGCCAGAGTTGGGGGTCTGTGTGGCCTGCCTGGTAGGAAAAGCTGAGGGTGATAAGGCTCATACTTTTCTACTAGTGTTGACTGACCCAGGTTGGGGAAAAAGTGAGGTCAACCAGAGACATTTTCCCGGAGAATGCTGTTTTCCCCATGGCTATAATGGGGCAAGGAAGAGCTGCTTGGCTTTCTTTCCTGAGCTCTTGCTTCTAGTAGCTTCCTGTCACCTTGCACAACCTGTAAGGCCCTGGCAGGCGCTGGGAGTCCTCAGGCTTTGTCCATTCTTAGCCACCAGGATAAAGCCCTGGACCCATCTGTCTGGGAGGTGAGCTGTCTGAGCACAAATGAAAGAAGAGCCTGGAGATAGGGTATGAGGGGGCAGGAAGGCAGGGCAAACTGTGGAAGGATCAGGGGGATGTGCCTTTCCTCTAGAGAAAGTGAGGCCCCCCCACCCGCAAGCCCTAGTCTCCCTTAGTGTTCACTCTTTCCTCCCAAAGCAGCAGCAGGCCAAGGGCGCTGAGCCAAGCAGGGAGGGAGCGGCGGGGGGCAGGCTGGAGCTGAACAGCCCAGCGGCTCTGGAATGCCAGGCATCCAGGTCACCCGCGGCTGCAAGATTACTGGCTCCAGTGAGGAGCCAAGAACAGCCTGGCGCTCGCTCCCCAGGGAGCGGAAACGCCTCCAGGCCGGCCCCCCAGAAACTCTAGGCTCCCAGAAACTCTCCTGTGACTTCCTTTCTTTGGCCCCAGAAGTCGGGCCTTTCCTACAGGACACCCCTTTCTGCCTCCTCCCAGCAACCGGTCCTCTCCAGATTCCTGCCCCCCTGCCCTTTCTTCCTCTCTCCCAGAGACCTAAAGTCATCGCCATCTCACCCTACCCAGCCAGTGCAGCCTAGCCTACCTCCTGGCCTACCCACCTCAGCCCCAACCCCTTCAGTGTCCCCCATTCCCTGCCTTGGGCAGCCCAGTCCAGGTCCAGGGCTCTGAGCCCTCTTTGAGGAAGAAGGAGGTGCTGCCAGACAGAGCTCAGTCCTGAAGCTGCTCCACCATTTCTGGACACACCCTGCTAGCTGTGCCACCCACAGATTTCCTTATGGGTTCTTTGACTTGTTCTTCAAGGCCACCCTCACCCAGACACCAGCCACCCCCATGCCACTTCTCTGCACAGACCCCAAATATCGCTATAGCACATAGCAAGAGCCTATACGGTAGTAGGAGCTCAATAAATAAATAACAGCCTCTCTTTGTCTCCTCTGATTGTTAGTTTCCTGCTGCTGAGCTCAGGGCTTCCTTTGTCCCCCCCTCCCCCCCACCCTTCCCCTTGAGCCTTCCAGCTGTTTCTTCACCTGGGGCCTGCTCTCCACCCCTGCTATCCCCACAGAGCCTCCTTCTCTGGCCACTGGGAACCTCCCCGTCACTAGTTTTCAGGGCCAGGGCACCCTGTTTCCTTGACTCTGGGATAGACCCTGTTCCTTCCTCAAGCTTCCCCCTCTCTTTTCACCTCCTCGCCATGACATCTTCCTGGGCTTCCTGTCGTCCTCTGCTCAACACCTGCCAGGTACTTAGCACAGTTCTGCTGATGAACAAATGAATGACTAAATGGACTAGCCAATGACCAACTCATCCACTCTTTAAAGAGGCTTTGACCACCTCCTTTAGAGAAGCCTCCCAAACCTTTCTTTACACCGTACCTGTTGGCTAAGCTCCAGGAGCCCATTTTTGAGGCCTGCAGGTGGCCCCACTTGGCCGTCTTGTCATGGTCCAGCTCCATCATGCTCCCTAGCTTCCCACCTGCTCATTGGGCACCCCTAACCTTTGTGTTGCCTATATCTCCCTGGGAAACTCAGACTCTTCCTTCTCTTTCCTGTGTCTCCAGGGCTATCCTGACTCCCCACTGCCCAGTGACCTCTGCTTCTGAAGGACACTGCACTCGTGGCCAGCACCACAGCTCAGCAAATCACTGCTCCCCACCTATCCCTCTTGTGTCCACTGATCTCTCCAATAAATAGAGAACCAGATGTTATTTTTCTTCAGAAGCCAGTTCAGTATAGTGCTGGTACATAGTAGGCACTCAGTAGACCTGTGCTCAAAGCACTGTTTTGACAAGGCCAATCCTCCCTGTTCAGAGGGGCTGCCGTGGTCCCACCACCCACACATCTGTCCAGGCTCCTCAGGGGGACCCCTACTTACTCTGAGCAAGCAGCTTAGCCACCATGTCCTGACTGCCTGCCTGGGCCTCCTGCGTCTTGCTTGCCAGGCGGCGGTTTGCAGATTCCAATCTCTCTGTTTGAAATAAAGGAAAGATGTTTTAAGGAAAGATATTTGAGTATCAGAAGATGCTGCTTGCCTGGGTATGCCCTGGAGGCCTATCTGTGGGGATGTATCCTCTAAGCTGGGGACGGGGTCAGCTCAGCGCCTAATGAGGGGGGAGCACCTAGGGCCACACAGGTGAAAGCTCCATGAGAGGCTCCAAGGTCCAGAATGCAGAGACAAGCATCTATTAGAGTGGCCCCCAAGAGGTCTCAGCCTGGCCCCCTTTGAGTCAGTTATAGTTCTCTTTGCAGAGGACAGATTCTGAATGTTTCCCTAAAACAGAGGAATCAAGCCTCTGCAGGCGCTCCCACCCCGCCACCTGGGTGACCTGCTCTCACCTCTAAGATCCCGGTTGAAGTCCTGCAGCCTCCTCATTTCACTATCCATCTTGTTCCGCATGGTCTTCTCTAGGGACTCCCGCTTGGAAGAGGCTCTCGTCAGGCTCTCATGGGCCTCAGAGAGCCGCTGGATTTCACTTTCCAGCTGCAAGAGGTAGACAGAATTGCTAAAGGAAGGGGAGAGCTCCCAGAGGCTGTGTGGCTTCAAAGTCCCCCTCCATGTGCCCAGGCTGATCTGCTCTCCATCAGAGGTGAGAGAGGAGAGGATTAAAAACCCAGGGCAAGAAATCCAGGTGGCGATAGTAGGAGGGTCAGAAGCTTGTAGTCTCTGGGGGTAGCTCAGCAAGCAAAGGTACTCTGGAGGAAGCTGCCTCCCGGGTGACTAAATATAGCTTTCTTGTGCCCATGTCCAGAAAGAAGCATTTTACTTTGGTCTGGCTTCTGCTGAGAAATCTGAGCCCAGTGGGCCCTGAGTGGGCACAAAAAAATTCCAGCCATGTTCTGAGGTTTGACCTATCTTGGACACCACAGGACAGCCACAGGAGTCTTGAGGCCACCTGCTAACGCTGAACACTCAGCGTTAAACCTTCACTAAAGAATGAGGTCCCAGACCCTAGCCTGAGCCACCTCTGCCTGGAGTATTTGATCCTTTGGCCATCGCCATCCACAAAGAGGGCCAGCCTGCGCCTCCTACTTGGCTGCTGGCAGGTTCCGCACGTGCTCCTAGTTGGCCTGTGATTCTAATAAGTCGCTCGTTTTTTCCAAGAGGAGGGGCTTTCTCTTTGGCCAGGGCTGGCCTAGAACAGACTTGCTGTTGTGTGGGGGACACAAAGGGCTCTCTGTGGGAGGTGTCCACGGGAGGGGTGTGTGCAGGGGAAGGGTGCGAGTGTGCAGGGAGCTGGTAAATGGGCTCTTTCTAATCACCACTGGCCAGCAACTGCTCATGCTCCAGACCTGCTCTGTCGGCCTCACGGCTGCTCCCCAGCTGTCTGGAGTCAGCCTGGGAGGGTGTAAGAGTGATGAGGGGGTGGGGGCCAGAGGGATAGGTGAAAAGCCCAGCCAGACACGCTTTCAGACTCCTCTGCCTCTCTTTCGACTGCCCACTCCCCAGTCAGCCTTTCGGGGTCCCTTCTTCCCCTTCCCCCCAGATGCTCCAGCAGGGCCTACCTTCTCCATGCGGCCAGCCTTCTCCGCTGAGCTCTCTAGCTCTCTCTGCAGTCTCTCGTTGTCCCTCTGCAGCCTGGCATTCTCTCTCAGCACAGTCTCCATCTGGGCCAGGTGGGCATTGGAGGCCTGGGTACTTGCTGGCCCCTCGACCCCAGGTGGATTGAAGGAGCCTAGGGGGCCATGGCCAAGAGCAGCTGGGTGTGGGGGTGGGGGGTGCTCCAGGGGCTGCTGCAGGTACTGGTACTGCTGCTGCTGCTGGAGGAATACAGGAGGCACCTGTGCTTGCAGGATCCTGGGGAACAGAAGAAACGGTGCTCAGAGACTGCACAGACTCACCCTAGACCAGTCCTGTATTGGCCCAGCCCTCCTGGGCATATTGGAAAGACAGGTCAACTCAGCCTCCCCACAGTGGGGAAGGCCACTTCCACATGGTGTCTGTGTAAGACGCACAAGGGCTAGGAGACTGGGGCTACAGGGGATTTACATCAGGAAGCTTGTTTCATGCCCAGCTTCGCTGTGGCCAAGACCTTGGGGATCAGCCTGAACAGTCCTGGACGTCCTAAACAACCAGTGCATCTTAAAAAAATGCACACTTGATCCTTCTGATCAAAAGCAGGTTCTTTTTTGGGTCTAGAGGCCACATCAATCATGACTGAGCACATAGCCTTCCAGGTCCCCGGGCCACTTGGTGGCTGAGCCCCAGCAGCTACCCGTCTCTGTCATGAGCCTCTAGTTTCTGGCATTGCTTTGGCACCTGCCCGTGCAGAACACTCACGTTTTCTCCCTCCTATTTTGGTCCTAGCACTCCTTGCAGAAACATTTTTAGAAGACTGTGGCTTAGGTTAGAGCATGAGACAGATGTCGGGGTAAGAGTCTGAGCTCCAGAGTCAGACAAAATAGGCATTCAAATCCCCAAGGTGCCAGCATGGCTCTGCTAAATCATGAAGGTAAGAGTCTCTAGCCTCACGGGGGTTTGCCAGGGCCACACGAGACCTGGAGGACTGCTGGGCCTATAGGAGGTGCTACCATAATGGGGGCCTATCCTCCATTTCTTCTAATGATGACCATAGCTTCCTCTCTGTTTAAATAGTAAACATGAGACCCAAACACTGGATTTTCTTGGGTATAGGGGCCACCTCTAACCCACTGCAATAGCCTGATTTTAGGGACAATGTTCTAATGGCCTCTAGCACTGGTGTAATACCAGCCTCAGGGGCCCATGTCAAGGGAAGAAGCAAACAGCAAGAGGCATAGAGGGTCACAAACCCTTTCTGGGGCCCTGTGACTCCAAGTGTAAAAGAACAGACTGCCTCAGTTTTACCAGGAACCCCACAAAACCCCATGAAAATTTAATTCCACTTCTGGGTCCATCATCTCAGCACTCATGTCCATCTTCCCCTTGATCCCTCCCCTGAAGCCTTGCTCCGCTGTTCCTCTTAGGACCCTAGGCTGAAAGAAAAGTCCCTGTCCCCAGGTCCCAACAAACCATCCTCATCGGGTCAGCCCAAAGAAGAGGCTGGGCAGATGTGTTTCTCTTACTTCCTAAGGTAGAGCTTCCAGTGAGAGCTGCGCAGAGGGTCCCCACTGGAATGTCCAAACTCCCCCTGCACTGCTAATTGTGGAATTCTCAGGGTTGCTTCATGAACTTGCTCCCCCTGCACTGGGCCCGGCAGACACAACTGGCATTCTTTGGGGATGACTTAGCGCCGAGAAAGAATAGTCTCCTTTCCCTTCACACTTGCTCTCCATTCCCCTCCCCCTCTCTCTCCTTTTTGTTCTCCTGCAAACAGTCTACTTCCTTTCCATGATATTATCTTTTCCTGACAGGGTTCAATAAGGCTGGTCCCAAAGAAGAAACCACGACTCAGCTTACGAAACTCTCCCTGACCCAGCCCTGAGAAAGGAGATAAGGAGGGGGCTTGGGAGGTGGAGGTTGGAGAGAACCCACAAGGCTCTGGCTCCTGCTTACAACCCCCTCCAGTCACTCATTTCTCCAGAGCAAGGAAAGGCCAAATGGTGAGAAAGTGGGTGACTAAGTGAAGACTCAGCAGGCATGAAGAGAACCAGACTTTGACCTTGAGCCACCAGCTGAAGGGAGTCTGCAAATCCTCAGGCCCCTCTTGTGGGGTTTCCTGGACCCCTGTCGGGGGAGACACGGAGCGTGTAAAATGAAAAGCCTGTGTCAGCTTCATTTCTAGGAACCCATATTTCTGCAAACTCTTTGGGCTTCCTGCCTCCCCTGATCTCCCTGCTTCCATTCTGGCCCCTTGGGATCCATTCTCTGTAGGCAGCCAGAAGGGCTTTTTAAAAAAGGTAAGCCAAATCACATCCTCTAAAGTCCTTCCTTCATACTCAGAATCAAACTCTGAGTCTCCCCTGCAGCCTCTCCCAAGCCTCCGCAGAGAGGGGCTCGCCTGGACCCAGATTCCTCTCCCCTTACAGGCTCCAGCCACATGGAGCACATGGAAAAACATGAAAGGAAATGAGTAATAGAGAGAGAGATGGGGAAAGGCGTCTAAGGAGGCCACAGGTCCTTCCTGCCTCCAGTTGGGAATGCCTCCCAATGATCACAGAAAGCACACTGTCCACTTATTCTTAGAACTCTCCAGAGAAGGTGGTCCCACCTTCTTCCTACGTAACTTGGAAAGAATGTGGCAATGATTCCCAAATCTGTCTTCAGCAAGTTCCTTCTGACACCTAACTTTAAATCCCCTGCTGTAATTCATACCCTCTGGACACCCTAGTTACTTGACTGCTACAGCTGATCAGACATGGTGTCCATCTCCGAATGAAAGCAAGGTGTGCCACTAAATTCTCATGTGACCTTGGCCAAGTCGCTGTCTCCTTCAGGCATCAGCTCCCCCATTCCTCTGGGGCTTGCCAGCTCAGACATAAGGGACTGTGTGGAGGCTCTCCACCCTGGAAGGCAGTCAAGAGCTTGAAAGAGCATAGTGGGCAGTTACCTGACTTCAGCATGCTGGAGGTGCGGGCTGCCTCGGGTGCGGTACCGTGGGTCGGTGACAGCAGTGGTGGTCTCATGAGCTAGCACAACGTGAGGGTACTGAGGTGGAGGTCCACGGGGCTCCGGACCCTCGGCAGAAGGGCCCCGGGGCGGGGGACCCTGCTGGTTTCGGGCCAACTGCGGGAAGCTGTGGGAGGAGCTCATGTGACTGGGGGCCCGAGCACCGTTCCTCTCCAAGGACAGCTGCAGGAGCCGTTCACTCAGGGAGCGCACATGCCCATGCCTCAGCTCCCGCAGGGCTTCATCCTGTCTTCGATTGCCTCCAGGGGCGCCACGGGGATCCCGGTCACTAACATGTGGCCGCAGCCCCGCCTGCTGGGCCCCATAGTATTGTAAGTGGGCTTTTGCCTCCTCATAGGTGGGCAGCTCCTCGCTTTTGCTGGGCTGTGGGCACAGGCGGTAGAGGGTGTTCTCTGCCAAGTGGGTCTCACCGCCGTGGTGCTCCTGGCCCTGGGGCTCCTGCCTTGTGGCCTGTTGCAGCACCTGGCTGTCCTCCGGTGGCAAGATCTCCAGGGAGGCCTGGGGGCTCCCTGTGCCCCCAGCTCCAGCCCCACCCCGCAGGGCCTGTTGCTGAATGGCCAGCAGTGTGCGTGTCTCAGTCAAGTTGCCATAGCGTAGCTGCTCCTGGATGAGGCGATGCAGGACTGTCCCAGAGGAGTCTTCCAGCGTCCTCATGCTTCCTTGGCTTGCACACACCCGTCTGGACAATGGCCAGCGGCACGTGGCCCCAGGGCACCTGGGAGGAAAAAGAAAGAAGAGCAATCAGTGGGAGCACATGGAAAAGGGGGGAACTTTCCATTACAGCATAATGGTAAAGAGGACGGTTTAGAATGCCACACAAGCCTGAGTTCAACTGCCAGTGCTGCCCCCTACTGATCAAGGCAAGTTACATAACCTCTGAGCCTCAGTTTCTTCATCAGAAAAGCAAAAAGAATGCTTGCCTCCTGGAGTTGAAATTAAAAGCAGCAGTGGCTGTTGAGATCTTGGTGCACTATCCTTGACAAATGATCCTGGTTGCCATTATAATCATATTCATGGAGACTTACTAGGCCTAGAGAAAGACACCAGTACCTAGAAAGTAATCAATAAGGAACCGCAGCCTCCTGCAGTCAGTCACCTATCAAAAGCCTGATGAGAGACTCCAGGGCAGGCCTAGTTCAAATCTAACCACTGAACTGTCCCATCCAGGGGTGGACAGGGGCCCAGTTTATTGGCAGGTGATAAAGAATGAGTTCAGCCCAGTAGAAGCCCTAGGCAAACGGCCCCCAGTACCCTCTAGAATGAAGCATGTCTGAGCCCCAGCATTGGCACAGCTCACTCACCACCCTTTGCCCTGCCAAGCCTTCCCTGTCATGGGATGACCTTGGCAGTTACTCTGCAAGGTGAATGGGAAGTAGGAGAAAATGCACCTGAATTGGTGAATAAGGGACAAAAGAAGAGAGGCTACACTAGGACAATGGTTTTGTGAGATGAGGCAAAAAGTTGCCACCCATTAAGGTTTGTGGGTCAGTCAGATAGTCTGTGTTGACAGTATCTGCACTGGCACTCCAGGAAAAAGAAAGGAAGAAAGGATGGATGGTGTCTTTGAGTTTACAATTTACCCCCACCTCCACCCCCACTGCTTGGGAAAGACCCCTATCATCCTCTAGCCCCGTAGCAGAGGGGCACTCAGCACCTTCTCGACATCAGTAACAGCCACTTGAGCCGAATGGAGGAGTAAGGGAGCAAGGGGGAGGCTCTTGGTTGCAGGGACCTGGGGGATGTGAGTGCCGGCAGATAACATCTCCTGAGGATGGTGTTCCCTTCCGACCTTGGGCTCCCAGTGGCTCATGCCTGGAAGGCTGCCTGCCTCACCAGGCTTCCTTTCCACAGCCTCCTCCAACACAAACCTCCAAACAGATGCAGGGAAAGCCAAAGAAAACCCACACCTCCACAGGTCCCGCGTATATGGGGGGAGGGGTGTGGGAGGAATGTGGCCCCTCCTCTATCACAAAACTAGCCTCAGTGCGCTGCTGCAGTTTGGGTCTGGCACACTGACAAGAGTAGCCGTTCCCAATCCACTCCCTCCTCCTCCCAGGTGCTCAGAGCTGAGGAGTGGGAGACGAATCTGGAGGGCTTCTTTGTCCTCAGCCTTCCTGGCACTCTATCATGCTGTCCCCTCCCCCTACACACGAGACGAGTGGAGATGCATGACTCCAGAGCGACCAGAGGCAACACAAACAGGAATCAATTTGCCCTAGAGTTTCATCCGCGGGGCATTTTCTAAATTCATCACTGTGGGGCTGACTCCCGCCGAGGAGGAGCGGGGCCACTGCAGAGCTTTCCGGAAACATTCCTGGCCACCTTTCCCAAACAGGCTGCCTGGGAACAGGGAACACCTCCTCGAGGCCTCTCACCCCGTGTGTGTGGGGGTTAAGACCCTCCGATGCACGTCCTCTCGACCGAGCGGCTACTAAAAATCTGCATTCCCCCACCCCACCCCCATCCCTGCGGTGCACCTCGGCTGGGCTAGCGCGCCGGGCTCTCTGAACCCCCATCTTCCTAAGCAAGCACTCATCTCTGGCTTTTCCTTGGGCTCACTCGCCTAAACACCGGAGTGAGGGTCTGTCTCTAAGTCTGATCACGCCGCAGCCAGAGATCCCGTGCTACACGGACTCCCCGCGGACCTCGAGCACTCGGGGGCTGCTGGTGCGCCTAGAGCGAGCGGACCACGGTAGCCGGTGACCCAAGGAGGTCTTTAAGTGTCGCGGGTCCGCCTCCTTCTCTCCCTCGCCAGCCCTCTTTGTTTTCCGAATGCTCCTGCGCTGACGTCACCGGGCTGGACGGCAGGCTGCATTCTTTCTAAGTGAGAGCCAGTTCGTGGCTCCAGAGAGTATTTTCCAAGGAAGACAAAGAGGAATTCTTGGGCTAGTTGGGAGCAAAGACACCTGTAACCCCCACCTAACCAGATCAGCACCCCCAGGTCCTACGACTTGAGTTCGAAGCGGCACCTCCTGCACTATTCCGCGCCCCTCTCCCCGACCCGTGACCAAAACATGAACCGAGCTTTCTCTAGAGATTGCCCCCCAGGCGACCCGTGGTCCTTCAAGGACCCCCAACCCCAGGCACGCGGCACGGCGCACCCCGGGCGGAGTGGCCCTTGCCCGCCTTTGCAGCTGCCTGGAAAGGGTGCACTGCGCCCTGAGGACGCTGGGTCCACCCGGCTCCGGCTCCGGCTCCGGGAAAAGACCGGGCTGCGCCGGAGTTCGGGCTTCTGCGCGTCTCTGCCAGCCCCACACATTCCCCGAGCGCCGAGGAGCCTTCCTTACCGCTGCGGCCCGCGGGTGCTCGGCTCGGTCAGACCCGACGACCCCGCCAGGCTCCGCTCGGCTCAGCAGCGGAGGTGTGTACTCGGCGGTGTCGCCAACGCTCTGGCCGCTCGGGGTCCAGCGCGCAGCCCCAGGGTCGGCCCCCGCCGGAGGCGGCTGCTATGCCAGGAATGTGAGTTTCAGGTTCCCCCTCGGGATCAAAGCGAACCACAAATAACCTCTCAGCGCGCCGCCCTCCTCGGTCCTACGCCTCCTCCCGTTCCCTCCTCCTGGCCCCCGCCTTCCTCCGGGGAGGCGGCGCTGCGGGCTAGGAGCCGGGCGGACACCGGAGCTCCGTTCCTTCGCTGCCAGGGCCCTCCAGGACGCGCTGTGCCCCTCCCCGCCCCGCTCCCCGCCCCGCTCCCCGCCTACCCCACTCCCGCCACGATTTGCCTTCAGAGCTGCTGGGGACAAATTAATCCAACTCAGCATTATCGTCCCAGCCCCCTCCGCGCCTTCCTCTCACCCCTTCATCCTTTGGGCAGAACGACACCGAGGGATGTACATCTATTGTCCCTGAGGGATTCTGGGCGTTGCTGCAGGAGAGGGCTGGGAGTGAGGGTGGGGGCTGTGTGTGTGTGTGTGTGTGTGTGTGTGTACAGGGGGAGGGAGGACTGCAAAATTGTCCCTATCTGCTTAGTTTGGACCGTGCCCCCGCCGAAGAGATGACTGTGCTTCCTGCAGGGAGCCTCTTCTCTAAAACCCACGGCTTTCACCGGCAGCGGCAACCTTTGAATTGCACTTTTATTGTTTACAAACACCTTCACCAGCTTTTTAAGGACCTGCCTCCACAGGAAGTGTGAATCTGGGTTGGAAAATGTTCTGGTTAATTTGACCCACCTAACTGACTGAATCATCCTCCGCCAGGCGCACTGTCCAACTCTAACAGAAAGCAGTGATCAGCACCCCTTTACGCAGATCGCACCGGGTGCCACCACCCGCTTTTCACCTAGTCATCTCTCATTCAGCCCTCCCAGTCATCCTCCCAGGGAGTTCTGTTACCATCCCTGTGTTATAAATGAGGACATCAGGCTCAGAGAAGTTAATTAGCTTGCCCAGGGTCACACAGAGAGTAAGTGATGAAGCCAGGTAATCACTGGGCTGCAGTTTCTCATTCTCAAAACCTTTTCACCGCCGCCAGAATCCAGGCTCCTTCCTGGGACAGGGAAGGCCCTGGGAGCCCACCTCTCTCCATCTGCCCTCTCTCCGTTTCAGTCTCTTCATTTCCTCCTACACTCGGGCCAGCCAGGGGCCCTCCCTTATGTCCACTTCTGTTGCTCCTGCTGTTTCTCCTCTGGATGCGATTTTCTCCTCTGCCTCTAGGACCTTTCCTCCCCCACCTTCCCACTAGGCTGGTCCATCTGTGCTGATGGAAACCCATTCTTCAGAAAGCGTGTTCTGACACAGCCTCCCCATCTGCTGTCCTCTTCCTCCCACAGCTCTGTGTGCCATTCCTGAGCCCTAATCACACTGGGCCTCCAACACCTCCCAGTGGGTGTGTGGCGGGGGTGAGGTGGGGTGGGGGTGGAGTCAGGCTGCTGTCCAAGTTGAGAGTCAGGGCCTACTTCCACCCTTAAGAAGGTCATCTCCTCCCCTCACCATGGCGTTTGCAATTCCCAAACCCACTGGAGGGGACCAGGGACAAGAAAACTTTGTAAGTTCAAAGAGCTATTTACTATCCAGGGACACTGTTAATTTTTAATAAGGCCCTCCCCCAAAATTTGTGTATATGTGTGTAATTTACTTGGAAGCCAAACATTGCATTTCAAATAGTGACCAGCTCTGAGACAAATGAGAAAATCAGTCATTTGTGTTGAGCCAAGGGATATTTGGCCATCCAAGGACCATGTTACAAAGGGAAACTATGATCAATATGCCGCTGTGTCAGCTAGACACACTAGGTAGGAATTTGAGAAATGAAAAGGAAGAGAGAAGAGGGCCCCAGATGGCCTTGCCCTGTGGACAGCATTCTCCTTGGAATCACTTAGTGGAGGTGTGAGAGTGGGTGTGGCCATGTGCACTCTGGGGTTGCAAAATCAGGGGAAAGGTCACATGGTACAGTTCTGTCTTTGGGGCATTTAGGGGACACCTGACAAAACGTTTGACAAACATTCTTGAGATGGTTGCAGAAAGGGGCAGGCCCAAGGCGGCTAGAGTCAAGGAGATGCATCTTGCAGTAGGCAAGTCTGCTGCAGACATAAATAGGCCCTCGTGACTACTCACCTCTGTGTCCCAGAGCAACAGAAGCGGGAGAGGGATCCTGAAACCTGAATGGGAAATTCATACACACTTTTCTTCTCTTTTTTCCTCTTCTCTGCAAGGAGGATGGAGGGCAGGGCCTCCTTGGCAGGACAGGGTCCGAGGCCTCAGTGGAGCCTGCCTCAACTAGCAGCCATAGCCAGCTTTGCAGGGTAGTTGGGTGAGAGGGTCACCACAGCTCAGGTGAGCTGAAGGCAGGTGTGCACAGGTAGGCACTGGTCTGGGCAGCCGGCTAGCACATACACCGTCTTCACTTAAAGTAGGGGAAGAAGGTTTGCCTAGTGAGCTAATGTTTTCTTCCTTCCAGCTTTGTCTCTCGCCATCCACATTGCTCTTTCCCCCTGCAGGTAATGATTCTTCCCAGATGACAGTGTGGCTGGCTGGGTCTAGAATCCTGCTCAGGAAAGATGCAGAGGTGACCCAATCCTCAGAGTAAGCCAGGCTTGATGCCTTTGCTCTGGAAAGTACAGCTCCCAGGGGTGTGGCTGCATCATAGGTGTGTACAGGGCTTAGCAAGGGATCCAGGCACCCACACCCCTTCCCTCCTTAGCCTGGACCTGGGATCAGGCCTGGCCCTGCCGCTGTGTCTCACTGTACCCAACAGGAATATGAAGGTGAGTTCTGAGCTGGACTCTCGCAGCTCCTTCCTATAGAGCTGGAAAGGGAATGGTCTTCTTATTTCCCAAATGGTTGCTTGTTGAAGGAGGGGTTCCAGGGTCACGATGGCAATATTGAAGAAAGACTGCAAGTTGCCAAATCCTCCCAGTTTTCCCTGGACACTTCCTTTGATAGGTTATGGGGAATAGGAAGCCCCCCAGAATCTGGAGCAGGTAGCAAATTCACAGGAAGTCCTAGACATTGGGATGGAAGTTCCAATGCTAGGAACTGGTATCTTTGAGGTAGTAAAGAAGGGAAGATTGGTTTGCAATATTAATGTGACCCCAGACACCTGCCTTTTCTGCACAGCTTCCTTGTGAAGTGAGTACTGATTTGGTGAATGTGCCAATGTGCTTGGAAAGACCCTCTGCTCTTAGCAAGAGGCTGCAGAGAATGTGCAAGCCCTTGGTTTGCACGGCTTATTGTAGAGAAGAGCCCAGGGCAGGTTTTGGTGGCTGCTGGATTCAGGGCCAGTGTGATGAAAGAGTGCCCCCTAGTGAGTCTCATCCCCACAGCTGGGTCAGCTCCTCCCAGGGCTCCCAAGGTGGGTCTTGGGCTCCTGAGCCTGGTAGAAGGGGCATGTTTGGGACATGGTTTCATCCAGGAAACACATGTCTCCCAGGCCCCCCAGAATGAACTAATGGCTCCAGTTGTGTTTCTGACTTTCCTCCCATTTCAGCCTCTCCTGGGTGGTCTTATTTTATTATATTTTAAAATTTTTTTTTTTAGTTTAAATGCATTTTATTTTTAGACAACCTGCCTGAATGTTTTTCTTAAAAACAATGCCTCAGCTGCAAATAAATCAAGGTCAAAATAAACGATGAGCTCAAGATAACACCAGTCCTGTTTGTACCAGCTTTGGTGTGTGGATGTAAAGCAGCCTCCAGTTACGATGACAAGTGATGGATCCAAACCACCAACTCTGTTAGCATTATTTTTTTAACTCTCTAAACCATCCTCAAAGAAAATCACATATGAGGTCCCACTATCCTCACAGTAGTCCAGCAGAGCAACCACGTCATCTGGATTCGTGTTTTCCCCAATAAAGAACTGGTAGTTTTTGGAATTAGCAAGAAAGTGCTTGATTTATTCTGCATCCCCTGTCACAAAAGGTTTTACTCTTTTTTGGTCTGTGTATTTCAAGTTTCCCTGTGATTGATTTCATGTAGTCTTTGATGTACTTCTTGTAGGCTTCTTTTGTGAAGCTGGTTTCCTGCAAATGACAATTATCAACACCAGAGACCACTGTGCTTTCCTGTTCTTTCGCCCTCGGGGTCTTCAGTGGAGGCATTTCCACCAATGAGCGAGTCATCAATGTTCCCCTCATCAATGTTACCCTACTAACCATCTTTCCCTCCAGCTGCAGGCACTGCTGGACCATGGTCTCCTGGATTTTGTAGTTGTGGGAGAACATCTCATCATGACTGATGAGATCCAGGTGGCTGATCATGATGGCCGCTGGAAGGAGACTGTGTCCTGGGGCGCTGGCTTAGCAGGAGCTCGGAGCTAGTGTGATGCAGGGGGAACAGCGCTGGGGGTGGGGAGCAGGTGGGAAAGGCACATGGTCTTTAAAGAGATATCATCTTTAACACAAACAACATTAAATCATTGACATTGAGAGAATACCTTGCATTTACTCACCTATTCACCTTTCCATGCATCTTTTCTGTGTTGTATTTCATGGATTTGTTCAACAAATATTTCCTGAGCACCCACTCTGAGACAGGCCCTATGAATCAAAGGGGGTTTCTATCCTTGTGGAGCTCACAGGTCACTGGGTGCAGGGGAGAAAGAGGCTAGTACATTACACAGCAGAGAGTTCCATCTTGGAATTTGAAAATCTGGGCACAGGGGTGGAGTCATGGCAGGCTTCCTGGATGAAGTACTTCTTTTTTTTATTGGAGAATATTGGGGAACAGTGTGTTTCTCCAGGGCCCATCAGCTCCAAGTCATTGTCCTTCAATCTAGTTGTGGAGGGCACAGCTCAGCTCCAAGTCCAGTCGATGTTTTCAATCTTAGTTGCAGGGGGCACAGCCCACCATCCCATGTGGGAATTGAACCCGCAACCTTGTTGTTAAGAGCTCGTGCTCTAACCACCTGAGCCATCCAGCCACCCCTGAGGAGGTACTTCTCAAGCTGAGCACTAAGGCCAAGATGGACTGTGAGGTGTCTTCCCCAGGCTGGTATCTGGAGAACCAGCACTAGAAGCACAGACTCCCCCTGGTTGACTAAAACAGAAGCAGGAAGTATTGAACCATTCATGGGTGGCTACTGACCTCTAGCTCCCAATATGTTCCTCTCTGGGAATAATCCTGGGAGAGAGGGATTAAAAAGGGACACTTTGTAGTGTACATATTCCAAAACATCAAATTGTATACTTTAAATAAATGTAGTTTCTTGTAAGTCAAGTATAGCTCAATAAAAAGAGAAAAGATTAAAAATAATCAAATAATACTACAATGTAAAAAGCAGTGCCCTGTTCTCCCCACCAAGTGCCATTCCCAAGAGATAACCACTCTCAAGTCTTCTGCATATTTTTTTATTTACACCTAAATTTCTGAAAAATACTCTTCTTCTATTTCATGGTGTTTCTGCTTTAGGTATTATCTACCTACTCCCTACTATGAAATATTAGGATAGAGCTCTATTACACGCACACGCACACGCACGCACGCACACACGCACACTTCTCTTCCTCCATTCTCTTGATATGGCTACATGACACTTTTTTGGTTAGATCACTATTCAATGTTTATATTATTGTAAGTATGCAAATATTGTTAATAGCTGAATCACACACTGTGCCATGATTACACTTCCTTTTTTATACTATTGTTTTTATTGGGGTTAAATATTTGTCTCATTTTTAAAAATTTTCTTGGTGTGCTATATATTTATCATTAACTTGTGCCCAAGTGGACAACAGGCAGAACCCTAAAATTCCACTCAATGAATGTAGACATGTTGGTGTTCTATCAGGTCCATTTTGGTCTTGGTGGCATCCCTCCTGGGAAGCTGAGACAGCTTTCTCTCTGGCCTCACCAAACAGCTTTCATCTTGAGATCTCCCTTCATCTCCACTGAGGGCCCTTCCCCCATTTCTCTTCTCTTTGTTTTCCTGTCTACCAGATTCCTTGTTTTCGTCTTCTAGTAGCTTCCTAAGAATGGATCTGTGGGAGGCAAATTAAAAACAAAAGAATCTTTTGTGTCTTAGAGTCTCTTTACACTCATACACTATTCATAGTTGGCTGGGTATAAAATTCTAGGGTAGAAATAATTCTCCTTCTGTATTTTGAAAGGGTTGCTTCATTGTCATCTTGCTTCTAGTGTTGCCATTGAGAAAAATGATGTGGTTCTGATTGCTGAACCCTGGATATATGTTGTTTTCTCTCTCTCTGAAAGATTTTAGGATTTTCTCTGCATGTCTGATGTTCTGGACTTTCTGAGTGATGCAACTTGATATGTTTCTGTCCTTTGTTCTGGGCCCTTGATGGGCCCTTCAATCTGGCACTTCATGTCCCCACGTGGGAAATTTTCTCATAGGATTTCATGGTTACTTTTCTCCTGAAATGTCACTGTTTTCTTTTTTGGAACTCCAGTTATTTGGATGTTAGAGCTCCCAAAGTGATTCTGTAATTTTTAAGTTCTTTTTTCCTGTCATCTTTTACTTCTTGGGGAAACTTCCACCACTTTATATTTCAACACTCCTAGGTTTTTGCTATCATTTTTAACTTCCAAGAGCTATTCCGTATCCTGTGTTCCCTTTTATAACACCGTCTTCTTGCCTCACGAATTAATTAGCTTTTCTTCTCCCCCTGAGAGTAGTAATTACAATGAAAATTATTTTCTTATTCCAATCCACGTTATCTCCGTTTCCTTGGAGTTCATTTTTTCTGTTTGTTTGTTTTGTTCTCTGTTTTTCGTAGTTAAGGCTTCCCTCAGATGACTTTGGTTCTTGGCTGTATAGTCCTATTTAAGAGGGTACATTTCACAGCTGACAGGAGCCCCATGTGGGTGCAGAGCTAGTTTCTTGGTGGGTCTCACAGAAAAATGATGGGATAGGCTTCTGGCCCTGATGTTGGGGAACCACAAATGACAGAATATGAAGGTCATTTCCCTTGGACAAGTCAGTGTCCCAGAGAAGGATCCTCTGAATCTCCTGCCTGGAGGCTGGAAGCCTGGCTTCCAGCATGTTGAGAGCAGAACAAGGAAGGGAAGCAAAAGGCATTGGGGGAGTGGGCTATGCCAGACCCCACCACTACCACCACTAGCTTCAGTCTCTCCAGATGGTAACGCTCTAGCTTGGCAGTGGGATGGGAGAGGGAAGTGGTAAGAAATAGGTACTGATCTTCTTTTCATGTTGTGAGGGGTGGGGATCTCAGAGTGTACTCTTCTTCATAAAGTTTTAAACTACCCCACTTGCTTTCAGCTTCACCCTTGCCCCTGTCTTGGAGGTGTCTGGCGGCTCCACTTGCTACAAGTGCCCGAGGCTCTGCCGAACTTGCTTCGTCCCCTTCCCAGGCACTCAGCAGTGGAGAGAAAGTTATAATCTCATCTGTCCGCTCTCCATTTTCCAGAATTTTATTGCCATACTTTTCCTGTTCTGTCTGCTCCTACCTTCTTTCGCTGAGGGATTAGGCTTTTTCCTTTCATCTCTTTCCTGTCCAGTAGGCAGATTTGGGGTGGAGCCAGGGTGAAGAAACTGTTTTCTCCTCCCTGTTTAGACAGACCCAGCCTCCTCTTGGTTTTTCTAGCTGAGGTAGCTCATTCTAGACCTTGTCAGGGCTGGTGTGGGCACTTGGGGCAGGAAACTGGCAAGCTCAGAGTTGTTCAGCTGGTTCTACGACTTTAGGGCTTGCTTTCCCTGCTGTGGGCTGGGTTCCCATACATCCGCCAAGGATAAGGCTAGGGTGGAGATGCTTCTGGGACGGTAGTACCCTGGATGACACATGGTACTCTGGTACTCTAGTACTCCAAGGATGCAGTCAAGTCCTTGGAAAGGAAGACTGGAGACCTGGAGTCTTAGAGGCCTAAGGGCTGAGCCCACAGTTCCAGGAGGTGTAAGACACCTTCAGACACCACCCTGTCTTCCCAAAACCTGGGTATCTAGGAGAAAGCTGGCCTAGAGCTGCCTTTGCTTCCGGTCTTAGACCCTGTTCCTCTTCGTGCATTCATAGGAGAGAGTGGAGGGGAGAACACTGCCTCTCCCAGGCCCACCTTTTGCTTCCTCCTGAGGGCAGGGTGTCTGGCCTTTCATCCCTATTGGAAAGGTTCTGTTGTTGGACGGGGCAGGGAGCTGGAGGGTCACTTGAGACATGATAATGTCTACCTTGTCTTGTAGAGAGGCTCTCAGGGTGTGTTGTGTGTGGTGCTCCACAAAACCTATGCTCAAGGAGACTCCAAGAAACCTCCCTTAGAGGTTCACAATGGCATCAACTTGGATGAAGAATCTGAAAATTCTGGCAGGAAGGAAACCAGATATTTTGTTTAAGGCACCCATATAAGTGAGGACAGGGAAGGAATGAGACCGGTCTTCAAAGGTACCAGACGGGGGACAAATTGGAGTATAGAGCCCCTCATTGTGGTAAAACAAGATGACTCCAGGGTTGACGACAGTGAAAATGCAGCCCCTATTTAGGCTAGTCCCTGCCTAAACTTTGTCGAAGGCCCAGCGAGTCTTGGCTGTCCTGCCTTCATTTTCATACTCTTTTAGCGGGCCCTTCACAGCCCCAGTCCAAATCCAAAGTGCCTGGTGTTGGAGGAGACATGGAATCTAGCACAGGAACAAAGGAGTGACCCTGGAGAGACACAGGGAGAGTTTCCTCTGAGATCAGTGGGAAGCACCAGAAGGACAAGGGCTCTAGGGAGAAGAGGGCAGGAAGATGGAGAGGCAAGGACCATGGAGTCAGGCAGTGCACTTACTATTTTTGGACAAAGTTGCATCTACACAGTAAGATATATAATTTAATGTAAAAGCATACATAATAGATAACAAAATCCAACCATTTTGATGTATTTTGGTAATGGCATACAGTTGTATAACCCCAGCCACGATAAAGGTTTAGATCATTTTCATGTCTTTAAAAAATTTCCTTGTGCCCCTTTTGCAGGAATTTCCTTCCTCAAACCCTGCTCCACTTGGAGCACTCTGGCTCCACATCTGCACCTGGTTGGTTGGTTCCTTCGCTTCCTTCATTCTGATCTCAAATAATGTCTCCTCAGAGAGGCCATCCCTAACCACGCAATTTAAAACACACACGCTGCTCTGCAGATACTCTCTCTGTCACATGTCTCTTGTTCTCTATAGCAACAAGCTATTTCATTGCTAATTAATACTTTATTTATTTATGTGTTTGATTATTTTCTTTTTGTCACTCTGCCCCCAATTGAATATACACTTGACTATGTCTTTCTTCACTGCGTATTCTCAGTGCCAAGCATAGTGTCCAGCACATAATAGCTGACTTATAAATACTTATTGGACCAATGAATACCAAGAAGAAAGGGAAAGAGGAAAAGAAGAAAGGACGAAGAAAGAGAGAGGACTAAAGATTCAGGAAGGGAAAAATGAAGGGAAGGGAGAGAGAAGCAGTACCTCCCCGAAGTGAAGAGCCAGGCTGTTTGCGCCACTGTAATCTCAGCAGTACGATCACCTCATTCATTCCTACCTCAGCCTCATGGTTGTAAGCTGACCACTGCAGCTTCAGCTAACAAATCAGCCTTCCAGGAAGTAAGAGGGTTAAACCCAGGGAAAGCCAGGCAAGAGAATGCACGCCCCTCCCCCCCATCTCCCAAGTCAGCATTCCTTTTAAAAAAATCCAATCTGACAATCTTTGGTTTTAATTGGAGCATTTAGCCCATTTACATTTAATGAAATTTCTAATATATTTGAGTTTACTTCTACTCAAATCTCACTATTTGTGTATTATTTGTTTTACTTGTTTTATGTTCCTTTTTTCCCCTCCTTTCTTGCTTTCTAAGTATTTTTTGTTTTTTCATCCCATTTAGCTTTTTAATTATATATTCTTTAAATTTTTTTTTTTGGGTGGTCACCATAGAGTTTGCCATTGTACCCTTGACATTAAAATTTAATGTAAACTTATACTTTTACCACTTCTAGGACAATGTAAAGGTCTTAGAACAGTACATCCATTCAGTTCCCTCCCATTTTTGTGTGTTCTTGTTGTCAAGTATTTTAATTCCACATATATTTTTTTAAACCTCACAAGGCATTATTATTATTTTCTTATGCATTATCAATATTCATTTAGATTTACCCATATAGTTACCCTTTTTATTGCTCTCTATTCCTTCCTTCATCTCCATGCTTCCACTTGGGGTCATTTTTTTTTTGCTCTATAAGTCCCTTTACTGCAGGTTTGCTGATGGCAATAGCTCCCTGTTTTTACTGATTGGAAAAGGTCTTTTATTTTCTCCTTCCTCCCTGTGAGTAGAGAAGCAGAACACTCTTCGCTGCCAAGGTGAGGCTCATGTTGAACTGGGTTGTCCTTTTGGACAACATGGGCTTGATGGAAAGTCCACACCCTGTTTGTTGGGTGTGAGAGGCATCAAGCAAAGCCAGTGCTTGACAGAAGTCAGAGGCAGTCATTCAATTCTGACTTGGGCCAAAGGATCAGATCTGGCTCTGGTCACATTTCGGAAAGAGAGCTGCTCTTGGCACGTCCTCTCACAAATCCTCGTTCTCCACTGGGCAGCTATCGTGTCAGGGCCTCCGAGTCCAGCCTCCCTCTGAGCAGGTGGTGTGGGGAAGGAGAATTGCTGAGTATACCCAAACCTCTACTTTTGCACACAGTAGAATAACTTTATCAGACCACCTTTCTTCACAGGGAAACTAAAAAAACCTTTTGTAAGTTGCTCTCCCGTTGAATTCCTCAGATAAGCCTAAGGCCTGTGAGGATGAATGTGAGGCTCCCTTCTCCAACCAATTCTCGGTGGTCAGAGTGACTCTGCCTGGATTTTTCAGACCCGAGAGGGTCTGGTCCAATAGGAGTCGGTGGCCCTGTGGATCCAGAGTGGGGCCAGTTCAAGTCTTCTCCAGCTGGTGCTCTCTGGCCTGTGGCCCCCTTATCCTCCACATCAAGCAGGAAAACCACACCAGAGTAGAGGGCAGGATGAAGAGACATTAGGCAGCTTCCTTCCTCGCCCCCAAATCACAGAAACCCCATCTGCCAAAGTGAGTAACTGCCTATATCGAGGACACAGGAAACAAACAAAACAGAAACAAAGCTTACCTCTGTCTGGACTCTGGCTCTCTCTGGCAGCAGGAGGAAAGTTGGAATGCATTTCTAGTGGGCTGCCTGTGTTTAGTTATTTTTCTACAGGCTAAAGAGAGAAGCTGAAAGCTTTTCCTTCTCTAAATTTTATTTTGCTGAGCAAAACAAAAACTCATTCTAGACTCTTCCCTCTGTCTGGAACACTGTTCCCTTAGATAGCCTATGGCTCATGCTCTTACTGGCCATTCTCTGCTCAGATGCTACCTTCTCAGAAGGCCTTTCCAACCACCTCATATAAATAAATCTACAACTACTGCCACCCCCTCTCACCACCCACCAAAAACCCTGGTGATTCCCCATTCCTCTTCACTGCTTTGTTTTTCTCTGTCACCCTGCTTTATTTGTTATCTGCCTCCCCTCACTGCACTGTCAGCTACCAGTATATGAGGGCCGCAAGGTGTGTATGTTTTACCCTCTGCTGTGTACCAAGGCAAAGAACAGTGCTTAGTGCTTAGTTGGTGGATGAGTTATTTATTGCTTCTTAAAAATTGAACCCAAAGTGTGGTGGCTGAAAACAACATTTATTACTTTACAGTTATTGTGGGTCAGGACTCTGGGTACAGCTTGTCTGGGGCCTGTGGCTCAGCATGTCTCACACCAGGCTGCAATCACAATGTTGGCTGCAGCTGCAGCTTCACTCGAAGACTCGAGTGGGGGAGGATGTGCTTCAAGCTCCTGTGGCTGTTGGCAGGATTCAGTGTCTCACAGGCTGTTGGACTGAGGGCCTCACTTCCTTACTGGTTGTTGGCCAGAGTCTGCCCTTCGTTTCTTGGTACATGGGTTTCTCCACAGGGCAGCTCACTGCATAGCAGCTGACCTCATTAGAGTGAGTAAACAAGAAGAACCACAGAGAGAGTGTGAGCAAGATGGAAATTGCCATCTTTTGTAAACTAATGTTGGATGTTATATTCATCACTTTTAGTGTATTCTCTTCATTAGAAGCAAGGTAAGTAGGTCCACTGCACACTCAAGGGGAGGGGATTATAGCAAGAATGTTAAGTACCAGGAAACAGCGTCTTTGGGAGCCATTTTAGAAATTGCCAACCATATTGGACTTTCAGTTAGTGTTTGTTGAATGAATGAGTTTGGATAATGAAAGGGAGAGACAGGTAGGGGCATACGGCTGTTAAGACATGGTTTTCTTAGGACACTGGAAAGCCAGAGCACATAGGCATTAAAGAGTTTGCCACTTTCTTCTTGTCATATGCTTCATTATCAAGATTGATTAACTTCTACTCTGACTCCATCCTCCTTATTCACCCAAAATTACACATGTGTATGTGACATACAAATGGGAGGACAATTCATTCTTCAGAAAAATGAAGAAACTGGTGAGCTTACAAACTGGGCTCAGAGGTTTGTTAATTGCTTTCCGAGGAAAGGCTGGGGAATTTGTTAATTTTGGGAAAAGCACAATTTTTTCCACTTGCACAACTTGAATAAGGCTGAGTGCTTCCATACTGGAATTTTCCAAACCATTTTCATTTCTCAGATAGAGAAAAGGAAATTTGGACAAAGGCTTATTTTTAAGAGAGAAATGAGTTATATCTGTGGTGTACCTTTTGTGTGCTCAGCATGAGGGATATAGAAGAAATAAAGGCACAGGAGGAACAGCTGGTGGGACCAGACCAACAGTAGGGAGATAATAGTGACACAGAAACATCATTGTCTCGATCATGAGGCTCCGATGTGGTGTGATGTTGGAGGGCAAGAAAAAGGACTCGTGGAGCTGACACGGGCAGGGTGGGTTTCTGGAAATGGGTAGATTAGCGCTTCGCCTTTGAGTATGAAGTGTTTGGATAGGAGGCGGGCATTCTGGGTGAGGAGCAGCATAGGAGAAAAGGCACAGAAATGGGAATTTGTGTGTCATGATCACGGGCAGAGAACTAGACCTGAATAAATGGAAGGTATGTGGTAATGGCTCAGGAAAGAATGAGAGACTGAGTGGCAGGACCTTTCTAAGTTTAGGAGGGACTAAACTCCTAGCAGGACTAGTTCTTGGAAAAGAAGAGGCAAGTACTCAATTCTGGGGTAGTTAGCTCATCACTGAGCCCAGGAATGAGCTGCCTGCAGCAACAGCTTATGCTGGGGCAGCGTGGAGGGGCAGCTGCCATGATGCCCTCTTCCTGCCCAGAAGAAGCCTCTGGGAATATAAGTGGGTCTTGAATACAGCTGTTAGGGGACCAACAAATTTCATGCTTGTCTGAGTCCTGTGGCCCAGCCACAGAACCCAGACTCTTTGCGATTTGTTCTAAGATCAGGGGAAAAAAAACATCATAGGAGAGAAGAGGGCAGGGTCCCTTAGAACATCTGGGGGACGCCATCCCCTCCCTCTCCCAGTTTTGCCCACAATCCCTTCTTCTCTCCTTGTCCACTATCTCTGCTCTATTTTTCTTCATTGCACTTACAGCCATCTGACACATTGTATGTTTATTTATTTGTCTTGCATGTGGACTGTTCTCCACTGCACTTACATCCATCTGACATATAATATGTTTATTTGTTTGTGTTGCATATGACCTGTTTTCTCCCCTGGACCATCAGTACTAAGCTCCATAAGGGCCAGGATTCCTGGAGACTACAAGAGTGCCTGCCTGATGCTCGTCATCTGTTGGGTGGAAGGAGTGAATAATGCAACTGAGGCCTTTGTAAAGTGACAAGCTCTGCTAATACAGAGCTTGATCTGGTTAGGAGGACTGGAGTGATTGATTTGCTGCCTTGCCCATAGCCAGGGCAGCTGCAAAAGTGTGTGTGTGTGTGTGTGTGTGTGTGTCTTTACCTGCAGAAAGAGTGTGGGTACAGAGCCCCAAAAAGCAGTTTTCAGGCTCTCGGCCTCACATAGAAAGGTGCTGGCTCAGGTAGTAAATGGCCATCGACTGTGATCAAATGGCCATCAGCTGTGGCTAGTTGGCCATCAGCTGTAACCAGTGAGCCATTGGCCACTAATATAACTGCCGTGGCTACGCTAGCAGAAAAAAAAGGGGGGAGCTAGCAAGAAGATGGTGGCTGAGTCTGCAAGCGGCACAGTGAGGGTTGGGAATTGTGTTGCTCCTGGTCCCTGTGTCTCCATCCCAGCTGCCATTGAGAGTATAGTGGTGTGACTCCCCTACCTATGGCTCCGTGGGTGTTCCTTTTTGGCCTCACCATGTCCTGCGTTCTTGTGTGGGGAGCGGGAGCGGAGACGCCCCCCCGGACACCCCGCACGACAGAGAGCTTGCCCTTGCTGGGAACAACCCCCATCTCAGTCTGGGCACCAGGGAAAGCTGCGGGTGATGCAACCTCCCTCAGTGTCACATTGCCACCCATCCTCCAGCAGCCTAACTTCCTGTGTCTCTGAGTTGGGGACTGCTGCCAGCCTGGAGCCTTGTACTTGCCTGCCCGCCCCCCCCCAGATGCCTACAGGAGTTTCAACTCCATAATCCCCTCCTGCCAGCCTCGATGGGTCCTGGAACTGCCTCTGCATGAGACCTGGGCTGAAAAGAGCAGGCAGACAGGGGTTTTCCCCATACCCACCTTCAGCCCCAATAGATACCAAGGAAAGGGGCTAGTCTGGTAGTAGTGTTTCAGAGGCTCCATGAATCCATAAAACATGCTTCATTTTTCTCAGAAATTGAGCCACTTTTCCTCTTATGTTTTCATATGGTATCCAGAAGTTCCTGGATTTCCTGGAATTTATATGAAGAATTCCAGCTATTTCAGTTGTAGTTTTCACACAAATAGCTACTGCCAACAGACTATGGCCATCTCGGGGGGAAGCCTGTGTGGGTGGAATGAGCTCCACTCTGGAGCCTTGGATATTTGTCAAGGGCTTCTCTGCTGACCCCCTGCGTGTTGTTGCGTATCTTTTAAAACCAGTTTTATTGAGGCATCGTTGGCATATAATAAACTACACTGAACAGTATGCTAAGCTTTGACTTAATATATGCACCCGTGAGATCATCACCATGATCAAAACAGTGAACAGATCTGTTACCCCAAAAGTGTCCTTGTGCCCCTTTACAGCTCCTCCCTCCCACACCCAGGCAATCTGATCTGCTTTCTGTTCCTCTAGATTAGTTTGCCTTTTCTAAATTTTTATATAAATGGAATCATTCGGTATATACTCTTTTTTTGTCTGACTTCTTTCACTCAGCATCCCTGCTGTTGTGTATCTCAATAGTTCATTTCCTTTTATCGCTAGGTAGTATTCCATTACATGCATATACCCCAATTTGTGCATCTGTTCATCTTTTGATGGACATTTGTGTTTTTCCAGCTTTGACTATTGTAGATAAAGTGGCTATGAACATTCATGCACAAGTGTTTGTATGGGCATGTATTTCCTTTTCTCTTGGAGAGTCACCTAGGAGAGGAATGACTGGTTAATCTGGGAGGTGTGTAGCTAACTTTTAAAGAAACTGTCAAACTGTTTTCCAAAGTGGTTGTACTATTTTACATCCTTACCCACAAGGCATGAGAGTATAACTTCCTCTACATACTCACCAACGTTGGCATGAACAGTATAATTTTAGCCATTTCAATAGGCATGCAGTGGTATCTCATTGTGATTTTAATTTGAATTTCCCTTATGACTATTATTGTTGATCATCTTCTCATGTGTGTATTGCCAATTGTATTATCTTCTGGTGAAGTGTCTGTTCAAACATATTATCCCCTCTTTCTAAATTGGGTTCTTTGTTTTCTTATTGTTGAGTTTGAGAACTCTTTGTATATTCTGGATACAAGTCCTTTATCAGACATACGCTTTGCCAATGTTTTCTTCCATTGGCTTGTCTTCTCCGGCTCTTACAGTGACTTTTGAAGAAAAAAAGTTCTACATTTAATGAAGTCCAATTTATTCATTTAATCTTTTATGTATTGTGCTTTTGATGTTATATCTAAGAAACCAATGACAAACACAAGACCATGAAGATTTACTCCTATGTTTTCTTCTAAGAGTTGTATAGTTTTAGCTCTTACATGAAGGTCTATAATCTTAATTTTATGAAGTTATTTTTTTTTCTTTTTTAAGGAGGGTGCAGTTCACAGTGGCCCATGTGGGGATGGAACCGGCAACCTTGGTGTTATTAGCACCATGCTCTAACCAACTGAGCTAACTGGCCACCCCCGCTTATTTTTTTTAATAGTGCAAGAAGTGACTCGAAGGTCTTTCCTCATCCTCCTCCTTCATACTCTTTACTTGGCATATACATATTCAATTATTCCATCACCATTTATTGAAAAGATTGCCCTTTCTCCACTGCATTACTTGTGTGCCTTTGTAAAAAAATCAATTCTTATGTACATGGTTTTATTTCCAGATTTTCTATTCTGTTCCACTGATTTGTTTATCTTTGTGTCATATTACTTTAACTTTATAATAATTTCTGAAATCAAGTGTTAGTACTCCAAATTTTAACCTCTTTATCAAGGTTGTTTTGGGTATTCTAGGTTGTTTGTATTTCCATTGAATTTTAGGATCACCTTGTCAATTTATGTAAAAAATGCCTATTGAGTTTTTGATTGGGATTGCTTCGAATCTATAGCTCTTATATATTTTTATTTACTTCCTCCCTGAGCTTCAGTTTCCTCCTCTGTAATGTGGAGATGATAATTCCTTAATTACAAGGCAATTGGGAAGTCCATATGGGCTGGTAATGTAAAACTTCTGACATAGTGCCTGGAGCATAATAGAAACTAAAATATGTTAGTTCTTTTATATCTTCTGATGTGACAAAAGCTTACATCTTCGACTCCTAAACTTCCCTGTAGATTTTCCTCTGTCACTTTTGGAAATTCCACAATCACATCCTGGTCAGCAGTGGATGTGACCTTTTTGTATTTTCTTTTCTCTTTTAAGTAGTCTCAAGAGCAATGTCTCAGGATCTGTTTATTTTCAATCACCACGACAAAATCTGGACTTAACTTCAGTCATTACCCTGCTGGACTTCCATAATCACAATCTCCTAACTGGATTCTTCTCTAGGTTTAAGTCTCTTCAAAGTTCGAAAGGTGTTCAATTGCATGTAAGAGTGAATTTGGCTAATGGTGGCTTAAACAAATAGGGGTTATTTCATTCATGTAACAAAAAGACTAGATGTAGGTGGTTGCTTGTATTGGTTTAGCTAGTTAACAATGTGACCAAAATACCAAAGGACTTCTTTCTTTTTGATCAGCTATGCTTAGTCTGATGGCTTTCACCTTTGATTTTTTTTTTTTCCTCATGGTCACGAGATGGCTGCTAGGGCTCCAGACGATGTACCATTTGCAGGCAGGAAGAAGGATGTGGGAGGATCAGAAGATTTCTCAGAATACTTCCTCCCCCAGAAGTCTCCTGCTTCCTTCACATTGTCCAGAATAGGCCCACATGGTCACTCCTAGCTGCAAGGGAGTCTGGGAATACAGGGAACAAAATTTTTGTGATCCATCACCCAGGGCTAGACATAGTTTTATCCTACATAAAGCCTGGGTTCTATTAGCAAAGATGATGTGGAGAATGGACATTAGGTAAGCAACAGACAGCATCTTTTACACTTAGTTATCTTACCTGAAAATGGAAGTAATAATGAGGCTGGTGTGGAATTAAATAACGTGATGTATATATGGTGCTCAGCACTGTGCCTGGCCCATATTAAGTACCGAATAAATGGTACATATTATTTTTATTACAATTATTATCTTCTTTGAGAAGATCCAAAGAATTCCTTTATGCTCAAAAAGCTCATTTGGTTCCCAGTGAAATGAGCTCCTCACTCTGGGCATGAAATCTTCCCAACTCTCCTTCCTCCTTTCCTGATCACAAAGCATTGCCGCAGCAGATATTTAAGAACACTCAGTATGTTCTAGGCAACGGTGTTATACAAACAAGTAATAAACGAACACACGAACCAATAGAGCGATCACAGTGGTGAGTGGCATGTAGGAGTTAAACAGGGTAGACGAAGCCTCTTAGAAAGGACAGCCTGGGAAGTCCTCAGAGAGGCCATTTGAACTGAGACTGGAAGCGTAAGCAGGAGCCTCCAAGGGAAGGGTATTCCAGGCCAAGAAAACAGCAACAGCTAATGCCTGGAGATATGAAGAGGGTTGGTATACCTGAGGAGTCTGGAAGGGGGTCAGACTGCTCAGAGCTCAAGAACGGTGGAGGAAGAGAAGGTATGACAGTGCAGGCAGCAGAATTTATAGGCCATGGTGAGGAGTTGAGTTTGCTTTAAGTGCAAAGTAGAGCCATTGAAAGATTTTTTTAGCATAAGAGAGATGTGATCTGATTCAAGTTTTCAGATGATCACTCTGGCTGTTCATTCATTCATTCAGCCACTATTTATTGAGTGTCAGGCAATGTTTTAAACACCAGAAATAGAAATAGTGAGCAAAACAGAAAAATCCCTGCCCTGGTGGGTGATCTACCATCTTAATTTTCCAGGGATTTCCTGGGACATGGTAATTTCGCTGCTAAAATAGGGACAGTCCTGGGCAAATGGGGATGGCCTTCATACACAGAGCATATATTACCCCTACTAGAAATGGAAAATAAGCAAAATAAACAAGTAAATTGTATTATTGGTTTAATAGTAATAAGGATGGAGATCTGAAAGTTTGGGTAAAGGGTGATGTTCTGGATAAGACAGCTAGGGGAAGCTTTCCTGGGAAGGTGAAGCAAGAGCACAAGCAGTGTAGACATTTTGGGGAAAAGCATTCCAGGTAGAGGGAACAGAAAATGCAAAGGCCCTGAGGTCAGTGTGTGCCTGATGGTGTTTGCAGAGCAGTGTGGAGTGCAGTGTGCTTGCAGCAGGATATGTGAGGGCCAGAGTACTAGGGAGTGAGGTCAGAGGTGGAGGAGTAAGGGTAGGTTATATAGGGCTTTGGAGAGCTTTAGAAGGACTTTGCTTTTCTCTGGGATGGGTGCCATCTGGAGTTAGAAGCAGAGGAGTGACATGATCTGATCTACAGCTTATGAGTATGACTCTGTTGCTGTGTTGAGAAAAGACTGGAGTGGGCAAAGGCAGAGCAGGGACAGCAGTTCTGGAGCGATGGTTGTCATTCAGGTGAGAGATGCTGGGGGTTTTGGACCAGGAAGAGGCACATTTTGGTGGCAGCATTATGTTAATGGGTTGAACGTGGTAGGGAGGTGGTAAGGCAAAAAAATGGGTGAAAGGTGATCCTCTGCCTCTTGTTTGAGCAAGAGGGTAGAAGAAGGGACCACTGCTGAAGTCAGATCTGGGGTAGAGACAGGGAGAAGTGTGTGAGATACGCAAGAGGAGATATTGGAGGCAGAGGAGGTTGTGGGAACTCAGGGATGTTTGGAACTTAGGGGACAGCTGTGGACTGGAATGTAAGTTAAGGAATCTTTAGCAAATGCATGGTATTTAAGGCTATGGGGATGGGTGTTATCTAGGAAGGGAATGTAGACAGAAGTGATTGAAATATTACCCCCAATTCTTTACTCCATGGTAATGCATATCTTTGCCACTATTTCATGGTGGGTAGAGTAAACATCTTCTCCCTTTGACTTTGGATTGGGCCATAGACTTATTTTGGTCAATAAGATGTTAGCAGATATTATGCTTGTGTAGTTTGACTTGGTACCTCATGCTTCTGTCATTGCCAGAAGAACATAGCCTACGGACTCATCAACCTACCCCCAGAATAAGACACATAGAACAGAACCACCTCACCTAATGGAACAGAACAACCCACAAATCCACAGCTTCAAGCAGAGCTGCTGCTGGCCTGCAGATTCTGAACAAGAAATAAATGCTTCTTGTCATATATATTTTATGGTTATTTGTTATGCAGCAGAAGCTGACTGACACACCTCCCTTCAGCCTCTTGTGCTTATTTTTCTTTACTTCTTTCTTTTTTTTTCCTTTTAATTGGGGAACAGTGTGTTTCTCCAGGGCCCATCAGCTCCAAGTCGTTGTCCCTCAATCTAGTTGTGGAGGGCACAGCTCAGCTCCAAGTCCCGTCGCAGTTTTCACTCTTAGTTGCAAGGGGCGCAGCCCACTATCCCATGTGGGAATTGAACTGGCCAACCTTGTTGTTGAGAGCTTGCGCTCTAACCAACTGAGCCATCCGGCCGCCCCTGTGCTCATTTTTCTTAAGTCCAGCTCTCCTCCACATGGAAACAGCCTATAATCTTCCAGCTGCCAAATTTTTCCTTTTCTCATCCAAATTCTTCAATACCTATCCGCTTGGATCTTGCTAGACAAGGTGAGGGGAAAGAAAACAGTGCTTTATTTCTACAGTGATAATTTGTGACCATGAGCCCTTCAGGGGGCCCCGGAACTTTTTACAGTCTCATATGGTTGTAACAACCTCATGCAGTAGGTAATCTTACCCTTGTCTTACTGAGGAGGCAGCCAAGTTTCAGAGAGAAGGAGGATCTTGAGCCAGGTCCCACAGCTGGAGGCAAGACAGGAGGAGCTCAGTGGCCCACAGGGAAGCCTAGGCCCTGTTGGTGCCAATCAGGAACAGAAAACCAAACTGGCATTCTGGGAACAGGGTGGAAGGGAGACTTGTTTTCCAATGAATAACCATTTGTTCCTTTTGAATTCTGTACCATGTGCATGTGTTACACACACACACACACACACACACACACACACAGAGCCCAGGAATAATCAGTAATATTAACACACTAAAGAAAGAATCCATCTGTGAATTGAAGGAGACAGGAAAGGAGATTCAGAGAAGCACATTTTTCCTGTTTCTAGTTCTGTCCAAGGGAGGGGACCTGAGATGCAGTATGTCATCAAGGCTTCTCCATTCCCTGGTCTGATTTCACCCCAGCAGGCCTTCCTTTGGATGGAGAATTATGAGCTGGAAGCGCTAAAAGTTCTAAAGAAGAGCCCCATTCTGCATGGGATTCTGCCCTCCTTGTGTGCGCATGCTTCTGGGATCTGGACCTCTGGGGTGCCCGCACTCCCCTTCCTAGCAGCAGGTCAAGAGATGGACACTGCCTGAGGTGTCAGCCTGGAGAGGCATTACCTAAACTAGCAGTCCCCAATCTTCCCTTTTGAGCCCTGATACCCCTCTTTGCATGGACATGCCTGCTAGTAATTGCAGCCCCGGTTGAGGGCAGGTGCCTTTTGTTTTAAATACAGAGCTGTCTGTCCGCAGTGTCTGGGTTTCAGTTTCTCTCCTATGAAAAGAGGTGATGTGTGTGGGAGACCAGCAGGGCGGAGTGAGGTGGGGGAGGGTGAGCTCCACAAACGGGGCCTGAGGAGGTGCCTAGGAGGGAGGGTGGATTAAAGGCCTTGAGGGATAAGGGGTAGTTGGAAAAGGAAGCTCGCAATTCCCACAATGGCCATAGTTTTGTTTTTCTTTGGTATGTCTGTTTTCTTTTTTGGTCGGTGTATAGCAAAGCATTTGAAACTTCCAGTAACATTAAAGGAAGATGTGAGATATTAAACAAATGGGGGTGAAGAAAAGACTGCTGGGGCAGCAGGCTGGCTGGTGGGGCGTGAAAGGGCTGCATTCGCAGTTGCAGAAAAGAAATTCTTCTTTCAACCCTGTGTCCCAAGAGGCCCCGACAATAGGGGTGAACTCGAAGGATAAGAGTGCAGACAAAACCAGTATCTGCATTTGAAACGGGTTCGGGGGCTCTTCTGGGAGGCTTGTGGCCGGATCTGCTGGCTGACGGATTCCGCCGACCCAGATAACCCGCAGAAGCCCAAGCTGGAAGCTCGGCTCAGATTGCGGACCCTGGGACTCCAGGTCTCAGAGGGGGCCCCCGAAGAAACCCTGCGCCAAAAGCTGGAGGGCGGATGCCCCCGGGCTGGGCTATTTTGTTTAAGGTCACCTCCAAATGGGAGTGGGAATAAACCCTCCTTGTTTGCCTCTCGCCTGGCCTAAGCCCCGGGTCCCCTTGGGTGTCGTCCAGGACGCCAGGCGCGGCTGCTTACAATGGCTCTCAGACGACAGATGGCGGGCGGGGAGGGGAGGGGCGCCGGCAGGTGCGCCGGCCGCCCGGCTGCCCTGTGAATAGATCGCAGCCCGCCGGCTGCAGTCCGCGACCGCCCAGCCTCGCGAACAATGACCGAATTCTCCGAACCCCTGCCCCCCACTCGGCCACGTGCCAGCCAGGCGAGCAGTCCATTGTCCCACGCAGGCCAGGCTCTCCGAACCCCGTGAGCCCAGAGCCCCGGGTCGGGGTCTGTGTGTGGGGGCGGGGTCAGAACCGCTGGTGGTATACTCACTCAGTCATTCACTCACTCACTCACCTGGTGCTCTGGGCAGGTGAGTCCTTGAAAAGGTCACAGGTGTGGCGAACCCAGACAGTATTGAGAGCACAATGGCTTTGTTCACTGGCACACAAGTCCACTTCAGAAAAAAGTTGTGTTTGGTATTGAATGATGAGCTCAGTATCTGTCATAAGCCATGGTGCTGGGAGTCTCAGGCAGGGCAGCCACCAAGAAAGTCCTCAGCTGGAGTTGGAATGGCTCTGCCACTGGGTGGGGCCAGGTGGGTGGGCTTAGCACCTTTTCAAGTGTGTTCACTTCACCACTTGCACCATGTGCTTGCTCCTTCTTAGTGTACCTGAATGGGGCAAGGCAGGTGACCCACAGCACCTCTTTCTGTCTATCCCCTGAGGCCTGAAACTTTCCTGAGGTCAGGGAGGCACTTTTGTGAGCCCCTTTGGTGGAGTATTCAGCCCTAATCCTTAGATGACATTGAGCAGTTGGGCAAGTCCATTGCAAATGGAGGCGGGACCCAATGTATGATTTGCCAAGACCCCTTTATTGTTGAAAAGCTAATGGCAGCTAGGTGACCTGGGGCTGTGCATGTTTAAGGGGTGTGTGTGTGTGTGACTTTGAGGTGTGTGAATGTGCCCTTGGGGCCTCTAAGAGTGACCTCCCTTCCCCCACTCCCTCACACTGTGTGGACAAGTAATAACAAATGCTACAGAACGAAAGAAACTTGTGAGGCTCTTATACTGGAAAATATCCTCTCTAGTAAAGGCAGATTGGGTTCCAGGTCCTCACTACTCCAGACCCCTCTATGCAGAGGGTGCCTTGTGAGAGGAAGTCCCTGCTAACGGTCACAATTTCTGGCCTGCCTTTCCACAATAACCCCAGGGTTCTGTGTCTTTGCCGCTAGCTCTCAACTGGATTATATTTAAAACGTTATAACTCCTGCCTCTTTGCTTTCTTTAATTATCTGCCTCAATTTTGAGGTTTGTCTGTTTATATGCTGCGTATGAAAAAGGGGCCATATACTAAATCTGACAAACTCAGGGCCCTATCATGGGCCCTAAAAACACAGAGACTGAAATGAACCACATCGGATGGTCTGAACATAAAAATTTCTAACTAAAAGTGGGTCATGGCTGGTATTCACATCCTTGGCCCATAGCTTCCTTGACAAAGGCCAATCTTTACCTTAAGTGAGTCTGTTTATGGTCTCTTTGCATCTAAGATAAGATACCTTTGGAATGTCAGAGTAATTCCCTTTCTGCGGCCCCCTCAGGGCATGACCACTGCACCAGAGTAGGAGACCACAGAACCCCTCATTATTATCTTGTTCCCCACATACCGTCTCTATGTACTGTAAGTGTTAATTAATAACTATCCTGTACCCACCAAAAGAAATATGTATCTCTGTTTTACTTTTTATCCAATCCCAGAGGTTTCCCTGCTTTACTTTCTCCCACCCCCTTAATCTACCACCAATGGATTTCATGTAACTCCCCTTAAGGCTTCTCCTCTGATTCTAAGTAATCAAATGGCTGCAAAACTGACATTCTCTGGAGCATTTTCTTGATCCATTGAGACTGCTTCCCAGCAATTGTCGTCAGTTTGGCTCAGATAAACTTACTAAAACTCTATATAGATTTGGACTACTTCTCCTTCTTTTTCTTCTCCTTCTCCTTTTCTTCCTCCTCCTCCTCCTCCTTCTTTCTCTCCTTCTCTTTCTTCTTCAGAATATGACAGAATTTATTATAGGATAATTTACTTATGCAGACCAAAAATTACAGTACTTTTTTATAGTATAATTTGGATACTAATATCGGATGTTTCTTAAGTTGACAATGTTATACATATGATACATATGTATCATATATACATATGACTTGTCTGACCACGGAAAAGTCATTTTACTGGGATAATCTTGATTGAGATCTCTCCTTTCCCCACCTCCGCCTTTTAAAACAACACATAACACCCTGTTAGAAGAATATTTGGGTAATTCTTATATGCAGAGTAATAACACACCAGAGTTGGAAGGGAAATTCAACATTTTTCTGCTGCATTAGTTCTCAGGCTTTGTCATTCACATACCACTTTTGTGATTTCGGTCATAGTATGCACCACCTGTACTATTATTTACTTAATATGTTTCTATAAAGCCTCTTGCTTTTTAAACTTAAGTTTATTTTAAAAATATATTTTAGAAGTGATTCTGGGGATATGTTAACCTGAACGTCGTTCCCTTTCTATCCACTTGCAAATGAATCTCTCTCTCTCTCTCTCTCTCTCTCTCTCTCTCTCTCTCTCTCTCTCTCCAGTCATAGGGACCAGTGAAAAGAAAGAGGGAGAGTTGTTCTCTCCCATCGTTAGCCAAATACTGGGGACCTTGAAAGAAGGTTTCAGAAAAGGTGGAGCCTGGGGAGGTCTGTGGACCCAGGGGAAGACTGACACTGGGCTAGATGAAGACACCTGGTCCCCTATACTTCATACTAGCAGATAAGAAGTTGTTAAACCAGTGAGCTAAGTTCCCTTGTTCCTTCTCTATCTTGACTTGAGTGTTGGGGACGTAATTATTTGAGTTACTTGTGATTTGTGCTATTTTCTATAAGTGTGATATTCTTTAATAAAAAGCTTAAATGTATACTAGAAAATTACAAATACAGACAACTCACAGACCTATGAGCAAGAAATAAATGGCTTGTTATTGAAGGTCACTGAAGTTTTTAAACAGCTTGCTAAAAAGTAAGCTTCATGAGATTAGGGATTTTGTGTTTTGTTCTTTGCTGTAGATCTAAACAATGCCTACAACACAGGAAACTATCCATAAGTATTTGTTACTAACAAATAAGTAAAGAAAGTAACAAATAGATCCCAGGAAAATATCAAAAGAATAATGTATTTTGACCAAGTGGAATTTTTTCCAGGAATAAATATCAGGAACTCCATTCACCATAATTTATTACATCAGTATGTAAAGGAGAAAAATCATGGGATCATATTAATAGATACTGCAAAGACTTGGTAATATTCAAAAGCAACAAAAAATCATAGTAAACTTGAAAGAGAAAGCAACTCCTTAAACATTGAAACAGACTATTTGCCAAAATCCATAGGAAACGTTATTCTAAATAGTAAAACACTGAAAGAATTCAGTTAAAATTAGGAACTTGACAGGGGTGCTTGCTATACCATTGCTATCTAACATTACTTTGGAGGGTCTAACAAATGTAATAATACAAGAATAGTAAATAGTTGCTTTAAACATTGGAAAAAGAAAAATAAAACTGCCATTCCCCTCCCCTCTACCCCGGTCATGTTCACCCAGAAAATCCAAAAGACTTCAAGAAAAAAAATCTGCTGGTAATAATAAGATAATTTGGAAGGTATCTTGATAGATGATATATATTTCAAAATAGCTTTTCCCAATTTTAGCGCTAAACACCTAGATATACAAGTAGGGAAAAACTTTAATACAGGGGTATCAAAAGAAAGATCTATGGTGCCCTAGAATAAATTTAGCATGAAAAGCACAAGGCCTATTTGTAGAAAATTCTGAAATCTTATTGAAATACATATTCTTCTTTGAGAAGGCAATACTATAATAAACTATTAATTCTTCTAAAATTAATATATAAATTTAAAGTTTTAAGTTTCCATAGGAATTTTTTGAATTGGATAAAATTACTGTAATGATTATAAAGAATAGTATAATGCCTGAGAATTGGCCAAAGGGTTAATAAGAGCTCTTAAAAATTGATAAGTAAAAGATGACTCAATTAAAAAAAAAATTGACAAAAGGTGGTGAAAAGGTGAATTGTGCAAATTACCTAGGTCAAGTCTGTGGAACTTTCCTGAACTTTGAGACATAGTTTGGAATGTATTATGTTGTTCAGAGGTCAGATTAGCTCACGATGCAACTACAAGCTTGATGTTTCCTATCCCTATTTTTAGCCAGAATTTGAAACACAGAAATGTCTGTCACCTACTTATTGAATTTTAAAATCCGCACAAATTTTTAAAAATCGCACAAGTGACGATGTGACTCACCTGATTTTGTACAAAAAGTGAGATTTCTTATCGCCTTCCGTATCTGCCCTTAGCACGCAGCAATATGCCACTCTGAATATTTTCCCCATTCAACAGTATGTATTAGCACTGATACCATATTTTAAAGGAAGACATGCTATCTCTGTGTTGGATTCTCTGTTCAAGTTCTTAAATATTAATTAAATCAGCACAACATTTGCTTAAGTGTCCTGTTTTCACCTTATATGTTCATTAAAGATGCCTAAATAATCATATTTTGTGATGTTTAATACAACTTTACTTTTTGATAAAAAAAAATGGGCAAAGGGTATGAAAAAGAAATTTAGAATGGCCAAGAAACAAAAGATGCTTAAAAAACCAGCCATCAAGGAAATGCAAATTAAACTAAAAATTAAATAATGTTTTTTCCTCATTTGACAACAAAAATGTATAAAGTATAGATAGCATTGATTGCTGATGGAGATTCAGGAAAGAGGTACTATCATACAGCCCTGGTGGAAATGTGATCTTCTTGGAATATCATCTATGAACATCTGTTAAAATGAAAATACAGCTCCTCTTTGAGCAGCAATCTCACTCCTGAGGGTCTATCCGTTAGATATTGAACCACGAATGTATAAAGATATATACATGAGGATGTTTACAGCAGCATTTTGACAAAGGGCAAGATTCAGAGTCAGTGTGAATGTTCAGCAGTAAGGGAATGGTTGAAAGAATTGTGACACATCCATACAATGGTATAAACATGCTATGTATAGCTTCTAGAAAAATGAATTAGAGCTATAGCTATGGACTTGGAGGAACTTCCCAGAGGTATTTTTAAATAAATACAGCAAAAGGCAGGACAGTGTATCTACCATGATTCCATTTTTGTGGAGCGAATAGTGCCAATGTCACTAAATGTATGAAATTTTAAAAAAAGAAAAAGAAGGGAAGAAAACCATCATCATTTTTTGAATAAACAAGTGAAAAGGAAAACAAAACAAACCCCTCTGATTTCCTGATAATAGTCAGAGGTGTTGATCTGCACTTAGCTTATTTCTGCTGAGTATCTGGATGGATAACGAGGCAGTGTTAAGTCAGAGTTCATTTGCAGGGTGCGTACTCGAATTGATCATTTTTAATTCAATTTGCAAGTGCCTTAGATTTCCTTGGTCTTTTCCAATACCTGGAAAGATGAATCCTAAGATTTACTTAAAGCATACTCCTTAGCCCAACCCCTGCTTCCCCTGCATCCCCAATGTTAAAATGAGACGCCTTTTTTAATGAAAATGTACACATTAAAAAGGAAACTATAGTTTCACCATAAATAGAAAATTAGATATAGTTAAACTAAGTTGAAGGTGTCAGAAAAAATAATAAAATCAAAATGAGGTTATTAAATTCTAGCTGTTATTGCCAGTGGATGACTTGGACCGAAGGGCTGCACAATCTGTTCGGAAGGAAAATTTAAGTTACTAGACGTCAAAGGCCCAAACTGAGACTTTTCCCTACTACAGTAAACACTGAAAGATAACTGCAAGGGAAAGAATTCTTTCTGTGCCTGGTCCCATGTCATTTGATTCCTGCCCTTGTGCCACCCAAATCTCTGGTGTCAGATTGGGCAAATGCTGATTTATCTAATCTTTTCCAATTGGAAAACCAACCCTTGGAAAGATGGGTGCCTCAGGCAAGGTCAAACATCTGGATAGTAGCAGCATGTCCTTTTCTGCTACACCAGGCTGGCTCTTCCTGAAGAATAATTCCCTCTAGACGTTTTTAAAGAAGAAACAAAATCCGGAGATGACGTTTAGTTCTATTCTTTGCTAGTCGGGGAAAATAACTCCTTTCTCCTTTCCTTTCAGTCATTTAGAAAAAGAATTTCATTTATATTAAAATTAAAATAGATGTTGAAGGGGTAGCATGGAATATATAAAGGTCCTTGGAGGAGAAAAATATTCATCAAGAAATCATTTAAAGTGCTTTGTCTTGTTTTTCAGGGCGGGGAAAGAATTTAAGAATAGAACTCAAGGAAGCAAGCGTTTCAAATAGAAGAGAGTGGTGGCGGGTAATTACAATGTGATAGGTAATTATGGTTTTCCAGGAAGTGCCCAAATTACAGGGCAAGTGTCATTTCCATGTTGCTTCCTCTTGAGAAAAATAATACAGTCCAGAAAAGTCGAAGGCTGGTTGGTGGACTTTTAAAACCTGGGCACACCTCGTCCAAGGCAAGGCAGCTTTGTTTCAGGGTCTAACGACTGTCCCCCTCCTTCCTTTAGCTCCTGTCACCGGGCATGAGGGATGGCAGTCAGTGACTTCCTGGCCTGTCCTGACCATTCTCTTAGCAAAGGTGGCACTGTTCACCAGTCTCCTTCCTGCCTTTTCTCCAGCTCCAAGAGCGATGAAATGGTGAGAAAGTCAACATTGATGAGGTCATGGAGAAAGGGCAACCATGAAATAGCAGATTTTCTTTCCCCTCTGCTCTATACAAAGACAACCTTTCATTCCCTTGGAAAAATCCACCACGGGGCCCTCGTGAAGAAATGGTCTTCCCCAGGACTACTGTTTACTTAGCTCTCGCCTGGGCGGCCGGGATGGGCTGATACAAATGCCACCTTTTTTAAGCCATACTGACCTCAAATTGGCAGAGTGGAGAAATAAGAGTTTGTGTGAGGGGCTCCCACAAGGAAGGTCCATGGAATTTTCCTGCAGCCACTTTGACTGCAACTGCAGCAGCTGTTTTACACACAGTTGTTTTGATGCAAGGACATTTTGACTCAGCCTAAAACCCAACCATTAGTCTTTTTAAAAAAAAAACACACAAAAAACGGACAGTACACAGACATCCTTATGCTATTCCTGAGCCCTCACCCCATTGGGTGGGGTAAGTCAGGAATGGAGTAAGGGTTTTATAAGAGTCTGTTGTGCACCCTGATTGATGATTTTAAGAAAGTGTTTTACACTTTGACATAACCTGTCAAAGTGTCAAGAGGGTGGCATCAGAGGAGTCACATAAAAAAAATCCAGCTTCGCAAACAGCCCCACTCTTGTCTTCCCACAGGGTACCCCCTTTCCTATACTGAGGAGAATATTCCCGTATTTTCCTGTGTTGGTTCTTGCCCTAGCCTGCACGTCAACTCCTTAGGGGCAGGCACAACTTTTTTTGAATCTCTCACTGGAACAGCTGCTCACTGCATACTTACTTGACTGATAGAATACAATATGTTTACATTCAGTTGGGATTTTCCCACATCTCTAAAAAGAAAAGATAATGAGAAAGTAAGATCTCTAAACCAGTGGTTTCTTTAAACTCTTTGGTCACAATCTATAATAAAAAAAAAAGCATTTTATATTGCAACCCAGGTAGTATAATCACACACACACACACACAGACACACACACACATACACCGATATAAAAGTTTAATGAAATAAAACTTGCATTCACTATATACAATACACTCGGTTATTTTCTATGCTATTTTGTTCTCTTCTATTTCATTTTTTAAAATGCTTGAACATTCTGCATTTAGTTGATTTGATGGACACCTAATGGATAGTGACCCCCAATATGACAACACCACCGTTGACGCTTGTTGGACCCGTTCCTGACAGTGCCGATCAGGGCCTTGTGTGTCACCGCTCACCACTCACTCACCTCCCTGCAGGTCCATCAGAAGGAACAGCACTGTGTGCTTCTGAGCCTGGGCCCCTGCGGGATCTCAGTCCTCACCAGCTCCTTCACTTAGCTGGCACTCAGTTGCCTTCATGGGATCAGTGGGTAGACTGAGATTCTTGTGCTAATGGAAAGCACAGGTGTGGGATGCCAGTCAGGGTTTAGTTGGGAAAAGGGCAGCCACAGTGGGTATTTCAAAAGGGGAATTAATACAGGGAACTGCTAACCCAGGTGCTGGAGGGCTGACAACACAAAAAGGCAACATGAGGTAATTTAGAGGTAATGTCAAGTGGACAAGTGATTCCTAAGCAGGAGGCTGCTGGCAGCGGCCCGATTGGCTTGCTGTAGATCTGTAGATTTGCCTGTGAGGAGACAACGAGCTTAAATGGATTTAGATAATTCATTACTCACAGCAACAGCAGGCGTCACGAGCTTCATGTTTGTATCACTTTCCCTGGTCTCCCAAGGGTGGGGGGTGATGCAGAGGTGGGTTTACATGGATGCTCCACACCCAGTGGGTCTGCACCCCAGTCTTATAAGGGGGCTGCTAACAAACCTGTGGGGTTTAGTTTGCCAGGGCTGCTGTGACAACTCCATAGGCTGGGTGGCTTAATGAGAATATTTTAAACAAAACTTTATTTTCGCATAGTTTTGGTGGTTAGAATTCTAAGATCAAGGTGTCGGTAGGGTTGTCTCTTCTGAAGCCTCTCTCCTTGCTGTCTTCTCCCTGTGCCTTCACATGGCCTTCACTCTGTGTGTGTCTGTGTCCTAGTCTCCTCTTTTTATAAGGACACCAGTCCTCTTGGACTAGCGCCCACCCTAGTCATCTTATTTTCATCACCTCTTTAAGAACCCTATCGCTAAACAGTCACATTCCAGGTACTGGGGGTTAGGACTTTAGCATATGAATTATGGGAGGACACAAATCAGCCCATAACACCTGTGCAAACTTTGTCCCAGAGGGAGCCATTATCTCTATTATCCTGGTCAGATAACCTGTCCTGTGCCCCAAAGGGAGACAGTATCTGTAGCTCCCAAAGCTGTTTGTTATGCAAACCTCTTTGTAAAGATAGTCCTGAACAAAAGCTATCACAGGATGTGTAGAAATGCAGGGAGAATGGGCTCCTAAAAGATAGTAGGTAGGGAGCCGTTACCACCCCTTGGGCTGGAGAACAAAGAGAAATAGAGGTTATCATAACCTCAGTGTTGGGATGTGGGTCCCATGCAGCTGGGAAGCAGGGCTCTGAAGAAGGGGCGCTACCAGAGGTCTCCCCAGACCTCTGATGGAGGCTGCAATGAGGCTGGTTCTAGAAGTTACGAAAGAAAGTGGGAGCTGGACCCCAAGGCTGCTGCATGGGTGAAGGGCCATTTCTGAGACAGGAAGCAAAGAGGAAGGAGCAAGTCTGTCTCCATCTAGCACTTCCTGTTAGCAGAATCTAATTGGGGGACCACGTCAAGGGAAGATAAGTTTGCAGAGTTCTAATCCCAGCATGACAGATCAGAATGCAGAAAGATGGATGACAAACGTTTAGTGACAAACACATGTCTGTCATTTTTTGGCTACTGAACATTGACACATACCCTTCTATAAATAATTTTACTCCCATACAACAATCACACCTCTACACTTCTGTACAACAAGGTGCAATCATCCTTCATAAAAACAAAGATGCTCTCACCCTCCATCAAAATGGGGAGACAAAAATGTCCCACCATTATTGGATCCATCTATGGGCGCTAGCCATAATATCTATCTCTGGGTGGTATAAATTATTTCTCTAATTCCTTCCTAGTCCCACCTGATTATTTGCTAACCAAAAACCAAATTCTACAGGTAATGTCCTACAGAAATCCTTACATAAAATAAAAATGGGACGAAGAATGGAGGAATACACACACACGCGCGCACACACACACACACACACACACACACAGGCATAGCTGCGAGGGTCCTCATTTCTGTAGCTGGTCGTGAGGCTATAGTTGATATATTTTTTTTTTTTAAAGATTTTTTATTGGGGAAGGGGTACAGGACTTTATTGGGGAACAGTGTGTATTCCAGGACTTTTTTTTTTCCCCAAGTCAAGTTGTCCTTTCAATCTTAGTTGTGGAGGGTGCAGCTCAGCTCCAGGTCCAGTTGCTGTTGCTAGTTGCAGGGGGCACAGCCCACCATCCCTTGTGGGAGTAGAACCAGCAACCTTGTGGTTGAGAGGATGCGCTCCAACCAAGCGAGCCATCCGGGAGGCAGCTCAGCTCAAAGTGCCGTGTTCAATCTTAGTTGCGGGACTCCAGGAATTGAACCGGCAACCTTCGGAGTTAGGAGCATGGAGCTCCAACCGCCTGAGCCACCGGGCCGGCCCCTATAGTTGATATTTTTGACTTCCTGATTCTCTGAACCATTCCACGTTCTCAGATGGCTGTGGTTCTTGTCCTGGTGGGCTGGCCCAAACTTTCACACCTGGGTGGTCTGAGTGCTCAATAGCTCTGCTTTTCTTTGGTTGCTGAAAATTTCCATTGAGTTTTACTATTGGACATGGATGTGCTAAGAGGCACCCTAGAGCATCTTTTAGGGTCCAGATATAATCCTCCTTGTCACCACCATTGGGGAGCAATAATCTAATTCCCTTGGTAATCAGGATCAATCGTCCTCGCCTGTAGAGTAACCCTTTTTTCTCCCTGCTGGCTCAGTGCCACAAGGATCCTCAAATGACCAGTCCCAGCTTCCAGTGCAGTGGAATCAGTGTTTGTATCCTCTGGGGACGAAAACCTCCAAACCGGCAGAGCTCTGGGTATGGGAAGCACAATTTCCAAGAGTGGGTCATTAGCTCTAAGAGTGAGAGGAGTCACCCCCACTTCTGCCCCTTGGTCCCAGACCCATGAATCCTGGCCATGGGAAAAACAGCATCATATATTGGGAGCTAAGTCAAAGCCCATGCCGCATCCTTTCATTGAGGATGTCGTGTCCCAGCTGGCGCTGTCACTGTGTCTTCAGCAGGCCCTTCCACTGTTCCATCAACCTGCTGCTTCTGGGTGATGGGCACGTGGTAAGAACAGTGAAATCCATGGGCACAAGCCATTGCTGGGAAATGAGTTCTTGCTGTACCTGTGTTCTTAGAAAGACTGGAGGGAGGAGTGGGAGTCTGGAGATGGTGCACCATTTCCTATAAGAAAAACGTCTACACCCATTGGCCCAATCTTCCACGTCCATTACTCTTCAGACAGGCCCTCCTTTCTAAAGCTAGCCACTTTCCCTGCACAGCTGCACTCCCTCCTGCCCTGTGAACACCTCAACTCTGAGATCAGCTTTCTCCCGTGGGCCACAGCCGCTGCCTCTCTGAAGCCCCTCTCCTCCATACCAGCACACCTGAAACTCTGTTTCTTTTTTCTAGCCACGGGACCTGTTTGTGCCAAGCCTTACAGCCCTCATTGTCCTGTCCTTCAGGGTCCAGTTCCTGGAGGGCTCTGGAATGCCGTTTGGATCTGGGTTACTCCTGGGTACTTCATCATCTGGTGGATGTAGGTGATGTTGGATCTGCCGGCAGTTTCTGAGTGTGGGCCGGCATCGTGTCTCCTGAAGCTGAAGAATGGAAACGCGAACCAGGGAGAGGCAAAAAGTTTTAAAAATAGGATAGTTTATTAGAGGCAGGAGAAGAGGTTGCAGCACCCGAGCGGAAGGGGGTTCCGAATGGGGGTGCCCTTGACTGAGGCAAAAGCTCCTACCTTTATACCTTCCCTTTGTTTGGGGAAGGGGAGAGGTTTGGAGAAGGGAATTGTTTGAAGAAGGTAACTGGCGCCTTCTAATGAAATTCGTCTACCAGGTTTGTTCTGCTTGCCCATCTTAAAGGAACTAGCAAAGCAACCCACTCTTATCTATCAGATCTGCTCCATTTGTCAGGCCAAAATGAATTTTATGATTAACCTCAAGGCCTTGTTATATTATGTCCTGGAGCAAAGGAGTGATTTCAAAACCTGAAGTTTTAGGATATGGCTGTCTTTTCTTTATCTTACCAGGGACCTACCTATCTACCTAACAATCATACTCACTAACCTGTCTCATGGTCATCTCAGGAAGGGCAGTTGTTCTGGGGCAGGGAGGCAGGGACAGAGCTGGCAGTGTGCCGACTGTGGCGTGGGGACACTATGCCTGGCTCCGTGCTTTGAAACCAAGGCCCGTGTGCCTGCCTGGGGGTCTGCCCCCTGGAGGACGACTTCTGTGGCCTGATGGAAGATGGATGTCCAGAAAGCAGGCTTAGAGGGACATTTGCCCCCCCCCCCCGCCCCATGCGAGGGCTGGGCACTGGGTTACAGCCCACAACAGATAGCACTGGCTCAGGACTACCAGTCCACAGTGTAGTCACCTAACCCCCAGTCTCTCGTGAAAATCAAAACTCATTATAGGGGTCAAGTGGAGGAGGGGTGAAGCACTGCAGGGCGCTGTCCAAGACTGTGCTCATGAGGGTGGGGCGAGGAGTGTGGTGCTTGCCCTGAACACCCTCCTGGGGACGGCCTCTTCACACTGTGCAGCAGCAGTCCCCAGGGGCCTCAGACATCAGGGACTCTGCTGGGGAGACACCTCCCTGCCAAGGATATTGACCCACTAGGGGAAAAGTGCCAACAGGTCCATATGCAGGAAAATAAACCATGTAGGTCAAAAGTAGGCTTGAAAGAAAAATGTAGACCCAACTCACTTTTGAACTAGAGAGCAAGGACTAGCAAGCCTCTTTTAATAAACCAAAGGAAAATACTTGGCTCTATATTCTGTCCAGTGCAGTGGAGTGATAAGGAGAGAGTGACAGCAAAAGGGAAAGGAATGGAGAGAGCCTGAGAGAGGAGAGGAGGTCACCATTCACCCAGAGCCTCTTAGCCAGGCGTTACCTCCCTGTCTGCCGCCCCTTCCTTCCTGCTGGGATCCCTATCAGCCCTTGACTCAGCACTCATCCGTGCCCCCACTGTGGTCCCACTTCTCAGACCCTGATTTTTTTTTTTTAATATTTTATTGGGGAAGGGTAACAGGACTTTATATTGGGGAACAGTGTGTACTTCCAGGCCTTTTTTTCAAGTCAAGTTGTTGTCCTTTCAATCTTAGTTGTGGAGGGTGCCATTCAGCTTCAAGTTGTTGTCCTTTCAGTCTTAGTTGTGGAGGGCACAGCTCAGCTCCAGGTCAGGTTGCCGTTGCTAGTTGCAGGGGGCGCAGCCCACCATCCCTTGCGGGAGTCGAACCGGCAACCGAACCAGTAACCTTGTGGTTGAGAGCCTGTGCTCCAACCAACTGAGCCATCCAGGAGCTCAGCGGCAGCTCAGCTCAAGGTGCCGTGTTCAATCTTAGTTGTAGGGGGCATTGCCCACCATCCCTTGCGGGACTCGAGGAATTGAACCGGCAACCTTGTGGTTGAGAGCCCACTGGCCCATGTGGGAATCGAACCAGCAGCCTTCGGAATTAGGAGCACAGAGCTCTAACCACCTGAGCCACCGGCCGGCCCCTGATTGTTTTTTTTAAACCACTTTACTGAAATGTGATTGACATGTAAAAGGTCATATATATAATATTAAATATATATATTTAATGTACACAACTCTATGGATTTGCGGACAAGTATATTCCCATGATACCACCCGCACCATTAAGGCCATAGATATATCCATCACCACCCAAAGTTTCCTCCTGCCCCTTCTATGATGATGATGGTGATGATGATGAGGATGTGTGTGGTAAGAACCCTTAACATAAGCTCTACCCTCTTACACAATTTTAAGTATACAATGTAGTAGTGTTTACTTGTATACTGCATTGTATACTACATTGTATACAATGTAGTAGTGTTTATTGCTATAAACACTATGCTGTATTTCAGCTCTCCAAAACTTACTTATCTTGCATAACTGAAACTTTCTACCTTTTGACCATCACCTTCCCATTAGCTCCTCCACCCAACCCCTGGCAACCACCATTCTACTTTCTGCTTCTATGAGTTTGACTATTTAGGTTGTGGCTATAAGTGAGATCATGCAGTATTTGTCTTTCTGTGTTTGGCTTATTTCACTTAGCATAATGACCTCAAGGTCCATTGTTGCATCAGTCAGGGTTCTCCAGAGAAACAGAAACAACCGCATACATATAGATACATATAAGAGGATATTTATTGTAGGAATTGGCTCGTGGAGGTTATGGAGGCTGAGAAGTCCCACAATCTGCCATCTGCAAGGTAGAGAACTGAGAAAGCTGGGGGCATAATTCAGTCCAATTCTGAAGGGCTGAGAACCAGAGGGCCACTAGCGTAAATTCTGGAGTCCATAGGCCCAAGAACCAGGAGCTCTGATATCTGAGGGCAGGTGAATATGAACATCTCAGCTCAAGAACAGAGGGAATATTGACCTTTTTGTTGAAGGTGGGCTCTCAGTGGACTGGATGATGCCTGCCCACACTGGCAAGGTCTTTACCCAGTCTACTGAATCAAATATTAATATTTTCCAGAAACATCCTGACAGACACATCCAGAAATAATGTTTTACCAGCTATCTGGGCACCCCTTAACGCAGTCAAGTTGACATATAAAATGAACCATCACATCCATTTGTATTGTTGCAAGTGGGAGGATTTCCTGCTTTTTTTGCATGGATAGACTGCATTTTCTTTATCCATTCATCCATAAATAGATCTTTAGGTTGTTTCCATATGTTGGCTACTGTGAATCTTAGCCCCTGATTGAGCCTCCCCAAACCTACTGTGCCCCTGTATGACAAAGGTCCTGATGAGTGACTCTTAGACCAGAGTACTCCTGCCACCACATGCAGAAAAAAGGGGAAGATAGAATTTGGTGCCCAAGTCCTCTGGATAAGGTCTAAGGGTCACAAAGTAGTCATTGTATTACTGTGTTTCCCCGAAAATAAGACCGACCCAGACCATCAGCTCTAATGCGTCTTTTGGAGCAAAAATTAATATAAGACCTGGTCTTATTTTATTATAAGACCGGGTTTTCATTATAATGTAAGACCGGGTCTTATATAATATAATGTAATGTAATGTAATGTAATGTAATGTAATGTAACATAATGTAATATAATATAATACTGGGTCTTATATTAATTTTTGCTCCAAAAGACGCATTAGAGCTGATGGTTCGGCTAGGTCTTATTTTCGGGGAAACACGGTAGTACCTCAGAACTGGAAGGATTTTAGCCTTCACCCAGGTGAAGCCTTCGTTTCGCACATGAGAAGGCTGGGGCTCAGCGGCTGAGGGACTCCCCCAGACCTTCGGGTTCCACTGGCGTGCTCTTGCCCACTGCTGCAGAGCCTCTCCCAGCCCAATCTGGGCTGGCCAGGCCTCTTGCATTGGGCCCCATCTGGGGCAATAGTACCACTGCCTTGGTTTCTCTCAGTGTATATCTGAACTATACTCTGTCTCTTTGTGAGGAAGGATGGCAGAAAGTCCTGGGTTCAAATGTGAACTCTGGCGGTTACTGGCTGAGCGATCTTGAGTATCACTTTTCTTCTCCGAGACCAAAACTCCTTGCTCTAAGAATGAGGATCTATTTTTGTAATGGTGTGGTATAGACTAGATGATATAATGTTTGGACATAAGGCAGCTATTGCATCATGGAAAGAAGTTAGAAGACCTGGTTTTTGGACTTGGTCATGGTCTGATCTGGGGTAAAGTTGTAGGCTCTCTGACCTTAGCATACCGGCCTGTAAAATGGGAATAATAATCCCTCTCAAAAACAGTTGTTATGATGATGATTTTATTCATCCACTCATTGAACAAACATTTATTAAACTATAAATTACTATGTGCCAGGCTCCATTCTAGATGCCAGGAAAGCATCAGTGACCTACAGAATCTGTCACCGTGGAATTTATATTCTACTGGGGGAGACAGTTAATAAACAAACAAATAGATGCATATATAATTTAAAATTCAGAAGTGGAAAGGGCTATGAAGAATGAGAGAGAGAGAAAGAGATTATGGGACAGCATGTGGTAAATTACAGGCTACAAGGTGCTGAACAAATGCTAATTTTCTTCTCCTCAACATTTCTTCTTTCCACCTTCCTTAGGCTATTTCATGTCCACTGTTATGCTCAGGATGCCCATAAACCCCCCTTTGAGAACCCTCACCATGTCTCTTGGCCCTTCGCCCAGCCTGGCTGTGTTTGTTCTCACACGCCACCGCACCTCTTGCAGACCCTGGGCCAGGCACTGAGCACTCAGCGATGGTAGGGCATCAACGAGAGGAAGACGTTTGGTGTCTGGCAAAGGGAAGGCACAGAAACAGATGCGCCATGATACCACCACGGGCATTCCCTTTGGTGCCAGGGCAGCTGCTCTCTCATGGGGCCTTGCCCTTTTGGGACTGGGAACTGCTCCTGGACAGAGCTTTCAATTTAGAAATGAAGAGATTCTCTGAAAATACCACACCGATTACCAAGGGTCAAGCTTCTCTCCAAAATTTGTTTGTGATAATGAAGCTTAACACCATGAATTTATTTTATCCACCAAAGAGTGTAAAAAGCAATTCCAAAATACAGAGCAAAGGCAAGGAAAAAAAGAAGAAAAAATTATTTTGATAAAAAAAAGATAAGGAAAAAAATTTAAGAAAACCATACTCTTTCCCTTGTAAATGTGGATGTACTCTGTCCCCTTGTGCTCGCTCACTTAATCATGAATAGCTCCAGGTAGGAGATGCTTGTCTAGCATGTTAAAAGTTCAAGGTCGGGAAAGTCCTTGATTAATTCTGCTGGGCTAGAGGGGTTCAGAGGGACCGCTTACTTTTTCTGGGAGAACACAGTCTAAAACAACCTTCCTTCTATGGCAAACCCCCCCCCCCCCCCCGACCCTTTTCTTCCTTCTAGAATCCCCCTCTCCAGCCCCCACTCTGGGCAGGCCCCTATAATTCATCTCTGAGTAAACATGGGTGCTGGCATTAGAGGGCACGTAAGAGAGAAAAGGCCTACAATCTGGGAGTCCACAGGGAGATTTTGGAACCAAAGTTCTACTTTCATGTCCAGCTCAGCCTTTTACCACCAGTATGACCCAGGCCTCAGTTTCCCTATGTATAAAATGAGGGGACTGGCATAGATCAGCATTCCCTCAAATGTTACCTGTGTACAGCATCCCAGAGATACCCTGGGACACGAGTACTTTAGTCAGTGAGCTTTCGAGCTGCTAATTCCTCTAGGAGCACCCTGGGAAGGCCTGAGGGTGAAAGGTCAGCTGTGCTACATTGCACCCAGGCGAGGCTGCCCACCCTTACTAGAACACAGAGCCCTTTACTGCCAAGTGCCTGCAGGCAGCTTTCTGGGTAAAACCAACTGCGGGTTTCTAAAGACCTTTCCCAGTCCAAGAGGCCTGAGATACGAGAACACCATCCTAGGACATGAGGGTCTGAGCATGTTCTCTGACTTGCGGCCTGTGGTCAGGTCTCGCCTCCGCTGAGCTGATCCAGCTGCCGTGGGGCCTGACTTCTTTGCAGGCTGATAGTTAAGTGGGCAGACCTGCCCGGGTACACAGCCACGGCTGGTCTAGCCACAGCCATGAGCAAGCGGGTGTTTCACTGCCTGCTGTGTCAGACAAGGTGTCTTCTCCTGGCCTTTCTCACACCCTCTCCTGGTTTTTCCAGATTCCCTGGGGCAAGTGAGACTCACCATGAAGCTCAGACTATCCCATGGAGGGGCAGGTCTGCTTTGCTTGGTGGGGTGCCCTGGGTTTCAGAAATGCGACAGGGAACGGGAATGTCAGAGCGGGCCATGTTTGGTTCCCTTCCCTCTCTTTCTGGTCCCTCTCCAGTCTACAGCTACCTCCTTCTAGAAAGAGGTGACAAATTAAGCACACTTGGTGAGGAAAGAAAAGACAAGACACAAAGCCCCCGGTGACTGAGACAGTGGTGGTGAAGGTCAAGGGAGATGGTGACCTCACTTCGGGATGTGCAGTCTCAGGGCCTGGGAGCCCAGCTGGCACAGCCAGCAGGAGACGGCGGGAAGTCTGGCTGGAGTGTCGGCTGAGTCATTTCAGGACGGTGGAGTCCAGGGTAGTCATCCCCATGAGTGATGAGCACCTTGAGGGAGGACAACATCACTGACATGTCTGGAAAGTGAGTCAGGGACCCACAGAATAGAGGTCTCTGCATTCCTGAGGACGGCTTCCTCTTACTGCCTTGTTCTGATATGTTTTCTCCCCTGAGTGACCTCAAAGGAATGACAGCTTTGCAATTTATATTGCTGCAGCAAAATGAGCTAGTGTGCATCAGAGCTCCAAAGGGTGGAACCTGTGGGCTTTCAGAGGCTGAGAACTCCTCTTCTTTTCTCCAGCCTTCCCGCCCTCTTTTCTTCTTTCCCTTCCTCCTCACTTCCTAGCTTCTCTCTCTGCTCCTTTCCTCCCTCCTGCCCTCTCTCTTTCTCCCTCCCTTCCTCCCTCCCTTCCTCCCTAGACTCCTTCCCTCCCCTCCCTGTCTCCTCAGGGCTCCCTCCCTCCCTCCCCCCTTCCTTCCATCACGTCTATATTCATCTTTCAAATATTTATTAAACAACTACTATGTGCCAGTCAGTGTGACCTAGGGACGCAGTGATGAACAAGACACAGATGGTCCCTGCTCTCACACATCTTGTAGTCTAGGGCAGGAAAAGGACTCTAAATGAACCTAGTCCTGTAGGCTCTGAATGCTTCTAACACAGGCCTTGGCAGGACCTGGAGTGCCAGGGAGGACTTTCCTGTGGACCGTACGCGTAGGATGAGACAGAAAGGATGAGAAGTTCACCAGGAAGAGTGTTCCTAGCAGAGGGGACAGAGGAAGCAGAGAGCTTCATGACTTTGAGGAATAGTGTGGTGTGGTGAGAGGGGAGTGAAAGCGAGGGGCAGGATTCAGGTAAGGCAGGGCTGTGCCCAGGACCCCCGGCTTGGGCAGGACAGTGGGGAGGACTGGTCGTCCGTGGCCCTGAAGGGCAGCTGCGAGATTCTGCTCTCGGAGTGTTCTGAGACCTTCCCCCACCCTCAGTCACCCTTACCTGAGGGTGACAGCCCACGAGTCAGGGAGAAGCTCGGGACTAGATGTCCTGCTCTTGGAGGCTGGCTTCCAGGTGACATGCTACCCAGACAACACACAGCTGGTAACTGGGGACAGGCGCTTCAGTTCCCCTTGCTGTAAAATGGGATGATTAAGCCTTGGCTCAGCGTGCTGAGTTTCTAAGGATGAACAATAGCAGTGTCTGGAGGAGAGCCGTGTACTCTGTTCATAGACAGACACGGATGGAGACTGCTGACTGCCCCTCCTGGGGTCTCAGAAACACAGCAACCTCTTCATCGTGAGGTGGCACCTTACTCAAGGAACTGGAAAAATCCCAAGGAAGTAATGAAGTCGTTCACAGATACTGCAACTCCTCATGGAAGGAGTCCAGGCTTTGGAGCCAGAAAGACTTGGACTTGTATTCTGGATGTGCCACTAGCTGTGTGGCCTTGGACAGACAAGTCACTAAACCTCTCTCTGAGCCTCGTGTCGTCATCTGTAACTAGGGGTAATTACAGTAAGCTACCCTTATATATGTTTCAAGGATTATGAAACATCATTATGATGATGTTTGTAAGATGTTTAGCACAGCGGAGGGCAAGGATAGCCCTTTAGTATTTGGTAGAGGTAGGAAAATGTTCAAGCTATCTGAGAGAGTTGGCTTTTCACCTGTACTCTGAAAAAGGAGAAGCCCCATCTGCCATCAATGCCTTCCGCTAGTCCTTTACCGGTCAACTATCCCTGCTACAAAGTCCTGCCTTGTGTCTCTCCGAAGGGTAGCTGAGCCCATCTCCCTTGATCTGCCTGCCCTGAGTGAGCCTGATAAGCTTGGGGCCCCATCACCATAGAGGTGCCTAGACCCCTGCCACCTACAGGACCTGTCTCTAGTTCCCACTAAAGAGCTCACAGAAGACTGGTCCTGCTCAAACAGCAGGTAAACTGCCTGGATTAAATGATGTCACGTGCAGGCACAGATAGCTCCTTCCCCCATCACTGTCCTTGAGCCATACACCAAGACCTATCACTGCAGGCATTAAACCTTCCCAGGACCAAGGCAGCAGAGACCAATCCGGAGGTGAGCGAGGGGCCAGGATGAGGGGTTTCTAGGGCTATGAACACACACACACACACTCACACACACACACACACACACACACGAATATGGACACATATGAGAACACATGAGTATATAACACACACAAACTCAGGGATACCCAGACACTTGAGTACATGATAACATTATTTAACTTTTCCATACCTCAGTTCTCCTATCTGTGAACAGGAATAATAAAGTGGGAATGTTGTTAGGATTACACATAAGGTACCTAGAACACTGCCTGACCCAGAGCATGCACTCAGTTTTTGTTAGCTATGATGTATCATAGCTAGAAAACGTCACGTATTATACGTATTACAGCTAGAAAATACCTGTAATGGACACGGACAGAGAAGGGAACACACGTACGCGCAGAGCAGCAGGATCAGATCACAGGCACACCCGAGTCTGACCATAGCTGCAATGTGCAGGTGCCCATCCAAGAGAAGCCCTGCTGGTGGCAGTGGGGTAGGGTCACATGGTTTAGCCTTAGCCCATTTAGGCCTGGTCTCTTTCAGCTAAACAGCTGCAGCAAAGAAAACGAAATTGCTCTGCAAACTCAAATGAGCAGAATTTTGAGATGAAGCATGGAGGGAGGAAGGAGAGAGGGCGGGTGTGAGGAGAGTCAGAATGCTGGCCCTTTTAAAGAGGTCAGCTAGTCTCTTTCAAGCTGTCTAATGGCTGGGCCTACGTCATAGCTCCCACCCCACCCCCTGACTCTTCTTCAGTGGATGGTGTATTGCCAGCAGCACCTGACATGACAGATGTCTGGAAATGATCAAAGAAAGGGGGCTGTGTTCCACATCTGTGTTAATGCACCCTCAGGAGACACTCAGAGGCAGGGGACAGGATGTGGAATTCAGTGGAGCAGGAAATGAGGGCAAGCTGACCAGAAAAAAGGGGAAGAGGCCATTCCCAGATATCACTAAGATAGGCGTGGGGTCATTACCATGGCTGCAGGATGCGGGACCGTCCAGGTGGCCAACTTTTGGATGATAAACAGAGCAGAAATAGGAGCAGGTATATCCATTGTCTCTAAAACAATCTCCTCACCTGGTAAGGGAGGCTGGAGGGAAGGGTGTGGGGATTGTGGGGGTTTAGTAAGAGAAGACTGTGTGAAATGTGGGCGTGGGGCAGAGGAAAAGCTGCAAGGTGGTCAACTTGAAAACAGTGCAGGCAATATCTTGAGGGAAGTAAATTCCTCAAGGAACTCTCTTAGAGGAAAGTTCTTCCAGGAACTTTCTCTGCAATTCATCCGGAGATTACCTGTGATCCGGCACTGATTCTATTTAAGAGGAGTCTGTGCGTGGGCCTCGGATAATTAGTCCCTATCATCTTTCTTTCAAGGTCAAAGATATCCAATAGCTCTATGATTAATGTTCAGTGACTCTGGACGTCAGGCGGGATGAAAGGACGGAATCAGGTGCTTTTGAAGAAAAGGTGGCCATCTGGATGGTGCAGGTGGCTGGGCTGGAATGGAAGGTGGCAGATGGTTTTGTTCTTTGAAGGAAGACAAATTAGGGAACACAGATGACAGATGGGCAGATGTTGGGTCATTGTGAAAGGGGTTTGCCCGGAGGGGGTGGTGGGGGGAAACAAAGATTTTTTTTTTTCTACTTAAAGTTGGGCTGAGTACAAGAATTTCATCGTTATTTATTAACTGCTTTTCAAACTTGGCCCATAAATGCCATAGGAATGTCTTTATGGCAGATTAGTTTGGGAAATAACTCAACCAATAAAAAGAAGAGAAAGGCGAGGCCAGGCAGACCCACCATCCCTTATGTCCTGCTCTAGGAGGCTGTCCACCATGCCTGCCTAGGGGCTGTTTCTGGTCTGCAATCCCAAACGGTAAAACAGCTCTGAAAATTACACATTTTTAGAAGAAATCAGTTGGCAGTACAGCCTGACCTGAATTGACCTGAAGATTTTTGTCATTCTTATCCCCTGTAATGTCAACTTCGGTGCAGAAATATTGATACATTTGGCTCTTGAGTACTGCCCCAGACCCTATGGGGGTTTTACATAACACAGGTAACATGCACTATATTAATTTTCTAAAATCCAAGAAGTTCTGGACTCTGAAACACATCTTGCCCCAAGGGTTTGTGGACAGGTCCCCCCCTCCTCCACGGATAGCTGAGAATAAATGCAGAGTAGGCTGCCTTGCAGTGGGTCTCAGCGCGGGTTGCTCAGGTGTAAGAGAATGGGAGAGGCTCCAAGGAAAGGCTGCAGCTGGTGGTAGGAGCACACCTGTGGAGGGGGAGCGGGGAGCTGGGGGGTACACGCCCAGGCTGGTTCCATCAGACTTGAGGTGTGAAATTAACAATGAGGGAGGGAAGTCCTTAGGAAAGCCATCCTCCTGAAACAAATGACAATTCACTTTGAAATTGTGCTAATAATTACAACATTTCTGATGGCAATTAAAAAAGAATACTCATTCAATGAGATCCACCTGCAAAGCTACTCCTGTACTTTTCAAAACACATTTCAGAAATTTGGGGTGTTATTTTCTGTCCCGTGACTCATCTTTCTTCTCTCCATCAGGTGGCTCCCCTATCCTGTGCCCCCATTCAGTGTCCCTCCCTCAGGGGGGCTGGTGAAAAGGAAAGCTGAAGTGGGCGGGGCGCAGAGCCTGGAGAATCACCATAAATAGTTCCACCTTCTTCATTCTTCTCATTGAAGTGCTGCTGAGCTTCCCCAAACAGCCACATTCGCAGCACAGGCCCAGAAGCATTGGTGTAACCCAGGATCTAGCACCAGGTAAGAGAAGGGGGTGGCTACAAAGAAGGGGAAAAGTCAGAGGGGCCCTGTGGCTAGCAGCTTCAGAACAACGTGAGGAGAGAGGCTAAATAAGTAAATAAACACACACCCACAGATTTCTTATAATAAAAGAGAAAACATTTCTTGGATAATTTAAAAAAAATAGAGCTTACTTCAAAAACAAGTATCTTGTGTGGGGCTTATGCAGAGAGCCCAGATTGATTTGCCTGTTCAATAATGGTTTTGCCATAGATACAGAGGTAAATTTTTAATGATGCTTTTGTTGATGTCACCAACAGCACAGGACCTTAAATGAGGCTCCCAACCGGTGAGTGGTTCTGTGGGGACCACACTGAGCATTCGTTTAACAGCACTCTATTAGAGAGGCTGCAGGAGCAGACCATCCTGGAGTCTCCCATGCTGACAGGGCAACACTTCATGGGTAGGGGAGGAGATGGCCCTGTGTGGGGAAGCTGGAGTCCTCTTCACAGATATAAAGGACTTCCAAAGGAGGGCTCAGGGAACTGGGAGCATGGACAGAATCTCTAGAGTCACCTTCTGTCTGACTGCATTGAAGGGAGAATGCTTGCTAACAATGGAGTGGGCCGTGGTGGGAAGTAACCAACTCCTCATTACGGGAGGTGTTTAAGCAGAAGCTGGCAAATCCTTGAAAGAAATGCTGCAGAAGAAATTCACGTATCAGATAGGGAATTAAAATAGATAAGTTAGGAAAGACAGGGGAGAGAGGGTTTCAAATCCTGGGGCCGAGGGGGCAGCAAATTACTACTGTCTTTCAGAACGACCGCTCTGCGTCTCTCCCAAATCTTAGACCATGTGTAGCTGAACTCGGTGGACAAGCGTCATGTCCCTCAAGCTGTCGGGGAGGAGAGGTTGAGGAACTCTAGGCTGACGCTCTCACCTGGGTACTTGGAGCAACAAATACCTGGGTAACTGTAATGGCGTAGAGAAGTACTGAGCAAGAGTTTCCTAGGAGTATTTCAGCTCAGAAAAGCAAGCTGAGGTCACATTTGACAAAAAGCAGACTTTCCAAGTTCTTCCCCATGCAAGCAGGATCCCCCAAACCCATTGTGTCCACCTTGCCTGGCTAGGGGCTGCTTCTGGCTTGTAGGAGATGGAATACAAAAGACTGTGGTGTCAGCAAGTATTTAAAACCAGGAGCGACATGGAACTATCTCATTTATGTCTGTCTCCTGCTGCATGTCTTCTCACTCAGCGGTCTCCAGTAGAACTTCCCACAATGGTGGAAGTGCTCTCTGCTGTGCAGTACGATAGCCTCTAACCACAGGTGGATACTGAGCACTTGCAATGTGGCTAGTGTGAATGAGGAACTGAATTTTAATTAAAAAAAATTTTCATTGATGTGATTTAAATAGCCACATGTATCTAAAGTCTACTATATCAGACAGCACAGCACTTCACTATTGTTTGAGAGCAGAAATGGTATATTTAAAGATCTTTGTGTCTCCAGCTCCTTGGAAAATGCCCCTAAGTCGATATTTGATAAATAATGAATGAAGATGAGAACGTTCTGGGATTTTTCTGGAGAAGGCATGGTTAACATCTGAATGCTAAAGGGCTGTGTTTAGTAGATTAAGGGAGAAAGCAAATCACTGGAGATTGTTGGCTGCTTTATCTGCAGTTTTGTTCCCTTCGGTGGCTTTGGGAATTTCTGCCATTTTAACGCTAGTTTGATGTGTTTTTATAAATGTACACAAATGTGTAACCACCCCCCAAATCAAGATATAGATATATATTTATATCACTACACAAAGTCCCCTCTCATCTTTGTGGGTTGGTTTAGTTGGTTTTATGCTCTGCTTGTCACTGTCTTGAAACTTCATAATTTTTGAACAAGGGGCCGTACGTTTCTATTTGGCAGGGGACCCCGCAAATTATGTAGGTTACTGCTTGCCCTCCTTTGCAGTTGATCGCAACCACTGATTTGTTTGCCCTCCTTTGCAGTTGATCAGGCAACCACTGATTTGTTTTTGTCACTATAGATTAAATTGATTCTTTGTTAGAGTTTTGCATAAATGGACTCAAAGTATGCACTCCTTTGTGTCTGATATCTTTTATTCAGAAGGATGCTCTTGAAATTCATCCATTTGTATGGTTAGTAATAGTTTGTTTCATTTTTATTGTTGAGTAGTATTTTATTGTGTGGATATACCACAATGAGTCTATCCATTCATTTGTTGATGGACATTTAGGTAGCTTATAGCATTGTCTATTATAAATAAAGCCATTGTAAACTTTTGTGTATAAGTCTTTGTGTGGACATACGTTTTCATCATTGGGGATTTTTTTCTAGATATTTTTGTTATTGATTTCTAATTTAATTCTGAGTAGGCAGAGAACATATAATTCAATATTTCTATATTTATTGAGACTTGTTTTATGGCCCAGAATATAGTCTACCTTGGTGAATGTTCCATGTGCATTTAAAAAAAAAATGTGTTTTGCTGTGTTTGGTGGAGTAGTCTGTAAATGTCAATGAAATCAAGTTGTTTGATTATTGTTCAAATCCCCTATACACTAGCTAGCTTTCTATTTGTTCTATAAATTAATAAGAGGAATGTTGAAATATCCAACTATAATTGTGGATAAAGTCTATTTCTCTTTCTAGTTCTGTTTGTTTTTGTTTCATACATTTTGAAGTTTTATTGTTAGGTACATAAACATCTCAGATTGCTATGTCCTCTTGGTGAATGGACCCTTTTGTCAATTATGAAATATCCATCTTTGGTGATACTCTTTGAACTAAAGTCTACTTCATCTAATATTAATATAATTATGTTAGCTTTCTTATCATCAGTGTTTGCATGCTATATCTTTTTCAATAAAAGATCTTTTTTACTTTTTCTGTGTCTTTATGATTAAAGTGGGGCTCTTATAAACAGCATATAGTTGGGTCTGTTTTTTTTTTTTTTTTAAATCCAGTCGATATTTCATTTAATCTTCACTTTTCATTTCAGCTATATGTCTTTGTTTTATTTTTTAATGGTTATAGTAGGATTTACAGTGTATATCTTTAACTTATCACAGTCCCCATTTAGATAATATTATGCCATTTCAGGTATAATATAGAACTTCACAACAATATATTTAAGGCCCTCATCCTTTGTACTATTGTTATTGTACATTTTACTCTGTTATAAACCCCGCAATATATTGTTATTATATTTTTCTCTGAACAGTCAGTTATCTTTTAAGTAAATTTTAAAATTAGGAAAAAATCTTTCATATTTACCCACTTGTTTACTATTTCTGGCACTTTTCATTCCTTTGTATAGGTCCAGTATTCCATCAAAATCATTATTGTTGTTTGAAAAGGTTATATTTATTTTACTAAAAATTCCTATTTATATTTATTAAAAACCTTAATAATATTTTAGAGAATAGGTTTGTTGACAATGAGTTCTCTCAGCTTTTTTTGTTTGTTTGTTTGTTTGTTTTGTCTAAAAGCATCTTTAATTCACTTTAGTTTTGAAGGATATTTTCACTTCTTACAGAATTCTAAATAGATTTTTTTTTCCCCCTTTCAGCAGTTTAAAGATGCCATTCCATTATCTTCTGGCTTGCACTTTTTTTTTGTCTGGTGATAAATCTATGGTAATTCTCACTTTGTTTCCTTTATGTTGTGTATTGTTTATTCTATCTACCTTTAAGATTTTCTCCTTATCCTTGGGTTTCAACAACATACCTTCATGTAGTTTTATTTGTATATACCCTTCTTGGTATTAGTTCAGCTTATTAGATAGATGGTTTGAAAATTTTTATCAAATGAGGGAAAACTTCAGATATTATTTCACCAAGTATTTTTCTGCTCCCCACCTCCTCCACATATGTTCAACCACTTGACATGTTTTCATAGCTTACAGACTCTTAATTTTTTTCAGGTTTTTTTTTTTTTTCTCTCCATATGTCAGTTTTGAGTTTCCATTATGTTCAAATTCATTTGCCTTTTCTTCATCAGCGTTTAATCTGCTGGTAATTCTATCCAATCATTTTTTCATATCAGATATTTTATGTTTTTATCCCTAGAGTTTCTATTCTCTTTTATATCTTTCATTTTTTTCTCATTATGTCTATTTATGTTAGCATATTTATAATAGCTGTTTTAACATACTTTTTGCTTATTCGAAAATCGCTGTCATTTCTGGGTATGCTTCTATTGACTGATTTGTTTTCCTAGTTATGGCTCATATTTTCCTGCATCTTTATATGTCTAGTAATTTTTATTGGGTGTTAGGCATTGTCACAGTTGCCTTTCTGAGTGGACAATTTTTATTTTTCTATGTAAAGAATATTGAACTTTGTTTCGGCAAGCACTTAAGGAACGTAAGATCAGCTTAATTTTTTGAACATTTGCTTTTAAGTATTGTTAAGGCAGGCTGAGAGTAGCCTTTACTTTAGGTCTATTTTAGCCCTTACTACTAAGGTGTAACCCTTTTAGGGTTTCTATTGAGTGTCGCAGGTGTCCAGTGAGATCTTTCCTCTCTGACTGGATTTCTACCACCTCACAGCCCCGTGTAAGCTCTGGGCTTTGTTCAGCACAGATACCAGTACTTCTTTGCATAGCCTCTTGAAGTTTCACCCTATGCATTCACAGCTCAGTTTTCAGCAATAGACACAAAGAGACCCCTATGTAGATTCCTAGAACTCCTTCTCTGTACAGTTCTTTCCTCTTTGGTACTTTGCCCCCATCCCATAAATCTCAACTGGTTTACCTTGTCCGAACCCTGATCTCTGTCTGCCTAACTTGGCAAGACTTCAGTGCCAGTTTCTTCATCTGTGCCACTATCTGGAAAACTGGCTTCTGGCAGAAAGCCATGGTAATTGTAGGGCTCACTCTGTTTCCTGACTCTCCTAGATCATAGTCCTGCATTGATTGTTGCCCAGTATTTGGAAACTTCTGTTTTGTATAATTTGTCCAATTTTCTCTCTCTCTCTCTCTCTTTTTTTTTTTAAATAGTGAGAGGACAAGTCTTTATTATGACTGGAATATAAAAATGAGGTTTTTTAAAAGATCGCATTCATAGCAGTGGTAACTCTAAACATTTTTCACTGAGCTGCATACAAAGGGATTTTGAGAACAAGAAAGGACTTTGGAGAATCTGAAGTGTGAGATTTGACAATGGTAGCAAGGCCCAGGATTTCAGAAAAGGGATCTCAGCAGAAAATCTGATAGTTCAGGATAGAAAAATTGTCATTTCTGACATGCAGGCTGAGAATAGGAAGGGAAAATGATTTGAGTATTTTCTATCTAAACATTATTATGTTTCTACTTGAAGCAGAGAACCCAATATGAGATGAACTAGGGCCTTTTCTTCTAAGAACTGGATCTCAACCTTGGCTACATATTAGAATCATCAAGGGAGCTTTTACAAATTGTGATGCTCAGACTGTACTGAAACAGTAAGTCAGTCTCTGGGGTGGGCCCAGGCATCTGTACTTTATAAAGCTCCTTAGGTAATTCCAGAGTGTCACCAAGGTTGAGGATCACAGCTGCAAGGTGCTCCACAGCCAGCTTGGAGGCTGTAGATGTTTCTTCTTGAGGAGCTGTATCAGGTGTGTGTCTCTCTTACCACCCTCTCCCTTTACTTTCCTGAGTATCTTCTCATCTTGTCCTTGTTCTGCTCAGAAAGAGGCCTAGGTGATGAGACAGTGGGGAAGGCCACGCAAGATGTGCAGTGGGGAAGAGGGCAGAGTGGATCCAAAAAGGGGCAAGGAGGTGGAAGCAGAGCAGAGGCTGCAGAGGTAGAGAGGCATTGCCCCAGCCTTCCTCCTGCTCTCATCTTCCTTCCTCTTCTCAAAGCCCAAACAAGTCTGGAGCTAGCCAGCTTGATTGGCAACTGTCCGAGTTCATCTTCCCACACTGCCTGGCCACAGTCCTGCTTAAGGGTGATAAAAAGGTCCTGGAAGTCCCTTCCTATTTACTGAGGAAGTGTGGGCTTGTCTTCTGGGAACAGAGTCCACAAACTTTCTGTGATGAAAAGTGCCGTGGGTCAGAGCTTTTGCGTTGCCCGGACTCCCAGAGTGACTGGGTCAGTTGCTTCTCCTCTATGCACCTCAATTTCGCCACCTGTAAAATTAGGGGCCAAGCTGCATGGTTTCATCTCTGATAATTTGGACATGTGTAGGCAGACTTGTGTCCCTTTGGGATGGCTACTGAAGTTGGCTCTGAGGATCCTTTTCTCCTCCGAAATGTGTGACGTTTGCTGGGTATTGGCTCTGGTATCCCTTCCTGAACGTGCCAACTCAAAGGTACAGGTTGAAAATGGAGATTTTTGGCAACTGAGAAGATGGCCGGAGGATTGTTGGATGTGTAATAGAGCGTGTAGTGAAATTTGGACCTTCACCTGGACTTTCTTTTCTTTTCCTTTAAAACTTAGAAAAATGACTATTTTGTAAGGGTCATATTTTGAAAGGAGCTACTCAGAATTCCCACTGGTCGTACAAGAAGGGATAGACCTGATGTCTCTTGGCTGAGTGTATGTTGTGGAAAGTCCTGGGGACTGGGTGGGTCAAGGGTAGACAACCAGATGAAAGATCCTCTAACAGGATCCTGTTCTTGTGGGATGCCTGGGAGCTGAGAGAAGCCAGTATAACAAGGGAATCTACTGAAAGGCTGAGCTGGGGTTTCTATGAGATGCTTGGAGCCACAGTGGAGAGGAATTTTAGTGCATGGAGTAAGGCGCTGATGGGAAAACCAGGTCCACAGGCTGGGCCCCACAGTGTTGTTTTGGTGGAGTACAGCCCACCCACCAGCAGAGAAGTGCTCTCTCAAGGACAGTGGGCAGAAGGGGCAGCAGTGCTGGGACCAAGGATGAAGGAAGAGGCTGTCTGGAAGCCTGTTTGACTCTAGGCCTGGCTCTAGAGTCCACATGAGATGGCCCACCCTGCAACCCCTAGAAACATCTGGGGAGCAGACCTTCAGAGAGCCAAGATACCCAGCATTGGGAGGGCAAGGCCTGCGGTAGAAAAAGAAACGGTTCTTCCTTTACAACTAGGGGCTGCCAAGAGCCAGGGCATGAGGGCTACTCCTCATAGCACTTACCTCACAGCGCACAGAAACACCGCATAGAACAGGGTGAAGAGCTGATTATGACAGAAAATGTGTAGGACTCAGTGCCTTCGGTTGTGTTTATGGAACTGCTGCTATGATTATCATTATTGCTAATGATCTATCCCAGGAATGTTTTCATGAACTGTGGCCCAATGTACATGGATCCTTTTGTTGACTTCTGTTTGGTAACCAGGGTACCACTATCCAGCCCTGTCCCTCACATTTGTGAGGCCCAGGCCAAGAGTGCAAATGGAGCCTTACATACTTAAACATTATAAATTCAGCAAACAACTAAATTAATAATGTTGTGCGTTATTTAATATTGCAAAATGTTATATATATATGTATATGTATATATATGTATATATGTGTGTGTGTATATATATATGTATATGTATGTATATTATATATATATATAGTGCCAAAAAATGTATACACATGACTTGTATTCATCTTTTATTATGAGTATATATTGAGTACTACAATTTTAATATAGGTTTTTCCTTTCTTAAAATGCGTATACGGTTTTTTGGGCATATGTATATATATATATGGTTGCTGTGAAGGCAGCAATAATTAATGACAGCATTCAGAACACACTTTGGAACATGATGAGAAGCAAGAAAGTGAATGCTTGGTGCTACTGGGAAATTATTTTCTGGTATACAAGAATCTATTGCATTCATACTGAGAGGAAGGACAGAGTAAGTTCGTTTGTCTTTTCTTGATCTGAGCACTTCCATCTCTATTTAAGCACACTACCCATCTCTGATGTCACACCTTCACAGCACACAGAGAGTCATTTTCATTTTGAGGATTCAGAGCAAAAGTTTTAGAGATGGGTTTTCCTGGGCTCTGAATGGTGCTCTTCAAGAGGGTGGATGCTTAGGTTTTTGTGTTTGTCATATGTGGGGTGCTTGAAAGCATGGGGCCCTCCTTATGGGCCTTCACTGTTTTGTTTTATTTTTATTTTATTTTATTTTTGGATCTCAGATACAGAGATTTTAGTTCAGCATATTCCTCAGTTCCTGATACAATGTTATCTTTGGTATTTCCCAAGGCCTCTTAACAATGGATGTAAAATTCAGGACGAGCTTTTGAGAGAACTATCAAATTAGACTAAATGTACTGCTAAGATAATGGTTCTAATCTATTTTGAGAAATACTACTTGTAATTAGTTTAAGATCAATTCAGCTTAACCCTTGGATTTGTTTAATCAAAACAATTTTCAGATTTTTTTTCTGAAAATATCAATAAATAACCCATTTAAGGTCAGAAGGACTGACACCATTGGATGTAGATAAGTGTTTATAGAGACAGGTGTTTAGATTTCCCATGAGGAAACTAGAGGGAACCAAGAAAGTGGCCCTGAACCTGAAGGCCGGGCAGCCTAGATGTGAGGAATGTGTGGTAGAGCTCGTCCTGCGTCCCCATCACTGGCTTGTCCCCTGTGGCCATCCTTGGCAGTCAGCCACTGGTTAGCACGACCTGAGTTAGGCTCACAGCCTTACAATCCCTGTGTTTCCTGCCCCTAACAGGGATTGTCAGCCATTGTAGCTGACACTGCTCAAGCTTTGACGATGTTTCTGGTGTGTCCTCCAACCTGAGAGGCCTGCCTGTGCCCTCTGTGTCCACCTTCCCCATCTCACCCTTACTATCTTCCCTGAAGGCCAAAGGCTCTGCTTATGGAAGCCCTCCCTTGGCTATCCATCATGCAATGGAGAATGGAATTGTGGGTGAGAGTACTACCACACGCTGACCTTGTGATGCAGCCATGGGAGTGTTCTGCTCAGCTCTCCCTTCAAGAGAGAACCTGTAGACTGGAGTGTAGTGAGCTGACAGCCTCTAGCTGCAGAGGCTTCAGGAGGTGTTGCTGTGTTTGAGCTGAGACTACACTCTCCTTGGCAACAGCAGCAGGGGCAGTAGGGCCTGACAATTCCTGTCCAACGCAGTGCTCCTCTAATGGGCAGTCTTTATTTTAGAGCTCTGATGGGGCTGGTCGGGATTTTCTTGGGGGCCATATGACTCTGAGTCTTTCCCTGCCTACTTCTGCTCCTTCTTTCCTTTCCTCCTTCACAGTCATCCCCCTCAATAAATTTCTTGCACTCCTAGTTCCATCCTGGTGTCTACTTCCTGGAGGAGGTGAATTGACATAACTTGTGAGAAAATCTGTGTTAAAAAAAAATCATGTGTAGCTTTCAGCTGTTGGCAGAGGGGAAAAATGGTTTGAGGGTAGAGTGGGCCCAAAGCACTTGTCCATGAGAGCATGACTTGAGCGGGAAGTGAAATGGTCGAAAGGGTGGGCCCCTTGGTTTCTGTGCTTCCCTAGTTCTAGCCCCTTTTCTGTACAGAGTCTAGGGAGCCTGATATCCAGGTCTGGTGCTCCCCTCCTTCCTTTAGCCATTATTTGCTACTCATCTCCACTACTTGCAGGGTCTTTCAGCAGATGGAATGCAACAGGGAAAAAACGGACAGTAAATCCTCTTTTCATTTGGCCAACTTGCCAATATATAAATTCACATCTGTTGTTAATTACTTGTGCAAATATCTCTTAAGTGTCTGTCTATACCTCAGAATGTAAGCCCTGTGAGCAAAGAGACCCTCTCTGTCCTGTTCAGAGTTGATTCCCTAGAACCAAAAAATAGTGTCTGAAACATAACAGCTACTCAATACTATTGGTTGATGAATAAGTAAGTGAAGAATATTCACTTTTTATTCTTATGCTTCCAGCAGCTATAAATGCCAACCAAGAAATAAAAAGCAGTTGAATAGTTTAGTTTAGGCAAAAAATATACCTCCCACGGCCACCTTCCAACTGGGCGTGGTCCCTGTGGTGTATCTATTCATCCTCTCACTCCATCACTAAGCGATCTTTCCTTCCTGAATATCTGTCCTTGTGCTGGAAATGACATTCCTGTATTCAAAATGGATTCAAAAAATTTTTTTATTTCTTGTAGGAAACCTGCCTCCCCGCCCTTGTGCCCAGACTTCCCCAAGAGGCTAAAGCCAGCTCTGTCTCTGTTGGCCAACATGTTTAGGGTGCCCTGAGATTACTCCTACCTCAGAAAAGCCTGTGAGATGACATTCCAAAGAGTACTCCTCCCACCTTCTTTCATTTAAATAATTATAGGTCTCTTCTTCCTGAGGTCCTGAAAGAAGTTCCCCATGGGGCACAGTCCCTTGGAGGTAATCCAAATCCAGCTTTGGTGATGTGCACTGAGACTTTAAAAGCCATCCTCTATCATTTATCTCAGGCACTGACCATACTAGCAAGTAGAGCTCTGGATAAAGTCCTGTGTTCCCTTCCTACGTGGTCACCTCAGGACACGAAGCCAATTAAAGGGCAAACTGCCGAACCAGGGACAAGTCCTTTCCACTAAAGAGTCTCTTTCTACCTGCATCTCACTGACTTACTTGCTCTGTCTTTAAGAAAACATTATATTATATAGGAGGAAATTTCTCCTAGATCAAGGTGGGAAAGAATATGTTCATTCAGTCATTTATTCATTCAACAAGTGTTCATGACATGTGTACCATGTACCAGCAATTGTTCTACGAGCTGAGGATGTGGCAATGAACAAAACAGAGACGGTTCCTGCTCTCACAGAACTTATGCTTTACAGGTGATGAAAGACTATACACAAGCAGAATATAAGTGAGCAAGACGATTTCCAATAGTAATGAATTCTAGGAAGACAATAACATAGGTAATGTAATAGAGGGGATGGGTTCTCTTTGGGCAGGGGCCATTGTGGACAGAATTGCTAATTGGAGTTGGTGGTCAGGAAATAACACACCAAGGAGATCCCATTTGAGCTCATACCTGAATAACCCCAAGAAACAAGTCATACAAAGATCTAGAGGTAGAGCTTTCTGGGCAGATGGAAGAGCGAGGGCCAAGGTTGTAAGGTAGGAATGAGCGAGGTGTCTTTGAGGAATCAAAACAAAAGTCCAAGTGGCTGAAGTGCAATGAACTGGAGGGAGAGGAGGAGGACAGAGATATAGATTACGTGGTAAAAATAACCAACATACTATATTAAGGAAAACTTTAACTATTTCGTGTCCATCTCAATCTTTAGTCACCTAACCTATTGGTGCAGGGATCACTGATTAGTAATAATAGGATGTGGGAACTGAGGTGACTTTTGTCCCTTCCACAGTCACACGTACTGGCAGGTATTTGTAGAATCCTTCACTCCCACCAAACTTCTGACTGGTCTCTGCCATATTTTACTCTCGTCTTGGTCAAGTCAACAGACGTGGCTTTGCAAAGTCAGCATTCCAAACCAACTACAGAATTCCCATTTAAACAATTTCTGTTATATGAGAGGAAGGTGGTTAGCCCGTGTGAAGTCCAGTGATACCTCTGACTTCCACGTTACCTCCTCTGTTGCTACGCAACATCCGGCTACAGACCAAATCTGATTCAAAGAATTAACACCAAAGCTTCACTGATCAGGCCAGGGCTTTACAGTTTTGCAGCACCTCCACTCATTTCCCCTAATGATGGCATCTTTTCCTACTTCCTGTTGACTGTTAGAGTCAGAAGAGTCATTTGAGATTCACACTTCCCATCCGCTGAAGGAATCTTAGGGCCAATATCCTTGTCAGGTGGTCCTCCATCCTTGACAGGATTGTTCCTCTAAAGGGTAATCCGCCTGCCCTTTTCTGAAGGAGTTGGTCCCTTTGGTGGACCAGTTAGTAGAAAACTCATCTACCTATTGAATGGACATTTATCTTCCAGTAACATGACGTGATTTTTGAAGAGAGTCTTTTTTTCTTAGGATTTTGTCACTAGTTCCTCAGCTGCTGTCTAGTGAAATTTCCAGATCTTTCTAAATGCTCTGATATGCATTGTATCAGTTAGGACCCTTATGGTAACAAATGACTGAAAATCCAAATCAAAATGATTTAAGCCCCAAAGGGAATTTATTGGCTCAATTACCTGAAAAGTCCAGGAAATGCTCCAGGTCTACCATGGTCCAGGGGCTGGTTTCTCCCTGTCTAGCTTGACAAGCTTAGCTTTCCTTTGTGTTGGGTTCATTCTATGTGGTGGCCTTCAGAACTCCAGGCTCACAGCAGGGTTTACAAGTGATGCTGTTTAGCTGTTCCTGATCACATTCCTGCTGGCCGAGCAGGGGGTAGAGAGGAGAGGTGGTCCCCCAGAAGAGAAGTGAGATGCAGCTAGCTGGAGAAAAAAGTGAGTAGGGACCAAAACAACAGAATTCCAACTAAACCAAGATTTAAAAGTATCCAATATGTCCCACTTCGTCTGCTTGGGGTACAATTACAGTCATATCTCTCTTTCCAGTATTCCAATTAAAGACCTCAAGTCTTCAATCTCAACTCTTCTTTTTTTCTGGAGTCTACCCTGCCAGGATAAACCAAGAAGTGTTCACGTTATTAACTTGTGTTTCATCCTGCCTTGTGGTGGGAGTAGAACCCAGACCTATGCCAGAGGCCAGAAATGAGGCATCACAGCTGATGCCCCTGAGGTCCTTGGAGACTTCTGTCCTGTTGCTACTGTGGCCCTCATCGCAAAAGTGTGTCACACTTTTCGTCACATGTGAAAACTTGTGGCCAGCTGGTATGGAGTCTCCTATTCAGGTGCAGCCTCTGGCAGAGGCAGGAAATCCTCAGGTTGATGGAGGTGGACTTCCCACTCCTCCCTCTTCCCACACCTTTGTGCCATAGACTCGGCCAATAAGGTCCTCGACAACGTATGTCCCAGGTTCCAGCCACGCACATAAACAATTCTTTCATATTTGAGGACTTTTGAAAATGGAGAAGAATTACTACTCTTGTACTTATAATGGTTCATTCATCAATATTCCCCATTTACTAAATATTAACATTCCATTAACTTTATTTGCTCCATAGTTCTCTACATATTTACACAACACACAATTATAAATCAAAGCTCATCGAGACATATAAATTAAATTTCCCCATTGATGGAAAATTATTTAATCTTCTAAGCATTTATAATATTCTAAATCATAGTCTAAAATTGCAAATCCATTATATCAGATTTTCTTAAAAGCTTCAAGTACTTTAAGAAATAAAGACTCCAAATATCACAGTGATTATAAAACTGATTATTAGACTTCTATTAAAATCATTTACAAAAGTGCTAGTACCTGGATTATTGATTATTTCTGTCTTCATCCTTATTCTTAATTTTGTTCTACTATTTCATTGAAGTTCTCTTCCTAGGATTTACAGTGAATAAAATAAAAACCATCCATGATTTCTCTTTGTAGACTGCTTGAAACAACAGATGCTTCTTGCAAATTCAGCTTCAAATGTGGTGAAATTTGATTTATTTCACAATGTTAACATAGGTTTACATCTATATTATGTAGGGACTGGCAGTGGGAAGAAAAACAGAAGAAATTTAAATTTTCACTCTATATACTTGTATATTGTTGGGATATTTTTTTATCAAGCACTTACTGCCTTTTTAATAATAACAATAATTTTAAATGCTCTGAATAATAAAAACTAAATCGCCCATGGTAAGCACTGTTAATACTTTGTGCTTCCTTCTAGTCTTTTCCTTGAGGCATCTATTTCTTTTTGCAAAATTAGAACCATAATCCATTTAAAATTTTTTCCTCTAACTTTTGAACTTATTGCATCACAAGTACTTTCTCGTGTTGTCAAATATTCTTGGGAAACATAGGGCTTGTAACAGCTGCATGATACTCTTTCATGGGGACGTACCATAATTCATTGAGTCATCCTCCTACTGTTGGCAAAGAATTGCTGCAAATCTGTGAAGTAGATGAAAGATTCATCCCATTTGAGTTTCTTATTTTCCAGATGAGAAGACTGCATTCCCTGAAGCTAGTCATTTGTCCAAGCATGTCCAGCTCGTCAGAGGTTTGGCTGGGACCTGGTCCCCCCGAGCCCGGACCTCTGTTCTTGCTGTCGTCATAAGCTGTCTCCTGGGCCTTTGTAAGGCACTTGTTGAAATCTAACTGTAGGGCACTGCCTACATTCTTTCTAAATTACATTTTGTAATTTGGGGCCCATTATTCCTGCCTGTCAAGATCATTTTTATCTTCTGTCAAATAACTATTAGCTAATGAGGGACAGTGTAGCCAACATCAGAAATTGTAGCTTGTTCTTCTATCAAGATGTGCTTCCTAAATCACCTCTGGGCCAACGAAGAGGAATTATTGTCATAACTTTTGTCAGATAATTCCAATAGTCACCAGCAATTATAGGGAAGGGTGCTAATTAGCTTACCTAGGTCCCTGTTTCTCAGGGATCCCTGGGATTCTGACATTCTGTGGTCAGCATTCTGGTGGATGCCTGCCTGGGTTTTGCCCAAGGGCCAGTGCTCATGAGATGGAAGAGGAATAATTAGAGGGTGGGGGAAAAAAAGGAGAGGAGGGAACTGGCATTTGTGGCTGACTCTATGCCCAGCTCTGGGTGCCAGGGTGAGGATAACAGAAGCATTACAAGAGGGGGATCCTGGATGATGGGATTCATATGGTTTGGGGGGAAAGCATGTGGATCAGGGGTATATCCCTTTTACTCAAACTGTCTCATCCTGAGGCTGTATTATTAAATTCTACATGGAAGAATTCACCGTGATACAAGAGATCAATCACTCTTGGTGGGCTGGGGCTTATTCTGCTTTTGCCCTTCACATTTTATGGAACACACTTTATCCAAACTTTATAAATGAATCTTTGACATCGGTGTCTATCAGAACCACTTTTTGAGTGACAGAATATCATTTCCCTCCCTATCCCCCCGCCCCTACCCGAATAGCATGTTCACTGCCACCTAAGTTATTTGAGATACAGTCCCTTTAAAATAATCTGTCTTTGGAAATGATGTGGCTTGGGTTTACTCTGCATTAACATTTTTCACGTATTGCTTTTCAGAAAAATGCTTAATTCATATGAACGCTACTGGCGGGCACCAGAGAATGTGATGGTTTCTATTTATGGTTAATGCTAATCCACTGACCATATGGTAGTTTAAATTTCTGGTACAAATTCCTTTTGCATGCTGTTATAGCTCATTCCTGGACTGCTATAATTGTGTAATTTATCAATGTGAAAAATAGACTTTGAAATGTAATAGTTCAGAGCTAATATGAAGAGCAGCAAGAGAATTTACTGTGCGTAGAGAAGAGCTTTTTCTATGGAAACTAAATCCTTTGAGCAAGGCCTCTGGGTTCCTGGGCTGCAGTGTAAGTCCGGGTGATAACGCCTGGGTTCCAGGCTCATCTCTGAGATGACTTGCCAGGTGCCATGGGCAAATCCCTTCACCAGTGTGGGACTTAACATTATTATTTGTGACTTGAAGAAGTCAGACTAGTTCAGTGTTTACTAGACTTGGGAATATTAGTGACCAATAATATATTGTTTGAGCGAATAATTTGGGGACAATTTTAGAGGCACAGAGAAGTTGCAAAGATAGGACAGAGTGTTCTCATATATACCTTTCACCCAGCTTCCCCTAATGTTAATATCTTACATAACAGCACATTTGTGAAATCTAAGAAATTGACAAAGGCGCAATACTGTGAATAAGCTACAGACTTTATTTGGATTTTCCCACCTTTTCCTTACTATCCTTTTTCTGTTCTAGGATTCAATCTAGGATCCAAACTAAATCTGCATTTAGTCTTTATGTCTCCTTAGTGTCCTCCGATCTATGACCATTTCTCAGTCTTTCTTTCTTTATTACAACTTTGTCAGTTTTCAGGAGCACTGGGCAGGTATATCGTAGAATATCCCACTCAGTAATATTTTTAAGAAGCAAAACAAAATTGGAGGACTAGTGTAGGGCTAGAATAGTTAGACAAGTAAGGTGTATGAGTGAGGTCTCTGTGTGGCAAGTGACAGAAAACCCACCCTGAAGTGTCCTGTCAAACAGGGAATTTATTGGCTCATGTAACTAAAAAGGCCAAGGGCATATGTGGCTTCAGAATGACATTCATATCCAGTTCTGCCCTGTCTCTTGGCGTGGTTCTTCTCTCCTATGAACAGTCAGGTCATTCTTAGATATTCACTGACCACATAGTTACAAGATGGCTGCCAGCAGCCCACATGGCTATATCCATCCAGTGTGTGTGTGTGTGCATATATGTGATACTCACCTCTGTTCCACTTTACCAACTAAGTTCTCAGTGACTCTGATTCTGTCTATTCTTAAACCAGAGGGAAAAGATAATCCCTTTTCTGCTTCTGATGTGAGGTTGTGTTGCCCAGAGTTGTGGCCACCATCTTGTGACCACGAGAGGAGCAAGCTGACAGCTGAGGAGGACACAAGAGCCTTAAAGATGGACAACAACCTGGGCTCTGGGTGATGTCGTTTAGTTGTGGAATTAACGAGCCCTGGTCTGGGTTGGTTATATGAAATACAAAATCTCTTCTGCTAGTTGAATTTCATCTTACTTGGAACCAAAAGTCTCCAAAATGATATAGTGATATTGTTTTCCCTGTTGGATATAAGACATTACCTGGATACAGTTTATTTGTTGGTCTTCTATATTTGACAACACAATACAAACTGGAGTTCAACATATTCTGGTTCAGAGTTTTCATTAGAGTTATTGTTGAAAAAGTCCAGCATCCCATAGGTTTTTTGACACAAACAGAAGTGATATTCTTCAATTTCACACAATATATGTAGAACATCTGAGTAATAGCTCCAATATTTTGGTTACTTCTTCCCGTGAAGGCTAGAAGCAAGCCTAGGGGACAGGCCAGGGAGGGGACAGGAAAGGGTCTGTGGTTCTCATTCCGAGCACATCCAGTACTTAGGCTTCTGCTTATTCAATAGGTACAATCTGTAGTTGGTCAGAAAGGGACACCTTGTCCGGAGCACACTTTCATATGACAAACATTTGGGAACCCTGGGCTGAGATGATTGCCTCTAAGGCCCTTTCAACACAGTCAGGCTGGTACTGTGTCATCTAATGGTGTGGAGACCACCCTTTCTCTCAGTGTCATAATTATCACTGAGATAATGAAAACCTTAGTGGTAAAGATTTTTTAAATAAAGGTTTTCATGAAAGAATAAAAGGGTTTTTTTACCTTTTAAAAATCACTGAGACTTAAATAATAAAATTAAACAGTGTAATTATTATTGAGAAAAAAACAAACACCAGCCCATGGTTTCCTTTTAAAGAGTAATCTTTTTAAGGGCTAAGAGAACGACCATTTCAAAATGCATTGGCTTCTCTCATCCTTATGCCCTATACCTCACTTTTCAAACGATGGATATGAATAGCTTTTGCTTGCCCTTCTAGCTTTTTAAAACGAAAACAGTTTCTACTCCTTCCCTCCCACACACACTTTCTCACGAGCAGATACATACTTACATGAGTACTCTCAGACCTCTGGTGGATCCACATATTTTGGACATGTATATAAAGCCATTTATAGGGTTTAATCCATGAATCATAAGCAGAAGATTCTCATTAGGAACGGGCAGTGGCCTCTTGAAGCTTTCATAGTACTTAAATATTTGAAGATGGACAACTCTCAACGTTTTATGGGAGGCTCATACATTCCCACCCGAGTCTGCATTTTCATATTAAAAACTCAGATATGGTATTAAGCCTGAGAAGCAATAATAATCTGATGGGATCACAGCCTATATTTGGGGCCTGGCACAGAGTAAATTGTCAAAAACACTTGCTAAGAAAATGAATACCCCGGTCCCCAACCAGTTTTAAGGACTGAGTAAGGGAAATAGGGGTTTTCAGGATAAAAAGTTACAAAGCAGAGCTTTAGGGAAAATCAGTGACTTCAGGATAAATCATAAGAATTCCTGTATTCCTGGCTTGTTAAGCACTGAAACAGTTTTTAATTTTCTCTGATAACTTCAACAAGGCTGTAGACAGTCTCATGCAGATTTGTTTTCAGTGAATGAAATTTTGTCTTTAGTGTAAAACTGGCTGCTTCTTGAGCCCATTTTTCGGGGTTGTAGTTGTTTTCAACAGCCTTGCAGGACCTGGGTACTCACTCCATTGCTGGGGCTTACGCTTTCCCACTTGCTCTCAAATTAGCTTTACTGAAATCCTATCTTTATATGGGTCAGGGCTTCCTTTTTCCTTAAAAACTTTGTCCTCCCCACTTTAAAAACAAACAAACAAAAAAAAACACCCTCCTGTTTCCAGAAATTCCTTGGACTTCTTATTTCCTGTTGGCTTATTGAGGGGCATTTTTTGCTAATGAAGTTTCGAGATGATTTCTTGAAACGGTTATAAAGTTATGTAACTTGACTTATTTAAAACTATCTTCTTTGCTAAATTCTTAACTGTTGAGTCTCTTTCTCTTTTCAGAACAGAGGCTCCTTCTGGACGACTGTTGGTTATAACAGTGAAACGAGAGTAGATTTTATACCATATTGATCTCAGTTTCGAAGAATGCCAATCCATTATGCATTTTCCCTCCTTTTCTGATCCCAATGTTAACAATCCTATGTTTGTTTGGTTTTTAAATTTTTACTTATTATTTAAGTGTGTTTTCCCAGGACCCATCAGCTCCAAGTCAAGTAGTTGTTTCAATGTAGTTGTGGAGGGCACAGCTCACAGTGGCCCATGTGGGGATCGAACCAGCAACCTTGCTGCTAAGAGCACCGCTCTAACCAACTGAGCTAATCGGAGGCCCCCACAAGCCCATGTTTTGAATCCGTTTTTTATTACCTCCTATTTTTAACTCTGCCAATATATACTATTTCACCTAAACCCACTTTCAGACTCCAAGGGTCTCCTATAGCCTTCTTTCAGGCTCCCGCAACATGCTGTCAGGGAAAGAACCTTGTCTCAGGAGCCAGAACATAGGACCCAATCCCCCAATCTGACTTGGTTTTCCCATCTGCAAAGCAAGGAGCCTGCAGTGGATGTCTTTATACTTCCTTCAGTCCCAGGCCCTGATTCTGTCCAGACATGATGCTAGCCATTCTAGTTCTAAAGGCCTCGGAGAAGAAAATTCTAGAGTCCATGGGTTTTTATCTTTAATTTTTCTGCCTAGTAACTCTAAAAAAATTTCTTTCTTCCATCACATAAATCTTTTCTCATTCAACCGAGGCCTGCTTTTCTTCAACCACAGGGACAGATGGCATTTACACACCGATCATGTGGCATCTAGAATCCAGAACCTGGCTCCCCGTGACCATTGGGGTGCTGGGCAGGGAGCGTTTATTTGGAACACTGCTGTTCCCTCCTGGGCCTCCCCCGTCCCCGGGTTAAAAACAAGAAAACTTTCCTGAACTTTCCCATTCCTCTGTGGCCTGGCTGCGAACGCTGAAATTCCATCCCGTGTTTGTTGTCACTCGCGGGCCCGTTTCCATGGTTACCCAGATTCCAGGCGCTGGCCCAGGGCCCTCCACGACCCATCCCTCAAAGTCTCCTTGGCAGAGCGGAAACATTCCTCCTCACTGCTGAACGCCAGAACCAAGGAAGGCGCTCTCCTCTGCGCGGCGCAGCCCCGCCCCACCCCCGGTTGTATGTGAGGTGCGTGTTCTAGGCGGTTCTGTTCGCCATTAGTTTTGGGGGTAAGCACCATCCACCAACTTCCTCCATTGCTCTTTTCCTCATTTAAGCCAAAGAATTACTTTCTTGTACCAAACATTACATCCTTGGCAAACACTCCAGATGGTTCTCATTAAAATTCCAATGCCTTTTTTTTTTTTTTTGCAATTCCTCTCCCCCCACCCCAACCCCCAGTTCTCTTCAAACTGCTATCTCAAAAATAAACATCAGGTTGAAGACTGAGGCATCCTGAGTATACCAGCTTGAACGAGTGGAATCTTTTCAGAGCCCCCTGTTGTGGCCAGGAAGGAGCCCCCCCAGCTCCCCTTCTTACCGGTGGCCACCTCCCCTTGCAGAGGGTTGGCATAACTATGCACTTGGAGCTGAGGGGGAAAGATGTTAAGGACGCCCTTCACCATGGGCTGCCTGCCTGTGTAGGGAGAGGAGCAGAGGAATAGCTAGGTCCCTGCTCCCCCACAGGCCCTGGGGCTGGGGAGAGGGCTGCTGTGCACCCCAGTTAGCGCACACTGAGGCGTCAGCAGGCTACTCAGCACAGTGGCCACGGGAGTGAGAGACACTTGCTCTAAGAAACGGGTAGGAAAGATTGCTAATGCCTTTTGGCCACAATTGCAGCTGAGCAAGCCACAGCCATTGCCTTCTACATCTGGAAAACTCTGCTTGCGCAGGAAAAGTTGTGTGTGTGTGTGTGTGTGTGTGTGTCTAAGGATGTGTATTTGCTGTGTTTTTATTTCCAACTTTATATTACGAAAAAGTGTTAAAAATACAGAAAAGTTGAGAGACTAGTGCAACGAACACCCTTATTCCTCCACCTAGATTCAATCAGTGTTCCATTTTGTTGATTTGCTTTCTTTCTTTTTCTACGAGAAAACAATTGATCAATCTCTGTATGTCTTTTACAATATGTTTTACAAAACTTATGTATTAATAGAATCATCTAATATCTGAATACATCCTTGTGAAATATTCACACGTTGAAACAGAACAGACACTTAGAGGTTAGAAGCAAATGCCCTCCACAGGCCCCCCTTAGCTGCACCCCCACCCCTGCAGGATAGCTTGGTTTGTGCCCTTCCTTACCTTTGTCTGTGTTGACGCGGACATATGCATGTTGAAATACAAACATACTTTTGCTATATGTGTTTTTAAACATGCGATCATACTACGAATGCTGTTTTGCTTCAGCTGTGGAATGGATGTCCTGCATCCCGTCTACAACACTCACGGAGCATCTAGAGACTGAATCTAGACACTGAGATCTCTGCTATGTTGATACAGGAAAAACATCAAACCAAACCAAGCACAAAAAATGAGGACCCCTTCACCAGATGTGCCAGCAGAGTCAGTAGATCTCTTGATGGTACGCCTGCCCCCCTGGGCAAGCCAGGTCACGTGCAGAAGCTCAGCCTTAAGGGAGCCTGGCAATTGTAGGCAGTGCTTTTCAGGGTCCAATACACAGCAAGGCCATCTACAAAGTGGTAGGCATGGAGTTGATGGATATCAATCTGAAGTATCTGCCATGATCGTGTTTTCATGTTTTGTATCTTTTTTCTGTGAATTTCCTGATTACACCTATTGCTGATTTTTCCAATTGAGTTGCCTTTTTAAAAATTAATTTATAGATGTTTTATGGGTTATCTGGAAAATAATCTTTTATATGTTATATATCTTATGACCACTTCTATTCTTTTAACATTGTATCTTTTTTATTATGTAGAAATTTTAAGTTTATGTTGTTATTCTTTCGGGTTCCTAGGTTTTATAGCTTAATTAAGAAGGCCTTCCCGACCCCAAGGTTCCTAAAGTATTTAACTACATCGTTGTAAATTTTTTTATGTTTAATTCTTCAAACTGTCTTGAATACGTGGCATGAAGTAGGGATCTATTAATACCTTAGTTTTGGGTTTTTTTTTTTTGCTTTTTGTTTTTCTTAAATGGAAAGACAATAGTCCCAGCATAATTGGTTGAATGAATTTATTTTTGTCATACTTTAAATTTGGAGGAGTTTTTAAAATACAGAATAATCTCTTAGCTTAAAAAATTGCTTATCACTTCACATTTGGTTCTCTAAAAGCCTTTAAAAAGTAGGGTTTGGAATTTCCTAAGGCACAGACATGACAAGATCATTCCCCTAATCAAAAACCTTGACTGGATCTCCCCTTCCTCAAGACCAAAATATAATCTCTGTTGACTACCCCTCTGTCTACTCAGCACCCCCTACAGGCCTTTCCAATCTTATTTCCCCTTTCCTTTGCCTAGAAGGGAGGTCACATCATTTGATTTGGCTACAAAAGCAAAAAACGTGTATAGATATCTATGTCAGCACTTTCTTTATGACCTTGTCTATTTATGATGCTTCTCTCACCTACTGGTATTTCTCAACGTCAGTATTTTGGATAGAACAAGTCTTTATTGCAGTGTATATTTAAAAGCTCTGGCCAACATACCACTAAATGCAGCAGTTTTCTCTGACATCCCCTTTTCCTACCATCCTCGGTATGGTGACAACCAAAAAAAAATTCCCGCATTTCTCCAAACACATCAGCTCTGCGCCTTAGTTGGACGGAAGGGAGAGAGAGAGGGAAAAACTGGTATTGAATCAGAAGTGACATAATATCACTGCCACGAGGCACCTTCCTAGCTCTCCTAATCTCTAGATGTTCAAATCAAAGCTGTCTTTCAAAGGCTATCTTTTTCACAAAACTTTCCTGAATTCCCTCCGCTGTAGATCTATTCTGATTCCCGACTTCCATGGCATTATCTCTGTACCTCCATCCATCCATCCATCCGCCCATCTGTTTGTCGGTTTTTCCAGGCACACTGACCACTTCTTAGGTTATGGCTCTTTGCGCAGTGTCTTATCTTGTCTAATACACTATCATCTCAGGTATAATCCCATGTCTGAGCCACCTTTGCATCTCCCAGAGTGCTTCATAAAGAGCTGGTGCTACTGCTGAATGTTAGTGGAAGGAAAGTTACTGAACGCTGACACCAGTTTTAACGTACATTCCAAATCTTTATTCAAAGGCAGTGAGAATAATTTTTAAAACAATGATATTCTGATTTTTGCAATATCTACATTATTGTTTTTGAGAATTTCCCATAACCCCAACACTTTTTCAGGAGGAAATAAAGATGTTACAATTTCCTTCCCCAGCCAGTCTAAATCTTGCCCCTAGAGGCAATGACTGCCAATAGTTTGCTGTCTTTCCTTCCAGATCTTTTAAAACATATTTATGGAAATTCTCATACAGCTCTGCCTACCTGTACATTTATTATGTTTAAATTAGTGCATATATTAAGAGCTAGTATATGAAATATGAATTTGAGAATAAATGACGAATTTACAAAGTAAATAAATTAGGATGTTGAAGTGGATATAGTTTTTTATAACTACAAAACGGATTTTGAATGCATTGTACTCTTTTTACTCCCCAGCCCTGTGATGTGGGCTCAGAGAGGTTGACAGGCAGACCGCTGGTCACACAGCCAGTACATGGTGGAGCTAGGACTTGAACCAGATCTTCTGCCTCCTCATTCATTCTGTTTCTACTATGCAAAACAATCCCTGAGGGTTATTTGGGAATGATTATTTACATAATGAAGTTATTCTTTGTTTGATTTTAGAGTATCAATGTAGAATTCACTTGAAAGCTTATTTTATTAAAACAAACAAAGCCAGTATTTATCAGGTGCTTACCATGTGCCAGAAACTATTCTATGCACTTCACTTGCATTGTCTCATTTAATCCACCAATAAGCCTATCATGTAAGCAGTATTATCAACCCTATTTCCAATGAGGAAACTGAGGTTCAGAAAGGTAAATAACTGATTTGGGGATGCTGATGGATGCTGTGCTGGGTTTTGAACGTTGGTCTCTAAACTCTGTACTCTTAGCCACTATGCAGCAGCCTGTATACATTTTACTTATGTATAATTTCAAATAAGTAACGATTATGTAAAATAAAACAAGAAGCAAGCTTGATGTGAGCTGTATTTTAAAAGTATTTGCATTACAAAAGAAGAAAGATAATTCCAGCGCACAGAGTAAGATATTTAGATAAGTGGCTAAGAGAAGGGAGAAAAACAGCAAGACAGAGAGAAGTAGGAACATACACAGATAAAAATTGATTGCTGGGTTGATTGAGAGAAAGAGAGAAAGTAGGTGAAAGAGATTGGAAGCAGTCAATGGGAGGAGAGAGGAAAGGACCAGAGCTGCAGCCCTCTCCACTTCTGCTGAGAGTCCAGTCCGTCTGGGATTCTTCAACCCAGTCAGGGGCTCACTTTTCTTGTACTCCTGGAGCCACTGCTGCCTGTACTCCTGGGTTAAGAACTTGGACTTGTGAGCATCTAATCTCCCCGAGAGCAGCCCTGGGTGAGCTGGAAGTGGGGAGGAAGGAGTATGTCTCAACATCAGCACAGCCTGGGGAGAGGCTGGGAGGAGAGCAGCTGGGAACACAAGAGCCAGGAAGATGGGACTAGAGAGAAGCCCTCAACCAGATGGGCCCATTGTCCTTTCTGTCTGTGCTGAGATGGGCGTGGCCGTGTGGGGTCTTAGTTGGTGATAGATGTTAGGGCATCCCCACTAGCAAAGAGGCAGGGATGCTGCCACCTCACTCTTCCTCAGGAAGTCTTGCATGGTTCGATTGTGTGCCAGCTAGCATGACTACCAATCTGTGAGCATGGGGGTGGGGGCAGAGAACTGATGGAAACTAAGGTGAAGGTGGGAGGAAGCATGGCAGAGATGCCAAGAGAGTGGAAGTAAAATCGTAGCATGGGTGGAGGAAAACCCCTTTTGTCCTTGGGTGGTGGCAGCACGATAAAGGGGATCTGAGTCACCAGGGAACGCATGGAATAACTGGGATGGGTTTATGCATCAACCTCCCTCACTTCCTTTCTAGTCACTTGGTTGTTTTCGAATTCTCCACCCTTTGCCGGCTCCCTGCCTCAATCAAGAACCATAATATCCGGTTCTTGTCTGTTGTGCATATACGTGTTTGTGTGTATATGTGATTTGCTGGCTCTAGGTAAGAATAAAATTAGCTAAAACCATAGGAAGTTGTGACTATTTTTAACCTATAAAATGTTTTTTTTATATGGTTCAACATGATAGGGTAAATTAAAAACCCAGGTAGAAAACCCTTCATGAATGCGTTGAACCATTGTTCCCAGCTCTGTAATTGGGCTGTTTGTATCATATTTCAGTCAGAGGTTCTGTTCTGAGACTACTGCATTGCTGTACCCAGGATGATAGAATGCAAGTTCATGTAGCAGTTGGCTAAGAGCCAGAGGAAATTGAGGCAAGGGCATGCCCTGGGGTTGAGTGATAACCTTGCTTCCAATTCTCTTAGCTGTCCACAAAACCTGTCTTGCTGCACTTCCAGCATTTCTTCTATACCTACCCCTCACCCCACGGGTCAGTTAGGCTAGCTTTCAGGGGGCAAGAATGACACAGGTTCCAGTTGAGCTCAGGAAACAATTTCAGCGATGGTAACACCTTTCAGGATGCCACAGTGAGCCTGACATCTTCCCTAGCTTCTCTCCTGCTGCGTCTCCTGGACCTGCCTAATTTTCTGTCACTCCAAAGGCCAATTCTCACAGGGTCTTGAATTCTCACTCCCAAGGTGAGGGCATTTACTGGGTGACATTAGTCACTGTCCAATAGGGAACTCCTCCAGAGAGCTACCATAGGTCCAGCATACCAAGGACCAGCGGTGTAATTTATGGAGCCTGGTACAAAATGAAAATGTGGACCCTTTGACAAAAATTACTGATAGAGTTTCGAGACAGCCACAGCAGGCCCTTCTGAGTGTGGGGCTTTGTGTGACTGCCCAGGTTGGATGCCCATGGAGCCAGTTGGCTGAGGTTCAAAGGCCAAGGTCATCACCTGGAGCCAGGAAGGCCAAGATGTGAAGCCTTCTCAAGAGACCACCATTTGCATTTCCATGTCAGCCTGTAACCGCCCCCTACACACATACTACTTTCCACAGGAGTTCACTGATGGCGTGTGTCGTGGCAAAGAACTGGGGAAAGAGAATTTAACTGTGGGTAAAGCAGGGCCAAATCCAGAAAGGAAGCTTTGGAAAACAGTCATTCCAGGGTGAAGCCTAAATTATCCAAATGATTTAACACAAAGAGCTGGGGAAACGCTTAATGGAAGAGTCCCGAGGCCTGATGAAGAGTATAAGATGGGGGTCACAGGCAGGCAAAGTTCTGCCGTGCCCTAACCTTCTGTGTGCCCTCACTTGGCCTCCTACGAACCACGCGTGAGGAGCCCACTAGGTGAGCTGCCCAGTCCAAGTGTGGCTGGCCAGAATCCCAGGGATTCACATATGCAGAATCACTTCCAAGCAAAACACCACGTTTATTCAGTATCTTCAGTTTCAAGCGGACTAAAAGAGCTGCCTGCGATTCAGACTTTCTCAAAGGAATTGAGCGCCCCCTGCGGGGTACTAAGTAGCATTGCTACTCAGAGGTCCACTCCCAATGCACCAAAATCGGAAAATTACACCTTAGGGATTTAACCTTGTATGAAAACCAGTGACAACAATGTTACTCATGCTGGAAAAGTTAGGAGTTATATATGGATTTGGTAATAGGTTGAATTTTCAAATGTTTCATGACTCCCAGATTTCTAATAAAAATTACTGTTTTAGTTCTTTATCTCAATTAGAGAAACAATGTAAATATTTTGAAGTTCAGAATGTTGCGCTGGATTTTCTTCCAAGAATGGAATGTTCACAGAAGATTTTACAGGGGAGGTCACGTGGTCCAGGGAAAGGACATGAGTTTTGGGATCAGACAACCTGCACTGAAATCCATTTACTGTTTGAGTGACTTGGAATAGGTCCTTTAACTTGGAACATGTCATTTAAAGTCATCACGTCCTGATTAATGAAGACAATATCCACTTTCAAAGTGGATGCAAGAGCTACAGACCATGTGTCGACAGCACACAGAAGCACTCAGTGAACCATGGCTGCCACTGTTATTGTTACTGTATCAGTAAGTTGGGCTTCAAAGGATGGGCAGCTCCTGGATCCAGATTCTATTTCTAGACAGAGGCTGAATCCGGACTCGTGTGTCTGGTTCAGAGAATTCACCTCTGGGTCACAAGGGCAGTGCTCGTATTGGGCCCTCGAGTCTCTTTAGAACCACACAAATACGATACAGGGTGCTGGTCTTCATGGAATACCTCTCACTGGGCACCTCTGGACAATTCTACCTCTAAGACATAACCAAGTCCCTCTATTTCCACCTCCATCTTTCTAGTCCCAGCCACCATCGTCTCTTACCCAAGCCAGGGCAAAGCTCTTCTGTCTTTCCACTTCTATTCTTGTCTGCTGGAACCCAGAGTGACTTATATTTAAAAATATAAAATATTATCTGATTAGGCCACTCCCTCATCTCCTTCTGCCTGGCTGCCCACCTTGTAACGCCAGTCCCACCTCTAGGCTTTATGTAACTTGCCCTCTCTGCCATCAATCCTCACCCCCCACTCCTTCCTCAGGCTACTCCTACCCATTCTGCAGGTGGTGGCTCACAAACCTGAAGGAGGGTGTAAGAAACATCACATTTTATTTTCTTTAAAGCAAACTGAATCTTTTTGGCCTCACTGTGCTGCAGCAGAAATTAAATCTGTGGTCACTGCAGTGTCCTGTCCTTCTCTTAGAGTCTCACAAGCATTTAGGGTGCTCACAGATGACCTGTCACATGGGCAAGGACCATCGGGGTTCCCGCTGCTATCCTCACTGCTGACTGAGAGGCCCTGGAGAGAGGTGGCTCCAGTGGTTCAGGGTCTTTGTCTCGGCTGGAAGGCGCAGTGTTGAGCTTCAGGTCTCATTAAGTTTACCATCTCACTGGGTACCACCAGCGACTGGGGCACAGCTTTCCACTACGCCTAAGAGGCACCTTCTCTCCCTGCCACCCGCTTCCCAAACAGGGGTAGGCTTGTTTTTGAGCACGTCTGCTATCTGCTGTGAACAGTAAGCACAAAGGACCTGGCCACTTCCTCAGAGAGTGGGAAAAATTCAGAAACCACGTTAGTATTTCAAATTATGTCCTGTAAAAGCTACTTATGACAAGGTCTCCCCATAATTACCCAGTCCAAGTCAGGTCCCCCTGGTCCTAACTTCTACCCTGCACTAGTCATTGTCATGCCCCAGATCCCCGTCACCTGGTCTCTTTGTACATCCATTCCCTGGGGACTGTGTTGGCTGCCAAGAGCTCAGAGCTGCACCGTTCTCTGGAGGGCCACCTACACCGGCAACGCCTGGGAGGTTATGCTCTCCCTGGGGGATGGTGGGAGGGGCAGAGCCAATGAGTGACCATCACATACTGAATACAAAGGCCTGACCACTGGTCTCAGTGGGAACACTCTTGGTACCATCATGTCCCACAGCTCCCGTGGGATCAGGCTGAGGTTGAACTTCAGCTGAAGCCACATCTTTACTGACCTTTTCCCCGTCTTATCCTGCTTGCCCACAGGTTTCCAGAGACCACAGGTTTTAGTAAGTCCTTCGCAGGAGAAACGCTGCCTCAGGCGTTGCTTCTGGGAACTCAATTTGTTACATCCTCTATTTTTCCTTCATGGAACATCACGATTTGAAATCATGTATTTGCACGGCTATTGGTTTAATGCTTATTTATCCCACTAAATGAAGGCAGGGGCCATACTTATTGTGTTCACTGCTGTCTTCCCAGCACCAAGCTAGGTGCCTCCCACAGGGGAGAGCAATGCTTTGACCTGGAAAGCTGTAGGCACCAATGTACCAGAGTCTCTCACTTCTCTTTGCAGACACTTTCCTCCTTGGGTATTTTGATATGTCGTTTGAAAGCCATCGTCCAACAACAGGCTCAAATCTCTCGTGCCCACCAACCTCCAGCCAGTCTTAGAGGAAGAGATTCCAAAGCCCCCGCTGACAGTGTGGCCTAGGTTTGGTCACCTAATTCCCGATACCATGACCTCTGGCTCTGACCATCCCACAAGTCACAAACTTGGCGTGGGGGCAGTTCTCAAATGAGGGTCGTAAGCCAAGCAGATAAACCGACGACAGCTGTCTACCTTACAGGTGTCATACTCTTATTCGGTTGAAATCAAGACAATTTTCCTATTTTACTGGTCTAACATTCCTCGGAAAGGCTGAGCCTACAAGCAAGGCTGGATTCACATGAACATCGAAGTTCCTAGATGTCAGTGTTTGAGATATTACATACCACAAATAAAGTTGTGGTAAAACCCTCATTGAACTAGAATGTAGAAGAACATAATAGATACTTTAATTTTTTGAAAGGCTTTGTTTTCTCTTGGTAGAAAGCTTTCTCGACATCCGAATTCTCTTTTCTACTGGGTTGTCCTTGGTTGAGGACTGGTGCCTCGGGTCTGTATTCTGAGATGAATGACTTCAAGGCAGGACACCTGCACAGGAAGATGAGGCTGGATGCGTCTGGGTTATGGCAGAGTTGCCACAGCCATGTTTCTGATTGAAATTCTAAAATCAACTCACTTCTGTGATCTACTTCCTCCCCCTAAAAGATGGGCACACAGACTCAATTAAAAAAAAAGGAGAAGAAAGATTTCAATTATTCAATGTTTTCAATGAGGGATACAGAAGTATGAGCCAGAGCCTCTTCCCACAGAGTTTACAATTTGGATAGAAAATAACAAGACACCACTCAGTGGAGGCAAATAAATCCAGGAGATAAATATACATGAATGTGTTTTGCAAAATACAAGTGTTCATATACATGTATAACTGAATACTGACTCCCTGGTGTTTCAGTTACAGCTCAAAGGGCTTTGAGAAAATAAATCCCCTTACTGGATAAAACTAGTGGTCCATCTAGCCAAAGATCCTTTCCAGAGGCACCAAAATGGTAGGGAGAGCAGAGGAACATGTCAGATACCCTTTTAATTTGTAAATGTGTCCAAAGTTTGAAAACTCCATGAGGAATCTTAGGAATCCCAGCAGTCAGTGAACGGAATTCTAAATACATTACACCTACAGACTTCATACACGTCCACTCAGACTGCTTCTCCAAGCCGGGGTATATGAGAAATGAGTAATTCTCCTTATGTCGGCTTTCTCTTTCTTAACCTTTTTCTTTCATATCTTCAATCACTTCTGTCACAGGACAAATATAAGTAGTTGGGAAGTGTTAAACTCTGACAGTAAAGCAAAATTAGAGTTAAAGGCAAATGTTTAACTAAACATGTTTAAACACAAGCTAGTGAATGGAAAACTTTAGGTTCAAAGAGCCAAATATTCTGCATTCCTGAGAAATCTCAATCAGTTTCTCATTCTGGTAAGTATTTCCACATTGCACTTTGCTGCCACAAACTAAGTGGATGTACATTTTTGAGTGCTGATCTAGCATTCAAAGATTTAAATTAGGAGACTGAAAGAAAACATTTTGTATCTGAAAGAAAACATTTTGTATCTGAAAGAAAACATTTTGTATCTGAATTAAAAAAAAAAAAATCCATCCACGAAAAAGGATCCAGGTGTCAGTTTCCTATGGGGGGAACGTTCTCATGGAGGTACTGTAAGGCTAAGTCAGTCCACTTCATTTCTTGTTCTTTAACAGATTCTGTGGTGCCACCGTTGTCCTGCTCAGGTTCAGGAAGCTCATTCTGAAAAGGTACAGTGGACATTCAGAACGATGGTATTCTGTACATTAACAAACTCCTTAAAACGCAAGATCATGTCGAGTTAAAACCTATGAGTTCCTACAAATAGGCAGAACAATTGATAGAAATATATCTTAAAGAAAGAGCTAGAATAAAAAGATGTAAGGAAGTACTGGTAGTATTGCTTAGGGAGCTCCAGAAGGAATGATGGCCTATGGCTCTAGCACTTGCGCAGGAGGCCATGTGGCAAAAGACTAAGGGCACAAGTTTCTGAAAGCCCCTGGGATTTAAAACCACAACTACATGGTTTGCTGGGTAACTCGGGCAAGGTATTCAAACCCTTAGAGCCTTTGTTTCCTCTCTGAAAAAAAGAGAAAAAAGTAGGCATCACCTTATAGGACTTTTGTGAGGACTAAATACGGTAATTTAGATCAGTGCTCAAAGAATATTTGCTATTATTAGTGGCTGGGAAAATTGGTAAGAGCCAGTACTAAGTGTTTTTGGGGAGAGGCTGCCTTAATAGAATACCACGTTTGCTGGCATATTCCTTAAACACAAGAAATGTATTCCGACTATTCTGCATCCAACATGCCTATATTATAATGGAGGTAAATGGGGAGAGTGAAAATATAACATGAGACCTCCCCCTAGTGGTGGAGCCGGGCAACATAAAACATGGCAAATGACCAGTCATATCCTGCCAGCATTTTCTTAAAATGGGAAGCCAGGAGCCATACTTAGTGTAGAATCTGGGATAGTTTCTTTATATATATTTTTTCCAAGCTTTATTGAGATTTGATTTACATATAACATTGTGTAAGTTTAAGGTATACAACGTGATGATTTGATACATATATATACTGTGAAATGATCACCACAGTACCGTTGGTCAACATTCATCACCTCACATAGCCACCATTTGTGTGTGTGTGTGTGTGTGTGTGTGTGTGTGTGTGTGTGTGTGTGGTTGAGAACTTTAAAAATAGTTTCCTTATATTTGAAATTTAAATTTATTACTATCAGGACTCTGCTTTGTATCAGGCTTCATTAATACCAATAAATTTCCTTTTAATTATCTGTATTTAAACTTTTTTTTTTTAGCACTAGTGAACTGCTAATATCTAGACTTATGATTTCCTACCGGATTCCAATTTGCAGTACATGAATATAATGTTTTTCTCCTTTAGAATTATTTTCAATATATAAAAAATGATCTACGTATAACATGACAAGTATATTTGAATTACATATATCTTGTACAAATATTAAGACTGCAATTCAAACATACTTGTACTAATTGAAAAGAACTACAGAGTGCCAAAAAAAAGTATACACATTTTAAGAAAGGAGAAAACTATTAGAATTGTAATACTCAATATATACTAATAACAAAAGATGAACACAAGTCACATTTGACTTCTGCAGTTACAAGAGGTGCTCAGAGTGGTTACCATCAGCGTCCAGACACTTCTGATTACGGTGATTACGGTGAACTACTGCTTGAGCAACATGGACCAAAGTATCCACTTGTATAGATTTTTTTGGCACCCCCGGTTTTATTTATTGTAATGCAATAATATGCTGAAACTTAGAGAAATTTGGTTCCAATTTTTATAGCTGACAAAATATAAACAAATCCTTGCTTAATGAATTACTTAAGCAGAGGCAGGCAACTTTGCTTAATTTCATCCCATCTGTGGTATGTGTTCTAAAATAATGTCTTTCATTTGGTCACTATTGTCTCTTGGCAATGAATGATGCCAACATATAAAACTGCAAACAAACAAACAAACAAACAAACAAACAAACAAAAAAACCAAAACAAAACAAAACAAAAAAGGGCCGGCCCGGTGGCTCAGGCGGTTGGAGCTCCATGCTCCTAACTCGGAAGGCTGCCGGTTCGATTCCCACATGGGCCAGTGGACTCTCAAACACAAGGTTGCCAGTTCAATTCCTCCAGTCCCGCAAGGGATGGTGGGCTCCACCCCCTGCAACTAAGATTGCCGCTGAGCTCCCGGATGGCTCAGTTGGTTGGAGTGCGTCCTCTGTGCCCCCTGCAACTAGAAAACGGCAACTGGACCTGGAGCTGAGCTGCGCCCGACACAACTAACACTGAAAGGACAACAACTTGAAGCTGAACAGCACCCTCCACAACTAACATTGAAAGGACAACAACTTGACTTGGAAAAACAGGCCTGGAAGTACACACTGTTCCCCAATAAAGTCCTGTTCCCCTTCCCCAATAAAATCTTTAAAAAAAAAAACCAAAACCAAAAACAAAAAAAAAACTGCATATGTGCCTGGAAGACAAACACAAAGTATCAGACATGCAACCATCTATTATGGTATATTATAAAAATGGCCACAATTCTTGGCGGCCATTCCGATGAAAAGACAGAGGCTATTTCCCTAGTCTTAGGTTGGGACTGGCCAGGTGACTTGCTTTGGCCAACAAAAAGCAGCTGCAGTGCCATGGGCCACTTCTTGGCCTAAGCTCCGTGAACTGTGCGGTTTCCGCTCAGGCTGCTCTTAGAGCCCTGAGATGGCCATGTGAAGTCTGGGCTAGTCTGCTGGATAACGAGAGACTGTGGCCTAGTCACCTTATCACCTCAACTCACAGCCTGCTGAACTGCCAGACCTGAGGAAGTGTCCTGAACTACTGAGCCTCCAGCTAGCTTGCTGCACGAATAAGTCCAGCAGGGATTAGCCAAGCTGAGGCAGACCAGAAGACCCTCTCAGCTGAGCTACAAAGTCATGAGGTAAGTAGCTATTGTTCTAAGCCACTATGTTTTAGGGTGACGAGTTAGGCAGCACCAAAAGCTAACTGATACACCAATGCCTTAGTATCCCAAGACGTGCATGAGCCACGCTACAACCTGGAAGTCAGCATGGAAATTTACCTCTCCCTCATTTCCTGCCACACGGATGATCCCCAAATCCTGCCATAAGCGTGTCCAGAATTTGGCAATTCCCCTCCATTTTCTTGCCATTGTTCAGGCCCTCCTCCCTTGCCTGGGCCACTGCAATAGCTTCCTAATTGGTCCCTCTGCCCTGTCACTTGCCCCTTTCTCCATGGCAGACGTCCTCTGACAGTGCTGCTAAACTGATTTTCCAAAACCTAAATCTGAGTGTGGCAGACTTCTTTTTTGAAGACCACTCACTCCTGGATATCCCCCGGATGAGGTCTAAGCATGGTAACAAATATTCCTCTCAAAATCTGGTCCAAGCCCAACCGTTCTGCCGACCTTATACAACAAACGTATTCTCCAGGCACATTCAATACCTCACTCTCTATTAGCCTTTCAGAACTCTGAGCCTCTGCACATCTGCCCCCGCTGCTGGCGTGCCCTGGTCTGTCTCCACTAAACTTCTGGTCCTCCCCTATAACCAGCTTAAACTTTACATCCTCTTGGAGGCCTTTCCTGACGCCCACCAGGCAATGAGCCACTTCCTATACTACGGTGGCTGTTCATGACCCCACTTAGAAAGAACCCTTATTATTATACAATTTCTTTATATATGTTACCTCTCTAGATCCCCAGAGGCAGAAACTGTATCTTATGTTCACATAGTTTTATGGCACACAGAAGGCTTCAAAGAAATACTGGTGGAATGAAAGAAACAAAAGTTTACAGGACAGGACCTGGAGCCTCCCAGACTCAAGTGTGAAGTCTGACTTATGAGCTACCCGACCCTGAGCAAGTTCCTCTCTTGGATCCTGTTTCCTTCCTGTAAAATGGGGATAACAGCACCACCCTTGCAAGGTTGTTTTAAGGATTAAGGAGAATGTATGTCAAATTTCAACCTCAGTCCAAGGCATAAAACTGGTATTCAATAAGTGGCAGCTATAATTCTCATTACGCTCTCTCTTTTGACTATTTTTCTAAACTTTAACTAAGCTGCCTTATTATTTGATATGTGTATTATTCATTGAACTTATTATCACATCTTATTTGTAAATAAAAATGTGGGTGAGCTGAATTTTCTTTCTCTGTAAACAGCAGCCGTAGTCTACCTGTAAGCTGTATTTTATTAAGAACTCTTTTCAGGGCAGTCAGCGTGTTCTAAAGAGAAACAGTCCCTAGGCCCTGATCTTTGTCCCTTGTTAGGCTTCTATGACATCAATAGGATATTTAACAAGCATTTATACAAGCAAAACTTTTAAGTCATTTATTACGTAAGGTTTAATAAACTCCTGGCAGGACTGTATGCCACAGATCAGGAAAGAGTATTCCAGGAGTCTGTTGGTCTACATGCAAAAGAAGAAAAGCCAAATGTCTTCTGAATATTTTCCAGGGAACTTAGGATAGGTGAGTGTTCCAAAAATGTTGAGTTTTTAAAAATGCCAACAGACTGACAAGCCATAGGTAGAGAAGACATACTGTATAGCTTATATGCCCCTGCTTCCTGTTCCTCCCACCTGATGTGTTAAACTCTTCTTATCTGATTTTTTGGCTTTGGTGTAGTCAACAGAAAATGGCTCAGAAGGCCTGGGTTCCAGACTTGGCATGACTCCTATCGGAGCTGGTCACAACAGCTCTTTGAACTATATTTATCTTCAAATAAAAAGTCTAGATGCTTCTAGAATTAGTGGACTTTACAGCTTTGATTTCTTTGCCCTACTAGTTTATCTGTCCGTTGACATCCTATCTCTACTAGGCCCCACCAGATCGTATCTTTTACCCATTATCCTCAGCACAAATTATAGCCTACCAGTGGTATCGCAACATCCTCGTAAGGCAGCTTATCTTCTCGCCAAGCATCGTCAATCAAATCCAGGATCCTTCCGTCTCTCTGTACCTCACTGTCCATTCTCCTGAAGCTTTAATCTTGTCAAATCTGTAAGCCAAAAAGGTAATTTCTTAAACAAGACTGAGGAGATGATGTAATCAGCCCTAGGATTCCCCAGGCTTTTTAGCTTGGATGTGTCTTTTGGCATAATATCACCCTGGGGAAGATCCATCTTCTCATCTGGGTCAGATGACGACTTATTTATAAGATCACAGTTCCTCCCCTCCTACCCCAGCTGACGATGGACAGACATCAGACATAGCCCAGTGGACAAACCAGTCATAGTATGACAAAAAGAGAATATATTTGAGGGCCTCCTTTACGAGGCCACAACACGTCTAGAATGCAGCTTTTCTCTCCTAACTTGCACATTCACCTTGTCCTGTTCAGGATGCCTTTGATGAATCCTTGACTCATTCATAATCAAGTCTCCTTTCTGGCCCCTCTACCCTTTCCTGCACCATTTTCACAAAAGTCTCCACCCGCCTTAGCTCTAACCTTGGCATTCTTTGGCACGGGAGCTAAATGAAGCACAGGATCATAGTGAGATCCCCACTGAACTGGGTTATACAAAGTGAACAGCCACAGACCTGCAGAAATCCTCAGCTGAACTTGTGAAGGAAATGGCCTTTCTTGAGATGGTGCCCAGGCTGAGCCCTGAAAGGAGCACCTCCAGGTGAACCACAGTGGGAAGACCCCATGCTGCTGGTTTCTTCTTCCCTTTGGGATTCCTTCCTCTGATTCTTAACGCTGTGCCCCCTTTCATGCCTGGCCCAAGTGGTCAAGATGCTTACTTAGCTCTCGGCCGACTCCCCACTTTTTTTCTTGAACACCAATAGCCAGCTTGGAAAATACCTCTAGACTCTGTTTCCAAGTGTGGACTCTGCTTCTTCATCACAGATATCACTCTCCTGTGCTCCCTGCTACAAAGCAGCCATCCTAATGGTCTGGAATTCAGTGGCACCAAAGGCACTTGAGTCACGCCCACTTCTGAGACTGTGAAGACTTATACCAGAAAATAGTCTTTGGGGGTGAAACCCAACTCTTTCGTATAGGCCTGTGCTTTTCCCCAACAAAATGACTTCAAGATAGCTCTACTACTTGGGTAATAATGATAGGCTTTTCCCCCCATGATAAGAATCCAGGCAAAACTGAAACATGCCCAGCTTCTATGCCACCAGTGAACCAGATGACGTCTTAACGTTTCACTACTAATTCTTAGTATTACGAGAATTAATCCAGTACTACTAAGTGGATAACTCACAACAAGCTGAAGAATCCTGTCTTCAGGAAATGTACACACCAGGGGTCCTTTCAGTTCCAGTTATATTTTTGGAGACCCTGTCATACACAAGCCCTCCTTTTTCTCTGCCGCCACTCCTTTGTCCTGGATGCTCTGACCTCTGGGATGCCCTCCTTCCTTTCCTCTGATCAAAACCTGCTGATTTCCCCAGGCCCACACAAGTTCCACCTTTTCTGTAGTTTTCTCAAATCACTCCAGCTTCAGCAGGCATTCTGCCCTCGAATGCTTCCTTCTTGTCCTTATGACCCACTAGTTGGGTCAGCCTTGTGACAGACTGCTCAGCTATGTCTCCAATTGTTAGGTGTCCATTTTCCATCAATGACTCCTTAATCCATTTTCCCCCAATTTGGCCTCAATCTGTTTTCACCTGTTCCTCTTCCAAACATCTCTAGCCCTATCATACTTGCCACCCTTTGCACTTAAAAAAAAGCCTCTTTCCCCCGTGTACTTTTCCTTCCAAACTCAACGTGGGCGTCACATCATCAGGGTCAACTCCCCATTTCCCGAGTGGTGTCTTCACTCGTAAGGGGCTGGAAGAGTGGAAAGCATCAAGAGAGGCAAAGTCCAGGACACGGCCACTGTCACAAGCATTTGCTACACTCGACAGCATTCACCACTATCAGTTTCGTGAACAAACTTTTCTTACACGTGTGATGGCCCCAATGCCTGGAATGCTCTTTCCCCTTTATGTCCCAGATAATCCCTGTCGGTCTGAAAAACTTGGTTCCCGGGTCACCTCCTCCTATAGGAGGCTATTCAGGTCCCCTAGTTCCCTGGGAATAGCGAATGATCCCGACTGGGAGCTTGTCACACTGGCTGTTTCTTGCTTTCCAGACAGGCGGCGCGTGCGTTCCTTGGGGCAGGGGCACGTTTTATTCCTCTGTGCTTCAGAATTTTGTAAATACACAACTACATGATCAACGCAGACGGCTTCCCCCCCCCTTTGGCTAAAAATGACCCTCGCAGGCCACCACCATCCGTACAGGAGTGTGAGCCCGCCTCACAGCCCCGACTTCCGGCTCGAGGCTGGATATACCAAGTGTGGAAGCGGGGGAGGTCTAGGTCCAGGCCCGCCACCCAAGTTTCTTTCCACTCGATCCAGTGAGCGGTAAGGGCAGTGATGGGGCTGAAATGAAGACATCGGCCTCGGTCGCAGGCAGTGCGACGCTGAGGAACGAACGCGTTCTCGCCCTGCAGAACCTAGGCTAGGGGCGCGGGAAACCCTTACCAGCACCCGACCCAGCGCAGCACCCGCGGCCACCGGAGCCCACCCTCGGCACCACGTGACCCGCACTTCTTTTTGCTCCGATCCCCGGATGTGGGTGAGCCCATTTGCTTGGGCGGAGGGGAGGTGAGGCAGGACGTTTGTTGCCATTAAAAGGGAGGGAGCAGGGGGCGGAACGAACGTGTCGACGACAGATGCTGGACGTCAGGTTGACGGTGACGCGCGCGCGCCCCCGCCGGAGGTAACGGCGGGAAAGCTCGGGGGCGCGCGCGCGCGGGAGCGCCCTAACCTCATGTGCGCACGGAGGACGGGCGAGGGGCGGGCCTGTACTATTCCTGGGGCAGGCTTGGCCGCGGCGGCTGTGGTGCTGTCCGCCGCGCGGCCCAAAGGCTCGGGGCTGGCTTCCGCAGCAGCCCGCCAGCCGCCAGGCCCGCCCCCGCCGGCCCAGGCCAGCTCCGGCGCCCCGCCCTTCGGCCTCGTCGCCCACACCCTGCGGGCCCGCGAAGGCGGATATGGCCTTCCCGGGCGTGCCGTCGGGCCAGCCAGGTGGTCAGCCCTTCCCTGCGGCCGGGCCAGCGGGAGGGCGGCGGGTGGCCAGTTTTCTCTTCGGGGGAGGGACCTCCGGCTCAGCCCTCCCGCTCAGCCTGTCGTTTCTGGTTAACTTGCTACCGTAGCTTTGTTGTGACTTAAGCCATCCACGGCGGGTGATGCCCGTTCATTTATGGTGGGAAGTTTAGCAGTTTAAACAGTGAGTTGGCTTAAAAACAACGTTGACACAGGAGAAATGGAAATGTGGCAGAAATCGTGAAGGATTGAAGTTGGGGCACCTCTGCCTTACAGATTGCTCCATAGAAATCAGGGATCGGAAACAAGTGGTAGAGCCATGGTTTAAAAAGTGACAGTTCCTTACGAACACTAACCATGAAGATATTTGAAGACAGTATAGATAGGCTCATAATATGGTTTTTCTTATGTCCCCTTACAACGTCGGAGAGTGAAGATGAGTGTGCTGTCAGTGACTAGTCTTCATTTATAGTTACAGTACGTTTATTTGCACAGAGTAGTCTTTCTTGAGCCTTACATTTGATTCCTTAAACCTTAAGTCTTAAAAAAATTATTCTTTTAATAAAGCAGTATTGTGGGGTAGGTATCCTGTAGTTACACAGTTCTCCACATGCTTGCTTTTTATTTTATAGATAGGAGGAAATCATACAAGGATCAACAACACATTACTTTCAGGTGTTTCCATTTAGAGTCATCATAGTTGTAACTTAATGATAAAATGAAGTGTATTATTTTCTTACTTGGAATGCGGTATCATCTTTAAATTGACTTTTGTCCTGAGCTGCTTGTCCTTTCACGATATCATTATCAATGATCAATATAGTACGACTGAAAGTTAAATGTGTTAAGAGATTTATAAACATTCAGAGAGTTACACTGTCCTTTAAAATGTATGTAGAGTTAGCTTTTAAAAATTATTTGTAATAATTATGTATGTTAATTGTATCGATACACCATTTACCTCCCATTAAAAGGTAGAAGACCTTTGCTTGGTCCTTCCTGTTCTCATTTATGTAGTAGAGGTGGCACATGTTGACTGCATCAGCAGTCCACTATCAGAGCTTCCTATTTTTTAAAAAAATGTCAGCTTGGTTTGAAAGTTGAAGCCAACATTTACATAGGTTTCAGAAACTGAATTTTTGATTTTTATGTTTAGTTAGGGTTGTTTTTTCTCTACGAGGTAAGTTTGTTTTTTTTCACCTCTACAAAACCACAGTACTGCCATCCACCTATGAAAATTAATAAATATTCCATAATGTCAGTATTCAGCCTGGGTTCAGACTTCCCCGCTGTCCCTTAATGTCTTTTTACAATTAGCTTCTTGGATAAAAATCCTGTTCAGATTCATGTATTGCATTTGGTTAATGCACCTTTTAAATCTTTTGAGATATAGTAGTTCCCTTGCCTGCCTTTCCCCCCTCAGCATTCTACATTTAGCTGATTTTATCCCTATGGTATTCTTCCCCATGTGTATCTATTTCCTTTAAACCAGTAGTTAGATCTAGAATTGCACTATCCATTATAGCAGCCACCAGCCAGCTGTGGCTATTGAAATGAATTAAAATGAAAGAAAACAAAAAATTCAGTTCTTTAGTCGCATTGGCCGTGTTTCAAATGCCAAATAGTCACAGGTACCTCGTAGCTACCGTTCGGTGTAGATATAAAACATTTCCATAACTGCAGAAAATTCTGTTGAACAGCACTGATCTAGAAGCTTGATCAGATTCAATGTTGATTTTTTTTTTTTTGGTGGAGGTGGGCAAGAATATTTCCCAGATGGTGCAGTACACTTCCTGTTGCATTGATTATCAGAGAGGCACACAATGTATGAATTGTTCCTCTTTTTGTGATATGAAGATTGAGCAGTGTACTGATCCATCCATCATGAATTTCCCCTTGAGCATTGCACTTAATGGTGAAATCTTTTCATGGATTTAGATTGCCTATATCTATTGTTCCTTTAGGGGTTGCAATATGGTGATTTTCTAATTTCGTCATTCCTTTAGTATTTATTAGCTGGAAATCTTTCAGGAAGAGCTTCCTCCCACCAGCTACTTGACTGTCATCAGCTATTTGAAATACTGGAGGGCAAGAAAAATGCTTAATTCTTTCCCTCTATTTTCAGACTGCGGTAATGAGTTGGTGGCCTAACAACCTCCAAAGGTAACCGTGAGGTTTTTGCCTTTTTTAAAAACCAAAACGGTTTTTGCCTTTTTAAAAAAATCATCATGAACTTATAAGCTTGAAAATATTGAAACTGTTTCCACCTATTGCAGTTTTTTTTTTTTTTTTTTGATTCTCGAATTGTCCTGTCTTTGGCCAGTGGCAGCAGCCCCTTTAAGTTGACTCCTGTCCACTTTGATATGACAAGTAGTCTTTGATAATGTCTTCATTTGCTGATTAAACATGTTCCTGCCTCATTTATACATTTCTGGCCAACAACCCTGGTTCCTTTGAGTTGGAGATGGTATTTAGAGACCACAGCCTGAGAACTGTGCTCTTACTGCTAGGTTGGGCATTAGTTGTAGGATTTACAGTGATCAGAGTTAGGAAATACATTTTCTAAGAGAGAAATGTACAGAATTTACACTATTTCCAATTTAATTTTGATTTTATAGGGTTTTTTTTGCATATATGATTTTATATTTATATCTTTTTCTCTTGCTGAAAACATTGATTCCTAATGTCATTAACATAATTACTTTTTTCTTATCCTATGTTATATATAACTTTGAAATTAACAATATCAGTTTTATTAATAACAATATGATTCCTGAATAGTGTTTAGGATTTCTTTGTTCTTTTTTATCCTTAGTATGTACCCCCTTTAGGATATATACAGTAAAATTATTGCATTTTAAAGGCCTATGAAACAATTTGCTCTATGGTTAGGCTGCCAACTTGATGTCTAGTGTTAGGCACAGCCGGAGGAATGAGTGCAGGAGACCAAGATTGGTCCTATTAGAATTGATTTGGCGTGTTTGAGCTGAGGGAGGTCCGTCTAGAAAAGACCATAACCTCCCCGAGCAAAGAGGGGTATGGAGTTTTATAGGAGGGGGTGAGCGAGGCTGTTCCCCCTTCAATGCTTCAGGGGGTTTTTGTTGACAAAGGGTTTCAGGGCATGACGAAGTCCTCCAGCTCACACCCTGGCCCCAGGTTGCATCGGGACAGCCCAGGCCTGCCCAGGCGCCTAGGAGATAAAGCAAGACAGAATCATGACAAGATGGCTTTTAATATGAGGTTTCTGCTCCTGGCCTAAATATGGCTTAACGTCTAGTTGATACTTGATTTATTTCATTTTATTTTCACTTTATTTATTTACTGCTTTTCTTTTTTTCATTTGGATTTTTTTTTTAAATTTTTTTTGGGATTATTGGGGAACAGTGTATTTCTCCAGGGCCCATCTGCTCCAAGTCGTCCTTTAATCTAGTTGTGGAAGGTGCAGCTCAGCAACAAGTCCAGTCGCCATTTTCAACCTTTGATTTTATATTTGTATCCAACCTTTAGTTACAGGGGGTACAGCCCACCGTCCCATGTGGGAATTGAACCGGCAACCTTGTTGTTGAGAGCTTGTGCTCTAACCAACTGAGCCATCGGCCACCCCTCCAGAAGCTGAGCGGCAGCTCGTTGTCTTCAATCTAGGTGTGGAGGACACAGCTCACTGGCCCATGTGGGAATCGAACCGGCAGCCCTGTTGTTCAGAGCTCGCTCTCTAACCAACTGAGCCATCCGGCTGCCCCTGGATTTGTTTCATTATATGAAAAATATTAGCATAGTTTCTATAAAACAAGTACCTGTAAAACAAAGTACATCCAGACAAGTTGAGTTTTCATCCCTCATTTCTCCACCCTATTCCCTTTCTTATAGGTATCATATTTACTAGTTTTGGGTTTATCCTTCCATGAAAATAAATGTACCATATATATTTATATATGCATGTATATACATATATATGCATGTCACATATACATATATACATATACAGACATATACATATATATATATACACACATACATGTTTTTTCCCTTTCTTAGATAAAATGTAGTATTTGCATATACTGTTTTGTATCTTGCTTTTTTCACCTAATATACAAGATTTGACAATTAAGGATGCGAGCTCGCATAGAAAAAGTGCTACATACCTCATTGCTGAATATCACTATGGTCACCTTTGAAGAACTCCCTTGGGAAGCTATGTACCAATTCCAGCACTTAGTCCACCCTTCAAAGCAATTTTGGAATTCTTTTTCTGGAATGGCCATCAGAGCTATCATCGTATTACCCTTGATGTCCTGAATGTCATCAAAATGTGTTTCTTTCAATATTTCCTTTATCTTAGGGTAAAGAAAGAAGTCATCGGGGGCCAGTTCAGGTAAGTAGGGAGGATGTTCCAATACAGTTAGTTGTTTACTGGCTAAAAACTCCCTCACAGACAGTGCAGGGTGAGCTGGTGCATTGTTGTGATGCAAGAGCCACGTATTGTTGGTGAGAAGTTTAGGGCGTTTTCGTCCTTCTCATGCAGCTTTTTCAACACTTCCAAAGAGTAAACTTGGTTAACTGTCCAGTTGGTACAATTTCGTAATGAATAATCCCTTTGATATCAAAAAACGTTAGCAACATCCTTTTGACTCTTGATTTGGACTGATGGAACTTTTTTGTTCGTGGAGAATTGGCTTGACTTCCATTGTGCACTTTGATGCTTTATTTCATGGTCATATTGGTACACCCATGTTTCTTGACCAGTGATAACATGGCCCAAAACATCATCTTGCCTCTCCAAAAGGTCTTGGCAAACTTTGATTCTCCTTTGCTTTTGTTCATCGGTGAGCTCCTTTGGGACAATTTTTTGCACACACCTTTCTAATGCCAAGATTTTCCTGTTTCTCTATTGATGTTTACTTGGTCTGCTGTGCTTTGCACTCTCAGCCGAAGATTTTGATTCACAATTTGGCAAACTTTTGCAAATGTTTATTAGTTCTGTTCGTTACTGGCTGCCCTGACCTCTCTTCATCAGTGACACGTTCTCTCCCCTCAGAAAAACGTTTAATCCATTTGTACACTGCTGTTTTCTTCATGGCACTAGCCCATAAACTTGGACTAACATGTCCCTGATTTCACTTCCACTCTTGCCAAGTTTAACAAGAAATTTAATATTTGTTCGTTGCTCTAATTCAAGCTCAGACATTGTCATGACGGCACACAAAAACGTGTAACATGTATGCCACTCAGCAAGACATCGCCACATGTCAACACGAACACAGCTGTGAGACACTGATATACCAAGGTTTTGAAACCTTACCGAGCTGTTTGTACAGTGCTGCCAATGTCAGCGCATGGTGGCAAGTTCGCGAACTTAATTGTCATACCTCCTACACCTTGTAGATCCCTCTATAGAAGTATATAGAGAGTGTTATCCCTTTTTACAGCTTCATAGTATTCCATCAGTGGATGACTATTCAACTAGTCCCCTGTTGATAGGCATTTGTGTTTTTTCCTACTATTGCAAATAGTGCTGCAGTGTATATCCTTGTGCATATGTGATTTTGTATTTTTGCCAATGTGTGTTTGGGATAGTTTTCTAGAACTGGCATTTTTGGATCAAAGGGTAATAAATGCATATACAGAAGGTGCCAAAAAAATGTGTACACATTTTAAGAAAGGAAAAAACTGTATTAAAATAGTAACACTCAATATATACCTATAACGAAAGATGAATACAAGTCATGTGTATACATTTTTTTGGTACCCCTGGTATATCAGGGGCTAGGTATTAACCAAAATCCCTTTTATAGTAGTTGTATCATTCTGCATCTCTACCTGTAATGTATGTGAGTGCCCATTTTCCCATGTCTTGTCATCAGAATATATTGTCAAACTTTTATTTTTTTTTTAAGATTTTTTTATTTGGAGAAGGGGAACAGGACTTTTTATTGGGGAACAGTGTGTGCTTCCAGGACTCTTTTCCAAGTCAAGTTGTCCTTTCAGTCTTAGTTGTGGAGAGTGCTGTTCAGCTTCAAGTTGTTGTCCTTTCAGTCTTAGTTGTGAGGGCGCAGCTCAGCTCCACGTCCAGTTGCTGTTGCTAGTTGCAGGGGGCGCAGCCCACCATCCCTTGTGGGAGTCAAACCCGCAACCTTGTGGTTGAGAGGATGCGCTCCAACCAACTGAGCCATCCGGGAGGCAGCTCAGCTCAAGGTGCCGTGTTCAATCTTAGTTGCAGGGGGCAAAGCCCACCATCCCTTGCGGGACTCGAGGAATTGAACTGTCAACCTTGTGGTTGAGGGCCCACTGGCCCATGTGGGAATCGAACTGGCAGCCTTCGGAGTTAGGAGCACGGAGCTCCGACCGCCTGAGCCACCGGGCCGGCCCCCCTTATTCTTTTATTCTTTCCGGATTTTGAGTTATAAACAGTATTTAAAATTTTATTTTTATTTTGGAAAATTTCTTTGATACTTTATGTGCTGATTTTTTTCCCCTTCCTTCAGTTTAACTAGGAACCTTTCTGGGCAATGGTAAATTATATTGATTGTTTATTGGAGCAGCCAGAGTATATCGGACACAGCCACAGACCTTTGTAATCATAGTAACACCAAGGCAGGTAAGGGACAGAGAGCAGTGTTATCCTCCTTTAAACGAGACTTGATGGGTAGGCATATCCCTTTTATTAGTACATTCATTAGTAATTCTGTCCAGAGTTTTTCTTTTCTTCCTTTGTCCCGTTTATGAGTGATTTGACCTTGGGCATATACTCTAGATATTTTTCCTGATCTATAAAGCGAAAAAGTTAAAATTGGAGGTCTTAAGGTTCTTGTAGCTCTTAAATTTCAATATCTTAATAAATTTCAGGGATTTGCCCATTATCAGATATCCTATTTGGATTCTTTTTTCCCTAAGATTTAAAGTGTGCTTTTCCTTCTTCCCAGACTTGGTGAAGACTTTATCCATCCTATTCCAGGTTCCACTTAAAACAGTTTCATTCAAAGGAAAGTTATAATTAATAACTTTTGTTTGTTGATACCTCATTCTAACTGCAGAAATGACTAAGATTGTCCTGTAGCAATTGTAGGCTGCACGTTTCCATTTAACCCCATTAGCATTTTGTGTTAGTGGCCAGGAGGAGCAGATTATCAAATAGTAGTAACTAAAATTTGTATTTAATATTATGAACAAAGACTATCTAACTTCACATAATTATCACATGGACAAGCAAAGAAGAGCAAAGTGACATAGTGCGTAGAGCTGACTGAGGGTCAGGTTGGTGAGGAAAGGAGTTAGTGATGTAACTATGAGAAACTCAGATGAGAAAAGTTCACAGGAAATCTGCGTCCTCGCTGTTTATGGGTACCTGATCCCAAGGAATGGGAACTGATGGTTTTGGCAGCTACTCAAGCACATGGTGAAGGTATTGTTAAAGAAACACGTTACACCGTTAGTAAGATTATTTTACGCAGAGAATGCTGCTGGTATCCTCCCCACATTTCCCTCCTCCCCCCCCCCCCGCCTTTTTAAAACAGATCTCTTTGTCTCAGACCATTATTTTGATTTCTGAAATGGCAATTTTCCCCTGTATGGAATATTTTCACCATTGTGCTACTGCCACCAGGTGGCCTCGATGGTGACGTCATACTTCAGTTTGTATGTTTTTCCTGTGTCCAGACTTTTTGAGTTGATTTGATTTTGTTTATCATGAAGAAAACAGTATGAAACCAAAAGAAGATATGAAGGTATTTTAAGAGCTGGACTACTGTAAAATATATAAAGATTGCACATTGGCCTCTAAGCCTCAGTTTCCTCAAAGTAATAGTATCTAATCTTTTATGAGTGTTGTGAAGAATGAATTAGACAGTATATATAAGGCAGAACAGTTGAGCATTCAATGACTTTTAGCTTCTGTTGTAAATATTGCTAATTATTACATAATGTCATCCAGAAAGTATATCAATGTATTATATATTACTAAATGTGTATTACTGATATATATTACTGAATATATTAATGTTAAGAATAACGTGACCTCAAGAAGTATAATTTTACTAATGATCATTTTGAATGACTGTAGTATCACTGTCCTTAGGAACAGTACTTTCCAACATATTTAATGAATATTGTGTGTAGCGATCAGAAGCATACTGGTTACAGTGGACATTTAATTGGCTATCAGAATCCCATGAAAAATCTGGAAGAAACCTTGAAGATTATAGTTCAGCCCCCTCATTTTACAGATGCAAATACTGAAATGCAAGGACGCAAAGCTAGTTAGCTGCAGAGCAGGACTATGTGGTGGGTCTCCATCCACATGGTACTATGAACTCTGTACGACCCCTCAGTTCCCTAGAATGGGCCAAAGCGTGGCATCTGGGTTGTGTTCCAATAGGCCATATCGTGGTTTGAAAGAAAGTGGAGTAGAACATGAAAACCTTTTTGGGGGGAGGGAGGGGTTATTTTGTCTAATGAAGGGTAAATCAACTGGGAAAAAACCCTCTCTTCCATATTTGTGCATGAATAGTTTGATACCCTGTTAGTAACTTTAGAAATAGATGCAAATAACACACAGTTGGTTGTATTTTCCAGTTTTCTCATTCTCCTCTGTTTCCAGGATAATGCCTCTGTTACTATATTTTTCACTCTGTAAGAACATTTGTGGTTATTTTTTCTTTCCCATATTGGACATTAATTCTTTGAAAATGGCAATGGCTTTCATCACTGTGTATCTAGTGGTTAGTACACACTGAATTCTTTGTTGAATGAAAGAATCCCCTTCTTACAGCAATATAATTTTTAGAGGAGGCATTAGGCAAAGAGGCAGAACCTCCACACCACAGTATTTCGGAATTACCTAAAAGACTAATTCAGGACTGAGCCTTTGAAGGTTTAAGGAAAAAAGCAGTTTCTTATGAGTGAGAAGTGGTTTGACACTGATTAATGTTTTGAAGATTTGTGATAAGAGGTGAGAAACCTGCTGTAGGTATTACTACTCATTGGTACTTCTGAATTTAGGGGTGATCTTTTTCTCTCTCCTTCTCACTTTTCTTTGTGGTGTGTCTTTCCCTTTCATGGCAGTCTCTTCTGTCTCCCTTCCCTTCTTTCTCTTCTCTGTAGTTCTCCAGCTATGACCAGTTTGCATAGAGACATAGAGAAAAGGGAGGGGAATTGATTTAAGTTCAGCCAAAAGCATCCAGCACATGCTGTGTTGAAGTGCTGCACTAAGCCCTGAAGCTGTAGGGATGAATAAAATTAGTTTTATGCCTTTGAGGGTCGGATAGTAAGGAAAACGGATGTGTAAAAGACACATTCCACTGGAGTGTACCTCCTATGAAAGAGCCTGTTAAGGATTAGGAACCACGAAGTATAGAAGAGGGAGGGACCACATGGCTGCCTTTCAGGGAAGGGAGTGTGTTTAATCTAGGAAGCTTCATGGTCTTGTCAATGGGAGAATAAGTAGGATCTCCAGTGATGGACCAAGGAGTTCAAGGTCAGGGCCTTTAACCTGTTTATAATATCTCTTTTTTAAAAAAAACAACAAAAAAAGCTACACTTTTCCTCCGACACGTGTGACCTCTAATTTCTTCCCCTTATTTTGTAAGGGGGTATGTGTCAGTGTCTCTGTGCTTCTAGCACCCCACATCTATCCCTGGTCCACCCTTAATATTAGGAAGTAGGGACGTAACAATGGAGTGTTTGATTTCAGTCATGCCTGGAAAATGTCAACAGCAGTCAGCAGTTCAGATCATTTTAAGTTATTTTGGTCTGAAATGTATTTATTTGGTCCTAGTATTTCTTGAAGTGATCCTTGACTGCTCCTACAGTCAACCTAAGAAGTGCTGCATTTTCTCATTGTTATTTGCATGCTTTCATTCACATTTTTAAGTTTGTCAGTTGGAATGTTAGAACTTAAAAAAATGAATTTTATCTTGACTGATTTTTTTTCCTTTCCCAGTTGCCAAAAGAAAGGGGATTTGGCGATGGAGGCTTTGTTTGAAGGAATACAAAATCGGGGACATGATGGGTAAGATTGCTTTTGACCTTAAGCTTCTCACTGACTTTATAAAGCATATTAGAGTTATGCCTCTGACCGCTTTGTGCTTTTGGTACAGAAAAAAGTGTTGCACCAAACAAAGCTAAGCTGATTCACGTTGTTTGTAGACAGCATCTCTCTGTGAGGTGTTTGCCTCTTATCAGCAGTGTGAAGCTGGATGCTTGCCTTCATCCCTCTCTAAATGTTCTACTCTTAAAAAGCAAAAGTAAAAGTACAGAAGTTTTGTGACACTAAGAACAAATGCTTTTTTCAAAAAGTACTTAAGCCTAAGTAGTTAGAGCTCTCTGTGGCCATTCCTGGGAACCTCTTGGCATCTAATACATCTGTGTCCCTTTCTGTTCCCAACTCTACAACATCTGGCATCTCTTGAAATTTTGAAGGACATCAGTAAGTTTACAATAATCAGGTAGGTAAATTTCTGTAGCAAATTTCTGATACTAATAATGTGGGAAAAATAGCTGAAATCAATCTGGCTCGAGGATGAATTTGTTGAAACAACTCTTAAAATTGTATTATTATTTTCCCAGTAGCCGACTGGCTTCCAAGGCTTTCTATTTTGGCTGGCTGAGAATGTGACATGAGCTAGCCTGAATTCTTCCTGAAAGCTTCCCTAAAATATCACAAAAGCGCTAGTTGATTGTGGATGTCTCACTCACAAGCCAGCCTTAACACATCGATGTTGCATTTGACCAATGACTTAGGCTTTAGGTTGGCTGTTAGAGAAAGACAAAATATTACGTGGAATATATAATCACCTTAATATGAACATTAAGAGGAAAAGCTCAGAAATCCTGTTCTTTGCTTCTGATAATTTATTTATTGACATTGGTCCACCTCAGGTAGGTGTATGTCTGCTATATTTTTACATCTAAAAGATGAAAAGCCACTTTGACATACGTTCTGTGTTCTTAAGGGTCTGTTCTTATTTATAGGGGGTTTTTGACATCCTGTGAAGCAGAACTACAGGAGCTCATGAAACAGATTGATATAATGGTGGCTCATAAAAAATCTGAATGGGAAGGGCAGACACATGCTCTACAAACTTGCTTGGACATCCGTGAACGGGAACTTAAGACCCTCAGGAGTCAGTTGGATATGAAACACAAAGAGGTAAAACAGTTGATTCAGTCCTCTTTTTGATATTTTGACCTTTTTTTATTAAATATGTTTCTTAAATATTTGTTGAGGGAAGTATTTTTGTGTCAAGGTTAATTTCTTTTTTATAAAAAGATTTTTATTAAAATATAGCTAACATACAATATTATATTAGTTTTAGGTGTACACCATAGTTTTTCAACATTTATATACCTAAAGAAGTGATCACATAGTTAAGTCCAGCAACCATCTGACACCGTACCATGTTATCACAGAATTATTAACTATATTTCCTATGCTGTACATTACATCCCCTGACTTATTTGTTTTAAACCTGGAAATTTGAACCTCTAATTCCTCTTCACCTTTCCCCCCACTTTTTTAATTTTTCAATTATAATTGGCATTTAGTATTATTTTATATTAATTTCAGGTATACAGTATAGTGGTTAGACATTTATATAATTTAAGAAGTGATCCCCTAACTAGTCTAGTACTCTCCTGGCACTATACATAGTTATTACCATATTGACTGTATTCCCTATGCTTTAGTTTACATCCCCATGACTATTTTATAACTACCAATTTGTACTTCTTAATGCCTTCACTCTTTTCACCCTGTCCCAATCCTGCTCCCATCTGTCACCCCGATAAACATAGTACCTATCTGACACCATACATAGTTATTACAATATTGTTGACTATATTCCTTATGCTATACCCTACATCCCCATTACTACTTAGTAACAACCAATTTGTACTTAATCCCTTCGCCTTTTTCACCCATCTCCAACCCCCTCCTGTCTGGTATTTATCAAAATGTTCTATCTATGAGTTTGTTTCTGTTTTGTTTATTTTGTTCTTTAGATTCCACATATAAGCGAAATCACATTGCTTCTGTCTTTCACTCCACTCAGCACAGTACCCTCCAGGTCCATCCATGATGTCACAGATGGAAAGAACCCATTCGTTTCCCCTGTATATTATTCCCGAGCAATATTCCATTGTATATATGTACCATCTTCTCTATTCATCAATGGACACCCAGGCTGTCTCCACATCTTGGCCGTTGTAAGCAATGCTACAATGCACATATGGCTGCACACATGTCCTTAAAGTAGCATTTTGGCTTTCTTTGGGTAAATACCCAGAAGTGGGATTACTGGATCCTTCTTTGTCTCTTGTGAGCCTTTGTTTTAAAGTCTATTTTGTCTGGTATAAGTATTGCTACTCCAGATTTTCGTTTGTTTGTTTCCATTTTCATGAAATATCTTTTTCTCCCATCCTTTTGTTTTCAGTGTGTGTGTCTTTTGATCTGAAGTGAGTCTCTTCAGCATATATAAGGGTCTTGTTTTCTTATCCATTCAGCTGCCCTATGTCTTTTGGAGCATTTAATCCATTTACATTGAAAGTAATTATTGGTCATATTTTTTATCTTTTTCTCCCACCTTAAAGAGGTTCCCTTAAGATTCCTTGTAATACTGGTTTGGTGGTGATGAACTCCTTTAGCGTTTTCTTGTCTGGGAAGCTCTTCATCTGTCCTGCAATTCTAAATGATAGCTTTGCTGGGTAGAGTAATCTTGTTTGTTCAAGTTAATTTCTTTCTTTTCTTTTCTTTCTTTTTTTATTGGGGAAGGGGAACAGGACTTTATTGGGGAACAGTGTGTACTTCCAGGACTTTTTTTTTCCAGGTCAAGTTGTCCTTTCAATCTTAGTTGTGGAGGGTGCCCTTCAGCTTCGAGTTGTTGTCGTTTGTCTTAGTTATGGAGGGCACAGCTCAGCTCCAGGTCCAGTTGCCGTTGCAAGGGTCGCAGCCCACCATCCCTTATGGGAATCAAGGAATTGAACTGGCTACCTTGTGGTTCAGAGGGCGTGCTCCAACCAACTGAGCCATCCGGGAGCAGCTCAGCTCAAGGTGCCGTGTTCAATCTTAGTTGCAGGGGGCGGAGCCCATCATTTCTTGTGGCAGTCGAACCGGCAGTCTTGTGGTTGAGAGCCCACTGGCCCATGTGGGAATCGAACCAGCAGCCTTTGGAGTTAGAAGCATGGAGCTCCAACCGCCTGAGCCACTGGGCCGGCCCTGTTGTATTTCTTTCTGATGGTTTCTTTTAGAAGAAAAATTCATTGTTAAAATATCTAAGAATATTAATATTTATTTCAGGAATCATGTTACTTTGGTCACATATAATAGATAACTTTTTGATGAAAATGTAAAGATTGTCACATGATCTTTGTAAAATCTCCATCTTCTTACATGTCCATTTTAACATTCACTGAATTTAGTGAACGTTGTTTTTTTGGCCTCATTGTATGCCTAGTATAAAAAGTTGTGCCCAAAATTCAATAATTTGCCAATTTTGGTTAGATGTAAAACAAAATTCAGAAAACCCTTAAAAAAAATTTATATTTACCCTTGTTCAGGATTTGGGAAGAGAAAAAAAAAAAGGAAAATAAAATGACTTGCAATTTCACCACCCACACTTACTGGTGATTTGGGGGAAAAGTTTAATAATACTCTGATTGATTTCTCATAATGTAGCTGGTACAGTAAAAAGTACATTGAATACTGGAAGGGAAGCGGAAGGCATTTATAAGCGCAAGAATTGCCTCTAGATTTCTGGCATGAATGTCAATCTCAGAAGGATTGGAAAAGTTGTAGGGAAAACACTGGTCCCAAGACCCACTCTGACTTTCCTCCCAGTCGGATCACCACTCCAGGTGCTGTGACTGAGCTTATTCAGGTACACTTCTGTGCGTGGTACACACTGAGATTGTGATCCTGTTGATGACATTTATTAAGACTATTTTAGAGAGGTTTTCACGTAGTAAGGAGAGAGTTAAGCTTGATACAAGTGTTTTTATGCTTTTTTTCCCTTTTTTTATGTGAAAACCTCTTTATTGGAGCTTGCCATTCTCAAATATGGATAAATTAGTTTCTAGGTTTGCTGTATAGCTTCATTTTAGGAACTCCCTTCAGGATTATTCTGGAGGTTTTCTATGCTTTTCTCCTTGTTTCTTTGTATCCTGTTATCTTCTTTATAAGTTTACTTCTTCATTTTGGTAGAACATACTTTTAAGATCTTATATATCTGAAAATATCTTTATTCTCTTTTCATCTCTGACCCAAAGTTTGATTGGCTGTAGAATTCTGCTTTAGAAGTAAATTTCACTCAGGATTTTTTTAGTTAAATGTGAATCTTTCAGATTTTAACATCTGGTAATGGCAGACTACGTCATTGGGCCAGTCCACTCACTGAAGACAAGTATGTAAGTTTGATTAAAAAAAAAAAATTGTCTTGCAGTAGAATGCTAATAAGACAGTGAATAAATTACCAGGGCAGGAACTGAGCTAGACTAGAGGTCCAGGGAGGTGAGCCAAGGGTTTGGGGTAATTATTAGCTGAAATTAGAGACTGAATGGGGTTTTTGCTAACTTGAAGGGGTTAAGACAGTAAAGGATTTGGTGTTCAAGGTGGCTCTGAACCTCTCCTCACTTTGGGTTGGGACCCTGAAAGGCAGCACCTAGGAGTAAGGATGGGCCAGATGTAGAACAGGCCCTCTTCCAATTGCCATTCAGCTGCAGTTATTTAAATCTCTGAAATCAGTTTAAGATGATCCAGAGTACTACTGTCCCCAGGCATCTCCAAAGTGCTAGGGCTTCAAGGAACCTGGATAAAGCAAACCTACCTTTTCTCCAAAGGAGAAAAAAACACCATTCTGGGTCTTAAATTCTTTCTTCAAAATTTTTTTTCAAATATAATGCTTGATAACTCCTGAGAAAGTGACCTCAGACACACAAGGAGACAAGATAACAACAACAACAACAACAACAAGACAAAACAGCAAAACCATACATGCAGGGGGCCGGCCTCGTGGCTCAGGTGGTTGGAGCTCCATGGTCCTAACTCTGAAGGCTGCTGGTTCGATTCCCACATGGGCCAGTGGGCTCTCAACCACAAGGTTGCCAGTTCAATTCCTCGAGTCCCGCAAGGGATGGTGGGCTCCGCCCTCTGCAACTAAGATTGAAAACGGTACCTTGAGCTGAGCAGCCACTGAGCTCCCAGATGGCTCCGTTGGTTGGAGTGTGTCCTCTCAACCACAAGGTTGATGGTTCGATTCCTGCAAGGGATGGTGGGCTGTGCCCCCTGCAACTAGCAACGGCAACTGGACCTGGAGCTGAGCTGTGCCCTCCACAACAAAGACTGAAAGGACAACTTGAAGCTGAACGGCCCCCTCCACAACTAAGATTGAAGGGACAACAACCTGACTTGGAAAAGAAAAAGTCCTGGAAGTACACACTGTTCCCCAATAAAGTCCTGTTCCCCCTCCCCAATAAAATCTAAAAAAACAAACAAAACACAAACAAACAATCAAAAACATACATGCAATAGAAGATAGAAACAGACCCAAGGCAAATCTAGATATTTGCACTGTTATGCTCAAACTTTACAAAAAGCTGTGTTGATGTGTTCAAAGACATAAAAGATAAGATTGAGCACTTCAAGAAAGAATTACACATTAAAAAATTCCCCAAATGAGTGGAAATTAAAATACTGAAAAATAGAATAATTGAAATCAAGACCTTAAATATTGAGGTGATTAGTAAACTAGAAGATAGTACAAAATAAAATATAGAATGAAGCATAGACAAAATGATAGCAAATATAGACAAGAAGATAGAAAGGAGATACAGTGATAAGGTCTAATAGTAGAAAACTTGAAGGAGAAAAAAGAGTGATAATGGGCAGAATATTTCAAGATAAATTGCCTAAGATTTTGCCAAAAGTGAGGAAGGCCATGTACTTAAGAAGTCCAAGAATCTCAAGCGAGATAAATAAAAAGAAATCTTTACCTGGGTTGAAAACTAAAGACAAAGAGGAAATCTGAAAAGCAACCAAAAAAAAAAAAAAAAAAAAAACCACCAGATTACCAATTAAAAAAAGACATTATCTATAAACAGTTCCTAACAGCTGATTTCTCAGCTAAAACAGTGAAAGTCAGAAGATAGTAGAATATCTACAAACAAAGAAATGATATTTTTTTCCCCTGCCAAACCGGAAATCTATACCCAGTGTAAGGTGAAATAAAAGTATTTTTATATCAACAAAAATTGAGAGAATTTGTCATTAATAGACCCGCACCAAGGAAATACTAAAGACTGTTCTTCAGGTGGAAGGAAAGTGATCCCAGGTAGAAGTTTAAGAGATTAAGGAAAAAATGAAAGGCAACAGTAAATATGTGGGTAAATCTAAATGAATATTGACTGTATATAAAACAATAATAGCCTTTTCAATTTAACATATATATAGGATTATGAATGTATTTAAGTCAGGTTGAGAGTAAATGGAATTGAAGTATTTATGTAGTCCTTGTGTTGCCTGGGAATTGGTAAAACTAACATTAGATTTGTTCAGTTACAAATCCATGTTTTAATCTTGAGAGAACCATTAAAAGTATATATTAATATATTAATCAAGTATTACTAATATGTTAATATATAGAGTAATCAATGTTCATAGAGTTAATATATGAATATATTAATGGATAATAATTAGTATATTAATAGAGTATATATCTTCCAAGCTAATAAAAGGAGAAAAATGAAATGATAAGAAGTTATCAGTTCCAAAGAAGGCAAGAAAGGAGAGAAGAAGGAACACAGAGCTTATTAAGGACAAATGACACTGAATAAGATGATAGGTTTAAAGTCCAAATAGATCCATTCAGTATAAATACACTAAATGGCCCAATTAAAAGATAAAAATTGTCCAACTGGGTAAAAATAATTAAACTCAATTATTTGGTATTTATAAAGATACAGCAAAGTTGAAAGTAAAGGTGAAATAAAAATATATACCATGTAAACACTTACAATAGAAATATTGTATAGGTATATTAATATTAGAAAAAGTATACTCGAAACAGAAGCAATGAACGAACATCACTAAAAGTGAAGAGAAACACTTCATAATGATACAATATGAAATTTCAGGATATTTAACTGTAGTGTACATTCTTTCTGTCCTGTACCACATTTTCTTTGCCTCCTGATTTCATCTTGGCTATAACATACAGCTCCCTGTGCGCTGCCACCGTCTCACTACAGTATGCCTCTCTCTCTAGAGCCTTAGAAGCTGCTTCTTAGAAGGTGAAACCTGGAAGTGTGTGTGGGGAAGTTAACGCTCCTGGCGCAAGCCTCAAGCAGTAGAGGGACTGGAATGGGTGGATAAATTCTCCAGCTTCTCATCCCTTAGATGGACAGGCAGTTCTGAAACACATTCTGTCTGGTTCCTTCGTGAGATCCCAATGGGAGATAGCCCACGCTGCTTAACTACAGAAATCAACTCAATAACACACCTTTTTTATTGGCTTTTCTTCCTTCCCTGGGTCTCCCTCTCCACTTCCTCACTCTGCTTCGTAGGATCACCTCCAATTATCTGCTCGAAGTCCATGTCTCAGGCTACACCTTTGGGGGAACTCAAACTAAGGCAAAAAAAAAACTCTAGATTTGTAAGTATCTAAAAAATAGTCTTAAAAGAAATTTCTCTCTCTTTCTCTCATCCTTATCTGTATGCAAAAAATGGCAGAACTCTAAGGAGAAATAGATGAAGCCACAATTGTAGCTGGGGATTTTAACCCACTTAAACAACTGATGGGACAGAGACAAACATCAGTAGGGTATGATCAACACACTTGACCTAATTTATACATATAGAACATTGCACAAGAGAACTGCAGAGTGTGCATTCTTTTCTAGCACAAACAGAAATCTTTCCAAAATTGACCATTTGCTGGGCCAGAAAGTAAATCTCGACACAATACAAAGGCTTGAAATCACAGAGTATGTTCTCTGAACATAGTGGGAACAAGTTAGAAAAAGATACCTAAAAATTAAAAATCCTTTGATATATTTTGATAAATGGTTTTCTGTTTATTTGCTTTTTAATTTTAATGGGGTGTTTTAAATATAGAAGTTTTACATTTTATATAGACATTATCTATTTTAAAATGAGTCATTAGTTTTACACTCAGAAAGTTCCCTTCTTCCCAGAAATCCAGTAAATATTCACTTAGACCTTTTTTTAAAAGTAGTTTTCTTTTTCCATTTTGTTGACTATATTTAATCATTCTCCAGTTTGAACTTCAGAATCACTTTTTCAAGTTAAAAACAAAGTCCTGTTAGAATATTTAATTGGAATTAATTAACTCCTTGTTCTTATAATAATTTTATTTGTTTTTTAAATTGAGGTATAATTATATTAGTTTCAGGAGTACAATGTAATGATTCAGTATTTATATATATTGCAAAATGATCACCACAGTAAGTCTTAGTAGCAGCCATCATCATACACCGTTACAAACATTTTTTTTTCCTTGTGATGAGAAAAAGATCTGAGTTGTTTTGTTTTAAAATTACCATTCTGTATTGTGATTGAAATTACTACCTCCTGTTCGCTGTTCTCCATCCTCACTTATTAATAGATGGTATACTAACTGGTTATCCAGACACATAGGGAAATACTTATGGAAATTGATGGAGGTGAAACTGGCTGTGGCTGGTTTCAAACCATTGAAAAATGGGTTAGGATAACGCCCTTACTTTGATTGGTAGAACTGATTTCTCTGATGTGGGATAAATGGTAGGGCAGGTACAAGTCTCCTACCATCTTTCTGAAATAACTATTTTGCACTTTGACTTATAGAACTTACTCTTGATGTTTCACAGATTTTTGTTCAATGTTCTTAGTTTCCAAGGTTCTTATACTTGATATCTCAATTTTTCATGAGTTTGTTTTGTTTTTTTGATAAAAGGTTGGGAACAATAATTCAGACAGTGAGAGCAAGTTTTCATTAAACCGAGAAATTCTGGAACAGTTGTTTGTTTCCATTTTTAGCAATGTTATGGATCATTAAATAATTAGATATTTAACTTACTGAGAAGTCGGTATTACCATATACAGTTGAGAAATGGGGTATTAACCATATACAGCTTGTATTTACAGATAAGTACAAAGGTTATTTCCTATTTTTATGTTTCAGGAATATTGTTTCAATGCTAATAATGAAAAATACTACCACCTATCTGCTTCTAGGTTGGAATGTTGCGTCAGCAGGTAGAAGAACATGAAAAAGTCAAGCAAGAGATGGCGTTGGACTATAAGCAGGAGTTAAAGAAACTACATGAAGAAGTGAGATTTTCATCCTGTGTTGTGTAATTCTGTCTCTTTTACCCTTGAGAATTTTGTTAAAGGACTAGTTTCTACTTTGTAAAGTGGAAGTACATATTCCGTGGGAGACACAGGAAATCTATTTCTCTGTTCTTACATCGAGGCAGAGAATCGTGACTAATTATATGTTTGATACTAGCTAGAACTGAGATTCTAAAATGTGTTTCTTGGTTGAGTACCTGAAAGAAACAGCTATTTTTGTATAATACTATGAAATATTGATACCAAAAACTTATATTAAATATTAATTTTTGAATTAAATCAGTTACTAGATTTTAAATAATGGAGGATCCAAAGGTTTCAGAAGCATTTTGGAATAAATAAGAGACATGAGAAAATTCTATTACCTCAATTTTGTTCTTCAGACTGGGGAAAAAAAACTGCTTTTATTTAATTCCAATGTACTGCTCTCCTGCGTACTGAATATCAGTGTTTCACAGGACAGTGGTTCAAGAACCACAGGCCTAGAGCAAATGAAGAGTTTTTGTTTGCTGCTTGTATTGGAAGGGGGAGGTGGTGTGAGTTGGGGGGCTCTTCAGTGCAAGGCTATTGTCATAAAAATGTTGTGTTTAAAAAATACTGTTTCCTTTATTTTTTCTTGGACTCATTGTATTTCTTTTCTAGTGTTCCTGTTTTATATATAGTTTTGAGTTGTTCTGTATTTCAATTTGCAAATCTAACATACTCTTAATCTATTTTCAGTAGTACTGTTTAGAACTGCTCTTGCTTTCATAATACCAATTTATCCTACCACCACTGTTTACAAATTCTTAAATTTTAAGTCAAGAAATAACTGTGTCTACAGTTAGACAGACTGAAGAGAAGCTATGAAAAACTACAGAAAAAGCAAATAAGGGACTTCAGAGGAAACTCCAAAAATCACAGGGAAGATCGGTCTGAAATTGAGAGGTTAACTGGAAAAATAGAGGTATGTTCACAGTAATAATCCCTTCATAGTGATTGTCAGCCTTCGTGTAGCAAAGTGCTGTTTCTAATAGTGCTAGTTCCTGAAATCAATTTTCTCCCATCTCCAGGACTGCCACTGAGCTATTTCAAAGGTCGAGGGAGATCTACTATACATCCTGTCATCATCTGGTTCCTTGTGGTTGATGGGGTGACTAGCTATCAGTAATTCAACAGGGCAGTACCACCCTTCGAGGGCATTTGGAAATGTATGGAGACTGGTTTGGTTGTTAGAATAACTGGGAGTAAAACTGGTGTTTAGAGGACAGGGACCACCAGGGACACCAAACATGCTGGGGACTGTTCCCCACAGAAAGGATGATTGTACCCCAAGTGCCAGTATTGAGAAACGTTGACCACCTGTCACTAGCAGTCCTCCGTGGGCAGTGTCCTTATCTTATTGAACACCTAATGGAATAGAGGCTCAGTCAATGTTGAAAGTACATGGCTCTTCTGTACCGAGTACTCTGCGTATCAGATTGTTTATCGTCAGTTCCCATTTAGATATAGTAAGCATTTACCTCCCTCTTTACTGACTTTGTTTTTGTTAAGACTGAGTAACTGCATGATTGTTGTGTATGCTGGTGATTCCCTAGAGGACTTAAGGGAGCTGGTGAGTTAGCACTGCCAAGAGTAGGTGAAGGAACAGCACTGGGCTGTCACTCTTTCTCCCTCGAATCTGCCACTCCCCCTCTGTCTATGTCATCGGTTCACCAGTGCACCTGCAAATCACCCAGGGTCCTCTGTAGGCTCTCAGAAATTCTGATGCAGTAGTATGACATAGGACCTAGGAAACTGCATTTTATCCAGCTTCTCTAGCTGATTCGAATTCGAGAAACATTGTTCAGCATCTTTTTACGATTACTTACGATGTTCTACTCAGAGTAACCTGTGACCCACCAATGCCAATACGTTATTACTACCTCGGACTGTAATTTCTTGTGTTTAGTATTCTTTTACTCCTTATATCTCAATATTTGTATATATTTGAAGAGCGTTGAATCAGAGGACTACACAGATACTGCTTCCTCTCCAGCCCTCTTCTGTAATAACTGTTTTTCCTCCCAAAACTCTTCATTACCACTTCCTGACCATTCTCTTTTCTTTCTGCCTCAAAAATCCCATCTTTAATTTTCATGCCATTGCTACATCACCAACCAATGTACATACAACCAAAGTCGTCATCTCCTGATCCCTGGATTGCTCCCCTGGCTTAGAGATTTCAGCTCCCCGTTCAGTCACTCTCTCCAATGAGACTCTTATCTTAATTCTTGAGGCTTTGAGTATCCACAGGGGTGATGCTTATTATATTCCAGTCTTTGAGTTCATTGGTGTTCTTTCCTCCATCGATATTTGATCTCCCTGTCTCATCCACCTATTCCCATTGCCATTGTTTAGGTGTCATTACCAACACTCGCACCCCTCCTAGAATCACATTGTAAGCATTGCATTCTCTCACTACCATCCCTGTCTTTTCGGCTTACTTTCTCTAGTCCCTTGACTCTCAATAATCACTTGACCCCATCCGTTGAAGTGATTGAATTCTGCCACCTTTCCACTGCTCCATATCTACCTTGTATCCTCTTTTACCAATCCTTACCCAGCTGAAGTTCTGTGGTTACATTCCTTGCATTCCCCTTCAGCCCCTGTGCCCCTCTCTTGCTTCATCGTATTTACTTGGCAAAACCATAACGCTGCATAAATCTAGCTCACTCTCTACTTCTCGTGTGTGGCAGAACATGGGTGGCGAAAAGCATCATGCTGACTGGCCTCATTTTAAATGTGTGGTCACTCACCTCAACTGGGTACTAAATGGTACCCGGTACCATTTTCATAAATATTGGGCTCATTTTTTTATCATGCAACTCAAAATTACCATTGCTCCATCATTAATTTTGAACTGTTTGGCTTTGGGTTACAATATCTGTTAAATTTGGGACAGATTTCCCTTGTTATTCAAGTCTGTAGTTCTTCTGTTGAGATAGTAAATATTTGTATATCAAGGGTATTGTTTTATCTGGATCTGTTTGTTGGTTCTTGAATTTTAGAGACTGAGAAGTAAGAATTGGGCCAAGGGACTTCTCTGAAAATTTATCTGAATCTGTTCAATTCCTGGGTTTGGATATCAAGAATTTGGGTAGTGAGGGATATCTGTAATCATAGTTTGAGATTTTAGTTATCTTGCCATCAGTTTTCTGAAAAATCACTAAAAAATTGTAACAACCCTAGATGGCAGCAAATCTATGAAAATCATCATGAACCCAGTGTTAGCTTCTGTGTTTCATACTCTTTACTGTAAGGGTGTTAAACTTAGAAAGACAGGTAATCCTGAAGCACAGTATGTAAGGAATTTAGTATTACTCCATAGTTCCATCAGCTAAGTGAGTAATGGGGCTCCTGCTGTGGAGAAAGGTGCGTGTGTACCCAGGGATGTGGGGAAAAATTAAAGTGAAATGAGTCTGGGAAGTAGTGACAGCAAGGGCAAGCATGTAGAAGTTAAGTACCTAATTGCCTCTTCAGGAATTTCGTCAAAAATCACTGGACTGGGAGAAGCAACGCTTGATTTATCAGCAACAAGTATCTTCTCTGGAGGCACAAAGGAAAGCTTTGGCTGAACAATCAGAGATAATTCAGGTAGGTTTAAGACATTTTAAAAGAATGAGAGGCAGAAGGGTTTTCATTAAATTTGAACTAGCTTCATGCTAGTACACGTGTGCTAGCATCATGTCCACTCATGTCCTCATGCCCACTGTTTCTTTGCGTGCTTGCTTTCCTCCCTGGCTTCCTTACCTCCTCACTCATGCTCTCTTCTTGCTCTCTCTCTGTCAGCGTCTTGCATTCTCATACTTGCTCTCCATTCACATTCATGTTCACTCTCCTAATCTTGGTCTCTACTCCTCTCCCTCCAATTCTCTCTTTCTACCCTTGTTGTCTCTGCATCTCCTTCTCCGTTTCTTTGTTTCTGTTATTGGGTCTCTGGCTTACTTGTTCTGGCTATTTCTGGCTGTTGCCTTGGCTCTACTTCTGTCAGCATCTTTCTCTGTGTTTGTGATAGCTGGGGTCCTTTGGCTGAGGCGTCTCAGCCAGGGAGCCTCAGCTAGCCTACCTGGACACAAACGCTGAGAGAGTCGTCTGTGTTGGTGTGCACACTAATTAAAAGCAGTATCTTTGTGTCAACAGAAACATTTTTTAGAACACCAGTAGAAACCCTTTTCCCCCCATCTTGTGCTTCTCCTTCCCTCCCCACAAGCCATTGTTTCTCAGTCTAGTTGTGTAGGACACAGCTCCCTGGCGACTGTTCCTGGCAGAACACGGTAGCCCACAGCAGCACCCAGCAGCCTGCAGCCTCTCACACCGACCTCCGGCTGCTCACGGCAGCCCAGCGCCAGAGAGAGCCCTAATTCACAATTTTAGCTGTAGAGAGCGCAGCTTACTGGCTGGTGTGGGAATCGAACCAGCTACCTCAGCGTTAGAAGCACGGTGCTCCAACCACCTGAGCCACCGGGTTGGCCCCAGAAATCTTTTTTTAAGGAAGAATTAATGGCTTCAGCAAAACCAAAAGATAGGCACCTAATTTAGGAATATTTCTTCTAGGGACACAGTGTTTGCTTTATCAATTAAAAACCAGGAACATAAAGGGAAATGAGCGTAGAGGGAAACGAATATTTGTGACGATGTGTCATGTGCTAGACACTCCCAATGCTTCTTCTACATGCTGTTCTCTAGAACATATAGTTCCATGTTATGTGTTTAATATGATAATCTGTCAAGATCGGTGGTTATCTCAGTTTTATAGAAGGAAGAAATAGACTGGATAAGTTAAGAGAACTGGAAGGAAGCTTTTTTTTTTTTAAACAATCTTCATTATTTTCTGCTTTAAGTCTCAGTAATGTATTGGCTTTTGATCATCCTCCTGAAATATCAGCTGGCTGATAAACTACCAAGAATAGCTGTGCTGTGAATGATTCCACTTAGAATGGCAGGAGGAATCCACAACAACCTCAAGGAAGAAAATTATTTTCAAAGCTGCAGCAAGCTCTGCATCCGGAATGGGCTAATAAAATCCTGGATGTCTAGACCTGAGTTTTTTGACCTAAACTAAAACACTAAACAAACATAAATAACTATAAGATATTGTTATATTCTAATTAATAGCTTTCATATTGGCAAAAAAGAAATTTGAGTTTTAAATTTAGTTCTCAATTGTTCATCCGTGAACTGTACTTATTATTGGTTACAGATCCTTTTTTTAAATTTCTATTGTGATTTTTCTGCATAATTAAAACTTTATTGTTTATAAAAATGAGGTTTTTCTTTACTACTGCTCAGCTAGGGCAAGAAATCTTCAAAAAGCTAACATTTGTTTTCCTTTCTAAGGGTATTTGAATTATTCTTCTGATAGCTTTGTTTAAACTGAAACTATTCTGTTTAGTACTCAAAATATGTTACTTATAATACACTTCTCTATCTTTTAGCAAACTAAACAAAATTAAATCTTTTAGTGATTCAGTATGTAGCAGTGCTCTATGGTCCTCATTTAAAAAAACACAAGCAAAACACTTTTAAATGAACTTCTGTTTACCTGTTACCCAGCATTAATAGTTATCATCATTTTGCCAATCTTTTTGTTTTTTATCGTGGTAAAATCACATTAAAGTTTGCCATCTTAACCGTTTTAAAGAGTATAGTACAATAATGTTAACTATATGCAGATTGTTGTGTAACTGATCTCTAGAAAGTTTTCAGCTTGCTAAACTAAGACTCTATACCCATTGAAAAACAACTCATTTGCCAGTCTTGTTTCATCCTTCCAATCTGCATACGTTTTACTTCCTTTTCTTGCTTTATTGCATAAGCGGGGATATCCAATGTGATGTCGAAAAGGAGTGGTGAGAGGGCAGAACCTTGCCTTGTACCTGATCTTAGTGGGAAGCTTCAAGTTTCTCACCACTAAGTAGGATGTTAGCTGTATGTTTTTTGTAGATAGTCTTTATCAAGTTGAGAAAGTTCCCCTCTATTCCTAGTTTTTATCATGAGAGGTGTTTTTTTTTTTAAAACCACGAATGGGTTATTATATATTTTTAATGAGCTAATGCTTTATGTTTTTGTGGAAGTAAAACTCAATTTCATTTTAGTTTTCCTTATTCACTGATTATTCTTTTATTATTTCGCTGTTACCTGTCGGTCATCTGTGTGTTTCTAGGCTCAGCTTGCCAATCGGAAACAGAAGTTAGAGTCTGTGGAGCTGTCCAGCCAGTCAGAAATTCAGCACCTGAGCAGTAAGCTGGAGCGGGCCAATGACACTATCTGTGCCAATGAACTGGAAATAGAGCGCCTCACCATGAGGGTCAACGACTTGGTGGGAACCAGTATGACCGTTATGCAAGAGCAGCGACAAAAAGAAGAGAAATTGAGGGAATCTGAAAAACTGTTAGAGGTGTGTTTTAAACTTTCTATAATTGGGGAAAGGTATGTATGCATGTTTCAAGAGAGAATAATTAACCTAGAAGTAGGTGCCAAAATCTATGGTTTCTTCACTACTGTATAGCCGATGGATCAGATACTGATAACCATATTGATATTGACTCTGTTATATAGCTTTTATTCTGATTCCCTGGCTTGCTTCTCTTGAAATAGAAAAAGTGGAATAATATCTGACTTTTTTTCTGAGTATTTTGCAGGTTCTGCAGGAAGAAAAGAGACAATTGAAGGCAGCTCTTCAGTCTCAAAATTTCATTCATGAGACAAAAATGCAAAAGGAGAAGCTACAAGGAAAATTACAGGCAACAAACACTCAGCACATAGTAGAGGCCATAAGGTATCTTCAATCTTAAATATTATTCTTATTAATAATAATATTAATAAATTAATAACTATTATTAATCTTAAATATTCTTAATAAAGTTATTTTGACATTAAGCACCAGTTTTAATATTCATAATTTTGCATTTGATCGTATTATGGGTTTTCTTATTTAGTTTTAATTTCTGAGTTAAATTTTGTAGTGTTAAAAAATTTGTGCAGTTAGTTTTTTCTGCCTCCAGTTTGGGTCCCTAACCAAGAGACTGATGTTTTGAAAGAAACTCGTTGGTCAGTCCATACCCTTGGTGAAATTCCGAATATGAAATGATTTATAGTCGACTTCTCCTGGAAGGCCTCCCTTCCTTAGTAGAAATAGGCCATGATTATTATCTGTTTATCATCAATATCATTGCTAAGCTAGCTGTTGAGATGGCCATTAAAAAAAACTCCTAAAACTAATTTTATTTCTATGTACGAATGACTGTTATGAAGTTTGTAGAGGAAAGAAGTAGAAGGAACTATACTCCTTTTTTTTTTTTTTTTTAAATTTAAGTCTGGTACACATTTCTATTCTTGTGAGAACTCTCCTGTAATTTTCCAGTTTCTTTGACTCAAGGAATGAAATGTCAACAAAGTGATTTTTTGTCATTTTGTCTTTTTCCCTTGAAAAACAAGCCAAATTCCAGTTGGGAAAGGAGTAAACTGCTGCTGACTTTTGGGAAGCATCATCTCTTGCCTCTTTACTCTCCCATTTTTCTTTTCATAAAGCAGGAGACAAACTGAAGAGTTCCAAAGACTTTCCCTACCAAAAACAGTTGGGAAATGTGAATGGGTTGCATGTTGCTTTTGTTCGCAAAGAGAAAAAAGTCCTTGTGTCCTTTCCTAGGTCGCGGGAGGAGTCTCAGCCAGACAGGACGTGCACCTCTCAAGAGCAGGGGCATCTAGAGAGTGTGCTCTCCCAGCTGGATTTTACCCACACCAGTGAAGAACTTCTACAGGCAGAGGTGACTCGACTGGAAGGCAGGTAGATAATTATATACACATTTCAAAAATGTTTAAGTCGTTAAAATGACTTTTGATCATCCTGTTGATGAAGTAAACTAACGTAATCATCTTAGAGAAAAAAACAAGTTTTTTTCCCCTCTAACATCCACAAATGGCCTCACTCCTTACTTCATGAGAAAACAGAAGCAGTTAAAATAGAACTTCTAATCTTTTTGCCACCAAGTCTACTAGTCTGCCTGCATCTGTGCCCATATTCTGTTACAATGGATTAATTGATGGAAGACATGTCTGTGTTCCTAAAACTCCATTTGTGTTACTTTTCTGCAGTTTTTTTTTCTTTTACATCATACAGTTCTCCCTCTCTGCTAAATAATTTCTGCTGGTATAAAATATGCTTTAATATTTCCCAACTTGGGAAAAAAAATTAAAACCCTCCTTTAATCCTATATCCCCGTCAAGTTACTTCCATATTTCTCTGCTCTCCTTCAAAACCAAATTCCTCCAGTGTTGTCTGTACTGATTGTCTGTACTTTTTCAACCTTTCACCTGTGTAGAACCCCTTCAATTAGCTTTACTCTCTACCAGCCACCTCACTGGAGCTGCTCATGGTGAGGTCTCACTGGGTACAAGGTATTCCTTCACTTCTGAAGTGCTGTTGCTATTTCCTTGGGTGTTAATTTAATCCTGACTTACGCTATATCATGCCTAGCTCACTTGTATTGGTGTCATACTTGTGAGCTTTTTGTTTGTCATACCTCTAAACTTTTTGATTGGGAAGAGTTTGATATTCTGTTTTAAACATGAATCATGGTCATTTGTACACTAACATTTTCTGTGTCTTAAAAAGTAAAATATATAAAGGATTAGCCTTTACGGAAACACACAACAAAAAAATTGCTGTTTTACCTTTTTATCTTTAAGTAATACATTTTTTTGTTTTTACTTTTATTTCTGTTTTTGGAAAAGTATTTTCTTTACATGTTAAATATACATGTCTATACACACATATCCAGTTTTTGTTGTATTTCTTTTTCATCTTGGAATACTTAAGATATTCCTGGTTATCATATCATATCATATGTGCACACCTTAGATTGAATAAAATAAAGCTTATTAATTTTTTTGACAATAGAACTAATTTTACATTTTTATCATAGATTTTCCATTGGTTGGCTTTTGAGTAATCTTTCACATGTATGTATATTTTACTATGCTCTTATCAGGCCCCTTGTTTCTGACTTGCAGTGTGACCCTGGACACCCTAGTCTCTTTAGACCCCGAGTTTCCCACCTGTAGATAGGACTCGGTTATCCTTGATTTTTGTAACTCAGTGATTGACACATTGTAATCATATACTAAGTACCAAATAAATGAGCATTCTAGGATTTTTAGAAATAGGAAAAATTGGAATAAATGGATACAAACACCAGTGTTCAGTACTAAACCAGTGGCTTTAAAAAATTCTTTTTTTGTATTTAAAAAAATCTTTTTTTGTATCAAAAGACAACTAGAAAAAGGAATTCTTTTAGGCAGTTTATTTGTGTTTTTCAGTTTTAACAAAATATTCCTTAAAACAGGACCTGGAGGAATTGAAATAATTGTTGTTGTGGTGTTGTATTGCAAAGATGGTAGTTTTGAATGATAGCTTATCTGGTAAGTTGGTTATGTTGGTTAAACAATATAGGTAGTTACTAAGTATTTGTATTGAATAGTCTAGAACCCAGGGATCCAGGGGTTGAAGGAATGGTGGACAAAGCTAAAGGGCAATTAAGAAGGAAAAGACATTATTTTAATCATATAATTTGTAGTTCAAGAGACAAAATATACACATTAAAGGCCCTAAGAGCAATTTAAAGTAGAAGATTTAAGGTAGAAAATTCTAGAAAATGTCTATATTCAAGCTATAAAAATTGAAAATAAACTGTATTTCCAACTGGTAGTTACCAAATAGTTACAGGGATGTAAAGTACAGCATAGGGAACATAATCAATAATATTGTAATAACTCTATGGTGCCAGCTGGGTATTAGATTTATTGGGGGGATCACTTTGTAATTTATAGAAATGTCTAACCACTATGCTGTACATATGAAACTAATGTAATATTCAATGTCGACTATAATTGAAAAATAAATTTTTTTAAAAAAATCTGTTTTTAAGGCGATTGGGGGAATGAGGGTTGGGGTAGCTCTCTTAGGTAAATGTTGATCTGATTCTAGAAAGGGTGTTGACCTTTCATTGACAGACAGGAGGGGAAGGTGCTTTGTGGTCAAGGAGAGGGTGGTATATGACAAGACAAGAAATCAGGCATAGCAAATGGAACATGGCAGACAGTAAAGCCTATCGATTTAGAAGCAAAAAGATTTTATTAGCAGAAATGAGCAGTGAGGTAAGAGGGGTATGTGCCCCTGAGGTTCTTACATCTGATAAGGGGTTGATTCTTAAGTAAAGGTGACAAGTTGGAAACTCTTTAAAGAAGATAATTCTGGCAGCTGTGTGTAGGATGGAATTGTAATTAAGTGTAGTGAAGATTTAGATTATGATGGCAGCTCCCGTACAACTAGAGAGGAAAAATTCGCTAAGTTGCTGTAATCTTTAGAATTTTGTAATCAGTTAAATTTTAAGCAGAAGGAAAGACTATAGGTAAACACAGAAAGTGCTTGAATCGGATTTAGCTACCTCTGGTGATAAGGAAATTGGAAATGAGTTTTAATTTGGGGTGGGAGGTGATGTGTAAGATATGTCTTAGACATCAAAAAGGTAAATTTGATAATTCATTTTGTGGGTTTCAGTGTTTTTGTTGTTTTAAATATGTGAAGTTATTTTTGTCATACAGCTTGGAATCTGTGAGTACTACATGTAAACAGCTGAGCCAAGAACTAATGGAAAAATATGAAGAATTGAAGAAGATGGAAGTACATAACAATGAGTACAGGGCAGAGATTAAGAAGGTAAAAATCTGCGTGCTTGGGATTGCAAAGTTTGTATTTATGGACTGAGTTGTGGGTTGGGAAGTTATAGGAGTTAGTTTTAATGAATGAAAAAAGTATCTCAAAGGGCTACTTGATATTCGGGAGTAGATGAGCACCTGGAATATGCTTAGGGAAAGTGTCTTTCTTTGGCATCCTCAGGGATGCCGTGCAAATAGTTGCAAGATAATTAAAGGCTTCCCTCCTTTGAACTTTAAAACTTTATTTTAAGCATGTTTTTATGAAAATATTTCTAAAAGATACACACTTTTCTGCTGGCAAAAAGATATTATATGCACTAGCATTTAATATTTTCTTACCGACTAAAGGTGGTTTTGGGTCTGTATTCTCTTCTATGCTGTGGCGTAGTTAATGTTCTTACTGGCTGTTGAGGTATGCAGAGCTGTTTGTCTCCACATGAATGGGCCCTCGCTGTCCTGGCTGTTGACTCATATTTTTTTGTTACTTCTTTGAGATTACTTCTAGCCTTTTTTTTTCGTCTTGTCTTTCTCTTATTTTCTGTGGACCAGGAAATCATATAAGCAAAATTTTTAGATTTTCAAGAAAAAAAAAATGAATGAATGTCACAGGTGCTGTCCTCTAAATTATATGCATGGACTTTGATACTAGTTCTTAGTATTTGAATAACTCATCTCTCCCTGTTTTGAGATTGTGGGTGTAACTAGCTGATCTTCAGTACAGATATGCAACTTGGTAAATTGCTAATGTTTACACATTTAATCTAGGGAAATATTCATGTTTTGAGGTAAGGTAAAAATTACCTTATTATTTTAACTATTAATGTATTTTTCTATCTACACGCTTTATCTTAATTTTTCATGCTTTCCTTTCTGTTTCTTTGTAGTTGCAAGCACAGATTTTACAGGCTGAACAAAGTTACAGTTCTGCACTAGAAGGAATGAAAATGGAAATCTCCCAGCTAACTCGGGAGTTACATCAGCGAGATATCACTATTGCTTCTGCCAAAAGCTCTTCCTGTGACATGGAAAAGCGACTCAAAGCAGAGATACAAAAGGCAGAAGAAAAAGCAGTAGAACACAAGGTGACAATTGAACAAAACCTCTTTTTATTTGAAGTTTGTTTTGGAAGATTGAATTTATTAAAGATATAATTTCCGTAGTATTCAATTCAGTAAATTTTTATTAGACACCTGCTTTGAGCTGAAGCTATGCTGGGTAACAAGAATTCTAGTGAGGCTTGGTGGGGAGGTGAGAATAGACACAGATAAGTAAAGAAACTGTTTCCGTGGTGTGTGGTGAGAGTGTGACATATTCACTGTGACAAACTGGAGTGTAAGTGGGGCAAGTGGCAAAGGATGAGACTGGAAAGCAGGCACTGCCTCCTAAGGGCCCTGTCAGCATGTTAAGGAGTTTGAGTGTTATTTTGAGTGTTGTTAGCATATGGCTTTAAACAGGAGAGAAGGACTATGGTCGTCATATGGGGAAGAAGGAAGGAGGCAAAGAGACCACTTAGATTCTGTTTTAACAGTAAGATGGCAGCCTGAGCAGTGGGCAAGGGAGGTGGCAGGGAATGGGTGAATTCTGGAGATATTTGGCTGGTAAAACTGACTGGGTTTTTTATTTGATTGGACAGCGAGGGTGAGTTAGACAGAGTTAAGCAAAGATGTCACTGGATTCCAGCTTGGGCAACTGATTGGAAAGTGATGCTTTTTACTGAAATAGAGAAAGCATAGGGGGCACACTTGGGGAAGAGAGTGAATTTGTATGAAAGGTATACAAAATAGGAAAGCTGGCAGAGGGGACATTGGTTTGGCACATTTGGCTTGGGATAAAGGCTGGACTTTCATATGGAATTATCTAATAGTCAAATGTCACAGAAGGCCTGAAGTTCAAGATTAAAATCAGAGAAAGACTTTTAGCTGTGAAAGTCTTTGCATGAGGTTGGCGTTTGAGACTGCCTGAGAAACTTAGAGATTATAATGAGAAAGCATGACGTATTAAGAGCAGAGACTTGAATCAAACTTAGGATACTATTCATTTAGGGTGAAAAAATGTATTGGCGTGGAGCTACAAAAAAAATAAATAAATAAAGTAGTAATAAGGAAGGAAACCAGACAGATTTCACTAAGGAAGCAGGAAGCCAGGGAAGACAGGACTCTTTGCAAGTAGGAATGGTCAAGCAGAAAAGCTAAAGAGAATGAGGACTGAAAATAAAGTATTTTGTTAAAGGAGTATAATCCACATGATGTTGGAGGTAGAAACCAAATTAGAGGAGAGTGGGTAGGGATTTCCCAGTGAACTGATTCATCTTCTTATAATAATATTTTAATTACACGTGCCTTAATTCATCTTGAAACATCTTTTAAAACATCTGTTTAGGAAAAAAAATTATATACACATATATATGTATATGTGTGTGTATATATATATATATATATATATATATATATATATATACACACACACTTGTAAATCAATAAAGAATGTAACTTTGCCTAATAAAAATTACATGTGGAATAATTTTGTAAGATGTACTTGATTTATTTGTTGTTTTCACTTACTTGTTTTTTCTGCTTTTCCCTTCTCAGGAGATTTTGGACCAGCTGGAGTCCCTCAAGTTAGAAAATCGTCATCTTTCTGAAATGGTGATGAAATTGAAATCGGGTTTACACGAGGTACATAAGTAGGAACTTAAGTTTGTCTACTATCCAAGCCTTGAAAGAAATCACTTTGTAAATATTGATATTGTAAAGAGAGAGTTAAGATCAAACATGGAATGATCCTTCTGCAGAAACTTTCTCAAATAAAAATATGTTGAAACAGTGATGGAAGTGAGCAAAATATGACTCTCCACTCCAGCAATGGGAAGATATTTTTAATGTTATGTATGTGAGAAAATACATATACAGTCTATGTTCTCAATAGGGAGAATGTATATAAAGGGCTTAGTGTAGTGCCTGGCATTTACTAAGAACCCAGTAGGTGTTAGATGCTGTGATTATTATTGTAATTATTATGCCTGCAGTGTCTTTCAGTGTAAGGTATATTATCTTTTAAATAATTTAGTTTTAATTATATTTCTATAAGATAAAATTAATTTATCAAATATTCCAGCATCTTTTATGTTCAGAGCATTTTAGTTGATGATGTACTGGACACAAGGATTCTTGCCTTTAAGAAATTGAGAATAATCTAGTAGGGAGGATAAGAAATGTGTATAAGCTCCCGTGAAACCAGAGAACACCATTAGCTAATAGTGAGTTATAAACAATGTCGATGCTCTTTTAACTATTTTGTTATAAATTTTTATAATTTGCAAAATGACCCATCTATTCTGATCCATCTTTTCTTGATGTAGGTCAAATGCCCAAAGATTGCAGAAATTCTTTTTTTTATGTACTTCCAAGAGAATTTGTGCCTCCCAAGATACAGGTTACTCAGTGCCCCATTTGCTCCCAAGTAGTTCTAATTTCACAGTTATGGATGATGAAGGCGGGGGTAGGTGGAAGTGCAAAACACCCAATGAATACTTTATTTCAACTGAAAGAAAATACAGGGGACTATTTTTATAATGTTTTGGGAGGGTAAGATTCTCTTAGCATCATGAAACCATAAAAAATTTTACAACATAAGGAATTATACAACATAAAAATGTAAAATTTCTAAAAGGCAAAAGATCCCTTAAAAAAAGACTGATAGACTGGAGGAAAACAATTTATAAACAGATAAAAGGTTAATATAAAATATTAATATATAAGTATTTCCTACAAAGATAATCTAGTAGAAAATGGTCAGAGGACATAAATGGATAATGCATAGAAGTAGTACTAAAATCCACTAAACACGGAAAGCTGTTCAACCTCTCTAATAATCAAAATCAAATAAATATTCTTTTGCTAGTTGGATTGACAGTGATTTTTAAAAACTAATATAGTGCAGTGTTGGCATTAATATAAAGAAACAGGCTCTCTCGTGTTCTGTTAATGAGGAAGTGAATTGATAGAGCCTTTCTAGGGGGCAATTTGGCAATATCCATCAAACTTGTAAATATATATAGCCTATAAACTCCTGAATCATGTGTATTTCTGATTTTGATAGTCATTGCTCAGTAATTCTCCAAAAGGTCATATCAGTTTGCATTCCCAAAGAACACATCCTATAGGAGCAAATGTGCAGAAATGTCATTTCAGTGTTGTTTGCAATATCTAAAATTTTGAAATAAACTAAATGTTAATCTATAAAGCGATGGTTAACTTGTGGCTTTCTATACTGTAAATATTATGCTGTCATTTAGGGTGGCAGATGAAAATATGCATCTAATCTTGCTCCCTCCCCCAAACCCTCTAAAAGTCTAATGAAAGGATTTTTAATTTTAAAGCATTTACCTACAAGGATGGGAAAAATAGGAGAGGACACAACAATTAAACTTTCGTAAGGGAGAAGATGAATGGATGGATGTGTGGATGGATGGATGGATGGATGCATGGATGGGTAGATGGATGGAAGGAAAGTGACTGTATGCCCGGATAAAGCCAGTACTAATCTACTGTGTTGCCCCGAAAATAAAACTTGGTCTTATATTAATTTTTGCTCCAGAAGACACATTAGGGCTTATGTTCAGGGGATGTCATCCTGAAAAATCATGCTAGGGCTTATTTTTCGGTTAGGTCTTATTTTCGGGGAAACACGGTAGTAGTGGAGAAAGCCAAGAACTAACCTGGTTTACAGCACAGAATCTTCAAAAGACTCAAGATTTGGCGATACCTGATTGAGAGAATCTTCTCTTATGCAGTGATTACCTGTTCATATATAAGAGTTGGGAACTCTCAGGGGTGCTTAAGCCAGACTATGACCAGAGATTCTGTTCAGCTTTAGGCCTCCATTTAATAGTGTAAGTACTGTCCTTTCTTTACACAGCCAGGTGGGTGTTTGCTACAGAGTTTTTGTATTACCTTTCACATTCATTTATCTGTAATTGTTGTTAATAAAATAATAAATTTGAGAAAATTTAAAAAGATGCGCCCTGCAAAGGCAAGCATTATCTTTTTAAAAAGAAGTATGTTTAATGATATCAGACATCAAACTCTGGCTGGTGAAAATCGTGTCAGCAGTTTAAATTTCCTCTGGTTTTAAAGGTACACGCAGTTTGAACATGTTGTACATATTAAGAATAGTTATAAGAAAGTGCTTTTTTGCATTTTACCACCTAGGAAGGTGGACTTGCTTTTACAAATGAATGTTTGGGTTAAACAACTATTTTAATAAATTAATAATGAAAGCAATAGCTCTGATAAAATAAATTATTTACCACATTTAAAAATTGACAATAGTTAACTTTTGTGTTCTGCAAAATTTTTGTGTTTTGAGATTTTAACTGGCATTGATGACTTATGAAAAGATTTTATAACTGATTATTACTACTGGTATACAGAGAGTTAAAAGATTGTATTTTAAAGTTTATGTTTTTGTTAGGCAAATTCCGTTTGTCAAATTGCTCTTGATCAGCTTATTTTCAGAAAATTCTTTACAAAAAACACCAAGCTAAACATCGTATTAAACTCCAAAGATTACTATAATTTTTCAGAATGCTAATGAAAATATTTTGTCATTAGAAAAAAATGATCCAGATTACCTTTTTTCCAGGTACTGTATTACCAGAAAACATCTAGACTTGAAGAACAATAAAATTTATGAATAACAGAACTCAGAAGATCAGAGTAGTAATTCCTGCCTTATACTTGAACGCTGCTTTATCATGGCCACATTTTTTTCACAAGAATAGGTGCCAACATTATGTAAAAGTATTTAAGGCCAGAGAGTAATTATTCAAAAGTTGTCCCTTCCAGCCAGATTTCCTTTTTTTTTAATCTTTAAAGATTTTATTGGGGAAAGGGAACAGGACTTTATTGGGGAACAGTCTACCAGGACTTTTTTCCAAGTCAAGTTGTTGTCCTTTCGATCTTAGTTGTGGAGGATGCCGTTCAGCTTCAAGTTATTGCCCTTTCAGTCTTAGTTATAGAGGGCGCAGCTCAGCTCCAGGTCCAGTTGTCATTGCTAGTTGCAGGGGGCGCAGCCCACCATTCCTTGCGGGAGTCCAACCGTCAACCTTGTGGTTGAGAGGACGCACTCCAACCAATTGAGCCATCTGGGAGCTCAGCGGCAGCTCAGCTCAAAGTGCCATGTTCAATCTTTAGTTGCAGGGGGCGCTGCCCACCATCCCTTGAGGGACTCGAGGAATCCAACTGGCAACCTTGTGGTTGAGAGCCCACTGGCCCATGTGGGAATTGAACCGGCAGCCTTCAGAGTTAGGAGCATGGAGCTCCAACCGCCTGAGCCACCAGGCTGGCCCCCAGATTTCCCTTTTAGAACATTCTGTTCAATTGCTTTCTTTGAGCTAGGTCTCTTGATTTTTCTTCCACAGTGTTCTGGGGCTATTCAACACTGTCTGTTTTGAAGAACCCATGGCTGCTACCTTCTTTTTTTCCCTGTTTCTGATTCTCACTTGTAGCTTTCCTCTGTGCTAGTTCCGAGCCTTCCTCCTGCCCCTTGCATATATATCAGGAAAGCCCATTGTGCTCCAACTTTGCACCCCACTTACTGTAAGAAACAGAGCCCCTTTTCTCTCTCAGTCTTAGAGGGCCAAAAACAAATCTGTACTTTTTCTAAAGTAAAGCCATGATGAACTAGTTACAACTAAAAAAAAAAATTTTCTACCAGCAGTATCATAGCTCACCAGTATTCTTATACAAATTATGTGACGCCAGTATTCTTTTTTATTAGGCAAAAGAGATTTCACTAGCAGACCTCCAGGAGAATTATATTGAGGCATTAAATAAATTAGTGTCTGAAAATCAACAACTACAGAAAGATTTGATGGATACCAAATCTAAACTGGAGATTTCTACTCACATGTGCAAAAAAAATCATGACAGGATCTTTAAACCAACACAGAGCAGAGCACCTGAGTTCAAGAATACAGAGTTCAAGTAAAATTTCTTTGCAGTTTATTTAAAATGTGTATCGTTGTAATGTAATTCTCATTTCTCTAAGAGTAATTTCTTACTTATAGATATTAAATCTTCATCAAAGGACTGTATATTTAATTCTGAAGTACAGTGTGCACAAGTAAAGCTGTATATTTAATTCTGAAGTACAATGTGCACAAGTAAAGCTCCTATCAGGTTAAAAAATGGAGGGGGTTATATAGCACTTTGATTTAAGCTTTTGTTTTAGATACTCTGGATGTAGGTATAAACAGCATCCTTATTTCTCTGAGCCTTTTCATGCTGCCTGCCACCTCCGCTACCCACTTGCCCCATAATAAGCTAGCTTTTTATAAAAAGCTTCCTTTGTATTTTTGGTCAGTTAATTATAGGCTATTACTATAAGCAATCAATATGAAATGAAAAAACCACCTGTTGTTAGCTCTTACTATATGGCTCACATGTTTTCCTACCAAAAGCCTTTCCTGACACTCTCAGCCCCACTCCCACTTCCACCCCCAGAGGAGGTAGGTGCCGTCATGTGCACAGTACTTCCCCTTATCCTAGTACTAACACACTAGGTTATTCTGGTAGCTTGTCTGTCTTCCTTGCTATATTGTAAGCGTGTGAGGGCAGGGGCCTGGATACTTGGAACCTGAAGGAGGGGGCTGCTCATTTTGTAAATTACAGCCTTACTAGTTAGCCTTTTCATTTATTTTTAAGTGAACTTCCTATAATATTTCTGTTTTAAAAGAGAAAAATTGCTACAATTTTTATTTGTTTTGTTTCCTAATCTGCTATCCAGGCCAACCCAAGGCCAGCAGAGACATGATGGAATAAAGACTGAGCACTACAAAACAGGTCTTCCTTCTCCAAGCGGACAAACACCGGATAGGATAGAGCCCATGTCCAGGGGCCTCAGCCCCCTGAGTCCTCGCTTCAGCCCTTGCAGCTCCACACTCTCTTTGACTTCTAACTTTGTGTGTAAAGCTCACTCTTTGCCTTCAGTGCTAGATACAAATGAAGCCATTTGTTCTGACACTATCTCTGAAAGTATAAATGACCAAGAAGAGTTTATGTCTTCGGTATGGAAACTTTCTGATCTTACTAGTTTATTAAGTTATTTAATTTGATTTTATCTTTTATTTTAAGGGTGAGCAGCGTGATATTTTTGTTTTGTTTTGTTTTCTTACTTGTTCTCTGTCTTAAGTACCCTTAATTATTCTTACGGATTTCTGCCTTACAGTTTTGCTCATGAAAACACATTTAGCCATGATTACTTTTCAAAATACGCCTTATGAAATACGTGTATAACTTTAGTTATAGGTGTTCATTTGTTTTCAACCTTAATTGGGAATTCCCTCCCTTTCTTTTTCAGAGAGGGTCAATCTTGTGTTGGAACGTTTGGTTCATGGAGTATCTCTGGATGCCAAGATAGTTCTGAGGCATAGCCAGTGAAGAAGGAAAAAAGGAACTGCTGAAAGGGAAAAGGGTGGGAGGTGGAGGAAGGAATTGTATCTGGCATGTCTGGCATGCACAGTGGTGGCCTGGTTGGCAGAGGCTGCCCTTTGGCACTGTGCTGGCCCCTGGCTCCTTCACTGCTGTGACGACTCCATCTTTTTTTCCTTCTGTACCGAAGCTTTTGCCTCAGGCCATTCGTTCTGGCCTTCACCAGCTTCAAAATAAGACCCCACTTCTCTTATATGTAATTCTGAAATCCAAAAAAGTCTTAAATCTAAATTTCTCCCCAAGTTTGTCAGCAAAACTTACTTGACACTAAAACCTGACCTGACCTGAACCGATGTGAGAATATGTATAGGTTTTATTTATCGCATTTAGCATTTTACTTCAGAAATATCAGAGTCCACGAGGGTAAGAGAGTCGATCCTCAAGCGTCACGGATTCTGTATTTGTGAATTTGCCTACTTGCCAAACTGTAACCCCAGTCAGTACTCGCCACACTGCCACAGTCTGTCATGCGCCAGTGCAGAGCTGCAAAAATTCGGAGTCCCCGGACTTGCACATTCCAGCTGAAGTTGGCCCTGGTGGCTCTGCCCTCTGCTTTCAGCTCTCGTGTGTAGATGCCCCGAGTCTAGAGTCGGTAGGGGCAGCGCAGTGCAGTGCAAGAAGCTCAGATTCCGGGGCCCCTGAACAGGGTTCGAATCTCAACTCTGGCATTCCTTAGTAGGGCAGCCTCAGGCAACTCACTATTTCCCAACCTCGTTTTCTCTTCTGTAAAATAAAGAAAACAGAATAGAATCTACCAGAATGAGTTGTGTTAAGATGATAATCTCTATGAGAGGGGTGTGTGTGTGTGTGTATTTCCCATAGGAGCAATGAATCTGTATTCACCAAGCCAGTGTTTGAGGTGACTTGATAGAAAATAACTACTGCCGATGAGGGCTGACTGTGTGTGGTATATGCCCTATAGAACCTTCCTAAAGTCAGAACTCCAAAATACCACTGGCCCCCAAGGGCTTCAGAGGAGGGACTGCAGACTGAAATTTTGGAGGAGGGAAAAATAATTGATTTTAACTGGTGTCTGATACGTTACAGGCAGATTTTCTGTGCTTAAAGTGAAAGAAACACATTCAGATTTTAAAAGTGCGTTTGTGTTAACAGGCATCATGTCTGTTCTCTTCTGAGGTATAGAAGGATGTACAAGTCAAAAATGAGACATTCTTCTGGCCAGTAATTAATATTTTATATGATACTTTATGTTTATACAACTTGGGTCAGAAAGGAAGAGATTTGTGTTAATTTTTGCAGTACTTTTTTTTTTTTGAGTATGCTTGTCATTAGGATAAAAACAAAAAAGTATCCCCTTAGAGGAAAAAGTGTTTTAAAAAAAATTACCTTTTCCTATTGCTAATTAGAAAATATTATGCATCATATGTCTTAGAAATATTCTATTCAACTTATGTATGTCAACATTTGTTTCTCTTCTAGTGTCCCTTGCCTGTATCTCCTCTTGGTTCAATAGCTACAAGATTTTTGGAAGAGGAGGAACTGAGGTCTCATCATATTCTAGAGCGCCTGGATGCTCATATTGAAGAACTGAAAAGAGAGAGTGAAAAGACAGTGAAGCAATTCACAGCCCTAAAGTAACCTCTTAAAAATATCACAAACTTGGAAATAAAAAGAAACACCGAAGAGTTACTGTCATCTGAAGTAGCAGCTCTTTAAAAACACAAACATATAAAACTCGTCAAGGCGAGGCATGCTGAAGGTATTATGAAGAAATCTGAAAAACGGATACTTCTCTAAGGCGTTTGCACTGCACTGACTTGTTGGAAGGACTTTTTCCAGCAATAACTTGTAAGAATAAACCACTTGGCTAGACTTTTTTTCTCATTGATGTTTATTATCATGAAGTGATACTTTCTCTTGATGACTTAAATGTGAATAGCTATAGACTAAAAGATTTTATGGTACATGTTGAAAATAAAATCACTACAGGAACTTCAAGAGAAGTATGTAATGGAAGTATGGATTCCAAGTCTAACTGATCCGAGTGGATATGTTAGTTTTACTACTTAATAGCCAGTTGGGCTGGTAGTGGGCAAAGTTGGACTGGAAGTATATAAAGGGGCTAAAGAACTTTTACAGGAAAGCCTCTCTTGCTCAAAGCCCAAGTATAAGAGGGAGGTGGAGGGAGGGGACACAGATTAGTTTTCGTGAGTGGGACATCCAACGGAAAAGCTCCACACCTGCATTTCTAAGGAGAGACTTAAGGGGAAGACAAAGATCTCACTGTGGAGGAGGCATTTGAAACTTGGGAGAGTTAATAAGATCTACCATGGAGGGATGGAGAGAGAGAAGAGCAGAATGCGGATGAGGATCCTTATGAGGATCCCAGCAAACAGATCAGCAGAGATCTAGAATGTGCAATTAGAGAAAGAAGGTGAGGCGTGTACTCGTCCCCTCAGGGACATGGCTCCTGCGATCCCCCTCCCCCCAGTGGATCTTTCCCACCAGCATGCCAACATCCTGTGAGTTTTCTTCAAAGCAAAACAAAACCTCGGTTCCATATTCCTCTCTACCTCCTGCTCCATATATTTGCACCCCTTCAACCAGACATTTCTGCAGTGACCGTTTCTACTTCCTCACCTCCCTTCCACTCCTTAACCTTCTTCAGCCCCACTCCATCCCCACCATGAGACTGCTGTCTTGCTCTGGAGGTCACCAGTGACCTGATGAGCCCCTCAGCAGCATTTCACACAGCTGGCCTGTCCCTCTTCTTCTCTGGGCTTCCATGACCCAACATGCCTGGTTTCCTTCCTACCTCACTGGTCACTCCATCTCACACTTTTCTGGCTTTTCCTCTCCTGAGGCCCCCTCTCCCAGGGCTTTGCCATGGATTTTCTCACTCAACATATTCCTCTAGAATATTCCATTTGATTCTCAAGCTTTTAATACCATATGTAGGCCAATGATCGCTACATTCAAAACTGATCTTGATCTCTCCCCAGAGCTGTGTTAGATACCTAACTGCTTATGGAATATCTTCATTCGAAAGGTAAGTATCTGATGTTGAACATTTCCAAGTGAGAACTCCATTTTCCCTCTTGCTAAGATTCCATGTCAGGACAGCATCCTGTTTGCCAATTGCTGGAAGTTACCCTTCATTCCTTCCTCACCCATACCTCCGTATCCAAACCATTGGGAGGTCCTGTCAGTTCTGCCTCCGCAATCTACCTCAGATCCAACCATTTCCCTTTTTCTCCACTGCCATCACCCGAGCCAAACTAACCCAATGCCTCACTTATTCTGGGAGTAGCCTCCTAACTGAGATTACTCCCACTCTTGACCTCAAAAATTCATTTTCCTCAGTGCCTCAGTGCCTTTAGAAATGTAAATGTACGACCTCTCCTCAAAGCCTTCAGCGGCTTCTCACTGCACTCAGAATAATTCCACGTTGCTCACCATCGTCTACAGGGTGCTCGGTAATCTGGGCTGCCCCGTCACCCACTGCATCACTCTTCTGTCACTGCTCCAACCATGCTGGCCATTGTTAGCTGCAGCCAGCTCTCACCTGTTAGGGCCCTTGCTGCTTACATGGAATCCCTTTCTCTCACTTCACCCACGACTGATGTTTTCTCTTCTTTCAGTTTGGCATGCAAATGTCCGCTCTTGAGAAAGACTGCTGCATCCAAAACCGGTTTCTCCCAGTTTTCTAGCTCGTTGCCCTGAGTTACTTCCTTCACAGTACATACCACTGTCTGAAATCATATTGTTACTTGGTTTGTGTTTTTGTTGTTTATCTCTACCTTTAGAATTAAGCTCCTGGAGGGCAAGGACTTTGCTGTTTCATTCACGGCAGGGTCCTTATCACCCAGCACAAGCCCAACACTTTGGAGGTGCTCGGAAAGTTTGAAGCAGTGGGTAAAGGTCTTTTCTCAGATGCAGCACTTTCTCCCTTCGTGCCTTTGCACATGCTGACCTTTGGGTCAGCTTCCTCTTCCCACTCACTTTCATGTGCCTCTATTATCTTGCTCAGCAAAGCTTTCCTACATCCCCTGACCAGACTCAGGGCGAGTTTCTCCTCAATTCTCACAGTACCCTGTGTGTGTCCCTCTCAAAGCACTAACCATACTGTTTTTCCTCTTTAAATTCCATCTCTCCCACTAAACTGAAAACTTAGAAGCAGGGACCAGGTCCTGCCTAGATCCTCGGTCAACATGCTGCCTAACACATAATGGGTACTAAGCAAATACTGGATGGATGAAAATCACTACCGAGCTGGGCTTCATTGTACTTACCTGTAAAATGGGTATAATACCTCATGAGATTCAGGGGATTTACTGAAAATAGATTTCAGACAGGGCTTTGCAGACTTTAAAAATATTGTACCCATGTGGATTGGTATGAGGGGATTTCTGAGTTTCAGACTGTCCCAAGCTTCCTCTTAAAATATGTAGGCTACAACCCCTGCTTCTGAAATTGTCACAGGACGTGTTGACTGGGAGGGACAATGACACATTGTAGTCACTGCAAATACTTGAGGAATCAGGAGGTACTCTGTACTCCCTTAAATATAGTACATGTTGTTTAAAGTTGAAGTAGTTAACTAGTTTACTAACTGTCGAAATTTGTCAGAACATTTGATTGTAATTTAATCTCTCAGCTTCACTTTCAAAAAGATATGCCAAATAGTAAAATGTGTAAAAACTAATTTTGAATTAATTTTTTAGTACACATTTTACAGAACCACTCAGTGATTAGGGTACCCAAATAAGATGGAAAGATGAGGAGGCTGTAGTTTACTTTTGGTGTTTCCAGACAATATTTTGTTGGGTGAGTTATAACGCCTGGATTCCCAGTGAAGTTTTGTCTAGATTTCTCTGCAGATTGAGCTGAAGAGAATAAAGTTTAGTTCCCATTGTGGGTTGACCACCACCTTTCCGTGGAGTCTCATTTGATCTCAGCAAATCTAGGAAGCAGTGGATGTCATTGTTCCCACAGGATAGGGAGGTAACGGAGGGTTTGAGTGGCTTGCCCAGGGTCCCAAAGGCCAGCCTCTTTCTAGCAGAGCCTTAGGGTATTGAGAGCATGAACTGCAGGCAGACGACCCTGTTCCTACTCTTACCTCTGCCATTTATTAGCTGTGTGACCTGGGGCAAGTTAATTAACCTCTCCATGCCTAAGTTTTCTCCTCTGTAAAGTGGAGGAAATTAAAATCATATCTATACACTTGAAACTAGTTAAAAAAAAATTATCAGCCAAAAAAATAATCGTACCTACCTCAATAGGGTTTTTGTGAAGATTAAACTAACATGTGCAAAGCACTTAGATCTGTGCCTGGCTTCATAAGCACTATGCTTGTTGAATAGAAAAAATACAACTCTGTGTTTGTGTTATGTCTGCTTAACCCCAAAACATTCTACTTTTCCTCTCATACACACACACATAACACCTGGTAAACTGGGGGTGATGGCTACCTGTTTGCAAAACACCCTTGAGTCTAGTACCTAAGAGTTACAGGTGAGAAAAATAACTATACCGTAAACTCTGTCTGTCACTGACAGTATGCATTTTCACCTGCAGATTGACAAGGTTAGTAAAAGACATTTGTTGACTTGTTCTAGAAGCGGTTTGAGATGGCAATACAAAAATGCATCAAAAAGGTACAAACGGTAAAATCAGGACTAGGGAAACGAGGGCTGTAAATGTTGATTCACAAACGAACATCTAGTCCAGTCTAGTTGCTAGAGGCTGGCAGAAAAATTACCTGAGCTTCTTAAGGGCAAAAGCAGAGGAAAAACATCATGATTTAAAAGCTTTATGGCGCCCACAAGATAAAAACAGACCGTGGATTCAGGAGAAGCACATCTTTTTCTGTGTGTCTGCGAGTTTGGCTGGGTGTCTGAGCGTTAGGAGAGGTCCTACGATATTTCTGTAACTGACGATAATTAGAATTTGCACAGATTTCTTGCAGTGTGCTTCAGTGCGGGCTGATGGCACAAGCCTGAAGTGCAATTTGGAGGAACCAGCTCTAAGAGAGTCCCAAGCACGATGGTGGAAAGCTCTCTTGGCCTGGCTCTCTTCCCTCTTGATCAAAGGGGGAAATTTAGAAGAACGATGGACTACAGGCCTTTGCAGCAATGTCCGATTAAAGGTATTTCTAGTGCAATTTTGCTAATTTAAATAACACAGTTCACTCTTTTTCTTGTCCGTCGGAGCCTAGAATTTAGGAATTTATATTACCCATTAAGGCCATGTTCAAATGATTTGACAATCCAAGCAGAAGTAAGTTTATACTCTTCTTATGAAAAGAAAGAACCTAACGAAGGCAATGCTTATACAGTGCTAAGTCCAGGAACTCTGATATTAAGTGCAAAATGTATAAATCTGCATATGTACATTTTTCTGAGAGAGTCCACAGTTTTCATCAGACTTTCAAAGATACCTATGAACCAAAAAGAGATTAAGAACCACAACTTTAGGGACTGAAACTCCCAGAATTGTGTTCTGTTTGGCTGGGGGGTGGGGGGCTGGGGGGTACGGGGAGGAGATAGAAATTGGAGGAGCCCAGCCAATTCCTGTTGGGCCTGAGCTTTAAAGGGCAGTTGAATAGTCATTAAAGGGTGAAGGGGTGACGACTAAGGATATAGGGTTTCCTTTTGGGCTTATGAGAATGTTAAAAAAATCGATTGTGGTGATGGTTGCACAACTCTGAATGGAACACAACTAAAAACTATTCAAGTGTACACTTTAAATGGGTGAATTATATGGTATATGAATTATATCTTAAAGCTGTTACCAAAAAAAGACTCTGATGGGTAGCAATGCCTAAAAAATTCAAGTTTATGTTCAGAAAACATCACAGCACACACAACACATGCTATACTAAAATTTCATGTTTTCCACTTCACTTTACACGCAGGAGTAGCAGTGGAAGCTCTCCTTAGAGAGTGACGATCAAGCTCCGTCTGAATAATTGCTGTGGGTGGGGTGGTTCTGTACCCTGGGATAATGTGAGTAGGCCTTGGCCAGGGGCCCCCACATTGCAGGGCTCCAGCTCTGACTTTAGTGGAGTACGGTCCTGGGCTGCCTTGGAGGGGAGCAATTTGCAGGGTTATGAGGGTTCTGGCAACCAAGTCTGTAATAATCAGGCAGGCAGAGCTTGGCTAAGTTTATCGTAGGCAGAGGCTGCAGGAATGCTCAACACTCACCTCAGTGCTTAGAGGGCTGTTTGCAGAAGGTTTCAGAGAGGGTTTATAGAACACTGGTGGGGAAACGTGGGGATGTGGGACTGTGCCCTAAGACGGCTTGGCAAGTCCCGCAATATGTCTACAAGCATGACGGGGCAAACGAGAGAAAGAGAAGCCAGGTACATTTATTACATAAGCCTGTCTTCAGCTACGGAAAACAGATCCGCTAAGACACCATTTGACACTAGCGCGCTCAGTGCTTTTATGGAACAGCTACTCCTTTGGGAGGCATCCAGTGTGGATGAGCTCATCACCAGTTCCCAGAGCTGTCCTGATGCCCATGGCACTGGCTTGGGGAAGCAATGGGGGCCTCTTGGTGGGCCAGCTCTTACACTTGTCTCGCCTCTGATGTGTAGCATAAACTAAAACAATGCACTAGATTCTGGACCTTTCTGCAATATAGGGCATGTGTGTCAGATGTCAGCCTAAAATTAAATGCCATAAACAAGGCAAGAAGTGTTTTCTACTACTTAGTCCCTTCTGCCACTATTGAGCATAGCCTTTGCCCCCATGTCCCCATGTAACCCAGCAGAGCACTGGCTGGGGCAGGTGCCCAGGGGCTTCCCCAGTGATCCCCCTCCTGGCTGACAGGCCCCTCAGCCCAGCAAGGAACCCTAGCAGCAGCCTGTTTATATTAATAAGTACTGGACCATGAGCAAAGGATAGGAAAGGCTCTGGATCGCTGACATGTTCAACCTGTTACTGCCTACATGAGCTACCATTTATAGATAAAGAAGGCCTCACCTCATCTCTTTATTTTGCTCCAAAAAGGTTTAACACTATCACAATTTTGAACAATACCAAGCGATTCTGGTATCTTCCCAGGCTAAGTCATTCCTTACATCCACATTTCTCAAACTGTCTTCCAGAGATCCAAAATTTTTCAGTGTGTTAATAAAGTGTTCCTTCGAAATATGCCAAAGCAGAATGGGAACGCTGCATATCATGGCCCTTAGGGCCAGGTAGAATTGGGAGACGTCCCTGTCTTCCTCCCACTAGCCGGAGCCCTCCATCCCTCTCCCTGATGGTCTCCCCTATTGCTACCCAAGTCACTGGGAGTTGATGGCCCTAGGCACTTGGATATTCTTAACCTTTTGTGTGTCAGGGACTTCTTTGGCAGAGTGGTAGAGCCTATGGACCTCTCAGAATGATGACTAAGTGCAAAACATAAAATAATGTTAAGAAAACCAATTATATAGACATTCAGTTATCAAGCCTAAGAAAAAACAAATTTGTGATAATACTTATTTCATATGCCTCTTTATTGACTCGTTAAATAACATGACCAAGTGGCAGGTCTGTCACCTACTATGCTTTTGAAGCAGTGATGCATGGAAATAATATTTTGAGATGTCTGCTACACTGTAATGAAATATGAAAATATCTATGATTTCCGTTGGAAGAAAGCCCCAAGTACTGCTAGCACTGCTGTGGCTCATGCCCTACATTGCTAATGGAATAAAAGCTCAATTTCAGAGAGAGTTTATTGAGAATAAGGCTGTCAGTTTTTTCTGTCCAAATTCATGTAGTTCTAAATTCTGTCCTTGGACCCCTTGGTAGGTAGTCTGTGGACTCCAGATTAAGAATTTGGAGGCTTTGAGCTTACTTGTGCTTTACCTCGTATCTAGTCAGTCTGGTTTTCTGTGAACATTCACTTGTGCAGAGGGGGCAGCATTTGTGCTTAGTGTCATCTGTGACTCTAAGAATTTAGCTTTTAAATGGATGTGACCACAAACCTACTTACACACTTACTATTCTTGGCGTACCTTTGGGTATCTTGGAGAACTAGTGTTGTGCCTTCGACAGGTCAGAGCATTCCACCTGGGTTATTGGGGACCCTGGGGTCTTGGAAGCCCTCCACATTTGGGGCACCCAGCTCAAGCCTGGGAGGGTCAGAGCTTCTGGCCTGAGGCTCTTCAGAGGGAAGCCAGGTTTAGCTAAGCAGCCCACAGTATGTCTCTACACATTACAAGCCCAGCGAATGGCAAGAGGCATCTTGGGCTTGCTGCATGTGACCAAGGAGAAGCTGGACCACTTGTATATCTCCTGTGATAGAGCTGCAGAGGGTGCCGCTGTCCACGGTGGACAATGGGCAGGGCCCACGTCATCCTGGAGGAGCTGGTGCTCTGGGCACCCAAGGAGAATTTTGCTGCCCAAGCTCTGCCACCAGGCTGTGGAGGCAAGGGACGGTTCGGGGGTGGTTGGTGTAGAAAGACCAGGTAGAGTTCCTATGTGTGCCAACTCCTCTAGACAGCAGTCCAAAGCTCTGTCTTTACAAAACAAGCCAGTAGTCTGAATCTTTCTGGAATCTCAAATCATGTTTTGAACTCTCAGCCTAAAATTAAATACCACAAACAAGGCAAAAGTATTATCCACCAATGGTCAGATAATCCCATGTTTCCTCAAAAATAAGACCTAGTCGAACCATCAGCTCTAATGTGTCTTTTGGAGCAAAAATTAATATAAGACCCTGTATTATATTGTATTGTATTATATTATATAAGACCGGGTCTTATATTAATTTTTGCTCCAAAAGATGCATTAGAGCTGATGGCCTGGCTACATCTTATTTCGGGGAAACACGGTCAGAGCTGTCTGCTGGCGTAACGTGCCACCTCTCACCCCAGGCCAGCTACAGAGTGACGGCTTCACCAAGAAACAGAAGTTCTTCAAATTACTATTTCGCATTATTTAACACTAGATCTGAAAATGTTTGATTGGATTCAAAATCTATTCATAATATTACTAGAAACTTCAACAATAAATTTTTCAAGGAAAGAAGAGTAATTACAATTAGAGTCTTTAAATACAATTTGTATTGTTGTAATTTTCAAATTAATGTTGTAAAGTAAATTATGACTACTTTTCAAAGTTTCTTTTTTTATTTTATTTTATTTATTTTTATTATTTTTTAAATTTATTGGGGTGACAATTGTTAGTAAAATTACATAGATTTCAGGTGTGCAATTCTGTATCACATCATCTATAAATTACATTGTGTGTTCACCACCTAGAGTCAGTTCTCCTTCCATCACCATATATTTGATCCCCCTTACCCACATCTCCCACCCCGCAACCCCCTTACCCTCTGGTAACCACTAAACTACGTTCCCCAGATTAATTTTCAAACCCCGTGGCCATCCTGTGGTCACCGACTGCCCTCCAATCCCCAAAGTTTCTCATCCAAACAAACTGTGAAGAATTTAAAGACATTGTTAATCAAAAACATCTTGATTAGGAGTAGTGTGTAACAATTTCTAGCATAAATCCTGGTATAAAAAGTTAAGGTCATGAAAGAAAGCTCAGGGTTTTCATTAAAGTTTTTTGAAAAGATCATATTGGAAGTTTCATATAAATTCACTGTCTTTCCTAATACTTGCATTTTATTTTTATCATCATAATTAAATATTGCAGAGAAAATGTAATGAATTTTGTTCCATATAGACAACTTTAAATCCTCTTCAGTTTACCCCAGAGGGTTGTGCAAATATTATTGTCTGTGCTTTTCCTGGGAAGTCCTCTCTTAAATATTCAGCCATGAGATGAGAGGATCTCTGTGGTGAGGGTCTGGGGGGGACTCCGGCTCACTGCAGGCCAGCCTTTCCTTATCTTTATGCCTCGGCTAAAATATTTCTGCTGTTAAAATCGATTTTGATTAATGGTTAAACATGTGTGGGCTACTCAGTTGACTGTTCCACCATTTGTTAATTCATTCATCAAACATTTAATCAAGCAAAACTCTGATCTTAGAAAACTGAGCTCCTGCTATTCCCTGAGGATACCGCACAGACCCCCGCTCTCTTCACGCTCCCCAAACCTCTGACAAGGGTGGATGGTGGCTTAGTAACACACTGTGCCCTTAGCAAGTTGCCTCACCAATGCTTAACGACATCCTCAGTGCCCAGGCTGATGGGATCCAGTGAAATGAGTCAGAGCAGAGGCGAGGGCCTTAAAGACTGCTCTCCACTCAGCAGCTCTACGCCCTTCGGCAGTTTCTTCATGTGCAGAATGTGGACTCTGATCCTTGTTGGGCAAGGCTGCCACCAGTTCAGGGAAGAGAATCCCAAAGCTGTAGAGCGGGTCTCGCACGTACGTCAGTCATGGAAGAAGGCAGCTGTAGGAAAGCAAACTCTGAGTCGGGCAGCGGACCTGGCTTAGGGTCTGGAGGACAATCAGAGGGGCAGATATGGGGTGACCTGGACAGCTAGCCCCTCCAAAGGGGATGCTGCAACTTGGTTCTGTTTGGAGGTGTTCACAGGCGTTTGGAGAATAGTTGGCCTGTCAGATTTTAATGTGATTTTCCTGATTGGCACTGATTGGCTTTTTTTTTCTTTTTTTTTTTTTTTAAACATCGAGCAGGCTGAACAGTAAAGTTTGCAACCTCCGCGTACAGCAGTGTTGGGGTGAAAAGGATGACCTTGGGACAGGGCCCATTACCACAGGCAAGGCCCCAGGAAACGGGGTGGGGAGGGCAACAGGAGGAGAGGCTACCTTCCCTCGTCTGCAGGGCTCCAAAGGACACCGATGCCACAAAAACTGACCACCCACTATGTGTTTGTTCCATCCTCCAGGGAAAATGGAGCTTATTTTGCAATAGAGTGACTGCTGTTAAGAGCCAAATCCATAAAACTTGTAGAGGAACACAGGAGAAAATCTTTGTGACCTGGGGTTAGGCAAAAACTTTTTTTTTTAAAATGATGACATGGATCATTTTTCCCCCTAGATTTAATAAATGCCAACATGTCATCATGTGTGCTTTGAAACTCACATAGAATAAAAGTGGCAATTGCTTTGTGGCCCTTTCTAATACCATGCGTGCCTTTCTCCTATCTCCAGAAGCAGGGGCTTGTCATGGTGTGAACACTTCACAACCGTAGTTTTTGTACTTGTACACATCCACAGAGAACACGTAGCATGATTTCATGCATTCTAATTGTATTTCTATACACTAGACACAAACAATTAAAAAATCAACTTAAAAATGAAGAACCACTTTCCACATCATGAAAAATATACCTGCAAATACCTAGAAATATATCTAATAAAAGATAGGCAAGACTGTATAAAATTCCTCTAAACATTACCGAGAGAAAGTAAGAATTTGCTCCCTCATTCTCTAAAGTGGGAGATGGGGAAGGGAGAATGGGGTTGGAACGGCATCAGATGTCCAAACATCGCGTCTGACGCATCGCTATGTGACATTTACATTATTGTGACCGTGTAAATGTCAGCACTTGTATACTATGATTAATACGACTTTTTTGGGTACAATTTTTCCACCATGGAGTTAGCATTTGCTTTGCTCTCTGCATACCTTTCTCCAAATAGTCCCTCAAACTCCTCAATGCCACTGTAAAAGTCCCACAATAAAATCAGCGGCATCAGATAACCAAGACGTGTTCCCTGGCCCCGTGTGCCCTGTTCCTTTCTAGACTGTGTTCATGCTGCTCACTGCACAGCCGTCCTGCAGGCACCTTCCATTACCATCCTCCTATGTTCCCTTTGCCGTTCCTTTGTGTAGGAGCGTCCTGGTCCCAAATATACGCTGTTCTTGGTTTACACCCCTCATTGGGCAGCGCACTCCACCAGAGAAGTGGCTCCTGGGAAGTAAGTTTTCTTTGAGACTTTGAATGTCTCTAAATATTTTTATTCTGCTCTCACCCTTGAGAAATTTTGACTGAGTATAGAACTCCAGGTTGGAAGTCATTTTCCTGCAGAACATTGGAGGCATTGCTCAACTGTCTCGCATTTCAGTGTTTTTGTGAAGTGTGAAGCCATCTGATTTCTGATCCTTTCTAGGTCACTTGTTTTATTTCTTCTCTTGAGGACCTGTTTGTCCCCGGTGTTCTTTAATTCACAATCATGAGCCTTTAAATGGGTCTGTTTTCATTTACTGTGTCTCAGAATCCTGGGAAATTTTCTTGAATTATGTGTTTAATAATTTAATCCTCAGCTGTTCCTGACACAAAACTAGGCACCATGGTGTTTGCTGGTGTTATCATTCTCTTTCTGGAACACCTATTAGCCAGACATTTTCCTCAAGTCTGGGGATAGCCAGACATTTTCCTCAAGTCTGGGGAATCTTCGGAGGTGCTTTCATTTTAAAGATTGAGACACTAAAATGCTGTATTAGTCATCTAGTGTTGTGTAATAAATTACACCTATTTGTAGCAGCTTCAAAGAGCAAACCTTTGTCATCTCACAATTTCGATGTGTCAAGCATTTACGAGTGGCGTAAGGGAGTGGCTCTGGCTCAGAGTGTCTCATGAGGTTCCAGTCAAGAAGTTGGCCAAGGCTGCAGAATCTGCAGCGCAATCAGCTTCCAAGAGGGCTTACTTACATGGCTATTGGCTGGAGGCCTCAGCCCCTCACCATGTGGCCCTCTCCAAGTGGCTTGAGACTCGTTACAACAAGGTACCTAGAGCAAGTGGTCTCAGACAGAACAAGGAGGAAGTGGTAAAGCCTTTTATGTCCAGTCTTGGACATCATGCACCATTATTTCTGCCACATTCTATTTGTTAGAAGAGAGTCACTAAATTTAGCTCCCAGTTTAAGTGGATGAGAATTATAAAGGGAGAGGGTACCAAAGAATATTTAGACGTGTTTTTCAACCACCACAGTTGCCATTTGCAACTAGAGGTGGCCATATGGGGTCCTGGTCTTTTCACTGGACTGCTGCTCACAGATAGTACCTGTGGGTTGTTCAAGAGAGAAGTTTCTCAGAGAGACATATTCTAGTTTTTGCTTAGAAGGTATAAACCAGACAGTCAGGTTTAGGGTGTTAGGTGGGATAAGTGCTTGGGGTGGTCTCACCATTCAGTGCTCAGATTGTGTATACTATGTTTTAACCTTTATTTTTCTTCATGTGGTTTCAGATCTTGGTTTGTAGGCTCTCTTCAGTGGGGGATTCCCCTTTTCTTTCCCACTCTCTGGGCTCCCTTTCCTTATGTCTAGGTTACAGCTGTTCTATCCAGCTCCCAGAAACCAGACTAGAGCCAGGCTTTGTACTGGTGGCTCAGGGCTCCTGCCGTGTCTTAGAACACAATAGATAAATTCAGGAGCCAATAGATGGGTAGGCTCAACTGCTCTAATTTAAGGCAGTTACATATAAGGGAGAGCCTTTTAACAGAGGTGTCCAATAATGTAACAAGTGCCTTGTGGAGTGGTGAGCTCCTGGTCTCTGGAAGGATTCTAGAAGAAGCAGAGTAGCCAACTGTTAAAGACAGAATTTCAGTGACTGCTGTGATTTCATGAGGGGCCTGCAACCTTTGGATTCGTCAGGGAAAAACATACCCATATCCTCACAATGCTAATGACAACTATGGTATGGTGATGATGACAACTGACCCTCACTGAGCACTTACTATGTGCTGGGGATTATTCTGTTCACCGTGTCGGTGTTAATTCATTCAATTCCCACAAGAAACTCACATGGTAAGTGGTCTGAGTATTCCCATTTTACTGCTGAGGAAACTAAGACAGGAGGTTCAGTAACTTGCCAGAGGAGCTAGGAGGTGGCAGAGCTGGGGTAGGACCCAGTGGCCGACTGCAGGCAGGGTTTGTGCTCTTAGCCCTTTACCATCCTGCTGTTGTCTGCGGTGGCGTCTGAGGCCAGTTTCTGAGCCCGGGCCTCCCCCAGCCTCAGAATGGCCAGAGCTCTGTGAGGAGGGCTCTCCAGTTAACCACAGGGCTTCCCCAAGTCAAATTCGTGTTTAGAGAGGGGAACCAAGGCTTCAGTCCTACAGTAATGGCTCCTGACTGCACAAGACATCTTTCAGTCAAACAGGGAGCCTGTAGCTAAGAGGCCATCTTTCCAGAAAGAAGCCTATTTGCTTCTTTTTGAAATGGCCTTTTAACACTCTTATTGAGCTTTGAAAATGTCAAGTGAAGCTTTTAGTGACAGAGTGGACTTCCTCCCACAATCAGGTTAATGTGTGCCTTCACTGTGTTTCTCCTGGGAGACGGGGAAGGGGGTCTGATGCTCATGAAATGGATGCCAAAGGGTTCATGGTGCCCACACTCGCCCCAGTCCCAAGGGCAGGATGGTCACAAAGGCTATGGGAGTGGGGAGAGAGGACAGCCTCCAAATGCCTTTGGCATCCTGGCTACACTTAATTTTTCATAATATAATAAAATGTTAATTTTCAGATCCCCTTGGTGTTCACATACATACAAATACATATACGTATCAGCAAAGTGTTCACTGAGCTGTAACCCTGCAGTCATTTTGTATTAAATAAACGTTTCCTCATTTTTCCTTATCACCATTCTTTGTCCATATGGGAGCTGCCAGGGCTCTTCACTCCTAACATCTGTACTACATTAATCATGCAGCCCGATTGTTCTTGGTCATTCACAGAGAGGGCTGCCTCTCTGCCCTCATGCCACAAGCCTCTCTGCGGTCCTCCCTGCCACCTGGGAGGGGGTGTGGCACTGTCTTGGTCCCTGCACAGCCAGGGCAAAATGATGGTTGATTCCTTGTGTCACGGAGGCAGTCAGCCATCCCCTTGATGGAAACAAAGCAATCTCTACCCAAGCTGAAGGCGGTGGGACTCCTCCCATCGATCGGTTGCCCTGATTGCTACCTAGTGGCAAACACCATGAGCACTCCCAGTCAGGTGGCCATTTTTCTCTTCCTGTAAATATACATTTCCCACAGGGCCAAAGGAGCTCACTGCCCAGCGTACACTGTTTTAGTTAGTTGTGATAAAGAAGGAAATGACTAACCTTCTTTTTGGTTAACAGTCACATGAATCCAGTGATCTATTAATTCATTTTTTAAAAAAGATTTTTATTAAAATAGAGCTAACATACAACATTATAATAGTTTCAGGGGTACACCATAGTTATTCCACATTTATATACCTAAAGAAGTGATCACCGTAAGTTCAGTACCCATCTGACACTGTACCCTGCTATCACAATATTATGGACTATATTCCCTATGCTGTACATTGCTTCCTCATGACTTATCTGTTTTATACCTGGAGATTTGAACCTCTTATTCTCCTTCACCTTTCTACCCCCCTTTAAAATTTTTCAATTACAACTGACATTCCACATTATTTTATATTAATTTCAGGTGTATAGCACAGTGGTTAGACGTTTGTATAATTGAAGAAATGATCCCCCTGACTAGTCTAGTATTCACCTGGGCACTATACATAGTTATTACCACACTACTGACTATATTCCTTATGCTTTACTTTACAACTCCATGACTATTTTATAACTATCAGTTTGCACTCGTTACTCCCTTCGTCTTTTACACCCTGCCCTCCAACCACTCCCATCTATCACCCCAACAAATCTTGTACCCATCTGACACCATACATAGATATTACAATATTACTGACTATATTCCTTATGAAATACCCTACATCCCCATAACTACCAATTTGTACTTCTTAATCCCTTCCCCCTTTTCACTAATCTCCATCGCTCCTCCCATCTGGCAACCACCAAAATGTTCTCTGTATCTAGGAGTTTGTTTCTGTTTTGTTTGTTTATTTTGTTCTTTGTATCTCATTGTATCTGTCTCATTGCGTCTGTCTTTCACTGTCTGACACTCCATTCAGCACAATACCCTCCAGGTCCGTCCATGCTGTTGCAGATGGCAAGAACACATTCCATTCCCTGGCCAACCAATATTCCATTGTATATATGTACCACCTCCTCTTTATCCATTCATCCATCGACAGACACCCAGGCTGCTTCCACATCTTGGCCATTGTAAACAATGCTGCAATGAACATACGGATGCACACGTCCCCTTGAATTAAAGTTTGGGTTTCTTCAGGTAAATACCCTGAAGTGGAATTACTGGGTCCTTCTTTGTCTCTTGTTATAGCCTTTGTTTTAAAGTCTATTTTGTCTGGCATAGTGTTGCTATTCCAGCTTTTTTTTTTTTTCCATTTCCATTTCCATTTCCATTTTCATATTTTTTTCCATCCCTTTACAGTCCATCTGTGTGTGTCTTTCAATCTGAAGTGAGTCTCTTGTAGGCAGCATATGTAAGGGTCTTGTTTTCTTATCCATTCAGCCATCCTATGTCTTTTGAATGGAGCATTTAATCCATTTACATTGAAAGTAATTGTTGATAGATATGTAGCTATTGCCATTTTATTATTTAATTTTTTTCCATCATAAAGAAGTTCCTCTAACATCCTTGTAATACTGGTTTGGTGGTCATGAACTCCTTTAGCTTTTTCTTGTCTGGGATGCTCTTTATCTGTCCTTCAATTCTAAATGATAGTTTTGCTGGGTAGAGCAATCTTGGTTGTAGGTCCTTGCTTTTCATCACAGTGAATATTTTGTGCCAATCCCTTCTGTTCTGCAAAGTTTGTATTGAGAAATCAGCTGACAATCTTATGGAAGCTCCCTTATAAGTTACTAGTTGCCTTTCTCTTGCTGATTTTAGGATTCCCTGCTTATCTTTAACCTTCTAATTATAATGTGTCTAGGTGTAGGCCTGTTTGCTTTCCTCTTGTTTGGGACTCTGTGCTTCCTGGACTTGTATGTTTATTTCCTTTGCCAGGTTAGAAAAGTTTTCAGTCATTATTTCTTCAAATAGGTTCTCAATCCCTTGCTTTCTCTCTTCTCTTTCTCGTACGAATGTTGTTATGCTTGATGTTGTCCCAGAGGTCTCTTAAACTATCTTCATTTTTTGGATTATTTTTTCTTTTTGCTGTTCTGATTAGGTGTTTTCTGCTACTTGTCTTCCTCTGGATTGATTTGATCCTCTGCTTCATCTAGTCTGCTAGTAATTCCTTCTAGTGCATTCTTCATTTCAGTTATTGTATTCTTCACTTCTGACTGGTTCTTTTTGATGTCTCTATGTCATTTTTTATGCTTGCTATCTCTTTGTTGAAGTTCTCACTACTTCCTTGAGCATCCTTATAACCATTGTTTTGAACTCTGTATCTGGTAGGTTGCTTGCCTCCATTTTGTTTAGCTATTTTTCTGGAGTTTTCTCCTATTTCATCTGAGATGTATTTGTTTGTTTCTTCACTTTGGCTGCCTCTCTGTTTCTTTCTATGTATTAGGTAGATCTGTTACGTCCCCCAGTCTTGGCCAGGAGGCCTTATGTAATAGGTGCCCTGTGGGGCCCAGTGGCACAGTCTCCCTGGTCACCTGCACCGACTGCTCCAGGAGTGTCCCTTGTGGGTTGTGTGTGTGCTTCTGTTATAGTTAAGCCTTTGTTGCTATTGGCATCTCAGTGAGTGGGATGAAGCCTCAGGCTGATTGGCTGTGGTGTTTGGCCATATCCACAGCCTACAGGCTGCTGTACAGGAGGGCTTACCTCACTGAGTGGGATTCGCCCTAGAGGGCTCTGGTATCTGACGAGACCTCCCATTGGGTGTGCCACTTGTGAGGCTAATTGGGCCGTGCTCTGCTGTGGTCTGAAGCCAATCTCCAAATATGTTAGTTCTGGGGCCTTTTTGGAGGAACTGTGGTTCAGGCCCGGTCAGCCACTGCCTGTGACAAGCTTCAGGCTACCTGGTAGAAACTATGAAGTGATCTGCAGTTGTTTGCTGCCTGCCCTGGACCTGGAAGCACATGAGAGAGGACATACTGTGAACTGAGGATGGCTGCCACTAGTACTGGGACTGAGGTAGCTCCACCCAAAGCCAGGGCACCCCAAAGCCTGCTGCCATCTGCTGGCTCCCTTAAGGTTTAGCCACTGATAACACCTCATGCATTACATGATTGGGTGAGCTAGGGTCTCAGGGAATCACCAGAGGGGGAAGAATAGTGGTCACCAGGTTCATGTAAATGCTGGTTTGGCGCCAGTGCTGAGCCTGAAGCGACTCCGCAAAAGTCTCAGAGTAGTTGTTACCCACCTGGGGCCTGCCAGACTCTGATAGTTTTCCAAGAAAGAGTGCAATGTGGGCGGGGCTGGCTCCTCATGGAGAAAGTGCCTCCAGTAGTGGGAGAGTTGGGTGGGGCAGGGTTCCAGTGAGTCAGTAGGGCAGAGCAGTAGAGGTCATCAGACAAATGAGATTCAGATTTGGCTGGAGGGGGCGGGCTGAACACAGGAAAGATGGCGCCTGCCTGCCAGGGCTGCACGAAAGGTGGATCTCTCACCAGGAAAATCCTGACTGTCCTTCAGTTCTTCCCTGAAAGCCACATACTTCAGTCTGCACCCTCCTCTATCTCTGAGGCCCCCCGAGTCTTCTTCCCTCCGCTGGAGCCCAAGGTTAGTGCCTGGAAGTGAAAGAGTCTGTGCAAGGCCCTTTAGGATGCCTGGGTTTCCTGCTGCCTTCCATGCCACTTGGATGTTTGGAACCCCTGCTGTTTTTCACAGCCAAATGTTGTGGGGGGCTCCTTTTCCCAGCACCAGTATCCTGGTGTGGGCTGCAGTTCCTCGCTCCTCTGGGGGGAAACTCCATGGCTGAGATATTTCTCCCGATTCTCAACTGCCACACAGTGGTTTTGAGTTAGTCAGTTCTGCATTTCTGCCTCTCCTACTAGTCTCAACATGGCTTCTTCTTTGTCCTTAGTTATAAAACTTCTGTTCAGCCAGACTCAGATGGTTCTCCACGTTGATTGTTCTGTAATTTAGCTGTAATTTTAATGTGTTCACGGAAGGAAACAGGCACTGTGTTTATCTACTCTGCCATCTTGGATCTCACCTATTAATTCACTTTTGAAAATTGATGTTCACTTGAAACACTTACTGATTGCTTATTGTAAATGCAAGGTGTTGTTTGGTCATGGAGATGAAATAGCAAAAAAGGCTGGCTCAGGCTCTTTCCTCCTGGAGTGAAATGTCTGTGTGCATTTGTATGCTCCAGGCGGGTACATTAGGTGGCATTCTCCTAGAGTCTAGAGGTGGTCAGGAGGCTCCAGTGCATCCTTGGACGACTGGTTTTAGTTGCCTGGTTGTCAGTCAGTGGACTAGGTTGCTGGGAAGCCAGTGCTCACACATGGGTCTGACTAATCCCCTCTGTTATTTTGGTCTTAGCCTGATTTGGCTGCCTTTAAGTCAGGATTCACAAATGCAAGGGACTATGGATCACTAGCTAATCACAACACTTTTTCCTGTGGAGCCTGATGTGACGTCAGAATCGTTTTTAACACAGTGCTCCAGGCAATAATGGCCAAACATGTGGAGAGCTGGTTTAAGGTAAGACATGAAATCATTTTGCAGGCCCTGTCCAGGAGTGTTTCCCACTCCTTCTCAAACTTCTTACACCTCATTCTGCAAGTGTTTCCCTTTAGAGGATCAGAGAAACCACAAGCTTTGGCTATTCACTTGAGCGTTGTTTTCTAAAATATCAACTGTCCTGAAGATAGTCCCACATGCTCAGGCTTTGTTGGTAGAAAGTGTTTATGCTTTTTGGTCTTAAATAACTAAAGATTTGCCATTTCACAGCTCTTTCCTAAGATACCAAGTTCTCCTAGGATTGAGGAACTTTTCTGCAGAAAGGTTTATTTGTTGGGCTCTGTTTGTATGGGTATGGGTGGGACCAGCCAACGCCTTTAGCTCTATCTGTATGTTCCTCAACAGAAGCACTAAGCTTAGGTTAGAGGATCTGGATTATGGCAAAGGCCGTACAATGGCGTGGACAGCTAGATGGGGGAGTAAGTCAGATATGAGACACAGCCAGTGATTTCATCACTGAGGTGGATGAAGGAGTCACTGGTGGCCACCATGAGTCTAGCTTAGGTACCTGGGTGATGGGGATGCATTTGCTGCATTGGGGGCCCGGGAGGAGTGGAGGTAATCTGGGGAAGAAAAGTGTCTTTGGTTCAGTATCTTTTGACTCTGGGATGCCTGTGGAACATCCAAGAGAGGACATCCCAGTTGCTGCCTGACTTTCAGTTTTCTTTAGTTCTGCTTGTGCTATGAGAGAGAAGCAACATCCTGTCAGGAGCTGTTGCCTACTCTTTGGTCCCTCAGCTGGGTTCTGTCCAGCTCCTTGCCCTCAGGCAAGAGAGAAGCCAGCAGCGCAGTCTGCTGGGGTTTGCAGGGCAGGCTCTTAACACAGCAGGACCCTTCAGATGTTCCGCAACTGACAATGCCAGGTCTACCGCCTGCCAGCATCTGTTCATGGAGACACAGCATCACAGATTCTCCGTACTGGAAGGAACGTTAGAGGTCATCCATTCCAGCCTCGGGGTTGGCATTTTCAGACTGTCCTAGTAATTCAAGAGTTCCTCCTATTATGCGGGAGACTGTTTCTTCCTACTTCCCTCACATGCTGTTAAAGACATGGTCCACCTGTGAGCCTCCTTCCTAAGGGGAAGTGTGCTGGCACTCATGTTTGTGGATCTGGCAGTGAGAGACATGATGGGGCAATTTGGGAACACAAGTTCTTTTTGTCCTTCACACTATAGCTACGAGAATGGTCTCCATGGTTACGGAAGCTTCCCATAGGTGTCTAGATTTTCATTTTCTATGTTTATGAATAATCTGTTTAGATAACCTGCTGGAAAGTTTCGGCATGTATATGAATATCAAGAAATATATATTTCTGTATGTTCCAAACAACAAAAAAGTACGATGATAACACATTTTGGGTACATTTTTTTCTCCCATTCAAAACAGAAATTAGGACTGACTAAAAATTTCAAGTTAAACAAGATTCAATGAAAGAAACACTGCCTTCATGTTCTTCAAAGGCATGTGAGCCAGAGAGGGGCTGGAGCTAACCTAATTATGTTTTCTTTAATGTGAAATAGCTATTTGCCTGACATTCCATTTGCATCTCACCATCACATTCAAATGGCTGGGACATTGATTTCTTTTTCCCCCCTAGGGCTTCCTTTGAACATGAAAGTGTTTTTTCCTTTTTTTTTTTTTTCTCCTCCTTGTGAAAGCAGTGATAAGAATGGATCGATAATCACATTGTTGGATAAAAATGAATATAAATTTTATTGAAAAACAACACCAGCAACAATGTGGGAAAAGCATACTCAACAGCCACTGGCCCACACAACTCAATGCACGCATTATGAAAAGTGGTCACCTCTGAAGATGTCCAACTATTTATTCCAAATGAAAAGACATGATAGACCTCAGATAAACGGATGTAGGACACGGATATACACCACCTTTGAACCCTTTGCCCATAGCAAAGGACGTGGCAATACTGTTCTCCCTGTGTTTGCTGTGGGCAATCAAGTGTGTTCTAAGATTAACTGGTTTGGAGAGAACCTAGTCCTTCCAGTTAGTTCCAGACCACTGAGAAAACTTCTACTTTTCAAGTCCCTTGAGAAGAGGATTTCACAAGCTTTCTCGGCAACTTTTCCCTCCTGCTTAACAACAGGAAATAGTTCTGTAGGTCTAGCCTAAATCCTTCATGCTTCAGTTACTCTATTTATTTCTCTTTAATCTCGGCAGGCAGCGTGTGTGGCGTTTGTCCTGATGGGACAATGTAACATATGGGGAACTCACAATGATCATAATCAGACTGAAAACGGAGTCCAGCTGTGCTCGTGGCGCTTCTGAAACAAGCTGAAAAGAAGTTAATTGCGGTTGTGTTTGTAGCGCATTTACCCCTGCACTGGTTCACCCTCCCGGATGCTCTGCACCCTTCTGCCTGTGGCCTGAGGGCTGCCCTCTCGGGACTTGCCGGCAAAACGCTCCCTGAGTTTGATCAGCTTCAGTCCTTCACTGGCATAGTAATGAGAGTGGTCAAAGCTGTCCTATCCAGTCCTATGCCCTGTGTTGCTATTTCAAGATGGGATTTCTGGGCAAAGCACTCTCAAATCCTATTACATTCCGTGTCTTCTCGCCAGGCAGTCCCCTAAACTCGCTTCACAGCTTGTGTGTGGCAAAAATGTGCTCTGTACACACGAGGAAGCGCTGAGAAGCCACGAGAGAGCACCAAGTAAATTTAACATTAACATCCCAGCAGCATTTTTCAAATTCTGCGGAAAACCCCTGCGGATAGGTTCAGCTTCGCAGAGATGTGCAGCGCCGGCAGCTCCGGACATTGGACACTAGGGGGCGCAAGTGCCATTCCACCCGCCGCTGGGACTCATCGACCGGGAAACAAAGACTGGGATTTGAATAAAAGACTTCAAAATGCAACCCTAAATTCTACCCTGAGCAGCATGCGTGTAAAAATTCATGAAGATGGGATTTCATTTCATGTATTTTTACTTCAGTGGAAAGAAATGCAGGTGATTTTCTGACTGTGCCTACAGCTGTCTTTACAAAGGGGGTACCTGACTAAATGGCAGTATGACTAAGAGGCAGTATGTTTGGCAGGTACTTTAAGAGGCTGGGCCCCCATCTCCAGTTCTTAGGACCTATTTTGCTGGGTGGCATCCTCTGCATGCGGCAGAATACATTGATTAATTATATTGTTTCTAAAAAGATGCATGTCCCTCTTAGCAGGACTAGCCGTGGCAGCCAGCTCTGGGTCCAGCAAATGACATGAGTCATGGAAGGCACTTAGTATTTTGATGAAACAGCACATTTCTTTCAACCCATCACATTAAAGGTGTGAGAAAAGGCTGTTTTCAGGGTGTAAACACTCCCCTCTTTTCCTTGTCTTTAGTGCACAGCGGTTCCTTCCCTGGGGCCTTTGTGCCTTTTCCAGGCGTGAGTGACGTGGTGCTGAATGCCTGGGTGGCAGAGCCTGCCAGAAGGCACTGGACACAGGCCAGGGCAGCGCAGTGCCCCACTGGGGGTACTCCCCTGCGTTCCAGAGCCTCCAGCCTGGTGGAGGATGGGCAGTATTGTAACATCATCCTGGGCCAGGTCCGTGCTGGGTGGCAGTGGGCACCTTTGCGGGAGAGGCCAGGCGGATGATGGACTGACGTGTTAGAAGCCTGGAACTTCAGACAGGCCTGGGTTGGGAGGCTGTTGCCACCCACTCTGAGCTCTGGGATGGCAGGGGCAGGGCCCCCTTTGTTCCCTCTGTCACCTCAGCGTGTTGCCCAGTGCATGGTGCTTATTAAGTGCCCCACAAACATTGGTTGAATCCACAAATGTCAGAATGAAGGCAGAGGAAGCTGTGAGGGTCCCTGGCTGGCCCTAGCTATTGCTGAGCCTGGGGGGCAACTGGAGAAGCGATTAGGGGAGATTGCTGGGCAGTGCTGGCTCTCGAGGGTGGGGCACTGAGATAGGCAGGGGCCATAGAGCTGGAGAAGCCAGGAGGTCAGCAGGGACCACTCTGAGTGTCTCCGTGCGCCGGGATGGTGTTGCAGCGTCCACACAGGGCCTCTCCATTCTTCCCTCTTGCTGCCCTCACTGGAGCCAGCCTTTCCACTGTTGCCATAGCAACACCTGCCAGAGGAGCGGCTGAGGGCCAGCTGGGTGGTCAAGGCTTCTTGGGCCTGAGCAAGCAAGGGGCTCTGAACTGTCTTCACAGAAGGTGGGACCTCACGGGTCCCTCTTGTCAGACAAAGGGAGGAAGGGAGATGGGGTAAGGACAAGCACAGAAACTGCTCCCAGGGCAGGTTGAGTTTCCTCCAGCTGTGGTTTTGCTGGCAGAGGCTCCCGGGGACCGGCAGGGTCCTATTATTGTGGGAGTCTCCTTGGCATTGCAGCGTTTGCACTGCTCCCTCACCTGGCCTCCCTGCCCAGGTCTGTATTTAGGGTGATCGACAAGGCTCCCTGTGAAGGGTGCAGGCTGGAGAGGGCCTGGGAGGCCGCCTGCAGGCTCCTCTGAGAGCAGAATCAGAGGTCTTATCGCTCACTTAGGTTGCAGGACTGCCATGGTACCCCTACCCGGGACACCCAAGAGTAGGCACTGGCTGCTCTTTGCTTTGAATTCTCGGAACTTTTCTGTTGTCACATTGCCAACATACAGAGGGGCAGTGGAGGCCACCAGCCTCCAGCCAGTTGGGGGGCAGTAGCTTCCTTTCCACACCTTCTTTTCCCCAGGGCTCTTGAAAAGCAAGGAGCACCTAATGAAGAGGCAGCAGGAATGCAGAAGATGGTCAGGTCTGGGAAACTATGGTAGCCCAACTTTCCCTGGGATCCCGGAGTGGGTGAGAAACTGTGATGCCACGTAAAAGGGGCTCTGTGATCCAAGATGATTCAGCCTTGCCAATCATGTCCCTCCGGGACGCGGAGGAGAATTTTATCACTATCACGTGAAAAGCTCTCAGCCTGGGCAATAGCCCTGCTTTCCCACATCGACCCTATAACAAAAACAACAGCATTAATACAAGAAGGGGGCATCTGGGCAGTGGTGTACAGTTTACAATACCTTGGATTTACATAGCACCTTTTCTTCTACTGGGCCTTTGTCTCCGTCCCCTGGCCGTTGCCACAACTGAGTGAAGCTGTCAGAACACAGAGCAGGGAGACGGAGGCCGAGGCCTAGAAGTGATGTCATGCAGACTCAGTGGTGTCCAGGGCTCTCTGCATTCCCCTCGGGCCCTCCCTGGAGGGGAGGCCGGGGCAGTGGCCCTCACTGGTCGTTCACTTTATATTTCAGGATGTAGGAGTAGAAGTTGTGGTTGGCGTTCTCCAGCACCATGACATAGACTTCCTGGCAGCCGGCTGTGCTGCAGCTGCCCTCCCAGTAGCCCTCGCTGTTCAGTGTCAGGGGCCACGTGTCCTGCCCCTTCACCAGGGCTTTGGCAACACCGTGCAGCTTCAATTTGAATGGGACATTCCGGTTAGCAGGCAGCACGCCCGACAGAGGCTCCAGCAGCTCATTGTCCTGCCCCCAGTTGCCAAAGCTCTCGGGGAACATGGGCCAGTTCACCTTGGTGTTACTGCAGCACAGGAGATAATTGAAGACAAAGATATAGTTGCCTGGTTCCTGCCTCTTCTTGACAAAGATTTTGAGGGCAAACTTGCCGGCACGGGGCAGCTGGACTTTCAGCTCTGTCCGCTTCTCCCGGTGCAGCTGGAAGATGTAGCGCCGCTGCGTCTCCTCGGTGATGAGGTCATCGTCCCCATGCAGGGAAGCCAGGACACTGATGCCCTCCTCCACACCGAAGGTGATGGAGCAGCGCCCATCACTGGTGTGGATGATGGGGTCAGGGTGGGAGGGCTTCAGGATGCCCATCTGCTCCGAGAACCAGCTGGGGCCTATGGGCTGGTGTAGCTCCGCGGGCAGGCGGACACCCAAGTCCACGTAGTTACACTTGAGCGTGTACTCCAGCACTGAGCTGTAGATGTCAGAGTTGCCTTTGGCAAAGATCTGCAGCTTGTGGGTGCCCATGGTTGGAGGGTAGATATCCAGCTTCATCCCGTTCTTCCGGAGGCTCAGCAGCCCATGCTCCTGCTTGCCATTGAGCATAAACATGAACAGTGTTGGGGCGCAGCTCTCCATGGTGATCGTGGCCTTCCCGTTCACTGTGGAGAGAAAGCCAAGGTCCAGCATGTGCCGCTGTGCCGGTAAATGTTTAACAACTGGCTCTCTGTGGGGGAAAGCCCTGACTTGCAGTGTTTGCCCATTTCCGTGGTGTAAAAACTTTAACCATGATTGATTTTAAGCAGCCAATGTGACGGCACCGAATACAACCTAAGCCAGCAGCAGCACACCACTACCTCCTGTACATGGTTCTCTTTGAGGGAGCTGAGAGCTGGGGAAGAGCTGGGGAAGAAAAATCTGCCCCCAGCTGTATGTGCTTGCCCCACTCATTGGATTCATATTAGATGAAGGTTGCATGGACACCTAGACTGATTCCAGAGCAGGGGAAGGGCTCAAGGGGCAAGGAGGGCCCCGGGACCCTGACTGGAGAGCCGTCTTTGACCGTTTCCTCCAACTCTTGCGTCTTGCTTTTACATGGGTCCCTCTGGCCATCTGTTCATGACAATGTCAACAGCTGTGATGTCAACACAGTACCTTAAAAATTGTTTGGAATGGCTTCGCTCCTGGGGACAATACTCAAGAAGTGAGGCTACTTCTCTATTCCCCTTCTTCCTCCCCCATGATTCTGGCATGGGTGTGTCTTAGCCATGTTTCTGGAATGAAGAGTTAGTGCCTGATGGCAGGGACTTAGGCGCCCACCCTCCCTCTGCCTCTCCTCTTGCCCTGCAGTTTTGTCTTTCTCCTTCCTGATTTTTTGTTTTTGGGGACAGGTGTTCAGTTCTCTGGTCTTTGCAGCCCATAAGCACTCCCCTCCCTGGTCCTGTCCCAGCAACCTCTCCAGCCCTGTAGTGGACAAGCACACAGGACAGAGACAGGCTGTCTGATCCGTGCTCACCGTCGCCTCTCCCCAGTGTGGGGCGCAATGCCCTTGCTGGGGGGCAGAAAGCCCTGCTGGGGCTCTAGGACAAGTGCCCCCGAGACTTCCATCTACATCTGCCTTCAGGCCCCCAGACTCCAGGCTGCTCAGTTACTGCATTCAGTGCCAACTCCCAGCTTGGGAATGAGAGTCCCCACACAGGCAGCAGGACAGGAATAGGAGCTCAACCGTTCCCCTCCCCTCTGCCTTCTTCAGGGGGCTCCTCCATCTGGAAAGCTTGCCCTGCCTCCTCAGGCACCACCAACTCTTTACCTACCTTATACTCCCAACCCCTTCCCACTGAGCTTCCCCTCCACCCATTTATCTCCCTGAAATCTGGCCTCTATCTCACTCTCCAAAGTCTTCAGTGACTTTCTTGGACAATTTAGGCTGCTAGCCGTGCCCTTCTGGAAGTTCTCGCCTCCCTTTGCATCCACTGCCCTCTCCAGCCTGGCCCTCTTCCCACCCCTCTAACTGCCCCCTGATTTCTGCTGTCATTCTTTCCCTTTCCATCACACTCATTGTGGGCTTCATTGTGCGTCTGTGCTATTTTCTTTGTCTATACTTTTTCTCCACTGCCTTCAGCCACCTATGGGGCATCTGTCCCATGGGAACCTCCACAGGAAGGCGACTAAGAACAACAGACTTGGTGTCCTCTCTTGGTTGAAACCCTCCTCTCCCCTCACTTCTTCTTCTAAGCCAGCCCAGTGGGCAGAGCGGCCTCAGCCCTCATCCGCTCATGGCCCCTGCCCTGTTCCATCTCACAGCTGAGTTGGCTGGGAGGTGCTGTGCAGGCACCTTTGATGCGTGGAGCACTGCCCAGCACCTGCACATGCAAGCCCAGGGCTCCTGTGAAAATGTCTACCTGGCCACTCCTGAGCTCACTTCTGTGGGTCACCATCAAACTGGAGACCAGTTCCCTCCTTTCTTGCCAGACCCTTCTTCTCGGGGCCATAGGGCAAACTCTCACATCCTCCAGGGGTGCTCCCCGTCACACCCCAGGGCCCTCACACATGCCCTTCCCCTCCACCTCTTTCCCCTAAAGCTTGATAAGACCTGACTGCAACGAAGCCTTTCCAGACTCCTCAGATGAGGCTGAGACCTCTGGAAGCCTCTCTCCTGCCCTGTGTCTCCCTCAGGGGACTTAGCAGTGTTGCAATGAATTAGTTTTGTGTAATGTCTGTCCTCCCTGCTGGGTGTGGGCACTGTTTCCTTTCCTGCCTTGTCCCAGTGCTTGGCCCAGAGGGTTCTTGGCGAAGGGGAGTGCAATGGCTGGGAAAACTAGAAATAAAGGGCTGGAGACCCCTGGGGACTGTAGGAGCCTGTGACCTTCCCTTCCTTTCACCCCCCTTAGCTCTCTCAGTGGCTTGCCACCGCCACCATCCTGTGTCCTCTTCCTTCCCTGCCTTTGTGCATCTCAGTTTCCTCCTTCTGCTTCCTTCCTATCCCACTCTTACCATAACTATCTCCAACCAAGAAATATTCTTTAAATATGCATCATGGATATGGAATCAAATTTTACATTACTGTATATTAAGAACCCCAGTGTTTACATTTCTATGTCTCTTGAAAAGGCACTCAACTCAGTGGCATTAGGTGGGTATTGGTGTGGCCTGGGGCATTCTTCCTGTGGCTCCATGGCCCACCACAGACAGAACAGTCTCCCCGTCTGAGGCAGCCAAGGCCATCCTACTCCGGAAGTGCCGGAAACGCATTATCCAAGAGAGACCTCCTGCTGTTATTTTAGCAGCAGGAGCTGCCAGGTATTTGTAGTTTTAAGAAGTATGCCAGAGCTCACCCTGGTTAAGGAAACCATTGTGAAGTGGAAGGGACAAGGCAGCTGGAAGTAACGTGGGGGCACCTGTGCTCCCTGGTGCTCCCATCACCCCTGCAGTGCAGAGTGTGGCTCCCACTGCTCTGGGCCCACCCACTGGCCACCCCGCTAACATCAGTGTGAGCTCAGGCCTTCTCTCCTGGGAGTACACAGGCCCCCTGGTGGCAGAGATGCAGCAGACAGGCAGGCAGTCCTTTGCTGAAGTGTGTGTGTGTGTGTGTGTGTGTGTGTCCGCGCACTGGTGGTGCTGTGCTGAGCCTGGCAGCATGTCTAGACTGTGTGTCCAGCCCGAAACCAGGCATCAGGGCTTCCAAGATGCATAAGACACAGTCTTCCCGAGACAGTCCTGCAAAGCCCATGACAACAGTTCTGGACCCCTTGGGCTGCCCGCTACCCTCCCCCCCACCCCATATACCTCCGAGTACACAAGTACACCCAGCTGGCTGCCATGGGACAGCTTGTTTGGGTCTTGCACTGCCAGCCTCTCAGGGAAGCTAGCTGGAAATGGCTGGGTCCTGACACCAGGAAGGAGGGAGTTGGAGCAGACGGGCAAGGCCACCAGGCATCCAGGTCACTGATTAGGTCTAGGAGTACTTAAGCTCAGAGCTTCCTGGAACACGTCCGTCCCCCATGTACCACGATGCCTGCTCTACTCCAGCTCCTGAGACCCGCTCAGCAGCCACCTCCCCCCACCCTCGGTTTTGGGAGACCCCCACTGATGCTCCCTAAATATCTGGTTAGACCACTGATACACAGATCCTGGCTCGGCTGGGCCAACACATGCTCTCTGTCAGGAGTTCGGGAAGGGAACACAGCAGGTTAGTCAGCTTGTGTCGGACACTTGAATTGGGAGGTGGGTGCAGCCAGGGCTGAGACAGTCCCTTCCTGCTGTGAGCTGACAGAGGCTCAGCCCGCTTGGGGCACCCCTAGCTCCGGCTCCCGGACAGGCTGGGCCGTGAGTGCAGCCCTTGGGGATAGGGAAACCTGCAAACTGCCTCCACATCCTCTTCTTGGTTCATCTGGGGTGAACCAAGGGATTGAGGGGGTCTAGCAGTTGCCAGTTCTGATGGCTTGACAGCCTTGGCTGCCTGAGTAGCCCCCTCCGTGCTCTCACACTGAGCTCACAAGCCCTGGCTGGGGCCCTGGCAGGACAGTCCCATGTGGCCCACGCGCCTAGCAGCACAGAGCAGGCTGCCCTGTCCCTGCTGCCAGTGCACTGGCCACCTCCCTGGGGTTACCTGTTCTGATCACGGAAGTCTCTGGGTGGGCACTCAGCATCCCCTTGTTGTAGAATTCACTCTTGTGATACATGTTGTTCTCAAACTGCCTCAGGGATTGAGGAGGTTTTAGCAGTTGCCAGTTCTTGTTGTCTGGGAAATGGTCCTCGATGAACAATGCGGGATGGGTGAGGAAGTAGAATTCATTGTAGCTGGAGCGGAGGAAAAGCTGGTCAGTAGCCATGTGGGGTGTGCTGGCCCCCGCTCTGCAGAGGGGGAGTCAGGGTACCTTTGGGGCCTTCTTTTGGTTAACACACCCACCGGAGGGGTCATGCCGACACCCTGAATGGGAAGAGGAACCGTCTCCAATCCTAACATGGGAACTGGAAACCACACTTCAGTGTCTGCTTCCAGAAACAGGAAGCCAGGCAGCACATGAGGTCCACAGCCTGCCACTGTGTCCAGGGGGGATGGGCCCTTGGCCTCAATGCCTAACAGAGATTGGAAGGGAGCAAAAGGCCTGACCCACAGACCCAGTGCGAGCCAGTGGAGTGGAGGGAGGGGGGTGGAGGGTGGGCAGAGCACTCGAGTGGACCAGCTCCATCAGCCCAGGTCGTCTCCATGCCTGAGCAGCTATGCGGGTGCAGGACCTTCCGTGGTCCCTGGGGCTGACCAGATGTGGCTCTTTGGAGGTCAGTTATGGGGATCAAGAGCAGACGGGGCGATTCCTCTGAGATGGGGAGGTTTCACTTGGCCCAGGCTGACAGAGGTTGAGGAGGGTGTGAGGGGACAGGCCCTACACGTGGGGGTATGTGCACGCACTTGGATTTGTCCTGTGCGTGACTGTCAAGGTTTAAACTGCAACAATCAGAGACAATGCTCATTTTTCTCGATGGATCTGAAATGCGGACGGACATCATGGTCCATGATGCACGTCATGGCCTTAGCTTAGGGTGAGGGTTTGCCAGAACCTTGGAGAACAGCCGTGCTCCAGCGCCCTGTGCTCCAGTCACCCTGTCCTACAGTGGCTCCCAGTGACTCTGCACAATGGCAGCAGCCCTTCCTGAAAAACCTTAACCCCTTCCTCAGAGACGTGATATGGCTGTATTCAGCCCAGAGAGGAGGAAAGGAACCCAGGTGTCTGGGGGAAGCAGGAGGAGAGAATTCAAGCGTCTGTGCCTTGTGATATAGTCAATGGGCCAGAGGCTTGCAGGGAACCTACACAAGCCACAGAGGGTTCACAGCCCTGGATTTTCTCATCTGTGGCCCTCGGGCGAACCCTGTCGGCTTTTAGCGCTTGGGTGGAGGGAGTGATCGGGAGCCGAGGAGGGACTTAGTCAGTGGAGGGTGAGGTGACACAAAGGTCTGGGTCTTCATCATTGGCCTGGGAGCTTGGAGCCCACGGGAGGGTGGGAGTGGCCAGCAGCAGGCCGAGACCACCCTGGCTCTCCTTCCCTCCCACCGGGCCTCTTCCACCACCGGCTGCCTCCTTCAACCTCAGCCTCCCCCATTTCCACTGACCAGACCCCCAGCAGGACTGAGATGTGTACTTACAGGAAGGTGAATTTGGAGGTGGTGGTGTCTACCAGGCCACTGCCCCAGGTGCTGTCCACCAGGTGCCATCTCCCCTCCAGGTACACGGCATTCCAGGCATGGTCAAACTCCCCAGAGAAGCTCTGCCCTGTCTGGTAGCCAAAGCCCTTGGAGTAGCCAGGCACGGTCATGCACTGCACTCCAGCGATCCTGGGGGTGGGACAGAGTCTGAGAGGTGGCTCCTGCTGGGCCTGCCCCGCCCACCTCCCCACCCCTACCCTGCAAGTCTGTCTGTGGCCCCAGGTCTCAGGCGTATCTACTGTCCATGAGTCCTGCCATATCTCCCTTCCCTGCCTTGCACCCAGTCATATATAGTCTGAGGGCTTTTATGTCCAGGGCTGCGAGACAGGTAGACACAGGGCTGGCTGGTCCAGCTGGTGAAGACTGGCTGCAGTCCTGCTGTCTGCTTGTCCCATGAGACTGTACAAATCACTTCTGAAATGTCTGCTCAGAGCCTGCGTGCTCACCAGCAGCTCTGCATGAGTACGATGAGAGCTACCGCGAGGATAGCCTCAAGAATGTGGAAACCAGAGAGATAGCCACGTTCCTGAAGAAGCAGAATGGCTCAAAACACGTGTATGACTGAGAGCTGTGTCTAGGTGACACGGGTGGGGTGTCAGGGAAGGGTGCTGGACGTGAGGGTGCAGAAGAAAGCAGAGCCCTTCTGCCCCTGCTATGTCCTGCCCAAGGGCATCTTGGGGACCCTTGGTGCAGGCCAGCCGGTGTCTCCAGCTCTGACCCAGGAGGACTGGCCCCCTGCCAGGATTGTTTGGGTCTGATTGCCAGGGCCACAGAGGTGCATTAAGGTCGTATGCTGACTGATTGCCCTGGGCATGGTTTTGGAGTTGCCCATAGCTGTTCTTTGGGACACAGAAATGCTGACCAGCCTTTTCTGAGCTCTTGGGCTTCCCTGACAGTGTGCTCCCCTGCTGCTCGCAGCCAAGCTGGCAATATTTTTTGGGGCTGGACAGTGGGCACTGGGTGTGGGCACCTGTGGGAACCACAGAAATCACTGGCAAGCTGCAGTCTGGACATTTGTAGCTGAAATCCTGAGACCCTGACCTGGATGGTGGGCACCCCCAAGGCCAAGCAAAAGCGCTGAGAGTCCCGCCATGGTCAGCTGGCTGCCTTTTCAGTATCCCTGCCCCCAGAATGGCAGCTGATGGGGGCGGGGGAGGGGCAGGGGGTGCTAGTCTGACAAGGGGTCACTCTGGGCTAGACCTGCTGAAGCCTTCGTGTGAGTTATAAAAAGCTGCCCCTTCTTGAAGACACTTTCATTTCGCTTATGGAAGACTGATACAATAAATACACAAATCTTTGACGTCCTGGATGTACATGGTGGCACCTTAGCCGGAGCTCCTTGGGCCACCCAGCCAGCCCTCCACAGCAGTGCTAACCCCAAACCACTCAGATGAACCCATGCTACACTCTGGGGTTGGCAGGCCTGGTTCGGGGAGGACGCCTCTGGTGGCCAGGGTCCTTCCATGAACCAGGTCTTCAGCTTCAGTTGCTCTAAACAAGAGCGCCATGGAGCCTCGCAGGTAACGTGCGGAAATGGCCACACGTTCATTATAGCAATGGGGGAAATTTCCCCTACAAGAAGGATGCTTAATTCACAATGAGCAGAATATTGAATTAACTATGACTTATCTATATCTGCCTGTCATTTGTTGAGAGAATCAACGAGGTGAGATGTGGAGCCTCCAGGTTATCAGATCCCCCTGCACAGGGTGATCCCTGTTCTCACATGGGCCTGACTCCCCTCCGCTGCTGGGCGCAGGCTGCTGAGGCTTCTGATGGGCGTGGCTGTTCCACAGCCCCGCCCTTGGCCCTTGGCCGCAGCTTCACAAAAGGAGGTCCAGGCACTCCAGGCTGTCTAAGAGAACACACCGCGGGGCCCTCTGGGAAGGCTTTTGGGAACGAGTGAGGGATGGGGGCAGAGAGCAAGGGGACTGGATCCTGACGTCCGGATTTTCTGCGGCTAATGATCAAAACTGACTCTCAGAGGCAGAAGGGGCATCCTGGAAGCAGGAGGCCCAGGAGGCAGGGGCCTAAGAGCCCACGGAGGAGAGAGTGCAGCATGCAGACCTGGAGAGCCCCTTTCTCATTTAGCTGCAAGGAAGGGTTGAGGGGTGCAGGGCCCAGGGCCTTGTTCTCAGCATGAGGAGATCTGAATACGTTTAGAGTCTTAGAGAAAACAGCCAGCAGAGAGGGGAGGGTAGAAAACAAGGCCAGAGTGGTGAGATGGAGTATGGATGGGAGGGGACCTCAACAGGACGGCTCCATAGTACTCAGAGTGTGGGTGAGGAGAAGAAACGCGAAAAAACAGTGAGGTAAGAAATGCTCCCGACGGAATGCTAATTGACAAGAGCTTAGAAAACTCTGCCTTCAGCACAATTCCTGAATGTGTGTGGTGTGTGTGTGTGTGTGTGCACGTGCGTGTGTGGTGTGTGTGCGCATGTGCGCACACATTCAGGGAGGACAAGAAACAGAGGGGAGGGCAGAGTGAGAGAGGCAGCACAAATCACCTGGTCTCTCGGTAATGGGATCATGGGTGATTTTGATTTTCTTCTTTAGACGTCTCTCTATTTTCTAAACTTTCAATAATGATTCTGTGTTACTTTTAGAATTGGAAAACATTCACAAATACTACTTGAAATTGCATTCTTTGCTGAGTTATTTTCCTTTCTTGCCCAGAAATGTCTGTGCATATCAATCTCTAGTGCAATGTGGAGGGAGAGGGGAAGTCCTGGGCATAAAGGTGCTTAGAGACCGGCCTGTTGTGCAATGAAGTGAACGGACTGAGGGGAGTCGTGCACCTCTGGACACGGTGCCCACTGACGCTGGCCCTTTGCTCAGAGCCGCCTGGCGTCAGGGAAGGAGGAGAGCACTCTACAGTGAAATGGAGCATGTGCTCACGTGGGCAGTATGGCCTGCTCAAACTTGGCCTGGGGTCCCCTTAGGTGAAGCCGTGTTCCCAGGCAGGGTGCCAGGGGGATCCTCCCATGGAAGGGGGTAAAGCAGAGGGAAGAACTGAGAAGCAGCGGGAGTGAGAGCGCCCCCTTCCCTGGAGAGGGGGGTGCTCTCATTCTTGACGTGCTCTGGGCTGGAGAGGATGGTCACTGGGCTGAGCCAGATCACAGCGCTACTCTCCGCTCTAATGGTCACCTCTAGTGTGACCTTGCCAGGCTCATCACGGGCAAAAAGCAAAGATGGCATTAAATGATCTCTAGGGGTTGACTCCTCTGACAGGCTGAGGAGAAGCTGGCAGTGCCATGGGGAATGCCTAGGGCAGAATAAAGATGAAAAAATAAACTCAGCTATAAGCTTCTGCCATGCTTGACTATGATATGAGGATATTTTATTACCTGGCAGCAATATGCAAGATGAATTGGACAAAGCAGTCACAATGTAAAGCATTATTATTAATAGTCCATAATTCTCATGCAAAATTATGGAACTAGTAATTCCAGCTGCTGGTTACTAGTCAGGATGACCCATGACTACTTCATGCCATCGAAAGATCACTAACCGTATACTCATACACTATGTGCAAAGCACTGTCAGGCACCAGGGAATCCTATCGTATCCTACCCTATCCTACCCTATGCTACCCTATTCTATCATATATCATATCATAAATTCTATGACAAAATAAAATATCATACTCCCAAAATAAAGGTCACTGGCTGCCCGAAATGTGCTCCGAGTTAGAAGTCACCAGATATGTGAACCATCACTAAAATGCTAGTGATAAGCAAACCCTGGGAAACCCAAAGGAGAAGGAATTTGTTGGAAAGAGCTGGGAGAGCACTGAAGAAAGGACAGAGGACAAGAAACATTTCCTAAAGAGTTCGGACCCGTCGTCCTAGAGCCCAAAATATCACCCAAGGAGATCTACCTAATAACCTCAGGCTGCAGAATCTTGGTTTTTGTCTTCGACAGTTTTGAAAATCCGAATGCCACTGGTATTAGTTGAGGAGGTGGTGGATCCCGACTGTCATTTTGTACAGAGATGGTCCAGGCCCTGCCCTAGGAGCCGAACGATACCGCTTTCCCGCAGAAGCATGCACCCATCGGGCACTAACCATAAGGACTTGCCCAACTCCGATCACCCTCCCCCCACCAGCATGTCTGAGCCACGAGGGAGAAAAGAGAGGGAGGTGTGGTGGTGCAGGAGAGGTAACGAAGCCTGTGTGATCTCAGGGGCCTCCTCTACAACAGGGAGGAGTGAGAGGAGCAGAGAGGAAGGCTGACTTGCCTGGGAACACACAGCCAGCCAGTGGCCAAAGCAGCCCCAGGACTCAGTTGTCCTAATGCCCAGTTTGGGAGGCTTTGCTAACCCTTTTGTATACCAAGATTTGTTTTAATCTATAAATGTATGGGTGTATACAGAGCAAAATTAAAGGCTGGTTTGCTGTAGTGATGTAATTCATATTTGTAAGCACTGTCCTTTGATGTATCTTCAAGGGTGGGGTTATTGAGATGTCTCTTTTGGAGGCCTTACACGACAACGTCAGAGCTGAAGATAATTTAAGGTTATCTAATGTATCTGCCTCTCCCAGGAGGCTGAGATGGTCACTCCCCAGTCTTTGAGGACTTTGGAAACAACAGATATTTTGGAATTGTCTGAGACAACATGCTAGGCAGAAGCATGCCACGGCTCTTGCTCTCTGTGACAGCTAAAGGATGGATGGAAAACGGACTGATGTCTGATTGGTGACAACCAGTCCTCTCAGCATCAAAGCCTCAAAGCGGTAATAAGCTCCTGGCTGTAACAAAAGTCTCTGGAAAATCTGCTAGACGGTGGTGCTAGAGCTGTGAGAATGGGGGGCGGGAATGTACTGGAGGCTGACTGGGTGGCAGGAATCGGGGAGGGGGGGTATTAAGCTTGGCGCTACAAGGAAACCAAGCAGAATTCATTAAGGCTGCGACAACTGAGGCAACAGGGGAGACATTAATGCCAGATGATGAAAAGTCGGAAAGAAACTGGACCAGCAGTTACAAGTAATAGCACCACCAAAATACCTCACATCAGTTACTTTGGGAAAGACGATGAGGAAATGAATGATGTGGTGAAAATATGTGAATTTCCCACCAAGTTACTTTATTAACTCAGTCTTTAATGAGGCCATCGCGGGGAGGCGGGATGGGCTGGCGGCCGTAACGATGGCCGTGTGGGGTCCAACTCTTGCTAAGAGGACATTCTGACAACTAAACAGGGATAAATCAGCAAGTGTGGGTTATATGCCTTCAGTTATTAACGAATCAGCTAATGACTTGAGCCAACCTCCGGCAGCTATTTTAAAGGTGAGGGGAATTTAGGGAAGTGATGCATAGATGAGGTTACCGATCTTTAAAGCAAAAGTTAAAGGAATTCAGGGAACCGTGAGCTATTATTGTTACACATCCAGGCACGGGGAGGAGTTTTGCACATGCTAACTGCCGGGTTGGAACCTAACTTTAAATGATTCAAAATGTTGGAATATGTTTTAATGATCAGCTGTAGGCCAGAATATGGCCATCGTTAAGCATCTGGACCGGGCCAAACAGCTGACAGTGTCACTCAAGGCAAGTGTCAATTTTCGGAGTTTTTGGGAGTCTATGTGGGTCTGTAGGAAAGTTCCACAGAGCAAAAACACTTCAGTACTCAGGAAAGACAAGGAAGTTAAAAAAACAATCCCAAAGTCAGGTTTGCAACCCCCAAACTGCATTTCTCATTTAGTTCTACAGTCTTGCCAGAGGGCAACACAGTCCCAGTGTATAGATGGGGAAACTGAGGCTCCGAGAGGATAAGTGCCTTCCGAAAAAAACAAAACTAATAAGTGGCAAATGAAGGACTGGTAAACTGAAGACTGGGAAAGTCTTTCTGGCTTTCAGTCTGGCACTCCTGGAATAGCACGGTGTACCATGCTGGAAAGCTGATACTGTATAGAGAAGGATAGAGTCTACGGCTTCAACAAAACTCCAAGTGTTTTCAAATTTGCAAATTCAGATGAAAATAATTACAGTCTGAAAGATGGAAGGCACAAAAAACTGAAGACAGGTTTAAATATGGTTATCCCATTTTACAAAAGAAAACAAGGTCCATTTCATACAAGTGCATCCGGAACAGCTTGTCATTTCCTGTCTCTGAGGGGTTACCGTGTGTAGGGTTCTGAGACGGGTGGTCACAGGGGAAGCAGAAAGACAGAGCGGGGCTAACGGCATATAAAGACATATAAGACCCATAGGGCACATGAAAGGAAACGAGCACAGGTAGTACCTAGGATGGAACACAGTCCACAAAAGAATACGACAAAATGTTAGGTATTATCTCTATGTGGTAAGACTCAGAGTAATTTAATTTTCTTCTTTTTGCTTCTGGGCATTTTATAAATCACCTACAATTAACAAGTATTCTTTTTTAATTTAGAAAAGTTATTAAATAAAAACATACAGCAAGACATGAGCTCGTGGATAAGGTGTGCTGCTGATGGCACGGGAGGGCAAGTTAGGAGGGCCGTGCTGGAACGGGGCCTGGAAGGAGCGCTGCGGAGAGGAGAGCAGAGTGACCTTGAGGAGAGGGAAGTGCGGGCGGCATCAAAGTGTGCAGGCCTGGAGGGTGGATGTCAGATTTCGGAGGACTTGATGGGACAGTGTGACAGTATTTGGTCTTGTTCAGGAACCTACGGCCTGGGGAGCCCGGGCAGGGGGTAAGTGAGCATCCTGGTTCCTGGGGAGACGCCCCAAGGACGTGGTGGTGGGACAAAGACTGGGGGGGAGTGGAAGTGGGAATGTGCAGGGGGAGGCGCTTGCTCTGGCTGAGTGTGTGGGGAGTGGAGGGGCTGGTGTCTTCTGCACCCTGACCTGCCCTGGTGGCAGGTGGGGGAAGAGGGGCAGAGAGGGCAGAGCAACGCAGGGAGCAGGTGCATGTCCGTGCTTGGTGGTGATGATGTGCGGTGGGAAGCAAACCACTGGGGCCAGGCCAGGGACTGGCTGCACAGATATCTCACGGAGTAGGACATCTTGCAACTGCCTGTGAACACGGACACATCACAACTGCTCGCCTGTGGACTCAGTGTTTGTTGCTATATTTGGTTTGATGACTAGCTACCTGCAGTCTGGTTGGCTGGCATCTGGGTGCCTGAGAAGACCCCCTCTCAGCAGCCTGCAGAGACAGTGGGCAGAAGCCCATTCACCCCTCTCTGAAGGGGGCTTTTCAGTGGCCCCTAGGGCTGGCTCCTTGTTTTATGGGGAACCCAGCAGACTTCAGAGAGTGGGTACAGGAAGCTGCAGGGGTCGGCAGGGCTCCCCCAGTCTTGATTCTGTCTCGAGAGCACCCAGAATCAGCAGTGATAACTCCAAATACAAATGGTTTCCTTACTGGCCACTCACATGCTGTCACTCAACCCAGGCAACCTGGCCAGGTGCTCACTCCCAGAGCAGTGAAAATGGAGCCCACATGCTCCAAGAGAGACACTGCTTCCTAGATGTTCAGCTTTTCCAGTTGACAGATCTTTTCAGGTAGGAGACCTTTTGTTTCCCCTGAGACAGGGCTGCTGTGCCAGCCCCGAGGACAAGCCTTTCATACAGTCCCCTTGGCGTCAGCAGCTACTGTCCTCCCGTTCCCAGATCTGCCATTCTTCTAACCTTCAGCTGCACAGAGATTGGAGAAGGTGGAAAAAAGGGCCTTTTATAACCAAATTATCTCTGTGCATTCATCTGCCATTATGTTAATGCATCATGAAGCCCGGCAGATGGTACAAAGTCAATTATGCTGGTGTTAAAATGGGAGAAATTGACCTTTTCAGGACTCTCTTGGATTCCAGAGCAGAGTTTGCAAACTCAGGTTTCAGGACTGGCACGTGGGCAAAGACACACAGCACTTTGGAAGGGAAAAGGGATGGCTAAGTGTGGTCACCGGCCCCCTCTTGTACCTGCACATTTTCTCAAAGAGCCCGGCGTAGCCATCACAGTTTGTCTTCTGGGTCCTCAGGATGTCAGTGAGTTTGAAGGCCTGGCGGTCCTTCTCCTGGGCAGCCTTGATGTCGTACTCTGGAGGGCAGAGGAGGAGGCTGTGAGGAACGAGGTCCTGAAAGGCCACTGAGGCTGGAACAGGGAGAGAAGGGGTCCACTGGCCGTGGCACCACCCCTTCTCTTGGCTGTGCTTTTAGCAGCATTTGGGCTGGCTTCCCTCAGGCTGGGAGAAAGCGCTGTGGGCTGAGTGGAAGCAGGGCCCCAGCCCAGGTGTGATCTGGGAGCTGTCACCGCTTAGTGTAGGTGGGGAGCGGAAAAGCAAGTCACTGGCAGAAAGGGCTGCCTGGCTCTTTAGGTCTCCGAGGAAGCGCTGGGAGGGGAAGGGACCACGACAGCACCCAGGGGGGCGGGCTCTGCCCCCTAATCCCAGCACCACGCAGCCCTGCAGGATGTTACAGTGAAGATGCTCACTGTCCCTGCTGCAGAGCCCCCAGGCCAGGGCCTCACCCTGATGCACAGGCGCACACTGAGCTACCATTAAAGCCCCAGATGGAGAAGAACGCTTTCCCACAGCCTGTCACTTCACTAACAAGGCAGCCTGCGGCCGCGGTGAGGCCCTGTGGCAGGGATCACTGCGGCCACTGAGGGCGCAAAGGGAGTGAGTGTGTGTGTGTGTGTGTGTGTGTGTGTGTGTGTGAGTGTGTCTGTGTGTGTGTATGTATGTGTGTGTGTGTCTGTGTGTGTGTATGTATGTGTGTGTGTGTCTGTGTGTCTGTGTGTGTATGTGTGTGTCTGTGTGTATGTATGTGTATGTGTGTCTGTCTGTGTGTGTGTCTGTGTGTGTATGTGTGTGTCTGTGTGTGTGTCTGTGTGTGTGTGTCTGTGTGTGTGTGTGTGTGTGAGAGAGAGAGAGAGAGAGAGAGAGAGAGAGAGAGAGAGAGCAGTAAACAAAGTCTTACCAAATATTTTATTTCTTATCCTGCCCCCTTAAGGCTGAGGCTGAGCTGCAGGGGTTGGGGTGGGTGCAGGTGGCCCCTCAGGCCCTGTGGTCAGACCCCCTACCTGTGTCAGGTGAGTTCATCCTTTAAGCTGCTTTGGGAAGACAAAGGAAAAGCCCAGTGGTAGCAGGTCAGGACAGCCCTCTTGGTCGTTATGTCATTGGGCAAACACTGGAACCACCACCTGGTTCCTCCATCAACTGCAAAGGGCAGCATCCAGGAAACCCTTAGCAACCACCTGTGGGGCTTGGCTTGACCTGCTCAGACTCCCAAGGCTGTCCTGTGAAGAGCTGTGGACAGCTGCACAGGCCCAGGCCCTCTGAAGTGGCTCTGAGACTTGGGGACTGGGCTGAGACTAGCGCCTGGGCTTGTCAGTGTGGAATCGAGGAGTTGGGAGAGGACAGCCCACCCTTCTCGACACTGATACTTTAAGCAACCTCTAGTGTTGCAATAACTTCAAATAGCTATGACTCTTTCCCAACTGATGGTCATGCTTTTTGAAGATGACCTTCTGTCCTGGCTTCTCATCTCTCTGAAGCAGGTTTACGACAAAACCAGGACTGAGGGAAGGTGGCCACTGGGTGAAGGGCCTCAGCTCTGGCCACTGGCTGCGGGCAGAGGGCCATGTGGGATCCCCCACTCAATGACCCTTCATGGAGACTGTCAGCACGCAGTGAGTTTTACTCTCCTTGATTGGTCTTAGGTTATTCAATTCAGCCATCTAGGAACCCTCTCCTTCATCTTCCATCTCATTCCACACACACTGGTGACGGAGTGAGTGCCAGAGATGCTTCCCTGGGATCAGGGGTCTGCAGGGAGTGGCATCAAGGGGTCCTAGAGCCCATGGCATCACAGGTGGTCCTACCTATGTGGTGGCATATCCAGATCCAGATTGCGCGGACCCTCTCCAGGTCACTGTGGGCCTCCTGGAGCAAGTCGTTCACCAGCTCGTCCAGGCCACTCTTGACTGTCACCTGGGGAGTGGGAGAGGTGTACTGGGTCAGGGCCTGAGCGAGGGCTGCGGGGAGCCCAGCACCCTGCCAACTGCAGCCAGTGCCGCCTTTCCTCTGGGCAGAGAAGGAGGAGGACAAGTCCAGAGAGACAAAGCCGGGGCTGAGGGCCACCCTTGGTGTGGAGCCTGGACACGGCGGGTAGTGCTGACCAGCTGAATCGCTGGCCCTGGAGCCACCACATCTTTTCTTTGTAGATCCTGGGCCCAGCTAGGTGGCTTTCTGAGTGGCTGTAGGAGCCCCTCGTCATGGTCAATACTACCCAAAGTAACCTACAGATTTAACACACTCCCTATAAAATTCCAACAGCTTTTTTTTGCAGAAATGGAGAAGTCAATCCTCAAATTCATATAGAATTGCAAGGGGCCCAAAATAGCCAAAATGATTTTGAGAAAAGAATAAAGTTGGAGGACTCACATTTCTGGATTTCACAATTTACTACAAAGCTACAATAATCAAAATAGTGTACCAAAATAAGGATCATATCAACCAATGAGATAGAATGGAGAGTCCAGAAATAAACTCATGATACATCTATGGCTAACTGACTTTTGACAATGGTACCAAGTCCATTCAATAGGGAAAGAATAGTCTCTTTAACAAATGGTGCTGACAGCTAGATATCCACATGCAAAAGAATGAAGTTGGATCCCTACCTCACAACATACACAAAATTAACTCAAAAAGGATCAATGACCTAAACAAACGAACTTAAACTATAAATCTCTTAGAAGGATTTATAAATCCATTGGATTTGGCAATGGATTCTTAGATATGATAGCAAAAGCATGAGGTGCAAAAGAAAAAAATAGATTAATTGGGCTTCATAATAATAAAAAACTTCTGTAGATCAAAGGACATTATTAAGAAAGTGAAAAGATAACTTACTGAATGGGAGAAAATATTTTCAGATCATACATCTGATAAGAGTTTAATATCCAGAATATATAAAGAACTCCTACAACTCAACAAGCAAAAGACAACCCAATTTAAAAATGGGCAGTAGACTGGAATTCTCCAAAGATATATAATGGCCAATAAAGACATGAAAAGATACTCAACAACATTAGTTACTAGAGAAATGCAAATCGAAACCACAATGAGATACCACTTCACACCCACTAGGATGGCAATAATAAAAAAGATAGACAGTAATACGTGTTGACAAGAATATGGAGAAATTAGAACCCTTCTGCATTTCTGGTGGGAATATAAAATGGTGCAGCCACTGTGGAAAACATTTGGTGGTTCCTCAAAAAGTTAAAACATAGAATTAACGTATGATCCAGTAACTCCCCTCCTAGCTATATGCACAAAAGAACTGAAGACAGGTACTCAAATAGATAACTGTTCACAAATGTTCGTTGTGGCATTATTCACAATAGCCGAAAGGTAGAAATAACCCAGGAGCCTATCACAGACGAATGGGTATACAAAATGTGATATATTCATACAGTGAAATATCATTCACCCACTAAAAGGAATAAAGTTCTGACGAACCTTGAAGACATGATGCTAAGTGAAATAATCTAGACCAAAAAAGGACATGTATTGTATGATTCCACTCATATGGAATATGGAGGATAGGTAAATTCATAAAGACAGGAAGCAAATTAGAGGTTAGCGGGGGCTGAAAGGAAGGAGGAGGGGGAGTTGGTGCTCAGTGGGTACAGAGTTTCTGATTTTGGAAGCAGAGCGTGGTGATTGCTGTGTAACACTGTTAATGTAATCAATGCCACTGAGCTGTAATTACAAATGATGGAAATGGCAAATTTCATGTTATATATATTTTACCATACTTAAAAGAAAAGAAAGGAACAAATGCGGTGTTCTTGCAGGGGCCCTCAGGAGGAAACAGGGTTGGCATTGCTGGAAAGGCAGCCCTGCTCGTAGTCAGTCTTTCTAAAGAAGCTGGGGCAACCGGCGGGCGCTCCGTTTTGCAATAGTTGCTCGTGCCGCCCGTCCTCAGCCCCCACTCTGGGGTACACCCAGCCCTCTTCTCTCCGAACCATTCCACTGCTCACGTTGGACCACAAGACTCGGGCCCCTTGTCTGTCGCCCCCTTACCCTGCTGTTCTCTGCCTCCTTTTCTTCCGTGTCCAGCTCCAAAGCCACATTCCTTGCCTTTGCCCATCTTCTGGGGCCTAGAACAGTGCCCACCACATTGCAGGCCCACACTATGGCCTGGCTGGCTCCTGACTTAACCCCAGACTTCAGTTCTGTGCTTCCGGTCCTTTGGACCCCCCACCCTGAACCCTACCTGGGCCTGGCTGGCTGCAGCTGAACACTGCTCTGTGGCTGTGTCCCTGGCCTCAGCTGCCCTTCTGGCACTGCTCTCTGAGACTGGCCAGCAACCTGTTCCTTCCTCTCTGGTGGTCATCACCACGTACTCCCCCCTCCTCAGGCTGTGGACACCCGCCTTCCCTTCCCTCATCTGGCCTCAGACTCAATGAGGCCCAGGCAGGACTTCCTTACTGATGAGCCCTCCTTCCTGCGTCCATCCTTCCTCTCTGCCTCCTGCTCAGCCAGCTTCTCTGTCAGCCTTGGGTGCAGGCCTCCTGCCATTGGGGGCCTGCTACTTCTCAGGCACTGCCCTCACTCACCGATGTCATCACCTCCTCCCTTCCTGTCCTGGCTGTCCTTTTCCCCCCCTGTTTGCCGTGTCTCTTCAAAACGCCCCCAAATCTCCTTCTCAGGACCGCCCACATCTAGCCTCCCCTTCTTTGCCAGGCATCTGTGGGGACTTCTCTCCACTCTCTCCTCCAGACTGAGGTGGCGCCAGGCTCTTTGGACCCCTCCCTGACCCTCCCCAAGACCACACCCACACTATGGCTTCAGCTCTTAGCTTAATCTGATGGCTCCTGAGTCAGTGTTTCTGCCCAAACCTCTCCAGGCTGGATACGGCTCCAGGCTCAGCCATCCAGCTGCCCAGTGGTCATTTCCACTGGATGTGCCGCAGGTACTAGAGGCCATCACCCCCAAACAAACCTATCATCCCCCAAGACTTGCTCCTTCTCCCTTGTTCCTTGAAGTGAGGAACGGCCCTGCCCTCCCTCTGTTCTGCAGTCCAGCACCTGAGCGCTCCTCTGCCCACCTTCGACATCACACACACTGGGGATCAGGTCCTTCTCCCCTGCCTTCAGCTCGGTGCTGGCCTTCTGCTCCTCTCTGTTCTCAGAGTCCCCTGCTTACTCCAAGTCAGGCCTCCTCCTGCCAGGACAGCTGGATGTGTCCCCACTGACGTCGTGGCCTCGGACCTGACTGTCTTGGTCCGTTCTCCTCTCCATCCATTCACCAGCTCAACAAACAAGGTTCCCACGCGCCCACCACGTGCTAACCACAGGGTGGTCTTTGTGACGCTGTAGGCGATTGCCCTGCTTTCTGGTCCAGCACGGCTCACTCTGATGTCAGCAGCAGGTCCAGCTCCTTGGCCCCTCTAATTAGACCCTCTGTGGGGAGGGGCCTGCTTGGCTCCCATGACCCAAGTGCCTCAGCTCTTGTAGTTGCCCCTCTGTCCCCCCACCCCAGAAGTGCCCGGCCCAGAGCTGTGAGCTCAGCAGCTCACATGCTCCAGGAGTGAGCGTGGCTGCAGTCACAGTGGGTGCTGGCCATTTGTTCCCATCACCTTGCTCCCATCTTTCCTGGGCGGGGCTGTCATGGACCAGCAGTGGCTATGCCCACAGGGGCAGGGGGAAGGCAGGATAGGGCTGGCTGACGGGGTGTGCAGCCTGGGGTGGATGACGTAGGACTGTGCGTTGGGTGGGGGATGGAATGGCCTGTGGTCCCGGGCAGGGGCCTGCTGCCTTGGGCCTGCCGTCCCTCATCCATATGCTGTGAAAGGCACTCTGGGCCACCCATTCAAGGGACTCGGGATGCATTCAGGCGGGGCCTGGGGAGACGCTGTGCTACCCTGGCTCAGGGAACTCCGAGCTACCCAGTGGGGCCTAGAGGCAGAGGGGCCGGCTCTCCTACCTGCGAGGCGTAGGTGTCCAGTTTCTCAAACTGCCGCAGGTCCAGGGGCATGGATTTCAGGCTGGACCGATCCCATGGGTATGCTGGAAACACAGGGAGGCTAGGTCAGCTGCTGGGAACTGCTGCCAAGGGCTGCCAGGCTCAGGCCTCCCTGTCTTTTTGAGGAGCTATGACCGCGCAACCTTCAACATGATGCCCAGAGCTTGAGACTCTGCTCCTAAGAGCTGTATCTCCTAGCAGGGTTCCTTGGTCAAATTCGTTTGGGGACTATGGCAATACCTCTAGTCCTTTTGGAGACTCACAGGGAACATAAACTTATTTGTAGACCCTGTGAAACCAGTACTAAAGAAACTGTTTCACCTCAATTAACTCAGCAGTGCCCAGACAGATTGATGACGAAATCCCTCTCCCCCCACCATTTAGTTTTCCGTAGATTCCCTGCTAACTTTTCTAGGAATGAGTGCTCTGTGGGAAGTGTCCGGGCAATGCTGCTAGCCCCTGATAGGCTTGAGGAGGGAGGGTTCGTGCCATGGCCATGATCCTGGGGTGGAGGCGCTGCAGAGCATTCTGGGTGTGGGAAGAGGGCATGGTGGACGGAGCCAGGCCATCTGGGCCTCAGTAGGGCAAGGTGGGTTTGGCACCCAGGTAGGCTTTCTCCCTTGTCCCTGATTAGCAAGAGACTGGAGCATCCCAAGAAAGCCAAGTGTTCTGACAACAGGCACCCAAAGTACTGTAGGAAGGCTGCTGAAGGAGACTGCACCCCAGAATCACTCATCTATGTCCAGCTTTTTTCATAGAAAGCCTGGACACAGGACAGGCCCAGTCTGCCACTGCAGGGCTAATGGACCAGTGGTCAGACCTACTGATGGATGGGCAGCAAACCTCTATCTCAGCCCAGAAGAGATTCTGGGCTCTGGCAGGGCCCTTGATATTCAAGCCCCCCTGAGCCAAGCTGACCCAAATTAGGCAAGCTGGGTGGGAGGACAGGGACTGGGTGAGAGGAGGATAGGGCCACAGGGGCATTGATCCCTGATTCACGTGGACCCACCCAACACTCAGCCTGCCATCTCAGGAGCCTCCAGGTATTGGGGGAGTGAGGGGTGCTGGTGGGGCCCCAGGGTGCAGAGTAAAGTGATGCGGGAAAGAGCCTAGTGGTGCCGCAGAAGGCCTGGTTCTAGTTGGGACCCGATCTCCACCTCCCTGGGACTCAGCCACTGGGCCTCAGGCACATATATATGGGGCACCTGGGAGAATGAATGAGATGACAGTTCATGTGGTAAGGTCAGCGTTCCTCTGCTCCCTGTCGTGTGCAGAATGGAGGTCTTCAGCCAGCAAGTGCAGGAGCAGGGCTATGAAGCCTCTGTGCCAGTGCATTTGCCCACATCCCGCGAGGGTTGTGAGAGTTCCGTACCTTGGTGCTACAGACCCAAGAGATGGGGTGAAAAGGTGGGGAGGGTGTGTCACCACCAGCTCTGTGCTGAGCTGCTCCATGCCCCACTCTGCGCCAGCAATGGATGAGGGGTAATGCCAATTGGTTAGGGAGCTAGTCAAGTTTAGCCATCAGGAGCCGGCCACATGGCTCCTTCTGCATTTCCCTACTGCTCCGAGGTCCCTTCCTTTTAGGATCCAGGCCTTCTTCCTTCTCAGCCCCAGGCTGGATCTGGCACCTTCCCCAAGGCCACCTCACACTGCTCCCTTGCTCCCTGCTGCCACATGGCATCAGCCCCTGGGGGGTTTGGTCCTTTTGGCCTGAAGCCTCTGACTGGGTTCTCTCCATATCCAGGATCTGAAGGCTGTTCTTCTCCTAAGGAAAACCAGCACCATCGTGGCCTCCCCTCTGGTGCCGAAGCTGGGACTGCTTGTTTTCCATTGCTTAGGTCACCATCAGTCCCTATCTTGGGTGGTCTGAGGGCAGCGCTGGCCCAGGAGGGCACAGAGACAGGGTGGCAGGCCTTCCTGAGCGTCCCCACTTCTCAGTGTCCTCTCCCCCCACAGATCTGGCTCCTGCCATTCTCTGACAAGGGCCGTCAGGGTGACCTAAGTGGATATGAAGGGGGCTTACACATTGAACAATTTCCACTCAGTGCAGCTCTGCAAATGAGGTCACCCTACTCCCATTTAGAAGGAAGACGGCATTTCTAAAATGGGTCTGAAAACCCTATTACTAGTTCTACCTTTTCTTGGTTCCACTTTACAATATCTAAACATTAAAAATACCCAGAATGATTTATGCCTCATTAAATTTACCTTCTGAGCCGATTATGTAAGATCCAAATACGGTTTTCCGCAAATACATTTAAAATGCCAGTGACATTAACTAAATTATTCTAAATTTAAAGTAAAACAATGGGAAGAAATGCCAAGCTGTACCAAACTTGAGATGTCATCTCGTCTACCAAGGGAGAAACTGAGGCCCAGGGAAGGTGAGTGAAGAACAAAAGCAGGATTCAAACCCAGGCCGTCTATCAGCCCTTTCAGGGTTTCTTCCTCTGCCTCACTCTGCTTATTCACACGCCACCTACTTTATAGACGCTTAGACTTCACTTAATGTTAACATAATTCTGGATTCTGTTTTTAATATGTTTCCCATAACGGACTGCCTTGTTATTGGTGGGGTTTCTGCTTTAACTTTAGGTTCACATCTGGTGAGGGAGCTTTTCATTGCTCCCCTCGCGTCCATGGCAGACACTGCTAATCAGTCACGATACCCCTCTCCCCTGAGCCCACAGGGGGTCCCAGACTCTCGGTACAGTGCCCTAGGGAGCCATCTTCAATTGACTGGCATTTCCCCGTGTGGCTAAACCCATTCCCCGTTTCACAGAATGGCCCCCGAGAAGGCCCGAAACTTACCATGGGTATCTTTCCCTCCAGGCTGCCGGGGTCTTGTGTTTCCATTTTTATCACCTTGTAAACCTACAATATCCCAAAGGTCAGAAGTAGAGACACTTCAGAAGAAATAGAAATGCAAGCACAGATGATTCTCTGGGTGGTGCTCTTGCTGCTAACCCACTCCCCTTCTCACAGCCTTCTTATTTCTATCCCCTGGACTTCTGGACTTGCTCTGGCTGCTGCAATTGCTCTGAACTTCCTGGTGGGGCAAAGGGCGGGCTGGGCACCAGGGATGGATGACGAGAAAGACACCTGCAGTCCATGAGCCGAGGTAGCATTTCCTTCGACAGCAACACTTCGGCTTATTCAGTGGGTCTGCCTGGAGCCGGCTGCTCCTGCCCTTCCCTACATTCTCCTGCCATCTTGGAACACAGCGGCAGATGCTAAGAGCACCAGTGAATTCGTACCAGACAATCCCCGGACAAGAACGGACCATGGACAGATATGAAAGGGGAGCGAGGGGAAGGTGGTTTGTATGGAGCTGAAACCCAGGTCAAGTAATTATTAAATTATTCCTTGGGAATGTTCAAGGGCAATCAAATCCTATAAATCCAGGACTGTTCAGGCAGAATGGTCGCCAATAGCTATTTGACTCCATGGGCAACAGGAGTGGAACTCTTCCTGCTGGTTTGAAACCAGGTCAGGAAGATGTGGGTCCCTGATGAAACCAGGAGAGCTGGGGTTGGGGTGCCAAAGCAGGTTGTTTTATGCCCTTGAAGCCCACTGTAGATTGTAAATATAACAATGAAAGGTTGCAAATGTATGTAGGCCATTCTGAGAAACAACGGACCTTTTCTTTCTTGCACCTATATTTTGTTTTCGTCTACATTCTTTGGTAGAGTAACGGGGGTTTAAAATAGTAGCTAATATTTATTGTGTACTCACTACACCTGGCTTATGCTTTATACTGACTATCTCATTTAACTTCATAAAAATCCTATGAGGGACACTGAATTATTTCCCTCCTTTTATAGATGAGGAAACTGAGTTTAAAAGAGGGATTAAGACCCTTGTCCAAGACACTCACAGAGCTGAGATCTGAATCCAGGCAGTTTGACTCCTAGGGCCTGTCCCCTCCACACCTAGCTGCCCTCCTGAGAGCCTGACTGCTGAGGGCTGCAGGACCAGGCAGCCATGGAGGGCCTGCCTTGGCTCACTGAGTGTACACTGGCCCACTCAGCCGTGGCTGTTCTGCAGCCTCCGTTCCCTGACTGGCATTTGCCCAGGCCCCTGTTTAGCCACAAGATGGAGAGATGCAGGGAAAGGACCCAGAAGGGAATGGAGGAGACAACAGGGCCCTAGGTCTGGGCCTGTGCCCTGCACTGGAGGCAGCCAACTCTGGTGGGTAAGAGCACAGGCCTCAGTCAGACCTGGGCTCTGACCCTCTTCCTAGTTGGTCACTTAGGCAGTTACTTCACCTTTGTGAGCCTCACTTTGCTGATCTAAAAAGTGGGGGTAATAATGGTATGTGTCAAAAGGTTAAAAAGTTAATAAATGTAAAGAACTTAGCACTGTGCATACTACTTTTTAGGCAGTCAATAAATACTATCTAAAAACAACCACAATACTCTTATGGTGAAATTCATCTTTAGCTAAATGCTTTGTGTTACCCACACCTAATTGCAGACACTCAAGAATAGTGGTTATTGGGTATGGACAAGAAAGAGAACCCCCAGCACGAAGCTGTCATGCCTTTGCTTCTTACCCGTGTGTAGGTCCAGGTCACTCCTCTCCTCATCCCAGAAGATGCCCTGGCTGGGCTCTGGCCCATTGAGTTGCCCTCAGTCCTCCCTGCCAGCCCTCCACACATGAGCAGCCCTGTACGTACGTTTAGCCAAGGAGAACTTCTTGAGTAGCTGGGGCATGGCGTCTTGAGGGTGGACCTCCACAGTTAGCTGTGTCCCTGCAAAGGAATAGGAGGCGACATCCTCAGCCTGATTCTACTAGGAAAGGATACAATGTCTCACGACAGATGTTTGAACAACGAAACAAAATTGGTTTTACAGCTTTCTTTTGAATACAGAAGTAATTCTTTTTTGAAAAAGCAAAGAGAAAAAAGCAAGCAGACAGTGAGTTCCCAGAGCCGGCCAGACTGAGTAAGCATATTCCATCTTGTCTTGCTCACTGAATGCAACTATAAATATTGGAAAGAATGCGTGGGGCAATTATTTGAGGACTATGGAAGTGATAGAAGGCAAATTGGGGAAGAAGATTAGAATATAAAGCGTCAACAAATTCACAATGAGTGTACTATTCCCCTCCCTCTATGGTATTACCTAGATTGAACTCAAAGGCAGCCCCAAACCCAGAAGTGCACAATGGATGCAGAGAAAAAGTGCTCCAAGAGAATTCAGTGAACTTGAAGATAGATCCCTAAGAAGCATCCAATATGAAGAACAGGAAGAGTGAACAGAGCCTCAGAGACCTGTGGGACAATATCTAAAGGTCTAACATTCATGTCATTGAGATCCTAGAAGGAGAGGAACAATAGTATGGTGCAGAAAAAATATTTGAAGAAATAATGGAAGAATAATCAATGAAATCGAAAGCTGGTTCTTTGAAAAGATCGGTAAAATTAATAAATCTCTAAGCAGATTGGCAAAAGAAAAAAGGAAGACACAAGACACAAATCAGAAATCAAGATACCAATATCAGGAATGACATGGGTGATATCACTACAGACCCCATATGTATTAAAATAACAATAAGGAAATACAAGCAAATCTATGTACATAAATTCTACAACTTACATGAAGTAGACCAATTCCTTGAAAGCTACAAACTACTAAAACTCACCAAAGAAAATCTGAATGTTCCTATATCTATTTTTAAAATTAAATTTTCAGTTCAAATCATCCAAAAACAAACAAATGCCAGGAAAATGCTAACAAACATTTAAAAAGAAATAACACCAGTTTCTTCACAAGATACTTTAGAAAACAGAAGAGTAGTGAATAATTCATACCCGTTTTATGAGGCCATAGTATCTGATACTAAAACCAGACAAAGATAGTATAAGAAAAGAACACTATAGATTACAATTTCTTATGAACACAAAAATCCTCAACAAAATATTAGAAATTTAGATAGAGCAATATAGTAAAAGAATAATACACCACAACTGAGTGTGGTTTATTTTGGGAATGCAAAGCTGGTTCAATATTTGACAACCAGTGAACGTAATTTACCATATTAGCAGGCCAAAGAAGAAAATCCTATGATAATATTAACTGAAGCAGGAAAAGGCATTTGACAAAATTTAGTATGATAAGACCTCTCAACAAACTAGGACCAGAAGGAAAACTCCTTAATCTGAAGAAAGGCATCTACCAAAACTCTACATGCATGTTAGCATGGTGAAAATGGAATTCTTCCCCTCTGAGACTGGTAACAAGGCATGGATGTCCACTCTTACTGCTCCTAATAAATACTGTACTGGAAGTCCTACCCAGTGCAATAAAAGAAATGAAAGTCACATACATTGGAAAGGAAGAAATAAAATGTTCCTTATTCACAGATGACATATCTATGTGGAAAATCCCAAGGTATCTACAAAAAAGACCCTAGAACTAATAAGTTTAGCATGGTCACAGGATACAAGATCAGCACCCCCAAGTTAATTATATACTAATTGGCAATTAGTCATCAGAAATCAAATTTTAAAATTACTATTTCCTATAGCTCCAAAAATTGAAATACTTGAGTATAAATCTGAAAAAAATGTGCAGAAACTGTATGTTAAAACCTACAAAAACAAAGGATCATCCAAGAATACTATGAAGGACTATGTGCCACCAAATTCAATAACCTAGAAGAAATGGACAAGTTCTTAGAAACATATAGCCTTCTTAGGCTGACCATGAAGAACTGGAAAAACTAAACAGACCGATCACCAGTAACGAAATGGAATCAGTCATCCAAAACCTTCCCAAAAGCAAAAGTCCGGGACCAGATGGCTTCACTAGTGAATTCTACCAAGCCTTGAAAGAGGATCTAATACCAATCCTGCTCAAACTCTTCCAAAAAATTGAAGAAGAGACAGTAGTACTCTCTAACTCATTTTATGAGGCCAACATTACCCTGATGCCAAAACCTGGTAAGGATACCACAAAAAAAGAAAACTACAGACCACTATCTCTGATGAATACAGACGCAAAAATTCTAAACAAAATTCTAGCAAATCGAATGCAACAATGCATTAAAAAGATTATTCATCATGACCAAGTGGGGTTCATCCCAGGGGCACAAAGATGGTTCAACATACGCAAATCCATCAATGTGATACATCACATAAACAAAATAAAGGACAAAAACCATATGATTATATCAATTGATGCAGAAAAAGCATTTGACAAGATACAACATCCGTTTATGATTAAAACACTCAACAAAATAGGTATAGAAGGAAAATACCTTAACATAATAAAGGCCATATATGACAAACCCTCAGCTAATCTCATAATTAACGGTGAAAAACTGAAACCCTTTGCTCTACATTCAGGAACACGACAGGGCTGTCCCCTATCACCTCTGCTTTTCAACATAGTGTTGGAAGTCCTTGCCAGAGCAATCAGGCAAGAGAAAGAAATAAAAGGCATCCAAATTGGGAATGAAGAAGTTAAATTGTCACTCTTTGCAGATGACATGATGCTATATATAGAAAACCCTAAAGACTCCACCAAAAAGCTCTTAGAAACAATCAACGAATATAGGAAAGTTGCCGGCTACAAAATCAACGTACTAAAGTCCGTTGCATTCCTATATACTAACAATGAAATCTCAGAAAAAGAGATAAAAAAACACAATTCCTTTGGCAATTGCAGCAAAAAGAATAAAATACCTAGGAATAAACTTAACCAAGGATGTGAAAGACCTATATGCTGAAAACTGTAAGACATTTTAAAAAGAAGTTGAAGAAGACACAGAGAAATGGAAAGATATTCCGTGCTCATGGATTGGTAGAATCAACATAGTTAAAATGGCCATATTACCCAAAGCAATATACAGATTTAATGCAATCCCCATCAAAATCCCAATGGCATTTTTTTAAAGAAATAGAACAAAAAATCATCAGATTTGTTTGGAATCACAAAAGACCCCGAATAGCCAAAGCTATCTTAAAAAAATAGAACAATACTGAAGGCATCATACTCCCTGACTTTAGCTTGTACTACAGGGCAACAATAATCAAAACAGCATGGTATTGGCAGAAAAACAGACATGTAGACCAATGGAATAGAATTGAGAACTCAGAAATAAAACCACATAAATATGGACAGATAATTTTTGACAAAGAAGCCCAAAACATACAATGGAGAAAAGACAGTCTCCTCAATAAATGGTGCTGGCAGAATTGGAAAGCCACGTGCAAAAGAATGAAACTGTACTGCTATCTGTCACCATGTACCAAAATTAATTCAAAATGGATCAAAGACTTAAGCATAAGACCTGAAACAATAAACTGCATAGAAGAAAACATAGGTACTAAACTTATGGACGTTGGGTTCCAAGAGCCTTTCATGAATTTGACTCCAAAGGCAAGGGAAGTAAAAGCTAAAATAAATGAATGGGACTATATCAAACTTAAAAGCTTCTGCACAGCAAAAGAAACCATTGACAAAATAAAGAGGCAACCAACTGAATGAGAGAGGATTTTTGCAAACAGTGCCTCGGATAAGGAGCTAATATCCAAAATATACAAGGAACTCATGCAACTCAACAACAAAAAAACAAATAACCCAATTGAAAAATGGGCAGAGGACCTGAAGAGACATTTCTCCAAAGAGGTCATACAAATGGCAAATAGACATATGAAAAAATGCTCAACATCACTAATCATCAGAGAAATGCAAATAAAAACCACAATGAGATATCACCTGACCCCAGTTAGAATGGCTATCATAAACAAGACAAATAGTAACAAGTGTTGGAGAGGCTGTGGAGAAAAAGAAACCCTCATACACTGTTGGTGGGAATGCAAATTGGTACAGCCGCTATGGAAGGCAGTGTGGAGGTTCCTCAAAAAGTTATGAATAGAATTACCATATGACCCAGCAATCCCTCTCCTGGGTATCTACCCAAAAAATCTGAAAACATTTATACATAAAGACACGTGGCTCCAATGTTCATTGCAGCTTTGTTTACGGTGGCCAAGACATGAAAACAACCAAAATGTCCTTCGACAGATGAATGGATAAAGAAATTGTGGTATATATACACAATGGAATACTATTCGGTGGTAAGAAAAGATGAAATAGGACCATTTGTGAGAACATGGATGGATCTTGAGAGTATAATGCTAAGCGAAATAAGTCAGACAGAAAAAGCAGAGAACCATATGATTTCACTGATATGTGGTATATAAACCAAAAACAACAAAAGAACAAGACAAACAAATGAGAAACAAAAACTCATAGACACAGACAATAGTTTAGTGGTTACCAGAGGGTAAAGGGGCGGGGGGTGGGAGATGAGGGTAAGGGGGATCAAATATATGGTGATGGAAGGAGAACTGACTCTGGGTGGTGAACACACAATGTGATTTATAGATGATGTATTACAGAATTGTACACCTGAAATCTATGTAACTTTACTAACAATTGTCACCCCAATAAACTTTAATTAAAAAAAAGGAAAAACCTACAAAAAACTCCTACAAAATATGATCAAACAAATTAAAAAAGACAGATAAATGGGGAGAACATTGCCAAGTGGTCAGCTCCTTAAATTGAGCTATAGATTTAATGCAATTTTAATCAAACTCCTTAGAGGAATTTTATAGATCGTAGATATAGGCAAGATGATCCTAAAGTTTAGATGGAAAATTACAGCAACTAGAGTAGCCAAACCAATTTTGAAAAACAAAAAGTCGGGGGACTCCAACTATCTGGTTTTAAGATGTACTAAAAGCTACAGTAATCACGACAGTGTGATATTTGCAAAGGGATAGATACATAGATCAACAGAGCATAGTAAAGAGTTAAGAAATAGGCCCACGCAAATATGGCAATGTGATTTTTTTACAAAAGTGCAAAGACAATCCAACTAGAAAATGGGTAAAAGAACAGATATTTCACCAAAAAAAAAGAGGTGGAAAATAAGCACATGCAAAGATGTTCAACATGATGAGCTACTAGAATGCGTAAAACCATAATGAGACATCGCACCTATTAGATGAGCAATAATAAAACAATAGTGATAATACTATACGCTGATAAGGTTGTGGAGAACCTGGATCTCTTGTACATCGCTGGTGGTGTTGTAAAATGGTACTGCTACTATGGAAAATGGTTTGGCAGTTTCTTATAAAACAAAACATAATAGATAACAAATGACCCAACTATTGCAGTCTTGGAGAGAAATAGAACTGCGTATGTTCACACAAAAACCTATACACAATGTTTACAGAAGCTCTATTCATAATCACTCCAAACTAGAAACAACCTAAATGTCCTTCAGTGGGTGAATGGATAAACACCCTGTGGCACATCCATAGCAAGAAGTACTTCTCAACAATACAAAGAAACTGTTAGGAGGGATGGAAGGATGTGACTACAAAGAGTCGCACAAGAGATATTTTGGGGTGACAGAACTTCTCTGTACTCTGTAGGGGTGGTTACATAAATGTATGCGTACTCGAATTCGCCGATGCACTCACTGACATTTGATTTTTATCCATCCTTTAGCAGCAAAGACTTCCTGTGTGTCTTCCTGTGATGCCTGAGGCCTGGGCCTGTTCTCCTTTTTCTTTTCACTGTCCACTTGAAGCACTCTGAGGTGTTTTCCAAAGGGGATACCAAGCTGTACTTAGCTGCAAAATGCCTTGTGAAAAAAATGAATTGAGAAACATGCCCACCCTTTTGTAAGATGAAATACACAATGCTCTGAGAAGTCCTGCAGCAAAGAAGTCTCTCTGACCCAGTATTATTTCGTCAAATACAAGTTGGAAAATGCTGGGCCGGAACAATCTCCAGTAGCTTAGAGAAGCTGCAAAGCTGAACAGCTTGTTGGTTTAGGCTTCAACAACCAACCTCTTCCCCAAACTTCTCGTAACATCCATGAATTTCCAGCCACTCCTAATTCAGCCATAGCTCTTTGTCAAAGAATCAGGGAGCTGACAAACAAACTATTGTTAAAGCCTTTCTAAAGGTGGGTGTTGAGGCAGTCTCACGTGCTGAAGGCAGCCCTGGACACGAAGCTCCACCCATCCCCATTTCTAATCCCCTTTCTCCTTCCTCTTCTCTCTCCCCTGTTGGACAAGAACTGATATCTAACATTCTCCTGAGCCCCACTTCCTGGCTCTCTTTCAGTGGGGTGCTGCTGACCAGTACTGTCTTGAGGAAAACAGCACGGCTCCTGGCCTCGCTGATTGTGTGAGAGTGTGACCCCCACTCTCATTTCCAGGTGTGTAAGGGCACTTCTGGGTGGCTTCTGTGCCCCAGGAACTGGGTCTGGGCCTGCTGTTCCCAGGTGAGCGGCTTTCACAGTGTCGTCCCATGCTTCCTAAAGGTGTGAGTGAAGTGGTAAGTTTGCTGACCATAGCATGCCTGTATCAAATAACACTCCTAATTTAAGGGAAAAAATTAATTTGACCAATCTCCAATGATAGTGGAACGTCACTTGGAGCAAAATTTAAAATAAGACCTAAACCCTAAGTACTGACACCATTACATCAATCTTAACAGTCATGATCAAACCCAAGGGAGACGCTTCCTGGGACTTTAGGTCACCTGGCTGTCTCTCTCACCGGTACCCAGTTCTACCAGTTGTCACCTGCATTCAGCGTGTGAGACTACCTCAACACCCACCCTTGGAAAGGCTTTAACAGTCATGTGTTTTTCAGCTCCCTAATTCTTTGACAAAGAGATATGGCTGTATGGGGAATCGTTGGAAGTTCCTGGATGTTTCTGAATAACATTTCTGAAGCTGCAGCTCTGGCTGTCTTAGTGAACGTGAGTTAGTGATGATTTTCTGCTAATCCTAAGAAGTGGCTCCCAGGCCTTTCCCCCTGATGCCATTGGCTCTGCTTCCTTTTTCCTACCCTCTCCGTAATGGAGATGCGGAAGGCGAGCCCACGCACATCGCTGGTGTACTGCCTTGGTTTGCCTCTTACCCAGTCAGGAGAGATCGCCCACCCGACAGCTTCTCTCCAGTTCGCTGCAGGTTTGACTCAGGATTTGTCTAAAGGTCTAATTTGCTCAGAACACCTAATGCAGGGATGGCAAACAGATTTTGTGGTGTTCATTAACTCTGACTGATTGGAAGTGGCTGCCTGGAGCATTCATCAATTAGCAAAGACTGTCAGGCATGGGTGTGTACGAATGGGAGTGTGCACACACAAGTATGTGTAGGGAAGGAGGGATTCATACCAGGTATCTGCCATCACTGACTTAAGATCTTCTTTAACTCTTTTCATAACTGGCTGCTACATTTACAACCTTGATTCTTGGCCTTGGACTATTTTCCTGTGGTAGCTGAGCACCAGGAAACCTCAGCTAAAGCATTTGTAATTTAAAAAACATCTTTAAACAGACTCTGGCTAGTTTTCCGCTCGGGGTGCAGTAGACAGCTTTAGTGCAGGACGTGGTGAGCTCTGACATCCTAGGAAGAGCATGTTGGATGGTGATAGGACAGTCCAGCCCTGTAGATGGCTCACGGGGTTCTGCTGGACACAGTATGAAAGCCTCACTCAGCAGCTCTAGTTATGAGATGACAACTGAGTGTGCCAGAGCTCAGGGCTGAAACCCTTGGGGCACCGGCCAGGATGTGTGATGAAGGGTGTCTCTTGCAACCTTAACTGACCCGGCTTCCACTGGGCTCTTGAAAACACAGGGGCATTCATGATTCTTTCTGCAGAGTGGAGCTCCATGGGATTGTCCCAGGTCTGGAAATGTGGCAGTTTGACCAATGCATGTGTGATCAAAGAAGACACAAAGTGTCTGCCTGGGGATAAGTGTGGAGGACTTGGAAGGATGGAAGCCTCAACAGAAAACTGACTGCTTAAGAATAACTTTCGAGGCCTGAAGTCTAGGGAGCACTTTCAGCCCACACACCCCTTACAGATTCTTCTGAAGCCCCGTTCCACATGATGATCCAAGATGCTAACTATCTTTTGTCACCTATTGTATCAAGTCTGCCATTGAATGACAAGGTGAGGAGGAGAGGAAAAAGCTGAACCATTCTGAACGACAAGTTCTGATTGAAATCTTGGAATTTTTTTCCAGTGGGGAGGTGTAGGGGGACCTGTACCCAATTCAGCCCCCCACCCCAGAGTGGTCCCGGCTCTGTATGGAACGGAGCAGCATGGTGGAGTAGTTAAGCCCACTGGTTTTGGAAGCACGTAGACTTGGGCTTAACTTCCAGACCTGGCATGTGCCAGCGACGTAACTTCAGGCAAGTTACTAAAACCTCTCTGGCCTCAGTTTCCCCATCTGTAAAATGGGGGTGATAACCTATACAGAAGGTGGTTGTGGGATTAAATGAGGTGAACCACAAAAGGTGCTCAGGTCACTGACTAGCCCACACCAAGGGTTCCTCCTGGTGCGCTGATCTTATTGTGACATAAAAAGCTGCTGAGAAATCTCTTCTGAGGGCTGGTGCGGTTCACAGAACCGAGCTCATGAGTTTCGAGGCTCCTTGGAGGAGTAGGAAAGTGGCACACAGAATAATGATGCCCCTGGTCACTATTATCCAAAACAGCAGGTACACGATGGCTTGGCACCTTAAGACTCAGGGCAAATCTGAATTCTTCACATTCCTGCCCAAGGTCCCAAACTTGAGTCTTCTCTTTCTCGACACCTCAAATCCACACCATGGGAAAAACCTCTCGTGCCTGGATTATCACGCTGCCTCCTAAAGGGTCTTCTTGCATCTACCCTTGCCCATTTCTGTTTATTCTCCATCCATTGGGACTCTCATGTTTCAGACCATCTAATGGTGTCCAATCGCATTCAGATTAGAAACCAGCATTCTGAGGGTAGCCTTGTAGGCCTTAAAAGATCTGCCCTGTGTCCTCCCTGATTCATCTCTGCTACGCCCACCTCGCCCACCCCTTCCAGCCACAGTAACCTGCTCCCTGCTTCGGCCTCCTGCCCTCATGCCAGGTGCTCCCTCTGCCGGAAGCTCTTCCCCAGGTGCCTGCATGGCTTGTCCCTCCCCTCCTCCCTAGCTCAAATGTCACTTTCTCAGGGAGGCCTTTCTCACTATTCTATTTTAAATTGTTCCCTGTGGTAGCTGCATAATGGCCCTTCAAGGGGCCATTATGGGCCAATTAGGATATCCATGCCCTAATTCCAGGAACCTGTGAATGCTACCTTATGCACCAAAGGGGACTTTGCAGATGTGATTAAGTTAAGGATCTCGAGATAGGAAGCTCATCCTGGATTATCTGGGTGGGCCTAGTGTAATCACAAGGATTCTTATAAAACAGAGGCAGAGGGGGATTTAATTACGTATATGTAGAGAAGGCAATGTGACCATGGAAGCAGAGAAGAATGGAATGATGCAGCTACAACTCAGGGAGTGCCAGTAGCCTCTAGACATGAAAGAGGCAAGGAATGGATTTTTCCTCATGAGCTCGCCCTGCTGACATTTCAACGTTAGCCCAGGGAGACTGATTGGAGACTTGGGATCTCTGGAACTATTTAAGAGAGTAAATTTGTATTAAGTCCCAAGTTTGTGATAATTTGTTATAGCAGTCATAGGGCACTAATACATACTCATGTGCACACCCACCCACCCCCTATTCTCCTTCCTGCTTTATTTTCTCCTCCAGCTGTATCTGACACCCTGTATTTTACTTGTTGACGTCATCTGCCTCACTGAAGTGTCAGTTCCACAGGGCAGGAGCCTGTGTCTGTTTTGTTCTTTGACGGATCCTCAGTGCCTGTGTCAGGAGCAGCTTTACATGGAATGATACACTGTTGGTATCAGTGTAGACTCTGGCTAGGCTCTCAAAAAGGTGGAGCCCTTTTCTTGCTGTGGCCCAGCCACCCATAGGACCCTACTGGGCTGTCCCATCCTGACCTACATGAGGCTCCATCCTTCCTGTAAGATGCCAAGGCCATCCTCTTTCCTACCCTCTGGAAGCCGTGAATGCTGGGAGGTGGCATGTGAGTGGCACACATGAGCCAGGGTGTGGTGTGCCAGGTGCAGCTCTGGGGACTAGCAGGCCTCATCCCCTCCTCCCACCCCCGTCTGCCTGGGACACAGGAGGGGCAGTGCAGGATGGAGGTCTGGCCTGACTGTCCGGCTCGGGGACAACTAAGCCTCAATTTCTTGTGTACTAACAGGGATAACATCATGACTGCATCACGGGACGTGGCTAGAGCTAGCCAGTGAGATAAGTGGTCATAACGCACTCTCATTTTAGTGAGATAGCACTTATTCTTATTTGGTGGCCAGTTGTGTACTGCTAATTCATTTGGGAGAAGCAGTGGGGCCTGGGCTTGTCCTTGTGATGCCCAAAGTGGGTGGCAGGTAGCAGTCTGCCCACCAAGTGGCTCTGGGGCCTCTCCTGGAGCCACATTCCCAGGAATTCTGGCCTAATGGATGCAAGGGGAGCTGGCTTCTTCGAGCTGGAACCAAGTTGACATGCACTTCCTACGTGCGCGTTTCAGAGAGAATTTCCCTGAGGCTCTGAATCCTCCAGGGCTTCCAGAAGCCTCCTGCTTCCAGGGAGACACCACTGTCCCCTGGATGTCATCAGATCATCTCCTTACAGGTTAGGACGACAGTGCTGAGAGCGCCGGTGGTGAATTCTTAGGGCTGAACCTGTGAGAGCACTCATGCACGAGGCCTCGGGTCTTTAATGCAGAGTAGGAAACCGAGGCTGGGGTAGGGACACCGCTAACCTGGTCTTGCCTCCAGCCACAGCAGTGGAGCCTTCTTGCTCCACATGAGCCAGTGGGGGCAGCTGATTTCGGGGTGGGGGGGCTGTGGAAGCAGAGCTGTGTGAAGGTTAAGAGCTGAGGCTGTCTCTCTGGCACACAGGAGCTGGAGAAGAGGTCATGGCTAGTGGCAAATCCCTTACCTTGGTTGTCGTAGGAAGTAATGACCTGGGTCTGCTGAGGGAGCTGCTTCTCTGCCAGGTTTCCTATTTAAGGAAGACAGAGGGACCTGCAGTGACTACTGGGATGACAGTGGAATTTTCCCCAGGCAGAGCCGGGAGCTGAGTGTGTCTGCAAGAAAGGCAGGCTGATTGGGGCCAAGCTCATCCCAGGCCTGGCTTTAACACATGCACGCCCCTGTGTACACCGCACGCCATGCACACATGGGAATCAGCACATTTACACACCTGAACGCAGAGGCAAATGCCTGGGAGGCCTGCATACACATGCTCAACACTTCTCGCCAGGTGCCAGCACAGGAAGCTGGGGACACCTCCATGGGTTAAGTAGCCACAGCTCCAGACTTTGGTGTCGCCAGGTACAATCCCGAAACTGCATGGGACGCCTGACATTCCCACCTTTGTGTGGAGTGGGCTGAGAGGGTCCTGTCCTGATTTTCCAGTTGAGGGATCTGCAGCTTGGACTCGTTAACTTTTTGCCAGACCCTGTGACCAGGGAGAGTCAGACCCGGGACTTGAACCCCCACTCTCCTGACTCCTAGCTCAGCCTTCACCTCCGTCTGAGGAGAATGGGGGCAGCCTGCCTCCTACTCCAGCCTAGGACTTGGGATGACTTGCAGTTTGGTTCAGTTTCACAAACATTTGCAGGGCACTCACTAGAGAAATTCATGTCCCTGGGACACAGAGCTGTCCTGAGCCTAGTGGGGTCAGGCTGCTGTGGAGAGATGCCCTAATCCTGCCATAGGACATGAGCGGGAACCCACAGGCTTACCTGCCCCTCCTATGGGAGGCGTCACCTTCCATACTCTCTCCCTTTACAGCTGCTCTGAGGGCCGTGTCTTGCTGAGGTTGCCCTTGAATCTCTGCTTCAGAGGAGGAATGGGAAGGGCTGGGAAGGGCCAGGGTTGTGGCAGCCGGAGGTTCTGCCACTGCTACCACTCTGGCCAGCCATCTTCTCCCCTGGCTGAACACTGGTCTGCAGAAAGGCTATCGGGCCTGCTACTGGAGGTGCCCACTGGGACCAGTGCCTGAGCCTGGAAACAAGCATGCCTCTGGGGTGCTGGCCTGACCAAGTTCCATTCGGATGACATCCTTTTCGTACCCAACCAGATGTGCTATCAGTGCTTCTCATGCCTGGGCCCAGACAAAAGCCAGTCGTGGTGGGTGGGTGAGGCACTGAGCTGGGCTGAGCTTGCGATCGACCTGGCAATCAATCGCAAGGAGAAGCCTTGGAGAAGCCTGCCTGCTCCAGCCTTCTCCTATGAGCAGGCCAGCCAGGACCCTTAAACCCTGGACTGCGATAGGTTGGTCGGCTGAGGGCCAGGTTCACAGAAGCTCCAACCCAGGGGATGTGGTATTCTGGGTTGGAGCTCCAGGCCAGACTCAGGCTAGGACAGGGAGGCCACCTCCTGTGGACACAACTGGCTGCATTTCTGCTCGGCTGGCTGATGGGGGAAACAGGATCTGGGAAGGGAATCCTCAAGGAGGGCAATTAGCTGGCATAGCTGCTGTGGGGTATTTATAGTCAGGGCTGCACAATTGGTTTCCCTGTAGCTGTGGGGCGTCAGTCCCCGTGCTGCTAGGCAGACTTCAGCCAGGTCCAAGGAAAGCAGCCAATCACAGCAGGGGAAGCCCGTTGCTGGGCAAGCTGGGAAGGGTGGCTCAGCCCAAACACCAGCTGCTTGGAAAAGTTTGCAGCACTCCAGGCTCCCCGCACCCTGTCAATGCCCCAGCCCAAGGAGTGTACAGGCAGCAAGAGGGGGCACATATGCCCCTTTGGACCACCCCATGCTCAGCCACTGTCGTGCACACTCCACCAGCACAAGCCTTCAGCTGCTTCCTTCTCGGATGAACATGGCACCCAGTTTCCAGGGCTGGGCTGCCTGCTGGTTCCCAGGGCTGGGTGTCTTGAGCACCAGCAAGACACGTATGTATTCACAATCTCGCCATCAGAAAACATAGACAGAAGCTATAATTTTAATTTCTTCCCAAGGCAAGTGTGACATTTGAAAAATAAATGAAATTTTACTCTAAATTACATATGTTGGTGGAGTGGTGGGAACCATTATCTTTTCTGGGTTCAAGGCCTCTGTGGACCTTCTCTCCAGCCCTGCATTTACCCGAAACACTCAATTTTTGCAAGAACTACTTAATCGTCCTCTTTATCAGCTTACACAATATAGTGAGACCCACTTCCTGTCTTTTAGAAGAGTCTTGTAACAGTGACTGGGTCCCTTTGTGTTTTGTTGTGTTTTTCCATTAAACTTCCCTCAAACCAGGAACCTTGAAGATGGTGAAAAGAGGATAAATTCAGTATATTTCAATCCTCTCCTGATGTGACAGCATGCCCGAGAAGACAGGAGATGAATTTCAGACAACTCAGGCAGGGTAAAGGGACTACAGCAAATGAAGATGCCGCGTCTCTTCCCTCCTACTGCGCCGTCTCACTTGCCCACTCATGCACTTGCACACTGGCTGGGCACGCATGGGCTGCTGTGCATTTCTGTGGCTGACAGGTCTCTGGAGGTATGATTCTTATGTTAATTCTCATGAGCCTTCAGCATAGTTTCACTAACTTTGGTGTCTGCTTCCGTAGAGCTAGAGCGGGAGCATAGCGAGATTAAGGAAGCCATCTTGCCCGTGCATGCAGGTCAGCTGGGACTCAGAGGGCTGGTGCCTAGGGGGGTGTGTCTTGAGGATGACATATTGCCATCTCTTCACCTCTAGGATGTTGAGACTCAACTGCAGTGAATGACATTATGATTACAATCATTTTAATGTAACCCCATGAGGGCAGGGGTTCTGGACTGTGTTGCCCACTGTTTCATCCCCAACAATTAGAACCTTACCTGGCACAAGGTAAGCACTGTAGACCTTTACTGAAGTAATGGATGGATGAGTTTACTTTTAGAACTTCATCCTTCCCTTCTGTTATTGTCACAAGGAGAGCAGACCATAGCTGTTCAATCTTGTTCAATTGCCGTCTCGTTTCCCCATTTATGGAGGGTCATGGAGGGTGGTTCCTTCACACTGGCATTTGATGAGTCAGTCATCTGACCTGGGGTCTGACTGAGACCCCTACTGGGGCTCTGTGAGTAGAGGTCTGATTCTTATTAGAATTCTCACATGCCCCCAGTGTAGTTACCCTGATGTTTTTTCCTGGAGGCTGGGCTAATGAGTCTCTGGAGGGCACAGAATAAGGCCCAGTATAGTTGGTCCTTGCATAGAATTCTCAGAGGATCCTGGGCCTGTAGGGGGACAGGCACTTAGCACCAGGGAGAGGAGGCTTTGGAAGCCGACTTCTCTCAGATTTTATTGTATTCTGGGTCCCAGGCCAGCAGGGAGCCATTGGCATCTCCCAGGCCGTAAGTCATACCGTCCTAAGGCAGGCCGCTGTCCTCTCCATTCAGAAAAACTTTCAAAAGATGCATGACCTGCATGATGTGAGCAGCACCACCTCTATGGGGACCCACCTACATCTCATCATCCAAATGATGCCACGTTCTTCCCTACAGCTCAACCAGTGGAACAAGTGGTAACTCAATCTTATGACATTTCCTGCTCCCCCTCCAGCCTCCAGGAAACCAGCGGACCTGGTGCCATGGAAAACTTTCCAGGGTCACAGTGGCCTCAGAGGCCTGGCTGAGACACGAGCAGCCACTTTCTGAATGGTTAGATGTCTACAGCCAGTCTTCAAACAAGGGAAACCCAATGCTTCCAGTCATTTCTCAACGTGTTGAATTCCAGAGATTAAAAAATAAAATGAAAAGAGAGAATTTACCATACAGGTCATTTTCTTCGAATTTCTGCCATTTCCGGATTCCGTTTCCGATGCTTTGGAGTCCTGTGAAATAACAAGGACTGGCATGAGGCTCTCTGTGGCGGTGAGACCCAGGCCCAGCGAGTGATGAGCGGCAGTTACAAACGTTTCTGGGTTAAAGTGGGGCTGGGGGAACTTGGTTCTCCTGGGATCTGAGGGAGGCTGCCCATGAATGAGATGCACTTGGGAGCATGAATGCAACCGTTAACATTGAAAACATTTAAAAAATATATTAAAACAATTGTTTTCAAGGGTGGCAGAGTTGGTTATTAGGATCATCCAGAGAGAACTTTTGCAATACAGAGGACCATTTTTCACTCCCACATCTCCACCACGTAAATATGGAAGCATTATTGTAGAAAACGTTTGCCATTCATTTTGCCTGCCTATTTCTGTGTGTGCCTAATCTCTCACGTTGAGAGTCTTGATGTGGAGTGCGGGGTGGGTAAAGACTGCCTATCCTTTTGGGGACTGAAAGTGACAGCTGCCTGCTCTCTCAGCCTCCCTTGCAGCTAGAGCATGGGTGTGTGTGGCCTAGGCATGGCTGGTCAGTGGCACCTGTGTCCAATTCCGTCTTGGGACCTGATGAGGCAACAGGGAAGGGAAGGGAAGTATGCATGGTCTCTCGTTTTCTCTCTCTCTGGTGCTGGCTGGAAGTGGTGGCTGCAAGGTCGAGTTCCTGGCACAGAACTGTCATATGTTCTGGCAGTGGGAGAAGCTGCAATGAAATCAAGTTCCTGGTGTGAAAAGAGCACCTCGTGCTCCCTGGTGACAGTGGAGTTTTCCTCACCAGTCTAGTTCTACTGTGCAGCTTATGGTGCTGTTCCTGGAAGCTCAGCCTCAAGCCTGGTTCTCCAGCTCTTTCAACCATTCCGAGGCAACCCCAGTCCCTCTTTTCTGCAGAGCCCTTCACAGTCAGGGTCTGTGACTTACCACTTGGAACTCTCACTGACTGTCTTGTGTCTCACTGACTGTCCGTGGCGAGTGGGCACAGTCAATTACATTGACTTTGGGGATAAAACCTAAGACTCTTTCTTTCAGACTTGGTGCAGAAAGCTTTAGGCTGCTTCCTCCATGGCCAGAGGAATACCTGAGAGGAGTTGAGGGCCTCCACGCACATTTTTGAGAAGCACTGCTCTAAAGCAATGGCTGGGAAAATACTAGGGCCCTAGAGGAAAGGGGAGAGAGCACCTGTTGGCCTTGCAGCCCAAATCTCCTGGTGCACATGCTCCTTGCCTCCTATTCTTCTGACTCTTTGCTGCTACAAGGGCACAGCAGAAAGCCACCTGGTCACATCTTCACTAAGTCCTCTGCATGGTGACAGTAACTGAGCTCAGGCCCTCCTTCGCAGAGCTGAGGACCTGGAGTGGGTAGGAGACAGGAGGAGACGCCTGGAAGTGGGCATGGACATGTTTTGGATTTTGTGCACCAACAAGAGGCCTTGGAACAAGCTAGTTTTGCTCAGTGTTTCCCCTCCTAAGGCTGCGTCAGCCTGCAAGCTGGTTTAGCCAGGGGTCTCCTAGACATCACCACTGCCCAACAGTTCTTGGAGTCTGTGCACCCTCCCTCTTCTCTTTCTGAGGAAAATCTCTGGAGAAAAATATCAGCAAAAGGGGCTCACAAGCAGGGTCTTTTTTCCCTGAGTCACAGTCCAGTCATGAGTGTGAAGGACGTTGCTCTGGAGTCATGCAGGGTTTGTGGTAGGTGTTGAACACCTCCCATAGCACTCCTGATTCCTGGCATTCTCGGGGCTTCTCTGTGTTCTCTGCCCTTTCTTTCTAGTGTCAGAGCCTTTAGGAGAGATGTGATCAGAGCAGGAGAGGGAGGTGGGGACTCCTGGGCTGATGCAGAGCTGGGCCTCCTGGGGGCCCTCTGGCCATGTCGCACACTGTGGGAGGCCTTCTGGACGGTTGTGTGTAGTAAAGCAGTCTCATTTCTATCAAGGAGCTGATGGTTTCTGCCCATTTCCTCATTACAAATACACCGGGCAGGCATTTTCTGTTTTTCCTGGAGCAGCTCTGAGAAATAGCCAACCAACGAACCCAAACAATGGCTGGTCCCTAAATTCCTCCTGAGACTGGAGTAGCTGTCAACATTCTCAGCTCTCCAGAATCTATTTCTTTCCCCTGCCTGTCTCCCCAAGGGGTCACCAGGAGCTGTGGGGCAGCTCCAGCCTTTTTGGCTGGTGGGGGCAAAGCCATCCACGGCACCAGTGCTTCAGTGAGGCAGGTAGAAAGTGAATGTTCAATGTGTATAGAGGCTCTGGGGACAGAAGAGCCAGGGCAGACTCCTAGGAACTCCTAGGACGGCGGGAGGCAGGAGTCATTTGACTGCGTGGGCTGTCAAGCATCACCCCCACGGCACTGGTGCACAGTCAGCCTAAGGCATGTGAACACCACTCCGCCAGGGTTCCCGAGGGCTTCCTCCTGGACCCAGTACCCAGAGGTTCCCAGACGTCTGAGGGGCTGATTTAATCTCCATTATTACCCATCTGTAACTTCTTCACGTTGTGTCCTCTCCTCTGGAGACTATAGAAGCCTAGGACCTGCTTTCCACAATCACTCTATAAACAGCCACTTTATTTTTCCAGTCTACCCTTCCCCAAAAAGTCTGTAGGAAAGTAAAATTAACAGGTAAGTTAAGGTGGGGAGAGCAGATTTCAAACCTAACCTTACCCAAGTCGGTGTGCCCTTTACACTTGTTATGCCTTCTGTAAGAAGTGCGGCGAGGACTCAAGAAAGGGAAACTGAGGCCGCGACTTGTGCAAGGACACCGAGGGAGCTCCCCAACTTCAAGTCTGACTCAGCACACAGATTTCCCCGGGTCCCCTGCACCCTGCATGTGCCATGTGGGGAGCAGACTTCAGCCACCCAGGGGTCAGGCCTGAGGCTCTGGTGCTCTTCTTCCAGGGCATCTTCCAACCCTGCTCTGCACCCTTTAACAAGTGGCTGGAGGAAACTGGCTTCCAGGAGTGACAGAAGCACCCACAGGCCTGCACAGGGAGTCAGCCCGGGGCCCGGGGCCATCACGGGCTGCGCGTTGCCATGGGACGCCAGAGCCGCAGCGTGGAGGCGCACCCAGCCGTGGGGAGAGGTCTGTGTCGCTGACCTCGTTCGGGGGCGTGTGGGGGCGCCCCGTGGCGAGTGGGCCCTTAGGCGAAGAGGCCGAGGTGCCGGGGCCGCCTGGGGTCGGGCCGGGCGCACTTTACCTCCTCTGCGCTGCGGCGGCGCGCCCGGGTCCGCCTGCCGGTCGGAGTGCGTGCCCTGCGCAGTGCGCCGCTTCTCCGAGTGCACGATCAGCAGCATGTCGATGGACACAGCGTTGCTGTCCTTCTTCAGCTCCATGGCTCGACCTCGCTCCACGCCGGCGCGCCGCGGCCGCTCGCGAGGCTGCCTGCACTGCAAATGGCCCCGTGCGCGGCGCTGCCCGGCGCGGGAGCCGGCGAGGGCGCGGGAGAGGGCGCTCCCCCGTCGCCGAGCCGCTGCGCGCCGCGTTTCGCTGACTCTGCCAAACACGCCATTAGGGCCCGCCCGGCAGTGCGCTCCCCTAATGAAGCGTCTCTAAGTCACCTTTGAAAGGAAATCCCGGCTGAGCCCAGACCTGCTCCGAGGCCACAGCCCGCAGAGGCCACCCGCCCCAGAGCTTCCCGCCCCGTTCCCCTGCCTGCCGCCCCCTGCGCTGGAAGCGCTGGTCCCTGGTTCCAGGGCTGTGCTCTGGCCGGTCAGGCGCGCCTCATCCCCGCCATCTCCGGAGTGGCTTGGGGGTTACCCGAGAGGGCCCTAAGCAGACCTTCTCTGAAAGCCATAGCAAATACAGACTCGCACAGAGCTGTCAACAGCGAGTCAATTCAGGAACAGGGAAAACAGCAAGCGGGCTCCAGACTGAATTGCAAAGGTGTGTTGAAATTGGTCAAGTTTGAGTTTTGGCCCCACTCCTTCCCGGTGTGCGTTTTGGAGGTTTACAGCTTCCTCTCTAAGAAGGAGATGGATGGAGTATTGAGGTCAGACCCCCGCACCCCCATTAAGGCCCCACCAGAACTTGGAACATGCCCACTGGGTAGCAACTGAACAGTTCTCTGCCTGAAGTGAAAGTCTTTGGCCTGAAGTGAAAGTCTTAACATCTCTGTTCTTTCTGGAAACCTGGCTCCTGCCCAGTGGGATAAGGGGGAGGAGGAGAGGAGAGGGCTGGGGCGCAGGGGGCAGCCTGCCTGCTGCAGGCAGGGAGCTGGACCTGAGAGCCCGTCTATTTTTAGCTGGGCCTGGCCTGCCCAGCCAACAGCAGCAAGGCCTTTGGCTCTAGATCTCAGGAGTGTTTACAGCAGCATCTGCCTGGTAGCCCTTGGCACGGTGGGCCCACCCTGCCTGAGCCAGTTCCCTCACTTGAGTTTCCACCGTTAGTAAATGCTGAGCACATGGACGCCTTTGCTCTAAAACCCTCCCCACTCTGGAGTGTCTTGACCTCCCCTTGCAGCGTGGTCCCTGCGAGCGCCCTCGTCTCCCTGGGAGGCAGCCTGTATGCTTGGGTTCCAGTCCCAGCTCCAACCCTTGCCACCTGTGTGACCTTGGACAAGCCATCTCCTCTCCATTTTCTCACACATGTCGTGGGCATAATACAAATTCTCCAGGGCTGTTTTGTGAGGTACCTGGTGCATAGTGAGTAATCTCCAAATGGTAGCTGTCATTCTTAACCTCATTTTAAGGGTGAGGAAAGGAAGGGATAGGTAAAGCGACAAGTCAATGATGGAGCTGGGGGTCACCCAGCTGTACCGTCAGACTGACGATCTTTCGCTGCTGCCTGAGGCTCACAGTTTGGCGGTCTGTACAGATGGCTGCCTCATTGCATCACCATTGCCCCCTCGCCCAATGGGCATCTGATGAAAGGAGAGGTCCCTGACTGCCCTAAGTGTTGAACTGAAGTCCCTAGAGAGTTGAGCCGAGGGACCAGTGAAGGTGGGTGACTCCCAAGGCAGGTGTCCTCATGTAGAGAGTCCAGTCCTCTCCTGTCCTGTCTGTACACACACACACACACACACACACACACACACACACACACACGCCTGGGAGGTTGGCTAAGCCTGGATGCTCTCTAGATGGCTGGGAAAGTAAGAACTATGGATTATTCGAAGCTCCTGGGGTTGGAGATTGCTTAGGCACCTTTTGTGTACCCCCATCTGACCTAGGACCGTGTGGACTACCTCCTTAGAGGGTGCAGATCCCAGCAGAAGCTTCTGTGCAATACCTCTCCTTACTGGATGGGGCTGAGTGTGTGTGGGGGGGAAGCTGAAGCTCCTTTATCTGAAATTCAGGTTCCCATTCCCCCCGCCCCCTTACTCCCCTGCGTCAGAGTATCTCTTTTAGGACCTGGCTCACCATGGTGTCACCTCCCAGAGCTGCCTCTGGAGAAGGAGATGATGACCTGGGGGTGTACCAATCCGAGGATGCCTAGAAACAGATCCTTTGGAGCAGGGCTTCTCATCTGTGGCACTGTGGACATTAGGGGCCAGAGAGCTCTGTGTTTAGGGGGATGTCCTGTGCATTGAAGGGTATTTAGCAGCATCCCCGGGATCCAGGTTCTGGGCAGCATCGGGATTCAGGATCACCAGCATCTCCCAGAGCAGTTAAGGCGACATCGCCCGTACTTGAAGGCTTGCTCCAAAGCAGTGTTCTCACTGTACTTTTGTCCCCCCAGAAACATGTCAACATCTGGAGACATTCTGGGTTGTCGCAACTGGGAAGTGGGTGCTATCAGCATCAGTTGGGGAGACCTGGTGGCAGTGACAGTAGTAAAAAGTTGGTGGTCAAGTGCATTCAGCAGCCTTCAGGAGCTGAGGTAGCTCTGCCAGGAATGGAGAGGGAGGAAGAAGTTTGCCATTTTCAGAGCCATAAAAAGGAATTTTGTGCCATAATAAGCTCTGCAGTGAGGATGGTCAAACTGTCAAGAGGGCTTTCCAATTCTGCTTTGTTTGCTGCCAAGATGTTACCTGGCTCAGGCAGCAGCTTGTTCTTCAGACCCTACTATGTATAATGCTATTATGATAAAAATGACATAAGCTCGGGGGAGGGGCACCTGTCCTACACAGGACAGTCCAGGAAGACTATTACATGGAGCTCACATCTAAACAGTAGCCTTGGGGATGAATGAGTAAGGAGAGAACCACAGAAGAAGGGTGAGGGCTTTCCAGGCAGTGAAGCAGCCTAGGGGAGAAAGAGAGGAGCTGGGGGAGTGCTGGAGTTGAGAGAGAAGATGACACATTTTAGGAAGCGAAAGCAGGATGGTCTGGTTGATGCTGCAGTACAAGGAGAAGGGGTTCAAAGGTGCTGGAGAGCAGTCAGGGCCGGTCTGAGGTGAGGACTGCTGTGGGTGGGGCTTCCGGTGCCAGGCTGAGCAGTGACGGGACTCACTGTCAGCAGGGACAGGAGAGTAGGGAGAATTCACGAGGGGGAGGGGCAGGCCTGATGGTTACTGTGGGCAGGAGCAAAACCATTGCCACCAGAGACTGGCCTTCTGGAGAGGATGCTAGGCAAGGGGGATGATGGTATGAAAAGATAGCCAAACACCACACTTGTGCTATGTGAGAAAAAGGGCATCTGGGAGTGTGGCACAGAGTGCCTAGATCAGGTGGGGAACTGGGCTCAGAGCGAGAGCCCAGGCAGGTTTCAGGTGCTGGTCAGAGCAGGCAGGAGAGATGAGGGCTTCTCCTCCAGCTGGACGGCAGACCCAGCTCAGTCCTCAGACACATGGAGCTCTGTAGGGGGTCAGTGAAACAAGGCACTCTGTCAAACTCATGCTCATTATTGAACATTTAGAAAATGCAAAAGCTATATAAAGAAGAAAATAAAACCACCCAAATCCTATCATCTAGAGATAATCACCATTAAACATTCCACTATTTAGCATTTCCTTCTACTACTATATATAGTTACTACAACATATATAATAAATGTTTCTATGCTTGCATATACTTGTATATGTATGTGTGTATATATGCACATATATATTTATTTAAAAATTAAAATTGGGTTCTCACCATATAAGTTTGGTATCATGATTTTTTTTCATTCAACATGTGTAATGAATAGTTTTAAAAAATCTCTTTAAAACCCTATTTAAAAGGCTGCCTCATTACCCATTATATTGATGTATTGGTATCCATATTTTTCTATTTCTTGCCATTCAATATTATTTTATATTAATTTTAGGTGTACCACATAGTGGTTAGACATTTATATAATAGAAGATGTGATCCTGCTGACTAGTCTAGTACCCACCTAGCACTAAACATAGTTATTACCATATTATTGACTACATTCCCTATGATTTACTTTACATCCCCATGACTACCAGTTTGTAACTACCAGTTTGTACTTTTTAATCCCTTCACCTTTTCACCCTGTCCCCAACCCCCTCCCATCTATCATCCCAACAAACCTAGCACCCATCTGACACCATACATAGTTATTACAATATTACTGACTATATTCCTTATGCTATACCATACATCTCCATAACTACTTTGTAACAACCAATTTGTACTTCTTAATCCCTTCTGCCTTTTACCCACATCCCGAACCGTCCTCCCATCTGGCAATCATCAAAATGTTTTCTGTATCTATGAGTTTGTTTCTGTTTTGTTTGTTTATTTTGTTCTTAGATTCCACATATAAGTGAAATCACATTGCCTCATGCGGTAAATGATTTAGGTGAGGCAGGGTCTCAGGGAGATATCAGAGTGGGAAGAATAGCGGTCACCAGGTTAATGTAAATTCCAAGGGACCAGTGAAGATTTGGTCCCAGTGCTGAACCTGGAGCGACTCAGCAACTAAATCTCAGACCAGTCGCCACCCACCTGGGGCCTGCTGGACTCACAGTTTTCCAAGAAAGAGTGCAATATGGGTGGGGCTGGCTGCTAGAGGAGAAAGTGCCTTCAGCTGTGTGCAAGTTTGGTGGGGCAGGGCCCAGTGAGTCAGCAGGTAGAGCAGTGGAGCTCACCAGGCCAATCAGATTCAGATTTGGCCAGAGGGGGTGGGCTCAACACAGGAAAGATGGCGCCTGCCTGCCGGCTGCATGCAAGATGGACCCCTCACCAGGAAAATCCCAAATGTCCTCCAGTTCTTCCCCCGAAGCCATGCACCTTAGTCTGCCCCATCCTGTACGTCTCCAAGGCCCCCCACTGGAGCCCACGGTGAGTGTCTGTGAGGGAGGGAGTCTGTGTGTGCTGTTTAAGAGGATGTCTGGGTTTCCTGCAGCCTTCCGGCCCACCCAAATGGTAGGAATCCCCACTGTTCTTCACAGCCAGGTGTTCTGGGGGCTCCTTTTTCTGACACCAGTACTCTGGGCTGAGGAGCCTGGTGTGGGGGTTGCCATTCCTCGCTCCTCTGGGGGGAACCAAGGAAGCCGAGAATTCCCTCCTGATTTCTAACTACCACATGCAGGTGTGGGACCGGTTTTGCGCCTCAGCCCCTCCTACCTGTCTCGCTGTGGCTTCTTTATATTTTCAGTTATAGGACTTCTGTTTGGCTAGAGTTCAGATGGTTCTGCAGGTTGATTGTTCTAGCATTACTTGTAATTTTAATGTGTTCATGGAAGAATGCAGGCACTTTGTTTATCTGTTCCACCATCTTGGATCTCTACCAATTTTTTATTTTCTTGTTGTTGGACTTTTAGTTTGCTTTGCATTTTTCACTTTTATAAATAATGTGATGATAAACGTCATGGTGTTTATACCTTTGACCACATATCTATTTATTTTTTAGAGTAAATTCTGGGTAGTAGACTTACAAAGGTTATCACCATTTTAAGGCCATATATGTCTATATATCTATATCTCTCATGTTAAGTTACTTTCCATAATGATTGTGTCTATTTACAATCTCACTATCTGTGAATGTCAACCTCCCTGTATACCATCACATGCACTGAATACTATCATTACATAAACCTTTGCCATAATATAATTGATATATGGTAACTCTTTCAAATTTTCATTTTTCATTACCATTGATATTGAACACTATTTTGTACATAAATTTATGTGTATGTGTTGTTTTTTTGCATTTCTATCCTTAGTTCCTTTTCCTACTTGAAAGGCACAAACACTTAAATGTCAGTTTAAGAAAAAAGGTTACTCTTCCAAACTACCTCGGACCATGTTAAGCTTTTTGAGGACCAGGTTGTAGTCTCCCTCCTTCCTGAGGTCTCCTCCTTCCCCCCGTACACTATATCTCCTATGTGTATTGCACACAAGAGGTGCTCAATAAATGGTTGAATCAAATTGGACAGAATGAATGCTCCCAGCCAGCCAAGACTTCTCTCTTTTGCCGGGAGGTATAACAGCCTTCCCCAGATTTGTAGCATTTGCTCTTCTGTGCCTTTCTCTCAGTCCTTCAGGGAATGGAGGAGTAGGAGGTTAAATGAGGACAAGCAGTTCTAAAGGCACCTTCTCCCAGTGCTGACAGAACCATCTGGAGTACAAATTTGGGGAAAGCTTGGTTTTGACAGCACTGCTCAATCCCACGAAGCTACCCCCCCACCCCACTCCAGTCTGCAGCCATAAGCTATGACTTTTCTGTTAAACACGATTTCTGTTCTCAACCTTTCTGTTATGTCTCTCCCCAATCAGTCTGACAGCTATTCCCTGTTTCAGTGTTTCTGGGCATGACACCTTCACTGACTTTCCTTATTTTTCTGACCATAGTTTATTTCAACCCCCTCTTCTTGCATATAATGATGTGCACATGTGGGAAACATTACGTTCCGAATTCTAGGTAGTTTGAATTTTGGAATGTTTATACTCTATGGCATTCTTGGCCTTTTCCTGTGGATGGAGATGATGAAAATCAATTTGTCTCTCACCACCACTTCCAAAATATCTCAAGCCATGCCAAGAGAGGTATCCAGTGGCACATGAAAGCCCATGGAGAGATTACCTCCTTAGCTTCACCAAGTGTTTATTGCAGCTATTGAAGTGCCCCTTACATATTCCTCGATCCGCCTCTCCTTGATAGAAACAAGGAGTCTTCACACCTACTGCACGCTTCTCAGTTTGTATGCTGGCAGTCACCCATTTCTATACAGAAATGCATTTTTGCTTCCATGAACTCGTATAGTCCTCGAGATAGGCCAAGCCTGGGCGGATGCATTTATGCCCATTTCATTGACAAAGAAGCAGAGGATCAAGAAGATGGTTCACGTAGTTTTCCCAGTGAGTCGACACTTGCTCCTAGACGGGCCCAGTCCTGGCACTAAACCTAACACATTTGCTATTCTGCCTGTTTTGGAGAAAAGGGGCACAGATAGCTTTTCCAGGATCAGGCTGAGATTTGGGCAGGCCACTTGCAGGGCCCAGGGCAATGCTCTGTGTGACACATGTCCTCTTGGCAAGAGCTCTGACACCTAGGTGGTGGGAGGTTGTATAATAAGGTCATGAGGAGGGCCACAGAAAATGGCTTTGGAGTGTCTGAACCAAAACAAAAATGAAGTCAGAACAGCCTTTTTATCATTACTGTAGACCCCGGGAACTGTCAGGAGGGGGTTGGTGCACATCTGCCCAAGAAGGACAGGCCCAGTGGCTGGATCCCAAGGGGTATGAGGGAGCCAGTTTTTAGTGTCAGTGCAGACTCCAGCCTTGCCTGTTCCTGGGGCAGAGCCTCTAATAGGAGCCACGGATATTTTTAGTCTCACGTGTGCAGGCACAAGACACAGAGAACTGGACAGGAACAACTAATAAGCCATGGTCCTTGTGAAGTTGGGAAGGATGAGACGAGGGGGAGGGCAGTGGAACTTTTGCATATGCCTCATTCTCAGAGAACTCTCATTCTATAATTCACCGAGAAAGATTGAGGTCAGGGTGATTAGCACAGCCTGAGTTAGAGAAACCTGAAAGTGGAGCATGTTGGTCCCTTCCCCACAGGCCCTGCACTGCCCTTCAGGTGAGGAGGTAGGCAGGAGGGCTATTCGGCTTTGGGGCTTGGCTATCAAGGTTGGGGGGTGTGGTCCTCAAAAGGACTAAGTTCAAAGCCTATTTGTGATCCTCAGTAGATGGTTGAGCAGTATCAACTCTTATCCTGATTTGGCAGGTGAGGTAATGGAGGTTCAGAGAGGTATAGGCACATGTGCCAGGTCACACAGCTGGGAAGTGGTGCAACTGGGGTCCAAACTCAGTGTCCCAGGTCAAGGAGGACCATTGATTTCCAAGACATTCCACTTTCCCCCAAATGATGGTCAGTTGTATCCAAGACTCATTTTCCATTTTATTTAACCACAAGCTTTATTTTGTATGCCAACTCTGGGTCAGGAACTCTTTCCCTAGAATGAGGCAGTGAGGACAACACAGTCGCCGCACTCCAGAGCTCTGGACGTAGTGAGGGCAACACTGAACGACTCAGCCGAACCTCAGCACGGCCAGAGTATAAGCCTGCTCCGTGGGACAGGCACACTGGGAAGTGAAACTGGCAGGTTTCCAGCCTTTGGTGTCGGGCATGAGGACAGTCCAAGGTCTGCTGAGACAGTCAGTGCCCCTTTTGGATAGCATTTTCAGAGAGGGAGACTTGGGGAAATGGCCAGGGAAGGGCAAGTGTGCCCCTAGCGCTTTCTCCAAGCCTGTGGTTCTGAGTCGTGTGATGCTTAAAGCCTGGGTGAGGGCTCACTAAGTGAGGCCTTGGCAAAGCTGGAACGAAGACAGTACGTAGCCCTTGCTGCTGTCAGCCACTCCTTTCCTCCCCTGCCACAGCTTTATGGCTTAAGAGCAGGAGGAGACAGAGTGAAAATATTGATTTGAGATGAAAACATTGATGTTTCTTGTACCTCCCTGCCTCAGTCCAAAGCCAACCATGGCATGTGCCTCTGTCCATCTGTTCATCATCCACCAGTCCACTCTCTCACATGCTCTTTCATATCTATCTATTCACCCTGTCATCCATCCATCCTACTTTGCCATTTGTTAACCTATCCCTCCATCTCTCCCTGGACATCACTCCTTAATCCATCTGCCAACCCCATTCATCTGTCTCTTCCATCTAACACATTTCATCCATCTACTCACTCATCTATTCATCCATTCATCTTCCATCGCCATCCAGCTACCAACTCCTTCATTCCATCCGGACCCAGACACTGGGTTCCAGGACTTGTATCTGGTGTTGTGGGGACACAGACATGAATGAGTCTCTTGTAGTCAACATAGAGGGACAGTGTGCAGATACACCAATGAAGGAAACAGTAGAATTAAAGAGGGTCTTGAGAGGAGCAACAGAAAGAATATGGCTGAAGGAGAAGAGGGGGGCTGAGGGAGGATCAATTAAGATTCTTAGACTCTGCTTTGGGGGAAAATACTATAGAAAGAAGAAAGGAAAGAAGAGAGGAAGGGAGGAAAGAAGAAAGGAGGGGAGAGAGGAAGGAAGAAAGGAAGGAAGGAAAGAAGGAAGGAAGGAAGGAAGGAAGGAAGGAAGGAAGGAAGGAAGGAAAGAAGGAAGGAAAGAAGGAAGGAAGGAAAGAAAAATATGTATTGGGTACTCACTCCATGCTGGAGCCTGTGTTAGCTGCTTTCACGAGTCTCAATGATCCCAACAACCTTTTGAGGTAGTTGCGTGCATTTCAGAGATGAGGAACTGGGGCTCAAATAGGAAACCTGTTCAACACGAGTAAACATGAGGGGCAGGGCTGGGTTGAACATGCATGATGCATGCTAACACAGAGCATGGGAATGAGAGCTTGAAGCTCACGTGTCCAGGACAATGGAAAAACATGCTATCTGACAGTTAACTTTTAGACTGTGTTGCCTTAAGGGGTATGTGAATAGGAATCACAAAGCCGATTGGCTCCTAGGGTGCCCAGTGTGAGGAGGTTGTGGGGGTATGCACAGCTGTTGGAGTTTGATGCCAGACTGTATCTGTTTGACATGGAATTGGAGCATCCCTTGGTGGCCACACCAGATCTAAAGTCCTCCTGGAAGATTCCTTTCCTTGGATTCTCTCTGCCAGGATGCACCAAGCACGCTCAAGCCAGATCTAGAGGCATTCATACAGCCAGTTCAATGTCCAACTTTATTTTTCTTTGCTTTTCTAGCGCAAGATCTCTTCCTGGGGAGGGAGAGGGGTGGAGGTGGAGGGAGGCCTGGGAAGACCCAGTAGAGCCCCACGGAGGGGCTCAGCTTCCTGTCCCATCTGTTAGGGTTTCAGCCTGGGCTCCATGAGCCCCAACCCCGGGTCTGTCTGGCACCCAGGATGTGCAGTTTTCTGATGACACATCATTCTTGGCACTTTCTGGATCCACACCCATTTCTCATTGTTTGACGCTACCAAATTGTTCCCTGATTATTCTGGTGAATGTCTAAAGACCATCGATTGACAACCTCTGTCCCAAGGCTGGAGTATTCCCAAATGGTTAGCTAGGTGGCCCAAGCAACCAGGGGCTCTAGTGACAACTCAGGGTGAAGGGCTTGGCTGGGGTGAAGTAGCCCTGCAGTTTCCCAGACAGATGCCTCTTAACAGCTGCAGAGTGCGTGGGGTGAGGGTTATGATGGAGGCTGGGTAAGGGTGGCAGTACTAATTAGAGATTCTAGAATCACATAGATCTCATTCACTTGAGCCCTGCTGCTTCCTACTCGTACAAACTTGTGGGTCTTCTATTCTCTGAAGACAGTCAGCTTCTGTTGAGAAACTATTTGTCTTTGTCTTTGCCTACCCTGGAAAGCAGAGTTTGGGGGAGCCGGAATGCAGGTGTCCAGGTATTGGTGCTGAGTCCAGTGGAACAGCCATGGGCACGCAGGGCCCCAGCGTGTCTGGGAAGGGGGGATGTATGAAGGGAGTAGCTGCTCGAGGCCCAAATTACCTCAGCTGTCCTTCCTCCCCAGCTTTCCCCTCAGCATGGCTGGGCCACCCACCTGCCAGCTCAGCTGTCCTCCTTGCTCACCATCTAATCCCTGCCAGGAAAAAGGAGGGAAACATGAGCCGGGCCTTCTCCCACTGCATCCTGCCACCCTGTCCTCCCTCCCACCAGAAGGGAAAAAGGGAGGGGGCTGGAGAGAGGGAAGGGCGGGCCCAGGGAGAGCTCCCAGGCTCAGGGGGCCTCCTGGACACATGAAAACCACAGAGCAGAGGCCTTCCCTCTGGAGCCCACACACATGCACGCAGGGCTGGTTCTGGTCTCCTCTGGCATCTGGACACCCTCTAGGCCCCTTCAGTCCAGCGGAGCCTCTCCTGCCCCCCGGAGCTAGGCCTTCCCCTTCATGTCCCTGGGTCTGGGATGGGAGGCCCTGCTGGGCGTTTTTATTTTCATCCTTAAAAAGCCATGTTGGAGCCAGTGAGCTTAAGTCCTAGCACCACCAGGCACGTCAGAGACTCAGTCTCCTTGCGTGTAACCCCGTGGCAATCACACCACTTCCCGGGTAGAGGACAGCATGAGGTGGTGCAGAGTGTGGCCCAGCACACGCCACATGAGGTGGTGACTGTTTACAAGCCATGCCGGGCCAGTCTCTGAACCTGGAACGCGACCACAGAGTCCATTGTCAGGGACGTCTCTGGTACCGTAACAGGAGGAGCCAGGACAGAAACAGCCCCATATTTGTACCTCATGGTAGATCTCAGGAGCCTCACAGGGTGCTGTGTGTACCTGTGTTTGGGTTTGGAAGCTCTGTTGCTGGGACTGTGCCATCCACCTGTGTTTCCTAGAGCAGCCTACTTCCTGCGCATGGCGGGTGCTCCTTTAAGGTAATTCCATGTGTGTGCACGTGTGCAACGAGGCCACTGTGAGTCTCCACTGGTGCTGTGGCACCTTGAGGGAATCATGTCACATCTCTGGGCCTTGGTTTTCTCATCTCGGACATGTTGAGAACGGACATGTTGATTCCTGCCTGATACAGCTGTTCTGGATTCAGCAGCTAGGCCCCTGCGTGGCACACAGAAAATGAGGGTTCCTGTGATACCCCCCCCTCTCCTGCATCCAGTGCAGAGTTTTCCCTTAGGTTGCTTTGTGGTATGCTACAGGGAAGAAGGTAAGAGAATGGCAGGGATACAGGATGGGCAACAGGCGGGTGGGGAGCCCTGGCTTCTCACCAGACGCTGGCATTATCTGCAGACTGAGGTGGGCAGAGCTGGCCACAGGTCATCAGTACAAGGCCACTTCTTGCCCCACCTTGCAGGTCTGGGAGAGATCAGGCAGAGGGCTTTGGGGTACTCTCAGCGCCCTGGCTTCTTCTCCCCCTGTCTCCTGGTATAGGAAGGGGCTGGGATGGACGCATTGACCATGCTTCTCAGTGAGAGAGGCTGGGGCTGGCCTGTGTCCATGAAGGACCCTTACCTTTCAGTGCTGCCCTTGGGAAGCCTGGGAAAAGCCTGCTGGGTGCAAGGCTCCCCTGACCCATTCCCTTGAGGCTCAGCTTTTGGACCCTAGAGTGGCTATTATGCAAGTGAAGCAGGGAGCTTGGCCTCTCACAGGGTTACTTGAGGCAGGCTGGGCCCAGGGCTGGGCCAGGCCCTAGATCAAAGTGATGACAGCAGCCTGTTTGTGGCAGGACAGTTTACACTCCCCAGGTGGTCGCTGAAAAGCCACCACTGAGGGAAGAGCCTCTGTGATGACATCGGCCTCTGGCCAAGACCTGACAGCCATCTGTTCCCAGCCTCCAGCCTGGAAGTCTCCAGGGAGGGTGAAGACTGGGAAAGAAACAGAGAGAAATGGGACAGAGTGAGCTGGAGACAGAGACACAGAGAGTGAGAGAGGCAAAGAGACAAAGAGACACTCAGCCAGAGAGACACAGACAGAGGGAGACAGAGAGGAAGAAAGAGCTATATAAAGGCAGAAAGAGCAATATGTAAAGGGAAAGATAGAAAGAAGCAGTCAGAGAATGAGAGATAGAGGGACAGAGAGACAGAAAAAGACAGAGACAGACATGGGGTGACAAATAGGACAGAGAGAGACAAACAAAGGAAGAGAGAACAATAGGAACAGAGGAGCAAAGAGAGTATTTAAGGGAGAGTGACATGAGGGAGAGAAGGGAGAGAGAGAGAGAGAGAGAGAGAGAGAGAGAGAGAGAGAGAGAGAGAGAGAGAGAGACACTAGAGAGAAACAAAATCAGAGACACATGGAGAGAGACAGAGGGAGTCAGGGAGAGAGAAACAGAGAGGCAGGCAAAAAAGTTCCTGGAGACAGATAAAGAGAATAAAGAGAGGGGAATGCACACTGGGGTAGCTGGGGTTGGAGTGGGATAGATAGACAGAAATACTTCTAGTTAGGCTCCTGGTGGAAGGAGAAGCCTTACGAACCAAAGTCCTCTCAGCATCAGCACATGCAGAGTGAAGAAGTTGCTCTTGGTCCGGGGTTCTGACAGTATTTCTCAGATGTTGTAGGCAGCAGAATGACGGGAGGGGTAGCGGGGCACGTTCAAGTTCAGATGCCAGGCCCGTTCCCAGAGTCTGATACGCTGTTCAAGGGAACACCAGGAATCTGCATTTCCCGCAGGCTCCCCAGGAGATGCCACTGTGGGGTCAGGCCAATGACAGTCAGAGATGAAGCACCAGGAAAAGGCAGGGTACGTCTCTCTCTCCCTGTCCCTTCTCTCCCCACACTGTGGGCCCCTGGGCAGGCAAGGGGCCAGGGCTGGGCGGGCTCTGAGGGAACTTTCTCCATAGACCTGGAGGCTTCCTACATCTTTGGTTTCCTCAGCCAGTGATCCCCAGATGGGCAGACTGGGAGGCACCTGAGAGGGCATGATTCAGTCCTCTGCAGGTGAGGAAACTGGGTGGCTGGGCCAAGGCAATAAAGGTAGCACGACGTATTAATTTAACAGGCTCCTGCTCTGGCCCAGGCTCTGCGTTGACTATTGGTTCATTTTGCCCTGTTAAATAAGGAAGGGTCATCACTGACTCCACCTTAGGGGTGAAGAAGTAAGGCCCAGAGATGACCGGCAACAGGCCCGAGGTCACAATTCATCTATTTGTTCCTTCTGGTCTGTTATCCCTTACTGGTGAAAGCTCACCCCAAAAGGCATGAAGTTCCCTGCACTTACAGGTTGTTATCTAGCTCCTCCTGTTGGAGCTGTTGCAAATCCCCCCACGGTGGGTATAAGAGAAGCTGTGCCAAGCCCAGCTCTCTCACCTGCTGGGGAGACAGAGAGGGCTGGCAGTGTTAGGAGATGAAGTGAAGGTGCCAGGGGCTGGGCTGTCTTCTGATCGGATGTGGAATAAACTGGACAACAAAGTACACGTCAGCATGGTTAAGTTGTATTCAGACTTGGGGCTAGGAATACTCACTGCGTTTTCTTATTCTCACACTATGATCACATCTACAGCACTTCTGACACCAAATGTGTGGGGTTTCCACACCAAGCACCTCTGACACTAACCCAGGGAAACAGTTCACTTACTATTGCTGATTTATTACAAAGAGTGTTTTGAAGAGTACAGATGAATAGCCAGGTGAAGAGATATGCAGGGCAAGGTCTGGAAGGGTCCCATGTGCGGGAGCTTCTACTACTGTGGAGTTGGGGTGCACTACCCTCCTGCACGTAGACATGTTCACCAACCTGGGAGCTCTCTAAACCCCATGTTTTGGGATTCTTATGGAGGCTTGATCACATAGCCATGATTGACTATTAACTTATTTTCCAGCTCCTCTCGCCTCTTTGGAAGATGGTGGATGAGGATGAAAGTTCTAAGCTTTTAATAATGCTTGGACTTTCTGATGACCAAGTCCTATCTAGGAGGCCACTAAGACTCACCTCGTCAGAACACCTGTCCTCCTACCACCCAGGAAGTTACAAGGGTTTTAGGAGCTCTGTCAGTAACTGCATTCAAAGACCAAATATGAACAGGCACGGGGGGCAGAGACTAACACATACATATTTTATTATTTCATGACTTGACAATATGAAAAACCCTGTGGAACACCCACGGGTGTTCGCAGAAAAATCTGCCCAGTGGCACATCCTGAAAGGGGACTTCCTGGCTCCAAATATGGTAGCCGGCAAACTCCCTGCTCCAGCCACTGAGGAAGGCCGTGCGGGAGCTGCTCCACATCAGAGCACAGGTCTCTGCCCAGACTCTCCTGAAGGAACTGGAAGTGTGGGTGGGCCCTAGTGGCTGCACTGTGAGGCTGGCATGGGAGGAGGAGTCTGCAGCCTGTAAAAACGTGGAAATCCAAGACTGCACTTTGAGAACCCTTGCGGTGCTCTGACTTACTGCTTCTTATGTGACCCTGGCCAGGTCATGTGAAGGAGGAAGCCACGAAACCCATGACCATAGGCCTCCCTGACTGCCCAGCTGGCCAACTCAGCTTGAGGAGGAAGTAGAGGTTGAGAAAGGCTGTCCAGGAGTGAACCAGCCAGGAGGGGAGCTGCCAGGAGAGCCTCCAGAAGCAGGGCCCACCCAAAGTAGGGAGCAGAACTAGGAGCGTTATGAGCTCACTGCCTTCTTGACCTTCAAAACAAGCCAAGAACACATTCCTGAGCTGCTTTTAACAAAGAGGACTTTCCACAACTTTTTTTTTTTCCAATTTATTTTAATTTTAAAAGATTTTTGTTAAAATATAGCTAACATACATTAGTTTCAGGTGTACACCATAGTTATTCAACATATACATATATATACCTAAAGAAGTGATCACCATAAGTTTAGAACCATCTGACACTGTACCCTGCCATCACAATATTATGGACTATATTCCCTATGCTGTATATTACACCCCCATGACATACTTGTTTTAGACTTGGATATTTGAACCTCTTATTCCCCTTCACCTTTCCCTTTTTAATTTTTCAATTACAATTGACATTTAGTATTCGTTTATATTAATTTCAGGTGTATAGCATAGTGGTTAGACATTTGTATAATTGAAGAAATGATCCCCCTGTCTCCTCTAGTACCTGGCACTACACATAGTTATTACCATATTGTTGACTAATTCCCTATGCTTTACTTTACATCCCCATGACTATTTTATAACTATCAGTTTGTACTTACTCCCTCTGTCTTTAACACCTCACCCCTAACCCCCTCCCATCTGGCAACAATCGATATGTTCTCTGTATCTATGAGTTTATTTCTGTTTTGTTTGTTTATTTTGTTCTTTAGATTCCACATATAAACGAAATCACATTGTATCTGTCATTCTCTGTCTGATGCTCCATTCAGCACAGTACCCTCCAGGTCCATCCATGCTGCCACAGATGGCAAGAATCTATTCCCTTCCCTGGCCGAGCAATATTCCATTGAATATATGTACCATCTCCTCTTTATCCATTCTTCTATTGATGAAGAACCAGGCTGCCTTCACATCTTGGCCATTGTAAACAATGCTGCAATGAACATATGGATGCATACATCCCCTTCAAGTAGCGTTTGAGTTTCTTCAGATAAATACTCTGAGGTGGGATTGCCAGGTCCTTCTTTGTCTCTTGTTATAGCCTTTGTTTTAAAGTCTATTTTGTCTGGTATAAATATTGCTAACCCAGATCTTTTTTTTGTTTGTTTCTGTTTTCATGAAATATCTTTTTCTATTTCTATACTTTCCGTCTGTGTGTGTCTTTCAATATGAAGTGAGTATCTTGTAGGCACATATTTAAGGGTCTTGTTTCCTTATCCATTTAGCTCTCCTATGTCTTTTGAGTGAAGCATTTAATCCATTTACATTGAAAGTAATTGTTGATAAATATGTAGCTATTGCCATTGTATTATGCATAATTTTGATCTTTTTATTTTTTTCATCTTAAAGAAGTCCCTCTAACATTCCTTGTAATACTGGTTTGGTGGTGATGAACCTTTTAGCTTTCTCTTGTTTGGGAAACTATCTGTCCTTCGATTCTAAATGATAACTTTGCTGGATAGAGTAATCTTGGTTTAAGTCCTTGTTTTTCATCATGTTGAATATTTTGTGCCAATCCTGTCTGGACTGCAAAGTTTCTATTGAGAAACCAGCTGACAATCTTATGGGAGCTCCCTTATAAGTTGCCTTTCTCTTGCTGCTTTTAGGATTCTCTTTTTTGTCTTTAACCTTTGCCATTCTAATTATAATGTATCTAGTTGTGGGCCTGTTTTGGTTCATCTTGTTTGGGACTTTGTGCTTGCTGGACTTGTATGTTTATTTCCAAGTTAGAAAAGTTTTCAGTCATTATTTCTTCAAATAGGTTCTCAATCCCTTGCTTTTTCTCTTCTTCTTCTGGTGTCCCTATGATGTGAATGTTGGTACACTTGATGTTGTCCCAGAGATCTCTTAAACTATCCTCATTTTTTCTGATTCGTTTTTCTTTTTGCTGCTCTGATTGGGTGCTTTATGCTACCTTGTGTTACAAATCATTGATTTGATCCTCTGCTTTATCTAGTCTGCTGGTGATTCATTCTAGTGCATTCTTCATTTCATTTACTGTATTCCTCACTTATGAGTGGTTCTTTTATATGGTTTCTATGTCCTTTTTAATGCTTGCTCTTTGTTGCATTAATTTAATGCTCTTTGTTGAAGTTCTCACTAAGTTCCTTGAGTATACTTATAACCATTGTTTTGAACTCTGTATCTGGTAGGTTCTTTGCCTCCATTTTCTTCTTTTTCTGGAGTTTTCTCCTGGGATGTATTTCCTTGTTTCCTTATTTTGGCTACCTCTCTGTTTTCATTTCTATGTATTAGGTAGATCTGCTATGGATACCAGTCTTGGCTAGATGGCTGTATGTAGTAGATGTCCTGTGGGGCCCAGTAGCACAGTCTTCCTGGTCACCTGCACTGGGTGCTCCAGGTATGTCCCTTGTGTGGGTTGTGTGTGCTCTCCTGTTATAGTTGACCCTTGATTGCTCTTGGCATGTCAGCGGGTGGGATTCAGGCTGACTGGCTGTGGGGTTTGGCCATGTCCACAGCTTATGGGCTACTGTGTGTGGGGGCTTACCCCGCTGAGTGGGATTCATCTCAGTGGGTTTTGGTGCTGTTGAGACCGCCCTTTGGGTGTGCCACTTGTGGGGTTAATTGAGTGGTGCTTTGCTGTGGTCTGAAGCCAACCTCCAAATATGTTGGTTCTGGGGCTTCTAGGGAAGGGCTGTGGTGCAGGCTCAGGTCAGCCACTGCCTGTGATCAGGGGACACCTGGTAGGAGCTACAAAGTGGTCCATAGTTGTTTGCTGACTGTGCTAACCATGGAGGTGTGTGGGAGAGTCCATATTGTGAACCACAGACATCTGCCACCAGTACAGGGCCTGGGGTAGCTCTGTAAAAAGACAGGACACCCTGAGGCCTGCTGCTACATACCAGCTCGTTTAGGGTTCAACTGCTGATAATGCCCTGTACAGTACACAATTGGGTGAGGTAGAGTCTCGGATTCACTAAAGTGGGAAGAGTTATGGTCACCAGATTAATGTAAATTCTAGTTTGGTGCCAGTGCTGAGCCTTAAGATACTTAGCAAAAGTCTCAGAACACACCAAGGCCAGTCGCTATCACCCTCCTGGGGTCTGTCAGACTCTGATAGTTTTCCAAGAAAGTGCAATGCAGGCAGGGCTGATGCTCTTGGAGAAAGTGCCTCTGGTGTTGGGCCAGGTGGGGTCCCCGTGAGTCAGTATCGCTGAGCTGTGGAGTTCACCAGACCAATCAGATTCAGATTTGGCCATGTGGGGCAGGCTCAGCACAGGAAAGATGGCACCTATCTGTCTGCTGCACGAGAAGAGGACCTCCTCACAGGGAAGTGGTGACTGTCCTCCGGCCCTCAACCTGAAGCAACACAACTCAGCTTACCCCTGCATGTCTCCAACCCCCCAAATTACTGTCCCTCTGCTGGAGTCCAAGGTGAGTGCCTGGGAGTAAGGCAGCCTGTGTGTGGGCCCTTTAAGAGGATGCCTGGGTTTCCTGCCACCTTCTATCCCACCTGGATGGCCATTGTTTTTCATATCCAGATGTTGTGGGGGCTCCTTTTTCTGGTACCAGTACCCTGGACTGGGGAGGTTGGTGTGGGGCTGCGGTCCCTCGCTCATTTGAAGGGAATTCTGTGGCCAAGATATCCCTCTCGGTTCTCAGCTGCCACACAGAGGTTTGGGGTTAGCCAGTTCAGTGTCTCTGCCCCTCCTACTAGTATCTCCGTGGCTTCTTTATATCCTAAGTTATAAAACTTCCGTTCAGCTAGACTCAGATGGTTCTCCAGATTGATTGTTCTATAATTTAGCTGTAATTTTAATGTGTTCATCACAGAAGGAAATAGGCACAGTGTTTATCTACTCCATCATCTTGGATCTCCTCCCGCCATACCTTCTGAATGGCTTTGTTTCTGAATGATGTCCAGTTAACTCTCATGATAAAATAATTTGTTTCTTCTTTTAACTGAACTCAATGGCTCTTCCAGTATACTGCCACTCACATCTTGAATATTTCCACACAGGGGAAAGCACGCTCTGCTTTCACCTTGGGCTGGTTCCTTTTTAATAAAGCAGATGTTTAGGTTTTAGATTTTAATTAAATTTTTTATTAAAGTATAGTTGACATACAATGTTACATTCATTTTAGGTGTACCACATAGTGATTCAACATTTATATACCATATGATGTGATTACCCCAATATGTAATAAAGCATATCTTATTGCCACGTTTCTATCAAGAAGCCACAACCTCCACTTCCATTTTCACCTCTATTTCTACCCGCCCCCCACACCATCACTATTTCCACCATCTCTACCATGTTCACTGTCACCACCAAAGGAATTTGTCCTATATCTCAGAGACACTCAATCTTCAAAGTAGCAGGGAATGAAAGGGAGGCAGACTGTGCAGTCAGAGGAACACAGATCATGGATTCAGAACAGCAGTCCTTTCCTTCCTCTATGTGAGCCTGTTCTTAGGGTTCTCGCCAGACACTGCATTGGGGAGATGTCTTGGCTTCCCCCTCTACCCACTCCTTCCGCCCTGATGCTTGTGGCCCATGTAATGCAAGAGTCTGGCAGTGCAGTAATGACAGGAGGCTCTGGGGTGCAGCTCGCTCTTCAGTTGGTTTGCATGGTATGGCTGCACCAGGTTGTTGATAGCTGCGATCTGATCTGATTGGCCAGCTTCTGTGTGGGGTGCATCATTAAGTATTTTGCATAACATCAATTCTGACCCAGGTTAACTGTGACTCACTTCATGTTACTTATTGATGGGTGGGATGGTGATTTCAGTCATAATAAAGCTCTTTAGTCGTTGTTCCTTGGCTTCTGGAGAACTGAAATAATTGGGTCATTGGATCAAAGGTCTTAAGTGAAAATAGAGTGCATGTTAAAAAGATGGAATGTGGAGACTGGCAAATAATTTCTGAGCACAAGAAAAGATTTTCAACTATTACCAACTAGATAACTAAAATCAAATATGATTTTTGAGGCTCTCTGAGCTATTTTCACAGACGGTCTTGTAAGTTTTTTGCCTGCAGTATGAACACACTTTTTGCTTTGCAAACCACCACAGCACCTCTGGATATAAAATTTAAATTTGGGTGAAAAAAAATCAGTTGCTAACTAGGGGGTATTTGATTTGATAGGAGCCCTTGGGGAAATGCTCTAGAGGGTCTTAGATGGCCACAATCTGAGCCTGCAGGGTGAAGAGAACAGAGTGAGGACCCAGAGGGGAAATGAGGTCGTGTTTCATCTTTGTAAAGAAGTTCCTTAAAAAGTCAGCCATGGAAAGAGCTGGTGTTGCTGAGAACAACAGTGAATTCCCACCGTTCACATTAGAGCATAGTGAAGTTTGCAACACCATGATTTGCTGTGGGTAAATGGCCTGCTCGTAGCTGACTGGTGGGAATATAAACTGTTATAGTACATTTAGAGAGCAATTTGGTAACATCTAATAAAGCTAAAATGTGCATGCCCCATGACCCAGCTCATATCATGTCAAGGTTGTTTATTACAACAGAGTTTGTAAACCTTACAAACTTGGAAGTGTCCACGGCAGGGATGTTTGTACAAATTGTCGTATCCTCCCACACTGTAATTCTATATTAAAATTACCACGAATGAACTAGATCTTCATGGAACCATATGGATAAACATGTGTAACACAAAACTGGATGAATAAACTAGGGTTGGAAGGATATCGTAGTGTGATCTCACTTAGATACAGTTTTAAAACATCCAAAACAATATGATGTACTTGTATTGTCAACAGATATATACACGTGTGGCAAAAGTATACAAAAGTGAATAGAATGTGCCACTATGTGAAGCTAGTGATTCATCTGTGGAAAGAGAAAACGAGAGCGATTCGTGTAGATCATCAATGCATCTGTAATAGTTTACTTTCTTTAAAAAGTGACCTGAAGCGAACATAAAAAGAATGTTAATCTTTGTTCACTCCCAGTGGTGGGCACATAGCCATTTATTACATGATCAACTGTACTTTTCTATATGTTTGAAATATTTCATAATAAAAATAATAGATGTGAAAATGAAAAAGAAACCAGGGAGTCCTGGGTTCGTGGATGGGTTTAAACAGAGGCTGTATGAGCGTCTGCTGGGTGCAGGGAACAAAATGCTCCCTGCACAGGAGGCATTGAGGGGTTGTCGTAATGCCTTAGAAATCACACAAAAGGATTTGAGACTTTGCCCTGACTCTCAGGACTTGTGGGACATCATAAGTGGTGGGGTTGACCCCATCTCTCTTAGCCAGTTTCTTCATCTATGAAATAGGGCCTTGTGCGCTGAGGGAAGCTGTGTGTGTGGATGCAGGTGAGGAGTGTGGAGTCAGGCACAGTGAGCATTCTGACCTGGGCTGGCCAGAGGTGTCCCTTGGGAACCTCCAGGAATAGGCAGGATGTCCAGTAGAGCAATCCTTAAACAAGTGTGTAGGGTGGAGTGTTTAAACAACTTTTGAAAATGATGTTCCTGTCTCTCCAAAGACCACAGAAACCCTCTATATAAAAAAAAGTGTGCACTAATTACATCACTCAGAGTCCAGAAATAAATCCATACATCTATAGTCAATTGATTTTTGACAAGAGTGTTAAGAAAATTAAATGGGGGAAAGAAGAGTCTTTTCAACAAATCGTGCTGGGACAACTGGATAGCTACATGCAAAAGAATGAAGTTGGATATCTGCCTCACATCATAAATGAAAAGTAACTGAAAACGTGTTATAGACCTCATGTAAGAGCTAAAACTATAAAACTCTTAAAAGAAACATAGGTTTAAATCTTTATGACTTTGGGTTTAGTTTCTTAGATATAACACCTAAAGCATGAGCAAAGGAAAAATAGATAAATTGGACTTCCTTAAAATTAAAAATGTTTGTGTTGCCAAGGACACTATAAAGAAAGTGAGAAGACAACTCACAGAATGGGAGAAGGTATTTTCAAATCATATTATCTCATAAGGGACTTATACCTAGACTATATAAAGAATTGTTATATCTCCATAATAAAAAGAAAAACCAATTAAATAATGGGTAAAGGATCTGAATAGACATTTCTGCAAAGAAGATACACAGTGATCACTAAACCCATGAAAAGATAATCAGCATCATTTCTCATTGTGAAAATGTAAATCAAAACTACGATGAGGTCCCACTTTACACCCACTAGGATAGCTATAAACAAAAAGAGGTAATAATAAACATTGGTGAGAATGTGGAAAAATTAGAACCCTCATACACTGCTGGTGGGAGTTTAAAATGATGCAGTCACTTTGGAAAACAGTTTGGCAGTTCCTCAAAAAGTTAAACATAGAGTTACCATATAACCCAGAAATTCTGTTCCTAAGTATACACCCAAGAGGCTTGAAAACATATGTTCACACAAAAGCTTACACACCGATGTTGATAGCAGCACTATATATAATAGTCAAAACATGGGAACAAGTCAGATAACCATTAATTGATGAAGGGATAAACAAGCTGTGGTATATCTATGCAATGGAATATTATTTAGGCATAAAAAGGAATGAAGTATAGGTACATACTACCACATGGGTAAAAAACTTTTGTAAGTGAAAGAAGCCAGACACAAAAGGCCACATATTTTATGATTTCACTTATAGTTAATAACTAGAAAGGGCAAATACAGAGAGAGAGAGAAAGAGAGAGAGAGAGAGAGAGAGAGAGAGAGAGAGAGAGAGAGAGAGAGAGAGAATGAATGGTTGCCAGGGGTACTAGGGGGAAATGACCAGTGATTACTAAAGGGTACAGGTGTTTGGGGGGAGGTGGTGGAAATGTTTTAGAATTAGGTAGTGGTGATAGTTGCACAATCTTGTAAATACAGTTAAGATAATTATAAAGTGCAATTGTATACTTTAAAAAGATAAATTTTATAAGTTAATTATATGTCAATTTTTAAAAGGAAGAATAACAAAAGACAAACATTTTTGAGAATGGGGCTGACAGAGAAGAATCAGGGTCGGTAGAGGGAGGAAGAGAAACCAGATCCTGCGATACTGCTTGAGCCCTATATCGGGTTGTGCCGGAAGTGAGACTACCTTGGAATGTTTCAGTTGCATGAGCCAACAAGTTCTCTGCTTCTTAGGTCAGGGTGGATCAGGTTTTCTGTCACTTACCCCCAAAGAAACCCAGGTTGGCACACATGACCCCTGACCTTCTGGGGGCCAGTCCCCTCAGGCAACACTCCCCTCCACCTTTCCACCTCTGCCTCTATTGGCTCCTGGTTCACGCTTCTTCCATTTATAAAATAATTCTCTCCTGACTCCACTTCACACCTTTTTCTTTTCTCCATTTCACTCAAACCTCCCAAAGAGTGGTCCACCCTTGCTATTCTATTTCCTCGCCATGCCTTTCCCTCTTAACCCTCTGCTTCTGGGTCCCTCCCCGGGCACTCTACTGCCCTCCTGTGGCCAATCCCAGGCACATCCTGGCCTTCAAGTTCCTGATCCCCACTTCGTCCATCTGGGAGGGCATTGAGATCTCTTGGCTCCTCTGCTACAGGATGGTCCCTGCTTTACCTAATCATGCCTGGACATTTGTGCCTCCTCGGACTCTGGGCTGGGCCTTTGCTCTGATTCTGCTCCCTTCCCCTGGGCTGCTGCCTCCACGCTTGATTCCTCACAACTGGCCCCCGGCATGCACTTCATACTCATCCTCGTCTGGCCTCTTTCTCTTTGGGGAGCACCCTCCATGGACCTAGTCATCCTTTCCTCCTGCTCATGCCATGCCCCTTCTTAAGGATTCCTGGTGTCTTTGCTCTCTCTGCTTTCCTATCACTATGGCCCTCAGACCAGCCAGCTCACGGGTCAGTTTGCTCTAGTGTTCTCCCTTCCAGTTCCATCTCTTGCTGTGCTCATGTTTAAAACACAAATCTAGGTGTGCCACTCTCTGCTCAAACCCACACGGGATCAAGTCCAAGCCTTTGTTTTGGCAGGGGACGTGGGCCACCAGGAGCTAGCTCACACCTGCTTCTCAGATGCTTTTCTTGTCTTCTCTGCTCACGCGTAAGCTCCTCCAACCCAGAACTGTAGGTGAGTTGCCACAGGGACCACACCGCTCTATGACTGTCTGCACATGGTACCCTCCTACCCCCTGACCTCTCCATGACAGTCTTACTCTTCCTTTAACATTGGACCAGGTACCACTTTCGTGGGGATGCCTTTCTAGACACCCCATCCCATGTCTGCCCTCCTTCCACCCCCACTTAGGCCAGGTCATGTGCTCACTCTGCTTTCCACAGCTTGTTGGGCTTCTCTCAGTGAGGCTATTTATCACACTGTTTAAGTAGTTTTCACATCTATGCATGCTAAGTGCTTCTGGAGGGCAAGGCTGTGTTCCTGGGGTGTGTGGCCACATACCAGCCACTCAATGTTTAATGAAAGTAAATCCTCCCTGGCCACTCACTATGTGCCAGGCACCCTACAAGACGTCTTTGTGTAGTAAATCATTGACACCCCACAACAACCTTATGAAGTGGACACAACTGTCCTCATTTTACAGATGAGAATACTGAGGACTGGTGTGCGACATAACCTGCCCAAGGTTGTGGAGGTGGATGCAACCCAGCTCCAGGGGCTGGCCCATGCCCGTTGTACTGTGCCGTTACTGGAGCTATGCCCCCACCCATGGCTAACTTGTCCTCCACTTGGAAGACCAGTGTCTCGTCACCTCCACAGTGCTCAGGAAGTGCCCAGTTCAGGTCCACCTCTACCTCCACATGAGCTGTGCTCAGCTCACCTGGAGCTTCCTGGCACAGCAGTGAATGAGCCCTTTACAGGTGCCGTTCCCCAGGACAAAGCACATCACCTCCAGAGCTCGTGCAGGTCTCAGCACAAGTGATGTTGTAGCCTTGCAGAGAGCTGGTGACGGATGGGCCCATCGGACATGGGCCAGTAAGGAGCACGCCCACTGGTAGTCATGCCTTTGGAAATGTCATCTTTTTTGTGGGTGATATGCTAGTTTACTGAAAAGGAACACACATTTTAAGAACTTTCACTTAGTCAGTATAATTACAGTTCACATAATGCTGCCACTTACTTGCTTTATCATATTTGATCTTCCCTACTTGCCCATGAAGTGTTCAGGACAGGTTAGCCCCGCTTCAGTGAAGAGACAACTGAATGGTTCTAAGCTTGCACTCTTGCCTTGCTTGATGTAAGCGTCTAAACAATCTCTGGCCACAGGAGACTGTCATTCAGCTGCTGGGTGGCAGAGGAAGCCCTGCACTTAGGTCTCAGCGCAGCCCAGGGCCTGTCCCCACCCTGTGCTGCTGAGCACCGGCCTCCCGAGAGGGCTTCCCACTGTGCTCTTATATCCCCAAGGTAGTTACATCTTCTCTTTTAAGACCATACATATGGTTATGGGCTGAATTGTGTCTCCCCCCATTCATATACTGAAGTGCCTCAGAATGTGACTGTATTTGGAGACAGGACCTTTAAAGAGGTAGTTAAGGTAAAATGAGCATAAGGTGGGGCCCTCAGCTGATAGGACTGGTGTCCTTACAGGACAAGGAAGCCCCATCAGGGTTGTGCACACAGAGGAAAGACCATATAAGGACACAGCAAGAGGGTAGCCACCTGCAAGCCGAGGAGAGCGGTTTCAGGAGAAACCCACCCTGCCGACACCTAGATTTCAGACGTCCAGCCTCCAGAACTGTGAGAAAATAAATTTCTGTTGTTTAAGCCGCCTGGGCTGTGGTCTTTTGTTATGGCAACCTTAGCAAGCGAATAGACACATACATGTTATGACTGTTTAATTCTGTGACCACTTGTTTACATTCAGTTTTTCATTGGTCTTAGTCTTGTCAACAACGTTAAGTTTCCCAAAACACTGGCTGTTGAGGAACAGGCTCTATAACTTGTTGAAGCCACTCTTTGAGGGAGCTGTGCATACGGACAAGACAAGAATTCTGGACGACCACGAGCATGTCCAGCTTGACCACTCGCTCCCTGAGGAGTCTGAGAAAACAAGCAGACTTTACTGTCTCAGTTTTCTCATCCACAAGATGAGCACGTTGAGACTTATCACGAAAGTTCCCTTCCAACTCAAAAGTGCCATAATTTCCTGATGGGAGAGGGTAGAAAATTTCTGGCTGAGTGATGTTATGAGATATTCATGTTTCAGGTGGGGAGAGTTCAAAGCCCCACCAGTCTCTTTCTACTGAAAGGGTTATATACAAAAGGCCCTTTGGTTCCCTTGCAGGACTAGAACTTGTGGCTTAATGAACTGACTGCTCAGAGAGATCTAAAAGAGCTCGAACCTGCCAGCTCCCAGAAGAGGTGGCAGGAGTCTTACAAGGACTTCAGCGAGTACCTTCAAAACTTTCTGCTATTCCAGTCTGTTTAGAACTTGCTTCTGAAGCATGATATCTTTCAACTCCGGTATCTTAATTCTTCCCTCCTGCCTTGGCAGCTGAGCCTGGAGGAGCTTTGCAGGACAGCGGTACTTGTTAGTGAAGCCGCAGGACAGGTGGCTCTTGGGACAGGAGTCTGGGAACATGCAGGGGCGGGGTTCTGATTGGTAAGAGGTCGAAGGATGGGCAGAGTGCAGGGTGGGTGGGGGATGGGAGGTGGACCCTCGGCAGGCCCAGTTCCTGTAAGGGGCCCTCCAGTTTGGAGGACAGAGCTGGGAAAGCACACGTCTTGAGGCTGACACCATGAAGAGAGACCTGAGGGGGGATGGAATTGGCCCCTGTTCGAGTGAGAACATGTCACTTTGTTCTGTGGCACTTCATAAACTGTGAAGTGAAGGGCTGTTACCCTGCACCTTTCAGGGATGACTTGTGAACTCGTGGCCAATCGGAGCACTGGCCAAGAACAGATGGGAAGGCCAGAAGCTGCTAAGGTCGATTAAGGCAGGCGATCTTAATCTCGAGGTACATGTGGCCCTAGAAGGCCCGTAGAGAGGCTTCGTGGAGTCTCTGAGCTCAGAAAATGGCGGGCAAATATATGGTCATTTCTATGGGGATAAGGACCAGAGCCTTCATTAGATTCTTCACTATGTCTGACCCTTAGAATGTTAAGAAGCGCTGATTTGGGGTGAAATATGGTGAGCGTTAAACGAGAAGCTACTGGAGTGTTTTTCAGTGGGAGGAGTGCCATGATGTCACGGCAGAAGATGGTGGCATCTGGGAAAAGGGGGACAGCGTGAAAACTGTTCCGAGTTCACCCATCAGTGTGGGGCAGAGTGAGTAGGTCTGGGGGCTGATGCTGGCTCCTGGCACGGAAGTGCTTCCCTAGAGGAGGAAGGGCATTCAAAACAATGGGCTATGCCATTCGTTGAGGTGGCTGGCCATCGACATGTCTGCTCTCAGTCAGTTCTCCCAGTGACTCCATGGGGCAAGGAGATGGCTCCATTTTACATGTGAAGAAGTCAGAGAAGTCAGACCTCTGCCCAGAGTCCCCCAGCTGGCAAGTAAATCTTGCTCAAGTAGCAACCTATGCCCCCGCAGACACTTTGCCCTACTCTCATTCTACTCTTCCAGTCGTTGGGAGGGGTTCAGCCTCCTGGTCAGTCAGCCCAGCTTTGTTCCTGTGCTGTATCCAGGGAGCAGCTTTTGGTGCTCAGAGGGTGAGTCTTCTGGGAGGGAGGTCTCTGGGCAATGCCAGTGACTGGGCTCCTAGCCAATCTATTTCCCATCACACTCAGTAAATGGTCTTTCTGGGTCATCAATTGGTTCCACTTAAGTGCACGTTAGAAGAATTGGTTCCCATATCCTGTCACTTTTGAGTGTCCTAGCGAATTGAGTTCTGGGGTCAGCCAGTCACTTTGGGTGTCTTTTAGCTAAAACAGACATGATTGAGAAATGAGTCTACAATTGTATTGGGAGCAGTTCATATTAGATACCAAGAAGAGCAAATTTACTGTAAGAGTTGTAAATCATCACTAACTAGAAATCCTGGGCCCTGTAAGCCAATAGCAAAAGCTCCAAAAAGAAGGGCTTTGTTGGGGACTCGGGAGCTGGCAAGACTAGCAGGAAAGGGAGCAGGCTGTGTGATTTGTCCCTTCTGAATTGCTACTTTTATATTTCTAGATGAACACCATTGTTAATAAGAATTTACTGATAATGTACAGATGTGAAATGTTTTTGAGTCCTTCATGATTTAACCTATTTATTCATCCACCCATCCAAACAACCAGCCATGCAGCACAGAGAAATCCAATCAGGATAATGATGATGATGGAGCAAACATTTATACCGTGTTTCCTCCATGCTGGGCACTGTTCTGAGGTCTTTACTCATTCAGTATTCACAACAGCGTTTGGAGAAAGGTACTGTGTCACAGATGAGGAAACGGAGGCACAGAGAGATTAAGTAATGCATTGAGGGTGCTCAAATAGGCAGGAGTGGGAGAAGAAATGGGAGCTTGAGGGCAGGTGTCACACTTGGAATCTGGCTGAAAGAGAGTTACTCAAGGGCTTTGAGTAGGGGCCCTACTCCTAGATTCTATGGACAAAGCAACTAAAGTTTTGTTTTTAAACCTTTCTGAAGATTATTAACTGTTGTATCTCTCCTCTGGAAGCACGTGTGGATTAGAGGGCAGAATGAGATAGACAGATTAGCTATAGCTACAACTGGGCATTCTTCATTAGAAGGGGCCGGGGGAGTAGACATTTTCAGGCACCAGAAATGAGCAGATGATAGATATATCTGCACCATGAATGTGGTTCCATGCCTTGCTAAAGCAAAGAGGCTTTGCATGGTTTCTATCACACGACATTTGATTAAACTTTTTAAAGTTTTATTTTAATGCTTTGAATCCACGTTCTTGAACAAAATAGTTTTGTATCTAATTCTGAGTGTGGAGGCTGCTAAGAGACTATTCATAGAAGTATACAATTTCAGAGCTGGAAGGAACCTGGGATATCAGGTCCAATACCCTCATTTTAGTGATGAAAACACGTTGGTATGACTTGTTCAAGTTCAGACAGCAAGAATTTGATGTACGTGTGTTAGAAATGACCTAGGACTTTCATATAGGATCTACAACTAAATAACAAGAGAGAGGGAAAGTTATTCTTTTCTAATATTGAGATATGTTATCAACCCAAACTCCATCAGTTACAAGTGACAGAAAAATCAACTTAGGTGATTAGATGAAAATAGAGAATATAACATTGCTCATGTAAATGAAAAGTCCAGGACATTGGCTTTAGACACAGGGCTCAAATGTGATAATCAGGACTCAATCTGTCTTGCACTCTGCTTTCCTCTGTCAATGTTTGCTTCATTTTTATGCAGGTTCTTCTCATAAACCACCAAAATCTCTCCAGCAGCTACAAGGTGGCTTACATCTTTATAAACTTAGCTGATAAAGAACCTCTTTCCCCACTTCCCACCACCACCACTTCCATCTCATTTGCTTAGATTGACTGGGTCACTGCCCACACTTGAATTACTGTCAGCAGGGAGATGCAATACTCTCCTTGGCTGGACCTGAGGCATGTGCTCACCCTTGGATCTGGGGTGGGGTCAAACCCACTGCAAACCGCATTGCCTCAGGGCAAAATGGGGTGCTGTTAACAGACCCAGGAGAAATGGAGGCAAGGCAGGCAAAACAGCAGGTGTGCACTGCAAAGTTTCAGGAAAGCAAATTGCTGGAAGACATTTTTCATTCTTATTTGCCTTTTGCCATGGAGGCAATGTAGAGTTGACTGAGGCCATGAGAAGTGTTAAAAACATCTTCTTTTGGATACAGAGGAAAGTAAAAAGACTTCTCTTGTGTATATCAGAGGCTGGAAGGAAGCCCACGGTGGATGACACAAGCTGCCTCTAGAGGCTTTAGCTTCAAAGTTGCTCAGAGACCCTTGAAATGTGCCCATATCCTGGGAACGTGAGCTCCTAAGCTGGTGCGTGACCATGGGCAGCAGACTGCATGTCCCCTCAGTGCCCTTTCCCATGTGGGCTCACTATCGCCACTGCTCCCACTCTTCTTTGAATAGTGGGGGGCCAAGCTGCTCTGAGCTGATTATGTGGTTCTAGCTACAGAGAAATCTCTCTCCACTTTCACCTCCTTTCTCCCTCGGGGGCTGAGGCCCAAGTCAAGTCCTCTTTTTAATCTTTTCTCATTACCCTCCTAGCAAATATTATAATTCTATGCGGGCAAACGTCTTTATTGCTTAAGCACAGGCTTCTTCATTAATCCCTTATCTTCTTCAACCGTCTCTTTCAATCTTCATCTCATCATCTCAAGGGAGTCCCTTTCTTTCTATTCATCTCTAGACATTCCTCCTCCAACTCAAGGAAGCGTTCCTGTTGGATATAATAGAAAATCCCCTCTAATTCAATAAAGGAATTTGCCATCCTACAAAACAGGAAGTCCAGAGGTAGGGCTGATGTGGCCCAGCACAGAGAGGCCCAGCCTTGGTTTCCCTAAGATCTTTGGCCCTGCATCCATCTGTTGCTGCTTCGTTCTTAGCAGGCATCACTTGTGCTGGCAAGATGGCCGCCAGCAGCCCCTGGGACGACGTGCTGTGTGTTCATGTTCAGCGAGAGCAAAGAAACCTGTCTTCCACCCATAGGATGAAAACATTCCTTCAGTCCAACTGGACCAACTTAGGTTTCACATCCCTCCCTGGACCAATGACAGTCACCAGAGAGATGCCAAGTGCTGATTGGATTCCTAAATATAACACGGGCAAGTGATTTACTTATCATGCTGGTTCCACCAATCAGGACCCTGGCTGGAGCTAGGACCCGTCCAGGGGCTTTGGGGTCATATGGCTTGAATGGAGGAGGAAAGAAGAGTTGGATGCTGGGTAGACATTGTATTGTGTTTAATTGGGTTGTCCATGTTTAATGTGTTTTAACCTAAATGTCTTTTTCATTAAAAGAAATAGTATTGCTGAAATATTATAATTTAAACAGACCTTTATGGATTTAAACTTATAACTTAAACATCAAGTATAAAATTGTTTGTATGGAGAAAATATATAGCCGCATGCCAAGCATTTTATTTATGAATGCTTTTTTACCAGTTTAAATTATGCTGAGATGAAGCAATGACCAGAATAATTAGGACTTTATTTGGGGAACTGTGGTCACTCTGACCCCTTTTGTGACCTGTGGGTGTGCCCTGTTTGACCACAGCATCCATGAGTGTGCACACACACAGACACACTGAAGGGCTCTCTCTGGGGACACTCATCACATCCCTTGCGTGAGGATTCTCATCTGTTTCTATCCTTTGCCTTTTGTCTCAGAGTCTGGGCATGTCTATGCTCAGTAATCTGTGGCTCTCTGTGTATTGATTAGAGTCTGTGTTTAGAAGAAGGTAACTTGGGATTTCATCTCTAGGTGCCCATCTTTAGCCCTTTCTGAAGAGCGTTCTGCTTTTGGGAGCAGAAGAGCTTGGGCCATCTGAAGCCATAGATGATGCCACCTTCTTTCATAGCTGGTCCTTTCTACCTCTTTCTGGCTGGAACTCTAAACCCAGGGGTTTACTTCCCTGTAGTCTGTCTACCAGCAGAGTTACCAAAGCTTGGGGAACAACCAGGGCGTGAGGTAGTGATGAGCATGAGTTTGTCAGACCCACTTCAGGTCTGGATGAATGGGCTCAGTGTCCTCATACTTACAGTGGGGACACTGCTCTAATAGGTTTCGCTGTCGTATATTGAGGACTTCCTCTGTTCCAGGCTCTGGGCTACCACTGTTCCCTATATTATCTCATCTAACTCCTCAAAACACATGACGTAGCTATTGTCACCTATATTTTACAGATGGGAAAACTGAGTCTCCAAGAAGTTCATTGATATGCTCAAGGTCAAACAATCAGCTTGTGGGAGATCCTAGGGTTCAAGCCCTGGTGTGACTCTAGGGTCTCTGCTCTTATCAGTCCCTCCCCCCACAGGTCTTTAGAGAGGCAGATATGGGAAAGTCATGGAAAGGACCTGGTGCAGTGCTGGCACACACTGCGTGTTCAGCAAATGGTGCTGCTGCTGCTGCTGCTGCTGCTGCTGCTGCTGCTGCTGCTGCTATTTTTGTTGTGAAAAGCAAAGGTTCTGGACAATCCCCAAACAGCCGGCCCTGTAGAATCCTGCTGGCCATGGTCTCCCTGAAAACTTGTTTATTGGCCGTGTGGTACTCTGGAGAAAGAGTTGTCTGTCCTCTCTCAATTTCTCAGGCGCTCAGAAGGTAGGCTCAAGTTACTGTGCACATACACCTGTTGTCTTGGGCAGGGAGGGGCGGGAGAGCTCAGGCGACCAAGCATACATCTGACCTGGGGTGGGGTCAGCAGTGTCCTTGGCAGGCTGAGGTACTTTCTGGCCAAGGGGCAGCAGCAGGGTCCCATTACCAGAGTCCTGATGGGGACAGTGGGGGCTGCTCTGGGCCCTCAAGCATTCCCTCATGCCATCCTGGGCCCTTACCAGCCACCCCAGACATAGCACAGACTCTTCCCCAAGACAGTTCCTCATCAGCTGGGGGTAAGAGCACACCTAAACCATGAAAAGGTCAGTGAAATGCAAGGAACAGCCCTACAAGACAGCAAATGCTGGTGAATACTACTCAGGTGTCAGGAACTGGGCTCAGTGCTCTCTGTTCATTGTAACATATGAGCCTCACAATGCACTGAGTGAGTGAAGTACTATCATGGATGTCATTTTAGGGATGGAGAAACTGAGGCTAAGAGAACTAGGGTAACGTGCCTGACTGCACACAACAGGCACAGTATGACTTGCACTAGATACATCCAGCATGGAAGCTCATTTTCTTAACTGTGATGCTGAGGTCCCTCCCCTAAAGCAAGGTCACTTTATTTCACTTCCCTTCAGCAAACTTTGGCACAATGACAATGTTGGGAAAAGTGCTAACCTGTACCAACACCATGCAGATGCTCTTCTCATCACCAAGCCTCACAACAGTCCTGTAAACTGCAGCTCAAAGAGGTCAGATGACTCTCCCCAGGTCACACAGCTCTCTATGCTTTCATTGAACCAACTTTGGTCACCCAGGAAAAACGTGCCTTGGAGAAATTCTCAAAATGCACCAAGACACACATTTTCTGATACCCACCAAGTGTGCCTCCCTCTTCATCAAGTTTCTCACCACTTTATGTAATTTCTGGAGAAACTCTAACTTTAACTCAGCTGAGCCTGTAGCAGGCCCAGAGATAAGCTACAGCCTGAATGAATGTCACCCCAGGTGCCTGGAGAGCTGGGAGATAGCGCCATCTCCCTTATTGCTAAAGGGGTTTACCCAGTGTTTGTCTGTGTTAAGAACAAATCCTGACCCCATGATACCTGCCGGGCTCATCCCAACAGGTAAACCTTGGGCATGTCACCTCCAAGTGGGGTCAGGAAAAAAGGGCTGTGGGAAGTGTGCAATTCAAATGGGTGCTATTGCAAATAAAAGAACCCCATTCAACCTAACTTAAATTAAAAACCAATACATTTTATTTTAAGGACATGGAGGTAATATATAGACCCCAAAGAGAGTAGAATAATCAGGCCTCAAGAAAGACAGGTATCCAGGCTGCCTGGGATCTGTGGCAGGATGAGGGACGGCCTCCTTGCTCCTCTGCCCAGGATGGGTCAGCCACGGCTATAACCTGCCTTCATTTTATGTGGCACAGGATCCCAACTCCCAACTTACAAATGGCTACAATTGAAAAGACAGACAATAATAAGTGCTGATGAGAATGTGGAGCAACTGGAACGCTCCTGTGTTGCTGGTAAGAGTGTAAAAATTTATAGGTACTTCAGCAAACAATTTGGCACTTTCTTAAAAAGTTAAACATAAAATTACCATATGACCCAGAAATTCTAGTCCTATGTACTTACTCAATAGAAATGAAAACATAAATCCACACAAAGACTTGTACAGCAACATTGATAGCCAAAAGTGGCAACAATCAAAATGTCCATCAACCGATGAATGGATAAGCAAAATGTGACATATCCATACAGTGGAATACGATTTGGCTATAAAAAGAAACAAAGTACTGATAGTATACGCTATAACGAATGAAACTCAAAAACATGTATATTGTACAATTCCATTTATAGGAGATTCCCAGAAAAGGCAAATCTATGGGAAGTAGAGTTGTGGTTGCCTTGAGCATAGGGAGTGCCTACAAATGGGCACAAGGTTACTTTAACAATTGCATGACAGAAGTTTTGCATGTCTATAGGCAGAAATTATTCTGCATTGCTATTAGTTATCTACAATTTTTAAAAATTGTAAAGTAGCTCAATGAAAGGCTAGAGTCAGTTAAGTAGGAAGAGTGTGCTCTCGATCATGTATAGTTCTCCTTCGAAGCACAAAATTTTCTATGTAATATTTTGTCCCATTTTGCTTGGGTAACCAGTATTTATCCTTTAGGATTCATCTCAGGCATAAAAGGACCTTATTTTAATAATTTCCAATGCGTCCTGGAATACTTTTATAAAGTACAGTAAAACTAAATTGCTAGAAGAAATGAAATGAAAAAGAGAAGACATACAAAATACAAGCCCAACTTTTCATTTTATTGGTTTCAATAGACGTAACGTCACTCCATCAAGTTGACATGGAAGTTTCTATATACTCCTCTTGATTTTTGTACTTATCTCAACAGTGACTATTGTGAATAGTTTGCAAGTCTGGCCTTAGTCCATGGAGCCCATTTCAAGCTGCACTGCACAAAAGCATTTGGCCTCACATCCACTGCTGCTGAGACTCACGGAACTGCTGCCTTCTGAGGCCAGTGTCCCTGAGGTCCAGTCTTTCTCCTGTTCCTATTCTTTAGTTCCCACCAGATTCTACCTTCTAACTCTCTACCCTCATACCCTTCTTAGTCTAGTCTAGGACAGTAGCTCTTCAACTTTGGTCTCAGGACCCCTTTACACCCTGACACATTGTAAAGGATGCCAAAAGTCTTTTTAAAAATGTAGGTTATAACTCTCAATATTTATCACATTAGAAGTTAAAACCGAGAAATTAAAAAAAAATATTTATTTTAAACCATGATAAATTATCCTAATCATAATAAATCATTACATGCTAACATAACGTATTTTTAATGAAAATCACGACTCCATTTTTCAAAACAAAAGTTAACAGTGAGAAGGGTGGCATTCTTTCATATTAAAAAAAATCTTTTTGGTGTCTGGTGTCTCCATTTTCTTTCTCTAATAGAATATGAGACTTTATCTGCTTTTGCATCCAATCTGTTGCAATATTACAAGTCATATAACCTCTGGAAAATTCCTTTGTATACCGGTGAGAGGAAAGAAAGTGAAAGAGACAAAAACACCTTAATTTATTAGAAAAATAGTCTAACCTCACAGATCCCCTAAAACAGCCTGACCTCACAGATCTTGAGGGCCTTCAGCAGTCCTTGGTTCTTGCTCTTAAAACTTTGAGAAGCACTGGTTTAGGAAATCTTGTCTAATAACACCCCTTTCACACATATACTCATATACACACTTAGGGTGACCAGCTGTCGCTGTTTGCCTTGGACTGTCCTGGTTTTAACACTGAAAGTCCTGTGTCCTTGGCAAACTATGACTGTCGGCCACCCTAACACACAGACACACACACTGCCTTTCAAGCTAGCCTGGGCATGCCGCCTCTGGTCTCTGATTACAGGCTCTGCTTCTCTCTTCTCTTCACCCTTTCTTGTCTTCTTCCTCTCTCTAAGCCGTTTCCCAAACACTTCCACTAACTGGTTGAGACAAGAGCTGTTAGGGGCATGGCAGTGACCCACTCCATATCCTTTCTTCCCTTCTTCCTTATTAACAGAAACTCCATTTTGTTGGGACAGCAATGAGTCCAGAGGAAAATTTCCCAGCCTCCCTTGCAGCTGTAATGGTCATGTGATTTGCTTTTGGCCAATGAGATATTCAAGAAAATGGTTGGGTGGGGCTTCGAGAAAAATTTATTTTAAAAAAACTGGGTTCATAACTCACAGGTGTTGCCCTTTATCCTGTTTCTTCTTCCTGTCTGGAATTCAGCTGGGATGGCTGCAGCTCCAGCGTCAGCTTGCAGATATAAAGAGCAGGGCTATGCCAGGATAGCCAGGCTAAGGGCCAGATAGAGACTGGCTCCCTCAGAGGCTTCGTGGAGCTGCTGAGGAAGCCTTGGATTGATGATTTCCAGGTTTCTCCTGTAAGCATAAATACATCCATAAATAAATAAAACCCCAATTGTGTTTAAGTCACTATTTTTCAGATTTCTATTGCCAAACACAATTCTTAAACAATGAAAGGTGTTATTTGTTTTCTTTATTGGATGGAAAGATTCTTTATATAAAGTGGCAGGGAGCAGGAAAAAAATGAGCTAATTTATGGTTTGTTTATAGCTGTACTTGGGGCTCAGACGTTCCCAGGAGGCAGGAGCCTCTGTAGAGAAGTGATTCTTCATCTCTGGGCTGAATTCATTGGGTACCAATATCTGCTCACAGTCACCAGGCCCTTCAGAGCCTCACCGTGAAGGTGCTGAGAGAACCTGAGTGAAAAGCACCGGCCGCTCTCCCAAGATGTTTCTGCCTCACTTGCATGGACATCAGCCTGGGTTCTAGGGGGCCTGGCAGAGCGTTCTCGGTCCTTGTCATCCTAGTGATGGGACAGAAACATCCCCCGCTGATTGCCACCACCTGTACATACTTGTATCCTGGAGACGGGTGCTCAGGGCTCTGGGAGGAAGGCAGTGGCATCCTGTGGGATTGTTGGCAGCTGTACTCTGGGCACGTGGGCAGTGCTCCTCGCCCCGGCCCAGATGCTAACCTTCTTCATTGGTCCACTGGCCAATGGCCTCCCTCCAGGAAGCAAATCCTCGAGTCCCTGAGCATGGCTGTTGTTTGCTGTGAAGGCTAGTGGGCTCCAGTGTTACTGGGTTTGGGGGTGGGCTCTATGCTGATGGCAGGCAGGTGTAGTCTCCCTGTGCACCACACTTCAGCCGTACACCTGCCCTCCTGGTCTAGGAGCAGGTCTGTGAGCACTGCGTAGTTGATGCCTTCCCCTCCCAGAATTCAGACCAGGCTCTTCCTCTGGATGCTGAGGTCCCTTCTTCTCTGAGTTTACATCCTGCTCAGCGCACACACACACTGTTGTTCTCCAAACCCTGCCCCAAGTTAAGTCTGCCCCAGAGTCTCTGAGTAGAAGCTAGCTACCCTGCTCCTCTTGTTTCTTCCTTTGTTCCATCATCATCAAACATTTCCTGAGTGCTTGTCTGGGCCCAAACCTGCGCTGGGTGTGAGGGACACACAGATGTGTGGCTGTTCTCTCAGGCTTCCAGGCTAGGACAGGAGACAGACACACAAGCCATCCACGATGTGGCCTGCTGCTTCTGCAGCAGTATTTCTCACCGCACCCTCTTCAAGGACTCATTCTTGAGTAAAGTCTTATTTTAGTCTTCTTTTGAGTTTCCAGACCTTCCTCCATTTCTCCATTTCTTTCAGTGGTGCTCCATTGAGTTCTGCTACCTTGCAATGCAGACAACGAATAATTTTTTTTCTTTCTTATCATGTATGACAATTAGTACTTCCCTGTAATTGTTTATTGCAGGCAGAAAAGCAAGCACTTGTTCTGTGTGTGTGTGTGTGTGTGTGTGTGTGTGTGTGTCAGGAGTTCCGGAGTTCCATCACACTGTGGAGAGGAAGAAGGTGGGACTAGGGCACAGGCTTATGGGGCAGTAATGTGAGGAAGGACCACGTAGCGGGTTCTTGCAAAGATGAATAAACCAAGCTCTTGATAAGAAAGCACAGGGCTCTCAAATACCAAGAAGCTCCTGGGTCAGCCAGCCGGGACCTGTCTGAGCTGTGGGGGGTGGGAGGTGGGGGGTGGGAGAGGAGCACTCTGTGCTCCAGGTGTCCCTGCAAAGTCAAAAGCCACTAATGGAAATAACCACCGGGGCATGATTTTTCATGCCCTGATTCCAATCACAGACCTGTCATCCAAGAAGAATATTGAAGGGGAAATTCCATTTCCTTTTAAACCAAATGTTCCCCACAGAAGCCAAAGGCCTGTGGAAACAACCTCAATTGGAAAGACTTGAGCACACATTGTTCTGGCCTCTCGAGTGAGAGGTGGTAACACTCGTAATTTATTGAGAGATAGGTTTACCAAGAGAGGGGGCCTGCCCACACATGGCCGTGACCTTTTTCACTTCCTTGGACCAGATATGCGACTCACAGGAAGCAGTTGGGCCCCCTTGGTCTTTGTGAGCAGGCTGTCATGGATCCTGGCAGGTGAAGGTATGCCACAGCCGCTATCTGCGTTGGTGAAGCCGGGATGAGGCACCGCCGGCAGAGGCACCGCACAGGGCCCTGTGGAGTCCTGAGGGAAAGGAGAACAGACCACTCCCAGAGAAACGCACGGAGGCCTGTGCACGCATCCTTCTACGTCTCATGTAGATGAGGTAAGCAGCTCATCTACACACAGCAAATTTATGGAAAACGAGGAAGAAAGAAGGTGTCAGGCCGGATGGTCTAAGCACTCGACCCAGAATCAGTGGCCTCGTCTGCCACATGCGGACTGTGAACATTGATGGCTCATAGTTTTCTGTCCTAAGTGCTTCCGAGTACTAAACCTGGTGGATCCTCACAACAACTAGGGGATGTAGTCCTAGTGTTATCTCCATTTTGCACTGGTGGAAGCTAAGGCTCAGAGAGGGTAAGGAACTTCCCAGAGGTCACAAAGCTAGTAAGTGCCTCTGGGCCTTTCACTATCTCACGGCACTCTTCCTTTGTCCTACTGGCATTGTTTGCCACCTTGTCAGTATAGTAAGACAGCCACCTGGGTGGGCTCGTTTACAGACTCCGGGGACTTGCCACATAAGTGAAATCTGCCCATCTGGCCACTCTCAGTGTATGAAAATGGTCTGGCAAAACCTGATCCCACGGGGAGCACGTGATAGGCAGGCCTGTTGCTGTGGGCAAGGTTTTCTTAATTCCCTAAACAGGACTTAACGCTTGAATCACCATCTTCTGTCTTCTGCTGCTTGTGTATTTGCTGTCTGGAACAAGGCCTGCACGGGGGGATATGCCTGCCTTATGGTGTCACCAGCAGCGGCACCGGGTAAAGGCAGCTCCTGCAAAAAGCCTCAGGGCAGTTGGTTGACAACAGTCAAAGGCTTCAGGACAAGGAAGGCGAGGGCACAGCACAGGGAGGGTGACCCACACCCTGTGCTGCTTGGACCATGCGAGGGTCCTTAGTCCACTTCTGATTTTCAAACAATAACTTTTCTAGTTGCAAATTAGAAGTAGTTTAGACCCATTGTAGAATATTTGAGAAACGCAGACAAAATATAAAAGAATCATCACTCATAATGCCACGAATTGTGTAGTTCCACTGTTCACATTTAAGGGTGTTCCTTCCTGTTGTGTGTGTGTGTGTGTGTGTGTGTGTGTGTGTGTGTGCACGCATGCACCCATGGTGCACTTACACGGAGGAACTTTCGCGAACTTAATTGTCTGGCTTGTATGTGCGTAGGGCTGTGTGAGTGTGCGATGTGGGTGTATATGTGTATAATATTGAGTGCACAACTGCATTTTTCCCTTATTCCTCAAAAAGATAGTGCTTACGGTTGTATAATACTGTATCATTGCATAGATGTGACATAATTGATTTGCCCATTTTCCCATTATTGTATATTCTTCAATAATAAAGACTAATACTTCAGGAATAGCTGTAAGAGCAAAACTTGGCTACGTACCAGTATGTGACCATTTCTTTACGATGGATTTCTGGAAGTCAGATTATGGAAATAAAACTGGAACATGGTTGAGTTCCTTGATATCCATTGCAAAGCCCCAGTCCACCTTTAAGGAACATGTCTGGGGGCACATGGTTGGTCTGGTGTGAATTATTGACAGACTGAGAATCCTTTCACCTTGAAAAGTGAGGTAGTGTGAACAAAGCAGCTGGCATCGAATGTTTGAAGGGCCATCCTGTGAGAAAGAGGGTGGGTTTCCTATGCATTACTCCATAAGGTGAAACTAGCACCATGAAGATATGTGAAGAAGAAGTAGGCTGTTGGCTTAACATAGCAAAAATTAAAAAAAAAAAAAAAAAAAGGAAAAGCTTAGCGTGGGGCAGAGGCTTTGACTTACACTACAGGACAGCACTTGTTGTCCGGGTGTTTGGGATGGTGAGGCACACACTACCTGCCGAAGCAGAGGCAGCCCCAGCTTTGGGAGTGCCCCTTCCAGAAAAGGTGCATCTAGGAGGGGACAGGCTATACAACAAAATCTCACATTATTAAAGGGGCCAGGGTAGATAACAGTGTTTCAGAGGCTGAACAAACATTAATGACATTGCTTTAGAATGTCATACGTACACGTTTGTGCACGTGTGTACGCACACACACACACACACACACGAGGCTGATGGGCCTAAGTCTAATGAGCTTCACTTGAGGCTACAGGTTTGCTTCTTTCAGTAATGTCTGCAGATTTCCACTTTCCTGTGCCCTGTGTTGAGCTTTGGACTTGTTCCGGTCAATATTAGTACTTTGATATTTTTTTCATTTTCATAAAATCTTCAGGACAACTTACAATAAACTGTTCAACTAATTGGGAAAATCAACACAGATGAAGCTGATGAGGTTGGGAGGAGAGCACCAGCTGATTTCAGGTGTGACCACGGAGCGGGATGGGGGTTGTCCCCTGATGCACAAGTGTCCCCAGGGAGGACAGCGTGCACAGCGTGAATGTGCCGGTTGTCCAGACACAGAAAATGGCCTGCCAGGGCTTGCCGTCCTGCACAGGGGGTGTGCCACAATGCTGGCCTCATGGGCTCACACAGGGTGAGCATTTCATTTACTCATCCGTCATTCCATGCACCCCTATGTCCCAGGCACTGTACTAGGACCTGGGGGGTGACTGGGCACATCACCAGCTGGCTCTTCTTTGGCCCATCCTGGACATGGCTTTCTCCCAAGTGGAAGCTTCTGTGCTCCAGTGCGGCTGCACCTCATGGGAGAGGAAAGGCTTAGGCCCCTCACCATCCAATGGAGGCTTAGTAAGCTTGCCTGAGGGTCTGGCCAGGGGCTGGAGCCAGAACTCAGATATGGGCGGGTGGGATGTTTTATCTGAAGGAGCCCAGAAGAGGAAGTGTCACAGGGCCCTTCTGGAGAACATTTGTCCTAATCACCTCTGTATATGCAGTGCCTGGCACTTTCCTGGGGAATGGGCAGAGCTGCAGACTGCAGAGGCAAGAGGAGGCACGGGAGTTGGGAAGGAGCAGGAATGGCGAGGCCATGCCACAGTGGAGAAGAACATGGGTTATCAGAAGTCCCAGATGGACGTACCACAGGCTGGCCTTAGGCAAGACAGAGGCCGAAACGCATTTTGTCTTCTTCACAGCCCCATTTCTGTGAACGATTGTGGGTGGGAAGCATTCAGGACAGTCGCCCTCTGCCAAGGCTTTCTTCCTGATTTCTGGAACACCAGCCTCTCCTGGTTTCCCTCTTCCCTCCCTGGCTGCTCCTTCTCTGTCTACCCTCTCAGTTCCTCTCCTCCTCGCTGTTACGTGTCAAAATGTCTTCGATCTGGCCCCTCCTGTACACTTCATACTGACCCTCTCCGGGTTATCTGGTTCCAACCCGTGGCTTTACGCATCATCTCTATGCTGAGACGTTCAAATCTCTATCTCGAACCTGACGGCCCCCATGAGTGGCAGTCTCGTATTGCTCAACAATTCCACACGGATCACTAATAGATTCAACCATGACTTGTCCAAAATAAAACGTTTCTCCCTCTCTGGCCTCCAAATGCATTGACCCCTATGGTTATGCCACCAATTTCCGCAACTCAGTAAATAGCATCAGAACTACCAATTCAAGGCTGGGACTAGGGTTGGCAAGGATGTGTCAGGACGCCGTCACTTTCAGGTGCCCACCTGCACCACCGTGGTCCTGAGAGGGAGGCCTCCTTGAATGCTGTGTCCTGGGCACCTTGCTTTTCTCAACCTCTTCCTCATCCTGTCTGCACCAAGTTGCTCCAGCCAAATGCCTAGAAATTACATTTGACTCCTCTTACTTTTTTTAACATCTATGTTTAATCCATCAGGAAGTTCTGTTGACTCTGTCCCCAAAGCTTTGCAAATGCATCCAGTTTTCTCCACTTCCATTTCTACCACGTCTGGCCCCAGCGCTCATCGTTTCTCTCCTGGACCGCTTAATGGGTTTCCCTGCTTCCTTTCTCGCCCTCCTCCGATCTATTCACACAGCTGCCGGAACTTCAATTTTTAGTTTTGTAAAAGTAATATACAGACATAGTTTAAGAAGACAAATAGTTTTATAAGACTTCTAATGAAACACAGCAGGCTCCTATTCCATCCTGCCTCGGTCACACGCCACACTTCCCAGAGGTGAACATTTGCAACTCTTTTGGCGATTTCCTCCATCCTTCGACTGCTGGCTCTGAGTTTTAGGTTGTAGTTATTTTCCCCTGAATTCCCGTCAAGGAATAAGACTTATCTTTCTTATCTCGCTCCCCCATCACACAGACACTTCCCCATAACATCATTCCCACTTAGCTAGGTCACACGTTGGATTAAATCAGGAGTGCATGTGCAGTTGCTGTTCGTGCGGGATGGGAAGGGCTGTGAGGGTCTCACTGGCTGTTAGCCTGACCTTCAACCCATTCATTCTCTGTGTTCAGCCCTGCCTGCCCCAGAGCCGTCAGAGCAGTCTCTCTTCTTGAAAGTGCCAGGTGTCACGGCAGGACCCAGCTTCCTTGCCTGCGTCCCTCCCTCTACCTGTGGCTGGTCTGCCAATGTGGTCGTCCCTTGTCCATCTGCTTTCCATGGTACATTTTGTTGCTATGTCTTGTCTGCTGTCATCTCCCTCTGATCCTTTTTGTGTTTATGGGTTACTTCTGCTGTGATATCACTTTTGCAATTTATAGAGGTTTGGGGAAGACACGTGTGTTCAAACCACCACGTCCAACCGGAAGCCCAAGTAGTGTGGTTGTGCTTGGCATACAGTGCTCAAAGTTCTTTTCTTTTCTAAAAATGCTTTCTTCCTTGAATGAATGAATGAAATACTATGGATATAAAGACTGTCATGGGTAAAGATTGATATGCTTGATGCTGATCTAGGGCATAATATAACATTAAAAATTATTGATACATCCATCAGTAGTTATTCAAAAATATTAATTGAGCTCTGACTATGTGCTAAACGCTGCTTTAGGTGTTTGGCATAAACGGAACAAAATAGACAGGATGCTTATCCTCACAGAGATTCACCCACGTTGGGGGAGAGGTCAGATGGGAAACAATTATTATAATAAATGGTCAAATTATAGAATGTGTTAGAAGGTGATGAGACCCATGAAAAAAAAGAAAAGTAAAGTCAAGTAAGGAGGATGCAGGGTGTCCGGGGTGGGAGGAGTTTGCATTACTCAATAGGGTAGACAGGCAGGGCTTTACAAGAGATGGCATTTGAGCAGAAACTTGCTGAAGGAGTGAGCCACGGGCTATCTGGGGGAAGAGCTTCCCAGACAGAGGGAACTACTGACATAAAGGCCCCAGGGCAGGAGCCCGTCTAGAAGTGCATTCCCCATGAATCCAGAAATCAATGTGACTAAGAGTGTTCCACCCCCAACTCTGCCCGTGGGGAGATGTTTTTACAGAGGTCTGTCTCCTCCTCAGCCAGGACTAGCTCATGCCTGCTATTTGTAGGAGTCTGCTCCCAGTGCACCAGGCCGATGAGCCAATCTGCCATCATGGCCCCTATGTGCTTTATTTGGTCTAGCTGGGCAAGCTAGGACTTGTTCATGGGCTGGAATCCTCTACAAATAGTGTGTGGATCCCAGAATGGAAGGGCCAGGGCTTGCTGGAGAGGTGGGGCCTGCCAGGAGTTTTTGAGCTCCTGGAGGGAGAGAGCCCAGGGTGTGCAGAGCCACAGAAGCAGAACAGAAGCAGCTTGGTTTTCCTTTAACATCCTGGGTCTCCTACCCAGTGTCCAAGAAGCATGGGTTCCACACAATGCCCTTTATACTTAGTACTTTAGCAAGCATATCTGAAGCCCTGGAAAAGCAAACAAAATGAAAAATAACCTGCCAGAGGCTGGGGCTCCACCATCCCTTCTGGATCTACTGTGAGGTCTAAATATGCATGGCCTCAGTGCACCCAGGGTTTATTTACAGGATTGATTCCCTTTCTCTTCACTTGGTGAGTGCCTAATCAGACTCCAGCTCAACTTCCTGGGACCTGAGTCCCCAGAACAGGTGGTAACTGCTCACTTGTACCTGGGGCTGACCACCCATGGGTAGCTCACATTAGTCACAGGTGCGCAGTTGTCAGTCCCCTGGAGGGTACAAGTTAACGGTGCTCAGTGAGATGAACTGGAATTGATGGCTGCTCACCTGGGCTGGAGCACTGCGAAGTTTCTTTGTGATGATGCTGGCAAGGTCAGGTCCTTCTGGGATATGGGAAAGGCTGTTCTCAAGAGGGCTGGTAGCTTTTGGTGGACTTACATCTCTTCAAGGGCTCGAGGTCTTATATTGTCTGGAATAAGACTTCCTTCCACCAAGGGCCATGACAAAATGCAAGTATGTACCCGGAGAGGGAGGGACAGCCACTAATCCTAGGATGGTAAGCAAACAGTGCCTACAATGCCATTGTCCCTGGAGGACTCAAGGCAGACATCTTAAATTGATCCCGGCACTCTTGCTTGCTGAGTTAAGCACTGGCCACAGTCCTTCTCACGTGAGCCCGCTAGGTAACCCCGCTGATCAATCACAGCTGGCAGCAGAAGTGAAATCCATTTGCCACCTTTGCATTAATCTTTCATCCGAGGTTAATTTGTCCACTTGGTCAGGGATTTCCAACAACAATAAAGCTTTGCCTGGCAGAGGCCAGGGCTCCAAGGGAATAGGTCACAGAAGGGGGCATTTTCATTATCTTCATAGGTCATTGAGGGAATGATCAAGAAAGCTTGAAATTTAGAAGCTCAGTGTGACCTGCCAGTCAGGCCCTCTGTGCTTGAGTGGCCCTCAGATTTCTCTGTTTCGCAGATTCTAGCTGATTAAAAAGTTTGGGCCTTTTACCCCATCGACACACAAACACAGTTCTGGCAAGTATTTCCCTTTTTGTGCATCTTACCCAGACTATCAGATTTTATGTGCTATTACATAGCCACCAATTACTAAATATTTGTATCCCTTGACATTTCAGGATGTTGCCCTGAGATGGTGTGGGGACACACGCCCTCCAGCCTCCTTTGATCCCAAAATAATAAGGTTTAAGAGTGTTGGACCTTGACCATGGAAGGATGAGCCGGCGGATGATCCAGGGTGGGCTGGGGGACAGCTGTGCCTGTGTGCGTGTGTGCATGCATGTCCGTGCATACTGGGAGTCAGCAGACCGTAGGCTCTCAGCCATGTCAGTGTGGATCTGGAAGATTAGTGGGGGTGGGGCTAGACTACTTTCATGACGGATGAAATAGCTTCCTCGGGAACAGGGTCAGGCAGGAGTTAGACTCAGGACCAAAAACTCTGTCGTTAAAGGAGCTGTCACTAGGATTTGTCCCCAGCTCAGTGTCCCATGGACACATATGAGACCCAGGGTACAGATGAAAGGCAATATTTCAGTGAAGACCTTAGAAGACTTTGGGTGCAGGAGCAACCTTGCTTTGGGCACCAGGTGACAGAGCATCCCATGGGGAGAGAAGCAGAGGGAGGGGAACATTCTTCCCTTCAGGCACAGAATGTGGCCTCAGCCTTTGGGCTCCAGGTACTATTGCCTGATTTTTTTGGCATCAGGACTCCAGAGCTTTCTTTTCTTTTTTTTCTTTTCTTTGTTTCCTTCTTTCTTTCTCTCTCTCTCTCTCTCTCTCTCTCTCTCTCTCTCTCTCTCTTTCTCTCTCTCTCTCTCTCTCTCTCTTTCTTCCTTCCTTTCTTTCTTTCTTAATTAAAGTTCATTGGGGTGACAATTGTTAGTAAAATTACATTGGTTTCAGGTGTACAGCTCTCTAATACAGCATCTTGTTGTGATGGTGGAGGTGGCACGTGGTGAGGGTGGCTGCCCCGCGGGCACTGGGGTGCTTAGAGATAACTAAGGCCTCCAGCCAGTAGTCCTGGAAAAGAAGGAATGGAAGAGGAGGAAAATGATGGCTGGTAAACGATTGGTCTTGGGACATGTTCACAAGCATTTGAGAGATATCTGAGAACCCCCAGAAATAAGTGGGGGTGGGGTCAGAGACCTTATCACTGAGCCGTGGTTATTGGTCCTGGTGTCTTCCTCCCACACGGAACTAAGCCCTCTGTGAGGATGAGGTCTACATCTGGCACAGGACCTTGAGTAAACAATTCTTGAATTAGCAAATGAACATTTACATAGTGCAGTACTTGTTTATAAATGTTCTCCCAGTGAAACTTTGTGTCTGTCCTGGAAATAAAATTTCTCCCTTCCCATTATAGAGACAACATGGAATAATGGAAAGTATCCAGACTTTGGGGACGGAAGAGCTGTGTGGTCTTGGTTGAGTCATTTAGGCCTCTGTGACTGGAATATGATTGGTCATCAGTTGATGTCAGAGAAAAAGACAACAAATACAGCTGGTTGGGATTAGGCATGGATTTCAACTTAGAGTTTTTCTATCTAAATTCAGTTTTGTTCCTCTCTCCTGCACTGGCTTCACTGTGAGTAAGTGAGAACAGTGGCTGGAAGAAGGACAAGGCTGAAACGAATGTGGTGAGTTGGATGAGAAGAACTGGGGCTGCACAGGGCGGCGGGAACCCAAGCCTCAGTCCACAACTTGCTTGGGACCTTGTCAGTGCAGACATTCTCCAGTCCAGCCCCAGGGCTATTTCAAAGTCCCAGGACTGGCCTCACACCCCCTCGGACTGGCACAATGGCCCTGTTGCCAGTTAGGTTCAGAGACATTGAAAGGTCATGCTTGGGGTGACTGTTTCTATTGGGTGCTATGGGGAGACTGCAATAAAACCCACTCCAGTAGAGAGACAGGCTGTGGAACTGGTAACTGTCAGACAACAGGCTAAGTGCCTGGGTAGAAGCTTATGTAGCGAGTGTCATGGGAGCCCACAGGAGGATGCCCCAAGCCCAGCTGGGGAGGCAGGAACTCCAGAGACGTCTTCCTGATTCGTTGATGCTAACAAGTCTTCATGGCTGCAGAGGAGAAGGCCTTGCTGCTTTGTGGCTGGGTTCTGTCTCTTGCTGTTAGAGTCATCCCAACCCGTCTTACCTCATGGTTCCACCCTGTAATCTACATGCATCCCCCTTTGTCCCGTTGTTGGGACACCACTGTCTTTCCCTCTCCACGCACAGCCTGAGCCTGGCTGCAACCTCTCTTGTGTGAGCCTATGAGGAGGAGTGATGCTGGATAGCATTGTTTAGGTGCTGGCGGAGTATTCTGGGCCCTCTGCTTAGGGGGCAAAGGGTTGGAGGTCAGCTGCTCCAGGATTAAGCAGCGTCACAGCTCTCTATCCAGAATCTCCTCACTTATTAATCAGAGTCACCTGGTGATGAATGGCACTCCTTTCCGCTCAGGTTTATGGATATAATGTGGGTGATACTGGGATTGCCCACCCTGCGTACCATGGACAGGGCCAGGGCCTGCACGGTTGCACACGCAGGCGTGGGGTTGGTGCCAGCAGGGCTGTGCAGCAAGGGAAGGGAAGGTGCTATTCTCTCTTTGGAGCAGGGTGGGAGACAGACAGACCCCAGAAGGCCATGGCCACTTAAAGAGGTCCTCGTACCATCTCCTACAGGGAACTGTGCGGGGCAGAACGGAAGGAAGCTCAGAATCAATGCTCTGCAAATTTCCTCTTTACAAAAATGTCTGTGTTTCCCAACAGCCTGATCACACCAGAGCCCTTTGTTCACGATCTTTCTTCCCGTGACTAGATATAATCCCAGCAATTTATCATCATCTTTATATTTAATTAAATTGCTGTCCTCTATTTAATATTTTCAATTAAGCTCCTAAAACCAACCAGATCTTACTTATAGATCTAAGTTTTACATTGTAGTTTCTTTCAAAGGCTTTGTCATGGGAGCTTTTTTTATTACTATTAATTCAATGTAATAAATAACATCACCTCTAATATTGCTACATTAGATGCTTTCCCCTGACTCCTGTCTTTTTCCACATTTATTTTGACTCAATATATGTTCCTTTAAATCAGTTTCAGTCTGGGTGGCAATACTTTCATTTACTGACCGATCAATTTAAATTTGTTTTATAAGGTTCCATTAATTACTGTGTCCAATTCTCTTGCAGTGCCTGGAACCAGTGCGTCCCTTAGAATTTCCTCCAGTCTCTCTGGCTGTATATTTTCATGGGAATGTTGTCTTTAGTTTAGGGCCGGTGGACCCACAGCTGCTCATATAGTCAGGTGTTTTCAGCTTCTTCCTCTGTAAGGAGTAGGTGGCTGAGTTGCTGGGTGTCTTGGCACTCCCTGGCACCTTAGTCCTCTAGGTCTGACCCTTTCCCTGGTGAGTCCCCTGAAAACCCTGCAGGGAAGGGATGTGAGATTTGGGGGTTTCAGTCTCTGAGCAGGGGCATATGGGAACTCGTGTGTTTCCTTCTGTGCATAGCTAGGAGTCTCAGGGTCAGTCCGGGACTACAGCCCCCATCCCTGGTACAGCATGGACACGCAGACATGAACCTCCCTCATGACAGGCCAGAGGTGCAGAGGACACCTGAGCTTTGGTGGATTTCCTCCTTTCCCTTCATCTCAAACCCTCTCCTGGCACTGTTCTCAGAGTCATGTGCAATGGCACCCTCCCCACCCCACTGCCCCCACCATTTGGAAAGACAGTCATTCTGTGTTGCCTGACGGCCTGATCACTTTATACTCTTCCAGCTGGTTGGTTACTTACAGGGACAACATAAGGCTGGGCACCTGACTCTTCGCGGCAACACTCAGGAGCAAGAGGAGGGAGGTACATGACAAATTCGGAGAGGGGATTAGGTGAGCACCACATTCCAGAGGTGCTGTTCACAGACTTGCTGAAGGATGGTGGCCTCGGCTTGCCACATCTGTGATTTCTTTTCCGGCCACAGATATCTAGAAAAGAGAAGAGACTTAGACTAGGGATAGCCTACTGTCTGGAGCAAAACAGGAGCTGGTCCAATGAGATTCCTCTTCCAGGATGTGAGAATGGGACAGTGAAATGTAAGCCAGTTGGTAGCTGAGTATGCAGATTTGAACATGTGTCCAATAGCTAGCCAGGTGAATAATGGCAGGGAACTGGGTGAGGCTGTTGAGCTCTAGCTGCTGAGGTCCCAGGGCCATCCTGCTGGCTGGCAGTGATCCCTGTCCCAGATGTCATCATGCATTGCCATATGCTTACAGTGTCAGCCCTGCTACTCTCTCTCTCTCCCTCTCTCTCTCTCTCTCTAGCTAGCTCGAGTTATCTTATTTTCTTGCAAAACAAAACACCTCCCCTTGTATAAGGGTGATTTGCTAGAGAGTAATATAGAAGAGATGATAACGGCCTACTGAAGCCTTGTTCTAACATTTCTTTGTAGTGAATGTCTTTAATTAGGGCAAAGACCTAAGGCTGAGGCCAGTGACAGAGAGTGAGTGGACATCCAGATTGATATCATATCCTGCCACACTGGTGAACCCGTTTATTAGTTCAAATAGTGTTTTAGTGGATTCCTGAGCATTTCTGTAATAAGATCATGTCATCTGAAAATAGAATTTTACTTTCTTTCCAGTCTTGATGCCTTTTATTTCTTTCTCTTACCTAATTGCCCTGACTAGAACCTCCAACACATGTTAAATTGAAACGGTACGAATGGGCATCCTTATCTTGTTCCTAATTCCAGATGGAACGATTTCAGTTTTTCACTGTTTAGTATGATGCTAGTTGTGGTTTTTCATAGATTCGTTTGACCAGATTGAGGAAGTTCCATTCTGTTCCTAGTTGAGTGTTTTTAACATGCAAGGGTATTGATTTTTGTCAAATACTTTTTCTAAATTTATTGAAATGATCTTGTGGTTTCTGTCTTTTATTTCACTCATGTGGTATATTACATTAATTGATTTTTGAAGGTTAAACCAACTTTGGATTCTTAGGACAAATCCCACTTGTTCACGGCATGTAATTTTTTTTATAGATAGCTGGTTTTGGTTTGCTAGTATTTTGTTGACGTATTTTTGCATCTATAGTCATAAAGGATATTGTTCTGTAGGGTTTTTTTTTATTGTGATGTCTATGTCTGATTTTGATATCAGGGTAATACGGGCTTCATAGAATTGGATTGAAGAGTATTTCCTCCTCTTCAAATCTCCCTAAGAGCTTGTGAACGATTGGTAGTAATTCTTCTTTGAAAGTTTGGTAGAATTTATCAGTGAATCCCTTTGGACCTGGGCAGCTTATCTCCACGGGAAATTTTTAAAGTACTAATTTGATCTCTTTACTTGTCTAGGCCTTTTCATGTTTTCTGTTTTGTTTTTTCTTCTCGAATCAGTCTCAGTCGTTTGTGTCTTTCTAGGAACTTGTCCATTTCACTAAAGTTACCTAATTTGTTGATGTACAGTTGTTTATCGTATTCCCTTATAATCCATCTTATTTCTGTAAGGTTACTAGTGATATCCTCTCATTCCTTGTTGTATTGATTTGAGGTTTCTCTCTTTTTCCCTCCCTAAAGTTTTGTCAATTTTGTTGATCTATTTTAAAGAATCAATTTTGATTTTGTTTTTATATTCTCTGTTTTATTAATTTCCATGCTAATTTTTTATTACTTTCCTTCTGTTTGATTTGGATGTAGTTTCTTCTTCTAGGATACATTGTTGTTTTTTTTTAATCTGAAAAAAATAGTATATTTGCTTCAAAGTATTGTTTCAGGATTAAATAAAATGTGTATCTGGCATTTAGTAGGTGTTCACTAAAGTGTTAGTTCCCCTTTTAATTTATTCATCCTTGTTGTTTTGGGTCCATAAATCCAGCCTGTTGATAACAATTTGAATTTTGATATTGTCACCAAAAGGTATTAGTCACGCTACTCAGCTGTGTATCATCTGCAAATCTGATAGAACATGATTCTAATATCTGCATCCAAGATGTGGATGAAAACAGTGGAGTAGGGCAGAAGCTGATGGTATGCTACTGCAAACCTCTTCCAGGATGGACATCAATCCTGTAGTCAATGCTCTTTGGGCACAGTAGTTCAGCAATAAATCTACCCAGCTGTCCACATTTGCCCTTGCCAAATACACTGCTAAAGCTCTGTTGTCTGTGGCACTCCCCAATTCTCTCATCTCTGCAGTGGGCTGCTGGATTTGCCCATTTGTCATCTGTGTTCCATCCTAGGTGTTGTAAATTGAATTATTGCCCCCAATTTTCCCCCCTCCATGTATTCACTCCCTTGCCATAGCTTAATGAGTGGAGTACAATTTACAGCCCTTACTTTGATTTTGGATATATGATTTGCTTTGGCCAATGGCAGGCGTATGAAAGCCACAGTATGCCAGTTCCGAGCCTAAGTCTTAAGAGACCTCACATGTTCTGTTCATTGTCTTGTACCTCTGCCATCACCTTGAGAAGAACATGACTATGCTAGTTTTCCAAGGGGCATGAAAAATGTGTGGAACACACCTTGACCCACAATCCTATAGCATGAAGCAGAGCTTCTGTAGCCAACCCATAGACACCTGAGAATAAATGATAGTTGTTTCAAGACAAAGAATTTTGGTGTAGATGGTTATACAACTTTGGAACAATACCTGACCAATACACTATGTAAGACCCATTAGAAGACCCAAAATAAATATTTATTTTGCACTTAACTTTGTATCTATGGTTTTTAGTTGTTTTTCTTAAAATGTGTCCCCCTGTGGTATTTCACCAGATGTGAAAAAGTGATGGTAGAGCCATCTTAAAGCTGAGACTATTCTCTGAACTAATAGAAAAAGCTTTGGGCTAAGGATGGTTTAGGAGGAGTCTAATCCTGGCCCCAACAACCTTGGACAGTTCTCACTTCTCTCTGTTAACAAAAAGGACCTCCCACCAGCACCGTAGTCCTCTACAATTTTTCTGCAGGTGGAGCATATCTGATAGTCAACAGTCATATGTAAGATGCATTTCCTGCCCAAGATCCGGATTTTGACAAAACTCCAAAAAATAATTTTGGAGAAGTAAGTCACTTCAATAATTGACAAGCACCATGACAACTAGTGATACTGCAGTAAAAGGCGCTCACACGGGGTTGTGGCTTTGATCCTAGGAGCTATGAGTGCAGTGAAATTCCAGCATCTCTACAGGTTATTTAATGTCTTCCTTTTCCATTCAAGAATGCAGGGTGTGGCATTGTTATTATCCATCAGAGGACGATTCACCCAGAAGCAAGTGAAGCTTCCATTTCAGGCCCCTCACTTTCCAGGCTCCTTTCAAGAATCCTAGGGGGGACCTTTGCAATGTGTGCATATGGTTCTATGTTTTTGTAAAATTTGCAAAGGTGAGGGATTTGAGCTGTAATAGTGCAATCACTGTCACCGTCCATTCTCTCTTCTGCCCTGTGAAACTTCTCTTTGTGTCAGGTGGCATTGGAGTAGCCAAGAACTTTTCTGATATCTGTTAAGGGAGTTGGAGTTGGGGTGCATTTAAGTTGAGTTTAGCGGGATGTATTTCTGTGGATTGCATCCCTCTCAAGGGTAAGTCATTGCTGGTCACACTGGTATAAGAACGACTTCCAAGAATGTCCCCACTGCCCATTCTGTGAACTCTCTCAGCATCATGACATGAATGCACCCATGGCACTAACTCCTGAAGTATGTGGGTAATGCAAGAGAAACAAGGCTTGAAATATACAGAGCCTACATATAGTAGGATAATTTTCCAATGATTAGGCATGTAAAATTGTAAGCAGTGGATCAATTCTCATCAATGCTTCGTCAAAACAGAAGTTCACTTATGCAAGAATATATTCAATAAGGCAGAACACAAACTTATAATTGTACTATATATATTTATATTTCCTTTTGGATGGGAATCATGTAAAATAGAATTGATTAGAATTCCTATGCTACAGACACAGTCCTACAGCAGTATTTCAAACTGCTATACAAGTACAACACAACAGCTCATATATGAAAATAACTTGATGAAGATTTTCCTAAATTTGACAACAATTCTAAAAATGCATATGACATTACCAATAAGGAGGGGTGAGACTAAAAGAAACTTTTCTAAACTATCAATAATTTAAACCAAACTTCAACCAGCTTATCTAGAGGGAAGACTGAATTTCTATCCTTGCTAGAGAAAATATTACAAAATTATTTTCAGATAGACTTAATTAAAGAGTATGCAACCAAAAACTACAAGAAAAAGATATTATAGAGGTATGTCATACAGTGCAATACTATTTTAAAAACTTATATGTGTATTGTGATGACTCTGTAATCATCATCATTGATGTTTGTCATCAAATTTGTAATTGTTGTCATTTCTTCTCTCATTCTAAAGAAATATTTATTTTGCATGTAACTTTGTATCTGTGGTTTGGTATTGTTTTTCTTAAAATATGCCCCACAAATTGTACAGGTTTTGGCTCCCAGGAAACCTGGTTCTGCTCCTGGCACCAGAGGTCCTACCCCAAATGCCTACGACGGGGCCAGCACTACCATCCCCGGGGAAACAATATGCCCACTCAGGAACTCACCATGACTCAGAGAGAGCCCTCTCCCCACTGAATGGGCAGGGCCACTCAGCTCCTATCGAGGGCTGACTCTTGGGAACACCAGCCCTGGGTTTTCCAAGAGAAGCTGATAATATAAACTTTTATGGGAATTCTCCTGAGTCTTAAAAGTTAACACATACATATGGTGTGAGCACCCTCTCTTGAGATAATTTTACCCTGCTTTAATTTACTTGGGAAAAAATAAACAACTTGTAAGCACCAGAGCCTTATTGATGACAATAGTGACTAGCCATGGGCCTCATGGTGACAGTAGGTCAGGACACTGCAGCAGGGACTGAGGCTTAGGGTGTCTCCAGGGTCCTATAGGCTTTGATGCTCCAGCGTTTTCCTCCAGCAGGCGCCCTGCCCCCCAGATAAGTGCAGATGAGGAAACACTGGGAACTGCGATGGTGAGGACGCCCTCCCAGGCTGGGCCAGCCAGGGTGCTCAAGCAGTGAGGGCAGTGGAGGCCACAGCCATGGAGCCAGGCCTGTGTCCTCGGTGGCCCTGAAAGACGGGAGCCCATGCAAGGGCAGGGGGAACTGCAAGAGTTAATGTGATAATGTCCGTTGATTATTTTAAGCCACATGGAGGAAAAATACATTATAAATAGCAAGGCCCATAACAGACTCAAAGGGTAAGTGTATTGATAGCTTTTTCCTCTTCCTAAGATTTCTGATGTTTCAAAACAAGATTATTTCAGGAGTGCATCTATTTTAATTCAAGAGATTCTTCTTTAAACACGTTTCATGGCGAGAGAGCCTGTCTCCTCCGGTTCTCCCCTAGCTTTTTCCACAGAAAGGCCAAGCTCTGGTTTCACACACCTCATGCCGGCCTCAAGCCTTTGAAAACCTTTCCCAGCACCACCCGCCACCATCCATGTTAGCATAGGACGTGTTTGGGGTCAGGCTTGACATTTTAATCTCCAGAATCCACCTTGTTTACCACTTAACAGCAGACTGCATTTCCAATGAGGTGCGTTATAACTTTCAGCTCCCGAAGCAGAACATGGCAACACACACACACACACACACACACACAGAGCAAGAGCATTCCCTGATATCAGGGCTGGCTGAGCTGTCACTTGCTCTTTCTCTGCAGCACACCAGGCCAGGAGATGCTAAAGGGCTGGCACAGGGCGAAAGCTTGACCCGAATGCAAGTGCTGGTCAATAAAGGGCATTTAGACTTTTCTGGAGCAGGCTTGCGATCCTATCCACGGCCGGTCCTGGGCCTTGACAAGCTGGTATTTCTTCACTCGCACAACATAACTTCCCTGATCTACAGCCCCGGCCTCCAGCGCCAGATGCTGAAGTCAGGCAGGCAGCTCAGATTCCGGCAGCTCTTATTGCTCTCACCGGGATTAGCACAGGGAACGGCTGGTCCGGAGCGCGGGGGTGGCGTGGCCTTCTCCTCTTCCAGCCTGGCTGCAGTTATGTCTTTGCAAGCACTTATTTTTTAAAAACTCCTTTTGCTGTTGTGCAGACCTGTGTTTCTTACGATCTCTCTCTCAATCTCCCCTCCTGCCTTCTCCATCCTGCACGCCCATCGTCGTCAAAGTTGAAGCAACTTGCTGGGATTCTGATTTCTACAGAGATTTGAAATTGATTAAATGGTTCCAACATCGGAAATCAAGATACTGCCACCATCTTGGAGTTCTACTTAAAACTCGAATCTGTCTGCAAAAAGAAAGGCAAGGAGAGCCATTGTTTGCAGCAGGGCTAAGCAGTCTCCATTTGACAGGGAACGGAGGGCAGATGAGGGGAGTAAACCCATTTTCCCCTCTCAACATGAGCTACTATTTAATGAAGATGAATTCAGATTTAACTGTGTTAATGTTATTGAATTATGAGTTTGATTAAGGCAGGTGATCAGTTAGCAAAACACAGTGTGGACAGGAGTTGTGTATGGGCAGCACAAATGCGAATTGATGAGTCTCCTTTCCAGCCGATCTGGGTGACTTTGACAAAGCCTTGTCTGCTCATTTGTCCAAAGTGCATTTGCTACAATATTTCACCAATACCCCACGGAGGACATGCAAATGGGCTGAAGAAGGATAAAGATCCATAGTCAACCAAAAGTGGAGCAACGATAGAGGGCAGGATTCTGAAATATTATAAATACATTCCTTATTGTGAAGCCAATCCTTGGACTTCTTAAATAGAAATACTCACCTGGCAGTGTAAAAGTTCTTTGGATATTTATGGGTAAAATATCTAGGAGTTGCCTAAAATATTCCAGGAAAATTTTTTAAAAAATGTCTGTGTGTGTGTGTTGGGGAAGAAACAGATACACAGATAAAGCAAGATTGTCAAAGTGTTTAGAATTGTGGAAGCTGGGTGACAGGAACATGGAGGGTTCGTTATTCTCTCAACTTTTGTGTCTGTTGGAAACTTTCCACAATAGAAATCTTCCCGAAACCTGGAAACACAAAAATTTCCTGAAGATAACTAGATAAACTATGAAGCAAGGAAAAAGCAGAGAGATTCAAAATTTAAAAAGAGAAGATACAGAAGAAAAACAAGAAGGCCCAAGGAGGTAGAGGTACGAAATGTTTGACGACAGACAACTTGTTTAAAAAAGTCACGTCTCATAAAATTTGAAAACCTGTTCAACCTCACCAAAACAATTAAAGAAATGTAAGTGAAAACAATAGAATGCCATTTCTCTTCCCAAGGAATGAGCAAAGATTGAAGGAATCCAGCTCCTAATTTCGGTGAGCGCCAGTGCCTGGCCTTGCCTAAGCAACTGCGGCGAGTGCATACTGGGACAGCTTTTTGGAAGCCAAATAAGCAATGTGATTTCAACAACCCTAAGTTTTTTCCTATCCATTGAGCCAGGAATTCCACTTCTAGGAATTTCACCTAAGGAAACAAATAAAGATCTGTGTAGTGATTTGTGATTTATGTACACGGATGACTGCCAGCATTATTTAGAGGAGTGAAAACAATTGGAAATGACCCAAACATCCAACAATAAATGACCACTTGGTAATTTTTTTGGTAATTAATTTGTGCATTTATTCAACAGATATTTATCAAGATCCATCTACAAGCCACACACAGGTGACACAAAGATGAATAAGACACAGTCCCTCTCCTCAAGGAGTTGATAGGGCCATGGGGACACATCCAAGGAAATAGTGACAAAGGCCATTTATGTAATGGGGTATAAGACAGATGTTAAAAACAGAAGTCGCAAGGGATGGCTTTGCTTTAAGGTAAATGCAAGATAAAAAATTATACATATTACCCCGTGCAAAAATATTTATGTGAAAATATAAAGATTGATAAGCAATATGCAAAATGTTAACAGATTTGTCTCTGAGTATTGGGATAATGGGTGATTATTTTGTTTGCCTTAGACGTTTCTCTAGCTTGCAAAATATTCTCTAATCAAAATATATAATTTTAGAATTAGAAAAAGTAAATATAAAAAAGGAAAAGGTGCTACATTTAACGAATGCTTATTATATGCCATGTAGGTTTCCGGGTTCTATGCACAGACCCCCCACACACATATACAGGCGTACAACACACTCACACATGCTACACACATACATAGTCTCATTTAACTCACAACTTTTAGAGGTGGATTTTATTTTTAATTTTTAAAAATGTTCAACTTTAATTTTTAGTTTTGAATAAGTTGTATATCCAACTGCACAATAAAATTAAAACAATATAAAATGATATGTCGTGAAAAATCTTATTCCCCCTCCTGCTCTGAAACACTGCCCCCCGTCCTCACATCAGATTTAACCACTTTTATTAAGTTCTGTGCGTTATCTATGTAAAACGAACAAATAAAAATATTTTGTATCCCTTCTTTTACTATACAAAACACAGCGTGTTACACATGCTATTTCCCATCTTGCTTTTCTTACTGAAATAAAGCCTCCCTCTTACAGTTGTGAGGATGAAAGAATTTCCTCATTTTTAACGGCTGCATAATAGTCCACTGTGGATATATCATAATCTGGTCATTGGTCCCTAGTTCTGCTGCAAAAGAAGTTTACAATGTTTTCCTATTAATTTGTATGGCTTATAAATGGATAAGACATAGTTAAAATACAGAGTTCACAGTTTCCCCCCCCCCCCATTGATCTAAATCGTTTCTAATAGAATAGGTTTGGTTCAAAGAAGTCACTTGTACCAGTCCCATTTTACAGATATAGGATAGAAGCCTCAGAGAAGTTCAGTGAAATGGCCAAAGTCATAAGCTAATAAATGATTTATCTAGGCCCCAAACTCAAGTCTGTCTGGGTCAGGGCCCATGCTTTCTCAGTCAGAGTTGGACTAAGAAATAATCATCACAGATATAAAGGAAGAATATACAGGGAATTGAAGAGTTTTGTAAAAAAAAAATGCTCAATTATTAGCTTACTATAATAAAGCATAGAGGATGAAATATTGGAGACCTCTGAATCATTGTTAATAGGAAAACTCAAGGGTTAAGATGGGGAGAGGGTGATCAAAAGATCCAGGAGGACTTTGTTGTGATTTGAGGTACCCCTACCCACTGGAATCAAGAAGTTTGTTGTTTTTGAACAAGGGAAGTCCTGTGTGGACAACCGATTAGCAGTCTTTTCTTGAACTCAGGGAGAAGGCAATGCTTGGCCATGATCCTTCAGTGGGGGTGAGGGGGTGGGTTTCTTGGTCTGTTCTAGCTTCTGAGGTTTGACCTTGGCAGAAGGTCTGTGTGTATTGTTGGCAAGAGGCTAGATGGGAGTTCTAGGATGCTGAAAACTAATGACAATAGTGTCCTCATTTCCTAGATTAAGTGCTAAATGGGACCCTGGGAGAGTGTTAGCAAGTAAGAGACGATGAGTCTCGGTGTCCAAATAGAGAGGACACATTTCTAACCCATCTTAACTCAATTTAGCAGAGAGAGAGATCAGGGCTTACAAGGAAGCTATCTTGTTCCTCTCCACTCCCCAGTGTAATGAATGGGTGAGCTGACCTGTTCAGTAGGGCTGCCAAATAAAATATAGTACACCTAGTTATATTTAAATCTCAGATAAACAACATGAAATGTTTTTAGTATAATATATTCCATGCAATATTTTTATTTGCTAAATCTGGCAACCTTATTATAAGCTGAGGGGCTCAGCTCAGACATTCCTGCCAGCATCCATTCTTTTTCTGTTGGTATTTACTCATCACAGGTGAAAATATTTAGGAGGGGAGGGGTTGAAGAGATTCTGCCTTCAGACCACATTTTATGACTGTTGGTAAGTCTACCCAGTTATAACAACAATACCAGTTCCACATAAATATTATTTATTTATACTCATACATTTATATATTAAACTATATCTCTCGAAATAATTTTCAGATTACAAAAGTAATATATGTTCATTGTAGGAAAAGTAGATATAAATAGATATGTGTGTATGTATACATATGTACAAATATGTAATAATACATTTAATTTTTCTTGGATTTAGCAGAAGAAAATATTAGGGTTAACTGATAGACTTACCGAATTCTAGATAAATCTTTTTTCATAGCAAGAGAAATCAATTCCTTAAAAAAAGTAATTTTAAATAAAAAAAAAAACAGTGATAGCAAGGTAAACATAAAACACAAAATAACTTGGGAAAATTATTTTATATAAATATAGTTGTAATCACAATATAAATGTACCAAACTCTGTAGTTAAAAGATAGAATTATCTAAATTTAAAAATCTAAAGCAAGAGGACATGAAAAGGCTGAAAATAAAAAGATGCAAAATACATATTTGCCAGATAAAAGAACCAAAACAAAGCTAGTATAGCTATATTAATATTAGGTTTTATTAAAAAAAGAAGAGGACCAAAATATAATGATGAAATCTTTAATTTATTAGGAAAAGATAAGCACTATAAATTTCATCTACTAATGTACTTCATCACACAGTCTTAAAATATATAAAGCACAACTTGACAGACCAACAAGGATAAAATGACAAATACACATCACACTGGGAGAATTGCGAGATATCTCTCTCAGTAATGAATAGATCAAGCAGACAACAAATATTTCAGGATATTTGAACAATATAATTAACGAACTTGATCCAATAGAAACCTGTAGCAAGAAATTGAGCATACATACAGACGGTGCCCAAAAAATGTATACACAAGAAAGAAAAAAAACTATTAAAATTGTAATACTCAATATATACCGATAACAAAAGATGAATACAGGTCACGTTTGGCTTCTGCAATTACAAGAGGTGCCCAAAGTGGTTACCACCAGCATCCAGACACTTCTGATGACGGCGAACTACTGCTTGAGCAACATTGACCAAAGTGTCCTCTTGTATACATTTTTTTGGCACCCCTGGTATTCTCAAGCACACAAGGATCATGTCTAAAAACTAACTAAAAAGTGGGCCATTAATTAGGTCTCTGTACATTTCAAAGAATCCATAACATAGAGACCACACATCTGATCCCAATGTAATTAAGTGAGAAACAAATACCAGCTAAAAATAATTTTAAAACCCCATATATTTTGAAATTTAAAAACATACTTCTAAATAACTCAGTTCTCATCAACTCCTGGGTCCCTTCTCTCTACCATCTTCCCCTCTCCTCTCTCTCCACCTGGCCCCTCTCCTCTGGCTCCTTCCCTACAAACACAGAGGATGCCTGGGTTTGTAGGGAAGGAGGTCTGGTGCCTTGGGTGAATGGCAGCAAGTCCAGAGTGGCAGGAACATGGGACTGGGTGGGTGGGAGACACCAGGATATTCGACTAAATGGTGGGTGGGCCAGGATAGTGTATTTCCTCACCAGGCAGCAGGCAGCCAGCAGGGCCACTAAGCAGAGGAAACCATAGCACAATTTTTCAGAAAACTCTCCCTGGTAGCAGAGTAGAAAAAGCTGGCTGGGAGGGCTCACGACTGGAGGCAGAAATCTTGCTGCAGGAACCCAGGTAAGGGGTGGGGATTTAGGTCAAGCCATGAGAACAGGGAAGAAGGGGATGTTGGAGCTCCTGGAACTATTCGAGTTAGGATTCTCTCCACATTACGAGCACTGGGTACTACTGGCCTACTTCATTGAGTCGCTGGGGTGGACGCGAGTCTGCTCGTCCCACTTGGAATGTCATAGGATGCAAAAGTTTGCAACAGGATGCCAGCTATGACATCAGACCAGTCTTTTTCATTTACTCATCCCTGACACCCAGGTTGAAAACTGAGCATATCTGCCTCAATAGGAATCTGGCAAAGGCTGCTTCCCCTGTTGTAGTGAGGTCCTCCGAAAGCCTCCCTTTCTCCTGACACACTTCCATCAAAAATTCCAGCCATAGCACACAGCAACCTCTCCTTTCCCAGGGCCTAAGACTTTCTAAGATAAGGCCCTGCAGTTTACAACTTTGCCTCCTGCAGCACCTACTGCCCCCTGTCCCCCAACACACAAACGTGTTATGGTAGGAGGCAGAGCCTGGAAGTCATGGTACTTTTTGTAGAGCTTTAGGTGGACCACCCTGAACTACTAATCTGTCCCTGTGGGTCCCCATGGAGTGGAATGTCCACCCACGCCCCCAACCACCCACCTGTGCTGATTTCCACTGGGCTCAGAGTCCCAGTGGGAATTCACCAGAGCCCTGTCCATAGTTGCGATTCAGTTACACATATAGCTTGATGGTAGGATTGGAGCATGGGTCGGGGGAGACGGCAGATGGAATGTACTGTGCAAAAACGATCACGTTAATACAGAAGGGGTTTGGCACAGTGGCCAGACTTAGCCTCAGGTCCTGACCAGAAGCAGTATTAGGTTATACTTGAACACACCCCAGTATGGCTCCCTGGGGACACCTTTAGATTCTCAGAGAGGTAGTTATAAGAGCAAACAGAAAGAACTGTGTCTTTAGGAACTTAAGCTATTCTGCTAGGGAAATAGATAGTGACTCAGGACGAAACATCCCCCTAGGGACCCAAGCATCTCTGTAGGGGGCACCCTCCTTCTTCTTGTCCAGAGCAGAGAGTTGGGAAAAAAGGGAGTGAGGGGCCAGTGGAGGAACCGGTGGCTGCAGCCAGAGGCAGCAGGGTGGTGGACAGGTGCAGAGGGCATCAAAGGACAGAGATGGCAAGATGGTGACAATGTCTAGGTGTAGGAGGGAAGCTGAGGGAAGGAGCCTCCTAGGGTTTCTCTGATGGGAGCAGTGGAATGTGGGGAACAGGTTGGAGCCCCCAGCGGAACACCGCCTGGCATGTGGCCTAATTAGCTAGATGTGCCCCTCCCACGGCAAGGGGTTCTGATAGGGATGGGCGAGTGACTCACGTGGAACTTATAAACGTGTTCCTGATTCTGTGGGCCTGCTGACAAAATTCTGAACTCCCACTGGAAACTGGATCCAAATTTTAGACAAAGATGATTTGGTCAAAAAGCAGATAAGGATCTTACCAGAAAGATCTTACAAATACACTCTTTAATGAGTTTTTGCATGTGTTTTCTAAGGTAGATTATTCTCCATTACCTAAACAGAAATACCAGTCCCCTCATCTTTTTTTTTTCTTTTAAAAAGCCAGCTTTATTGAAGTATAATGAAGTGCACAATTTGATAAGTTTTGACGTGTGAAATTATCTCCACAATTAGGATCGTGAACATATCCATCATACTAAACTGTTTCCTCATGACCCTTTGTTTTTTTGTTTTTTTGTTGTTGTTTTTTAATTGTTAGTAAAGTTACATAGATTTCAGGTGTACAATTCTGTATTACATCATCTATAAATCCCATTGTGTGTTCACTACCCAGAGTCACTTCTCCTTCCATCACCATATATTTGATCCCCTTTACCCTCATCTCCCGCCCCCCACCCCCTTACCCTCTGGTAACCACTAAACTATTGTCTGTGTCTTAGAGATTTTGTTTCTCATTTGTTTGTCTTGTTCTTTTGTTGTTTTTGGTTCATATACCACATATCAGTGAAATCATATAGTTCTCTGCTTTTTCTGTCTGACTTATTTCGCTTAGCATTATACTCTCAAGATCCATCCATGTTGTCACAAATGGTCCTATTTCATCTTTTCTTACCGCCGAATAGTATTCCATTGTGTATATATACCACAACTTCTTCATCCATTTATCTATAGAAGGACATTTTGGTTGTTTCCATGTCTTGGCCACTGTAAATAAAGCTGCAATGAAGATTGGAGCACACATGTCTTTATGGATAAATGTTTTCAGATTTTTTGAGTACATACCCAGAAGAGAGATTGCTGGGTCACATGGTAATTCTATTCGTAATTCTTTGAGGAACCTCCACACTGCCTTCCATAGCGGCTGCACCATCTGCATTCCCACCAACAGTGTATGAGGGTTCCTTTTTCTCCACAGCCTCTCCAACACTTGTTTCTATTTGTCTTCTTGATGATAGCCATTCTGATTGGGGTGAGGTGATATCTCATTGTGGTTTTTATTTGCATTTCTCTGATGATTAGTGACGTTGAGCATTTTTTCCTATGTCTATTGCCCCCTTATGGCCCTTTGTACCCTGTCCCTCCATCTCTTACCCACTGCCTTGCTTCCCATTGCTGCCTGTAAACTTTCTCTAAACATTAAATGAGGCAATCACCGGGTTCACCTCATTTGTTTCCTGTCTCTCGGGGATAACCCTTCTTTTTGCCCAATACCCAAAGGCTTGTGCACCATTGTTTTGTATGTTTTGTCTGGCCTTGTAGTTGCTTCAGGTCAAAGGGTAAACCTGCTCTCTCTTAGTCCATCTCGAATGGAAAAGGAATTCCAACCCACTCATCTTGAACAACTCTCTGCAACTTGATCAGAAAACTGCATTCTCTCCTCCAGTTCAGAAAGTCTGAGGAGTGCTGTGGTTGATTGTCTTGAATACCCCTCATGAGAGAGGTACTTCCATTCATCCAGTTGTTCCCAAATACTGTTGAGGATGTTAACTGTGGAGAGCTCTCTCTTTGGCACTGGGGATACAGGGATGAACAAGACGGACAGTGTTCTTGTCCTCAAAGACCCCGCTGTCAAGGGAGGACATGGACACCCGAACAAGTGCTCTCGGTTCAGAGAAACAGGGCCACATCAGAGGTAGTCACGATGGTCTATGTGAGTGCGTGTTTACAGACTCGAGTGAATGCTCTTAGGGTTCCATTTCACATCCCCTTTGCCCACCTCCGATGTCAGCTGCAGCTGTGGTGGAAAGTTCCACGTGAGCTCAGTCCTAGCTCAAGTGCACCTTTGTCCCTGCACCTCTTTCTCTGCCTCAGGCCTTCCCTCAAGCATCAGAAATCCACAAAGCTGCAAACAAGAGCGCCTCAGAAGTATAGTCCGGAAGAGGGAGAGGGGAGTTAATGGGAGATCGGAGGGGTGATAAAAAGGACTCCACTTCCTGCCCTTTATTACATGCACAGTCCTGGGGCGCATTCTGTGTGCTTCTCAGAGGTCCCAGCAGGATGGAGCCCCCCATTACCTACAACAATAGTTATAGTGGTTTTTCCTCTTTTCTGACTTGCTCTTTCCAAACCTTCCTTCCTGCTCACTGGGATCACTCCCTCAATAAATTACCAGCATCCAAGGCCTTGTTTCAGACTCTGCTTTCTGGGAGACTCAAATTAAGACATACACTTATCTAAATTTAGTACAATTCCATTTTACAGATGAGAAAATTGAGTCCTGCAGCTTTTTCTGAGATCATAGGACTAGAAAGTGGGAGCCAGAGTACAAACACAGGTCATTGGACTCTAACTCCCTTGTTCTTTGCACCTGCTCTGGATGCCCCCAAAAGCTACATTATCAAGGGCACGGGTCTGGGAGAGTTGCAGGAAGCTGGCTGTGTATCCCTCAGGGGCCCAGTCACCTCTTTGCAGTAACAGTAACCCAATTAGCAAAATGAAACAACCATACCTGTGGGCTGGTGTGCGTCCAGGGAGCTTGTGATGACCCAGGGGACCATACTTAAGTCACAGCTTTGAATCAGGGGCCGCGTATTGTGCAGGGTGCTAGAATTCACAAGTGCAAACACATGGGCCTGCCCTCTAAGATTTCATTGTCTATGGAGAGAATGAATAACAGACTGATAAAGTGCCATAAGGATGTAGGCTAGTCAGGGCTCAAGGGGGCACCTCGAGAGGAAGCGGCCAATGTGCTCTGAGTGGGGAGGGAAGGGCACCCCAGCCTGAGGGAACATGGCACAGAGGCCTGGAACAGCCCCTGCTCAGGGCACCATTGGCAGGTGGGAAGAGTTGCTGCAAGGTGTGTCGGGAGGGGCTTGGTGAGAAGGGGTGGGGAGGAGGAGGCGGGACTCAGAAGAGAGGCAGAAAGCAGGTCCCCGCAGTTCTGCCAAGGAATCCGGGCCTGGCAGTGGGAGCCACTGAAGGCTTTTAAGTAGGTCAGTGGTTTTCAACTTTAACAGGCGTTACAATCACTTGGAGAGCTTGTTCCAACAAACTGTTTGGCCTGGTCCTGGAGCTGCTGAATCAGTAGGTCTGGGATGCATCCTGAGAATTTGCATTTTTCACCAATTCCCGGGGGATGCTGATGCTGCTGGTATGGGAACCACACCTGAGCACCACGGAAACAGGGACGTGAAATGCTCAGATTTCCTCGGCTGGACGGCAGAGGGCCCAGCGGGGACAGAGAGGCGGCTTAGAAGGTGGCCGCAGTGATTCCGGGGAGAGCTGAAAAATACTGAACCGGGTGTGCGGGCATGGAGAGAGGGGAATGGGAAGAAGAGTCAATAGGACGTCAGTCATTTGAGAAAAGGATAATATAAAAATCCAAGAGGATCTTATCACCATCTTGAAATTTCCAGAGCAGGAAGGAGTCAGTCTGTGCAACCAGAGGAACTGTGTAGAGAGGCAGACTTTCCCTCCCTTTATTCCTTCTGCCTCTTTCTCCTCCTAGTTAGAAGAGTAACAGGAATTGTTCAAAAGAAAGGAAAAATACCCCCAAGAAGATCAAGTGGGATGATTAAACCAAATGACAGACAAGCAGAGAATCGTGACCAGCTGGAACCTAGAGACCAGGAGAACTAGTCAGGCAGAGGTGGAGCGAGGACAGAGACAGACCCGAGCTTCCAGCCCTGAACCTTGCCGGTGGAGGGGCGGGTGCCCTGAAACCCCGTGGGAGGTCCAGACTTCCATTGGTGAATGAAACTCTTGCTACCAGCTGATTCGCGACTTGAGCTTGGCGTTGGAGAGTGGGGGCACTTGTCAGCAAGGGCTCCATTTAGCCCAATCACTCTTTACTATAATGTCTCACCTGCTTTACCTGTCCTGCTGCTTTCCCAGGTCCTACAGCTTGCAATGCTCTAGAGACTGAATCACTATTATTATTCCCTGGCCAACATTCCCAGTGTGAGCTCTTCATGGGTCCTTCAAGCATGGACGTTTATCCAAGACCCGGTCAGACACTGACTACAGCTGGATGGCACAATGGGGAGGGGACTCTGGCTATGGGCTCTGGCCTGCTGCTTTGGCCAGAGCGCTTCCCTCCCCGCTAATAAACGGCCTGCTTCCTGTAGGCACCTTCTGGAAGAGTGGCCCCACAGAGCCCGTCTTCCCGTCCCTGATTCTGTGAACTTCCAGAGCAGGGCTACTGACAGCAGTCCTGAGCCCAGAGCCACAGGACTTCCCTGATTTTCCCTGAGCAGCTCGTGGATGGTGTGGACTTGCCTCGTGCTTTGAGGATCAGATAGCCGCAGGGCTGCTCTGAGCCTCTGGGTTGCTGGGGTCAGGCCTCAGTGCTGGTGCCTGTACCCCACACAGGAAAGCTCCTCTTGCCAAGAGTCCCCCAACCCTCCACTGATGGGACTGAAACCTCCCCCTGGGGCAGGTGGGGAGGCCAGCTCGTCTGAGGAGGGGTCTATAGGAGAAAAGGGCTTTCTGTAAGTCATCTATTGCTCTTCTGGCCCTAACTTTCAACCTGTCTCACCTGAAAGTTATGGGTGATTCCTACTCTGATACAGAAAGGGGTCTATGGCCAAGACCAACATATCTGTATCCTCCAGAGAAAACCTCGCAGACTTCTTTTAAAAAATTAAGGTGAAATTCACATAATATAAAATCAACCGTTTAAAAATGAACAATTCAGTGGCATTGAGTACATTCACAGCCACCACCTCTATCTAGTTTCAAAACATTCTATCACCCCCAAATAAAACCCTGTACACATCAAGCAGTTATTTTCCATTCCACCCTCTCCCCATCCCCGGCAACTGCCCATACGCTTTCTCTTTCTGTGGATTTGCCTACTCTGGACTCTTCGGACACATGGAATCTCACAATATGTAACTTTCTGTGTCTGCCTTTTGTCACTTAGAATAATTTTGAGGTTCACCCACATGGTAGCATGGATCAGTACTTTCCTCCTTTTATGGCTGAATAGTATTCCATTGCATAGATATACCATATTTCATTTATCCAGTCACCCATTGATAGATATTTGGGTTGTTACCACTTTTTGGCTATGGTGAATAGTGTTGCTGCAAATATCTGTATATAAAGAATTGTTTGAGTCCTCATTTCAATGATTTTGGGTATACACCTGGGACTTGGAATTGTATATACGGGAAAGGGTTATATGATAATCTGGTGTTTATCTTTTTGAGGAACCGTATTTTCAGTTCAGGTGTTTTCATGCCTCAGCCTGACCCTGCTAGAGTTCCCAGGACACTGAGACTGCGCACATACCTCCCAGGTTGTAGCTCAGGCCACTAGACCAATGGGTGAAGGGCAGTGCCATCACCACGGGGAGGAAAGGTAGTGACTGGGAGACGCGTTCCATTAGGGCTTGTTCGATCTGAAGTATCTGTTGCATGCCCACGTGGACATCCCTGGAGGGAGGGCTAGGTGGCTCACCTGCACCACAGGGAAAGGTGTCGCTGGGGACTGAAGTGGGTCTCGTCAGCGGCTCAGGCCATCACATGCATCTTCCTTTATTGAGCATATATCATTGTCTCAGGCTCTGCTGTAAGCACTTTCTACTATCCAACCATCCCAACAACCCTATAAAGTTCTATGAAATCCTCATTTTCCTTATAAGGAAAAAAGTGCTGGACTCCCTTGGCACTTCCCTTGGCACTTCTTCTATCCCACGGGCACAGAGCAGATTGATTTTAGTGTTGCTTTGTTTCTGGCTGCTCTCCTGGAAGACGGGGATCCTTGAGGGCAGGGACTCGTCTTTCCTCTCTGCTCCCCTGGGCCTGGCTCAGAGGCTGGCATGCTTGTCCAGTGGGGCCTGACGGTGAATGGACTTCCTGAATTAGGGCTTTAGAGTAAGAAGACAGAAAAGGGCCAAAAGAGGCACCTGGGGGACCCTGACATTTAAGGGCAGGTGGAAAAATAGTAATCAGTTAAAGAGACCAAGAAAAATGCCCAGAGAGGTAGGAAGGAATCAGAACTCACAAGGGGAGATATTTTAAGGTGAATCAACCCATCCACCTTGCATGTGGACAATTGGGTGCATGTTCCTAGGGCAGAGGCCATATCAGATGTGACCGTCACTGCAACCAGCCCAGTGCCTGAGGTCAGTGTCTAACACGTGTGGGCTGTGAGCATGTGACGTGACCGACGTTCTCCGTCAAGGAGAGGGAAGCCTGAAGGAGGGACATAGTGGTGGATGGCGGCCAGATCCTCTCCTGATGAATTACCGGAGGGATGGCGCTGGACTAGGTATGTGGACAGCACGTTCCTTTGTCTCCCTTGGAAAGAATTAATTACACTCATAAAAAGAAGACAGAAAGAATTTCCACCACTTTCCCTCACAGAGTGGGCAAAGCCAGGTAAGGGAAGCGGTGCAGATTTCTTTAGGAATCGCAGAAGAATAGCACCTTCTCCAGGGAGAAAGTCGCCCGAGGTCTCATTAATGCTGTTAAAATGCAGGGCTGACAAGTGAAGGTCCTAGGGAGCAGCCTGTGTCCACGGGACTGTGCTGCTTGTCTCCTCCTCCCCTCCGGCCCAGCTTTCTGGTGACCTGTGCTGTCCCCCTCCTGCCCACCCGCTCTGCTCTACCGCTGCCCAGGCACGACTTGGATCTGGTGGCCAGCAGCCTGGCAGAAACTCAGCTGCCAGGAAGGAAGGGCCTTTGGGGAGTCCAGGCACGAAGTGGGCACGAAGGTCATAGGCAGACGGGGCTGTGTGTTTTCATCCTTTGTTCTCTCTCCTCAGTTGTAGGGGTCTGTGCTGCTGTGATTACTGAAGCCCGTGACCCTAGACAGTGGTCCTTGTCTCTGTCTGTCTGTCTGTCAGTAGGTTTCTGGCTGGCTGTCTCCATATGGTCTTCCTAAGCTGATCTCTATATACAGGCCCTCTCTTCTCATTCTCTTTGCATCTGTCACTGCTCTATTTACAGTTTCATTCCTCTATATTTATCCCAGCTCTCTTTTCTCTTCATTGTCTCCCTGCGGTCAGCGCCTCCTTCCATGGGGACATGTCGTTAACTCCTGAGTCTTCTAGGCAAGCAGCATGCAGGCTGAACGTGCCCAGCTAACTCCAGGCCTCCGATGGTGCACAGGCTGCAGGTCTTCTGACACTGGCTTAGGACCCTTGCTACCCATGGACCACTGGAGTTGGAAAACTGGCCTAAAGGCAGTGATACGGTAGCTGCCCGGGCCATTCTCCATCGCTTAGAGAGTGAGCAGCACCTCCTGGTTTCCCGAGCCCCCCACTCAGCGCCGTGGTCCTGAGTGGCATCCATGCACATGGCCAGGCATAGGTCTCAGGATACAGCTTTGCAGGCCAGTTTCCCATTCCATCCTCATAATGCACCTTGGAGGTAGATGGCTCTGACACATGCACTTTTACTAATGAGAAAGCAAAAGCTCAGAGAGGTGGGGTTATTAACCTGAGTTCACAGAGCTAGACAGCAACAGAGGGCTCTTGTTCCAGGGTCCACACTCCAGACACTTTGCAATATGTACTGTCTCGGGGCACTGGAATATGGTCCACAAATGTGTGTAAGCCACACACTGGTGTGTATGGGCATATTGGGAGTGGCCGTGAGGTTTATATGTGCACATGTGTGGGGTTGTGTGTATGTGTGCTGCTTAAGGTCTGATTCCTCTTTTTAGGGTACCCCTTAAAACAATGTAAAATGCCCCTTTCAGTCTTTACTGAACACGTGACAAAATAGTATCTATGAGCCCAAAGGACTTGCCAGGTGTAAGGCTTCTCCCTTCCAGGCTGGAGCACACTCGTCTGCCCTGGTGTCCTGCCCCACGCATGCAAGGTGTTTGGGGCTAGGCCAGGCAGGCAAGGCCGTGTCTCAGCCTCTAGGACTCCCTGAGACCTTGTCCTTCAGTGCCCCGAGGCCGTCTCCAGCTGGGGCTGTAACAGCCACTGGAGCAGCGGGGCTCACGCTCAGAGACCTTGGGCTGTCCTTTTTCCCCCTTCAGGAATCTACTTAAAAAGCCAGAGTTTTCTGCTAAGGTTTTGGCAGATGACAGAGCTCATCTTGTCAACAGAAGGGCTGCCCCAGGGCGAGGAGGGTCTCCTCCTGCTTCTTAATACCATCCCTCGATCCAGCAGCAGCTCAGTCTCCCACGTGCACGTTCCTAGGGCTGCCTGCACTTAGGGCTATGTCCCAAAGCCTCAGGATGCCTAGCCCCGAGATTTTCAAAGTGTATTTTGAGACTCTCAGCCTCTCCAAGAGGTGCTTCAGGGACTGCTCAAAGCAGGGGGTGGAGAGGGTAGGTGGTTACAGGGTACTCAGTGGGTGGGAGTCTGTTTACCTTCTTTTGACTAGCGCAGCCCTGATTTTATGTATTCTGTAAATTGGGCTGTCTTCTAAGAGCTTCGCTAGGCCAGCACTCTGACCCGTGCCTCTGTTTTATTTGTCTTCTTAAAAAGGGCCCCAGTCCCCCTTCCTATGGCTATTAGTTAGGGACAGACAAGCTTTCAGCCTCTCAAAACCTTCCCTCCCTGCCCAGTGGGTCCAGGAGAAGCAGACCACAAGAGGGCTGGCAGGGACGTTCAGGGGCTGCACGGGCACCTCGGAGACGCCTCTCTGATGAGCTGCACCTGGGCTGCCTCTTCAGCACCGGTGTCTTGGCCAGAGCACGTGAGGCCTCGGGCAGTGACTCAGATGTGACTCACACAATAGGTGCTGGGTCATGCAGCCTCTGAGAGCTGACTTATGGAAGACTCAGCAGGTCAAAGAGGGAGTGAAGGGGAGCACCTTGTCCTCCACAATCTGGGAGGTTTTCCCAGAGCCAGGGGCCCTGAGTTCTGGAGGTCCTGGGAGCTCCCAGGAGGGGCAGAGCCCTGCCGTCACGCACAGCTGCCCTCTAGTGGAGGATCTGTGAATGATGACCAAGCCCTCAAGAGGTCAGCATGTCTCAGTTTCCACAGACAGGGCCTCTTCCGGGAGCTCTGCTGGAGACAAGGGATGGGATCCACCATATTGTACGCACAAAGCAATTTTGCTTGAGGACAGGCACAGGGCTGCTCCATAGCTGACTTGTCCTCTAAGCAGGGAGAGAGCAGCACCCGCTTCTTTAGTCTCCTGTGCCTACTGCTTGGCTGGGGCCTGTTCACACAGCAGAGCTTTCCCTAGCTCTGCGCAAAGTGCCTCTGCTGTGGCTGTGGCCAAATCTCAGCTTCTTTGCCGTCCCTCCTTCAGCCTGGTTCCCTTTGAGGAGAAAGTCCCGCGAGGAATCCCAGCTTTGGTACCTTCCTTGCACAGCTAGGATACCTGTTGCTAAGTAGCTGCAAGTTGTTTGATGTCAGAAAGTGTTTAACGCCAGAAAGAGCTGTGAGAACTGGACTGGTGCTTCACCTGTCCCCAAAGGCAATGTTCAGCTAAATAGTTGCTGACGAAACAGCACAAAATGGTGTTCACCCTCTGCCTCTGAGGGACGGTGCAGGGGAAGTTGCCCTAGTTTGGAGAAAGTCTTGCCCATGTAACCCCCAGGGTGGCCTGAGCGTCTCCCGGGGGCAGGAGGAGCTTTGGGTCCTGCTGGGAAACGAATCAGTGAGGCTGGGGGCAGGACGGACAGACGCTCCTGATGATCACTGAGCCCGTTTTGCTAGAGCACTGGCCCAGTCTGAGGGGAAGGTCTCCACTCAGCATCTGCAGGACAATTTCGACTGTTCCTGGTCTGGATGGTCTCTCATAAGAGTACTTTCTAACTTCTACATTCCAGCTTTCCTGAGTTTCGGTTAAGATCTCTATGTTCTTTCCCCAGTGTTCTGCCAGTCACCAAGTCCTGGGCATCTGTAACAAATATTGTTGAACTGAATGGAAGTACTGGTAGGACAACCTCGTGATGGAAATATAGAGTTCTGAGTTCTAAACCAAAGGTCAACACGGGCCAAATAGCTCCCGCTTCTGGGAGGAAGAGGAATCAAGACTTGTTCCCAATTTTTCAGTCCTAAAGAGAGAAGGAAGGTATACAAGTAGGGAAAGGAAGAGTGATGATTAAGTTTAGGTCAGGTGTGTGTGTGCGTAGTAGGAGACTGTGGGAGACGGGAGGGAAGCCAAAGAAGGCACAGCAGCTGGGAGGAAAGAGGAAACAGGGCGCCGACAGTCCCTGAGCCACGGATGGGAAACTTCCATGGTCAGCTGTGTCCGCAGGGCCAAGCGTCTCCCAGACCAGGCTGAGGAGAAAGGCGACCCTGGGGGGGAGTTGAAGGCAGTCTACAGGACATTCAGGAGTGGGTGCCAAGGACATGAAGAAGACCCCCTTGGCAGTGAAGGAAAAGAGAGCAGTAGAATGGTGGTGTGAGTGGGAGAAGGGTCAGGGAAGGATCAGTTTTTCAGGCTGAGCACTTCATAGACTTGTACTTTGGTGGAGGAATCAGAGCAAGGGGGGATGTAGGGAGCAGAAGTGAGCAGGGAGCCTGAAGAGGAAGGGAAGGGGGCAGGGGCAGGCGCCGGCTCTGGGGAGAGAAGGAGATGGATGTGGGGCTTCAGGTGAGGGCCCCGGTGAGGGGCCAGGAGAGCAGGGAGTGGGGGCTGGGACGCAGGGTGAGCCTGGATGCGAGCGTGTGTGTGTGTCCCCACGTGTGTGACTGTGAGCGCACTGGGGCTAAGGCACAAGGGGGTGGACCACGGAAATTCTCTAGAGATGGGTTAACGAAAGGGAAAAACACTTGAAAGCACAACTTGTCTGTGACAAAGCCGCCCCTGATCATGGCTGCCATGACAATTATTGACTATTTATGGACCGTTAGGGTGAAAACACGTACCTTCAGTGTCAGCTGGAGCCTCCTTGCCGCTTGCAGAGCTGGGTGAGATGGACTCAAACCCACCCCAGTTTCAGTCTGTGAGAGTTCAAAGCCCCCCCCACCGTCTGGACATGGGCTTGCTCATGGCCTTCTGTGTCCCCAACGCTGCTTGTGTCATCTCAACACCCACACAAAGTAAGCTCTCCTTGGACCGCTGCACACCTGCCTCCCTGAGCAGAGCAGGCTTTTCTGAGGGCTGCGGAGGTCCCGTATGCACCAGGGCACGGCGGTGACGTCCAGAAACCCCGCCGCTGCCCCCCCTTACAGTATTCATTGACTGTCCCCTGTGGGCCCATCATCCCTTATCCCCTCCCCAGCTCGCCCCCTTGCCCAGCTCTCTCCTTTTCCTCCTTTCTGTCCTCTGCCTTTTAGAGTCTTCCCAGGTGGGTACCCCCTGCCCTGAAGCCTTGGATCCAACAGAACATCAAGAAATTCTTCCCGTAAAGGATGGCATGTTCCATCAGAACATTGCGTTGGATCACCTTTCAGCGCCCGCTTATTACTCCCATTTCAGGTGATAGGCAGCGCTGGAGCTCTGCATTGAACTCCACTCCTGTCTGTCATGTGCTGTACCACTCATAGGGCCTGAGGACTCTCTGGGGAACATGGTCACATGATCCCGACTCCCCCAAACAGAGGAGACAGTGACATTTTCCATGCAGAGGAAAGGTGCTGGACCCAGAACCAAGAGCTGAGGCTGTAGCTGCAGGTGCAGTGCTGATTATTGTGCCATGGGGGATGCCGTTTCTCCCTGGGCCTTGGTTTCCTTATCTGTAAGGTGCTGGGCCAGTAACTGACAGGCTATTTCTGGTTGAAGAGTCTGGCTTCTTTGGGCTTCCTACTTGCCGGCCTGAGGAGCAGCTCCATGGAGGATGCTGACTGTCCGTCACCAGTCCTCACGTGTTGGGCTCCTCTCAGCCTGGCTCTGGCCAGGCTTATTTCAATGCAACCATACCCTAGTCCTCTAGACATGGCCCTTCTGGGCATCCTAGCCTCATAGGCCACCCTGCCCTCCCTTGGTCTGAGCACAGCACCCCAAGCCAGCCTGGGACCACACCCTAAGCATTATTTCCCTTTCTGCTCTTTGTCACCGAAATTTTGGGTTCCCTTAGTCAATGGCAGCTCCATTTCCCCTGATGTGTCACCAATACCCAATCCCAGCGTTCCCCAGGACACATGTTGTTTTGTTACCCAGTGGGTTTTCCACTCCCCTGGGGACTTACCTTCAGCATTAGGGCTGAACTGGGATGCCCTGGGTCCTTCCAGCCTATAGACCACCTCTGTGTGTGTCTCCTCACAGGATGGGTTCTACTTATTATGGAGTAGGAAAGGCCCCTGTTCAGTTAGTCATGTATCCAACAATTCCGTCTACAGTGAGTTGAATAGTGACCTCCAAAATATATGGGGTCCTAATCCCTACTACTTGTGAATGTGACTTTATTTGGAAAAAGGGTTTTTGTAGATGTAATCAAGTTAAGGATCTGGAGATGAGAGCATCTGGGATTATCCAGGTGGGCCCTAAATCCAATGACAAACGTCCTTATAAGGGACAGAAGAGGAAAAGACTTGGAAAGGAGGAGAAAGCCATGTGAAGATGGAGACAAAGTCAGGAGCGATGCTGATACAAGTGAAGGAACCCCTGAAGCTCCCAAAAGCTGTAAGAGGCAAGGAAACAGATTCTCCCCCAGGAACTTCCAGAAAGAATGTAGTTCTGCTGACACCTTAATTTTAGGCTTCTGAGCCCCAGAACCATGAGATAATAAACTTGTGTTATTTTAAACCACTGTTGTTTTTTTGTTTGTTTGTTTGTTTAGTTTTTTGGTTTTTTTTTTTTTTTTTACAGCAGCAATAGGAAATGAATATAGTCTCTAGCCAAATGGGTCTTTGTCCCCTATTATAAGGGCAGCCTTTTATGGCTGAGGCCCATGACTTCTTAGCAATCAGGGCCTCTACTTGCAGCTCATTAGTGTTTCTGCATGAACTGGCCCCATACTGACGACATAACTTCTGCCTCTGCCATCATCACCCACTGGATTTTCCTGGCAAAGAAAACCTTCCTCTCCCCTCATGCTGCCTCCATGAGACCATCCAGCTTCCCAACAACAGAAATCAATCCAAATGAACAGGAAACAGGCAGGCCCTGACTCTGACTTATAGCACCTGCATTTTAAAACTGGAAACACTTGTAGGGTGTGGTATGGAAAGAACCCTCTCTGGTTAAAGTGGTGGTTAGCATGGGAGGAGGGAAAATCAGGTGACTTTCCAGATGTTTGGAGTTTTATATAAGAAATAGGGATCACTGGCAGTAATGTGTAAGCATGAAAGACTTCCGGGGCAAGCAAACCCTAAAAGAGAAAACACAGCCCTGATTATCACACATACTACTATAGGTAACAATGAAGACAGGAAAGGGAGGATGATAAGGAAGGAAGATGAACGAATGTTTAGGATGTGCCAGGCACACTTCTAAGCATTCAGCACATACATTTTCATCTTCATAATAACCTACAAGATGTTTGCCTTCGTTATCCCTGCTTTGCCGTTGGAAAACTGGAGCACAGAGAGGTTAAGTAATTGCCTACAAAACAATTAGAACTCTCCATTAGTCTGACTCTAGGGAATGTGCTCTTAAATCCAATGTAAAAATATTAATTTGCACCATCACAGATCCCAAAGCACTTTCCCATTTGTGGTTTCATTTTGGTGCCCAGAGCAGCAGGCAGAAATCCTTAACTCCATTCTTCAGATGAAATTGAGGTCAAGAGGCTGGTCTGAAGAAAAGTCAGCACTACCCTCCCTGTTCTGTTAGGCATATCCATGGAGCATGGCCACAGCCCAGTGTCATGGGGGAGTAATTAGGATAATTAGGAGGGTTAGCTTTTATTGAGCAATTCCTACATGTCTGCTAGGAATGGTGTTAATGCATTATCATGTGCTCATTCAATCTCTATAACAATGCTATGAAGTGGAGACCAGAGAGGTTAAGGAACTTATTTGAGGTCACACAGCTGCACTAGTCAGTGGCCAAGCAAGAGCTAGAAATGCTCACATGCTCTTGGCATGATAGGAACTCAGAGCTTAATGCAAATAGTTTCCTCACTACTACTTGCAGACTTCTGTGGGACACTACTGTCCTGAGACCTCCCTGGTTTGGAGAGTACTTCTGCAAGGTACTGCTGCCACTTGCTTACTGCATCAGCACTGATTCTTAGGCCAGACTCTGCCAGGTATTTGAAGTTTTAATTCTATGGAATGACTACACTTGTTGCTCAAAAGACTGTTATGGAAGAAGAAAAAAAAAGGACTGAGAGATATCTTTTGCTCTTAAATCGTAACATTCTTTTTTTAATTAAAGTTTATTGGGGTGATAATTGTTAGTAAAATTACATAGATTTCAGGTGTACAATTCTGTATTACATCATCTATAAATCCCGTTGTGTGTTCTCCACCCAGAGTCAGTTCTCCTTCCATCACCATATATTTGATCCCCTTTACCCTCATCTCCCACCCCCCAACCCCCTTACCCTCTGGTAACCACTAAACTATTGTCTGTGTCTATGAGTTTTTGTTTCTCATTTGCTTGTCTTGTTCTTTTGTTGTTTTTGGTTTATATACCACATATCAGTGAAATCATATGGTTCTCTGTTTTTTCTGACTTATTTTGCTTAGCATTATACTCTTAAGATCCATCCATGTTGTCACAAATGGTCCTATTTCATCTTTCCTTACTGCCAAATAGTATTCCATTGTGTATATATACCACAACTTCTTTATCCATTCATCTATTGAAGGACATTTTGGTTGTTTCCATGTCTTGGCCACCGTAAACAAAGCTGCAATGAACATTGGAGCACACGTGTCTTTATGTGTAGATGTTTTCAGATTTTTTGGGTAGATACCCAGGAGAGGGATTGCTGGGTCATATGGTAATTCTATTTGTAATTTTTTGAGGAACCTCCACACTGCCTTCCATAGTGGCTGCACCGGTCTGCATTTCCACCAACAGTGTATGAGGGTTCCTTTTTCTCCACAGCTTCTCCAACACTTCTTACTATTTGTCTTGTTGATGATAGCCATTCTGACTGGGGTGAGGTGATATCTCATTGTGGTTTTTATTTGCATTTCTCTGATGATTAGTGATGTTGAGCATTTTTTCATATGTCTATTTGCCATTTGTATGTCCTCTTTGGAGAAATGTCTCTTCAGGTCCTCTGCCCGTTTTTCAATTGGGTTGTTTGTTTTTTGGTTGTTGAGTTGCATGAGTTCCTTGTTTATTTTGGATATTAGCTCCTTATCGGAGGCACTGTTTGCAAAAATCTTCTCCCATTCAGTTGGTTGCCTCTTTATTTTATTGATGGTTTCTTTTGCTGTGCAGAAGCTTTTAAGTTTGATATAGTCCCATTCGTTTATTTTAGCTTTTACTTCCCGTGCCTTTGGAGTCAAATTCATAAAATGTTCTTTGAACCCAAGGTCCATAAGTTTAGTACCTATGTTTTCTTCTATGCAGTTTATTGTTTCAGGTCTTATGCTTAAGTCTTTGATCCATTTTGAATTAATTTTGGTACATGGTGACAGATAGCAGTCCAGTTTCATTTTTTTCCACGTGGCTTTCCAATTCTGCCAGCACCATTTATTGAAGAGGCTGTCTTTTCTCGATTGTATGCTTTTTTGCTTCTTTGTAAAAAATTATCTGTCCATATTTATGTGGTTTTATTTCTGAGTTCTCAATTCTATTCCATTGGTCTACATGTCTGTTTTTCTGCCAAAACCATGCTGTTTTGATTATTGTTGCCCTGTAGTACAAGCTAAAGTCAGGGAGTGTGATACCTCCAGCATTGTTCTTTTTTCTTAAGATTGCTTTGGCTATTTGGGGTCTTTTGTGGTTCCAAACAAATCTGATGATTTTTTGTTCTATTTCTTTAAAAAAATGCCCTTGGGATTTTGATGGGGATTGCATATTGCTTTGAGTAATATGGCCATTTTAACTATGTTGATTCTTCCAATCCATGAACACAGAATGTCTTTCCATTTCTTTGTATCTTCTTCAATTTCTTTTAAAAATATCTTCAATCATAACATTCTAAGGCAAAGTCACTTCGGTTTTGTATCTGAGGAAGAGCTGGAACCAGGTTCCATTGTCGCTGGCGTGATTCTTCTGCACATCCACCGTTTTCTCCATTTAAATGCTCAGACACCCCCTCCCCGTGAGCCTGCACGTTTCCCTTGGCTGCCCACCAAGCTCTGCCCATTCGTTTTCCCGACACGGCCCCCTAATTAAATCTTCAGGGCTTTTAATTCTTACAAACATGAATATGGGAACTGAAGGAGTCTGGGAGAGGGCCTCGTGTGGAAATAGGCCTACTGCAGCCCAGGGGAGAAGGTCAGCAATTGGACTCCCTCCAGGCGACATGCTCCTGACATGGGGTCCCCTGGTCTCCCCCTTGGCATTATGCCCCCTTGGGTTGAGTCTTCAGAGAGGGTGGCTCTGAGGCGTGTCCCCTGGATGCCACTTAAAGCTGATCCAACAAAAATTCATATTGTCCAAAAGGGCATGGGGGAAACAATACTTCGGCTGAGACAGCCACCAGTGAGGCACAGCCTCCACTTTGGGCAGCGGGGGAGTGTGGCCCTCAGAGACAGGAATCTGGCTGCCTTCGGGGCGCTCTGTCCAGCCAGCCCTGATATTGGTGCTTCTGATTTGCCTTGGAGGTTCAGTACAGAATTTGCAAAGACTGCCTCTTCATCTCTTACCTTTTATTATTTTCTCCCGATGTGTAAATTCTCGAGTGTGCCTTAGCCCCCCACTGTTCCTTCTCTGTCCCTAAGGTGGAGGTGCTGCTGGGATATTTCTCTGAAGCTCCCCGTCACCAAACCTGAAAGCAAGCAGAATCCCTGGGTGTATTCTCTCCACATATTACCTACCACACTGATTCCCTTTAACTGCCCACCCGCTTCTTAGTCTTCCTCCAGGAGCAAAACCTTCCAGAGTTCTTCTCCTGAGATATACCAGAGTCTGCACATTTTGTAGCTAGTTGGGCAGAATGAGAGGTGAGAAACCTTGATATCGACCCCCTGGCCGTCTCTGTGTAGTTTCTGATGTATGAGGCCAGCAGACGCATCGATGCCACTGGGTAAAGGGCCTTGCCTACAGGATGGTTAATATGGCCATGAAAATAGGCCTGGCCTGTAGGCCCAGACTCCACAAATATTGGGAGGCCTAAAGGAAACGAGCCTGCGAGAGCCAAGTAGGTGCACGCCTGCCTGGTGACCTGCCCTAGGATGGGCTTTGCTGAGGGCGGATGTTGTATGGGGCGGGAATCTCTCCCCTCCACTGTGGAAATGTGCCATTTGCAGAAGGAGGCGGGCCAGGCAACATTGTACTCTCTTCCCCCATTTGGCACAAGTTGGGTTGCAGGATGTTATAGGTTGAATTGTATGCCCCCACACCGCCCCCCATTCATATGTTAAAGTTTTAACCTCCAGTACCTTGTATCTTATTTGGAGATAGGGTATTTACAGAGGTAATCAAGTCAAAATGAAGGCATTAGGGTGGGCCATAGTTCAATATGACTGGTGTCTTTATAAGAAGGGGGAATTTGGACACAAATCTGCATAGAGGAAAGATGATGTGAAGAGACACAGGGAGAAGATGGTCATGTCCAAGCCACAGAGAGAGCCTGGGACAGACCTTTCTTTTACAGCCCTCAGCTGTGTGAGACCCTGCCGACACCTGCATTTTGAATGTTGAACCTCCAAAACTGTGATACATTTCTGTTGATTAAGCCACCCAGTTTGTGGGACTTTGTGACAGGCAGCTCTTGCAAATGAATACAGTGGACTTCATCAGCCAAAACAAAACTAAACTAAACAAACAAACAAACAAAAATACCCCCAGCTACAATTTCAGGACTTAGCGAATAAGTAGGGATGAGATGTTCCTCCTGGGGGCCCCAGAAAACTCACCAGGCAACTTGTTGGGTCTGTGCTAGTGACATTTCTAACTGTGAACAAGAAGGCAGACACTTTGTCAAATCAAGTAGGAGGACAGGAACAGTTTCTCATTACTTTTTAAAGTAATTTACAAGGCTCACTAGAAATCATGGCTTTTCTATCGTTAAGGGCTGCGTTACGAAGTTCCATAGGTTCCTGAGATGAACAGGATTTAGACAGGCCGAGAGTCCATAATCTAGAGGTATGAGGAGGTGTCTATGAGAGGTACTGTGGTATCTTGTGTAATTCTCCAAACAACCCTGTCTAGTAGATATTTTTGTTTCTGTTTTGAGATAACACCGAGAGTCAGAAGGGCTGAGTAACTTGCCTGAAATGATAGAGTTAGCCGCTTTTTGGATGAATACCGACCTCCAAAGCACATTCTTTCTAGAACAGTACGTTTTCTGTGGATCAAGTGTCTCCACCAGATATCTGAAATGTTGACCTTGGTGTCCCTCATTCTGACCTCTGGCCTTATTTAAGATAAGTGATAATTTTAAGTAATGTCCCATTCTTAGTGATCCAGTCAATGCTTCTCTGGCTCCATGTGGCAAATCTTCTTTTAGGGTCACCACCACTCCCTGTTCATTTCTTGGGATACCCCCTCAAAAGGCACAAGGTAGCGTGACCAGGACTGCAGATGAATTTCTCCTCTGTATACTCTCTGGGTCAGAAGGCAGCCCACGGCTAGCTTCATTGACCGTGTAGAATATATTCTGTTGGCAAGTGAAGAATATCTGCGAGTAAATTGCACAGAGATGGGAGATTTAGAAGCATATGGTGCTGCTTGTCATGGTTCAACAAGCAAGTCTAGCCTCTTATTTCCAGTGTGTTTCGGTGCCAAGCAGCTGCATGAGTTCCCACAGTCCTAGTCTTTAAAGGAAAGTGAACACTTTCTGGTGGGACTTCAGGGACAAGCCCCCACCAAGTTCAGAGTGGGGTTCCTCTTTCCAAAGCCTTCTGAGGCCACCCTAGTGCTCGCCCCTGGACCACTCCCCCTGGCTCCTTCCATCCTGACTCGATAGAGTATACGTGACCATCCTTGCCTTGTTGCCTTGCGCTAATTTACTTTTCCTGCCCAGCTGTCTTCTTTATCATCGTGGACCTCTGTTGTGGTCCCACTCTTGTCCTGGAGCCTCTCCCCAAGACCTGAGATGTCCACAACCACTTGGTTGTCATTCTTGCTGCACTTACCTCTCACACCCAGACAGGGGTAGCTAGCAGAATTTGGAAAGGGCTTGCTCCCTCAAACCCACCAGTGAATGAAACACTGCCCCCATGCCAATGCTTCTTCCTCCAGCCAAAAGAATAAACTTTAGCTCACCTGCTTGTCAGAGGAGAAGGGAAGCCAAACGGTTCAGAGTTAGGGAAAGCAAGGGTGCCAAGTGAGAAATGCGTCCTCAGAGCTTCCTTGCTGCTTGGCCACCTTTAAGTTCCAGTTTGTCCACAGCATGGTGCTTCCAGTTTCACTCTGTGGCATCCAGCAGGAGCTCTGCTCCATCCCTACCCAACAGCATTTTAAAGCGGTTTGAGAGATCTCTGCCCTTTGCAGCTCTGACCTTCAGTGGGACTCCCTCTTACTGGTTGGGTGTCTGGGACTGATTCTTCTCTCCCGAGGCTGTTCCCTCCATGTGGATGCCCATCCACTACGTGAACTGGGCTTTGCTAATCTGGTGGGCATCCCAGCCCTCCCATTTGGCTCCATCTTGCGACCTGGGCCCAGCTGTGGCAAGAGGCTGGCTGTGGACATGTGCACGTTGGCGTGACTTGGCCTTTTCAACCTCTATGTCGAGAAAATGGGCTCATGGATTCTCAGGTCCTTGGCTGTTGACATACTCGTCAACATGCCTTATACTCTGTGGCCAGTGTTGTAACGGAGGTGGTATCTTCCTCTAAGCCAAAGGACGAGGCCTCAGTTGGAGACTGAATAGCATTCCCCCTTTAACCAAAGGACTATTTCAATAGGATAACTTCATAAACATTTAAAATCAACCTTGAGGGTTTTTGGGAAATGGCAGGTGAGTAATCCGGCCATCTTGGCCCCATCCTTTAGCCTATGTCAAAATTCTAGATTGGGAGGCCAAATGACAGGGGTACAACCTGTGAACTCGCACAAGGCTCCACACTCAGAAACACCCCATGCTTGGTTTAATGCACTTTCATCTTCAAATTCTTAATAGCTGATTAACAAGGGGCCCTGCATTTTCCTCTTTTAAAAGGCCCTGTAAGTGAAGAAGTACTTCTGGCAGACTGGGCCCTATTCTGGCCGTTTCCTGACTCCTACAATGATTATTCCAAAGTAACTTCCGATGCCCAAATCTGGGTTTGATAACTCTAAGTTCTTGCCAAAGACCTTGTTCTTGTTGCTTGTAAGTAAATGTTTTTGAGTGCCCATGCTGTGCCAGGCACCACGCACTGTTCAGGCAGCTCTTCATCTAGGGAAGTAGATGGTAACTGGGTAATCAACACTCCAGGCCACCTCATCCGGCCTAGCCATGGAGAGAGAAGAGCCTTTGTGAAGGGGATGGGTGATTCAGGATTAGTCAGAGACTAGGGGAAAAGGTATTCGAGGCTGAGTCTGCCAGAGCAAAGATCTGGAGGTGTGGAATGTCCCAGCGTGTGCCAGGAGCCTGAGACACTTAGGCAGGACACAACGTGGGGCCAGGAGTGACAAGGCTGGAGGGACCCACAGGGGCCAGATCAGGGGCTTTCTGTATACTCAAGAAACTTGGAATCTTGGGCATCAAATGAGGAGACGCAGAATGAACAGAAACAGGCAGGAACATGATTAGATTTGAATTTGGGATGATCCTTCAGGTGGTTGTGGTATGGCCAATGGATTATAGGCAATAAGCCTGGAGGGGATGTGTAATAGGCTAGCCCATTACTGAGGATTATCTTTAGCTAGTTAGACCTGAATTTCCCAGAAACAAGGACCTCATTTGTCCTGCTGCCGACTTTGCCTACAAATCTTAATTTTGCCAGGCCTGCTGAACAGTTAACCGGAGCCTCTAATTAAGGTAATGAAAACTTTCGCAGTGACCAGAGGCACTTTTCCTTCTCTTCCTGATCGCTGTGCCAGAGGCACTGAGAACCTTCCTCTCTTCTCAGTCAGCACTGGAGTTTCTCCCCAACTCTGTGCTGGCCTGGGCTGCTGGATGGCCAGGTGCTGACTATTTACCTGGCTGGCACAGGAAGGAGTAGCTTCTCCAAGTGCCTGCTCATTGGAAAGCACTGCAAACAGGTAGCATGGTGGTCTAGGCAGAGGTTTAAAGATGTCTCTCAAAATTCCTGTCCCCTGGTTATTCAATCAAACACTAACCTAGGTACTGTTGTGAAGGGACTTTGAAGATGCATTAAGTTTGCTAGTCAGCTGGCTTTATGACAGGCTTATTATCCTGGGTTGTCCAGTAGGGCCTCATGTGATTGCATGAGCTCTCAACAGCAGAAGAGGGCAGCAGGAGAGATTCTAAGAATGAGAAGTTTGCTCCTGATGAATCTTTGATGTGCTATTGCTGTCTCTAAGATAAAGGGGCCATGTTGAAGAATCAGAGAGACTTCTAGGAGCTAAGAGGAGCCTTGGCTGGCAGCCAGCAAAGAAACGGGACCACAGTCCTACAACCTCAAGGAACTGGGTCCTGGTAACAACCTGACTGAACTTGGGAGCAGATTCCCTCTCCTCCCCACCGGAGAATGCAGCTCTCTGAAACTTTCTCATCAAAGTAGGCCTGGGATTCAGACCAAGGGCTTGAGCTTGGAGACTCGTGGAGTAGAATAGCTTGGGGTGGCTGTGAGGTATGAGTTCTAGGTGGGCTCTCTTGCTGGCTAAGGAACAGGCAAGAGAACAGCCTTTTAGTTGACTGTGGTTTTCATGAGATGCAGGCACTAAGTGCCTCCATGGTTGTCATGGTGATCATGATCACAATTCACCAGGATCAGCACCACCTGTTGAAACCAACTTAAGAGTAAATGTGTTTAAGTATTAGATCATAGAGTCTAGAAATATAGGAGTAGGCTTTAACTAAATGTTTCAATTACTTTGTCACATAACTTATAATTAAAGATTAACAAAGCATGTAGGTCATGTTTTAGAGGCTTGCCTATAAAGCAAGTTGCAGGAAAAATGTTTAAAAGTACACTTTGCTTGGGATAATAGAAAAATGTAGTGAGTTAAGCATAAAGCAATAACAGCTTGAACGATCACAATGGTCACAGGTTGTTTAGTTTCTGTTTTTTCCTTAAAGTTAACATCATGGATGCACAATCATGAGATATTTTGCAAAATCTTGGTTCCTCCACCCAGTTAAGATTAGCCGACCACAGTTTCAAAGTCTTCACAAGACGATGCCAGGACGTAAATTAATTAGACTAAAGAATACCACTAAGGCTTGCATAAGAACTAACCAATTAGCTTTGCCTGTGAACCCTCAATCTCTGTCTTTTAGAAATCCTTGATTAAAAACCATTGCAGAGATTGGGTTTTAAGCAATAACTTCCCATTCTCCTGGCTTGGTGCCTTGCCAGTAGATAGCTCTAATTTCTTCACTGCAAAACTCGGTGTTCACTGTTTGCTCTGCTGCACATCGGGTGGGCGGACCCCCTTTGGTTCAGTCACACTGGGAACTTGAAGAAAAGCAAATTCTTGGGCCCTACCTCAGGCCTGCCGAAGCAGAACGTCTCAGGGTGAAGGCAGAAATCTGTCTTCCCAAGCCCTCAGCTGATTCTAATGCTGGCTCCTGTTTGAGGACATCTGGTGTAACACTAGCAGAGTGAGTCTTGACCTTGGCTGTGCATTAGGGTCACCTGGAGTGCTCTCAGAACTACGGCTTCCTAGACCTATGTGAAATGAACTGACTACACAATTCTGGCATGGGGCCTGGACATTTGTAGTTTTTAAGTTTCCTCAGCGACTCTAATGTACATGGAGAATTGCGGCTCAGGTGCCTGGCACATAATGGAAACTTGATAAATATTTCCTGATTGGATGGTTGGTTAGTAATATACTCTAAAAAATCCTTGTTGGTGGTTGATCCGCCAGAAGAGTAACCCCAAAGCCTGACCATAAGGGGCCCCAGGAAGACGCGGGGGAGTGAGGAGGTCGGCTTTTTGGAAGATTATAGCCAGACGGGGTTCCAGTCGTCATCCTCTCCTCTGAGCACTTTTCTGACCTCTAATCTGGCCAGCTTATGTTTACTCTGTATCTGGCAGAGATGAGATACAGGTATGGGGTGAGAGCCTACAGTTATTTCGATTCCCACTTATGTCATGTCTTCAGCCCTAGGAGGTGGGGTGCAAATGGGTTCATTTCCGAGGCACGGGGGAACTCTGTTATGCCAGCTCCTCTATCATCTCAGAGTGTTTCCCTATCATCTCACGGATGTGCAGAGCCAGTGTGTCAAGGCTCCTTTTCTCATGGAGATGCTTTCCTCATTAAGGTAAGCTGCCAGCAAATATGTTGTAGGTCCTTGGCTTTGCAGCTTTTGAAGTCCAGTGGATGGATAGATAACAGGGAGACCAGATCACAGGTCTCAAATCTGGCTGGCTGTCGCAATATCCTGGAACTATAGGTGACAATTCATACTACTAGCTCCCATCCAGACCCAGTACATGAGGATGTTCAATAGTGGAGCTCTCAAATCCATGCTTTTAATAGAACCCCCAAGAGATTCCTATGTAGCCAGTCTATGAGATGAACCTAAAAATAGCCTTTCTAAGTGAGAGGCAACAAGCGTTTATTTGAGATCAAAAAGAAAAGCTATTTCTAAAGCATTGATTCAGGCAGAAACCTAAATAATGTTCCCATTAGGAGACAAAGGCAAGGGGTATTTATGAGAAAGGGAAGGGGAACAATGACATCAGTAGAAGTAAGGCATTTCTATTGGTACAGATAAGTTAACACAGTGATGTTAATTCTAAACAATGGTTTTAATTTTCAATCCAGGAATCATCGGTCCCATAGTCATAAAGTCTGCTTTCTTGTTATCTTTGCAAACAGTTCTTTGGGACCCTCTTGCTTTAGGCCCAGTCCAAAGGTTATTCTGCCCTGTTTTAACATGCCAAAGGGTTGAGGCATGAGACCTGAAAGGCAGTTCCTCTGGGATGGCAGCTTTGACTCTATGTTAAGGTGGCTCTGTTTACATTATTTTTCACAAATAGAACCCCCAAGAGATTCTGATGTAGCCAGTCTATAAGATTTTAGAAATCACTGCATTTGAATATGCTCTTTTCACAAAGTTATGTTCTTTTCTAGAAAAAGAAAATATATCTTAAAGTTAATAAGTGTAAACTGGCTTAAGCTAAAAGATTACATCAATAAAGCTGCATTATTTGGAGAAAAATTAAAGAATTGTAAATGCTTCAGAAAAATTATAATTCTTTCAACTTATCTTCCATTTCTTTTCTATTGACTTGATTTCTTCTCAGGATTCAGTGGTAGTTCTCACACTAATCTCTGATTTCAGAATTTAACCATCTTCCCCTTATGATTTTGAGACATTCAGCTAGTTTGTCATCAAACAGTATTTAAGATGCTTGGCGATTTTTCTTCCCCAGCATGATCACCAGTTAACTGGATCAGAGCTGACGAGGGTTGTGGGTGATGGGACTTACCTCCCTACTCACAGGGTCTTGGCCATTCTCCCTCTTAGCTTCCACCTTCTTCTTAGCCTTGGCAAAGGAAAACGGTAAATAGTTAAATAATAGGCCCACTCCTGGGTTCTCCTGTGTCTGTTTTATCTTAATCACTAGTACATGGGCTAATTAGCTTCAAAGTCTTTCAAAGTTACAGCTAGTGTTGACACTAATTTGGAAAACAATAAGATTTACATAACCAAACACTTTCTCCTGATTCCCTTAGCAACTGTCCCCAAATCTGATACAATATTATCAATCCCAGTTGGCCCAAAGGTAGCTTCAAGAATACATGGGGGCAGATGCTGACAAGGGGAGCCAACATCCTGGCTTTCATTCCTGGACACTGACACTCTCAGTAGGGTAAGGTTCTCAAGGAAGGGCAACCCAGCCTCCAACTTCCACTCATTCATTAACTTTGCCGGCTTCCTGAATCCAGCCAAGAGAATCTTCGCTGTCCTGTTCCAGGCTGAGTAGAGGCAGACAGACTGAAAGTCTAGCAAAGAGCAATCCATGCCCATCTCCACCCTCAGAACACAGCAGATCCAGGATACTTCATTTCTTCTAGTTGCTGTCCACTGACCCTGGAGGAATCCAGAATCTTCTTAAAGGATATTCTTAAAGCTACATGCAGTCTGGATCCCTGACTTAGACACTGCAGGCATGAGGGCCTATTTGCAAACGTGCTGGTAAGATCAAGTTGCAGCCTTCGTGTAGGAAAGTGGATCCAGCCAGCCAGGGTGGGAGGGCTGGAAGCGGGGACAGGTATGCTGAGCAAAGGAATCCGCGCCAGGCCCATCTGAACCGTCAGCCTTGGCTGCCCTGTTGCCTTCTCCCCTGGAGGCACTGTGGGCATTGTTCTCTGTCGGTGCCAGGAGAGGAGGTGGATGGGAGAAACCTGACCCTTTAATGCCAGACACCCGGTACAGCTGATGCATGGCTGGGTCCTTTTGCCAGACTTGGCTGGCCTCCCTCTCTGTTCGAGGAAGCATTAAGAAGATTGATTTCTGTTAGTCGGCCATAATGGGAGACTGTAATGACTGAGGGAGACACTTGGCTTGTGGACACCTTGAACTTGTGCCAGTTGCTTCAGGGGCGAGCACTTGACAGAGAGCCAGGCAAGGTTTCTCTTAAGCTTCGTTTCTGTTTTCTCTTTTCTCCCCATCTCTCCCCTCCCCTTTCTCTTTTATCCTCCATTTTTTTCTCCCTTTCTATTCCCAATTATCTCCCTTGTGGTGTGGAAATGCTCCGTATGGAAAGGACACAGAGACACTCGACTTCAGATGCAGGGTGTTCTGTCACCTAGACTCTCCTCGTGAGTTCCTGCTGAGGGTGCACACAGGGGCGGGGCCTCGGCAGCACCCCCTGGAAGGCTCCCACTGCTTCCCCAGGACCTTCCAAGACGGTCTTCAGTGTCATCAGCAGAGTGTAAATGTTTCCTTGTGGAGTTTGACTGCTCCCAAGAAGGAGCAGAGAGCTTGGTCATATCAGGAGCTGAAGGGTGGTTCCCAGTTCAGCTTGGTGGTGACTCAGTTTGTGCTTCTTGTAGCATTTTGGGATGAGAAGCAGGAAATTTGGCTTCCCATAGGTGGAGACAACTATCCAGGCTGTTGCTCCCAAAGCCTGTGGCCAGAGAACCTTTCTTGGGAAGGGGAAGTCCAGGTTCCAAAGCATGGGCAGCAGCTGTGGCCTCTTCTTTCACATACTCCAGAGGTGCCCAGAGCCCCTTGGAAGGTGCTTGCAGCCCCAGGCTCCCACCAGTGCCCATGTGCTCCTTGAGATAGCAGGGCACAGGGGCTCACAGGCTGGCGAGCTGGAGAACAACTGCAGCAACTTCCTTGCTCTCCTCCTCCATTCTAGGCTGCAAGTTCCTGCCTCTGTTTGCAGGCGTGGAGCCAAAACCTCAGAAAAGACGAGAGACCCAGTCATGACTTACAGGTGGGCAATCAAGTGGGCTCCTTTCCTGCAAAGCCAGTCTCTCTCAGAGCCCGCTCTACACGGCATGGCTGGGAGGGACCTTTGGAGGCCACTCAAGTCACTCCCTTAGCCCAGACCAAAAGGCACCCACACAGGCCAAGTCTATTTTGATAATTAAGTCTCAGGCACTGCTCTTATTAGTGGTGGGAGTGGGGGACCATGTTACCCCAGGTCCCCGCTGCAGCCCTTAGCAAACTGTCTCTGTGAACACCGTACTTGAAATTGTATTTCAGAACAAAGTGGCCTCCACATCAATAAGCCCTGTCTGTCTTTCCAAACTCACGTGCTACATTTTCAGCTGTTTACTCCTCACTTATGAGGCTTCAGCCCTACCAGTCCCCCTCTGCCACCTTTTTTTGACATTTCTGTTTGCTTCCCCTGATTAAACTTTATGTCCTCACAGATGCCCTCCCACACGGCCCGGTGTGAGGTTGGATACCTCATCCCATCAACAGCCATCCTCGCCGCGCAGTGTTTTACTTTCTATGCGGTTCTTTGTTGGCATCATCGGAGATGCTTCCTTATTGTATTTGCTTAGTTTTGGGGGGAGGATGTGCCTCTTCTTTAACACCTATGAGAACAGAGATTTTCTGTCCTCATCATTATTTCCCCATTGCCCAGGCTGGTGCCCAGCATGCAACATGCAACAGGTGCTCAGAGAAATCCTGCTGAGTAAATAACTGACTAACAGCAGGATCAGAGAGCCTTGCCTTGCCCCTGCAGAGGCTTCCAGGGGGGTTGTGAGCACTGTCCTCTGGGTGCCACAGGGAAGGAACCAGTTCCCACTAACATCCCCTGGTCATCATTTCCTAATGGACACCTCACCCCCTACCCCCAGGTGACCATGTTGGCTCACTAAGTGGCCCCTGTACATGAAGGGCAAGAAGAAATCAAACAAAGAGGCAGAGCACTCCAGCGTGGTAGGTGGCAGTTTTAACAAGCAAGGGAACTTACCTGCAATGCTTGTCTTGGGCAGCTGCAAAATAAGATCTTGGCACCTGCCCACCAGAATCTTAAAAGCTCATATAGAGAGAGGCCTGAACAGAGTTCAGTCACATATACTGTCCAGAAGGTGTCAACCACATATGGCTCACTCAAGACTCTGTCCTAGAAATGGCACCCACTATGAGAACAGTGGGCAGAATGCACATTCCAAGGACAGAGCAGACCTGAAGAGCCTCTGATTGCCCGGGGCCAGCTCGATGGTCAACCAGTGGTCACGTCCTCTTGATGACCTCTCCCAACAGGCTGATGTCCACATCCTCACATTTGCTTCTGATTCTCTTCCACAGGATCTCTGGGCGATGCTGCTATCTGCATTCCTACTCCCTCCCTTGTGCTAAGTCACTCAGCCAAGAAATGACACAACGAACAATTTACTCTCCAATTTAGCACACAAACTTAAAACTTAATTCTTAACTGAAAGCAATATAATGGCATGCCACGATACTAATGTAATAGAGAGGAAAATTGCTTTATTAATCCATAAATACCTTCTAAGGAGAGTGAGTCTTGTAAAATGAAAGACCCTTTTGTTCCACTGATGGACTCTTGTCCACAAGGGTAGCCTAGAGCTGAGGCAGCCAGCAAGGGCTCCTGGGGTGGCTGGAGGCCTTGGAAGAAGAGGAATGCATAATGGTGTCTCTGAGGCTGTTTGTATGTCTGCAAAGTAACTATCTCCATCACTGATGAAGGCTCAGTGAAGTCTACCACACACACAAACACTGTGTGTGCGCGGTGCGTGTGTGTGTGAGAATGGAGAGAAGGGGCCACCTATGTTTGGGTCAGGTTGGTGTCATGGAGGTCCATGCATTGGACTCACGAAACAGAAACAAACGTTTGAGGGGAGAATTGAAAACTCTTATGCCGGCCCTGCCTCAGCTCTAGCACTTCAGTCCCAGTGGCCTGACTTCCAACTGCCAGCTGTGGGCCCGAGGACTTTCTCTGAGACCTTGGAGGGCTGTCCATCTTCATGTATCTGGAAATGCTGTGGAGGTGGTGCTCCCTATCCCAGCAGCCTGAACCAATATCTGGTGAGAACTGGTGTATGCATATCCCAGCTTCCTCGCCCCTGGGGTGGGTGACTCGTAGGTGTGTGTCTACACTGCCTTCCAGCGTTTGTTATCCACAGGTTTAATCTCCAGTTACCCATAGTGGTACCTGGCTTGATAATACACCGTTAGTGGCTGCTTCTCCTTTGTGGTTTCGCTTCGCACTCATCTGTCCATGTTTCCTTCCCCTCCTGTCTGAGTGAGGTCCCCAGAAGCAGAGCCTGACACAGGGTCTTGTTCAGGTGATTTATTTGTGGTGTTGGCGGGGTGCTGTCAGGGAGGAGGAGAAAGGGCTATAGGATGGGGCGGGGCAAGGAACTGGGCAAAGCTGTGGTCTTGGCTGGACAATGGCTTCAGCCTGATCTCTGGGGGCGCACAAGAGCACAAATAATACCGCAGAACTGGTTCTTCCCTGGAGTCAAGGGGGCTGACCTTTGGAATCTCTATTTCAGTTAGATGTTTTCTGAGGGTTACTCTGAAGGGTAGGGGTGGGCTGACATATCCTTTGAACTGAGGCAGCGCCCATTCGTTCAAAGGCAATGCTCCAGAAAAGCGCTTCCTGTGAGCTGTTGGCAGCCAGCATTTGAAACTGGAGAATGGGCGCCTGGGCCAGTAAAGGGAGTCCCTGATGAACCCAGAGCCCCCAGTGTACCTCCATACAGACTGAAACTCTAATCTTTGTCTCAGGGGGTATGGAACTTGATTCTCTTTGATTCTGGGGTTTGGAATGGGAGACAGATTTACCTAGATCTGCAGGAGATGAAAGACCATAACCTTCTTGATGGTATATTCAGGTTTCCACTTGTCCCTTTGGCTCTGGAGGTTATTTTGAATAATTGGTGGAGTTATTCAGACAGTAACCCCTTCTCTCTTTATCATTCTTTATGTGAGGGATGGTACCTCTCCTTCTAGAGTGACCAGACCTCTCTCTTTCAGCCTTCTCATTCTTGCTGTCTTCAGGTATCTTTCTGCCTGCCCCAATTCCTTTCTTTTCTGCATCAGGTCTGGGCAGTGAACACTAACAGCTGACATGGCAAAAATGCCAGCGATTACTACCATGGCCAGCTGCTTTCTCAGCAAACCACCTCCCCATTCTGTCTGTGGACAGAGATAGCTGTGGTGCTGTAGGGCTGGGGTTCTGACTCACCTTCTCAGCATGGTGGCCCCTCTGGAATGCCCTGCACCACAACCCACCTCTGTGGGGCCTTGACTCCCACCAAATCCTTGCCAACCCCTGGCCCCAGAGAAACAGATTCTGTTTCCCATAGTTCCAGTCAGTAGTTGGTTGGGGTAGAAATATAATGCAAGCTATGTATTTTCTGGTACCCAGTATAAAGGTAAAAGAAACAGGGGAGATTCATTTTAATGTAATTTAACTCAATATGTTAAATTATCCCTTCAACATGTAATCAATATAAACATTATCAATGATTTATTTTACATTTTTTTATACTAAATCCTTGACGTCTGGTACAAATTTCAGTATATTTTATACTAGAGGTCCATTCCCTTTTGGACTAGCCGCATATCAAGTGCTCAGTAGACACATGTGGCTAATGGCTGCCATAATGGAGCTCAGTACTAGAGTCTCTGGTAGCAACCTTGGCTTTGTGGAACTGGCTTGACCATGGGGTTTAGGCTAGATCGGAGGCAAGTGAAGCCAGGAGTACCTGGTGTTCCTGATGATGTGGGGAAACTGAGTTGGGGTTGCAGACTGAGGTTCACAGTGGAGCTATGAGGGGCCAGGGGACAGGGATGCTGGAAGCCTGGGACGTCCCAGTCCAAGAGGGGGATTTCCAGAGTTGGAGATCATGGAAGTGAGGCAGGGTCTGATGCTGGTAGCAGTCAAGAGGGGGTAGAAATAGGGACAGCTCGCCTAAGATGCTGTAGAGACTTTCAGATCAATGTTTTGAAGGCCTTGGAAACCATTCAGGATACTAATTGGAAGAGGGGCAGATGGACAAGCCATGACAATGATGCTGAGTGCTGTTTGGGGAATCAGGACCACCTCACCCAGAAGAGGTGCGAGCAGAGCCATCCTTGTGCATCTGAGGTTTATCTACAAATCATTAGAAAAGCCAACTATGCTTAACGCTAATTTTTCAAAAGGAAGATTTCAAAAAGCTAAAGGTGACAGGCACAAATTTAACCAACATGCTTTCTCTGGCATTGCAGAGTTCTTGGCGTAGGTGTTCAAAAAGGCGCACATTTTGCGTTGACCTCCTGGAAAAGGACTCGTGGGTTTTATCATTAATAAGTCCCCTTCGGTTCTCACGTTCCAATTAGTTGTGTGATCATCTAACGTATTTTGATCTGGACTGGATTTCTTGTTATAATGATTAGCATTTCCTACCTTATACTCTTTGTGAAGAACAAGAGAAATTGCCCTTGTTTCTTCCCCTTGATTAACTACACATAGCACTTCATAAAGAGAATGGCCAGATTTCATTCAAGTTGAAATCGACCTTGACTTGTCAGTCAAGTCAACCAAGTCAGTCAAGTGACTGACTGACTTTTAAGCGGGCTGTACGTATGCTGATCTCATTGTTCAAATCGGTAAACGGAGGCTTTCACCAATTACTATACTTGTCCAATTGACTCACTTAAAAGAGTGTAAAACCCAGAGAGTTTGCTTGACGAAAATACATGGAGATAGTTAGTACTGTGGTTTCTAAGTTTCACATCTGGTGGAATTCAATCCTTCAAATGATTAGAATTTGTAAAGAAGGAATTTTGTTTTTTTTTTGTAGTTCACTGCTGTATCCCAGATTCTGACACACTGTGTACACTCAATACATACTTTTGAATGAATGGGTGAGTTGCATCCTCTCTTCTTTTAGTTTTATTTAGATGGTCAAGTCTCTTTTATTGGTTTAAAAACATTTTTAAACTAAATATTTTGAAACTATAGTTCCTCACATAGGCTTTTTAAAACAGCAAATTCCTTTTGGAGACAATTCAGAAAAATAACACACACACACACACACACACACACACACACACACACACACACACACCTACCTCTGGGAACTATAATACTGTTTTCTCTCTTGTTCTGCAACTTGCCTTTTCACAGAACACTAGGTCTTGAGGATCAACTCACCTTAAGCACGAATGGTTTCACGTCACTCTTTTTACTCTTATATAATATTTAGTAGAATGGGGCTGGATCATAGTTTAGTTGGTCATTTCCTTAATTAATGGCCTTTAGGTTACTCTCATTTTTCGCTACTTTAAACTTTGCTGCACTGAACATCTCTATACGTTGTCTCCTATGGGCCTCCATGGTTGCTTCTCTAGGTTAGGGCCGAGCAGTGAAACTGTAGTTCATAGAAATTCCCAATTTAAGGGGTTTTAGCCAAAATGCCCTCCAGAATAAAAATTGCAATTTATACTTGTACTGTCCATCTGCCCACATCCTTGCCCACACTTAATATTAACAAACATTTGTTTTTCCCAGCCTGTTGGCTGAAAAATTATATCTAGTTCATTTTGAGGAGGTAACTTAGTTTTTGTAAGTATACGCAAAATAATAAACAGAATGTACATATATGTGTACATGTATGCATATACATACAAGTTAAATATTAATACCTACCACTCAGATGACTATTAATATAGCCTTAGGAGCATCTTTCCAATTGTGCAGCCACAATTTGTTCATTTTTGCTCTTATATATAAATATTCCACAACATTTATTTTTCTGTTCAACAAGGTTGGACATTTGGCCTGTTTCCTGTTTTTTTCCTCTTATGAATTGTGTGCCTCAGCTTTCTTGTGTGTATCTCCTGGTGCACATATGCAGGAACTATGAAATTGCTGAGTCCTAGAGTGTAGTGGAGCTTGCTGGTTGTCCACTCAAATCCATTCTCCCCATCTTCACTCATGATGTCTACCTGGACATCTTTCCCAGATTCTCTTATAGTTTGATGTGGTTATGTGACTATGTTCTCAGCAATGGAATCAAAGCAGCTTTCCACTCCTCCCTTTGGGATCAGAGCTTTACGGCAGTGGATATACCTCCTCCATGCTCTCTTCTCTCTTTCCATGAGCCAACACCCAAGCGTGGTGGTAACCCAACTTCAACTTTGCAGAAAATGACAGAGTCCCAGATGATGGCAGAGCAATGACTTGGGAGGAAGGGAGTACCTGAATGACTATGAGGATCAAAGTTGTCCTATTGATCAGGATAATAAACTTTGAGACTGATGGGAGACAGAAAAAACTTCTTTACATTTGATCCGTATCTGTCTTGTGGTAGCCTGTATTTAATTAATACATAACGGAGCACATGTTAAGCTTCCTCCTGAAATTGATTATATTTGGTGTGAAAGATAAGTCTAATTTTATTTTTTCAAATTGTCTCAGCAACATTTATTGGTTTATCCTTTTCCCAGGACATTGTAATGCTTCCCTTGATATGGATTTTCTATATATATATGTTGGTCCTAAATCCCTACACCAGTTCCATATTGTTTTAATTATGGCAGCTTTATAATAAGTGTGGATGGCTGGTAAGGCAAGATGCTCCATTCTGCTTGTCTTCAAAATTATCTTGGTTGTTTTGCCTTTTGTCTTTGAATTTTGCTCATATTGTCAAATTCTTCAAAAATATTGTGGATACTTTTCTTGTATTTTAACTAAATTTATAGCTAAAATTGGGGAGAATTGTCATTAGTTTTTCTCACCCATGAATATGGTACCTCTCCCCAGTTATTTAAATAGTCTTTAATGAAGTCTCATAATTTTTTCCATATCGGCCTTTTAAAGCTTTCTTTGGATTTGTTCCAAGATACTTTACAGTTTTTGTTGCTATTAAAATGCCATATTCTTAAAAATTACTTAGTGCTTTTGTTAATGTTTAGAAATGCAATATATTTTTATATGTTCACTTTGTAACCAGCAAACTTGCTCATCTCTCATGTTTTGTCTAATGGTTTGTCTGTATAGTCTCTTGGATTTCTATATAGATAATCTTACTATTTGTGACTTAATATGAATTTCTTTCTTCTTTCCTCTCTGTATAGCTTGCATTACTTTTTTATCTTTTAGAGTACTAGCTAGCTAGGACCTTAAGTAAAATGCTGAGTAGAAACAAGGAGAGTAGGCATCCTTTTCTTTTCCTCACTTTAAAGACAATGCTTCTGATGTTTCACCATTAAATGTACTACTTGTTCTGGGGTTTTGATAGATAACCATGTTTCAAGGTAAATTTCCTTTCTCTTCCTCTTATTAAATACTTTTTGAATTGTGAATAAGTTCTGAATTTTTATCAAATGTCTTATCTGTGTCTGTTGAGATGATTATATACATTTTGTCCTTTAATCAGTAAATGAAGTGACAGATTTCTCTAAAATTAGACCATCCCTTCAATCCTGAAATGAGCCTAAATTAGAGGGGGATGGTAGATGAGGGTAAAAGGGACCCGATATATGGTGATGGACAGAGAACTGACTCTGGATGGTGAACACACAATGTGATATATAGATGATGTATCACAGAATGCACACCTGAAACCTATGTAACTTTACTAACAATTATCACCCCCATAAACTTTAATTAAAAACATTATTTTTAAAAGATGTTTATTAAAATATAGCCTGCATACAATATTATATTACTTTCAGGTGTACACAATAGTTATTCAACATTTATATACCTAAAGAAGTGATCACCATTAAGTCTAGTAACCACCTGACACCGTACCCGGCTACCCCAATATTACTGACTATATTCCCTATGCTGTACATTACATCCCCATGACTTACTTGTTTTATTCCTGGAAATTTGGACCACTATTGCCCTTTACCTTCCTTCCCCCTTTTTAATTTTTCAGTTACAGACGACATTTAATATTATTTTACATTCCACGTATCAGTGAAATGATATGAGATGATGTACTACAGAATTGTACACCTGAAACCTATGTAATTTTACTAACAATTGTCACCCCAGTAAACTTTAATAAAAAAATTATTTTACGTTAATTTTACGTGTATAGCGTAGTGGTTAGACATTTATATAATTTAAGAAGTGATCCCCCTGACTAGTCTAGTACCCACCTGGCACTGTATATAGTTATTACCATGTTATTGACTATATTCCCTATGCTTTACTTTACATCCCCATGATTATTTTGTAACTACCAATTTGTACTACTTAACCCCTTCACCGTTTTCACTCTGTCCCCCAACCCCTTCCTGTCTATCACTCCAATAAATCTAGTACCCATCTGACACCATACGTAGTTATTACAATATTATTGACTATAATCCTTATGCTGTACCCCATATCCCCGTGACTACTTTGGAACAACCAATTTGTACTTCTTAATCCCTCCCCCTTTCTCATCCACGACCCCAATCCCCCTCCTCTCTGCAACCATCAAAATGTTCTCTGTATCTATGAGTCTATTTCTGTTTTGTTTTTTATTTTGTTCTTTAGATTCCACATATAAGCAAAATCATATTGCGTCTGTCTTTCACTGTTTGACATACTCCACTCAGCACAATACTCTCCAGGTCCATCCATGCCACTGCAGATGGCAAGAACCCATTCCTTTCCTTGACCAAGCAATATTCCACTGTAAATATGTACCACCTCCTCTTTATCCATTCATCTATCGACAGGCACCCACGCTGCCTCCACACCTTGGCTATTATAAACAATGCTGCAATGAACATTTGGATGCACATATTCCCTCAAAGTAGAGTTTTGGGTTTCTTCAGATATATGCCAGGAAGTGGGATTACTGTGTCCTTCTTTGTCTCTTATTATAGCCTTTGTTTTAAAGTCTATTTTGCCTGGTATAAGTATTATTACTTATTATTTGTTTGTTTCCATTTTCTTTCTTTCTTTTTTCTTTTTTTTTTTTTTTTTGCCCCCAACACCCTGGTTTTTAAGCCAATGTTTCTCACTCTAGTTGTAGTGTGCAGCTCCCTGGCCCATGCTGGTATTATCAGCATTGCACTCCCTCTGGCTGAGGCAGTCAGTCACCAGTCAGCCACTAACAGCAGCTCATGGCAGCTCTCATCGGGTGCCAGCCACTTACAATGGCTGCTGGCCACTCACAGCAGCCCATGGCCGCCCATTGCAGCTCACAGCAGCCCAGCTCCAGGGAGAGCCATTGTTCACAGTCTTAGCTGAAGAGGGCACAGCTCACTGGCCCATGTGGGAATCGAACCAGCAGCCTTCGGCATTAGGAGCATGGCGCTCCAACTGCCTGACCCACCGGGCCACCCCTTGTTTCCATTTTCATGAAATAACTTTTTCCATTCCTTTACTTTCAGTCTGTGTGTGTCTTTCAATCTGAAGTGAGTCTCTTGTAGGCAGCATATGTAAAGATTTTTTTTTTTTTATCCATTTAGCCACCCTGTGTTTTTGATTGGAGCATTTACTCCACTTGCATCGTAAGCAATTATTGATAGATAAGTAGTTATTGTCATTTTATTATTCATATATATATATATTTTTCCATCTTAAAGAAGTCCCTCTAAGATTCCTTGTAATACTGGTCTGGTGGTGATGAACTCCTTTAGCTTTTTCTTGCCTGGGGAGATATTTATCTGACCTTCGATTCTAAATGATAGCCTTGCTGGGTAGAGTACCCTTGGTGGTAGGTCCTTGCTTTTCATTCTGTTGACTATTTTGTACTAATCCCGTCTGGCCTGCAAAATTTCTGCTGAGAAATCAGCTGACAATTTTATGGGAGCTCCCTTATGATACTAGTTGTCTTTCTCTTGCTGCTTTTAGGATTCTCTTTGTCTTTAACTTTGCCATTCTAATTATAATGTGTCTTGGTGTGGGACTGTTTGGGTTCATCTTGTTTGGGACTCTCTGTGCCTCCAGGATTTGTATGTCTATTTCCTTTGCCAGGTTAGGAAAGTTTTCAGTCATTATTTTTTCAAATAGATTTTCAGTCCCTTGCTTTCTCTCTTCTTCTAGTATCCCTATGATGCAAATGTTGTTATACTTGATAATGTTACACTTGATAATGTCCCAGAGGTCTCTTAAACTGTCCTCATTTTTTTTTTTTTTTTGGATTCTCTTTTCATTTTGCTGTTCTGATTGGCTGTTTTCTGCTACTTTGTCTTCCAAATTGCTAATTAGATCCTCTGCTTCATCTAGTCTGCTGGTGTTTCCTTCTAGTGCATTCTTCATTTCAGTTATTGTGTTTTTCACATCTGACTGGTTCTTTTTTATGTTTTCCATGCCCTTTTTTATGCTTGCGATCTCTTTGTCAAAATTCTCATTAAGTTCTTTGAGCATGCTTATAACCATTGTTTGGAACTCTGTATCTGGTAGGTTACTTGCCTCTATTTTGTTTAGTTCTTTTTCTGTAGTTTTCTCCTGTTCTTTCATTTGGGACGTATTTCTTTGTTTCCTCATTTTGGCTGCCTCTCTGTTTGCTTCTATGTATTAGATAGATCTGCTATGTTTCCCGATCTTGGCCAGGTGGCCTTATGTAGTAGGCACAGTCTCCCTGGTCACCTGTGCTGGGTGCTCCAAGAGTGTCCCTTGTGTAAGTTGTGTGTGCCCTCCCGTTAATGTTGAGCCTCAATTGATGTTGGCATGTTAGTAGGTGTTATTGACCCTCAGGCTGATTGGCTGTGGGGTTTGGCCACGTCCACAGCTCACAGGCTGCTATGCTTTGGGCTTACCCCATGAAGCAGGATTCACCCCAGTGGGCTCTGGTGCCTGTTGCCACCGCCCTTTTTGTATGCCTCTTGTGGGGCTAATTGAGTGGGGTTCTGCTGTGGTCTGAAGCCAACTTCCAAGTATGTTGGCTCTGGAGCCTCTTGGGAGGGGCTCTGGTGCAGGCCTAGGTCAGCCACTAGCTGTGACTGGCCCAGGAATACCTATTAGGCACTACAAAGGGATCCACAGTTGGTCACTGCCTGTGCTGTACCTGGAGGTGCGTGAGAGAGGCCACACTGAGAACTGAGGACGGCTGCCACCAGTATCGGGTTTGGGGTAGCTCTGCAAAAATCCAGAACACTCTAAGGCCTATTGTCACCTGCTGGCTCCCATAAGGTTCAGCCACTGATAAAGCCTGCAGCAAAAATCAAGTTGGGTGAGGCAGGTTCTCAGTGAGTCAGCAGGGTAGAGCAGCAGAGCTCACCAGGTCAATTAGATTCAGATTTGACCTGTGGGGGCGGGCTCTACACAGGGAAGATGACTCCCACCTGCCGGCTGTATGGGAGAAGAGCCCACACAGGGAAAATGGGGACTGTTCCTCCAGTCCTTTCCCTGTTGTTACACAACTCAGTCTCTCCCCATATCTCTGACGACTCCCGAGTCACCATCCCTCTGTCGGAGCTCAACATAAGTGCCTGCACGGGCCTTTTAAGAGGATGTTTGGGTTTCCCACAGACTTCCGTCCCACCCAGAGGGTCGGGATCCCAACTGTTGTTTACAGCTAGGTGTTGTGGGGGCTCCTCTTCCCGGCACCAGTACTCCAGGCTGGGGAGGCTGGTGTGGGGCTGGGGTTCCTTGCTCCTCCATCGGGAACCTCTGTGGCCGAGATATACTTCCCAATTATACCTTCCACAGGGAGGTTTGGGACTGGCCCATTTTCACGTCTCTGCCCCTCCTACCAGTCTCAACATGGCTTCTTCGTTATCTTAGTTATAAAACTTCTGTTCAGCTAAATTTCATTCAGATGGTTCTCCAGGCTGATTATCCTATAATTTAGTTGTAATTTTGATGTGTTCATGGGATGGGGCAAGCACAGCATTTATGTACTCTGCCATGTTGGATCTCCTCTCTTGATGATATTTTATATTTGTGCATTTATTTGGTCCTTTATTTTCCTTTCTTGTACTGTTCCTCTCAGGTTTCAGTATCAAGGTTATATTAGATTCCTAAGATGAGTTGGGGAATATGTCCTTGAATGTTTGGAGTAGAACTCAATGGCAAAACCATCTGGACTAAATATTGTTTCTTTTTGTGTGGGTAGAGTTTTAATTACTGATTCAAATTATTTCATGGTAATGGGTCTATACAAATATTCTAATTTTTTGTGAAGTAGATATTCTATGCTATATTTCTTTTAAACAAAAGTTTCTATTTTATTCAAGTGGTTCATAGTATTCTCTAATATTAAACTTTTATTCAATACGTATGTCCCTCTTTCCATCCCTTATGCTTTGTCTCATTACACACTCCTCGCACACCAGTTCAATTTTGTCAGAAACTTTAAAAATTTTATTAGTTCTTTTTTTTTTTTCAGACAGAGAGCTTTGAGATGTGGAGTTTTATGGATAATTTCTTTATTTTTCCATTCCTGTATTTATATTGTATTTTTTCCCCTTGAGTTAGTCTCAGTTTTATTGCTTTTTAAAAAGTTCTTTGAATTAGCTGTTTAACTTAGCAAATTTCTTCTATTCTGATATACATGCTAATATTCCAATATAAAATATAAATTTTCCTTTAAATGCCTGCATGTGAAAGTTTTGAGAGGTCAAGTTTTAATTATCATTAAATTTGAAAGTTTTTCGTTTTCCATTATGGTTTCTTATTTAAAGTTTATTAGAGTATATTTAAAATTTCTTTTGTTATTGATTTATAACTGAATTGCTATGAGGTCAGGTAATGTGATTTGTATGATGAATTATTTGGTCTTTGTTGAGACTTAATTTGTGGCCTGGTAAGTAGTTAATTTTTGCAATTGTACCTGTATTTGAGAAAAATGTACAATCACTAGTAATTGGATAGGGCTTTCTATAGATCTACTAAATTAAGTTGGGTAATTATGTTGTTCCAATCTTCCATTTACTTACCAATTTTAAGCTGCTTGATCTATAAATAACCAAATGGCATATGTTAAGATCTCTCTATATAATGATAGATCTATCAGTTTCTTCTTGAAATTCTGCCTTTTTTTTCTTTATATAATTTGAGGTCACGCCTTAGATACAGAGAAATTCAGAATTCACATATTTTCTTAAAAATTATTCCTTTTAATATTATGTAGTGTTTCTTTTATTACTAACAATGTTTTTTCCTTAAACTTTTTTTGGTGTTACTCTAGCTATAATAGATTTTTAAAATTAATATTTTCCTGGTATATTTTTCCTTATCCATTTACTTTGCACAGATGTGAGTCCTTACATTTTGAATGTGTTTCTTCTAACAGTGTATAACTGGATTTCCCACTTAACCAATCTGATGTTTGTCTTTTTAAGTGACGAGATTATTTCATTTCTATTTTCTGTGATTGCTCATACTATATTTGGATTCCTTTCCATCATCTTATTTTGTACTTATGCTATGCTTTTCTTTCCTTTTTTCCTCCTTTCCTACTTTCCATTGTATTGATTAAGTTTCTTTATTCCCCTTTTCCCCACCTTCTTATCTGAAAGTAGCTACCCTCAACATTTTAAATCATGGTTGACTTGACAGCACTGAAAATTATTCAAAATCTCTGCCTGCCCCCAGAATGGTTTTAGAAATCTTTTATCTTTTCAACACCCATCTTAGATGCTATTCTTATTCAGTATTTTAGTGTTTTCTTTCTTTTATAAACCCCAAAGATCTACCCACATGTTTACCAGTTCCTTTACTCATTATTGCTTCTTTCATCTTACTTTGCTCTTCCGGGTTTAATTCTCTTATTCCTGAACTATTCCCCTTAGATCTCAGAGTCAGTATCTTGGTGGTGAACTCCCTCAGCCTTGTTTGCAAGTGTCTTTATTTTGCTCTCAGTCTTTAATAAAAATTTAGCTGGATATAGGGTTTTAGGTTATATAACATTATAATTTGATAGTTATTTCCTTTCTGTACTTATTTTGCTACTGAGAAGATGAATTGTCATTTCTTACAAGTAAATTGCTATTTCTCTCTGATTGCTTTTAGGACTTTTTTTTTTTTATCATTTCTGTTTTTGGTGTCCTGAAGTTTCATTACAATTTTGTTTAGTCATAAAGTTTTTTGTTTATTCTCTTCAGGTCACCGAAATCTGTTCTTCCTGAATTTGAATAATTCATTTCTTTCACCAGTTCTAGAAATGTACCTGCCATTTTCTCTTAATACTGTTTATCCCCCCCATTCCTTCTATTGTTTCTTCTTAAGTATTTAAAAAACGATAGCCTTCTTATTGCTTCAACCCATATTTCTCAATTTCTTTTAATGTTTTACATCTCTTAACTATAATGCAACACAGAAAAGTAAATTTTCTCAGATTTATCATGGAGATCAGTAAACTTCTCCAAGTGTATTTAATCTCTTAAACCTATCTGTTTATTTTTTTTTAATTTCAATTCTATTTAAAATTTTTCCTATTCTGTGTGGTTCTCTCTCAAATCCATCAATTTTTAAAAAAATTTGTCTTGTTATTTTAAATATTGATATTTAAAACTCTTTCTCTGATAGTTCTACAATAATAGGAATCCAATCCTGTTTGTTTTGTCTGCTGAATTTCCCTCATGGCAAATTGATTTGTGTGGTCTGTGATTTTGGATGGTGAGTTCATATTTGGCAGGGTTTATCTGTGGGAATCTTGTGGAGGGTGTATCCTTCTCGTATTTCCTTTTACCTATTCATTTACAACTAATTTTCTTCAATTGAGTTCTTGGCTTGGGAGATCTGAGATCAAGTAGTATAAATTTGAACTCCAAACCATCACCTGAGGCTCATGCGGATGTCCAAGAGAAGACTCACCCTGGAGCAGTGGTGACCAGGTTCTTGTCTCCACTCAAGAAAAAAATTCAAGGGCGAGACAGATGCACAAAAACACAAGGAGTTTATTAAAGAAGTGTAGGTGAACTCGGAGGTCAAGTCACCCCGAGGAAATCTGGATCACGGGTTTTTATTCCTCCTGGGGGCAGGAGGTGGGGACGTCCTATTGTTTTCTCCTCCCACTGGGTGGGACCGTCTGTTTCCAGCTTTTTCTTCCTTATTTGGTTCCTCCAGATCCATCATGGCATCAGATGCATGCTGGGAGTCACAGTAATTGAAATTCAAATGACATAATGACATTGTAATCACCTGGTCACGGATGCTGCCTCTGCCCAGCAAAACTGGTTCCTGGTTTTTTTTTTTAGCTGGAGGAGTGGATACTGTTCCTTGTGAAACTGAAACAAATTAGGGAGGTGCTTCACTTTGTATCCTGGAGGGGGTTGGTTCCCTAGGTTACCTATCCTACCTCAAAACCTATGTAAGTAAAGGCTTATGATAAGAATTTTCAGGGAGGGTTATTTTCTCTTATATCCTGAGCCCAGGCAGAGAGGTAAGCGTCCTTGTTCTTCTCTATGACTATGGGTAAACTTTTTCTTAGTCCATTCTTTCAATGAAGGTATTGCACTTTGAAGCCTCAGCTTATGCAGTCGTCTCAATTCCATGTTGCTGTCTTGCATTCATTCAAAGCCTTGTTTCCAATTGATGTACATTAAAATTCAAGCCATTACATTTCCCACCCAGCGACTAATTCCTGCCTACACTGAAGTGTAAGCTCCCACATTTACCATTCAAGATTTTATTAGGTTGGTGCAAAAGTAATTGCGGTTTTTAACCTTTTAACCCACAATTACTTTTGCACCAACCTAATAGCACTTCTTTTTTCCCTAGACTGTTGAGATACTTCTTATGGGCTCTGCAATATAGTGAAAAGAAGCTATTTTACATATTATTGAGTTTTTCTAGGTGCATTGCACAAGAATGTTATAGGTCGCCCTATAATATTGCCACAAATAAAAGTTATTCTTTTACTATTTAATTATTTTCCCCTTTTAGGTACAATACGTAATGATATTATTTTTCAGCCAAGAATCTTTTAAATCCAGATTCAATTCATTCATATTTGTTATTGGAAATGATTTTTGTCATTTCTTATAAATTCTTATTGTTTAAACATGTAACTTCCTTTCTTATATTTTTTCATTTTTTTTAAAACATAGGGGTTATATTTTGTATTTATCTTTTCCAGTATTTTCAAAAGCATATGTACTTCTTTAAAGTATATTTGTGGAAAACTTTAGCTATTTAAATTGGTTTTCAAGCCAACTTTAACTATTTTAAACCAATGTCAGAATTTGTAAGATTCAAGCATCTCCTATGTGGGCAAGGAATCTAACATAGCTTTGCTCTCCTTCCATACATTCCTCGTCTCTTTGGTCTTAATATAATTTCAGCGATTAGACTTAGGTTTTTGTAATTAGAATTTTCACATGTATATTCTTTACCGAGACTACTTTTGACATTTTAATTTAACTTAAAAGCAGTCTGCAAACATTTAGACTTCTATTTTAATTGATTTTTATTGCTTGCCACCAAACCACATCTCTTTGCCAATTGGAATATATTTTCAAATAATATTTTTATAATCTGTTGCAACTCTTCTGAGATCTGAACATGTAACTGAAAATATCTGCTGCTTATCATCCTGCTGGAAATATATTTTTTTGTATCACAAATTTTCCCTCATAAAACTCTATAGCTCTGGCTCCATTTTCTTTTGGAATTTAGTGTTATGAAGTTAATGGTATTTATTCTACTGTAGGTAATCTCTTTTTCTATGTGTCTGTTCATGTGTGTCGTTGGATAGATATTAAGATTTCTTTAAAATATCTATATGGTTCAAAAACATTACCATGATGTGACTATCAGATCTTTATTCAGCTAAGAAAAGTTTTACTCTTTTATAGTTTTGCCCTTACTTTCATGGCATTTGTCCTGGTATATCTTTTAGGAATACTAAACTTTTCTAGGAATGCTTTTGGGGACTCTTTCAGGACTCCAGCCCCTTGCAAGCAACTGACACAATTTTATATATGTCTCTATCTTCTGTCTTCTACATATTTTGTATTCTCTCTCAACGTTTTTCCTTTTCTGTCCATTTTGTATGTATTCTTGGAAATATTCTCCAGTTTATCTTCTACATAGTCCATTCAATGTTCAGCAGCAACAAATGTGCTTTTTCTTGCCACACCAATGTGGAGTTCAATTCTGACACTGAATTTTTGTTTCTTTGAACCTTTCTCTTTGTCTCTTCCGTTCCCTCATTCTGTTGCCTTTTCCACTTAACCTGTTTTCTCATAAGTACATTTCTATTTCATGTAGTTTGTCTTCATGCACACCAAGAAGCTTCCTGAAAATATCTCTCGACTGTGTAAAGCATCATTTTCAAAGGGATGCTCCCCCACTGGATCTTGGAGATGCTGTTCCTGCTCTTTATTTTGCAGGCTTCTAATTGGCCCCTGATCTGTCTTGACACCTCTTTACTCCTACTCCTCCTTGAGAAGGAGAGACTCATCAGTTCTTGCTGGTTTTTACTAGGCAGGATTAGTGAGTTGGCCTTGGACCTCCATGTCTCTGCTCGCTTGATTGTTTAATCACCTTTTTAGACCTACACTGGAGGGCTAGCCAATGTTCAATTGCCAGTTGCCAACAGGCTTCATCTAGTTTATATTTGCTCTACTGAGGTGGCGTCTTTCTACAACCACCAACCACTCTCTCTGGTGCTCTGATCTGATGTATCTCGGAAAAACTAGAAACAGCAGGCTGCACAACTCCCACGGTTATTATGGGGCTGCTCTAGCCTCTCGACCATTCTTCACCTCCAGAATGCATTGTGTCACAGCAGCCCATCCATCTGCCCAGTTGTCTTTGTCATTTTCAGGCTCTTCCTGGGTATAAGAAGACCTTGGAGAAGAGGGGAGAATGACCAGGGGAAACTGTTCTTTGTGTGGATTAAAGCTAAGCAGGAATGGTGGTGGATATTTACTCCATTCTCTGGTTAGTAGAGATCCTGGCTGTCTGAATTAGGTATCGACAGAGAGAAAACTACAACATATCTTTCCTACCAATTTCTTTAAAACAGGTTCTCTTTATAGGAGAGAACTTGGCATATGTCATACATGTGCCTGGTAGGTTTTTCTCCATCCAGCTTCATCTATCTTACAAGTATTGTCAGTTCCTTCCACATCCTGACAATTAGGTTGTCTGTCAGTGTTCATTCACCTTGTTAGTGTGAGTCTTCATATTTGTCTGTATTCTCTGAGGTATTTTCCTGAGAAACAAGGAGACGCTTGTTGGAAGCTTCTAGCCAGAGGCCATTTTGTACAGAGTGTCCCACAATGCATTTCAATATCTATCTTCCTAGGGAGACCATGAGATCCTTAAAGGGTTGCAGACATCACTGGGTCCCCAGCACCTTGCAGGCAAACGGCACAGAATTGCTGTCCAATTAGTGATGAAAGAACAAAAGAGGGAAAGGAAGCTTTTTGTTATTTGTCTATCATGCATTGTTAAACTGTTTTTAATGACTCATAAATGGTCCAACTGCCTCTCCAGGAAGAATTGATGAAAATGTGTCTTGCAGCTTATGAATCAAAGTAAAGGTAGCTTGGGTCATGAAGTATATAACTAAACCTTTCATTTAGGGGGTTAAGTAATATTAAAAAATAAAAAGAATGGATAAGGGAGCAACTTAAGGTCTTCTTATATACAAGACACCCGTATAATCATCTTCAGGATGGTTGCTATTTGTCTATGCTCTGTACTACTAAGTAGAATCAAGAGAATAGGCTGCAACGACAACAAAAGGCATGTAGGTTAGAGGCGAGCAGGAATTCTCTAATAGGATAGCTTCATAATGCATAGAATTATTAAGGGAAGTTGTGCAATTGCTTTCACTAGACATGCTTTTCAATCTTTTAGACAAAAAACCATTTAGAGATGGGGGTAAACAGGTTGGCTGCCCCAAAACCTTCCAGCCAGAAGGGCCTTGGAGCCCTAGCAAAGGGGTCAAGTTGCCTGAGAGCCCTCAGTGGCTGGATCGGAGGCAAGCACCTGTAGCTTTGAAGGAATGATTTAGTGATATCAAATAGCTGGGTGATTAATCAAGAAAACAAGTGAGCATTTGACATCAGAGAGGAAAAAAAAAATAGCCAAGGGGATGCTTTGGGGAAACTGGGCACCCCGGCTCAGAATCCTAAACCAGTGGTGCTTTTAGGAATATTTACAAACCATAACCCATTGCGAGAGAAAGCTCAATCTGCATAGCTAAATTAATAGTTAACTTGCTCAAGAAAAGTCAATCCTCCAGGTTATTAGGAAATTAACCAGAGCCCTAAGCTGATGCTGTCCTTACCCGAGCCATCGGCATGTTGTAGAAGCCAACAGTGCTGTCTTCCTCATGCCCTTCCCCGCCCCGCCCCAATCCAACCTTCTCCTCTAATCCCTCTTACTTTCCCCCTACCTTCTTCTCTTCTTGCCACAGAACCTTTCCTTCAAACAAAACCTGATATAGAGATCCAGTACAACAAAAAGCTGCCAAACAGAGGGGAGGGCTGCAGCCCGGCCCCCTCACCACTCCCATACTTCTCCAGCTGAGTGTTCCCTGAAAAGGCCTCAGAGCACAGTTTTAAACTCGTAGGCCCAGAACAGTGACCCCCAAATCTCATTGTCCAGCAGAACTAGCTGTGGTCGGGGTTATCCAATCACATTTGCAGGCCCACCTCATCCCGGCTGACTTAAATTCCCCAGGGGTGAGGCTGGGGATCAGAGAGTATTATTAAGCTGGCTATTCTTGTATAATTTGCCTGCACAGGTTGAGAGACCCTGGCCAGGTGTCCTTGGGACCCCTGTACTTTGGTCTCCCAAGAGTGATGTTTTGAAGCTGGATAATGTCAGTTTTGTCTTCAGCCAGGTCTGGAAGAGCCACTCAGTACCCATGCAAAGAGATGTAGCATGAGACTGTTAGGGGGACCCGATGAGAGAGACTAAGGCTTCCTGGGGGAGGTGGCGTTTTGGTGGAAGTCAAGGGCAGGAAATTCAATTTATTTCATTTCTGTTTTGCATGTAAATGTCCATTGCAGTACATGCATGCAGAAGGTGCATAATAAACAGAAGTCATTCCCCTCATGTCTAACTACCTACAATCGCCCTGTAGCTGTTTCCTTGCTTTCTTCTCTAGTCCTTCTCACCACCCGACATATTACTGTGCCTTCACTGTCACCCTTGCCCACTACACTGGAAGCCCCTCGGAGCAGGCCTGTATCTAGAGTCCCCATGGCCTAGAGCAGGGCCTGCCTGGATCATAGTAGGCACTAAACAAATATTTGCTGAGTAAGTGGGTGAGTGCATGACTAGCTGGATGCAAGGAAGAGAGGCTGGGTGTGGGTGTGGATGTGGGGATGGCAAGGGAATCAAGCTGGCTTAGCAGCCCAGGCCCGGAGGGAGGCTGGCAGGGTCAGGGCTAAGAAGGCAGGTTCCAGGGAGCTTATGGAGAAATCAGAATGCCACACCAGAGTGGTTGGTCTTTCTTCAGCAGACAGTGAGGAGCCACTAGCTTTCGGTGCTGGGAGGAGATAAGATCCAGCTTGGCTTGAGAAACTAGTGCGGAAGGATTAGAAAGGGGAGGGGATGGAAGCTGGGTGACCATTCTGAGGCTCCCCAGTTGTCCAGGGGAAGGCAGTGTAGGCTGGAACTGGGACAGGCTCAAAGGATTGGGACAAGGGCATTTGGAGGAGGATGTGGCAGAGGGGGCTTTGCCCAGCCGCCTCTCAAAAGACTGTGCTGTTGTGAAGGAGAGAAGAGTGGGGCTCATGTAGCCAGCCGTCATCTGCCTGTGAGGGGGTGCTGGGGGCCGAAGCGCAGGTGGAGCTACCAAGGAATTGTCCACGGACCGGGGAGCAGAGGTTTCAAGGACGGAGCTGATGGGAAACCTCTTTTGAGGTTCATGAGGGAACAGAGGGAACAGGAAGAAGTGGAAAAAACAGGGAGGAGAACCAGGACCATGGAAACTGAGGCAAGAGCCCCGGAGACCTGCTGGTCACTTATGTTAGAAGGTGTTGAGGGTCCAGGAGGATAACGAGTAACTGGGAGTAAAGTGGGTCATTTTCAGGGTGCGGCTCCACAGGTGTTGGGACACAGTTGCTGGTGCACAGCAGGGCAGAGGACAGCCGGCATGGCATTAAGGATGATGATGAGGGAGTGAGGCCCATGGGATCTTCCCTTCAGGTACTGAGGGCGGGATGGAGGGAGGGAGAGGGGAGGCAGCCTGAGTCCCAGTGGGGGAAGAAAACCACTGCCAGGATGCGGGGAGTCTGGCTGTGACTGAGGGAGAGGGGTTGGTCCCAGGAAAGGAGAAACTAAACACTCGGGGTGGGAAATGGATTTAGCAAAGCCCAAAATGCAGGATGGGAGCCGGGGACGGGTCATTACATCTGCCCACTGTTAGTTCATTAACAACTCTGGAAAGGGCTTGGTGGGGAAGAGGCAGCTGCCTTTGAAGTTGGTGGTAAGTTCATCTAACAGGGCCTCCCTGACCCTGCAGGACCAGACCATCAGCAGGTCTGGAGTTGGGGTGATGGGGTGAAAACACGTCTCCAGCATAACCTTACAGCCTCAAGGCAGGTCCTTGCTCTAGAACACTCTGGCTATCTCCAGAGACAGGAAAAGAAGGTGGAGCTGACCCTGGGAGAATCCCTTCTGTACTGAGCTGCCCTGTCCCTCTGTTGCTGCCTGTGTAAGTCCTTCCACCCGTGCTCAAGGCCTCACTCGCAGTGCGGTGCCGTCCTCTGTGTGTCTCACCTCTGCTGCTGCCCCGATTGCATTCTTAGCTTTTCACAGCCGACTGTGTGACCACTGGTCTCTCCCACCACCCTGGTCTTCTGGGGTCAGGGCCTGTGGACACTCACAGAATGCATTCAGAAGTGAAGCCGAAACCTCAAGACAGCCAGAGCCTTCTGGAGGATGATTGCAGCATTTGGATAGGAAGCATTTCCAGTGCCCAGCACACACTGGAGCAGCCCTGTCTGAACCCAAAGACTCTTTGAACCTTATTCATTCATTCAACAGATATACATATACATATACATATACATATATATATATATGTGTGTATGTATATATATATATATATACATATATATATATATATATATATATATATCATCATTTTCTCTGTAGGCACTGGGGATTCTGTAGTGAACAAAACAGACATGAATTCCAAGAATGGAGACCCCGTTCTAGTAATGGGAGACCCACAACGAACAAAATTGATTAGTAACCACACCGTTAGAAGTTGGAGTGCTACGGATAGGAGGGACAGGGTACGTCACGGGATTGCACTAAATAGGGTAGTCAAGGCGAGTCTCTCTGAGAAGATGAAAGAAGACAAATTTGATTATTTAAAGCTCACCCAGCCTGGGTGGGCTATAAGGGTTAGGGCCTCAACCTGCTCTTTGGCTAGGCCCCCTACGTCCGGGGAGTGGGGAACCGGGGCAGGCCAGTGCGGTTCTCCTAGAGCACCGCGAGGGGGAGCCCGGACCCCTCCTACGCCTTCCGAGCCCTCCTGCACAGCCTAGCAAGCAAAAGTTTTTCTTAAACTAACAATGCCTGTGTGAGGAGGTGCTCGCGCCTGATTGGACGGGAGATTTTTGCAGGTTTGATTCCTTGATTGGACAGGAGGTGTTAGGGGTGGGGAGAGAGCTGATGGTGGGGGATCCCGCTCCCTCCCTCATCAGTCTGGCCGGCTCTGTCCTCTCGTAGGCTTCGCTGTAGCTCGCAATGTGACAGCAGGACGCACACGCACTCGCGCGCTCTCCCCAGCTAGCACTCCTTCGTCCTCTCTCTCACACACGCACGCACACACCCACCTCTCCCATAAACACACACACACACATGCACACCCACATCCACGCGCGCCCGCACCGCCCCACGCGCGCACACTACCGCCCACGCCCACGCTGCGCTCGGGGGAGTCCGGTCCCAGCTAGAGCGCGAAAGGATACGGAGAAGCCACCGGCGGGGAGCGCAGCGGCGCCCCGGGACGCGGCGCCCTCCCCGCGCTCCTGCCTTGGCTCCGGCTCGGCCTGGGGGCCGCCGGCCGGCAATGGCCCTGGATTGCCTGCTGCTGCTCCTCCTGGCATCCGCAGTGGCCGCGATGGAAGGTAACGTACCCTCCGCCGAGCAAGTTGGTTGCTGACGGTTGTATCCGCGGGGCTTTTCTGGCGGCTTCGCATCGCCTGCATCCCGCGACCTGAGGGCACTGTTCCGGAGCCTCGGCCGGGGCCGAGCACAGTACTGGGGCGGCACCCATCAGCGCGCCCCCGGCTTGCTCGCGGAGTTCCTTGGCTCCTGCGCCCAGCGCTCCCTGGCAGCCCTGGTCTCCCGCAACCTCGGCTGGGAGAGCGCGGAGCCCGCTCGCTGCATTGCGGTGCAAGCTTCGTAGCTCCCGGCACAGCTGGGCGTTGGGGGAAAAGGGACGCCTCGGGCCATCCGGCCTCTGGAGTGCCGGCGCCTGTCCACTCCCTTCCAACCCCGGGCACGGTTGCGCTTAGGCGGCCGCGTGCCACTTCTTTTCCTCAGCTTGGCGTCCGCAGGCTCCAGGACTCTGGGCTCGGCAGGCTGGCACTGTGTGCGGGGGGGCCGGGAAAGCTCTGCCCCGGTACCCCGAAAGTGGCCACTGAAGGAGAGGGGCTGAGTTCACTGGCCGTACCCTCTGGGACAGCCTGGTGGTCCAGGAGCCTGCAGGGCTTCATCCTTCCCGGGTCAGTCATGATGAAGTGGACACCTTTGTCACCGCTTGAGCCAGGGGCGGGGTGGGGGTGGGTCCTGCCGAAATGAGTCCAGCGTCTCTCCACCCTGAGAAGGGTGATTTGGAGGCCGAGAGCTGATGCGCAGCGATCCCCCCCCCCCCCGCCCCCAGCCACATCAGCCTTGGCTGTGCCTCGGGCCGTGGAGAAAAGCGCGCTCCGCCGGCACCGCGCGGGGAGCGGCCCGACCACTCGCCCTTGGTGGCGGGCTGCGAATCCCTGTGGGAAATCCCTGCCCCGCTCCGCGCCCCCGCCCTTCCCCCCCACCCCCTTCTCGCAGTGGAGCTGCCGCAGCAGCCCTCTCCTGGGAACGCGCCGTCGCCTTAGCACCGAGTTGAGTTGCCGGCATGGAAGCAACTCTTGGGGGTGAGGCATCACCCCAGCCCCACATCCATCCCCACTTTCCGGTGCCCTGCACTGGGTGGAACTCCGCGGGGGCTCCCACCACCGTCCCAGCTGGGAGCTCGCCCCACTGGGATATCCCGTTCCTCGTCACACTGTTACCGGTTGCCCAGGAGGAAAAAAAAAAGCCAACTGTGGTGCGGCGCCCAGGACCCTTCCGGAAAGCGCTGCCCTTCTCCACGCGAAGCCGGGCATGGGGGCCCTGAGGTGGGGCTGAGATCCCCTCGCATTGTAGTGGAGACCACCATACCCTGCGTTCCTTCTGGTGGCCGCGCCGGGGGCGGGAGGGGGGAGGGGGAGGGGCGGCGATTAATGCCTGGAAAGCCTCCCGCCTGCTTTTCCAAAGGCGGCTTTTTGTCTGCCCTCTGCCTCCCGCTGCCCTCCCGCCTGCTGGTCTGTGCGGAGGGGGTGCTTTTTGGGACGTGCAGGGTCTGGAGTGGGGTGGGGCGGGGATGCTTGGGTTTGACTTCTTGGGAGCAAGTGCGGGCGCAGTTGGAATATAACAAGCAAGGCGCTGTACACTTCCAAAGCCGGCAGGGCAGCCTGGGTGAGCGAGTATTTGCAGCGGGCGAGGCCAAACCGTACTTACTATTACCGCGGGGGCTGCGAGTCTTGCCCACCGCTCTCCCCGCCTCTCAGAGGGTCAGGGGCTGGGCCTCGGAGAGCAGATAGGGGCCCACTTTGAGATCTTGGTCTTGGCATTGAGTCTCCATCGATGAAGGAGGGCACATGCCTGCCAACGAAATTGTTTGGAGAGCAAAGGTGTGGGAACACACCACGCGCCTGGCGGAGCGCAGTTTCCTCCGGAGACTCCGCCAGAGCTCCCTGTCAGCTCGGCTGGCTGCTGCTGTGCGAGACAGGGTGCCCTTGGGCCATGCCCAGCCCGGTATACAGGCCCTGTCACCCAGCTGTCTGGAGTAGCCCACGTTGTGTGTGTGTGTGTGTGTGTGTGTGTGTGTGTGTGTGTGTGTAGGGGTGTATAAGGGGGAGGGGCTGTGGCCCTTTTCTTGGAGCAGCCCCAGAAACTTTGTCAGTAGCCTGGTAGGAAGGAGCCTATCTGGGCTGAAAATCTCTCTAGCAAGGGTTAAAAGAAACACCACATTCAGCAGAATATTAAAGCAGCCCCATGGTCCCTGCTCAGTGCACAGGGATAGTACACACCATTCACTCCTTCCTTTCCTCGAATGAACACAGGCAGGTTCATTTTCTACTCTCCTCACACAGAGACGCCTTCCCGCCTGCCTGGCTGGGCTGGGACCAGCGTCATTCTGTTTGTGATGAATGAAGAATAATTATCAGAAAAGTGGATCAATGAGCTGCCTACACAGACGGCAGATCTTTCCCAAACTCTGCTGTGGCCAGGGGGTGTCTCTCCTTGCTGGTTCGGCCACTTATATGTCAGTCTGTCTGTTGTCTTTCCTCTAGGGGTCTCTGGTGGAATCTCAGTGGGTTCTTGTCACTCAGGGCAAGCAGCTCTAAGACCAGCCAGGTCCTCAGCCCAGGCCAGGACAGCAACAAAGAGACAGCAGCAGCAATGGGCCAGGTGGAGATCAGTGGCCAGTGGCAGGCAGGACCCTATGAGACCCCACCTCACCACACCTGGGTGGAAGAAGGAGGGCAGGGGCTGGTTGACCTGGGGTGTGGGAGACTCAGAGTGAAGGAGAGAGCCCTATCTTTCCTCTTCTGTCCCCTTTCCCGTTTCCAGCTGGTGGGGTGGCTCTGTCCTGTGGGGAGAGAGGTGGCACTGCAGGAAAAGGCTCTCTGAGGGCTTATTAAGTGTTTTCAGAGGGAGTAGGGCAGGCTGTGGAGGCAGGGATGCTGACATACTCCGGCCACAGAAGCAGGTTCCGGACAAATAACAGCCTCTCAAGCCCTTGTCTTTTCACACTGTGTTCGAAAGCTTGTTGAGAATGGCCTGCCTCTCCCTGGGGATGGAAGACAACTGCCTGCATTCTCTGACCTGCCCTTTGAGGCAGGGTTGGGAGACCTGGGCTTCTCCCCAGGTGCTTCTGCAGCAGCATGTTGGCCCTTCCAGCAGGCAGCAATCCAGCATCACTGACAGGTAATAGCATCCTCCCAGCCCCACCCTCTATGTCCACAAATGATCAGATACCTGCAGGTGGCCTCAGTCGCTGGACACTGGCTGACCTGAAACTCCGAGGAGATCTTCTCTTTGGTGTGGTCTAGATGAAGTCCTGGGCTTGGCAGCCTTGAATGTGCACATGTGTTTCATTTGGTGGTAAATTTCCTAGGGCTTGGCAAATAGTAGGTTCTCAGTAGGCATTGCGGACCCGGGAACACACACCTGAGTTCCTGTACCACTTTGTGGCATACCCCACGTGGAAATGCAAGGACACTAAACTCCATTGTACACAGTGGTCTTCATCACATCGTGGGGAAAAACCCTCCACCTTCGCCCACGTGTCTATAATAGGCTACCAGGTTGTTTCTGCATTTTTCTGTTAATATTTGTTTGCTGTGTGTGCATCTGTGTTGGGTGTCCATGAGTGTGCCTGAGCCTGCAAGCAGTAGCAGGCGCCAAAGATTTACAAAACTGTCTGGGAGAGAAAAGGAAATTTGACAACCTGCTCTCCATTCTCTGATTTTATTTTCTGTGCATCGTGAAAAAGTTGCTATTACTCAGTGTTTGTAGAGGGACCCCCTCCAACGAGTGAGGGGAATGCTGGTGAGGGAGGGCAGTGCCGCTCAAGGCAGTGGCTGGAGACCATCTTGGTGATGTAAATAGCTGCAGAGGTCTGGACCATGCCCCAGCCTGAACCTTCTGGATTGGCAGAGCAGAGCTGCCAGAAGCTCCAGGTGCCCAGGAGCGTGGGGGAGGACTTGCTGGGCCACACAGGATCCTGCCCCAGTTCCTGTTGCCTTTTTGTTGACCTGTGCAGGCCCAGACAGACCCAGATCTCAGCTGTCTGACCTTAGCCCATCACAAGGATGGGTCCTAATTACCAAGATATGTTTTGGGAAAAGCCCATAAGGCAGAGGCATTATATGCACCTTTTAATATTCTACCCATTAACAAGTAAGCTTTCATAAAGCAAATTGGACCAAAGGGGAAGGGTGTCAGGTGATACACGACAGGATCTAGTATGTCCCCCTCCCTCCATGTACTGGAAACTACTGATTCTGCACTTGGTTGACTGAATTTCATGAACTCGGTCAGTGAAAGAGTTGCAGCGTCAGGACTGGGGTCTAGCTGTGCGGATGGGGTTGAAATCAACTAGTCTGGAGACAGATTGTTGGACCATGAAGCCAGAGTTCTCTACCTGGCTTTTCATCTCCCACCGTCTCTCACTTGGGAAAATCACCAGTGCACCTGGTCAGTGTCTTTCTTTGTACAGTGGATCATGATGCTCACCTATTCCAACCTTAGAAGTTGGACAGGAAACATACATTAGGAGGATATACCTGTACTAGTTTAAAAATAAAGATGCAATTGAAGTCAAAGATACATTCATATTATTAAATTTAAAACATTTAAAAAAAATCTCAGCTAATTTCTACAAGTTCTTAGTAACACTCAAGTTCAAGAACATAGTGTTTTTCCAGCATGGACATAAAAAACGGTGTAGGCAATTTTGAAAGGCAGAAGAGGGGTGACTACCATCTCAGATAGTGGTTCTCAGGCTTCAGGAAACCTGTATGTCACCTGGGTGATTTGCTCCCAAGTCCTGGACTCTAATTCCAAAGTTCAGCAGGTCTGAATGGACCCTGAACATCTGCACTGTGGCCTCCCAGACAAAACTAATGTAGGTGCTTTCTGGAAATGCTGCCCTGGGGGAATAGTTCTAAACTGGGCTGCTGTTAGAAATCCTGGGCAGGTCTCGCCCCACTTCGTACTTACTGAGTCAGAATGGCCTGGGTCCTTGCATTTTTAACAAAGGGCCCCAGCGATTCAGATGCAGAAGGCCTGGTACCAGTATATTTGGGAATGACTAATACTCGCTAACACTTAACACTAGGTGCTATCCTAGGTGCTTTACATAAATGAATTCCCTTTGTCCTTACCAACTTATCAGGTAGGTATTATTATTATCAGCCCTCCTCTCCCAGTGTTCGATGAGGTGACAGACATGTGATGCAGTGAAGTAGTTTGACAAGGTCACAAAGGTAGTAAGTAGCCTGCATTTGAACCCAGGCAGGCAGGTTCTGGAGTCTGTGTTCTTAACACCACTAGGTACTGCACTTTTGAGGGCTTTGTACAAAGAAAGGTTCAGATCAGTCAAAATCCACAGACAGGAAGAATTCTGGTGCCGACTCAGCCACTGGTCGTTGGTACTTCACTGGTTACTGGAAACCCCAGCTGTCCATGGTCTTGGGAGAAGAGATGAGCAAAACGTTCAGCTAATTCTAACACTTCAGCTCACACACCAGTTTCCATGTAGCTGCCTTCCTGCCTCTTCCTGCCACCCCCACTCTATACACATGCAGACACAGGGCTGGAGACCTGCACCAGAGCATGGCTTCTGGTAAGACGGACTGGGAATATCCTAGCTCCTGTCCTTGCTCTGGCCAGCTCTCCTAAGGAAGAAATGATCACAGACAGGTGTCCCAGAAAGAGATGGGCCTGAGTGCCCTATGCATCCTGGAAGCTTTGGAGGGGGTACACGGCACCCTTCCTGTCTCCACCTGCCTGTCTAGAGCACATCCTTGCATCTGGATTCTAGGAGTCAGCTTCCTTGGAAGACCTCCCTTTATGTCTCCTTCTTCTGCACTTGCCACTTAAGCAACCTGAATATTTCTATCTGATTTCTGTGTCTCCAAAGGTGATGGAGACACAGAGCATTGATGCCTACTGTTCTGAAGAAATTACTGTAATAATAAAGTAATGCCCTGAGAGAGAGTTCATATTTCAAAGCAAAATTTTGCATAAGAAATTCCTCAGCTCCTTCTCAGATTCCATTTCAATAGTCAGGCCCTCTGGTCAGTGTTTAGTGTTTGGCTGTGCTTAGAGCGGAGCATTGAGTGGCCTGGTCAGGGTCACCTGCTCTATCAAAGAGCCCTGACGCTTGATGTCTGAGCCACCTTGCTGGCTTCTGTTGGTCACTCCTCTGGGGGTTAGAGAGATGGGAACACACTTTCCAGGTAGGTCTGGCAGGTGGGGTTGCTTTTTCTCAGCTAATGGAAAAGTATTTTTCACTCCTTCCCTGTACCTCTGTGTTCTCATTGTTGAGTCAGACTGGGGGACTGGTCATTCTGGTGGAGAGGGGAGCAGGGGCTTAGGTGGGGGTACCTCCAGGGTAGAAGCAGTGAGAGGTTGACAGTTGTAGATAAAATGCAATCTGGGGTATGGTGACCTGCTGGCTAATTGTGGGTGGGCTGGGGTCTTCATCGGCTGGCAGGGGTTCTGCAGGGGCAACTCAGGTCCTAATTTTCAGGCATCAGAGATGAGTCACAGTGAGCTTGGCCGGCATCAAGAAGGGCTTTAGCCTGGTGCCCTCCAGGAGGAGACCCTGCCCCCCGGGCCTTTCCTTGGCCAGCAGCAGGCCCAGGCCTATGTAGGGAGCACAGGCTGCATTGGGGCCACAGTCCCCAGTGGAACCATGTAGAATCACCTGCCAGGTGCCTCTCAGTGCAATTGGCTTGTAAGTTTGCCTCTATCTTTGTGAAAGAAGAAAAAAAAAGCATCTTATTCACCTGCTCACTCATTCGCCAGCCCACATGGAGTATGGCTCAGCTTTGGGGGAAGAATGCCCGGAGCCAAAGATGGGGGCTCTTCGCCTCCCTATAATGATCCTGCTGATGACTGGGGCTTCAGGATGATCCATTTGCTAAAGGGGGTACAAAGGTGATGCAGAGGGGGGTCCCCTTGCCCCTCTGTCACCTGTAGAAATGTCCGCCCAGGTCAGGTGAAATCCTAGACAACGCCATCAGCTCCTTAAGGTGGCTACTCTGTTCCCTCATGGAAGGTTTCCCCAGAGTTCTCTGTAGCGGAACTGGGCCCACGAGAAAAAGTGTAGGAAATTTCCTGAGAATTACCAGCACTCGTTTCTGCCTGCAGATTGCACCTGCGCCTCTGCATCCCTCCTCTCTCCCCTCCGGCTTCCTGGCAGCAAGTGACAAAATGACTGATTTGAATTTAACCTCCTTGCCCTGCGTCTCCATCCCCTAGTGGAGGTGATAATGAGCAGAGAAGTGGGCAGAGGCAGGTGGCCTGGAGGGGCGGGGGCAGGCAAGGGAGCAGGGGCCCCAGGTGGTAGCCTAGCACTGGTTTCCCAGGTCTCTGGGACTGACTCTGGGGCTGTTTGAGCTCCAGGGCGCAGACCAGGGGGTAGGTAGGGTTCATTCCCTTGGCTCTCACATGACCCTCTGCTCCTTGGTCGGGAGCAGAACTGGAGACAAGTTTTAGGGCAGGGAAGAAACTTTCCAGAAATCCTATAGCCTGGCCTCTCTAGAGCCAGGGCTAGACTAAGCTCTCATCTGCCCACTGAGTATTTATTGTGTGTTGATCTCTTTATATGTACATCGATCCACATATCTTTGATATCCAAGCATTCATTCTCATTCTCCCATTTTACAGGTGAGGAAGCTGAGGCTTTGAGATGTTAAGTTGCTGACACAAGAGCTAAGATTCAAACTGAAGTTTTGACAAGTTAGACAACTCCCCAGGCCTCTGCCTCCCTGTTTAGTACCTTTTCTATTTAACATTGCTTATTCATGAAACAAGTCAGGGAGCACCTATTAAGCACCAGCTGTTTGTGCACTGTCCTGCCAGGTGCTATCAAAGGTGCCAGACAATCCTGCTCTGTTCTCCTTGCTCTGGTCCCAGTAGCCAGGCTCTCCCAGGCTCTCGCGAAGTGCCCCACCGGTGCGCAGCTGGAAGAAAACCGTTTTCTGTCCTGGTTTGTATTTTCCTGTATGCACGTAGCCTTTCCCATGTGTCCCGACCAGTCAGTCCCCCACTGTGGTCATTATTGTTTTCTTTCTGTGCCTGTCCATCTGGCTCTTTGATGAGCTGTGTTTCTTAGATGGTTGCAATTTGGCATCTGTGCCTGGCTCTTAGTGGTGGTGGGGGTGTTTGGGGAGCAGGGTTGCTGTGGGTCTCTTAGAGCTCCCTCCATAAGCCCACCTTCCAGAGGAAGGGCCAGCTGTGGGTATTCACCTTTGGGGGCCTCCCTGATTTCTGCCCTGTGGACCCTGCCCTGCCTGGGGTCTTGTCGCTTCTTGAGTTCTGTCTGCTTCTGCCCATCTGGCCAGATTACAGACACTGTGAGATCAGAGGAAGACACGGGAGTTTAGCATCAGCTTTGAGCGTGGAAGGACGTGGGAGGAGGATGAGGAGAAAGAACCGTAAGCATCCTAGTCTCACTGGAGAGTGGCCGGTCGGTCCCCCTTGGGGCTGTGACAGTGGAAAGGGCTGAACAGGAGGACAGGGAATCTGCAGACCGCTTCATCGACAGTGGCTGGAGAGAAAATACCTTATCTGTGAGAGACAGCTGGGCCCTGCAGTTAATTGTTCTGTTGTTTTCCTCTTGCTATTTTTCCAGCACGAAGGTAGGACCTTTGCCCTTGGCTTTCTCATTGATGCTGAGGCTGGAGCTGGGTGGTAAGCTTGGAGGGGAGCAGAGATACGGGCGGAGCCTTCCCAGGTAGGGATAGAGGGGGCGTCCATCCAGGGATCTTCTCTGCCACTTTGGCAATGCATCCAAATGATCTGAGTGGTGGGGCATAGGCTGCAAACTTTGGGGAAAGGAAGAGCATCTCAGTATCATTAGAAAATCCACCAAGTTTTGGGCAGATGCCCAGGGGCCTGTGGCAGGCACGGATCAGACCATACGTTGGGTGTCAGACCACACCTTGGTTTTTGGGTTTACCTGGTCACCACATGTGTGAATCTCTTCCAGCACCTTCAAGACTAGTGCAAGACCCTTCCCAGTCTGGGCCCTCCTTTCCTCCCCTTCTCTTCTCAGGCACAGTTGCACACATACTACACAGGTACACACACCCTGGGTATCGCTTTCTTTGTCTGATTTTACTATTACCATGTGCCTCTGGGTCTGTACCTGCTTGCTCCTCCTGTGTTGAATTTTTCACTGATCTTTTCTTGGCGAACCCTAATTTTTTCCTTAGAATTTGCCACAGTAGTCACCTCCTCCTGAAAGCCTTCCCCCCAATTCCAGGCTAGATTAGGTGGCCCACTGGTCCCCGCTACAGCTGCCCCTGCTCCCCTCCATGGAGCATATTCCACACTGGTCTGTAGGTCTGTGTTGATTCTGCTGGGTACCCCACAGTTCTGTGAGTCCCTGAAGGGTGGGCTCTATCCTTATTTTCATGGTATCCCCAGCATGTTGCACATAGGTGGTGTCCATCATTATTCATTGTTAATCATATAGGTGGTGTCAATCACGTATTCATGAACAAAAAGATCAACAAAATACTTAAAAAACCTGAAGTCATGTCCCATGTGGTATTTTGAAACATGTCTGCAATTGTTTTGATACTCTTCTTGTCAATACATGAAACCCAAGTCTTCTGCCCCTAAACATGGGTTGGTTTTCTACCTCACTCTAATTAATAGAATATTGTTAGAAGTGCTCCTGCGTAACTTTGGAGGTGAGATCATAATAGATGCTCCCTGTCTCCTGGGATGCTTGCCCTTGTGACCCAGCCCCATGTTAGGAGGACGCCCACGTGACACAGAGAGGCCACGTGTAGATGTTCTGGCTGTAGCCCCAGCTCAAATCATAGCCCACGGCCAGCATCAAATACCGGGTATCGGGGCGAGTGAGTCTTCAATTGGTCGTAGCCCCCACCCTTCCAACAATCCTTACTTACTCTAAGGGGGAGGAGACAGGCTTTCCTCACTGCGCCCTATCCAAATCGCAGATTCATGAACAAAATAAATGTTATCTTTGTTTAAAACTAGTAAGTTTTGAGTTGCTCTGTTACGCAACAATTGATAACTGAAATATCCTAGAAGTCGTAGAAGAAAAATGGTTTAGAGGACATTAGCGAGGACTTAGGGGAAGGCTGGAGAAGTGGAGAAGATATGGGAGCTCACTCAGTCAACATTTAACAAATATTTGTTAATCTTTTTTTTTTAAATTAAAGTTTATTGGGGTGACAATTGTTAGTAAAGTTACATAGGTGTACAATTCTGTATTACATCATCTATAAATCCCATTGTGTGTTCACCACCCAGAGTCAGTTCTTCTTTTATCACCACATATTTGTTCCCCTTTACCCTCATCTCCCAACCCCCTGCCCCCTTACCCTCTGGTTGTTAATCTTCTACTATGTGCTAGGCCTTGTGAACAAAACAGGAAATGTTCCAGTGCTGGGGAGTGTCCTAGTGGGGGCTAGGCCGTCATTAAGAAGACAAATAATGTCGAGTATAATTTCAGGAAAGTGCTATCGAGGAAGTAAACAGAGTGCCGTGACTGAGAGCGATGGGTGCAGGCTTGGGCAACTTAAAGTGGGGAAAGACGGGGGGAAGGGAAGGCCCCTCTCTGTGAATACTTGCAGGGTGGTCTTGCCAAGCAGCTTAGCTTTATTCTGCATGGCGGGTAGATATGGCTTGGTTACGAAATTCTTTCCAGCCAAGCTGAACCAAGCTAGAACAGGCTGGGAGGATGCTACAACCCCATCTTGGGGTGTCCACGTGAGGGCTGAGCCATTCCCAGACTCGAGAGCACAAATTACAGAAGAGGCAAAGGGAAAGTGGGAGCAGAGAAATAGCATGGGCAGCTTTGTTTAGGAGCCATCAGTTCACCAATTAACATACAGAACACGTTTATTGAGCATCTACATGAGAAATATTGTACTTGAAACTGAAAACAGGAAGGTAAAGAAGAAACAGCCTTTCCTTGAAGAAGCTCACCTATTAACAGACTGGTGGGGGAGACAGAGCCATGCAAACTACAGCTGTAAGAGGACATACGAGGGAGCCTGATAGATGTGGTATAGCAGTTACACAGCAGCTGCTAGGAGAAACCAAATGAGAGGGTCACGTTTCCAAAGGGAAGGATTTGAGGAAGGAGTGTGTGTGTGTGTGTAAGAGAGAGACAGAGACAGAGACACACGGTGAAGCTCTATGGAGGATGGGTAGATGTTTGTCAAATGGAGAGGGGAGTGGGTAGGAATGAGAAATGAAGACATAGCCGTTCTACTTTCTACGTCATAAAGGTGGACATCCAGAGCTCTCCTTAAGGGCTCTACCTATTCTATTAGCCGCTCCAGCTGGATGAAAGCAAAGGGTAGGGGGTGGTTACTGGCTCTCGTGATTATTGGACAGTTTGGGACTTAGGTTATGATTATATCTGGGGATACCAGTGCTGTCTCGGGACTCAGTCTCCCTTTTTTCATTCTTCAACTCTGTCTGTGTCTGTGATAGGCAAGGTGCTGGAGGAAAACAGACGGCGCTCTCAAAGTGAGTTAGTTGAGGACAGTTTAATGAGAGATTTTCTACAGAGGTATGAACAGGGTGAAGGGAACTGATAAAAATGGAGATGCCCTCAGGGACAGGCAAGAGTTGGAGGCCATTACTCCCCAAGGCCAGAAGGGGCAAGTGGAGGGGATGGTGCGCCATCAAGACCAGGAAAGAGCTGTAGCGTGGGAGACGGCCCCTGACGGGAGCTGTGGACAGAGACAGAGGAATGCAGCTGCTGCCCAAACCACGTGGGGGGTGGGGGTCGGGGGGGGGGGGCATTACATTCCTTGAACTCTTTCTCTTCCACTTTCTAATCTCCTGCCAGCTCCTCTACTGGATGAACTCAACAAGAAGGCAGAGGGCATGGAAGGCTGGTTCACAGAAGAGGGCAAAGGTGGCGAGAGGGCCTGGAGGAACAATGGAGAATAATCAGCACAGGGTCATTTATGATGATGTCACCCTCAAGCAGGCTCTCCCGTGAGATGGTGATGGGGCCGCTGGCAGCTCAACCTCACATGCTTTTGAAACTATAGCAGAAAGATAAATTCTCGCTCCTAGTAGCTCTAGCAAAAACCCTGGAAGTTTTGTCTCCTTGGCCTTTTTTGGGTTCTAAGCCTCTCCATGAACCAGGATTTGCCACCAAGATGATGGAATGCATTCGTTGGCCAGGTTTGGGGCATGTGACTACCCATCCCTGCAGCTGGGGGGAGAGGGTTAACCCAGACCCACCTGGGAAACCTGGTCTGAGATGGGGAAGGAGTGGCTCCCCACAGAAATGTCAGGGTGCTGTTCTCAGAAGATGCAGGAGTGGGTGCTGAACAGGCCACAGTCTTCCACACCCTTTCGACCTTCCTGCATAACTGAATCATGGAAGCTAAATGGAGAGCTAGTGTGTGCAGTAAAGGAAAGGGCGCGTGCTGTGGGGAACAGAAGGAAGGGGCGTGGCTGTGATGGTCCTGGATGGAGATACGGAAAAGCCAGGGGAACTGAAGATGATAGGAAAGTGAAAACCCAGGAAGGGAGAGCTGGCGATGGCTGGGCAAGCCGCTTCTTTCTTGATAAGAATGTTCCCTATATTTCTGAGCATCACGATCAAACTCAAAACGCGGCAGAAGGGGGTTGGCCAAAGGCAAAGTCATTTTAAGACTAGTGTATCTCATGGTGGCCACATGGGAGGGGCCTTGGGGGGTGCTGGGTGAAAAAGGTGAGGGGATTAAGACTACAAATTGGCAGTTACACAGCAGTCACGGGGATGTAAAGCACAGCATAGGGAATATAGTCAAATATTGTAATAACTGTGTATGGTGTCAGATGGGTACCAGACATGGGGGTGGATCACCTCGTAAGTTGTATTAATGTTTAATCACTATGTTGTACACCTGAAACCAATAAAATATTGAATGTCAAATGTAATAGGAAAAACAAAAAAGATCAGTGTATCTCAACTAGACTGAAGCAGTTGGGTTTCTATTTAGGCCGAGGTGAGAAACGGTGAGTGAAGAGCCGTACTTCTCACTGTGATTCTCTGCGTTCTGACACAGATATAAGAACATCTTAACCTAACGATTGCATTTACATTGGATGCCCAGTAGAGAGCAAGAATGAAAGAAATACAAACTCACAGGTACAATGACATAACTCATTTCCCTTCATTTTTCACCATTATCAGTCATGGCTTAGTCTCGCCTGGAATTTCCATTTTGCACCAGTAGAATATTTATTCACAATTTTCGTCTAGGTTTTGAGACTTGTACAAAGACAGAAGATCTTCAAAGTCCTTTGCAGACGTCTCCTTCATACCTTAGATGTCTCTTTTTCATTTGAGAGAGAAGCATTTAAAATCTGCTTCAAGTTCCTCAGAGGAAGAGTCCATTTGTCCTTCCAAGTTTCCTGGCTCTAACTTCCAAGGCTGCAACAAGTTTCCTCTACTCCTACCTGAGCAGAAAAGAACAGGTTTTTTTTTTTTTTTTTTTTACACAGTAGCACAATGCTCCTGCTTTGCATGAAAACCCATGGTTTTCTTTTTCCAATCAGAAGAAAGTAATTTTCCTTTCACTCACCTGACTACCTTGTTCAGAGCCTCCCCTACCCACCCTTTTCTGATATCTTGCTGCTAAGTATTTGCCAATTCATTTGCATCTCAATGGTTCCTTAGCAACTGTCATGCCCTCGGGATTAGGTACAAAACTGCTCTTTGACACAAACTGCCAGGGCTACATCACCCTTTTTCATAGCACCTGAGTTGCCAAACCGAGCCCTGCCCAGACACAAAGCACGTTCACTCACATCACACAGGTTCTGTATTATAATGCAGTTCCTTCGTACCTTATCTGAGCATGAAGCCTTCTAAACGACCCTTGCACTGAAATACCCCCAAATAATCCAATGGTTTCTGAAAACTGGCCTCTGATATACAGGTATGTCTTCAGAAAGAGAATCACAGGTCTCAGCACTGGAGGAGTGTCCTGTCTGCAGGTAGGCAGTGAAATAGGTCCATTTTATGGATCTGGCAGCTGAGGCTCAGAGAGGTGAAATGACTTCCCCAGGGTGGGGCAGGCACCTGGAACATTCCGAGGAGAGGAGAGATGAGAGCCCAGGGCACGTGCTGCTTTCTAGTGCTTGCTCACTCTTACAAGCATTCTGAAAAGAGTGACTCCCATTTGCCAACTATTGTGAGCTTTCATAATGCATTTCAAGCTTTATTTAAACATATATATGAGACTCTAGTTATTTGAGGTCCTGGGAAATTTCACTTCTCACCTAACCAGGAAGAGTAATTGCCCAAAGGAATATGCCAAATATGTATAGCACCTGGTTTCTCTAGTCTTGGTGGTTGATATTCTTTCCTTTCCTGGGCTTGCAGCGTGGGTAGCCCGGGAGGAGCAAGGGAGAGCCCAGCATGTGTGTGTCTGTGTGTGCGCTTGTGTGTGTGTTTATGCAGCTGATGTAGACAGACAGTGGCACCGGACCATTTAGCAAATTAGAATATTCCGCCCTGAGTCAGTGGTGCTGCTTTGTCACAGCACCGGGCGGGCCTCCACCACCAGGGCTCGCTGGCATGGAACAGCCAGGCAGAAGGAGGATGCTATTCAGAAAAGCACAATAAGAACAAGGCTCATTCTACAGTTAGGCTGACCTTTGCAACTCCCACTTCACGTTGTTATTAAATATCTGGAAAAAGCTGAAAGAACAATTAGAGTATTGTCATAATGCATAAGCGCACAAAGCAAGCCGTTCCCAAGCGGGCTCTGGCTCTGCTGAGCTTGACAAAGCAGGGACTCCATGACGGTGCTTCATTTCTTCTCACCTGGAAGTGGTCTTCATTTCTTAATAGCAGCAGAAAACCACACATGTGCTGTGTGCACTGCTGCCCCATGGGGTCCAGGAAGCTAAGATGTCAGGGAGGAAAGGGGTGCAAGTCCTTGGATTTCTATTTGTCTGCCTGTGGACCTCAGTGTGAAGTCCCAGGTGGAGCCATCTCAACAGTCAGGGGTCTGCTGGGTGCTGGCCCTGGGGTCCTGGTGAGAGTTTGCTGAGTTGAGTTGGTTTAAAGGTTTTCATAGAACTGAGAGTGAGTGACTGGCTTTCCCATGACTGAGTGTCTTATAAAGAAGGATCACAGGGGCTCATGTGGCCACTTTCTTTTTGTCCTGAGACCCTTGGAAGGGCCACAAACCATTGTAACATCTAAATAAGATTTTTTACTGCCCCACAGCCCTGAGAATCATTTTGGTCCTGTTCAGAATGTATGATCAAAATGAAATAAGTCTGGCAGCAAATAAGCCAGCCCTCAGCTGAGTTAGAGCACGGCTTCGCACCACCTGTTTTTCCATGTAACTTACCCAGTGTGGTGGAGCATTGGAAAGGCTGCCTACCTTAGCTGGTCCAGGAGGTCTCTGCTTTAGTTGTTGGGTCCTGGGTGGTCCAGGGGCCCATTGAAGGCCTAGAGCACGAGGGTAAGCAGAAACCTTGGGTCTGGTGATTTACCAGGAGGTATGGAAGTATTTCAGTATTTTAACAACTATGATTTTGTCAGCCTGTACTTACTGAATGTCAGCCCTGGCCCTGACTTCAGCCCGGAATGTTGGCCCGGATTTGAAAATAGGTTCTTGAGTCTGGGTCAATTTTTTGAATAAATAAGGTTTTTTGAGGTATAATGTATGTAGAATCACTAATTTTAAGTGAATAGTTCCGTGAGACTTGACAAATGAATGAAGTTGTGTAGCCACCATACACACATGATACAGAACATTTTATTCACCCTCAGATCCCTCCCGTAGCACAACCTTCCCTCTACCCCTGGCCTCTGGCCACGACCGATGTGGTTTTTGGCTTAATAGTTTTGCCTTTGAAGTTTAAGTAAATGGAATCACAGAGTATGTAGTCTACGTTTGTGTGGCTTCTTTCACTTAGCATAATGCATTTGAGATTCATCCATGTTGTGGCAAGTATTAATGGTTTATTTCTTTTTATTGCTGAGTAGTATTCCATGGTATAGAAATATCACAATTGTTTTATCCATCCAACAATGGATGGACTTTTTTTGTAGTTTCTATTTTTTGGTTTTTATGAATAGTGCTACTGCGAACATTGGAGCACACGTCTCTGTGTAGACACAAAATGAAAAATAAGTTTTCATTTCTCTTGGGTAACTACCTAAGAGTGCAATTGCTAGATAATATGGTAAGTGTAAGTTTAAATTTGTAAGAGACTGCCAATTTGTTTTCCAAAGTGGCTGTCCTACTTTGAATTCCTGCCAGCAGTGTATGAAAGCCCTGGTATCACCAACAGTTGATATTATCAGTCTTTTTAATTTTAGCCATTATCATGGGTACATAATAGCATTTCATTATGGTTTTCATTTGCATTTCTCTAATGACTAGTGATGTTCTTTTCATGTGCTTCTTAGTCATTCATATATATTTGATGAAATGGGTGTTCTGATCTTTTGTTCATTTTTTGCTGTTGTCGGGTTGTCTATTTCAGATTCATTTTAAACTTGTATGGTTATTTGGAGGTAAGAGGGGAACTTCACTCCCACTACGGCCTGACTGAGTTGCTATCTTGTGTTGAGAAGACCATAGGTTGGTACCTGCTGGCTCTCATTCCTGGAAGTGGGGTAGGGATAGGCCAGCATCTTCTCAACAAGGATGGGTGTCAGGTATCAGGAAGGAAGTGCATCCCCAGGCGGGCCAGGACCTTGGAAGGTGGTCCTTGCTATGGGCATGTGTGAGCCTCTGCAGGACATCTGGGATTGTGTTACCCTGTGCTTATTTCCTGTGTGTCATCCCTAAGTTCCAACCTTGTCTCCACCGTATCCTGGGTATGAAGGAAGGGCCTGTGGCCCCACCCTGCCCAGCATTGCAGGGGGAGCTATGCCTCTGTGGTGGTGGCAGCAGAAATCTCCAAATATCCTGCTTCTCTAGGGTGTTCTTATTACAGGTTTCTTTAGGTTTCGGGTTTTATTGTTATGGAGAAAGGTGTGATTCTTCTGTACAAGATGTCCTGTGATGGTAGCCTGAACCTGCACGAGGAAGCACACCCAGACCCGCCCGGCCTCTCAAGAGTGGTCTCGTTGGATAGGGTGCTGGGTGCCCCAGGCTGCTCCTCACCTTTCTTCTGGCTACTCCGACTCCCGAGAACTTTCCCAGCCCCTGGTGTGTGCTGCTTTCAAGCTGTGGAGCATGACTTTGGTCATTTCTGCACTTTAGATGGCCGACTCAGGATTCCACAGGCTTTTCAGCGCCGGGGATATTGTAGGTGCTTCTGACACGTTGGCTGTTATTCGCGTGATGATTATCAGTGATCACAGTAATCATGGGGGAGGTGACACATGACAAGGCTATGGAGGCCTTCCAGGGAATCATCAGAAGTCTGTGTGCTCAGCTGGGCCCTACGTCACTTCTCACGAGTGCCTCTTCTACCCACGAGCAAAGATGCAGCTGACACTGAGTCACATCTGGCTCTGGGCAGGGCAGGCTGTCTGAGAGTCCCCAGAATCCAGCCCAGGGCTTGGCACAGAGCAGGCACTTGGTAAATGTGATGGATGGATGGTGGATGGCGTGGGTCCTTATCACACTGCCCAGGATCACTCGGGGAGAAGCTACAGTAACATAAGAAACCCTGGTGATCTAGCTGGGGAGACGAGACTGATATGCTTGGTACTGGTTAGAGAGACCTGAAGATGGTTCAAACAAGGAACCGCCACTGAAAGGACCTGTTTCTAGGGGAAGCTGACTGGTAAACTGTGCCTTGAACAAATGGAGATGGAGAGTGGCGGGGTGAACATCATGGGAGAAACAGCAGAAGCAGAGGCATGGCGATGGGAAAGGAAAAGCGAGTACCGGGAATAGCAATGACAGTCAAGTGAGTGCTCAGTGGTCCAGCCAGGTGGCTGGTGCTGTAAGAGGTCAGAGGAGAGATTGGAGTGGGCTAGGGTAACCAGGATGGCTTCCTGAAGGAGGGGGTACCTTTGGCAGGATAGAGGGTTCATGCTGGTAGAGGAGGCAAAGTATAGGATTCCCTTCCAGCCCGGCTGAAGGCCAAAATTATCCGGGATGGGGAACTTGCAGAGAAGCCTGTTTCTGTGACATGTGCCCCTCTGACTTGGACCTCCTGACTCCGGAAAGCCTAGGAGGTGTTCCTGTAGGGGAGGGCTCAGCATCATTGCTGTGTCCTGAGTCCCATGGCTCAGCTAACATTGCCAACAGGGCTCCACTGAGAGGAAAGCAAGGTGCTTCTTGCAGTAGTCTGGACCAGCTTTTCACTTCTGTGATCTCACCACTCAGCATGTGTTCTGTGAACCAGCACGTGGGCTTCACCTGGGAGCTTATTAGAAATGCAGAATCTCAGGCCCTACATCACAGCGACCAAATCTGGATCTGCCTCGATCAAGAGTCCCAGGCTCTAAACTTCTGGCCTCTTTAGACAATTTAACACACCTTTTTCTGAGCATTTTCTTAAAGAAACCATTTCGGATTTAAAAAGACAAAAGAGACATGACAAGTAAATATAATGCATGATCCTTTACTTGATTCTGTACTGGGAAAAAATTGTTCTAAAGGATTTCTTTGGAAAATTGACAATTGACATAGACTCCCCAAATTCATGAAGAGAGTCTCATTCGATGTAGGTATTATAAAAATGTTAAACTTCCCAAATTTGATAATGATATTGTAGTCAAATAAGAGAATATTCTTGTTCTCTTGATGTGTGCATGCTGCTCTCAGAGAGCTCAGGGAGTAAAATTAACAAAAAATGTGTGTGTATATTCATACTAAAGGTATATGTAATATAAACTATATATGTAATACATTCTATTCTATTCTACTATAAAATATGTGTAGAAAGAGAGAATGATAAAGCAAATGTGGCAAAAATGTTAAAAATTGATCAATCAGAATAGAAGGTATATAGGGTTCTCTATTAAATTTATGCAACTTTCCTGTGTGATTGCTATTATTTTAAAAATAAAAAGTTTAAAAAGTATGTTTTGTTTAAAAGTTTGCTAGATGTTGCAAATTACACTCCCAATAGGCTGAACCAATTTGTATTCTCACCATGCTATGGGAGGGTTGGTGCAGCTGTTTGATGTAGCTATTTTTATTCAGCTATTTTGATGCCAGGGACTTTTTTGATGGGGTCATATATCAGTTTTGACCTGGGGACATTTTGTTTTTTCCCCCCAATTTATTATGAATATTTCTAAAAGTACAGAAAAGTCATAGTGCAAATAACATTCGTAGCCCACCACCCAAATTTGACAGTTGTTAATATTTTACCATATTTATTTGTCAGTGTACATTTTTGGGGAAGGTTGGGAATTGAAACTCTGCAAAATTGAGTAAGTGCCAAAGGTAAGTTATGGAGCCAAACAGCATGTCCTCTGTACCTTGTCCTTCTTCTCCCGTCTCCCAGCTTTCCCCAAATTGCTTCCTGAATAGATAGAATTTATATATATATACATTTTATTTTTTCTGAAGCAGTTTAATAGAGTGTTGGAGTTGGACAGTCCTGAATTCGAATTCCATCTCTAATCTTGCGCAAACGACTTAACCTCTCCTTGTCTCTGTTTATCCATTTGATAAGTGGGGTTGGTGCCACTCACCTCTCAAAGATTGTTGTGAAAGAGAAAGGAGATAAACTGTTTGAAGCACGCGGTCACCATTATTATTCTCATTTCTTCTGTATCTCTCTTTTCATTTCAAATGGATCAACAGGCCACCTCCTCCAGGAATATTGATCCCTAAGTCTGTACCCTGCGTGCCATTACCCTCCCTGGTCCATATACTGCCAGTGTGTGGCTCTGTCTTGTCTACTCCAGTAGATTTGGAGGGCCAGTGCCCCCCGTTTCTGAACAGTTGGTCCTGAGGCACGTTTGCTGGGGTGACGGTCAGTAGTCTGACCTCACACATCATGACCAGGAACCCCAGGCCTCTGGCAGCAGGGCCTCCTGTGTCACCTCCCCCCAGGTGAGCAGGTCTGGATGACTTCCCAGCAGCCCTGGCTTAGCTAGGAAAGGGCCTGTGGCCCACTGCTTCCTTCCGTGCCCATCTTCAGGATTTCTTCTCACTGGCTCAGAATTAAAGTTTGTGGGGAAGAGGAAGCAAAAGGCTGGGACTAGGGTGAAGGGAGAGATGCACTCACCTCGGGCGTAAAATTTAAGGGAGCACCAAAAAGCTCAGTAACCAAGATAAATATTTTAATGCACTATTTTAGAAAATCATATCTTTAAACTCTGGCCTGTGGGCTGGTTGCCTGTTTTTGAAAATAAAACATAAAGTTTTAAAAGAAAGTTGGAAGGTCTCAGTCTGTCCCCCCACCCCATGGCTCCAGGAATAGGGCGCCACTGGAAAGTGTACTCCTGGCACTTGTTGTCTTCAATATAGCAATATCAATAAAGCTGCAACTCTAGAGGATGCACAGTTCTTTCATTCTTTAAAGGGCTAGGCACACTGATGCTCGAAGCACCTCGCTCCCCAGGCCGATGGCCAGGACAGCTTGGCCAAGGGAGAACTGAGGCCTGGAGGCGGGAATGTGTGGACGGTTCAAATAGTGCCGGGAGATGCTGGTTTCCCTGTCATGTTTGAGGGACGCACGCGAGGCCCATCCCTAACCTTAGAACTGAAGATATGCCTCCGTGGAGGAGACGTGGCACTGGGAGTCGGAGAACTGGCTCACGTTCACTGCTGGTGATCTTGGAAATTCACCTCATCTCTCTGAGGCTCAGGCTTACCCCGGTCCAATGGGGGCGATGGAGTCCAAGCTCCTCCCCTCTGGGAACTTCAGTAAGAGGTTGTGGAGTAGGAGTTGGAGCCAATGCACGTGAAGTACTTTGTCCCAGAACTGGGATGTGCTCTGGAACTGCAAGCCGCTCCTACTGTAACAGTGGATGCAATTGATTCCTGTGGGCAGTGCCATCTTCTCAGACCAAGCCTGGCCGAACGGCCTTCTACATAGAGGGGATCAAGTCAAGGCAAGGTGGGGGTGCAACGTGGAAACTCAGCTTCTCCAGACAGAATCCCACAGTACTGCCTTGAAGGAGAAGGGAAAGAAGAGGCACAGCAAAGAAGGGAGGAAGCATTTACTGAGTGCCTACTGTATACCCAGCACTGCACAGGAACTGGCCTTATGCTACTGCCCTCACTCACTCACTACCCCACAAGGGGGTGTTATTCATTCCCACTTCACAGAGGAGGAGATGCCTGTCCAAGGCCCACACCTCAAGAGTGGGCCACAGCACACCCCAGCACAGAGTGGGAAGGTGCAGTGACAGGCAGAGGGTCTCCTCCACGTCTAGCGAGGTTCACAGCACCCCTTGAGGTCCGATGCCTGTGCTCCTACCACCTATTCCTCAAACAGGTGTCTCCCCAGTGCTCCCTTTCCTTGCCCCTCTCCTTGCTCACCTAAGTCTTTTGGGGCTGTCCGTTCCCCTGACTCTCCTAAGAGCCACATGGAAAGAGAAGGCATAACCAAGTACCAGGATATGTCCCTTGGGTGATTATCTCACACTCCTGGGTGATTACAAGGTCATGGCTCTAGATTTCTCTTTCACCTTTCTTGGACCCTTCACTCCACAGGAAGTGAAATTTGTGGCTGGCTCTTGAGTTATGAGACTGGAAGTCCCTGAAGCCTTGTTTAAGAGCCTGATAGGCAGACCGCTGGGTCGGCGCTCCCTTGGTGCAATGTATGACTGACGGTGGTGTGTCCATGTGCCAGGGACAAGAATATGGTCCCCTGAGAACCTTCCAGCGTCTGGCCTCTCCTCCCACAGGACTGTGTTTTAGGGTGAACGGGGCTGATCTGAGGCTGGGGAGCAGAAAGAAACAGGCAACGTGGCTGGAAATGGGGTGGAGGTGGCAGGTGGGGACAGTCTTAATCTTTAGAGTGCAGTGGGACACTCAGTGACAAGCTCCTGAGTAGAGGGGACCGTATGAGCAGGATAGAGACAGTCTTAGACATGGGCTGTCAGACAGGAGAGTGCTTTGGTAGGTGGGTTTTTTGCTGTATGCAGAGGTGGATTCCTGACTGAGCACAGAGGAATGGGAGTTGGGTAGGTACCAACAGCCCTCTGTCTTATTTCCATAATAAATTGAGGTTTTATGTTTGGTGTGTCTCTCCTTCCTTTGCCTTGAAGGCTGGGAGCCACCTATTTTTGCATGGGTGCCTTGAACAGGTTGGCGGGATGCACCCTGTTGGTGATTCCCCATTTCCCACAAGGGAGGTAGAATGGTGCTCCTTGGGTGGTCTCAGACACCAGGTGCCCATCCTCACTTGGCCACTCTTGAGGTGTGGGCCTAGGACGGTCATCTCCTCTGTGAAGTGGGAATGAATAACACCCCCTTGTGGGGTAGTGAGTGAGTGAGGGCAGTAGCATAAGGCCAGTGCCTGTGCAGTGCTGGGTATACAGTAGGCACTCAGTAAATGCTTCCTCCTTTCTTCGCTGTGCCTCTTCTTTCCCTTCTCCTTCAAGGCAGTACTGTGGGATTCTGTCTGGAGAAGCTGAGTCTCCATGTTGCACCCCCACTTTGCCTCCTGCAGGCTGCTGAGACACTGCCCTTGCCGTTTCTCCTTGTGGGCAAGGAAGCTGACCAGTAATGAGTGTTCCTGCAGTTCTGCATCTCTCATCTCTGCTCTGCTGGAGGGCTTCCCTGTGACAGACAACCAGGGGCACTGGTGTCTCCTGCCCTCACTTGACCTTGGCTCCCCATCTCCTGCTCTGCGTCTTGCTGGGGTGGGCCCAGCTCAGGGGACAGATGCCAATTTCTGATTTGGCCAGTGTCAGCTAATTGCTATAACAACTGACTCCAAATTGGTTATCCAATAAGACAAAAATTTATTTCTTTTTCACATCACAGTCCAGTGAGCCCAGTGGCAGGGCTCTGTTCCAGCCCGCCATTCATGGACCCATGATGATGGAGGAGATGGCACACCCGCTCTTATCTACTTGAGCCTGGAGGTGACGCATCACTTCGTCTCCTCTCATGGTCCCACCCGGACATGAGCTGAGAAATGGAGTGAGCTCTTGTCTGGAAAGAGGGCACCAGTTTACAGAGGAGCTGGCGGTGTCCCTCCTGCAACACCCTGCCTCTGCAGCCTAGGGACAGGGGCAAATGCCTCGCTGCCCCTGGGGAAGCTTGTCTACCCTGGAGGGCTCAGAAAATTTCTCCCTCCATTCCCCCTACCCCTGTCTTTTTCTTCCTTTCCTCCTTCTGTCCAATATTTATGTCCCCTTGCAAACGGGCTGCCTTTTATGAAGAGGAAGAAGGGGTGCTTAGGGGTAATTTTTCAGATTGTGGAGGCTGGCTCTCTAATCCCAAGCAAAACGTTATCCAGGCAAGCAGTTTGGATAATTGGGGCCCAAGTACTTCTTCAACAGCATGTTCTTGGTCATTGTTTTTTATTTATTTATGCTTGTCCGGGCAGGCTGCAGTGCGTCCCCCACACTGTCTGCCTTCTCTATTCCTGGCACTCCCCACACTTCCTCCTGCCTTAGAACATTTGCATCTGCTGTTCCTGCTGCTGGATGAAAGGAACAAAAGTCAGATATGCTTTAAAAGGTAGAACAGATTTTAACAATTAAGAAGAAGTGCTAGTATTCAGAATATATGGAAATTAAAAAATAATAATAAAATGGTAAAAACCAGGGAACTAGCTCTTCAAAGAATTACTGGAAAGTGAAAAAGGTTCAAGTAAAGATAAAAGATAGGGATTAAAAATAATGGTGGGGAAAAAAAAGCATAAACCCAAATGGACAAGATAAAATGTGAAATCTAGAAACCTGAAATACTCGAGGGCGAAGCTGTAGAATACAAGAAGACAAAACTGAGAAGAAAACAAACATGCCCAAACTCTCAGGGATGAGGGCAGCGGCCTGGCTCTGTGATTGTTCCAGGAGGACATCTGTCTCTTTCTCTGGGGATTCTTGGGTGTGAAAAGTTCCAGTGCAAACAGAGACATATTTCTCTTTCGGAGAAAGAGGCTCTGCGTGGGGATGGCAATGCGGGGGACGCTGGGGCACCTTGACTCTCTGTCATGCCCCAGGAGTCTCCCTTTTCTCCCTGTGTTTGGGACAGTTGTGAGGGGCAAGGAAGATGGGAGGTCAGAATTGGGGGCCACACACTAAGAACAGAGGGGCCTCTCCCAGACAGTGTGTCCAGGAGAACACTGTGAAATGAAGAGTGAAAGACAGTGCTAAAATGGGGCAGGGGGAAGGACGGGGTGTCATCAAAGGCTCATGCTGTCTGGGAGCTAGTTTAGGGACTAGGAGATCTCACGGCTCCACCCTGGACTTGGGGAATGTATCCTGGGTGTAAAGGAAGACTTCAGTTGGCAGAGATACTCCCATTCCCTCCTACTGCCCTCCTATCGGGAACCCCGCCTCAAGGCTCCGCAGCTTCTGGTTCCCACGGGCCCTGTCTCCACACTGGCTTCAGGGCTGTTCCCCAGACATGGGCTAACTCCACAGACTCCTCTATCCCAGGCAGCCTGGGCACTGGCATCTCTCAGCCCCCGATATTGGCCACCTTTCGCTCAGACTTGGGCTACAGATGTTATAGGCTGATGGTACGCGTAGGTCGAGGGGGTATTAGTTAACAGACGTGTATTCCTTTCTCATCCCCATTGCAGAAGCATATACTTCCTAAAGTCTAAAGTCAAGCCCTTGCCCTGGCACTCAGGAATGCCCATGATTCTTACGGAAAGTTGTAAGATATTATTTCTTACCATTTGTGGGCAAGACCTTCTCCCTGCCCTGCTCTAATGAGCCATCCTGTACCAAAGCACGATGCTTTGCTATTTTGCCTCATTTTGCAAAGACAACAGATCTAAGTTATGCCAGGGACCCTTCTGTTTTTAAATAGGGTAGTTTTGCTATTAAAATTTTTTTTTCCCAATCACCTTAGAAGAGATTTGTGTCCTCAGAAGTGCTGAGTGCTGGGATGGTTCGTGGGAACTGGAGTAGCAGATTGTAGCTGTGGCTTGGCATAAACGAACCCAGCGATCAGACTCAGCAAATCTGTACCTTTGCCTCAGATGTGGCCACAAGGGAAGCAGAGGCGTCCCTGATGGGGTAAACTGGGCCTCTTGTCACCCCCACCAGGACCATCCAACTTACTAGTTCCCTGCACCCTCTAAGCACCCAGCACTGGGTTGAAAGGCTCCACTAGCTTGCCTCAGGCCTGTGGCCTGTCAGATAATTGCTTTTTCTTAAAAGCCATTATGTCTCTCTGGAGAAGGTGTGAAGTGGTGTAAGTGACTCACCTGCCTCCTTAATGGAGGAGGTAAATTCATAGAGAAGCTTCCAGAAAACTAGGGATGGCTGTATAGGCCAGGCTCTCGCAGGAGGGAAGTGTCTTCTGTGAGCAGTAGGCTTGATGAATGAAGCAGGACTGAGCTTGCATGAGGAAAAGGGAAAGGGTGGAAGGGATCATTCTGGACTTGAGAATTGGAAAGAGCAATGTCCCCAGGGAAGACCAGGACATCCGTGTGCAGTCTCCTGGGTGGGACTTTGACTCTTGGCTGGAAGGAGGCCCGTGTGCAAATCCTCAGACAGAGCTTCCCCATAGCATTCAGAGTTACTGAGGTCTTCTTGGATGGGGCGACCCAGACTGAAAGGTGAGTGCCCCTGGGGTGGGTGTGGGGTGAGAAGGATACCTTTCTGGGTTAATGGAGGGTCAGGCCCTGGATGGTGGAGTGTGGGGAGAAAGGGAGGAAGGGAGGAGAAGTGTGGAAGGGAAGGAGAAAGGAAGAGGGAGAGGTGGGTTGGGGCTGAGTATAACTTTGTCCTGCTTCACTTGGCCCTTTCTGAGCAGAACCACCTGACAGAACCCAAGAGGAGTGGAGAGTGCGAACATAGAAAGATGGGAGAAAGAGGGAGGGGACAGTGAGGGGTGGTGGCGTTGATGCCATCATGGTCCTTTCAGTAGCTCAGAATTCCCAGCTGTCATCTCCGTCCCCTGATGTCTGCCAGGATTCCTGCTAACACACTGCACAAGCTCTTTGTCAGAGCTCTGGGGTCTGCAGGGGAAGAGGGAGTACGCAGAAGACTTGTAAGACTTGCCTGTTGGCTGTCTGCCTTGTCTCAGACCCTGCAACATGGAGCGCTCACATACCACTCACAGTAACTCCGAAGGATAGCGTTTTCAGTTCCATTTTACAGTTAGGGAAACTAAGACCCAGCTTGGCCAAAGTATTGCCAGGGTTCTTTCTACCCTTTCCATGAGGCAATCAGTGACAGAACCCAGTGAATACTCAGGAAGTGGGTAAGTTTCCTGTGGACCATCATACACTTGAAGATACATGCTGATGTCCTCAGGAAATTGTAAATACAAAGACATTGTATTGCCTGAAGTCAGAAGTCAGTGATAGAATCAGCTTCCATGGCAACAGGCTGTGATGTCACAGATAGATGCCTGCAGAGAGAGGAGCAAGCAGGGAAATGGGGAGCCAGGGCAGAGAGGATGTAGGATGTGATCTATTAGCACAGATGCTGAAGGCCTTTCATCCACCCTTCCCCCAGCATCTACTGCTGCTTCTTAGAAGGGGACAGACTGGCATTTGGAACCAATACATGGATTTTATGAACCATTGAATGCTTCAGCTTCCAAACTCACAGAATAACCAAAGATAAATATGATTTTTGTAAAAGTACTTTTTGAATATTTGCACAAAGGACAATACTTTTTTTTTTTTTTTTTTGCTTTTTGTAATCCTGGGCTCTTGCAATTGATTAAGTTGTGGTTGGTTCCTTGTGTGCCTAGCTTGGTGAGGTTATTCATTCCCGTTGACAGGGCATGCCAGGGTGGAGATGACGATGAGACAGGGCCAGTCGGGGGCCAAGCCCTGGAAGACAAATGAGTTTCAGGAAGGAGACCGGAAGCAGGAGACCAGAAGCTGATTGTGCTGGGGCAGACAGCCAGTCAGTGCACGCTGGGTTTAAAGGGTCTAGGTCTGGGCTTCCCAGGGTGTGACACACAGCAGTGCTGTATGCTCTTGCCAATTGGAATCCTCGTCGCAATGCTCCATGTTGTTAAAAGCTGTGGCCGACTGTATTGCTCCAAGATGGCTACCGATGTCTCCTATCCCACAGGCTCTTTGGCAGAGGGACCTTGCCAGCATGGAGTCTAATTCCCCTCTCCTTGAATCTGGATTGGTCTTGGTAACTTGCTCGACCAAGACAATGTGGCAGAAGTGATGGGACTTTCAAAGTTGGTCGTACACAGACTCACAGCTTCCACTTGGCTCTCGGGGAATCTAGCTATTAGAATGCTCACTCTGGCACCCCAGTTGCCATGTTGTAAGATGCCCAAGCCACATGGAGAAGCCACGTGTAGGGCTCCAGTTGATGGCAACCAGGTGAGCTCCCAACTGTTAGCCAGCATCAACTGCCAGCAATGTGAGTGGGCCATTTGGGCATCGAGCTTAGTAGAGGTTTCTGGTGACCGTAGCCCCTGCCAACATCCGACGGCAACCTCCTGAGCAACCCCAGGTGAGAACTGCCCAACTGAGTCCAGCCAATATGAAAACTGTGAGACATAATAAAACGTTATTGTCTCAAGCCACTAGTTTCCAGGGTGATTTGTTCCACAATGTAGGTAGCAGGAACACAAGCAATCACTTGAAGCTTTTGAGTGAGACAAAAGCCAGACCGGCGCCAGGTCGGTGCCATAGTCATGGCATGTGACCGTTCCTCTGGAGGGCTCTAGGCTCCAAGGCCTTAGACCTTCAAAAGCAGAAGGAGAAGGGCAGTGGCCTGAGTATTGGTGAATCCTGCTCTTAGGAAGGCACGCAGGAGGTTTGGGGATCATCTGTCAGTCAACTCCAGAAGCTTGGCGGTTGGTCTGCAGTTTGGCAACATAAATGCCCGTCAGGCCAGATCTCGTCTCACTCTGATGGGATGGTTTTGAACCTCAGTGTGCAGGACTGTTCATTTCATGCGGTTGGTTTTGGCTGAGCAGCTCAGCAGTTGAGATTGGATGAATGTCCCTCGCAGGGTTTCATCCAAGCAGTTGATAAAAATGCCAAGGAGGAGAGAGCCTGTGAAATCTCACAGGACATGCTGCTTCCATTGGGCCCTCTTTGGGTTCTGTTATTCTGCCAGCTGTGAATCCACCAATTGTACGTGTCTCGGCCTGCATACAGTTCTCCCTCTGGTCCACCATCTTATGAAGTGCTTTACTGAAATCTAGATACACTGTGATCTCGTGGTCTAGGAAAACTTTCAAGAAGAATGGCAGGTAGGTTTGGTGGTTCTTAACCCATGATGCTTCCAGGGGATCTCTGATTCCTCTGCATATAAATATTCTCCAGTCTCCACCTTCTACCATGGTTTGGCTCATGACATACAGTGTTCACTGTCTTTTTCTCCTTTAAAGAAATTCTACATTTACCCTCTTTTTCTTCCACCATTTCTTTCATTCTCTTTTTCCTTGAAGATGCCTTTCTTTAACCATATCTGCAGTGTCTTTCTACGTTGTATCACTATTTTCCCCCAAATAGTATTACACTATAAAAGGTGATGGAAAATATTTTTTAGATGCTGAGATTGGAACTTATATACTTTTAGGGAGTTCTTCCTGTTATCATCTTAATGCCCAGTTAAATCAGTCCAGATGCACTGCCATCTCTTTCCTTTCCCCCTCATTGTGGAAGGGGATGCATGGACCTCTCCTTAGTGGCACTACTTTACATATAATTGATTGTTTTTTGCTGTGTCCTTCATCTGCCTTCTCTGGTTCTGGATAAATAACCCCCAGTTCCTTGTGCATTTCTTCCCCACCCTGTTTTTCAGGGCCCCAATCAGTTTTATTTATTTCTTTACTATAAATGATTTTAAAGCCCATTGGAAATATAAACGTTGTCTAAGTAATAAATCATCATTTTTGGCAAATGATACTGAGCCATTTAAAGAGATAAAATTAATCACGCCCTTATAGCTATATAGCAGCTTTTCCACGGGGAGTACAAAGTAGTTTGTGGAGCTCATAGTTAATTCTCGACCCATTCCTAGAGAAAGAGGGGAGCAATCATTTATCTGTTTTATGGGGGGGAAAGGCCTATGGAGGTACAGGTGACTTTTTGCGCACCCCCTAGCCAGCACAGTACATGGTGTGAAAGAGGCCTCAGCTCTCTACTCAACATCCAGAACTGGCACCTGTGGAGTGTGTTGCCCCTTCCCACCTGGGGTGCATCAGGCAATGGGTGCCCTGGGCGGGTATGATTCCCTTGATCCAACCTATAAGTGCCCAGGCTAATGAACATAAAGTACATCTTCCTTAGACTGAATTCTCTGCCCAGAGTGCTACAGGGTCTCCCGTGGCACTAAGTATAAAAACCATAGATTCTACCAATATTCAAGAAGCCTGTACTTTCACACACAGCAGCTCATGAATTATTATGCCCAGTTGGTAGATGAGGAAACTGAGGCTTGTGGAACTTAAGTGGCTTATTCAAACTCACACAGCTCTCATGAGGTAGTGCTGAGATCTGAGGCCAGGTTTATCTAACACCCTTGTCTAGTACTTTCTCTTCTCTCTAACCAGAGCTTTATGCTGTATCTGTTATTTTGGTTTTGAGTGACAGTAAGCAAAACCAATACATGTGCACACATATGCACACCCCTTATTGGCCCATGTAATGGAAAGTACAGTGTGAGGTGGGTGTCAGGTATGGCTGGATTCAGGATGCTATCAGGACTCAGTTTTTCGGCCCCACTGCCTCTGGGTTACTTTCATGCTCTCCCATCACGGTCACCAGGTCCATTGTTCTGACTGTAACAGAACCAGGGAGATTCACTTCTTGGTAGTTCCTGCCAAGAGTCTGAGTTATCCCACTCTAGGTCCCTGAACCAGTCACCATTCCTAGGGGCTGGAATTGATTAGCCCAGATTACTCCTTCCCCTGGGGAGCCAGGAGTGGGGTGTGGGGCACTCTAAAGGAGGGGGGGATTGCAAACAAAGACTATGGGGCAGTTATGAGAAGTAGGACAAATGGTGCTGGCTGACAGAAAACAAGCCAGCCCTTCTGTGGGGACAGAGCCCCAGAGAGCAGTTTCCAGGCTCTCGGCCTCACGTGGAAAGGTGCTGGCTCGGGTAGTAGATGGTCGCTAGCTGTGACTAGTTGGTCATCAGCTGTAACCAGTTAGCCATTAGCCACTAATATACCTGCTGTGGCTGCACTAGGGGGTTGCTTGGTTGGCAGAGAAGCGGATGGCAGATTGAGACTCCTGCTTCCTGTGTCTCCAACCCAGCCGCCAGCAAGAATATAGTGGTGTGACTCCCCTATCTGTGGCTCCGTGGGTGTTCCTTTCTGGCCTCACCATATCCTGCGGTCTGCCGCGGGGAGCGGGACCAGAGACCCTGCATGGCGTCTTCCTGGTGCCCAATCCTCAGTGCTCTGGTTGGGCTGCTCCTCAGGTGGGCATTTTTCTTTCCTACCAGCATCTCTTTGCTGATGCTTTTTTCCCTGTCCCTCTTTTCCACCCTTCCCATCTGAATTCCCCTGTACCTTATGGCTTATTTCATGCTTTGTTAGACTGAGGAAGGCTTCCTGACCACCTGGGCCCTGGAAGCTTCCTCCCTTGAGGTCCTGTGATTTGGATTTCCCTTTTCCCTTATTTGATACCCCATTCAGGAAAGACATTTGCTTGGCACCTTGGATAGTTTTCAAGAAAAGAGATTATGTTCAAGTTGGAATAAAGGTGCAAAATTCACGTCTCAGTGGTATTTGAGGCTTTTGGTGAATAGTTGGTGAAACTCACTGCAGCAAAGGAGGAAGGCAAAACCAACGGTGTGTGAGTGGGAGCAAAGAAGATGATGCCAAATATGGCTCTGAATACAGTGCCGTAATGAGGAGACTGGAATAGTCCTCCCAGCCCCACAAGTGGGATTAAAACTAATGGGGCATTTGGGGCTGGGAGGTTGTCCTCCTGCTCTGTTCCTGGTCAGTGAGAACCTTCTTGGAGCCTACTCCCCTGCGGGGCCACAATACCTGACAATGTGTTAATTCTCAGCATGACGCAACGTAACCATTTTACAGATCAGGAATCTGAGGTCCTGAGAAGTGGAATTAATTCCCCAGGGTCATGCAATGTGTCAGAGGCACAGCTGCAAGTGGAAATCTCACCTGCTGCCCTCTGCAATCTCTGTAGTTGTGCAGGGCGGCCCAGCAGGGCGTTTAAGGCTGGAGAATGCTCTGTGAGGGAGGCTTGGGGCCTGCAGGCCGTCCCCAGCCACAAGGAGGCTGAGGGCCATGCACAGGGTCTAATGGTGCTTTCTGGAGACGGGTCAGCCCAGTCCTGGGCGTGTGTGAACACTGATGCAGTGCCTGGACACCTGGATTGTCTTGGTGATGCTTCTCTGGAACACAAGTTTCCAGTTAAGAAGATGCCGCTCCAGTATTTTCTATACTGCAGAAAAATTGGGCTGTCAGGGTGATAGACTGCTGGGGTGGGCCATGCAGGATGGCCACTGAATCCCATCGTAGAGATGTTCAAGGAGGAGGTCTGAGTGGCTCAGACATGAGCTGTCTGAGGCTGGCAGGTGGGGCTCTCCATCGCCCAGCTCATGCTCTGGGGAGCACACACTGTCTCCTCGGGTCCCTTCCCCCTCCCAGTCAATGAGATATTGCTGTAGAAATGTGCTGTTTCTCAGACATGATTTGAATAAAAGGAAAACTCTCATATGGAGTGTGCTATTTTTAAGAGATACTAGTTAAGGAAGGAAATTCTGTGAAACATACAATTATGTAGCTGTCTTTGTTTAGCAACATTCTCCTATTTAACCACCACTTGCATCTATTGAGATGCTGGGCCAGTATGCCCTGCCACACGCCTGTTCTGAAGGGAAGAAAATTTATGTCTGGATCCTGAGTAAGCCTCCTCTTTAAGGACCTAAGTCTATCACCTTGGGGGGGAGGAGGCTCCCTTTGTCCTGAGGATGTGGGTACTTGGGGAAGTCGTCTCCCCAAGGTACCTCTCAATAGCTGCCTCCTTAGTGGGCGTTTAGAAGCCTGTAGCTCTGAAACAGCCCACCCTCCCTTCAGCCCTTCTTAGATCTCCTTACCATGTATCTTCTTTAAAAAATAATAATTTTGAAATAATTTCAGACCTATTTTTTAGGTTAAATTAAACCTAAAAGTTTTAATTAGAGTAGAAGTAACTCCATTATCCCTTTGTCATGGGTTGCATTGTGTCTCCCCAACAAAGATACGTTGAAGTCCTAACCCCCAGTACCTCAGAGTGTGACCTGATTTGAAAAAGGGGAGTTGCAGATGTAATTAGTTAAATTAAGATGTAGTCATACTGGAGTAGGGTGGAACCCTAAGCCAATATGACTGGTTTTCTTATTAAAAGGGGAAAGGAGAGCAATGCACACACAGAAAGAACGCCTTGTTAACACCAAGGCAGAGATTGGAGTAATGCATAAATAAGCCAAGGAACACCAAAGATTGGCAGCGAAACACCAGAAGCTAGGAGACAGGCATGGAACAGATCTTTCCCTCACAACCCACAGAAGGAACCCACCCTGCTGCCACCTTGATCTTGGACTTCTAGCCTCCAGAACTGTGAGACAGTACATTGCTGTCCTTACAGTCCCGCAGTTTGTGGCACCTTGTTACAGCAGCCCTAGCAAACGAATACAACCCTTTACTCAGATTCCTCAGATGTGCACACCTTCCCACGTTGCTCTGCCATCCTTCCCCCTGCTCATATACACTCACGTGCACACATAGAATTGTGATTTTCTGACATGTTTGGAAGTAAGTTGGATATATAATGTCTGTTTATTCCTAAATATTTTAGTGTTTGTTTCCTAAAAGCAAGGAAATTCTCTCACATAACTATAGCACAATGATCACAACCAGGGAATAAATATCGATACAATACTATTACAGTACTGTATAAAATTTATAGGCCTTCACATTTTTCCCATTTTAAAAAATTTATTTTTCAATTATAGTTGACGTACAATATTACACTAGTTTCAGGTGTTCAATGTAGTGATTAGATTTATATACCTTGGCAAGTGATCACCCCAGTAAATCTAGTACCCACCTGGCATCATACCTGGTTATTACAATATCGTGGACTATATTCTCTATGTTGTACTTTATATCCTCGTCACTGTTTTTATAACTGGCTATTTGTACTTCTTAATCCCTACACCACCTTTTTGGCCCCCACCCCCAAACCCTTTCCCATCTGACAATCATTAGTTTGTTCTCTGTGTCTATGAGTCTGTTTCTGTTTTGTTTGTTCATTTATTTGTTTTTTAGGTTTCACATATAAGTGAGATCATACGGCATTTGCCTTTTTCTGTGTGATTCATTTCACTTCTAGAGCTTCACATTTTGCAAATTTTCTACTGAGGCCTTTCTTGCAAAAGAAAAATATATAGTTTGACCTCTTTTGTCTTTTAAAAGTGTATTTAATTAAAATTTTAGTTTTTCATCAACATAAATGCACATTTAAAGCTAAGATAGCTCTGAAGGGCTTAAAATGAAAAGGAACATACCTGGGCTCCATCTTTCCCCACTCGCAGCCCTACTTCTCACAAGCGACCAGTTTTTATTATATTTGTTTTCCATTCTTCTGGCGATTATGCTCAGGTCTGTATGTAACACAGGTACGTATATTCGTAGTTCTTGATTATCAAACGCAATAGACTGTTGGCTTTCCTGAATAGTGGATTGGAGCTTTCACACGCTGATCCCTCACCTTCCCCCCACCCCACTTCTCCGGATACTGACATTTTTGTTTCTTGTTTGGCCCACCAGACAGCATCTCCTGATGCTCCATTTTTTAATGTGGTGAGGACGTTGGCACTTCTCTGCCTCTCCCTATGACTCGTCCCAACGCTTGTCACCCCACCTTCACCTTTACATGGTCAAAGTTGATATTCATATTCAGTTCTTCAGCCAGAGCCGAAGTTGCCATAATGTGACTCCGGGTTGATTCTAAAAGTCAAAACCCTGTGCATCGCATTGATGACATCGTAGTTTAAAAATGGCGTTCACTGCAAGGCCAAACTGTATGCTGCGACCCCACTTTCTTTTCCAAATTTCTAGTGTCCTTAGTCTTGAGCCATTGATAATGAAATATTTCTAGCATTCTTTTTTATTTATTTATTTATTTTTATTAGTTTAGGTGCACAAGACAAAGTAATACTAGACGTTTACCTTTTATATCCCTCACACTGTGTGAACCCCCCTCCCCCATCCACTACCCCTCTGACATCGCACACAGCCATTACCTTTCCACTGTCTCTATTCCTAATGCTGTACTCCACTTCTTGTAAGTACATACATATACACACACATCTATATATACATACAAACTTGTAGTTGACATTCGTTATTGTTCATCTTCAGCTTCAGGTGTACAGTGCAGTGATCAGGCATCTACATCATCCCTGAGGTGGTCTCCCTAAGGAGACAAGTGTCCATCGGATACCCTACAAAATCTTTACAACATTATTGATTACATTCCCCAAATTAATTTTCAAAACCCCGTGGCCATCTTGTGGTTACTATTTTCTAATCCCCTCACCTTCCCCCTTACCCCCACCCCCCCGCCCATCTAGCAACCCTCAGTTTTTCCTCTATGTCTCCAATACTGTTTCTGATTAGTTCATTCACTTACTCTTTTCTTTAGATTCCACATATAAGTGAGATCATATGGTATTTGTCTTTCTCTGTCTGACTTATTTCACTTAACATAATGTTCTCTAGGTCCATCCATGTTGTTGCAAATGGTAAGATTTCTTTCTTCTTTATGGCTGCGTAATACTCCATTGCATAAATATTCCACAGTTTTCTTAATCCAGTCATCTACTGATGGGCATTTTGGTTGTTTCCATGTCTTGGCTATTGTGTATAGAGCTGCAATAAACATATTGCATAAAGTTTTTTGAATTAGAGTTTTGGATTTCTCCAGATAGATACCTAGGAGTGGAATTACTGGATCCATTATAAGGTAGTTCCATTTTCAGATTTTTGACATACCTCCATACTGCTTTCCATAGTGGCTGCACCAATCTGCAATCCCACCAACAGTGCACAAGCGTTCCCTTTTCTCCACATCCGCGCCAGCACTTGTTGTTTGTTGATTTATTGATGACAGCCATTTTGACTGGGGTGAGGTGGTATCTCATTGTGGTTTTTATTTGCATTTCTCTAATGATTAGTGAGTTTGAGCATTTTTTCATATGTCTGTTTGCCATCTGTATGTCCTCTTTAGAAAAATGTCTTTTCATGTCCTCTGCCCATTTTTTAATTGAGTTGTTTGTTTTTTTTGGAGTTGAGTTGAGTGAGTTTTTTATAAATTTGGGATATTGACCCCTTATCAGATATATCATTGACAAATATCTTTTCCCATTCAGTAGGGTCCCTTTTTGTTTTATTGATGGTTTCCTTTGCTGTGAAGAAACTTTTTAGTTTGATGTAATCCCACATGTTTATTTTCTCTCTTACTTCCCTCACGCGAGAGGATATATCAGTAAAATCTTACTCTGGGTAATGTCTGTGAAGTTTCTTCCTATCTTTTCTTCTAGGAATTTTATGGTTTCAGATCTTACATTTAAGTCTTTAAGCCATTTTGAATTTATTTTTGTATAGGTGTAGGGAGGTGGTCCAGCTTCAAGCATTCTTTTTTATGTGCCACTAGTTGCTCAAAATGATGCCTTCATTTGGTCGGTTTCATGTTTGGATGATACCTTCTTTATCCTTTTTTCCCTCTAGAGTTTGGATTGCTTTTCTTTTATCTTGTAATTTATGCTAAGCGTATCTTCAGGTTCTACCCCTCTCCCCAATAATGTTTTCCCTGAAGCGTTTCCAAACAGTCCATCACAGCATGTATCCTAGCTTGCACTCCTCACTTTTCCAAACAGGACTTCCCTCCTGAAGTTCTCTGTCCTCCTGCTCCTTTCTGGGCTGGTTTTCTCTAGGTCTGTGCACCTGGGGTCCCCAGGACTTCTCATCCCTGATCCCTTGGATTGGATCCACTGTGTCTTTCTCTTTCAGTTTATTGGTTTTTCTTCTTGTTTGACTGTACTTCACCCACAAATAATTTCTAAGAAATGGTGCATGGAAAATAAACTTTACATCAGTTGCCTGTAAATGGGAGCTGAATGCCTGGAGTGATGCTCTATGACTCTTACCTCTTCTTATTTCCTGTTCTATGTTGGGAGAGTTTCCTTGGTTTCATCCTACAACATATATATATATATATTTTTTTCAAAAATAATTTTAAAAGTTTTGTAAGATCGCTTTCCTATTTGCTGTTTTATATTTATTTATTTTTTTAATACTATCCTGTTCTTGCTCTTTGGATCCAATATCTTGTTTCTATCTGAGGATATTGTTTTGAGAATTTTTAAATGAGGAAGAAGGTGAGGAAAGGCTGAAATAAACCTATTCCCTGAATTGACCATTTATCTTTTGTCTTGCAGGATTCCTTAAAGATCTAGTGATTCACATTTAAGAATAGGACATAAAAACCGGGTCCTTTTCTAGATTGTTTCTTAGCTGCAACTCTCTTAGCTGCAAGTTCTTGTCTATGGCTTTCCGTTTTGCTTTGAAAGGAAGCACTTGTCCATCAGCGCTCTTCAAGGAATTGCATGAAGTCTTTACTTCATTCTCTCTGTGGCTCTGGGTTTCTGCCCTCCTTACCTAAAGCAGAGGAGAAGATGCTGTATGTTTAGCCTGCTGTTTTCTTAAGGCTGTGGTTGTAAGTATGGGGACTCACAGCTGTTATTAGTCCTGTTTCTCAGCGTGAACAGATCCCTTTTCAGGGTTAACGCAGAAGATGGGCTGGAAGACACCAGAGAACATGGTGGAGAAGGTGACGTCCTCACAGGAGGCACTTCTCCATCCTGAGGCCTCAGGAATGGAGGTTTGGGGGCTTCCCATTTGCTCCCATCTCATCCATGACTATCCATAAGTAACTCTAGGAAGAATGGGTCCCTCCAAAGCTAAAACGATGTCCCTGCGCCTCATTCCCTTGCAAAGAAAGTAGGTGTGAGAGGGACTCTTGTGAGGACAGCATGTGGAGCTCCAGTCCTGAGCCAACCCTTGGAGAGTTTAACAGTGCTCACCAGCTTCTCTTTTAAAATCCACCCATCCCTGCGGTTCCTTCACCCATGCAGGGCAGGGGAGCTAACATTTGCACTTGATTATGATTCTTGGTCCGATTAGGCATACTGAGCTCTGGGCAGGGAAATTGGGGTATCCTGAGGAAAGGGGGAAGTTTTGGAGCAAGAGCAGGCCAGGATTTTAAGGAATTTTGACCTGTTTGGAGTAGGTAGGAGTCTAGACAGAGGAGGGTGGGGAGGAGAGCACAGGTGGAAGAAAGGCTCAGCTCAGAGCAGCTTTTTTGGAAGTCACTAGAATAACACATGGGTTTTTCTGAGCAGAGACTGTTGTTTATGTTTTCTTCCCCCCTCTTCCTTTGGAGAGAAACATGTGAAGAGAGGGACCTGGAGTCTGTGGCAGATTAGTGGGAAAGATTGTGTTCAGGGAACCCACTTTCTGGCCTCGGGCCCCAACATAACCCTGCTCTTTCAGCTGGATACTGTCTGGTGGATCGCAGGACTCTGGCATGCCTCTGCCCTGGAAAGCATGGGGGTCACTGATGAGTTCCTGGGTGCCTCACTTTTCCTACCAAGGACAAGAGAGTCCTGGCTGGATAGGTGTTATAAACTGGGTGAAGAAAGGAGAGAATGAGGACAACCCCAATTAGAGAAGTCAGCAAGGGCTTTGGGAGGAGAGGGAGGCATTAGGTGCCTCATAATTTCCATCAGCTTTGCATTCATTCCTGAAACGGACAACGATTTTTCTGCTCTCATGTGAACAACGATGACATCCCCCATCCAACTAGGGATTGCTCCTAAACTCTTCTAATAAAGAAATTCTGGAGCAGTCTCTGGGGAAGAGATGCATCATAAGACAGCTTCTCATTGGCACAATAGAGTTCCAGTGTCCTGTCCAGGCAAAGTGCTTCCAAGAGCTCTGGAAACACTTGCAGGCATGGCTTTCAATCAGTCATGCATCTTGAGAGCATGGCTGGGAGGCCAGGCGTGGGCCCACAGAGTTCTGGGTTCTAACAAGGGTAGCTATGACCTGTTGAGTTGGGCTCTGACCCCACAATTCTAGACCAGCAGCCTGACCACATAGCTGGGCAGATTTGGGATCCAGCAGATGCTCTGAGACCACGCCTTCCAACCCTTTCTTATCCTTACTTTCTCCAGCTTTCCTTCCCCAAGTTTACAAACTTGCGCAATTCCCTTCAAAACTAGCAATGAAACTTTGCTTCTGGCCTGTCCTTTCCCTCTGATGGTTTCTCCATGCCTTCAAGCATCTCCACAAGCTGCCTCCACCTCCTTGAAGACATTTTCCCTACGGTTGGATCGACTTTTCACCTCTCACTTTCCTAAACATTGTCTCTACACAGTAGACGACATGTTTTACCGTCTCGGACTTCAGGCCGAGATTGCGGCTTGGCCCAGTGCTTTTCCATTTTATAACATTTGTTAATTCCCCCCCCACCCCGCACCCCACCAATTACAAAGAAAATGCTTGCTTCTGAGCTTTCCTAATTTTCCAAAGAGGAGATTATCTATTCTTCCTTGGTTCAACTACATTCAGAGAGAACCTGCCTCTTTGAATGTTTGTACGATATGCTTGAGAGCGTTTGAGGGTGTTACTCTGAAAAAGAAAAATATCAACTGACGCTTTCTGAAATTGTTCGAATGTGCCAACATATTGTGAGAGCAGCACTGGTCAGTCATGGCCGGGTAGGGTTGCTGGATAAAATACAGAATGCTCAGTTAAATTTGGATTCCAGATAAGCAATGAATCATTTTTAGTATAAGTGTGTACAAAATATTATGGGACATGCACTGACATATTGCATGCAGCACTGGGGACATACTTATACTAAAAAATGTTGTTTATCTGAAATTCAAATTTAGCTGAGCAGCCTGTTGTTTGTTGGTTTGCTGAAACTGGCAACCTGGCAGGGACACACAGGACAGAGCTGGGTAACCCAGGGCCTCTGTGAGCCCAGGCAAAGGCCTCACAGAATGGAGCAAGGTCAGGCTGGGAGCAAAGCATCGACAGAATGGAGCTGAAAAGAAATCTGTGACAGGTCGTGAGACAACTGAACTTCCAAACCTTCGAATGAAGTGTCTGATTTATCATACCAACCTGAGAATTTGCCCTGTTAATCTGGGACCCTCTTCTGTCCCCCATACTCGGCTACTTGAGTGTCACTGCCACAATTCCCCCATTATCACCTTACCACCTGTGCTAGTATAATACCTAATATTTGTCCATAAATCAATTCACTTAAAACCTTGACTAAATGTATTTCAAAACGGAAACTTGATTCCAACAGTCTCAGTGGAAAAGCAGTCTCACTTTCCACAAATTGCAGATGACTGTAAACATAAGGAAAATGAAATGGATGTTATTGAACTCGAACTTTTGACTCTGAGTCTGAAACCTGCTCTCAAATTCCTTAAAAAGTGAAATTAGTAAGTGGTAGAGAGGTGCTAATGGCACACTAGTCTTTGAAACTTTCTTCTCGACGTAATCCAAAGGACCAAAGGAGAACGGCAAAGGGTACAACCTTCTACCCCTGCAAGTCAGCATATTTAATGCTGTGTCTGTGCATCCATGGTTAATATGACTCTCACTTCTAGAAAGTGGTGGTGTTGGGTATGGCTTAGCAATGGCCAGGAATGCTGTATTTTTCTTTTTCTTGTTAAACTACTTTATAAATGAATTTCTTTTCTCTGTGGAGAAGAGGTGTGAACGTGGTAGGTAGGAGTCCGAGTGTCTGCAGTGCATGTTCAAGGTGACCTGATCCCAATCCTGCGTGCTCAACCTCAGAGATGATGAGCCATGAGCACACATCCGGCAGGAAACGCGTTGGGATCCTTTGGGATTCTCATTTCCCTGTGAGTGGGGCCATGGGGTAAAGCCAACTAGACTCTGGGGCTTTGATCTGCTGTCGGACCCACATTAACCCTGTGACCCCCACGCCCACCCCAAACCTAGACCCTCCGGTTTGATGAGCAGGACAGCACAGGATAGAATGTGCTGGATGGACTGACATTCTTATCATTGGGACTGTGAATGGGTGAGCCATGTTCCTGACAGGACAGGCAGAACTTGGAACACAGTTTTGCCATGGAAACAATGTAGTAAAGGGTGGTTAGGTTTTATAGTATGATTGGTTCAGGATAGTAAACTTTCATTGAGCACCTAATACGTTCCACACACAGAGCTAGGACTACAAAATGTATAAAGCACTGTTTCAGGCTAAATGGTGTTCAGTCTCATGGGAGAGATGGGCAGGGAGCAAATGACTGGGTAGTGGCAACGCCGCGTGGTGGATTGAAGAGGCCGAATGTGCAGTGGTGTACAGCAGAGGCGCCAGGTGAGCCTGAGGGCATCTGGAGGAGCTGCCCTGAGCAGAGTCTTGAAGGGTGAGGAGGTGTTTGATGGGCGAAGAGCAGGGCCACAGGGCATGCCAAGCAGAGTGAACTGTCAACAGTGGAGCAGGGGGTTGACCAGCGCAGTGTATGCTGAAGTTCTGCCGTCGCCCGTATTTCTGAATTGAGTTAAGCCTGCAGGGATAAGCAGAGGGGATAATGGAGGCCCCCTAGAACCTGATAAGAAGAATAGAACCGGATAAGAAGTATGAACTTTCAATCTTAGGCAGGGGATTTTGGTCCAGTTTACGTTTAAGGCAGTTGCACTGACAGTTGTGTGGGTGATAGTCAGGAAGCTAAGACAGAAGGAGAAGACCATCTAGAAGGCTTCTGTGTCATGCTAGGCAGGGAATGGGGAGGCCTGGATCAGAGGGATTGATCGCTAACCTCCTTAGAATGCAAACGCCTTGAGGACGGGGGCCGTAATCTGTTTTGTTCAGACATATCCCAAACGCCTAGAATAGAGTCTGATAAACAGTAAATGATGAATACATACGTGTTGAGTGAGAGATTCTGACTGACAGGAGATTTAGGGACTGCAGCTGTGTGGAGATGACATGGGCATTTGGTATTCCAATATGGTTTCCTAACTATCCCCTATATTTGACTTCCAGAGACAAGAACTAACTAACTAACTCTCTCTCTCTCTCTCTCTCTCTCTCTCTCTCTCTCTCTCTCTCTCTCTCTCTCTCTCTCTTTCTCTCTCTCTCTCACTCTCTCTCTTTTTCTCTCCCTCCCACAAAAACCAAACTCCTGACTTATGGATGGTCTTTTGGGATGTGAGTCCTGGTTGTTTGGGCCTGTCTGTGGTGTGGTCATCCCTGGGGCCCACTCTCAGGAATTTTCTGCTGGACTCACAATGGCCAGACCAAGTCTCTCTTGTTTGGTGCTTTGCCATTTTTTAATGCCCAGAACACGTCACCTTCTAACGTCTTAGGGATGATCCAACCCATTAAGCCTTTTTACCATGTAAACATCAAGTGTTCTTTTCAAAGACTCCCCAACTGGAGGTTGCCTTATAATCTGTGACTTTAGGACACCCAGAAGGTCTCCGGGCCATGAGGACAGTTTTGGATGTCATCCAGTGGAGGAACATGAGCAGCCATGCCATCAACATATGTGATTAATAGACATAATCTCCACCAGATCATTAATTTGGGGCATCGTCAAAGCCTGCTGGATTACTTCAGTGTCAGACCTTGACAGAGCAGTCAGCCTGGGATTAGCATTTTGATTTAAAGTTCAACGGGTGATATTTATCTTTATTTCTGTCACATTTGAGTGATTGACTGTCTGTCCCAGAAAATAAAAACAAATGCAACTTCCCCAGTCAAGTGCACGGGGTAATTTTGAGGCACTCTCTCATGGTTGGCTGGACACGTGCGTAATGGGTTGGCAACCTCATTTTCTTGTCCTCCACAAAGTGTCTGGGATTCAGGTTCTGGGTTCTGTCAGAAGCCAGGTGACCGTGCGAGAAGCTTTACTAGCATCTGCATAGATGTGTTACTCCCTATGGTAGTGCCTTAGGCAAGCCGTTGCCTGAGGTGAGAGATGCTGGCATGTGGCATTGGTGGTGGTGGGGACTCTGGAGAAACCAGGTCCATCCCAGTGGGCCTGGGGTCAGAACACTGGAGACCCCTTATCTTCCCCAGGCTGGATAGTGTTTGATGGTGGTAGAGTCCAGAGGCCAGCCCCTAGGATTGCTACTTCTAGCCCTGCAGGGGGGAGTTGATAATGAGAACACATCGATACATGTGTGAACAGGACATTTGTTGATGCCAACAGTGCGTCCAGGCATTGGTCTGGTGTCTTTACCTGCATTGTCTTGAATCTTGACCACACGGCTTTATAGATAAGGCCCAGGAGGCCCAGAAAGGCAAGGTGACGTTCTCAAGGTAAGTAGAAATGGTGGAAGCCAAGAGTCCAGCCCAGAACAATCTGGTTCCAAAGCCTCTGTTCTTTCTGTTCCAGCACCTGATTCATCCAGCCAGGTGGGGCAGAGTCTGGGGCTGGGGGTGAGAGAACAGGCTACTGAGCCCCAAGTGTGGCTTTGTGAAGGAAGAGCTTGACTGGGAAGGAGGAAGGCCAGGGAGGTGGGCAGGAGAGGGGTCTCAGGGTTTCCTGGGCTCCCCAGGCCTCCATCGATTCTGGGCCCCACATCATCTTCCTCGTCATAAGAACCTTGGGGCCTGTCTCCCTGTCCTGAAGGCTCCTTTGGTCACAGGTTGGAGGCTGCAATATGAGAGCTGTTTTGGTCTAGCAGTGAAATAACCAGCACTCTGCAAGAGTCAGCAAGCTTTTTCCTAAATAAGGCTTTAGTGAAAGCATACGTCACAATCAGCAGTTTGTATCGTTTGTGGACATTTCATTTGAAGGCAAAACTTGATGCAACGGGTGTTTGGAGACGGGGAGGGGATGTGTCCCCCGTTAAGGGAGAGCTGTCCACTAGGCACCTGGTTGGCATAGTCATCCAGTCCCTTCTGGCTTCATTGGACAGGCTGAGTATCCCCAACTGCACAATTTGTTCTCAAGTTGATTTGACAGCAGTAGTCAATGCAAGGCATGACTGCAACACCTATTATACTCAGTTTGTTCAATTAAAATGTAAATCTTAATAATGGTTTTTAGATCCTTGTTTTTCATAAATCAGATATAGTTTTTAAAGAGGAGCATTTAAAGAATTATTTCATGTGTCTGTTTTTAATTTTGCATCTGAAAATGTAGTAATCTTTTCGAAATTTCACTTATTAATACAAATTGAAGCAGATATTTATAAATTAAGATGCAAACCATCTCCAATCTAATGGATATATATATATATATGTATATATATATATATATATATATGTATATATATATTTGGTGAATTAAAAACAAAAACTATATTAGGCAAATGAAGTATAACAAATAACAAGCATTCAAACTATTTTGTTTGGTTAAAACTGTATATTTATATATTATGAATTCAACTAAAGCACATTTTAACAAAAACATGTACAAGCATTGTTAGTATTTTAGTTATAGATATGAAACGTGGGTTTTAAAAAGTAAAAGTAAATATGAATCGGCCTCAGTCTAATCAAGATAAGAAACTTACTGTCTTTTATTATGCAGCCATTTCAACATTTACCTTCTCCTTCCTGTAAATTCATTGACCGGAAAAGAAATAGGAGCTCGCTTGCTTGCCCAATTCCCAAGGGACTAATCTTGAATAAATTTGTCTATAAAGAAAGAAGGCATTGTTTCTCCATTTACAGATAAGGCTATTGTTATTAAAAACTTGGTTTGTCATTTTAATATTTTGGTGAGTTTAGGTAAATGACTTTAACTAGTTGAAATTACTCATCTGCAAGTATCTATCTCTTAACGTGCTCACCCTTATCAACTTGTAAAGTTGATATTGGAAAAGATGAGAGCTACTGGTTCACGTGGCTGGGTGCCGTAGTGTCCCTGCAGTTAAAGAGTGACCCAACTTAACTATGGGAATGCTAGCAACCAGCGTGCCAGGAGCATATGGGACCTATTTGTAAAACGTTTCTTTTAACTTAAAGATATATTCTCTCTTCCATGATTGTTTTTGAACTTGAGCATATCTTTTCAACTACAAGAAAGCAAATTAATGTTTTTAAAATTGAGGTTAATTTTTTAAAAAATAGATGTTTTAAAGCCTGATTTACTCCTAAAGAATCTCTGATTGTTATCCTTCTTGGTTCACAGGCAGATGTTGGATGCAGATGTTGTCGACATAAACTCAAAGATGCCTACCACAGGGTTCTCGTGGGCTCAGGCTGCTTTGCAGAAGGCCCCTGGCTGTCCTGGGAGATGGCAGGGGAAAGGGCAATCAATCCTGTCATGCAGACCTTGCTGGGACAGGGAAGGGGTAGGGTTGTTGGGGCAGGATACTCACAGGAGATCCCCCTAGTGGGGAGGAGAGAGGGATTTTTGTCCTGGGGCTTCTTTAGGCCTTGCTTGCTTATATCTATAAAAGCATGGCTTTGACAAAAGAACAAAGTACCAAAGAAAGTTTTCTGGGCCCTGGAGATTGAGAATTAGCCAATCAATAGGAAGAACGTAGGTGTTTGGGGCTTATTTGGTAGACTTTTTAAGTTTCCATACAAGGAAAATTTTAAAAGAAAGTGGGGGACATGAATAGCCTCATTCATGCCATTTCTCTTGAGGATGCATTCTAGATAATATAAGCGGTCATATTCGCCCCACAGAACAAGCATGGACATTCACAGCCATGGAAAAAGAGGAAAAGGTACCTGGTTGGACCCCAAGCGCAGGCAAGCAGCAGGGGCTAGGAGGATGGATAACACAGAATAGGGGCGTTGTTGGAGCAGGGTTTTGCTTCAGGATTCTTTGGGAGGCTTTAAGGAATCCTGGTCCTGACTGTGCTTCCACCTTACTCTTGCCTCTAACACCTTCATGCCCAATGGTCAGGTTTCTTGTAGCATGGGGGGGTGCAGCTGGCCTCCTGGGAGTCTGGTCTGGGCTTTGCCATGAGGTCGGGGGAATGGTTGTCACCATGGAGGACCGAGGCTAGGATCAGGGCGATGCCACACAAAAGGTGGAAGATTCATGTTGGCTGAGGTCACGGGAGCTGTAAGAGATCATCCACTCCCTCATTTCCTTTTACAGATAAGGGAACTGAGGCCCAGAAAAGTTTGCTGATCTGGCCAGAGTGTTGAGGTGTGTAACGGTGTTTCCCCGAAAATAAGACCTAGCCGGATAATCAGCTCTAATGCGTCTTTTGGAGCAAAAATTAATATAAGACCCACTCTTATTTTACTGTAAGACCGGGTCTGATACGATAGGATATGATATGGTATAATATAATATAATACCGGGTCTTATATTAATTTTTGCCCCAAAAGACGCGTTAGAGCTGATTGTCCTGCTAAGTCTTAATTTTGGAGAAACATGGGTAAAAGCAGAGCCAAAAGGAAACCCTACTTCCTGTCCTAGGCTATTGTTCCCTCACAGCTTTCCTAGGCTTATTTTAGCTTTGGGGGACATCTCCTGGATGTCTTCCCCCACAGATTCTCCTAGCAGTTTATGCTAAAATTTTATCATCCTTTTGGTATGATTGTTCTTCTAAGTATAGTAGTCCCCCCTTATCTGTGGGGGATACATTCCAAGACCCCCAGTGGATGCCAGAAACCGCAGATAGTACCAAACCCTCTGTGCCTGTTTTATCCTATATATCCATACCTATGATAAAGTTTAATTTATAAATTAGGCACAGTAAGAGATTAACAGCAACAGCTAATACTAAAATAGAACAATTATAACAATACTGTAATAAAAATTATGTGAATGTGGTCTCTCTCAGCCGACTAGCGTGAATTTCATTTTCCTTCTTCACAATTTCACAGATAGAAAATTCATTCTTACAACCTCAGCATACATTTTTTTCTTAGCAACTTCAACATACATTTTTTTCTTTCCTTCTTAAGTTGAGAACTTTCATCTTTTCACTCAAAGGAAGCACTTTATGGTTTCCATTTGTCGTATCCAAATTGCCAGCATCAGTATTCTTGTGCTGTAGGGTCATTATTAAGTAAACTAAGGGCTACTTGAACACAAGCCCTGCAATACCGGAGACAGTTGATAACCAAGACAGCTACTAAGTGACTAATGGGCGGGTAGTGTATACTATGTGGACAAAGGTGGACAAAGGATGATTCATATCCTGGGTGTGACAGAGTGGGACAGCATGAGATTTCATCACACTACTCAGAAGGGCATATAATTTAAAACTTATGAATTGTTAATTTTTGGAATTTTCCATCTTATATTTTCAGTTTGCAATTGACTGTGGATAACTGAAACCAGGGAAAGCGAAACTGCAGATAAGGGGAGACTACTGTACCTGTCATCTCTTTTGCCCCAAATTAAAACCTTATCCTTTCATGCTGTACTCAAAAGTCATGGGAGAATAATTGCTTAACACTCTCCTCTACAAAAATCCTTCACTTAATAGAACCCTATAATCAATCACATGTAGCCTCTCTTGTTCTTTGAAAATTAATATCTGGAAAATTCTTGCTTGTAGCGAATGAAGACAAATCCTGTTGCCTTCAGCTTGATGATGAGCCCAAAGCAGCCACTGCCACCTGGTGGCAGTGTACCCTAATTACAATAGAAGTGCGTAAAAAGAAGGCAGCTTTCTTGCATGCCGCTTTGAAGCTAGAATATATAGGTGAACATTCTATAGGGTGAATCCAGGGCAAATTCTAATAAAGACAACAAGAGTGAGATACTTAGGAACAGTCCGGAACATGTCCAAGTAAATGAATCCTTTATAACTATATATTCATCCATTAATTATCAATGAATGTTCAGGTGAGAGAGAAGTAATATTTATGTAGTGCCTACTCTATTCCAGGCACTGTATTAAACACTTTACACATGTTACCTCGTTTGATTCCCAATACACAACCCACAAATATTATTCCTGTTTTACAGATGCAGAATGGTTAACAGGCAAAGCCACATAACCTGGAACTCAGGGTTAGGATGTGACTTGACGGTTCCGGTCTAAGGCCGTACTTGACTTTCCTTCCTCACTGCCTGCTGATTCTGCAGAGTCCTGTGTGCTCGTAGCACCAGCACTCAATAGACACATCCCTGTTCACCATGCCACTGGCTTGGGGCTCTTTCCATGGTATTGGTAGAATTACCGATCTGAGTTTTATGTGGACTTCTAGAGTATGCTCCTTTGTTGTTGGTGGTTCTGGTTGAGTTACCAGCTTTTGCTTGCCGTGAGTGAGTCCTAGGGAAGATAACGTGACAGGAGTTAATCTGTTATAAAGTAGAACATGTCTTGAAAATGCGTCTGCTGTTGGACACTGACAGGCTCTGCTGTCAGGACCGGGCTTCAGGCGCAAGGTCCTGGGCCCCTGACTGGGTGGGTCATGTCCTCATGCCAGGCTGCCCCTGAGTAACATGACCAGTGCAATGGGCAGTCCCTGGCAGAGAGGCTGTTGCTTAGGATAGGATCTGGCTTAGGACGGGACAGTGGTGAGGAATGGCGGATAGACCTCAGATCCATTTGGCAAGTGTTTTTCCATGTCTCCACGACCAGACACCCCATCACAGAGGGAGCCCAGTTCCATAGATGGTGCGATCTGTTTGTGTGCGGGGTGGAAAAGCTTTGCGGTGATGCTACCGTATGCCCTGGACACCCTCTGCTGAATAAACGAGTGAAAGATTGAGTGTGCTTCTGCTTTACTGAGGATTCGCTCAGGACCCGCTAGGACCGATATCTCACTAGGGACCCTGGGACATCCTGCCAGGAGGTCCTGGGGCAGGAGTAAGGAGTAGCATTTCTTGATGGGACCACATCGCTCCTCTGTCTCTCTGTAAGAAATCTCTTTATCTCCACATGGTGCCTACATTATGTCCTGAATCTCATTCCTCTTTGGACCAGTTCTTTTGTAAGGCAGTCTGTCTGTCTCCCCAGGCAGCATGAGTCACTAGGTCTTATTGAACTGTTTCACCTGGCACAGGGCTTTGCCTGTAGTAGACTATGCTGTCAGTGTTTGTAGTTCATTTAGAGCAGCGACCCCAAATCTGGATACCTGCTGGGGACTCACAGGTTTCATAACCAGTTGCAGTTGCCTGGTGGGGCCATGTGAACAGATGAGCCAGGCCTCAGCTAGCTATATAGGCATTGCCTCATCTTGGATTTTCATGGCGATAGTCCCCAATTTTTAAATGTCGACAAAATGCATTTTTTTTCTTTGTACATTATGTGCAGGCTGAATAAAATCAACCTGGCTCTCAGATACATTAAAGCCTCTAAATTAAAGCATCACAAAGAGCCTATATATGCCCTAATCCTTAAAAAATAGCTTTGCAGTGCTTATGCCTCATTAAATAGGCCTTGGCAATTGAACTTCTGTCTTCCAAATGAGTGATTGTGCAAGAGTGCCCACTTCGTAGGGAGGAAATTTTTATGAAGTTGTTTGAGTCAGAACCATAACAATACCAATAAAATGTGTTTTATGAAGTTGGTGAGAAAGTTGTAACCTGGATGCTGTTTTACAATGTGCAGAACTGGCACACGTCGTAAATGCCAGTTCCCTGACTGCCCCCTTGGCCTCTCCTGTGGTAGATGTGAGCTCCCCCCTCCCTTTAAGAGTCCCCTGAGAAGTTTCCGGCGCAGGGGTGGGCCTTCGTGGCTGACGGCTCTACGGCTACTTCCAGATTGGCTCATTACGGTGGTGCCAGTCCCTGGGCCAGTGATCTCAGGTGTACTTAAGAAGGGTGGGTTTTAAACTGTGATGTGCTGCCCCATCTCAGGGCTCCTTCAGGGGATGGGCTCCCTTCCTGGTCTCCCACCCTCTCCCAGCCTCTTCCTCCGGCTGCACCCCTCCAGGAGAGGCTGTGTGTGCCAAGAAGGGGCAGAACTCACCGGTACTGCAGTGTGGCTGGCGCTCCTGCTCCTCGCGGGGCATTTTTATGGTTTCCAGGAAGAGCTCTGATATGACAACAGGCAGTGGCCAGGACATCTCTGGAATGCCGTTAGGTACTCTGCTTGCCTGGCCATGTTCAGACCCAGCTTGGGAGCCTTGGAAGAGTGGGGTTACCTGTCCCAGCAGCCTCATTCCACTTGCTACTTGTGCCGCTGGTCACCTGGGGCTGCCTTATGGTTAGTGGTTGTTTTTCCTGAAAAGGCATATGTCAGTCAGCATGGGGGTGGGTAGGAGGTACTGAAATAACTCACCACGGAGCATGTTGAGTGCAGGTGTTTTGCTTTCTGGGAACCTTGACAGGGATGGGGGCAATGGGATGAGAGATTCCAGAAAGAGGGCAGGAGCAACTGTAGCTTAAAGAGTTCTCTACTTATTTCACCCATTTGCTTGACTGAAAAACTGGAGTGGGCACCTTCTAACCCAAAAGAGATGACCGAAACGGGGAGAAGAGCATGAGTATTCAATCAGGCATGCATGCGTCTGTATCCTGCTTTACCCCATGCTCTGTGTGACCAGTGTGTCCTCAGTGTCCTCCTCTATAAAATGGGTTTGGTGAAAGCTCCCTTTCAGCCTTCACCGAGGGAATTTGAGGTGCTTCTCAGCGTGTCTTTCGTGTGTGGATTTATTTACATTCTTTTATTCCCTTATTCATTTGGATTGTCTACTCCTTGGGGTCTCCCTCATTGCTTAATACCTTGCTGAGTTTATTTGCAGGGACTTTGAAGCCTGGGGAGAGAATAAACACGAGAGGATGTTAGACATGTCCCTGCATATCATTCTGGTGGCTCCTAGAAGACCTCCCTAACGTGAGCCTTGCTCCTGCACACCCACTCTGTCTAGAGACCATGCCATCACAGTACTCAGTGCATCCAGGACCTGAGCCATTGCAGTGCCTGTAGCCAGAAGACCCTTCTGAAGCCACTGATTAGAAAGGTCAATTCCCCTAATTAAAACAAAATAAAACAAGCCTTCTGGCTGGGGGAAAAATGGTCCATTTTTTGATTGGGGAAAAACCAGTCCCATTTCCTTAGCCTGGATTTCCACAAGCCTCTTTACTTTCCTGTAGCTGATGCTTTCAACCTTATGCTCTAGACCCTCCAGTCAGACAACTTGCCCTTCCTCAAATGCAGCTCTCTCGTCTGTACACTTTTGGCTGTTCAGTTCTCCCCGCTTGGAGTACCTTTCCCATCTTCCCCATCTCGTAATATCCCACACATTCTTCATGGCCCAGTTGAACTGGTGCCCCGATCCTCTCCTTTATGCTGTTAATGTTGTATTAATTATATTTATAGGTATTATAAACTCAATAATACAGTGTTACAATTATTACATTATGCAGTCTAATGCTTTTTAAAGACATTAAGAAAAGACCTGAGGAAAAAAATATTTTTAGAGTCTTTTATATTAACCCACATATTTACCATTTCAAGTACTTTTCATTTCTTCCTATGTGTTCAAGTTATCTTTTGGTGTCATTTCCTTCCATCTTGAATGATATCATTTACTATTTTTTTGTAGGGCAGGTTTGCTAGCGTTGAGTTCACTCTAGGAATGTCTTTATTTTGCCTGTTTTTTTTTTTTTTTTTGCAGGATACTTTTACTGGATATGGAATTCTTGGTTGACATTTAAAAAAAATTTTTTTTTTATTAGTTTCAGGTACACAGGACAAAGTAATACTTAGACATTTATCCTTTATATCCCTCACACTGTGTAAACCCCCTCCCCCCATCCACTATCCCTCTGACATCGCACACAGCCATTACATTTCCACTGTCTCTATTCCCAATGCTGTACTTTGCTTCTTGTAAATATATATATATATATATATACACACACACACATAATTATAGTTGGCATTCATTATTGTTCAGCTTCAGGTGTATAGTGCAGTGATCAGGCATCTACATCTTCCCTGAGATGGTCTCCCAAATGGGACAAGTGTCCATTGGATGCCCTACAAAATCTTTACAACATTATTGATTACATTCCCCAAATTAATTTTCAAAACCCCGTGGCCATCTTGTAGTTACCAACTGTTTTTTAATCCCCTTCCCCTCACCTTCCCCTTTATCCCCACCCCCCCGCCCATCTAGCAACCTTCAGTTTTTCCTCTATGTCTCCAATACTGTTTCTGATTAGTTCATTCACTTATTCTTTTCTTTAGATTCCACATATAAGTGAGATCATATGGTATTTGTCTTTCTCTGTCTGACTTATTTCACTTAACACAATGTTCTCTAGGTCCATCCATGTTGTTGCAAATGGTAAGATTTCTTTCTTCTTTATGGCTGTGTAATACTCCATTGTATAAATGTACCACAGTTTCTTAATCCAGTCATCTACTGATGGGCATTTTGGTTGTTTCCATGTCTTGGCTATTGTGTATAGTGCTGCAATAGACATAGGAGTGCATAGAGATTTTTGAATTAGAGTTTTGGATTTCTCTGGATAGATACATAGGAGTGGAATTGCTGCATCATAAGGTAGTTCCATTTTCAGATTTTTGAGATACCTTCATACTGTTTTCCATAGTGGCTGCACCAGTCTGCAATCCCACCAACAGTGCACAAGGGTTCCCTTTTCTCCACATCCGCTCCGGCACTTGTTGTTTGTTGATTTATTGATGATAGCCATTTTGACTGGGGTGAGGTGGTATCTCACTGTGTTTTTTATTTGCATTTCTCTGATGGTTAGTGAGGTTGAGCATTTTTTCATATGTCTGTTTGCCATCTGTATGTCCTTTTTAGAAAAATGTCTCTTCATGTCCTCAGCCCATTTTTTAATTGGGTTGTTTGTTTTTTTGGAGTTGAGCTGAGTGAGTCTTTTATAAATTTGTGATATTAACCCCTTATCAGATATATCATTGGCAAATATCTTTTCCCATTCAGTAGGATCCCTTTTTGTTTTATTCATGGTTTCCTTTGCTGTGAAAAAACTTTTTAGTTTGATGTAATCCCACATGTTTATTTTTTCTCTTACTTCCCTTGTGTGAAGGGATATATCAGTAAAAATCTTACTCCGGGTAATGTCTGTGAAGTTTCTTCCTATCTTTTCTTCTAGGAATTTTATGGTTTCAGATCTTACATTTAAGTCTTTAAGCCATTTTGAATTTATTTTTCTATATGGTGTAAGGAGGTGGTCCAGCTTCATTTTTTTGCATGTGTCTGTCCAGGTTTCCCAGCACCATTTTTTGAATAGACTGTCTTTACCCCACCGTACATTCTTGCTTCCATTGTCATAGATTAAGTGGCCATATAGGCATGGATTTATTTCTGGACTCTCTATTCTGTTCCATTGATCTATGTATCTGTTTTATTCCAGTACCATGCTGTTTTGATTACTGTAGCTTTGTAGTATAATTTGATGTCAGGTATTGTTATACCTCCCACTTTGTTCTTATTTCTCAAGATTGCTGAGGCTATCTGGGGTCTTTTATGGTCCCATATAAATTTTAGGATTATATGTTCTATTTCTGTGAGAAACGTCGTTGGTAGTTTGATAGGAATTGCATTGAATCCTTGCACGAGTCTCTTAGCCGTTCTTCGTGATGAGCAGAGAGTCCTTTGATGGGTTATAGATGTCCCGTTTGTGATAAGATCTGGAGGAGAATGCAAAAAGTGCACCCCGCTGCCACCATTTCTATCTTGGTTGATAATTTGATAATTTTGTTTTTCGCACTTTGAACATCATTCCACTGCCTTTGGGCCTCCATTGTTTCAGAAAAGAAGTCAGATATTAATCACATTGATGTTCTTTTGTATGTTAATTATTTTTCTCTTGTTGCATTCAAAATGTTCTCTTTGTTAAAAGTGTGACTATTATGTATCAACATATGAGTCTCCTTGTACTTATCCTACTTTGGGTTCAGTGACCTTCTGAATGTGTGTAGAACAATGTTTTTCATCATATTTGAAAAGTTTTAAGCTATTATTTTTCAAATTTTTTCTGTCCTCTTTTCTCTTCATATCTCATCAAATGTTTAATTGCTGTGCTTAATGTTAGGTTTCTGAGGTGCTGTAGATTTTTACTTTAATCATTTTGTGTTTTACAGATATGATAATTTCCATTGATTTATCTTTAAGTTCACTATTTTTTTCCACTTTGAAGCATCTATTGAGCTCCTGTAGTAAATTTTTCATTTCAGTTACGGTACTTTTCAACTTTGAAATTCCCATTTTTTTCTTGGTTCTTTCTTTATAATTTCTATCTTCTTATGAAAATCTCTGTTGTTTCATTGTTATCACACTTTCCCTAATTTCTTAAACACGGTTTCCTTTAGTTCTTGAATATATTTATAATAGCTACCTTGAAGTCTTTTTCAGTTGAGTCCAACATCTGGGGACTTAGACACAGTTTCTATAGACTGCATTTTTTTCTCGAATACAGGTTACACTATTCTATTTATTTGAATATGTCATAATTTTTATTGAAAACTGAAAATTTTAGATAATATATTGTAGTAACTCTGGGTTCTTATTTTTACCCCTGAAAGCTGTTGTTGTTACTATTTTGTTTATTTAGTAACTGGCTTGGCCCAAATCTGTGAAATCTGACTCCCCTGACCACTGTGGCCACTGATGTGTTGGTTCAATTTTTATTTTTAATTTTTTTTTTACATTTAAGTTTTGCTTCTTTGTCTACGTAGCTTAGCCGTCTGCCACAGATTAGATAGCAGTTGTGCTCAAACACTTCCAGCCAGCAAGTCTTCTATTCTCTCCTGATGGATCTGTGTGTGGATAACGAAGCACATACAGAGTTCAGGCCATTTTGAAATCTGCTCTGGCTTTGACTTTCCAATGAGACATTTTGCTTCTCCTCTGAGTAGCCACAGCCTTAGGGCTAGCCAGGAGTATGTGGATATCTTGGGTCCTCTCTGGTCTTCACTGGGTACGTGTGCAGCCTTAGCCAGGAGTATGCTTGCCCCAGTCATGACTGACAATGTTGCTAGACGTGGGCATCACCAACCACTCCAAATCATGTGACTCTCCTTTATCCCCACAGCTCTGCTGTTCTCATGTCATTTCCTTCCCGGGTAGAACTTCTATGTCAACAGATCTTGGGGTGGGTGGAGAGGAGGGAGCCGCCCTAGGCCCGAATGCCACAGATTACCACGGTTTTTACCCAAAATTCAGCCTTTGAAACATACACACTTCTCAGATTGTCTTTTCAGAGTTCTGGGGTAGTTGGTTTGTCGTATTTGCCAGCTTTATAGTTTTTTTTTTTAAGATTTGCCAAATGCCCCCCTCTGCTCTAGCCATGAGTCTCTACCAGGTTGTGTATTATTCTTTGATGTGATTAGCTTTTTCTTGGTTGTGGAGTCACTGGAGAGCTTGGGTTTCCTCCCCTACGTACCCAAGAGCACCTTCTGAACCCGCTTTGGATTTGCTGTTGAATCCTCAATGCGTGGCATCATGCCTGGTGCACTGCAGGTGCCCAACTAATGTTTGTTGCACTTAGGATCTGAGAAATGGCTGACAGATGGTGTGATCCATTTGAACACAGGATGTGGTCTCATACAGACCTGGCTTTGGGTGTCAAGTACAGTGTTTCACCTTATAGATCCTTAGCTTCTCAGCTGTGAAATGTCAAAAATATAATTCACTTCTTAGGGTAGTTGTATGAATTAAAAAAGGTATAGAAACCATCTAGAACAATACCCAGCATATAGTAGTGCTTTGTAACTATTATTTTCTTTCTTCCCATAAAATGTGGGGTTGATGAAGATAATATACCTTGATTAGCCTGGCTTATCCATCCATCCATCCATCCATCCATCCATCTTTCTATAAATGCAGAGAGAAATGAGACAAGATGTGTAATCTTGAGAAACACATCTAGTGGAGAGACAGACATATAGATAATTTACAATCCTGTGGGCAAGAACTGTAGAAGGCATGAATGAAGATCTTCAGGTACAGAAGCCAGAGGAGTAACATTGGAGTGGGGGATCCGGTATATATGGCCCTTCTTTGTGGCTTCGAGAGTCTCTGCTCAGGGGCAGGGGGCCAAGGGTGGATAGAGACAAAACCACCTAGCTACTTTCTTCATCCCATAGAATCCCAAGGTCTGGTCCCATCTGGGGAGATAATGCAGCAGACCTCAGATAGTAGCAGCCATATTTCTGTGCTCGCACTGCCTCTCTAAGAGGTTCAGTTTTATTTGTCCTTCCAAGACATGGATCATTTCTATCCATTGTTTCACTGCAAAGCACTCACATGTTACAGTTTTTCAGTGGCGTCCAGGAGCACCTAGCAAGCTCTCATCTCACTTTTTTTTTCACAGAAGAGTCACCCCTGCTTTCTGTTAGGTGACTAGGGCTAGCTCCTCCTCACCCCAGGACAGACACACACACACACACACACACACACACACACACACACACTTAGGAGGTGCAGGTTTTTGTGCCAGGTCAGAGAGAAGAGTACCTCTGGTCCTTTATCTTCACCTCTGCAGAGGTCTTCTGCAGTGGGCTGCATCCCTGGGGGGAAGTGAGGTTGCCAACCTGTGCCAGGAGTTGCCTTTTTTTTTTTTCTGCTTCAGGTGTTGCCTCTTCTCAGGGCCCCAGGGGACAGGAGGGCAAGGAGCAGCACACAGATTTTCCCGGGATCTGTTCACCAGGCACCATGGCTCTTGCCGCAGGTTAAGCCAGCAAACATCTTTCTTTGCAAACACAGACCCATTTTAGACGCTGAGTGCTCAGTGTTGTGTCTGTACATAAGCTCATTATGAAGTGGTTCACTGATTGCACGTTTGGACCTGCGAGAGCACGGCTCTGGGCTGCAGTCAGGGGAACGTTAGTGCCGCCTAGTGTAGCCCCAGTTGCCCGTAACGTTGCCTTCACGACGCCCCCCAAGCCCCATATTGTTGCCTCCATACACATCATTGGGAGCATTGCCTGGGTGCTCCTCGGCTGGCCCTGGGCACTTTATAGCCCATATTTACTATTCATTATTGTTTCCAAAGTACATCTTGTGTCATGCCTGTGCAGTGGTAAAATGGCTTTCCCCGCTCCTCTCCATGGAGTTACTTCAAAACCTGCTCCTGGCTGAGGGAGGGGGACGGTCCTCTTTATGAAAGCCTTTGTGGAGAGGATGGAAATGCACAGACGCCTTGCTCACCTTTGTGGATAGTGTTTTGGGCAGGAAAGGCGGAGGGCAGACAGGACAAGCCGGCCGAGATTGCTGGTGGGCCGCTCCCCAGACTTCGTTTTGGAAGTCGAAACTGAAACCTCCGGGTATTTACACAGCCCAGTCACCTGGATGAGGAATGGGCTCGAGGGTCGTGTGATGGGAGTCAAGGCGAACACAAAAGAATCCATTTATTATTCTGGCAGGAAATTTGTTCTTTTGGATTCTGTAGCTGCAGACATAATGATTTCATTTCCTTCAGTGGAGGGAGATTAATGGCCCTTCCCCCTGGGCCCGTGTGGATTGCCGTGTCCTCCAGGTCCCTAAGTGTTGTCAACTCCGGTATGCCTTCCTTTCCACGGGGTCAGAGGGTGCGTGCTGCTTCATGCTATTACCAGAATGTGCTCTTCCCCGTGGAAGGCTCCAGGCCAGCCAGAGGTGACCCAGGTTACAACACACAGCATGGAAAAACCCATCCCAGCAGAGGCTGTCCACAGAAGCAGCACAAGCCTTCGTTCTCCTCCTCCCCTGGAGGTAGCCCCTCTTCTTGTGGCCGGAGAAGTGGGCTGGAGTGTTGAGTCCCCAGGAGACATCTGGGAGTAGGACAGCCACCAGTGCTCCCACCAGCCCCTTAGCTGTGTGACTTGGACAAAGGTACCTAACTCACCAAGTCTCAGTTTCCTCATCTGTAAATGTGGGGATCACACCTTCTTCACGAGGCCTTGGAGCGCATTAAATGAGATCTGTGCCAAGTGCCGTTAAACCGAAGTCCTACCCAGGAGCGGTGGCCTCTCATGGCCCTTCTGATCTCCTGGTGACGGCAGGGAGAACAACTCCTGGTGCAGCATCAACCTTGTTTCACGGACGAGCTCAGGTGGGTAGATTGAGTCTGTGGGACCGCCCTAAGATGAGAGGGTCAGGAACAGGCCAGGAGGAGGAAACCAGAGGCCCTCGGCCAGTGCGCGCCCTCCCCGAGCGTCACCCGGTGATCCGAGGTGGAGCAGGCATCCCACGTGGGGAGTCAGAGTTTGTGTCTGGAGAAGAATCAGTGGTTTGTTTTCCCTTTTGTTTCAAAAACCCCAAAACAGCCATACTCGATTTTCCCACTCTGGCCTCGAGAGATTGTGTTCCTGGTGCCCTGCCCGGAGTTAAGCTCTAGAGCAGGGGTGTCCAAACTGCGGCCCGCGGGCCAACTGCGGCCCGGAATACATTGTTAATTGGCCCGCAGCAAATTCCAAAAATATATTTAGTTTACTTAAATAAACCAGGTGAGGCAATACGTACTTCACCTCGAGTGAGTGGCCCGGCTGTTAGTGCATTTTACCGCATATGGCCCTTGCGGTATGGCCTTGAAAAACGTTGAAAACATTTTGGACACCCTTGCGAGTCTAGATGGTGAGGGGCTGTGGCTTCCTCCCACGGAGCCTTGCTGATAGTCAGTGCATAGTGGCTATTTGCTCGTTAAGTACTTGTAATTAAAACTTTTGCATTCCAGAGAGATGCAACAGTAATTTATTTGGCGCAATGTTTGCATTTTCCTATGCCTTAGTTTCCCATCTGTGTCTCTACTCGACCCCAGCCACACATTCATGATGGAGAGTGAGGCGTTTCTCATGCTGTGCATAAAGAGATGTCAGATTGGATGAAACGAAATTAAACTGAGTTAAACTGACAGAATTGTTGAACACAGGAACGTGTGACCAGGACGAAGCGTTGTCTGTTTTCTGGGGTCTCGGGAACAGGATGAGGTCCTCAGCAGAGAGGCTGGTTGCAGAAAAGTCTTCGCAGAGGCAGGGGTATGTTTCAATAAAGCATTGCTAAAAATAAGTTAAATATGGATAACAGAGCAATTTTAATAAACATTTTTACTTTTAATATGTTTATAGTGTTGTTAATTATCTCTCTAAGTGGAGAAAATAGAAATTGTAGCACATTGAACAAAGACTGCTGATTAGGATAATAAAATGGAAATTTTAATCAAGATGATAACTTTAAGTCAAAAGAGGTTTTCTCCTAGGCTGCTGGAGCTTTCATCTTTATTAAACACCCCATTTATCATCACCACTCTATTCATCACCAGCATTAGATTAATATTGACAATTTAAAATAGAAATAACTTTTTGTTGCCATGATGGTGCGGATGTGATCATGGTGCCAGAGACGTGGAGGGAGCCATCACAAGCTGTCGTGCTTCCTTCCCCTGCTGCACTTGGCTGCCACTCTCCAACCCAAAGCTCAAGGCCCCAGCCACTTAGGAGGGAGGGCGTCTCTTGCCAGGAAGCTCCTCCATGACATGCAGCCCACCGAATCTCGTGTGTTCTTCGTTGAGAAAGCAAAAGGTCGTTGGTGGGTTGAGGCTGTGTCTGCAGGGTATTATAGAGATCCCAAAAGAGGCAAAGCTCACCCCTGCCCTGCAGAGGTCCGCTCTATGCACAAGGCAGGCCTGAGTCTCAGATGAACAGTTGGGACAGACGGTTTAGAGCAGTGGTTCTCAAAGTGTGGTGCCGGGCACACAGCATCAGCATTCACACCCGTGGTGGGCACTTCACCAGCGGTGCTCGTGCTGTAGCATCAGAGTCACGGGGAGGGCTGTTGTAACCGATTGCAGCTCCCACACCTGGAGTTTCTGATTAAAGAGCTCCCAGGTAGAATGCAAAGAATTGCATTTCAAACAAGTTCTCTGATGATGCTGATGACCACACTTTGAGAACCAGTGAGATAGACTAAGGAAAGACTGCTAAGAACAAGGCCGGGAGGGCTTCATGGAGAAGGGGCCTTTTGCCCTTTGCAGGAGGAGTAGAACCCTACCAAGGAGAGACAAGGAGAAGTCCCCTGGAACGTAACAGGGCCAGAGTCGGAAATGGGAAGTTTGGAGGGTAGTGGGCCCCAGGGAGAAGGTGTTTGGCTTCAGAATCTTTGCCGGTGACATGGAGGTGGACCAGCAGTGGACACTGGAGTTGGAGTTGATCTTGATCTCCAGAGAGGGACGAGTGGCACGAGGAGCTGCTGCCGCCCCCATGAGATGCAGGAGGTCCTTGAGGGCAGAGTTAGGATCAGGGGTCAGAAGCCATGCATGACAGCTGGACAGCTGCCTCCTCAGATGCAGCCCAGTTTGGACCCATCAGGAGGACCTGTGACTCATGTCCCTTCGCCCCAAACCTACTGTTCGCATTAATTGCTTTTGCCTATATTGCTGCCTGTGCTGGGAGGGGTACGATAAGGGGAGGGATGGACTTCTTGGCGTTCTCCACCAACCCCCCTACTGTGGGGAAAGGACCACCACTGTGGAACGAGGACTGCCACCTACCTGTGTCATCTTCTGGGCCCCGCTTTGGGGGTCACTCAGTAGCAGGATGGCCTTGGCCTTGGGGTGCCTCCCTGAGGAGTCCCTGGGTGGTGCTGGGAGGCTGATCCTGATGGGCTGTGGTTTGGGGCGCTGGGGAGGGGATAACATCGTGGAGCTAGCGTCGAGCTGACTCCTCTTTGGAGTCCCTTCATTCTTCCACCTTCCCCAATCCTCTAGGGCTTCTTAAATGTGCTACTTGTAGTTTCTTAAAAGGCCTCTTTCTTTGCCTTGATCATAAAATTGCCAAGGAACAATGGCTGTCATTTAAAACAGCAGCATTAAAGCTCTTTCCCACCAGTTACTACTGTTGTCATCGCTATTCTGCATCAAAGCAGTACAGAGCCCCCTGAGAGGAGAGAGGAAGCCTGTCCTCAGTGCTTCCCAGGGCTGTGGGGGAGCCGGCTTGCTGGCTGAGACCTGCTCCGCCAAAGAAGGCGTCCTCCACGTTGACCCCTTGGAGACGGCTTCAGTCTGGGGCCAGGAGGCCTACAGGGGTGGGGGACCCCTTAGTCTTCTTGGGGCTGCTCTGGGCTTACTCACTGACTGCCCTCACCCCTGAGGGAAGTGTGGGGCAGGAAGGGGCCTGTGTCCTAGGCACAGAGGTGAGAGGGCCGTAGCCTGGGTCTGACTTGGGAGTCCTGGAGCCAGCAGCTCACACTGGCCCCAGAGGGCTTTGAGAATTGTGCCTGAGCAAAGAGGAGCAGCCCACATTCTTGTGTCCACACTGGCTGGGATTCTTGACTCATCTAATGGAAATAGGGGTCATAATCCACCCCACTCCCCGTTCCCTAGGGAGCTCTCATGGCTGCCCATGTGGGTATGAGGGAGGTGCCTCCCGTGGAGTGGGGTCAGCAGATTCTCTGGCTGGTTGGTACAGAGCCAGGGGGGTGTTTGTCCCCTGCCCCTTGGGGACAGCCCTGCAGAAGCAGCTGGAAGGGAAATTACATCACAATGGAAGGATGGGACTTGGCCTTCTGGCCTGAATCAGGAACTGCTTTTCTTCCCTCTTTCTGTTTTGGACCATTGTCCTGTTTCCTCCTGGGCTGAAGGTCCGAGTGTGTTTGTGAGGAAAGGTTCTGTGTCCCTCCAGGGTCTGGCTGGGTCCAGCTAAGAGAAAAGGGGGTGAGGGCTGGGGCCCCCAGGGACGGGCAGCCCTTGTCTGGAGGGAAGATTCACCCTTCCCTTCAGGGTGAATGGAGACAACCAAGCAAGCGCACACACACCTCTTTAATGCAATGCCGTCTTCTCCCAACAGGTTTCTAGGGGTGGTTAAGGTCTCTGGAGAGACTGGTTTGAGCGCCTCCCCAGGGTCTCCACTCTCCACGCCTCACAGCCTCTTCCGTATTCCGCCTTCCAGCTCTTCCTCTTCTCGCTCCTCCTGGCACTAACCCCCTACCCTCAGCTGTCTCTCCCCACTGCCCCTTTCCTTCCCTGTGCTTCCTCTCTCCTCTGCACTGGTTATTTCCTCCTCTTCATCTCTTTTCCCTTCCCCTCTCTCATTCTCCCTCCTCACCCCCTCCACTTTCTCTGATCCCTCCCCTTCCTCCTCCTTGTGTAAGTTCCCTTCCTTCTGTAGTCCCCTCTTCCTGACCACAGGCCCCACTCCCTAGTGGGCGCACACCTTGAACTCTGTGTATTGGTTTGCATGACAAGGTTTACGCGGGCTGTCTTGGCGACTGCAGTCTTGTTCCTTGGACTACTGCCAATTCATCACGGAGGCAAAACCATGCTCAGTGTTCTCAATGCCCTGACCCATGGGCACTGTGGCCACTCTTCACTGCCTGACGGGATCTGAGGTCAGTTCACATGTTAAGTCTTATAGAAGATGGTATAAATATTAAATCCCCTTGGTTACATGTTTAATGAATTATGTTGGCTGAAAAATCATAAAATGGTACAAAATCTTGGCAATCTGAAAAAAAATAATTGTACTCTTTTTTCCTTTTTGTATCTATATCCGGGCTCAGAACCGAGCCATGTCTGCAGGCCTGATGTGCTTCTGTGGACCTTAAGATGAGTCCGGATCTTAATGCCTCCTTCTTTGCTCAAACTCTGCTTAAAGGTGGATTTTCAATAGCACAGCAGGGCTATAGGGTCTGTCCAAGTTCAGATTATGTTCCCCGCCCCATCCCGTGCAGTTGGCTGTGCACTTAACCCACCTCGGGGCGTTTCCCTACCTGTTTTAAGTGGTCACAACATGACAGTGCACTGCCATCTGGTGTCATCCGCCTGCCTCTACCTCCCACTACTGTCCTCAATGGTCCCTTTCTTTCAGCTGTCCCACCCCTCTGGCAGTCTGCCTTGACCCTAAATCTGTAGCCACAGTGCACCCCGCCACTCCCACCCTGGCGAGCAGCGTTTTCACAGATGGCTCTGTTAAATCTGGATGGGATCCGAAGGTGTGATTTGATTTCTGCAGCCCTCCTGTGCCAAGACCATATGGGGCTACAGGAGAGAAGGGCAGAGGGTCAGGCACTTACTCCCCCCTGCTTTCCCCCACCCTGTGTCTCCTTCAGGCACCTTCTTCATGGTATTTCAGTAAATCTTCTGTGGTGAAGTGATGGGATTTTGAAGAGTTTTGTAGGTGCATCTAATGGCAACAAAATGCATCAGCCTCCCCAGAAGGAGAACTGAAGTCTTGACAAGCCCCAAAAGTAACATTTGGAGAGGGTGAAATCACTCTCTTCTGAGACTTCAGGTGTCTATGTGTATGGTAAATATGGAGAGAGAGAGAGAGATACCCGAGGGACCTGATTACTGATTTGTGTTGTATGAAGAATGGCCAGCCTTGTCTTTAGCAGAGGGCCGCAGTCATGGGCTAAGGTTCCGAGACAAGGGAAATCAGTGAAATAGGGAGTTCTGAGTTGGGGAGAATTCTGGGCTGGGCTGGGGGTATCCCCAGGGCTGACCCTGCTGCCACGTGCTGTGGTAATGGAGGCGAGTAGCTTTACACGCTGAGCCTCACGTTCTTCGTCTAGAAAGCCGGGAGGGCAAGTGAGGTCACTGTCCACTCTGAGTTTCTATGACTGTCGTATCTGAAGAAGAGGAAGAGAATACAGCTGAGGGCGGGGCAGAGAGAAAGAAGAGAAAAGACATAGATAAGGCCCAGGAGTAGAAGAGAAAGAAACAGACTAGAAGATTAAAGCAGGTGAGAGAAGAAAAGGGAGGAGAAAGAACAAGGGAAATGCTTGCTGGCAGATGGTGGTGTCAGAGGAAGAGAGGAGGGAAGCACACCACAGGACTTGGAGAGGTGGTGTGTGTCTCTGCCTCTGTATGACTTCTGGCCCCCACCCTCTGTGGGTCAGCCTGAAGAAAGCCAGAGAGACCGCGGGTGTGCCCGAGGACTCCCCCAATTCATGTCGTGGTTTTGGGTAACCTCTCACAATAGACCTGGAAATGGAAAGAAATGGCAGACATGTTTTAGGGATAAAATCAACGGATTTTAGTGATGGTTGACTGTGAGTCGGGAAGAGGGAGGCCTCAAAGAAGGCGTCCAGGGTTCTGGCTTTGACAGTCAGTGGACGGTGGTGCCACTTGTTGAAATGAGAAATGGACAACTCCCATATTTGGGGGACTCAAATGTGCTGACTTGGAGATGCCCATGAGACTTCAAGTGAATATTGAGAAGCAGATTGGGGGTGTGGGTCTGGGGCTTGGAGGAGAGGTCTGTGGTTGGGTCGATGGAAAGCTGGTAGCCGTGGGTGTACAGATGGTGGCTCCCCCATCAGGAGCACCAGGGCCCGGCACTATTCTTGGCTTCTTCTCAGTGAGGTGGAGACAAGAGAAGGTTTGGGGGGGGAGGTGGAGAAAAGGCTTTGCTCTACCCCTCGTCCCCCTACCCAGAGCTACAGTAGGAGTGGAAAATATGAGAAATGGGTTCCATACAGGAGTGATATCACATCTCTGCAAAGCGCATTCTCCTCAACCAGGACCCAGAGTCCATCCATCTCGGAGTCTTTCCGAACAGCCATACTCAGCCTCAGAATCCTTTGCTTCAGCCAGCTAATACCCGCTGTTAATCCTATTGGTCTGCGAGCAGACACACATGTTCCTTTCCTGCCATGGGGATTAACCCTGGGCACCCATGCAGAAAAGTGATGTTTGTCTGGCTGTAAGCCCCAAGACGATGTTGGGTGAGGCTGGCTTGGGGCTCTGGGTGTTATGATGGATCTGGGATTTTTGGGAGGAACTGTGTAACAGGCGTGCCCAGTAGGTACTCAATGAATGTGTGCGGTATGAATAAACGTCTCGATGAGTCAGTGCCTGCAGCCTGTTGGGGGCAGAGGCATTCTGCCGGGTGACCTGGGGGACGGAGCTGAGCTGAGCTTGGGAGGAGCCGTGCGGAAGGAGGAGGTTCCCTGAAAGGTGGTCTGTGTCCTTGACTTGATCCTTTAACGTCTCCCTCTGGATTAAATCAGATCCACCACGAACTCAGTCTCATGGCTTCCGCTCCTCGAGGAATTGCTTTTAGCACGCACTGCACTTTGGCGAGAGGTCATCATCCTTCACTGAGGGGCTTTAGAAGAACAGCCCCGGGCAACTCCCAGTGGTGTTTATTGCGAGGTGTCGTTGGCAGCAGTCATTGCATGACATGGTGTCCTCTGTAGGATCCCAGGGGAGGCATTTGCTTCAGTCTTCCACATCCACAACAGCCGGGCTTGTCTGAGCACTCATTGTGTTTATGTCCTGTGGACCCCGTGACCCGTGTAACTGATCAGCTTTTCCTCATGCATCCACCGTTAGAAAATCCCACTCCAACTGTGTCGCGTGGCCATAAAATAGTTGTTTCTGCCTCACTGTGAGCTCCAGTTTATGTCTTTACTCTTGGTTTGGCTTTTCCTTTCTCACCTGTTTTTCTTCAGAGATTTTTTTGTTGCTTTTTTTTTTTTTTGTATTATAAAACAAATATAAGGTACTCTACAAAAGTTAAGAAAACATAAAAAAAAGTGTAAAGAAAACTAAGTCAACTCTAATCCCCACCCCCTCCTTGTGGCAATCTGTTACATTTTGTGATCCACTTACCTGTCTCTTTCCTATACATGTGTGAGCGGCCAGCACACAGGTGTGCACAAACATGGACACGCCTGTGCACAGCCTTCACACTACAATCTCACCACATTACACACAGTGTATGGTAACTTTAAAAATAGCATATATATTTTTTACTTTGTTACTTCTATATCTTACAGTATTTTACATAATCCTGGTAAGCCACCTTAAATCTTCTCAAATAGAGTGGGTTATAAATAAAATAGAATGTCAGATGTAAGGCAGGGACTTCCAGGGAAGCTTTGGAACCCAGGGTGAGGCAAGGCCTACAGCAAAATCTAGAGAAGGGCCCACAGGGGCTCCCAGAAGCCAGAGGTTCCAGCCTGGGGTGAGAGAGGGTTGCCTCTGGGGTGTACTTGCCCTGGAAAGGTTGCCTCAGGTCCTTGAGGACATTTCAAACACATTGGCTGAAGTTCAAGGGTGCCCATTGGATCCCACAGTCAGACTGGAAGACGCTTACCTGTTGTAGACAGTGCACTGGGACAACTAACAGGTTTTAGAAATGGGGGTACTGTGCACCCTCTGAGCAACCTACCACTCATCTGAGCAAAGAGGTCAGAAGTCACTTGAAAGCAACAAGATGGTTATAGATGGGCTGTCACCTGATTGAGTGTGCTGAGTATAATGCGGATGACAGTTTAGAAGCATCTCCTAATACCTTTTTCTGTACCTATAGGTTGGTTTATTTCCCTGTAGCCCTTCTACCAGTGATACTGGGGGTGGGGGTGGATATACTGCAGAGCAGTATACCCACTGGAATAACTCATGCTATTGACCTCTGACCTGGTACCAGGCACTCTTCTGAGTGTTTTATGTGTGCTCATCATTCAATTCACAAAGCAACTCTGAGATGGTACCCATTAGGATTATACCCATTTTGCAGATGATGACATAGAGGAAGAGAGGAGTCAAGTAATGTATTCAAGGTCATGTAGCAACGAATGATTGGAGTCAAGATCCAAAGTCGAGTGGCCTGACTATAGACGGCGGCCTTACCCACCAAGGCTCCAGGGCCCACTCAGGAGTACAAAAAAGAACGCCCTTGGTTCCTGGAGGAAGGCAAAAAGCAAGAGAGGAAGGCAAGGGTGGAGCCCACTTTGGTGTGGGGGTAGGTTTTGGGGTGCCATGGGCTTGGAGACCCCTAGACAGGTTTGGGGGAGTGGGTGTGTGGAGAGAACCAGCGGAGTGACCCTGTCCCTGCACCCAGGGCCTCCACTGTTCCATGAGCACGATGAGTCAGGCAATTCAGCTTCCCCTCAGAGGGCAGGCCGAGTACTCAGGGTGGGTGGGGACATGCGCAGACAACCACCTTTCATGGCACCACACCCCCATGAGGATAGCTCAGCTTCTCTGCACCTCGCTCCAACTCGGGTTTGCGGTGGGGGGGAGGGTACATGAGCCAGAATGTATCTGAAAAGAGCTTTTAAGTGGGAGAAACGGAGTTTTCTTTAACTTTGCAATTTATTTTTGTGTGCCATCAACAGCAGTGGGGACTGATGAGCAAGACAAGACATCAAAGTTTAGACCTGTTTTGTCCAGTACGGTAGCTACTAGCCACGTGTAGCTACTGAGCAGTTGAAATGTGACTTAGTCCTAACTGAGAGGTGCTGTAAGTATGAAATATACTTTAGATTTTGAAGAATTAATCTGAAAAATCAATAATTGTCATGTTGGTTACATATTTAAATGGTAATATTTTGGACATGTTGAGGGAAGTAAAATAATTTATTAAAATTACTTTTACCCTTCTTAACTTTTAATAAGGTGACTGAAAAGTTTTAAATGACATATGTGACTTGCATTATATTTCTGTTGGACAGCACTATTTTAGACAATGAGGAAGGTTGAAAAGCAAAAAGGAGGCAGTTTGTGCTTTTTGCACATCTCACTGAACTGTGTGAATTGCTGTTGCAAAAATGCATCTAAAGAAGTAATGCATCATTTAAAGAAGGAGGTAGCATTTAGTCAGGTTCTTTTAGTTGTGAGAATTGACACCCTCCCAAATGAAGGACAGGGAGTTGTGGTAAGTAACTGATGTCAAGAAACCGGGGGAATGAACTAATCAGAAACAGTTTTGGAGACAAAGAGGAAAAACTGAGGGTTGCTAGATGGGCAGGAGGGGTGGGGGGTGGGGGGGAGGGTGAGGGGATTGGAGGGCAGTCGGTGACCACAGGATGGCCACGGGGTTTGAAAATTAATCTGGGGAACGTAATTTAGTGGTTACCAGAGGGTAAGGGGGTTGGGGGGTGGGAGATGAGGGTAAGGGGGATCAAATATATGGTGATGGAAGGGGAACTGACTCTGGGTGGTGAACACACAGTGTAATTTATGGATGATGTGATACAGAATTGCACACCTGAAATCTATGTAATTTTACTAACAATTGTCACCCCAATAAATTTAAAAAATAAAAAAAAATAAAAAAATAAAGAAACCGGGGGAAACTGAATGAGCTAGCCCCGGAGAGGGGGTTTGGAGTGGGGGCGGTGTGGTACGCTCCACCAGGTGGGCTCCCGGGAGAGCAGGGCTGCCCCCTAGCCAGCATATATCTCAGAGTTTCCTAGTGCCTGTCCGCATTCTGTCTGCTCCCGCTGGCATATGTGCTCCCTCTTCTCTCAGTATCTTTTCCCTCCCTGTGAGTTCCTGCTTCCTTCCAGCTTGTCCAGACTTGCCTCACATCTTTCTGTACAGCCTTGGCTCCTCCTAGCTGCCTCCTCCTGGCAGGTGGCATCATTCTCCTTACAGAGGCATTCTGGTTGGCGAGGTTCACCTTTTCTCACCAGGCCATGTAATGGCCACTGACCAGCTGAGGATGTCGACCCCAGGGTCAAAACTGGTTTCTGATTCACTCAGTCACTACCTCTGTTTGGATGCTAGCTTGGCATGTGCCCCCGAGCAGAGGGCAAGGAAGCTGGGCCTGGTGGGCATTATGACAATGGGGATGGTCACGAAAACAAACAGAAAACAGAAACAAAGTCCATCCCGGCACTATGCACCTGTCCCACCCCAATCACTTGTCCAGCCGGGATACCTAATGCATCCCCAGGGTGGAGATGAAGGCAGAGCCTGCTGGAATTTGATGCAACTGAGTATTAAAATTCTATCATCAATTCCCCTGTACCTATTGGATAATGTGACTCTCCATGCTGCTAGTCTATAGGGAGAGGAGCCCACACAGGGATTCTGGCTACTTGGATAGATACTGATTTCATCCGAAAGCAACGCATTGGCATCCTGGTTTTACATCACTCTTTGTGAATGTGGTTAGCAGGAGTCAGCCCTTCTGTTAACACAGTTGTGGGTTTGGCCAGATCTGAGGCGATTTCATGAAAGATGATACCACTTCAGCAGGCTTTCTGGAAGCCATCCAGGGGCCTTAGCTCGTGCCATCCCCCCACCTAACTTTTGCAGGACTGCTTCAGGTTGACAACTTTCTCTTGCTGTTGATGGCAAGCAATATGGTCCCATCAACATCGTCACTGTCACTGTCATCTCCAGGATGTCACTGTAGGTTGGAGTGATATGTACTCCTTGCTTGGGTCCGCAAAAGCCTGTCCTCGTACCATCCCAAGTACTCATTTGATTTCCTAACTGGTCAGAATCAAGGGAGATGCTTTGAGTGTGTTTATGTGAGCACTCAAAGAGGCGCGTGGGAGGGCATCTGGGGCTACCATAGCCGACTAATTAAGCAGGCAGAACATATCTGATGTCCAGGTAATTACTGCTGAACATCTGCTAAATATGGAGTTTCATTGATGGCTGGTGTTGTTAGGCATGCAAGTGGTGCTGTGTTTGCACTCCACATGGCAAGGGATGATTTAAAGTCTGTTCCCATCAGCAGCCCACGGAGCAGCCCCAGCATGAATTAAGGAGCCTGGAGCTTATGTAACCTGACCCCAAAATCACTTCCAGAATGGGACATAGGAAAGCTCTGCTCTCTAAGTACTGCTAGAAATAGCAACATGAAATAATAGACTCTCGATTTAGGAGAGCTTGTCTGACTGCTGAGGAAACTGAGGCAACAAGGAGAGGAAGTGATCACAGAGTCAGTGACAGAGCTGTTGCCAGGACCAGCCAGCCAGAGTCTCCAGCCAGGACATCTCCCCCAAGGGTCCCCAAAGCCCAGCCTGCCCTCCCTGGCAGATCCCTTGGAGCCACCTATTGACAACACTGGGCCCCGATAGGATGAGCAGGAATTCTTGGGTGGGCTCCAGCACATTCTGTTTCACAGCCACGTGTGGGGTTAGCTGCTTATACCATGTCTTCCCTACCTTTATGGCCTCAGGAACCGAGACCCATGAAGGAAGTAGAGGAGGAATTCAGAGAGGTTTCGAGGGCTTTCTTTTCCCATGTGCTTCTGAGGGGCAGAAAAACAGCCTGGACTTCTCTCGGTTTCTTTCTCATGCCCCTCTTCTCATCAGTGTCCTTTAGTGGAGTGTTTTAGGCTCTGACCCAGTGACACATGGCGTAATAGCTTCTCTCCTTCCTCCCTCTCTAATTGTTCCTCCTTAGGTCTCACTGGGTTTTAATCAAACAATAGTTGGTTGCCAACCAGCAGAGAAAAATCTCAAGCACAGCCTCAGGGTGGTGGTAACCAGGAGGCATAAGAGAAACTTGCCTTGGGCAACCCTCTCCACCCCAAGCATTCTGCTGAAAGTTAACTGGGGGAGTGGTGGGAGGTTTCCAGCCTGTTCTGGGCCATTCTGATCATGATATGTGGCAGGTCTGCACCTAATCTGGCTCCAGTGGTCCCATACTTGAGATCTCTAGGGGGCCTGTCCCAGGGTGCCGCTCTGTAAAGCCTGATACCCCAACCCCCTGGCAGAGACCGCACTGAGCCTCCTGCGGGAGCCTGCAGTGGCCAGTCACAGGTTTCATAGTATCTTCCCTCTGAGTCTTGGGACCCTGACTTGTGTTCCCATGGAGCTGCCAGCTGCACCATTAGGACTTTGAACTTCCCAGCCGGGAGCACTCAGTCATTCCACTAACATGCATTATTTGCAAACTTTCCCTTTTTTAAAATAATGATTTATATTACAAAACCACCAAGTTCATTTTTTGATGATTCCGCTTCTAGTCTGTGTCCAGATGCCTACAAATTTACTAGCTTTGCATGGTCTCTGTAACTTTAATTTTTTGATGGCTTTGCCCTAGTTTATCAAGTAACTGTGTGATATTTAACCGTTCCCCCATTTTGTGAAACTGGGAATAAGTATATTGTATATTTAGCTTTTTTTCTTCTTTTTCTTTCTTTTGGTAATCTCTGAAGAGTGGATTATTTCTGGACATTTTTTTATAGCTGTTGAAAATGGGCGGTGGGGCTCATGGGCCAAACCACCTGGGCGTCTAGTACTGGGGCTGGTGTCTGGGAGAAGCACCTCGCTCTCTGGGGCAGAAGGAGCTGGGGTAGGTTTGGAGGTGGGGGGGGCTGCAGGGAGAGAGGGAGAAGAGTTTGAGTTGGTCCCCAAGATGTCAGAGGTGTGTAGGAGCTAGACCGAGGGATCCATGGGGCACACATCTCTGACATCTTTGGACCAAGGCGTCCTAAAACCACTTACACCCGTCTTAGCCTCAGTTCTTCCCCCAGGGATACTGGCTTGTTTGGTTATGGATTTATTTTTCTGGAGAAGCTATTGTTCTTTCTTTTGTTTGAACCTTGTGAGATCAAAAGAAAAAGATACCCAATTAGAATAAAACTTTAATTACATTGAAACACTAATTAAAACATATCATCAATTAAAATAAAGCACTAATTAAAGTGCTCCCAACAAGCATTAGCAAATAAGGCCAGGAAGCACCAGCCTTGGTGGCAAGGCGGCTGGGGAACCAGCTGGACATGCTGCTCTGGCTGTGTGGGGTTTGGAGATCAAGAAACCAAAGGCTGGCTTTGGGCCCTGGGAACAGGACATCCTTCTTGCTGAGGCCTTCAGCCCCCTGGCACAGTTGGTGACCTTCTTGCTCCTCCTCCTGGACACAAAGGGGCTCACAGCAGGTGCTCGCTGCAGGTGGAACAGGCAGAAGCTGTCCTGTGGGGCTCAGAGTAGGAAGAGCTGCAGGTCACACAGGGGGCTTCGCATGTACCACACGTGACAGTCACCTTGACTCAAAATCACAGGGGCATTTGTGAGTGCTCTTTTCCTTCCCCTTTGTATGGAACGTGGGCCTGCCCTTGGTAGTGTGTGTGTGGCTTTGCTCCAGGGATCTCTGGTCACCTGCTGGGGTGGGTCCTAGGCTCCATGTGACCTGGCTGACCTGGTATTCATGGACTCGTGTCACCCCGGGCCCTCCTACCTGTCTTCTCTCGTCTCCCACCATGTCTGTGGATAAAAAGGCCCTCTGTTCAGACACTCCAGTCTCCCAGCTAACTGGTAAAGTACCGAAAGTAGTAAGATGTGTCTTTAAGGCTGTCCTGGGCCAGTTCCTCCCTATGGCCCAGTTAGATGTGTCTTCTTGCTGCTCCTCTAACTGTCTGTTGGTCTGAACTGGCCTGTTTCACAGCATATTGCAATGACTTACGTCCAGAACCATCTCAGTACCTTCATAGCCCTTAGGGCCTAGGTTAATAAATAGTATCAAGTTACATTTTTCCTGTGCGGTAGCCGGTGTGGTTTTTAAGGGTAGTGATTGTCCTTTACTTATCTCTTTATCATCCACTAATTTTTGTGCTTACTCATCAACTCTTAAACTGTAAGAATTTTATATTTCTCCCTTCTAAGGAAGAGCTCTGTTTTGACAGCAACAAAGTGTCCGTGTATGAAAGAGCCCCTGCAATCTCTGACCAGCACTTCCTACCTGCAGGGGCTGGGGTCGCCAGGCCACAACCCAGGCCCCCGCCTACTAGACGTGAGCTCACTTCTGGAGCAGGCGAGTTCTTAGGAGAAAATCAATAACCTTATGTGTGCTCGTCTTTTCAACCCAATGCTCTTAAGTGGCAACAAGCTCTACCAGGAACAAAAGGAGGAAGAAATTAGGTAAAAGGAGAATCAATATTGGTGTTGGGTTTTTAAAGACTTAACAGTCTTTTACTAGACTTGCTTCTGGGGAATAGTAGCGATTATTCCAGGGCTCCTGGAGCCAGCTTGGAAAGAAACTGCACATTTCCAATTTGCTCTTTCACCTCAGAGCCTGGAAATAGAAGAGCAGGTGTGGCCTCCCCTGCAAAGCATCGTTCCTTCTTTCTAACTCTGTTCCCTTCTTACTCAGCTGCACATCGAAAGCAGAGACCAGGAAAGACAGGCCTGCCTGGTTGAAGTCCTGAGTGTCCAGCATTCCACCCCAGACTGTGTCCCTGCGCCCCAGGCCCCTGCCCCCAGGGAGTGACAGCAGATAGTAAAAGTGGGTGACATGTTTGTGTGCCATCTCACAGCCACATTAGTTTCATTGAGGGGATGGGTGGTGGGGCAGCGGGACTTGGGGACAGTGTCGTGGTTAAGTCACAGTGTCTCAGCTGGTGCCAGGATGACGGCTGTCTCACTGGCAAATGCTTTCAGGAAAGTGGTGCACTCTGTCCTCTGTTCTTCTCAAGAGCAGCAGAGATGGTGGCTGCACCCTGTGCTCCAGCACTGGGCCTTTTCATGCTTATTCATTTGCCTACCCCCGCCCTTCTTCTGGACCCCCTGAAGTTCGTTGCTTTGGTGTGAGGTTCAGTTCACCTCCTTTCTTTGAATCCCCTGTTCTGTGGGTTCTGAGATGTGCTCAGCAACCCCAGTGTCAGGAGAGGGCTCCCAGAGACCTGGGCCCCGGTTCCCAGCTGCTTGGAAAGATTCTTTACTTCAAAAGCCAAGCTGACTGTTCCTTTCCCTGAGCTCCCCCTGGCTCACCTTTCCTCTGTTTGTTTGGATACCTGTGCACACACAGCCTCCTGTCCTGGCATGTCCCTGCCGCCTTTCTTCCCTTGGCCTTTTCTAAACCTTGGATCCGGACCAACTGATGGTCCCTCTCATTCTAGTTTGCTCTTTCTCCCTCCCTTCTCTTCCCCACCCCAATCTTTCTCTGTGGGTTCTATTTCTCCAGGGAGATACAGGCTCAGAGTAAAAAAAGTAATCAGTGACTCCAAAGAGAGAAATAATTAGTTTATTTCTCTGAAAACTATTCTGCTTGCTGTTCATAAGAACCAGGCAGCAGGTTGGGGACAGTCTCACCGTGGCTGGGTAGAAGAGGGAGCAGTAGAAGGCACGTGTAGGTGATATGTCAGGAGGAGACATGGTTGGTGTGTTTCTTTGGCACAGCAGATGTTTATGGAATGCCCACTCCCTGCCAGCCAGGCGGGCCAGAGGGGGAGTGAAGACAACCCTTACACCTCCCCTGGCTCACAGCCATTGACCTGGGCAGGCTGCCGACCTGGCGTCCCCGCGTGGGTCTCCGAGAGTCAGAGAAATGAGCTGTGATGTGTGTTGGTGACTCTTTGGGGGAAATTTCTACAGTTCTTCTCAGATTCTTGAATAGATTCAAGATATAAGACTTGCTTTCAAAAATTTTTGAGCAAGACCTATAGTAAAAGCTACATGTCTTCACCTTGTCTCACACATCTGTGAGTGTGTTTATGTGTGTTTGGGGTATACCTATATCTATGTTTTAATCTATATCTATATATTTACCTTTATATATCTCTATCTCTGTATCTATCTGTGATACAAAAGTTCCGCCGACAATACTTACCCTTTCTACATGCAAATCAATGTGATATTTACTGTTTTTTTTCTTGATTCTATTATAAGCTATCCTATTTTATTCATTAAAAAAATACTGATTGCAACCAACGAAACTGATTTCATGACCCAGTAATGAGTCACAACCTGCACTTTGGAAAACACTGATCTAAAGGAAAATATTAAGAATCGCTGATCCAGAAACGCTCAGGCATCACTCGTGGGAGTGTAAATTAGCACATTCTTACGGAGGGCCTTTTGGCAATATCTGTCAGCTTACAAGTACATACACCCATTGACCCGACATTCCTTTTCTAGGAACTTATCTCAGATATAATTGTGCAAAATGATGTTCAAGATAATCCTTTGCTCTATTGTTTATACTAGTAAAAGATCGGAAACAACCCAAATATCCATCATTTGGGGTTGGTTTCATGTCCAGTGGAACATCTACACAATGGAAGAATACTCTGCAGCTGTTTAGAAATACGGCGGGAAGCTCTCCATAACCTGAATTGGAAAGATTGCCAAGATACATTAGGTCACCAAGTCAGATGCAAAACAAAGTATGTAATGTGTTACCTTTTGAATAAAGAAGGTAACATGGTCCAACATAATATATGCATAAAGGCAGGATAAGGTAAGAAGTGAAGTTACCTGGAGAAGGGTGGGAAGTGACCGGTTCAAAATAAGGACTCTCTGAGGTGGTTTATGGGAAAGGAATGGGGTCGTGCTGAGCTAAGGCAGAACCAAGAGCAGCCCCATGCCTGAGAGGAGGGTAAACAGAGGCCGCCGGCCTCTGTCCTCACCTGTGAGTCCCAGGCAAGACTAGCCCCAGACAGTGAAAAGAGGCTGGGGCAGTGTGGACCAGCAGCTGGAGAATGCCTCTGTCTCCCTGCTTTATCCTTTCCTCTGTCTAGGTATGTGTGGATGGTGTGGTGAGAATGGGTTAGAAATGTAACTTTTCAGAGCTTTAAATTTTGAATGTAATTGCATGTGGAAAAAAAAAAAAAAAAGAAAGCATCACTCAAAGAGTATCTAGCGCTGGAGGCTGGACCAAGTGTAAGTGGGGCTTTTTACTTCCCAGGGCAGGGCTGCAGAAGGCCCAGGACTGAGGAAAGCTGCCCACAGGCAGGGACCACCTCTCTCACGCCCAGGACTTGTTGTTGCCTGCTGCCCAGCTTGATGGTCAAGTTCTGTGAGGTTCTTAGGATCCTAGGCTCACCTGGGCAGGTGTCTTAATGGGTTGGCTACTGCTGGGGTGGGGGGAGTTGGAGCTAAGGATAGAGGTGTGACCTCGTTTGTTTACTCCAAAGCCCATGCTAATTTGATTTCAGGTTTCTAGTGCCAACCAGGATCCCGGCACAGCTGGCATGATATTCAGTTAGGTCGTCACAGGGCAACACTTATCTAGGCACTCCATCACCATGGGGAGCTTGGAAATTTGTTTTCATCAGCACGTGGAGGACAGATCCATCTCTCCAGGGTAGAGTCCTACACTCCAGGTTCCCAGACACACATTGATGGACTCGTCCCTATCTGTTCCTTACCCAACTGCCAAGGGGAGCAGACCCAGGCTCTCTGGCCAGTATACCTTCTCCCTCGGGGAACTCCAGAGGGGTAGAAAACCAGCATCAGAAAGCCTTTGGCAGGTAGGAATCTGAGCTACACAGGGCATTCCGGGGCTATGGAACATCAGCCCTGATGTATCATTGGATACCTGGAGGCTGATCCCTTTCGCTGAGAATGGGAAATGTATATGTGTATGTATTGGGGTGGGGGTGGGCAATGCTGGGAGGGTCATGGCTTAATTGTCTCTGAGAAGTTCCCTTTTCTTCTCTGGGTGTGGCCAGTCCCCCTGGGGGTCACAGTCCTTCATTAGCCTTACGAATACCTTTAATCCAGTTATAGTTGAGCCTAGCTGGACAGAGATCTTTAGTCTCCCTCTGAAAACACCATGTGTTGATGTCTTTCCAAGTTGTGTATTTATTTATTTACTTATTTTGGCAGGGGAGGATTTTACTCTTCCTGTCATTTTCTGCCTATGTTTTACCCAACACCCCACTGCTCAGATACCAGAATCAGTGCTGGACAGTGGTCCGTAAAGAGAATGGTGTGATTTCAGTCAGTGGGGCCCTGTGAAATTAATCAGGAAGTGCTGAGCAGATGGACTGGAGTGAGTAGGAGCTGGGCAGGGGCCAGGTAGGAAGCTGCTGCAGCAGGACCCATGGGCAGCCCAAGGGCCTGGGCTGGGAGAAGCAGAGAGGTGAAAGGGAGTCAGAGGTACTAGTGCCCTTGTGAGGAGGAAACAACAGGATTCAGAAGCTGACTCAATATCAGAGGTAAGAAGACATAATTCCAGCTGGTGTTGGGAAGTCTTGGAGAAAAGATGCTCAATTAGTTCGGGATTGGATATCCAAATTAGACATGGTGATGGGGACGGAGAATCCCACTTTCCATGTCCTTTGGCCCCAGTTCTCTTGCCCTGGTAGTTAATCTCAAACTTGGAACTCAGTTCAAGATTTTGTTCTAAAAATCGTAGAAGCAAAAAATGGTGGTGACTCACTCACACGAAGGCATGAATGAAATCGTTTAAGAGGGAGTATAGAAAAAGTAGGTGACCAAGACCAAAGCAGTCTTGGGGACTGCTCAACTGGGGAGTTTGGTACCACGTCACTTCCCATTGGCTCCTATGCTGAGAGTGATGAGATAAGATTGAGTGGAGAGTGAGCTGGTCTGCCAGAGCTTCCGAGGGAAATGTTGTGAGCATGGCATGTCGGTGTCCCCTTCCCATGGGCAGTGGCACCGACAGTCCCTCCAGCCCATAGTGGACAAGGAGTTGAGGGAATTGGAGGAGGACCGGAACTAGCAGAGGGTGTACCCAGAGGACTTCATCTCTAAATATAAAGTTCAGGGAGATTGGAAGGAGGGTTCTGCTGCAGCCAGGGGAGAAGACTAGGGTTCGATGAGTCACGGACTGACGAGTAAGGTTTAATGCAAAGATACCAAATTGTGCTTAAGTGCTGATCTTTCTTTGCCTCTTGATCTTAAATTATATATCAGATTTTTAAATGGGGACATGATTGATGGCGCTTAGGCTCTCTGGCTTGACTGTTTTAACAAAGAGTTATATTATAACTTAAAAAGCACGACTAAGAGGAGACTTTTTACCATCTTGTCTCCATTAATCACTCCTGTGGGAGGCTCAGCTGTTTGGACCCCAAGGCCATATGCAAAGGGGCCACTGCCCACTCATGACTGGCAGAGTGCTTTGGAGAAAATCAACTGCCTCCTGGGTGCTGCAGCTGTAATGTGTGGTGAAGGTTACAAGGAATACAGATGTTCTTATGTTTTACCAAGAAGGGAAATGGATGCAGAGAATGAGATGGGGGAGAGGAAGTGCAGGGTTGATGCCAGGGGGAAGGTAGTCTTAACCTCTGGACATCAGAGGGAGAATCCATAGAGAAGCTGGTCTTTGAAGGGAGAAGGTATCTCGGAAGGTTTGAGAAGTGAGATATGGAGTACGGGCCTGAATGGCACAGTTGCGTTCAGTAGACATTTATTAAGCACCTACTATTTGTCAGCTTCTTGGGATACAAAAAGACATAAAGCGCATTCTTGTCTTCAAGTTGTTTGCAAAATAGTGGAAAAAATGGAGAGGTAAACGGTTAGATGTGATATACCTGTGGCCTATTCAATAATAGATGTTTGTGTAAGGCGCAATGTGGGACCTGATGGGAAAATAATGAATCCATAGAGCAGGCCTGCTGTCATGCGGTACCCGCTGCTGTCATGTGCCACTGAGCAGCCACTTGGTGCATTTGAGGCCATGGGGCTCCAGGCTTTGATGAGCTCTCACCAGAGGGATGATTAGGTGAGTTCAAATCCTACCTCTGCCTCTTGCAAGTTGCATAGCCTTGAGCAAATCACTTAACATCTCCATGCCTCAGTTTCCTCACAGTGGTACTTACTTCACAGTGCTCTTGGAAGGATTAGATGTGTTACATAGTATTAGCTTTGATGGTGGAGGAGAAAGAGAAATTGTCTAAAAAATTAGGACTGGAAGAGTGTTGTTAGAGGAGAAAAAACTAGGCAGATGATTGAAAACCCATCTTAACTTGGCTTAAGCAAACAGAAAATGTGTTGACTTTCCCAGTGGTCCAGGAAGGTCAAACAGTGCTATGGATCTGGTTTCTCTCTTTCCCTCATTGGCCACTCCCTCTGGGTCGACGCCATTCTCACGGACTCTCTGTGATGAGAGCATGACCTCATCAAGATGGCTGCTGGCAGTTCCTGGCACTACAGCCTTTAAGGATGAATTCAGTGGGAGATAATAGCAAGTGTCTTTGTTCCTACACTCCTTGGATGGGCCCTGGAAGGGCTGAGCGTGTGCCTGAGCCTGAACCACTCGCTGAGGTCGGCTGAGCACTTGGAGGCCACCCCCTCTCGCCATCTGAAACGTGTCCTCTACAAAGTCTACCTCTGCTTTCTTTTAACGAAGCACAAACTTTAAAATTCTAAAGTAGTTTGAGTGCAAAATCTGCTAGATTTTTAGTGATATCTTGTTTCTGGTATTTTAGCTTTGTCTTATCCTGTCAAAAAAGTGAGGAATTTTTTTTTAGAAACTTGCATTTGTTGTGTCTTTTTAAAGCATTCGACTTAGTGTCGTAGAAGCAACAGCTCTTTCGCTTCACAGTCATACTTCATCGGTTTATTAATATTTTGTTAAATTACGTATTTATAATAACAAATACAACTGGCAAACAGGTATAGGGACAAACCCTGCAGATGCTGGGTAAGCACTGTATTTAACTCACGGGGCAAAAATGCAGGGGTCTCCCTGAGCTGTCACAGCGTTGCGGGTATTGGGCCCATGCATTTGGCAGAGTGAATGGAAAAAGTAGGTAAAGCAGGCAAACCAGGTAAGGTCTGCAAAGCACATTTCCTCTGCCTACACTTGCTCTCAGATGACCAGCACGTATGGGCAGTTACAGATCTTGAGAGAGTGAACTGCATCTGTATGGGCTGGGTAAGAGAGAAAGGGAGATCCTAGAATGATGGGCAGAATCTGTGGGCATCTTACCTGAGCCAGGAAGATACCCAGGCAGAGCTCGTGTGTGCAGGGTGGGGATATCAAAAAAGTGTAGCCTCCACCTGCCTACTCTCAGTCCATCAGGCTGTGTGTGGGAAAGAGAAGAGGATGCCAGCCCCTGGCGCCAGGTGTCAGAGCAAAGCAGGGTTAGCCCTAGCTCACACACAGGAATATTCCCTTCGGGTCACCTGAGGAAAGTATTTAGAAGGGGTTTGCCCTCCCGGGAAAGCCAGAAGGGCATTGACCCCTTTGGCCAAGGACCCAGGCAGGAGTGACAACTTTTGAATCCCACTGGATTCAAAATCTTGAGCTGAGGCTGGCACCATTTAATGGTCCAGGGACTGCTTGACATCAGCTGTGATGTACTAGGATAGCCCAGCCTCAGAAAACCCCAGCCCTACGCAGAGCAGATCTCAGGAGCCTCCTTAATCCAATGGGAACAAGGATACCTACCTCACAGACAGCTGTGAAGATGAAAGGAAGAGAATCACCAAGTTCCCAGTACAGAGTAAGTGCTCAGTCAGTACCAGCTCCGGCTTAGGCACATCTCCCTGGTTTTCAGCCACGGAAACTGATGCTCACAGACGTTAAGCGATTTGTCTTGTTTATTTGGCCTAAGATAAACAAATGAACCTGGAGCTCCGTCTTTTCCTCCTACCCTGAGCCTGGTTCACACACAGGCAGGCTGCTGCCTCTCCTCTAGCTCAGGCCCTTCCTGCCCCTGGCATGGGTGGACTATGACCCTTCACCATGGGTTACTGCATGGTGAGAAAGTCCTCAGCTTAATAATGAAGCAGAGATTAGAAAAGCGGAGGCCATGGGAATAACTACTTACTAAAACAATATCGGATAACGACATTTTAAACCAGCTGCAGCTCAGGGTTTGAGCGGAGCTGCGTGATAACTACAGGTCGGGGCCCAACAAGGAAACCATCACTTATTTATAACACTGCCGCTTTCTTGCTGTTACGGCACATGTGCCCCTAGGTCTAGGCAGGTAGGGTACCTTTCACAATCTGAGCAACAAATGAGTTCATTTGGTGAATTTTCTGGGCTGGGGGATTGGCTGGGATGAGGGAGTGAGGAATTCAGTACCTGAGGTCCCCAGACACTGGCACTGGGGTGATGGGGGAGGGGCTGAAGTCTGGAGTGCTCAGAGTCCTTTGTTCAAAATGGATTCAGTTGCCAGGGCAAAGGTGTGGCTGTTGGTCCACCACCTGACCATATTCATTATTTATGTTCATCATTGTTATTGCCTTTATTTTCTTGAGTGTACTGCACTTCATATTCCAGGGCTCCCTAGGAAATCTCAACCAATCGCGGCACTTTAAATATATGGACATTGATGACCCCCAGACTTACTTCCAGCCCAGGAAGTAGAGTACTTCCTGCAAACACATAATTTCCGCTTTCTCCCTGGATCTTTCCCCTGGGATGTCTGACAGGCTCCTCCGCAGCCATAGCTGCCCAAACGGAACTGCTCCTTGCTTGTCTTTGCATCACAGTAAATGGCGTTTGATGTACCCGGTTCCCCTTTAATCCCTCCCGTTCCCTCGTTCCCTCGTGGCCCTCATCCAGTCTGCCCACAGACCCTGCTGGCTCTTCTTCCAAAGCGCCTCCTGGATCTGTCCACTTCCCTCCACCTCACCTCGCCCCCGTCATTGTTTGCCTCCTAATCAATAGACATCGCAGCTTCCTGCTTCCTTATCACCCGTCCTACGTCAGATAATTGCTCCCTCCAACTGAAGACCTCCCTCCCGGCGCCGTCTCATTACACTTAACATAAAACCCCCGTGGCCCTCTGGTCCCCATGTGCTCTGAGCTTTGCCTCCCTCTGCAACCTTGCCTTCTCTTCCTCAATGCTCTGCAGGCTGCACCGACCTTCCTGGCCCTTTCACAGAACACACTTATTCACACCTCAGGGCCTTAGCAGTTGCTGTTCCCTCTTCCTGGCATGGTTTTCCTCAGCGCTTCCCAGAACTGTTTCCTTCTCATCGGTCAGGTTTCACTAAATGTCAGCTTTGAAGAGAGGCCTTCCCAGCCCACCTTAGTTAAACAACACTCCCTGCTTCTCCTTTCCATATCATCCTGCTTTATCACATGTAGCACTTGTAATTATCTGAAATTCCCCTATTTGATTACATGCGCTGAGGTGTAGACTTTCCCGGAGCATGAACCATTTGTGTGTAGGTTCTGCTCTGATTGGCCATTCACAGTGTGTGGAACATAGCAGGCTCTCAGTGAATATTTACTGAGTAAATTCATGAACAAATGTTTTTCTGATTTCAATACTAACCTAGCAAAGTAGGTTTCATTTGCTCAGTTTTATAGGAAGTTGAAGTTCAAAGGTATTACGTATCTTGCCTAAGGTCATCTAAGCTTGTAAGTGGCAGAGATGAAGTTCAAACCCAATACTCTTTTCCAAAATCAGGCTACCTTTCCAAGACAAACCTACTCGCGTGCTGCTCCCAAAAAAGAGAGTGTGGGGATCCCCTGAGAAAGTGTTCCTTAGCTGAGTCATGCTCACTCATATAGAAGGATTACCATGTCTGGACCCTCGGGTCTTTGCGATGATATTCAGCACCCCAGCAGCTGCAGGTGAGGGAGCAAGTGTGACTGTGGTGGGAGGGTAGGGGGTGGGGCAAGGTGGAGTCGGGGAGTGGTTGCCCTAAAGCTCTGGGTTATCCTCACAGGGACTACATCAGTGTGGCCCAGCGATGGCCAGCAGCCAGCCTACCTAGGGGAGTTAATGCAGTTAACTGCCCCAAGCAACCACGGGCCACGTCTGAGGGAAGGGAAGTGCAGAGGCACTAGAATGGACCCATGTGGGTAGTTATTTGATAGCAAGAACTGGGGGTGATGGTTCCGTGTGGTCACAGGGGCTGCCAAATTGCCCTTCCATCCACCTGTGATACCTGTAGCTTCTCTTGTTCCCCATGTGGAGGGGACCCCTTAGGCTCTCAAATCCTTGACTTTCCGGTTCTGTCCTACCCCTCCCTTTTTCCTTGGGTGCCATCTGTTTGTTCTGAGCCTCACCTGACACCTGAGGATGAAGGATGACCTCTCACAACGTATCAACAAAGGATGGCTAGATTCAGGGTATACTTTGCCTCTCTGGGACCAATGACCTTACCCACTTAGAGGTCTTTGGGATACCTCATAAATAGCCTTGACATGGTTTACCAGGCGCTTGTAAGCACATCTGAAAGATAATTCCCATTCAGGGAGAAGCCTTTTGCTAAGTGTTTTACTTCTCTCTCCCATTGCCTCTTCTATTCCTTATAATTTGGATCTAGGACTATTAATCTGGCTGTAAAGGAGACTGGAACCTTAAGCAGAATTTGCTGTTTTCATGCAAAGCTGAAAGACATGGCTATTTCACATGTAGTGATTAGACGTTTTTATGACCAACCTCTCACATTACACACCACAGATTTCCAATAAATAAAGCAAAGCTAGAATGGGGGCTGCCAGTTGTATAACAATCCAACTAACAATATTGTGGACAGAACAGTGCTTTCTTGACATCTAATTTACTCAATTACATGAGTGATCATGTAACTCCCTGCTTAAGCCCCTTCAATGTCTTCCCATAAATTAGAATGACAGGTGAATACCTTTGTGCTCCCCTCCATCACGGCACATATGACGCTGTACTGAGAGAGATTATTCCCGTGTGCCTGCCTCACCCAACTGAGTGTCCCGTGAGGCAGGGGCCACACTAATTTTCTTGGTATCCTGTGACTAGCACAGGGCCTGGCGTCCCGAGAGAACCCAGCAGAGGTTTGCTGAGTGGATGAATGACTGAATGGTCAACTCGAGATACTGTGGACGAGGGTGAGGATGGACTGGTGAACATCTCACGGACCTGACATGGTTCATGTTTGAGCCAAAATTCATGAAGTGACGCTTCTAGATATTCGATACATCACCTGGAATTTTCTGTCTCAGCGTAGACCCTTAAAGTTGAGCCATTGATATTCTATCTCAGCATAGACCCTTAAATGTGAGCCATTAAATTAGCCTCTTAAATTAGAGTTATGCCAACCTAACTAGCCCTGCTATGACAGAGATTGAGAGAATATGAACAAACTCATACACAAGGGAGGAAAAAAGGAGGCAGGGAGGGAGGGAGGAAAGGAGGGAAAAGGAGGGAGGGAGAGCAGGATTGAGAGAGAGAGACAGAGAGAGAGGATGAGCTGTGAGAGCATGCTCCAGAGTGAGTGGGGATAGGCAGAGCTTTCTCCTTTGTTCTGGTTTCCTTGTATTCTTTGTGGCCCAAACAGCTTGCAGCTTGAATATGATAAAGGATTTGTAATTTAGAGTGCCCTTAAAACCTAATTTTCTCCATGCTTACCCCAAGTAAGAAAATAGTTTTCTGGAGTGTCCTTGCCATCTGAGCCACCCAGATGGTTTGGGGATTTATACTGAATTGATCTGTATTCTAATAGCCAACCACAATAATTATCTTTTTATCTGTCTGCAGCTCAGCAATAATAGTGTATACATTTATTGAGGAAATATGGCAGTGAGGACTCGTTACATGCTGTCGCTAATTCACAAGGTTCTGCTCGGAGCTGCCTGTCAGGCAACCAGGACATGGCCTCTCCCCTTAATTCAGTTGACTCCCCACTTCTGCCTGCTGCCCTGCTGGAGAAGCTGGACTGCCACAGTGTTTCCCATTACCGGTGGCCCAGTCATGCATTCTGGGCCAGCAGGGGATCAGATTGTGTCTTAAGCTCTGCTTAAGGTTCTGGTTGGGGTGGGTTTAAGGGTACTGGAGGGGCCTCCAGTGTGGGTTGAAGAACAAAAATAAACAAGAACAAGGAAGTGATGTCTCTCCACTCAACCTCAGATGCTAGCTCCTACTAAGGAGTCGCTGGGCAGTGGTTTGTCACTCAGATTGGCCTGAGAAGTTACGAAAAAAGGCTGAGAAGAAGAAAGGGGAGTACTCCTCTCTAGGAAGACTGTCATAGAAGCAGAAAGTCAGCTGCTTCCATGGGTTAATTTTGGGATGGAAGCACCTTAGCAGAGCCGGGCAGTGATGCCACCATGGAAACCCTGCTGCTGACCTCCAACAGCAGCACGCACGGCCAGATCTTCAGATGTTCTTTCATGGAAACCAGAAATCTGGGTTTTTATGTGGAATCTGCATGTTTTAAATATTAGCAACAGATTTTTCAAACATGATGCACTGCTCCTTCCGCTCTCCCCCAAAAGTCTGTGGGCAGCATTGGAATTGTGGGTCCTTTGGCTCCTGGAGGCAGCAGGTTGGACTGGGTAACCTGGTGAGACTTTCGTGTTGAATACCATGCACACCTTTGGACACTCGGTGGTTCTCCATTCCTCAGCCGAGAGCACAGAAATCACTCCTGAGGCGGAGACGCCTTCCTCTTACTTCTTGCAGGAGAATTTTCTGCAGGAGCAACCTTCTGAATCAATGCACAGGCCGCGCTTGTTATAGTAGTTACCTGACAGAGTATTGTCATCGCTGAGCCCCTTCTCTGCTTGTCTCTCTAGCAGACTGAGCTTGCGCTGCTGTGCCCTCCTGAAGCTGAGGGACCCCGATGCTATCTACTTCAGCTACTGTCTCCCTTACTTTGTAACAGAGACAGTCCACTTCCCTCCCATTCCTCCTGTTTTTCTGATTGGGCAGGCCCGTGGAGAAGGCGTTTGCATCCCTTCTGGGGTGCTGCTCAGCGCTTGGCTCCCAGCACCCTTCGGAACTCATCTCCCAAAGGCTTGTCCTCCCACAGTGCTTGTTGACAGAGTCTTGGGGCTTGCAAGGCAAGGAAGCAGGGCAGTTCGGCTCAGACTCTGGTATGTGGCTCTGCTGCCTGCTGGGGACAAACTGAGTGTTGTCCCAGATCCCTTCCCAGTTGAATCAGCCAGGAACAGCTGACCTGCCCGCCTGGTATCTCACCAGGGCTTTGTGTTGGCTGGCAGAGGGGAGCAGAAGGCCAGTTGGGAGGGAGCGTTTGGGCAGATGGAGGCACTGCCGGCAATGGAGACGGACGCATGTGGTCAGTATGGAGAGGAGTCAGGCCCTGGGTTTCCTGCAGAAGGCAGGAGCATGCACGGAACTGCAGGGCCTGAGGGGCTGGTGGCCTTCAGAGGAGCCCAGTCAGCATGGCACTACAGATCTGTTCTCCGCATGGATGCTGCCAGTCACAGGTAGTTACTCAGCACCTCTGAGCTTTGGATTCCACATCTATAACATGTGGATAATAACCACCTCTCAACGTGGTGATGAGCTAATGTTTGTGAACGGGCTTGAAACACCATAGATTGCTGTGGCCAAGTGAGATGATTATTATGTTTACCTATTTTTATTCTATTTCTCAAGTACTTATTTTTCTTCCAGGTCTTTAAAGTAAAAATTTTAAAGACATCCCAAATGGAACAGGTCAGGGAAGTGGCCACAGGGCCTCTTTTGAGCTTTTGTCATCTCCTGTTTGAACTGACGGTTGCCTCCGCCCGCTCCCGGCCTCCCAGCACCAGTCTGACCTCCTGCGTGTGGTGCATCCCACACACAGCCTCCAGAGGGAGCTTTGGAAAACCGCGCCCCTGGTGTCCTCATCTTCCGGCGGCACAGTCTTCAGTATGTAATTCAGCCTTCACGTAACAGAGGTGCACAAAGCTCTGTGCTAGGCAGGGAGTTGGGAATGAGACGACAGCTGGGACACAGTCCTGTCCCCGGGCGTATGGGCTAGGGCTCCTCAGGCCCTGCAGGGTAAGAATCATGGCCCCCCACCCCCGTCCTCTGGGGCCATCCCCTGCCCACCCCTCCAGCTCATCGTCCTCTACCCACTCCTCACCAACCTCCAGGATAAATTCCCAGCACTGATGGGTCAGCGTGTTCTCAGACCCTACCTAAGCTGGTACTGGGCTCTCTGTCTTTGCTGGCACACCTCCAAGATGCCCTTTCTTCTTCCTCCATCCCTCTTCATTTGACACTTTTCTGCCCAGGCTTCATGACTCAGCCTTCGTAGCGTTGCAAGTCATGGAAATCCAACTCAAAGGAACTTAAAGGAAAAGAGAATTTATCGATTCATAAAACTGAGAAGTTGCATGCTTTCTGGATCCAGGTGCTCAGGCAAAACTAGGACTTGGTCTCTTCGATCTCATGGCTCTGCTGTCTTCTCTGCAAGCTTCATCCTTAGGCAGACCCCCAAAGTGGTGGCATAGGTGGTCACCCGCAGGTTCAGGCTTCAGATGCAGACAGTGGCATCTCCATAACAGTGCCAGCAGGTGCTCAATAGGCTGGTTTGAGTCACAGGACTGGACAATCGTATGGCTGGGGGTGATTGGTAGGACAGGGCAGATGTTTGGGGCAGGATGAGGGGGTATGAGGAGGGCTGAATCTAGTGGACTGAAAGTGGGAAGGAGTATTTTATCAGAACAGAATCTGGTGCTCTCATTAAAGAAAGGGACCACACCTTCTGGGCTGGCAAGCAGAGCAGATTCCAGCACACCTTTCCTGACTACTCCCACTTCTCCCAGGAGGTTATGTGCTTCCCATTTGCCTTGCTGCTCTTATCAGAGTAGAATGAATATTTCTACTACTGTTCTCATGCACCTGTTTCTCCCATTGCACTGTTAGCCCCCTGAGGCTGGGGAGTGTGTCCCATTCAGCTCTGACTCCTCGCCATCTGACCCCAGGCCTGCACCGCATGGGGCTTGGTACCTATGAGCCCACTGGATGAGGCCCAGCCTCATGCTTGTGCACAAAGGGAGCCATCCTGAGAGGAGTCCAGAGCCAGATGGCAGACTTGGGGCCGTAGTCCTAGCAATAGGTGTGGACCCTGCTGGGTGCTCTAGTCCAGATCCTGTGGGTCCAGATCCCATGGGTCGAGTGGTCTGGTAAGATCCACCGTTTGGGGCCACTCTTCTGTGGGCCGAGAACGTCACTTCATGGACAGGATACCTGGAGGACCTTAGCTTTGGATGGGAGTGCGGCTCAGCAAGGGTCGTGATGAGTGGTACAATGTCATAGGCGCTGGTCCTTTCCTTCTTGGGCGGAAATCAACCCAGTGGCCATCGCCGTGGTCCTCAAGGAGCAGGGCGAGCCCTGAAGCTGTGTTCCTTCCTTTATGAGCATCGCTCCTGATCCTCTTCTGACCTCAGGCCTCCACACTGAACCAGTCCCCCGTGGCAGTTACCTGAGCACGCTTGACCTCCACCTTCCCAGAGACAGGGTCACCACCATCAGCTGAGAGTCAGACCACAGGGAAATCGTTACTGATAACCGAGAACCCACGTTTGTGAATAATTTACTACTTTAACAAATTATAGAGGTTCAAGGTTCCCTATATCGACTTCCCCCCCACTCCCGTGTACTTTCCTGGGTGGGAGAGAAGAGGGTGTTTGTACTTCAGGGAGCCGAGGACTGTGTGTTACCTGCAGCCTCTCATACCCACAGTGCAGCCCCGTTACCTGGGGACCCTGAGGAGGCTGTGCCAGGCTGACAGTGTCACCCATTAAGGTCGGGGGTCGGCAAGTTCTGCTCTAGACCTTCCTCCTTCCCTTTAGCAATAGTCCTCCCTGCCGAGCCCCCAGTGCCACTAGGTGAAGTTGGGGTGAATCACACACAGTCCATGGCTAGGGGAGCTGAGGAAAGGCTGGCCCCTCCTCTGCCTCTGCGTGGAGGTCACCCCCAGTCCTCTCGGCGACAGTGGGCGCTGAGTAAGTCAGTTCCTCACACCCCAGTGGAGGATGGCCTTGGGTGCCGAGGCTGGGACTCCGCAGAGAAACTTCTGGCCCTGTTTCCATGGATCTTTCTGAGGGATATTTGTATACTATGAATTAAGGATAAGTTTCAGGCTGTTCTTCAACAAATTCCTTAAGAAATGGCTCAGGTGAAATGAGCTACTCCAAATATTTCATTTTCCTCTTCCAAGCTTAAATTTGCTTATTCCCTTAATGGAGAATCAGCCAGATGTGGGGCAGGAACAGTTGGCAGCTCTTCCTAAAATTATTAAAGAACAAAGAGAGGCTGGGAACCCTATGAATTAAAAAGCACTGGGTTGATGGAGAGAACTCACCTGAGGGGTTGGTGTCGTCATCAGCCGCTAGAGAGGTGAGCTCGTCACCGAGTGCCAGGAGAGCCTGAAGGTCCAGAGCATTGAGCACCTGGGACAGTGGTCTCTCTGCTGGGTCTTTCTCTGACTTCCAGATAGCTGGTTGGCAGGGACGACTTGGCGCATCGTGACAATTGTGACTGTAGGGATAGGCAGTGTACCCGGTCCGGAGTCCAGTGCTGAGGTTGGGTGGGGCCTCCAGGGTCACATTGCCCAGCTTTGTCTGGACTATCGTCCACATACCAATCACTTTGATGAATTTTTACCATGTGAGTTTATTATCTGTACTGTTGTTGATTCACTTTTGAAAAATGTAAGTGCATTCATTTGTAAAAGTTTAAATCATTCTAGTATAGAAAATTGGACCTAGGCAGTAAATAGAAGACAGCGGTCAAAATGAAAAAAAAATGATATTAAGCTTTAGCTAAAATCTAACGCCTGTTTTCTTCATTTTTACTATTAAGTGTTCAAGAGGTGTTAAAGAAATATTTTCAGAATATGTAATTATTTATTAATGGAGTCTACCAAAAACCCTCTTGTAACTTAAACAACAACTTTATAAAGGGGCTATATTTAGTGTAGCTTGTGCTGAATTTGGCCTATGTAAAATAATGTAAAATCTTCCCATATTTGATGAGAAGTTTCATGTGTTAGAAACATCAAAATAAAGATGTAAATCAGAATTCTGCAAACAATTCCTATTGTCAAAAAAAAAAAAAAGAGGTGTTAAAGAAATACCACACCCACTCAAACTAAGACTTTCTCCCCCAAGGTAATCAGAGGATTGCCAAGGGGTTGAAAGGCGTGTGTATTTCTCCGTAAATCATTCCGTATGCTTTCGTGTGGTATCTGCACCAAACAATGAACATAGAGCCAAAGGTGACAAGGACGTTGCCATGTTCCCACTGCTGAAGGACGGAGTGCAACACCTGAGGGTGTGGTACTGAGATCTGGGCTGCTTTGCTCTGAGGTTTCTGTGCAAGCTTGTTCCTTCAAGATGCCTCGGTGACATTTTAGGATTGTGAACAGCCTCATGGGCCAAAAAGGGGGCTTTGGTGAGGCTGCCTGTAGGACTGGTTTTCCACTCTGCATAGGCCACAGGCTGGGTGCTGCCCATGGGAGGCTGGTTCTGTTCTTTTTCCTTTGTCCGTCCCTCTCATCACTGACCTGAAAGGTTCCCAGGGCAGCCCTGCTGGTGGTGGCTGCCTGTTGTCCACCCAACCAAGAGTCCAAGAGTCTCTTCCTAAAGATGGCAGTAGTCCTCCACATGGCCAAGAGATGGTCCCAACCATTTTGGAAGGCATGGCTTTGAGAACCCATCACCAGGGACCACAAGGCCACACAGTTAGGTCCATATCACTGCTCAGCCAAGATTCATCTTCCTGGGCCACGCTTGGGCCACCCAGCCAGTGCTCAGGCAGGGCAAGGCTGCAGTGTATGAGCAGCTGGGCTGTAGAGCCGAGCTGGAGGGCAAAGGCCTGCAGCCCTACCAGGGGCACCACTCAACACTGCTGAGAATCCCAGGTGTGTCCTCACAGGAAAGTTAGGCAGCTTGAAATTGGGCTTTTGGGTCCTTCTTTTAAGAGGGAAGAGATGTTACTGCTTTATCTGTGAGAGGAAAGGGTGATGTGAGAATGACAAGGCCAGGGGTTCCGGGGCTCGGGATGCAGTTAAGAGGAATAAAGTTGTTCCTCTTTGGAGCAGTGCCATGTCCACACGCACCTTGGCAGACAAGGGTAGCAGAGAGCCCTGGTCAGGACAGTATGAGCACTCTGTTGTCGTGGGAGATTCTGGGTGGCTGAGCCTTTGCTGCTTGTGGGAGGACCATTGTTTGCAATGGCCCAGAGCTTTTGCACCGTCATCCCTAAAGCAAGAAATAGCGTCTCTCAGGGAGGCAGAGGGTCCATGGGAAGAGGTGTGTGTGTATGTGTGTGTTTCACTTGTGGATGGGAGTATCGGGTGTGGCATGTACGCAGCAGCATGTTGTATATAGATGTGTGTGTGGTGGGATGGGGCATGTAAGTGTATGGAGACAGATGCGGGCAGGGAATTGTCAGAAAGGAGAACCCACCAAGAAGCAAAATGCAGACCCTACCCTGACTTGAAATAAAGATGCCTTGGTTAATGATGGATGAGACAAACCCCTATTCAAACCCCAGCTTCACCTGGGGCCCCACTTGCCTCAAACTGATGGGGGCCACTGGAGAGACCCACTGGCAGAGGCTGAATCTAGCCATCTGTGGGGCCAGGTCAGAAGGGTTGCTATTCTGACGAGACCTGTCTTTATAAACCAGCTAAGACCTATAGGGGAAAGAGGATTGACAAGGGACACTAATTGGTTCTTATGTCCATTAGAAGAGCTACCTCAACAGACATCCACACCAGAATGGTACGTGAATGAATAATTGAAAGGGGGGAAGAGCCTCTTAGACAAATCAGCCCCTCAACACAAGCAGGGATCTTATTTTTAATCCCTGGAATTCTGACTTTTTAAAAAGAGCTCGACTTGGCAGGCAGTAGAAGAAAACGTGGGCGTGACTGCTGAAATGTCTGACCATCGCTTGGCGCAGCTTCCAATCAAAGATGACTGAGCAAATGAAAATAAGGGTTCACAGAGGGTTAATAAAGCTTTATTGCAAAAACCAAACAAAGACTTCACGGAATGAAATGATAATGGGGAGCCGTCCAACAATATTCTTTGGGATGCATCCAAGACTGTAATCAGAGGCAAGCTAATTCAGTACTAATTTCAGGAAAAAAGATGGGAAAAAATGGATAATTAGGAAAAAAAATGGAAACATTAAAGGAATCATATAAACATAAATTAGGTCCCAAAATGGTAACGCAATTAATCACAACCAGGGGTGAATCAAACCTTATCCTATGAAGAAGAACTGAATATTTCATCAAGTATACAAAAGAGGGAGGAACGGAGAGGCACATGACCAGCCATAACTGGAAAAAACACTTGTCAGAAATTAACAACTGAAATGTATGGGAGAAATAACATCTTCATTAACCAGTGTGGATGAAAAATGGACTCAGAAAATACAACAAATGCTCATATTCCTCAAAGCCCAATCTCCTTCTATTGAAATTACAGCCATAACTTTCAAAAATCTTTTTATTTTTCCTCTCTCAGGAACAGAATGATTCATTGTATATAAAAAAGAAAAGAGAACAGAGGAAATAATTAAAGCTATAAAAAAAATTCCCAATTACGAAGCATCAGAGTCCAGATGGCTATAATACAGATTTGCTATGAAGAATCAACGTGTGTGTGTGTGTGTGTGTGTGTGTGTGTGTGTGTGTGTGTGTGTGTGTGTGTATGGAGGGTGTCTACTCTAAAATGGTAGAGTTGGAGATCTGGCGAAGGATGTGCTATAAGAACATTTCTTCTCTCCCACAATTAGGATTTCTTAGGCCTGGAAGGGATATACAATGTCCCCTAATTTGCTCATCCCAATATGTTGGCATTCCCCTCAAAGGAGGAGAAACAAGGTATCGTCTCTTCCTAGGAGCAGAAATTGGAAACCTGACCTAAGAAGGACCGTTGAAGAAATGGATGCAGGCAGGAGAGGGAAAATTTAAGAGGCAGACAGACATGAGAGTCGCTGCAAAGATCAGGGCTCTCTAGTGCAGAGCTTACTTGTCTGATTTGGGCCCTGGCTGTCTTCAATAGAAATGTCCTGCTATGGGGATAGTGAGCACTCCATCCCAAGAAGATGGGATGGAGTGTTCAACCTCCTGGCAGAAATGTCGAGGGGATTCAAGTACTGAATTTGAAAGGTCCTGTTTAATCCTTGCATTTTATAACTCTGAGATTGCAAGCCAGACCAACTTTAAACCCTCCCAGGAAGATCAAGTGATGCATTTCAGATTTCTGGAGGAGGAGAGGGTTCCTCAGCTAGCTTTTAACAACTGTCCGTGAACCCTGAATTAGCCACTAGAAAATTAAGGACATTGTTTCGCTCAGAAAGAGGAATTTGGATGGGGCCTGGACAAAGGGATCACTGCCTGTTGTGAGATTGGACCTGCTTGAGTAACCTCTGGTCGCCATAGGGCCACTGTAGCCGTTTTCAGCAGGGCTGAGATGCTCGGAGGACAGGTGCTATCTTACCTTGGAGGTGGGGAGGGAGAACGTGGTTAGGGAGATAGCCCTTAGGTGCCTTCCTGGTGCTTGGCACTGTGCTAAATGCATTTCATACATCATCTCATGGCAGCTCTGAGTCAAAAACCATTGCCCTGGTTTAAGAGGTGAGGAAATGTAGCCACCATGAGTTTAAATGACGTGTTCAAGGCGACACTACTGGTAGGTGGTGGGAGGTTGGGATTTGAACCCAGGTCCCTCCGTTCTAGAGCTGAGTGCACTGCCCCGTGTTGCCTTCCGTTCTGTGCTCTATGCATCAGTCCTTGTGGCTGTGGCCGGACTGCTGAGTCAATGATGTTCAAGTGCACGGTCAGTGTTCCAGTGTGACTCACCATTGACTAAGTCCCGTTAGAGGCTGTGGTCCCCCCTTGTGATAGACCAGAGAGCAGGGATAATGTGGAGAATTTGGGATCCGCATATTCTTTGTGGGGAAGTGCACAGCTGGAATAATTCTGAGTTCATGAGTGATCTCAATTCTATTACTTCACGAAGACTCAATCTGCTTATTATAAAAAAATGAGCGTAAGCTTTCTTTCAACTCTTTGAAAACGTGTACTTGAAGCGAATATTGCTTAGAAGCCATTCCTGGGAATTCGGAAGTTCATTTGATCAGAAGGTAGTTGGTCCTGGCTAGAGACTACGGTGGGTTCTAATTAGTTGGGATTCAAAGACTGAGTGAGCATTAGGCATGGTTCTGTTAGTTAAACAAATATCAGAAATGAGCAGAAATAAGCAATAGGATATGAGTTAATAATACCATTTCCTTTCAAAAGACCTGAATGACCCAGACCACGTTTCCTTTGGCTAATTTGAATCTTTGCATTTTAAGAGGCCGAGGAACTGGGGTACTGGAATATTGGCAAGACAGCCTCTCCGTTTCTTACACTATGTGGGTTGAACTGTGCTGTACCCACACGTGACTCGTGTGGACACAAGGAAGGTGCTGGAACAATGAGCAGGAATTGAGCAATCCATCTATTTAGACCTGGTCTTAAGAACTGCAGTCAATCAATCAGGAAGCATTTATTGAACCCTTATATAAATAAAGGCAGCCCTTGGAGGAAACACAAAGAGTAGATGCAATGATTCCCGTATTGCAGATCTGAAAGGCTGGCTTTGTTTTGAATTCCCTGAGTAATTGAAATAAAAAGTTTTCAACTATGTATAGTGTTGGGTGGGTAGTAGACTTGTTGCATGATCACTTTTTGAGTTATGTAAATTTCTGTGCACTATGTTGTTCTGTATGCCTGAAACTAATAAATAAAAAGTTTTGGATGTTAATGGTGCAGAGAGTTACCTCTGCTTTTTGAGAAGGCAAAGGAATGCATGAGCATGGTAAGGAGAGACATAGAAGATCTTTTTTTAAAAATGTCTAAATCAAACATCTACAGATGAACATCTGAGACGCGAAATACACTGGATTGAACTGAAGCAAGATAAGGCATTACAGAAAGAGTTAGTGACTTGAAGACATAGTAATACAAACAATCCAAAATGAAACAGGAAGATAAAAGACTGAAGAATAAGAAACAGGGCATTAGTGAATTGTTAGCCTTAAAAACCTACAACACAATAGTATGTGTATAAAGTTAGAAAATTCAAATAGCAGACAAAAATGCAGAGTGAAAAGTAACAGCTCCTTTCCCCAATCTGCACCCCCATTTCTTTCTTAAGTAATAATCACGAGTAACAGTTTCTTGTGAGGCCTTCCAGGAAGACAAATATGCCCATATCCACCTATTTGTATTTATATATCTGAGAGGCAATCCCAGGTTTGAGGACAGTTAACCAGTGGGCAACAGTCTTTCCTTACATGGCCTCCAAGGAATTTTGTGGAACATAACTAATATTATGAGCAAGAAGTGTTCCGTGGCTGAGAAAGCTTGAGAAACCTTGGAGACAACAAAGTCAAGTGAGTGGGCTTATTTATTGCTGAGTTGGCAGGACTTCAGACTCCTGGTGAAGGAGAGAGAGAGAGAGAGTAGTAGTACCGAGTCTTTGATTAAGGAACTCCTTCAAAGAAGTGTGTCCTTTCACTACTGGGGTGCTTCATTCAGGTGAGTCCTTCGGGAGACGCTGCCCTGCCAACAAATGGCAGATGGTGGCTTGACTGGAAACGGAGAGGATCCATAGGGAAGTCATGTGTGAGCCTGAAGATGCGTGGTGTGAGAGAGAGCACTTGTATTCAGGGTAGTTGAAGATGGGCTGAGAAAGCAGCAGATTGGGCAAAATTGGAGGCTATACTCATGCACAGAAGTGGTGCCATAGAGAGCTGAGTGTTGGTTGAAAAGTTAATGAATTAAAAAAAAACAACACAAAACCTTTCCTGGGAGAAGCGGATGATTCAGCAGTGAATTTACTTGGGCAGAAAAATAAAATTTGAAGTATGGAGAGGCCACCTCTCCCAGTCGAGTTCAGCAGATGTAGGAGGTTTGGAGATGGGGGCGTTTGCACAAGTGCAATTGTGGCAAAAGCAGAAGGCATGGAGTCAGACAGCTCTTCTGTTTATTACCTGTGTGGCCCTGTTCATGTTACTCATGTTTTCTGAGCCCTAGCACCGTCGTCTGACCAGGGGGATTATAACCTGTTGCTAATATGTATTGAATGCTTACTGTGGCCAGCTACTTCCTTCCCTTCCTGCTTGACAGGAAATAACTGATTTACTTCTCAAAACAACCCCAGAAGGTAAGTACACTTTTTATCCCTACATTTCACAGGTGACAAAACTAAGGCACAGAGATGTTAATTCATTTACCCAAGGTCACAGAGCTTGTCAGTGGCAGAGATGAGAATCAAACTCAGGCACTATTTTTGCCATGCCTACGTGGCATGTCATTGTAAAGATAAAAAGAAATAAGGATCCGTGGCACAGAGAAAGTTCTCTTTAAAATGTTAGGCCTTTCCTTCCTGCAAATAACAATTTGATGAAACATTCAATAAAGTATGTCTTGAATAAATATTTTACAGTCATAGTCAGAATAGCAGCTAATATTTCTTGAGCACTCTTTATGTGCTGGGCACTGTACAAATCTTTTGCATGTTTTGTCTGATACTCCCAGCAATCCTGGGTGGGCTGTGTAATTATCCCCATTTTATAGGTGAGGAAATTGAGGCAGAGAGTGGCTTTAAGTTACTTATCCTGTCACATAGTGATTGGTGGCCTCTGAGAAGACAACATGACTTCTGTCAGAAGCTATTACAAAGTGATTAAAAATCAGTGATGCTCCTTCACAAACAGTGAGCTCACTTGAGAGGAAATTGGGAAATAAGGGAAAAAGAACACATTAGAGATACAGAATCAAGGGGCACTAGACATAGCACAACAGTTATCCGTTGCTACACAGCAAAGCACCCCGAAATGTAATGGATTAAAACACGAACAATTTATTATTGCTCATAATTCTGTACACAGCCTGGGTTGTTTCTTTTCTGGTTTCACCCGGGCTCACTTGTGCAGCTGCGTTTAGCTGGAGGGTTGGGACCACTAAAGTGGCCTCATTCGTGTATCTGGCAGTTGGCACTGGCTGTTGGCTGGGGGCCTTGTTCTGTTCCGTGTGCCCTCTCTTCTTCTAGTAGGCTCGACTGGGCTTCTTCATTGCATGGTGGGCTCAAGGTCAGAGGACAAGAGTGGAGACTGTCAAGCTGCCTGAGCTCCTGAATTCACTTCCACCCATACAATTAGTTACAGCAAGCACAAGGACAGCCTGGCTTCCGCGGGGTGGGAAACAGACACCATCTGTTAAGGGAAGGAGTGGCAAAGTCACATTACAAGAGGCACAACCCAAGATGGCAAGACTCAATGGGGTTCTGTTATTACAACCATTTACCACACTGGGCTTGGGACACAGGGTAGTCAGAGAGTGACATTTGCGTGGGAAAGAATAAGAGGTATTTATTTCCACTTACGTCTTTTGATATTAGTGCAAAGGCTACCAGAACAACTCATTACAAATCTGAATAATGCAAAGTTGTTTGGAGCGTCATGATAAAGGAAACTCAAGTTTTGTTATTTTAACTCTGCAGGATGATCCATATTGCCTGTTGGTAGAAAGTTGAAGATTAATGAGACCATATCCATGAAGTATTTAGAGCTTCTATAAGGAGAGAGAACTCTTATCAATTTTAGAGGAATCATCAAACAGCTATCAAAATGCCACTTAACAGAAGACAGGTCATATTTTCCACCTGGAAGAATTCACTGCTGATTTTCAGGGGCCTCCAGCCTGGATGTGTGTTGACTGTCTTCACCCATTTCTCTTGGCAAAGGGTAGAAAGAGAACTTGTCCAAAGAAGGGATTTTGTGCCTGGGGGACTTGAGCGCCTCTTGCTAGGAAGCTCCAAGAGGGGGCAGTGTGGCAGGTTTCACCTTTGGTGCGTCTCTGTCCCTTCCCGAGGACAGCCACCAGGGACAGCTGAGGCTTGTTCACAGAGAGAATCCTTTCTGCGGGTGAGGGAGAATATCCCCCTGACAGGCAGCATCTGGTTTCACACTGGGACAGCCCGCTGGAACACGGGGGCCTTCCCATGACCGGGCCAGACTGGGCCTGGTGCACAGTTCACTGAGAGAGAAAGTAGGGCAATCTCACTCAGTTCCTCTTCAACCTGGAAGGTCTCCTCAGTGAGCTCCATGTCATGAGGGAGGGGAGTTCTTTAGGGCATCTAAGGACCTGCAATAAAAGCATTCTGTGGACTGATGTGGCCTATATCCCTGGTCCTTTCTAGGAAGAGATACCCTTCCTTTCTGGAAATAAAGTATATCTTCCTGGAGTGTCAGTCTCATCCCACATGTAATTTGCTTATTCATCAAATATTTTGAGTGGCACCAGGTACTGTCCTAGGAATGGAGGCACGGCGATGAATAAGACAGACAAAAATCTCTGCTCTCCTGAAGCTTCGAAGAATGTTCTAGAAAGGGAAGGCAGGTATCACAAAGTTCTGAGGGGGAGGAGTTCGGCAGATTCCAGTAGCAGAGAAAAGGTCAGTTGGTGGGGACTGAGTACAGGGCCCAGGGCTCAGAGGTGGACCCAGGTAGACTCTTTAGGAACCATTCATAGGTCCTGGTGAGGAATTTAGATTTTCCGCTGAGTGCAACGGGATGCTGTTTTTAGCAGGAGGGTGAATGGATATGACCCACATGTTTCAAAGATACCTCTAGCTGTTGAATAGGGACACAAAAGAGGAAGCTGGGAGTAGGGGGACCCCTGAGGGGGAAGGTGCAGGAGACTGGGCCTGACGGGATGGTGGCCTGGGCTGGGGGAATTATACGTAAGAACACATTTTTGAGTAGATTGCAAGTTCTGCATTCACTGCAACAATAAAACTTGAGTCTTCAAAGAAGTCTTGCCCCTATGGTGGACCACTTTGGGCTGAGTCCCTTGCTCACCACACCTTATCATGAGGGATACATTCCTGAAAAACTGTGAGAATCACTACCATACAGAGACTACTGTGTTAGAATAAGTAGGTAGCCCTCTGGAAAAAGAAAGGCAGGGACATTTCCAGACTCTATTTTATTCTACTAACTGGCCTCTTCTGATGCCAGTGTCACACGGTTTATACTAGCTATAGCATGATAATATGTTTTAATATCTAGTGGGACTAGTTGCCTCTTGTTGTTCTTTTTTTGAAAGTTTTCCTTGACATTCTTGCTTATTTGTCTTACACTAAATATTTTAAGATGTTTCAGACGTATAACAACTATAGGGAATAATACAGCATTTTAAAAAAAGCAAAAGAAGTGTCTTACCAACCCTGATCTACCTACGACCCAGCTTCTAAAATATCTCCAATTTCCTCTACAAATTTGGAGAAAGCTCCATCTCTATCTCACCTCACTCCCTGCCCGTCCTCCCATGGGGGCAGTCACTGAGTTTGGTGTCTTTTTATTACCATGTGTTTTATTCACTTTTAATGCCTGTGTATGTGGGCCTGGACAAAACAGTAATCTAGATGTTTCTTTTTTTTAAAGATTATTATTAAAAATACAGCTAACATACAATATTATATTAGTTTCTGGGGTGCACCATAGTTTATTCAACATTTATGTACCTAAGGAAGTGATCACCATGATAAGTCCAGCCATGTTATCACAATATTAACTATATTCCCTATGCTGTACATACCCATGACTTATTTGTTTTATACCTGGAAATTTGGACCGCTTATTCCCCTTCATCTTTCCCCCACTTTAAACAATTTTTAATTACAGTTGACATTCAATATTATTGTGTATCAATTTCAGGTGTACAGCATAGAGTACATATAATTTAAGATAATTTAAGAAGTGATCTGACTAATCTAGTACTCACCTGGCACTATAGTTATTGCCATATTATTGACTATATTCCCTATGTTTTACTTTACATCCTATGACTATATTGTAAGTTCCAATTTGTACTTTTTAATCCCTTCACCTTTTTGACCATGTACCTCACCCCCGCCCATCTATCACCTCAACAAATCTAGACCAATCTGACACTATATACAGTTATTACAATATTATTGACTATATTCCTTATGCTATATTCTACTTTGTAACAACCAATTTGTACTTCTTAATCTCTTCCCCTTTTTTTCACCCACATCCCCAACCCCCCTCCCATCTGGCAACCATCAAAATCTTTTCTGTATCTATGAGTTTGTTTCTGTTTAGTTTGTTTTTTTCCTTTAGATTCCACATATAAGTGAAATCACATTGCATCTATCTCTCTCTGTGTTACACTCCACTCAACATAGTAGCCTCCAAGTCCATCCATGCTGCTGCAGCTTGGCCCTTCCCTGGCCAAGCAATATTCCATTGTATATATGTACCACCTCTTCTTTATCCATTCTTCCGTTGACATAAACCCAGGCTGCCTCCACATCTTGGCCATTGTAAACAATACTGCAATGAACATATGGATGCACATGTCCCCTCAAAGTAGTGTTTTGGGTTTCTTTAGATAAATACCCTGAGGTGGGATTACTGGGTCCTTCTTTGTCTCTTGTTATAGCCTTTATTTTAAAGACTGTTTTGTCTAGTAAAAATATTGTTACCAAAGCTTTTTGTTATTGTTGTTTCCATTTTCATGGAATATCTTTTTCCATTCCTTTAGTTTCCATCTGTGTGTGTCTTTCAATCTGAAGTGAGTTACTTATAGGCAGCATATGTAAGGGTTTGGTTTTCTTATCCAGTCAGCCTTCCTATGTCTTTTGATTGGAACATTTAATCCATTTACATTGAAAGTAATTGTTGATAGATAAGTAGCTATTGCCATTTTATTGTTCATAATTTTGATCTTTTTTTTTTTTCCCATCTTAAAGTAGTCCCTCTAACATTCCTTGTAATACTGCCTTGGTGGTGATGAACTCTCAGCTTTTTCTTGTCTGGGAAGCTCTTTATCTGTTCTTCAATTTTAAATGATAGCCTTGCTGGGTAGAATAGTCTGGATTGTAGGTCCTGGCTTTTCAAGGATGTTGAATATTTTGTGTGAATCCCTTCTGTCCTGCAAAGTTCTTACTGAGGAATCAGCTGATGATCTTATGGGAGCTGGCTTATAAGTTACTCCCTGGCTTTCTTTTGCTGTTTTTAAGATTCTCTCTTTGTCTTTAACTTTTGCCATTCTAATTATAATGTGTCTAGGTGTGGGCCTGTTTGAGTTCCTCTTGTTTGGGACTCTGCGCTTCTTGGACTTGTATGTTTATTTCCTTTGCCAGATTAGGAAAATTTTCAGTCATTGTTTCTTCAAATAGGTTCTCAATCCTTTGCTTTCTCGCTTCTCCTTCTGGTACCCCTATGATGTGCATGTTTTTATGCTTGATGTTGTCCCAGAGGTCTCATAAACTATCCTCATTTTTTATTTTTTGATTCTTTTTTCTTTTTGCTGTTCTGATTGGCTGTTTTCTGCTTCCTTCTCTTTCAAATTGCTGATTCACATTCTCTGCTTTATCTAGTCTGCTAGTGGTTGCTTCTAGTGTGTTCTTCATTTCAGTTATTGTAGTTTTTACATCAGGCTGGTTCTTTTTTTATGGGGTCTATGTCCTTTTTTATACTTGCTATCTCTTTGTTGAAGCTCTCATTAAGTTCCTTGAACATTCTTATAACCATTGTTTTGAACTCTGTATGGGGTAGGTTGCTTGTCTCCATTTAGTTTAGTTCTTTTTCTGGAGTTTTCTCCTGTTTTTTCATTAGGACATATTTCTTTGTTTCCTCCTTTTGGCTGCCTCTCTGTGTTTGTTTCCATGTTTCCCCAGTCTTGGCTGGGTGTCCTTATGTAGTAGGTGCCCTGGCACAGTCTCCCTGATCACTTACGCTGCTGCTCCAGGAGTGTCTATGGTGTGGGTTGTGTGTGTCCTCCCACTATAGTTGAGCCTTCATTGTTGCTGTTGGCATGTTTGTGGGTAGGCTTAACCCTGAAGCTGATTGGCTGTGGGGTTTGGCCATGTCCACAGCTTATAGGCTGCTGTGTGGGGGTTGAGGGGTGGGGGGTGGGATGGTGCTTACCCCACTGAGTGGGATTTGCCCCAGCAGCATCTGGTGCCTGTTGAGACCGCCCTTTGGTTGTGCTGCTTGTGGGGCTAATTGGGTGATACTCTGCTGTGGTCTGAAGCCAACCTCCAAGTATGTTGGTTCTAGGGCCTCTTGGGAGGGGCTCTGGTGCAGGCCCAGGTCACTCACTCCCTGTGTCTGGCCGGGGACTACCTGGTAGGAGCTACAAAATGATTCGAGGTTGTTTGCTGCCTGTGCTAAACCTGGAGGCACGTGGGAGAGGCCACACTGTGAACTGAGGATGTCTGCTACCAGTACCAGGTCTGGGGTAGCTCCGCAAAGAGCCAGGGCACACCAAGGCCTGCTGCCATCTGCTGGCTCTCTTCAGGTTCAACCACTGATAAAGCCTCGCGGTATGCAAGTTGGGTGAGTGGTTTCAAAGAGTCATTAGAGTGGGAAGAGCTGTGGTCACCAGGTTAATGTAGATTCTGGTTTGGTGCCAACACTGAGCCTGGAGCTACCCAGCAAAAGCCTCAGAGTACACCAAAGCCAGTCATCACTCGCCAGGTGCCCATGGACTCTGATAGTTTCCCAAAAAAGAGTGCCATATGGGCAAGGCTGGCTGCTTGCAGAGAAAGTACCTCCTGTGTTGAGGGAATTATGTGATTGAGGTCTCAGGGAGTCAGCTGGGTGCAACAATTGAGGCCAATCAGGTTCAGCTTTGGCTGTGTGGGGGGAGGGCTCAACACATGGCATCTACCTGCTGGCTGCGTGAGAGGAGGCCCCCGCACAGGGAAAATGGCAACATCCTCCAGCCCTCACTTTGAAGCCACACACTTCAGTCTGCCCCCTGTATGCCTTTGACACCCCCCCTGCCAAGTCACCTTCCCCACCCTGGAGCGCAGGGTGTGTGAGCAAGTGAGTCTGTGTGTAGGCCCCTTAAGTGGATGTCTGGGTTTCCCGCAGCCTTCTGTCCCACCTGGATGGTTGGTATCCCCACTGTTTTTAACAGCCAGATATTGTAGGAGCTCTTCTTCCTGGCACTAGTACTCTGGGCTGGGGAGCCTTGAGTGGGGCTCGCGTTCCTCACTATTCTGGCAGAAACCTCCACGGCTGAGATATTCCTCCTGGTTCTCAACCACCACCTGGAGGTTTGGGGCCAGCACATTTCACATCTTCACCCTTCGTACCAGTCTCAATGTGGTTGGTTTATATCCTTAGTTATAAAACTTCTTTCAGCTAGACTTCAGTTTATTCTCCAAGTTAGATTGTTCTGTAATTTAGCTGTAGCTTTAATGTGTTTACAGAAGGAAGCAGGCACTGTTTTTATCTACTCCGCCATGTTGGATCTCTCCTAGATGTTTCTAAATTTTAAATAAATGGCATTATACTTATGTGTTCTTCTGAATCTTGACCTTTTTCTCCCAACTCAGTATTATGTTTGAAAGACTCATCCATGTTGAGACAATTTGTTCTAGTTTGTATTGACACAGCTGTGTGGTATTTTGTTGTATGAAAATACCACAATTTATTCTTTTCCTGTTGATGGACATTTAGCATGTTTTCATACAATTTTCCACCATTATAAGCAATACTTATGCTGACATTCGTGTACATTTCCATGAATTTCCCTTGGATCTCTTGGGAATGGAATTGCTTGTTCTTAGGATATACTGTGTTTCCCTGAAAATAAGACCTAGCTGGACAATCAGCTCTAATGTATCTTTTGGAGCAAAAATTAATATAAGACCCGGTATTATATTATATTGCATTATATTTATTATATTATATTGTATTGTATTATATTATATAATATATAAGACCAGGTCTTTTGTATTATATATAATATATTACATATTATATATATTATTATATATTATACATAATATATTAGACCGGGTCTTATAGTAAAATAAGACAGGGTCTTATATTAATTTTTGCTCTAAAAGACACATTAGAGCTGATTGGCCGGCTAGGTCTTATTTTCGGGGAAACACGGTATACTTAATCAGTTCTCCTAGATAAGGTCAAACTGCATTTTGAAGAGATTGCACCTGTTTTTCTGTTTTAAATTTAGAATTATCTTGACTATTTTCAAATGAACACATAAATAAATAACAGCTTTATAGGATTAAATTTAGAAATAATTAATGTCTTTTTGATGTTTAGAATTCATATCCAAGATTATGGAACTTATATTTTCTTATTGTAAGTATATCTCCATATATTTTGTCTTTTTGTTGCTGTTATAAATGAAGTTTTTCTCTTCCATTATATCTTGTTGTTTGTAATTATGAAAACCATTGCTTTCTACATATTGCTTTGATAACTTGTCCCTTTACCATTTAGAGCAGGTTGTCATTTGATTATCTTGGGTTTGTCAGGTATACAATCATATTCTCTACCAATGTTGATCATGTTTATCTCCTCCTTCTAATTTATACATCTATTTTCCTAGATGTATTGTTTTGCCTATTGCCCCACAATGCTGCTAAACAATAGTGCTATATATGGAAATTTTATCTTGTTCCTAATTTTTATGGAAAAAATTCTGGTGTTTTTTCATTAAGCATTTTGTGTTGAGGAAGATATATATCATCATGTCAGAAAATATTAATCTATTCCAATTTTATTATGAGTTCTTTTTAAAAATAAAGACATTGCCTTTTCAATGTCCTTTGAGATGTTTAGATAATGCTTTGGATATATTAATATGGTAAATTATATTACAGATTCTCTAATATTGAACCATGCTTGCCTTACAATAAACCCTACATGCTACTTCAGTGTTTTGCTAGATTCTCTGCTAATAATTTATTTAGGGCTTTTGCATTGATACTCTTGAACAAGATTGATTTCAAAGGCCTGTCTGGGTGTTTGGGAACTATGTGTGAAGCACCCTGGTTGAATCTGGTGTTAGAGTCCTCCTTTCAACTTCAACATTTACACTGAGAACCAGTCCTATGATTATTTGGATCTCCATATGTTTCATAGACCTTCAGCATTCTAGAGATTATCTTCTCCCTAATCTTGTCACAGAGCAGGATGGCATCTCAGATGGAAGGAGTCTGACGGTCAGATTCCTTAGGACTGACCATGGACCACAAACTCTTATTGTAGCTCAGATTATTCTCTCCTCAGTCAGGCTTTTTTCTGTATAAGTGGGTTTGGAAACTGTGGTGTAACTCTCCTTGTCTAAGCAGATCTCCCAATCCTGTTCCTGTTCAATAGAAGTACTTCCCAGTGTTCCAAGCAGTTCTTTCTCAGAGTTGACTGTAAAGGAGATATTTGGATTGAGGAGTGTAGTTTTCCAGAGAAAGAATGTTTTAACTGGCACTTGAACTATGTCCTCATCCCGGCCTTCTTGCCCATTTAGTGCTTAATGTCCCTACTAGGGGTGTGTTATGGCAGCCTAACCATGGCTGCTGACTGGTTGTCACATTCTTGGGACAGGAAGCTGGGCTGAGTTCCATGCTGGGACCTTCCCCAAAAACCCATCCTTTCTGATCTTGGCCCATTATCTCCAAAAGGGCAGTTGCTTCTGGAGGATTCTTAGTGTGGGTTGCCTACTTGCATCAGGGGTACCAGGAACAGGTTAACTCTGTTTTTAAAAAGAGGTCCCCCTTTCTATTTGCATGAGAAAAGAGAACTTTGTGCATTTGCACAGGAGAAAGTAACTTCCTGTCAATCACTCCCTAGGTGACCCCTCTGGAGAACAAAGGGCAGTTGATTTTTTTTTAAGTCAAGGGTTTGTAAGTTATGGGTTACCAGCAAATAGGATTTCCCTTAGTAGGATACTTTTTCTTTTTCTTTCTGATGGACAAATTAGGCTCCATTTTTCTTTCTTTCTGACTCCAGGCATCTCTGTAGGTCTCTATTCTCTGATTTCCCCTACCCCCTTCCTTTTTATTCTCACTTTTCCCAATTGGCCATGACTCTGCTCTCCCCTCCCTCCCTCTATCCTATCTTTTGGTGTGTAATTTGTTTGCAGTCAGGTTGTCTCTTTGATTTACTGGGCCTCTTCTCAGCAGAATTATAATAAATGGATTGCTTTCGAGCCCCAGCTAGTTCAACACCATTTGCTCAGCTTGGGTCAAGCCCCTTGCAAACAGAATGCATACAGCAGGCACAGAGACACATGCTCACACACATGATATCAGCCCTCTCTCTGCGTCTTTTTCTAGCCAAATATAATGAAAAATATCAAGGCATTCATCTGAGAATGAATTAAGTTACGAGAACTAAGGAAAAGATGTGCTAAGGCTGGTCTTCCTCCCCGTAGTGCAGTCCTGGGTGCTGATGGTGTCGGGGGCCTAGAGATTGTCCTGATTACAGACTTAATTAGTTATATAATTAGCAAGTGTAGGCCTATAAAACCTTTGTTGTTTGCATCCAGAATTCACATAAAGAGTGTAAATCTCAACTGAAATGAGGAATGAGCAAATTTGTTCGTGGGCTGCTCTGCCTCAAACACTTTAGTGGTTTCCATTTGCACTGAGAATAAAGTAGAAAAACAAGCAAACAAACCATAAATCTAAACAAAGTACATCTTAGTGTGGCCTACGAGGCCCAGCCTGCCTGGTCTCCCTGTACTCTCTCCGGTGTAAGATCACACTCCCACCCGACAGGCATACACACACACACACACACACGCATGCACACACAGAGGCCTTTCACTTACTCAGGAGTGCTGGGCTTTGGAGCCACCATTGCCTCTGCCTGATGAGTGTTACCCAGTACCATCCCCCTCCTTCATCAGGCCCCGTCTACTCATCCCTTTTGTCTCCGCCTGAAAGCTACTTCTTCCAGGAAACTTTCCATCCTCTACATTGAGCTAGGTCCCATTATCAACTCCGTCACCCACTGTCATTCTTCTGTGTCACTTAGTGCAGTGGTCATAACATGAGTATTTGGGCCACTCCTTGCATGATGTCTGTCTGTCCCTCCAGACCTTGTACTTCCTGGGGGTTGAGCTCCTGTCTGTTACATTCTGGGATTTATCCAAAGAGCCAGTGCTCTCTAAGTATCCACACGCAGAACTGTGTGAAGGAAGGAAGGCAGCAGAGCAACAGGTCTTTCCTCACTTGGTTGTTGGGAGATACTTGCGTTGAAATATGAAACTTCCCTTTTATTTATTTGCTTCCTCTGTTTTCTACCCTCATCCCACCTCCTTTATTGCCTGTACACCATGGCTGTTCTTTCTAAGTCGAGCCCTTTCTGGTTTCTCCCCACTATAGTGAAGTCTTAGAGAATAGGGGCTCAGCTTCTTCTAGCTTCAGATTCCAACAGCCAGGTGCACACAGGCTTACTTTATATTCATTGAACTGAGTTGATGACCTCATTCAGAAGTGTCCCTGCCCTGGATCTCCCCTTGTCACCACGTCTGCGTTCAATGTGGCGTGGCTTGTGGAAGGAGGAGTGGAGTGGTGGCGAGGCCCAGCTTTAGGTGGATCAGCTCCCTGTGCTACCTTGAACTACCACTCCCAGTCTCAGTTATCTTTCATGGGCCTCAGTTTCCTAATCTGAGACCTCTTTCTAATAATACGATTTGAAACTTTCTGAAGCAGAAATGCAAAGAGTCAATCTTCCCAGCCTAGAAGGCTTCTAAGAGGTCATCTAAGCCATCCCTAACCTCCAGAGAAGGTAGCACCTGGTCCACTCATTTCTTCTCTGAAATGCTGTGTTCTCTGTATTGTCCTTCTCCCTGTTTAGCTGTGTTTATGAAGTTCAGGATTGTTGGTTTGGTTCTTTTTTTGGGTTCTGGCAACTGAAATAAGGTTCTGGAAGAATGATGGGGACTTCTGTTCAGAGCAAGGCTCTGATGTGGTAGACCAGCCAGCCTCTGTACCTAAACTCTCTGCGTGGACTTTTCAAAATTCACTCCTTAGTTCAGCATTTCTTGAATACACTAGTCATAGAAGGAATATTTCCTCTGCCTCCTTCTGAGCCGCAGAGATATGTTGAAGAACCAAGCACTTTGTTTCGAGAAAACGTCCCCTTCTGATGGTTTTATTCTCCTAACTGGTATTTTTCTCTCTAGTTTCTCATTTTCTCTTTGTCTCTGGGAATAAGGAAACATGGCTGTTGTGCTAGGGCCTCTCCTTTTCTTGTTTGAGTTCAGTACATCTCCAGAATCTGCAAGGAGTGACAGACTCCAGTTTTGGACTTCTGCACAGAAACAGGCTTCCGTTCCTTCATGCATGGCCAAATCTTCTGCTGTAATAATCATCCCCCTGTCTTCTAGAGATTTGCAGTTTAAGAGGTGTGACTTCAAAGAAATTAATGCAGAATAAGAGTCTGCATTGGGACAGCCCCAATGCCCTATGTCTGCCTCGGCTCCGTCCTGTGGCATTGTGGGGCTGCCTTGCTTTTTCTAGCTAAGCTTGGTCCCCAGGAGTTGACACCACGGATGTCAAAATCACCTCTATCTTGTGTTCTCACCCTGCATTTGCTGTCTCACTGGATGCCCAGGGAATTAAACATGGTGCCCAGTGACAGAGAATCAGGAGGGTCCAGATGGACACAAGAGTGGTCTTGGTGCCCAGTACAGTAAGGGTGTGTTGAAGAGTGAGTGCCTGTTCTTCTGTCGTCATGCACAGGGAGAGGGTGAGCTGGGGAGAATAATCTGTTACCAATGCATTTTTTCCACAAAGAAACTAAGAAAGTCACAGCTATGAAGTGGAAATTGTCTGGGCTTGGAAGAAGAGGTAAAGTAAAATATGGTGCTGGGACCTTTTGTGTACAGGTACATAATCTGGAAACGTGCTTTGCCCCATTCTAAACATGCTCAGATATCTTTGTAGTACTCGTGTAAACAAAAGTGAATTCGTTTATAAACTCTAAGAGGAAAAGCCACCTGAATGTGAAGAAGGACGGCTTAAGTTTTTATTCAGGTTTACACTGCTAGAGAAGGTGGCTTGATTGATAGAAAAGCATGCCAGGATTTTCTTCTACATTTTGAACCCAGTGGTCCGGGCAGGGGAATTGGGTACAGTTCAAATGCAAAATGATAAGCCCGTGGATCCCTTCCTAAGGCTGCAATTTCTCCCAATTTCTCCAGCCTTTTAGTCCCAATTTCTTCAGCCTTTGCCAAGCATATCCAGAGCAGGCAACCCAGACTTGAGGATGAGGGAGGGGCTGGGGAGAAGCAAAGATCTGGAATCTTATCTTTGATTCCTTCTCCATCTTTCGTCTGTGTAGCATCTAGCAGAAGATTGTGGCCTTCCTGGGATCACTGGGGAGATATGGAAATAGAAGCATTTTAACGGCTCACCACGTTAGGTACGTGGCATGTAGATGCCAAGGGAAGGAGCTCTGAGATGTCACACAGACCTCCGAGACCTCCAGGCTGCTCACAGGCCCACAAGCTCCTCCTCCGTGCCCTTCCTGCAGAAGTCATATCAGAGATGCTGAGTCTGTGTTTCCTTTGCATCTGCTTGAGACTGAACTTCTTCTCCAACCTGTTTTCTTCAGCCTTGGCACCCTCCCTCCCATAACCTGTGTGTGAGTTACCTGTCAGTCAACTCATAGGGTCACTGAGGGCTAACAGACCGTGCCTGGCACTTCCTAAACACTGTTGACTCTGTTGGGGTGGATATTCCTGTTATTATTATGACAATCATGACTTCCAGCCCGCTGGCATGTCACTGCTCACCTTTCCTCTTGCTGAATGACGTGATGGTTTCCTCCTGTCAAAGGCCTGCTCCTGCTCAGGCTCGTCTCCAGGCAGAGCTTCGTGGAGTCATCCTGTTTCATCCCAGTCCTCCATCCTGACGTATCCTGGGTGTCAGGCACAGTAGGCAGCCCCACTTGGGCAGACGTTCTAGAAAACACCCCAGGTTGGGTGTTGACAAAGGTGACAACCTGAATGCAGAGCTGGCAGCTGCAGGGGTCCTCCGGCTGTCCTGAGGCCCCACAAGAGCCCTCTGCTGGCTCAGCCTTATAAAGGGGGAAGGAAGCTCGATGAGGAGCTTCCCACGGCAGACGTCACTCTCTTCCCATGTTATCTGTCTCTTCAGCAGCACAGCGGTGCAAGAGCAGGGGGACACAGGCCAACAGGGTAGGAGGAGGGAGGCTCCGGCCCTGGTGACATGACTGTGCCTCGGAGAGTTTTCCTGCAAAGGTGAGGGCAGAGGTACTCCCTGATTCTTCTTTACAATGAGGTTAAAGTCAGGAGACCCAGGGCATGCCCCAGTCCCCTCACCGTGTTTATTCCTAAAGAGCCGTTTTCTTCTTGGTCAGCTCATCGTCCTCAGGGGTCTGGAAGATTCCAGTCTCTCTTTGGCCCGGGAGCTATGAGGAGTCACAGCATCATTAAGGGAGGGATGCCCCAATCCCAGCCACGCCCGAAACCCCTGCAGCTCAAAGGCGAAGAGGGCGGGCCAGAGAAGCGGCAGCCCTTCAACAGAGAGGGACCACAGCCAGGTGTGCAGACCAGGAAAGCAGGGTAGTGGGGTCACATGCAGGTCCCTGAAGGTGGTCCTCAATCACAGATGTGTCCAAACTTGAGCACCATAGTTTTCCTTTGCCCAGGGTGCCTTCCCCGCTGGTCTCCAGCGCCATACTCACCCGGACCTCAGAGGGCCATTTTCTCTGTGCAGCCTCCCCGACCACAGGCTCTGAAGTAGCCAGCCCTCGTCCTTCCTTTGCACTATTGACTGATGCATGGAATGGATGATGGCTGAATCATCACTCCTCACTTGGGGGCCATTATTGCTCACCCCAGACCTTCTTTCTTCTTGACTTGGAAACCCTGGGGTTGGCCGTGAAAGACTGGAGTGGGCTTGGGGTACCAGCCCAAGTGGCCTTGCATCTGCACCCCCTCCATGAGGAGGGGGACATCTTTCTGCTCTGCAGCTGGATCTCTCAGTGCCCTGATGAAGGGGGTGGATTGAGGATCTCTTCTGCACGCAGCATCTCTTCTCCTCTCTTAGAGCCACACTGCATGTGGACCACGGTCCAAGGCTGTGACTGTCCCTGCATTTCACCATTAAACATCCCCCTAAGGATCCAGGGCCTTGCTGATTAATCCTGAGAAGGCAAATTGATGTTCTCTCTGTGCCAGCTGGCGTCGATCGGAGTGTCTGTGGGGTGGGCTGTGGTGAGGATGGTGACTTGGTGAATAAGTGTGCCTGGGTCTACTGGCAATGTCTGTCATGATGAGGGGGACAAGTGTGGCCGCACGTGAGCCAAGCATTTTGTCATCCCAGCTTATCAACTTTGTGCCCAACCTCCTATATGTTGTACATTTGCCGTCATCCTCTCACAACTCCAAGTATCATCCCTGTAAAGGGGCTTCATTAACAGCCTGTTTTTAGATGGGAAAATGAGTTGAGCATGGTAGCATGAGTGTGGATGGCAGGAATGGGAGGGGAAGCCAGGTCTGGAAGATTTCCAGCCCCGTCTCCACTGGCTCGTCCTTCCTGCTGACCCCATCATCTAAAATTCAACCCCCACTTAATGGCACTGATTCAGCTTCTCTCTGTAGTTGGTGGCAGGTCAGCCCTGACTTCCAGGAGACTCCAGGCACGTGGCAGCAAAGTCTCCATGCTGGCAGGTGATACAGGCTTCGGCACAATCTGGAGTTTGGAAGCAATGTTGTGTTTTCTAGGCACCCATCTGTGGAGGAGAGCAGTGTCTGTGTGGGCTGTCTGCTTATTGAGGAAACAACTACTGCTCACGAGTGGGACTGTCTGCCCTCTTGCATGTGTCATTTTATTTCCACGCTAAGAAGTGTCAGGGCTTCTTAGGAGGTGGGTCCAGCCTTTGGGACCTCTGGCTCCAGGCCCGGGGGACACCTTGATGTTTTCTTCCTTGTTGGAAGGCAGTGTGCAGTGCCAGCTATGCCACATATCAGCTGGGTCTCAGGCCCAGCAGTACCCAGAATTCTAATTCTGGCCAGTCCGCTGAGGGAGTGGGGGGAGAGGGCACTGAGTGGGGCAGCGTGGTCCGGAGGATGTCATGTGCCCGTTCCTGGTTATCTCCCATCAGATGAGGTAGACTCCCCTATTTAGTCCGGTTTCCTTAATTTCCCAGTGTGCTAGTCAGTGGGGTAGAGGATCAGAGGAGGGCTATGGGCTCTTCAAACCATCCAAGGTGCTCACAGAGCACTTCCCAGGGGTTAGGAGTATAAAAGACACCTTGGACCCCGATACAGAAAGTTCATCATCATCGTCATCGTCATCCTCAGCCATGGGGACACACTGGATGTTCTAGGCAAAGAATGAGGCTGCCCCTAACTGACGCTGGCCTAGGATGTTCATTCCTTCTTGTCAGTGCCTCTGAGATCCTACACTGGGCAGCTTGCTGGCCCCCAAAGCACCCCTACCCTTGCATGCTTCAGTGCCTCTGTCCTGGCTGCATCCTCTGCCTAGAATGCCCTTCCATGCTTCTTTGACTAGCACACTCCTATTCGTGAGCTAAGCCCCAGTTTAAGCACCCCTTCCATCAGGCAGAATAAATATCTTTCCAAGGACAGTGTTTATCACATTCTAAAGTTGATATCTTTTCTGTTTTTAAGCACCCAAAATGCATATTAAACTTTGAGCTTATTGAGGGAAGGAGCTTTCTAGGTAGAGGCTCAGCAGGGGGGATGGTAGGGGGTCATGACTACACCTGGTGAGTTTGCGAGGTGCTGGGGAGACTGATGGCCCCAGAGCTTCATTCTAGGCCAGGAATGGCAGGACATAGGCTGAGTGGGTCGTGGAGGTTGTTGGTGTCTAAGCTGATAAAACCGTGCTAGGACAATAGACTTTGGGGTTAGTGACACCTTGGTTGGAATCAGGCTCTGGGTGCAGTATGTTCTGAGGCTTCCTCTTCTTTGAGCCTCCATTTCTCATTCTCTGGGAATGTCATAATAAAGCCTATCCCACAGGCTGCTGTGGGAATCAAGTGAGTGATATAGGTAAAGCGTGCCATAGGTCCTCAGATGTGGTGGCTGCAATTGAGACCCTCCTGGCTGAGAAGCCAAGGTCTTTGGGAGCAGGGATCTTGCCATTTACATGCCAGTGTGCCTAACACAGCGCATGTGCTTAACTGGCTGCTCATTTTTTGTGTGAATAGTTGAGTCGAGATCATACCCTAAGAAGAATTTTGAGCCAGGAAGATGCAGCGTGAAAGTGGTAAAGGAAGAAGACTCTGGCAGTGGTATGTGCATAGGGTCGGTTGTAGGGAGTAGGGTCTGTGGAGGGGAGGAGAACTGTGAGCCTGTGAATCAGGACAATCCAGGCACACTCGGAAGTGGCCTGGCCGGGGGCCTCTGGATGTCTTGCAGCTTCTTTCTCCTCCTTGGGCTCGTGAGGCACCGTGGGACGTAGGCTTGAGCAGAGAGGTGGGAAAAGCATGTGGGCACGTGAGGGCACGCATGTATGTGGGCTGTGTTTGTGGGGGGATTGGTGTTTCCGGGTGTGTGTAGGTGTTGGGGGGATATATGTGCATGTGCGTGAGTGTGTGTGTGCACGCACGTGTGTCGGAAGGACCCAGTACTGACCGAAGGATGCACTTCCGCCCTCACACAGCTCACAGTTACAAGGGGAAGAATGGTGTTAATGAAATCGTTACTAGAAAGCACGGTGACTTGCCTGGTGGGTAGTTCTGGGGATTCACTGAGAGTCCATGCAAGTGTCTTATTCGTACTCGGGAGCCTGGGGAAGGCAACTTGTTTATAAAACAGCCTTTATCTTTTTATCTGATTTATCATAATTTTAATAGGCATGATTTAAAACATTTACATAAATATGTCCATATTTTTATTCTTTAACCTAATCACAATACCATTATCACATCTGAAAAATTAACACTCATTCCTTAGTATTATCGGATATCTAGTTAATGTTCAAATTTCCCTGTGTGTTTCATAAAAGTGGTTACAGTTGGTGTATTCAAATCAGGATCCAAACTAGGTCCATGTTATATTTGGGTGACTTGTCTCTCAAGTGTCTTCTAGTCCATAGGTTCCCCTGCCCTTCTTATTTTTTCAGGTAATTTATTTGTTGAATAAACCAAGTATGTGTCCTGTGGAGTGTCTCAGAGTCTGGGTTTTGGTGATCATATCCCCATGGTGTCCGTTAGAATGTTCCTCGGTCCCTGGGACATCCTGTACACTGAAGGTTAGACCTAGAGGCCTGAACAGACTGAGTGTGATTTGGTTTCTCCACAGGCTTTTCACAGGCAGCTATTGGCGGCTGTAGCCTAGACATTTCATTCATTGCAGCATGTAGGCTAAAGCCAGGTGGGTGAGAAGAGTCATCCCAGAGAAGGGAAGGGAAGGAAAGGGAAGGAAAAGGGACCGTGAATTAAGCTCGGGCGTGAGAGAGATCATGTCCACTCTGAGAACATTTCTGAGGAGCTAGAAGGTCGGTGGCAAGGTTGACACCACGTGAAAGAGGGCTGGGGTGGGGAGCAGAGGCAGAGCAGAGCTGCAGGAACTTGGGACAGTCTCTTAACCTCCTTCGTTCTCATCTGTAGAGTGGAAACATGCCTGTGATTACCGCTCAAAGGGATTGAGGAGATCAAAAGAGATAGTGGATGCAGAACATTTAGAATGCACCTGGCAAAGAAAGGGGTCAATAGATGGTGTTGGTGATGGTGGTGGTGGTGGTGGTGACGATGACGATGATGGCATTGGGGTGAAGGAGGGAAAGAAAGCTTGGACTTTTCCTGAGATCCATTGGAAGCTATTGAAAGCTTTTGGGTCAGAGAGAAATATGATCAGATTTGCATTGTAGGAAGCCCGACCCATCTGTTAGATGGAGAAGGAAGTGCAAGAAAGGGGGTGAGAGCAGTTAGGGGCTGATGCAGTTGTCCAGAGGGAGGGGGCTGGCTAGGGTGGATGATGGCAGTGGAGATGGAGGGAAGTGGACTTGGGAGGTCTTCAGAGAGTAAACACAGAGAGGAGGTGACAGACAAAGTGGGTGAAAGAGGGGAGCCAGGAGTCCAGGATTTTGGATTGAGTCTCTGGCAGGAGGGGAGTGCCCCCCACTAAAATGGGGTAGGGTTAGGGGTCCCAGAGCCAGCAGGCACCCCAGTACTTGGGCATGTATGCATTTAGTGAATGTTTGTGCTACTGTTTTAATATAGTCTGTGCATTTTAATATATGCAACAAAATAAAATAATTAAAGAATCAGATAAAGATGAAGTAAACAATATTTTAAAATATCTTTCTGTGATTAACGTGGCTTCTTAATCTCATTAGTTGGTCCCGCAAGGCAAAGTGCACCCCTAGAGAGAGGTTCATCATTAATGATCGTAGATGTATATCCATATTTCAAATAGTCTTCTTGATTATTTGATGTTTTTGGCCAACTTCTTGTCAGACCTCATTAGGCTATCATGGCTCTCAGCTCGTCACCTGGCGGATGAAGGGCGGTTACTAGCGTTAGGGCAGGTGTCAGCAACCGCAGGCCCATGGGCTTTGTCGCACATGCAGTACTGGAATGGTTCATCTTGTGTGTTCTTTGCAGGAATCTTTAAAAGCCACTCAGTCCATTTCTGTAAGGGTTAGTGTGGTCTAAACCAGATAACATGACCTCTAAATGCTCTTCCCCTGGTGTCGCTAAACTGCAGTATGTCACACTGGAAATGTGAACACAGAGTTAGGGCACGCTGGTCACTTTCTGCGTGCTGGCCCCCCATGCTACCCTAGGACACCTCAGAAGCTGTACCGAACACGTGACGTCCAACCATAGCCCAAGTGAGGGCACCGGGGGCTATCTGTATATTTGGTATAATTAAAGCTTAGCTTTTTCTTTTATCTTTTATATATTAAAAAGAAGTAGAAGTGCCAGAACTCCTCTTAGAGCTTTGAGTTGCCCTGTACCAAGCTGAGGGTGGCAATGTGCCGTGTGGAAGGCAGTTAAGGCTGGTGAGGCTCTGAGCAGCAGGCTCACGGCTTCAGTCTGAGCTCCTACATTCCAGGCGCCCTTGCAGCTCATGAGTCTGGCTGTTGAGGTGGGTCTTGTTTGTGCTGGAAAAGCAAGGGTGAGTGTGTGGAGAATGGCAGGGGCAGGGAGAAGCTATCCACTCTCTCTGTGGACATCGTATCCACACTCTCTGGCCTCTTTAGCAGTCTGGCCAGGAGAGAAATCCTAGCTTGCCCCAAGGCCTGCGGTGTGTTGGCGTGCACAGTGAACGCTGGCATATTTAGCAGCATTCCTTGTGGTTAAAAATGGATTTGCATAGGATCATTGTGGCCCTTTATAAGAATCACCTTCTCAGAAGGTCCTGAGGGCTGGAGGTCTGGGGTCCTCTCACTGCTCATGGACCCTCCCCTCCTACGCTGCCTGGGCTGTGTGCAACTATACCAGGTTTATTTCTAGGGAGGAGGGTGGTGAGACCTCTGCAAAGGGAGGGGCCTGGACACCCACCAGAGATGGGAATCAGATAATAGATTAACCAGGCAGAGTTGGCAGGAAAGAGATTTGTGGGGTTGTTTAAAATTGTTCGGTGTCCTAAGGCTGGTTATTATTCTGTTGCTGCTAATCCTGGGCCCTGATGAATCCACAGGAGACTGATGGGCTTGCATATTACTCCTGTGCTAACCTATTCCTCTGCGATCCCATCGCAGCCAAATATGTCCATGAAGGAAGGAGACTGGAGGATTATGGGCCCTAATTGGTTGTTGCTGTAACATTTTTGCTTGAGTGTGCAGAGGCAGTCAAACAGCTGCTCCTGCTCCAGGAGCCAGCACAGTTCTCAGGAGAGGGGCAGTCACCTGGGGCGGTTTTAGGAGGGTGTGTCCACCTGTAATGGTCCCAGCTGCAGCCGAAAGGAGCTGAAGAGACCTCTCAGCCCCTTTAGGGCTCCCAGCCTGGAAAGGGATGACTCTGGGTGAAAGAAGAGCAAAAGCTAGCGCTCCTGACCAATTAGGAATCCATACTGCGTGGCGCTTTCCTCCCCTGAGTGATTATTTCCTTCTGCGGCTGGATTCTGCCCTCTGATTATTGCAGTGCATCGCCTGTTTGGTTTTTTGTCTCCACTTAACTCCCACACTCATTTTGTGCATGAATGAGTACAATGTAACCAGTTTAATTTGCTGTTAATTCTCTGTTCAAAATATTCTCTTCTGTTTAAGGGACATAGTCCCTTTCGTCTTTCTGAGGAGGCAGTTTGTGAAAGGAGGCAGCTGCTGGGTGTGCAGGGGATGGTGAGGGTGGGGGTCCGGGGGTCATGAGCACAGTTCTTTAGGATGTAGGTGAGCCCTGTGGGGTCGGGTGAGACGTCCCCCAGAGCCTGCTGGGAGGAGGGTCCACGGCGTCAGGTCTTTACACTTGCGGAGCTAGGGATTGGTTTGGACTCTCTTCATGGGGACAAATTCGTGGTTGGTAGAAGTACCTCCCAACAGAGGGGCTGTGGCAGAGAGATTCAAGGCTGCAAACTGAAGAAGCTAGGCTTTGTGGATCCCAAGTGTGGGAGTGAGGAAGTGAATTCTACTCCTGATCACATTGGGAGGTAGTCAGGGAAGACAGTGGATGGTATTTATAAAACGCAAGCTTTGAAAACTACTTTAAGGTATCTACATATAGTGTTTGTATAATTTGCTCAAGCGTAGCTGGGCTGAAAGTGATTTATTGTTGACACAAAGTTGTTTGCTTTGGTCAACCGTGACCAGCTCTTCCACCTCTCCACTTTAACCTGGGCCTTTGTGGGGAGAGGGCTTTGCACCTGGTGGCAGATGCCCAAACTTCAGTCACAGGGTTGCACTTTAAGAGAGAAATGGTCTCCATAGGAGCCGAATCTGCCCAACAAAAGGAATGAGGCCAGGTCATCAAGGACAGTCCCTCAGGCCATGAGGAGATAGAGATTGCTGGGGGTGGGTGAGACCCTTTCATCAGAAGGGTCTGCCTCATCCTCCAAATCTGCAGAAAGATGCCGTCCCTCGGGGAAGGTCCTGTTTCGAATGTTCTTCTAAGTTGCAGCAGGAAGAGGAGGTTGAGAAGCCAGTGGGGATGAGCTCCTTCAATTTTCCTCTTTGGAGCTCTCAAAAGTGCTGGCCGAGAGACCCCCCAGGAGCCTCCTGGGAAGCGAAGACTTTTCCCTCTTTGAGTTACACCATCGGCTGGCTGACCAGACTGATCCTGTACTCTGCCCACTGCAGCCACTGCCACACCTCTCCTTCCACACAGCCCTCCTCGGTCACCCTCCATGCTGTCAAGCATTCTTGCTGTCGCCCTGGGAAGTCTTGACTCCCCAGCCACTGCCCGCGTAGGTAGGAGGGCAAAGCTCTGCTTTGGGAAACCTATGTACTTTATCCGTCCCTTCAGCACATCTGTAGAGACTGCCTGCTGAGTAAAGATGCTTAGGTGGCCTGTGGTGGGTCAGTCACATGGCCTTCAGGCATAGCACACTATGGACCACCTGGGGAACTGCCCTGGCCAGGAGCGGGCAGAGAGTCCCAGAGGCCCAGGATGCTGGAAAGCAGGGATCTCTGGAGCAGATGCTGCTCTGAGGACGGGGGCTGAGCTGGCTGCGCCCAGGGAGTGGTGAAGAGGCCACCCCGGCGTGGGGCTGCTTCCCACCCACTCCACTTCCCACTGCCCCCTCTTCAAATGAGCACAGTTTGGGGAGCTGGGCAGGGATTCCCAGGAAGGAGTGAGCGGAGAATGAACTAAATCAGGATCGATGAGCTGTTTGGGACACTGGAGTTGTTCCAAAGTGGAATGCTATCCTTAAGCTCACCTTAAAGGATATGAAATGAAGGTAAACACAGCCTGTGCCCTGTCATCTTGCCGCCTTTTTCCATTAGGAAATTTTCCTCCTCACCAGAGAAGATACAGCATAGCGGTGCTTGTGTTCATGTGGGAGGGTCCTTTGCCCCTTGGTGTCTCACTAGATACGCATTCACCACAGACCTGGGCCCCCCTCACCTGGCTTCAGTCCCAGCTCCTGGGCCATGTGGGTGGAAGGCTGAGCATGGTGAAGACTGGCCCTGCGTTCTGCCAGCTGATACCAACCTGGCTTTGCTGTGGCCACACTGTACACTGTCCGTTTACTGTCCCTCTCCTTCGCAGCCAGAGTACTTCTCTAGTGACAGCTACTGGGGATTGTCTTTGTTCCTGGATCCCCACTTCTCAGTTCCCTCCTTGACCCTCAGTCTGAAGAATCCTGCAGTAAGGAACCTGGTTTAACTAAGTTCTTGAACTAATCTGACCACCCAACCTATTTTTCCCTTGAAACACGTATTCTCTCCCTAGTTCCACAGACCACCCTCTGGGAAACATTGCTTCAAACCTTCCATCCTCTCATTTTACTTCCTACCCACTATTCTTTGCATAATCTCAGCTCTGCCTGCAGTCTGCCTCTTGCAGGAAGTCTTCCCTGACCACTCCAGGCTCACCTGCTCTTCTCTCCTCCCCAGGATTCTGGTAGTTTATACCAGTTAGCTTCAAGGATTCTTTTGGAGATTGAGGGAATAAGGGGCATTTATCCGGACCGCCACAAACCCCAGGATCACGGCTTTCCAAGAACCCGGCCACTACTCCCAGCTTGCTCTCTGACCTCTGCTGTCACTTGGCAAACTTCCTCACTCCACTGCCCTAGTGGCCCTGACCTTGGGACCTCCCAAATCAAAGCAAAGAACTCCACAGCCTTCAGGTGAGAGCCTTCACTGGCTGACCACCCTCCTCTTGTCCCACCCTCAGGCCCAGGGACCACCCATCAGCCAGCTGATGGCCTCAGGCAGCCCTGGCCATCTATGCACCAAGCAGCTGATGAGTATTTGTGTGCCTGGAGATGAAGACATAGGTGTGGACAAGAGACCAGTTCCCTGGGACCAGGGAGGGGGCATGCCATCCCTGTTGGATTAGCTTCCTGGGGCTGCTGTAAATAATCACCACAAGCTGGGGTCTTAAACAGTAAAAAATTGTTCTCTCACCATTCTGGAGGCCAGAAGTCTGAAATCAAGGTGTGGGCAGAGTTGGTTCCTTCTGGAAGCTCTGAGGGAGAATCCATGCAATGATTGTCACTTAACTTCTTGTGGTTGCTGACAATCCCTGGTGTTCCTTGGTTGTAGCTGCATTAATTCAATCTCTGCCTCTGTCTACACATGATCTTCCCCTCTGTGTATCTCTGTGTGTCAAATCTTGCTCTCTTTTCTCTTATAAGAACACCAGTCATTGATTTAGGAGTGACCCTGGATCCAGGAGGATCTTATCTTGAGATCCTTAACCTAATCACACCAGCAAAGACCCTATTTCCAAATAAGGTCACATTCACAGGTATTGGGGCTAGGATTTGGGTATATCGTTTGGGGGACACAATTCTACCCACTACACTGGCCCTTGCACCTACACATTGGAGTTATGATTAGGGTCCCTGCTTCCTCACTCAGGACTCCCAGCTGTCACCCCATTATGACCTATCCTCTCAGCCACTCACCGTAATCTCATCCAGGCATGGCACAGACTCACCCTTGGGTCTTACCTTCTCTCTGGCTATTGTCTGATCTTTGTGGACCCACGTGTTCCCTCTTCACTGTGGGCGGAGCTTTGGAGAGAGCCATGGGAAACTGCTGGTCACGATGCTGGTTAGAGCTGTTCCTCATGCATGAGGCTCTGAGGGCTGCCCAGCTCCCTCCTGCTTCTGAGGTCTGGACCAGCCTGGACTGACCTTCTGCTTACATTTCTCCTTGGTAGTGACAAGGGCCTTGCTGTGTCCATTTGCCCCCAACTGCCCTCTAGGCTGTGGAAGGTAGGCAGAGCCGTGCCGTTTCCCCGAGATTCCTGGATAGGCCTTGGCCTGTTGTGGTTGAGCATCTTGCCATTGACCTACCTTCTGAAGCCCCTTTTGCCCATCTGCTAGCTTCTTTCCTCTACCAGCTGGTTTTGTTGTGCTATATTTTCCCTCAATGGATCTCCTTCATCATGCCTCTGATTATGGTTCCATCAGAGGGGACTCTTCCTTGAGCCCAGGGCCTACGGCCCTTGGAGGCTCCCATGGTGACACATGTCCATTGATGGGCCACGTCTACAGACCCCCAGATGACAAACTTACTAATTATACATGCTCGTCTGCAAGTTCATTAGTCATGGGTAAAACTTATGCTCCCCATGTTTCTCCTGTTTCCCTTTAGATCCTCTAGGAAGGACTCAAATTCCCTCTTGGATCTGGTAGGAACGAGCTAGCCTAAAAGGCGGACATCTCAGATCAGAATCCGGCCAGGCGTCTCACATAGGTACACTTTGCTTAGATTACCTGTGAATATAAACCTTACTGAATTTTGTTTCCGTTCGCTAAATATCCCCAGGGTCCCAGCTGGTGTCCTTCTGGTTTTCTGAAGGTCACCCAGGCTTCTGTGGAAGTTTGTAGGTATGCTGATAGCTGGAAGGGTATTTTATTACTGTATGCTAAAATAATGAGTTAGTTGATTAAAATTACAAGAAAAAATTTAAATATCACAGGACAAATTCTGTCAGCATATTTGTCCAGACCGGAGCCCTTTCCTATCTAGACTAGGGGTAGGTAAATGGTACGGTAGCCCACGGGCCCAATCTAGCCTATAGCCTGTTTTCATGCTGCAGTGACAATGGCAGATTTGAATAGCTGCAAAAGAGACCCTATGGCCCACAAAGCCTAGAATATTTACTCTCTGGCCCTGGACAGAAAGTTTGCCCATTTTCAGTGTAGACCATCGTGGCACCCATCATAGCAGCCCAGCACGTAAGAGCTAGTGCTACACTGACCTGGTAAGGTGTGTGTGCTCCTGGGCAGGCTGTCGGACTTCCTCTGGAGCTATTATGTTCTTTCCCAGCCATGCTGCTGTATCACCTGTGGAAGCCAAAGGAATGCAAGCCAAGACCCATCAAATTGACGGTATTGTGTCCAGTTTGTGTAATGAGCTATCAAGCAGAGAGCGCACACCTATCTCTTAACGGTCTTCTGAGAATGTGCCAACGTCTGTGAGAACGTTTTATAAACTCTAAGGGATATTTATGAAAAGTATATGTTAGCATCCACCCTTCCCCACCCCAATGCAATATTTAGGTATAAATCTAACAAAATATATGCAAGATCTAGCTGAAGAAAACTGCAGAACGCTGATGAATGAAAGTAAAGAACGAAATAAATGGAGAGAGAGTCTACATTCATGGATAGGAAGATTCGATATTGTCAAGACGTCAGTTCTTCCCAACTCGATTAATAGAGCGAAATCCTAACAAGTTATTTTATGTAGATAGACAAACTGATTCTAAAGTTTATATAAAAGGCAAAAGACGCAGAATAGTCAACACAACATTGAAGGAGAAGAACAAAGTTGGAGGACTGCTACCTACTTGGCTTCAGAACTTCCTATAAAGCTGCAGTAATCACGAAGCGCGGTGTTGGCGAGAGAATAGACGAGCAGATGAATGGAACAGAAGAGAGAGCCCAGAAGTAAGCCCGCATGAATAGAGTCATGTGATCTTTGACAAACGAACAAACGCAACACAATGAAGCAAAGATAGTTTCTTCAACAAAGGCTGGAACAACTGGACATCAACATGCTGAAAAATGAATCTGGACACACACCTATACCTTTCATAGAAAGCATACATCTTAATATTTTGTCCCACTGTTTAGAAATAATATTAGGTAACCTGATGAGTAATTATTATAGGCCAGGTACAGTAATGAACACTATACAAATAGCATTTCCTATGATCTTGAGGTTCCCTTGAGAAACAAGTATATTGCATTCATGTTACTGGTGAGGCATCCGGGGCTCATAGAGCTTTGTGGGTTGCCCAGGCCACACTGCTATTATCCACACAGCCTGAATTAGAACCCATGTCTTCTGACTTCAACTCCAGGGCTCTTTTAGCTGGACCATATACGAGTCCTAAAAGAGGCAGGTGTGTATCATTTGCACCTTTGTAAAGCTTTGCATCATTTTTCTAAAGGAAGGGCAGACAGGCCCAAGAGCCACGGTGAAACAAAGAAAACACAGCTCAGTAGTCTCTGGCCATTCCCAGATTTAACACTGAGTTTTAGCTGTTGTAGAGTGCAGCTCTCTGTCATTTTGCTGAGACATGAACTTCCAGGAGGGGCACAGTTGCTTTGCTGTTAGCCATTTATCATCATTACATTGTGTTATATACATTAGAGTAACTTGTGAAGTGGGGAAAATGTGACCCTCCTCCCTCCCAAGAGATCCAGCCAGTAGTACTGGTGATGGAAATTAAGAGAAAGTGAAGATAGTAGACATCCTAAAGGAAGCGTGTACAGTTGGCTGTGTTACTCATCATTAATAGACGTCTCGGAACACGTCCCCATTTAGATATCGCCAACTGGTGTACTTGGGAAGTGACGCACAACTGTACACTCGGCTGCTGGCCTCATATGCTCTCTCCCCTCCTGCATGCCAGAACTTGGCCCTCCCCTCTCCAGGCCTCCAACATGTTGCTGCCCTTAAATTCAGAGTCTCGTGGTAGAGAGTTGGGGACCAATACATTCAGATAAGTTTCCTTTCCTGAGAGGCTATAGGCCAAAGCTGGTGGCCACACTAGCATCTCATTCCCTCAGTAATTCAGTCACTGACCTATTCACCCATCCTCGCAGTGGACATGTGTGGGCCTCTGCTGTGTGTCTGACCCTCACCTGGGCATAGTTTCTACCCTTAGGAGCCCGGAGTGGAGTCCACTGAGCAGGAGTCCAGGGAGCTGGACATCTTCCTCGTTGTAACCTCTCATCTCTCAGATTCTAAACACAAGATGTGGGGCCTTCTGCATACGCATCTGTAGGCTTCAGTGTGCCCAGGGTGGACGTGCTCATATTCCCCATGAATGAGTGGACCGGGGGCCTTGCCGGGCCTCTGGGCCCCTGCAGCTCTGTGGGCTCTGACTGCCCTTTCCATCAGCATTCTTGGGCCCAGGACCCAGGGCTCCACCCTCGCTGCACAGGGCCCCGTGCCCACACAATATCCCCTGTGGGCAGTGGGCAGGGAAGGGGATTTGTTCCCTGTGCCTGTCACTCTGCACTGTGTGAAGGGAAATGGGGCTTTTGTGAGTTCTCAAGTGAATCCGCTGGCCCATTGTCTGGGCCCAGCTCTCCACAGAACTCCACCAGTGCCTTGAGGACAGAGGCGGGCTGGGAAAGGCCGGATGTATTCCCAGCCAGGGCTGAAAACACTATTCATCCCAGAAACACCCTATGAAGCAGTAACAAGAGCACAAAGAAAAAGGAGAGAGGACAGAGTGGGAACAAGGAGGGAGGAGGCGTGAAGGGTTAGGAGGGCGGGGAGAAGAGCAGCCATAGGGTATAAAAAGAGCTGCTTGCCAGAGTCCTTCAGGTCCTGGGGGTGGATCCAGAGGCCTGAGGAGCCATGTTTCCCCTCGAGAGGCCCAAGCATGCTCGGTGGGAATCATAAAGGGAATCGACGGGGAGATAGAGAGAGAAGCAGGGTGTTACACCAGGGAGAGGACAGCCCCCTTCCTTCCCCTCTGCTGCTCCGATCCTGTGGCGCATGTCAGCTCAGCAGTGGATGCTGTCCCGTCAGAAGACAGTGCAGACAAAGTGGTGAGGGCTGGAAGAAAAGCTGATGGAACCAGGAGAGCGGGCACTGGGAAAGAGAAAACTCAGAAGGGCCTGCCCTCCTCGTAATCCAAAGGGCTGCCGTGGAGAAAGGAGAGCAGTTGGTTCTGTGGGTGCCCTTTCAGGGGTACAACAAGGGCCAAAAAGGGGAAATCCCAAGAAACCAGCCTTCTGACAGTTGGGACCTTCGGACAAGAAAATAGCCAGCTTGGGAAGGTAGGAAGTGCCATCTTCCGTGGTATGCAGCAGAGACTGAATGACTAACTGGTGCAGGCGCTATAGCAGAGGCCCAAGCTTGGGCTGGAGGAGTATACCAAACCTCTGGAGGCTCCCAAACCTTGAGAGGTTCTGAATTGAACATGGTGCCTGGATTTGGGGCCCAATCCCCTGCTGCATTTGGATAGGAAGTGATGTGAGTGGGCAGATGAAGTCCGGACCAGTCATCATGTCCAAGCTAGAAGACATGGAACACAGCGCCAGATTTTGAAGCCACTGAACTTGATCTTTTCTCAGTTCCGAAAGGATGAGACCTATAGTTGCCATTTTTCCTGCAGGTGTCATTTTTCGTGAAGCCTGTTCTTTTGGCCAGAAAACCAAGATAGAGAGCTGAGAGGCTCCAACCTCTCAAGGAAACCTTTGCCCCAACCCAGCAGGGAGAACACAAGGCCAAGTTGATGAATGACTCTCCCCTTGAGCTACCAGCATTGGAGAGGAGGTGAATTCCAGAGATCCCTGTCTGCCCATTGTTAGGAGACCAGGAGCTACACTTTGGCTTCCACACAGGCAAAAGTTTTGGTCCAGAAGGGTCAAGAGCGATCAGTACAACCCCATCCATCGTCCGCCAGGGAGACTGGCCATGGAGAGGTCCAGGCTCACACCACTTGCTGCTGGCACAGCTAAGCCTATAGTCCAGGTCAGCTGGCTCGTGTCTATTCCCTCTGACAAACCAATGTGTAGAAGGCCTCTCTTCTCCACATCTCACTTTAGCTGTTTATTAGGTGGGAACAATTCCATAAAGTGACCCCTCTGTAGCTAAGAGCACTGTCCTTAGGCCTGGGGCATCCAGGTTGGGATGGAGAATTCCCTAAAGCTACAAAGCCAAAGCCTTTGTAACTGTGGGAGTGTGACAGCTCCTGCTCTGGGAGGTTTTAGGTGCCCATGCCCCTGTCATGCTGCAGAGGGCAGATCAGGAGCTCACGGCCAGAGCAGGAGGGCAGTGGGACTCTGTAGCCACCAGGCCTGCTTGTCTCCAGCTGTGGGAACCCAGAAGGACCCCTCTCAGGCCAGCAAGGGAACTTTGCCTGGACCTTCAAATCTCTCTGGAGGTATTTCTACACAAAGGTGTGCCCTAAAAGAGCTTTGCAAGGCTTGGGTGGGGGGTTGTGGCATCGAGACTATTTGAGATCTCAGGAAATGCTGGATGCCAGGAGGTAGTCAGTGCTATCGAGTGGGAAACAGAAATAGAAGTCTTCCCCAGCTCTCTCTATATGTCTTGGTGATGACAGAGAGGCCTTAGGAGGATGAGTGATAAGCAAGGCTTGACAGATGTTCCCCGACGAGGAAAGTGTCAGAAGGTCCATTCCTGAGGGCAAGAGGCATCTATAGAGTTAGAGGAGCAGCACTGCAGGGGCCTTGGGCCTCACTCCATCAATCCCCTGCAACCGCACAGCGAGGGGAGGCCAGAAGTATGACCGCACAGCCGAGAGTGAGCCAGTCCCCTGGCAGGCTCCGATTATGGCATCTGCTCCTGGTGATCCATTGCTCTCATCTCTACCTGCCTTCCTTCAGCCCTCTGTACAGTTACCAGTGGTTGTGTGGTACAGCAGGACAGGGTTAGGACCCGGGACAGACAGACCATTGCAAACAGTTCACAAATCAACCCCACAGAAAAGGGGCAGAATGATAAAAAGCAGAGTGATTGAGGCCTGTACCTCGTCATGACTCTGTACCAACATGAGGGCTTGAGTGATCAGGGAGGCCTCCTGGAGGAAGTCCCTGGGCCTCTGCCTTGCAGCCTGCAGGCCTTGAACCGCCAGACCTGATTCACACAGCAAGGCTGGGCCCATTGCCAGTTCCCCAGCAATGGCTGTGGGTTACCACATACAAAGTGCCCTGGGAGGTGTCCATGGAGGAGAGTGACATTACTGCCACTGCTCTCACAGAGCTTACAGGACACTGACAGGAAACCAGAGAGGGTGACACAAAACGCAGGCCCTACCGAGCGAGGGTGCAGTGGGGGTGGGTTACATCTTCAGGGACAGGAGTAAAGCAAGGCTAGGTGGTGAGGCAGGCTTCCAGAAGGGGCGAGAGGGACTACAGCCATGCCTGAGAAAGCTGGAGGGTTGGGTGGGGGGAAGAGTCAGGGCGTGAGGAGGACAGATTCTATCTGGGAGACCTGAGTGGTGAGGCTGGAGGGCTGCAGTGAGCTCGCCTGGCTCTCTGGAGAGGGAAGGACGGGTCTCCAAGTGGGAAGTGGGGTGGGCAGTGAGGCAGGGCATGGAGGTTACAGTCACGAAAGCAGTGCCATGGGGTGGTGGTAGCCGTGAGGAAAGAGGCACTTGGAGAGGATGTCAGCTGAGAATGTTAGCACCCGGTGGGAGGCGCACAGTGGGACAGCTCTGAGGGGTCCTGCAGCTCTGCTGGCCCCTGCGGACTCAGCAGTCCTAGTCTGGGTCAGGATGTGTCCAGGTGAACACCAGAGCCTGACTGGCTAACCCCCCTTCTTTTTCTGACTGGTTGTTGCCCCTCACCTGGCACATTCCCCACGTCCCTGCCACAGTTATCTCCCCAGGGGCCCCGGCTCTCTGGTTGCTGCCAGTGCATGCAGGGGCCCTAGGGACGCAGCCCGGTGCCAGTGACATCTGAGAGCTACTGTGCCACCGATCAATCCAGGATGAGGGTGCAGAAGGGCCTGGAAGGGGAAGCAGACGGCAGCATGTTCCTCTGATGAACGAGCCCCGGCCACCATCCATCGCCAGCCTTCGTTAGGGCCGCAGACAGTCATTTTGCATGGACCCGCGGGCTCTCCTCCATGCTCTTCTCCAGAGTGATTGATGCCCCCGAGGTGCCCACATCTCAGAAAGCAAGAGGCCCTTTTTCCTCGTGCCCATGAGGAGCAGGAGGCAGCAGCTTATTATGCATGTTTCTTACTGGTGTGCCATCGGCGCCAACTCATGGGTCTGTCAGAGTGGCCAAGGCAAACAGATTTAATCTTCTTTAGCATTCGTGGTCCTGGAAGACTGGAAAATGCCAGGCTCCTCAATTGTAATACGTCTTTGACTCTTCCCACAAAAATGCAAATAAATGAAGTACTGAGCAGCGTGGGCTCCTGGCCAGGCTCGCACCGTCACTACTGGGGTGAATCACTGCATCGTCGGGCGGTTCTCTTTTCACTCACTGCCCCTTGCCTCTCTCTCTCTTTGACGCTGGATTGGGCAGAAAGCTATGCCCATGCTGTTGACGGAGGCCTCTGGGTCAGGAGGAGGTGAGGACCTGGGAAGGAGTTTGGCTGCAGGTCTGGTTAGAGACCCCCGTGGCCCGGGGGTGGGTGGAGCTGCCGGCAGTTCCAGCTGGCCCACAGGACAGCCTCAGAGATCTGCTTTGCCTGTGCCCACTCACATGGTCTGGCCAGTGTGGCCTCTGCCTACGATATGTGGTGCCGCAGCGAGCTGGAGATGCCTAGCCAGGGGTGATGAGACGTGATTTTCTTCTTGGTTCTCTGGCTGTGGCGTATTTTCAGACTTAGGGGGGGCATGTGGGTCTGAGAGGGTGTCTGGCCATATTAAAGGATGAGAGATGACAATGGAAAAGGGAACTGAGATAGAAGGAAACGAAGGCAAAAGAAGGAATCTGGCAAAAAGAAAGACTGTGGCTATTTGGAACTTTTTACCCCACATGGAAGGCTATCAGGCTCCCCTCTCACTGTTCCTGTGTTTAGACTCTCTGGCTCAGGGTTTCTCCCTGTGGGAGAGCTGCGATCAGCCCTGGCGTTGCTAGGCCCCTCCTCCACCCGTGAGCCTTAAGGAGATGAGAAGTTGTGCTAAGAGTAGGGAGGCCCAGGTGCGGGAGCCTCAGGCCATCTCCAGTGGTGGGGATCACACAGACGTAGTGCAGGCTGTGCAGGAGCACAGGATGTGTGATGGAGTGCACGGAGGGCCCTGGGCGCCCCCCTCCATGACAGCAGTCTCCTGAGGGCAGGGCCAGCAGGAGCTTCCTCCTCCGGGTAAGCAGGAATACTGTTGAAATCCTTTCACTGTAAAGAATGAATCCATCAGGCCCAATACATCAGGAAGAGTAACAGCACGTCATCTGAGAGGGTAACAGGGCGGACACTGTGGTCACCCTCTCTTTGTTCTGGAGCACTAGCCCTGACCTTGGCCCCTTAGGAAAACTCAAAGGGTAGTGGAGGTGCTTGCTGACCCCCTTCCTAAGGGCTGTGGATGCAAGGAGAGACTCTTGTCTGGAGTTCTTGGTGACCTCCCCTGAGGGAACACTCTCTGGTGGCACAGGAAACAGAGCAGAGCCTGGGACCAGAGCCCTTTCAGCGCCAGCCTTGGGGGCTCTGCCTGAGCACCAGGGCACCGACAGGAGCGTCAGACCCAGGAAAAGCCCAGCACTGCTCCCTGGGCCTCAGTGTGTGTCTGGGGGTGGGGGAGCCACTTGGCTATGTGGGCTCGTTCTCGTTGGCCTTCCCCATGGCTCCAGACCCAGATGGGGCCACGCAGGGTCCGGCTTGTCTTCAGGAGCCGTCCACCCGACAGGCATTTAGTGCCCTGCCCTGAATCCTCCATTCAGTGTGTGTGGGGAGGAGGAAACTGCATCAAGTGCTCCTGCCTGTGGTTGGGCGGGGGGGCTGAGGAGAGATTCGAGCGTGGCTGGAGACGAGGGGGCCCTTCTCTGTCAGATGAGGCTGCCGGGCCCGGTGGAGCCCAAGCCCACCCTTCAGAGTGGGTTTGGGGTTGGAGCCTCAGTGGCCAGCCAGCCAGTCTCAGAGCGTACAGCTAGGGACCTCAGGCCTGTGAGAGCCTATACCAGGCCCACACACGGAACATCTCAATGACAAGTGTGTGAGGACACACTGCACCTTGTCAGATGACAGGAAGTGTCATCTTGGTGAATAATATCTCTTTGGCTCTCCACAAATGCCTTGTGAAGTTAGCATTATTATGGCCATTTAATGGGTGGCTGAACGTGAGCTTTAGAGGTCGAAGTGACTTGCCCGAGGTCGGATAACTGGAGAGCGGTGGAGGGGGCACTCACACCCAGGTCTGTCTGATCCAAGTCCAGTGCGATCAGGACGTGGCCACTTGGGCAGGTGGCTGCCGCCTTGTGTGCGGTGCTGCTGGACATGGGGGGACGGGGACGGCAGACAGTGCTGCCTGCTAACGCTGAGTGTCACGAGGGGCCTGGCAGAAACACATGGCGCCATCCAAAGAGGTGACCGAGGATAGTGTAATGAAGGAACTGCTTACAACGATTTGCATAAAGAACGGCAATACAGATGACTAAACGCATAGGGCCCGGCCACAGTGGGGGGCTTTGATCACCCTTGGCCTGAGGACAAAGGGCAGGGCCATGTTACCAGAAGCACGCTGCAGGAAAGGGTCACCACTGTATGAAGCTCAGCAGGGAGGAGCCCGGAAGTACCCCAGCCTCTCACTCCCCCCATACCCTCCAGGCTCCACAGTGAGGGGACCAATCAATGTCATTTATAAAGCTCTGCCTCCTGGGACAAAGCAGGGCAGAAACAGGTGGTGATTGAATCTGGAGGAGCAAATGGAGACTATCTCTGTATGTCCCAAGCTCCCGGTACCGGGCCTGAGTATATGTTGGAGGAAACCCAACAGCCTTACCTCCTGGCATCCCAGCCTCCTGTTAGGGTTTGGATTGTGTTCCCTCCACTCCAAAAGGTACATTGAAGTCCTAACCCACAGTGCCTTATAAGACGACCTTATTTGGAAATGAGGTTATTGTGGATATATTTAGTTAAGGTGAAGTCATACTCAAGCAGGGTGGGCGTCTAATCCAGCGTGACTGGTGTCCTCGTCAGATGGGCCCACGTGGAGACAGAGACACAGGGAAGATGCTATGCCATGCTGGAGGCAGAAATTGGAATGATTTAGATGCAAACCAGAGATCATCAAGGACGGCTGGCAAGCCACCAGAAGCTGGAAGAGGCAAGGAAGAGGCAAGGAAGGTTACAGAGGGAGCATGGCCCTGCCGACACCTTGAATTTAGACTTTTAGCCTCCAGAAGTGTGAGATGATACATTTCTGTTGTTTCAAGCCACCTCAGTTATGGTCCTTTGTTATAGCAGCCCTAGGAAACTAATACAACTCCTCGCAATTTCCATATTTTATTAGTAAAAAGCATTTGCAGGATACAAGTGTATAGACTGTGACGTCACCATAGGAAGAAGCCAGACCTGGTGATTCAGGAGGTAGAGGGTCTGCCCTGACCCCAGAGTTTCCCTGGCATGTTTTCTAGAGACCACTCTAAGAACAGGGAGCCAGAGTGACCCCCATAAACCACGTACCAAGCTTGAGGCTGGCTGAGCAGAAAAGGCAGCCATTCTGAGGCTGATCCCCTGCCCTTTGTAGCTCCCCAGTTGAGCAGACCATGTTCTGTCCCCATGCTCTGGTCAGCTTCCCAAGGAGCCTCACTTGGCAGAGCCCTGGGAGGGAGGAACATCAGAACCGTGCCCCTGGGCCTTCCCGCTTGTTCATGGGCTGTGCCACAGGCCAGCCAAGACCAGATCTAGAGCCATCCCAACTCCCTAAGGCATATTTTTATGTTATCACCCATCTAAGCTGTGGCTTCTTTCTATTTGATAGTTAATTGCACCTTGGAAAATAAAAGAAACAGAAGGAGAAGGGTGTGGTGGGGAGGATTGCGTTGATCTGTGTGTTCCTTAAAAGAGCAAATTTCACAGTTTGTATTTATAATGTAAGTGCCTATTTCGACTCATTCAATCAGTCAGTCATTCAGCAGATGGGTTGGACTGGCTCATTCAGTGTACTCAGGCTTGTTTCTCTTCCTCACTGGCCACTATTACACATCAATCAATGGAGACATATAATAATAGCTTCTCTTTGCCTAGCATTTTACACTTGGCAAACACAGTAAATAAATGTTAGTCCAATGAGTGTCTTTCTGGGCATGTTCTCACTGGCTCGTGGATGAAACATGAGTACCTCTTCCTGTGAAGATCAGACTTTGACACTCAGATATGACTTGATTTGTTCATCAGTTGTAGAGCTGGGATGTGAACCCAGGTCTCCAGAGTTGATTGAACATTTATGCTGTATGAGGTATCTGGTCAAGCTCTATGGGACAGAAGTCACAGCTCTGCCCTGTCAAGGTACTTACAATGTGCTCGAGGAGGAAAGATTCAAAAACAAAATTTCAGGTAGAGGGGAGGAAGAAGACTTTCCAGGCAGGAAAACTGCTTGCACAGACAAAGGGAGGTGATGGGTTTCCTTTTGGGGGAACTGAAGATTAATTTGGAAAAGGTGGGCTTGGTCAGAAGGTTCACGAAGGCCATGAATTGGTGGCCTATCTTGGAGTTAGTGGAAAGACTGAGAATCACAACGTAGGATTGGTGTCTTCTATAACAGCGTAGTAGTAATCAGGAAGCTCATCTGTAACCAGCCCTCCCTCACCCTGCAGCTGTTGCCCCTTGTCTTCTAGTCTTTGTGCTTATGCTGCCATTGCACTCAGTGGAAGCACTGCTTCCAGAGTTGCATCTGTGGGGCGCACACAGTGCCGTTTCCTGCTGTATGATTGATGGCTGGCCTTCTGAATGCTGTTACATTGACTTCCTAACACTTCAGGAGCGTGGCCGTGAGCGTGTTAGCCTGCACTTCTTCCTTGCCCTATGGATAGACAGGCTCTAGTGTTCTCACATTCTAGCTAAAGCTGTGCTGAACATCTTCATGATATAGAGCGTTTTGTTTTCTTTTCCTCTGGAATTATTTCCTTTGGACAGATTCTTGGGGGTGAAATCCCTGGCTGGTCAGAGGACCTGAGAGTCTATAAGGCTTTGCTTAGTGTGACCCTATTGCTTTTGAACCATTTCCATTGGCATCGGAAGATGAACTTCGAAACTGCATGGAGAATGGTTCAGGTGGGGGCTTCTGGTGAGACACCAGGCACGAGGGGGTTGCTGTGTCCTGGTCCCGGTGTGCGTGGGTGAAGCCCTGGACTTGGACAGGTGTTGAGAATGTAAAAGAATATTCATCTGAAGAAGATGCTGCAAAGAAAGAGTCACTGTGACCTGGTGAATCATCTAATAAGAGACTAAAGGACAACAAGGAATTAAAGCTAAATGCCTCTGAGGTTCCACACTGAGCTCCAGGAGAGGGCAGTAGGAGAGTTTGTGGGGGGCAGTGTGACGAAGAGGAGATCTGATGTAGAGACAAGATTTAGGTGGGGTGGACACGTGGCATGGGACATGAAAGGCTCAGTTGGAATACTTTCTCACTTCAACCTTTTGTAGCCATACTGGGCCCAGGCCCCAGTCATGCCAGAATATGGGCCCCTGAGGCTGGCTGGTGCCCTTAACACTTCATACTCAACCAACACGATCCCCAAACCCAGAGCTGGCAAAAACTCTCTCCCCTGGTCCAGGGAGGCAACTGGAGACCAATGCAGAAGGTCAGGGATGCAATTACAGGAAGGCCAGCCTGTACTGGCAGTGGGAGGTCTGGGTATGGTGTGAAGTTCGGGTTTAGAAGCCGTTGGTTGTGGGACCCTGTCTCTGGGGCTGAGGATGGAGAGGGCGGCAAACCACCAGAGGAGCCATTGGGTATCATTCAGAAGTTCTGTGCTAACAAGGCTGGCTTGCCCCGTGAGCAGGGCATGTGGAGACAGGACACGGCCTCGAGGAAGGTCAGGGACAAGAGCTCCACAAGACCTCTGAGGTGAGGCTGGGTTGGAGTACTTGACCCACCACTGTGAAGGACAGAGAAGGGTCAGGGAGGGGGGGGCACTGCAGAAGCCTGATGGTGGCTGGAGGATGTCTGCTCCAGGAGGTGCTCCAGGCTGAGTCCAGGTCTGGAGGGCAGCACGGGGATTCCCTGAAATGGTGGAGAGCCTCGTGGTCGGGGGCGGCCAGCACAGTCTGGATGGGGCAGTGGGGAGACTATTTTATACATGTTTTATTCCTGCCGGTGCAGACTCACTCCTGGGTGGTGGTGGTGGTGGTGGTGGTGGTGGAGGTATGTGAAGGGGGTGATCCTGTGCTTTCATCAGCCGGGGGCTGGGGAAGGAAGGAGGAAGTGCCAGCTGCATGCCAGGCTCCGTACACCTGTCATTTTATTCAGTGTTCACAGCTGTCCCTGGGATCCCACCTTCCTACCACTCACGGAGGCTGTAATTGCAGATGTATCTGCCTGGTTATGTGACTAATTTCTGTTTCCTCACTTGCCTGCAAGCTCCCTGAGGGCTGGGTGTCTGTGTGCTCTCTGCCCTGTCTCTGTGCCTGCACGGTGTTCACACTGCCTGCGGGAGCTGCTCAAACTTTATTGAATGGAAACCCAAATCTCTTTATGCCACCATGTGTCAGCCCTTTGCCAGCCATCCTGACCCCTTGTGGAGGCTGAGGGAGGGAGTCAGGGCTCAGTGGGGCGACCCTCAGCTCCTTGCATTTACACAATACGAGTGTGGTTTTTGAAACCAGTCCATTGGTTTGGCGTCTAGGCTCCCTGGGTTCTGTGGCCAGGAGGGCAGCACAGGGCAATGACAATATGGCTGCAGTGGTCCTTCCCTGCTTGGAAGGTCCCTGGATCCACCTGGTCACATACACATGAGTGACTGCTCAGAGAGGCCTGGAAGCTCCTGTTCCATCTGTATATGTTGTTGTATATTGTTACCACGATGAAAGGATGTTGTAAATATTTTCAGCTGAATGTCTCTCCAAAAAGAATGGCAGAGCTGTGAGGAGAGGGGTTATTTATCTCTCTTTCACCATGATGGAATTCATCCCAAATGTCAATATATCCCAAGGTGCCAATCCAGACAGAAAACAGAAAGTGCCTGCAGAGCCAGGTGGCAGCTGCCTCTTCCTCCTCTCAGGGGGCTCAGACCTGGCCCCACCTCCTAGACTCCCAGGCGGCAGCCCCCTGTGGTTGGAGAGGGCAACCTGAGGGTTTTTATAGCAAAGCCACTACTGGGAAATTGTTCCCTGGGAAAATGGGGTCTCTGTGCCAGTCTTCTTATGCACCCCACCCTTCTTCAGTTCTTGCCAGTCCAGCCAGCTCTTGCCAGAGGTCCCCTTCTGTCTCCCCTCGCTGCCTCTCTTCCCCTCTTGCTCACTGTCATTCTCACTCTCCCATATGTTTGGGATGGTTCCCACTTCATTCTTGTCAACCTGTCTCTGTCCCTCCCCTGGTAGCCTCTGTCGTCTCTGTCTCCTCTGTCCCAAGAGCCAGGTGGAGCTCTCCATTCTTCCCTTCCCACCACTGCCCACCTCTGTCCAGGAGACCACAAGAATCTCCATTTGCCTCTACACAGCATGAGTTCCCTGGGTCTCCCTGTTGGGACGGGCCCACTTATTCCCCACGTGCAGAACCCTGTCCATTCACTTGAGTTTCTCAGTCCCCTTCTCATGGGTTCAGCCAGGATGGGATGCCAAGTGTCGCTTTGCTTCTTGTCCCCACGCCCTGGACTTGACTGTGAGTCCCTCTCGGGCGCTCACCACTCTGATTCACTGCTGTGTCCTCAATGTGTGTTACTCCTTGGTGTTTAAAACAATGCAAGGAAGAAGGCAAAGGAGATATCATTAGATAGCTAACATCATTGCTTCTTACAGATATCTTACAGGTATCTTAAAGATACCATCATTAGATTATTTTTTTATATCTAAGGAAACTGAAGCTTGGAGTCATTACATTATAATGGTAATAACATATTTTGGGGTGCTTTGTCTCACATAAGCCCCCTTCCCCCAGTCCTGTGTCCTAGCTAGCTCTAGCCCCATTCTGCAGATGAGGAGGGAGGGAGGGAAAGGAGAAAGAGAGAGAGGGAGAGGGTGGGAGAGAGGGAGAGGGAGATTGTCATTAAGTGGTGGAAGTGGGATCTGGACCCATTCTGCCTCTTTCCACTCCGTGTGTGCCCTTTCCAGGCTCTCCTCCTGTGGGCAGTGAGTACATGCTCCCAGAGGGCAGAGGCCAGGCACTGGGCATGGCTCCCAGAGTTATGTCCCCTGTAGGCATCAGATCTGACAGCAACACATGCACCTCCAGCTGGTTTGGTCCCCATGCCACTGTTTGAGAGCAGAAGTGATGGTAAATATTTAATTGTGCTTTCACCATAACTTTCTGCCAGAACTCTCAATATGCTTTATAAATGCAAATGAGAGCTGTCTTCCTCTCTGGGGAGATGTAAGCCTCCTCAAATCACTTTTATGCAGCCCCCACCAGAGTGTAATGCCATAATCAGGGGCTCTCTGTGCCAGAAAAGAAACTGCCCTTAATCATATCGAGTGGATGGTTTATGGTTTTGTGGTCTCCGTTTCCATGAAGGGCAGGATGCAAAATAATGGATTCCTTTTGCTGCAATTTTTGTCCACTAGGGTGGATGGGAAACATTATTTGGAAACAGATTCAATTACAGCCTTTCAGCAGGTGACTATGAATATAATGAAGTCTTAGATTGTATTAATGGAGTTAACGGCACAAACCAGTTCTTGAAAGGTTTAGGAGTGAAGGCTGATTCTTATGTTTGGTTCTGGACTTAAATTTCCTCTCTGCCCGTATCCTCTACCTTTTCACTGTTACTTCAGCATGATCCTGAGGCTGAGGGGGCTGCATTATTCTGGGGGCTTTAGTGACTTCTTGGTTTTATGAGCAAGGACCCCCCACGTCCCCCACCCTAGGGTCACAGCAGAGCCCCCGGAAGCCCATGTCTGCCTAGTGGGCGGCGCGCTGAGATTTGAGGCTAGGAGCTTCAGTTTAGGATGCTGTGTGACCCTGTAGAAAGTTCTGTACCTTTCTGTGCCCTCCTCCCTAATGCTGCCAAATGGGTTTAGTGGCTGCAGCCTCAGGGCCACCTGGCAGAGGCATTTTAATCATGGAGATGAATTTCTTCAGAGACTCATGCAGTGTCTTTTGAGAAGTGTGTTATGTAAATTTGGTGTGTCATTATGATCATTATTAGTGCTGTGAAGTGGAGATGAGGGGGAGAGGGAGGGTTGCTCCATGCAGGGATCAGCCTCCCCAGCTGTCAAAAGAATCGGAAGAGAAAACAAACTCGAAAAGTCTGTTCCAGTGCTTGCGTTCCTTCAGATGTGCACAGTGTATGACTCTCAATCCAAACTCAAACTCAAATGGGCCAGAAAATATAGCTTGCTTTCTCTACTCCCTCAGTTTGCAGTTTGATCCCCCATTCCACTGGGGTGCCAGAAACATTATCCAGACTACAGGCAGTCTATATAGTGTCACATTGTGGAGGAGGCTGCCCCAGTGGCCCTCCTGGCTCCTATCTACGTGGATACCCTTTGCAATACCCCGACCCTGGTCTGACCCTTGCTTATAGTCCGTGCAGGTCACACTAGGTGGTTCTGGGTCCCCTTCATTAGCCCCTGGTCAAGTGCCAAGGCTCTCGCTGCTCCATCTGCCCCACGTCAGCCTTGTGGGGTCACTTGCAACCCCGTCACCACACTGGGGTGTCCAAGGCCCTGTCACCTGCACAGACTCCCACTACCTATCTCTTCTCTGGGATTGAGCACAAGAGCAAAGGGAACCGCTTTTCTCAACGCCGCCCCTCATTTATCACTTCTAATTTGACTCCTTCAGTCCTGCCTATGAGGTGTGTTTCTTCTCAAACCTTTGCTTTATGCCAGAAGTCCTTGCATTTCCTAAGTTTTATAACTCTGCATTCTGCATTCAATATTTCTCATCTCCTGCCTGAAGCAGTGAGCACAGAATGGCTGGTCACATGAGATGGAGGGGTGTTCGGGAGAAAAAGGAACAAAAAACAAACAACATATCATGCGTATTTTCTCCCTCCCTATTTGTTGAGCATCTGTGCAGCTAGGATGTGTTGTGCCTTTTCCTTTGATACATGCCTCGGGAAATCCAGGTGGATAAGGCACCTCCACCGGCCTATACAACACCACTGTGTGAATTTTAAAAAGGTACCCCTTTCAAACAACTGGATATCCAGGTGAAAAAAAAAACAAACAATTGTACATTTTATTAATTCCTCCCCCTGTATGTAAAAACTAACTTAAAATAGAGAGTAAACCTAGGTAGGAGAAAAATCTTTGTGACCTTGGGATTTGGCAAAGATATAACACCAAAACATAAAAGAAAAAAAATGAGAAATTGTATTTCATCAAAATTTATAACTTCTGTTTGTTGAAATACACTGTTAGAAGAAATGAAAAAGCAAGCCACAGAGTAGGAGGAAATGTTTGCAAAGCATATATCTGATATAGGACTTGTGTGCAGAACACATAAAGAACTCTCCAAACTCAATAATAAAAACAAAAACAACCCACTTTAAAACGGGAAAAATACTGAACAGACACTTCACTAAAAAAGTATACAGATGGCAAATAAGCATGTGAAAAAATATTTAATATTATTTATCATTAAGAAAATGAAAATTCAAACCACAATGAGATTCTACGGCACACCTATTAAAATGGCCAAATTAAAAATGACTGACCGTGCCAAATGCAGTGAGGGTGTGGAAAAAGTGGAACTTTCATACACCACCACGTGTTAGCGCTCGACTGGAAACACCCAGTGAATGCGTAGACAAACTTTAGTGTGGCCAAACAATAGAATATTACTCAGCAATAAGAAGGAATGAACTATTGATATACACAAAACTTTGATGAATCTTAAAACAATTATTCTGGATGAAGGAAGCCAGATTAAAAAATATATATGTAGTATGTGACTCCATTTATATAAAATTCTAGAAAATGCCAATTAATGGACAGTGACAGAAAGCAGTTCAGTCACTACCCTGTGACAGTGACAGCATGGGGCCGGGGCAGGAGAGAAGGAGGGATTACAAGGGGACAAGGAAACTTCTGGAAATGACGGATATGTTTATTATCTGGATTGTGGTGATGGTTTCATGGGTTATCAGATCGTGCGCCTTAATTCTGTGCAGTTTATTGTATGCAATTTATACTTCAATAAAGCTGTTAAAAACGAAAAAGTCTTTTGGTTCACTGATCAGTAGCTGATGAGCAACCTTTGGGGAGCAGTTTCTGTTGAGAAGGGGGGCTGATGATGGTCAATAATAGACTGAAGAGAAAAAAAAGAAAGCGGTGCTCCAGTCTCAGGACAGGTTACTGCTATCTGGCGGAAAATTGCTATAATAAATAACAACTCTGTGATCACTACATGGTACCTGGTGATCTTGGCGTGTGTCCTGTAGCCACCCTGAGGGCTCCCAGGAGCTCACAGCCGAGTCAGGGTGTCTGCTTTTCCCGTACTGGCCAGAGGGATTGGTCACCACAAAGCAGGGTGCTGGGGTCTGAGGTGTGCATTTGTGTTCTGGGTGAGGCCTTTGCCAAAGCTGTGTGAGCCCCAGAAGTGTCTTGGGGAAGGGCTTGGGCATGTATCTGGGCCCAAGGGCAAAGGGACCTGCAGGAGGGCCGAATCTTGGGAAAACGGTTGGGGCCAGAGGAATTGATGGGAAATGACCTGAGGGTGTTAACACAGATGCCTGAGAGGGAGGCAGAGGAGAGGAGCGTAGGATAGACAGGTGAGGTTGGAGGTGCAGCCCACTGGGGAGGAAGAGGGCGGAAAGAGGTGGCCCAGGAGGCCTGAGGAAGGAACGCAATTTGGCTGTTGGGTCAACGTGGCCCTGGAAGAGCGTCTTTGTAGGGTATTATGGGAAGAAGCCAGGTCTTGGGGATAAAGTTATGGGTGGGCAGATGACCTCACCCCACACAGGCAGCTTGGGGTCATTTGGGGAGACAGCAGCGGCCTGAGCATCAGGAGAACTGAGGGCTGCCTCCAACTCTGCCACGAGCTGTGTCATTCTGGCAGACTCCTTTCCTTTCCAGTTTGCAGAGGGGCCCAAGGCCTCTAGCACTGACATTTACGGTCATAAGAAACTTCATGAACGTAAGGGCCACTGTCCAGCAATCCTCTGACTCACCAGATTTTCTCTTTTGTGATCTGCAGAAACTTTAATGGACACCAGGACAGCCACCGCAGAGCTGGGCTGGACAGCCAATCCTGCATCAGGGGTGAGTGTCACACCCTTCATCCTTCAATCCTGCTGTGTAGTCCTGGGCCTGTAGGGTGGCCAGGGGAGGAGAATCTTGTTATTTATTATAACAATATAATTCATTATATACTAATGTAACTTATTATCTTAACACGATACACTTTATTATCATACACTTTATTATAACAATGGTTGTTTATTATAACAACGTGTATTTCTTACAACAGTTTTCTGCCAGGTAGCAGCCTAGAGCAGCAGCGTTGGGGCATGGAAAGCAGGTGAGAATGGCGGCATCCAATGCCCATCCCCAGAGCGGCAGCACCAGGGCTCTCATGTCTGATGTGCTCCCTCGTGTGGTGATGCAGACCATCTCCTGACAAAGTCCTTCAGGGACCTGGCCCCTAGGGGACTAGGGTCATGCCTGGGAGGGAATGGGGCAGTGATTGCCGATAGCTGGGCAATGAGGCCAGGGACGCTGGTACAGATCAGAGTTCTGCGATGCCCACGGGACTGCTGGGAGGGCAAAGGCATGAGGAGGACCTGGCACGCAGAAGGGCCGAGGCTCCCTTCACCCAGAGCTTGCCTGACAGAGACGTTCTTGATTCACTTGTTCAGCATCCTTGCACCTGGCCAGACCCTGTACCTTCAAAAATGGAACAGCCTTGAGGAGTTCTTGGCCTCCTTTGGAGACCGCCAAGTTCACAAATCAGCTGAAGTGCATCTCTCCTTGGTGGCAGTGGAGAGTTCGACAGGCAGGTGTGGGCACAGAGCTGGGAGTGAGAACGTTTGGAGGAAAACACGGAGACTGCAAGCTGGGTTTGGGAGCGTGAGTAGGAGTTTGACAGTTGGCAGAGACATTCCAAGTAGGAGGAATAGTTGCATCAAGGGATGAGGTCATGAAAAAACATGAGAGAGAAGAGTCTGTGCGTCTGGGACACGGCAGGGTGTGGACAGAGCTGAGATGGCGCTGGGTGTAGATGAGAAAATGGCATGGTGCGGAAGGACTACGACGGCCATTTGGATTTTGTCCTGTGGCTAATGGCGAGACCCCGGGCAGGAGAAGAAAAAAGTCACACTTGTTGACAGGACGGTGGAGAACAGTTGAGAGAAAAGCTTTGCAGAGGCTCTTTCAGCTGTCTTGGGTGGATCGGAAGAGTGGAATCAAAACAGAATACTCAGAGAGCAGTTGGAGTGAAGCTAAGGAGCAAACATCGGCTACATTTGGCAAAGGACAGACTATCAGGGGAGAGGGAGGAGGTGGAGACGAAGTCCGTGTGCCTGGCATGGGCCGCTAGCTAGCTGCAGGGCGTCATCCCAAAGGGAGAGGGCAGGGGCGGTGAATGGACTTTGTAGTCCAGTGAGGGGGTGAAGTTGGCTAGGGTGGGGGGCCCCAGGCTCTTCATCTGCCCCACACCTCCCCTCTCCTTCCCTGCCTTGGGTAACCTCTGCCCAGGGCCCACGACCCCGCTGCACCCCGTGGTGCACTTCCAGTCCCAACAGGTCCAGTTCTGGCCCAATTCTAACTGGGCCATTCAGATCGCGGGGCAGTCCCGATCTCACCTGTGCACTGTTGCTTTTACCCCTCCCACATTTTCTGAAACACACAGCCCCAGGAGCATGCGTCCTGCCTCAGAGTGGGAGGGCAAGGACTAGCATGAGCTGGGATTTCCCAGGGGGTGGGCGGGCACATCCTGCTGGGAGCCCTGTGGGCAGCTAGGGAGCCCTTCCCACTTCTACTTGGGGACGTTATACGAAGCTGATGAGATGGCAGCTGTTCAGGTTGCCTGGATGCTAAGAAGTTGCCACTCTTATAAATTATGTTATTGTTTGAAGGCTTGTATGTTTTCACAAAGCATTGGCATGATTTATGGTTAATTTTTCCCTTGATCTCGGTGCACACCACCTGTCTTCTTTAAACCAGTCATCTTCTTTCCCAAGGAAGATTGTCCTTTAGGAAAACATTCAAAGTTAAGGGATGCCCCTTAAAGACGGCAGCTGGCTGGGCCGCTCTCCGCTTGTTTTCCCGCTGGTTAGCAGCCACTGCTCAGCTGCCCTTCCCTGACATTCTTGCTCTTCTCTTGGGGACACGCAGACCGTTCTGTTGGTGTCCTGAGCAGATTCAGAGGCTTTCTGGTCTGTAGTGAGCAGCAGGAGGGTCAGGCTGGCCCTCAGCCCGGGTGGAGAGGGAGGATCCAGGGCTGCGTCCATTCCCAGGTCCACTCTCCCCTTCTCCCTCTTCTCCCTTCCTGGACAGTTGCCTCCAATTCTCTGCACTTGCTATTGCGCCTAAGTTGGGATCCCTATCCCAGGTTCTCATATCCAACTGCCACATCTTTCATGGGATGCTCACAGGCACATCGGTCTCACCTGGCACCCTCCCCGCCTTCCCCCGCCCCCACCCACACACGGGCTCCGTCTGAGCACATTGTAAAGACCGGAAAACAGAGCGACTCTTGACTTCTCCTTTATCATCTGCCGGCCTCATTTCGCTTGGCCCCAGCCTGAGGGACTCCTTCTCTGTATCCCGAACAACACTGGGTTCCCCATCACAGGTCCTCTCAGGGCCGGGGGGCTCCTCTCAGTAGCACTTTCACCGTTACAAATTTACACCTCTGTGTTAGTATCGGGCTCCTTTCTTTCCTGCCCGGCTTTGGCCATGTTGTTTAACCTCCAAGGAGGCCGGGACTCTGCCTGTTTGTTCGCCATGGGAACTGGCAGCTAGTTCACTACCGGACTCAGTGTACGCTGCGGGTTTCTGACTTAGGCAAGTGGGTGGCTGATGGTGTCATTCTTGGAGATGGGGGACTCAGGAGGAGGGGCTTGCTTGGGTGGGAAGAAGCTGAGGGCTGAGGTCAGGATTAGACCTGCTGAGTGTAAAGTGCTTCTGGGGTACCCACGGGGAGGGATGCGTCCAGCACTTGGCACGTGGGCAGTGGAGTCAGACGCTTGCCCTACATCAAAGGGAGGGGGCCAGGGTGTGGCTCCAGTCTCCCGGCGAGAGTGTCCGGAGGGAGCAAGGCGATAGCTTTGGATGGATAACCTGCCTTGCAGTGTCACGTAGAGAAAGAAAAGGGGACCGAGAAGGGATGGCCTGGGAGGCAGGGGAAAACCAAGAGGCAGTCCTTTCACAGAAGCCAGAAGAAGAAAGTGTCAAGGAGGAAGAGGGGACAAAATTGACAAGTGCTGCTGGGCATTGAATGTTTTCACTGGTCATAGTTACAATGACCCTATTGGGGACTAATGTGGAAGGTTTCAGAGGGGACAGAAGTAGGAAGCCAGAAAGCAGAGGGTTGAAGTGTCAGTGGGAGGTGAGATGCCGACAGCAGTTTGTGAAGGGAGGGAGGGCAGGGTAACAGGGGGACTGTGAGCATGTTCACCTTTCAGGGAAAGGGACTCTTTTTGTTGGAATGTCAAGTCAGAGATACGGTGCCAACAGAGAGATGTGAGTACTCAGATGTGGTGGCAAAATTCATATCCTGTCTGAAGTTGGAGACAAGGTTCAGACAGGGAGGAACAGGGAGTCTAGTGCAGCAGGTTTTAGGAGCATAGAAAAGGTTTGAAGTAACTGCTACGATTGGACAGGCAGAGAGAAGCTGATGTGTTTCAAAGGAATATGGCTGGGAGTAAGGCCTACTGGTGGCTGCAGGCCCCCTTCAGCTGTCTGACCAGACCTGGAGGAGGTGTGGTGGTAGAGTCATCCTTAGTTGTGTAAGAATGGCAGGCCTACAGAGGTGAGAGGCTGAGGACCCCTGGCAAGAAGAGGTTGGCATCTTATATCATGGCATTTATCCAACAAGAAGAAGAGTGAGGCCAGGAGGGACTGGCCATTGTGACAAAGTGCAGGCACCCAGATGGAGCTCTCAATGAGCCTAGAGGAGGACGGACGCTATGGCCTGAGTCTGGGCTTGGATTTAAGACACACAAAGTACTTCCGGGTGACCAAAAGGTCTGGAGAGTAGGGCGAGGCCAGGGTCAGGTATTTATAAAGTCAGGGGGCTTAGTGGGTGCTCCACATTTTCCTGGGACCCAGTAGGGAGGAGACGCCCCACCCCCGACTCCAGAAAGGGGTCCAAGGTCTCAGATTGTCATCTGCAGACAGGATCCCATGCATGAATGCTTAAGATGGAGAAGGGTGGGTGGCATTGTTCTGGTAGCCCAGGGATTCCCAGGGAACTGGGGTTTGCTTCATCCAGAAGAGGTACCGTAATTCTGCCAGGGAGCCCAGCTGGCATTGTTATGAACTCTACCCAGAGGGCAGGGCCTGTGAGGTGGGCCTCCTCAGGGAGAGGCAACGGGGCTCGCTCTTTTATGGGGCTCACTGGGAGTCTTTACTGCTGCACTTGAGAACTGCCAGATACGAGAAGGGGTTAGACTGCCCACACACACATAGCTCACAAACTGTTTTCAGTTATATTGCTGGAAACTGGATTATAATATTACATGTGAAAAATGCAAAACGTTGCTTTCTCATCTAATGGCAGCTTTAATTTAAAGCCTTTATGTGTAAACCTGAATCAGAGGCCACCTGGTAAGCAGAGAGAGAAAGTAGCAAATATATTTCAGCCCCCCAGGGAGGGGCTGAGCTCCCACCAAAAGGTGTCCCCGGGACCCTCACTGGTGACCATGGTGACTCCTCCCTCAGGACGGCTTCAGGTACCTCTCCCAAACTTTTGCTTCCAGCCCTGCTCCAAAAGATCCCTGACCTTCACATTTCAGGATCTCGGGGCAGTCGGGTAAACACACGGTGCCATGCACAGGCACAGGCAGCACTCGGTGTGCGGGGGTCTGTATGTTGGCACACGGTGCCCTCTCAACAGTCTGCCCCAGTTTCTAGATGTTGCCTGGCCCTCTCCACTCTTCCTTTTCCCTGACACTCCCTCCTTGCATCGCTTTTTGTCCCTCAGATGTCAGCTCTGTTCTCATCTGCTCCTCCCCACTAGGTCTCTGGTAGGTACCTTCCTGCTAAAGCCCAGAGGGCTTGCTGCCAACTTCTAACATACTGTCCCTCTCTCTGCAAGCTAAACATGTGTCGATGTGTGGTCTCTCCCACTGGCCAGAGAACGAAGCAGCTTCATCTCTGTGTCTCCAGTGCCCAGCATTGGCCTAGCCGGGGATAAGCTTCAATAAATGTTTCTTGGCCAAATAAATGAGGAAGGACCAGATCTTTCTTGGTAATTCTCTACATCTCCAATTCAGTATTCTGAATTTAGGATATGCTCAATTTAGGTTTATTGTAGCCCAATAAAATGTTTGTCGTAGGCCTCTCAATACCCAATTAGTTATAAGTATTTTTTTTAAAGAGCTTAATTATGCAAAAAGAGTCACCTCTCCTGAGATAAGCAGGATGAGAGAGACCAAGACACCCACCAGAAGGTCCCTATTACTTTCAGGCTTTGGCGGTGATGGATTAGAAAGGCAAGCCTTGGTCCCTGTGATAGTGAGGCTTATTTAGCTTGCTTGTTGGAAATTCAAGCCCAGAGTTCTTTTGCTTTCTGAGTTTTGCCAGGGCTCCCTGGCTTTTGCACCGGGGCTGCCGATGGTCTCTGTGCATGTCAGTTTCTGTGTCTGTGGGACGTGTGGCCTAAGTGTGAACATCTATCAGAGTTATCTCCAAAGGGAGATCCATGGGCTTCCCGACTCCAAAGCCATCTGTGTGCCCTTTGGAACCACCTTCACAGACTGTGACATACTCTGTTCACTAATTTCATACTGGCAGATCTTCACGGGAAGAGAGATTTGACAGAAGAAAAATGGGAAAGGAATCCAGAGCCAAGCCTGATCGGGATTAGCCTGCGGGGTGTCTGCATGCCTCTGATCCCAGTGTGCATGTGTGTGTGCGTGTGTGTGTGTGTGTGTGTGTGTGTGTGTGTGTGTGAGCGTGTGTGAAGTTCAATGAACTGATTTCACGTTGTGGCTCTGTAGGCAGTTCCTAGAGTTCTGGAAATACCTTACATGTTGGGTGGATTATTGGACTCGATGGAGACCTTCCATCGGAGGCCAGTGTAAAGCCAACATGCCCATTTGGATTTGTGTGTCTGGTCGGTGCACTCCTGACCACGAGGCATGCCCCTGAGACCAGGCACCCGGGGGCCTGCACAGCCGCCACTTGTCCACGTGTGGACCCTCCTGGTCACTTGGCCGTCATCCCTGACCGCCTCCTCTCTCCCTGTCTCTCAGATCCTTGAGGCACCCTTGCTGGGTGCCCACATCACAGGAAATAAGGAAAGCACCCTCGGAGAAATCTACTCTCCCAACCGCCCATTTGTTCCAAGGCCAAGCAAAACCAACTGGAACTTATCCGGTCTGATGGGTGAGGAGTTTACAGCGGAGCAGTGAAGGCTCCGGGGCTCATGTCAAACAAACCGGCACTCATCCGAGCTCCGCAGCTCTCTGGCTGTGTGACCCTGGGCCTGCCATTTAGACTCTCTCAGCCCATTTCCTCCTCTGCTCAGTGGGGAAAGGGTGGTAACTGGCCCATATACTGTGTTTCCCAGAAAATAAGACCTACCCTGAAAACAAGCCCCTGTTAAGATCATCAGCCAGACGGACACATTTAGTACGTTATGACGATGTTCCAGAAGAAAATGAAGTGACTGCATTTGAATAAATGTAGATTGTTGTACATGAAAAAATAAGACATCCCCTGAAAGTACGCCCTAATGCGTCTTTTGGAGCGAAAATTGATATAAGACCCGGTCTTCATTGCGGGGAAACACGGTATGAAACAACGTGGGCAAAAGCATCCTAGGTAGACATTCAGGAAGCGTTAGCATTGTACTAACCCTCTGGAGGGCTAGAGTTTCTCTTTTCTTCCTTGATGACTCAATCGTGCTAATTAAGACAGAAAAGCCTAAGCTAAATTAGGCAAATCCAAGAGAAATTTAGGTCTGGGCAAAGTGATTTTGTGAATGGAGTTTCACAGTATTTGAATTTCAAGCTGGCTGTGCCGGGGCAGGTGGGCAGAGGCGGCTGGGCTGGTCATTCTCTCTCCGACTGATACCACTGCTTGGGGCTTAGCAGAAGCCTGTGGCCTGATTGCTATTTGCTGGAAGCAACGCTTTTGTATCAGTCAGGGCTTTCTGGTGGCCAGTGACAGAAAAGCACAACTCCCTCTTGAAGGAAGTATCTTCAGGTAACTGAATGGTCCAGGGGCTGATGGCATCCAGATTCTTAGATCCATCTCTCTTTTCACCCCCACCCGCCTCCCTTCCATTCTTGTTTTCTGTCTCTGAATGGATCTGACTGGCTGGGATTGAACCCCATGCCTTCCCTGAACCAGTCCCTGCAGCAAGGAAAAAATAAAGTACTGGTCAGTAATCTCAGATCCTGTGCTGTGCAGAGCCTACCAAAATCCCTGGGGACTGAAGGGTGGGAGGCAGTAATTCCCCAGAAGGAATTGGGATACACGTGCCGGAACGATGAATAAACTCTAGGTAGGGAAAAATAAAATCTAGTACTGTGTCACAGGCCCTAAGTACTTCACAGCCTTGTACACAGTAACCCTCACCACAGCCCCATTTTACAGATGAGGAAACTAAAGCACAGAGTAGCTGTTAAATTATCTACGGCCACATGGGTAGACAGTGCCAGGGCTGATGGTTAACGTCCCGCAGTCTGCTCTCCTGCTGAAAACCATGCTCTACGGACTTCCCCAATGCAATGCTGCTCACCATGCATCTTCAGACGGGGACTCCAGAAGCAGCTCCCGGGTTAAACTGCCATGGATTGCTCGAATTCAGGCTCAGTATATAAAAGGTTTGTTCTCACGGTACAAGACGTGGGTGGTATCCTTTTCCTGAGCAGTTCCCCAGGAATTAGTAAGACTTTCTCAATGAGAGGCCCTGCATCCCAGCAGGTGGGCTCTGACCTCTCTGCTCCGTCTCTCCTCCCCGCCCCTCCCCTGTCCTCTTCAGGTAAAACCACTGAGATAAGTCAGAGCTCCCTACCCTGGGACTCCCACCCACTCTTTATCTTTTTCTCTCACTACCAAAAGGCCTGTAATTAGGAAACATTAGCAGGCTCAAAACAGCTTTCATACCTGAAACATCCTCTGTAATTGCACTCAGCAGTGCTCTTCCCTGGCTATTAATGTCACTTTTATGAAGCAATGAGGAACAAAACACCCCGAGGCACTTAAAACATTTCTTTATGTAATATACGTCTTTTAGGAATGGAAGTTTAAAATCACCTGTCGTCACAGACAGTTGATAGACAAAGGCATGGGGGGGTCTCAGGATGAGAGTCATGGAGGCGGGGCCCTGGGGACAGGGAGGTGGTCCATGAGGTTTAGACGCTGCTTTGGGAAGAGTGTGATGGCCTGAGGTGGGTTGGCTGAGGCTGGGTGCATCCCCGAGAGGGTGAGATAGGCCAGGTGAGCAGCAAGGGAACCATGCTGTTGGGCTTCATTGATTGTAGTTGCTGTCCCATGGAGCTTTTATGTGAGTTGTGTTTTTTTGTGTGTTTTTTTGTTTGTTTTTTTTTGTGGGCATGGTTGTGCCTTTACTAGAGGTGAATACAAGGTTACAGATAACAGTGTCATTGAGTAGAACATTAATTATTGCATTGGTTGCAGACATACATGGGGTATATATGCATATATGTATGTTTTGGGGGAGGTATGGGTGGAGGGGAGAGACACTGATGCAGGGAGAGACGCTTCTCTATCTTGCTGTATTAAAGAATCTGAGGAATTGCGGTGGTTCACCAGAATCTTACCGTCTGGCAGATTTATTTTTTTGCTTTTGGAAATGGCTCACAGACTCATTCATCAGTAGAGCAGGAGATATTTCTGTCCATGGAGTCTGTGAGAAAATCCCGGAGGTCACCCCGTCCCCCTTCCCCCGCCTGGTTGCAGGCTTAACCCAGGATAGACAGGCTGGATAGACAGGCTGCTTTCCTTTTCTCTAAAGCCTTACCCAGGGAGGCCGTCCCTCTACCAGGTCCCTTGTCCCATGCCTGGCAACCTTTCTCCCACGGGTACATGAGCTTGAGGACCAACTGCCTGATGACAGCTCTTCTGAAGTTGAAGGCAGGAGTGGTTCTCAGGGCCGGAGGAGGAAACAGGACTCTTGATTCAGGCACCAGGACGGAGCTTAGGTGGGTCAGCAGGGACTCATCGCGCTGGCAGCCTGAGCTCACAGCTTCCTCACCCCGGGTGCCTCGGTGAAGAAAAGAAATACATTCCTGGGGAAGACCGCATTAGGAGGAAGGTGGGGCAGCGTTGAGAGGCCCAGAGAAGATGGGCTGGAGGAAAACAGATGAAGCAGGGAGGGCCAAAGTGGGCAGAAAACACACTGGGCAGAAGACATACGGGCACTCTGAGCCTGGCTCTGGAAGGAGGAGCCTAGCCTCGGTGGGAATTGGGCTGATGCCTTTGGCCTTACCTCCAGTTCTGGCCGAAAGTGTGAGAATAATTTGGCCTCGCCCCCTCTGTCCTTTGGCAGTAGAAAGGAGCGAGCCCAGGGTTTTGAATCTAATGTCCTGGGTATATTTCCATTTTCCTCTAAGTTCTTTAACTTCCCTGAGCCTATTTTCGGCCTCTATCCCATGAGTAATGTAAGACTGTATTTCCAGAGTGGTTGGCAGGATTAAAGTGTGTTTACCTTCTTTGTAAACTCTAAAGCTCAGTCAACACCGCCTGCCCTGACTAGTACTGGGGTCACAGTGACTCTTGTTTGAGGGATTTAACTTGCATGGGACAAGGATGGGACCTGAATGAAATATACAAGGTCAGCATTCCAACGTTTCTGTTGGGTTGTGACTCTTCTGTGAATACCGTCAGAGGGTGCATCCTGCTATTAATAAGTGTTATTATTAATAATAGTGATAACCACTGCTACTACTAGTTATCGTTAATTAAGTGCCAACTGTGTACCAGGCACTGAACCTCGCTTCTGTTACCTCACTGAATTCTCACTAGGATCCTTCCAGCCAGGTGGTGTTTCTCCCCTTTTACAGAGCACATACAGGCTCGGGGTGATTATTCAAAATCATGGAAGTGCTCATGAGTTTCACTGAGATCGACCCAGGTCTGTCCATCTACAATGGTCACGCTCGTACCTCTGTCCTGGAGGGAGTGTGAGGAAGGGACTTCAGAGTCATATAGCGTTCAGAAGCCAGAGACCAGGGGTGAGGAGAGGCAAGTTTTTCAGTTTCTACAAAGAGAAGCGTAGGTTTGAAGCCATGTGCCAGTGAGTAGCACGTATGTGAAGCGCCCCATGTATCGTTTTCTATGGGGAGAGGTGGAACAAGCGTTTTGTGATGTGTGGGGTTTGGGGGCAGAGAGTGGCAGGTCCAGGAGGGGCCTGGATGGGGAAGCTCCACTCCCAGAGCAGGTGAGACCTGGCCAGCGATTCAGAGGAGGACACAGGGTGTCCCTGGGATGGCTGGCTCCAAACAGTGATGGAGGAGCCTGCAGGTCAGCTCCGATCTCCAAGCCTTGACCAATGTTCAGGAAGTGAGGATTCCTGGGAAAGGAGAGACATGAAGTGGCCTCAGGGAACTGCTTTGTCCCATCCAATAGCCTCAATGTCAGTTCTACTGATCCACCTCATCCTCTATTTAAGGTGCTCTGCTGCTGACAGAAGGGGGGTTCTAGCCATGGCACATCCTTATCTCCACGTGCCATGTCCTGTTCATCACTCCTGGTGGGTGTCCAACACATTTCCCTATGTCACGAAGGACAGCCGACATGAAAGACATTGGAGTCAAGATTCACACTTATCTTGCTGGTTGGGAGCCCTGCCTTCAGACTAGCATGGTCAGTAGAAAGGCTCTGTGTTTGCATTTAGGTGCAGACACAGTTCATTGTGCAGCAACAAGCCAGAGGTGACTCTGGTGGGCGGTGACTCAGGTGGTGGGGACTTGCATGTGGCTGGCCACATATTCATGGGGACTGACCACAGGGATGCAAGTGTAGGAAAGGCTAGACTGAGCTGGTGGTATTCGGAGCAATCAATCCAAGTCGCAGGTGTGGGTGGCCTCATTGTGTGCTCTGCTGGCCGGAGCCCATCTGCCACAATGGGCTTATTCTGGGAGCTGAATTTTTAAAAGGGACATTGGAAAACCTGAAGTGTGCCTAGTGTGTGTGTGTGGGGGTGGTGACCAGTGATCCTGTCATTCAAAGAGTGTTTGTGGATCTGGGGACCTCATCCCAGAGATAATCTGAAGCGAGGTCCAGGAGGCTAAGGAGTAAGATCAAGTCTTCCCCAGGCTTCCCAGGACTAAGCTCCAGCAGCTGCATTCCAGGAAAAAGTCCCCTGATGTGGGTCACACACAGTGGCCGCATTCCCACGATTTGGGCAGGAGGAGTAGACAGGATGGAGGTAGGTGTGTCCTCTTCACAGGCCAGATTTGATTGTCTTGCACCTTGAGAATGGGATTCTCCCCAACCCTGAGAATGGAATGAAGCCAAGAGCTCCTCTACGAAGCCCAGCCTCTTCCTCCTGCCGTGGCTAGCTCTCTTGGCTCCAGGACCTCTCCAGCTGCTCACAGTCAGCCTGGCCTATGCACAGCCCAAACTCTGCACTCATGGAATGACGAGCCCGTTTCCCGATCCTGTAACCTGTGGTGGTGGCCCAGCTCTGGCTGGCCTCTGCTCTGTGTTCTGCGCAGAGATCCTTCCAAGCTGAAGGGAAATGTCAGCAGACTCTCCCAGGGGTAACTCTGCTCCTCAGCAGTGGAGCTGAGGCTCGGGCAGCAGTATCAGGCTGCTGAGGCCTGGGGCCAACTCCCACCCCGGCCTTGTTCGACAAGGCCTTGTTGGGCAGCAGTGAGGACCACATTCAATAGACAGCTTAAGATAATCACATGTGTGAGGCACTGGGATAATGACAGCTGAATACCCTGCCACCGTTGCCATAGTGACCAGCCAAGCACTGATTCCCTCCTTTTTTTTCTTGTTTTCTGGGCCTCCTTGTTATAGGGCTGGCTGGTGGGGTGGGGGATGAATTTGGGAAATGGGAAAGAGGAGGAAAAGGGGGAGGGGAGACCCAATAGGGGCAGCCCATTATGCTTTCTTTAAATACCCCAGCTGGAGGTGTTTTAAATCTCAACAGAGACTGGGAGAAACAGTGTCTCAATCCCCAGCTCCCTGTGAATTATTTAAAGGGATCTTGTCAGAACGATGAATTTGTCACTGTTGCAGTGTCAACAGCAGCAGCAGCTGTCATAAAGGCTGAAGACCCCACTCCAGGCAAGCCCTGGTAGAAATGCTGTTGCCTGGTGGGGGTTACAGCGGCCTGGGGCTGTGGGCAAGGAGCTCCCTCCTGAGGCACAAGCCTGCAGTGTTTCTCCTGGCGTGTTGGCAGTGCCTTGGGTGTGAAATGTACCAGGATGCAGAGACATGCACCATCTGGACACTGGGCCTGCCTGGCCTCACCTTCTATTACTGGGACTCACACAGCCCAAAGCCCAGGGATCTCTGAGCAGTGAAGGGGCCCTCAACCTGGCCAGGAGTGGGCAGAGCTGACCAGTGTTCACATGGAATTTCATGGGTAGACATACCCGAGGGAGGGTACACAGGCCCCACCTTGGCCACAGCCAGCACCCCCAACCACACACACACACACACATACACACACACAGATACACACATGCGTGCATGCACACAGGCACACACAGGCATGTGCACACATGCACACTTGTACACAATACACATACACACATATGCACACAGGCACACACTGGAGATGATGGACAGGTACACACAAGCAGACACAGAAGAGAGTCATAGATCATACGTATCGTGAAAGCAGAGCCAAGACTTTCAGGGAGACATAACTGACCTGCGCTCAGAGAGAGGCTAAGCATGTGTCTTTGGAGGGCCGATACCATAATAATTGACTCTCGGGGTCTCTTCCTCAGCTTTATCACATGCGATCCTCACAGCCACCTCGTGAGGTAGGTACTATTTGTGTCCCTGGGTTAGAAGGGGAAACGGAGGCTCAGAGAGGTTTAAAGACTTGCCCATGGTCATGCAGCTGGGTCTGGCTGACCCCAGAGTCTGTGAACTGGACTCCTGTGCTAAGCCAGGGGTCACTATGACCTCTAGGGTTCAGGGTTAGGCAGAGTAACAGCAGTGCTTCTTAATCCCAACCTTTTTATAACCTTCCCAGCAATCCAAATTTATTCCACTTGGGGCCATTTCTGCCACGCCCACCTCCATCTAGTATTTGTTGCATTTTTCCACCATCTAAAGTTTCCAAAAGGATTTTCTTAGAGACTGTACTGAGAAACAATGGGTGTATGTTTTCCGTATTCTAATTATTTCCATATTCTAATTGCGTCCATCACCCCATTCCATGGAGTGAGTGAGTAGATACTAGTCAGGGAACCACTGAATCATGGCTTTGCGCACTGCAGTACGGTGCCCTTTCGAGGCTCTGGGCTTTCAGAAGCAGTGCCCTAACTCAAGTCGACCTCGCAGCTCTTTGGCACATTATATGGGGCCGTGGTAATGAATGGGGGGCCATGCGTGTTCTTCCAGCCCAGCACATCTGGGAGGTGAGCTGGTGCTCGTATCCCTCAGGGAGGCATTGAGTGACTGCTTCCTTGCTTGGTTGGTTGGTGTACTAAGTGGTAGATCCCTCCGGACTTGTAGGAATATATGCCCCACAGACCACATTTCACATTTTAATTAGCCCTCTAGCTTGTCTTGTATCCGAGTTCTTTCCGGCTTAGTCAATTGTCTACCTAGGAGCTGTGGTTTGGGGATCCAGGCTGATCAGTGGGTGGTGGCTGCCTGGAGATTCTTGGGCCTTTTGTGGGCTCTGTGAAGTTGTGTGCTGCCTGGGCCTCAGTGGGCTTCTTGTTCAGAGAGGCAGCCGTCTCTAACTGGGGGCCTGAACGTGGGTCTTTGGGTTTCCTCTGATTGGGCAATGCTAGGGAAGTTCCATTATGGTCCCACGAGGAAGGGGCTGTTTGAAAAATAACAGGTTCCTACAGACAGCAGTTTCTGCCTAACTGTAGACTGCTGAGCAGGACTGAAACCTGTGAGCCATGTCCAATTTTGTCTCCCTGTGGTCTGAGCTGGTGGCTGACAGTGGCCGAAGGATGGCCTGCCTGGTTGAGAGAAGAGAAGCCATAGTGAAGCCCGCCCAGAGGGAGCGCTCGCTGGAGCTCCTGGAGGAGCTGGGAGGGGGCTGCTGGCGGGTCCTCTGGGTCTGTAAGGAAACAGAGTTTGGCTCTTTAGTCCCTGTGTTCTGCTGAGCAAAGGGCAGGATTGTTTATCCAAGATGAAGGACATGAGTGCCACACCCTGGTGAGTCAGCCAGAGGTGTATCCTGAGGTCCGCATGACGGTGACGAAGCCGAGGCTGATAGCAATAATAATTAGTACTTCGTGAATGGTGGTTGCTTGCAGGCACAGCACTAGATGGGTTACTTACGTGATCGTTCAGTCCTCACGACACCCAGAAAGGTAAACAGTATTTTGCAGATGAGGAAACGGAAGCGCCGAAAGCTGTTCCCGGTCACAGAACCATAACTAGCAGAGGTGGAGTTCACCTGTCCCTGGCGATCTCCTCACCTCCTCTCCAGCCACGTTCCGCTGGCTCTGTGCCGTTGGGCAGCCATGCGGGCCTCCTGGCTTTCTTGGTGACGTGTCAGGTGTGCTCTTCTCGGGAGAGTCTGTTCTTGTTCTCCGAGCCTGGAATACTCCTCCCTCAGGTACCCTCCAGGCTGGCGGCTCCTGCAAGCCATTCAGATCTCTGCTCAGAAGGAGCCTTTCCCTGATGGCCCCACTGATGGTTGTCACTCACACGATCCCCTTACTTGCTCTTCAATAGTGTTTAACGCGATCAGACTTTATATTATTCATTTGTTTGCTTGTTCCTTCTCTGGGTCACCCTATTAGAAGAGAAAGCCCATGGGGGCAGGGACTTTGACTCAGTCACAGCCGTGTCACCATCACCTAGAACACTGTTTGGGGATGCAGGTAGTTGCTTAATTCTTGGTTTAAAAAATGGATTTAATAAGCTGGACTTGAAACAAATCAGAATAGCTGGGATCTGGTTAAGCTAATGAAGGCCCAGACCCCAATTTCAATGATTTCTATCCTCATCTTAAATAGCAAAGTCCAGAGAAAGTGACCCTTTCTGGCCAGGCCCTGTAGAATTGGCTTACTTGTGGCTGTTTTATGATGTAGCGTCATGGTAGCCATTGGGCATTCTGCGAGGGGCAGAGTTGGCCTGGGGAGGTTGTCGCTGTCTAGGGAGGGGCCATCTATCACACATCTTTTCAGAACCCGTGCCTGGAACTATCTTCAGAGGCAGAGAATGGAATCAGCTCACTTTATTTTTGTTTTTGTAGCCGTGAACTTCATTTGATAATGGCTCTTCATTTTTGACCAATAAATATTCTTTTGCTAGCTCATCCATCTAACTCATCAGATTTGGCTCCAAATGACCTTTGCCTGTTTCCGAAATCCAAATGTACCCTGGGAGGATAGAGAATGTGTTTAAGTCTCTGAAGTTTGTTCTAGAAGGCAGTGTAGATGGACCAGTGGCTGGAGTTTATGGCAGTGGTTTTGAAGGGGAACAGCATGTTTTACACACACACACACACACACACACACACACACACACACACACACACACAACCACATCTATGCATGCTCAAAGACATGTGCACACACAATTAGCCAGACTGCTAACACTCAATATGCACTGTCCAAATGTCAACAGGCACTCTGGGCCACTACCAAGCCTTGCGAGCTCTGATTTCCAACAAGCAAATCTAACACATCTAGATCTAGAGGAACCTACAGGTGTCTTTCTCATGTGTCAAAGTCCTGGTCTGAAAGCCTGAACAAGTACTTTCTAATAGGTGTCATTGTTTTCTTTATTATGCGTATCTCAAGGACAGGTGGCCATTTGCATCAGTAATAGTGCCCTTTCAAAGGCTCTTCATATTCTGCTGGTTGTGCAAGGCTGCTTTGTTTCTTCTTCTTGCAGGGACCTGTGAACCTGGTGACACCAGCAGTAAGTCCTCAAGGAAAGGATCAGGGTCTGAGGAGGCAAAGAAATTGAGGAACAGACCAGGGCCTTGCTCATCCCCTCAATCTGCCAGTATTTATAGAGGGCTAGGCATGGGAATATGGAGGGGTCTCCAGCACAGGGTTCTGCTCTCTAGTGTGTGTGTGTGTGTGTATTTGGTGTGTGTGGTGGGAGAGATGGATTTGTGAGACTGCAGCAGGACCGCTGAGAGCAAGGCAGTGAGGTCAGGTGTTTATCGGCAGGCATCCAGCAGGCAGCTGGATGAATAAGTCTGGGGCATTGGGGAGAGGTCAGTGATGTACCCCATGGTGGTTGCAGCCTTGTATGTGGATGAGATCACTCAGGATATTAAGTGAGGGGAAGGGAGTGAGGATGGTGCCCTGAGAAGCCTGTGGACTTGACTGGCCCCGGACATAACTGAATAAAAATGTCCTTCGTGTAATACCAGGGTTGTAAAGCTAAATGCATGGAATTATTTCGCTTGTTAAAATGAACTAATAATTTAGTCAAAACATAATTCCCTGTCCTCAAGGAGCTCACAGCCTCGTAGCAGAATCTAAAGTCACACACATGAAGCAATTAACAAATAGTTCAAAACAGGGTATTATCGAATGCTAAATTGTGTGGAATAAGTTCAATCATGCTTTAAGCATTCAGGAAAATGTCGCTGTAACATAAGCTGGGAAGGCATCAGGGAGGAAATGAGACAGAGCTCCTTCCGAGGAGGGAGCTGCAAAGAGAGCTTGGTTCTGCCACCCATCACCTGGCTTCGGGCCAGTTATTGAATGGCTCTGGGTGTCAGTTGCCTATTTGTCAACAAAAGGTCTTCGTCGACATGACCTATAGTGGCTTCCAGCCAGATCTGTTATTCTCCGGTTCTGTGTCTTGGAAGAGTTGAGATGGGATGAGAGTGGGGTGGAAGAAAAGTATTAGGGCCAGTCAGAACATCGAGGACAACATCAAGGGTCAGAAACGGACCGTCTTGCTGTCCAGATGTGAGAGGATTTGGCCCGGTTTGAGCTTCCGCCATCTCCTGCCTGCTCTGTTGTCATTAAGTTCTGACCAAATAGTGGGCCAGAGCATTAATCCAGGAAGAAAAGAATGCCAGCCCTAGCACATGGCCGTGGGAATGCAAGAAAGAGGCCAGATAGGGGGAATGTTGTTCTGGAAGAAATGGCAAATGACGGTGACAAACTGGGTGTGTTGGATGTATGGGGAGTTTCTGGCCTGATACCTGCCTGATTCCAGGTTGGAAAATCACGTGGTGCTTTGAGTGGGGTCCTGGGCCCAAGATTCTGATCCCATGTTTGAACCACCCTCCTGATTCTACCCAGGCCCTTGGTCTCCATGATAGGCCCATGCTTCCATTGCCTCCTGTGCCTGCTCTAGATGCCACTTTTGCCCCAATTTAAGTATCAGTAGTTCATCCACAAACAAACTTGATTTAGCACATATTTGTCACTTGGGATACAAGGATAAAGGGCTGAGAAGGGCATTCCTGGCTCAGAGGCTAGGAGAGCAGGGGCATGAAGCTTTCTGTGCAGTGGATGATAGAGACCACACCAGAATTGTTGGGATATTGAGGTATAGGCTGAACCAGATAACAGAAAGGTTTTTCTTAAAGCTATGTTGACATGTTAGTTACATGTCATGAAATTTACTCATTTAAATGTGCAATTCAATGATTTTTAGTAAGTCCACAGAGTTGTGTAACTATCACTATAATCCCATTTCAGAGCATTTCCATCGCTCCCCAGAAAGATTCTTCATGACCATTTGCAGTCACTCCCCTCTCCCGTCTCCAGTGCCAGCGAAACACTAATACTTTCCTGTCTACAGAGTTCCCTTTTCTGGGCATTTCACGTCTCTGGAATCATACACTATGTGGTGTGTTGAGTCTAGCTTCTTTCATTTAGCACAATGTTTTAGAGGTTTATCTATGTTGTTGCATGTGACCATAGTTCATTCTTTTTTATTTCGGAATAGTATTCCATTGTATAGCTACATCCTATTTTGTTTATTCATTTACTAATCAATGGACGTGAACAGAAGGTCATAGGAGTCACATTAAAGGCCAGTTGAGATTCCAAAAAGGGAGGACTACGGTCAGATTGGCAGGCAGCATTATCAGTCTTACTCCGCAGATAACGATGTTCAAGAAATGTCCTGGACCTTATTTTCTTTTAGTCAAATTATTTCAAACTCTGAGACCTCTATCTCAGTGAATGGTGAAAATTTTAATCTCAGTTCATGGCTCTTTCCACCTTGACTGTGTGAAGCTCCCAGAAACCCCATTCAGAGCACATGCTGCATTGTCCCTACTCCCTGATCCAATGAGACCCAGCCACCTCCCAGTGCCCTGGGCATACATAAAGCTCTGGAGATGGTGGCGACTGCAAGTAGCAACTTTGTACTCCACACTTCTTACCAAGACTTGATATTTTATCTTTTTTAATTTTTTGCCAATCTGATAAGCAAATCGTGGTGCTTTATTGTTGTTTTAATGGGAGGAGATAATTACAGACAAGAAGACAGGAGGCGATATGTCAAATGCCTAGAAGTGGAGGCTGAAAAGCTGCTCCTGAATAGAGATCTTTTGGACATCGGCTTTGGGATTGGCAGTGAGAGCGCTGCAGGGCCTGGAGCTAGCACAGGCCGTGGGTGAAAGACACTGGGTCCTGAATGAGAAATTGGGCATCTGTGGGGTAGTAGACCAAGAGTGGTAAAACTTCCCTTTGTTAAGGATCTGGGAAGTGGTGCCTGGGGACACAGGGAGCTCAAAGCCTGGTTGGGGAGGCAGGGCTGATGCATGAGAGAGTTAAGGGAACATATGGCCCAGTGAGTCTGGGCAAACCAGCTTCTCTCTGTGCCCCTCGCTCCGCCCCCTCCCAACACACACGCACTTGGCTCAGTGAGAACCTAGAGAGTCTACCCCAAAATATCTTTCCATTCTTTACCAGTCTGGTCTACCCACCATCATCTTTTGCCTGGACTACTACCATGGCCACCAGTGGTCCTTTTCATGTACTCAAGCTGCCCTCCAGCCCAGTTTGTACTCTGCATCAGAGAAATCTTTTAAAAACTCAACTCTAATCCCCTGTATTTTCCTCCCCAAAATTCATCCATGACTTCCAGTTACCCTCAAGATGAAATTCAAAATTCCCAATTTGACCTCCCCTTCCCTTAGTCTTATTCCCGTCACCTGTGGCTTTTTATGCCTCTTTTGTCACACAGGTTTCATTCCTCAGGGGTGCCCGGTCACTTTTCCCCACCATAGACTTTCTGTTCCCAGGTCTAACTGCTCTGCCCCTCTCTGCTCCCAGAGGACATGCACTTCTTCTGGCTAACTCCTATTCATCCATTCCCTCTCAGCTTGGAGGGTCTCCCCTGACATTCCTCTGTATATCAGGTACACCCCCTCTCTTGGCACCCTGTAATTTTCCCTCACAGCGGTTAGCACAATTGTAATTATTTAGTTATTTTAATAACCATTTGTCTAATTTCTGTTTCTCTCACTAGATTATAAGCTTCATGTTGTTGGGATTCCCGTGGCTAATGGAATGCCTGGCATAACATTGGCATTCAGTAAATATTTTTTTCATTGACCTATCAACAAGGTATAACTAACTATAAAGCAATGAGACTGATTGCAAGTATCATAAACAAGTAAGAGTATTTGTCCCTCCCTGCTGGGAATGCCATTCTACCCTCATCTTGATTTACCATACTCAGTCTCTTCCTTTTCCTGATCCTAATTGCCACTTGCTTGGAAAGCATTTATACCTCTTCTAGCCCGCTCAGATCACTGATTTTTCCAACTCCTTGTAGTATCCAATGGCAGGAGAAGAACAAAATAGGGGCAAAAATGATTGGGAGACCCCGTGATGGCCTTTTTGCAAACGGCAGGGAGTTATTTCCTTTCTCTCAATTTCTCTCTACTCTTTCCCTGTGAATATACAGCTATAGTCCCCTTAATTTGCTTTGATCTCTCCCTTAGGAGCTGTCATGGAATCAATTAGATTGGTAGAATTTTATGACTTGAGGTCACCCAGTATGATTCCTCATTTTACAGATGAGAAAACTGAGGCCCAGAAAGGTTAATGTTTGAAACAATTACCTCTGTTGGGTCTTATAATACCAATCAGTGTCATCTTCTAAGATAAATGTTCTCAATATCCCAGCTCCACAAGAGTGAAAATCCTCATTCAGTCTATTTAATGACCTACTGGTGGTGACAGTCTCAATGCTAAGGTGAGCCCCGAAAGGTGGACTTCCTGTCTGGCTCCCACACAGCAGACAGAGCTGCGTTAGTCTTGGATGGGTCAAGGACTCAGGCTGGAATCAGGCCCACAGCCTAAATGGGGGCCACAGGCTTCACCTGTGCATTAACAAAGAGGCCCCACATTTCTGCTGAGACCTTATACAGCACAACTGAAATCATGGATCGTGGGACCTGCTGTGTTTAAACAATTACAGAACAGCAAAATAAACCTGTCCTTCTCTCGAAAGTCATGCAGGGCCCACTGGGAAAACATTATTTCAAAATCGCCATGGAAAGGGAGAGAGGTCTGCAAATTTGAATGGAAACAACTGCCAGCTACTTCTCCCTAACATATTGGCTTTCTGATTCCAAAAAACCAGGCGAGCTGAATATAAGTATAACAGACACATTTAAATAGAGTATAATACAATCTTAAAAAAGGAATAAAAAGTGGTCCTTGACATCTGGAGAGTCAATAAGAAGTTAGGTAAAGTCCAGGTGAAGTTTGGCAGTGTGCAAGGATCCCAGATAGAGCGCACCAAGGACTCTGGGATGGGGAGGGAACTGGCCCCCTGGGAGTGGTGGGAGGGGCTGGGGAAGAAGGGCCCTGGATAGACTGAAGCTCAGGTGCCTGAGTGGCAGTGGCCCAGGCAGCTGGAGTGGTGTAAGGTCACTTAACAGGCCTTGGTATGCAGGGCCAGCTCTCCATGTGCCCGTTTGTTCCTCCGCACCATGCCAGGTCTTGAGATAATGGTGCATATTTGAAAGACAGCCTTGCTTCTGCCTTCCTGCTCCTACAGGGGGTTAATTCTGTGTGAGAAACTACTGTGGTGTATTTCCCTTGCACACATAATAGGCTGTTAGCTCTTTTAATGGAGACTCCTAGATTATACATTTCAACTCCACACTGTGACTAAGAAGCAATGAGCACAATATTTAAAGAAACAGGTAGTGTTTGGTTTCTTTTATCAGTGCTGCTAAATTGTCAAGGATCTTAATCCATTTTCTCTTCACTTTAGGAAGTTGAATTTCTTCTCTCCTTTGTTTACTTCTTAAGCCAACACACTGCAAGTTCCTGGGAATACTCCCAGTTCTTGAGATTAGGGTCCTGAGCCCCTGCCCACCCCCTCACCCCCACCAGTGTGGGCAGCTGCTTCCTCTCCCTGCACAGGAAGAAAGAATGACCCAGCAACTCTTCTTTGGCCCCTCGCCCAAAGGGGGTCAGTTAAGGAAGCCATGCCTTCCTGGGCCCCACTCCTTTTATTGCCTGTTACTGAAATAAGTTATTCAGAGAATTCCTTTGGCCATTCAAAGCACTTCTTTCTATCTCCTCTCCTCCCCGTCTTCTCTTATGGTCATTTGACCATGGATGAATTGCATGATATCTTTTTGTCTGTAAATTGGGGATAATAGTATCTATTTCTATTGGGAAGTGTTGAGAAGATTGAGAGGCATTACTTAATAAATGCATTGTTCCTCCTGTTCTTCCAATCTAAAGGGCTGATAAAAATGAAAGTACTTTTTTTCAACTTGAAGCCTCATCGTCTCTGCCTTGTTAAGAAGCTTTCCTTTCTCCCTTAGTAATACTTTCCAACATTCTCTTCCATCACTTCGTTGCTTGAAATTTGTACAAAATGAAGCTTAATTTTCTCCATTAAGGATCTCTTTTAGCAGCTCCTACTCTTACCGGTTTTATAGTCTAGTTCTTTCAAAGAGTCGATGTTATAAAACAAAAGTTTATGAGAACCTGAGTTGTTGAGAAATTCTGAAAAGCTTCATATTCGTATGCTTTTCGGAGATATAAAGGAGTTTCACCACAATTAAGAAATTGAGTTGAGTAATTAGTATTCAAGGTGGGGGTGTCATGCAGTTGGATTCCTAATCCATGGAGTGGCTGTTGAGAGTAGAGGCTGTGTCATTGAGGAAGAATGTTCCTGTCATCACGTGGGGCTAAAAGCTGTAGGTTGTCCCCATGGATGTAATGAGCCATAGTCACAGCATGTGAGCAGTGGGTTAGATGAAGAAAGGCTTTCTAGAGTGAAGTCTGTTATATTTTGGGATGGGCTGCAGAGAAATATTCTGAACTCTGCTTATGAGAGAGCTTTCAAAGCAGGTTAGACGTGTTCATTTCTCAGCTAGACTGGTGAGCTCTTAAGGCCCCCTCCAGTGCCCGGCTTCTCCTCTGCTCTGCCTCTCTTTGTCTGCTCACTGTCTATTTTGTGTTTTTGCATGTGTGTGCCTGTGGCCGACTTGGTACAGTGGGAAGAAGTCAGTGGCTATGATGAAAACCTGAATACCATCCGCACCTACCAGGTATGCAACGTCTTCGAGCCCAACCAGAACAATTGGCTGCTGACCACCTTCATCAACAGGCGGGGGGCCCATCGCATCTACACAGAGATGCGTTTCACTGTGAGAGACTGCAGCAGCCTCCCCAACGTCCCAGGCTCCTGCAAGGAGACCTTCAACTTGTACTACTATGAGACTGACTCCGTCATTGCCACCAAGAAGTCGGCCTTCTGGTCTGAGGCCCCCTACCTCAAAGTAGACACCATTGCTGCAGATGAGAGCTTCTCCCAGGTGGACTTCGGGGGAAGGTTGATGAAGGTCAACACAGAAGTCAGGAGCTTTGGGCCTCTTACTCGGAATGGTTTTTACCTTGCTTTCCAGGATTATGGAGCCTGTATGTCTCTCCTTTCTGTCCGTGTCTTCTTCAAAAAGTGTCCCAGCATTGTGCAAAATTTTGCAGTGTTCCCAGAGACCATGACAGGGGCGGAGAGCACATCTCTGGTGATTGCTCGGGGCACGTGCATCCCCAACGCAGAGGAAGTGGACGTACCCATCAAACTCTACTGCAACGGGGATGGGGAATGGATGGTGCCCATTGGGCGCTGCACCTGCAAGCCTGGCTATGAGGCCGAGGACAGCGTGGCCTGCAAGGGTAAGCTCTGGGGCCTCTTGAGGCCTCTCCTGGGGCAGGGCCAAGTCTGCAAGGTCTCCCCACCTCCAGCCCTGGATCACACAGGAACAGAGCAGCCCAATGGCTCTTATTATATAAAGCTCTGGGGAAGTTCCCTAATACGAGGCCTGATGATGTTTCCAATTGTGTCCAATCAGAATGTCTGTATTCATGGCAGGGGGAAGAGACGGGGAGAATCCCAAATGATGGATAATAACTTAACCCACTCAGTTATATTTAATTTTGGGACATTTTCACATTCTCTCTCTCTCTCTCTCTCTCTCTCTCTCTCTCTCTCTCTCTCTCTCTCTCTCACACACACACACACACACACACACACACACACAGAGCCCTGCATCCTGTCCAGCTCCACACTCTAAGGCATGGAGAATTTGGGTTGTCATGGACAATTCACTCAAGGGTAATTGAGAAGTGACTGAATTTGGAAAATATTTTAGTTGATTTCAGTCCAGCTCCCACAGCACTCAACTTGGTACTGAACCCATGTAGCTCATTAACTCAAAGCCCTCTGGCTTGGCTGTCTTCCTCCAGGGGCTCAATGCCAGGCCCTGGGGCAGAGAGGGAGCTAGCTTTGGTGTATCCTGGAAGGAGATGCAGCTTTTGGAATGGGGGTGGGATGGTGTCATGAATTCTATTACCTTTGCTTCCAAATGATGCAAACTTTGCAGTTTTGGGGGATTAGGGTACTGTGTGCTCACCTCAGCTCTCCTAAGCCCAAAGCAGCACGTGTCCTATATGTGGCAATCAATGTGCTGACCTGGCTCAAGCATCAGTCTTCTCTGGGAGTGAATAGAAAGGTCTGGAGGGTGCATACCTCATCTGTTGCCTAAATGCATGGAAGATGAACGTGGGGGAATCCAGATTTGGGGAAGAGAAGACTGCTTTCCTTTATTCAATTTTGTTTGTGGCCTTCAAAGTTTCAGATTCTTTCAAGAATGGGGCTTCCCACATGGACCTTGGAAATGACCTCCTTGACCCTAACCCACCACGTGGGTGGCCCCAGTCCTTTGGGACAAATTGGAGGTGGGAGGTTGTATTAGTTCCTCCTTCTTCTTTGTGAGCCTCCTGCCACCTGTCCTCTCTTGTCACCCCCACCCCACCTGAGCACCAGACCATCCCTCACATGTCCCCTTCTCCCCTCACCTTGCTCCCCAAATACCTGAAGGTAAAGCACCAGGCTCAGATGGGATTACTAATGCCCATCAGCTCTGCGATCCTTTGAACTCATCTAATTGCCTGGGTAGGGGCCCTCACACAGCCTTTCTGAGGCCTGCTGAGAGCGAGAGCTGTGCCATTGTGTCTTTATTGGATTTCTTGGTTATGGTACCCATGATGGATGGTGTGCAAAAGGGGAGAGAGTGCCAGATCAAGTGATGAATCAACACAGACAGTTTTAAAACCAGCCCGGTCTGGTCCCAGAGCGCTCTTCTTTGTCCCATTGGTTGGAGGAGGGGCAGGAGGTGCCCTCTTTGGCATTTGTCAGGGTCTGAGTGGGGATCCAGGCACCAGGCTGAGTTCTTAAAGGGGCAGGTGTAGCAGCTGCCAGGCACACTTGCAACAGTGTGGGTGATTTCTCCAGACTTCAAAGGGCTGCCATACCACACTTGCTGGCTGGGGCCCTCTCATTTTTCTCATTATTTCTTGAGTGAAACGGCAGGAACCTGGGCAAGCATTGATTGGTCCTGATTTAATTGGGACTCTGGGAATAGGCGCATTTCTTTGGGCTAATTGGAACTTTTCTCTTTTGGGGGGTTCTGCTGTCCATGCTGCTTGTCGGTCACCTCCGGTGGTTGTCTTGGGAGGGCCTTTGGGGACAAATATTTAAATCTAAGTGTTTTTTTCCCATTCTCCCTCTCTAGCCCCAGGCCCCTCCGGACTTTGGGGGAATATTCCTAATCTAAAGTTATTGTGAACCTGGCTTGATTTTACAAACTGCTTCTTGTAAACTTATTTGAGTGTGGAGGAAATGGGGAACCTAGGACACCATCCCTTTGCCATTGTAGAGGCATAGGCAACCACATTTTGGTGGCATTTCTGAAAGTGGAGAGTGGCAATGGGTCCTGCTGCCCAGCAGCCTGGCTGAGCTCAGTGCCCTAGAATGGCAGAGAAGCCCCCATTTCCCCTGTCTCAAGAACTTTAATTTGCATCTTCCAAATTTTTTTTGCCCTTTTCTTTGCTGGTAACCTGGTCTTGATGGGTGAGTCAGACCTCCCTTCCCAGAGCGCATAGCCAGCTTCCCCCAGGAGGGGAGGGACCCTTGGGCGTAGGTGGTGATTCTGATAGAGCTAGTCACCCTTTGGTTTGGGGTGGGCCGTGCGAGTGGAAAGGTCTGTGACGGGTCCCGTGGTCTGTCTTCAAAAGAAGGTACCCACCTATTTTGGGAGCCCAAGCTGTGCTGTCAGGCAGGCACCATGGCTGTTCACAGCAGTTCTGGGGTGGTATAGCCAAGCCTCCTTAGGCCAGGAGCACCGAGCCTGGTGGATGCCAGGCAATTACAAGTGAGAAATAGGGAACCTCCATCGGCTGCCCTGGAGAAGGAAGGAGAGGCAAGTTACTGTCTCCCAAGCCTTGAGAATGGATGCCCTGGAGCCGGGCTTGGAAGGCTGGGTGATTTTGTGATTCACACGGGTATGTCGATTGGATAGATTTTCTTTTCTGGACATTTGCATCTGGGCCTTTGCATGGGTTGAATTTACAGGATAGTGGAAAGAATATCCTTTATATTATTTTTCTGGCATGCCAGACTTTTGTGATGGGCAGGAACCTTATTCTCCTGACTTGCACTGTTCATCTGTTAAACCCTCTCCTGTCGAAGTCACGGTGACCAGTTGCTTGGTTGTGCAGAGCACCTGGAGACCAATTAGGCAACCCAGCCAGCAAAGAGTGGTCCTGGCCTACCGCTGTTCCTGTTGTGACGAGGGAGGATGGGAAGACAAGCAGAAGAAGCCGTGGGGGGACAGCTTGCCCACTAGAATGTGCAGCAAGTGGCCTACACATTTTCTTGAGGGCCCCGTGGAACAGCGCCTGTTCCTGACTCATCCTTTCTATACGCACAGGTTGGACCAAACAGAGCACAGCAGCCTGCTGACCCCACTAGTGACTCTGACCCCATCATGTGTTTGTCTCTATGACATTGTTAATTACTAGGAAAACGGCCCATCTGCCCCCACTTCAAGTTTCATGCCCGTGGTACAGAGGATTAATTAGAAACCATGGCTTTGTCTTTACCCACCCTCATCCCGTCCCTGTTCAGGTTGATGACTAAGGCAAGCCCCTGTGTGGGTCCTGTAGCCTAACTGTCCCTGGGCCAGGGAGGCCAAGCGTTGGTGCTCAGCAAGCTGTTTCTGTGCAGTGGAGTGTAAAATACTGCATTAGCTAAAGTTGGTCTCGGGGAAGATGGAGGGGGCTAAGACTGAGTTGTTCGGGGGAACCTGGCATGGGTAGGCCCCTCACCTGTCTGTTAGAGCTTGGGGGCTGCAGTATCTCCCATGGGCGTCCAAGGAGGGGTCCCGTGTGCTGGGACAGCCTCTGGCCGCCGGGTCCTAGCTGGAGCAGTGTACCCATGGGGCTTACACCTGTGTCTGCCCCTATGGCTTTCCCTCCCAGGCACAGTCCCTGGAACTTCCAGAAAGAGCTTCCTCGTTAGCCTTCCTCTCTAGCCACTGTTAGGACTCAGGAAATGACAATACAATGCTACACATACCCCTCCCTGCCGTCCTCCCTTGCTCCTGCCCCTGGGGTATCCAGGCCAGCCTTGGCTCACCACTGCAGAGGGCACACACTGAGCTATGGTGCCTAGGCCCTCATTCTTGGTGCTGTCACTTGCAAAAGGGGAATGGAGTGTGTCCCGGTGGAAGAGGCCTAACCTAGAGGCAGGAGTTGGTTTGAGTCCTGGCTCTGCTGTGAACTTCTGGATGGTTTTTAGGCAGGTCCTTTCCCAGTGACAGTCCTGTCGTCTATGCTTACTTCTCAGGGTTTGTGAAAATCAAGTGTGACGATGGATATGAGAATGCTCTGGAAGCCATGCAATGCCATATATCGCTAGGTGTCATTGCCCTCAAGCCCTAAAGCATACCATCTGACTCTGGTTACTAAGGGAATAAGATTCTGGAATGAAGGTGGCAAGTGGTGCTCCCACCCGGAGACACAGGTCAGCAGGAGTCCTGAACGTTCAGTCGTTTACCTACCTGCACCTACCCGGGTCCAGCTCCATGACTTTCGACAGTGGCCAGTGAAATCAGCACATGGGTGTGACCCACTGTCACTCCACACGTCAATGGGTCAGTTAACACACGTTTGAAAGGTGTGACTCATGGGGCCTGCATTGAGGCCGGGGGTCTGGGCAGGTGGTCTTTGTGAGCTGGATGTCTGAGTAGGGTAAAAAGACTCCCCAAGCCGGATAAAGAATGATGGTCTTATGAAGCAGTAATTCTTGCTCCCAGGGTGGGCATGAGAACCCACAGGAAGCTTCTATAAAATGGCATCCCAGGTGCCTCCTTCTGAGACTGTATTTAGTAGGTCTGGTTGGGGCCCAGGCCTAGAACCCTGGGTGTAAGCTTCACACCAGGACCGTCTATAGAGCTGGAGTCTAGAAGAAACGGGCCGCAGGGGATGTCACCGAAGGCGTCCTTGGGCCTGTGGGATTTGTAGAGGGGGTAGACCGGAGAACTTGAGGGGACATAGAAGGAGTCTGGGATCAGGCACTGCAGGAGCAGGCTGGAGGCTGGCTGGACTGAGGTCGAGGCCTGCAGGCCGACAGGGAGGAGACGAGCGTCATGCACCTGGAGGAGGCAGTGGGGGCTATGGGACCGCTGTGCAGGGTCCTAATGATGCCAGATGGTGTGGACTGGCACGTCAGCTGCGAGGAAGCCCGAGAAGGGCTCTGGGCAGAGAAGACAGAGACAGGACGCTGAGGGTGGACTGTCTAGGGGTTCCAGCAAAGACCAGCCTTCCCCGTAGCTGTCCAGCAGCAGCTGTTCGCTCAGGACTGTCCTCTGAACAGCAGGGGTGCTGCCATTGTGCTCAAGGGCGCATCAAACCCGCAGGATTCCCATGTCCTGCTCGGGGCCTGCCAGTCAGGGTTGGGCTGAGGACCCAGGTTCTGTAACCAGGGGTCTATGCGACTTTTGGAGGAGGCTCTCGGGTCAGCTAAGACCCATCCCACTCTGGATGTTGGCGGGGCTTTGACAACTGAAGAACAGAACAGTTCTTCGTTCATCTGTCTCCTGTTCTGTGTCTTTCCCACTCCCCACATATCTGTCAGAGCCCTGAGTTGGGGCCTGAAACCTCCCGGAAGTCACTGCCTTGTGCAGCTCTCCCACAGCACTCGTCAGACCAGACACTTCCCTGCCTTCTCCTCAGAGGACTCTTCTCTTTCTGAGGCTGCTTCTTCACTCCTCTCCTTTCTCCAACTGGGGACTTTTTTTCCTGGGTAATTTTCCACCTATGTGTAAATTCTTTCATGCCTGGAAACCCAAGGGATATTTTGAACCTTTTAACCATTTTGGTGCCTTTGTCAACCTGAGCAGCTGAGATGAGCCAATGTATACGCCTGGGGGAGTTGAGATGAAAAATCTGCAGGATACGAAAGTGGAGAAAAATGTGTCTAATTTAGTTCCTCTTGGGAAAAGAAGTTTCTGGAGCCTATTTCAATCTCCCTAAGGGTTGCTGGTCTCTGCTCTGGGTCTCCACCTGCTTCCTCATCCTGGATGCTGAAAGAGAAAGTGGCGGCCTGAGGGAGAGCTGTCATGCGTGTGTGTGTGTGTGTGTGTGTGTGTGTGTGTAGGGTGCACTACACTGGCAGCTGCGTTCACAGGCACCGAGGAAACCTTTCTGATCTCTCTTGCCCATCAGCATCTGGCTGGTGAGTGAGAGTAAGGCCACAGTTCAGACAGCCTCCTCTCAAGCCCCCGGGAGACCAGCTCTGCGCAGGGCCCCGGGAGGCCAAGATCATTAACACCGCAGCCCTGTAAGATGAGCTTCATAATAGGATTTCCCGACAGGCTTCTTCATTTAGAAACCTCTCGGGCCTCCTCTGATCCCCATGATGGCTCTGCCCAGTGTTCCCCAAAGAGGAATCTGATGTAATTGACTGCATGTAATGGGCTATAACACCAGCACGAGCAACAGCAAACAGAGCTAGGAGGATGCCCCTCCGCCACACTGACTCCAGCATACCAGGCATGGCAACTCGGTCCCAGGCTCTGGTGGTGGCAGAGGATGGCAAGGAGACAGAGAGGAGGGGCCGCTCTGGGTTCCAAGTCCCCTTGTGCTCGGCACTGCCCCTTCTGCCTTTGAAAGACAGGGATTGATGTACCCCAATCCCAGTGGTGTTGACCAAACAATCATGATAGTCCCAGGTCAGTGCTAGAGTTACTGAGAATGACGGGCGGTGTTTTGTGCAGGAGCGCTGCTCTGGGTGGAAGTTCATGGCCTAATAAACATGTGTTACCAAAGATGATAACAAAGACAGCATAGGGTCGTTACGGAGGTAGTGAAAATGTCACTGGGCTAGCAGCGCAGCTGGGCCCCTGGTGTCCCTTATTATACCATCATTGGCCATGAAGAACTATAGAGTCTGAAACTGCCCAAGCTGAGGTGGGAGTGCGTGGGATGCTGAGAGACCATCTATTCTGATCGCCTCATTATCCACGGAAAGAGGGCAGCCAGGGAGCACTTCTGGGCACCAACCTCGGGAGCCCCAGCTGGTTAACGTCACAGCTGGGATCAGAACCCAGGTCTGGAGAGGCCACCATCTGCCTCTGCTTCTGAGATTAGACGTTGTTAAAATTAACCGTCGTTAAAAGCACAAGTATTTCCAGGAATCTCAAACTTCTGTCAGCTGCTCTCTCATGAATTCTCTCTTGTATCTGTGTTGTCCCTTGTTTCCTTGGGTTCTGGGCACTCCCTGGAGCCATGCAGCGCCAAGCACGGAGCTCTGTGTTGACTTGATACCACCATCTTCACGTTAACCTCTCTGGAGAAGTACTATCTCTGCAGATGCTCAGACAGGTTGCCCTGCCTGTGAGCCATCCAGAGCGTGCACAGCATTGTGTCGGCCAACCTCAAGCTCCCTGGGAAGGGTGAGGTCTAAGGCTTTGTGCTTACAGAAAAGGACAGAGGGAAGGTAGCAGGGCTGCAGGCTGGGTCCTGGTTGTGGCTCTTTAGATACATATCTGCATCAAGGACAAACATGGGCCCCTGGGGCTGAAACCCAGCTCCGGCTGTGGTCAGATTTACCCCCTTTGCTTTCTGGCCCCATCTCTCTCTCTGGAGCTGGACAGTCCCTTTCTGTAGAACTTACTCGCCTGGAGGGAGAACTATCCCTTTTGAGTTTGAAGGATGTAGAGGAAGAATTGTATTGAATCTGAGCCTGCTTGGAGTGAGAGCCTTCAGTTCTGGGCCCTGGAGAGCTCTGAGGGTCTGAGTTCCGTTTCCAGTGCTTGTGGCCATTGACGAGCTATGTCACCTGTGTCCAGTGGCCCTGGACTTTAGTTCTCCCTTAAGGCAATGGGGTGAAGAAGAGTCTGCCCAGGACTTTTGCAGATGGAGAAGGAATGCATCCCAAACTTGGGCACACTGTCAGGAGCAAGCTTTATTTTGCCAAGAAGGCTTGGACAGGGACATTGAGAGAGGGGCAGTCGTGGTCTTTCCCCATAGGAGGGGTCTCTGCCTGCAGGAGTCCTATCTACTCTCTCCTTGCTGGCTCATTTAAGAGCTTGAATACCAGTTACCTGGGATGGCAGCTGAGCCCTCCACTTTCGTTTCAAGGGCCAGTTAACAAGCAGGACAGGCTAATCCTGGGAGATGTGGCTTAGTACAGAGGAGTGCGTCTGGGTCTGCTCTGGGCCTCCGCATCCATCCCATATGACAGAGACCATCTTGTCTCCACCCAGCCTACTGTAAGACGAGTCTGCATCTGCAGGTGTGCTGGACACATGTTCCAGTGTGCGTGTGTGCGCGCGCATGCAGGCTGGAGTTTCCTGGTCTTTGGGTATGGCCCTGGGGGCCTGCTCTGGCCATCTCCTTGCAGGCCTCAGGGTTCTGGCTTCCAATTCCCCAATCAAGTTGGATCCCACTCGTGAGTTCATGGAGAGTGAGTGGGCCCTGTGCTCATTCTTTCTTTAGGTACTTAATGGGCACCTAGACGAGCCACACACCCTTTATACTTATGTACTCAGATTGAACACTTTTACGTCGAAGAATTTGCTACATTCTTAGCATGCTCTTCGAAAATGCTTGCAATGTCCAGAGGACAAGAGGGCCACGAGTGGCTCTGTTGTCCTGGAGAACCCAATGGAAGATGGCTTTTCCCAGTTAGACAAGACCTCTAGTGATAGTGAGTTCAGCCTGCCAGATGACGCTTCACTTTGCTTTCCCACAGTGGCCCCCAGCCAGCTTTTAGACACCCCCAGTGATGGGACACTTACACGCCCTGAGGCAGCCTGGTTCATCTCTGAGCCCTTCTTCCTGGTACTGAAATGAGTCAGGGGCCCACTGCTCCAGTCCCCTATGGTAGAACTTTTATGCAAATCTCCCTTCTCCCAAGTTACCTTTTGTTGTTATTACTTTTAAAAATGTTTTTAACAGGTAATGCATAGAAAAAGTACATTTCCCTCCCACTCTGGTCCTCACCAGGGTTCCTCATTGTTACAGTTTCTGATAGTCTCTTGCAGAGAGGGTCCATGTATTTGCATACCCGGAATATAGACATTCCTTCTCCCACCTGCAAAGGGCCATACCGCACAGGCTGTTCACCTGGTTCCCCTTACCCCCTTTCTTACTTAACAATGAAGGTTAGTAGTAATTTGGTTATGTTACATAGAAATCTGCCTATTCTTTCCAATGATTGTGTAGCATTCCGTTAGATGGATGTACCTTTATTTAATTGGTCCTTCATTTATATACGTTTAGGTTGCTTCCTGTTTTTTGTTATTTCTAAACCATGTTTCAACAAATATCCTTGTGTATTCATGTTTGCACTTTTGTGTGAGCATATCTGTGAGACAGACTCATGAATTAATTTATTCAATGCATATTTATTGAGAACTTTCTATGTGCTAAGCACTTTTCTAAGAACTAAGAATGGAAAAATTCTTAGAAATAAACTTGCTGAATCAAGAGTATATTACTATTTAATTTTGATAGATATTCCCAAATCGTCCTCCAAAAAAAAGGCATATTCTACCGGTTTTTGCTCCCACCAACAATGTAAGAGAGTTCCTATTCCCTATACCTTTGCAAAGATAGTAAAATATCAATCATTTTTAACTTTGCCAATCTGATAGATGAAAATCGGCATCCCACTCTGGTTTCAGTTTGCATGTGTCTTGCTATGAGGGCCACTGATTGTGGCCAAGTGCCCTGAGTTGCCCTGCTCAGGAGTTGAGACACAAGCTTTCCTATCTAATGCGTCATCAAATCAAGTGAGTTTGCAAGTTGCGGACAGTTTGGAGTTTGCTCACGCCATGACGTGGTCCACCCTTCACTTGCCTCTGTTCCATTCCCTCCTGCCTGCATCCCTTCCTTGATATGTTCTTTACCTGTGTAGCATCAGGGCATTTTGGTACATGCTGTACACCTATTTCAGCGTTTTCCAGATGATGGTAGGTGACAGGTCTGCAGATGGGGCAGGACAGAGGCCAGTGCTGCTGCGGAAGGGCCATGCCATTCTCAGGTCCTCTCAGGAAAGCCAGCCCAGCCTGGTTTGTTGAGAAAGACACCTCGCTTTTCCATCTTCCTTCCCTGCCTGGGGCCTTTTCTGGCATCCCTGCTGATCCATTGCAGCCCTGCTCTGCAATGAGGTGACTCTTTCACCTCTCTGCCCAGTCCCTTCACCCCCAGTCCCGTCCTTTACCAGCTTACCTCCGGAGCCTTGGGCCTCCGCTCACCCTGGTGAGTCCCCATCAGCTGCCTCTTCTTGTCACCAGCCTCTAGCCTTCTCTTCATTTCTTCTGTACCAACCCAGCCTCACCAGACTTGCCACCCCTTCCCCGGAATCCGTAAACCACTGTCAGCCCCATCTCTGACCAGCTGCTATGTCCCAGGCCGGAGCACACATCTTCCCACAGCCCTTCTACCCGTGAGTGTTGGCTTAGCTCTGGGTCACTGCCCACGGCCTCCACCTCCTTCTGGTTTTTCCAACTCTGCAGCAGTTCTTTTTCTCTGCCTCTCTTACTTGCCCCACTCTCCCTCTCTTCTCCTCTCCCCTCCCCTCCTTTTCCTTCTTGCCTCCCTCGCTCCCTTCCTTTGTCACTACTTTTCCATTAAAATAAATACTTTCAGGTTAAAATATGAGACAACTGAAAGAAAATAATAAATTAAATAATAGATGAAAAACCTGGCGTGTAGTCATGGCAAAAAAATGTAAAAAATTAAAAAAAACCAATAAAGGCAATGTGCAAATAGCATGCTTGAAAAGAATGCTGACTTGCCCTGATTACCTGGGCTGAGAAAGTAGCTTATACACTCTTCAAGGAATTCCCATGTTTTGTTGTCAGATCATCTGATAACTATAATTTAAGTATGGAACAGAGTTTTCTGGATTGGCTTCCAGCTTGCATGGAAACACTACTACAGTGTGGCTGTCATTTATAGAGCACCCATTACGTGCCAGATGCGCTGCCAAATTCTTTTCTTGCACTCTCTCTTAAATCCTCACCATAGCCCTATGAGATACACGTGATAAACATCCTCATTTTTCAGTTGAAGATACTGAGGCACAGAGAAGCTAAGTAACATTGCCAAGGTCATACAATGTAGGACTCAGGCCCGGCTAATAACCGCCGTTCTCTACTCCTCCCCCAGAGGAAGAAGAGCAAGATTCGTTTAGGGGCAGATATGTGATTTGTGATGGCAGCTGGGGCTTCCGTGTCCCATTTGGGCTGAGATATAAACTTCACTAGGGTACCCAAAGAAAAGCCATCAGGGTTTGATCTTCATTTCCCGTTGGCTAGGGACAAACTAAGCCTGGAGTTCGTGGTGTGTTCGTGCCCACCGGCAAGAATGAAGGTGCAGTTGAACCCCCCACACCCCGACTTCCATCATCGGCGCAGCTCTCACTCTTACTCTTCTCCTTTCTGAACTCCTCATTGGCAGGGTCATGCCTGATGCTTCTCTGCATCTCAAATGCCTACTTTGTGCCATCTGTTAAATGAGAACAAAACAAAATGCATTGAAAACAAAATTTGTGGAAGCAGGATGTGAACTGAGGAGGAAGAGAGGCTTTGCATTCGGATGTGTAAGAAAACATCCCAGCAGCGCTAAGTAGCATAAGCTCTGAAGAAACGAGTCAGGAACCAGGCACGCGTCTGCTGACAATGCATGCACTTGCAGAGGTGATGAAAGCAGGACCAGATGGAGGAAGTCACCAGTGATGGCAGAGGCCTTATCTGTTGTCCAATATAGTGACACGTTGTGCACACACACACAGAGAACTAAATCAACAGAATGGTCACAAGCTCATACGTCATGAAACACTTTCACTAAAAGTTGGTGATAATGTCCCAGTTTGACAGAGGACATAAGGTCAGTGCAATGTGTGTATTTCAAGTGGAAAATGACAGTCAGCTCTTTGTACAAAATAGATAGAGCTTCTCATTGAAATTGTATGGAATATGCAAGAACTCCACCAAATCATGAACTTGGCAAAATTTTGCCTGTTCTGGGAATTAGGCAATTTGAGGGATTCCTGTTTGGTTTCTGAGTCTGTCACACACATGGCTACATTCATTTGAACGTGGTGACCCTTGTCACTTGGAGGTTTTCTTTTCTCGCTGGGTCTGTTTGTCTTCCCCTCTGTATCTTTGGCCAAATTTATCTCCCCTGTTTTCTTTTCCTCCATTTATTCTGTTCCCTTGTCTTCTCTCTTGATTTGCTTCGAAAAGAGGAAAAAAAGAGAAAACACATTTCGTTGGTAGGATTTTAATGAATGGATGGCTATTTCTATTCATTGTTTTTATTTTTTCCCCTAGGAAACTGTTTAGATGCAAACTGCAATAAAAAATGAATTCTCTCCTATAGTGAAATACAGGAAATCAATGTTCATCATTGACATCAATTGCAAATATTACAAGAGTGATTTTTGTCATCACATTAATGTATAATCCCACATGTCGATAATAAGATCATTCATTGAAAAGAACAATAGCTTTTGTCTGTGTGTGTGTAGAATGCCCTTCTCCCCTGTGCTCATTTCTTTACTTTTTCTGGAGCATACTCTGCTTGTTTCAGCTCCTTCAACCCCATTCTTGATTATTCTTGGCTTCTGAGAATTCTTTCTAGCTTCCCTTTTTTTTCTAGCATCTTTCAAGTCTTGCAATCCAGGTACTAGTTAAGGACCAATAACCAAAGCTGTTCATTATTGAATTGAACATTTCCAAATAGGGTGAGTGATTCACTCTTTCAGGTTGATAAGCCTTTTCCCTCTTGTGGGTATCTTTGCCCACCTACCCTGCCCACTCACCTGAGAACTTCCTGTAATGAAAACTTAATTATTTGGAAGAGTGTTTCATCTTTGGGGATTGGCCTTTTCACTCGTCTTTTGTCTGAACCCCATCAAAGTGTGCTTACTGCCTGCTCCTGGCCCACCTGGAGAGTGAAAAAGTGAACTAACTGTGCCAAAGGAGCAGCAGATGCCCTCCCCTCTGAGGACAGTGGATATTTGCTACCCAGAAAGCTGACAGCATCAGTACACAGCCAATTGGTCATCCACACACCCACTTCTTCCTGACCCAGGAGGAGGAGGCAGAGGTGGCTGCCCCTGTAAATCCCAGGGGGTGGTAGCTTTGATCCTCTCCCTACCCTGGCTTCCCACAGTGGCCAGGCCTCTTCAGACTGTCCCCCACAGTCTCCTTTCCTGCTTGTAGCTGAATGCTAGCCCTTCCTTCTGGACCACAAAGGGCTCTGTAGACAGACATTGTGTGTTGTTTGCCAACACGGGGGCCCGGGTACACAGAGGGGGTGAGGAAGAAGCCATCTGCTCTCTCCTTTCACGCGGACCTTTGCTTTCTCCCTTTCACTCTCTCCGCCCCTCGCTCTCTGTCTTTGAACGTGCATACAAAAATTAAAAAAAAGAAAAAAAAAAGAAAAAAGCAGTTGCTAATTAGAGCAAGAGAATGAGAGTAAGCCTGGAAGAGGGATACAACAGAGAGGCCAGCTCCTGTGCAAATCAGCCAGCTTTTATGAGCCACTGAGGGAAGAACAAGGGGGGCCCTGAAGGGGCTTGGGAGGGATATTTTGACAAAATAAGCAACAAAGCTTCTTCTTCAGAATGGCAACGAGGGGCTTTGTCTTAACCTCCCATCACAGAAGAGGAGGAAACAAGAAATGACAGTTTCTTATAAACTCCCATGGCTAGTGTCCACCTACCCTAGCTCTTCTTATCTTTTTCACACTCTCTCAATAGCTCAGTAAACAACAGTGTCTATTTTGGGGGCATTTAAGTGTATCCTTTTATTGGTGATTTTTGTTCTGGCTGATAGAGAGTGGGAAATCTCTGGCTTCTCGTCCCAGGGTGGGAGGGATGAGAGGAGAGCTTCCCCGTACAGGAGCAGCTGAGTCATCAGGAAGCCCCAGCTTGGAAAATATCCTCTAACAAATCAAAACTTTCTGTCAGGGCCTTTTTTCACTCTGTCCTATTCTTGGTTCACCAGGGTATTTCTTTTCCCAGCCCTGTGTCATTAAGTTTTCCACGAGCCGTCCTGATGCATGGCGCTGAAGTGTTGGCTGCCTGGGGAGACAGCAGCCAGTGTTCAGACAGGACCCTGCTCTGACCCTGAGCTCTTTGAACTCACTTCATGCTCACAGAAGGTTCTGGATACCACAGCAGCCAAGGCACCTGCCTGGCAGTTCTGCCACGGCTTAGAGTGGAGCTGCCCTGGCTTCATTCAGCCAGGCTCGTTCTGAAGGCCCAGAGGTGCTGTCAGTTATAGGGAGGGAGGGTTTACTTGTTGACTCGGTCTCTGTAGAGATGCAGTTTCTTCAGGCATAAGATGAGTTGACTCATGTTGTAGACGTAAAGATTTCGATCTGTGTATTCAAAAAAATGAGGTATTTTTCTGATTTCTTGTGAATGTAAACCAATTAAGATGAGCACAGTAGAAGTCTCATTACGGTGCACATTGGTACTGACTTGTCAGGGAGAAAGAAAGGAAAAGGAAATAGAACCTGGAAAGAAAGGATTAAATTGGTTCATTCTCTTCCACGGGTGGCTGTTGAAGGTGATGGCTTCACATGAGAAGAGAGAATGACCCCATTGGAATCTCTTGGGAAAAATCCCCTGATTCTGGAATAAGGTCTCAAAATGAACTTTTCAGGAGTCCATACGCAGTGGACCAGTTTCTAGCACACAGATGTCAGCTCTTGGTATTGTCAGTAGTTTTTATTTTAGCTATTCTAATTGGTGTGTCCTAGTATCTCACGGTGGTTTTAATTTGCATTTCTCTAGTGAATAATGATGTTGAATATCTTTCATGTGCTTCTTGGCCATCTGTTTATACTCTTTGGTGAAGTGTTTATTTAACATTTTTGTCCACATTTTTGTTAAGTTGTTCTGTTTCTTACTACTGAGTGTGGAGATTTCTTTATACATTTGCATACAAGTGCTGTTTAGGAGTACGTGATTTGCACATAGTTCCTTCCAGTCTGTAACTTGTCCCCGCTTTCTCTTAACAATGTCTTTTACAAAACAATCTTTAATTTTGATGAAATCCAACTTCTCTATTAAAATTTTTTTCTTTTTAAAGACTGTATTTTCTCAGAGCAGTTTTAGGTTCATAGCAAAATGGAGAGGCAGGTACAGAGATTTCCCATAGACCCACTGCCCCCACGCGTGCATAGACTCCCCCGTTAACAGTGTCCCCTAACAGAGTGGTACATTTATTGCAATCGATGCACCTACAGTGATATACCACTGTCACCCAAAGTCCATAGTTTACATTAGGGTTCGCTCTTGATGTACATTCTGTGGGTTTGGACAAATGCACAATGACATGTATCCATCGTTATGGTATCATACAGAGTATTTTCACTGCCCTAAAAATCCTCGGTGCTCTGCCTATTAATTCATCCCTACCCACCCCCCAACTCCTGGCAACCACTGATCGTTTTACTGTCTCCGTAATTTCACCTTTTCCAGAATGTCAAACAGTTGCAACCAGGCAGTACGTAGCCTTTTCATACTGGCTTCTTTCCCTTAGTAATACGCATTTCAGGTTTTTCCATGACTTTCCATGGCTCAAGAGTTCATTTCTTTTTAGAGCTGAATAATTTCCATTGTTTGGAGAATTTATCCATTTTTGTTTTTTCAATTTATCCTGGTTATGGATTATACTTTTGATGTCATGTCCAATGATTCTTTTTCCCAATCGCAGGTCACAAAGGTTTTTTTCCTAATGTTTTCTTCTAAAAGTTTTATATTTTACTACATTTAGGTGTGTGATCCGTTTTGAGTTAGCTTTGATTGAAGGCATGAGGGTCAGCTTGAGGTTCATTTTATTATGATGTTGCCTATGCCATCCAGCTGTTCTAACACCAGAGAGCTGTGTGGGTGCCTCCACCTCCTCCGCGCCTTTCCTTGAATGTTACCGTCTCGGTGACCCCTACCCTGCCCACCCTCGGCTCAGTGTCGACAACCATCAACAGCCCTTCCTCTTGATTTGTAGCCCTCTATTTTTCTCCATAGCAGTTACCGTCTCTTCCATAGTGCACAAGTCGCTTACCGGTTACATGCATTATTTGTCTCTCCTCACTGGAATGCAGGCTGCGTGAAGGCAGGAATATTCGAGGACACGCTTGTTAACTGCTGTTGTCCCGAGTGAATGATGAGCATTGACTGTGCGAAGAGGCTGGTGTCCGCTTGGGTACATGGCTGCAGAGGCAGAAGGTGGAGGGGGGCTGATGGAAGCTCCTAGGCAGGCCGAGCAGATCAGATCAGAAGTGAGCCGTCCTGAGCTGGTGGCGTCCCTGCCTCACGTGTTCATCAGGCCAAACAGGTTTGCCCAAGTTCACGCTGTGCCCCAAAGCTGTTCTCGCAACGACCCGCCCACCATATTGTTGGAGGCTCTAAGGACTTAAGTAATTAAACCATTTCCCCTCACGGTCTTAAAGTATTTGTTCCTTGAAACTTAAGCTTTATCCCCTTTTCAGCCTTATGCCCCTTGAAAGACAGAAAATGCTCTAATGTCTTGGGAAAATTATCTTAAATTCTAATCAGGCCTCAACCCTGGGTGTTAGAAGGAACTCAGAGTTGCGGTGGTTGGGAGGGCAGGGGGACATTCCGGGAAAGCTGTTTAGGAGGCAGAGTTGGCTGGAATGGAAGCTTTCAGCTGGCTAATAGTGCTTCAGTTCCAGCGATGAGGCTTAACGCATCAAGTGGGAGGCCCTGGGAATCACAGAAGCAAACAGTGCAAAGATATGGCGAGACCAGAAGACAAGAGGGCGGATTAAATAAAGTGGGGTGGGGGGGTTAGTGGATTCTGTCCCCTGCTAGGGAGCCCCTCTGCATTCTGTCCCTACCCCAAGTTCCAACATCACTCTGCTTTAGGCCTCTGGAGGAGCCGGTGCAGTGAGTGGAGCACGCTGTGTCTCCCTGGGGTCTCCTCTGGAATTTCTGCGTAGGAGGGGCTTGGGCAACAGTGTGGTTGGGTGGGTGGGTGGGGAGGGGCCTGGCTGGACCCTTGAAGGCCGCATTTGCATAGCAAGCACACTGTTCTTAAAGTGAATGTTCATTTGGAGTTTGGGGCACTGATGAAAACAGGACGGGAGGGCTGCAGCTGTGCCTGCCAGAACCTGGCTGGTGTGGGCTGGTGGCGGTCCCTTTCCCTTCCTCGCTGCCCAGGCACTGGTCCCCTAGTTACCACCCTACCTCCCATCCCAAGAGGTACCCTGCAGGTCCAGCGGATCCTGGCGTACTGCTCTGGGTTCAGCTAGCCCTGCTCTTTGATGATCTTTGAACAGCTAAGGCTCCTGGCCTGTTTGAAATCTGGTCACATACTATGTTTGTTCCCAGAAAAGCAAACCCACGTTGTCTCCTATTTCTGTCTCGTTTCTACCACTGGATGGACCAAGTCGGCTAATTTTCTTTCCCCTTTGATAAATTTGCTTCTGTTCAGTGGGGAGGAGATGCTGATTTTGAGTCATCGGAACTATGAGGGGGGAATCCCACTTGCAATATTTTTAAAATTATATTTTAAGGAAGATGCCTATTAACACTTGTAATAATTCACAGAAAAGAAGCCCAAGCAGAGCTGGTTGAAATGTCTTCCTTTGTCTTTTTTTTCTTTTCCCTTTTAATGTGTTACCAGCTTAAATGGGGGTCTTACTTACAGGTGAGAAACAGAAAGTAGCAGTGTCTGAGAAGCGCTTCTTGCCTTCTGTGTCTTTGGCCACACCTACCTCCCATGGTTTCTCTGGGGAGACCTGCCCCAGGACAGGCCGCCTCTCCTCCCTGGGCCCCTTCCCTTGCTCCCCCTTTAGACCATCCTTGCTATAAGCCAATGCTACGTGCAGGGCTCTGTGTACAGGATAATGTCAAAACAGAGCTCCAAAAATTGTGGTATGACTTAAATGTTTGCATCAACAAATAAGTGCCTTTAACACAAAATTGCAATACTCCATGTTATGCTATAAAAAGATACTTACAGGATTTATAAAATGTATTCATGTGCAGCGCCCTAGAGGCAGGCTGGTTGGATATTGGGACACAGTTTTAAGTTGTGAAGGACTTCTCACTTCAGTTCTGAGTATATCTCACTGAGTGTGAATCTGAGGACTTTCCTGAATGCGAGTGGGACTAGATGGCCCTCCTCCCCTGCCTGTGACAGCCCTACTCAGCCCAGAGTCCGGGAGGGCGGGCCGCTGGGACCGAGGTGGGTCCTTCTGCACATCCCAGGTCGGCCTCAGACACATCCCTTGTCTCTGGGGACCCGGGGTGCTCTTCTGCACCCTCTAACACCCAGTAGGTGCTCCCTGGACAGGGTCATTTGGAGTCTGATTCATTGCACAGATAAAGCTGATGCCTGACTGAGCACAGTCACTTTTCTCCGTGGGAGTGGGGAAGGTGTCATCTTGCAGGAGCCCCGACCTGTGGCTCCCCCTGTGGTCTCAGATGCATGTGGATGTCTGTGTGCCCTCATACCCAGCTCTGCAGTCCGTTCTCTGGGCAGTCACATACCAAGGGACTGCTTTTTCTGGCTGTCCTGACTGGCTCCCTTGCCTTCCCAAGGGAGCAGGGCAGGGGGACCTGATGGTCAAGAGAAGTGTTGACCAAGGTTCAAAGCTCCAGACAAGGCCCCAGCTCAGCCTGATGGAAATGCTCTCTACTTCTTTATGATGGGGGAACCAATGGCAGGTCTGGCAACAAGAGCGGACCTGAGCAGAAGTTCTCTTTGTATTCTGGTCTTTCAGAAGAAATCCTCTGAGCATAACTAAAATGCCCAGGAGTGACAAGGGGGAGTTGGGGTGCTGGTGGTCAAGGAATCTGGGGAGAAAACATTGCTGGAATATTTCTAGAGGAAAATGCTGCAGTTCCAGGCTCTCAGGCCTGAGCAAGACAGAGTGCCTTATCTCTTTAGGGAGACTCAGAGAAGTGCTGTCTGATCTGGAAAAAACACAGACAAACACGTCTGCGGGAGGGATGACCCAAAGGCCAGTGATGAGTTGGTGATTTGGCTGTAAGAATAGTCTTCAGAATATGCTGTGCAGTGATTTCGAGCTGTGCCTGAGATGGAGGGCATGTCCTGTCTCTCTGCCTTTATCCTTCTACTTGGAGACTCTGCCAACTGCAATGGCCTCTAACCAAACTCCGCTCCAGTACTCTAGGTTCAGCCCGTCTCCAGAGTCATCTTCCTAAATCCCAGATTGGGTCAGTGGTCGCTATGCTGACCACCTCTTCTGGCGCCTCATTGCTGTAAGAGCACATACTCAGGTAAGCATTCAGGAGTTAACATATATGCACAAACACCACAGGCCCCAAACCCAGTTGGATTCACAGTGTAGACGCTGGGTCCAGACCACCTGGGTTTGAACTCTGCTGCACCACCTACTGGCTGGGTGACTTTGCATAAGTTACTGTACCTCTCTGTGCCTCCATTTCCTCCACTGTAAAATGGGCATATTCATAACCTACTTCTGAGCGTGGTTGTGAGAATTGGATGAATTCATGCTTGCAAAATGCTTAGGATGTTGCTGGCTCTCAGACAGCGTTCGTTATGTGTGAGCCGTTGTTGTCATTCTCCACCTCACACAGAGCATGCTGGCGCCCCTGTCCCCTCAACTCCAGCAGTGCAAATTTTAAATCTCATCAGCTCGTCAAGGCCTACCTGAATGTCTGCCTCTTCTACATCGAGGTTTTGATTTCTTGCTCTCATTGACAACTGGCCATAATAATTGACTTTTCTGGGTGCACCTGTCTCTCATTGCCTATCTGTCCCCCTGTCCTCTCTGCCTCTCTGCCCCCCAACGCCTGAGGCTGACTGTAGCCCCCTGAAGGGTCAGCAGTCCCATTCTTCTTCATTGCTGTCTTTCTTGCAGGGGGAGAGGCTTTCAGTACTTCCTTGTTAGTGGGGCGGCCTCTGAGCTTTGCGCCTCGCTGCCTCTCTTCCTTCTTCCCTTTTCTGTGCGCTACTCCTGGCCACCCCCCCTCTCCCTCTGTTTCTCTTTTCGTCTCCCCCTCTTTCCATCTCTTCCTTTTTGGTTCTCCTTATTTCTCGAACCTCCCCCACTTCTCTCTTAATGAGAACTTTCACACATCATATTGATTTGGAGTTTTAAAAAGCCAGCATTGATTTTTCTGGGGCACTTTTCATGATCTTATTTTTAAATGTAGGAAGAAAGCTGTTTCCAAAGCTGTTTACTTTGTTCTATTGAGTTTGGAGTCGATGTTGGAAACTTTTTGCCAGAGATGCAGAGAGCTCGGGGACCTCTGATGCCACATCTCAGGAGCTGGGGGTCAGGGCTGCCGTTTCTTTAGAAGGCCCAAGTCTGGTGGCAGAGAGCCTTGAGCAAAGGCAGAGGCCTTGCATAGCTCCTGGATGTGCAGACAGGGCTAAAGAGCATGCAGAGAGAGTGAGCAAAGACAAAACAGACACATTGTAGGCTCTATGGGGAGAGGGGCAGGCTGGGGGAGAAGAACAGTGGTAGGAATTTGCCGGGGAGGCCATGGCTCCTGCTGCTCTGGAATCAGGGACAGATTCTTGGGACCGTCTCACCTCTTCCCACCTGTAGCCCATACGGATCCAACACTTGCTCAGGGCTCTGCCTGCATCATCTCATTAATCCTCCCAGTAATGTCAGGATGCAGGTCCTATAATTTCCACCTTGCTTTATAGGTAAGATGCCGTTATAGGACTGGATTAAAGTCAGCGAAGGACTATGGGTTACAAAAGTTCTAGAGATAGAGTAATCGAAAGATCTTAGGGGGCAGAATTGAAGGGGGAGACAGGCAACATTTTCCTGACTGGAGGATGTGTATTCACACATGTCGGCTGCATTAAATCTTTTTGGGAATGACGATGGATTTATATAAATAAACCCACAGAATCGAGTGAATTGATGAGGGTATTAGTTGAGGGGAAAATGACAGCAGGAAGTAAGATGATCTGTAGCGGAAGGTCCTGACACCCAAAGTCAGAGGTGGGCCCTCTGGATGGGCTGGTTGGTTGTCACCAGGTCTCACCTGCCCCATGTTGGGTTCTGAAGCCATGAATTATGACCACCTCTCCTCTACATGAGTTCAAGCAGCCAGGAGAGCAGTAACCTAGCCTGACCTTATCTACCCCGGGCTCCTGGGCAGCGGCAGGGAGGAGGGGCCCAGGGCATGGCTGGTCCATGCAGCAGCTCCTCTGGGCATTGATGCCTGCCAGCTCCTCACCTGGGCCAGTGATGGCCCCTTTGGGTAATGCCAGTTGACAGGAAAGTTGAAAGGGGATCAAACTATCCTGAGAAAACATGGAACCTTTGGCTTGCTTGCCAGCTTTCTAATAGTGTTTAGATTTTGTTCAGAACAATTTTTCCGTCCTTTTTACCTGGCTAACTTCTTTTATTGGATTTCAGCTCAAAGGTTACTTTCCCAGAAGTCACCCAGTCTCCTCCTCTGTGTACCTATCACACTTGCATTAGCCCAGGCATTCCTTCTCTCATGCCAAATGTACTCCCTAAACAACCTCTTCTGCAAAACTGTACTCTACAGCAGGGCTTCTGGGGAAAGGAAGGTTAGGGTTTGTAAATCAACACCTGTGGAACTTTGTAGCCAAAGCCCGAAGAAAAGCAGCAGTCCTAACGAAACCCGCCGCCCAGATAAGTTTCTTCCAGCCTTTGCACCGAGCTTCCCAGTAGGTGGATGCTCTCTAGCCTTGAGCCCTGAGGCCACTGTCTTCTTCTTGGAAATGTAGGTCCTGGAGGGCATTGACTTCTAGTTGAGACCCAATGTTTCAAAATTAAAAGTTTGAAACTTCCATGTGCATGTTTTAACACTGGCAGGAATGTCTTTGGTGCTTCTTCATCTGCATTCCCCCCTTCATAGCTTGACAGAGTGGATGTGGGGAGGTGCTTGTAGCTGCTATGAACAGCCACAGCTTACAGAAAGCACTGTGTAGACTTGTAGTTTGTGCTTTCCACGTCACAAGGCACTGTCGCAGTGAGTGGCCTAGGAAGTGGAGGAGAATGCCTCAGAAAATCCCCAGCTCTGGGCCTGTTTTCTTTCAGCAAAGTTGTGCTCTGGGGAGGGGTGAGATAGGTCAATGGGAAAGTCATCCTGGGCGGAATGGTCTCCTGCATCCTGCGTTCCTTTAATAGAACCTCCAGGGCCCACGTTACGGTGACTTCCCCAAAATACCTGTTCCCTCATGTTCAAGCTTTCTTTTCAGGAAAGATAGCAAGGCTCCAAATGTTTCTGGCAGACTCTCCTTCAGTGACTGGGTCACCTTCTTGTCCCTTTCCCTTCCAGGTCTCCCACCCCAGTTTCTCGCCATCATTCTGAGCACATTCAGGTTACAGTGTACCTTGGGGCCCCTAGTTTTCTCCTGGGGTAAAATGCCCACTTTTGTCTCGTCTGTGGGGGGTACTCCCCACCGGTTTATTTACTGTGACTCTCCCTGGTCGCCCGCCCCTCTGCCTTCTCCTTCCCACTTCATATGGACAGGCTGAATTTTCTATTCTCTCCGGATGCGTCTGGCATCCATTGGGCTGTCCATAAACGGTGTCAAGGCAGAGGCCTGACCCCAGTGAATGTGGGAAACCACCAGGACTAAGAACAGAGCTCCCGCCTCCTCAGCTCAGCCTGGTGGGCTGGTTCCACCTATGGAAAAAGGGCACTTATCCAGTGTCTTCGTCCATGGCCCCACAGTGCCCGTGCTGTATGGAGGATCCTCACACAGTGTGATCCATACCCACACATCAGCCTGTGGCTGAGTTAGCCCCTCTGAGGAGGCAGAGGACTGCTCGTGGAGGCTCAAAAAGTGGAGGTCCAAGCTTTGCCCTCCTTTGCCCATAGGAACTTCTCCTCTCCCCAAGTCATTGAGCTACCAAGTTCTGTTCATTCTACCAGTGAAGATCTCTGGAACCTTCTCTTTCTCTCCATTGCCCTACCCTGTATGGCTGGGTCCTATCTGGACTCCCTGGTTTCTGTCCCCTCAGTGCATCTTCCATATGGCTGCCCCAGGGGTTTTCCCAGAAAGTAAAGCTGGTCCTGGCCACGTATGCAAGACGCTTTAGGTCTCTCCATTACTTCCAGGATAAAGTCTGATGCACTCCCTGCCCGCCTTAGGATCAGGGCATTTAGTAACCTGCCCCCCCCGGACTGCATCTCCAGACCCATTTCCTGTGGCCCCACTTCAAACTTCTAGCCAAACAGTGTCCAGGGGTTCCCAGAATTGAGTCTGGTCCTCAATGTTACTGACACACTTTTTTTTCTTCCTGGATTTCCCTTTGCTCTCTGTTGCGTCGGTAGAACTCCAGTCTGCTCCAATGTTTCCTCCTTCCTAAGCCTTTCCTGTCTTTCTCCGCAAAAACATGTTGGCGGCTCTTGCCTCTGTGTCCCCTGTGCTTTGTGAGCCTTGATTCCTGTAGCGTTTATCACACTGTCCAGGCAGAATGTTCTCTCTCCTGGTCCTCCCATTAGACTGTGAGCTCGCTGAGGGTAGGATGGCTTCCAGGTCACTTCGATGGCTCCACACCTGGCCCAGTGCAGGTATTACGAGAACTCATTACACACATGTTGAATGAGCGAATGAGAGAGGAGTATGGGCACTACACAGTAATGTGAGAGGTGGTGGACACTGCTGCCATCTGGCTTCAGAGGAGAAATGCAGAACCAGCTTCCTGGGTTTCCTCCCCCAACGTGCTGTCCCCATGGAGGGTGGGGCCAGGCTCCCTGGTCTTGGCATTTGGAAACTACACAAACACTCAGGATTTCTGGCCCCATGCAGCTTGTCAAAGCCCCCAAGGGAACAAAATCAAGATGTTGGAGGGTTTTTCTTTAGAGAAAGAAATATTCTCAACTTATATTTAGAGTGGTACAGTATCTTCTACCTTATGATTTGACTGACAGGAGGCATGTATTTAAGTTATTTTTAATCGTAGGAAGACATCTAATGATTAGATCTTTGGAAGCTATTTTATAATTTTAAAACTTTGGTAACAGAGCATGTTGAAAGAAAGGAAAAAAAAAACCAGATTGACGTGTTTCAGTTTTCTCTGTAACTTTAGACTTTTGTTCCAAAGGAATCCATTGTCTTCAGCAAGGGGCAACCAGGGATTGTGTGCGTGTAACTCACTCCATTCTCCTTAAATAGCTTAAGATTATGTTTTTGCCTCAAAAAAGCATTTTAGAAAGGACCTCTTTCACTATTGACAGAAACAACGAGCATTTATACAGGGCTTGGCAGGCTGCACTTTCTCATTTATTTTTTTTAATTGACCTTGTGAGGACGTTATTACTGTGATCATTATTATTCCCATGTTGTAGAATTAAAAAAAAAAGGCAATAAGAATGGTCGGGTGACCAGCCTAAGACCATCCTGTCAGTGCGGTTATAGATGGTGTTTGAGCCCAGATCATCTCTCCCGAAATCATATGTTTTTTGTTTTTGTGTTTGTTGCTGTTACTTTGATACCTGAATGCAAAGAATATTTAGGTTATCCCCACATTGCACTGCTGGGACCTTAACTGGTAAACTCGGGTTTTGGTTACCTATTGCTGCTTAACAAATCACCATTTTACTCCTCCATTGTACTCTGTTTTACTCCTCCAAATGAATTCGTTCATCCAACAGCAACCATTTTTCTTATGCTCACAGATTCTCTGGATCCGGAATTTGGACAGGGCACTACAGGGGTGGGTTGCTTCTGCTCCATTATTTGCTCCAGGTTTGAAAGCCTGGGAGACAGAATTGTCTGGAGCCTTCTTCATTCACATGTCTGGCACCTGGGATGGGATAACTAGAAGGAGAAGGCAGAACTCAGCTAAGAATTCTGGAGTCCTTAGAGGTACACTCTGCATGTGTCTTGAGTTTCTTCATTGAATAGTGGCCTCGGAGCAGTTAGACTTTTTACATGGTGGTTCAAGGTTCCAAGAGAGAAAGTTTGAGTGAACAAGGCATAAGGTACATGACTTAGTCTCAGGAATCACACACTGTCACTTCTGCCATACCCCACTGGTCAAAAAAGTCACAAGCCCACCCTGATTCAGGAGGAGGAGACATAGACCTCCCCCCACTCCCGCCCCAGTGGGAGGGGTGTCAAGAATTTGCAGCCGTGTTTTTAAAACCACAACAGATTATTTCTCTTCTGACTAGATTGATCTAGGTTCCATGCTATCTGGAAGAAAGGAATGATAAAGAAAAGATAACTTCTAGAGAAACTTGTTAGCAATGGACTCTGATAATACCCTCTATATGAGAAGACAGGCCTTCGCAATTGTCCCATTAGTTTTCCCTGGCAATACCAGGTCAGAGAAGAGGTGGACTTTGCCATCCTCTGCTGGGGATACATACTCAGTGCATGTTTATCGGACACCGTGAGCTTTTCACGATTTGAGAATCTCATGAACCATAACACTGCATCACTTTGGAGGGAAGATATTTTATCTGGCAAAATCCTTGGGAGTAAAGGGATTGAGAACCTCTCTGAGAAGGGAGGCTGAAGAGATAGCTTCCTGGGAGTTCAAAGCATTCCATCCATGTATTCCAAAGGTTCTCCCCCTTCAAGGCTGGGTCAGGTGGATGAGCACAGGACCTTGTAGAGTCACCCTTGTTGTACTAAGCCATCATGGTCACATTAGGATCTCCTGGGACACATGTTGACCAACTTCTTTATTCTTGGTAGTCAAAGGTGGCCTGAAATGAACTTGCTTACCTCATTCCCCCACATGGTGGTCCTTTTACCAGCACTCCAGCCACACCAAATTTTTGTCATGAAATTGGGCTTATACCCGTCTGCATAGGATAGGTTACATTGCAAGGTAACAAGCTCCCCCAGCCTTAGTGGCTTATAACAACCCAGGTTTATTTTACCCCCAAAGTGCATGTTCATCAGCATCACGGGTTGGCAGGGAGTCTGTTCCATGACATTGAAAGTCACCTGTCAGAGGGAAGAGGAACTGGTAGGTCTTGCATCGACAATTAAATGCCCTGGTTTGGAAGTGACGTACATCATTTCTATTTACAACTCATTGGCCAGAACTAGACTCATGGCCTCACCCCCACCTCAAAAGGGCCAGAAAGTATAATCCTACCATGTCCCTGAAACACAGACAGCTGGAAAAAAAAAATGCACTGAGTGCTACATGGCTACCACAATGCCCCTTAAATCAGTACCTTTGCCCTGTCTTAGGATGCTCTTTTCTTCTTCACATTTTCATTCATGCATGCATGCCTGCGTGCAACCATCTACCTACCAACCTACCTATCCAATGTTTAGTGAGCACCTGTCAGGTACGGCTCCAGATGCTAAGCATATGAGACAGAAAGGTTCCCTGGAGAAGTCCATCATCTTACTGGAGTTGTTCAAAATCTATCCAACTTCCTCAGGCTGTAGTTAGACTCTCCATGAAGATACCCAGTATTACTGGGTCCTTCCTCGACAATATGTCATTGATGATTAAGCGTGATAATGACCATTATTTTGTTATTATTGAGCACTTACAATAATCCAGACACTTTGCCAAGAGTTCTATTTAACCGTCACTATAGTTTTGAGTGCTTGGCTATGTCATGCCCATTTACAAATGAGTAAATTTAGTCCCACAGGGGTTAAGTCACTTGTCCAAGGTCATACAGCTACTAAGGTAAGGTTTAAATTTGAGCAAGTCCAAGTTCTTCGTCTTCGGTGGCTACATTACGTATCTTTAATGCGTATGCAATTTTTTACTCTGAATCAGAGACCGGCAACAACAAAGATTATTCGTTGCAGTTGTACTATGAGAACTGAGAAGGCAGGGATCATTTCAGTGAGTTCTGATCATTTGATTCCTTTTTGATGAATGAATGAATGAATGAATGAATGAATGAAGTAGGGAGAGAGGGAGAGAAGAAAGGAAGGGAAGAAAGAAGGAGGGAAGAAAGGAACAAAGGAGGAGAGGACGGAGAGGCCTTGATTCTTTTCACATACAATGAAAGATTGACAGCGAGGTGGCAGCTGTGTGGGAAGGCAGGCGCGTGTGATCCTGCAGAGACGGGTTCCGTGAATCAGCCGTGCTGCTCTCACACCCTGATCTTCAGCCCTCTCCCTCAGTCTATCAGTCCTGTGCCTCAGCGCGTCTCATTACCGCTGAAGAGGTCCTTCAGTCTACCACGTCTGAACCAACGACAATTAAATACACAGATGTATTCCTCTTCACTCGGCTGCTGAAGAGGAAATATTTTTTGAAAAATATGACAACTCAGTATCACAGCTCAGAGAAACTGGAGGGAGGAAGAAAGGGCTACAAAGGAGGCCTTAAACAGAATTTTTTAAAGGTCACTCCCCGATTTTGTGTTACTTTCCAAAGCGATGTTTTGAGATTAAAAAAAAAAAAAACCACCAAACTGCTAAAATGACAATTATAGCTATGCTGTTAAATAATGGTTTAACAGTGGTGTGTGCGGTCTGAAGGCATCGGCCTTTCTGCAGCCCGGCCCTGTGTGCCAGGTCCAATTTGTTTTCCCTGATTACTCAGGCTTTATCAAAAGAACTATCTGCAGTCCCGTGCTGTGCTTATCTGGTGCTGGAGCCTTCAGCTGTGTCCTATATATTGATATAAGGCTTGAGTTAACCTAGATTCTTTTAATGCATCTTCTTGACGTTTTAATAAAACCCCCTCCCCCCCTTAGTGTCTTTCAGCTTCTAAATTGGAGGGTCAAATTGCTTTATTCAGTGTTCACTCCTCCCTCAGGGAGTGTGTGTGTGTGCCCCGTATGTGTGTGTGCCTATGTATGTATGTCTCTATATGTGTATGCCCCTGCATGTAATATGTATATGTGCCCCGGTTTGTGTGTGTGTGTGTGTGTGGCCCTATGTATGTATGCCCCTGTATATGTGTGTGCCCCTGCATGTAATATGTATATGTGTCCCTGTGTGTGTGTGTGTGTGTGCGTGTGCATGACCATGAATATACTAGTGACTACTGTGTTGGCAACTTTTGTCCTAGAGATAATGTATAAGGGCCTAATTGCATTTGGTATTTAGCAATTAACCACTTGCAGGTGCAACTAGTTGTAAGCAGAGTTCTGTATGTGTGACTAATTGCAGGTGTAAAATATTCACTTCTTCAGTTCCCTTCATGGCTCAGTGGGGTTCAGGGCTAATTCTCCCTCACCTTCTGGGTTCCGACTCATCCTCTGGCCAGAGCATCTCCTTGGGACAGGGGCCCATGGGAGAGGTGGGAAGTGTTTCAGAGCAAGAGGGGACGTGGAGGTGAATGGGGAGCAGGGCAGACTTTTGGGGAGGCTGCACAGAGTCAGAAGCTTAGCCAGTGAGCTTCTTGCTTACCATGCTACCCGTGCAAAGCAGGGTCCTTTGCATTCACTGGGTCCTTGGTCTATAGAACCTCCACATTGCAGGCCTGGCGTCTCCTCGGGTGAAACCCTCTGGAAAGGGCTTTGTTTTCCTGAAGGGCCTGCCGTGGGTGGCTTCCTCTCCTACCACCCTTTGCCCAAGCAGTGACCAAAACTCTCATAGACAGAAGTGGTTGATGAAAGTCTGGACAAGTATCCGGGAAGCTTGCATAGCTACCACACTATGTGACAGTGGCACCCTTGGCCTCAGCGATTCATCCACAAAGTGAGAGTCACATTCTCCCCCACCTTCCTGGTAGGCCCCCAGCATGTCCTTATGTTCAGGTGAGAGTGACTTCAGTTGTGGAACTTGGTTGATAAAGAATAAATGCTGTGCCTTGCAAGGGAGTGGGTGACTCTTGAGTGGTTATAGGGAATTTCTTACATGCAATACGTTTATGGTAAAAAAGTCTCCAAAGGGTCAAAGGGATGAAGAATCAGGAGCGAGGGCAAAATTATTGGCCCTGAGCTTTGCTGGTTGTGGCTGAGCCTCTCTCACTGCCAGTTGAAAGTGAAGGCCTGGGAACAGCTTGAGATAGCTCTCTTCAGAGCAAGAACCCATCCTCCCAACAGCCCCCAGCTGTGAGCTCCCCAGCGGCCAGAGTTCTCTTTCCCTCCCCACTGAGGCACACCAACCTTGTGGATAGACAGAGACCCTGATAGCAGCCTTCAGAGAGCCCCTCTCCGTAGCTCAAGGCCTAGAGGAGATGGGATTTCAGGAAGGGGAGACATGGGAGAAGGCAGGGTCCAAAGGAAGAATGAGGGTCAACATCAGATGGTAAGCAAGCAACAGAATGGAATATTACCTCTCCAAGATGCCTCTCTGGAGGGTCTAGGGGGACCAACCACTTCCAGGCCCCAGAGAAGGAAGGGTCCGTGCCCAGAGTTCCAGAGAGTTTGGAGCTCCCAGCCTAAGGGCCTACACTGAGCTACTCTTGCCACATTAGATATCTCACATTAGATGTATCATTAGATACATCTAGGCATGTGTTTCCTGGTGAGCAAGGGAGTTGTGGGGAGAAGACTCAGAAAAGCAATAGCTTTGTGTGCTGTGGAATGGGGTGTGCTACAAGAGGCCAAAAGGAGTGTGTGTGTGTTTGGGGGCGGGGGGCGTGAGGCCAGGGAGAGGTGAGGTAGCAGAAGGAAGACAACCACGTCACCCTCCACCTTGTGGCCATGGTACGGGAGCTTGGTAGCCTTATGGCACAGCCTTGGAAGGGCGTGGGGCCTGGTGGGACCTCCTGGAGTTTGTGATTCTCAGAGTTGACTCCAAGAGGAAACTGGATCAGTGGGGACCACCATGTCACATTTTCATCTGAGTCTTTTTTATTGCACGACTACCCAACTTAGCCTTCCAGTCCTGACCTTGGGTTCCTACTCTGGGCCACTTTCAGTAGAACACCTACAAGACTTAGCTTGACCCCTGGGACCTCGGACTGCCCAAGGAGGGGTTCAAGAAGATGAAAGACGGCTTTCTGTTGGGATTGCCAACAGGCCCTTTATGCCTTATTGCTCCAGAGATTGGAAAGCTCCTTGAAAACAGCAACAAGGATTTTTCTGTATCTACTTCACCACGTGCTACTTGTGTCTCAGATATTTCCTCTATAAAATGGGATAATAATAGAACCGATTTAATAGGGTTGTAGGAAGAATTAAATGAGATGAGTAAAATGCTCACCAAGACAGTAGAACATAGCAAACCCTCACTAAACATTAGCATTCAAGTTCCTGGTGTTATTGTTCTGTTATTTTTACTGAGATTCCTTTCTTCCAAGAACACCCGCCCTTACTGAAGATGGCTTAGGATCTGTATTACCTATTGGCTTTGGATGCCAGGACCCCATAATTCCGAGGTCAGTGTGGTTCGAGCCTGAATCATTGGCTTATTCATGACGCAAATGGCCCTAGGAGTGACATCCAATTGCAGCCAAGCAGAAAACATGTTTGCCCCAGAATATGGCCATTACACACAGATTTGCAAAAACTTGGGAATGAGATGCGGATACCAAAGTCTGCATTTCTCCTATTGCTTTAGATTATAAATTCAGGCTTAACACATCAGGTCAGGATGTGATGATTCAAATGCCAACCCCTCAACTTCATCCCATGATCACGAAGAGTGACTGTTTTCTAGATAATTAAAGAATGTGAGTGCCAGGAGAATCCCTCATGATTATTCCATGAAACTCTCTTTTTCATTTGGGAAAAGTGGTGACAGAGTGTTCAGCAAATTTAGCCGGAGTTCAGCCAGCTCGGGGTGCTTCATCTCTTAGATACTTCCTTTTAAGTCATTTCTGTCAAATGCAATGCAGCGTAAACGAGGCTTTCTTAATTGCCAGTCCCCACAAATAAGCATATGCATTGATATGTGTCTCTGCGTATGGCATCGAACGTCCCAGCCAACATGCAGCTGATTCCAGACTCCAGCCAGAGCACTTGGAAACACCCAAGTGGGGTCATGATCCAACTTACCCATCTGGAAAATGGAAGCCTGGGGCAGAGAACTCTGAATTTTCAGTGTATGTTGGACCACAGTCCAGCCCATGAACTCTAGACTTTTGGACCAAAAATAATCCCCAAAATATTGGGTTACTAATATGAGCTTTCCGTTAAGAATGTCAAACATACACACACACACACACATACACACACACACCAAATAAAAACAAGCAAGCTTCTTTCCATCATCAATGCAATATTTTTTAAAGAAAGGTCAGTTTAACACCAAAAGACAAAGGGAGGGATTCCTTTGTCTTTAACTTAATGTGTGTTACCATAGTCCTAGAACAGCCTAACCATATGTTTTCAAAAATACAAGGTAAAAGGATATAATCTCAGAATTTAAACCTTTAAGAATTTAATCTTGATGAAAATCGTGACAATCTCATTGTATTACATTTATGCCTCTTGTGTTCATACGGCTTTCTTAATTCTGGCAGATCCAATTATGGGAATAGCTCATCTAACCTGATCTTAAGGTGAAGGACATTCCCTTTCTTATCGCATATAACCCTCAAAACCTATTTAACCATGAAATATTGGGAACTCACTGTTCTTCCAACATTAGCCTATTATGACTCAATATTTTGATCACAACAATATCAACAATAATTATGGCTAACATTTATTAAGCATGTAGCATGTCTAGGCACTGTCCTACCTAGGACAGTGTATTTGCTAATTACATGTATTTGCTAATTTAATCATTACAGCAACTGTTAGGGACTGAATTTTTCCCCATGTTGAAGCTCTAACCTCCAATGTGACTGTATTTGGAGATAGAGCCTTTAAGAAGGTGATGAAAGTTAAATGAGGTCAAAAGGGTGGACCTCTCATCTAATAGGATCACTGTCCTTCTGAGAAGAGGAAGTGGCACCAGGGCTCTCTCTCCATCACGCACAGAGAAAAGGCCAGCCATGTGAGGACATAGAGAGAAGGCCATCTGCAAGCCGAGAAGAGAGCTCTCACTAGAAACCAGCCCTACTAGCACCTTGCTCTTAGACTTCCAGCCTCTAGAACTGTGAGAAAATAAGTTTCTGTCCCAGTCTGGGATTTCGTTATGGCAGCCCAAGCAGACTAATACAACAGAACTTGGCATTTGGACTTCCGTTAGCTCCATTTTGCCGAGGAGGACTGTGGATCCTGGCATTGTGACTGGCTTGTACAAGGTCGAACAGAACTTGTGGAGCTTGGCCGTGTTCCAGGACCTGAGCTGCTATCCATTAAGGAGACTTCTTTACGCTGAGGTTGGAGGGAGGCCCAAGTCCTTACTCTTCAGCCTGAGCCAGTAGCTCTGTCCCTCTGAGCCACATGATACAAGGCTCTGTGTTGTAAAATGCCTGCCAGCCCAGTGGGCTGTTATGGTAGAAAGAGAATGAATCCATAGCCCTGGGCTCCAAGCTGGGCACAAAGTAGGTAAGAGCTGGAGAAATGCTAACGGGACTTGATTTGTCTCTTGGTGGATCGAATTTCGTTGTGAGGTAATTTCCCACTAGAAGCACTCTCCATTACCTGAGCTTCCACATCCATGAGAACATCTGCTTGGGAATGTCACTATAGACAAGGCTGTGGCTAGTTTATGCTTCCCTTTAGAAGTGACTTGCTGGCTGAATACTTTGTTTTTGAAATTTAACAACTTTACAAGGCTATGCCTTTGACTTTGCTGATTATTCCTTCCTTTTAAGAACTGTTTTTTTTCTATTAGCGCCCTGAATATCTTTTTGGGGGGTGGGGGGTGGGGTGGGGGGCTGTGGCCTCTAAATGGCATCCTCTTGTCTTCAGCTTAATGCGTGCAAACATAGTTTTAGAACAGCCTAACTATATTTTTTGCAAAGAAGAGCAGTTAGTCTAATTAAATGAGTAAACATAAGCAGAACAAATCACTGTCAGGTTCTATAAATTGTATCTTGAAGTGCTAACTGCCCTAATAAAAGCAACCACAGTAAACGAATGGGCCATTAGACTGAAAATAGGACTATCAATACAAGAAGATGCCCGCCCCCTCGTCCCTCTGACTATTGCTAATGGATACTAGTTGGGGTGGCCATGACAGATATGCAGTGCAATTATTCAGGTATCCATATCCATGTGGTTTTCACTTGGATTACGTACAGGAATTTATGTGTACAGTAATCCCTCCCCAAACACTGAGTCTCTTTTTATGAAATTCTGGTATCCGTGGATTTATTTCTGTAACTTGCAGAATTTCTGTTTCAGAATACTCCGGGTTTGAGTCACTGCTGTTGGGGATAATTTGGAAGTAGAGGAACGGGTGGGTGGTAGGAGAAAAGAGGGAACGGGGAGAAAGCAGAGCAGTAGGAAATGCTTCACTATGTAGTGTGATGGAAGTGCGAAGGATGCAGAGGGAAGGAAGGAAGGAAAGAAAGAAGGAAAGAAGGGAAGGGGGCAGGGAGGGAGAAAGCGGGGAGGGAGACCTGGGGTGCCTCCCTGTGGCCGAGTCTGTTCTGGGAAGGTGACTGAGATGTGTCTGACCTGGAATCAGAGTTCTAGGCCAGGGGCTGAGCAGCTCTGGCTGTCTATTCCACCATGCTTATATGGAGGCTGGGAAGTTAGACACCTACAAAGCTCTTCTACATAAATTAAATAAAGATTTCTGAAAACATTTCAAACTTCCTGATTACTGTGTGTTTCTGGCACCCCAGTGGAAGCAATGAGACAAGGTCCAAGTAGAGGATGACATAAATCAAAAGGGGGTCTGAATATTTGATTGGAGAGTAACGAGAGGGGAAATGAAAAAGTGAATTAGTGTGTGCATTGGCTGCACCAGAGCAGGAAAATTACAAAAGTCCATTTAAAACTAGAGAGGGAGATTCTGAAAATGTTTTAGCAAATCACGGCTAATAAATGGGAATTACTAACATGAAAAATCATAATTATTACTTTAACTTACACAACATGTTATTGATGTTTTTTTGTGTGTGACATTTTTATTTTTAGAAAAGTGACTTTCTGTTTTTGGTGAAATTACACATTTCTATTAACATTTCAGAGAAAAATAAAAAAAAGGCATAATAAGGAAAGTAAAAAATAACTGAAAAAATCCAGAAACTATGATGGTTAAATTTTGGTCAACATCACTTTAGCTATGTCTATAATCTATCTTCACTATAGTTAGAAAGATAGATGGCGAGTCAGAACTAATTTTAGAATAATGTGGTCATGGAAATCTTTAAAACATTAATTTAATTTTGTTTAAATATAACTGAAGAAAAAGAGACTGCTATAAAATAGAGGAAATCGCTACATTTGATAAATGTTTCTTCACCACAAAATATATTATTTCCTGAAAGATGTTCTTAAGATTAAGAAAGAATATTATAAAAACAATGCAATTTGAGTCATTATTCTGGACTTCATATTTCAATTTTAAATAGTATCCACTAACCCCTTGCTATGAACGATGAAGAAAATTGTATACTTCTGTTTCTTCTATTCCTTTTCCTTTCCCCATTTCCTAATTTTTGTTAGTTTTTTAAAATTATTTTTTCATTTTAAGGTTTACAACAATTTCAGAATGTTTTAGTTTTATTTCTAGGTTTAAAAGACTGCAAAGACTCCCAGTTGCTTCATCACAATTTCTCTAAACTGGTCATTATTTTGATTTATCTCTTGGTTGATCGAATTTCATTATGAAGTAATTTTCACCCCTAGAAGCACTCTCCATTACCTGAGCTTCTACATTCATGAGAACATCTGCTTGGGAATGTCACTATAGACGAGACTGTGGCTACTTTATGCTTCCCTTTAGAAGTGACTTGCTGGCTGAATACTGTATTTTTGAAATTTAACAACTTTACCAAGCTATGCCTTTGACTTTGCTGATTATTCCTTCCTTTTAAGAATTTTTTTTTCTGTTGGCGCTCTGAATACCTTTTTTTTGGGGGGGGAGGGGGATGGAGGGCTGTGGCCTCTAATTTAGGGATACCAGTGGTCCTCTATAGATTATTTTGGGTATGTTCTTTGCTAATTACTGATTTTTTTTATGTATTTGCTCTATGTTAGTGGTTTGATCTTAAATTCTATCAATTCTGTAGCCATTTCTTTTCTTTTTTTTAAATTAGTTTTATAGTGTTGTTATTTTGATCCATAACTTGCGTCTTTAAGTCTGCAATCTCTCTTCTAATTTTATTCTATTGTTTCATCATCTGGGTTTGAGCTTTTGTATTACTGAATTTTTCTGAAAAAGAATCCTTCTGGATACTTTTCTTCTGTTTCTGGGGCTATAATTTCTTCCATACTGACTTCTACTTCTGTTTTTCTTTTTCCTTTCTTATTTTTTTTTATGCCATTGGTAATGGAATTACGTGTTTGCCCTGCTGTTCATTTCTTAGTGTTCACACTGAACAACGGCAGCTCTGTGCAGGCCTTTGTTTCTCCGATATGGAATGGGGGACTTCTTTTTGACACGGCCCACTTTGGCTGAGGACAACTTGTCTTTGCAGCTGAGCCACAGTTTAAACACCGGGTTATTCCTTCTCACCCACTTTCTGTACCTGGGGGGGGGGGGGGAAGGTGTGGAAAGCTCAGCTGGATCTGTGCACATCTTTGATGGATCTGTCTTGGATTTTGTTAATGTTTCAAACCAGGGCTGATCCCCCTCGAGATTGGGGTGGTGGTAGGTAGAAAACCTTGGCCTTTGAATTGTTTCCCTGCTTCCAAGTGGAGCCTTGCAGCTTCTCTGTCTATAAGGGTGTCAGCCCTGAAAAGAAAAAGATTTCAAAAAGTACTCTTTCAGCCTACTCCTTTCCAACCGTAGGGGTCTAGAAGGAATTTTGAGGACACTAACTCATCAGTTGGACTGGACTGGCCCCACAGACTTGCGTCTCCCCCCTAACCCCAGTGCAAAGCACCTCGCCCCTTGCTGGCAGGCCTGCTTCTGCTTCCTTGCTTATTCCACATTCTCTTCCAATTTGAGACCTTTCTAATATTGATCCCTCTGCCTAGATCCCTCCTTTCTTTCTCCCTACCTGATCTCAGCTCAAAGGTCGCATCCTCAAGGAGACCTCACAGAACCCTCACACAAGGCCAAGCCTCTATCATTCGCACACACAGCTTTCTGGTCCTGTGGTGAGAATTTCCTCTTCTCCAAATCATGGTGTGCAGTTGAACTTTTTCAGGACTTTCCATTGACGGGTAAGTCTAAAGGCAGAGCTGTTTCCAGAGCTATGTATTGCTGTTATCCCTTTCTCCCCGTGACTCTCTCAGCCTGTGCTTTTTCGAGCTGCATTTTGAATGTTTAATCCCAGGTCACCTGTGAGGGAAAACTGCTTTTCCTTTTCAGTTTTTGGGAAGGTCACACTGTCAAGGAGCTCAGTGTTGGGACCTAAGATGAGATACTGCAGCCAGAGAAGCCAGGGAGACATGGTGCCAAGACTCTAGCCCAGCGCCTGAGGGGTGGTTTGGGCAGCCAGTGGGCTGCCCTGGGGAATAGACGAAGGCCTGGACTCTGCTCTCGGGGCCTGGCTGTATAGGAGACTCTCGTTTCCAGCTGGAAGCTTGTGGGACGGGGAGATCCCTTTGAGAGAGGCAGCCCCATGGAGCTCTCTGTGAGCAAATGGTACCTGCTCCAAACTTCCCTCTGGATGACATTGCCCAAACTTCTGGTCAGTGTGGTGAAAGCACGCTTGTTTGTGTTCTTATTTCCTGAGACAAAGAGGTTCAACCAAGCCAAACATCCCACAAGTATTGACTGAGCATCTACTACCGTGTTTCCCCGAAAATAAGACCGGGTCTTATATTAATTTTTGCTCCAAAAGACACATTAGGGTGTATTTTCAGGGGATGTCTTATTTCTTTAATGTACAACAATCTACATTTATTCAAATACAGTCACGTCATCTTCTTCTGGAACATCATCATAACGTACTAATTGCGTCCATCTGGCTGACATTCTTAACTGGGGCTTATTTTCAGGGTAGGTCTTATTTTCGGGGAAACACGGTAGGTATCAGGCGCTATTGTAATCATTTGAACACCAACACAAGTGATCCTGCCATAGTGGAGGGATCTTTCTAGTGCTTGGACTGCCAAGGTAAACGCCCTTAAATCCCTTGGGCCCGCAGCCCTAGCAGAGTGCGGAGTCAGATTGGGGCAGGGTGGAGCCTTGTGGCCTTGTCATACCTCCCCACCCCCATGCTGTGAGCTCCCTGAGGGCAAGACCTGTCTCCTTCATCTCTCAGTGAGACAAGCAATGGATGGTAATGTCACAGACCCTCTTCTTCCCTCTATGTCCTGAACACTGGATTCCCTTCACCCCGACCTATCCCACTGGCCCTGCTGTTGTGGCCTCTACCTAGCACTGCTTCCAGCTCTGTCTGTGGATTTCCACCCTTTGCTTCTCACCAGGATGTGGGGCTGACCGGTGTTCTCCCTACTGCCCTCTGGCCCTGTCCTCCAGGTCACAGACCTCCGGCCCTTTTCTGAAAGCCTCTCCCCAGATCGCACTTGTTCCCAACAGGCATTTCAAAGCCCAGGATGATACCTGCCTGGCCAGAAGGGGTGCTGTCCCTGTTCCCCGCTGCCAGCTTGCCTGTCTGCAGTTCTTACTCTGTCAGTTTCGAAGCCACAGCAGCACAGGCTGCCGGCTGCTCTTGCTGCCAAAGCACAGCCTGGGAATCCATCCAGTCTCATCCCGATGCCAGGCAAGCCAGACCTGGGGAAACAGATAGATCTAATCCTGGCCTCGGAGGGGACAGCTAAATTGTCAAGCAGCACACTAATGGGGGCTGCTGACTGCACAGGTATCTCTGGGTTATAAATGCCCAGCTCCGCAGAGCCTCCTAAGTCACACAGAGGACAACTTTATGATGCAGAAAGTAAAGAACTGGAACAAGATCAGTTTGTGACAGGGAGCAATTGATCGGGGATGGGAGAGAGTTTGAACCAGGAGCTCAGAACTCCATAAACCATCGGAGCTCAGTGCTTCCTGAGAGGGGAGATGTGTGCTGATCCCTTGGGCCCGCAGTACTGGGAGCCCAGGAAGCTGTGGGAGAGCCCTGACGGGAGGTGGTGTTGATGGGGACTGAGGCCGGGGTCCCCGGCACCACCACAGGTGTTTCCCTCCCTACTCTCAGAGTCATCATCCGATGGTCCAATTCTGATCATTAGCCTCCCCTGTGCAAAAGACTTCCATGGTTCCTCCATCCCCCTAAGAGTCAGTCCAGATTCCTTAGCGTGGCATTCAGGGTGGTGGAACCCTGGGTTGGAGGAGCTTTTCAGCCTCGCTCAAGTCTTATCAGGTTTCCAACTCAATGCTCTAGCCACATTTAACATCTTGGCTTTCCCCAGCTGTGACACACATCCTTATCTCGGGCCTTTGTACAAGCCATCACTTCCTTTTACCTTGAGGCCATCCTTACCCACCTTCTGCTCATTTAGATTTCTTTCATTGATGCTTCCGGTTTTAGCCCAGATGCCACCTCTTTTAAGAATCCCACTAGGGTTGGGTGCCCCTTTCATATTCAGCCTGTGCACACCCTGTCATAACACTTTTCACACAATTATGTGTTTGCATTTTTCTGTTTACTTGTCTGTCTCCCCATCAAGACTGGGGTGAGGTGGGAAATGCTGGTGTTTTATTTATCATTTTATCCCTCGGACGTGGTGCAGTGTCTGGCATATAGAGGATATTTGTTGAACAAGTGAGTGAATGAATACATAAATGAATGACATGGTAAGTAAATAAAACAATATGACGTAGTGGGGATAGAATTGGCCCTCCCGGGATATCCCCTCTCCCTGTCTGCTCTGCTTCTAGCCCCTCCCCTGCAGGCTTCTGAGGCCTCAGAGATGCAGTCATCACAGGATCTCAGGCTGCATTCCCATCTCCATGGTTTGTACCATGCCTGGGGATGCTCTTGCCATTCATAACACCTCCAGACTTATCAGTGATAACCTCCTCCGGGAAGACCTCCCTGAATCCCCTGTGGGGCAAAATGCCTACTGTGCCTCCCCCAACCCCAGCGTTGACATTGCTCTACGTAGTTATGTCTTAGAATGTATCTTCTTGCGTTTTCATTATCGATTTTTATGTCCCATTTTTTAATGTTTTATTTGAGATAATTATAACTATCTATAATTATCTCAAAATAAATACAGTTGTAAGACATACTATAGAAAGACCCATATGCCTTTCATCCAGTTCTCCACAATAGTAACATCTTGCAGAATTATAGTGCAATAGCATCTGAAGAAATTAACATTGCTACTGTTTATTGGCCTTCTTCTGAGTGCACCAGTTGTACATGCACACACTTATGCATGTATGTTTAGATCTATTACATTTTGGAGCATGTGTAGCCTCCTATGACCACCATCACACTCAAGGTACAGAGCGGCTCCACCACAATCATCCCTCGTGATTCTCCTCTCCAGCCATAACTGACTTCCTTTCTCCTTCGCTTCCCTCATCCCCGACACCCAATCTGCTCTCCATCATCATAATTTTGTCTTTTCAAGAATGCTGCATCAATGGAATCCCACACTATGTAACTTAGGGGTTGGCTTTGTGTACTCAGCATTAATCCATTGAGATTCATTCAAGTTCTTGTGTGTATCGATAGTGTATTCCTTCTTATTTGCTGAGTGTTATTCCATGCTATGGAGGTACTGTAGTTTGTTTAACAATTTACCTGTTGAGAGACATTTGGGTTGTTTCCAGTTTTGGGCAATTATGCATGAATAAAGCTGCTATGCACATTCATGTACAGGTTTTTGTGTGAAGATGTTTTTTCATTTTTCTACAGTTGGCCAAACAAGCACATGAAAAGATGTTCAACATCATCAGACATTAGGCACACACCAGTTAAAACCACAATGAGATGCCACTACATACCTATCAGAAGGGCTAACGTAAAAAAATGGTGATAACACTAAATGCTGGCAAGGATGTGGAGAAACTGACTAAATACATCGACAGAGGGAATTTAAAATGGTATAGCCACTCTAGAAAAGAGTACCACAGTTTCTTAGAAAAATTAACACGTGTTTATCGTATGATCCAGCGATTGCACTCTTGGACCTTTTAATTGTATTTTAAAATGTTTTTAAAAAATCGTACATAATTCACATTCATAGTAAAAAAAGTAGAAATACAATAAACATATAGGAAAAAAATCTCAGGTAATCTTGGTATCTAGATAAAACTACTGTGTGTGTGTATATGTGTGGATTTCTTTATCAAAAATGGTGCTCTCTTTTTATGACTTTTTTTTACGATATATTGTTTCTCCCCTCCATTTCAGTGGGTGTCCATGTTATCATATTAATCTTGCTTTATATTAAATGTAATGGCTTATTTCACTAAACTTAGACATTTAGGCCATTTCAATTTTTTCTCTTGCTATTGTAAATAATATCTAATTAAGTTTCTTGTTCACATATATTTAATAACTTAATGGATGACATTCTCAAGATAAATTCCAGTAAATACAATTTTTTAATTAAAGTGTCCCCCATTGTAAAGTTTTTGATAAAAATTCCTGATTGCCATTCAGAAATGCTGTATTGATGTCCCCTTCATATCCCAGATGCCCATGACAGTGACCGTTTGCCCCTACTGTTTCCAACAATGGTCATTATAATTCTTTTGATTCTTTGTTAGTCTGATAGCTGGAAAATGCTAAACCTTAGTTATCTTAGATTTTTTAATTCTATTACCAGTTGCATGAAATACTTATTTGTATTTCTTCTATTGTGAATTGCCTATTTATATTCTTTACCTATTTTTCTATTGGTTTGCAAGATACTAATCTTTGTCATATATATTTCATTTTTTTCTACTTTTTAAATTTGATTCAGAACTGTATTTTTGCAGCAAACTTTAACATTTTTATGTAATTTAGGTTATCTGTCTTATTCTTATGTCCTTTTCCTTTTGATTCCTTCTTTGCAAATTCGTCCTTATGCTAAACTTATATAAATATTCATCTGTGTTTTACCATATTACTTTTATGGCTCAATTTTTTAATTTAAATATTTAATCCAGCAGGGATTCATTTTGGGGATTTAGTATAAAGTAGGGATTTAACTTATTTTCCAGTAGCTGACTGTGTCCCTGCCTTGTTCCCTGAGTAATTCTCAGGTCTGGTCTGTGTCACAGAGATGTCTGAAGCCACCTTATTCCACCTGAGAGCAGCCTGCTTTCTCTTTCCCACATTATCTCTATTATTTTTCATAATGTGTCTAGGGTCTCTTTTCGTTGACTTTGCCTGGTGAGCCCATCTGTCTGTACACCAGGCCTTTATCTTCAGCCCAGTAACATTTTATTACATTATATCTTTCATTTCTCTTCTGCTTCATTTGTTGTGGATTCTATTTTAGGAATCCTCATTATCTACACGTGGTTCTCCATTTCTCTATTTTCCAAATCTTTCACCTTCTGCCATACTGTTTTAATTTCTTTCACATTTTTTTCTATGTTACTGACTTGATAGTCTGCAAGTGGCTTTGTTTCTGCTGTTGCATTTTTAGTTTCCTTGCCATCGTTCCATTTTGAATGCATCTTCCTTTTCATCTTATCCTGCTGATTTTCCCTTCTTGTGACTTTCTGCTCCTCTGCTTTCTAAGCCACGCTTTCTTGTACACACCTGGAAAAGTGAATACATGCCTGAATTTTTCTTCTGAATTCTGCAGTATCTCATTTGTAGAGGTGTGCTACTCTAGAGAACGATGTTCCCATTCTTGTACCATGTGACCTTTTCCCTTTTCCCTTAAAGCACAAGGGACTTTGGTAAGACTTGGTGAGGTTCCACAGGCAGGGTGAGTGGCTCATCCTGACGTTTTATTTCTGCACACTGGCTTGATTTCATTCCGTTCTTGCTTGTGCACCAGCTGTGGAGATTGATGTGTGTAAGTCCCAGTCCAATTTCTCATATCTAAAAGGTTTTCCCTTGATGTATCTGTGCTTTGTTCAGGTTGAACTATTCCTTTGACCTGCAGCACCTGGTTCTTTGGTTCTTGTGGTCTGATGCCGTGTGTGAAAAGTACAATTCCCTGAATGCACCACTTCTGGGCATTATTGTTCTTACCCCTTCCCACAAGTGCTGAGACCAACAGTTCTCAAAATGCGTGACACCACCTCCAAGCCTTGGATAATTATGTTCTACCTAGTTGTTTTCTGGGAAGGGCAGAGAGTATAAGGGTGAAATGGAAAAATCCTTGACTCACAACATAACCCAGTTCTGCACTGGTTATAGCCCTAGGTCTCTAAGGCAGGGATAGAAGGTAGCTTTGATCATCACCCTCATTCCACCCAACCCCCTTTTTCCCCAAGCAGTCCCTGTTTCAAGCAGTAGAGTCAGGAGGAGCATGTCCTAAGCGGGGTGGATTTTCTCAATCAGTCTGATGCAGATACTCCCCCTCTCCATTCTGACACTGCCAGTATTTGAGGAAAGGGCGTTATAAATTTTCAACGTCATAATACTTGTACTGAAAAATTGTAAGCACCTTTGGGCTGCTGTCCCCATTTTGAGCCAGAAAGTCTCCTTAATACAGTGTGTTAAGTCATTTATTTATCGGTTCCCCCCCACGTGTCTGTCAGCTTTTTGAAAGAATTATAATTGCCATGACATCAGCAGTGCCTCACACAGTGTCTTGTGCATAATATTTAATAGATATTGTTCAATTTAAACAGGGATCTGATTGCCAAGAAAGAGAATGGAGAAAGAGAAAAACATAAAAGGAAAGAGGACAGAACACTGGGCTTTGAGGGACATGGCAGCAGCAGGAGGAAGAAGTGCCAACAAGGGAGACGAAGAAGTCACAGCCTGAGCGGCAGGGAGCGAGCAGAGCAGGGGTGGTGGGAGACGGCTGGAGGAGAAAGACTGGTCAGTGATGGCAGTGTGGGCCACGGGGCAGAGAAGCATGAGGAATGAAGCAGATTTGATGCCTGGCCAGTCACTGGTGACCTTTAGTTACAGAAGCATGATAGAGACAGTCCCTTCCCCAGTTGAAAGGTTGAGTGGATTGAAGAGGTAGAAGCAGTTCAATACAGATTTTTAAAGGAAAAGTACAGAAACAAGAGGGCTTGAGGGGAAATCAGCATGCCAGAAGGTTTTTTGTTTTGGTTATTGTTGTTGCTGTTGTTGGAATGGGGAAGATTTGATCAGCTTTATATCCTAAGGGAAGGAGATTGTGACTAGAAAAGGAAATCTGCAAGACAGAGAAGGAATAGTTGAAAAAGCCAATCTGAGTCTGATCTGAAGTGGATAAAATCAGATAGGTGGAGAGCAGGGGTTGGTCTGAGAGCTTCTTGAGGGCAAGAGCTGCCTCTCACGGGACCAGTAAGGTTCCTGGGCAAGGAAGTGCAGGGGATTTGTTGGATGGGAAATGGAAGAGCATGGGCTGTGAAGAGATACCTTAAGGTGGCCAGGAGAGATGCTGAGGGCACTCTTCTCTGGCCTCCTACTAAAGGAGGAGGGATTGTCTGCAGGGGAGGGGTAGGGGGCAAAGCACAGCTATACGGCCAGGCTTTGTGTGGAGAAAGGAAGAGCTTTAAAGGGTTGGCTGGCAGCCTTCAGGCCCAGCCTAGGGTAGAAGACGCCTGTAGACCTGATGTTGGGTGGAACCACAAAAGAAATCATCTTGTTAAGGTGGCCGTTGGCCTATTCTAGAAGGTTTGAGGGAGACTTTTAGGAAGTGGCTTTGATTAAGCTGGGGTGGGAAGGTCTTTTCCTCACCTGTCAGATGTCATGGGGTATTGGTCCACACTTGTCTTCAGAGATGTGAAGTACATCAGCTGTGAACACACAGTAAACCTCTGTGGGGATGGTCTTCGTCCTAAGTGCTCTGATCCCCAGATACCAGGCAATGGCTCTCCTCACTCCCCTCTGCGCCCCTGCTCACCCTCTCTCTGGTAATTTACCTCTTCAGGGACTAACTTGAACCGTCAACTAGACTCGTTTAGCACTGTCAGCTGGACTAGAAAGCTGGATGTGAAATACCCAGCCCTGAACTTCAGCTTGTGATAGCCTTCTTGGGTTGAAAAACAAGGTCTCAACTTAACTAATTATTTAATCAACTACTCAATCAAATACCTTTGAGACCCTTCTGTATGTCAGGTACTGACACCAGAGAGGTGATAGGCCAGCATCCCTGCCTATGAGAATGCATATGTAGCTCACTGAGGGAAACTCACATAAATAAAAGCTTTAAACTAAGGGCAAAAACTCATTTCAGGGGTAGACAGTCCATTTAAATGAAAGGCAGAGGGATGGATGAAGTGACATCTGGAGTCCTGTCCCAACCAAGTAGTTTCATTATTAAGGCAGGACCTGCTAGCTCGCTTTTCCTTTCAGTATTCTTCATCGCCCTTTCAAACAGATAATTAACCATGCAAAAATAATGCACCATATTCTAGAACTCAATGCCTAGCACTACTCTCCAGGGTACTTGAACCATGCCCTGGGGTTGGCATTGTTACAAGAAACTCTTGATGAGAATAATGCCTGATATTGTGCAATTGTGTGCATTTGGCCTTCCTTGCATGGCTCTGTGTATGCACATCAATTACACGCATTTGGTATAATTTGTCTTTTTAAAATCACACCTTCTATTTCACCCCAAGAAGATAAATGGATCCTGCCTCAGTCCCAGTTCCATTGATTTTTTTGTGGTCCTATGGTGAAGCTATTATCAACACTAATCTCAAACCCTGCCAGGAGCCGAGAAGCCCTTAGAATACAGAGCACCAATTTCTGCAACTTCCACCTTATTTTGCTTTTCACAGGCTTTTGTTCTGACTCCCTTCCTCATCTCATTTTCCAATGTGATTTGATTATCGTCCCATGAGGTCTGTTCAGCTGGCTCTGCGCAGACACCTTTTCTACATATCTGGTCTGGAGGAGGACGACAGACGCCTCTCCCGATGGAGCGTGACCCTCCTCGGGGCAGGGTATCCCTGCAACTTTCAAGTCTCCCACCACGACTTCCATGTCCAGGAGACTGAAGCATGAGCAGCCAGGCAGGGTGAGCCCACACCCTTCATCTTGTAGCTCTCTAAATTACTTTTCTAGGAGAAGGAGAAGAGAAGGAGAAAATAGGGGCGTTGGAATAGAGAGGCTTTTGATAGTGAGCTCAGTGTTCGAAGACAGGGGCAGCAGTGGTGATGCTTGTAGGGCTTGAAGGGATCAATGTCAGACTTTTTTGTTTGTTTTGCTGTTTTGCTCTGCTTCCATTTCCCAGGGATGCCTTGCAGCCTCCCTGCTGTCACACATCCCCACCTTCTACTGGACCCGTGACCAAACTCCGGATCCGAAGCGATCACATGCCAATTACAAAACATATTGATTACTTTTCAGAAGGCAAAACATTCAGTTCATTAAAATATTTCCAACAGTACAAAGGGCATATAGTGAAGAGTAAATCTTCTCTCTCTGCTGACCCTGGGCCCAGGGGCCTCCCAGCACGGCTCTCACTGGCTCCCATGGAGCCTTCCAGAGACAGTCTGCATCAGGCATGCCTTCAGTTCTTCCTGCCTCCTCAGTCGTCTGTGCCGCTGCTGCCGCTCCTTCTCCTCTTCTTCCTCCTCCTCCTCCTCCTCCTCCTCCTCCTCTTTCTTCTTCTTTTTTTACATAATAATATATCTTATTGGTAATTCCATACCAAGACTCATAAACCTGCCTCCACAGGATTGCATAGTAGTCTAATGTGTGGATGTACAACAACTTATTTAAATAATTCCCTATTAATAGTTATTTTGGTTGTTTCTAATCTTTTTGCCATTAAAAAGAATACTACACAAAAGAAAGCAGGGACTCAAACAGATATTTGTACAAAAATATTTATAGCAGCTTTATTCACAATAGCCAAAAGGCAGAAAAAACCCAAGTGTCCATAGGAAATGAAGAGGCAAACAAAATACGGTATGTACTTACGATGGACTATTACTCAGCCATAAAAAGGAATGAAATATCGACGCATGCTACAACATGGGTGAATCTTGAAAACATTTCTAATTAGAAGAAGCCTCACGTAGAAGGACAAGTAGTTATGATTCCACTTTTATGAGGTACTTAGAATAGGCAGATTCATAGAGTCAAAAATAGAATAGAGGATACTAAAGGCAGGGGGTAAAGAAGAATGAGGAGTTGTCGTTTAATGGCGACAGAGTTTTATGTTGGGATGATGGAAATATTTTGGGTATAGATAGTGGTGATGGCTAGGCAATATCGTGAATACATTTAATGTCACTGAATTATATACTTGCAAATATTTAAAATGATAATTATCACGTTACATATATTTTACCACAATGAAAAGAAGTAGACAATAGACATAACAATATTCTGCTGAAGACTTAAGAAAAAAAGAAAAGAATGCTACAGTGAACATCCTTAAACAACAGGGCAGTCTGTAAGAATCCAAGTATGTCTGTATGATATATTCCCAGAAGTGGGGTTTCAGAGTAGGAGAGTATATGTATTTTGAATTTTATACATGATGCTAAATTTTCTTTCAAAGGATTGTGCTAGGTAATGCTCTGACCCATGGGACTTAAGGTTGGTTTGCCACCAATCCCAGTCTGACCTCAAACATTTTAATGTTTGCTACCTGACAGCTGAAATGTGGTGTCCCTTGCAGATTGAATTTGCATTTGTCTTAGGGGCTTATGCCATGTGTTCGGTGAGTGTCAGAAACTCCACAGATCAGAAGTCACCTTGGTCCTAGGTCGTGCCAGAAATAGGTCAGGAGCTGCCTGGGAGCACAAGGGAGGGCTGGCTGGCTGGGGAGTGAAAGAAAGATTTCGGATTCAGTTTACCCCTTATGCAGCCTCCCTCTATTTGTTGCCTCAACCTTATCATGTGATTCATAGAACCGTGGAATGGCACCTTGGAAGAACACCTAAGGGGTCCAGCTGCCTTGCACAGTAAGAGTCCTTGCTATGCTCCCTTCCCAGTGATGAGAGCCTCTGTACACAGCTAGTGGCAGGAAGCTCACTCCTTCCTGACTGTCAGTAAGATTCTGCTCTGTCAAATGCCCCTCCTGGTTTTTTAACCCCTAATTTTAGACCTTCTGAAGACCCAGAACAAGTGTATGCAGTTCGTCCAGTAGCTCTTGCAAAGATAAAGTCTGAAATAAATGAATGGTGAATGGATTCATGAATAAATGAATTGTCTGCAAACCCTAGTCAGTAATGTTTTTATTATCCGATGGCTTCCACAACAGTGCAGGATTCTTTGGAAGGGACTCCTGAATTCAGAGGACAATGGGGCAACCCTTTCTGGGGTGCAGCCCTGCCCTGGATCTGTGCAGGGAGCATGTCGTCACCTGGCACGCCTAGGTCTTCTTCACATAGTGTGTTGCACAGCCCAGGTGCCTTGATTTATAATGTACACTTGTCCCATCTAAAGATCATCTTCTCTTGGCTTCAGTCCAGCTTTCCAAACCCCCTTGATCAATCTGAGTGAATCTTAATGCACTACCCAGCATTTTTGCCATTTCTTCCAGCTTTCTGTCACTTCCTGATTTGATATACATTCCGTTAAATATTTTTTCCTCCCTTTATGGATTAAAATGTTGATTAGGTCAGGACCAAGGGCAGTGTCAGGTGATGACATCCCATTTCTCAAGGCTGACGGGATACAGTTATCTAGCAGAATTATTACTAATGGGATGGCTGAGGTCTTAGGCAACCATCACGACGGTGGCAAAATCATAAGAGGCTCAGACACTCTGCTGAGGTCAGGATGACCGGGCCTGTAGGGAGAGGTGGGGCTTAAATCAGGAGAGCTGCTATTAGTGCTTGAGTTCTAACTATCAAGGAAGAAGTAGATGATGCAGTGACAATGGAGCCTAGTCGGGCAAAGCACTGGCTTGGGACATAGAGCTGAAGGGGAGAGAAGGCTAGTTGTATTCAAACATATAGATGCAATTTGAAAATAATAATAGCAAACATATACATAGTGCTGTCTATGAACCAGACAGTATTCTCTGCTCACTGATATATATGAACTCATTTTTTCTCACACTTCCTAAGGGGCAGGCGTCATTATTATGCCAATTTTACAGATGAGGACACTGAGGCACAGAGGAGGGTTTAATAATTTACCCTGAGTCATACCTCTAGGACTGAAATCCGAGCAAGCTGGCTCCAGTGTGTGTGCTCTCAAACACTTCCCTCCATGGTCTTGTAAAGCTCAGTCTCCTTCATATCATTGAATGAATTTCAAGGAATGCACTGGTATGTTCGGCTTCTAAAAAGAGGTCTTGGAAAATCCCAGGGACTTCAAGACCATTCAATTCCAGACTTCAAGACCATCTTTCAGGGCCAGTAGTCCCTTGTGGATTCTTCTCTCAGCCAAGTGGGAGAGGTGAAAGTGATTGCTATGAGGAGTTGTTAAATAATCTATCTCAAAAGATGTCTCATCATGTTCCGAATACGTGGTGCTGTTTCCTAGCCGAGTGGGAATGCCACAGGGCCAGCAGCAGAAGTTTTGTATCAAGGGAGAGCTTTGCTGCCACCTGACGCCTTGGTCTTCAGTTGCTTCATTTGTGAAAAGATGAGGCTGATCTAAAAGACAACTTCAGTGTAGTTATTTTCTTAAGCAAAAGTTCAGTATGTCTTGAGATGGGGGAACAAAAATTACCTATCTGGGTGTCAGCAGGATAAGTGCAGTGAGTGCCCACAGACCCTTCACGGGACAGGTATGGTCAATGGGGCATGGACCTGCCTATCACACGCTGGAGCAAAGTCACAGGGTCCTGGGTGGCCTGGGGAAAAAGAGAGCTGCATAAGCCTGCATTCTTCACTGGATCCAGGAGCAGATGTGAGCGCAGTGGTTCTCAGCCCTGGCTTCAGTTAGAGCCTCTTGGGAAGGCTGCAAGTCCGCCAACGCTCTGGCCCACCTCTCCAGCCCACCTGGTGTCTGACTGGGTCCTCACACTTTGGTGGGGATCAGGGTCACCTGGAGAGCCGCTAAAGCACACATGGTCCCCAGGAGCCTCGAAAGACAGACCTTGGCTGGTACATTTTTATCAACTTTCCCTAGGAAGATTCTGATAACTATCAAAATTTGAGAACCAATGGACTGGGAGGTGGCTCGCAGAGTCATTTCTTCAAGCTCTGGGTGTTTTATTGTGCAGCTAAGGTAACACAGTCTGTGCGCTCCCCTGAATGTAGCTCTTCAGAGGCAGAAAGCAGCAGCAGAGGACGGAGAAGCAAAGGGGGGACTAGGTGAGCTCAGTCCGGGTGTCAACACTGAGAAGGCGCCACAGCCAAAGCTGCGGGCACCAGCTTGGGAGCCGAGCCCTGGACAGATCCAGAGTTTGCAAATTGTTGGAGAAGCTTCTGAAAAGAAAGCATTGCAAGGATTTTCTAACATCCCTGTAATGGCAAAACAGTGGTTAGTAGATCTAGAGCAGTTAAGTATTTAGCTAGCTTGTCTCCCAATCTGACTTCTTTTAACCTCATTTAAATTATTTTTTTCCTTAAGATTTATAAAATCTAAGCACTAATTAGGCATCATTTAAATCTGTTGCTTAAAACAAAGACCTTTCTGATTATGCTTTTAAAGAACTTTTTCGTGAAAATGATACAAGTGTGTTATTTGTTTTTTGGTTTTTTAAACAAGTAATATACAAAATTACTAAGAAAACTTAAAAAAAAAATACTCCAAATTCCAACATGGAGAAAAAAACTATTGACATTTGGTGAACATCATCACCGCTCTCTCGCTCTCCGATTGAAAGCGAGCTAATTAGGTAAATTGAAACACTTTTACAAAAATAGAATCTTACTGTACATATCTTCAAATTAAAAGCAATATGTTTAGCTTGATTTGAATTTAGAAAAAAATTAAAATGAAGTTGCAAAAATTACTGAAGTTCAGAAATATTTTTCTTCATCACAAGTTATATTAATTTCTGAAAGAATTTTCGATAAAGTTATTTCTTTATTTGGGGAAGATAAGGGTTATTCCCAGCTTTAGAGTTTCTCAGTGGCTACTGATGTCCTGCCACCTTGCCTGCTCCTTTCAACTCTGGATTTCTTGGGCTATTATTTTCACACTGATAAGGTTTGTAGCATTTGCATTCCATTCCTTGCTGTCATGGCCTTACTTCCAGCCACTCACCTGCCATTCACCTGTCCTTCCGCTGGAACTTCTTTATTCCAGGGCAATGATTCTCGACCTTAAAGTGCATAGAAATCGCTTGGGAATTCGGTCAAGATGCAGATTTGGGTCTGAGGTCTGAGGTGGGCCCGGAGGGTCAGTATTTCTATAATAACAAGCTCTCTCATGATGTCAATGGTGCGGCTGCAAGAACCACACTTTGATGGAGAGCTTCTAAGATACTATGTTTACTTCTTGGTTCACCGGAGTATATTCTCACCCTCAATACCCTCCGCACCAGCCACCCCCATTCTCATGGGTGCTACGTTCCCTGAATTATGGAATGCTTGAGAATGCTGGGATCTTCTTGCCAATTTGTGTTCATGGGGTAGGGAGCACCTGCCTGGGTTTAAAATAGGCCACGTACATTCCTTTGCTCAGAATCGTCGACATTCTTCTGGCACTGAACGGTGTTGCTGTGGTCAGTTGAGGGTGAGCCTGAGTTTTGTCTTCAGAAGGTGATTTGCTTTTCTCCACCTGGATGTCCAGAGGATTCCTTCCTTATTCTTGAGGCTTAGTGATTCACCAGGATGTTTCTTGATTTGATCTTGCGATGTATTTCGACTTTGTCAAGTGGCAGTTTCAGCCTTCCATTCAGGAAACCTTTCTGTCGTGTGCCTTGGAATGGTTTGTGCTTTACTTCTGGGGTCACCCCCACAGAGCATTAGCAAAGCGTGTGATGGTGGATATGCCTTTTGTGACAAGGGATGTGGGCTGTGAACCACCAAGCTGTTTCCCTGCCTCCTCCACATGCTCCTGGAAGTTTCTCTCAGCCAGGACCCCTTATCCTGGGGCCGCTGGAGATGGGGACGGGAGGAGGCAGAGACAGACGGAGGGAAGAACACCCTCTGAGCTAGTCCCCAGGTTCCCACACCTTCCCCTGCGCTCGTGGCTCTCCTGTCGCTGGAGGGGCTTTCAGGATGCAACATTCGCTTTTAGAGAAATCCAAATCTTGTCCAAAGTCTGAGGAGATTTGCGTCCGCCTTCAGTATTCTTCTGAATTCCACTGCATTTTCTAGTATGTGGCTTGTAGTGCTGGCTGTTTCTTTATTTTAATGAGGCTTGATCTTTCTTCTCTTCCTACAAGAAAAATCCTTTTTCCTTTGTGTATTCGGTGAGAAATACGTGGGAGGAGATAGAAGGTTTTAGAAACAACTTTGCTTGCTCCTACCTTTCTGTGTTGGCTGAGGCCAGGATGTGGTTCAACTTGTTACACGTTTCATTGGCTTATTTCTTCCCCTTTCAACACTTAACATGGCTAATGGACTGAGAGCTGGGGGGCTGGGGACGGGTGGCACATGATCAACAGGTGCCTGGCACTCTGATCCCGCTGCCCTGGCTCCTGCAGCTGTAGCAGGTCAGTCCTGTGAGGATTCCAGAAGCCACCTCCTTCAGAGGGGGAATAAACGGCAGCCCAAGCTTCTCAGTGTGTTTCTCCGCAAAAGCTATTTTATTGGCATTGGTGATGCAGGAGAAAGTCTAAAACCACTGAACCCACTGCCCGAGCTCCTTGGCTGAAAGCCACATTCCCTCATCATGTTATGTGCTATCATTTGCATATTTGTGCTTTATGGAAAACAGGGAATGTTGCTTGGAAGTACTGGAGGGTGACCCAAAACACCCTTCTTCAGTATAGTTTCAAGTCAGGACATCATAATAGATGTGGCACTTAACCACTTCAGAAAGAAGACCTGTCAGTCTCCAAAATCATCCCCACCGTTTAGGATCGTACCAAACAAAAGGAGGGTCATCACCACTTGCGAGAAAGGAAAGTTGAGAGCACAGAAGGGAGTAACGGAAACACCTTGTTTAACCTAAAAACATGAAACAGATGATGACAACCCTGCTCACTCAGGACATTAGCAACAGATACCGGGGATTGGGGAAGGCGCAGAGGTTCACCCCTGGTACACATTCACACGTTTGCACACTCGTGTGTGGTCTGCCCCTGCGGTGCCCACCCAGCGCTACTTGCCTCCTCATTGGGGCAGCTGTGGAATCAATGCCTGCCTGTCGGGGGTGAGATGAGCAGATGGCAGGCACTGGAGAGCAGCAGCCCGACCCCTCTGTGTATTAACACCGAATGCCACAGAGTGCATATGTCAGAAGACACATCTGGGAGAGCTGGCGGCAGATTAGACAGACACTCTTAGGGGGAGAGAACAGAGCGGGAAAGGAGGAGATGTCCGCCATTGGACTGAGAAGCCTGGTAGGGGCTAAGCACCATGAGGAAAGAAAAGTCATTTTGTCCAGACCCCTGCCTCCAGCCAAGATTGCAACCACCCCTCCCACATACTAAGCGCCAAACTGGAAACAACCTAGCTCGCTAAGGGTGCTTATCTTCTTTCCAAATATCTCCCTGAAGATGGAGTCTTCAGCCTCTCTTGGTAACCAGAAGCTAAAGTTTCAATTGCAGCAGAGTTTCCTCTTGGCTGTAGATTTAGCACGTTGTAAACACTAGATTATAAAACTGACTCAATTATGTATCAAGCAAGAGAGCTTGTTCCTGCTTAAACTCAGCTACTTAAGAGAAAACGAAAAAAACTCTGATGGCATAAAGTCAATCCGAAAGTTGATGATGGGATTCTGTGTTGTAGTGGACACGTGTGGTCATGGTAGGATGGGGGCATTGCCCAGAATCTGAACACTTCTTTCTGCTTGCATTGTTGGGTGGGGTGTCTACCTGGAGAGTGGCAGGAAAACTGAAGGACCACTGCTGTGTTTCTTCCCACCGCGAGGGACCTAGGGCATAGACAACTGACTCCAGCTCAGCTACCTGGATGCTCCTGACTAAGGCTTTGACTTTTGAGGGAACAACTTGAAGATTCCAGAGAGTTGGAACATGGGCCATGTCAAATCCCACAGATGCACTCTCATCGTGTGTTTGGAGGGTGGGCAGGGCAGAGGTGCCATTGGGAACATCTAGTCACATCCAGACCCTTCCTGAGGTGCGGCCTGGGCTCTGGGGCCCAGCCTGTCCTCTCTCCTGCCCCATCATTTCCAATGATCCTGAGCACTGCTCCATAGCTTTCCAGAGGCATCTTTCCTCCTCTGTTTTCAGTTTTTGTTGTTTTCATTTAACCACAGTCCATTTCTGTTGCTTGCAACCAGGAATCCTCACGGATACAAGAGTGGTGCTGAGTTTTGAGTTAGCCAGGTGTTTCTTAGGGGAAGACTGCTTCTAGCAAGAAGACCATAACTATTGAGTGGATCGCGACGTGCCCACTCATAATCCAGAAATGGCTATCGAGTGTGTGCTGGTGGTAAGCACTGTGCTAAACACCAGGAAACATGTGCCCTCGTGGAGCTTAGGCACTGGTGGAGGAGACATGGCTGCCCAGCTTCCAGATCACTGTTCCAAATGGCTCCTATTTTGAAGGCTGCCTGCCTGTTAGGAGCATGTGCCATTCATTCACAGAGCAGGTGCCCAGCAGGCCTTTGTGGAGTGTCAAGCAAGGCCCTGGCATTCAACAGTAGCAACTCACCTAGAGCCCAGCTTTCATGTTGGCATGGGTCACCCACTCCTTTATGGGTTGTGATAGCTATTTCTTTTAGTTTTTGCGTTCTTATTTAACAGCCCTCAAGAGGGAGAGAACTACTGGTCACAGCAAATCACAGATTTCCCCCTTGTCTTTAGGGACGAAAGGACATTTGGGCTACCAGGTTTTGCAAACAAAGGATTGCAAATGTGTTTGGGGTGTTAGTACCCCCACGCGGCACCCAGGCGCTGGTCCTGACGCATCCTTTGCATGGTCATCCCATTTTGGCCCAGAGCCTGACTGAGGGAAGGGCCGTAGCTCCCATCTTTTGGTTTCCGTGCTGTTTTTGCTGCTGTGCAGTGCCTGCTCCCCCACCTGGAAGTCAGTGCCCGACAGCTGGAGCCTCAGACTCCCTGGCTGCTCACCCTGAATCGATGGCTTTGACATGCCCCCAAGAGCAGACCGGGATCTCCCCCAATGAAAAGGTAGCAGACAGCCCCAAAGCACTGACCCAGGCGTTCTTAACCTGGTTGAACTTGAGAAGGCCTGGGGAGCTTTGAACCAAACAGGAGTGCCAGCCCCTGCTCTTTCCCTGCCATGCTGACTGATTGGCCCCCATAGAGTGTGGACGGTAGCAGTTTAAAATCTCAGGTGATTCCCATGAGCTGCTATGGTTAAGAAGCAATGTTCTGAGGTCTTTTTTTTTTTCCTTGGATGACCCCCAAGGGGGAACCAAGAAAAGGTTAGGAGGAGGAAGGGTTAGGTCAGAAGTAGACCATGAGGAAGACATGCTGGGTTTGAATGGTGTTTCTGTAGCTGGTGGGGTTGAGTCGAGAGGCCAGAATTGGGGCTAGACTCTCAGTGTAGGCCCCAAATATAGCCACAATCTTGATCTAGGTCTACAGCAAGACTCCCATAGTTGTTTGTTTGTTTGTCTTAATGGATCTGCCCTTTGGCAATGCCCCTGGAGAGATAAACAGGTCCTTTTAGTCTCAACCCCACCCTCCCCTACAGCACGCTCCGTCTCTGGGGGGTGGGGGGCTCAGCAACAGATCAACAAGCATTTCAGCTTGTGGCAAGGACTGGGAAGAACGGTAGGCGAGCGAGTGCTTGGAGCTGGGGCTGATTTCGAAGGGTAGTCAAGGAAGGCCTCTCTGAGAAAGTGACACTTGAGCTAAGGGCAGAAAAATGAGGTACCACTCGTGTGTAGGTATGTGGGAAGAGCAGTGCAGGCAGAGGACCCAGCAAGTACAAAGGCTCTGAGGTGGGAAGATCTTGGCAAAGTCGGGGTCCCATCCCAGCACAGGGTAGCTGCAGCACAGAGTAAAGGGGAGAGACGAGTTCTGAAAAATAGGCTCAGGTGGTACAGGACTTGCAAGTTGCTCTCAGTTTCCCTTTTTGACAAATGGAGATCACCCACCTTCCGTTCAGCAGCACCATACCCCTCCTGAATGGGTAAAGGTGGGGACGATTTTGGAGATTGCAGGGCCGTGCCTTGGAAGTGATCAGGCGCCACATCTATTGTGAAAGGTTTTGGTCATCCCAGCCAGCTGGCCCAGTGCTTTCCAATAAAACAGAGATACGCAAATATAGCACATGGCATGATGGGTGGATGTGGTTTTCACCCAAGTAGCAGGGCCAGTGGCTTTGCTGGTTTCAGGCTTTCTCCTTGTTCACCATTTGCCAATAAACCAGAGAAACAAGCTTGGGCTGAAGTATTCCCCTTCTATGTGTGAAGAAAGACATTGGAGAGTTTGGAGGAGGGAACAAATGATCTGATTTAAGTTAATAATGGTACTAATAACCAAGAAAACCACCACTCTGGCCAGTGTATCAGGAGAGATGGTTGCAGTGGAGTCAGAAGAGGAGTCCGTGAGAGGACTGAGGCTGACAAGGGCCTCTTGTCCATCCCATTGCCACCCAGCACCTGAGTGACAGGCAAAATCAAGACCCAAATCCTGTCTTGCCCAGAACCGGGCAAACCAGGAGGGGGCGCTGCCTTCCCCTCTCAGGCCCATGACTAACTCTTCGGTAGGAGCATCCTGCCTCCCAGAGCTCTGGCTCCTCCCATTTGCAGGGGAAATCCATAGATTTATTTTTTCTCTTCTTTCAAGATCAGAACGGGAATTTCACTAGATAAGCATGGCTATCATCCCATCCATTGGGTGTCTTTCCCTTAAGAATGTCGGTTATGCTTATGCCTTCAGACTCTGGCCAGGAGTACTTTCTTATTCCAGAAAGTTCCAGCTAGTCCTCCCCACTGGCCTGGGCTTTAGCTAGCGATGACTCCCACCCTTCCTCTCCAAGCCGCGATGAAGGTCTCGAGCTTGAGAGGGAGGAAGAGGCAGAATTGGCAGTCTTTTTCCTTAGGCAGGCTGGGAAAGATTGTTTAAATTTAGGCCTTCCCCTCTCAGAATGAAAATAAGTTATTTTTATGTGAGTAAGTATTTGTTATTGAATTAAATATAAGTACAGGGCACTTCTAATTTATAGCTCCGGTCTGGAGCTGAGGCGGCCTGCGTCATCCCGGTGCCCGCCTGCGTGGGCCACGCTGGCTTCTCTGCCTTTCCCACCCTCCGTGCTCATCTGTCTTGGTTGTCTCTCCCAACTTTGTCAAATGTAATGTGAAAGAAAGGGAAATTAAAAGAAAACAAAAGAGAGATTTTCCAAGAGGGGAAATCAGCTTTATCCTGAGGTAATTAAATGTGTAGGAAACCGAGAACAAAGCATTGCAAATTGTGTGTGTGTGTGTGTGTGTGTGACAGAATAAATCATTTTCCAGCAGCCAGAGCCCGCTGATGAATCTTAAATTCAGGTGCCTATGAGTTAGAATTGGCAGGGGAAGCCAAACGTGGGCCTTGTGTGGCTGCAGCTAACTGCTCAGGTGTCCCAGGCACCTGCACAGACCACTGTCAGCCTCCCCTGCCTACACACAGCACCTGGCTGGGCCTGGGGGGTGGGAACACCAAGGGAGCCGCTCTGCCATGGCTTCCAGCGCGACCACCCACCCCGTTTTATGCAGCTTTCCACTCCTACCTCCCTGCAGAGCTGACTGTCTCTGTCTGCGCTCAGGGGACTCAGCACTGGGCTTTACTTTTGTCTGTCTCATCTACGAGAGGTGGAAAAAGTTGGGGTCGAGGGCTGTGTCTCTTACTGTGGCATTCCCAAGTATCCGCCACAGGGCCTGGCCAACTGTGCTCACTCAGTATATTTTGGTTAAATGAATGAATGAATGGGCACAGGAGGGACCTTCATACATTTAGACACATTATGTCTCACAGCCATCTTTGACAAGTGCATCCACTGCTCCTGGGCTGTGAGGTGAGGTGTGAGGGGAACACTGGGGAGGACGGGGGAGGGGAGGAGAAGCAGGAAGGTAAGAGGTTGCCGTGCAGGGTGCCCTGCAGGGTCTCTAGTCCCGCTCCCCACATAAGAACGCAGGATGTGGCTAGGCCAAAAAGGAACACCCACAGAGCCATAGGTAGGGGAGTCATACCACTATGGTCTCACTGGAGGCTGGGTTGGAGACCCAGGAAGCAGGAGCCACATGATCCGCAATCCACACTCCACCGCTTGCTAGCTCAGCCACCGTCTTCTTGCTAGCCCCCGTTTTCTGCTAGCGTAGCCACGGCAGTTATATTAGTGGCCAATGGCTCACTGGTTACAGCTGACGGCCAACTAACCACAGCTGATGGCCATCCAATCACAGTTGATGGCCGTTTACTACCTGAGCCAGCACCTTTCCACGGGAGGCCGAGAGCCTGGAAGCTGCACTCCTGGCCCTGTCCCCACAGAGGTGGTGTGCGAACGGCCCGGGCAGACGGCCAGGCTTTGTGAAGCCCCATCATGAGGGGTCCGCGCAGCAGCAGTTACCCCCTTCCTTCCCACACTCTGCCCCACTTGGATCTGTGGAGGCAGAGGTCCTCTGGGGTGGTGCTGATGCGTGACCAGCAAGGCCTTTCAGCCACAGTGAAGGGCGTGCTGAGCGAGGACTGGCCTCCTAGGAGGCTTTCTGGAGGGCTTAATCTACACGCCCACCTGACACTCCTCCCGCCGAGGAGACCTTGTGATGCTGTGAGTTCTCTCTGTGACAGCCTCCCTCCCTTCTCAGTGACCAGCTCAGATGTCGCCTTCCTCCCCTGAGCAGGTTCTGGACTCCTCTGTGTACACCGTGACTACTGTGCGTCCTGTGTCATGTTTACTCCTGATCTGCCTTTTCCTGGGACCCAGCAGTCCATGAGCTTCCCAGGACAGGGAAAGCATCTCATTCCCCGAGCCTAGTAGCTGCTGAATAAATGCAGGGCGTATTGCCTTTACAGACCAATTTCCTAACACTTTTTGAGTGACACTGAGTGACAGGAATTGTACATGGGCTTTAAGGGAAGAGCTCCTTTCCTCTTCGCTGCTAGACGGGAGTGAGTCCTGCCAGCTGATGGGGACTGAGGCACAGGAATTCCAGGCTGAGGCCGTGCCTTGGAGAGGCCGAGGCAGAGGGCGTGAGGGGGCCTGAGGCAGCCTGGGTAAGTCAGCCTGAGAATGTGTGTGTTCAGAGTGATCTTGCCTTTCTGCCAAGGCTTACCCACCACAGGCCGCCCAGCTGAGCTCTGCATGCAGTGCTGCAAATTACCTGGAGGCCCCAGCCTTCAGCTCCAGCGTGGGAGAGGGCTGCCCCACAGCAGTGGGCTTGGGGGCTGAGTGCGGATTCCTCCCTATCCCTTCCAGATGCCTAAAATTTCACCATGAGACATTCTTTTTATTTTTTATTGTGGGGAAATACGCATAACTATCTTAACCATTTCTGAGTGTACGATTCAGTGGTATTAAGTACACTCATATTGTCGTGCAACCATCACTACCCTCCATCTCCAGAACACTTTCCATCTCGCAAGACTGAAACTCTGTACCCATTACATAATAACTCCTCATGACTCTCTTCCCCCAGTTCTTGGCAACTACCATTCTACTTCTGTCTCCCCATTTCCTTCATGCCCCAGCCTCTGGTAAGTACCGTTCTGCTCTCTGTTACTATGAGTTTTATAAATATCACATTTTCTTTAATCATGAGACATTCTTTTCACTGGATTCTAAAAGTTCTTTGGTCTTTCATGTGTTCCTTGCCAGAATAACTACCACTTGGGATGCAAAGACCTTCAGACTTATCAATGTTGTCAACTTAAGTATTCTTTGAGAGACTCAGCACCACAGAAATAAGAAGCCTAGATGAGCTGGAGCATAGGAGTCGAAGGGGGCCCTTAGTCAGTGCTGTGATCTGAATATTTGTGTCCCCCCCAAATTTGAATGTTGAACTCCTAACCCCTAAGGTGATCGTCTTTGGGAGATGATTAGGTCATGAGGGTAAAACACTCACAAATGAGATCAGTGCCCTTTTATCCTGACGTCAGTCTTCCAGCCTCTAGAATTGTGAGAAGTAGATTTCTGTTGTTTATAAGCCATGCAGTCTGTGGTGTTTTGTTACAGCAATCTGCACGACTTAAACAGCTAGGTCGGTCAAGCAGGGCGAGGCAGGGCAGGGCTGCCTCCAGAAGCCTGGTGGGCCTTTAAAACTGCCTCCAACCTAGGACTCTGGGGCAAGGCAAGGCAAGGGGGATTTGTGTGCAAAGCAGATAACAGCTCTTAAAGGAATTGCATTGCATTTATTCATCTCTTCTGGCCAAAGGCTGTAGAAGAATATTCCAGAAAAAAGAAATCATTTTTCATTTTTGAATTGCAGAACTAAAATATGCCTATTGTACAAAACATGGAAGATATGGGAAATATAAAGCTAAAAATAGAAATCACCCAGAATGCCATGATCTTGAGATCATTTCTGCCCACCTTTGGTGTATTTCATTTTAGCATTGTGTGTGCATGGGATCCTGTTGTAAGAAATATTGAATCCTCCATCCATTGACCATTACATTGTGATCATTTTCCCTGTCATTAAATTTATTTGAGAACATCATTTTTTAATGGCTGCATAATATTCAGCCTTGTGGCTGATCCATAATTTATTTAACCATTTCTCCCTTTTTGAGCATTTATATTCATTCTAATTTGTGCATGTTATAAATATCCACAAATGACGATGCTGTGAACATCCTCATACATAAATCCTTGGGCACTTTGTGCTTATTGCTTGGGGACAGATTCCTAGACGTAGAATAAAGGGGTGTGTATTTGGTAATGGATCTCAATGCTTATTCCCAAGTTGCTTTCCAGCAAGGTCTCCAGATGAAGGTTCTGCTACAATAGATGAGAATGTCCTTGTCGGGCATCTTCTTCTGCTTTGCATGTTACTGTTTCTTGAATCTCTGCTAACTCGATAGAATAAACTCTATCGAGTTTCTTTCTATTGTTAGTTTCTTAGTCATTTATTGTGTGTTCATTGATTTTGCCCAATTTTGCGATAGGGTGTCTGTATTTTATTTCTTATTTTAAGTGTTCCTTATGTATCAAGATTATGAATATTTGTCCAAATATGTTACAAATATTTCTCCCAGTTGGTTATTTGCCATTAGAATTTTAATAACAACTTTATAGAGATATAATTCATATGCCATACAATTCACCCCATTAACGTGTACAGATTCAGTGTTTTTAGCATATTCAGAGAGTTTTGCAACCATCATGACATTTTAGAACATTTTGTCATCCTAAAAAGAAACCTACTTATCAGCAGTCGTTCCCCATTTCACCTCAGCTTCCCACTCTCCCCAGCTCCTGGCAACTACGAATCTACTTTCTGTCTCTATGGATTTGCCTATTACAGACATTTCATATAAGTGGAATCATGCAATATATGGTCTTTTGTAACTGGCTTCTGTTACTTAGAAGAATATCTTCAAGGTTGTAGCATGTCTCAGTACTTCAAATTACCATTAAATTTTGCTTATGATTTTTAATAGAAGTTTTGAATTTTTATGTACTGAGTGTTTTGAGCTTTCTTTTTTTTGATCTACCCCCTTCCTCCCCAGGACTTTTTTTTAAAGTTTTTGTTATTAAGATACAGCTAACATATAATATTATATTAGGTTCAGGTGTACATCATAGGTATTCAACAGTACCCACCTAGCTCTATACAGTGTTCTTACCATATTATTGATTTTATTCTCTATGCTAAAGAAGTGATCGCTGTGATAAGTCCAGCAACCATCTGACACTGTACCACGCTATCACAATATTATTGATCTTTTCTCCCCTTTTTAAAATTTTCAATTAGAGTTGACATTCAATGTTATTTTATATTAGTTTCAAGTGTGCAGCATAGTGGTTAGACATTTATACAATTTAGGAAGTGATCCCCCTAACTAGTACCACCTGGCACTATACATAGTTTTTACCGTGTTATTAATTATATTCTCTATACTTTATATTCCCACGACTATTTTGTAACTACCAATTTGTATTTCTTAATACCTTTATCTTTTTCACCCTGCCCCTAACCCCATTCCCTTCTATCACCCTAACAGATCTAGTACCTATCTGGCACCATCCCTAGTTATTACAATATTATTGACTATATTCCTTATGCTATACCCTACATCTCCATGACTATTGTGTAACAACCAATTTGTACTTCTTAATCCCTTCCCCTTTTCACCCATTCTTAACCTTCTCCCATCTTAAAGAAGTCCCACTAAGATTCCTTGTAATACTACTTTGGTGGTGATAAACTCATTTAGCTTTTTCTGTGTGGGAAGCTGTTTACCTGTCCTTTAATTCTAAATGATAGCTTTGCTGTGTACAGTAATCTTGGTTCTAGGTCCTTACTTTTCATCAATTTGAATATTTCCTGCCAATCCCTTCTGGCCTGCAAAGTTTCTGTTGAGAAATCAGCTGCCAGTCTTATCGGGGCTCCCTTGTAGGTAACTAACTGCTTTTTGCTTGCTGCTTTTAAGATTCTGTCTTTTGTCTTTAACCTTTGGTATTTTAATTATGATGTGTCTTGGTGTGGGTCTCTTTGGGTTCATCTTGTTTGGGACTCTCTGAGCTTCCTAGGCTTGTATGTCTATTTCCTTCACCAGGTTAGGGAAGTTTTCTGTTATTATTTCTTCAAATATGTTCTCAATCCCTTGCTTTCTCTCTTCTCTTTTTGGTACCCCTATAATATGAATGTTGGTATGCTTGATGTTGTCTCAGAGGCCCCGTAAATTCTCCTCAGATTTTTGGATTCTTTTTTCTTTTTGTTATTCTTCTTGGGTGTTTTCTGCTACCTTATTTTCTACATCGCTAATTTGATCCTCTGCTTCACCTAATCTACTGTTGATTCCCCATAATATATTCTTCATTTCCATCATTGTATTCTTTATTTCTGACTGGTTCTTTTTCATGTTTTCTATCTCCATTTTTATGTTTCTTATCTCTTTGTTAAAGTTCTCCCTGAGATCAGTGAGCATCCTTATAACCAGTGTTTGGAACTCTGCGTCTGATATATTGCTTGTCTCCGTTTTGTTTAGTCCTTTTACTGGAGCTTTGTTGTGTTCTTTTATTCTTTGTCTCCTCATTTTAGCTGCCTCCCTGTTTGTTTCTATGTATTAGGTAGGGCTGCTGCTATGTCTTCCGGTCTTAGTAGAGTGGCCTTATGTAGTAGGTATGCTGTGGGGCTCAGTGGTGCAGTCTTTCTGGTCACCTGAACCATGCACTCCAGGTGTGTCCCATGTGTGGGATGTATGTGCCCTTCTCTGTTAGTTGAGCCTTGGTTGATAATTGCACATCAATGGGAAGGACTGACCCTTGGGCTCAAGGGTTGTGAGGACTGGCCTTGACTACAGTGGAAGAGTTGTGCAGGGGCTGACCCTACAGAGCAGGATCTGCCTCAGCAGAACTCTGGTGCCTGCCCAATCCATCCCTTGGGTGTGTCATACTTGGAGGTGGCTGGGTGATGCTCCAGGTTGTTTCAAAGCTGGCCACTGGGGCGCCAGCGCCAGGACCACCTTGGAGGGGATCTGCTATATATCAAGTTCAGCCACAGCCTGTTCCCTACACAGGGCCACTGGCAGGAGTCACAAAGAAATCTGAAGATGGCTGCCCCCTATGCTGTTCTTGGATGTGCCTTGAGAGGCCAAGCCATGAACCAAAGCTGGCTGCTGCTAGTGTCGAGGTTATGGCTGCTCAGCCAGAGGTATAGGACACGCTGAAGCCTGATGCTGCTTGTCTGGGTGCTGTGAACCTTTGAGAGTCCCTAGGAAAGTCTGTAGCTTGAGCTAAGGTAGATGGTTTGTATGAAAAAGCCACTGGAAGTGGCTTGGACGTGCTCAAAAGTTGGGTGGGGCGGGGTCTTGAATCACCAGGGCTGGTGAATGAAGGGCGGAGACTCACATATGCTGGACACCTGTGTCCACACGCTGGAAGGGGGAGGGCTCAACAAAGAAACAATGGCCTCCACCAGCTCCTTCGTCCGGGAGAAAGCCACCTCTCCAGCCCGGGTCCCAAGCCAGACAATTCAGTTCCCCACCACATGTCCCTGCCAGCTTTCCAGCTGCTGCCCCAGTGCTGGAGCTCAGAGAGAGAGATTCCGCTGGTGGGTAAGTCTGTGTATAGTTCCTGTAAGAGGAGCGCCTTGGAGTACAGCCTCACTCAGTCCCACTTCGCTGGTTTCCACAACCAGAAATTATGGGGACTTCTCTCCCTGGCATTGGAACCCTGGGCTGGGGTGGGGCTGGGACCTCTCGCTCCTTTGGACCTCCACAGGTGAAATAGCCCTCCCAATCTTTAATGGTCACACTCGGGTGTGGGACCAGCCCATTCTGCATCTCTGCCCTTCCTACCAGTCTTCAGGTGGCTTCTTCTGCACGTCTTTAGTTGTAGAGGTTCGGTTCAGCAGGATTTTAGGTGATTCTCAGTGATGGCTGTTTTGTAGTTTAGTTGTAATTTTGATGTAGTTGTGAGAAAAGGTAAGTACCGCGTTTACCTACTGCGCCATCTTGTTATTTCCCCGTGCCCCCCACCCCAGGGCTTTTAATGCTTAAAATTCCTTCAGTTCTATTTACAACTATATTTGATAGATTTTTTTAATTGCTTCATTAAAATATTAAAGTAATTACATCTCAACATAATATATAGATATAGTCCTGTTTCAAATGGCTTTATTTTTATATCAACTCTTCAATCCAACTGCCATGTATGTTAGTAAATAGTAACATGCTGAGAGTCTAATTTAATTTTTTTCCAATAACCAATTGTCCCAGTACATTTCTATCCCATTTACTTACATTGTTTCCTTTGTCATTTATTAATTTCTTAAATGTACTTGGGTTTATTCAAGACTCTCTGTTGCAGTGTCCTATTTATCAATGATTGCGCCAGTTCTCTGCCAACAGTTGTACAATAGGGTACATCTGTTTTATAACAGTTGTAAAATAGAGTACGTCTGGTTTATTCTTTTTATAGACTTCCTTAATTCTTTTTCCATTAATTTTACCAGAATATCTTAGAATATTTTTGGTCAAAATTCCTTCTCTTTAACAATGTCTTTTCCCCACCACCAAACAAGCGCTGGTAATCTCACTGGTCAAGTTTTAAACGTATGTATCATTTCGGGAATTGATTGCATTCAGTCTTCCATCTACGAGCACGTCTCCCCATTTTGTCAAATCTTATTTTGTGTATTTTAGTAATGTTTTTAATATTCTTCATTTTGGTGCCACAGTTTAGGGCTATTCTGCTGTCTCTGCTTTTGATGTTTTTATTGCTTTTGTGAGCAGATTTTTAAAGCTAGTTGCTTCTGATATTAAAGAAGCCTCTTTTTTTTCCCTCTTTTCTTTTATAATGGTTTACTTTCTGATCCCTCTTTTCTAATTATATTTTCCAGTTGTTTCCTTTGCAGTTTCTATGTCGCTAATCATAATGGCTGAAGCAATGATTATTTCTCTCTTCCTTTCTAATTGTTACATCTGTAATTTCTGTTTCATTTCTTATTGCGTTGGCCTGATCTTCCAGAATACTGTAAAGCACTGGTGAGAAGGAATAAGCTCATTTTATTCCCAATTTTAATGGAAATGACTTTAGTTGTTTCATTATTAAGAAGAGTGTAGGTTTAAAATAGAAAAGTAGGAAGAAAAATAATGTATATATACTTGAAAGAATAATGAAGAAGAATATATTCAGTATGTTTTGAGATAAACATATTGTTTTTGTATTGCTCACTTGACATGAGGTTTTTATTAATATTAATAAAAATACATAAAGCTATATTTTCTGTTTTTAGAATAAACCTTAGTTGGCCATCTTGAATGCTATGTTTGCTTTGTAGTGCTCTTACTCAGATGTCCACATCAGTATTCATATCTAAGTTTCCCTTTTTGTTTTTTAGTTATATTGGCACATTTGGTATAAGTTTTGCTACATAAAATGAAGCAGATAGAGTATATTTCCTATATTTTCATGATATGATTAATATAGCATGGAGTTATCTGTTTCTTAAAAGTTTGAAAGGACCCCTGTTTGGTAGTTTTTTTTATTCTTTCCTCATAATTGACCATTTAAGGTTTTTATTTTTTCTGGTGTCACACTTTGATAATTTACATTTTCCAGGAGAACTGTTCAATTTGTTGAGATTTTTCAATTCCTTAAGCACAGTGCTGTACTGAGATTTTTTTTGAACTAGAAGAAAATGCTGTGTCTGTGCTTGTATCCTTTCTTATTACTTACGTTATTTGTTTCCCCTCATTCTCATTATTTACGATAATAATATAGAGGACTTTACATTTAAATGGGTTTTATCGCTCACCTCCAGCTTTCCCATTCTTGGATTCTTCGTTTTGATTTATCACTCACTTCATTCTGGTAGAGTGTGTTTTCAAGTAATATTTTCTTTTTCAAATGATACATGTTATAAGTTTAGAGTTCATTCATATCTTGAAATGTCTTTGTTGCTCCGCATTTAGGCAATGTATTGGTTGAGTATAAAATTTCTGGCCACAACCATTTTCTGCAAAACTCAGTGGATGTTGTTTACTGTCCTCTGTTCTTGCCTTTGTGTTGTTGCAGAGGTGGTCTGAACTTAGTCCTTCGTTGGTTCTTGCTTTTGTTTTGCTTTTTCTCCTGCCCGAATGTTTTTTTTAAAAGTCCTTTTAGATAGCAGTATTAAGGCCTTCCAACCTGATGTAGTGTGTGTGTGTGTATGTGTGTGTGTGTGTGTGTGTGTGTGTGTGTTTACACGCGTGCGCGCTCACGTATTAGTGAGAAAGACAGATTCAGTATGATGGGGAAATAGGCATTCTCATTGCCCTAAATTATATCTTCCATATAGTGCAGCAGTTTTTCTCATCTTCGATATTATTGACCAGGTTAATTCTTTGTTTGGGGGGCTGGCCTGTGCATTGTAGGATGTTTAGCAACATCCCTGGTCTCTGCCCACTGGATGCCAGGAACATGCTCTCCTCTCAAGTTGTGACATCCTAAAATGTCTGCAGACCTTGTGAAATCACCCCCTGTGGAGAATCTCTGCAGCAGAGGGTAGCATGCACTTGTGTTTTGAGCTCAGATACAGGAGCATAACATCCTCCCTATCTTATTTCAGTTGGGCCTTAGTTCAAGCAAAAAAGGGTACATGTGCCTCAGTTTCTGTTTTTCAGTCCCCTCCCATGGCTTTATAATTGATGGAAGTCCTTCCAGGTTTTAGCACTACATCAAATTGTGGTTCATTTAGTGGCTTTGGGGGTTTTCCTTGTCTAGTTTTTACTGGTCTATTAGTGGGATTCTGGGAGAAACTGTGTCAGGCAGTGGTGGCCAGCCACTATTTTACATCATTCTCCTTTGTTGTGAATATTCTCATTCTGTGCATTTTTATATTCAAACTCTTTAAAAAATGTTGTCTTTTAGGGGAATCGTTGTTAATATCTATGTTGATGTTTCAGGTGAATATATCACTGGTTCAGGCTGCAATTGCGGATGCCCAATGAAGTAGTTTATTCTTGGCCATTCTGAAAAAATGGTCCCTCTGCAACCTTAACTAGGCGGTCAGCCCTTCCAGAACCTGTCCACGCTTTGTTCAGGTCACACACACTAATGATGGCTGAGCCGAGCTATCAGCTTGTAGTCTCCACCTAGTCAATTCTAACACCAGGCAGTGATGAAAATCCCCTCTAAATGCAGAGAAGTGTGAGACTCAGTCGAGACATGGTGTGAAAACAGTTTGGCTGCGTACCCTTTGCCCAACTTCGTCTCAAGAGACATGGGGAAAACACAGAAACATCTCCTTTCCAGTATTGTTTATTTTCATGTCACAAACTGTGTGATAGCATGAAAATAAGGCCCTAGTGTGGCTATAGTGTGAAAATATGACTTTTACTTTTTCTATTTTAATCCCAGAGAGGGAAAGTTCCAACTAATCTGCTAGAGCCACCTTCTTTGAAACCTTTCAACTGTGTGGTTTAGAAACAAGGATGAATGTCGCCAGAATTTAAGATGTGTGTATCAATTCCCAGCCAGGGTGGAGCATGTGTTTGGGGGCCTCGCTTCTCATTTGGCCTCCCTCCATCTCACACCAGGGGGTGGACTAGCGCTTTCTTCTTCCATGTTGTAATGGGCCCACTTGTGGGAATGACAGCTTTGCAGTGTAAAACTAATTTTCATTTTCATCAAAGGAATGGATTAAAAAATTCAATTAGTACCAAAGTGAAAAAATATCAGTCAAGTTACATAGATTTCAGGTGTACAATTCTGTAATACATCATCTATGTATCACATTGTGTGTTCTCCACCCAGAGTCAGTTCTCTTTACTAACAATTGTCACCCCAATAAACTTTAATTAAAAAAAAAATCAGTCTCCTGCCCACCTCCCTGAACCCTTCCTGTTCCTTAACACTTTGATCTGTTTCTTATATATACTTCTATTTTTTGAATTATATGCTTATAATGTTATTTACCGACATCAATTTAAACATTGTTTTCTGACTTCCCCTTGTGGTTGCTGAAGATTTGTTTCTCTTATTTCGTTCCTCTCCACATTCTTCCTCTTATTTTGTTAATATCTATTGCTCTATCTCTTATGTATCTGTAATGCTTTGGTTTTTTTACATATCACTTTGAGATATCTACATGCGTGCAATATAGAATATATATTTATTTATTTTGTTAATCCATATTTATAACTTGTGGGTTAAATCCATATTGTTTACATTATTATAGCCATACAATTATTTTTCGGTGCTGAGCCAAGTAATGTGGTTATTTTCTTTCTTGTATACTTTTTATAAAATTTGGGATTAATGATTTCCTCTCATTTTTTCATTTATTGAATTTTCTATGTATAATCTGTTTTTTCCACACACTCAATCAAATATGTACACTAATAACTAATATAATTTCCAAATGCTCAGAAGGTTCAGATGATCTCTCACCTCCTTCCTGAAATCCTGTTTTGTCCTCCTCGGATCTTGCTCTCCAGTCCTGCTCCACAGTTATTATCTTAGGAATTTCCTTTGCTACTTTCATACACTGCTTCCTTTGCTTCCTGAGTTTTATATCTTCATCTTTATTGGTTTATTCTCTTGTTGAGCTTGAGTGCATCCTTCAGAACTTTTCTTTAAAAGATATGGTGTTTGGGAGGTAAATGTTTTGTATCCTTACCATGCCTGAAAAGATTATTCCACTCTTGTACTTGATTGATTGGCTGGTATGAATTCTAGGTTAAAAATCATTGGAAGACACTGATTTGTCTTCTACTTGTCAATGCTGCTGTTGTGATAGTCAGTGACATTCTGATTTTCCTTATTTGTGTGTTGTTTGGTTTGCTTTCCTTCACTGGGTGCTTTGAAGATCTTCTATGTTATCCCTGGGATTCATGTTTATTTTTAACATTCAACAGACAACACTCATTGGCCTGCACACTACATGGGTATTTCAATCTGGAGTCTGATGTCCTTTGTTCTGATAAAAGTTATTCAATTCCTTTTTAATCATTTCTTTCTATTTTTTGTTATCTCTTTCTAAAACTCTCATTAAGTGGATAGCAGACCTCCTGGATGGACCCCATCCATTTTTTTTAAATAATCTTTTTCCCATTATCCATCTTCAGTTTTTTCTTCTTTGCAGATGATTTCCTCAACTTCATCAGACAACCATTTTACTGATTTTTGGAGGGCTTTTGTTTTTATTTTCTAAAACCTCTTTCTTTTCATAGGATCCTGTTCTTTTTTTCACAAGTGTAATACCTTCCCATCTCTCGGAGGATATTTGTTTTAATTTTAGACATTTTCTTTCATTCTCTGCTTTGCTGCTTTTTCTTCTGGATCCACTTTCTGTTTGTAGGTTTTGCTATCTCATGTTGAATGCTTAAAAAGCATATCTGAGTGAGTGTTCAGGCCATCTGTTCCTGTTGTAGTGTGTGGCACTGAAAGATGATCAGACATTCCAGGGGGATGGCTGGGGCTCGTTGATGGATGGCTGCCACTGTCAGGTGGTCACATGGCAAGATGACCAATTCACTGGGGACAGTATCCAGAGATCCTTTCTAAAACGTCCTCTAATTTCTCAAGAGAAGGTTTCTCCAATCACCTGATGTTTTATTTATCTGTTGGGAGCAGAGGCGTCTCTGCCTGCATGCCCCACCACTAACCTCAGAGAACGGTGCCTCTGAGGAGTTGCAGTGACCAAGCAGCTCACATGCCCTCTTTGGAAGCAAGGACATTGTGTGGCTATTCCTCAAAGTCAGTGTCCTCCAAAAATGCATGTAGACTTTTGTGTGCTGTGTCTTCTCAATGCTTCTTGTCCGTGAGGAGTTTACACCTTTTCTATTATCGATTGTCATTTAGTGGACCTCCAGGGAGTACAGAGAAACATGTGTTTGAGTCAGAGATTTGAATGTAGATGACATTGGTGGCAAAGACTGAAGACAATGACTAGCGCAGTGGGTCAGGGAAGAGGAACCTGAAGTGATCACCAAGAGGAAATAAGAGCATCATTGGGTTTCGATGCAGGATTCCATTTGTGTTGGGATAGGGTACTGCAACGGAAGTCCTTTCCTGCAGTGTGACAATCAGGATAGATTCTAGAATCGTTTACTATGGGTTTGCCTTAAACACAGGGGTATAGACTCGGAAAACTCATGGCCAAAGCTCACCTTGAAGGCAGCATGTGTCCTGAGGGAAAGGTCAGCTCCCCTTGGGACCTTCCATTGTTAACAGCCACTGGAGTCCCCAGAATCGACCCGCAACCTAACCCTGCAGGAAACATGCAGGATAGCTGCTCTCTTGGATGCGTTGATTCACTAAGCCTCACCCTTCCTGACTATAAAGTGAGGCGATTGTTTGCAGCCTTCTGGAGCATGTGCCTGTGAAACACACAATTGACACAAAGGTTTGGAGGCTCTAGGAAAGAGATCACCGTTGATTAAGAACTTACCTTGTGCCAGACCCAGCTCTGGTGGTATCAGGCGTGTAAATCCTCCTTCACAATGAATGGGTTGTGATATTCTCCTCGGAAGATGGGAAATAGCTAGCGCCGGGGTAGTATCCTTCAAAAAGGAGAAGCTGCTGTTTCTGAATAAATTGTTTACAAATTGGTTGAGAGAGGGAATCAGGAGATGCAGACTAATAAATCACCAGCCCTTTCCTGTTTCATTGAGAAGGTTCCATCCAAGTCCAGCGTGCTCCGCCTTGACCCCCGAACATTCAATAATGTGTCACAGATTCAGAGGATTTATCTGCTGGCAGGGGCCGGAAAGGCTTTAGCAGAATGCCTCTCTTTGTAGAGCCCGCTGCAGAGGAGCTGTTGTGTTGCACGCTCTCCCTCACACCATTAGTGTCAAACCTTCGTCAATATTTAAACATTCATTATTCAGAATTTCATTTCTCTGCTCTTCTTCTTCTTCTTCTCCTTTTCAACCCGGAGAAGGAAAGAAAAACAAGGTTAGCAACTGTATCCTGTATTTCTGCAGGAAAGAAATGAGCCACTTCAAAGCTGTGCTGATTTACTGGATAAATATATATTTAGGCATTTGGGAACTTTAAGTGTATATGATTTACCAGAGAAATAGGGGGCATCCTTCAGAATCCACTATGCAAAGATATATTGACACAATTTCAACTGTATAGTTATGTCTCTGATAAATCAGCCTGCCTCCTTCAGACCTTCATGGTCTGCTGGAGATAAATATGCACGTCCCACCTGGGGAGGGCAAGGGGCAGGAGGGCTGGGAAGTACTGTCAGGTCTGCCTGGAAGGATCTTTGCAGCACAGAAGGTTCAATCTGGGAACTGTGTGTGAGGGCTGCAGGCTCCCGATTGAGTGTCTGTAGCCGGGTTCCAGAGGCTATGAGAGGAGGTGCTGTCTGCCTGGGGGAGGAATGGAGGCTGAAGCCCAATGCAGGACGCTGGGGAGCTGGACTGTGGTGGAGGGATAGCTTTAATGCCGAGACAAGGCTCGGCCCCAAGTCACAGCCACAGGGACCCTGAGCAGGGGTGCTTCCGGGTGGCTTAGCCCAGGGAGGCCCTGCACACAAACTCAGGTGATCCTGTCAAGGCAGCTGCTGTGAATCCTGGCAGCAGGTACTTTTAAAGGTCACTAGAGGAGGGCGCGGGGGGCTTGTGAATATGTAAGCAGATGGCGGGGCCCAGCCCTGTAGCTGGCTTGCAAGTGCAATATCTCACCATCTGGGAACCTTCAAAACTTCTCCTGGAGGGGATCCGAAGGGATGGACCCTGCCTGCGGGACCTGAGTAGGACTTAGGGCCAGAAGGAAGGAGGACAGCTGACAGGGAGGCTGCCTAGCGGAGCTGAAGAAGGACAGAGAGAATCCCTGAACACTGAAGTCCCAGAAAGAGGCCGTGCGCTCATACACTGTTCAAGCTGGAGTGATCACCCCATAAGCACACCCCCTGCCAGCTGCCAGCTCAGAGCCATTTCCATGGCCACCTTCTCAGCTCATTCTTCTAACACCACTGGGGTTTGGAGTCACATGGCCTGAGCCCTAGGGTTCTGCTGCTCACACAGAGTGGGCATGAGTTGTGCCAAACAACCCCTTTTCTCTCTTGCCCTCCTGCATCTCTCCTTGGGGAGGCTGCAGAGAAACCTGCAGTCACCCCTGTCAGGGGATCTGTGGTTTCTCTTATCCACAAGACCTTGTCTGCTGCCTTTTTCCACTGAGAGGGACTGGCTTCTTACCCGTGGAGTTGGGATTTTGCTGCCTAATTCTACAGAAGGGAAAGCTAGAATTGCACAGGGAAAAAAGAAAATTCTCTTATTCCAAGGCAGTATTTACAATAATTACAAGCAATGGTAAATGGAATTGGGAAAGTGAATTACCTTTAATTAGGAGGTCTTTTAGTCTTAAAGTCCCCCCTAGGGAGCACATCGTTAGGTAATTAGAGGAGGAGGTAGAAATGCAGCAGATTCTGTGTTTGGGCATGGTCGTCCACCCAGGATCCTCCCGCTCACCAGCACAGACGCTGTCACACCAATTCACATGGGTCTGGCTCCTGTTGCTGGGACAGCTGGGCTGGCTGGAGGCCCAGCGTCCTTTGGCCTCAAGATACTATTTCGGCATCTCCTGCCCCACAGAAATTCTTGCATGATGCATGAGTCTCATCGACTATTCCAAAACATATGAGCTCGTGGCTGTGGTCAGATGCTGGCCGACGTGGAGGCCTGTCTATAACGTGCCAGCACTCTGCCATAACACCAAGAAGAGCAAAGTGGTCCCTGGGACGGCTGGCTCATGGGACTTGTCAAAGTATCTGGTCGGTCCACGTCCACAGGTTTGAGGAAAGGAGGGCCATGGGCGAATAGAAATATCCTTAAGAGCTACCGTTCATTTAGCTCTCGCTCCATCCATCCTCCCTTCCATCCACCTATCTCTCTATCCATTCATCGATGCCACATACATCCACTGAGTATTTTCTAGTGGCTGCCAGGCTCTGGGCTAAATGCTAAGGAGACAAGTGAGAAGCTACTCCTGACCCCCACAGGTGGGTAGTGAAGGCAAACAAAATTGTCAGCGTAAATAGCTTGGCCAGGCTGATGGGTTACTGCCTCTAGAGGACTAGCGCCTCAGACCCATCTTATAACTACAGGGTGGGTGGGTTATGCCAGGGAGGACTTGGGCCAATCCATCCAAGCTGCTAGGGCTTGCTTGAACTGAACAGGGAGATAATTAATCAAGGCTGTGACACACCTGGGACACACCTGACCAAACTGGTCAGGATGGAGGGGGCAGGCCTTAGTGGGCTGTGAGGTCAGCAGGCTCCTCACTGGTTTACCTTCCATGCCATCTCTCCCCGTGAGTCCTCTGCAGTGAACAGATTACTGTGCCCTGAGACTGAGAGGTGTGTGCTCTGCAGCCTCACACGTCTCAGGCACTACTTCCTTCACCATTAGTTCTACCCTTCAGACCTGTGGAACGGCCTCCTAACTCAGCCACCATCACAGTGTAACTTGTGGGTTACAGTGTCCTGGCACTTGTCTTCCCCTAGAGAAGCTGTCTGACTTGGGATCAGTGCCTGAACTTCTCTGGTCAGTAGCCTCTTTGTACCAATTTAGGAAACTTCTAGAATTGCAGGTTGTGCTGACAACAGGCAGCCAGGTCAGGAAACCCAAATGTGGAAGCCACAGTTAGGATCTGCAGAAGGGTCTAGCAAGGGAATGAAGTGGCTGGGATCCAGGGCTGCAGAGGTTTACAAAAGTGGGCAGCAGGGCTTGATAAGCAGTCATGATCTGGCCATTAGGACAGCCTTCTGCTCCCCTTATTTATTGATTTGGGCAGCGGAATGCCAGGCTATGTGGGCAGGACCAAAGCTCTGGGATGGTAACTGGACTATGGAGAAGATGGATGGGCTGTTATTCTAGAATCAGACATTTTCAAGGCATGGAGAGCATCCTGGGATGCCACCACCCTCACACCAGGCCCCATAATGATAGAATTAGCACATGCCAACGAGCTAAAATAACAACTCAAGCCTGGAAGCAAAGTAGAGGGTTTTCAGTGCAGCAAATCACTCTGAAACTCAATCTCCTTACTCCTGATGCACGTGGAAAATGAGAAGTCTGATCTGTGTTTCTAATCTCCATGAGACAGGAAGAACACTGGGATGAAGCTCTGGCCTCTGGGGAGGATTTGATAGAATTCTCCATAGTCTTGGCCTTGAAAACTGGAGAAGGTTCAAACCCTCAGGGTGATGTCCCTTGAAGATAAATGTTTTGTGCAGAAAAGCACTTGTTAGGTATGTATGGGAATAAATGAATGGTTTTGCATGAATTTGACTTTTAAAGGTCATGGTGCTAGTTCGCAACGTAAAAATGTTGGAAGAGGGTTAGAAATCATGTAGACCAAGCCCATTTTACATAAGAGGAAACTAAGGTGCAGAGAGTCTAGGTGACTTGCCTATGGCGAGAGAAGCATCTATTTCTCATCCATTCCCAACGCTCATCGATGCTGATTTCTGTATGGTGGGTGTCTTGCACTTGGTTGACGGAGTGAATGAATCAGCTAAAGTGTTGCATTGTATCTCAGGTCCACTTTGGAAAACAGTCTCCTTACTGAGCAAGCAGAGAGATTCAAGGTTGAAATTTGGATTTCATATTTCCTGGAGGTTTTCAATATCTACATGGAGTGGGTTCTAATTAACCTGTGTTGCTTGAATGGTAGATTTCATCAGGCCACATTTGTCGTTAGCTTCTAACTGGTGGTGATTTACGAAGGAAAGCTACAGGAACTCTTTAGTCAATGTTAGAATACTTTTTTGATGTGCCCCTTATCAAGCCCTACCCCTTTTTTTGTCATGAGCATTGTTTACACCTATCAAATTCCCCAGCATAAGAGTCCCAGGAACATGTAGTCCTGTCACAGAACTCTGGTGTGTCCCTTTCCTGCTAGCCTGTTCCTTTCATCACCCTCACCAGAATAAGGCAGGAGGGGCAGGTTGGCCATTTGTAGCTCCAGTGGGGTAGCTTGACTCAGTCCTGACTTATGTAACATCTGTGTCTTCACTTATCACCTGCAGTAGAATAAAGATGACAGCAAATTCTTTGATATTCATCCCATAGAGCGTGGGGGACTATTTTTCTTCCCATTGAATCTGGACTGGCCTGTGACTACTGTGGCAAACGTAACACTCAGGCACTTCTGGACCTTGTCTTTAACAGCATGTGTCGCTTCCTCTTCGGTTTCTTGGCTTCCTGAGCTGCCACGTAGGAAGTCCAATTACCTTGCTAGAGAGAATATATGGAGAAACCCTGACTCTACAGGGTCCAGCTGAGCCCAGCCTGCCAGCCAGTCCTGTCAAGGTGCCAGGCAGGTGAGTGAGGCCATTTTGAACATTCCAGTCCAGTCCAGCCACCAGCTGAATACAATTGAGGGACCCTGGCCAGTGTCACATGGAGCAGAATTTGCCCACCAACCTCTGTCTGAATTCCCGACTCACAAAATCTTTGTAAATAATAAAACACGAGTTTGGTGTCAGAAATCCAGTGTTTGAATCTTAGCTCTGCCACTTTCTGGCTTGTGTGACCTCAGGCAAATGCTGATCCTCTCAAAACCTTAGTTCCAACATCTATGCAACTGAGGTAACACTACTTTCCTTCCAGAAGAATTGTGCTGCATACACCATAGTGAGGTATAAAGAGCCTGGCAGTAAGTGTGCAGTAGGTGTGCAGTAAATCCAAGACATTCTTTGAATATTTTTTTCAGGAAACCAGAATTCCCTCAGGCAGAGGTGTCTTGGGAATAGCTCCCCTACCTGCAGGGTGATGCCTGAGAGCTGCCTAGCTCATTCTCTTTGGCGGACCTGTGGTGTTGATAGGGAAGGGCCACCCATAGACTCTGAGCCAGGGGTCGGGGCGGGGTGGGGGGGGGCATTTGGTGAGCTGGAGGCCCATGTCTTGACTTTCCAGGAGTGCAGGAGAAACACTGGGTTTATGGAGTAGACATATCAGCATCTACAGCCATGCCCACGTGCCTATGCACACGTGTGTGCATATGTCAAAGGGAATGAGAAGGGATTGAGGCCGAGGGAATTCAGTCTAGTGAACGTGGCTGTGAAAAGTCCTGAAGCAGGAGCTGTTAAGGCTCAGGGAATAATGTTACCGCCGAAACAGGTCACTGCACTGCCCAGCCTCACAGATAAAGCACAGGGAAGCGCTTTCTAAACTGTAAAGCACTCTATATGTGCACGGCATTATTGTTAGAGCATGACAAGGAGGAGGAGATAGAGGAAGGGGATGGGGAGAAATCCGCCTGAATCCTCCTGATAACAATTTTACATCCATAATTCCTTCCCCTTCTTAGGGCATTGGAATTTATGGGGATTAGTGAATGTCCAGCTGCAAAGGCCTGGAGCCCCTTAAGAAAGGCTCAGCTGGGACTTAGTGAATCTCCTCAGAGGGGATTTCTTTTGTGGCGAAATATTCCCTTCTAGTAAGCGGTGTCTCCCACGGCCTGGGACCCCTTCCGTGGGTGTCTGTAAACCAGGAGGGCAGGAATGCATGCACCCACTGTTCAGTAGGTAGTGAAGGGTGTGTTGGTTGAACTACTTAAAACTCCACAGGTGCAATTCTAATTTCTTCCCTCCTTGTCTCTGTCCTGGAGAGAATATTTCCTGGCTCTGTCATTCCCCATGCCCTCTCCAGACCACAGTGTGGTACCCCTGGAGTTTACTTGTGTGGTCCAGAACCTCTGGATGTTGAGAAGCAAGAAACACCTGAGAAGCCTTCTGTGGCTATGGAAACACACACTGTGATGCTGGCATCTTTGCCTTCTTGTAGAGCCACTGCCTCAAATGGGGTTTCTTAAATGAAAGTATTCCAACAAGTCTTGCATAAGAAACCCTTGGTCTTACCCTTCCTTCATAGCCTTGAGCAGGCCCACCTCTCTGAAAAGGAAAAGGAAACACTAGGCTGCCGGCTATCATGAGCAAGAAGGTGAAAATTTGAAACCCAAGATTTGGGACGATGAAGATAGGGTGACCAGATAAAATCTAGACAGCTCAGGTAATTTCAAACGTTAGATAACAGTGAATAATTTTTTAATGTACGTATGTCCCAAATGGGCTTCTCACAAAGAATAATTTTTTTAGTGTTAGTATGTCCCATGCAATGTTTGGGACATACTTACACACACACGTTATATATTGTTTGCCTAAAATTTAAATTCAACTGGGCATCTTGTGCTGTATTTGCTGAATTCTGCAGCCCTAGCTGAGGGGCACTGCCCTCCTGCAGTGTAGGTAGGGTCTTGCTCACTGAACTGAGGTTTGTTGAGTTTGCTGAGTCTGTTAGGCAGCTTCACTGGGTTGATTGTTTCCTTTCAAGGAATTCACTTGCACCAAGGTCTGCGGCCCGAGGTAGGCAAGATGCTGTTTTGTTATCTGCTCTGAGCAGCAAGCACATTCTTGACTGATCTGGAGAAGCCTCCTGACTCATCCCCTAATGCCTCTTTAAGCATATACACAGCTCCCCACACCAAAGAGTAAATGCTAGACTATTGAATTGGAGTTAAACAAGTTAACTCCTGGGATTTTATTTCTTGTTTATATCCTACTCTCAGAATGCAAAGACTATGGAATATCTGAACCTCTAAGTATGGTTGGGTACTTTTCTTTCTAATCTTTTAACAGATTAGGTTTAATCAGCGCTAAAACGGGGCTCTCTCTCTCATGCCCAAATATCTATCTCAGAGTGTGAAACCTCCATGAGATGTGTTATGGGTCCGCACCTCCCTGGGGCCGAAGTCTGCAGTGGATAATCTCCCAGTCAGGTCTCCTTCTTCCTCCCTCTGCCCCTCCACACCATCTCTGGAGGATACATGTGTCCCCATGTCTGGTTTGAGACTCTCTGAGGACTCCTTGCCCTCTCCATGGAAGGTCCTGCTCCATCTCCAACCAGAAATTCCCAAGATGCATTTCTTTGGAGGAAGCCTTTTACATCCATAGAAATCCAACTGCCTCTGGCATGGATGAAACCTTGAGGCAGGTTAGTCTCTTGTACCTCAGACTGTGCTCCTCAGGTTCTTTCCTCATTTAGGGCCTGGGGAGAAGAAAGGGCAGAGAAGCTGACCTGCATGTTGCCCAAAGCTCAGGATAGGAGGACAGTGAGGTGGGTATGTTGGTTTCCTAAGGATCCCTCGGCAGCCCTACCTAGGGAGTCTCCCCAGGATTCCACCCTTCTTATGCAGACTGTCAGTGCCGGGCTTTCACGGAGAATGAGTAGGATACGTATGGATTGGCAGGAAGATTTTGTGTAATGAATGTTCCACGCAGTGAATTTATCAGGAAATGGATTTTAATTAAAATGGAATTTGTCTCACTTTCAAACCACTAATTAAAAAAAAATAAATAAAAGGAGGTCTGCCTATATTTATTGTCGCTCCCCAGGATGTCAGTGGGCAGACATTTCTGTATCTGTCACAAGTACAGCGGTGGTGAGGGGCCTCAAGGTTTGTGGGGAGTTTGGTGCTGCCATTGCCGCTGTAACAAGTACAGGGAACGGGAGTCCTCAGAAAGCAAGACTGCATCCTTAGGGGTTACAAGTGTGTCCAAAACTTGCTTTCCTGGAGGAGAGCAGCTATGCCTGCATCTGCCCTGAGGGACCAGTCCCCATGGACACAGGCCAGCATCTAGCCCTTGGCAAGCAGCAGACTAGCATCAGCTTAGCCTGCGTGGTCAGCCGTCCCCAAGGTGCTGCAGAGCATAGAGGCTAAGAACGCCAGCTTCCTGGTCAGACAGAACCATTTGTAATCACAATTCTGCTTTCTTATTTACTACTATTTAATATGTGACACATTACTTCACCTCTCTGTCTTAGTTTCCTGGCCTATAAATGGAGGTAATTATATTTGTTTCGTAGGGGTTGTAGGAAAGATCAAACAAATTAACACAGGCAAATGTCTCAGCACAATGCCTGTCCCTTAGTAAATGTTTAATAAATGCTACTGATTATTATTAGGAAACATATTAATTAGGTCTGCAATGTCTTAACACATTTGGTTGTTTTTGAAGTATTGCCTTTTAAGCTAAATTAAGCTACCTGCTTAATTCAACTTAGATCATACATTGCAGTATAGACTATATCTTTCCTGAAATGTTTTTCTACCTATATTTTTTACCTTTCGCATTTTCTTTTCTTGCCGTGTTTAATCTCTTGAGGCATCTCAGAAGCAAGGCTGAGTATGAAGACGAAAGGTAGTTTTTCAGGAGATACTTAGAAATGCTGAAGAATTTAATGCTACCGTAGCCTAGAGGTTCTCAAAATGTGTTCCACGGACCTCTAGGGGATCCTTTAGGGGGTTTTCAAAGTCAGAACTATTTTCATAATAAAACTTGCATGCCATTTGCTTATTTCACTGCGTTGATACTGTGTTTCTCCGGAAATAAGACCTAGCCAGACAATCAGCTCTAAGTGTCTTTTGGAGCAAAAATTAACATAAGACCCGGTATTATATTATATTATATTACATTACATTACATTGTATTTATTATATTATATATATTATATTATATTATGTTATGTTATATTGTTATATTATGCTATGTTATGTTATGTTATATTATGTTATATTATATTATACCTGGTCTTATAGTAAAATAAAACCAGATCTTATATTAATTTTTGCTCCAAAAGATGCATTATAGCTGATTGTCTAGGTAGGTCTGATTTTCGGGGAAACATGGTATTTGCATCATGAGTGGGTAAAACTTGGATATATCTGACTATGAAGACAGTATTCTTAATTCTTGCCTTAGCAAGAATTTAAGCATTGGCAGCCAAATGTGTACTAGTGGTCATTCTGTCTTTTACCAACAGTCACTAAAAACAAAACAAAACAAAAAACAATGCCAGTTTTATTTAAGTATATCTTTGATAAAGCAGTAAAAGTTAGTAAATTGTTTAAAATCTATCCTGGAATACATGTTCATTTAACCTTTGGTGTGACGAAATGGTAAGGTGAAGTAAAACACTGAACTATCACGGTTGTCTCGGGAAAAGCACTCATGATTATTTGAGTTGCAAGCTGAACTAGCCACTTTTTTCATAGAACATCAATTTTTACTTAAAACATTTCAACAGACACACAAATTATGACTATTCAGACGTAGGTATTTGGCAGATATTTTCTTGAAAATAAAAAGAGAAAATCAACTGAAAGTATTGGTTGCTAATGATAAAATTTGAGCTTGTAAGTGAAAATTAGAAACAGTCAAGTTTCCTGATACTTGACTATGAATATAGTTTGTTGACAGTGTATAATGTAATGTGTCAACATTGGAAGAGCTGCATAACTTAGTGTACTGATATTTGCCACATGACCGATACATGATGTGACCAAATCAAGCATTGATAAAAGTTTGATGAATAACTCAAATAGATGAACGTATTTTAATGCAACTCTATTGCAAAATTTTCACTAATTCAGTTTAAGATTCTACTCTGCAAATAAACTTATTGAGTTTTTGGTGTGATATTAAAGAAGAATATCCCCAATTATCTAAAAAGACTACTACAATGTCTTTCCCTTTTCCAACTGCATATCTGTGTGACATGGGTTTTCTTCATGTACTTCAACAAAAATCATATATTACATCACATTGAATGCAGAAGCAAAAGTGTGGAGCCAGCTGGCTTCTACTGAGCTGAACATTAAGAGATTTGCAAAACCATAAAGCAATGCCAGTCTTCTCATTTTTGTTGGAAATATAGTTATTTGTGTTAATATGTAATGAGTTTATTATTGGGGTTCTCAATAATTTTTTAAAATGTGAAGGGACTTTAACACTAAAAAAAAGTTTGAGAACTGCTGCTCTAGCAAATGCTTTGTACTTTCTGATATATAGCTCGTCCTACACTTTATTGTAATTATTGCTGTGTGTGCCTCTGTCCATTGCTGGACATGTGAGCTCACTGAGGATGGCTTCTTATTTTTGTTGTAACCCCAGCAACTTGCTCATGGAAGGGCAGGTGGTAGATTTTTGGTAAATATTTAATGCATGAGATAACGAATGTTAGATTTTTTCTTCATCTATAAAAATGGGACCTGTTGACCCACAGAGTTGCCTGAAATAATGTTAGACTCTACCATCCAAGAGACTTGGCTCCCGTTGATATTTGCCCCTTTGGCATCTGTATAATTTAAGTTGATTTCTAGTATAAAGCACTATTCCTCTAATTGAAAAAGTCTGTGACCTTTAGCCAGAAGTTTCACTGGTCCTACCTTAATAGGGGACAGCACACAAGAGTCCAGTGAACTACTAAAAAGGTCCTGATAGAGGAAGAGAGAGGAAGAGAAGTGACAGAGAGAGGTCAAGAAAAGAGAAATGCTGTGCAAATTAGAGGACGTAACCTTTGCAGATGGCAGCTGGGGAAACAGAAGGTGAGAAACTGTCATTCCAAATTGCAACTTGACAAGAGAATGAATCAGCACCTTGGCAGAGAGGTGCCTGAGCTTCCTGTGTCACACTCTTCAGCCTGGCTTATCAAAAGCCCCATTTCTATGACCCTATTAAACATCCATTGGCATTTGCTAGTCTTCTTATTAATTGGAAACACATCAAACTGCATGGCCAGAAAAGCCCATTGAGGATTCAGGGCCTCAGTAGGGCTGGCTGACTCATTAACTGCTTCCTTGCCTGCAGCCCTCAGCTTTATGTACCCAGAGCTTCCCGGGGCAGTCTGTTTCCTTTCTAGTGCATTGATTCATTCATTTACTCCATTCATGATTCATTCATTCATTTCTCTGTTTCATTTGGTTCTTCTCTTAACAAACATTTATTCACATCTTTGTGGCAGCCTCCTTTTACTCTAGATAGTGGTTCTTAAACAGGAGCAGTATTTTCCCTTTCCCCCCTGGGAAACATTTGCCCTTTGCTTGTCAAAGCTGGATGTAGGGGCAAATAGTGGGTAGAGATGATACTGTTAAACATTCTGTAATGCACAGGATTACCCCTCACAAAGAATTCTTTAGCCCCAAATGTCAATAGTGCCAAGGTCGAGAAGCCTGCTGTAGTTGGAAGCTGGATATTCAAGGGTTACTGAGGGAGTGAATAGGCCATGGAGACAGCAGATATCAACCTACATTGGCAAGGTGAAGACCTAGACAGTGGAAGGATTCCTCCAAGAGGCAGCATTTGAAAACGGAACACTTTAAGGCTTCTTTAAGGGTGAGAGGAAGGCAGGAGCAAGGGTACTGTGGAGGGTGGGCATGACTACGGATTGAGCTCGGGGAGAAGCCTCCTTAGTCTATCCTTTGAGTCTTCTTCAAGTCTTAGACAGGCTTTCCTTTCACCAAGGGTCCATAAACTTAGGTTTGAAGCAGATGTCACGGGACATATGGGGGCAGAGTGGCCACTTTGTTACCACACCCACCACTCATGTACATACATTCTGGGATCTAGTCACATCTGGTGGGGAGGGGGTATTGTGTATCTGGGCCCACAGCCTCATACCAGGGCTGAGAGACCCTTGATTATGGGGCCACCATGGCTTCTCCTTCACCCAGCTTCGTGTCTCTTCACATTGTGCCTGTCTCAGGAGATGATAGAATAGCACAACTATACAACCAAAAGTCAGTTCACTCGTGCTTCCTTCTCCTATGAGTTTGGCTGCTAAGCACACTTTGCTGTAGAGCTGGAGTGCTAGCCCTTATAGATGCTTCCTTACAGGGTCAGAAGTGGGCTATCTTCTGTGACACTGGAGAAGGTGCCTCTGGCCATCACGGTTCACTGGCTTTTTGGGGATCTAAATGGAGCAGCCTGGTCTACAAGCGCTGTCTCCTCCTTACCACTGGGCTGCATTCAGCTTTAAGCAGCTGAGTTAGAGAAGACCCTCCTAATTGTGATTTTTGTCTGCCTTGGAAAGCATCTCCTTGCTTGAATCTTTGACTCAGCTTCCTCTTTAAGCCACATCTGTTGTGTAACAAATGTGCTGGCTAAATTCAACCACAATCGTTTCATTACTATTTCTCACACTTCTAGGAGTTTGATGGGCTCAGCTGGGCATGTCTTGCTCACCTGGTCTTGTGCAGTTACAATCAGATGATGCTGGACTGAGATCATTGAAAAGGCTTAGCACTTACAGGTCTGGCAGTTGACGGTAACTGTCATCTGAGAACGCAGCTGGGGCTGGCATCCAGAAAACACCTTTTCCCCCCTGAGCCTGGGGCTTCCTCACAGCATGATGGCTGCGTTCCATGAAGAAACATCCCAAGAGACAGGAATTGAAAGCTGCCAGGAGTTTCTTAAGGTCTCAGCCTGGAAACTGGCATAGCAGAGTTTACCATATCATATTCCACTCATCAAATAGCCAGGGCCTAGATTTAAGGGAGGAGACATAGACCCTACCTCTTGAGGAGGAGGTACTTTGGGTACCATGTTTCAAAACCTCTCACAACATGTGATCATAGAAGAGTGAACATTTTGCCATTCATTCATTCATTCATTCATTCATTCATTCATTGATCAAATAGTCCTGAGCGTCAACTTTGTGCCAGGTTCGATGTGGGGACGGGGGCAAGACATGCCTTCTGCCTGGGAGGAATTCAGGGCTCAAGGACTAACTTCTGGACCTTTGAACTCTGTGCTCTGAGTGCCCTTCCTGGTTGAAAACCTGAGATGGGTCAAAAGCTGGTTGTCCCTGAGTCTACAGTGTCGTTCTGCTGTGAGCTTTCACCCCAGCTCAAGTACCCCAAGGAGCCTCACTTGGGAGTGAAGCCTAATTCCCTTTCCCTTTTAACCTTCACAACCATTGCATTCCCTTCAAAGTTTAAGCAGTGGGTTATCTGTTCCTTGCATTTTAGCTGATATAAAGCATTAACTAAGAAAAGTTGGAGGAAATGATACAAGGATGCATGCAAGCCATCACGTGAATGGTTAATGGAGATATTTTCAAGGATTAGACTATAAGGCTTTTGCCTTGTGTACTGAATTTATAGCCTAACCTTTTAGTTAGATGTGACTCCCCTATGAGGCCACTGAAAATATTATAACCATATAGTCACTATTAATTCTATGAAAGAGAAGACACCTTAACCCCATCCCCAAAGTGGTAAGGAAATAATAATAAAGACAGTTTATTTTTTCAATTGAAATGAACGTATCTTTATTAAAACATTGCATTTTTAATTTTTTTTTTTTTTTGGTCATCATACCACAGACTAATAATCAATGCTGTGGTCACTGTCTCCTGGGGCCCATTCTTTCTATGTGGGAGCATGTGTGGCCTTTGATCGCTAGGGCATTGTGTTTGCTCCTTGCAGCTTTGGGCTTCATCTCATTCACGAGTATTTGCCTCAGCACCTCTGGTCCCTCATACTCGCTGGGAAGGACTCAACCACCACTCATCTTTCTCTTTGATCTTCTGGGACTCTGTTATCTTAATGTTGAGAATGGCCAAAAGGAAGGGAAATAAGAAATACAGCAAGCTTGATTCTCGAGTCATTTTAATCTAGCCCACCCTTACTCTGGGCCTCGGTCCTAACCACCTTCACTTATTATATCTCCAACGTTTATTTATTTTTTTCTTTGAAAACCTGAAGCAAGAGAAAGGCGCCAAGGTAGTTATTCCCTAATAATAAACACCGGCTCCCAACCTCCTTGCTATTATTATACTAATGATTTAGTCCCTTGCAGGTTTCCTCTTGGAATTTAGGAATGGTTTAAGCAAGCTGTCATCTTTCTAAATCGTTTCTTATCATAGTTGCAAGATTGATTAGTACCTGCTCTCTGATTTCTCCCCACCTGCAGGCATCTTTGAGAGCAACATGCTGAAAAGATGACAACGGTAGGGACCTACGTAATTCATAAATGCCTCTGACTGCGTGGGTTTTGATGAAGCAATATGGAAAATGATTGCATTCAGCATTGCTATTTATTTACTTGACTTTGTACAGGACAATCAATTTGTTCACATTCCATGCCTCCTGTCAGGAAGTTAAATGGCAAAGAAGGCAGGCTGGATGCATTACCTCATTGCTCTAAGAGATGCTGTCACTTCTCAAATCGCTTTAGATTGTTTTTAATAACAGCATCCTTCATTCCCGTCCACTGAGGGAGTGGAAAGTCTCTCTCCACAGAGAACAGGCACCGAGGAAGGTGAGGTCTGACCAGGAAAACATGAGCTCATTTTTCCTCCAACGATATGAAAATGCTGTTTCTGTAGGTCAGCATTTTCATATGGATCAACCTAATAGTTTAATCCATGCCTTTGCCAGGATAGAGTTAACCTGTTTGGAACAAGCATGGATTGGTCCTATTTGAGTATTTAGGAAAAAATTCCAGATCCTTGCAGAGAGAGCTGGTCAATATTCAGCCCCGGTTACAGCAGACATCAGACTGTGGTTGTATAAAAAGATGGCAGGTTAGAGGCTGAACTGGAGCCACGGAATGGGCCTAACGGGACAGTATGTCCATCTCTGGTGTGTGTTGATTAAATTTTTTGGATATTCTGGAAAACTGATCAGAATGATAGATAACTCCTTCAGGATGGTCTCTGAGTTTGAATAAGCTCTGGAAATCAGACTTCTGTGTTCAAGGAAAAGGCTGATTAGAGAAAGAGAAAAAGAAAAAAAAATGTTTGCTCTTTATTGAAGAGGTGAAGAGTGGAAGAGGGGCGTTGCTTAGATACAGGGTTGAATTTGAGTTTAGGTTCTTTCAGCTCTGTAACCAAGTCTTGGTCTCCAAGGAGTTGTGTTTTCTTCCCCATCTAGAAAAGTAAAAGGTTAGTGTGAGAGTTAATTTATTATGTCAACTTGGCTAGGCCATGGAATCCAGATATTTGGTCAAACATTATTCTAGGTGTTTTAAAGATGAGATTAACATTTAAATCAGTAGACTTTGAGTAAACAGATTACATAATGTGGTGGGCCTCATCAAACAGTTGAAGGCCTATATTGAATTCTGTCAGCAGACTGCCTTTAACTTGAATTGTAACTCTTCCTGGGTGTTCAGATAATGACTTATCCTGCAGATTTTGGACTTGCCAGCCTTCACAATTCGTAAGCTAAGGCCAATTCTTTAAAACCTCTTTCTCTCTCTACCTAAATACATACACACACACACACACACACACACACACACACACACACACACACACACACACAGAGCTTATTGGTCTGTTTTTCTGAAGAACTCTGACCAATAATACAGTGGGTAAAATCATTTTTAAGTTATCCCACTCATTCATTCAAGGCATGAAGCACCTCCTCTGCGTCTGACCCGGCACAAAGTAACTTGACATTAATTTAACCTCTTTGAGACCATGCTTGTATCATTTACTGCTAGGGCCCCAACTCCCTGTACAGCCCCCAGCATTCAATTTGTTCCTATTAAATGATCGTTTCTTTTCCTTTTTGAGCCTTTCATCTTTGGGCCTTTTCCAGAAGAGCGGGGCTTGGCTTGGAACGGGAGCAGAACAAAACATGGGGTGCAATGTCTTTGGAGACCTGGAGATCCAGGTGCAGAGGGGAAAATTCAGAGAGCTCTGGGTGGATGCGAGGAAGTGTCAGGACGGACATGTTGTATGCTGATCATCTTGTTTCTCGGTGCCCTGGTGGACATCAGATGGCATCATCACACACAGGTGAAGGAGGGTGGCTGTCTCTGAGCATCGCCAACTAAATCTGTCCGTGTTGCATCAAAAACCCTGATCATCCATGGCAGGAGCCTCAGACTTGTCACAGTTCTAGCTGGTGCTGATGTTAGCTCATTAGATCGTCACCGATTTAGTATAAAATATTTATATTGTATACATATTTATGTTCTTTTTTCCAGACGCAACACCATTTCCACAAACACTGCCTATTTATTCCTTAGAAACTCAAATTTATTATAGATTCAATTTTCATTTTCTCTGCATGGGTTTCATCCTTTCCTTTCTGGGTATTTCCTGATTTTGGAGGGGCTTCTTCCAAAGGCATCCATTTGTCCTTATGCATCCTGTTCCCTTATAACTCCTTAAGCCTTACCTCCTACATAGTATTTCTCTGGCTCTCAATTTTATTTTTGTTCAAGTAAATAAAATATTTTATTACATAATTAACAGATACCTACTGTCACAAATTTGAAAAGTTAACCGTAATAAAGAAGTAGGCAACACTACCTATAATTTTGTTTGTTCTCTTGAACTGCAGCCTCATTATCTAGTTTATTATCATTGGGTACCTCACAATCTAGTCTAAGCATTTTGATATAAAACATCATGAACCTTCTTTATAATGGCTGTCCATTTGGCTTTCTACCTTTGGGTATAATATCACATACAAAGCAATTTCTGTAATGTTGGACATTTGGTTTGTATCTGCTTTTCATAAAATGATGATAACACTGCAAAGAACATATTGTCCTAACTCTCTGCTGCCTTTGGGGTACATTTCTAGGGCAAGACCCAATCACAATGCTGGCTCACGGCTATCGAGCACGCCCGTGGGCAGACCCTGTGCTAAGTGCTGCCTGATTGTTTCTGAAGCAGACTTATAGAATTGGTACCATGCCTCCCATTTTCTTAAAGATACGAACACCAAGGTACATGGCGATTAGGTGACTGGGACCTGTTCATGATGGCCACTCAGCTGGCGAGTGACATAGCCCTTTGAGGACAAATCAGGTCATACAGACAAGGTCTGGCACTTGGTAGGTGCCCACAAGGGCTGGCAAACATCATTTCTGTGATGAGGCCTCCACAGCCCAGGTCTCAGAATGGGGTTTATTCTTCCCAACATGCAGGGAGTCTCCCACTCTCTCCATTTGGGCACCTTCTTGTCCTGTGGCCCTTAGGACAGGGATGCAAGAAACCCAGTGTTTCCATAGGGCTCTTCCACCTGGGGGTCTCCCTCCTACCAGCCCCTGGCCTGGCCCACAGCTCTTCCCTTTCTCCTCTGTCTTAGCACCAATAGCCCACCCATCAGATGCTTATTGCCCAGAGAAGGTGTGGTGTTCACTTCTGAGTGCAGGCCACCTGTGCCTGGTGACATTGTATCAGGAAGCCTGCACATCACTCTGCAGCAACAGGCTGTTCACATAGCACAGCCGGAGCCCACTGCCTCCTCAGCCCCCATAGGACAGGCACCATGGGCTGCTTCCCTGCGTGGGCCTGCTCGTCCCCTTGGGCCACCTCTGCCTTCCAGGTGAAGACGTTCTGCAGACACCACATCTCTCCTCCTCTTTAGATGGAGCAGCCCTGCTGGGCACTTCCCACAATGCTCCCTCCTTGGCAGGTATTTGAACTCTCTAGAGCCTCTGGAAGGGCCTGTTGTAGCAGAGCTGATGTGATGCTCTTTGCTTTACCCCAGAGGCAGTGAATTTCCCCCAGAAGGTCCAGAGCTGGTGTGGAGGCTAAGTCAGGTACGCTGACTGTGCCCTGCGGCATTTCTGAGCAAAGGCAGATCCACTGAGCAGACAGGAGACGGCAGCATCAAATCCAGAACTGGGAGAAAGAAGTTAAATTCCATCTATTTTACTCTGGTCTCATTAGATTTTCAACAGATTTCATGCTTCTAAATGCATTTGCTACACAGAGCTGCTTGGGCTTCTTGGAGCCCCCTAGACAGACAGGTGGGATATGGAGTAGCTGTGAGGGTGGAGGCTGGACCCTGGGAGCAGGAAAACTTGCAAGCGAGGAGCCTGAGGAATAGGGCAGACAAAGAGGATGTGAGCTCAAGGGCTGTCATTCTAGAAGATTCCTACGAAGTGCCTGTGCTCAGGGTACCCTGCCCCTCCCCAGCTCTGCTCAGTTCCCACCCAGATAGGCCGAGAGAAGGACATCCCCTAATGAAGAGTGGCAGGATTGGGAGACCCTCTGGGCCTGTTCAGTGAACCCCCCACCCCATGAGGCAGTTACTGGGTACCTTAAAGAAGCCACCACACCCCATGCATGTCATGGCTACGTCCTTCCTGCTGCCTCTGACCCCAGGAGCAGGTGAGGTAGCGTCTGGGGAAGGAGCCAATCAGTGCAGCTTCAAAGGCTTCCTGATTTCACAGGTGCCACATGCAGCCTAACATATCTCTGGAGTGTCATTCCCAGCAGGAGTCCCTGGGTGAGGAAGTTTTATAGGAGAGGGGGCCAAAGGGATTACCAGCCAGATGAAAGATGGTGGGCAGGCTCCGTGGGAGGAGCCCGTGACCTCTCAGCGTCCAGTGCTGAGGCAGCTGGCTCATTCTCCTCCGTGCTCCTGGGACAGCACCACTGGTCTCCCTGAGCTCCTTCCTCTGTTCCCTCTTTCTTCCCTTTCTGTTATTCTCTTTTCCTTGGGGGAGGTTCTGGTGTGCCCTACCGATGGGGTTATCGAGTCCCGCATGCCCTGAATCACAAATCCCCAGTCCCATGCATGCCTTAAACCACCTTCCTACATCCATGGAGGACGCTGGTCTGCGTCATTCCATCTGTGACACTTTCTGTGCCCTCCTGCCTCTTTCTCTCCACAGGACTGGGCAGTCTGAGCCTGACCCCCCTTATCCAGATCTTCAGAGGGGTTCTGTCCCCCCACTCCCAAGGCGTGGTGACTCTTTTTTCCTTGCAGTTCTCTGAGTATGATGACCACATTTCCCAATCTCGAAACCAAATTTCTTGACATATGTGCACACATGTCATATGCATACATATGTCTATACATACACATATACTGTATATACAGGTAGGTATGCATATGTCTGTAGGGATACACAAAATCATGTCCTTGCTGCCTTTACTGAAAGCCCCGGACACTCTAGGCAGCAGGGCTGAGCCCCGACCTGCTCTGCCATTGTCCTCAGGCTTTGTCTTTTAGCTTAGCTTCATTTTAACTCCCTTCTTTTAGTGAGTTTATTTTCTCTCTCAACTGGAAAATCACATTTGATCAGCTGTAGAGAGCAATCAGATACCGAAACATTGGGATTTCGCCAGAAGGCGGCCCCTCCAAAGCTGGTCTGGGTTCTCTGGTGCAAGACGGGACTCCTGGGGGGCCACATCGAAGCCCCTGAGAGCGGTGAGTCAGGCAGACAGTGGACAGGCACAGATGGGGAGAGAAAGGAATGAACCTTTCTTAGAGGCTGGAAAAAATCGCCATACTGCACTGAGCGCTGGAGCCCGCGCTCTGGGTTTGCACGGGGCGCTCTGTCTGCTCCGCTCATTGTCTCCCTCATTCTCTGCTCTTAATCTCATTTGGTGAACGTGGCAAAAGGTGAATGAAGTGCCCTCATCGCAGCCCTGATGTCCAGCTCCTCTGCTGCTGGGCGTGCTATGAATAGGAACGGGGGCCCGCCTGGCAGGCCAGTGGGCTCTGCCCTTCTCTTCCTCGCTCCCTTCCCCGCTGCTAGTGGGCCAGTCCACGCCCTGGAGAAGAGGAAGGCCCATCCCCAATAGGGCTGTCCTTGTTACTTTGTCTTTAGCACCATTCTGGATCTCCTAAACTTATTTGACCACAGGAAGCTTTTCTCCTCTGAACACATAATGACAGCTCACAGAATACAGCCTGGGAGAAGCAATTTATTGTTAAACTACACACCTCACTCAAATTCATGGAAACGACCCTTATGAATATTATCAAACAAATCATATCAGCAAATATTTTGTGTGCACCTTCTATGTCGGTCCCCATGGCAGCAGATTCTTCTGTTCAAATTCCTTCAGTGATAAAACTGGGAACTTACATTCAGCTTCTCTACAAGGTTTACTTCGGAAGTAGGAAAAATTTTATTACAGAAGGAGTCCTCTCTGAGTGAACACAATCACTTACTTCTTCACAGCTACAAGCTGACATTTAGAATTCAGTGTCACCCAAGAGTGCCCGAAGTGCCCTGTTATCTGGAATGTTATGACATGGGTCACTTTTCTCCTGTAGAGCTGTTCCCTGGCAGCTCACCCCATTACAAGGAGGTCTCCTAATTTGCAATTACATGAGGAGTGAACTGGCACCTGTTTGAAACAACTCAAAAAGGGGAGAGGAGGGGAATGGAAAGGGAGGAAAGGAAGAGGGAAATGGGGTGAAGAAAGTGCAGCACAGACCTGCCTTGACCCCTGTGGAGGTTTGGGGGAGAAACAGTTGCCACGCCTCCCAGCTTCACTGTCAGTGTCTGTCGCAATGACTGTTTTAGGTATGATGGACATCTGCTTTCTGATGGGAGTGGATGAGGGTGGTGATAATGTGGACGTCAAAAACAAACAAACAAAAGCAAAGTGTATATTTTACTCCAAATAGCATCCTAAGGCCTTAAATTCCTAGGGAAACGGAATAGACTTTTAGGGGCTCTGAGGTGTGGGGATATAGGCTCTGGTTCCAGCTCTCCTACTGCTAATGTGTGATCTTGGACAAGTCCCTGTGGCTTGTTTGGACCTCAGTGTGCTCATGCATATGATGCGAAGCAGTCTGGGCCACAATTCTCAGGCGCAGTGTCTGTGAGTGCCGAGTCTGTGAGTGCCGAGCCAGGGGAAAGTGATGGGGAAGGATGGGAGAGCCAGTGTGCATTCTCCCTCTCTCTCTCTCTCTCTCTCTCTCTCTCTCTCTCTCTCTCTCAATTAATATTGAGATATAGTTCACGTACCGTAAAATTCACCCTTTAAAGTTGATTTTAGTACATCCACAAAGTTGTGCAACCGTCACCCCTATCTATTCCCCCTCCAAAGAAATCCGTGCCCGTTAACAGTCACCACTCTTTGCTCCATCCTGCCTCTGACAACTGCTAATTTATTTTCTGTCTCTATGAATTTGCCTACGCTGGACATTTCATATGAACGGAATGATACAATATGTGGTCTTTGGTACCTGCCTTTTTTCACTTAGCATAATGTTTTCAAGGTTATCCATGTTGTAGCATGTACCAGTACTTCATTCCTTTTTACGACTGGATAATGTTCCATTATATAGATATGCCACATTTCATCTATTAATCAGTCAATGGACATTGGGTTGTTTCCACTTTTTAGCTATTATAAACAATAATAAGTATTTGTGTAAAAGTTTCTGCTTGGACATATATTTTTAATTCTGTTAGGTTTGGAATCGGAATTTCAAACCTAACTTTATATTTAACTTTTTTGAACTTTATGTTTAACTTTTTAAAAGCTGCGAAACTGTTTTGCAAAGTGGTTACATAAAATTCCCGCCACCAATGTATGCGGGTTCCAGTTTTCCCATATCCTCACCAATGCTTGTTATTGTCCATTTTTTTTTATTATGGCCATCCCCGTGGGTGTGAAGTGATGTGTCATTGTAATTTTAATTTGCATTTCCCTAATGACTAGTGTTGATCATTTTCATTTACCTATTGGGGCTGTTGGTACATTTGCAGGGAAATGTCTGTTTAACTCCTTTACCCACCTTTAAATGGGGTCGTTTGTCTTTTTATTGTTGAGTTATAAGAGTTCTTTATAGATTCTGAATACTAGTTCCTTTTCAGATATATGGTTTGCAAATATTTTCTCCCATTCTGTGGGTTGTCTTTTAACCTTCTTGATAGCATCCTTTGAAGCACAAGTTTTTAATTTTGATGAACTCCATTTTACCTATTATTTTTTTCGTTAGTTGTACTTTTTGTGTCATATCTAAGAAACCATTACCTAAATCCAAGATCAGAAAGATTTATACCCACATTTTCTTCTTAGAATTACTGTGTTTCCCTGAAAATAAGACCTAGCCGGACAATCAGCTCTAATGCATCTTTTGGAGCAAAAATTAATACAAGTCCCAGTCTTATTTTACTGTAATATAAGACCGGGTCTTATCTAACATAATATTATGTAAGACCGGGTCTTATATTAATTTTTGCTCCAAAAGACACATTCGAGCTGATTGTTCGTCTATGTCTTTTTTCGGGGAAACAGGGTATATATACATATATACACATATATATACACTATATATATACACACATATATATGTGTATATATATGTGTGTGTGTGTGTGTGTGTGTGTATATATATATATATATTATATATATAGTGTTAGCTCTTTCATTTAGGTCTTTCATCTATTTGAGTTAATTTTTGTAGCACACTCAGTTAAAACAATCACATCAATTCAAAACAGAGCAAAACCTCTGAGTTGGGCCAAACCAAACCCTCTTGTGGGTCAGTAGTTTTGCATGTTCTGAGCAGGGGTTCTCTAAGGGCTCTCTGCTACTACTTCTCTGTCACCAAAATGTGGTCTGCTTTTTGTGAGGCAATGGAGAATAACCTATAACCCAAGGGAAGACAGTTTGGAGCAGGACTTCCAGCAGCAGTAGAGACCACTGGAGGCTGGCCTGGGGCAGAAAACGTGCTGGGTCTTCTGACGAGGAAGGCCAGATGGGCATGGAAGGCCTGTGAGCAGGCTTCTGAGCTGGGTACGGCCTTGCTGGCTTAGACTGCGGCTGACCCCAGGTTCTGTGGGCTCAGGCCTCGTGTGCTTACTAATATGTGTCTTCCCAAAGCCCGAGTGCTGGCACGGTTTCCGGAGATCTGGGTCCCCATGCTAGTTCTACTCCGTGTGATCCTAAGCCACTCTCTGAACCACTTTGAGCCTCCAGTTCTTGCTCTGAAACATGACATTTGTGACCTTGTATTGATGATCCTGATGGTTGCTTGAGTCTCACTGAAATGTGATGTTTCCAAACCAGTTAGAGTGGTTTGACCATGGAGGTGTTGAGTAGTGTTTCCTCAAGTGCATGTCATAGAAACGTGGGACATAATGGTTGTGTGATCAAATGACTGAAAAACACTACATCAAACATAAATGGGTCTCTTTACTACAGGACTTCCCAGAGCCTTTCTGGGGGCACATCGTATGAATCTGTAGGAGGGGGATATCCTTGCAGCATTTCCCAAATTAAACTATGAAAGCTATTACAGAAAGTGAATGCTGCCTGTTTCTAACGATGTTAATGAAATGACAGTCATGGAGCTGGACTTCTGACTCTGTGTGCTGCCGTGTGGGTCAGGTGCTTCGTTATCCAACCTGGTACATAGAGTTATGCCTTCCAGAGTAAGCTCTGTACTCCAGTGTGCCTGAAAAAGTCAATCCGTCTGGCTGAGGTAATGCAAAGTAACTCTGATCAGCCTGTAAGGTTTTCTGATCTCCACTCCTGGCTAGTCTAACATTCAAACCTGCCTTTCATTCCTCTGTTGGGCAGTAGTGAAAGGCCACTATGCCAAGGAACCCCAGAAACCACCTGACCTGTTCCATACCAGTGGGGCTTTGACCTTTGATTGTGTCAGAGGTGGAAAGCTCAGTGTCTCTGGGCTCCTGCACTAGGATTACTGGCAGTAGAACTGGCCAGGACACCAGAAGCCTGAGCCCTAGGATTTGAGAAAGAGTCCTCGGCCAGGGAGATAAGGAAGAGCCTGGCAAGACCATTGTGCCAGGTAATCCTGCTTTTCATCAGCCCAGGTCATTTGCTCGTTATTATGAGGAGTTTGGGGATGGGGTGGGTGGAGACAGTGATGAAGGAAAAAATTATACATAACAAATCAACTGATAATTTATTCAATAATGATTTATAATGTATCCTTTTTGCATTCTATTTAATTCACTTTTTTTTTTCAGTTTTAGAAAAACGTTGGCATTATTTTGCATTCCTAAAGTATGAATTGAGAATTGTACAAGGTAAGGTTGAAGATGGATATGGAGACTTGTATTAATGATTCTACTTATTGCTTGAGTCCCACTGAAACGTGGTGTTTCCAAAAAAGTTAGAATAGAATTCTATACCTGAGACAGGTAGATGAAAAGCGACAGCAGACAGTAAGCTCTGATTCTGCACATAATCAAAGACGATGCACGTGGCCAAGTGGCCATTGTACTACAGCCATTATACAACAAAGTATGGCCAGTGGGCCCGAGAGTGGTTTATCTGGTCTATGTCCTCTTTCCTTCCACACACCTTGGTGGTGAGCAAGGTCACCTCCTTGCACAGGATCCTCCTCAAAGGCTAAGGAGACCTGCCCCCAGTCCATCTTCCTTTGCTGACCTGATATGGCTCTGTCTTGGCACAAAGCTTGTAAATCTTCTTCAACAACAGAGTATGCTTCCCTGGAAAAACCGCGAAGGAAATGCAGGTCCCAAACGTCTATTCTCTTTGTGCTGGGATACAAAGGTGAAGCCAACACAGTCTCTGCTCCTGGGGACATCACAGGCTCGCTGAGGGTGACAGTGCCAGGCTACCACAGTGCTAGGCTGAAAGCAGTAAGATCTCAAAGAAAGGCAAGTATAAACTAATGGAAGCTCAGATGAAGGGAAGATTATTTGCAGTTAGTCAGAGGGATAGGAAGCCTTCATGAGAATAAAATGACTTTTTTAAAGAGTCCTTAAAGAGGAGAGGACTTGAGTGCTGAGTTGGGGGAAGGATTTATGTGGCTTCTTCCCAGAGTTCATGGAGGCGAGCTGCAGTTATGTGAAGAGATAATGTGCTGGACCACAATTGCAAGAATCTTACCCACTGGGCTCTGGGGATTGAAAATTTAAAGCAGTTGGACACCTCTTTCTGTTCTAACACCATTTCATTTGAGGTTCCATTACCAGGAATGTCTTTAGAAGGTCGAGGAGGCGGGGGTGGGTTTTATTTTGGTAATGAGTGAAAAAGCTGATAGCCTGAAATACCATGTATGCTAATGACTTCCAAATTTACTTCTCTAGCCAAGACCTGAGCTCAAGAGTCATATATATAGCTGATGACTTGACCTCTCCCCCTGGATGGTTAATAGGCATTTCAAACTCAATGCGACTCACATAGAACTCTTAGTTTTCTCCTTCACATGATTGCTCCCTGCTTTTCACCATCTCAGTAATGGTACCTACACAGATCCAGTTGTTGAATCCAGAAAGTTCGGTCATTCTCGATTCCTCTCCTCAACCTCTTCCATCCTGCTTCCAACCCCCCAGCAGATTCCATCAGCTCTATCTCAAGAATATGTTCCAGTCTCTGCTTTGCTTCATCTCCACTGGAGAACAGTCCAGTCCGCCATCCTTTCTCTCCTTTCTAATAAAAGCAAATTCCCTTACCAGCCCTCCATGGCCTGACCCCACTCTGATCTCTGATGTGTCTCTTTCTGCTCTGTGCAGGCCCACGGAGCTGCAGCCACACCAGCCGCCCTCCCTGCCGTTCATGGTCCTTCCTGCCCGAGGCCTATGGCTCTTGCGTTCCGCCTGCCTAGAAAGCTATTTCCCCTGATCTTTTGCATGGTTGGCTCTGACCTTCTCTGACCTTAAAGTCTAAAGCACCTTCCACTCTCCATCCTTATCACTCTCATTTTCCCTCTTCTATTGTCTTTAAAGCATTTATCGACATGACATTTTCTTTTATTTATTATGCATTTGTCTGTTTCTTCCTGCCCCTCTCCCTTCACTAGAATGGGGGCCCCAAGAATCCCAGGAGAGTAGTTTTATTCCCTGTCTGGTTCAGTTCCCTACTTTGTACATGTTACGGAGCTCAAAATAAAAATATTTTAAACATATTTATGATGGCAAATTTGAAACACGCAGAAAAGTAGAGAAGAATATAATGAACCCACTTCTACTCATCACTCAGCTTCAACAGTTTTCAGCCCAAGGCAAATCTGTTTTCATCTACTCTCCTATGTTGAAACAAATGCAAGATATCATATCATTTCCTCTGTGAATATTTCAGTGTGTATCTCTGAAAGATAAGGCTATTTAGGAAAAATAGCCACAATGCCATTAACACATCTGCACAAATTTACAATAATCTCTTAATATCATAAACTATCCAATGAGTTTTCAAAGTTCCCCGAATGTCTCACTTTTTTTTTTTTTTTTACTTTGTTTGAATCAGGCTCCAAAGAAGGTCCTTAAATTGCAATTGTTTACAAGTCTTTTTAGTCTCTTTTAATCTATAGTTCTCCTCCTGACTCTCTTGTTTTATTCCTGAAACCCATTTGTTGAAGAAACCAGGTGTTTTGCCCTATAGTGGCCCGTAGTTTAGGTTTGCTGAGTGCATTCCAATAGTGTTGTTGAACTTGTTTCCCTGTCCTCTGCATTTCTTGTACATTGGACATAAGGGGCTTGATTATGATTCAGGTTTGTTTCTTTGGGAAAAAACCCTTCCATCTTATATCCTTTATCAGGAGGCACATCATGTCTGGTGGTCTCTGGGATGTTCCAGGTATTGATCATCATTGCCTCGATCCAGTGTTTCGTTAGAGCTTACCAAATGTTAACATTCTCATTTCATTATTCCTTCTGCACGTATTAACTGGAACACTTGAATAGGGAGAAACTTACCCAATTTGGTTACCCTGTGCTACAGTTTATACAGGAAAGGCAGATAAATGCTTGATTCTTTCTCTTTATCAGTTTGCAGATAATGAGTTGGTCCTTACAGTGTCCAAAATTGACCAATGAGGATGTTTATTTTAAGTGTCATCATGAGTTCATAGATTTAAACATGCATGATGCATTTATTTTATTTTTTATGAATATTCCAGAGTTTATTTATTTTCTTGTTACAAACGTTAAGATTGTTTACAGTTTATCACTATCACAAAAAATGCTGCCGTGTAAATTCTTGTACATATCTTCTATGCATGCAAGCAAATATCACGTCATACTGGGTTCCTCTGTGTAGGCTAGCCAAGTTTTAGGTATATGTATTCTTTTTTTTTAACTTTTTTTTATTAGTTTCAGGTGCACAAAACAATGTAATAGTTAGACATTTATCATTTATAACCTCTCACACGATGCATTTTAATCAGTAGATATTTGTTGAATGCATGAATGAATAACTGAACAAATGCAAGTTTAGTACCTTCTATAGACTTTTAGTTTTTCCTTTCCAGATTTTATATGCAAAACCATTGGATGATTTTCTTTCAGGGTTAATTCTATTTCTTAAATATTTACTTTGTACTCTAGAGTTTAACTGAATAGTACAAAGACCCTCCTTTTAGGAATTCTCTTATCCATCTGCTACTGCACAAAACACTTTCCATTAGCTTTGACTCACTGCATCATCAAAACTCACTGTTCTGAAAATGTGTTTCCCACCTGGGAAGGTGCTGGTCACTGGTCCAGAGGCAGTGGCACTGAGCTAGACCTAGTCCCAGCTCCGACGCTGTGGGCTTGGACCAATTACCTCCCCTCTGGGCAGCAGGTCCCCGTATTAACATGTAAGGATGACAGTACCAAGTCCTCACCAAGGTTCTCTCCAGTCCTTACATTGTGGGCTGCTCTCCCTCTCCCTGTTGCATGTGACCTCTTGATAAAGGCCTGTGAACAACATCAGAGGGAGCAAGCAAGGCAGCAGTGGAGGTGGGTGGGGAGGAAGGAGTGGGACCCACAGTCCGGGAGGGAAAGCCCTCTGCACAGAATTCATCCGGCTGCCCCAAAGGAGCCAGGGCTGGAATACACTTGCCATTCTGTGTAATGTGTTCTTTCAAAGCGTTCTTACGTGGGGTGGGAGAAGCAGGTGTAAGCAGCGGGTGCCTACCAAGTTAGGAAAGCTCTCTGGGAGTGTTTGGTAGTCTCTGAAGGAAGGCAGAGGAGGTGCTGGGTGCAGGAAACTGTCTTCCAAGTTCCATGGTTCCTGGAGCATGGCGATCTGACTCCTGGGCCATCCCTCCACTGACCATGCAGTTCCTGTCTGGGCTGCTCCCACACCTTCAGTTCGCCTCCCACCTGTCCCTGTAGCCCTCCCTGGAGGCAGAGGGAATCTTGCCAGCCACCCTGGCAGCACTGCCCGTCTGGGAATTCAGACGTTTAGAGTGCCAGGGAGTCTGTTGGCATTTTCCTTTTGTCTGCCGCAGGGTTCGATTGCATGGGAATCGATAGCCAGCTTTCTGTGAGCTTTCTGATGAGCAGGCCTACTGCTGAGCTGTTGTCTGTGTCCCCGCTCTCCATCCACAGGGCCTACCTTTCCCCATCTCTGTCAGCATGTGACCCAACCCCCAGAGAGAAAATCAGTTTACCTGATGCTTACATGGACGTGATGAGGTATCTAGAAATGATGGAATATCTCTTTCTTTGGCTTCTAATACTAACTGCCAATAGCTAGGGGCTGGTGGGGCTTTTTATTAGCCAAAGACAAGCACTGGCTAATAATGGAGTATGGTGGCTTATATGGTATCATCCACAGCTCCCCTCATCCCTTTGTGGTAGGAAGGGAGAGACAGCTGTCAGGAGGCTACTATTCTGCCTCCATCCCCATCACCCTCACAGCTCTCCGCCATCATTGCTATCTTCCCTAGTGGAAGCAGTGGACATGTCACTCTAAGAGGGAGGAGGTATGCTTGGTATCCTGAAAGGGGCTTACGTGAACCTTGGGACATTTCTCCTTAGCTCCTTGTATTCATTGTTAAACTTTTCTCCCATTTTAGGCTTCTGAGGGTGAATGGATGGTCTGAGTCACATTGGTGGCTATAAACCATCCCAAGAGGTGGATGCCTGGTGTCCATTTAGAAAGAAGGGACAGTGGTGGGACAGTTGAATATTCATATGCAGGAAAAACAAAATTAGACCCTTACCTCACATCATACACAAATAGTAACCCAAAATAAATCATAGGCCTAAATGGAAAAACTGAAACTTCTAGGAAAAATTTTGTGATCTTAGGGAAGTTTCTTAAATATGACTCCAAAAGCACAATCTATAAGAGAGAAAATTGATAAGTTGGATTTCATTAAAATTAAGAGTTTTGCTCTTCAGAAATACCATTAAAAACCATAGGCATGGCACAGACTGGGAGGAATATTTGCATATCATATATCTGATAAGGGACTTATATTCAGAATATATAGAACTCTTAAACCCCAATAATAAGAAGTCAAATAACTCAATTAAAAAATGAGCGAAAGATTTGAACAGACATTTCTGCAAAGAAGATATACAAATGACTAATATGCAAATGAAAAGATACTCAACATCATTAGTCAGCAGGGAAATGCAAATCAAAAGCACAGTGAGATTCCACTTCACACCCACTAGCACGGCTATAATTCTAAATTTTAATTTTAAAGACTGGAACCCTTGTATATTATAGGTGGGAATGTAAAATTGCACAGCCACTTTAGAAAACAATTTGGCAGTTTCTTAAGTTAAGCATAAATTTACCATATGACCCAGCAAATCCACTCATAGGTTTCTACCCAAGTGAATGAAAACATATGTCCACACAATGACTTGCGTGCAAATGTTCACAGAAGCGTTATTCATACTAGGCAAAAAGTGGAAACTATGGAAATGTCTATCAAGTGGTGGGTGAGTGAATAAACAAAATGTAGTATGTCCATACAATAGAACATTATTTGTCAATAAAAAGGAATAAGGTTCTGATATATGCTACAGTATGGATGAACCTCAAAAACATTATGATAAATGAAAGAAGCCAAATGCAAAGAACATATAGAAAGATTCCATGAAATATCCAGAAAAGGCAAATCTATAGAAACAGAAAGTAGATCAGTGGTTGCCTTGAGTTGGGGGTGGGAGCAGTTATTGGTTGCAAATGGGCCTGAGGGAACGTTTGGGCGTGATGGAAATGTTCTAAAATTGGATTGTGGCGATGGTCACACAACTGCATGAATTCACTAAAAATCACTGAACTGTACACTTGCAATGAATTTTATAGTATGTTAATTATACCTCCATAAAACTGTTGAAGAAGGAAAAAAGAAAGAAGGAGAGAGGTCGATTTTGGAATGTGCTTTGCCAAAGGAGAGGGAGAGAAGAAGAGAGTGGGCGAAGAAGCTCTGGGAGCAAGTCTCAGCCTCCAGAGAGGATGCAGACACCTCCCGGTTCAGCTCACTGAGAGGAGCCCTGTGGGCCTTCTGCTTCCCCGGTAGGAGTAGCAGCCCTAGGCAGCTCTGCAGTTCCACCCTGCGGCCTCAGCTCATTACAGCCTTCTCCGAGCTTCATCGAGCTTCCTCGCTCAGAGAGCAAGGTACCCTGTGCTCTCTGCACCCCCTCAGCCACGGTGCCTCTAACTTGCCATCACAGCCCTGTCCCTCTCCCAGCTCTGGTGTCAGCTCTTCCTCCCACCTCTACATCGTCCCAGAACCCATTTCCTCTGACAGGTATGCCCACTTTACGTCACTGGGCCATGAGATGGCTGGGCCAAGACATGGCTGGGCATTGACTTGTTGGGAAATGGCCTTAAACCTAGGGAAGGGGAAATGGTAGCAGGACTGACTGGATGGAGAGGGGGTGGGGTAAGAGAAGCTAGAGGAACTGTGTGGGATGTGAGAGGTGGGACATGGGGAAACCTAAAGACCCTCAGACGCACAGCACTTTTCTGGCACAGGAGGGGCTGGCAGCCCGTGGAGGCCCTTCCTGGGGCCACAGCCCAGCACCTGGAAGTAGGATGTTCAGGAGGAGCTAAGGCTTTCTGGGGTTGACTCTGAGGAATTTCAAGAATTGAGACCCGCCGGAAGGTCAACCCTTGCCATTGGTTAGTCATTTACTTCTGAGTATGAACCAGTCCCTCAGAATTTTGAGCCCGATTTTGGAGCCCTTATTTGGAGCCCTATTATAGAAAGCATGTCATAGGCATCAATTTATTACATCGTCATAAAACTCTTTGAAGTAGGTGCTATTATTATCACTCCAGTTTACAGATGATAGAACCAAGGACCAGAGGATAAAGCAAGTTATCTAAGGTTTGAAAAGCAATCAGCAGCTGAGTCTGGATTGGAGTCTAAATAGTTGGTCTTGTTGGTCTTTGCTTCCTGCATCCCACAGCTCCCTGCTAACAGTGGGTTTGATGGACAAGAAGCCAGACTCTTAAGGGCCCAGCATGAGAAACCTGGAGACCCTCAAGACAAGCTCATCCACTGGATCTGGCAAGGGAGGAGAAAGGAAGGAGTAGGAGAAGAAGCTGACATACCCTGGGACAGAAAAGAGGTACAGGTCCTCTCAGGGAGGTGCCCTGGGAGCCCTAGGGGCCTGAGGCTGGCTGTGTCCTGGAAGGAAAGGAGCTGATCAGCCACGGCATCCCAAGACCAGTTCCCTGGCCCCCAGGTGGGGAGAGACCAGCCTCACACTCTGGTGTGCACACAGGTAGAAGCCAGTACCAGCAGCTCTGTCCACGCTCTTGCACCCTGTGGTTTGGGCACTGCAAGGCCAGCACTTCTTTGGGCAGAGCCAGCTTGTGGGATCTTCTGAAAAAGTAGTCTGTAAGGCCAGCGAGCTGATGGACAAACAGACAGAGAAGGTACCACCTAAATAAGAGGGAGGCAGAGGGAAGCAGATGGAGGTTGGGATTTGGATTGTGCTATGCCCAGAGGAATCTGATCATGCATCTTTCTTAGGGAGGACAGGAGCTCACAGCCGTCAAGGGGCTGAGCCTAGAAGGATCCAGCGGCAGAAGAGTCTTGAAATTCAGGAGAATTTTTACCTTCTCCTAATGTGGCTTCAGATCCAACCTGCACTTTTCGAGCACTTACTATGGGCTTGGCTTCCAGAACAGAGTCCTTCTCATTGATCTGGGCAGGCTCACTCCCTTCTCTGAGTCCCCTTTCCTTTTCTCCAATCTCTAAAATCACAGCATCCTCCAGAGAAAGTCCTTGGGGTAAGAATAATTGAGAACAGGCACCACAGATCTCTGGCATCCAGCATCCAACACCACAATGCTGAGCCCAAGATGCTTCCTGTCTCCTGGACACCAGCCTGTGTTAGGAGCAGGCAGGGCATTGTGGACATAAGTTTAAAGACAAACCAGCCATCCACTAAAGAGTTACCCACCATAACATCTTCTTAGAGAAGTGATGCTTCTCGGGCTTGATCGGTGATGGCCCAGGAGTCTCAAATGAGGTGATCACAGAGCTCTCAGCCTGCAGAGCCATGGTAACCTGTCAGTGGGCCCATGTCGCCACACAAATGGGGTCCATGTCTCCACACAAATGGGGCCCATGCCTCCACACAAATGGGGCCCATGCCTCCACGCAAATGGGTGCCATGCATCCATCCAATTGATGCCATGTGAGAAGACTTCTGCCTGCGGCTACTGCCACAAATTCCCTGACCCAATGAGAGCAAGTACTTTGAAAGGTTCTGCTCCCAAACCCCATGTGAAAGGAGGCCTCAGTCTGCTTCCTGTCTCCTGGAGACCAGCCATTTATTTAGCTAGTGATGGAGAGCTGGGCAGGGAGGCCCTTGGCAAAGCAGTCCTCAGGGCTGTTCTCCTTCCCTTTCCTTTCAGCTTGATTGTTATTCCAAAGGCCTCGTTATGGAAATTACAAAATAATGGTTCTGCAATTTGTGCCCGTGTGGCTATGTATGTGCACCCTAATCACCAGTCCCCGTGTTCCCTCGCTCAGAGGCAATGCAGTGGGGTCTGAGACGTGACTCACTCTTTACTGATGCTTTGCCTCCCTCTCCTTCTGTCACCCGCCACCCCGGCTATCTCCTTTCTCCAAGGTGTGGGAATGACATGGGATATCTGAGTAGAAACGGCCACCCCAAGCCCACCTGCAAATGTCTTTTGGGCACAAAAGACACTCAGAGGTGTCCCCTGGCTGGAAGAGGAGGTATAGACCTACATCTATGAATCATGGTCACTGTTTTATAACAGAAGTCCTGTTTATTTGGAGTGGTTTAGGGGGGCTGTTGGGATTAATGAGGCACACTGCTTCCTTCCTAGTACTGTCACTGGCCACACTGACTCCCTGGCTGGCACTGTTCTCCTGAGTTGGGGAGTTACTTGAAAAATTGGGAAAGGGAGGTGTGGGGAGAGAAGAGGCTCGTGGGGGGTGGGGTATTACTGCAAATCCTGGTTCAGGCATGATGCCCTGAGCAGGACAAAACCTTGGGCTCACAGGAAGGCTTCACAGACGAGGTGGAGTGGCCCTGAGCCAGATTCCAGAAGGGGAAGCTGGGCCAAGAGAGAAACAGAGGAGCCAGGAGAAGAGATAAGCAGCACCATCCTGCCCAAAATGTAGCACCCACATTTGGTGCTACATACAAGTGTCATCAGATTCTTTCTAAAGGAAATTGCTTCTGAGGAAAGCCAAGCTTTCTTTACAAAATAGGAGTAAACTGCTTTCATCAAATTACCCCTGGGCATACTTTGTGGGCAAAAAGCGGAAGCTGCAGAGATCCATGTTTGGACAGACCGAGGAGAGTGTGGTCCTGGGGAAGGCGAAAGGGCAGCAGGTGTGAGAAGGACTCAGAGAGGGGGGTGCTGGCAGTGGGGCAACTTGGCATTTTTAGGATTTGAGTGCCAGTGAAAATTGCTGTAGGTCAGGGACCGAAGCTTCAAATCTCACCTTTTGTAAACTTCAATCAGCCTCAGGAGTAACACAGACCTGCGTTGAATTTTGATTCTTTCACTTACAGCCGTAGGACCTGGAGGGAGCTAATTAACCTCTCTGTATCTTGGTTTCCCCATCTATGAAAAGGTGTAATGACAGCACCTATTTTATAGGCTGGTAGAAAAATTGAACATGATGTCGTAGCTAAGTCCTTACTTAGCATAATGCTCACCCAGAGTGAATCCTTGCCCACCGTGGCTGTTTGCTGTTATTATTGTGTATGGTTATTGTGTTGTTTTGAGAATGAAGGAATATAATCACGTAATTTCTGTACAGCATCTAGCACAGCTCTTGGCATGTAACCACCCTGGGGACTCATCTTACCCTCTTCTCTATCATCAGCAAAGCACGTTAAGTCTTTGAGGAATTTTGTATTCCTGGTATCTTTGAATGTGTTCCTCACAAGTTCTTAAAATGTGTGGCATGAAAGGAGATCTTTGAGAAGAAGTATTTAACCTATTTTAGAAAAAAGCTGTGTGAGGGGAGGAGGAAGGAAGTCGACATAGAAATATCCCAGGTTATTTCAAGTAGAATCAGATTTGACGTAGGAATTTAGATGCTTGCAAAACTCATGAAATGGGTAGGGAGACAGCGGTCAGGCTAGGCCATTGAGCACTCTCAAGTTGGCCACCAACTTCAGGGAGTCAGTAGCCAGAAGACCCTGCTGGCAATGGTCACAGCTGCCCCTAGCAGTGAGAGAGGGGCGTAGAAGACAGCTGGAAGTCACTGCGAAACTTCCCATCTGCCAAGTCGCATGGGCTGCTCACCACCCCTGCTGAAGAGCCTTGTCAAAGCTCCTTCCTCTTTTCCCCCTTCCACATCTGGTGGTGGAGGCTCTCATTGGTGGGCTCTAATCCAGACCCCCACAGGCCAGCATTCTGGGAAAGGTAGTACCATGCTTTCAGCCCCTGTGAGCCTAAGGACCCATTGAGGTGGGATCTGACCACTTAGAGACCCGAAAGGCAGAGCATTCTGGGAAAGGTAGTACCATGCTTTCAGCCCCTATGAGCCTAAGGACCATTAGGGTGGGATCTGACCACTTAGAGACCTGAAAGGCAGAGCATTCTGGGAAAGGTAATACCATGCTTTCAGCCCCTATGAGCCTAAGGACCCATTGAGGTGGGATCTGACCACTTAGAGACCCGAAAGGCAGAGCATTCTGGGAAAGGTAGTACCATGCTTTCAGCCCCTGTGAGCCTAAGGACCATTGAGGTGGGATCTGACCACTTAGAGACCCGAAAGGCAGCGATCATGAATGCAGAAGCAGGAAACATCAGGACAGCACAGAAGTCCCCGCTGTTTTGCTGTGGGTAGGGAGCTCAGAGCTGCACAGCTCCTGGGGGAGGAAAGGAAAGGAGAATAGGAGGCCTCGGTGTCTCCCTGTGAGGCAGATGGAAGAACAGCAAGAGTGGAGAGATCCAAGCAGAAGGCCTAGCCTGGGAGGCATTAAACGCAGGCCCTCCCCAGCATGGGTGATTGGCAGGGTAGGCAGAACTCAGAGTTGCAGGAAATCCTGTATTGCCCAAAGGAGGCCTAAACTGGGCCAGGAATAAGAGAGGAGCCTGGGGAAATCAGGGGTTCGGTGGCAGGACTGCAGGATCGCCATGAACAGACCTGAGAGCCAGAGAGCTGATAGCCTTGTAACGAATTCAATTCAAGGACCTGAAGCCACCACCTGGTTGGGCAGGACCTTGGACAGATACAGCCTATGTTCTCAGGAACATAGGGTTTCGTGGAGAGAGACCAAATGATGATGACGATGTGCTGTTTTGACTGCTTGGTATGCAAATCACTTACATGGATTCCCACGATCAATCTCAGTCCAAGTAGGTGCTGTTCTTATTACGATACTACTATTATTGTAACAGGTAGGAACTACTATTATTCCCAGTTTACAGATGGGGAAGCTGAGGCTTGGAGAGGTTAGTGACGGCTGGTAGGAGATGGAGCCAGGATCTATCTCTGGGCCCCTCTACTCCATGTCCTGCACTGTAATATGAGACAGTGTTGGGGGAGATGACAGGATGCAAATGCACGTGCAGTGCTAAAGGGACAGTCTGGGAGGAGACGTTGAGGCCACCTGGGAAATGAGGACTGTCGTGCATCAAGCGGAATGTGAGCTAAGCCGTGAGGAATGGGCACATTTCAGGTTCCGACATGAGTGAGAAGAGCACCAGGTGGTGGAGTCCAGGTTAGCAACATGTTGGAACATTCTAACAGCCATATAGTGGGGAACAGTTAAAAAAAAAAAAAAAGTCTGAGCTTTTAAAAGTTTGTCTTGCCTGGACCTACTTTTTCTGCCCATTTAACACGAGTGTGCGAGTACTGTTTAGGTCTTGGCAGGCACAGGTACCCAGGGTTCTGGGGGGAACTTGGTGGGGGAGTCATACCCAGTGTGGGAAGCTTGGCATATAGGCACATTGGAGTCTAGAACTGTGGCAGAAGATGCAGTGCTGCCAAGAGGAGGGGTCCTGCGTTGTTCTGACACATGTGTGGGCCGGGGCAGGGAGAGGCTGGAAGGGTGAGAGAGCCATTGATGCCAGGCGGTGGGGGGAAAGCCATGTCTGGACACAAGGCCTCACTGCCATGGCACGGGAGTGCTTGGGAGGTTTTGGGCAGGAAGGGGGCACTGTGAGCTCTGTGTTATGGGAAGACCTCTCTGGCAGGTGTGCAGAGGAGACAAACCACCGTCGGGGAAATCAAGGAGCTGGTGACAAGACAAGGTAGGGACAGAAGTCGGGAGCTTTGACAAAATAGCTCAGAATGCTGAGATGATAGGATGTAGTGACAGTGAGATGTGAGGGAGAGGAGACACGGGAGGGACGGTTAGGGAAGCCACAGATTGTGGGACATTGGCCTGTGGACCATCCACAGGAGACAGGACTATAGACGGAGGTTGAAGATACAGAAGAGAGGATGAAACCAGTAGGTCAACGGTCTGATCCCAGCAGAACGGCCTGAAATGGGGCCGAGAGGGAGAGTGAGTGGGGTGAGGTAGAGTTCATTTCTATCACAAGGAGAAACCTCTCGAGCTTGGCGGAGGTGGGTGGGCAGGTGGGAGGTGGCGAGGCTCCCACCTGCTCTTCTCCTATTTCTTTAACTGGAGTTTTTAGTTGTGTGTGGAGTAGGCAGAACTTAGTAGTACGTGGGCCAAGTTAATTAAATCCTACACAGTAAAAATAACAATGAGAATAAAGGCCAAATTTGGCCATCGCATGTCTGTCCCTCTTGCTCCGTCCCCTAGCCTCCCAAGAAGCCTGGGGCAGTCCTCGAGGCCCTGGTCTGCATGGGTCTCCAGTCCCATCCTGGGGCCCCCTCAGTGCCCAGGAGCAGGTGACGATGGCAGCTCAACAGGCACTCACAACGGGTGTGTTTGTGGTGGCAGAAAAGCAAAATAGTTACCGAGGCAGTGGGTAGAATCTTTGCTGGATGGGTCCTCCCTCTCCCTTTGCCAGAATAGATTTTTTTTTTCTTTTAGCTCAGAGATATGCCAAGAAAATGAAGTTAAAGTAAAGGGGAGAGAGAGAGAGAGAAACCAAAGTGTCTTTAATTTGAATAGCTTTTTCCCATGGGAAAAAGGGATAGTTTGTTGCGAAATAGGTGTCTTCATTACGGTTGGTATCAGCATTGATGGAGAAGCTCTGCAAACTCTTGGGAGGCCCGAATCCAGATGAGCTGCGTCTCCACCTTGTCTTCCACATAGTGGGTGAGCACAGCCTTTCACTTTGGGGTGCCTCAGCTGACCCATCGGTACAGCCCGGAAAGGACGGTGCTCAGAGTTGGATGCGCCTCCCAGAGCTGGGAGAGGTCTTCCAGATCAGGGCATGCACTCCCTGGGGCATGGACCACTTCTTGCTTGTCTCTGTACTAAACAGGACTCTTAATGAAGGTGTGTGCTGAGTGGCCGAATGATGGATGAATGACCGTGAGAGTGAGCGTGTGTTAAAGATCCGGATACACAGATCAATGATTCCAGTTTAACCATTCATTTCACCCAAGGCATCAGCGTGGTCCAGAGAGGGGGACTCACACCCAGGAGCTGCAGAACTGGCCTGATGGTGAGCTCCGTCCTTCCCAGGGGCCCCTCTCTCCCTATTGCTTTGGCAGAGAGATGTAAAGCATAGATGAGCATGCGCTCGAGCCATTCTTTTTGCTATTCAGAATAGAAGGAGCTTACAAAAATCAAAGTCTCATTTATCATGATGGATGTTGGAGAGGTTCAGGTTAGCAGCTGTGGAAGCTGTAATTCACATTCAGATCAAGCCTTGAATGTGTTCTCCAATCAACAACAAAGGTGAGAAGCTGTTCTTACTCTTCACGTCCCTATTTCACAGGTTAGTCCACGGCAGCTCCGAGAGGCTACAAGGGGACTTGCCCATAACCTCACAGGTAGCAAGGGTTTAAAAACTGGTTCTGGAACCCAGGTGTTTGGAGTCAACACTCAGGGTGAATTTTGCTGTCCCATTGCTGTTTCCTGTGACATCCTGGGGCCACATTTTGAATGTGCAGCCCTGAGCAGGTGGATTCAGGCCTTAGCTGTGGTTACTTCTGGCCAAGTTAGTCCTGAGAACAGCCCTGACTTTGAGGAGTCCCCAAGGGGAGCCGGGTGTGTCTCCCCAAGCTCATTATCTGGTCTCAGAACTTTATAGCCACACCTCATAAATTGGTACAGTGTGACTTTGGCTGTTGGCTTGGAAGAGACATCAGGGGTGATTTAGAGCTCCTACAGGTAGGTTTCCGGTTTGTGTCAAGGCATGGCAGGAGTATAGAGGACGGAGGCTTTTGTGAGTGCTTTTCCTCCTTCACACGCAGACACTTTGGGGCCAGGTTTACTGCTCTGCGATTGTAAAGATGCCAAGGAAGGGAGACTGGGCTGGCTGTTCCTGTGCCTGCCTCAGATGGCATCTGCTTGTGTGGACAAAGATAGCATCACAAATGTCTGATGCGGGTGGTTCATCTTGTCCCGAGGGGGTCGCCCAATGCTCCCAGTACACACTCACCCCTGACAGCAGCAGCAGCAAGGTGGCCTAGCCCTCCCTGCCTCTGTCTCCTCCCTGGCAATGGGCATCCCCGGCCACGCGTCCATCTCAGTGTGTTACCGACACCTCCTTCTGTCTCATACTGCTTCCCTTCCCCCAGAGAGTACTGTGGGTTTGAAATGATGGTCTTTAATCATTTCTTAAGTGACCAGCCCAGAAATCATTTCTTCGTGCCATACACACAAATTAAATCATAAATCCACACTGGGCCCTGAGTGGGAAAGCCTGAAGTACAGCCCTGCATCGGAGCAGAGAGGGGGCCCCCCCCAGGAGAAGGGAATCAGCACACGCCTGGACGAAAGGCCAGGGCCTTGGAGAGAAGGAAGATGCATCCCTACTGCCTGAGCTTGGGCTGCTTTAACAAAATACCATGAACTGAGGGGTTTCAACAACAGACATTTATTTCTCCCAGTTCTGGAGGCTGCTGGGAAGGCTAAGATCACGACGCCAACAGAGTCAGTGTGTGGTGAGGGCCTGTGTCCTGGTTTGTGAGGCGTCTTCTCGTTATGTCCTCACATGCCCTTTGTTTGGTGCTTACACTCAGAGAGAGAAAGAGAGCAATCTCCTGTCTCTTTCTCTTTTTCTAAGGGTGTTAATCTCATCACAGGGGCCCTACTCTCAAGACCTAGTCTAACCCGAATTACCGCCCAAAGGCGCCACCTCCGAATACTTTCACACTGAGGATTAGGGCTTTCACATATGAATTTGGGGAGCGCAAACATTCATTCCATGGCACCTACTAACTCCACTTCCTCACAGGGGCCCTTTTGTAATTCTGTTGTTCTGCTCTGGACAAAAGCGTTCCCAGAGACTGCAGATACTACTCAGAGCCAGCATATGTTTCCCCGGAAATAAGACCTAGCCGGACCATCAGCTCTAACGCGTCTTTTGGAGCAAAAATTAATATAAGACCCAGTCTTATTTCAATATAATATAAGACTAGGTCTTATATAATATAATGTAATATAATATAATATAATATAATATAATATAATATAATATAATACTGGGTCTTATATTAATTTGTGCTCCAAAAGATGCATTAGAGCTGATGGTCTGGCTAGGTCTTATTTTTGGGGAAACATGGCAGGTGGGTTCAGGTCATTAGGACAGTGCTCATCTTAGGGTTAGGGATTCTGGGCAGCCCCACCCAGGGCTGAGCCTTCCATACCCCACTATCCAGAATCAGCCCGGCCAGAGGTTCTTTGATGACCTCTCAGAGGTCAGAAGGTGGAGGGCAGGAAGGAATGAATGAACACCTGGCATAGTGAGGAACTGGCAGCACTCATTAAGAGAGACTCAGTATTGGGGGTTGCGGGTGGTGATCCTGAAACATACCCGTGGTTCCTATTTGTTTCAAGACTCAATTAACATTCTGCCCCCCCCACCCCGTCAGTGTATTTGGAGCACTCTATATCTGTCCCCACGAAGAAAAGTCTTCTGCTTCATTAGGTTGGTGATGGGCACCAGCCTAGCTTCTAAGCATCCTTGACTCTTTCTCACCACCATTTCCTTTGCCTGGAATGCCTTCTTTTATCTACCTAGTAAACTCCTATTTATGCTTCAAAACCCTAATCAGTTGCCCTCTCCTCCAAGGAACCTCCCCTCTCTCCCAACTAATATAGAGAAGGACTACCTCTTTTCTCCCCATTCCTATACATACTGCTCTTTTCACATTAATCATGGTATTTTGTAATTATTGTTAACATTTGTGTTCCTTGAGAATGAGGACTCTAGCTTACTCTACTCTGTATCTCCAGCAACCAGGCCAGGGCGTAGATCCAAGGAGGGATGTTTTTGAAGCTAACAGTCAAGTGATTGGAGCCCCAGGGTGAAAGAGCTGCTGTCTATCTTTCCTCTGCCTCTAACATGCTTTGTTCATGTAAGTCACACACCTTCTGAGCTGAGAATCTGAATTTCTTCCTCTGCAAAATGGGAAAAATAAAACCAGTGCCATCACTATTTCAGAAGCCCACAAAGAAGATGAATCTGAGAATGGATTGGTAGGGGAATGTGTCAAAACCTTTTAGCCTCCTTGAAAAATTCCATTAGAAAGTCGAGGTGTTGGTAGTGCAATTATTATTTGATTCCCAAATGGTGAGGGCGCTTCCAGAAATGTGCTTTGCTTGATGAGCCAATACATTTTCAGCCCCCACTGATGAATTTGGGAATCGAATACCTGTCATCTCGAAATAATTGACACATCTTGGTGATGCGCTTACATTCCTCTGATGAAATTCTGGATTCTTATTGCGAGCGAGGAGAAAGACGTGTTACATGGGAGCAATATTGTTTTATGGACCTTTATCTTGGTTATTAACAAATGAGCGTTACGTGTAGAAATGGTAAAGAGGGAATTCAGTAATGAAGTTTCATAGGATTATAATGATTATTAGCCTGATGATGAAATCCAGACTTCAATGCTCGCAGTCTCCTTGGCACTCACTGTTCTGTGCCCACTAATGCGGGTGGGCAGCAGGCTGGCTACTTCTGGCCCTATACGCCACCCTGAAGTTATCCGGGAAGAGGGCATCAAGGTGATGGGCCCCTTTAGCACATTTGGCCTCGGGTATCAGTAAACAATAATTATAGGTGCCCACATGCCATGTAAATAGCAAACGTCTCATATTCTAGGAAGCTGGCACCCACTAGAGGTAGGAACAGTTATTGTCAGTGAGCACTCCCCCTGGCCCCCACCCCCACCCTGCTGAGCAGCCCAAGCACCCTCTGGTCCTCTGGAAAATGCAGCCAGTCCCACTATTTACACTCTCTTCATTTCCCTCTGCTCCCTGGAAGCTACTGGAAAGATGAATTTGCCTTTCCGAGAAGGCCTCTGCAGAACACCTAGCGTCCACATCCATACATCACCTTTTTACATCTGGTCAGGCGTTCAGGCAGGCAGGGACTCGGAGGGCTCAGAGCCAGCATCTGACATAGACCATAATTGTTGGTTTTTTTCCCCTCCCTTTGGAAGCAGAGAAAGTAGGGCAAGATGTCTTCAGTGAGCTGAAAAGAAGCACATCTTGTCTGTTTCCCAAGCCTCTCACCTGACCTCGTGTACTTGATCATGTGCGTTCTTGAGCCTTAGTGCGCATACCCATACGTACAGAATATCCCGACCTCCGTGGATAACCTACATTAGTAAGTAACTGGAAAGGGCGTCAGCTGTGAAGTCAGACAGACCTGGTTTCAAATTCTTGCCTCTGCCACAGACGAGCTGCGAAATATCCAGCAAGTTGTTTTACCTCTCCGAGCCTCAATGTCATTGCCAGTGAAATGGGAACGATACCGTCTTCCTTACATAGTTTCATTAAAAAGGAATGGTCAGACGAATGATTATGTTTGTCCGTGAGAAATAGAAAAATAAGATAATTTGGTTTTTGACTTACAGAGTTTGTTTTTTTCTCTGTCGTGGAAAATAAATCCAGGCTGGTAAGGTACTCCATGGTATAGTGTTGGAGACCCAGGTATATTATAACTTGTTGCTCTGACAGCCTTAGCACACAATTTCCACCTCACAGTCCAAGATGACTGCTTGAGTTCCAGCCATCTTGTCCACTTTCCAGCCAGGAGGAATGAAGAAAGAGGGATGAAGAGCTAGCTTTCTTTCTTGATGCTGACTGTCCAGGAGCTACATACTATATACTTCTGCTTGTATTCCTAGATCTCAGCGACTCAAGCCAATACCCATGCATTGTCAAGCCTTAAAGGGAGTGTTCCATGTGATGGGACAAATGTCCTTTAAAAACATCACACAGTAGCCAGGGGATGGATGCCACATTACCTATAGTGAACACGTTATGATTTTGTAGTAGAAAAATATAACAGCGACTTGTAATTGAGTAGTTATTCCATGCCAGGTACTGCACCAAACATTCTGTAGTCATTCTCTTATTCAATCATCAGAACAGTTTATGACAGAGGGACTATTGTTGTTCTGTTTTTACAGATGAGAAAACTGAGACACAAAAAGATTATAAAACTCGCTTCTTATGGCCATAAATAGTGGAGTCTATAACTCAGAAATTTTTACTTCTTTCCCCAAGAAGTCATGTTGGCATAGTTTATATTAAACAAGATACACACTAATTGTATTGGTGTCAAGGAATTGTACTTGATTTTAAAACACTCCAATCGGTGATCTGTCAAGTCTTTGGATTCAGGCTGTCCGTGTTCAATTCCTGACTTTACCACTGGCTTTAGGACTTCAGACAAGCAGCTGACTTATTTGAACCTCAGTTTCCTAATGTGCAAAATGGGAATAATTGTAGCACGTGACTTAGCACTCTTACAAGCATGAAATGACATCATGCTGAACACCCAGGTACCTGGCCCATGATAAATGATTATTTAAATACTGGCCATTGTTATAATTAATAAAATTATTGTTGTTAATATTGACACAACTTTATAGCCAATTCTAGCAGGTAGGAGTCACCTTGGCAACCCACCTACCTTGTCCTAGAAGGGTGCCGAGGGTGGGAGGGGGCTGGCCCAACATCCCACCCTATCCTGAGCTCTGAAGAACATGCTCGACTCTCATTTAATTACAGGCCTTTACTGGCCTGCCCCAAAGGCCCGGGGGGAGAGAGTGGGCCAGGAAGAGCAGGCCCCTTCCTCTTCATCAGAGGGACCAGTGTAGTGGCCTCCTGTCCAGATGGACTCCTGTCATCCCTTCAGCCCTGAACTTGTTTCCTTTGCCCAGCTGCTCAGCAGGGCCTGCTCCCACTTCCCCCCACTCCTCCCTCCTGGCTCCCCCTGGGGTCCCCACCCGCTGTTCCTTCCCTAGGCCTTCCCCGGTGCGGTGCCTGTCTTCACTTGAATGGCTTCTCCTAAGTGCACACCGAGATTGAAGTGCTAAGTGCCCCCGTAACACCTCTGATCCTTGCTGCAACCTTCTCCCTTAATCACGTTTCACTGACAAACCTGGAGGCAGTTGGTGATGCTAATGTTTATCCAGAAACTGCAAATAGGGAGGACACAGAGCACTCTGCAAATTACCTCTCAGCACCTGGGGACTAAATGCGCGCTGGAGAGAACACACCATTCAACCTTTTTCTGCCTCTCCCAGCAGCAGAACCCTCTCCCAGCTGCTCTGCTTTGTGATACCCACTAGCCTACTCACATGGCCTCCAGGGGGCGAGTGCCTAGGGTTGGCCCAGCCCAGATGCTCAGGGGGACATCTTCCCTATTCCGGAACCTGTGAGCCGCATTTCTCTGTTCAGAGGCCACTTCAGAGTTGGTGACGTTCCTGGGCAAAAGTCATGGGTCAGACACAATGGATTCTGCCAACTTTGTCTGCCTTTAGCCTTTTGGATAAATGTCATGCAAAGGTTCTGCCTGTCACGTTCACTCCTACTACCGGAATTTTGGGGATGAGTGTAACCTTATTATTTCAATATTGATTATCGCTTATGGTTATTTCACTTTTTCAGAGTTGACTCTGAGACTTGGAAAGTGCTACATCCACTGTCACTGCAATTCAGGAGCTGAGACCAGGCCCAACACACCCTCCTGGCAAAGGTGTGGCAGAACCAGTTAGACCTGACTTTGACTCCTGTGTGACCTTGGACAGGCCTCTTTTCTCTGACATTCCGGGGAACTTGGGGGGCATGCCACACTCTTTGGGCCCACAGGCGAGGCCAGTGCAGAGTGGGGGAAGGATTCCTGTCCATCATCTGTCAAGACATCTCTGGTAATACAGCTTGAGACTTGCGGCCTCAAAGCTTTTCTCCATTATTACTGAAAAATACAAATCATTTCTTTAGCTCACTTGTCCCACTTGAATGGTGTGTAATATTGTTATAGATTTATGTGTTTATGACTTTGTGACCTGGGGAGAAGCTGGAAATTCCACTGTGCCCATTTCTACTCCTGGGTTTCTGTAAAGGTCACAGCAAAATTATTTTATCAAGTACACCACAGAAGGGAAAAATCTTAATCTTATATTATACATATGCAGCACTTGACCTTCTCTTGAGATGCGGCACCTCTTAGCTACACTTACTTAAACATAATGCAGCTCTCTCCTGGATGCACACTGAGAGAATAATTAGGTGCCCTGGCCTCCCAGCCAGGGAGGAGGCTGTGCTGGGGGGCTGACCCCAAAGAGGAGAAGGAGAATGAGTAGAGGCAGGCGACGCCAGGGCAAGGGTGAGTCTGCAGAGCTGCAGCAGACTCATCCTGATGATTGGGAAACAGGGGTGGGCGAAGCAGACCCTGTGGCTTGTTCTGGTTCCCCGCTGACTGTGCACCGCTGCTGTCACTCATTGCCTTCCCCAGGCCTCAGTTTCCCCATTATAGCTCTCGGATGTGCCAATTGGTCCATGGGTCGCAGCTGCCTGGGGCATTGTGTTAAAGATTCGGAGCGCCGGTCTGGGTTGAGTGGGAAGGGATGCTGTGATTAGTTTGTGATGTCTGTTATGGCTGGCATAAGGGGTGGTGACGGTACCTGTGCTGGGTACTGGCCAACCCTGTCCTAGGGCATTTCTAAGGTCCTTTCCCACCCTGGCTACCTATGATCTGTGGACTCGCCAAAGCCTTGGGGCGAGGAAGCTTGGCAAGGGAGAAATAATACCTTCCCTAAGAGAAGAGTACTATTTGCCTTGTCAGGTTTTAGAGGGAAAATGAAATTTGTGATTGGTGTTTTGTTTCTGGGGTTTTTTTTTGTTTTTTGTGTTGGTTTGTTTTTGGTTCTTTTTTTCTTTGTTTTTGTTTGTTTTGGTTTTTTGTTTGTTTTTCATATGGGCTCTGGGAAAAGCAGAGAAAGCAGGGGAAGGCAGTGCCAGTTCTGGGTGTGATGACCCATGACACTCAGCATCTGTGTATGCAGGTGGCCAGCGCAGGCCCCCTGGCTCATCGGAAAGAGCGTCGGCCGCCTGAGAACTGCAGTGAGAAGTCACCTTCGTTTGTCTTAAGAACTTGCTTATAAATTATTTTGTAAAGAAATTCATCAAGGTCTGTGTCAGGGGAAGTACTTCAAAACAAGGTTTTTCTCAAAGGGTAAACACTTCAGTTTGAAAATATGGGAAGCAGTCTGACTGCTAGCATATGTCCCCCTTGCCCACTGCCCAGAGTTACCAGATTGATGGTGTTTTTAGAATGTTGGCAGCCAGCCTCTGATTTGGGTGGAGAGAGGGCCTGGAGAGGGAACATCTGGGGATTCCCTACCCGCTTCACACCTGGGCATAGCAGTGGGAGTCTAGGCCTGGCAGCTGGTGGCCCAATGCCTCCAATCGGGATAAAGGACTTAGGGCCCCTAGGAGTGGCAAAGGTGATCTGGCCCTTACCTTCCTCTGCCCTGAGAAGCATTTCCCTGGGGGTGGAAAAGGAAATGGGGAGGGCATGCTGCCTTACAGGGCTCTGCCCTGGCTGCTGGCAGGGCACTTCTGCCCTCTTCTAAAGGACAGATCCTCTGTCCCTGCCCCCAGCAAGGCTCACCCACCTCTTTCACCACCTGGTTGTGACATCGGCTCTTCTCCAGGAGGCCTTGCCCTGTCCCTGAAGCCCAACACGTTGAGAATCTCATCCCCATCTGGCCGTTTGTGCCTCTGGATTGGGGGCTCCTCGGAGTCCCACTGCCACTTCTGATTCCCTGCATGTCTACCTTCACTCCTCAACGACAGCACTCTTCTTTCCCAATGTGAAGAAAGTGACTCTCTCATATGGACCTCAGGACACATAGAAAGTGCTCCCCAAATGCGTGTTGAATGAATGAGACATGCATCTGAAAGGGAAGGGCCCTTCCCTGCTCTGGGCCCTTTCCCAATGTCACCGACCAAACCCTCAGAGTCATAGGGACGAGGTGCCAGAGTGCTGGAGTTTTCAATGAGAACCCCAGGAACAGGGAAATGCCTAAGCCAGACGGACGGAACCTGGAGGATGAGCAGGGACACAGGCCAGACAATGAGTGCTTGTCTGAGTCCCGGCGCCCGGCCCAGTGCCTGGCACGTAGTGGGGGCTCAGTGCGCAGCTGTTGAACAAATGATTGATTCTTAATCAGGCACCAGGTTCTCCTTTTCTAAATGACTCTCGAAGCCGTCTGCATCGCTCCCTTCCCACTTCCCCTTTACTCATTGTCGCTCTTTTTGGCGTACTGTACCGCTGCTAATTGTCCCCACTCCTCCAATCCATTCTTTTCCCAGCAGCCAGTATGATCTTTCAGAAATACAAATCCAATTGTGTTTCTTCTGACCTTTAATCCCATCAATGACTTCTTCCACGGACCTCAGGGTGTGAAGTCCAGGGGCTTGATGCCATGTGCCCAGGTTACCTCTCTAGACTCAGCCTCCTCACAGGATTGCAGGCTGTAGCCCTGAAATCCCTTCTGAGAGGCTCTGGCGCCCAGCCCAGCCTCCCATGCCTGGACGTGACCTAGGCTGTGCTGTGCCTAACTGCTCCCTGAGGACAGGCTGCCGTTGGTGACAAGAGCCTAAGTGCCCACCCCCCGGGACGTTGCTCTTCTATTTGTTGCCCTTCTGTCATGACCACTGATCTCTCCATTCCACCACGGCAAAGCATCTCCATTTTGACCCCACCTCTTTAACAACTTCCGTGCTGATTGATGCATTCTGGGCGCCCTGTTGCTGCTGCTGTCTGAGCAGCTTAATGGCACTGGAAGTTATAGTCTCATCTGTGTCATGGTGCCTACAGCATTCATCAATTTCAGCAGGTGTCACCAAGAGTGATACGAATGTGTGACACAGCTAAGTATCCCCTCTGCACAGGCCATTACAGCGGGCACTGGGTCCAGGGAGACAGGAACCGGAGATCCATTTGACTTCATGTGTGCCGGTCCCCACAGAATTGAAAAAATGCCATGGCCCCCATAAATGATTCGTATTCCTGGCAATGTCTGTAGCTACCCAAAGTTTCTCCAGGCAAGCCAGGGACCTGCTCTCTCTGAGTCTTGGGGCGCTCTTTTCCTGTTGCCTCACCCTCTCATTTCTGTATCAATTTTTACCTGTGTATGTACCGCCTTCTCCATGCAGCCTTCCCAGCTCTCGTTTACTCTTCCCTTCCTCCAAAGACATCTCCACCTCTGGGACAGAGGTTTTCTCTGTAAACAGCCCAGTGTAACCTGTCCTGCTCAGCTCAGCTCCTTGGGGACTGGAGGGTGCCATCCATACTTTTCTGTCCTCCCCAAAGTTTAAACATGTAGTAACTGTGATTTTCTTTGATTACTCAAGTTCTGTATATACAATGCAAAACATTGGGAAATTACAGAAAAGCACAAAATAATCATCCTTAGTAATGCTACTAATCCTAATTTTCATTTTAGTGAGTATGACTTATATAGATGCATGCATATATATGCATATGCATATGTATATGTGTATATTTGTGTCTATAATGAAGTTTATACTACATATTTAGTTTTAAACTTACTTTTAAAATATTTTCCTATGGCATAATTTTAATGACTGTGTAGTATTCTATTATATGGATGTTCCATAATTTATTTACTCAGTACCCTATCATCTGACATTTCAGTTCTTTCTTTTTTTTCCTCCTTCCTTTCTTTTTTCCTTCCTTCCTTTCTTTCTTCCATATTTTGAATGACACTGGGATAAACAACCATTAACATAAACCTTTTTCCTCATCTGCTTACTTTTTCTTTACAATGAGTCTGTAGAAGTACAACTGTTGAATCAGAGCCCTGAACATTTTGAAAGTCTTAATACAGAAAAGCTTTTAGGAATCCACACTGTGTTTGGGAGTACTCATCATCTCATTGCACTCTACTATTAAGAGCGTATTATTATTGTTGCAGTTGTTATTTTTATCACAGCTTTTATCTTTGGGTCTTATCCCAACAGGCCTTCGGTGCATAGTCAATCCAAAGAGCCACCGACGGCGTATGCCCAGGTGAAAGCTCACACTAAGCACCGGGAGAGGGAAGTGTAAAGATAACAAGACCCAGCATCAGCCTGCAGAGAACTTCCAGACTAGCACAGCAGTCAGATGGGTGGAAGCGTGCATGCCTGGGAACGACTTCTCTGCTATCCATCCATCTGCCCAACATGTTAACTCGACTATAAGGGGAAATGGGAGTATCCCAAGAACTGGGGTCACAATGGGATGTCCTGGGGGTGTTCAGGGGGACTTATTTGTGGGAAGAGCAAAGACTGTTAGTGAAAGTAGACAAGGGGATTCCAGCACAGCGGCCCCAGTGCCACCTCTTTCCAAGGAGCTTCATGCCTGGCGTTCCAGAGTCAAGTACCCAGGGTGTCACCCGTCAATAATGTGTAGGTGATGGAGACATTCGGCCCCAGGACGGACTCTAAATATCGAGCCCAATGTGAGACCACAGGACCTGAGGGAAGCGCTGTGCAGAGCTGTGGGTACATCCCACGCAGACCTCTTGCTCCCCACTGCAGCGTTCTCCGCCGCTGTCCAGAGCAGCTCTTCTGCTGGAGCAAAGTGTGGCGAGAAAGGGGAGGTGTTAGGAAGAAGGAGCTCAGGGCTGTGAACCTCTTTCTTCCTGGCCAGAACCAGGTGCCCTGCCCCTGTCACGGTTGCCCCATGAGGCACGCAGACCTCTGAGCCAGCTGCTGAGCTGCACCTGCCTTGAGAAAAAGGTACCCGGTTCTTAAGCAGGAGATGAATATTCATTGGCATAAACCTTTCGAAACTCATTTGGGGGAGAAAAATTAGATCAGGAGAAGTAATCAGATTATTAAAAAGAAAGAGCAAGGACAGGAGGTGGCAATGGAGGGAAGAATCACATTAAAAATGCAAGGAGAGATTTCCTTCCTGCAGAGTAGCTGTGACCCTCTGGACCGTATGCTGGGAATCGTTAAGCTCTCCCACATTTCTGCTGCATAAAAACGTTGTTTTCTGAGCCTTCAATTGAGGGGGGAGGGGCAGAAGCCACGTGCACCCTCCACATATGAAAATTATACAATCGTGTTTTGAGGTTTTCATTTTATCTTCCTTCGATATCAAGAAAAATTGTGAGCGCTAAAGAGGCTCTGGTGAGTGCTGAGTGACAGGTTAAAGGGCTCCAATAAAGATTAGATGGTCCACTATCTCCTGAGGAAATTGCATAAAAGTGGTTATTCCCTCTTGCTTCTATTAATTTCCTCTTCCTGGCTGCTTGGAAATGCTTTATAACCTGGTGCTGCAGATGGGCACGAGAGGCGCTTTCCATTATCTCAATCACTGCACTGTTTATGAGACACTTAATCTGTTTCTTTATAAAGTAATAGTACTGTAGGTGATGGATTTAGTGTCACTGGAAGACTGCGTTCAGCAACGGGAGGGGCGTCGTTTCTCAAGAGCATTGTAAGCACAAGGTAATTTGTTACCTCATTGAGGCACTGAGAAGTTGGATGGGCATTTCAAGGTGACCTTCTGGATATCAGCTAGAGGTCACATGTATAGTCCCTTGTCACTGGAAGGAGAGAAATCTGTATGTTTTGCCTGGGGAATGGAAAATACACACATGCTTAGGGATGGGGTACTCAGGTCTGGTCTCTTCCTCTCTGCCAAAGTCAGGGGTAGGGAAAGAAGTGTGTGTGTGAGGGTGCCCTCCCCCCCCAAAAAAAACTCCATTTATCACCTGTCTGAACTGCAACGGAGGAAAGTGAACCCCCTTTTCTTAAGAAAACAAAGCAATGGTGGGCAGCACTGGTATCAGAAACCTACAGCCCTCCACGTTACAGGTGGCCTGCTCACAACGGTCTGTGTGAATATGAATATGAATACACAGCGAAGCAGCTGAGTCTCTTCCCTCTCCACCCACCCACTGGAATAGTAAGGAAACCATTTCCGCTGAGATTCTGGGCTGGGCACTCTCTGACCTAATTTCCCTTCCTACCTCTCCTATTCTTCTACCTCTTCCCTACTTGCTTTGTCTTTGCTTCTCCTTCTGAATCTCACCTCCTAGTCACCACAAGAAAATGTTTCTTATGGTCCTCATCTCATAACAATGGACTCCAACGTGGTGCCCATCCTCCCTGACCAGTGTCCCCGTTCGCACGCAAGCGTAGCAGAGATCCCAGTATCTCGGAGGAGTCAGCGTTCCATCCTCGGCCTCCCTCACCAGGAAGGGTGCTTCCTAACGGCTGACCCCCACCTGCACTCTGCTCTATTTTGCTAGCATGGTGCCTGGCTCAGGGTAGATCTTCAATGAATGTTTGTTGAAGGAGGGGCTTGTAATGCTAGTGACGGAGCTGAGTGTAATTCAGTCTCAAGAGAAAGGCAACCCCTGAGTTTTGAAATGATCCTGAAGCAAAGAACTGTGTTATCAACCTCGAAATTGCTTTTAAGTATGAGTACGTGTTTGGTTAGGCGATCACAGTTTATAATCACTAATTTCTGAAACCGTAGAGCCTTTCAGCAGATGTGCAGTCTCCAGGATGCCAGAGTCCCCACCATGCTCTCCCGTGTTACTCCCAGCATCTTTACATACTCAGGTGACTTACCCGGGCCATTTGCTTTGGCTTTTCTTGGACTATATACATTCTTTGTCAGAATCTACCCACGTATTACCTCTAATTCAAGTTGCTTTTTCTCAAGGGATGGCATATTTTTATTTATTTTCCTGTGTTAAATTTTTAGTAAAATCACACTGTTGTTAACTTCTATTCCTTATTAGTGGTGTCTGATACAAGATGAGTTAAAATGGCTTTGTGGACTAGCCTGGCATTTTAATCCTTACTTAAAGCATTGATTCTGTGAGAAAATAGAGCGTAAGTTTGCTCATAAGTTTGCTCATAATTTACAATCTAAAAGTTTAATAAATCAACCTAGGAATGCTACTTCTTTATAAATTAGGGAATGCCTAGACACCGATTTTATTAAAATATTAACTTATGAAATCTGAATATTAAGAAGATTCATCCATTGGGTAATTTTAGGTAAAATATTTTTATAGGCATAATGATTCAACTAATATATAAGACAATCTGTGCAGAAACATATTTTTCCATTTGGTTTCAGGATTTATTTGTCTGCTTTGGGACTCAAAACTTATATTCTACCCCTGAATTCTAAAAGACCCTGCAAAGAAAACTTGTTTTCCAAAAGGGAGTGGGTAAGTGGGGGTGAGGAAGAATTAGCATTATTTAGTCCTATTAATGGTAGGGCTACCATTAAACATTTTCATATTTAAGTTTGTCAAATTCTATGGACCTGTGGGAGTTGTTGTGACAAGTGTAAATTTATTTTTTGTAGATCCTTTTTACAGATGAGCAAGTTGAGGTGCTGAGGGATTACATAACTTGCCAGTGATCATCCAGCAACCAGCAGAGACAGGAATCAGACCCTGGAGTGTCTGACCACTGCCTGGTGCTTCCTGCCTTGGGGAGGATAGAATCATACCCTCTCCCTGGACCTCTCTCCCCAATCTTTTGTGAGCGTCTCTCCTTAAAGTCCAGCTTGGACTTGCTATTCTCCATTTCCTCCCCTGTGGCCACCTTAGAGTCCAGAGACTTCCCGACCCTCAGTTCTGTCTTTCTTCATCAGAAATCCTAGGAAGGCACTTTCTAAATTCTTTCATCACTTATGGATATCAAGATGATTGTTTATGCTGTTAACTTATTAAATATAAAGCAAAGAGGCTTTTAAGTGCTGGAAAGAAAGTGAAAACACTTTGTTCCTCTTGGACTGATACATTAAGAAAATTACAGTGTGGAAGGGACCAGATGAATGCATGAGAGGCAACACTTTCCCCTTCCCTACTTTCCAGGGGAAGAGCTTCTGCTGTGTTTGGACAGCACAGGCTTGGGATTTCTCTGTGTACTTCAGCACAAGAATTGAACGGGGGCCAGCAATGCTGGGTGATTTACAGAGGAAAGGACCAAGGGCTTCCTACAGGAGACAACGAAGAGATATGGAAAGGAGAAAGAGAGAGTGGAGGAAAGAAATAGAGGGAGACATGATCTTGAGTGGGCTTGGAAAAATAGATCACTACACCAAATTCTAGGATACTTTGGGCATGTCATTCATGGTTTTCCCTTTGTTGTTTTATTTGTTGAGTCTTTAGTAAAGATTTAAATTTTTCTTTCTACAGAGACGTTTCTTTTGAATGTGCTAAGATGGGTCAGCAAGTGGTGCATTTTTACATGGGTTATAACACAAATCTTGAAAAACCTTATTGGATCATCTAGACAACATGTATCCCAGTGTGTTCAATGAGAGTTGAATCCCAGAGAATGCTCTACAAAGTAGGGCTTCTCAGGGAGAAAATATAGCATTCTATATCCCATTTCTGGAAGTTCTGAGAAATTCTGTAATAAAAATGCGATTAACCTTTTAAATCCACATTTTAAAAATATCTGGTCTTAGAACCCTTTTGTAAGTAACAGGTGTTAACCTGTTGCAAAGAAGGTGGATGCCGTGGATCACTCTGGGTTTATGCCGTTCCAGCACATTCCATTTCAGAAATAATTGCCTCCTATCCAAGATGAGCTCCCACCCCAAGGCACTTCCGGAGTGACTGAAGTACCTCCCTTTAAGTGAGCAAAGAAGTGAGAACACTTCCCCAGCACAGGAAGGAGTCCTTTCTTCTTGTCTTAGCGGACAAGCTGGGGATGTTTTCCAGATAGTTATGTGTATGTCATCAGCATCGTTTCTCTCACAGTGTGATCCTGAGCAACTTCTTGAGCCTCTTCATGTCCCAATTTCCTCATTAGCAAAATGGAGGTACTAATAGCTACCCCACAGAGTAATGCAGGTGAAGCACTTAACAAGAATGTTAACAGATGGTGGCCGCTAATATTATTAAAGAATGCTCTGCACTTTCCAGGAGGGAACTATATGTTTGGGAAGATGAGCTTTGTATACGTAGAAGCCATTGTAGTGGCACTTCTGTTACAGCAGTGATCACGTGGCAGTATAATTGTGTGAGGACACTGGATCAAGAGCTCCTTGAAGGCAGGCTGTGTTCTCTACATGCCCTGGATCAGGTCCCCAGAAGAGTCACAGTATATGTTTGTTGAATGAATTAGTGAGGAATGGAAGAAAGCCGAATGAATTGACTGTACAGGCAGTTTTACCCGGTCTCAAAGGGGGATGAGCTAGAGCAGGTTTCCTGGGGACAGGAAGAATCAGGAGCTGAGATGGTGAGGAAGGGCCTCGGGGAAGTAGAGCAAGCAGGAGCAATATTTTGAGGAAACAGCAAGGACGAGGCTGATGTCTGAAGTAGAGGGTCTCTGTAGATGAGGCATGGTGAAAGCCCAAAGGATGGGCTGGAATTGGACTTTTTGGGACATGGATCTTCACAACCTGACCATATAGGGAATTACGAGGAAGCGCCTTCTATGTGAGAGTAACTCTAGTGGCATCAGGCTGTGCCAGACTCTCCCAACCTTCTCCACAGTCATGTACATGACAGATAACACCAAGTGCATGACACATTCTCTGGTTCAGTGCCTGCAAAGCTATCTTTTTTTTTTTGCCCCACCCTCTACAGCATTTCAAAATGCAATTAAGGAAGAATAATGTTGTTCACACAGTAACCTTGAAATCCCTTTAATTTCTTTTTAAAGAATCACGCATGCATTTCAATCCTTTCCCATCACTCATAACAAGTGCTTGTTAACACAGCTCACAGTGTCCCTCGTGTGCTGCAACACGACATTTAAGAACCATGGGTCTGGTTCATTGTCAACCAGGACCCTTTTCCATCCAAGGACATTAGGCAAGGTTCCTGCAGTGGATGGCTCAGGGTAAGACCCTGGCTGTTAACCAGGTAGAAAAGGGAGGGGATAACCATTTATAGAGCACTTAGATCCCAGGCGCTGAGCTACACATTATATTCATTTTCTCAAATCTCTCAACACCCCTGAAAAGGAAGAATATTATTCATATTGTTCAAGTGAGAGAGGCCATGGGTACCAGGAAGGTATTTTTCACTAAGAATGTTTGAAGAATTCGAAGTGTTAAGTGGGGGTTTACTCAATCTTAAATGCTCGCTTTGTGTAAGGGGCTATCTCAATGTCCATTTTAGGGGGGCAGAATCTTTCGTTTTCCAGTGCAAGGGAAGGACCTCTGACTGCCATTCATCCATTAATTCTCAGATGGTCTCTTTGTGTTCCAGCCTGCCCTGCAGGGATGTTCAAGGCCAGCCAGGAAGCTGAGGGCTGCTCCCACTGCCCCTCCAACAGCCGATCCCCTTCAGAGGCATCTCCCATCTGCACCTGCCGGACCGGCTACTACCGAGCAGATTTTGACCCCCCGGAAGTGGCATGCACTAGTAAGTGTATAGTAAAGGCTCTGGGCTGGGGAGTGTGGTTTGCTGACAGTGCACGTGATGGGCCTGGGGCAGAGGAGACTAAGACACCATTTTCCAATTGCTGTACTAGACAGAAATGCTCGCTCTGGTGCTGAAACGGACAGCTCCTGTGTGGGGCAGGCAGGAGGGCCTCTCTCTCGGCTTATTTGCACAAGGTCAAGATTGTTCTTTCTTACCTTCTCCTCCCAGATGGGAGAATCTTCTTCCCACCAAAGCAAGACAACTCCTGCCAACCTGATGAGTTCTTTGAGTGCAAAATCAAGATCCATTAGAATATTACAATTCCTAGCAAATCTTCCAGTCACCTCCTCCAAGAAGCTTTCTTGGTCTCGTCAGCTGAGAATATCCTCTTTTCACCTGGCTTCCTGTATCTCTGTGACCAGGCTCTCCTCAGAAATCTCATAATTTTATTAATTGCTCAATTATTTTGTACTTGCCTTCTCATCTCAGTTGCCAAATGTGTGTCAGGACCATATATCCATCTCCCTGTGTCTCTTGCAGTGCCTAGTATGGTGCAGTGTCTGTGCCCCTACCAAATGACAAGACCGGAGTCCTAGCCACAGTGGGCATCTCTGAGGCATATATTCTAGGAGTTGGGGCTAATGCAGCAGCTCCACCATTATCCCATCCTCTGCTTTAGAAGGAAGAGCAGTCATCCTAACAAAAGTGGGGAGGGAGTGACTCCACTTCCTGGGTAGGGATGGGGGAAGCAAAAATTTCTTCCCAGTCTTTCCCCCCATAATTGTGTGGCAGCAGGAAGCACTACTCTCCCTAAACAGCACTTTAGAGAACATGCTTCTCCCTCCCTAAGTATTGCATCCCTAAAGCATGGGCGATTTTTCTTTTCAGTATTTCCATTGTAGGCCAAAGTCAATGCTCCAGTTTAGCCTCTAATTATGTTAGAACTTTATTCTGCGTTGGATGCTGTTGCTTGGCTCCCTGTGAAGAGGGACCTTCCCTTCACCTCCTGTCCCAAGTCCCTTCCATGCACCCCCAGAATAGAAGGGTACAGAGGGAATGTTTCATACATATTTGCAGTTTGATGGACAAAAGTGTGACTTAGCTTTGAGTAGAATTTCTTAATTCTGGCCTTGCAGTGTATGTAACCTTTGCTGGGTAAAGAAGAGGAATGAAAGTGTCTTCTAGATCAAGGTCCTGAGGTCGATCAATGTTTATGGATTTGAACTGAGGAAAAGCTCATCCTCTTGTAAACTGATTTTCCCCAGATCTCCCTCTCTGGTGGGTTGATATGAACAGAAGTGATTCCATTTCTGCTGACTAGAGTCCCTGTCTTTCTGTTGCAATATCTTCTCTACTGATTTCAGAGGTTCCCCTTTGGGTCTCTATGAGCCCGAGAAACATTGTTTAATGTACTTTAGAAGTCACTGAAGGATGCTATATCACCACTGCCTGAATGTCCTAAGGACTGGTCTCCATGATTGCCAAAGCGTATACCGAGGGTCTCACAGTTTCCCCCCTGAAAACATTCCCTTCCATTTCTGCTTGTGAACCCCCTCTTACCGACTAAGCTCTCTGTGCAAATCAACTAAACACACACAATAGGAGCCTGTGCCTCCGAGCCTCCCACTTCAGCAGATATACCCTATAGATCTGTCCAGCCCCTGGATAAGATCACTTAGAGAGAAGGTGCACCAATGACCAAATGTTCAGAATCCTGAGGCGGGGCTGTCCTCCTTGCCATATAGCAATCCTCCTATGGACCTCTCAAGGTTTATCTTCAGCCATCTAACCTGATGTGCTTGGACCAGAAGGACTGATTCCTGGAAGAAATAGGAATGTCCCAAAGTCTCCAGGCTGAAATTGTAGACCCTCAGTCCTCCCTACCTATCCATATCCCGAGTCCACCTCATTAAAATCAGGTCTCACGGGCTTTTCTCTCCTGTCTCTGGCCCAGCTAGCTCTGAGGTTAGGCACACCTTCCTCACGCCCTGTGGTCCTACCATCATGTCCCCACCTTGCTCAGAGTATGGGTGAGTGCTACACAGGCCTATATGCGTCACCACACCCTTTGCATAGACCTATGCTCTTACCTCCCCAGATATAGAGTGCTAGGGTCAGACTAGAAATCGTTAAGTCAAAGGCACACTTGTCTGTGGTGGTCAGGCTCCATCAGTGAGATAGCAGCTCATTGATGAATTGTCCAGCCTCGGCCTGCAGGGGCAAGCACTTGGTGAGGGTCCCAGAAGCTCGGCTGGGCTGCGGCACAATGCTAGGCAAAACAAGTGTAAATAGACCTACTATTTTATTGAGCCTCATTATATATTTGATTTATTGTGTACCAAGGAAGTACTGTATGAAAAAGTCAATTTGTTGGCTTTTTATAATCTCATTAGGGTTTCCTTTTAAAGCATTCTAATTGGAGTTACCATCTGTTCTCTTAAAAAGACATTGCACATCACCACAGTAAATAATTTTTCAGATACCAGGAGCATATCTGGAGCTGTTGAGGCCAGCCACAGCCCTACACCGTGGCTTTGGGGGCCCTGGCTGGTTCCACAACTGGAGCAGGACAGCTGGACACAAGCCCAGCCCAGCCTGAGAGAGGCCGGATGAGGTGGGGATGGCCCAGGTGCTTTTCACTTTGCAAGTGCCGTCCTGCATCCATCCAATCAGGAACCAATCATGGTCCGGTGTGGCAGTGGGAAGACCTAGGTAAAGAGGAGCTGTGTCTTTCTAAAATGTGCAGGACAGTGGGCACCTAGAGTGTCCAGGTCGTGTGGACATGGGGAAAAGGGACAGTGTCAGGAGTGTCCAAAATCCCTGGCCTTCAAGTCTAGAAAGACCTCAGGTTTGGCCTATTGCCATCATCTTTCAATGAGACTATATCAACAGTCATACTCTTTCACTGACAACACTGAACATTTTATAAAAAATCTTACAGTTCAAAATGTGCTCTTTAACAAGGCTAAAATACTTATAGTACACTGAAAACTAACATTGTTTAATGAATTCCATTAATCTCTTGGGACCAGCACATAGATATTCATTGTGTTTCTATAGTGTTAAAAATGTTCACTTATTCTAAATTAAGCATTCGCGATGCATGATAACTTTTGTAGCCTTGTGTAAACATTTCTTCATTTTTGTTTGTGCTCTTCTGGGAGAGCCTGGGATCCCCTTGACCTCTGAGATGCCTTGGAAGCCCTCTGCGTCCAGTCTTGTCCTTGACAAAGTTTGTGACTCAGCAGGTATTTGTGTGCCCCCCCAAGGCAGTGTCAAAAGCGCTGGTTGGGGCTCCAAGTGTAACTGGAGGAGGGGGCGTAGTGAGCTCGGTATCTGAGCGTGACGATGTCATTGCTGCTGCTTTGTAGACACCCAGCCCCCTTCTTCCTTCTTCTTTGGCACCTCTGCCTGGAGTTCTGGATCTGCTGCTTGAATGCCTGGCTGACCACCTCCTTGCCCAGCCATGGCCAATACCTGTTCATATTCAAGAGGAGGCCTTGTCCCCCGCAGGCTCTGCAAAGAGAGACGATCGAGAAGGCTGATGTCAGGGGTTAGGATGCACAGTGCAGCAGGTCAGGGAGGCCCTCAAAGAAAAAGTGACAGCCTTAGCCATGGACAGGATGAGGTGGGAGTTTGGGAGACAGCTAGAGGCAGGTCACAGTTGACCCCCACCTCTCCCTGCTAACAGAACTCTCTGAATGAAGCCAGGCTATGTGAAGAGTGGGGTTCGCCTTTCGTGAGGAGTTACCCAAGGGCCACTTAGAGCAGGAGACAAGAGAGGTCAAAGGGAAGGTGCGGCCCACTCGGCAGGAGGGTCTGTGATGGGTGGGCGCTGAGGAGCTGGCTCTGAACGTCGGGCTTACTGAGCTTCCGCAGAGGGACTTGTCACCTTCTTCCTCCTACTGCCTCCCTGGGCTACCGCGCAGAGAGCTGGAAGCTCCCTGGGGAGTCCTGCCGTGCCCAAACTGCCCCATTCTTGGTGGGTTCTGGGAGAGCTTATTGACTCTCCGATTGATTGTAGTGCTTGTACGATGAGCTTTGGCACTTCCCAGCCAAAAGTTTTAATGTCTCTTACTTTCTCTGTGACCTTGGGCTAATTGCATAACTTTCTTGCATTCTGTCGTTTTTATTCTCACGACCTCATGATAATGTGTGCCTCTCTGGGTTGTGATGAGGATTAAGCAAAATAGTCTTATAGAATCTTTGGCACCATGCCTGGTTCATAGCAAACTCTCAATTGGTGTCAGAACTTGCTTTTGGTTATATCTCTGGAAAGTGTGAAGACTGCAGCAGACATGGAAGCTTCCATCACGATAGGATGTTGGAGATCTAAAAATAAAAGTGATACCCTCAGGGGGAGTCCAGGTTGACATGGTCCGTGACCATCACAGCAGAATCCATTGTGTGGCCCCGGACTCCGCATTCCCCTTGGCCGGAATGCCCTTGTGAAAACAACGGGAAGGTCATGGCCGCTGTGACCAGATGTGGTGTGGGAGGAGTGGGGAGCTGCAGACCGAGCATCTGAAGAGTCCAGCTGCCCTGGGGCCTTCTCCTCCGGGACTGAGAAGCTGGGTAGCAGCAGTGACAGACAAGACTGGCTTTAAGTTCTCAGGGAGCAGGGACATAGTGACACCTCAGGGTCAGACACGCTTCTTTCCACAGGAGGGTCTTATGCCACTGGCAGCGTGACAGGGTCAGGCGGAGAGAGGGAGCAGCCAGGGACACATGAGGAAGTGCACAGCAATGTGAAACCAAGTACTGAAATGTGTGTCTTCCGTTTTAAATAGTTTCTAGTTTACTGGGAGACGAAATGGGAAGGAGGAATTTATGAAGCAGGTGAAAATAGATAATTATGCCTTATAAAATTGCTGTCTGTGAAAAACTATGCAGAAGGACTGGTGTAAAAATAATTACCTTGTTACATTTCTGACCACAAAAACCCTTTTTCTGTCACCCACCTGGGAAAGACTTTGATGGATCACAGAGACAAGCCAGTGCTTGGCTTATTTCTTTATATCTTTTTTTTTAACATGCAATGAGTTTCCCTCTGCAGTTTTGATCATAGAAAGAGGAGGAAGTAGGGGCTCCAGAGGTCATCGTCTTGTCCCCTGGGCTCTCCTGCTGTCCCCTTACATGAGGGGGTACGATGCCAGCCAGCCCACTGGCGTCCCCCAGGGATTACCCCTGACCTCCCTCCTGACTCACACAGAAAGGCATAGAAGCTAAGTGGCAAGGCAGGGGCTTGGGTGTGACCTGGGCATGTACAGCCTCTGCAAACAAGACTTCTCATCAGCAGAACTGGGCATGGAGGAACCGAATTAGGAGGTTGTGAGAATTCAATAGTGAAATGCCAGTGAAGCCTCGAGGTGAGAACTCAGGCTTGTCTACCTCCAATGCTCTGACCTCACACATACTGGGAGCTGAACTTGGTAGTTCTTAGAGGATGGTGCAGAAGGTCATGACCGTGATGCTGATTTGCTGTTATGCTCACTCCTGAATCTGCCTCCCACAAAGAAGGATGAGAACCTATTCTTCCCTCTCCCACCGCTGCGTATGCCAGTTTATCTGGTTGAAGCTTATGTTTCATCCTTTTAGGGGCTGACAACTGGCCTCCTCTTTCATCCCAACTGCCCCAGGGCAGTAGGGTTGTCTCTGTGGAGCAGGGTCATGCTCCTTGGATGGTCTGCCCAGGATCACGGTGGCTTTACCCAGAATGTAGAAGAGGGCACCAAGGCCCAGAGCGTGGAAAGGGCCTTGGGATGACAGAAGAAGGAAGTCCTCTGTGGCCAGGCCTGATGGCCTTTGGGACAGTGTGAAAAGCCTGTAGGGACATCAGCTCATAGACCTTTTCCTGCTGGTCTTGGTTCCTTGTGGGTCATGCTCATCAAGATTGCCAGTGATGCTCTGTATTTTTTCTTTACAGCAATGATTTTTAAATGCAGGCCCCAGACAAGCAGCCTCAACATCACTAGGAACATGGAAATACCGTTCTCAGCCGCCTCCCTAGACGTACTAAATGAGAAGCTCTGGTGATGGTGGGTGGGAGATAGCAATCTGAATTTCAACAAGACCTCCAGGTGATTCTGAAGCAAGCTCAAGTTTTAGAACATTGCTTGAGAATTAGGTCATGTTTCTCTGTCCTCTGCTTTATGACTCCTGGGGAGAGAGGCCATTGAATGAATTCCTCCAGACTGGAACCAGAGGGCCTGCCCCTCCCCGTCACTGTCCTGTGTGCCAGGTTTGGCTGGAGAGGATGGAGGGGTAGAAGAGAGAGAGACAGACAGACAGAGACAGAGGGAGGGGGGACAGGGAGAGATTAGAGGAGGGGTGGGATGTGATATGAGTGCCTGTACATATGTGTTTGTTTGAGTGTTTCAAGGGAAGGTCTCACTAGTTCTCAGAACGACTCTCACCAGCTCCAGCTTGGTTTCCAGTTTATTCTCACTTTTGGGTGGTTGGGACAGTGTGGAGACCTCTATCAGCTGGGGCTGGGAGCAGTGACGGGGGAAAGAGAGTAGAGATCAGGGAGCGTGACCTGGCTGGAGTCGGTGGGCTCAGGGAGGGCTGAGGGAGAAATTGAGGCAGAAGGAAAGTGACTGGTGAGGACCCTTCACCTGAACTCAGATGGAGGATCAGGTGGGAAGGGATTATAAATGGGTGATGGGCCTCCCCCCTCAGAGGGTCTTCTACCGTCCTAGCAGGAAATAGGCCAAGCGAGAGCCTCTGGGGCTGCACTGCAGGGAGCGGCCCTTCAGGGCACTAGGACAGGAAGGCCCCTCAGGGTGGCGAACGCTCCACCCAGCTCAAGACTCAGTATTATACACTGGGGAGTACACTGCACTTTGGGGATGAGTTTTACAACTTTTCAAAGGCAGACTTCTTCAAAAGCACGTGCCTCTATTGATCTAGGAGGTGCAACCTATTGAAAAAGGGCAGCTTTACCTGAAGTAGGCTTTACCCACTGAGGACTAGGGCTTTAGTAAAAGATATACTGTTGTGTCTTGTTCTGTAGATAACAGAGCTCCTTGACTTTACCCTGAGACGTGGTCCATGTTGCACATAAAAATATGTCATTTGTGCTTCTGAGAGGTAGAGGATCGGTGTTTTCCTTGAGGTGAAATTTAGACAAGGGTCACAGATGAACAAGCGTCGTAGGGCAAGTTGTTTCTCAGAGTGCCTGGATTTGGATGGTTTATACACCTGGATGCAGAATTGAGGGAGTGTGACTGCAAGCTGAAAGCTATTTGTAACTGTCACTACTGTTTCAAGAAAGGTCAGTGTTGCCTGTGTACACAAGCTTTCACACTTCTATAATCTACAATTTCTTTTCACAGTTGTTTGACCCAAGTGGGTATAACCCTTAGGAGGCATCCTATCGCTCTAAGTTTTAAGCTAATAGCTGGGCACCTGCTCTGGCGTTTCCATTTCAGCATTTCATCATAAGAGCATTGGGAGTCACACTTGTTAACATTCAGAGCAGCCTTCTAGGTCCTACCACCCAAACTTCCCCAATGTCTGCTTTTTCTCTACAACAACCCTAAGAGGCGGTCAGTCATTCCACATCTATTTTTCTGAAAGTCTGTGATGACAGACAGCTGATATATTTTGCAGGGCAGCTCTATTCCATTGCTAGGCAGCCAGCATCCATCAGTGTAGGTGAGATCTTCTGGACCTTGGATTGGGCACTGCCTTTCTCCCCTACTTACTTTTGGTCCATCATTGAGGACAAGTGTTCTGCAGGCTGGCTGTTCTAATGTTTAAGGGCAATTTTCTCATCTCTTCTTAATCACCTACTTTAGGCAAATCATCTGTTGTGTTATCTATTCCCCAAAGTACATGATTTCCTGAGCCCCACTGTCCTGACTCGTCTTTTCTGAATCCCTCACGTTTATCAATACAACTCTCAAATTATGGCAGCCAGAATGAAACGGGTAAGTCTCTTCCTGGAGCAGAGTTCAGTGGAAACGTGAGGGATTGTCTCCCGTAACTAGGATACATTTGATTGTTTACTTTGGTTGCAGCCCTCACACCGTGGGCTCCTACCAGACTTTTTGGGCCACTAAACATCCAGCATTTTTGTTTGTCCCGTTAGGAAATGCCGCATTTGGGCCTCTCCTTTTTTGCACTTACAAATATGACTTCAGAAATTTTGCCTTGTGGGTTAGGCACAGTGTTCTTTGAGGTATATATCACTTTGAATACCAATTTTTATCATCTTTCAAGTGAGAAGTATTAGCATAATTGTTAGGAGTATGGGCTCTGGAGCCTATGCCTGGGTTCAAGTCCTGCCCTGCCACTTGCCAGTTGTGTGACATGGGGCAACTGACATGGCTTTTCTGAGTCTCCATTTTCTCATCCATAAAATAGGTAGAGTGTGTGTGTCAGCCTCACTGTGTTGTCAAGGGTATTAAATGTAGTAATTCTATTTAGAATAGTGTTCAGCATACAGGAAATAGTCAATGAAAGTAAGCTGTGTTATTTTATTACTATTATTGGCATTGTTTACCAGGTTGCCTACTTTAATGTTATTTTCAAAGTTGCTAAAATCCAAGTGCTGGCATTATCATTTAGCTAACATTTCTTCCTGTGATATACGTGTATCTGTGTAGTTTTCCAGTTACCATTGTTGAACTCTCGGTATGCTATTCTTGTTCTTGTTCTCCGCAAGCTCATAAACTTGTAGAAAAAGAAACAACGTCCTTTGGCTTGACTTGCGCTTACAGATAGGCTGGTTCTTGTCACTCTTTCTTTGAGGCTCACAAAGCACTGATTTCACTATGAAGTTTCAGAAGTAGGAGGGAATTCAGGTAAAATGTATTCATTTAATCTACTCTCTGTTTCGAAGATCAGAACAAAGTTCTCCACCCGTTGGTTTTAGGACCTTCTATTGTCATGAGAGCTCCTTGGTCGTCTTCGGGCAATGGTACTAATAGCAAATTTGCAGGCTCTGGTCCTAGGAAGGCTTGGTCTGGGATGGATGCTGGAACCTGACGGCATCTGTAGCTCAGGGTTTTTAAATCTTCCCCGCTCCAATTCTCCTCCTCAAAGGAGAAGACAAGGGGGAGTGAGTGTGCCTGGGTCCTCTGTCCTCTGCCAGAATCTCACCTCATCCCCTGGAAGGAAGAGGCCTTGCTTGCACTCTGAATGCTCTACACAGGTTAGTTATTCAGGTATAGGGCTCTCTGTCCACTAGACTGGATGCTCTTGACATGCTGATTTGGTATTCTTTTTACTGCCTCCATGGTCTTAAACAATAGGTGCCCAACACTGTCAAGAGTCAGTGGGAAGAGACCTGTTGTTGGGCTCAGATAGACAAGGGTTGACTCTTGGCTCCACCCCTCCCTTGCAGTGTGGCCCTGGGTAGTTTTATTTACCTCTCTGAACTTCTGTTTCTTTGCCATAAAATCAAGGTACTATTTATTATTGTGCCACTTGTGAGGATGTATGTAAAATACCTCACTCAGTGTCAGGCATGTGATAAGTGCTCAGTAAATTGGTGTCTTTGTTTTGATTGTTATGAATAATGTTCCAGAGGTAAGTCTTAAGTCATATGTAAATTGTGTAGTACAAGATAAGAACAGAATATATGCACAGGGGAAAGGAGTAATTTAGAGCAAATGCTTCTGGAGAGCCATCCTAGGTTGGCTGAATTCTGACACCGTCACTGCGTTGTCTCTACCCCCTACAATGTGATCACAAATCTGTGTGTCATGTGTACAGACAGTCTTGATGCCCCACCCAGCTCCTCACAGGTGGTCCTTAGATGGGACTAGGGTCCCAGTTCCTCCAGTCGCTCCATTTTTATTTCTGTAACTCAATATCAGATCCTGATCCAATTCTGACACAAGAGGCCAAACCTAAGCCCATAGTGGGGTCTGGGATGTAACTCACCTCTAAACCTCTGGCCAGCATCCTCTCTGCAGTCACCTTTCAAGGTCATCACTGCCAGTTATTCCTGGAACCCATATCTGCCCACTGTACCCCCTGTTACTGATCATTGACCCTCTCTAGGTTCAGAATCTGCACTCAACTCCATTACAGTGGGTGGGATTCCAGGCTCCACCCCCTCCCACCTTTGCTGATCTTTCAGCTGCCATATTGGAAACCTGGTACCAACCAACCTTTTCCAAACCAGGACTATGAGCTTCCTGATCCCCTGGTTTGGTAACAGATGTGGATGCAACAATGTGGATGCAGTGACACATATCCCTGAGGGTTTCAATTGGGTGTGACAAAGACCACGGGCCCCAGGGGTCTTCGACTGTCATCAGAGATTTAGAAGGAAGCTACTTTCAACTTAGTGTAAGTGTAGACTCTGAACACTGTTCAAGAGATCAAAAGCTGCCTGAGTAATTAGTGATCTCCCTCTAATTGGAAGTATGCAGAGAGGTGCTGGGGATCCCTGCCAAGAGGGCTTCTGAATTGTGTGGGAAGTTGGGTGAAGTGGACAGAAATGAGTATTATCGTTTGGGCATGTCCATGCTGTGTGAATTATGTGTGGCATAGGACCAGGACGCCAGCATTTTGTAGTGATTTATTTTGAAAGCTGTGTGTCTGGTCAACTGAGAAACTTTCCACACAATTGGCTGTGAAGTGCCCAGTTGGAGCCAGACACCTGAGAACTGTTATGATATGGAGTTGGACTCCCCAGTGGATAAATGATCATGGATGACTTTGCAGAGAAAGAGCAGGCTGTAGTCTGAAGTCAGCCTGTGGAACGGCCAGGATTCCTTCCGGCCTGTGCCAGAGACCATCTCTGTCTCACTTAATCAAGAGTGTTCTGACTCTGCAGCCACATCAAGAAGAGTGGTTTGTCTCATGGCAGCTGAGAGGTAGAGGGCCACAGGGCCACTTGGACACAAACGTCCCTCTGTCCTCTGTCCCTATTCTGTAGAGAGAATAGAGAGGTCAGGGCAATGGTAGTAATGGGGGGCTGCCCCCCACCCCTGCCCTGTGGCTATGGGCTTACACTTGCATGAGATGCCCAAGATGGCCTTTTGTGCGACTCCTCTGGGTAACCTCTGAGCTCTGCTCACTTTGAAAATAGCAATAAGTGATGCTCAACGGTGTGGAGTGAGGCCGACATGCAGCTGTATAGGGGCATGAAGCATGGTGCAGCCTGGCTTTTCTCGGCCAGACACGCACAGGTGGGAAGCCATGGTCACCACCAAGCCCTGCCAATGCTCAGTGAGCAGAGATAGAAGGCCTCTCAGTCCCCCCAAAAGAGGATGCTGTCTGCTGGCCAACAAAGGGGAACTTGCCTGTGAGGTGAGACTTCGCTCCCCCTGTGAGTGAAGGGCAGCCTTTGTGCCCGTGACCAGTGAAACGGCCTGCGCGGGGCTCTCATGACATCAGCCATGTCCGTGCCCACGCCTGCATGGGTTGGGGACGGTTGAGGATCTGAGTCTGTAGCAATTATAATGATGTACCAGAGCGAGGCCTTGCCTGAGTAGGGTCAATTCTTCCGTTGTGCCAATGACTGAAGTGTGTCCTAGGATCAGTGACTTCAAGAAAACTCTTATTGGCTTAGACTGTGCACTCTGGTGAAAGCAAACACCTTTGAGCTTGCTCGAGGAGGGCATGGGCCGCGTGTATGGATATTTCAGTAGGAAGACCTATGGAGATCCTTTCTCTGAGAGATTACCTGGGCCAGACATGCCATGAACAGGACCTGGGAATGTACAACCTGCTCCAGTCTAGGGTAGGAGTCCTATGTACAGCCGTCGGAGATCCTACAGAGGAGGTCTGCTGAGGTCTTGGGGGCCCTAGGTAGAAAGATGTTCTTCCTGCTTCTGAGGGCCTTCAGGTCAAGTGTTCTGGACAATGCCTCGTATTCATTGTACAGGTGTGCACCTGGCCATTCTTTCTCTTCTAGAAGCTGAAGAGATGGACAGGGGTACCTGGGTTTCTGTACCAGACAGTCCTTTATGCATGTAGAGTACAGTAATATACAATATATTATGCCATTTGATTTCCTCATGATTGTGGAGAGAGCAGTGTCCTCCCAAGTCCCTATCTTGGCCCAGGGGCTGCATCTCCACCAGCCTTCTTAGACACTGGTTTGTGTGTCTGTTGTACAGGCACACACCTCCCGTGCACACTTTGAGCTCCCCAGGGTAGACGTCTGTGAACGTTTTGTACCATAACCTCACATATAGGGCGTAGCACACAGTAGGGTTTCAGTAAACACATATGGATTGATTGGTCAAGAGTTAGTGTGTGATTAGGTTCAGAGAGTATAAGGGATCTGCCCAAGGTCACACTAAAGCAAAGGTGGCATTCAGCCTCTGTTTGCTCTTTGGGGTCCAGTGCATCCTTCACCACCATGGAAGGCTTCTGAGGCCTCATTTCAGGACTAAGCAAGAGGACTTGAAGGCCATGTCTTTAAGATGACATGACCTATAGCTCTCCCTTGACTTGGAGTGTTCCTAGGGGATCTGTAGGGAGGAATCCTGTCAAAGCTTTCCTCTCTCCCCTCACCTTGGGCCACAAATAGAAGATTCAACCTTCTATCCCTCCGCCCAACACACACACACACACACACACACACACACACACACACGCAGTGATGCGAGACTAGCTTTAAATACATTCCTACTGAGACATGCTGCCTCTCAGTGTAGGATTCTCAGCCATCCTCCAAAGGCTTCTGCAGCCCAGTGGAAACCTAGACCCTCAGGCTTCAGCTCAGGCCAGATAGACGGGCTGGCTCTTTTTCCAGAAAGTGAAATCTACCCCTTTTCTCCCAGACAGTTAACTCCATTGAAGCAGGAGAAACAAGAAATACTTTCTACAAACAGTGGTGTTTGGTAAAATATGTAACACTGGGTTCTTTGATGTTTCCCAAATCCCTCTCTGCAGGGTCCCTCCTTGTTTTGACTAGTCACTTCTTCTTCTTACTAACTGTTATGATTAGGAGAATTGCCTGCATACAGGCCTAATAGTTCCAAGACCATAATGAGCAACATGTGCAGACGTGCTCAGCACGATCCTGGAAACATCGTTGCTGTTTCTACAGGGAAGTTCCTGAAATGATTCAGGAATAAGAGCTTCTCACCTCCATGAGAAACCTACCCTCCACCACCTAGCACCCAGCTGCATTTGCATCTACCTGCACCTTACACACTTAGGGTCTCCACCCCAGGTGGAAGAGTTGTTAAAGATGAGCTGTGGAAAGAGCTAGGCCTGCTCTCAAGTCTTGATTCTACCACTCACCAGCCATGTGACTTGGGCAAGTTCTTTAATATCTTTGAGCTAATTCTCCTCATATGATACCTGGGGATAATAGTTCTTACCTCATAGGATGTTGGGAAAATTAGATTTTATTTAGTAATGTACCAAAACACCTAAGATAGTACTTTGCGTATAGGGCATATTATTAAAACAAAATTCAAAACTTCATACAGAACTCGATAGAAATGGAAACCAAGACCATCCCTGTTATTTCAGATGCTCCTTGTAGAAATCTACTCTAGGCAAATGACCAACATGAATCATTCAGTCAGTCGCATGAAATGAACAAGTCCCAATAAATCAGAGCCTTGTCCTTCTGATGTCTATGCAGATGGCACAGGTGTCTGTCTACAGGAAACCTACATCGCTGGGGCTCGTTTTAAATTGATTCCAAAGGTGGCATAGAATTGGAATGTTGGGATCCCAAAGCTGTTAGGCAAAGTAACGCAACATGATTTCCCCAGGTTTTAACACCTTCTCTTCTTTGCCCAACGGGGAGGAACCAGGGCGCCTGAACTTGCAATGAAACAGGCACCACTCAGCCTTCCGCCCCTGCTGCCGCAGGCCTCCCAGCACCACTCCCTCTTTGGACACAATCGCCTTCACAGTGAGAAAAATGGTGTTCCAAATGTCTGGTGCTCATCACTCAAAAATTATAGACAGTTCTTGGTCTGTTTCTTTCCCAAACCCCAAGCCTAAGTTTCTGCTATTGAGAGGAAGAGGATGCCTCAACAATCTGTCCATTTTGATGTCACTACTTTCCACCAGATACCTTGTAACTTACTCTTGGTTTCCTGATATGGCCACAAACAGAAACCCCCACCCCATCCCACAATGACAAGACATGTCGACCCTTGCTGTCACAGAACCTTGGAATTGTGTTGTTATTGGTGCCTGCCATAGAATCTTTAGGAGCTCTCCCGCTGCCATCCAGGGAATCTCCTGAAAGGATTGGGGAACAAGCAGGTTGCTGTCCTTCTCCAAGGTCCTGAACCAGCTCTGTACATGGCATCATAACCAGTTCCTTTAGGACAGTCGTCGTTCTTGTCCAAGGAATGGGTGAGGGAATAATGGAAGAAGAATTAGCGCCTCGGGAGGGAAAGAGGCAGAGCTGAACATAGGAGTGTCATAGCTACACAAAGCAGCTAGAAAGAATAAAAAAGTTCTTTGTTTGTTCGTTTGTTTTGACATAGTTTTCAAATAACCAGGTACGAAAAAACAAACCACAGCTAAACATGAAGCTGACTTCATGTTTATTTTATAACTCTATTACCTTTCTGACAATTGCAAACTTTCCCTCTTTTGGCTTATGTTAGCCTCCAACCCATTCTGCTTTCAGGTCTGTATGCTGTATTGAGGGCAAAGGCATAACAATTACCCAGACTTGGTTTCCTGCATATTTTGCCTCCATAGAAGACCTCTTCAGACCTCTACAGCTCCGTTTCCTGTCTGCCTTTGCTCCTTGACTCCTATTTTCCCATAAAATCTTAAAGAACTTTCCTTCTTCAATCACTCAGACATGGTTTCTTGAAGTAGCTATTTGCAGCAAGCAATGGGTAAAGAGATGGAACTATAATTTTTGATGCCTAATCCTGGACCACCACCTCCCATGTCTTTCTGGCCTCTTGTACCACACTTTTTTCACCTGATATCATTTTCTGGCTTACTTCCCCTGATGTCATTTTCTGGTCTCCTTCTCTATGCCTTCTTAACTCAATTCACATTGAAGTATGCAGTCATTTTTTCCCCAAACTACAATCTTGACTATTCTCAGCCACGAGAACATTATCTCTTTGCATTCTTGACTCACGGTATTCATGAGGCTTGAATATAAAATTTCTTTCCTGGCTCATTCCCAGGCCCTACCTCACATCTTTCTTCTAAAGGGATAGTGAGAGAACACAATTTATTGTAGGAGTAAAGAAGAGGATTTCTTGCCTATAGGTGGAGGAAGAACAAGCAAGGCAAAATATCACGTCAAAGCCAGATCATCTCCTGGCAGGCCAGGAAGCATATGTATAGGCATGCCTTGTTTTATTGTGCTTTGCTTTATTTCACTTTTCAGATATTACATTTTTTACAAACGGAAGGGTTTTGGCAATGCTGCATCAGCAAATCTATTGGCACCATTTTTTTTCCCCAACAGCATTTGAGCACTTTGTGTCTGTGTCACTATTTGGGTAATTCTCACAATATTTCAAACAATTTTATTATTATGTTTGTATGGTGATCTGTGATCAGTGATCTTTCATGTTACTGTTGTAATTGTTTTGGGGCACCACGAACCATGCCATGTAAGAGTGTGAAGTGAATCGCTAAATGTTTGTGTTCTGACTGTTCTACCGACCACCGTTCCTCCATCTCTTTCCCTCTCTCAGGCCACTCTATTCCCTGAGACACAACAATATTGAAATTAGGCCAATTAATAACCATACAATGGCCTCTAAGTGTTGAAGTGAATGGAAGAGTTGCACATCTCTCACTTTAAATCAAAAGCTAGAAATGATGACGTTTAGGGAGGAAGGCGTGTCCAAAGTGACCTAGGAGTTAGCCCATTTGTGCATACAAAGCACAAGTTCTTGAAGGAAATTTAAAGTGCGACCCCAGTGAACATATGAATGATAAGAAAGCAAAGCAGCCTTATTGCTAATATGGAAAAAGTTTTAGTGGTCTAAACGGAAGATCAAACCAGCCCCAACATTCTCTTAAGCCAAAGCCTAATCCAGAGAAAGACCCTAACTCTCTTCAATTCTGTGTAGACTGAGCGAGGGGAGGAAGGTGCAGAAGAAAAGTTAGAAGCTAGCGAGTTTGGTTTGTGAGGTTTAAGGAAAGAAGCCATCCCCATAACATAAAGTGCCAGGTGAAGCAGCCAGTGCTGATGTAGAAGCTGCGGCAAGTTATCCAGAAGATCTAGCTAAGGTAATTATTAGGTTGGGGCAGAAGTAATTGCGGTTTAAAATGTTAAAAATAATTGCAAAAACCACAGTTACTTTTGCATCAACCTAGTAATAAAGGTAGCTACCCTAAACAACAGATTTTCAATGTGGATGATGCAACCTAGGACTTTCATAGCTAGGGAGAAGAAGTCAATGCCTGACTTGAAAGCTTTAAAAGACAGGCTGACTCTCTTGTTAGGGGCTAATGCAGCTGGTGACTTTAAGTGGAAGCCAGTGCTCATTTATCATTCTGGAAATCCTAGGGCCCTTCAGAATTTTGCTAAATCTACTCTGCCTGTGCTCTATACATGGAACAACAAAGCCCAGAGTCAGAATATCTATTGACAACATGGTTTACCGAATATTTGAAGCCCACTTTTGAGAACTGCACAGAACGGAAAGATTCTTTTCAAAATGTTACTGCTCATTGATAATGCATCGGTCACCCAAGAGCTCTGATGGAGATGTACAATGAGATTAATGTTGTTTTCAGGCCCTATAACATAACATCCCATATGTAGCCTGTAGATCAAGGAGTAATTTTGACTTTCAAGTCTTATTATTTAAGAAATACATTTCATAAGGCTGTAGCTACCATAGAGATGATTCCTCTGATGAATCTGGGCAAAGTAAATTTAAAACCTTCTGGAAAGGATTCACCATTCTAGATGTCATTAAGAACATTCATGATTTGTGGAAAGAGGTCAAAATATCAGCATTCACAGGAGTTTGGAGGAAGTTGATTCCAACATTCTTGGATGACTTTGAGGGGTTCAAGACTTAAGTGGAGGAAGTAACTGCAGATGTGGTGGAAATAGCAAGAGTACTAGAATTAGAAACAGAGACGAAAGATGTGACTGGATTGCTGCAATCTTATGATAAAACGTTAAAAATGAGGAGTTTGCTTCTTATGGATGAGCAAAGAAAGTGCTTTCTTGAGATGGAATTTACTCCTAGTGAAGATGCAGTGATGATTGTCAAACTGACAACGAAGGATTTAGAATAGTGTGTAAACTTAGTTGTTAAAACAGCAGCCGAGTTTGAGAGGATTGACTCCAATTTTGAAAGAAGTTCTACTGTGGATAAATGCTCTCAAACAGCGTAGCATGTTACAGAGCAATTGTTCATGAAAGGAAGAGTCAATCCGTGCAGCAAACTTCATTGTTGTTTTCTCTTAAGAAACTGCCGCAGCCACCCCAACCTTTATCAGCAACCATCCTGATCAGTCAGCAGCCATCGACATCAAGTCAAGAACTTTCACCAGCAAAAAAAAATTAAGACTCCAGATTATGATTAGTATTTTTTAACAATAAGGTATATATTAATTAAGGTTTGTGCATTGTTTTATAGAAATAATACTGTGGCACACTTAATACACTACAGTATAGTGTAAACATAACTTTTATATGCACTGGGAAACCAAAAAATTAGTGTGGCTTAATTTATTGCAATATTCTCTTTATTGTGGTTGTCTGGAACTGAACATGTAATATCTCTGAGGTATGCCAGTAAAAGTGCACACAGAGGTCACAAGCCCAAAACAGCTGGACCCCATGCCCAAGTCTAAGGTTCTACCTCTTCCTGAGTGTGCTTGCAGGGTTAGGTGGCCTAGAGGATATAGACTGAGGCGGACAGCCTCCAAGGTTCTTCTCCCCAAATATAACTCCAACTTCGTGGACAAGACCCCCAGACAGCATCCCTGAACGTTTTGTTCTGCATTGATCTTACCTTTTATGTAACATCTGTAACTCTTTGTGTCCCTATCGCTTACTTTGATCCTTAACTGTATGTGTTTACAATTCCCAGTACTCCATGGGTATTGGGTCTTGCCTCACTAAGTATCTGGGTTCCCCAACCTCATAGTCTGTAAACTCTATATCTTCATGGCTTTCACAGTGCTCAGCCCAGTCCTGGGTATGGGGTCTCTGCTTAAGGAATGAGTGGCTGAATTAGGTCAGTCTTAATTAGACAAGTGGTCAGCATTCCAGATAATAATAATAATAATAATAATAATAATAACAATAATGGCAGCTGACATTTACTGAGTTCCTCTGTGTATCAGCCCCCCAACTAAACTCCTTGGGCATGTTATTTCATTAAATCGTAAAACAAACAAACAAAACACACTTTTCAGATGAGAAAATTAAGACATAAAAGTTCACCTTCTCAAGGTTTGCCAACAAGAGAATATTTTTAAACATGGCTGCTATGAACATTTAGGGGGTTCATTGGTAGAGAGACCCCTCAGAGCCTCTGAAAAATAATGTATGTGTTCAAGAACATGTTTATTTTTCTCAGAAAAAGCTTTGTTGCTTTCATCAGATTCTCCAAGGGGTCATACACACAATGACGAGGGCCCTATCTATGGCCTAATGCAGAACAGCAGAGTTTCAGTATGCACGAGGGGTCTCCCGAAAGGACATTTGCCTCACTTTGTTGTCACCCTCACTAGCTTCCCATTGGAAAGGGTCCAAGGACACAGACCTTGGCTGCAACAGTGCAGTTAGCTGGACAGTGCTGCTCAGCACCTGGGCCTGGCCTGAAATTCACATCTAAAGTCTGAGACCAGTAGTTTGGCCTTATTAAGATTCCTGATAAAGGAATTGGCTTTCAGGGCTTACCTGTCTTCAGCAGATTTTCCCTTTGCTCACTCAGGAGTATAGTTATTTCCAGCTAATGCCTACAAATAAACTTACCCACTCTCCTACCCACTCTATCTCTTCATATTTTTTTAATCATCTATCCCAAATCACGTTAAGAAGTAGGAGATTCTATCTCAATATGGCAAGACTTGGCTGGCCCACTGGCTCTAGAAGCATCTTTTCTGTTTAACTTTTTGAGGTCCCAATGCCAGCCATGCACCATGTAGGCTGAGTCAACCTCTCAGGAACATCCTGGAAGACATCGAGCCCCGTCCCCATAACCCAAGACCCTCCATGTTCCCCCCACCCAAACAGAGAATCACAGCTCAGTAGTTTTCCCATCCTTTCAATGGACTGAGTTTTCCTAGCCTTTTTAACATAAAGCTTCTATCAGTAGTAACCATGGCAACAGATCAGAGAGGCTTCAAAAAGCCTATCTCTATGTAATTAAGGAAAACAAGGGTGTGGATCAAGAGTAGGGGGCTTAGACAAGGAGACCTTGGCCCTGAGCCCTGCCACTGCACCTCCTAAGTGCTTTTGCAAAAGGAGATGAGAGATTTTCTTCTCCCTCTGGCCTCCCTCTACTCTTCTTTAAATGTTTTTTGTTTGGTTGTCTCAACTAGCCTCCTTCCTGAGGATGTTGCTGGTTCTGTCCTGGTTCTGGACAAATACCTTCCTGCAGGGGTAGGGCCCCAAATTTAGGGAGTGCAGTCTGGCTGGGTAGGAAGTGGCCCTAGCACATTCCTCTAGAGAGATTTATTCAAAGGCCAAACCTGGTCTGGTGAGACTCTTCATTCAGGCACAGAAGAGGCCAACCGGCTTACTTGTAGAAATGTGTCCTTATCATCAGGACCATGGAGCACAGACCTGGCACCATCATCATTGTAGCCACCTAAACACTGGGCCCTGGCATGCCTGGCCTGGAGCAGGCCATGGGAAAAGGGACAGGAGCTATAAGCATTGTTGGGAGGCAATCAGAGCCTGAGGGTTGTTTTATTTCTTAGCACTTGTTCTTATCTGGAATCATCTCATTTATCTCTGTGTTTCCTTCTTTCCTGTCACTTTCCTCTCACCACAGTGTCAGCTCCATTGGAGAATAAGCTTGCCTGTTTTGCTTTTTCCTGTCTCCTGGGTGCCTAGAACAGTATAAGGAATATTTGTTAAAGGAGTGAATGAGTGAACAGATGAGTAATGAATGGGGCCCCAGTCATTGTTTGACTCAGACCACTGCCACAGATACACACTGTAAGCCATGGCCTGTGCTGGGCTCTGAGGTGACAAGATACAAGCTGCCGGGGAGGAGGTGACTAGGGAAGGACCCACAGCAGGGCATGTTCATGTTCTCCTAGCTCTCCAAGTCTGCTCTCCAGGAGAAGGCCACCCAGGTCTATTCCTGCTCCTTGGAAGGAAACAATACAGATTTATACAGTCCTGGACTCAACAACCACAGCTTCCATCAGCCCCCATTCATGCCCCACAGATACCTTTGCTCTGGAATGCAACCATAGATGAGAAGAAGTGGTAGCTTCGTTTGAAGGCACTTTCTAAATAAACATGAAAATCCTCCCTGAAAACTCATTGCTTTTCTTCCTAAGTGGGGAGCAAGTGAACAGACATGGAATAGCACTGACAAGGTGGGTCTCCCCAGCTGCCACGGACACCATCACATCAGGGGCAGGACAGGCCTCTCCATACCAGCTCCTCACTTGCCACTTTTGTCTCACCAAAGCCTCTCCCACTTAGTGTCACAAGCAGTGGGTCCTTATTGCTGCCGCTGCCATGTCCTCCATCAGCCCCACAGCAGGGCATCCTGTGTCATGCTGGAGAGGGGTACATACATGTCACCTGAAGCCTTGAACACTGAACAGAGGTCAAAAACCAGGTGGAAGGGGCCTCCCTTAGGTAATAAAGTGTTAGACATGACTATCATGGAGACAAGTCAGCCACCAGCCCCTGTCCACCAGGAGGCCACAGTGAGGTGGGGACGACACAGGAAGAGACCCTCACAATGCAATAATGGAATCTGGGTTCAGTGTCGACGAATGAGCTTATGGAAGCCCAGAGCTAGACTGTATGACTGGGCATCAGGGAAACCTGGTGGAATGGGTACTGGATCTTGAAGTGTGAGCAGGAGTTCATCAACTAGATAGAAGGAAAACAATCCAGACAGAGGAAAGGACACTGTTCAAAGGCTCAGGAGTCTGGAGAGAGTTTAGCGAGCACAAGAATCTTCCTATTGGCCACACTGCAGGGTGAGGGTCAAGTGGCCGGAGATGATATCCAGGTCGTCTGAAAGATGTGGGCAGGAGGGTCAACTTGTGGATGATTGGGGTTGAGCAGAGGAACACTGTGACTCCATGTGCATTTGGGAACTCACAGGAGTGAATGGATGGGACAGATGCAAAGCGATGTTGGACAATTCATTAGGACGCTTTTGCAGTAGGGCAGGACAATTGACCAAGCCCTTTGTTATGAGGCGATGGGGCATTTAGAGGAAGGGAAAGACCTGAAGAAAAGGGAATGGAGCTGTGTGCTATGGGACACAGAAACTGTGACTCTCCGGGTCTGGCTGGAGACGACACAGGGCGACAAGGAAGGGAAGGACTGAATTATGTTTCCTGGACTTGTTAAACAGGAGGCCAAAGGGAGAAGCAGGTGTGATGGAGGAGTGGGGCACCACCAGGCTGCAGCTGGTGGAGCAGAGAGAGACGAGAGCCAGCAAGTGTGCCTCTACTTTGGAAAAGCTTGGCTGGAAAAGCTTGGTAAAGAGAGGACCTGCAATGTAGAGATGCCAGGCGACGGTGTTTTAATTTTAAAACAGCAATGACTTATGCAAATTTAAGTGGAGAAGTTGGAGAGAGAGCGGGTGAAGTTGAAGGTCAAGGAAATGAGGAGAAAAATGAGGAGGGTGGTCTTTATAGGGTGGGAGGGATGGCTGGTCACTCGCCAGGACAGTACTTGTGTCTGCCTTAGGATGGCCTGAGGATATAATAAGATCACATTGTGAAAGGATTTGCCCCACACCTGGCATAGAGCAAGTACTCAGTGAACGTATTTATTACGAGTATGAGAGACAGTGGCCTGTGGTGGAGGCTGGGCCATCTGCTGTGAAAGTGATACAAGAAGCAATGGCGTTGACCACTGGGAGCTTGTGGCCTGAGTCTCATCAGTCTGAGCAAACAGACATGTTCCAGACAGGCACTGGCCAATACAGATGTTAATGGACAATGCAAGGTGACGCTCTGTCCAGGAAGAGCCCACCTAGGGCGGGTCTGACTGCCTGCCCAGTGCTGGCTGTGTGCAGTTTCAAAAAGAAATGGATTTGATCCCTGGGCACATGGGTGGGGAATTCTTGAATGCTGTTTGCAAGACTTTGGTAAAAATGCTTCATGAATCCTGCCTTGTCACAAGTGTGCGTGAAAGTTGTGCTTTAGCTCAGGCCTAATGGGCTTTATATAGTACAGTACTGATTTTCTTTCATGTTTTAATAGAATTCGATTTAATATTTGCTTTCTGCTCTCACTGCTTGCTGTTGACTGATTCAACACAGAATCCTTCCCTGGTGCCCCCCGACCTTGTTGTTATTCCCTCATTTTGTGTGTTGGCATTTGATTCCTGTCTCCAGCATGAACCACTGTACACATGTCTTCATTCAGCTGGCGACAGTCACGTGCGTGTATCCTGAATGCGTTACTATCTGGAGCGGCTGCTCCAGCAGACCTGGCATTTGGAAGGGCGGGGGGACTCCCGGGCAGGATTCATCTCCATCAGTTAGACATTGGGGATATGCAGAGCTCAGCTCGGGAACCTGACGCTGTGATCTGTTCTGTCCGTTGGCAGCAGATTCTCCAACTTCATCTGAAAATGCCCCAAACTGGCCGTTAATTTAGTAACATTTTGCCCTCCTACGAAGTACCAGCCTTCGTAGGGTTTTCAACAAGGCCCTTTGCCAGAGTGAGAACAGCAGTCATAGACAGAGCTGTCCAGAGGGAAGAAGCTGCCCTGCTTGAGTCCCAGTGAGCCTGGCTGGTTTGTAGGAGAGAGAGTCTGTTCGACTCTCATGTGACCCTACCACCAACATTTGCAGTACCATGTCCGTGCAAGTTTGGGGGTGGAGACAGCTTTCCCTTAGTTGGAAAAGATAGCCGGTTTCACTAGCAGGCAGCACAGTTAAAAACATAAGCTTTGGAATGAGGCATCAGGCAGGTACGTGTGTTCATACTTGCTTCAGTTCTTGTAGACCACAAGATCTATAGGCAGTCCCCATTCTCAGCTTTCGTTTCTCTTTCTATAAAATTGAGTTAATGACTACCTTCCCAGTAGGTTTGATGGGGGGTGGGGTGTTAAGTGCATGCAAAGTAGCTAACAGAGTGTCTAGAATAACCCCCTCTGCTTTTCTTGTGTCATGGGGTCAAACATGGTGGCTGCATGACTCTTCTACCAATCTTGCTTCTTGTCTTTGGGCACTAAAGCTTGTGTAATGTGAATATTCATCTATCTGGGTGTTCTGGCAGCCAAACCTACGGAGAAACATGCGCACCACCCTGCACACACTACGTAGATCTCAAACTGTGTGAGATTTTGTGCAGGATGTGAGGATACGTTGGGGCTTTTGGTAGTCCACGCAGATCCCTCAACCCTTGAGTTCTACACCAATGAAGAAAAGACAAAGAATCCAATCAGTGTCCAAAATACATACATGTCATTGACACTAAAGCTGGAAGATGTGGCTTGGTCCTAAGAACAGAGAGGCTTGAACCCAGGTGTTTGCATCCTCCTTTCCCTTGGCACACATGATTGAAAGAAGGAGAACCCCAGTGGGGATGACTGCAAAGGGAATTCGGGATAGGCTGTCATTTCTGTCCACCACTTTTTCTCAGAGTAGGTTGAAGCATGGAGATCTGGGATTGAAGGAGGGGAGGGGATGTATGCACGTGCTAAGGGCGGGGACACACCGAAGGTAGATGAATAGATGTTGGACAAGGAAACTTCTTTCCACACTCACTGGGCCCTTCGTTGTCTCCTTACAGGTGTTCCATCAGGTCCCAGAAACGTCATCTCCATCGTCAATGAGACTTCCATCATTCTGGAGTGGCACCCTCCAAGAGAGACAGGTGGGAGGGATGATGTGACCTACAACATCATCTGTAAAAAGTGCCGGGCAGACCGTCGGAGCTGCTCCCGATGCGACGACAACGTGGAGTTTGTGCCAAAGCAGCTGGGCCTGACTGAGTGCCGTGTCTCCATCAGCAGCTTGTGGGCTCACACCCCCTACACCTTTGACATCCAAGCCATCAATGGAGTCTCCAGCAAGAGCCCCTTCCCCCCACAGCACGTCTCTGTCAACATCACAACAAACCAAGCTGGTAAGTCTGGAGGTGTTTGTGCCCTTCTTTCTGTCTGTGTGGCTGGCTCTTTGTCCATCTCTGTGCAGGAACAAAACCGCAGTCACACCCATCCTGTTAGTATGCCCGCAGGCCTCCTCCTAGGACTGAAGCTGTCAGGGGATGGGCGTCTGTGGCCGTGGAGGAAATAGGTGTAAGGTTTCATTTCTGAAAGGGAGCTGGACTCTGAGGGATCTTCTTGTGCCCGGGAGCTGGACTCTGAGGGATCTTCTTGTGCCCGGCACAAAAGCAAAGATGTATATCCAAGCCAGAGTAGGACCCAGTGCTCTGCATCCAGCTGGGACTCAACAATGCCCTTGGAAACACGGATGGATAGACAGACGGATGGATGGACAGATGGATAGATGGGTAGGTGGATGAGTAGAAGCCCTGCTTGGTCTTGAAAACGCCAGTGCTACTCTATTATAAAATACAATAAAGACACAGACAATAGTTTAGTGGTTTCCAGAGGGGAAGGGGGAAGGGGGTGGTAGATGAGGGTAAAGGGGATCAAATATATGGTGATGGAAGGAGAACTGACTCTGGGTGGTGAACACACAATGGGATTTATAGATGACGTAATACAGAATTGTACACCTGAAATCTATGTAACTTTATTAACAATTGTCACCCCCATAAACTTTAATTTAAAAAAAAAAGAAAATACAATAAAAGAAACTTTCCAGTAATCATGTGATTAAGTCAGTATTACCTTTACAGATTACATTTCAATTAAACCCATGTAATTCAAGAGTGCATTCTCCTTTATAGCTTGCTCAGATGAATGCTACCGTGTTATGGAGACCTCACAGAGTTGGCAATAGATCAGTCCTGATAGCCAGGACCTCCTCGTGGCACGCACAGCTCAAACGTTCTCTGCTCGTCTCTTTATTTCTATATCTCTTGCTCTTCTGAACTTTTCTCTCTATTACTTTTCACACCTCTTGCAACAACCCATCTCTTTTTATATCCATTTAACCAGTGAGTTCATGCATGTATGTGTGTATGTATTTATTTACTCATTATTGAAAGACAGTTATTGGCACGTCAGCACCTCCTGTACGCCAAGCTGTGGATGTGAGGGAGGGATGCAAGTGACACGGGGCCATCATTGTTCCTCCCACGAACCTCATTAACTGAAGAATTTACAGGACATGGACAGGACATACAAAGCTGCAAGGTGATGTGTTCTAAGCAGTATGTGCTGTCCACAGGCATGAAATACCAGGGGAATTAGCGAGACATGAACACTCTCTCCCCAGGGCTCATGGTGCAAGGCTGCAGAGGGGAAGTGAACATCGCGTCTGTAGGCAACGACGGGGGTCATAGGCAGTGAACCGTGATCTTATTTGGAATTAGGGATTTTTCTCAATCAACAAAGTCATTCTGAAAATGACTGCTTGTTAGTGGAAGCGCAGGAACCAAGTATTTATTTTTGCTCTCTCCCTCCATGTACTTCCTGCTTCTTGACCTCTTCTTTCCTACTCCATCCTCTTCTACTCCTCACCTCCTCATCGTCAGCTTGTTCTGCGTCCTTTAATACCAGGCATCTTCGATGGCAGATGATGCTTGGTTTTAAGCTGTCAGAACAGAGAAGAAAAGAGGTGTCGCAGGAGACCATGGTTGTCCAGATGGCTGCGTTGTTGCTGGAGAGTGTGTGCGCGTGTTCATGTGTGCATGTTTGTATGTATGTACATGGTCACGTGTTTACATGCCTACATGTGCAGTGAGAAAATAAGAGGGGAAGTGTGGAAGCCTCCAGCTGGTGACCACAGCCCGCTACTATGGAGACAAAGGTTGTGACAGTCTGTCTTACCCAAAGAAAAGGGAGTGGTAATTTCGGCATCATGTTGAGCATGTAACATGGGCAGCTTTTGTTAGCAGTATTTCCCTTGCAGAGTTTAAGCCAGAAAACTGGCTGAAATATTTTAGTGTCCCAGCTTCTGGGAATAATAATCCTGCCAGCCTGTCGTGTTCTGCTGGGCTTGGCTGTCTTTTCTCTTTCTAAGCATGTGTGAACAAACCTGCCACTTACATCGGTTTGCTTTGATTTCTGCCCCCCCCCTCCCCTTTCCTTTCCCTGCTATTCCCAAACCGGCCCATCTGCTTGTCTTGCCATCTGCACCTTCCCAAGCCGCAGTGGAGCTGAGGGACCAGGGCTTCTGCAACGGACCCTGCATGACCAACATTCAAAATACTTACATTTATCCTTACCCATTCTTTTTTTTTGGGGGGGGGATTGAAGATGTAATATCTTCCTTTTAGTTTTTTATTTTTCAATTATACTTGATATTCAATATTATTTTAGATTAGTTTCAGGTATACAGAAGCACAGTGGTTAGACATTTATATAATTTATGAAGTGATCACCCGATAAGTTGATTTTCCACCTGGTTCCATACGTAGTTAATCCAATATCATTGATATGTTCCCTATGCTGTACGTTACATCCCCATGACTATTTTGTAGCTACCAATTTGTACTTCCTAAGTCCTTCTCCTTTTCCACCCAGCCCCCTCAACCCTTTTCCCATCTGGCAACCATCAGTGTGTTCTCTGTATCTATGAGTCTGTTTCTGTTTTGTTTGTTCATTTATTTTGTTCCTTATTCCACATATAAGTGAGATCTTATGGTATTTCTCTTCCTCTGTCTAACGTATTTCACTTACCATCATACCCTCCAGGTCCATCCATGGTATTGTAGACGGTAAGATTGCATTCTTTTTGATGGCCACTTGACAGTCCGTTGTAGATATGGACCACATCTTCCTTATCCAATTACCTATTCTAAAGTTTACAGACATTACCCGGAGTCATATTTTTACTGATATATCCCCTCGTGCAAAGGAAGTAAGAGAAAAAATAAACATATGGGATTACGTCAAACTAAAAAGTTTTTTCACAGCTAAGGAAACTATCAATAAAACAAAAAGGGAGCCTACTGAATCAGAGAAGATATTTGCTAATGATATATTTGGTAAGGGGTTAATATCCAAAATTTATTAAAAAAAATTCATTCAATTCAACACCAAAAAAACAAACAATCCAATTAAAAAATGGGCAGAGGACATGAAGAGACATTTTCTCACCCATTCTTATTCCCTTTGTCCCCCCACCCTTATTCTTAACCTTCCTGGATTTTGTTGGCCCAGCCCCGTTGTCACCTTTCAATCTATGCTTTCTCTTTGGGAATTCTAGAATTTGGGTGTCAGAAAGTTGACTATCAATAAGCGAAGCATGCAACTGCTTCTTGGCGGCATATGGCTATTATAAAATAAATGTCAAATTGACCAGTGGTTTCGAATCTGTGGGTGGTGAGGCTCTGAGAACGTGGTGCTACCACACTGCTTTGGTGAATCCACAGGTGAATGCAAACTGTCTTCAATCAGCAGATAATTTATTTAAGTGAGAACCTTCAAAATAAGCACTTGAGCCTATACCTGCAAGAACAGTTTAGAAACATGAATGGAAGCTACGTTTTATAAGAGATGAAAGAGCGACTAAATAACGGGCATCATAAAAAACACCTAATGAGTCACAGCCATGAAGGGAGGAGGTGGATGGGCTCATGTATCACCAAGAAGTCATGACATGTCTCACTCCTTTCCAGGGCACCCTGAATTCTTCCACACTGGGGGACATCCAGGTCAGCTTCCCCACCCCAACCTCATGGTATAGTGTGACCCCTGTCAGTGCCTGTAGCCACCACTCTTCTACTGTTTGGGTCACGAGTCGGTAGATGGCAGGTAAAGAATTTGATCAAGAGCAGTCCTGGGATCAATCATTAAGTCAACTCATAGCGTTTATGGAGTGCCCATTCTGTGTCTGGAACTACCCAAATTGAAATAGTTGGGGACTACTGAGTGGGTCCTGATTGAGGAGCAGGCAATAGTTATTATAGGTCACACCTCATATTTGTGTTTCTTTTGACTTGACAAAGAATATGAAATACATGGACTCATTTGATCCTCATAATTACCCTCCATCTTGGGCATTATTGTTTCCATTTTTCTGATACAGAAGCTAGGCTAAAATGGGTTTGGAGAATCTAGGATTAGAGGAGAGTCAGCAGGACATCACCTCTATTTTTGCCTTCCTGTTTCCTGTCCTAAAAGGTAGACAGTCCCTCTGGGCTGTCCGTTCCATATTCTCCAATCATGGAAGGGTTATTCAGAGCCCACCAATGCCATCCTGCTGAGAGGAAGGGGTCTCACAGCCCCTGTTACCCTTCCATAATTTTCATTGTGACACTGAACCATAAAAGGCTTTCCCTTGCCTCTGGATCGAGATGGGAGATGGGTTTGTGTTGAGGGGTGCAAGTTGTTTGCAAGGTGAATTGGGTCCTGACAATGGATATAAAGGTCACATGAGAGAAGGGTTTGGACATGTTGGCTGCCAAGTGGTTCTGGACTTGAGCTGAAACTTCATGAACATTCGACTCTATTTTGGGCAGTTGCTCGCTGCACTGGGCTGGCCCTCCTCTGTTTAGGAGTTATGGACCTCATCTGTGGCTGGGCGTGCAGATCTTACTGTTCACCAGACACAGGATTGTCATCTCTTCTTTCTCGGGGTTGCCCAGGCATGCTGTATTGATGCTGCATCGTGCTGCTCTTGTGAGCCCTGCCAAAAAGAGGCAGGCAGCTTATCTTAGCTGATGTAGGTACCCAACAAAAAGGGTTATGTTTGGTCTCATTCCATCACAGAAAGTCACCAACAGGCTTTTCTTGAACCCAGGGGTTGTGATCTAAGAAGAGACTATAGGAGGTTTTGTAATCATCTTCTGGTCCACTGGACGCACAATAAATATAGTTCTTCTTACACAGGCAAGCACTGAAGGGTCTGCTGAGTCCTGAAATCCAGAGCCTCCCTCTCCTTCCATGATGAACCCCAGTCATGTATGTAGTCAGACTACTCAAGCATCTTGTATTACTTGGAGAGTAGCAGGATAGGATCCTCTCTCAGCCTTAGGCAGTGGCAGAGAACTACCATTTTTGTTTAGCACTTCCATTGTGCCAAGCCCCTCCATGTTCTTCTTTACAAAGATGAGGGCGGGTCAGATGAAGAAACTGGAGCCAGAGTGCTTTGGGAATTTGCTCAGCATCTCACAGCCAGCAAATGATGTTTTGGGGTTTCAAACTCAGGTTTGTGGCCATTTTATCCTCTGATTGATAAAAAATTGTGTTATGGCGAGCTGTGTAAGTTTTAAGGTCTCTCTAAGCGATTGCCACATAGCTAGGGCCACTTTAGCTGTCAAAAAATTGTCCATCATCTTTGGTCAGGGTTGGTCATGAATTATGCAAGCTCAGATTTATGTGAGGTCTTCAGGGATGCAGCCTTGCCCTGAATACAGCTGCCTTGAGTTTAAAATAGACCAGATCAGGTGGAACTCTCCCTGTTCCTGTGGCCAAGAGATCTGCAGAGAGGTTGTTATCACCACTAACTCCCCCAGTCACTCTCTGGCACCTGGCCCCAGATTCAGACTGATGGCTGGATCATCCAGCTGTCAGAGAGAATTAAAGTGAATGACAAACTTTACTTCTCTTTTCTGCCAACTAGACTCAGAGTGTCAGAGTTGGGGAAGGGGACCTCAGAGGAAATCATGGAAAAAGTAAATAAGACAAATCAAACCAGCACATCTATAAAATCAAATTATAGCCAGATTAAGTCAGTGAATTGGGGACCATCTAAGCCAGAGAGAACCAACTCAAAGATCCATGAGGCCAGGCAGGCAAGGGAGAGGAACAAAGCAGGTTTCAGGCAATATGGAGTGGTGGGGATAACAGGGAACTGAAGGGGAACAGGGGCAGCCCCTACTCAGCTCCAGCACGGGGTGCCATAACCAATGTTGCCACATCTTATAAGCTGAGAACCCAAATGTAAAATGTTGACAACTAATTTAAAAAATTTAAAACATTTGAGAGTCGAACAAATCCAGTTCTGGATTTGGCCTTTGGGCTGTGGTTTCCAACCTTTGATTCAGAGGGCTAATTTGATTTACTCAAGCTCAAAAGGTGAACGTGCTATACTGTTCCAGTCTCATTCCACCATGGGACAGTCACCTCCCTCATCTCTTGGGCTCTCCTGGTGGCAGGGGAGTTTTGGGGTTGGTAACCTTTCTCTGCTCCTTATGTGACTCATGCAAGTTTATTGAACTGCCACGGTCCTTCTTTTCTCAACTATAAAATGGGACTTATGACACCTGCTTTCTAGTGGTGGTGTGACAATCAAATGAGACAGGGGATAGAGAATCATGTTGTAAACCATGCTATGGAGATGAGCATTATTTCTGAGAATATGTCCTGAGCCAGACAGCAATTTGCTAGATTTTTTCTTCCTGGGCTCTTTCCTTTCAAAGCCTCTCCGTCTCTTTGTTTGGGATTAATGTCATCTATATCAGATAAATGACAGGTATCAATTTGTCCATTCTATGAGGAAAGAGTGAGCACTAGAAAGGAGAGCAGTGACGTTTGCATCCCAATGAGTTAATCCTGAAGGCAGGAGTGGAACCAGAACCTATGTACCCAGCACAGGCTGATCCTGCAGCTCACAGAAGCCCGTCTGTCTTTCCTTGTCGTATGTTTGGGGAAGCGACAGTTTTCCCTTTGCTTTTGTGATGCCACCAGCAGATATTTATATTGATATCTGACATTTGTATTCCACACAGTTCATAAATGGCCTGCTGTGCCGATTGTATGTGGAATACTAACATATCCAACGTGCCCACAACACAGACACAATCCATTACTTAACTTGATTGAAAAAATACATATACTACTTCTGTTAATAGTCACAAGCCTCTATAGTGTGTCCATTTTTAAGGCATTTTGAAGTTCCTAGACAATTAAGTTACTGAGACATTACTTTTCCTACAGAAGAATTACCTAGCCCACTGATTTCTCTGAATACATCACCTAATTTGCATTATTCCTTAGTTAAATATAGTATTTGCATGCATAAAGAATAATCTTTGAATATGAAAGAAATTTTATGATATTGCAATATATTGAGGTCTTTGGAGGAAAGATATTATGTAAATCTCAAAATTAAATATTAAAACAATATTACACTGCTGCCTGTAAAAATTTAGAGTGTTAAGATCCATATGCTAAAACTAGTTCATTTTTAAGGGCTGGTCTCCTTGGAAATTAGCAGGCGAAATTTGCTCCAGAACAGAGAAAAGATTGAGCCAGAACTTTAAAAATCCTGGAATGACTTTAAAGAAAACTTTTATTGCAGTTAATAAAGAAAAGTTTAAAAACCCTAAGTAAATGAAATTTTCACTGTTCTTAATCCAATTTCATAGTTCATTGCTTTCTTCTCCTTGTTAATTCTAAAAAGGATGTTTTTATTGTTTCTTAAGCCCTGGCATTGAGAAGGAACTTCCAAGTAACCTCAGAAAGGTCCTTGCCTTTTGCAAAATGGTGGTGTGTTGTCTGCTGAGCTGAGCAAGTCGGCGGGTAGCACTGACCATAACCAAAGTCATGGCTTCCATCCCCGGCAGCCTTGGGGCTATCAACTAGATGGTGAGTTCTGTGGAGAATTCAGACTTTCTCACCTGCCCCAGCTTCATGAGGGAGGGACTACACAGTGCTAGCCCCAGAGACCCTTGATACATACTTGCCAGTTTCCTTTAGTCCCCACATATGAGTTAGTATATAAATGTTTGGCTGATGTGTCGTGATCAGAATATGTCCTGGTGGTCCACAGGTGGCCAGGTGATCTCTCCAGGTCAGCCAGGTGACTTGGTAGCATCGTCCTCTGTGGGTCCTAGCAGGAAAATGTGAGGGAATGACTTTAGGATGTGCCAGGAGTCCTGCTCTGCTCCGGGGAACACAGTGAGATTCAAGCACACTCACAAGGGTTTGTTTGTTTAAGTGCTTTAACTTTGGCAATGTATTAATTTATTCAACACAGTCTTTGTGACTACTTTCCACGTTTCTGCTCTGGTTCATTCACTTCCTCAGCAAATACTTTCTGAGGCTTTCTGAGTACCATGCACAGCTCCGGGCACTGGAAACACAGTAGCAAACAACACACGAAAACTCGTGCCTTGCGGAGCTCACATTCTAGTCCATAGCACTCACTGAGACTGGGATCAGAGGCCCAGAAAAGGGACAAATAAGCAGGTGACTCTCCGGGAAGGGACTCCGGGGTCCCTCAACTGAACTCTTGGTACCACAACCTGCTGTGATGTCTGCTCTCACCTTCCAAAAGTTAGGGTGTAACCACATCACGTGGCTAGAGAGCATTTCACTCTGTGGTGGTCGTTGCTGTACAGTGACAGTGTTAGGTGGGAGGTTTTATTATTCACTAACTGACCAACTGGAACTTCCTGTGGACAGATGTCACCTGCTGGGCCACACTGTAGTTGAATGTGGGAATTCTCCCTGTTCCAGGTCCGCGCAGTGGCTAGTGATACTGTTAACAGCTCCAAAACAGCTGAGAGGATGCCTACCGGGGACCTATTTGCTCACTCTACCCCATCTTGGCCCCGGCACTCTAACTACAGGGCTTGTTAAGTGAAAATCGGACTGCCGCCAGTGAGACTGGAGCTAAGTACCTTACCCTGTTCGAAGTCCAAATGAGATTGTGAAAACCCTCACTGCAGAGGGCACCTCTAGTTGGATTAGGAGATAGTTGCTGTTTGCCTGATGCCTCCAGCAAAGTGGATGGGAGGACGGGGGAGTTCTTGTGATGTGTCCACCCTATGCTCCTCCAGCAAATGTCTGCTCCACGAGCTGACTGTAATCTCCTAGAGAGCATGTCCTGTATCCATCTTATTAGCTATTGTTCCCCAGTATCTAGCTAGGTGCTGGAAATTATAGCATTCAATAAATGTTCATTGACTGAATTAAGAAATTATCAAATAAATGCATGGTGAAAATGCCTCAATCTTTCTTCAACTAATCTCAGGCATCAGCAAATGGCGCAGCTTAAGTTCTCTCTGTGGTCTTTCCGTCCTCAGGCATCTTTGGGCGGGCACTCTGATTGGAGTCAGGCGCCTACGTTCTCCCAGATATTGGTGAGACGTAGGACTTCCTGTGTGCATTGTCCTCCCAAAACATGGCCCTGAGAGAGGCACCTGCTATGACCTGGTCTGCCCCCTTCCCCCACGGGCAGAGACTCAGCTGCTTGAGCAAGAACAGTCGGGGGGAGTCAGGGCGACATTCCATCGCTGCTGTCTGTCCACCTGCACACCAACTCTGCGCCTATCATTTTCACAGCACCATCCATGGTAAACAGGCAGGAGCACCAGGGGTTTTTGAATGCAGCAATTAACAAAACAGTAATCAAGCTAAGTGTTTAATTTCAGAAAATTAACATTTTCTCTGAGCGGATGTGAGAGATGGGGAAAAAAGGCACATTAAATGTTCTGGGTAAATAAAGGCAATGCTGGGCCACAAATATTTTCCAGTGCAAGGGAGACTCTTTGCCACCCTCCTCCCCAGATCTTGGGGTCAGTTTCGCTCCGAGAGCCAAGTGTAGAATGATAGAATCAAGCCTTTTAAATGTGTGTGCCCCTTCCTTCCTTCCTTCCTTCCTTCTTTCCTCCCTCCCTCCCTTCCTTCCTCCTCCCTCCCTCCCTCCCTCCCTCCCTCCCTCCCTCCCTCCCTTCCTTCCTTCCTTCCTTCCTTCCTTCCTTCCTTCCTTCCTTCCTTTTCCTTCCTTCCTTCCTTCCTTCCTTCCTTCCTTCTTCTCCCTTCCTTCCTTCCTTCCTTCCTTTTTCTCCCTTCCTTCCTTCCTTCATTCCTTCCTTCCTTCCTTTTCCTTCCTTCCTTCCTTCCTTCCTTCCTTCCTTTTTCTCCCTTCCTTCCTTCCTTCCTTCCTTCCTTCGTTTTCTCTCTGTCTCTCTCCCTCTCCTTCCTTTCCTTCCTGGGACAGAGCAAATGCGTTGTCTATCCTGAAGCGCTCAGGAGAACAAGGGCCTGTTCCTGCCCTCTGTGAGCCTATTTGTACCGTAGAAAACCCTGACGTGTTGCCCTTCTCTGAACTGTACTAGTTATAAGGATGACACAACGAGTTCTTGAATGTGCATTCGTTTTACGGGTGCTTAGGCCATATTTCTTCTGATAGACTGAGAGCTCCTGCAGACCAGGTCTCCCATCTCTGTCACCTCTGCAGCTCACATGGTGTCCTGTTCCAGGATGTCCTGGCTGGCCTTACCTAACGTTCACAGTGTGGTGGCACCTCATAAACCAGTGGGCTGGCATTTGTTTTTAGGACTGGGTTTACATGTGGGGAAGGAAGCTTGTGAGAAGGTGGGAGTGCAGAGGGCTGGCTGCAGACAGGACCTCTGGTGTCAGTTGGTTCATCAGGTGCCCTGGAAGGGAGTGAAGGCCCAGGATGAGGACTGGGAGGGCAAGGAAGGTGGCTTTGCAGGAGGAACAGGGTGAGGTTTGAGCGCAGCAAGGGAGTCTTGAGGCTGGGTGACAAGGTGCTGCAACTAAGCAGGGGGCAGGGCTGTTGGGGTTGGATTGAGTGGGGTGCTGCCTGAGGGAGTACAGGGGAACTGTGTTGTCAAGGACCACAGGTCCTCACCTCAGGGAGTGGACTAGAAATCTGGCTTGGTGAACGGCTTTCCTTCATGGGTCTTGTAGGCAGCTGACATCAAGCACAAAGAAACCAAAGGAGAATGAGAGGATGGTTTGCAAATATGTGGGAGACATGCCAGGGGCTCCCAGAAGTGTTCAGGGACGGTGGCAAGGGGAGGTGGGTTTAGTTCTGTGCATGTGTGATTTGTGGAGATTTGGGGTACCCAAGTTGAGGTATTATTTATGCAGTTGGATAGGCAGGCTTCTATTTTCTCTGTGAGGTGGGAAATAAGCTTGGTTGCTGAGAATGAAGGGAGAGTATTGGGGTGGAAGGTGGAAGGAGAATGGAAAAAGTTTGGCATTGCCATTGCAGAGAATTAATCAGATGGAATTAACCAGAGAAATTCAGCATTTTCAGAAAGTGTTAAGGGTTCATTTGAAGTTGGGGATCATGTGTTTACAAAGCTTCCCATATGTCCTGTTATGTGACTTTCTCAGCAGTGCATGGCTGCTAGAGAGCAGACCCTACAGGAAATTTATTGATTGTGGGCCTCTCGTGGATGGAGTTTTGCTGCTTGTATCTTATGAAAAGATAAAGGCAACGCATGCCTGGGGGTAAAGGGCGTATCTTCTATCGCAAAGATAGAACCTAAGCTGGTTAATGAGGGATAACGAAAATGGAGAAGGCTGAAGCATGGGGTGGAAGTCAAGGCTGACAGGGCCAGGTGAGGCCAACGAGAGGTGCAGGGAGCTCGTTAGAGGTTGCCGGGGGAAGCAGGAGACTGGAATTTGTGGCTTTGAAAAGGGAGCGACTTCAGCTGTGATGGGTGCTCTGCTGAATGCTTGTGCTTGACAGCCAGGGAGTAAGGGGCACACAGCCTGCTGTTGGGTTTTCTTTGCTCTCCTGTGGCCATTCCAGCCCTGGTGTTTCCAGTGAACTGCCTTCCGTGACTAAACATCCAACAAACCAGAGTTGCCACTGCTCTGGTTCCACACCAGAAAAGGCTCACAGGCTTACGGGAGGCGGTCCTGAGGACCTAGCCCCAGCTGCAACGTGAGTCCTGATGGGTCTCCTGAGCTGCTCTCATAGTCACCCTGGGGTGCCTGCCCAGGACAGGCATCATCTGACAAGAACCCCTCTAACTTACACACACCTTCACAGCCTCTTGCCACCATAGGGCCCCACAGCGTTCAGGTTTGCTATCCTTTCGGGGTGTACCTTCTGGTTACCCCCACAGGAAGGAGACGCCAGGCAGGGGGATCTAGGAGGCACAGGGGACCCCAGGACCCCGTTAGCCTGGATGCCTCCTCCTCTGGCACAGGGCTCTGCACTCTTCCTCCTTGGAGGGGACCTCTGATCTCCCTGAGGGACCAGGCAGCACCCATCCATGGGTACCTGCCCCCTGCTGCGCATCCTCAAGAGAGTTCTGGGTGTGTGCGTGTAGGGGGAGGGGAGAAAAGGCCCCAATGCTGACAGGAAGCAGGGCTATTTCTGGCTCTGCTGGAAACTGCTGAGGACTCAGGGAAGTTATTTTCACTCTCTTGCCCTCAGTGCTCTAATCCATAAATTGTAAGAGTTGACGGAAAACTGAATGACCTTGGATACCCTTTCAAAGTTTAACATTCTGATTTCTAGATTTCCAGACAAATCGTTCTCAAACTTGAGCGTGCGTCAGAATCCCCTGGGGGGCTTGTTAAAACACAGATTGTTGAGCCCCACTTTCAGAGTTTCTGATTCAGGAAGTCTGTGCTGGTGCTCAAGAGTCTGCCTTGCTCACCAGGTGATGCTGATCTGGGCCCACATTTTGAGAACTAGCAGGGTCAGGCGGATGGTCCCAAAAAAGGCACCCCCCCCTCCATCACCCCTAAACCCAACCCCTAGTTGTCATACATCCCTTGGCTTGGAACCAAACCTGGGGAGGAGGCACTTATCTGGGGCTGTGGGGCCAACTCAGCCACCCAGGCCTGAACCCTCATTTTCTCTCCCATCTCCGCTCCTTTGAGCCTATGACAAGACTCGGCCAATATTCTACAACAGCATCAAATGGATGTCACCCACTCAAAGCAGCCTTCTGTCCCCAGGTGACGCCAAGGTAGAGAGGGAGGTTGGAAGGGGGTGTCGGAGTCATCTCAAGGCTCGGCCCAGAGTACAAGCAAAGAAGTCAACGTCCACAATAGGGAAAAACAATTAGAAAAAGAATTAATTCTACTTTTGTATTCATACCCAGTCTCAAAACTAATTGCTTATTTATTTAATCTACTTTGACCAGAAGTGTTACTGCACCAAACATATTTAATGAGTCAGGCTTCTTAATGTAAAATTCAAGCATATTTGTGCAATGAAATGAGTTTTCATCAACAGAGGGAGAACCTGTTATCTAAGCAGTACCTTCTCAACAAAGTTATCTCCTAAAATAGAAATGTCAGAAAAAACACAATTCATCTATGCACAATTCATTTGCACAATTTATTTGTGTGTAAACTGTTCTTTTTTGTCATTAGTACTTGTGGGCCTGAAGTCTTTCACTAACATTTAAATATAGTTTTGTTGTGTTTTTTTTTCCTAAGAATGTGTTTCATGTAAGGAAACCCACCCCAACTCCTCACTCTCCATCTCATCACCCATACCTTTTAGAAATTCGCAGAATTTACTCTGAAGCCTCAAGGGGACTCCTGGAGACTGGCCAACATTTTGGGATCTCTCTATGGACCCTTCAGAGTCTGAGTTGGGAAGACAGGAAATGGACTGGCCGGGAGGCTCAAGGGCTCCCACTTCTGATTCACCCAGAGCAGCTCCGAATTGTTCTGGTTTGCACTATGCTACAAGGAACATTTTGTTTGCAGAAAGGATTCCACAGCGCAAAAAGAAGAAAAGTTCAACAACTACTAACATTAGGGTAACATTTCAGCTAAAACAGTGAGATGGAGATGGCCCCAGCCTCCCTGCTTCTGCCTCTACACCACACTTCTGTCCCCACTCCCTTGGGGCCACCATATTTAGACCCGCTCATATTCCTCTGCAGCTGCAGACTGCAAAATCACAGCCCTGCCTCTCCTCCCTACACACCTTTCTCCTTTGAAGGCCAATAGTCATGGTAGGTGCAGCTACATAACTTCCTGACCCCTTTTACTTCTGATGTTTTCAGAGAAAAAAACTGCAATTATTCCAGGAAAGGCAAACTTTTACTGACCATCAATGATGTACTAATAAGGTGGAAAGAGGCTAAACACTGATGTTCTTATGTCCTAAAGGGTTTATTGACTTATGTTCTAAAGAGTTTATTCCAGGGATGGAGAGCACCTGGAAAGTTAGATCACTGTGTCCCAAGGTGGTGATTACAGCCGCGTGAGTTATTAAAGTAAGACTTTGAGTTGGGAGGAGGGAATGGGGGCTTTGGGGGGCATGGTCTGGCAGGGCTAACCCGAGGCCATGTGTGGTGTGTGGCCTGATCTGGGTCTCTGAAGGCTGGTGGAGTTATGAAGAGAGGTGGCCAGAGCAGGTGGTTCCACAGGCAGAGATCTCAACAGCTGAGTTCTGCTGGGATACAGTGAGTGGAGCAGTTAGTCGAGAGCAGTGGGTTCCTGAGAGGGAGCAGTGGGAGGTAGTCTGCGTTGGTTGGTGGCTGCTACATCTTAAATCTTAAAGAGAGAGTTGGGACTTTTTCCACTGGGGAGCCATTGAAGGATTTTAAGCATCGGAAACTGTGGGTAAATCGAGCTTTGGGAATAGTAATCTGGCTGCAGTCAGTTTGAAGTGAAGAGGCCCAGAGGTGGACAAGTGAGTTGGGACAGGATATTAGGTGTAAGGAGATACTGGTGACAAGTCCAGGAGAAAGGCAGGGACAAGGTTAATGGAACATTTGTGACTCTTGGATCATAGCATAGGAAGAGCGGGCCATGACACACCTCTTCTCAGCGTCACTGGGTCTCTTTATCCTCATGGACAAGGCACCCCATTGTTTATTTCCTAGATTACTTCCCAGAAAAACTTCTGGTCATCTTGAGATAGGAACCATCTGTCTTCTGGAACATTTATCACACTATTCTCCCGGGAACCCCACTGCTAGCCTTCCCTTTCTCCAAATTCATTCTTATCCATTGCTTCCACCCCGCCTGGGTTGACATGCTTATTTATTTCCTTAAAGATTTTTATCAAATAAATACCCAAGGCTGTCATTGGACCTTGCTTTTCACATGTACCCTGGGGAACAATGCCCAGGGACTGATTTGCATATGTGAACAGTGGTAGATCCAGAAGGAGACTTTGGGGTGGTCCCCAAGTCCCCTGGCCTGGCGTACTGGATATAGCTGGAAGGACCAATGGACGACACAGGGCACATCCTTAGAACATATGAAAAATTCATAACATAAGGATTTATATTCGTGGTTTACAGCCACTGCAGCATCTGCAGAGCCCCGACCATAGCTCTTCTTTATTTCTGCTAATTTCTACTGCCCTGAGCTGGGGTCCTTGGCAACTTACTACATTCCCTCGCCCACCTTGTTTTCTTCACAGCTTGGATCTATGGTATGGATTACAGGTGGTTAGTCTAAGGATGATTTGGCTGGGACATGCTAGTCTAGAAAGAATAGAAAAGGTTAGCATTACCATATGATCCAGGAATTCCACGAGGCATATACCCAAGATAAATACAAATATAGATCTGCGCAGAAATTTATACATAAATGTTCTTAGCAGCATCATTCACGACAGCCAAAATGTAGAAACAACCCAAATGCCTATCAGCTGATGGACGTTTGTCCTAGGAAAAGCGAGGCACAGGACGGTAGAAGTGGCTGCCAATCTTCAGGTGTGCTGTTGAGGCTGGAGAAGCAGCATCGCTATGAGGGGTCACTAGTAGGACTTCTCCCCACAAATCATGCGAAAGGGCCTGGCCAGCATGAGTCATGTGAGGGAGGCAGATAGATTCCCATTTCCACGGGTCTCCTTGGAAGGTCAGATATGAAAATCCCCCTAACTGAACGCCATTTATCTTCCAGGAGACTAGATAGTGCTGTCACATGAGCCAAGGTAGAGGAGACTCAGCTGTGACCTGCACCTCAGCTCAGCTCCTAGGGCAGGTGACAGGTGGCCTCTGAGCAAGGCTGTCCCCAGCCTGATTTCCACCCACAGAAGCAACACTTTTCCCCTTAGAGGAGATTTGCTAGACTCTGAAATCCAAGTTTCATATTTGTATAACCTCTTCAAACACTTTACTCCAATAGATCAACTTAATTTTGAATGTAGATATGTTTTGCTATTATTTTTCTTTAAAACTACTTATACTTTTGATGTCTTAAATAAAACATTTTAACATAATAAACTGTTATATGATTTATTATATCCCAAATGGATTATAGTTAAACTATTGGAAGAATTATTTTTACACAAATACCAATTAAGACATTAGGAAATAACTTTTTTGTTTTTTATATATGCGTAAAATTACATTTTATTTTATTATTTTGTTTTAATTTTTATGAAATTTATTGGGGTAAACGTGATTAGTAAAATTCAAGTGTAAAAAATAATTTTAATAAAGATAATACATTAGAACTTAGTAATTGTCCTAGGAAAAAAAGCATCAACTCATTCTCACATTTTGGAATCTGAGATACTTAATTGTGAGGGGGAAATGCTCCTATCAAATAAGGGGGGGAAAATGAGTAAAAAGAAAACTTTGAACATGACCAAGTCACTAATTAAATTAAAGGGTCAAGGAATGTGATAAATAAGAATATGTGGTCCAGGTGAACCTGAACTATGACAGCAAGGCTTCCACACATTAAGACTCCAGGGTCTGGGTTGGGGGTTATTGACAGCTGAGATTCATTCATTGCCGACTCAGCCTTAGGCTCACAGGATTGCAGGCCCTATGTTCTCCTCTGGAGCCCTGTTCACACACGGAGGGCTGGCTGGTGGTCGTCCAGGCCCCATCTCTGATGTCACTGGCAGTGACCTGTGGCCAGTTTGGGCTAATGCTTCTCCCTTGTCTCCTGTGAGTTCTTTCATAACTTAGAGTGGGGGCCATCCTGTCCCTCCAATTTATACACATCTCATTTGTCAGTTTAGGTAAGAACATCGTGTGCCCTTTTGCTGCTGGATGTGTGTGATGTACTATCTCGGATTTGTCTACTTCAGAAGCAATTTGGGAGTAACAGCTTCCCAAAGTTGTCCTGGGCAAAAAAACAGAGACAGGGACTCGCTTGGCCTGCGTTTGCGTTATCTCCATCCCTGAGCCCCTTGACCAAGGAGGTTTGAAGTTGGAGTCTCTTTCTGCTTCAGACACACTAAAGGGCCTCTTATATTAGCTCTAGATTCTCTTATCAGATATTCCTGGTTCTGATTCTGTTCGAGCCCTTAGTTGATTTTTCCTCGGTGACTGACAGGACACTTTGCATTGCTTCCCCCTCTCTTCTTTGAATCCCAGCTTCCTGTTGGGTGAGCCTCCTTATTTGGCTGAGAAAGAATGCAGGGCAATTTTGATTATATTTGTTTATTTTATTTTATTTTATTTTATTTTATTTTATTTTATTTTATTTTATTTTTTAGCGTCTCCTCTTTAGGCCAAATACATCTTTCTTCAGCCTCAGTATCTGCTTTCCAAATAGTCCCTAAACTAATTCTTTCCTTTTACTTTTTCTAAAGGTCTACATTTGCTTCTTTCCTAAATTTTAATAATTTCCTGAACTCTATAGTTTCATTTCCTCTCTCAGTAGCACGTTTAATTTGATCAAAAGTGTTTTGTGTGCTTGTAAAAGACACACTCTTTCAAGAGTTCATTGAAACTGCTCCTTCATCTGGGGATGCAGGATTTGGAGAAAAGACAATTGGCCAGGACTTACTGTGGGAATCAGCATATCTGGGGGTCCTAGGGGCTGCTTCTTTAAACAATCTTCTCATGTCTCCTTAGTCTTCCTTAGTTTTGCTAGAAGTTGGTGTTTGAGTGGATACCTGCGCTCATTTTTATTTTCTGTTTTGTCTGAAGGTTTCATAGCATGTAAAGCACCAGATTGAAAGGTGGCATTGCACTTGGAGAAGGGGGGAAAAATGTATCACTGTAGTTAATCACTGTGGCAGAGCACCACATGTAAGCTGCCCCTGATTTTCAGGGTGGAAGGGTAATACTTTCTTACTTTCTCCCATGTGCTAAATCCCATCTCAATTAAACCGTAAAACACTTACAGTGACCTGTGTGAGATTAAACAACCTGCCATGGGATGGATCTGTGAGCATCCTGTCATTGCCATAAATCTGAGAAATGCAGGTGGTGGTGACCTTTACCCTCTGGCAACTTCTCCTGGACCTGCGGCTGCTGCTTGGCAGCTGGGAGGTCCTTGCCATCTGTGTAACAAGGGCGTTCCTCTCAGTGGGTTTTGGCTACCGAGTGCCTCTGTATCCTGCCCTATCATTTCTTCTTTATCATCTGACCCCATCTAGACTCCAAAGTTCTTCAGGGCAGGGCTATGACTTTCTTACTTGTCCTTCTGTCCCCAGTAATTAGAGCAGGGGCCTGGCGCAATGTTTGGCAAATATGTTGAATCTTAAATGATGGCTTTCCAGGGATTAGAAGCAAAGAAAAACAAAAATCCTCACGCCGTTAGGATTCTGCTTTTCAATTTTTAATACATGATGCTTCAGCTCTCAGGGCAGAAGGATCCTGAAAACTGCTGTGGCTCTGATAGCATGGTTAACAACATGGAATCGTGTTTTCACATAGGTCTGAAAGGGCAGCCCGTGCTGCACAGTGAGCAGTCGTGGTAGTGGGGGAAAGCAGGCTTAACAGCAGCCGTTCTCTGCCCATCTTAGTGGGGTACCATTGGGACCCCCCCACCCCACCCCCACCCCGCCCCCACCCCGCCAATGATCTGACTGCGTCTGGAAAATGCCTCACCTTCCCTCAAGCGCCTTGATCCTCTCCACGGCTCCGCACAATTCACACAAGGTCTTGGGAAAGATGATCATAAGCCATCCACACCATTGACCATCTAGGCTGTTGCTAAATCCGTGCTCCTGGTTTCATTTTACGTGATTTAGCAGCAGCGTTGGACACATTCTCTCCTCCTGGGAATGCTTGTTGCCACTTGGTGTCTAGGTGATCGTGCCTCTTGTTTCCTTCTACCTCGTGGCCTTTTCTTCTCAGGCCCCTTGGCTATTCCCTCCTCATTTCCTGAATCTTAGAACATATATTCCATTCTACTCACTCTCTTGGTGCTCTCTGCCAGTTCTGCTGCTTTCAGTATCTTTGAAATACTGATGACTTTAAATGTCTATCTCCCGTCTGGACTCCTTATACATGCATGTGCCTGCTCAGAGTCTATTCTGCAACGACTTGGGCATCTCACACCTAAGAGGAGCACCTGCTCTTTCCTCTCAAACTGCTTCTACTGATATTTTGCCTGATCTCAGTTCATGGCAGCCCCACCTTCCAGTTGCTCAAGCCAAAAACTCTGGAATCATGTTGACTCTTCTATTTCTCCCGCATCCTACATCCATTGAGATAGTCTAAATGTATTCAGAATCTGACCACTTTGCTCTCCCCACCGCCACTGCTCCAAGCCTGGTCCAAGTAACCATGATCTTGCAGCTGGATTATTGTAACAGCATTAGGATAGATCTTTCAGCTTTTACATGGCCCCTGCGTTCTATTCAACACAGCAGAGAGTGATACCGTTAGCTTGCAAGTCAAACTGTGTCTCTCCCCTGTTCACGACCCTCCCATAAGTTCCCCATCTCACTCAGAGTAAAAAGCCAAAGGCTTCTTAGTGTCCTACTCTGTGCCTCAGGATCCTACTCTGTGGCCTTGCTTCTGTTCCAGTCTCACTGGCTCTTTCCTGTTCCCCTGAAATACCAGGCTGCTCCTACCTCAGGAGCTTTGCCTGGGCCGTTCCCTCTCAAATGCTCTTCTCCCCGTAGCTGCATGTCTCCCTCCCTCCGCCCCGTCAACCGCGTGCTCCTGCAGCTACTTCTCAGGCAGGCCTTGCTGACCACGTGGTTTAGACTTGCAGCCTTCTCCCAGCTGCCTCCTACACTTTGGCATTCTGTATCTCTTCTCTCCTCCTCTATTTTTTTTTCCTGTTATACTTAATATTTTTAACATTCCTTGTGATTGCTTCATTTATGACATCTAGTCTCTGAATCCTTCCACTAGAAAATAAGTTCTGTGAGGAAAAGGAATTTTATTCCATTCACTATGGAATCTCTAGAACCTAGCACAGTGCCTGGCATATAGCCAATGCTCAATAAATATTTGTTTCATCAATTAATTAATCAATTGGGCCAGGATACTAAGTTGGGAGGAAGAGAAGGCGCATGTAATAGTTGAATCAGGATCAACAAGCATTCTGGTTTAGACTAATAGGCCAAATTTAACATCATAAAGGTGAAGAGATACATGTAAGTCCCTATAGTTAAAAGCCAACTCTACAGACAAAAGATGAGGAACATACCATGGGACAACCTAAAGGTGATTGATATTTGACTGTGATTTCAGAACTGAATAGCAGGGGTGTGTCTTTGATCCAAAGGCTAACAATGGTCACATCAATAGATGTATGGTACACAGATCATGGTAGATATTTAGCTCTAATCTTTGCTGCTCAAACAGCAGTGGGACAATTGGGTTCACCTCTGGGCCTCATGCCTAAAGAGAGATTTAGATAACACAAGCCCCATTTGGAAAAGAGCTAGCTTGGATGGCAGCGTATCGTGGGGGAAATGTTCATAGTATCTGGCCATTCTTTTCAGCAGGAAAGACTCAGGGGAGACCTAACTAGTTTCTTCAGCTATCTGACAAGCCATTCAGTGGAAGAGGGAACATTCTATGTTACTTCAGTTGGCAGAACTGAGACCAATGGGAATAAGACAGATTTCAGATAAGAATAAGGAAGACGTGCAGATTGATGAAATTACCCAAATATGGAGCCATAGCTCCGAGAGGCAGTGAGCCTCTCATCCCTGGGGACATAGCAGGGCCAGGCACAGAATAATTGTAGGAGGATTCAGGACTGCATGAATTCAAGTCCTTCGTGAAGCACACACCACAGTGGCATTAGATGTGCCAGAGATGGGGGAAATGAGGTAGAAGCCAGAGGAGGCTGGGATGAAGGTCTGCTCCTTGTGAAGGGGAGAGGGAAGGAAGGACGATTGGGTAGGAAGCGTCTTAGACTGTGGTGCTGTCACAAGGAAGCCTTGGTACGCCCAAGGGGGAGTCTTTGAGTGAAAGTTGCCCATCCGAAGAGTCAGGAATTGTCCTGCCCTGGCACCCAGGCCACTCTCAGTCATTGCCTGGGAGGAGCCTGTGGGAAGCAGGCCTCTCTCTGAATGTGGGGCTGGATTGCAGAGCCCAGCAGCTGGGGCCATGAGTCAGTTATGCTGCCAGCAGTAAGAGTTTTGAGAGTCATATTTTCACAGCCACCACCAGACCTCTAATGGGAGGTCCCAGGTGGACACTCTGATTCGAAGGCCTCATCCTAACACTCTGGTTATGGCTCCCCAGGCTATGAGCATCTTCAGAATATGTGCTCAGCATCACCACCCTCCACCCATCACGTAGTAGGTGCTCACTGAGAATCCAGCGAGTGGCAGAGAATGTGGTGACCCCCATAACCCGGTGGCCGTGCTCTGTAATTTCAAGTCTTGGAGGGGAATCTGTTCGCTTAAATTGAGGATAGTAAATGTCAGTCAGCCACGGTCCCCAGAGAAACCCTGTAAAGTGGATTCCTGTGAGGAAACGACCTTCGTCAGTGCAGAAGTGCCAGAACAAAACGTAACAGCCCCTGAGTGAGCGCAGGCTGAAGCCTCATCCATTACCTGCCTCTTCCCCTAGAAAGACAGCCCTCATCTATTATTTCCAGACTGTTTTCCTTTTACTTACACCGTGTGAAAAGTGTTGAATTGGGAAATAAATAGTATGATTTCCAAACAGAGGTTTCAGAATCACTGCACAGATTTTGGAATTATTATCCGGTTTCCAAATGTTTGGTTTGTGTATCATTTCCTCATTTATATTTGTGAGCTCTTTATTGTGAATGTCCCCGTTTGGAAAGCTCTGCCAGAAGTCTGAAAGAACTCTGTTGTGGATCTGTGTTCATGTCTTTTTTAGAGATGCCTCTGCTCTCTTTTGAAGTGCAGCAAAATTTTCCAAGCAGACTCAGAAAGAGATGTTTACTGAGAATGTTCCTTTCCATTGCACAGTAATTCTGACCAGTTCCACTGTCTCATCTATCACCTCTTGCCTCCAGGTTCTCTTCTCTGCAGTAGCCCAGCTCATTACCGTAAGACTGAGGTTCCCTCAACACCTTTTGCTCAAAAACATTCCATTGCTCTTCTTGTCCTACTTATTGTCTGAAGCCTAGACTTGTCCCTAATTGGCTCCAGCTTGCCAGGCCACATTGTTTTCCCATGATTCCTCCAACCTTCTCTTGTTGTGGTCAAGACTTCCTCCTCCTTACCCAGAAAATGCCATGCCCATTCCAGCCGTTGCCCTCATACAGGTTCTCCTATCCTAAATTATCACCTTTCACGCCTTTGTGATCGAACTCTATTCATTCTGCAAAACCTGCAGGAAGTTCTGCAGATCCAGCTTAGCTGATGAGAAGAAAGGGCAGGGTTCAAACCTAATGACATTTCTCTCCCTCCTTATCTCTGAAAGGTGGCACTTCCCATGTAATTGAAGGTCTGTTTCTATGCCCTGTCTCCTCCTTTCTTCACAGCCCCTTCCACTGTTCCCATCATGCACCAGGTCAGCGCCACCATGCGGAGCATCACCTTGTCGTGGCCACAGCCGGAGCAGCCCAATGGCATCATCCTGGACTATGAGATCCGATACTATGAGAAGGTGAGCCAGCTCTGCCTCAGGTTTGCAAGACCCAGGGCCAGCCACTGTTCCATAGGCAGGGGCCAGCTGAGGACACAGGGAGACAAGCTGGAAGAAGTCCTGAGGGAGGGAGGAGTCCGGTGATGGAGAATAGAGGCTCTCTGGGAGAGTGATGGAGACCTGGTGATAGAGACCAGAGGTCTTCCCTGGCAAAAGCCTTCAAAACCCAGGCATTTACTGTATTAACTCAAGAGAGAGCCGTCCAACCCATCACCCTGCTGTCTGAACAGCTCCCTGGGCTGGTGTGGGAGGACCGATTCCATTCTCCTAGTCATGTGCTTGCTATACTAATGCAGATGCTACAAAGCTGTCAGGGGTCACCTGAGCTTTCTGAAAATTTTGTGGTTTTGTAGACTAGTGTTCTTTAAAGTTTTGGAGTAAGTACCTCCAATATGACATTGTCTATTTATAAATCATATGCATGTGCTACTGCACTAATATATTTATGGAGGTTAAAAATATTTAAATGGAAATTTAAAAGGATGAGATAAAAATTAATAGAAATGGAAATTTATATATTATCTTCCTTGACTACATTTTTGCAGCTATGGCGGGAGGTGGGGCACAGCAGGGCATATGCTGCCAAGAATAAGGAAATGGAGCCCAGTGGAGTTGGTCCCTGGTCTGTCTGCGGAAAAAGCAGGGATTTCCTCCCACCATGGTAAACTCCAGCATTCGCAAAATCCCAGGAAAATACAGTTCTTTCTATACTGACCCAATACATTATTTGAAAAGCACCAGATCCATTTATTTATTTGTTCAGCAAGTATTTATCAAGGGCCTACTGTTTGGCAGGTACTATTTTAGGATATACTAGTGATCAAAAAGAGATTCCTCCCTCAAGGGGCTTACTTTCCAATAAAAGGAGATGGACAACGAACAATGACATAATAACTAAGGAAATCGTATAGTATGTCAGAAAATTATTATTGTAAAGGGGAAAAGAAAAAGCAGAGTAAGGTAAAATGGGATCGAGGGGATGAGGTTTGGGGGAGGAGTTGGTTGCAGAAATAAATGGAATGGTAAAGGCAGGCCTCTTGGAGATGATAGAGTTCTAAGATCTGAAGGAAGTAAGGGTGTAGTGAAGCAGATATCCGGGGCACAGAGAGCTTGTATAAAAGCCCTGAGGCAAGATCATGACTGGTGGTTCAAGGAACAGGGAGGAGAGCAGCATGACTGGAGTGATGCAAGCGATGGGGAAATAGTTGACAGGAAGGGAGGTAATCAGGGGGAGGTGACCGTGTTGGGCTTTAAAAACTTGAGCTTTCCCACTAAATGAGATGCGGACCCATAGGAGAGTTAGAAGCAGAACAGAGACAAAGTCTAACTTACATTTTAAAAGGATCTAACTTAGATTTTACAAAATCTCACTTACATTTCTAAAAGGATCATCTATTGAAAATAGGTCTGCTAGCTTGTAATCATCTAAGACAGAATGATGGTGGCTTGAATCGGAGCGAAAGCAGAGGGCTGATGAAACAGTTAATTTCCAAATATATAAACTAAAGGTGGAGCCCAAAGGATTTCCCACAGGTTGGATTGTGGATGTGGGAGGTTTTAGCCTGACCCACGAGAAGGATGTACACACCACTGATGGAGAAAGGGATTACTGTGGGTGGAGTCTGTTTGGTGAGAGGGAAGGGACAGAAGTTCAGCTCAATGTCTAAAATGCCCCTGAGATCGTCAAGTGGAGCTGTGGAGCAGGCAGCTAGATGTGCACATCTGGAGTTCAGGAGAGAGGATGGGGTTGGGATGTCCATTTGGAAGTTGTCAGGATGTGGATAGTGTGAAAGCCCTGCATCTGTGTGCAATCATCCAGGGGGTGAAGGGGAATAAGAGGATCAAGGATGGAGACCTCCTTCGTTGCCTTTCCCTGTACATGCAAACCTCTTCCCTTAAAAAACTGTAAGTAACCTCCACTTCTGATGTTATGAAGGAAGCTTATTCTCCCATTTCGGGCCATGTCCCCACTTCTCAGTAATTTATACTAATTATTAACAGACACACATGCACAGCAACTCAATGTCCAAGGCACTTTCCATACCTCCGTGAAGCATATCATTGTCCCCACTCCAGAGGGTAGAATGCTTTCCTTGGGAACACAGAAGATTATTTGCCAAAGCATTGGTTACTGTTTGGAATGTTGCTCCAGAACGCTCCTTCACGTGTAAAGTGCTTGACTATAAAATGTGTTACATTGCCTTGAACATTTCTAATATGACTAAAGAAAAGATATTACCTTGTGAGGGTATTTTGAAATAATAGCCGCAATGATAATAATTTATTATTATTAATAATCTTTATTAAGTGCCTGTTATGTTATGTGCTAGATTCTCACAGATACATTAGTTCTGACCCTTAAAAGAAAGGTTCTTGAAAGCCAGGTATAGCCATTTTATAGATGATGCAACTAAGTCACAGAAAGGTTAAATGACTTACCCATGACCACATCTTGTCACAGCTAGGGAGGCACAGCACCAGAACTATAGACATTTTTACTATATTTCAATGTATTTCTCAGCTCAGTATATGGCTGGATGTAATCATGCTGATGCCGACAATCTCAACATTAGGGTGGACCCTGAAATAAGAGATTGTGTCTTAATTTGAAACCCAATTGCTTGTAACCAGAATGATTCGCGCACCTGCTCCACAAGGCCTTGGAATCCTGATCTTTAGAAGATGCAAACACAAATGGAATTCAGCCTAGTAGATGTCCTGATTTCAGTCCAAAGAAACAAAACCCACCACTCCTCCATCTCCTGCCACTTCTTCTAAACAAGGAGTCAGCAAATATTTTTTGTAAAGGGCCAGGTAATAAATATTTTAGGCTTGTGGGCCATAAAATCTCTATCCCAACTCCTCAACTCTGCCTTTATAGCAGGAAAGCAGCCATAAACAATACGTCAATAGATGGGCATGGCTGGGTTCCAAGAAAACTTTATTACAAAAACAGGTCGCTGGCTAGAGGCTGTAGTTTTCCAAGCCTTGAAAGCCCTCCCTGGGTCTCCTGCCACCCATCACCCTCTTGGTTTGTGCTTGGGACACCTTTCAATTTCTCCTCTGTGAATAGAATCAATGAGGCTTTCGCCTCTTCCAACAACTCATTAATAGAGAGCTCAGATGCCTGGAGCTGATGACACTCCCAGAGCCTCTCTCATGTTCATCTCCTTCCCCATTTGAATACATTTCCATTCATCATTCTCTCTCGTTTACTGTCTTGTAGCACTTTTCACTCCTGGTGTCAATGCTTGTAGGCAAACCATGGGAGGAGCATCTACATCTGCTCTCGGCTGTCTTAATGATGAAGCATTATTACTTGCTCTTCATAATAACTGTCTAGGCTAGAACGGGCTGGTTTTGGCCTTGGGAATTCCTACCCTTCAAATTTTAGGATCATTTTCTCACAGAAACTCTTTCAGACCTTGGCAATATCTTGTGCTCAATCGGTTGGTTCGAATAACTAGTCAGAAGTATGCTGTTTTTTCATTCATTTAGCACTGAGTGATTGAATACCCAGGCAGTGCCAGTCCTGTGCTACACATTGGGGATGGAAAAATAAGGGAGACATGGTCTCTGCCCCCAACGGCCACAGCCTCTATCTCACAGATGCTTATGAAATCAGTCATACGTGACCAGAAAAGCAGCCATGACCTTCGCTCTCTCTTGTTTGCCTGAAGTTGGTTAATGGATTTGAAGGGAACAAGGACTGATATTCATTTTAATCACTGAACTTCTTAAATGTGTGGACTAGAAAATGATTATGCGTTAATGTTTTATCCTCAAAATCCAAATGCCAATACATCAAAACACATTTGTCAGTAAAAGAGCTGCCCAGTCAATGCTTCACTTATTTCAAACAATGAATACTTCCATAGATTCCAGGAAAACCAGAGACCTCAGGCAGCCACCTTCATTTTGTAGCAATGGGATTTTGTCCTAACTTGCAAGGTGATGTGATTTTCATAGTTTCAGATTTCAGCTCTCCACTGTGTCAAGCTAGTAATAACCAAAGATGTAGATGACTTCTTTGTGACATGTTCTATAGTGGACAGTCTTCTTTCTGCTGGATCCCCTGATTGGGGATGGTGGAGAATCCACCTGCTTTGTAAATAGATCAAATGATAAATGGGTAGTCCTTCCTCGGGCAGTCTCTCCCAGACTCCATGAGGGTGCACATGGGCCTCTTTGTAACTTTCGACTGTCTATTCAAGCTGGCCTCTAACCTATGGTCCCTTACAACTTCTTCTGAGCGCTCATCACCACCCCCTATGCCACCCACACTCCAGCTATACCCAGTTACTTGTGGGCTCCTGAACTCCTTTAGACCTCATTTTTGTATGTTTTATTCTGTTCCCATGGGATATTCTATTCAGCTCTCACTCCCCACCTTTCTTCATGTGGCTAATTTATTTTATCTTTCAGAACTCAACTCATGTCACCCTTTCCTGAGCTCCTCCTACCCTCTTTATCAGTTTGGACTGTGTGACCCTTTGCTGTTCGTCCACAGCCCCCTAAGCTGCCCTCTGCCAAGGCACTCAGTCAACACGGTTGTCATCATGTGTTTATTTTCTGGTCCACCCCACAAGATGTTGTGTCCCCAGAGGAGAGGGACCATGCCTTAGTGCCTGTAGCCCATGTATAACACCCAGTATATGGTAATGTGTCATACATGTGACTGCCTGGCCAAATGAATGAATGAACACACATCCAGTCATCTTCGCCTTTGCAAAGTAGACTTTTACATATTTTAAGACAACGTTCATGTCAACTCATTTTACTATACTTCTTTTGTCCTGGCTCAACTCCCCAAGTTTCATCTGTTGTCGATGGAGGATGCGGCTTATAGAACTCTTGTCGTCATCGTTCCCATCACCATGCCACTAGGAACCTTTGTGCCTAGAACTGGTTGCAGTACCCCCAATCTGCACGTGGGACTTAAGCGCCTCCATCCCAGTGACCCAAGCTCTTCATTTTTACTGATGTCCCCAGTTTGCTCTAAGATTCATGGTGCAGACGGGGACAGGCCCAGACTCTAAACTCATGTTCCTGCATGCTCCGAACTAAGCCCTAATCTCCACGATGCCCCCATGGAAGTGAGTAGAGAGTAGGCTGTTGTGTCTGAAGCTGCTGAGAATGAGGTGTAATGGTGAAGGACAAGATGAGAAAGTGTGCGGGCTGGAGTAGTGAGGAAAGCCTTCCCCGAAGAGGAAGCCTTGAGGGGTGTCGGCCTAAGGGAACTGGAGGGCACAGGGGGGCCTGACGTGCCTGGAGAGAGGCACTGCACACTGGAAACACAGCCTAAGCAAAGGTCTGGTGGCCAGGGCTGTGGTCCTTGGAGGGGCAGCAACATGGTGATTTAGGGGATGTGAGGGATTGAAGTGATGAAGGCCTTTGAATCTAGTTTTAGGAGGTTTTTTGTTTGTTTGTTTGTTTGTTTAATCTAATAATAATTTTAGTGAAGGTCAGAAATCTTTTTTAAAGAAGAAGTTTGGATTGGGCAGGAAGGGAGTGGCAGAAAAGATGGGAGGCTACAAAAATCCAGGCACAAGCCAAATGTTATAATATGTAAGATCAGTAGCAAAGAGAAGCAACTGATTCGAGACACTCACAATAGGCAGAGGAGCCAGAAGGATGAGAAATAGGAGCAACACCTGTGTGAAACTGAGAACACATGTGTACAGACAACGGGAACTGTGGAGTACAGGGCAGAAGGTGCTAGAGAGAGTGACAGACAGAAGGGCGGGGCCAACCCCTAACTAGGTAGCAGGGGTGAGGACACAGGGCCTGCTCTCCAAGGAGAAGGGACCTGACCTCCCTGGAATCTGGGGGAGATGAACCTGGCAGGACAGGGACCCAGACAGACACAGACCAAGGCAGAAGCAGGTATGGGAGGTACGCCAAAGTGACGGGCACATTCAGCAGAGTGGATGTGAAGCCATTTGCTTAAGGAGTTGAGGGAACTTATAGAATGATCTAGAACAGCCATTGTAAGGAGTAACCAGGGGGATCTGGAGTGAGGAGAGGAAAGAAAACAGCAGAAGCAAGACAAAGAGAGGCAGGCACTCATGGGGCAGCTCAGTCTACCCAGTTAGTTTCTGCTGAGCTCAGAGACTGGAGAGGATTTGCAAAGATGGATGTGCTTTGTTATTCTTCCTCTGAACCCTGAGGAGGGGAAGAGTAGAAAATGACCACAAACCCCCCATCCAGGCCCTGAGAGCTCAGCCATTTGCTCAGAGTGTAGCCACTCCATAGTCCACAGTCAATTCTACACTCCCTCAGGCCAGGCCAGTCTGTCCCCATTCAGAGGGACGGCCTAGGTCTGGTGACAACTTCTAGCAGATCTGCAGGACCAAGAACTGCTGGCGCCTGGGTGCTCCAAGGTAGAGCGTGCTAGGGGTGCAGCACTCAGGAGCGGGCTGCCGACCCCTTCCCTTTGCTCTTGTTCAGGAACACAATGAGTTCAACTCCTCCATGGCCCGGAGCCAGACCAACACAGCGCGGATCGATGGCCTGCGGCCAGGCATGGTGTACGTGGTACAGGTGCGCGCCCGCACTGTGGCCGGCTATGGCAAGTTCAGCGGCAAGATGTGCTTCCAGACTTTGACGGACGGTAAGGGGCAGACCAGTGACCTCAGCACAGGCTGGGCAGCTGGGGAGGGAGAAGCCGCACTCACCGCCAAAATGCCAACCTCCAGCTGGATTCCAGTAGAATTCCCTCAGAAGGGTTTACCTCCCAACAGGGCTGTGGAATAGGTTTGATTCACCAGACAGCATATCTGTCTAAAGTTCGGCGCATGTCTCTCCAATATCTAGGGGATTTGCCTTTGAAGGACCTCTGTACCACATGCAGAGAGGTCACTGCGTGTGTCCTGCGCGTGCACAGCAGTGAGACCCACCCACACACCTCTCAGAGACGGTGTGCTCTCCTGTCCCTGGAGCAGGGCCCAGAAGCCTGCTGTTTCACCCTCACTCCCACTGCAGCCCTCTGTTCACAGCCCTCTGGGCGCTGAACTCAAAGCCTCATTGCATGAGCCCACGTCTCCAGGAAGGAAATGGAGAGACAAAATTTGGGGAGTGGCAGCCCCAGGCACCCAGCATCTCAGAATATTTGAAGCAGCTTCATATGTAATCTCCAGATGGTCAGCTCAGGCGTCTCCAGAGAGAATGGCCAATGTTTTCCAAATTGTCCCCAAGGCCAAGAAAGTCAGTCACCAAAAACACTTCCACCTGTGGGCTTTATTAGTTCCCTATTATAATGCTCTCCTCCACTGCTCTGAGACCACCCCCCTTAATACTAAGGAAAATCAGAGTCCCCTGGAACCTGAGCATTGAGTAGGGTGTGTCTGCCTGCCTGGGCTCACTCACTCTTTTCCTTAGCTGGCCATTTACCGTAGTGTATGCTTTCATTTACCTACATACTGTCTACCCAACGATTTACACTTATTTATTCATTTCTGATCTATGTCCTGATAGTTTTGCAAATGTCAGTCTATTCCTAATCACCCAAATGGAAAGCCTTTCATTTTTCCTTTCTTACTGAAATCATAGAGGAAGAAGCCTGCCCTTACATAACATTTTATTTGAAGCCAGCACTCTCTGACTAGGCACTTGACAGAGCTTGAGGTTTTACGTTGACACATTACAGTTTTTAACAATTTAAAAAATCACCAGAAAAATTTAATAATCAGATGATTCCATATAAAAATCGTAATATTCATTCCCTTGGGAGTAGCTGTAAGAGGATCCCGTGCTGGTGGGCTTTCCACGGTGAGCCACCGCTGCCCCGTGGGGTGCCCACCGCTTCCCAGTGATTTGCTCCTGGATGCTTTTGCGCCAGCTCCTGTTAGACTGGAGTTTGCAACCCATTTTGAGTTTATTGTAGGTGAAATTTCTTCAGATTTTGAGGAGGTTAAGATGGGGCGGAAAGGTGAGCCAGTTTATTCAGATTAGTAATGCTGCTGTATGACAAAAAATGCAGGCTGTCTTCTTTTCCTTACGGACGCTGTCCCTCTCTTTGCACCTCACTTACCATCTAGATTTATGGGCACTTTGGCATCAAGAGGTACACGGGATTAAAAGCCCAAAACTCAAAATGATCTGAGCACCGGTCTCTTGGAAATTCTGCTAGACAAATCAAGATGTAACAAATTTCTCCCAAGAAGGCTATTCCTTTTACATTGGCAGTTAAGTTTTGTAAACCCAAGAGGTGCTAGATGTAAGAGAGTTCTGGTAAGTGGCCAAATTCGGGAGTATTAATCTTAACGACTGAGGATCACACATCGGCAGTAATTACACTCGCTGGTGTTCATTGAGGCTTTGGGCCCCGATGGCAGCACAGAGGTGAGTCTGCCGGTTGATCAATGATGGGTCATTGAGGCTGGAGGACCTGTGGGAAGGTGACATTGCTTCATGACGTTTTGAATGCATAAAGACATTGTTATGGACTTCTCACGGTGGGTCCTTGCTCTTTTTCTTTTGCCAAATTAATTTTTTTTAAAAAAACATCCATGTTACAAAAAGCTCTCAGCAGAGAGAAACTGAAACTTTACCTTCAGTCTTTAAAATTGATGTCTAGAAAGTAGGGGGCTTCAAGACCTACCCCCTTGGTCTTCGGAAGTCTCTTTCTCCACCCACAGAGTTGACGGCTGGTTCCCAAACATTGGGGAGCATAAGAATCACCTGGAGTGTTTGGTAAACATGCAGACACCTGCTCTTCGCCCAGAGGTTCTGATTCAGGAGAAACAGTCATGTTTAACAACTGGGCTCAGGAGACTCTGATGCAGGGCGTGGGGACCTCAGTTCAAGAGGTATTACCATCAGGGTTGCCAGATAAAGTACAGGACAGCCAGTTAAATTTGAATTTCACATAAACAATAAAGAATGTTTTACTCTTAAGTATCTCCCATGCAATATTTGGGACACACACACACACACACACACAGAATGTCTTTGGCATCATGCGTTGAGTACCAGCTGTATGCAAAGGGTATGTAGGAAGGATTCTAATGCCTCTTTCTCACCTAGATGATTACAAGTCCGAGCTGAGGGAGCAGCTGCCCCTGATTGCTGGCTCGGCGGCGGCTGGAGTTGTGTTTGTCGTGTCCTTGGTGGCCATCTCCATCGTCTGTAGCAGGTAGGCCCTCCACTCCCACCCCAGCCTGCTCTCCTCAGACTAGGAAGCCCCACATTTGGACCCCTTCCAGGTCACACAGACTGGACCAGTCATGGCCATTCATGGACACACGGTCCGACTCCTGAGCATCACTGCATCTCAATCCACAGGCAGCCAAGAATTCCCTAGATTATTTATTTTCTCTGTGCCTGGGATCAATTCCTCTATAAGAGCTGGGGAAGGCTATGAATAAACAGCACCCATCCTCAAGCCTCATTTTAGCCAAGATGTTAGCTCCCCTCACACCCGACAGTGTTTCGGAGTGACAGTGACAAAATTGCATTTGACCCACTGGAGCATCACAGCCTGTGCCACCCTCTGGTTAGAGAGCCAAGATTCTCAGCAGAGGGCACAAGGCAGCTGTGTGTAGGGGAACCAAGGAGGAAAAGAGGAACTCCGAGTTCTGCAGAAGCGCTGGCCCTGAAGGCCTTGTGAATTTTTAATGCTGTTGCTACTGCTTTTGGTGGTTAGCCCAGATTCTGCCGTGCGAAGCCCTGTGGTTGGCCCTCCCAAGCAGTGCTTCAGTGCAGCCAGAGCCCTAATAGGCATCCTCAAGAGCCTCTACCCCAAGCTCTGAAAGGGGCCCATAGCCCTGCCTGGCCTCTGAAAGACCTTAGCTCGAAAGCAGACCCAGCTGCCCACAGTGGTGGTCAAACTAGAACACTTGCCATGATAGGAGCTACACCTAAAGTAAGAGTTGCAGTTCCCCATGCCAGGAGATGCGTGGGTAAGCCCCCATTAGGACAGGAGGCCTAGGCAGAGCTCCCGGGAGCAGAAAAGCTGAGAGAGCTCCTCTTCCTTGTGTTCATAGGAAACGGGCTTACAGCAAAGAGGCTGTATACAGCGACAAGCTCCAGCATTACAGCACGGGCAGAGGTGAGTAGAAAGCACACACCCATTGCCTGACCCCTGAAGAACTAATGAGTAGAGCAGGCAAGTGCTTGGAGAGCTCCTTGCAGCCAGACTGGCCAGTCCTGACCGCAGGCCTCCTTTCAGCACCCAGTGCCCCAGCACCGCCTCTCTTTGCAGGTCCCCAGGGAGCCCAGGCTGCCGCCCCATCTGCTGACTGCCCATTGTGGGCACTCATTGGATGCCTGGCAAGTAGATTATCTTCTGCATTGATAAGCCCATATAGGACACGGAATGCAGGGAAAAGATTGGTTTAGCAAGTCAATGAATCCTGAAATCAGACACAGTGAGAAAAGATGGAGGGTTCCCTATTAACATCTCTGCCTTATCGTATCCAACGGAGCGGCTGGGGAATGTGTTAACCAAATTCACAGATAAGCCAGAGAACGTGAATGTAGGGAATTAAAAAGATAGCAGAGCCCAAGAGGCCAAAGTGTGGGGATATCTCCCAAGTGTTTTCTTTTAAAAAGTACCTTAAAAGTTTTTCTCATTCATTATCCTACTCCTCTTTCTTTAAAAAATGACATATAATGTTTTTATAACTAAAATTTCCCCTCACCGATGTGCAACGTAAAGTCTTATGTCAGAATTATTCTTTCATCTGTGTAATTACAACATTGCATCGTCTGAAAAGGTCTCTCACTGGGTCACTTGGGCCACCTTCCTGCCTCTAGAAAGCGGTACGCTTAATCCTTGCAGCAGACGTGATCTGTTTCTGAATAACTCCTTTTGAATTCCACGGATGTCCTCAGAAATCTGTCCCAGCACTTTGCGCTATGCTGTCACAGGCTTCTTCTGTAAGCCTCATCTCGGTTAAATCCCCCTGTTGCAATGTAAGCCCTTTTCTTCCTGTTCACGCAGCAGTGAGCATGGAAAACAGACCTTGTCTACACACGCACGCTAAGCATGCCTTGAGTGGCCAGTTCTGAGAGTGGAAATGGGCTCAGATGCAAAAGTTCTCATGGCTCAAACTCATCCCTTCTCCACGGTTACATCTCCAAGACATCCACACAACAGTTTTACCACGAAGGAGCTTATGTTCTAACATGGCCAGTGCTGGCGTGAGCTGTACAAAAGCCACTCTGTAGGTGTGGTCTTGTTCTTTAGGGTCTTTCGATCTAAGGCGAGAACCTGCTGAGGGCTTGTAGAGGACCAAGCCCCTGGCAGCTGGGCTGTTGTCGAAACAGTCATCACTGGGCTGGCTCAGAGGCCCTGAGGCTCTCCCATGGTGATCCAGGGCAGGCCCCCCAATCCGCAGCAGAAACTGGGGGTGGGGATTTCAGACCGTGGCCCCTCTCTAAATTCACACACCCAGCTCCTAAAACACACAGAATCCCATTTACCCCGCTTTCTTTCCTACTGCAGGCCACTCCAGGCCTCCATTTTAACCAGATGTGACTGGTTTCAGGAGGGAAAACCCTACTACCGTCTTTCTCTGTTCCCACATCCTGACTCCCTGCCTCGCTGCGCAATCTAATGGTGCTTTCCCTTATATTAACCTGTGCATTAACCCTTGCAGGCAAGGCCTTAGCTTCCCCAGCTGAACAACAGAGACTTTATTGTATCTATGATTCTCAGGAGAAGGTGCCCGCTCCGGGGTTCAGCAGGATTATGAAGGGCTTTCTCCACCTGCCTGTCTCCCGGCCTCTGCCTCAGTAGTCTGACATTTCCCCCGCTCCCTGCTCTTCACTTTTTGCCACATTGAGGGCCACGGTAAAGTCCACTTCAGATTTGGCATCCTGAGAACTCTCTGGATGAGACATTTAGAGATGGCCTTGTCGGCCTGAAGGCAGAGGACACAAAATTGGGTTCAAAAGGAAGAATACCATTTTGAAGACTACAGATAGTCACGGTTAGAATGGGTTATCCTAGGAGAGAGCTCCCCATTTTAAAGGCAAGCAAGCTAAACCTTGTTATTACCCCTTGGGTGGGGTACAGAGGGTCCCCAATCATTAAGTCAGGTGCAGCTTGGTGACTTGTTGGGGACTTCTACCTGAGATCTGGCCATTCTCTTGCTCTGGAGGGCCCAGCTCTGCTGGGCCACCCTGTGGCACCCACATGCACAGAGGTGCTTCCAAAATGTTCACAGCCCTGTTCTAGGGGACTCTGTCACCTCTAAGGTCAACAGAAACAGGCTTCTCTGGTCCACGCAAAACTCAGTCTGCAGTCATAATAACCTTGCTGCCACCGGTGAGGACAGCTGAGGACAGTGTTGACAGGCTGTGCATTTGCCATCTCTGTGACTCGGACGGACACAGAGTTCTTTATGGACCAGAGTTCACTCCCTTGGCTGCCTTAGAAGTCTTTCTTCTTTTTAATTCAGTTCACCTTTTATAAATGTCCTTTTCCTCTATTCATAACTGTTCTTTTTTTATCCAGTCCCTGAAACCTGGCTCCAATTGGTACCCAGGTTCTCTAAACTTATGTCTCACGCATTGAATTTCATCAGTGCATTTTCTCCCGTGGACATCAGTCCCTCTTCCTAAAGCTATTACTGTTGGAGAATCACAGCAGGAGGACGGTAGAGCTGGAGGAAGACTCAGCACACATATAACAGAAGAAGAAACAAGGCTCTGATGGGGGACAGGCCTGGCCCGGATGGGGGAGGGGTAGTAATCGTTAATTACAAAAAGCCCATTCTGCCTCACGCTTTGGGAACTTGATCCTGGTAGCTCCCTTCAACTTTTCTGACCCTGACGACCACTCTCAGAGGTAGTCATTAATCTAGAGAGGCTAAATGACTTACCCAGGTCACATGGCTCATAAGTGGCAGAAGTGGACAGCACACCACCTAAGTCTGGCTGCAGAGCCCATGCTCTTCCCATATTGCAGAGGCTCAAATTGCCTGGTGGTCAGGAGCAGGTGAGAATGGGCTGAGGACTATTCCCAGGTGTCCTGGTTGGTGGTTTGTTAGTCCCCACTCCCCCCGCCCCCCGCCGGGTCCCACTACAGAAGACAGAAAGTTCAATAAAGCCTAATCTGAAGGTGTGCATGTCATGATACCTGGGGCATCCGTGTGCATGCACCTCACTGTGGGATGTGGATAGCAACCTGGAACTGTGAGGGCTTCCTGCTCTGGGAGTGACAGAAAACCTGCAGCAGATGTCACTGGTTTCAGAGGGAAACCTACAGCAGCTCTCCAGCCTCATTCATCAGTGCCTCAGCGGACCCTGCCTTGTCCCTGCAGGCAGGACACAGGGCACCAGAGAGAGGCTGATGGCCCCTTCCCTCCCAGACCTGCCTCCCAAGATGATACAAAGGCTGTAGGAGGCATAATGTAAACATTTGCAAATGCAGAACCTTCTGTAGCCTGCCTGGTGACCAGACGAGGCATATCTGGTCACTTTGAGAGCATCGTGCTCTCTAGGACGCTGGTTTATGTCTGTCTTCTGAGCCTGGAGCACAGTGAACAGGGATGTGAAACGGAGATTGGGATCTGGGGAGACTAGAGGAAAGGTGGGTTGGGAAGAGAAAGTATGCTAGATGTGGTGTTGGATGCTTGGATGAAGAGCCTGGGAACCTGTGGTTCATGTTCAAGGTGAGTGGCCAGGACTGTGCGTTTCCCACGTCCAGGGAGAGGCAGACAGATGGAGTGTCTTCATGGTTTATGTGGGTCAATTCTCAGAACATGCTGGCTGACTAAAAATTGCCTGGACAGAATGATCCAGGTGGGTCAGGTGGGCTTGGGAATCTATCTTAGAAAAGTACCAGTTGAGTCTGCATTTGGGAAACGTTACTAGGTACCAATGGGGCTCAGGGAACTACACACTTGATCGTGGTTGACACCAATCTCGTTGATTTCCGAGTTGGATGGAGTGTGTAGGGGTGGAGAGAGAGGAAGATAAAAGTTTGGCAAGGGGTCGGGGCTTTCAGAAAGCAAGCCTGACAGAACCATTTCCATGTTGCAGGCAGCAACAGATATAATCGCAGAGCTACAATTATTAAGCTTTGAGAAAAGCAAAAAAAAAAAAACAAAAAAAAAAAAATGGGGGGTATGTGCCCAAAGACCGTAGACCGGCCAACACACTGATTTTCACACAGGGTAAGAGGGCAGAGCATGGAGGTTGCAGAACAGAAGGGTGAGCTTGATCCCTGCTAAATATAATACTTGGAGAGACTGAAGCGCATGCGTTCTGGGCATTTAAAACTGAATTCAGTGACCATTAGGAACCAACAAAGGATTATTAAGAAAAAATAATGAGGACCGTATCGCATTTACTAGGGTTACACATTTAGTAAATTCAAGAGGAATGGCAGAGGCAGTCAATTTTCATTGTGACAAAAATATTTGATTCTCTCCTAAGGGAAAGCGTTGTAAAGTGGGGACAGAGCTTGTCTTCATACCAGAAGAAAGTGGGTTAGTGACTCTGTCAGCCAGACAGGAAGTTACCAGGTTTATTCTACTCCTTGTCCAATTCAATCTCTTGTTTGTTTGATTGGTGTTTAAATTCATGAGTCAGGTGCAAGCCTAGGGATGCTTATCAAGTTTGTAGGTAAGAGTCGGCGAGCATAACTAACACCGTCGAAGACAGAATCAACATTCAGAACTATCCGTCAGCTTTGAATGCTAATTTGAAATCTGCCAGATGAAATGTAGAGGGATAAATCTAGAATCTAGTGTTTAGGTTAAAACAAAAAGAAAGCAGTACAAAAAGGAGGAGACCTGACTTGCTATTTGTTTCTGTGAAAAAAAAATGTAGGTATTTAGTTGACCACATTCTTTCTACGAGTGATATATAGCTGATAAAGAAACCAAGTGCTGTTACTGATACAGAATAATACTCCAATTTTGAGCACTGACTGTATTAAGTACTTTACCCGAATTAACTCATTTAATCTTCATAATTATCCCATGAAGTAGGTTTTGCACATGAAGAAACAGAACCTCAAGTGGGGACAAGCAACATGTCCAGAGTCTTAGAATTAGTGATTTGTGAAACCAGTTTTCAAACGCAGGTCTGACACTGTAATCCCAATTAAAATTCGGATCAGAGGAAGTGATGCACAGACATCCCGTCCTCTGTGCTGGATGTGCTAAGAACACATCTAAGAGTGACGTTCTTGGTTCTGGGGACCCCATTTCAGAAAGGACGTTGTCAGAAAAGCACCTATACAGAGGACGGCAGCTGGACTGTGGAGGGTGTCAAGTCCTAATCTGTTACTTCAGAGACTAGGAAGCACCAGTTTGGTGTTGGAGAAACGCAGGCAGGGACCTAGAGGTCATCATCAAGCATGACACCATTATGGAAAAGGGAAGGAGGTGTTGTTGTGCTGCCTGAGGTTTAACGGAACCATCAAGGGAAAGATCCAAGAAGGCAGACTTGCTGCAATATAACAACTTTCCCCCCCACCCCAAACTGGAGCTGTCCAACACAGTGGCAGGCTGCTTTGTGGGGAGGTGAGCTCTCTGTTCTTAGAAGCATTCAAGCAGAGATAGTTGTCAGTTAAAGATGTTGTAGAGCCGATTCTGTTTTAGGAGGGAGATTCAACTAGATTAGACCCAGAGAAAACATCTAGCTCCAAGTTTCTACACCCAGCTTTCTTGACTCCGGGTGGTAGGTGTGTTTTAGAACTATAGAGGATACAACATCTAGTCCTCTGAAAATCACCTTAGGCACCAGAGGAAAGGTCAGGTCTGACCCCTAAGGTAGGGAGACAGACTGTGGAAATTTTGGCTGCCTCTTCTTGATGTAACGGGAGCATTTGTAACTGAGCATAAGTAAATAAGAGCCTTGGGGGAGAGGAGGAAAGGCCCCCTGGTATAAGAAGGTGGCTGAGTTTTCAGTGGGTGCTTATTAAAAGGCAAATAAATTTAATGAGCTAGATTCACCCATGTGACTGCTGCTGGCTCTAAGCCAGAGCTTCTAGAAATCATGTTCACTCTTTTAGTCTTGAGCTCATTGGCTGTGGCCCTCAGGTTCCCAGAAAGATTTTCATGGCCCAGAACCAGTGGACTTTGCCTGAAAGGACCTGCCTGCCCTGGTCATTGATACCTAAGAAGCAGGGAGATGTTAAACCCTTTTCCTGAAATTCCTTCCTCAGTAGCAACTAGACTGTGGTGGTTCGCTTTCCTCCTGGAGACACATATTAGGCAATAACCGTGGTGTGAAGAACTAAGCTTGAGAATGTGGTGAAACCCCCAAACAGAAGGTGGAAGGAAGAGCACCGTCAAGGAAGATCCTCAGAATGCTTTTCCGTTCAGGCTCGTTGCCCACCCTGGGGCTCTCCTCTTGGATTCTTGCCCAAGTCCTGGCTGGACACCCAGGACCTCTGCTCTTTCTTGGAGAAAGACAACCACCCATTGTCTTGGTCTCAGGCCTCAGAAGCAGGTGGAACAAACTGTTTCTAGTGCCCAGCAACCTTTCTGGTATGTTCATTCCGAGAGACGGCTCGATCCTCAGCCTTTCTCATCAGCAGCTTCAGCGACCACCCGTGTGCCCCCCAAATCTACAGCTCCACATCCAACCTTCCAGCTCTGTTTCAATTCTGAGTTTTCTGACTTGGAGTCTTTGTCTATTTTAAGTGCACCTTCAAAATCTAAAACCACACGTACCAACTCCCCTGGCCATAGGGTTTCTTTCCCAAAGTCCGTTACCTGGTTCATAGTACCACTTTATTCCAGAAGTCCTGACATTGCTTTGAATTCTTCTTGTCCCTCCTTAATTCTCTGCCTTTAATTACTCACCAAATTCCTTTGAAATGTCTCTTGCTTCATCTTCTGTTCTCAGCGTGGAATACTGTTATCTTCCACCTTAATTATTGCAACAACCTCATAGTTGTTGTCTCAGCCTCCAGCCCCTTTCCCACGACAAGCATGTGAATGCTGCAGCCAGCCAGCAAAATGAACTCCCCGATGCCTTGCTCTCCGTGCACCCCTTCCCTGCTGATGGAACAGTTAGCTGAGTGTCCGATGGAATCAATCCTAACGTCTTTGTTTGTAATCAGGGCCCTCTCATGCTCATACATCAGCACCATTCCACTGCAGACCCCCTTTCTCTCCACAATCAAGTGGGTCACACTCTCCTCACTCATGACATGGTGGGCCTCTCCCTGAGCTGTGCCTCATGACAAGCTTCTCCGTCTCCAATGCATGACCATGTGACTTGTCCTTTTAGGATTCTGACCTTGAAGACTGGCATTCATACATCTCTGCCTTCTCTGGTTTCTGCAGCACTTACAGCTTGTTTCCAGGCTAGGCTCCTGAGTCTAGCCTCTTCAGCATCGTACCCGTTACTTCATGTCTTAATTGCCTGAAGAAATTCATGAACTTTATTTTTCCTGTAGCTCCCACGGTCCCTGGAGCCGTGGTGTTTGAGTGTCCAGTCAGTGCTGAGAAAAATGAGGAGTGATCAATGTATTGAGGCAGAGGGTAGGATGAAATCCCTTCCAGGGACTGAATTGCATATGCTTCCCTTTCTAAACTGCTTCCCTTTTGTGCTTAGATATCTGGATCACATTTAAATGAGTCACAAAGATGACAAAGTCGGCCTTGGGTCTACAGTGGGGACCAAGGAAACACACTTGCCTCCTTTTCATGGCTCCATGAAAACTGCTGGGACACAAGACATCAGTGGCTGAAAACAGCCCAACTGACTATCTTTTCTGGAACCATACTGTGGGACTCTGAGAATCTCACCAGCTGGAAGGCATTAGGCTCTTCTTGGCACCCTCGGAGACTCCTAGACAGTCGTGCTTTCCATGGACCTACTCAGCGTCCACGATGCTGACTTTGTATAATACTTTCTGAATGCACAAGAGGGCTGAAGAGAAGCATTCAGTCTTCTCCCTCGGCTTGTAATCCCTAAATGTCAACTACTGTTTGGAACCGGCCCTTTCCCAGCCCACTTCTTCTCTTACCTGAGAACCCGGCACTTGTAAGCGTGTAAACTGACCTTTTAGATACACTCCACACATCTGCCAGCATCCCCAGAATCTGTTGCAGCCTCTTCACTTTTGACAGCCCCCTAATTCTGACAATGGCCCGGAGTTCCTTTTGCCTCAGTGACTGCTCTGTGACATGCTGGAAGGCTCTGGATTGTGGCTAAGTCATTTCTCCCCCAACTTAATATATTTAAAACCTTGGTTCATGTTTAAGATTTAGCAAATCCTCTAGGACTATGATCCTTTAAAGCTTTAGGCAGTCTAGGCTATGACCCAGCCATAGCCTAAATGGGTTTTGAGGTCAAAGAACAAAGATCTATAAATTAGATCTTTAATACAAATTAATAAACTAGAAAATCATAAACTAGAAAAAAATGTTTCTCTCTCAAGGCACTAGCAATCAGAAGTTTAGATCCATACATACCATTTTTGTGCCAAAGATATGTAACCTATGTTAAAAATAATTGGAAACTGTTAAATATTATAAACATATAATATTACTAATAATGGGAAGCATTGTGCAGAGCGTTGTGAAATACCTTACATTATTGAGGTATATTACATTTGATATTATTATTACTGCCACTAATAATATTTCCCCAACACTCACAGTCTGAGAACATTTTCTGAGCCCTGTCTCCAAATGTTTGGCTCTGCCCGAGTCGGCAGCCGACTTGAATTCCTTGTTCACTGTCTGGTGATTCATTGCACTAAATACCATTTTCCTGATAATTAAAAACTGCTCACTGGCAAGTGGGAGCAGGAACAGGCTGATGCAGGATTTATGCAGAAACACAAAATGAGCCGAAAGACAAATGACCTGTTCTGCCTCGCTAAAGGCATTCTTTTTTCTCATCATCTTTTGGGACTTGAGAAAGGCTGGCTGTGATGCGGGAGAGAAGCCTGGAGAGATGTGTCATTCGGAGGCGAGGCGAGGCAATGGGAGCCGTTAGGGGCACGTGCTCAGCCAAATCACTGCTCTGATGTAGGGCGGACGGCTCCCTCCCCCAGCCAGGGGACGCAGGCCAGGGCCACTGCCGAGCTCAGCCCCATGAGACCCTATCAGAAGAAAACACCCGGCTTAAGCTATTTATTCAACTTTTTTATTTCCATTTTCCTTCCTCAATGTAACAACAGTATCCTCAATTTCAGGGAAAACAAGCGATTCCTACTGTTGCATAGAGGCCAGACAGTCTAATTACCATTGCATCACCACTCCGAGGCTCCTTGCAGCCTTTCAGCTTCTTGTGAAAGGCTTCAGTGACAATCAAAACCCCTGACCCCGGAAGAGCAGCTGTGACATCGCATGTGTGTGCATGCGTGCACATGTACACACACGCGCACGCACACACACACACACACACACACACACTCCATAATTCTACAAGCCAGCAAGGTAGCAAACCTTTCTTCGTGAGTAAACTGCACCTGTCGTTACAGGATGAACTTTCTCCCATGTAGGCGCATTTCGTTGCCCATTACTGGCCTAAAAGAATCCTGGCACTATCATGAGATGAGCCATTCCCTTCTGGGAATAGCTGCTTCCCCGAACTGATTGGGGCCAATAGCTGTAAACCTCATTATCTCAGAATCCTTTCTCATTCATCCTGATATATGTCGTTACTTGCAAACCATTCATTAAAGCACATTGTAGATTGTTTAATTAGTTTCCACGGAAGAGATCCTGTAGGACAGTTTAGCATACATCGTTTAAAAGCCCTGGATCTAAAATAACAGTGTAGTTATTTTTAAAGTAACCGATGTAACCCTAAGCGGCTTACATCCCCCACTGCCCACCCCACCACGCTTCCCCTCCTTACTTACCCCTTCAAACACTTCCTAGAACAATTCACTAACAGTTACCATGAGTATATGAATTTGTGAGCCCTCTCTGTACATCAGGCACTGTACTAGGTATGCCATTCGCAATATGTTCTTTAATATTACCACCAGCCTGGGAGGGAGGTGTTCTTGCCGCCACTGGCAGAGGAGCAACTTGTTAAGAGATGGGTGTGGACTTGCTGCATTGTGCTGGGCTCCTCCGAGCCTTTGAGGTTCTGATTTCACCTCTGGGCTCTCAACCTCCTCTCATCTCAGCACAGACTTTGGGAAAAGTCACAGGTTGTTGACACTGACTGCTGTCCCCTTTGCATTTCAGGTGGGTGTGTTGTTGCCTCATCTCTCACCCTCACCCCTCCAGCGCCCACTGGCCAACTTTTACCTGTAGCATCTGCATTTTGTTTCTTAATTTAATTTATTTAGGTAATATTCGTTAGTAACATCGTATAAATTTCAGGTGTCAAGCGTTATAATTTCATATCTATATACCCTGTGACATGCTCACCATCCCAAATCTAGTTTCCCTCATTACCAGATACTTGACCTACCTTTACCCAATTTACATAAATGCTCTCTCTGGCCAGGGAGCTTCCTGCCCACCTGTGCAGCAGACTGTGCGGCCCCCACTCAATGACTGGTGGGAATCATGTGGTAATACTCAGATCCCTCCCTGCTAGGGTGGGCCAACTATGAAGCTTCTGGTGGCTTACATTGGCTCTCAGAGCTGCCCCAGGGGGGCGTTAGCCTGCGTCAGTTACCCATGGTGGGAGTGGCTGGAGAGCACCCTTTCATAGGCTGCCTTCCTTTTCCCATCTTACTTCCCCACTCACCTACAGGGACTTCTTGGGATCACCTCCCAGATAAGCCATTTGCTTTCAAAACCTTGTCTCAAGGTTTGCTTCTGATCTGGCTTTGTTAGACACTTTCTGTTTTCAATCCTCCTTGCTCTTCACTTGTTCTCCAATGAGAAAGAGACGGATGCCCCTCTCTATTTTCCCCTTTATCCACTGTTATTAAAGTAGAATCAATTTCTCTCTCTCTCTCTCTCTCTCTCTCTCTCTCTCTCTCTCTCTCTCTCTCTCTCCCCCTCCCCCGACCCGCACCTTCCAGTTCCAGGATTAGAACATTCTATGTGTTGTGTCTACATTTCAGTCAGTAGATTCCAAAATCAGTGATGTTATCCCCAGGTGTCCAAGGTGCATTCTAGGATAGTGTTGCCCACCCTAAAGCAGGCTTTCTAGCATGCTAGGTGTGATTATATTTAATGACTGGGGATAACCCATATTCCAGAAAAGGCAGTTCCTCTGGGCAGGGCACCTGGCTCTCTTTGGCTTTAGAGAAACATCCCTTTCAATTCTTTGCTGTATTTTCTTTCTTCCTTTGGACTGTGCTCTGGCACTGTCAATCCTTGCCTGAATTGGTGACTAAGCCAAAATTAATCTAGGAGAGATGTAGAGCCACCCGAAGTTTTTTGGATGAAAAATGTCAAAACTAGACCATGTGTGAAGGGCTGGGTGTCACCCAAAGATAAGCTGGATTCAGGGTGCAGTGCTGAGACGGTGGAGCTCAGGGAACCTGAGGTCCAGTCTCGGCCTTTGTCCCCAGCTGTGGGACAGTGAGCACACAGAACTTGTGTTTCTTCAGACCTGCCTGCCCTGCTAACCTGGTTCTTCCATGAACCAGACAGCAGCAGTGGGCAGGGAAAATGACTCCCCTTCTCAAGGATGGGATGCTAGACTGTGTTGTTTAGCTTTCGAAGCCTACCTCCCCACCACACCACCACCATGAAAACAATTTCTATGCTTTGCCTAGTAACACATCTAACATGTTGAAAAATTACATTGTGAATGAATCCATTTGTTTCCTGGGTTCCATTTCCTTTTTTGTCCCCTGTCCTCCACTTTTTGAATCTATTTTTTCTGCAATGACAATTCTCTGTTTTGTCCCCTTGCACACCTATTTATCTTGCTACCGTAAACATCAGTGACAAAGTCTATATTCCTTTATGTATTTCACATTCACCATTTTATTCGTTTTTCATACTTCAGTGTGTCTGAAGTCATGGGGATTCAATTACCATTTTTCTTTCATTCCACCTCATTTTTCTACATAGACTTTGCTCTTTTCTCTGTCAGTATTTTCTGTGTTTTTCTCTTCACATTCTCTCTTCTGGTATACTGTCTTGGTATTTTCATCTTGAGGTTTTTCTAATAGCAAATTCTTTTTTTTTTTTTCCCTTCTAAATCCATCCTCATCCCTCTTCCAGCCCTGGACACAACCGTCAGTAATAACCTTAACAGTGGCCTCCACTCAGGAAAGTTGTCAAGTTGATAAATATTGATATCTACCCTACCATTTTACCACCACTTTTCCGCTAATGCATTTGGTTGGCATCAATCAGCTTCTGTGCCTTCTGTGAGTGCCCAGTGTGGGAACTGGTCCCGATCTGTCACTTATAAGTAATCTGCTCCACATTTCATCAAGAGCTCAAATACAAAAGAGAATATGGAGGAGAAGTAGAGGACAGAGAACCAGGCGAGCGTGGCCCAGAGGGAAGGGAGATGGGAGGTCTAGCAAGGCAAGGAGAGGCAGCCTGTTGTACAGGAGAGATTCCTCCAGCCATACGCTTACTGCTGGGGACAGCAACCTATGCTTAATCGCCACCATATCCTCTTTGGGATGTTAACCCTGCTTATCTCCTCCAATAAGGCTCCCCAGGGATGAAGATCTACATTGACCCCTTCACTTATGAGGACCCCAATGAAGCTGTCCGGGAGTTTGCCAAGGAGATTGATGTATCTTTTGTGAAAATCGAAGAGGTCATCGGAGCAGGTATGGCTTTCCCCTCCCTTCATTTCTGTTCTCTTGGTGTCCGAACATCTTCTTCCCACCATTCTAGGTGTTCTCTACCATCTTTCTTCCTAGAAGATGAGACCAAAACATCTATAATGTGCATCTCGGGATCTTTTGGGGACCTTGATCATGGTGGCCATGTTTGGTGTTGCAGAGAAGTCAGCTGTGGTTTTAAAAGATTCAGAAATTACTCTGGAAATGGACCACCAAATTCAGATAAGGAAAAAGATATAGGGAACCAGTTGAGAAGACTTTAAAAGAAATATAAATTTTTAGAAGCTTGCCTTAGTCTCCCACTCACTGACAATGATATCTCCATGGCTTTGGGCCAAGATTTTCCCCCGTACTTTTAGTTACCCTTTTCCTACATACATGTATTTGGAGACAGATCATGGTGAACTGAAGGAGAACCATTGTTTCCAGAAGAAAATCCACCCATAACCATATTTTCTACAAAAGATCTATGATATGGATAGTAACACAAGACAAATTTCACTCCCAAGAAACATGTGTGCTCTCATCCATCTTACAGCATTGGAGTAGAAATTAAGCCCAGCAGAGAACTAACTGCCTGACTAACTCTTCTAACTCTAACTTCCTAACTCTCAGGAAATCCTACCAAAAGGCTTATCTAGCATTTTCATCTTTCTCTGATGGATCAGTAGTTGAGTCAATTTGGCAATGGACCCAGGCTTATTAATGTAGATGTGTAAAATATCCCCAAATATTATTACTTTGTGAGTAATCTCTTTACTGCCTTCTCTCTGCATCTTTTGGATCCTCTTAAAAGATGCATTTGTTTCGTGTCCTCTTTTCTACTTTTATATTCTTCTAAAACATTCTTTGTCTTTTCTTCTTCTTTAATTCTTTTAGCTATTGTTTAAGCTCTCTTCACTCATAAGCTGCAGTCTTCGTAGCTCTTGTGTCTAGAAATGTTTTATTCATATATTTGGAGAGTCATGGAGTTGTCTCTTCCAATAGTATTTTAACTCAATAAAATATATTTAGTCAAAGTCTTACAGACAGCCACTTCATATATTATCTTTAGGGGGAAAGTCACCGTTCTTCCATTCACTCCCTCTCTTAATGCACTGAGGGGTCAAAAAGCCATCTGTGAAATTGGAAGTCACATTTGAAAGCTTGACCCATTAGGCCACCATTTTCATGCTCTGGTTTCCCTCTTAAAGAGCTCGACCTCATGGTCTCACTGCGGTGGGTGCTGGGATGCTCCCTGTCAGGACACACCACTCTCCTCCCAGCGGCCCCTCAGGAGTCCCAGCCAGCTGGCCATGATCGGATCCACATGAGTCTCTACATATTTCCCATTGCCTTTCATTAAATATGTTACTGAACCACGACTTTTACTTCTGTGCAGATAATTTTTTCTTCCTTAGATGCTGACATATTTAAGGATCTTGCCTTGGAAGGCTGAATACCAGATAGATTGGATTACTCTCAGGGGCTCAGATTTCTCCAGTAAAGTTGGGAAGGCGAGCTTTCAGCCCTGCGCCCTGTTTCCTCACATTATTAATTGTTGTTATGTCATGTGGTAATGGTGTTAGTGATTTTAATGTTGTTAGTTATGCCATGTGCTTAGAGTGATGTGTCCTGGCCTGCATTTCATTCCAGAGAACACACATAAGCCCCCTCCCACCTTTGCAAGGGAAGGAGTAAAGAGCCTTCTCACTTATGATCCTGCCAGGCAGTTACAATTGGGGTGAGCTCACCGACTGCTGGGTGCCTATAAAAGGACAGTCGATGGCCCTGTGCCATCCTTCTATTTTTGTGTAGCTTTTGCTGATGTTTGTGCATTCTACTCAGAGAAGCCCAGTCCTCTCTGCGGCTCACATGGTCCTTCCTGGGAAAGGATGGGTACATCGAGCAATTCATAAGATGCCCAGCAGCTTGAGAAAAAGACCTCTGCCTGGTTGCTGCTGACTACCCTCCACCAGACACCCATCTCCTTGAGATTAAGAAACCCCAGATCTAATTCCTGTGGATAGTGATTCACTAGGTGTAACTTGATGCCCTTTTTACAGAAGAGATTCTTGGCTGGAATCAATCTTTCTCCATTCTCCAGTTCTTGTTCTCCTCTGTCCCCACTCTTCTCCCACACCCTGCCTCACTGAGACTGACTTCACTTCATGGTAAAAGAGCTGGTGTGAGGGTCAAGTTAAAACAAATAATTTTGTAAGGTAAGATTTATACAGTGTAACTGACAATATTTCTCTTCACCACCTGCCACCTGGCAGATTTAGAGCAGGGAGCAAAAACTGTGCACAATCGTCACAAAACATGACAAGAAGAATCAGAAGTCATCTGTGCTTCCTTCACTTGTTTCTTCATCAAGGTTTTCTGAACACTTCTTGTATGCTAGATGTGGCATTCCAGAGATGAACAAACCGCTCTTCCACTACCAGGTCTGACAGTCTTAGTGGCAAACAGGCCAATAATGTGTCCCTTATTTTATACCATCCACCACACAGGTGTGTTGGGCCAACACAGAGCGGTGCTCAGCATCTGGGTGGAGAGGAGGGGATGGTCAAGAAGACTTCCCAAGGGAGATAACCTTTGGCCTGAGCTTTCCAGGATGAAAACTAGCAGAAAAAGTAAGTTTTTGTGAAACTCATGAGATAATAAGACAGAAGAGGAAAATGCAATGATTTAAGGAGAAAGAGTAATATGACCTTCCAGCAGTGGTGTGCTGGATCCAGCTTACACTACCTCTTTTGTGGCCAATTGTGGCCATATCTTTCCATCCCTATGTTCAGTGACATCATATTGGTAACTTGACATCAGCTGTGGTAGGAGTATTTATACCATGGGAACTGGTAAATGCTACAAGTGTTTCCTTCTTTCTTTGTTTTTGGGAGAGCTGGTAATTGAACACTTACCCACACATTTCCAGACCGTGCAAGGTTATTTCAAAGACATTGGAGAGGAATCGGCCAATGCCTGCTGAGTATAGGGCCAGAGGAGAGGGTCGTGTTTGTTGCAGGAGGGATTAAGTTCAAAGCTCACGATCCTCATTCATTAAACATTGAGTCTGTGCCTGCGACTGTACTGGATGCTGGAAAATACACTCCATGCCAGCAATCTTGTCCTCCATAGGTTATCGTTTAACATAGACACACAGTGACTCTCCACAAGAGGAAGGTAGGTGATTGAGAGCTAAGATGAGGGGCTCGGAGAACACATGCTTGGAGGTGGGAAAAGGAGAGGCTTGATGTTAGAGGAGGAGCCCTGGAAGAGGGACCTGCGAGGCCCCTGAGGATGGAGAGGCTTTGCATGGGCTGACACTCTGTGCAGCACATACTGAGAACAAGGAGGAGAGAAGCCTGCTGGGGAGGGATTTTTCTGAGGGTAAGTATCGATTATTAAGGCTGCAGAATCAAGCTGATTCCCAGAGATCCAGAGGCTGAGGGATAGATTTTATCAATAGAAAATGGTGAAATCCTATAGGTTTCTGAGCAGGGTAGGTGATAGAAATGAGGTGGGAGACAAAACTGATAGATGCTGTGTTTGGAGTGGACTAGAAGGGGGGTACTGGGGAAGGGTGGGTATGACTTCTGAGGCATGCAGACCCGTGATGGGGCTTTGCCTAGAAATGTAGAGAGGCTTTGTGGGGGCAGATGCTGGGATCCAGGGTGGTAAGAAAGGCTTCACTGAAGTAACTAAACTGATCTAAACCAGAATGCATCCAAACATGGTGAATGGAACAACTAGTGGGCTTGGTGACTCTGGTTGATGCGGAGACATGGCATGGAGAAATTCCATGGCCAGAAATGAGGGGCACAAGGTTAAACATCTGAAAGGGAGAGGAAAGCTATGCAGTTCCCAGAGTGTGAGTAGCAGTGGTTATGCAGGGGAGCAAAAGCCAATAGAGTAAAATCTAGAAACTCTGAGGCAGATAAATTGCACCAACTGCCTCAGTTTCTTCTAAAATTGTGGAAGATGTTGAACAAAGGAATAAAAAAATAACTATGAGCCAAGTGTGATCCCATTCAAGAAGTCTGAACTATAATTATTCATTGATAATTCTGTTACTATTTTTTAATGCTCATGTTTCATCATCAGGCTCAAAGTTGTATGGGGGAAAGAGAACGTGAGTGTTCTTTTTTGTCCTCTGCCTAGCCTAGTGTGTAGCCCTCAGACGCTCAGTTAAATATTTGTTGCATATAATTGAATGAAAGTAGATCCTTGGGGAAAACATAACAGGAATGAGAACTGGGTTGAGCTTGGGAGAAGGGGGAAAGACTGGGGAGAGGTGGAGTGAGACCACGAGTGCCCTGAAAGTGACCCATTGGAATGAAGGGAGGCCAACCCTTCCTCTTCTCTCTGAAGACAGTGAAAATCATTGGAGTATCTTTAGAGAGGGCAGCAGACTAGCTGGTGTCTTTGGAGAATATCATCTCTTTGTGACCATGCGTCTGACTAACAAAAATCATGGCATAGGTCAATTCCAATGCATCGGATAATTCTGATCTGTTGGATCGGTAGACTTGCCCAGAGCTCAACCAGGGCTGCCATGTATGATTGGGCCCCTATGGCATGAATGGCTCTCCTGGATTATGCCGTGTGTACCCTGTATACCTATGCAGCAGCCCTGAGTGTGATTGTCAAGCGCATGAAAATGTAGGTGGAGGTGTCACGAGAAGCTATCATCTAGGAGCAGACATGCCAATTGCATTTTAGTTAATAAACACATCTTCATCTGACTCCAGCAGCTGCTGATTCAGCATTTCCACAGACGGCTTACTATAAGCAAGAAGGAGGCTTGAGGTGAGAAGGCTGGGTACAGAGAGTTGGGAGAAGGAATTTGTGATGTGTACGATTGGGAATGGAACCAGCCAGGCCCATGCCCTCTCTCTTTGAAGGAGAGGATGGGTTTTTTGAGGATAATTTGGTAGAAAGGCCACCTGCCAGCCTGACTTTCTATGACTCATTCAGAGTGAGGGTGGATAGCATGAGGATAGCCTCCTATTGGGTAACAGTGACAGCAGGAAGTTTCTAGAAGAGGAAAGCAAATAGGTGTCTTCAGTACTTATAATTAATATAATTGGCATGCATTGAACACTCACTGGATCTGTGTGTAAACTGGTGAGGAAATCAACGTTTAGAGGATCACTTGTTGAAGGTCGTGCTGCCAGTTGAGTTAATGATAACACAAGAATTGAAACCCAGGCATGGCTGATCTGATTCTGGTGAATGTAACCCCCATAGTATCTGCTACTTTGGTTATTGTTCTGGAAAAGAGCAGCTAAGTATACCGGGACATTGCTTCTGATGATAAATTCTATCCAGTAGTTTGGTGTGCCCAAGCCTCTTCACTTGGAATAAGGACCCTGTCCTAGAATTTAGTATGCCCATCTGGTGTGCTTCAAAGGCTGTCTCACGTTACCTGGGGACAGTATGTTCTTCCTAGAGTACCCTGGTACCATCAGCTAGTCTTCCTCTTCTACTAATATGATCAGTTATCTGCCTTAAGAAGGACAAAAGTGAGGACGCAGGTAATTAGCATTTTTAATTCTATGTGGTTGCTTATGTTAGGAAAATAATAAGTGATATATAGCTATGACATTGCCTAATGACTACTAAAAGCTAGAAGGTAAAAAAGAGTTTGCAGTCACCATCTAGGTGTTAGGTATTGTGGACAGTGTGGCTGTTCCATCTCATCTGCCAACTCCCGCGGCCTGGTAATGGGGGCCAGGGGGCCTCTGCTGAAAAGGAGGAACGTGGTAGTGATCAGTTAGTAATGTCCTCTCTGGGTGCAGGGTCTGGTTTTACTATCGCTGGTTCAGCCATAACCTACTTACTTGCCTTGCACAGGCTCCTGTGATAAAACTCGCTGGAAATCATACTTTAAAAGCTAGTTTCAATTTATTCTTTAAAAGTCCCTTTTCTGGTGGAAGCTTGAATTAGTAACTAGAAGCACTGCTTTCCTTTTTCCCCCCAAGGCAGTTTGTGACTTCAAAATGCTGCTTAAAAAAAAAAAAAAAGAGTGCAAGTGTGTGTAGATTCCTGCTGCACACGGCCAATAGCCACCGCCTGAAATACCTGCTGGCAGGTTGGATGTTTCATTTTCAAAAATTGAAAATTCTTTCCTCCTGACTTTATACTTAATAGTTGAGGCATTTAATGCTGCTGAACCATTTTTTCTCTCTTCCTCATTTTGCTAAGGAAGGTAGGACAGGGGAACTGGCAAGGAGCTGAAACTTGTAGGGAATCATTTCAGCCGCTGCCTGGGAGGACAATCACAGGAACTGGCTAAGTGACCCTCAGCTGATAGCCTTGAGGGCAGTTTGTTCTCAGACTTGAGCCAGGCATCAGAATCACCTGGAGGCATGTGAAAACCCAAGTCACAAGACCTCACCCACTGAGCTTCTGATCCAGTAGGTCTAAGTGGGGCTCGAGAATCTGCATTTTTCTAACAAGGTCCCAGGTGACGCTGCTGCAGGACAGAAGCCACAGTTTAAGAACCCCTGCTGAGAGCCACTGGCCATCAAACTGTCCTGTGTCGCGAGCTGGGTCCTAGCCATGGGGAGGTTTTGCTGTAAGAGAGCCTCCAAGGTCAGCGGCAAAGACGCATGCCAATCAAAGCCAAGCTAGAGCAAAATGAGGCTGGCTGTAAGGACTGTCAGGAAAGGGTCGGCACAGAAAGAATCAAGCACAACCACCACCCAGTCATTCTTAGAAGCATCTGTTTGAAATATAATGTTAATGCTTGATTGGTTGAAAATATTTTTTAGGCATTATGAATTTTTATTAAAAAAATGAAAAATGTATGGTCATGATTGAGAGCTCCTGTAAAAGGAAGCTCTTTACAGTTCACGTGGCAAATCTAAGCACCACAAACCTCAAGTCCTGGCCCTAATTATAGGAAAGGTGTCAATAAAGCAAAAATAGTTTCCTGAGAATAGTACAAGAACCTGAGATCAAAGCTCATACGTGATGGCAGTTTCTTAGGTTGTAAGCATTAGAAGGTCTTGATTTTCTGTTTGTTACTAATCACGACAATATCCCTGTTGACCCCCACCCACTCCCTATGAGGCTATGGAGACACAAGAGGGCCAGAGTCCCCAGAGTTCAGCACCATAGGCTTACCTGGGGACAACCTCCACAGCGCAGATACATCAGCAGGACGTCCCCACTCGCCCTGGCAAAAAGCCCTACTGTGCCTTAGATCAACTTCCATCAAGTCCCCCGAGGCTGCCAAAACCTTCTTTCCTCCCTTTTCTCTTTCAGTACCCTCCCCTACTCCCTACCCACATGTGTCTCCAACAGTTTAGTTTACAAAAAGGGCTTTCTCACAAACTCCACACCCTGTTAGGAAGGGCCGCCAGTCCGTCATTGATTTCTTATTGTACAGAGCTGAGAAAGCTGAGACTGGAGAAGTAACGTGCCCGAAGTTGGGTGGTGGGCTTGGCACGGATGTGAACTTCTTCCTCTACTCCTGGCCAGCGTTTTCCCCAACGGCACTCGGGGGCCACTTAATTACAGGGCGGAGCATAGCCTCTGAGTGAAGACTGTGGATTAAGTGACTTCATTTGCTGTTGGTGCTTTGAAAACCTCTGGGCTTGGAGAACATGCAGTTGTTTCTTTGCCAAGCAGGAGAGGAGCTATTTTCACAGACTCACCATCGTTTAAGCCACTGCTTTCCAGTGATTGCCGAGCAGATTTCTGAGAGCAGTAACACGGCCGCCGCCGCCGTGACTGACTACAAAGCCCATCCCTTCCTACCCAAGGAGAGCATCTTTTTTAAGACTTTATTTATTTATTTTTTAAGAGCAGTTTCAGGTTCACAGCAAAATTGATGGAGAGGTACAGAGATTTCCCACATACCCAGGCACAACCTCCCCCGTTATCAACATCCCTCCCAGAGGGAACATTTGCTACAATTGATGAACCTGCACTGATACATCACAATCACCTGAGTCCCTAGTTTACATACGGGGCTCACTCTTGGGGGTGTACATTCTATGGGTTTGGACAAATGAATAATGACATGTATCCACCATTATCATATTGTACAGAGTAGTTTCACTGCCCGAAACATCCTCTCAGGAGAGCATATTTTTATTTTATAATTTCTAAAAACTGCATGATGGTACCCCCACACAGGATGCCATTTGAAGCTAAAGTATTAGAAGCACTACACTTGAAGACCAATCAGCCACAACGATTACACAACGAAATAATATTTGTCAGTTAGGAAAATCATGTGATCCAATGTGATCCACCATTCTATGTGGATTGAACTTTCCAAAGCCACATTTGTGTTGCTTTCTTCCTTCTTTTCTTCTTTCTCTCCACTCATGTCTATAAAATCCACCCTCTTCACTGGGCTCTGTGCGTTGAGAGGTGGCCCATATGCAAGCAGTGCTTTCAAAAGAATTCAAAGGGGTAGAGAAAATTGCAGGGCCTTTGGCAGTTCACGGAGCCCCTTGAAAGATCCTCGAGTGGCTTAGGTTCGTGGTTCTCAACCTTGGCTGCACTTAAGAACCACCTGGGCAGCAAGAACTGGCTTCATGGCCTGTGACCAGTACAGTCACACTGGACCCCATGCTCAGAAGAGCCGACACTTGGTTGAATGCTCAGCTGTCACCGTCTTGAAGTTCTTGGTAATTTTTGAACAAGGAATCCTGTTTCTTATTTCGCCCCACAAATTAGGTAGCTGATCCTATGGACAGCTTTTAAATGCGTCCATGCCCAGGCTGCACCCAGACTAACTAATTGGAATCACTGAAGGTGGGACCCGGGCCCCTTTCCTTTGGAAAGCTCCCCAGATGGTTGCAGTGGGTAGCCCACTTTGGGAACCACTGTTGTAGAATGGAAGTCTTCACCTGTGGGTATTTATGTGTGTGTTGTGGGTAACATCAGATTCACCTGGAGCGCTTTTCCAAATCTCTCACACTGATGTAGAGAAATTGATAAATACTCTGATTCCTAAATATTCTGATCCTACTGGACTAGCTAGACAGGAACTTTCGATGAATATGACATTTGTCTATGAGATAGTTCTATTGTGTTTTCTGTTCCCTGGATACTGAGTTGCTGTGACAGTAATTGCATATAAACTGCACGTTTGGACCTGCACATTTGGGGCACAGTGGTCCCTGGATGGTGACTTCATATCCACACAGGTGTGTTCTCTGTGGCACTGCTTACCGAACAGACCTGCTGAGAGGCAGTATGGCAGGAAAAGGAGTGGCTATGGACAACAGCCCTGGCTCTGACTCGCAGCTCTGGCGCTTGGGGCATGTTTTCTTTGTGCCTCAGTTTCCTTATTAGTAAAATGGACATAATAATGCTCATCTCATGAAGGTATTGTGAGGATTATTGATATAAGATATTCAAAGAGCCTAGCACAATGCTTGGCACATAGTAGGTTGTCAGTAAATACTGATGTAATATTTCCTCCAAGAAGACATATTAGCATACCTTTCCCCTCAACTTTCAACTGTGGTTTTTTTGCTAAAAGAAAAAAGAACTCATTATTATAACAAGGAAGAAATACCAATGTTCTTCAATTAGTATACTTGCCAAATATGCAATTTGTATTCATTCAGCTCATAGTTATTGAATACCTACTAGGTCAAGGTGTCAGAGGGATGGAATATATACATATATATATGGAATATATATATCCATGGAATATATATATATATATATATATATTCCATCCCTCTGACACCTTGACCTGCTAGGATAGTAGGATATATATATATATATATATATATATATATATATATCCTCATATACACACACACATATATATATGCTGTTCACATACACATTTACATATACATACTCACATATATGACAGGTCATTGTTGCTCAGTACTTTTCCTTATATTTTATTCATTTGAACTACAAAAGTGATGCTTATTATAACCATTCAAACAACATAAAAGTAACTAAATTAATTTTACTCCTATTCCCACCTTTCTAGTGTAACCCATTTTTAAAAATAATTTGAAGTTAAAATAAATTTGATGTGAATTTTCGTCATACTTTTTCTTTACATACATACACCCCACACGGGTACATACTACATATCACACTCTATAATTTGCTCTTCTTTTCTCCTTTGCTTAACACGATAATACAGACATCTTTTGAAGTCAGTACATGTCACTCATCTGTTAGTTTTCAATAGCTCATGGCATTCTGCAGCATGGCTGTGCCATTTCCAACCATTCCCCGGGTTATGGTTGTACCGGGTTTGGCTGTAGAAGATACTGCAGTAAACAGTCTTTTATAAAAATGTAAACAGATACTTCTGTTTCTTTGGGTATAGCATGGATAGAGCCTCCAGCACTTTAGAACCCAAGAATGTGCAAAGCCAAAGCCACACCAATAATAATAAATATGACACCCCAATTTTTATTGATGTGCCTACCACGTACCAGGCACTGCAGTGGGGTGCACTGACCTCAAGCAGTTCAACAAAGCAGCACGTGATTAAATGTCAAGACCAGTGTTACACATGATATATATCTTAGTACTGTAAGGTCCATGTTGAAATCTTCCTAATGGTGCTTAAGCCAACCTCTACTCCAGCCCTAGATTCTAGCAAGTTCCACTGACTCTGGAGCAGTTTTGCAGGAAAAACCCTTTATGCAGCTTTCTTCGGAATCTTTTTTGTAGCAGAAAACAAAAGGAACTCCCAACTGAATCACAGCGGAGATGTTAACTGGCATTTGTAATGTGGCCAGTAATTTGTCTGATTGCTCACAGTGTGCTCCGTCATTTTCTTCCAGAAGCTGAAAGTAAAAAAAGACAGTTTTCCCAGCAGAGAGCCATGTTTCTCCTGTCAGGCCTTTGACACACATTTCAGTGATGCACTTACAAGTAGATACTAAACTGCTTCACGTGAAACTGCTTCACGTTTTCTAACTGGAAGTTAGAAAACCAAGTTAAATCATAAAATAACTTTGAAAGTACATTTAACAGATTCGACAGCTCTTTTTATATGTAGTTATGAAATAGTGTCACCAGATTGTTTTTACTCCTGGTGATTTTACTACAAAAATGTTTAAATGCTGTGGCACCCATGGAGGTCTTGAGCTTGTGTTTGCTGGGAAAAACCACGTGCTGTTCAGCTGCCAGGAATTCAGGCAGCTGCCAGCCTCCAGCTGCAGTGCCTTCAGGATCTGCTTTAGCTCTTCCTGACAGTCCAGCCAGTGACTGAACACAGTGGGATGCTAGGACCTGGAACTTTCTGGAGTAGGTGCTCTGCACTCTGGAGCCCCCCACTAGATTAGATGAGACTGTCAAGTCTGCATCAGCCAGGTCTGCGTTACAATCTGGGGGCTCTTCTTATCCATTCCTAACTTCCTCCTTTCTTTTCCTAATGTCAGGTCTGTATGGTGATCTGGGACTCTGGCCAATCCTGCTCCGTCCCCCTTTTAGCCTGCACAGTGTCTGCTAACTTCCCTTCCTAACTTCTCAGTGTCTGCTTTCTGGGGGACCCAACAGACATAAACATTTTCAGGACAATGTAGGAACCTAAACGCTATTCATCTCATTCGGAGGATTAAAAACCTGAACATATCTCCCAGCCCCTGGACATTCTTACACTAAGCTCTGCTAAAAATGAATTATGACTCTACCAAAGTGAAACGGACCCTTTCATTTCAATTATTCAACTGGGACACAAATGAAAAGCCAAATGTGGGGAAAAACAAACTCGTATATATTCTGAAATTGCACTTTAGTTACCCAGACTGTTCCTAAGATCCAAGGTAGGGAACATATTTGAGCATTCCTTCTGTGTTTGCCGTGTACTGATTAGCGCCAAGACATCATAGTTACAATGAGAAAACACTATTGCCATTGCTGCCACTTGAATCACAATTCTACCGTGAGCACCATTGTTCTTGATAAGCTGCCTCCCCTTGTGGTTCCACAGGCTGAGAAGGAAGCAGGTAATAATTGCATTCTTGTTGCAGGAGAGTTTGGAGAGGTATACAAGGGGCGTTTGAAACTTCCGGGCAAGAGGGAAATCTACGTGGCCATCAAGACGCTGAAGGCCGGCTACTCGGAGAAGCAGCGTCGGGACTTTCTGAGTGAAGCGAGCATCATGGGTCAGTTCGATCATCCCAACATCATTCGCCTGGAGGGCGTGGTCACCAAGAGCCGGCCAGTCATGATCATCACAGAGTTCATGGAGAATGGCGCCTTGGATTCCTTCCTAAGGGTAAGAGACGCTCAGGGGCATGGATGATGTTAACACTGGTGGATGCTGGAGAACGGTGGCTGGGGAGAAGTGTCTACATGAGGATAACCTGCCATTCCGGAATCACCCGATGAAATGTGGGAGGGTATCGGAGGTGTTCACAAGGTTAACAGATTCGTTGCTAAAAGAAAAGAATGAAGAGCTTGTGGACCCCTCGATAGGAGGATGTCATGTTGTAGGGCCTTGATTAATGCTTGTTGGATGAGTGAGAATGAATAGAAGGGGACAAAGAATGGCCATTGGCATCTGTATGAATCACAGAGATTGAAGAGACTCTCAGCTGCTGTATGATTCATGCAGAATGCCAGTGGCCATCTCTGCCTTTTCCCCAGTGCAGTTGTCCTCCCCTCCCAGCCAGCTCTCATCATTTGCAGTTCAGAGATAAAAACAAGTTGTCCTTTTCTGAGCCTGGCCACCTGCCTTCTGAGGAGGTGCTTCTGGGCTGGAAAGTGGAAGACTGGATCACCAGCACCCACAAATCTTTTCTGGGGTTGATGAAGAATGTGATTCCCACTCCACCTGCAGTACAGGTGGGGGTATCTGAAGGCCTGTGGCTGGGGCATCTGTAAAAGATCATTGTGAGTGTACCCAAATGGAGCCAAATTGGAGCCATTTGCATTTCTATGGGTCAATCACAGAGCTACTAAGAGAAGGAGTGAGTGAGAATGGCCATGATGCTGATACCTAGGGAGGGGAAGCTGACCGAGCAGAGGCCGGGGAGCAAGGCCTGCCTTGGACAGAAAGCTCAGCCGGAGATTTCAGGGGAGCCTGAGAGCAAAGGGTACAGGGAGCAGCACCAAACAACAGGGGAAGGTCTTCTGAGCATGGACTTCAGGGTAATACCAAGCAACAGACTCTGCGTGTCCCCAAAGCTATCAAACAGTAGCTGTAGCTGAAGATCAAAGGATCATTTGTACAGTCAGTCGTTGAAACATTCATGGGGTGACTGCTCTGGTCACACCCTGTGCTGGGTGCTGTGCCTGTAGAGATAAAAGAGACATTGCTCTAATGCTGTGTAGCAAATCACGCCAAGACTTTTGTGGCTTAGCACAACAGTGAGTTATTTTGCTCATGAATCTGCAATTTGGGCAGGGCTCGGCGACGATAGCTCTGTTTCATGGGGTGTCAGCTGGGGCAGCTCAGAACTGAGGCCCGGAATCATCCAAAGGCTCATCACTCAGTTGTCTTGTGGTGGAAGCTCGGTGTCAGCTGGCATCTGGCCACGTGGCCTGCTTGAGCTTTCTCACAGCAAGCTGGGTTCCAAAAATAAGCATCCCAGAGGGGAAGGCAGAAGCTGTGTCTGTTTTGTAACCTGCCCTCAGAAGTCGTACAGCATCACTTCAGTCATAATGATGCGCCCCCATATTTTGGAGAGGAAACAAGCCCTTCATTAATGAAGGACCACAACCTGATATCTTCTTACACATAAGGGATGGCAGGTCCTCTTATATGCATCTTAGAGACTGCAATATGCTACCCAAGGTCCTGCCCCTGAGGGCCCTAGTGTCCAAAGCTTCTAGCAAGCACCTGCCTCTATGATACTATCTGTTTCTATGCATGGAGCATAGAGTATATAAGCAAAGAATTGACATCTTCCTGGGGAAGCCAGAGAAGGCTTTATATAGGAGAGAGAATTTATCTGATATTGGAGAAGGAGGGCTTGGCCAGACAGGTGGGGGAGTAGGGCAGGTAGGCTGATGAAACAATGGGATGGAGTGTTCAAAGGCCAAAGCTGGCGTGGCCATTTGGTAATCTGTCAGCAGCTGCATGGAGGCGCCAAAGTTCAGTGTAGAACTCAGTGGCTGCCGTATGGAAGGGCAGCTGCGGGACTCGTCTAGAAGCTGCATTTGTACAACACTGAAATTAACTTTGTAGGGCGAGCACACTTTTTGCCTCTTCTAGGGCATTAGGCAGTAGTGCTTTTGTGTGTGGGGGGGGCAACAAATGTGGATTATGGGCCCCACGTACTTCCTGCCACAGCCTCCTTGAGGGTATGGGTTATGCCTTGTATTTTGACAGCCAAGCACCTTGCACCGTGAGTGCCTGGGAAATGCTAGTTGGATGAAAAACACGAATATAACCAATTCTGGGACAAAATGTTTGGGAGTGGCAGGAGAAATGTGGTCATCCAGAGTAAGCCTGGTCTTTCGGACTTATAGCCAGACCTCTCATGTCAGAGCAGGGTATGGACTATGCTTTCCTGGGTTCATTCATTCACGATCAGAGCTCTCATGAAGACAGTCAAATAAAAGTGAATAGAAGGCGATGTGAGAAGAAAAAGGGTTTTCTGGAAAGAGACCCTTTCAAGAGTCATTTATTTCCAACCTGTCATCTGCCTGTGCTGTGCAGAGAGCCCCAGCATGAGCTGGGGACTGTGATCAGACTCTCTCCCTGGACCCTGCCGGGGAACAGGGAGATTCATTCTCAGGAGCCCACGGGAAATCAAAGCCCCACACCGTTGCTCGGCTTAGGGCTGTTTCCATTTGGGGCCCAGGGCATGGAGGCATGTTGGACACCAGTATTTTTCATGATGATGAGGCCCAGGTGGCGGGCAAAAAACTTGGGGCAACAATGGAACACAGGAAAACAGAGGAGAAAGGATGGCCAGAAAGGAACGGCCAGAACAGGCAGTGCCAGGAGGAGCGGGGAAATGAAGCGTTTCTGACTCCTTGCACTGCATGGAGGCAGGTAATCTATAAATCTAATTTCAACCTTACTACCAAACCCTGGAGCATAGCAACATTAATTGATGTATCTGCTGCTTGATAAAATCAAAAAGTAGGTCATCAATTTAGTTCTGTAGGGTCCATCTTCTGGGCAGTAGAATAATTTTAGGATCACCATTCAGAGAAGAAAGGAAAAGGGTTAGTCCTCCATTTGTACAGGTGTTTCCTCCTCTCCAACCGGTCCTTTCACACTGGATGTGGAGTCTTTGGAGAATGGCCCCAGCTCTAGCTGTGGGTCAGTGTCTGAGAGGTGAGCACATCAGGCATGGCTTCTTCCGGTCCACTCACTGCTCCTCTCCCATTGCAGAACTTAGAATCTCTCACATTCTGGAAGGATTAGAAACAGCATTATTCTTTAATCACATATTCAGTAAGTTCATTACTACCCTTTTTTTTTAAATTTATTTTTAATTTATTGGGGTGACAATTGTTAGTAAAATTACATAGATTTCAGGTGTGCAATTCTGTATCACATCATCCATAAATCACATTGTGTGTTCACCACCCAGAGTCAGCTCCCCTTCCATCACCATACATTTGATCCCCCTCACCCTCATCCCCCACCCCCCAATCCCTTTACCTTCTGGTAACCACCAAATTACGTTCCCCAGATTAATTTTCAAGCCCGTGGCCATCCTATGGTCACCGATTGCCCTTCAATCCCCTCACCCTCCCCCCCAACCTCCATCCCTCCCGTCCATCTAGCAACCCTCAGTTTTTCCTCATTGTCTCCCAAACTGTTTCTGATTAGTTCATTCACTTATTCTTTTCTTTAGAATCCGCAAATAAGTGAGATCATATGGTACTTATCTTTCTCTGTCTGACTTATTTCACTTAACATAATGTTCTCTAGATCCATCCATGTTGTTGCAAATGGTAAGATTTCTTTCTTCTTTATGGCTGCATAATACTCCATTGTATAAATGTACCACAGTTTCTTAATCCAGTCATCTACCGATGGGCATTTTGGTTGTTTCCATGTCTTAGCTATTGTGCATAGTGCTGCAATAAACATAGGAGTGCATAAAGATTTTTGAATTGAAGTTTTGGATTTCTCCGGATAGATACCTAGGAGTGGAATTACTGGATCATAAGGTAGTTCCATTTTCAGATTTTTGAGATACCTCCATACTGTTTTCCATAGCGGCTGCACCAATCTACAATCCCACCAACAGTGCACAAGCGTTCCCTTTTCTCCACATCCGCGCCAGCACTTGCTGTTTGTTGATTTATTGATGGTAGCCATTTTGGCTGGGGTGAGGTGGTATCTCATTGTGGTTTTTATTTGCATTTCTCTGATGGTTAGACTACCCATTTTTTTTAATGGCTGTGCCATGGATTGCACAGCATGCATATCTATAATTAAATATTTCCTTCTTGGCACTCAAAGCCAGGGGATATAATTTGGTAGCTCTCCCATAATCTTAGGAACAACCCCTGAACCTCATCAATGTCCTATGCCTTAGCCAAGAAGGTCAACATGTTCTGTAAGTCCTTTGTGCCTAAAACGTGGCTTTGTGGTTGCTGCTGGTTCATTTACAGATGGTCACAACTGGAAGACTCTTAGAAGTCACCGAGCAATGTCAAATGGAGACATTTATCATCAGGGAAGCTCATTCATGGGCTGAAGCTAGACAACAGCAACACAGATGTCAGGAAGAGAACACCAGATTGGAAGTCCTGGGACCGAGGTTCTGCTTTGGGCTCTGCTATGAGTCACCCGGTGGCCTTGAACAAATCTGTTAACTCAATTTCCCAATCTATAAACTAAAGGCATTGAGCTGGATGATCTTGAAAGGTTTCTTTCAGTTAAAAAAAAAAAAATCTATGATTCATTCTCTTCAAACAAATCAAATAAGGGTTTCATTTCCTGAAGTGGATTTGTCAATGAACATTGAAAAACCTAAATCCTTCCTGTCTAATAAAAGGACCAGCAAGTGGCTTCAGTGAATTTTCAGAAAAGCAATTTCAGCAGAAAGCACTTCATAAGGAAGAAAGTTTAAATCACTTCACCAAGGCTGTATTTCTTCTATGTGCTGTGTTTTTACCATTTGCTCAGCATGGCAGATCTTTTCCCAAAGTCACTAAAAAAATCTTTTATTTTTTTGTCTTGTTTATCTTTATATGCTGATGTTCATAACACTGGAGATTCTTCCTGGGGAGTTATCTCAATGAACTGAACATAAAACCATGGAACATGTCAGAAAAATCTTAATATGTTTATATCTTTAAGTTTCACCAAGATTATGAACTCAACGGGCATGACCCTGTCTTATCATGATATGTGAGTCCCCTGCATATCGTAAAGAAAATTCATTGGCCATCACAAAGTCAACATATTCCAATGGAAAAGGCACCGGACGGGAATTAAAAGAGTCAGATAAGTGTAGCAGATATGGTCTACAAGTGTCTCTACTTTCTGTGGCCATGGCAGACATCATTAATCAATCATGGCTTCTTTTCCTGTGAAGCTTATACACAGCTTTCTTCTCCACACAGCCTTTGAGATAGCCATTACCAATTGATCAGAGACGGAATGTCAGTAGAGATGCAACTTCCTGTTCTGGACTTAGATTCTTCTTATAAGCCAAAACCACACAGAGTGATTTAAGGCTGATCACTTAAACTCTCTGGACTTCCTTTATCTTCTCTGTAAAAACAATATACTATTGTCTGCCATTCACAGAATGAATATTAAAGATGAAAGCATCTGTATGACTTGCCATTCAAAAGTCAAGTAATGGAAGAAATCAATGTTTGTTGGTCAATCAATTCAAATTTCAGGGTTGCATCATTAGTTTCCGATCTACACTACTGTTGGGGGGAGGGGCTATTACAGCTGCCAACCTGTGAACTATATTCTCCAAGGGCAACAATCCTGGGATGTCTCTCACACACACCCAGGCAGCCATGAGGAACCCACAGTTCTGGCCCCATGTGTGCTCAGTCTCTCACCAGGCAGCCAGGTACATGGAAGAGATGATTTATGAGACATTGTGGCTTTGCTGATAATACCAGCAACCATTGCTGTTGTCTTAGTATTTACTGGTCATTGAGCTAAGCCCTTACACATGTCTCATCTCATTTAACCACTCCAAAGTCCTATGAAGAGTGGACACTATGATCTTATTTAAAGATGTGGAAATCACTGCTCTGGAGGTTAATTAACTGGGCCAAGAGCACGCAGCTAGGGAGCAGCAGAGTCTGGATCCAACCCGGTCTGTCTGGCTCCAAAGCTTGGACTTTAACCACTTTTTGGCTCTTGTGGACCCTAGAAACTCTAAGGATGATTGATCTAAGTTTTAAAATAAATCAGACAATAAGGCAGTTCTATGAAGACTTAAACGACTTAAAGTAGAGACGTGGACACATTGCTTTACATGCATTCAACATTGCTCTTCTCAACATGCGGTTTACGTGGTTTACAACCGCTACAAGGGCCTCTCCCCTAACATCTATATACAAGTTGGCTCCTTGAGGGAGACATTCGTTTTCAACCACAGAGTGTTGTCTACACTCACAAAGAGGAAGTAACAAAACTGACCTGAAAAAATATGACCCTTGTGACTTTAAGCTGAGATATAGTTTCTAACATACTGAAGTTGCATGACAGCTTTCTGGGGAGGCAGATCCCCGGAGACCTACTTAGAGAAAAGGAATGGTGCTAGTGAAAGCCTGGCTAATTCTTGAGGAGGTGCTGACTGAACTTCACGAGTAAGGAGAATTTGCCTCACTCATGGCACACCCAGCTCTCACAAATGGATACCATGTGCTGTAAACCCATCAGAGTTTCCAAAAGATAGCTCTGCACTTTCTTTTGGAGTTGGTTAGAAGAAAATACTGTAGAGAAAGCATTCTGGGACAGTTGAGAGATGATTCAAGTTTGAGTTAGAAACAGCCTGGAATTTGGGGGGGGTATCCATTCCAGTGTGTTTGGGGGTCATCCTCTGATAGGGGTCTCTGAAAGGAGTGGAGGGCGTGTCGGTTTGCTCCACTCCTTCAAGTGATCAGGGGGCATAACCCTGGAACACAAACCCAAGCTTGCAATCTTGCATGAGGAATAGAGCCTTCTACAATTCATGCTATCATTGTTAGACATTTCTGTTGTTGGGGTTTTCGCTAATAACCAGTGTAGTTTTATAACAGTTCTTTTATTTTCCATACTTATTTTTGCATAGACAATGCTTTTGTAAGAGCACGCGTGTAAATGATGTGTCCCACATATATTTAACTGAGGTGACGCACGTGGGTGTCTTGTGTACCATCTTACATACCATAGGTACTCAACAAATGGGAGTTCCTCGTACTGTTTATGCTTTCTGCATTTCCCACGCGGACACTAGGGCAGAGGAAGTGACGGCCTTGTCCGGGGCCTGTGCTCAGGTAACTAGACTAGACCCTGGGTTGTCTGCCTTCTCCTACCTCTCCCCCATTGCAAGCATTTCAATGCCTGAGCCGTGCTCTACTTACAGAAGACAGCTCAGAGCTCTTCGGGGAGAAGCTGGGGCTGGACTAGATGGGAAATGTGTTCTTAGCAGCGTGGCCCAGCGTCTACTGATTTAACTAGTGTGTGTAGAGCTAAGACCCAGGGGCTTTGGGGAGGCAGGAGGATGGCACATACTCATTCACGGAAGAGTCTGTCATCTAACACTGAGGAGGGCATCCACCCAAGAGACGGAGCCCACTGAGTATTAGCGAGAGGGCAGCACCACAGGCTGGCGAAGCAACTGCTGAGGAGAAGCAGCAACAGCTCCCATTCATTAGGAGGGTCCCCGTACCAGACGCTGTGTGGGCACTTCTCCTGCACCACCGATCCCTATGAGGTTGGTATGGTTACCCCAATAGCCCTGGTAGTACCCAAGGAAGATAGATGCCTTAGCATTTAATTCTGGAAACAGGGAGAGATGTTCCCGTCATTCATTCAGCCCATGTTTATTGAACTTTCTCTACCTACATTAAAGATTTCGGCACCAAGAATACAATGGTAAGGAATACAGAGGGAGGGTTCTTATCCTCAAAGAGCTTAGAGTCAAGCAGCAGAGATAGACAGACAGGCAGGTGCGTGCACACATGCACACCTAAAACCTGTGATATGTGCTAAGAAGAAAAATAAGAGTATACACTGAAAGATAGTAGTACAAAAAAATTGCTAATTATATTTGGAAGAGGGGACGAGTTACAGAGACATCCTCCCTGAGGAAATGACATTTAAGTGGGGACCTGAAGGGCAAGTATTGACTGTGGGGGAAAAACAGAGAGAATAGCACGCATAAGGTCCCTCAGGCAGGTAGAGCTTGGTTTGGAAAAGATTGAAAAGTTGCCAGTCACTGTGGCTTTAGACAGGTGTGAGGGAAACACCCATATAAGGTGAGGCATTAGCTAATCCCATGGGGTCTCGTGGGCCATGCTAAGGAGTTTGGAGGGTTGCTTTTTTCTTTAATGCAATGGGAGGCTATTAGAGAGCTTTATGCTAGGGAGTGACATGCCCTGATTTATGTCTTACAAAGATGGCTCTAGCTGCTGTGTAGAGAATGGATTCTCGGGGAGGGGGCAGGTGCAGAGAGGCTGTAATAGGTGATGGATGACGATGACTTGGTTAGAATGGTGGCAGTGGAGAAGGAGAGGAGTGGATGAGTTTGAGATGTAATTTGGAGATGAAATTGACAGGACTTGGCAAGGAGAAGAGAGCACAGCGTTCAAGGAGAGGGATGAGGATGGAAGCAGGGGAGGGAGGAGGCAGTGAGCCGCTCGGCCCAGCGCTGACAGAGGCTGACTAGCAGCAAGGCCGTGGCACCTCAGCTTTTGTTTAAACGCTGAATCCCATCTTGATTGCGATGCCCCTTGTGTCTTATTACAGCAAAATGATGGACAGTTCACGGTGATCCAGCTGGTGGGCATGCTCAGGGGCATTGCTGCTGGCATGAAGTACCTGGCTGAGATGAACTATGTGCATCGGGACCTGGCTGCTAGGAACATCCTGGTCAACAGTAACCTGGTCTGCAAGGTGTCTGACTTTGGCCTTTCCCGCTATCTCCAGGATGACACCTCAGACCCCACCTACACCAGCTCCTTGGTGAGTCCTTCCTGGTATTCTCAGGTAAAAGCATGGCATGAGTAAAAGGTAGCTGCACATGTCTGGGGACCTATGGCAGGCAGGGCCAAGCGGCGAGTGACTGGGTCCTGAACTCATCTCTCCACTGGGGGAGCCAGGTTCTGGGAGAACGATCCATCTGGGAGAATTGGGCATAGGCTGTTAGTGTCTGCTCTGAAGCTATGGTGTTTCTTGGCAAATGGGAAGAGGACATTTTGGAACAGTGGATTTGGGGGAATCCAAACAACTGGACAGTGACATCAGAGCCATCGGTCAGTAGGGAACAGGCTCCTGTTAGGTTGGCACTGTGTCACCAGGTAGACTCTTGGTCCCCTTCTCTCCCCCCTTTCCATTGCTTCCAGATGGCTCTCAGTACCGTCTGTATCATGAACCCTATTAAATTTGTGTTTCCTGCTCTGCCTCCCCCGCCGCATCCCAAGAGACTCTAATCATCGATGTCCAACTGCCTACTTCACACAATTCCAGTCAGAACTTTCACAGGTTCAAAATAGAGGACTTGATTTCCTCTCCAATTTCCCTTCCCCACTCTCTCCATCTCAGTAATTGCACCACTCAACTGATGACTGAAACCTAGGACTCAGATTTGATTTTACTCTGTGCTTCGCCCTCCATGTTCCATCCCTCACTAACTCCTACAGGTTCTTATGAAATCTGTCAATTTCTTTCCCTTCTCCCACCCTATTCCAAAGTACCATTTTCTGTCACCTGGACTGTCCCCCTTGTTTCCTCTTGTCACCTATGCCCGTCCCCAGTGGCATCCACAGTGATTGATCTATTAGGTGGGTGCAAAAGTAATTACGGTTTAAAAGGTTAAAAATAAATTGCAAAAACCCCAATTACTCTTGCACCAACCTACCTACCTATCTATTTTCTTTAAACTTGCAAAGGTAATACATGCGTATTATAAAACTGAAAACAAGACAAAGAAATCAGAGAAAAAATATAACTAAGAAACTACATTCCCCGGAAGGAGGGGTCAGTAAACTAAAAGGCCCTATCGTGAAAATTTTAAGCTTTGCTGGCCAAGAGTCAAAATGAGGGTATAATGTAGAAAATTACATAACCATTTAAAATGTACCCCTTTAAAAAGGTATAAACACCATTCTTAACTCATGAGCCATAAAAAGCGAGGTGACCAGCCAGATTTGGCACTTAGGCCATGGTTTACAACCCCTGTCCCAAAGCATCTATTTCTTTATATTTTTCTTTACAAGGCATCTAGGTATGTCTTTACATTTTTCTCTTTGTTCAAAATTTGAAAAAAAAAATTTTTTTTATAAAAATGGAATCATATTATGCCTATTACTACTTTCTGTTTTGTATGTCTCTTGGATATTCTTGCTGGCAGGTTGCTGTTCTAAAAGTTTGTAAACAGTCACACTCCACCAGGAGTGTATGGCACCTAGCTTCCAGCATCCTCACCAGCATTGGAGGTGATCAATCTTTAAAAGTTTGCAAATCCAAAGATGAGAAATGATACCTCATTTTGCTTTAATTTGCATTTTCAACTGACTGCTAGGGATATTAATGTCTTTTCACACAATTACTGGGATTCATGTTTCCTTTTCTGTTAATTATCTATACATGTCGTTATCTATTTTTCTGTCAAGTTATTTTCTGTTTTTTAAAGAATTTGTAGGAAGTCTTTATATATTAGGGAGGCTAACCTTTGTCTGCCATATGATACAATGAGTCCCCCCTCCCCCATCTGTTCTTCTTTTGATACTGTTTATGATGATATCCTTTGGCTTCCAAAAGTGGTTAATATTCATGTAGTCAAAATATGTTTTCCCTCTGTTTTCTTGAGTTTTCTAATTTGTTTTAAAAGATCTCTTCACTCCAAAGTTATAAAATGCTTTTTAAATTTCCTGTACTATTTACTGGGATTTTATTCTATATTTAAATATTTAATAGACTGAAATTTATTTATTTTTCGCAAGATTTTATTTTGAAAAATTTCAAGCACACAGGGTACTTGATAGAATTTTACAGAGGACAGCCACGTACCCACCACATAGATTCTAGAATTAATATCTTGCTATGTTTGCCTTACCATGTGACTATCCATCCCTCTCTCCATTTATCCCTCCATCTTTTTTTGTTGGTGCATTTCCAGATAAGTTGTAGACATCAGTACATATCACCCCTAAACATTTGCATTCAACTTGGCTCCTCCTCTCAAATATCTTTCCCTTCAAGTGCAATTTAAAATCACTTCATCCAGTTCTAAAACATGCACACATACGTATCTATATATACTCATCTTTGGATTTTGAATGAAGTTCTATTCTACCTTTGGAAGAACTAATATTTTAATGACCCCGAATCCCAAACTCCTATCGCGATACAGGACATTCACACTGAGACGTTACCGCTTGTCCTTCCCCTGTCATTTCACAATTCTACCCCACACCCGGAGGCAACCACTGTTCTGATTTTTTTCTACCATAGGTTTGTTTTGCCTGTCCTAGAACTTCACTGAAGTGGAACCATACACATATGTTGTGTCTGGCTGCTTTTACTTAGCATTCTCTTTGTGAGATTCATGCATATTGTTGTATGTAGCAGTAGTTTGTTCCTATTTATTGTAGTATTCGTTGCTTATTTATCCATCTCTTGTCCATAGGCACAAGGGCGATTGTCAAATTTGTTTTTGAATATGTATTAGATATATATTCTTACTCTGTTCTCGTCCAGGTGAATAGATCATCATGCCAGCACCACTGATTAAATACATTGTCCATTTTTTATTGAATCACATGTCATGTTTGTCATATATTAAGTTCCTTATATGAACTATGTTTTGATTCTCAATTCTGCTCCATTGATCTGTTTATTGACTCTTGTGCCAAACCATATTGTTCGGATTCTTAACTTTAGTGAAAGGCATATTGTCTGTATTATTCTGATTATAATAATTTTAGCAAGAGCTTTACTATTTCAGTAAAGTAAGTCATCCTTCATTCTCTTTTAAAAACAAAAAAGCGCTTTCTTGGCTACTCTCAAATATCTTTTCTTTCAAGTGCAATTTACAATCACTTTATCCAGTTCTAAAATATGCACACATACGTTTGTGTATATACTCACCTTGAATTTTGAATGAAATTCTATTCCACCTTTGGAAGGCCTATCATTTTAATGACCCTGAATCACCTGTATAATGATGTAAGCCAAATATGCAATTCGTATATGCTTTATATTAAAATTTTCTTAGGTAAAGACTCCCACATTATTTTCCTGTACACATTATTTGCATCATTTTTTTGTGAATTGTGTTTCTTCTAAGTGATAAAGCTTATAAACTCTTAGACCTAGGAGCTTTCAGAATTCTTCACATTCATACGTTCACCTCCCTCACCATATGTATCATATTACTCGTTCATGGTTTGCCTTTCATTCAAAATAGAGAAAATTACCATGTTTGCTGATTAAACACTTTATGTTTCTAAAAATACAAATTATTCACAGGAAAAAATATTTATTGAGCATCTACTATGTACCAATACTGGGCCACTGGGCCACAAGCTAGGGGCACACTCATGATCAAAAAGAGACATTGTTGCTCTTCTCCCACCACTCAAAATTTAATGTGGGAAGAGGATATTACTCAGACACATATACAGAGAAGTGCATAATTCCCAGTTGAGATAAGAGCCACTGTGTTCTGTAAGAGCATGAATAAAACAATAAATAACAAAATAGTCTCACTATATCTAGGGGAATTAAGGAGGGCTTCCAGAGAAAAAGATAGCTGGTGCACCAGCAAAGATTTGAAGAATAAGTCACCCAAGTGCATGTGGCAAGTTAGAGCACTGAGAGACATAAGCAGCACATACAAAGGCCCTGTGGCAAGAGGGAAGATGGAATTTTAGAGGAGATGACAGGTCCCCTGTGCTTGGCATTTGGAGAGAAAGGGGAAAGGGAAAGGGAAAGGTCAGAAGCGGTTACATCATGCATGGCCTCCTGGACCCTTGTGATGAAATTTATAGCCTTAGAGCAATAGGAAGCCATTCAAGGCCTGTGTGTGTGAGTGGGTGCATGTGACTGCATATGCACACACACTCACACACACACACACACACACACACACACACACACACACACACACACACACACCGTGTTTCCCAGAAAATAAGACTGGGTTTTATATTAAGTTGTGCTCCAAAACACGCATTAGGGCTTATGTTCAGGGGATGTCATCCTGAAAAATCTGCTAGGGCTTATTTTCTGGTTAGGTCTTAGTTTCGGGGAAACATGATAGATGCACACATAGCTCAAAGGTGATGGATTTTCATTTTAGAAAAGTAACCTGGCTTTTCTCCTGCCTTTTTCTTCCAATCTCTTCCCCTCTGTTCTTTAAAAGCAAAACAAAATATACTTTCTCAGCTTTCTTTCTTTTTTCTTTCACCAAAAAGCGATGTGGCAGGCCCAATAAAGGAAGATGTTTGAGCAAGGGAGACAAGCCCTAGCAGAGATTGAGACCTGTGTGTGAGGGGGGCTGAAAGCCCAGCAAGATTGGAAAAGTCGCTATATTCGAGGACATTGAGAAATATATTGGAAATAATAGGAGCTGTTGGAAAAGGATGTACAGATGTGGAAAGCCTGAAAGCTGGCATGAATTATGTGGTGTTGAATTAAAATTGAAGGTATTGGTATGAACTCATGGTTGTCAACACATAAAAAGATAGAGAAATAAATATAAGCTGAGTGTGCCTCAAAGCAATGACACCTGTGTAGTGAAGAGTACACCTAAAACTCTGGTCTTGGATTTTATATACTCTTTTACACTAAAAGCAACCAAGACTCATTAGATAAATGGCCCCTTCCAGGGCCTGGGCAGAGAAAGTACAAGATGATCCCAACATATCTTTTTGTGCCAGAAAGTAAGAAAGTAATCCCAGAATAATGGGGGCATGTCAAAAGAACACAATATCCAGCTTGAAGGTCCTCTCAATGTCCAAATATGGATAAGTTGAGCCTCAAAATATATAATGAAGTAACAGATAATAACCTATTGAATAAAATAAGAACTAAGGAGTCCACACTGATATGAATACAAATGAATAAATAAATGAAGAGAAGAGGACATTTTTCCAGTAGTGGAAAAAAGGATATTGTTAGAAAAATCACTGTTTGGTGACGATCAGATTAAGTTACGAAATATCAATGGAAGCTAAAACTTGGGTGAAAGTGAGGAGAGCAACAGGATTTTACATAGCCTCAAAGTCTAATACTTAGCCTCAAAGTCTAAATATTTAGACTCATAGCCTAAATATTTATTACAAAGGAGGAGAAAGTAACTTTACAGATAAATTTGACAACACCATCTGAATCAAGTGATTCAAGTTCACACTGCCTATAACAGGACATTGTGTAGCACGTAATAGGAAGTGACCATCGCATTTGAGATACTCTGTTCAAAATGTATAACCTGGGTCTCATCATGAGGAAATATCAGATTAACTAAAATTGAGACACATTCTATTAAACACCTGGCCTAGGAGCGTCAGAAATTTCAAGGTCATAAAAGTCAAAGAGACTGAGCAACTGTTCCACACGGAAGGGGATTAGAGAGGTCTGATAACAGGGTATTAAAAGGTCAGTAAAAGGCCTTCAGAGGGCATTTCTGGACAATTGTAGAGAGTTGGGATGGGGTATCTGGATAAAGAGTATACAGACATTCTTTGTAGCATTCTTGTAACTTTTCTAGAGATTTGAACTATCTCAAAAAAATTTTTTTCTTTTAATATTTACCCTGGCTACAGTGTGGAGGATGGGTGGGAGAGGCAACAGTAGAAGAAAGGTGTCAGGAGGCTATGGGGTGGTGGGATGTGAGTGAAGCCCAGAGGGATCAAGGGAGCACCATGAAACGGACTTGACAGTAGATGATGCTTAGGGATGAAGGTGACAGAGGTCCAAGGATGATACCCAGTATCTCTGGATGGATGATGGTGCCTTTCTCTGGAGTGGGGATGCTGGAAAGGAACTGGGTGGAGTAGTAGGAAGCTTGGGAGTAGATTGTAGGTTTGGTTTAGAACATGTTTCTAGAATTTAGGTAGGTATCAGATTTACCTGGAGCACAGAGGCATAGACTCATTGAAGCAGAGTAGGGTCTGGGCCTTTGCATTGTTATCAAGATTTCCCATGCGATTCTGATACCTATGAAATTTTGAAAGGTACTTGTTTAGAACATTTTGATGTTTATGTGCTGGTAGAATATCTAAGTAGAGCTGCTTAATAGGTAGCTGGATATATGCATTTGGAGCATAGAGGAGAAGCCTAAATGCAGATGTATATTTAGGAGTCATTGACATAAAGACAGGAATCAAAACAGTGGGTGTTCATATACAAGAATAAATTCAAAATGGATTAAAGACTTAAATGTAAGACTCAAAACCATAAAATTCCTAGGAGAAAACATAAGCAGTAAACTCTTTGACATCACTCTTAGTAATATCTTTTTAGATGTGTCTCCTTGGGCAAGGGAAACAAAGAAAAAAGAAACAAATGGGACTATATCAAACTAAGGAATTTTTGTACATGAAGGAAACCATCAACAAAATGAAAAAACAACCTATAATTGGGAGAAGATATTCACGAATGATACATAGGTTAAGGGGATAATATCCAAAACATATAAGAAACTCACACAACTTAACACCAAAAAAAAAACAACAGCAATTCAATTAAAAAATGGGCAGAGGACTTAAATAGATATTTCTCCAAAGAGAACATGCAGATGGCCAACAGACATATGAAAAGATGCTCAACATCACTCATTATCAAGGAAAAGCAAATTAAAACCACAATGAGATATCACCTCACACCTGTCAGAACAGCTATCACGATAAATCAACAAACAAGTGTTGGTGAGGAGGTGGAGGAAAGGGAATCTTCGTGCACTGTTGGTGGGATTGCAGATTTGTGCAGCCATCATGGAACACAGATTAGAGGTTCCTCAAAAAATTAAAATAGAACTACCATATCACCCAACAATCCCACTTTTGGATATTTATCCAGAAAAATCCAAAACACTAATTAAAAAAGACATGCCCTGCCCCGCCCCATGTTCATTGAAGCACTATTTACAGTAGCAAAGATATGGCAGCAACCTAAGTGTCCATCAATAGAGGAATGGATAAAGAAGATGTGGTACATATATACAGTGAAATATTACTCAGCCATAAAAAAGAACGAAATCTTGCCTTTTGTGACAATATGGGTGAACCTAGAGGGTATTATTCTAAGTGAAATAAGTCAGACAGAGAAAGACAAATGCCATATGATTTCACTTACATGTGGAGACTAAAAAGCAAAATAAATGAACAAACAAAACAAACAAACCCAAGGTACAGAGAACATTTTGATGGTTGCAAGATGGGAAGGTTTCATCCAAAAGGGTGAAAAGGGGAAAGGGATTAAGAAGTACCAAATGCAAGTTATAAAAACAGTCATGAGGATGTAAAATATAGCATAGGTAATGTGGTCAATAATATTGTAATAACTATGTATGGTGTCAAATGGGTATTAGACTTATTGGGATGATCACTTTGACAGTTATATAATTGTCTAATCACTATGTTGCACCTGAAACTAATACAAAGGGTGCCAAAAATGTATACACATAAGAAAGGAAAAAACTATATTACAATTACACTGATGGTAACCACTTTGAGTACCTCTTGTAATTGCAGAAGTCAAACATGACTTTATTCATCTTTTGTGATCGGTATATATTGAGTATTACAATTTTAATGCAGTTTTTTCCTTTCTTAAAATGTGTATACTTTTTTTGGCACCTTCTGTATAATATTGGATGTCAACTGTAATCGAAAATTTTTTAAAAATTAAAAAAAAAAAAAGCCAGTGGATGTAAATATACTTAACTTGGGAGAGGATGGAGTGGGCAATAGCCTCATTCTGAGCATGGGAGCCCACCATTTACCAATACAGATGAATGCAAAGTCAGAGTTGTGGATGTCCAATTGTCCCTTTCCTCCAGAAAGGCAAATTACTAAGAATTTGCTGTAAATCCTACCCTTTCACTTTGCAAAGGGATCCGGGGCCCAGAGGAGTCAAACAAGTTACTTGAGGTCACACAGCTTGTCAGTACACTTTTGGTCGTTCAGTCTAGGTCTCCAGACTCTGAGTCCAGTATTCAGGACACAGCGGCCCCTTATCTGGCTTCACAGTGTGCTGGACCCCTGCCCAACTGTGGTCATTTATGATGTCCCAGAGAGGCTATGTCTCTGTCTTTATTTTTCCCCCCTCTTCTCCCAAAGTATTATCTTTAGAATCCAAGTCAGCTGTCATCTTTGCCGACTGGCTCTGCTGGCCTTTAGGTAATGCACATAGAGGCCGAGCGAAATTGCAGCTCCCCCAACTCCATCTTCAGGCAGAGGGGGGGTGGGCTATTAACATGCCTGTATCTATTGGTTTTTCAGCTCTACTTTTTTACATTTTTTCATGGTTACTCTAGAATCTATATATATAAATATACAAGATCTGACAATTAATTTACAAACTTGTTGCAATGATATTGCAAATCTTTTCTGATATCAGAAAGATTATTCATTATGAATTTGTACCAACTGGACAAACAGTTAACCAAGTTTTAGTATTTTGAAGTGCTGAAAAGGCTGCGTGAAAAAGTTAGAAGACCTGAACTTTTCGCCAGCAATTCATGGCTCTTGCATCACGACAATGCACCAGCTCACATAGCACTGGCTGTGAGGGAGTTTTTAGCCAGTAAACAAATAACTGTATTGGAACATCCTCCCTACTCACCGGATGTGGCCCCCAATGACTTCTTTCTTACCCGAAGATAAAGGAAATATTGAAAGGAAGACATTTTGATGACATTCAGGACATCAATGTAATACGACAACAGCTCTGATCGCCATTCCAGAAAGAGTTCCAAAATTGCTTTGAAAGGTGGACTAGGCACTGGCATGGGTGCATAGCTTCCCAAGGGGAGCATTTCGAAGGGACAGTAGTGATATTCAGCAATGAGGTATGGAGCACTTTTTCTAGAATGCGCTCATGAACTTTTTTTTTTTTTTAATTTATTGGGGTGACTCGTGAACTTAATTGTCATACCTCGTATATAGAGGGTGCCAAAAAATTTGTATGCATTTTAAGAAAGGAAAACTGTATTAAAATTGTAGTACTCAATATATACCAATAACAAAAGATGAATACAAGTCACGTTTGACTTCTGCAATTACAAGAGGTGCTCAAAGTGGTTACCATCAGCATGCTGACACTTCTGAGTACAGCAAACTACTGCTTGAGGAATGTTGACAAAAGTGTCCACTTGTATACATTTTTTTGGCATCCCCGGTATTTTTTTTTTAAATTTTACAGTCTACTTAGGGTTAATATTACACCACGTTACATAAAATGTAGAAACAACAACATAACCAAAACATATAGGTCCATTTACCACCCCCGCTCCTGCTGCCCTTTACATTATAATTGTCATCTACATACATTAAAAGTCCCACAAGAAAATCTTGCAATTTTTCCTTTAAATAGTCATATGTACTTTCAAGATATTAAGAGGGAAATGTTTCATGTTAACTTAAAATTGTTACCATTTCTCCTGTTCTTGCTTCATTCCCGAAGATCCAAGTTTCCCTCTGGTATCATTCCTTCAGTCTGAAGAACTTCCTTTAGCATTTCTTGTAATGCAGGCCTTCTGGCAATAAATTCTCTTAATTTTCCTTTATCAGAGAAATGTCTATATTTTGCATTCATTCCTGAAAGATGTTTTTACTGGATAAACAATCCAGGTTTATAGATTTCTTTCTTTCAGCACTTTAACGATGTTTCATTGTCTTCTGGTTGCCATGGTTTCTGGTGAGAATTCCCACAGTTACTTGAATTATTGTTCTGTTGAATATATACTGTGATTTTCTCTGGCTGCTTTCAAGATTTTCTCATTATCTTTGGTTTTTAGCTCGACTATCATGTGCCTGGATATGATTTTTTTTCCCCCAAATTTATCCTTTTTGAGACTCTCTAAGCTTCTTAAATGGGTAAATTTATGTCTCACTGTTATTGGAAAAGCTTTTAGCCACAATTCTTCAAATATTATTTCCTTTCCTTTTTTCTCTCCTCCTAGGACTACAATTACTTGTATGTAGAACTCGTGAAGTTGTCCCACAGGTTCCTGAGCCTCTATTCATTGTTTTCCCATTTTTTCCCCTATCTTCTTTGGATCTATTTTTAAATTTATCGATTATTTCATTTTTCATTGTCATTCTGCTATTAAAAAAAAAAGTCCCTCTAAGTGATTTTTTCCTGATACTGTATTTTTGCCATACAATTTCTTATTAATCTTTCTTTCATACTTTCCAATTCCCAGCTGAGATGTCTTATCTTTTTATTCATGATGAGCATATTTTTCTTTATCTCATTGAGTATAATAGCTGCTTAAAAGTTGGTTCATCCTCAGGTTGACGTCTTTTTTATTCCCCATGAAAATGGGTCACATTTCACTCTTTGTGTATGTCTAGTAGTTTTGCATTATGTATATTATGAACATTATGATGTAGAGACTGTAGATTCTGTTACATTGATACAAAGAGTGTTGATGCTTTCTAGCAGGAAGTTAACTTGGTTAGACTCAACCTGTGGACTCTGTCCTGCCTGCAGTGGGCAATAGCTCAGATTTCAGTTCCTGTGGTTTTCAGCCTGTGTCATACATTCATGGTTCAAGAATCAGCCAGAGAATTGGGAAAAGCTTACACCCAGAATTTGGGATTCTCTTTCCCTTGTTCTTTTGTTTCCAGGGATTCTCTCCCAACTCTCCAGCCACCCTGATTATTCTGGATTCCTTCCCTTGGTCCCTCCAGCAAGAAAGAGGGTGGGTTTTTCAATTGGAGTTTTAGCCAAGGGGCAGACTGTGATGTCTATAAACTGCAAAAGGTAAAACTCTCCTCTTGTTGTTCAGTTTCTGGAATTCTCAGGTAGTTTTTCCTTTCTTTTCTTTCTTTCTTTCTTTTTTTTTTTCTTTTCTCTGGTATTTTGTTGTTATTTGCCAGAGAGTCCATCGGTTGGAAGCATACTCCTCCAACCAAAAGTGGAATCTTCAGCTTATTATTCTTAATCAATAGCTTCATAAAACAGTCCTTAAGATTGCTCTACTCCATCTTCATACCCCCTTTTCATACAGTTCTTTCAATACTTTTTTTTAACATCACTATCTTCTGGTACATCTTATTTTATAAGTGAAGACATCATTAGTAGCTATTAAAGTTTTCTAGTTTTTCCTAGTAGGCCCTCAACCTTCATTTCTTATTCTGTCTTAATTCTCTACCATACTTTTCCGCAGGTCTTTCTTCTCTGTTTTAAGTTGCTATTTCTAGCTCCAGGAGGATTTCCTTCCCACCAGTCTCCTGGAATGAAGAACAGACAAAATATGTTCCTTTGTGCTTTCTTACAATGGGAACAAACCCACTAAACTAGGGAAGAGATCTGAACTGCTCCTAATATACTCACCCTTTAAGAGGGACCAATAAATGAGCTGGGCTGGGCTCTAACACCTATATGACTTACACAACTTTCTTTTTGGCAGGTGTGTTTCTGAATACTGTTATGGGTATTCAAATTAATATTCCCATGTATCTTAGTTTACTCGGGCAGCTATAACAAAATACCATAGATTGGGTGGCTTAAACAACAGACATTTAGTTCTCACAGTTCCAGAGGCTGGGAAGTCCCAGATCAAGGTGCTGGGAGATTTAATTCCTAGTGAAAATCCTCTTATTCTCTTGCAAATGGACACCTCTCACTGTGTCTGAGAGAGAGAGAGAGAGAGAGAGAGAGAGAGAGAGAGAGAGAGAGAGAGAGAGAGAGAGAGAAGAACTCTTTGGTCTCTCTTCTTTTTCCTATAAGGACACTAATCCATCATGGGGGTTCTACCCTCATGATCTCATCTAAACCTAATTGCGTCTTAAAGGTCTCACCCCCAAATACTATCACACTGGGGGTTAGGGCTTCAGCATATGAATTTTGGGAGGATGTGAAGATTCAGTCCATTATACCCAACTTGTATTACAGACCAGTTCTCAATGTTTGATTCCACAAGTCACATCTGTTTAGTACCAGGAGGGAAAAAAGGCACACACATACCAGGAAAAGTGCTACATCTTTAATTAGCTCTTTGCATTTGGGGGCCACATATACATTCACAAACCTGATCAGTACCCTTTATCAGATCACATTGGTGGACAGAGCCCCAACTGGATCCCATAAATCTTTTCTGGACGGCAGCTTTCTGCTGGTTAAGTCAAAGCTCTACTCCAGCACGGCTTGCTTTCTCTTCTGATCAGTAAGAAGAGGCCTCATTCAGTCCCTTTGTGAGCAAAACTTTCCCTTCTTGGTATTCAGCCAGGTTCCTTCTGCTAAAGTAGTGTCATTGTTGCCATCCTTCAGAGCCCCAGGCTGTCTCTGAGAAGTCTCCAGCCTTGCTCCATGCCTTCCCTCAGCCCGACTCCCTGCAGGCCTCCCTGTTTTATCATGAACTGCACTCCATCTTCAAGGCGCCTCTGATCTCCCTCACCCCTGTCCCCTTTTCTCCTCCTGCTGCTCCTTCCTCTCCTCTCATGCCCCTGGCTCCCCCCACACCCTGTGTTTTCTGCCACTTCTGAAGCTTCCTTCCTTCCAAGCCCTCCAGTTCCTCCTGCTCCTTGCTTTTTCTCTTCTAATATTTGCTGACATTATTCTCCGCCTTGCTCTGTCCCCCTCTGAGAACCTCAAACTGAGCTGTTTCTCGGGCATCTGCCCCTCCTCGTGGGAAGCAGAAGCTATCTTCTCAGCCATTTGCTGGTTGTGCCCTGGTCCTTACTTGATCTTGTTCCCTTCACCAGCTCTTCCTCACATGCTAAGCTGGCTGTTGCAGCCCCTCATTTCCCACATTGACTGCCTAGACCCACCCAGGGACAGCTCAGCTGTTTCACTTCCTCTAGAACCTGCTCCATCTGCATCAGGCTAATTTCCTGCACTTCTGTCTGGGGCACTGGGCATGGATGGTCCATTCTCCCATGGGACAAGGGGCAGCCTTTCCCCAGAGGTGATCTCTGTGAGCACCTGGCCCCATGGCTCATCCTGAACCTGCTGAGGGAAGTCAGGCCTGCCTCTCAAGTGGTTGGCAAAGGCCCTGTCTCCTGTGATGAATTTCGGTCACCCCAGGTCACCGTGGAGGCAGGACCCTCGTCCCGTCCTCCTCCATTATTCCCGTGAATTATTGTCTCAACTGCAGCCTCAGTCTTCACTCTGCTTCTGGAGGAGAACGTCCACTGTAGCCACAATCATCCATGCTGAAATCTGTAGGGCCTTTCCTTTCGCCACAAAATTTGACCTTTATTCCATGATATTACACTGTGCATTTGAGGCCTGTCTTTAGCAATGTAGACTGGGAAAGTGCCAAAAAAAAACCCTCTCTAGAACTCTGTCCTACTCTGGTGTGGCAAGATGGTTTATTAAACATGGTAGGAAGAGTGAAAGACTTGGATTCAAACTATGCTCTATAAATTTGGCCTTTGGTCTTCTCATGCATAAAATGAAATTTGTAAGACCCCACGTGATAAAGTGGAAACAACCTCCAGCACAAGTCGTGCTCTGGTTGCAGCTCACGTGATCGTTGTAGATGCTGCCATGAGTGCTTTCCAGGCTCTCAGAATTCATACTCCACAGCCAGACACCCTCAGGTGCACATTTTCAAAGCCAACTGACAGATAAGATCCTATAACTTTGCCTATGCCTAGTCACTCCAAAACAGAAAGCAGTAGGACAGAGAGCATTGAGAAGCCCAGCTAAAGCTGACATTCACAAAGAAAACTTGAGGGCTCTTGTGACAAGATCACCATGGAAGAATTTTGAAGAAAACTTCTCAGGAGAAACCAGAGGGGAAAGGCAACTAAGATTATTGTGTCCATTGCAACTGTGGTTCTCATACTTCGCTGTCCACAGAATCCTCTGTAGGGCTTGTGAAAGCACAGATTTCTGGACCCCACCCCCAGAATTTCTCATCTATAGGTCTTAGGTGGGGCTCAGAAATGGGCCTTTCACAGAAGTACCCAGATAATGCTGATAACGCTAGTCCTGGACCCCCCGTGGAGACCATTGCATTGACCTATTTTAGGGGGCATATACTTCCTTGACAAACTTGCATTGCAAGAAATGTCAATTACTTTATTTTTCAAAAATCAAACTGAATCTGACAGGGCATCCCTATCCTGTCAGGCCGGAAAAGAAAATGTATTTTCTGTCATTCTAGAACCTTCCTTCCCCAAGCCTAGGGGCGTATGAAGGGCATCACTTGGGCACCATGGTCTGGAGCCCCTATGCCTCTGGCCCAGCATGACCTCTGTCTGAGGAGACAGGGAGGGCACAAGACCGGGAGGCAGATGCTGGTTTGGAGCTTTGTGGTGGGGATACCCGCAGTCGTGAGATGCTGCTATGCCATAGTGGCAAAAACATACAAAGTAACACCTCGGTCATTTGCATTGTCACAGTTATCAATGAGCTGGCTGCCTCGTACACTGGGATGGAACTCAGAGAGGGTTTCTTGCATAGCATTTGTTTAGCTCCCATCTTTTGTAGGTAAATAAGCCTTAAGAAAAGAAGGTTGCCTGAGGGAGTCACCCATGTCTGAGATGGAAAGTTCTTCTTTCTCTAGGGAACGTGCCTGAGAATCTTTCAAGAGGGGCATCCACAGAGAAAAGAGGAGGTCAAAGCATCAGACTTAGGTACCCTCCCCCTTCTTCATGCCAGGCTCTGAGCCCAACCTGCATGGGAGAAGTGGGTGCCACCAATAGTCTGAGACCTGCTTCACTTTCGCACACTCCAGAGGAGTGTCAGACCTGCATCACTGTTCCCTAAAACAGCAGGGGACCAAGGGCAGAGCTGGGAGCACAGGTTTCTCCCTGTCCAGGCTGCCCAGACTTTCTGTTCCACCAGGGGCCAGCAATGCTATGCACTGCCCTTGTGGGGACTTTTGTGGACAGGAAGGCTCTGTGCACTTTCCCCTAAGCCTGAGGTGAGTGGCTGCCATCAGCGATGCACACATAGCACACACACGTATACAGTGCAGTATGCACAGATAGGTACACAAAACAGAGTCAGAGACACACAGAGAAATCCACGCACACACCAGGCTACCCAGAGACAGCCACGTGCAGACTCAAACCTTCTGAGTCAGTACAGGGTAATGGCTAGGCTTCTTCCTTTCATTACCACTGAGAACTGAGTTAACTACTTTTGCACTCTGTTTTAGATTTGTTTGTTGCTGTTATTCTTTATGATGTACTTATACTTAAAAGGTGCAAAGAAAGCAGAAAAGTATCTCAAAGATAATCCTTCCTGCAAACCTTCCAGAAACAACCTCCTCGGTCTGTACTTTATAGTTCTACTTTAAGAAGTTGCTGCTAAATAGGCTGATCCCTCTGCCTGACAGGTTTCAGCTCAGGCTAGGACCTTCATCCTTTAGAATAAGAAAAGTTTGCTGGCTTTCTGTCCAGTGATCCCAGGTCCAGCTTTCCTTCCCACAATTCCTGGTGGTTTTTACATTTAAATCACACTTCTCCTCTCTTTCTGACCTATGACTTCCCTCATGAGGCCATTTTCCAATTATGATTTCTCGCCCTTCTTTCAATCGTTGAGCTTGGGTAACAGGCTGTCTCTTGGGTGGATGGGAAAGTAGAGAGGAATAAAGACAAGTAAGGAAAAAAGGGGGGACCCCTTTAATTGCAGCTAGAATAAAACCAAATCCTGGTCCCCAGGAAGTTCTTCTGTAGCATTAATTAAGTTGAGGGAGGAATAAGTCAAATGCCACTCTACCCCATGCTCTGCCATTCAAATCATTCTTCAGGCAGTTCTGCCTTCCTCTTTCCTCTGCTATGTCTCCGTGGGTCACTTTGTCACCAGATGCTCAGTTAGGGATATCAGGCCCTGACTAAAATGCCCTTTTGAAAAAGACTCAGCATAATTATTATTAGTAAGGCCAGTGTATTATTAGCATGAGTGAGACGAGGATAGGAGTCCAGAATCTGAGCCAGCTCATACCCTGAGGACTGAAGCCAGGTGCGGCTCAGGTTTCTCCGCGAGCATATCTGTCTGCTCGGAGCCTAGTGTGTGGGGGTCAGGCAGGTAAAGCCCTCCTCCCAGGTTCCTGTCATCATGCCTGTCATGCCTGTAGGAGGGGCCAGCCAGCTGGGGGCAGGCCCATGCAATTCCTCTACTAGCTGTTCTCCCAGCCAACACATTTATTGAGCACTTAGTATGTGCAAAGCACAGCAGTAAACAAAACTGTTGGTTCCTGAGCTCCTTGCATTTCCTTTCTAGCAAAAAAGATAGACGTTAAACAACGAATTATGCAATTAACAATTACAATTGTTAGGTGCTGTGGGGAAGCGTATATTAAGCATGTATCATAGGACCCTGAAGAAGGAACATCTGGGCTGAAACCTGGGGATGGAAAGGAGTTAATTAGGGGAAGAGTCCAGCCAGTGCGTCATGTGCCAGAGCTGGCACAGACCCAGCTTCCTCAGCGAGGACCAAGCGTGGAGGAGAGGAGGGTGATGGGGAGGCTTGTGCTCAAGCACAGATGGAGATGTGGGGAGACGTGGCAAGTAGGGTGAGTCAGCATCACAGAGTAGGGACTGTGTGAGCTGCCCACGTGGGTCCATAGTAGCTTGGCTCCACCGTGAGCTCCAGGGCACAGGAGAAGGGGAAGAACGGGAAATGAGAGTCCAGTTACAAGTGCACAGGGACGGGGGGGGGGGGGTGCTGTGAAGAAATAGAGGATTGAATTGTGAGGCCCCTGGTTGGAAGTACTCCTAGCAGCGGGTAGCGAGCCAGATTTCACCTTCTCAACTGAAGTCCCAATGGAAGTTGGTCAAGAAGTCAACGAACCAATCAATCGAGGATCAATGATTTCGGGCAAGAGGCAAGGACCTCTGCTAAAGTAGGAAATTAAACTTTATTTATATGTAATAATGTTGATTAGCAGTAGTATCTGTAAATCATTCACTAAGATATAGGCTTATTTTCCTGATTGGATATTTAATAAATAAAAGTTTGGAATCATACGCTGAAAGTAAAGAGAGATTGCTTTCGGTTGAGGTGAGAGAAAGGGATGAGGTAGATTGCCAGATGAGTTGGGTATGAACTAAGTGGTAAAAGTAGGCACATAAAGGTACTCAGTAACTGTTTACAGGATGAATGGCTGGGCCGTGGGTAAATGGATAAGGTTATGAGAGCTCAGAGGCTGAGCGTGTTCCAGAAAGAGGTAATAGTCTGATCAGAATGAAAAAGGCCACCAAACACTTGGTATGCTCACAAGGTGAACAGGCTGATTGGCTGGTGTTGGGAAGAAAGTGTGCAGGCCGATCAAGTCATGGTGTGTCAGCCCTGGAAGGGCCCTGTCATCCGTTGAATTGTGTTCCCCACAAAAGATATTTTGAAATCCTAACCCCCGTACTTGTGAACGTGACCTTATTTGGAAGTAGGATCTTTGCAGCTATAATCAAGTTAAGGGGAGATCAAACTAGATGAGAGTAGTCACCTAAAAGTAATCTCTAGTGTCCTCATAAGAAAAGGGAAATTTAGGCAGACGAACATGGGGAGAAAAGGACCTTGTGAAGATGAACGCAGAGATTAGATTGACGTATCCGCAAGCCAAGGAACATGCAAGAGTGCCTGCAAACACCAGAAACTAGAAGAGGCAAGGAAGGATCCTCCCCTACCAGCTTCAGAGTGAGAGTGATCCTGCCAACACCTGGATTTCAGACTTCCAGCCGCCAGAACTATGAGACAGTAAATGTCTGTGGCTTTAAGCCGCCCAGTTCATAGTGCTGTGTTACAGCAGCCCAAGCAGACTGATACAAGTCCACGAGTCCAAGAGACCACCTCCATCCCATCACTGAACAGATGTGCCATGAGTGGGTAGTCAGACGATAAAGGATTAAGGGTGGGATACAACATGGAGGGTCCTGGATGCATATCTGGAATTTACCGCGTATTCAGGAGAACCTGACTGCATGAGATTTAAGGAAAGTTAACACACACACACAAACACACACACACACACACACACACACATACACACACACACAAAGCAAATACCACTTTATAACCCTGATTTGTTGAGTTCACTGGGGTGGCAGTGTATCTTTGCAGGAGCATTGCTTTCAAAGATCTATGAGCACAGGAGGTTAAATAAAGGTACTGCTCGGCTTTCAAAAGGCCTGACAGCCTTGAGATGCTAGGAGTCTTTGCAAATCTCCCTCTAGTTCTGCAGGAGTCCTGTACATTGTTGGAGAAGTTGATACAGGAGGTGGAGGTGCTCGTGCCATGTTCCCAGCCTAATAGGGCCTCCAGGACCTCATAGAGGTTGGCTTAGGAGCTTCATGGGATACAGCCTCCTCACAAAAAGAGACCTGTGGGTCTAGAGAATCTCTAGACGGCAAGAAAGGGAAAACAGGCCCTTCCATCCATCCCTCCCAGAGCGCACAGAAGCAAGAGTGATTCTCTAAAGACCCCAGAAACTCAACCAGCACTATCAAGGCTAAACATATTATATTTCCTCTGGGAAAATCGAATTTAAAACTCTGAAGGCACCCAAGAAACTCATCCAATACAGTTTACAAGTGAAAGAAAGGGAGTCAGGGTGTAAGAGAGAGAAAAAGAACAGAGCGGAGGAGGAAGGGAAGACCAGGAGGAGAGCTGATCAAATGTCATGCTGCTAACACTCTGCAGATACTCTAGCTGCAAGAAGAATGTGTGGGGAAGATTTTACAGGTGAAGATTTTATTTTAATCTTCCCACAGAAGCATTCAAGTAAACCTTTTCCCTGTGAGATAGTGAGAGAGTACGAAACAGGAAAAAGAAGATTCTCAGTGAAAAGATCCACGTAGACTTCTGCTAATATTGTTCACTTAGAGAATACATGCCATCTGGGTGTTTGATAAAAAGAGAAAACAGCATAAAGAAAAGTTCAAAGCCATGGATTCAGCTTGTGAGTTGCAAGCTGTTCGCCCCGCCTCATGGCTAGCTCTCTTTCTTTTGTTGGAGAAAGGTATTTTTTTTTTCTTGGTCAGCAATGACTATTTTTTTTCAAGGTGACCTATCAGGTATTCATTCATTCCTTTATTCTCTTGTGGCCAAGAAGCTGAGCAGTGGGGAGAGAGAAGGGGAGGTGACCCAGGTGACAAGAGCAAGACTGACATTTATTCATTAATCATCTGAGAATTTCCTATTAGAATGCAAAGCCACAGCCCAGTTGTGCCCAGGGCTGACCCAGCAGCTTCACATCTTGCTACTCCATGCCAGATGGGACAGGGTACCTGCATTTTCCACACACATTTTCTTACTTACCGTCTATTAGATGTGTATGTTTGGGGCACATAGCCCAGGACGCTGGCCCATGACTTAGCCAGCAGTCATCCGGGCACTCTGACTTTAGGTCTCGTCCTTTTTAAAAACTTTTTCTTTGCAAAGGAATTTGGCCCACTCCAGGGAGCCTAGAGGATGGCAGAAAATCCAGGGGACTCCATCCCAGATTGCCAAGCAGTGTGAGTTCATGTGCTTTTAAACCAACATCACAATAAAATGGTACGAAATGGTTTTGTAGTTGGATATTCTACTCTGAGAATTAGAAGGGCAAAGGTTTGGCCAGGAAAGGGAAAGAGGTAGGTAGGAGGGAGGCTGATCCCTTAATATTACATTAAGATAGCTTGTATTCCTCCTAAATTACTTTTTCCTATTGCACATGCTATGGTTCTATTATCCAAAATAATGATTAGTATTCTACAATAGTTCTCAGTACCAGAAGATTATTTTACTAAATAAATAAGACATCATTTAAAACCCATTATTCAATTTTTTGGGTTGTTTATTTGTATAGGCTTTTAATACCCATTATCTTACAAGTAATTATTGCCTTCAATAACAAATACACAAAACTCATTCTTTCCTTCCTTTATTTTTCAGTGTTTTTATCACATTTGAAATCATATAGCATAACTCGGTCCAATAGCTCTAATGACAAATTCAATACACAGGACTTCACCCTAGGTAATTTTGATGGTGGTTTCCTAAGCAGTTATAAGGACAAGGCTGAATTTTGAGCCAGAAACCGTGGTTTGAATCCTGTCTCTGCCAGTTATTAACTTGGGGTAACTTACTTATCTTAGGCTCTGTTCCATTACCTATTGAATGGGGATAACATATTATACTTGTTCTGTATCAAATGATTATTGTACAGATCAAAGGGAAAATATTGTTTTGAAAAAGCTTTAAAAATGTAAAACAAATAAAAATTACTATAAAAGCTGAGGAAATAGAATAATTCTGGCTCTTCACAAAGCATTTTACCTGATTTTGGGGGAAAAATCTATTGCAGTAATGCATGACATGCTAAATATAATTAGCAATGAGTGATATTAGTTCCTTTCAGGTAATAATGCAAGTGGTCGAATCCTAATATAAAATCTAAGCAATGTAAAAAACACAAACTTGGATGACAATGAGACCAAAATCTAAGCCCTGTCTCTGCTACTCATACATTATGAAACTGGATGAGGTATTTACTTCAGGAGCCTCTGTTTCTTAATCTGCAAAATGGGGATAAGAATCTCTCTCTCAGTATGATTGTGAGAACTGGATGATACTAAATATGTAAGTAGCCAGCAGAGAAGTTGGCACCCAGTGGACACCCGATAAATGTCCATTTACTGTTGCTTCCCCTGAGGTGCCTCATAAGAATGTGAATGGAGCTGCAGCCTGTTCTGTGGCAGTGCCTGTTTCTCCAGTGCAAACTCACTCAATACATGACTGGTCAATGCGGGAAAGAGGCTTATTTAACGTGGAAGTCCTCTGGTTCTCATGTGATCTTTCCCCAGGATATTTATGTTTTGAAGCAGTCAGGGTCAAGCTTTCTTACCATTCCAGAGAAAGCCTGAGCATAATGAGACGACCTTAAGAAAAATGTTACATGTACAGAAAGGCCTTTCTTTATTGCAGGTAGTGGCTAATTTAGTGGTCTCCAAAACCACTATATTTTCCACCCTGTTATCTGGTGAAGCTGAGAGTAAAGATGAGGAAACTATGAAAACATTTTCCTCTATGTTAAATTTTATTTATTTATTTATTTTTTTGACAAGGAAGTCTATACTCTGGATCAGATTTTAAATTTTGAAGAAACTGATCTCTATGAGATGTGAATGCCCCACAGGACTTTCAGGGTTTAGGCTGAAAAAGATCTGATATACGGGTGCAAATGAAGGTTGTAATTTACCTGCGCTGCTATTTTTATTAGGATTGTTGTGGTTATATTTTGAATGATCTTCTCCCATTATAATTTTTTCCCATAGCCTCTGTTATTTCATTGCGCAATTTTGCGAAATGAGACTTTTTTGAAATGTGTATATATTATAGCCTTAGTGACTATATTAGGAAATTGGAGTCCATTCAATCACCCTCAGGAAGCATCCACTCCATTTAGGTATAATAAATAGTTGAGCCATTAGTAGGCCTAACTATTTGAGACAGAGAAAACTTTTAGGGTTTTAAATAATAAGATCAAAATTCAAACAGTCATATTAGAACATATATGTGAATCAAAGGAAAGGCAAAAAATGTGGGTTCACCCCTTGTATATGAGTCTCCAGAATGCCTCTTTATCCATATGGCCAGTACTCTTCTCTCCGTGTCCTAGAGTTAATAAGAATTAGATCAGGGGCCGTGCTGAGGTGATGAGGAGACCTAGCCAGGCTCCAGACCACCACCCTGCTTCAACCACAGCCTCTCCTCTCTTCTGTGTTTTAGATATTGAGCTTTTTCCAAGGTTTCCTTTCAAACAAGGACTTTGCCACTACAGGTACAGTATTTGAAAAGTGTAGGCCATCAGATTTGATGACACTAGGTCATTTTTTATGTGGTCAATATTTCTGTCCCCAACCATACTTTTTCCAGCCCTAGAGGGGGCTCTACAAACTTTGCCCAGTGTTAGTCTTTAAAGAAGATTCCAGGAAATTTTATTACATTGTAGGAGTTCCAAAGCTAGGGTATTGTCCGTATTACATGTTATTTACTGTCTACATTTGAAGTCATGATAGAAATGTCCTGGGGCTCTTCTCATTGATGCCTCTGTAAGAACGACTTCAAAAGGAAATGCCATCATTTGGAGAATTCCTTTAGATACCTAATCAATTGAAGAGATTTGTAAGAACTCTTTTTTTTTTAAATTTGGATAAAAATGTTTTAAAAATGCATATGATTTTTAATTTTGTTGAAACCATTCTCTATTAGAAGTGAATTCCTTCCAGGACCTGCAGTCTAGGATTAGGTATTACATTTAGTTGTCATGTCTCTTTGGGCTCCTTCAATATGGAACATTTCCACTGTCTTTGTCTTTTATGACCTTGACATTTTTTAAGAACACAGTCACTTTTTTTTTTTATTACTAGAACATTCCTCCTTTTGGGTTTTTTCTGGTATTCCTCATAATTATATTCAGATTCTACTTGGCCGTAATCCTCTGTAAGTGATGTTGTGTCCTTCCTAGGGTATCATATCTCAACACACATGATGTCCATCTTCCCCTTGTTGATGTTATTAATTTTGATCACCTGGTCAAGATTTTGTCCAACTTCCCCAATATATAGTTTCATACAGTATATATTACATTTTTTTCTCTGATAACTTATAAAGCAATCTGTGGGAAGACAGGCCATGTAATACCCTGCTCTTCATCAAAATTGCTCCCCTCGTTTGAGTATCCACTGATGATTCTTGTCTGAACCGGTCTGTATTATCTTGGCTGCAAAATGATGTTTTCCAAATCCAGCCACCATGTCAGCACTTGTCATTGACAAAAAAAAAAATATTTTGGATGGTAGTTCCATAACCCAATCAACTATTTCTGTGCTTTGCTTGGAAACTCAACCTAATAACATTCTGACAATCACATTCTCTTTGATTTTTGCCTGGGCTGTTTTGGAATGACCTTTGGACAAAAACATTAAGATTCTCACCTGTTCCCAGGTTGCTATTCCCTGTTTTAAGCTATGACTCTTCAGATCTCATCTTGTTCCATCACTATCCACTCTGTCCACTGTTTGATGTAAACAGTCTGTGGTTTACTTGAGGGAAAGGGAGGGCAGGATGAAGGGGAAGCAGACAAGCTCCTCTACGCCTCACAAATATGCTATTTTTTTAATTTCCGCTTCTGTGCCCTCGTGCCTGCTCTGTTCCAGAGCTAGGATGCCCTGCCTTTCACTTGTCCTAATCTCACCCGTCCTATGCCACAGGCAGTAAAATATAACCCTGGAGAACCCAGAAAGGTTAAAATCCTATAGGCCTTAGGAAATATTAAAACATTCCTATAGGTGGTAGAACCTCCAGGATTAACAAAGCCAGATGGCAAGGCTTCTGCTTTCCATGTGCAGAGGCCAAAGATCTTGGGAGCTTCTCACGGCTTCTCTTGACTTGTGGTTGACGATTATTTCCTAAGTCTTCTGGGTTCCTAGAAAACAGTGAATACATGTTCCCAGGTCTGGGGAAGCTATGGTTCTGATAGAAATGGGAGTTGTTTTGGAGGGCTTACAGTTCACCAGCTCCAAATAAAACGGGTTCTGAACCCTCTGAAAAGAAAGAGTCTTTGGACTTCAGCAGGAGATGTTACCATTACTCTTACGATTCCAGAAAATTCTGAAACAGAGGCGCCACGACTCTAGGCAGAGTTTCAAGGCTGTGGCAAGATTAGGAAGGCCCCAAGTCTAGTAATTGGGACTGGTAATAACAGCCACTAAGAGCCACAGGGAAATAGTCAAGTCCAGGGTTGGAGGAGCAGAAACTGAGGATTTCTTCTTCCCGCTGTAAAGAACCTGACTGCTTTTGGGATACTCATACGCTAATGTATTCCTAGGCTCTCATACGCCCAAATGAAGCAGGCAGAGAGGCAAAGACCAGGGGTCTAGACCCACCAGGTTGGGGGAAAATTAGGTCTGGGATGTATAAGTAACTCTAGGAGTTGGTTTTCTAAGAAATGGAGAAATGTAGTATAAATCCTAAGGTAGATCAGAAAATAGATCAGTCAAGGGAAAAGAGCAGATAAGATGCAAGCAGCATTGGCTAACGTGTAAACCGTTGTGTCTCCCCGCACACCCCAAACAAGGGTTCTGTAGCACAGGACCAGCAGGCCAACAGAATCCAAGGCCAAAAGAATGAGAGATTGGGAACAAGCACAGGCAGCTCGGTGATGTCCCTGCCTCCACTTGTTCTCAGCACTGCTCTTACCTCCTGTATCAGTGTCACATCAGTGCCCTCCTCAAGACTGCTCGGATTCTCTTCAAAGCCTCTACCACCCTCCTCGTGTTCTTACCCAGCCCTGCAGTCTTCTCTCTCAGCTGCTGGCTTGGCTTCCTCTTTTATCACAGTATCCCTGCGCTTTTGTCTTCTGCTCAGTCCCTGTTCGTGGAGTGAATAAGAAATCAATGAATGAATGACAAACATGTTCCTGGAGACCTGAGATACCAAGGAAGAGACCAGTTGATGTAGAATGGAGCAGGAGCCCCTGTTCCCAGGGAGCAATATGGTTGTCCCACAGCAGCTGGGTTCTCCACAGCAGGAGGAAGAGACCATCAGTATCTGCTCTCCCAACCCCGGTCGTGACTCTTTTCCTGTGGCTCTTAGTGACTGTTGTCACCAGTCCCACTCATCACACTATGGCCATAATATATTCTCTTATAACTACAGTATAGTTATCAACTTCAGTAATTTAACATGGATAAAATACTTTAATCTTCTGTCTGTATTCTAATTTTGTTAATTGACCCCAAAATGACCTTTTCAGCACGTTTTCCTTCTAGTACAGGATCTGGTCTAGGATCAAATATTGCATTCTGTTGTCAAGTCATTTTAGTGTTTTTTAATTGGGAACATTTTCACAGCCTTTCTTTTTTTATTATGATATTGATAATTTTTAAGAATACTGCCCCCCCCCTTTTTAATAGAAACTTTCTCAGTTGGGGGTTGTCTGATCTCCCCTCATGATTAGACCGAGGTTATGCATTGTACATTACATAAGTGATGGTGTGTCCTTCTCAGGGTATCACATCTGGAGGCACAGATGTTCATCTGCCCCTCGTGGTCATATTAAGAGTTGCATATTTTAAATTTTGGTAGAAGAAATTTATTTTATAAAACCTTTGGCCAATTTATACTCCTGCCACAGTGTGTGAGATTTCCCCATGTCCTCATTCCCCTCCACACACACACACACACACACACACACACACACACACACGCTACCATCAGTCTTCTTAACTTACTCCCAGTCTGTGCACTCTGCTTATTGATGATTTATTTTAAAAAGCAAGCAATGAATTTTTTTCTCATTTCACTTTGACATTCTTAATAGTCTTATCTTACTACCTTAATATTCTTATTTCACAACAGGTGTTCTTCAAACATCAAAAGTACATATACTCGCATGGTCTTTTGTACCCCAAAGCTCACTGGGACTTGTACAATCTGGGGGTGGTGATGGCACAGGTGGGATGGAACCCTTGCCTGAGAGCGTTGCGCCCCCAGGTTCTGTGAAAATAGAACAGAAGCCACGCCTTCTATTTCTCCTTTGGGAGAGAAAAGATGCCACCTGCCCTCCATACACAGGGACACACTTCGTTTATGTTTCCTTCTTCTTTCCTGTTATCCACTATGAGGAAAAGACAGAACAGGATTTGGAATGGAAGGAGCTTGGTTTCAAGTGCCCCCTTTATCTTTTATACGATGTGGACCCACGGCCACTCTCCTCCTTCCCAGCTCCCAGTTTCTGTACAATGAGCCTAGAATACCTGGTAACTTATGGGGAAGGTACAGGAAGGAGCTGGCCTCCCTTGGGGCTGGCTCTTCCCGTCCCTGGCCATCCCTCACTGCCACCAGAGGCAGACAGGTGCCCAGAGAACAGGGCTCACATCGGGAGGCAGGTGGAGTAGCTTCGTTCTCACATCTCGAGCTCCTGCAGCATTACTAACAGCTCCTCATCCACCCCTCTGAGATAATTAAGCATTATTATCCCTATTGGCAGGTGGAAACGGTAAGACAGTGTTTAAGTGACTTGGTTATAACTGCTGGAATTGTTTGAGGGAGAAACCGTGCCAAGAAAGGTGTGTAGTTCAGGAGGCCAGTGAGCTTAAGCTATTTAATATGACTGATTATTCTTAAATAGCTGTTGGAGGGTGGGGACAGGAAGAGAGAATCGTGTGGCTAGTGGGCATTGGTAAGGCACCCAAAGTTACACTGTGAGCAAGGAATATACCTACTATATCTATTAAAATGGGTTGCCAACGGCAGTCTGTCAGAGGTTTACATCGTGTGAAGAGGAGGGAAAAAAACAGCTGAAGGCCTAAGTCAGCTCAGTGAGGACAATGGAATAAAGCAGCAGAGCAGACATATCCTTGCCCACCGCTCCTTGATGGGTACTGGCTCCCTCTGAGGGTTACCAGCGGTCCAATATCTGGGACGGGAAAGTGCAGAGACTCTAAAGCCCATTGGGCCAGTTCATCCAACCACTCTCCCCAGGGGCAGACTTTTCAGGAGGACTGATCGATGGTGAGGCCCAGGCTTCCGGGATCGCACACGGAGAGGCCAAGCCTGCGTCGTCACCAAGCTGATTCACTGTGGTATTCACTGGAGAGTGCCTCCCTCAGGGCAGAAGCGGTATTGCTCCTTTCCCTCCACTCACCCTGGTCTGGCACAGAGAGTCACCACAGCCTGCTTGTCAAATGAATGAAGGCAGTCAGTGAATTATGTAGCCCTTGTCTCTCCAACCTTTCTTTTTAATTATAAACTCAAGAAGTGCTGTGCGAAAATAATAATAAAATAATAATAATAATACTCACACCTCAGTTATCAGGGGCTATTTTGGGGGTGAGTAATAAAAGACAGCTGTTGGCCCCAGCAATGTAGTGCAGAGAAACATCTGTTTGGTTGAAGAGGATTTTTGTTTTGTTTTTTTTCCCCAGCTGGGAAACGTCACCAAGTGGCCTTTCTGTTCTTCACACATGAAACACACACTACCATCCGCATATTTTTAGTTAATTTATGTCCAAATAGGCCTTTCTCTAGCTGCTGGAAAATGATGTTTGGGCTGCAATTACCTTTGCCAGCATCTCACAGAAGGGTTTCAGCGCTCACAAAGCTCAGGAGAGAGGCAGCAAGGACCCCACCGACTGTAAATCTCTCCATTTGTAGTTATTCAAATCACATATTTTATTACTAGTACAAAATACATTGTGTCATTCGTTTTGGAGGAGCAGCTAATGCTTCAAGAAAAGCTTTGAAAAACATTCTATTTAGAAACAATTTTGTCTGCAGCCAATGCAGTGCCTCTTTTGGGGCTGTCATCTCTCCCAGCCCTTTTCCCTGTTATGTGTGCCATTTGCATGACAAATAAGACCGTCCTCTCCAAAAGCTCACCTGTTCCTGCAGCCTATTTACCACCTAAAGTTCTAATTCTCTGTATGTTGCATTATAATCCTTCACATGGTAATAAATAACAGTGTCACCATCAAGATTGTGGCTTCTGGAAAGAAATAAGCAGCAGGGCCAGATGAACTCTCTCAGAAGATGGAGAGACTGTTTTCATGCAAATTCATGGCATCCTGGGGAACTAGGAGCAGCCTCTTTATTATATAGACTCAGTTGTGATTCGGCAGCCAGAAGCCATTTCCACTGGCTGTTAGAAGCTAGTAACATTCAGAGAAAGATAACCTTTTAGGCAGAAACTTCTTTCCCTTCTTGGCTGATATGGGTCTTATCTGGAAAAATCACTTTGCTGATTTGGTTGGGGAAAATGGGTCAGTGTACTTTCAGAATGCTTTTAGATAGAGACATTCATTCTAACATACCTTCTTAATTTATCACTGAGAGCCACATTAACCTTCTCAGTCCGGGGCAGTGGACCATGACTGAGGAACAGGAGGAGGGTTTGTCCCGTGGAAGTACCCTGAGGGCAGGCAGGGCCATCTATGTCTGAACTGTCTACAAAGGGCAGAGCAGAGCCCCTCTCGTAGGCAGATGCCTCTCCAAGGCTGGCCAACAGCACAGTCAGGATGGTCACTGCTCCAAGGGGAGAGTCAGAGAGTCCAACAGCATCCAGAGCGACGCTTGCTATGCAATGTGAACTTCAATTCACCCTCCATTTCCCTTGGGCCACAAATAAACTTGGCAGAAACTTTTGATAAAGCCAGGTCACTGCCTTCCTCCTTCTCCCCCCCCCCCCATTTTTAGATCTTTTAAGGTTTAGTGCAATATTCTCAAATATTTACCATATATACCACCACCCCTTCCCTCACTCTGGGCAGATATTGCTTTTCAGTCATGGCACTCTTCTTTGTTGAGCCCAGATGAAGCTTCAGCATCCTTCTCAACCCAGACACTACTAATAATCAGAGTTTGTATTCAAGATGAGACCTCACTCAATTCGTAACTTTTGCTGGGTGGATCTATGCCACTTGTTCTCGATGTGTGGGACCCATGTTGGGAATTTGTTAGAAATGTCAATTCTCAAACCCTATCCTAGAACGAGTAAGTTCAAAAGTCTGGGTTCTAGCACCGTGATGTGCGTTTTCACCAGCCGTCTGAGAGATGCTGAGGCACACTCAAACCTGAAAACCCCCGCTCCTGGCCAGCGGTCATGACTAATGGCTACACACTACCCGAATTACCTGACGCATGTTGAAACCTACCAATGCTTGAGCACCACTCCCAGAGAGTCTGAATAAATTCACTTCCCCAGAGTGATTCCAACGGGCAGCCCAGCTTGAGAACCACCAGGCTGGGCTTTCTGGGTTTGCCCAGGGGTGTGGACACTGCCTCCAGCTACGGAGCCTTGGAGTGGCCGTGGGGGTGGGACACGGATGGCAGGGTGAGGGTGAATTTTCCCTCAAACACGTCGTGCCTCCCCAGTGAGTAGGATTAGCAGTGGTGGTTCCAGGTCATCATCAGAGCTGCCTTCTGACTGTTGTCCTCATTGCCACATCTGTGGCAGTGCCATGGCTGCCTCTCCAGTGCTCACCCCACAGCACTCACACTGCGTGGCAAAAGGCAGTCCTTCACGGTGCAGACTGGCCGGGTCTGGTCAACAGTGCTAAGGAAGATCACAGAGACCTCTGTGGTTTATCTGTTGGGCTCCAACCTAAACGTTAAGCCTCACTTCGGAATCCCACTGTCCCCTAATAGTAGTTCATGGTGGATCTGCCAGCTGGGAATTTCACAGCAGTATTTTTAAACCAGTGCCTGATAAAATTGTATATATTCAATGTATTCATTTCCTGTGGCTGCTAGAACAAAGTGCTACAAACTGGGTGGCTTTAAACAACAGGAATTTATTCTCTCACAGTTCTGGGGGCTAGAAATCCAAAATCATGGTGTTGGCTGGGTGATGCTTCCTCCTGAGGCTCTCAGGAAAAATCTGTTCTGTGCCTCGCGCCTTGTTGCTGGTGGTGGTTGTCAATCCTTGGAGTTCCGTGTCTTATAACTGCATCATTGCAATCTCTGTTTCTGTCTTCATGTTATTCTCTACTATGTGTCTCTCTCTTCACGTGGCCTTCTTATGTAGACACCAGTCGTTGGATTTAGGGCCCACCCTAATCCGGTATGATCTCCTCTCCTTTGGTTATATCTTCAAAGTCCAAATTTTCAAATAAGGTTACATTCCCTGGCACAGGAGGTTAGAACATGAACATATCTTTTTGGGGTACATAATCTAATACATACATTTGTATTCAATAGCAACATTAATATACTGGGTGGTTTACATATCTACCATGTTGGATCGTCACAAAACCCCAATGTTTTATATATATATTATGAACCTATTAGAACCAGGGCATTATGAAATTCAGAGCCATTGCATGATGCTGTCACTTCCAAGGGATTCCTCATGTAGCGGGATTTCAATATTTGATTAACACGTCCATGGTCACCATACTCAATATTGATAGATGTCTGGATTCATGTTATATCCCCGCTGAGACTTCATCTCACGCAAGATGGCAGAGAAGAGTGCTATAGCAATGCCTGGACTCACAGAAGTGTTACCCCTATGGACAGCTCTAGGATAAGTAACTAGCAAGGGGAACTAACCCTATGCTGAGACTTTGGCCTGGAAAGCTCCATGATTGGGTGGGTTCTAGAACTAAAGGTATGAACCATGACTATGTGATCTCACTGTGGCAAGACCGTGAGCTGGCTTGATGGCATTAGGGACATGTCTCATCATTGTCCGTCTTGACAGTCTCATCATTGCCACATGCCCAGCACTGTGCTGGGCAGAGTGGGTGCTAAACAGATGCTCGCTGCAGGCTGGCTGAGGCTGACGTACTAAACTACCTCCACGTAGAACTTCTACCTGTCGTTATCACACCTGCTGGCAGATGCAGGTGTGGATTATCAGCAGGAGACCCTGAAGATGGCTGCATTACGATTAATCTGCTGCCAGGTATATTCTGTATGTTCATCAAACACACACAATCTTTATAGTTTGTCTTAAGTTAAGGCATGATTATTCTAAAGCAGTGGATTTCAAACTTTTGAAGAATTTCTTGGCAGCATAATCATTCGATGCCAAGCTGCATGTGGAAGGTCGGTGTATGAAGTCATCTGGGGCTCAGAGCCCTCTCCTCTGCCTTTCTCCCGCCTCCATGCCCCAACAGTGCCACCCCCCTGCCACAGCTCTGGGGAAACCTGGTCCTGCAGACTGTGTAGTCCCCTCAGCATCTTAGGGGAAGCAAGGCATCTAGTGCTTGGAGAAACCCTGTTCAGGGGACCACGCTCAGCTCCTCTTTGCCCACGTACATGCAGGTTCCTTCCCGGTGAGCCTCATCTGTTCCTCAGCCCCCACCCAAGAATTCTTCCCTCTTCTTCCTTCCCATCCAACAGAGCAAACCACCCCTCGATGCCCTTTCCTCCTGCCGACACAGGTGAGGGCCAGGCGCTCTTAGAGCACTTTGAAGTCAAATGCATGTGTTGGCCGTAGGCCTTCTGATCCAGACATCTCTTCCAGCAGGAGGGCCATCCTTGCCAGCAGAAACCCTGCCTGCTGCAACACCATCCCTCTTCCTTTACTTCTAGTCCCTTCCATTGGGCTGGTCACTGTCGTCTAAATTAACAGAAATCCTTCCACACAATTGAAGACAAGCTAAATACTCATCACCGTAATAACCTCTGAGCATCAGAAGGCAACGCCGATCCTGATCGTCTGATGTTTGAAAGCTGGGAGGAAAGTTTACAATTCCCAGGAAAGAAGGCATCCATCCCTGTGCTCCCCTGACTTTGGCCTTCCTTTTGTTCTGCCTGAGTTCAGCATCCCCTACTCTCTTAGCATGACGAGCTGTCACCTGCCTGTCCAGGGCGGCTCTTCCTGAAGGCTCTGCCACCTGCTGGGATGGGGGTATGGCAGTGACAGGCCAAACTCCGTGTTCAGTGAGGCCCAGCAGCACAAGGTGGCAGGAGGGCTGAGGAGCCTTGCCAGCAGGCCTGGCATGGCCGCTTTACATGCAAGAGGGAGCAGCTCAACAGCTGTCACTGGCAGCCCCTGGGGTCTGCTCCAGACTTGGCAGAGAGGACACCTTCAGACTCCCAAATCGCCTCTTTGAAATTCAGAAGAACCATACTTTCATCTACCCTCCTCCCCTCTCTGACACAAACATACACACACAAGATAAACCCTAACTCTCTTTTACTCACAGACCTGCAGGGCCGGCCAAGTTTTCTCTGTCTGACTCTCACTCGCTCACCCACATATTGATAAGTTCTCATTCACACAGAGTCTCATTCAATCTCTCTCTCTCTCTCTCTCTCTCTCTCTCTCTCTCTCTCTCTCTCTCTCTCGCTCACACACACACACACACACACACACACACAAAGTCACACTAATTAAATTCCTGCCCTCTCCCACCTCACTTAACCCAGGTAGGATGAGACAGCAGAAACCCGTCTCCTCCTCTCCTTTGGGCCAGACCTTCTCCAGGTGTGGCTACACCCCTCCCCTAATGGTGACTGTCATGCAGGGTCTCAGCTCCCACTTCCCGCACCAGAACACAGGACATGGTGAGGCCAAAAAGGAACATCTACGGAGCCATAGATAGGGGAGTCACACCACTATATTCTTGCTGGTGGCTGGGTTGGAGACACAGGAAGCAGGAAGCAGGAACCACACAATCCGCGAGTCACTGTTCTCTTCTCTGCCAACCAACCAACCAACCAACCAACCAACCAACCAACCAACCAACCAACGAATCAACCAACGAATCAACCAACATAGCCACAGCAGTTATATCAGTGGCTAAGGGCTAACTGGTAACAGCTGATGACCAACTAGTCACAGCTGACGACCATCTACTACCTGAGCCAGCACCTTTCCACGTGAGGCCGAGAGCCTGGAAACTGCTCTCTGGGACTCTGTCCCCACAGAGACATACAGCATTGTGCTCCTTAGTTAGTGGACCCTGGACTCCAGTTCTTTGATAGCTCTTGCTTCACTGGATGTATTTTCCACTGGTTGTCCCCAGCCACGGGTGCCATGTAGATATCACCAGTATATTCATTCCTGTCGGGGTGGGTGGGAGGTTGGGAACAGAGTGTCCTGTTGCTCAGCAGCTCAAGCCTGCCCTCCAGGCGTTCATCACTTCCTAGTTGCTGGTGTTTGAGCTGAGGACATGTCCCACCACAAAAGCCTGCCATCCTCCTCAGGGGAAATCCGAACGTCTTTGCAGAAAGCTGGACGTGTGCTGGGAGGTCTAGGGGATCACCTTTCTACCTCCCCGGCCCTGGTAGGAGACCAGATAAAAATATACTTTGCAGTTTGCTCCTTTCTCACTGGTGCTCAGATTAACCACTTATACATGTTTAAGGTATTTTTGCTAAAGTTCAACATGTGTCTCTAGTGATTTGAACAGATCGTGAGAATGGTCAGTATAAAAATAGCCGCCTTCAGCCAAGGCACGAGGCTGATGAGAAGAGTGAGGCAGCTGCAGGTTCCATGTATTATGGAGGCAGAGTCCAGTCATCACAAAAAGGCCATGAGAGTGAGATCCTGGGGTTTGCATGAAAAAATTGAAAATAAGGAGCATATTTGTACTAAAGGATGATGAGTTTTTGGAGGGTAACCTTGGTGAGTGCCCCCACTTTACCCCTATAAGTGACATCAGTGTCCCATACAGTGAACCCTGCCCTCTGCTCACTCCCTTTACTTCCCCTTCAGAAGCCGTGCTTCAGCCATCCTGGATTGCGGGTAGTTACCATCCTCTCCCTCACCCCCAGCACCTGCACATGCTTCTCTGCCCGGACTTCCCTCCTCTCGTCACTTTGCCTAATTAACTTCTACTAGTCCTCCAGGACTGAGCAAAATGAGGTCATAGTTAGCATGCGAACCATGCTTGCCCTCTACACCAGGCCCTGTCCCAAACATTGTATGGATAGTAACCCACTTAATCCTTACAACAACCTGAATATGTAGTTGCGATCATTACTCCCACTTTGAGAAACCGAGGCACAAAGAGGTTAGGTAAATTGCCCTCGTCACACAGGTGGAAAGGAGTAGTCGTGGTAGCCACACCAGACCAAAGGCTCTAGCTACCCCACTGACTGCTCCTGGCCACCTTTCCTACCCCCGTCCTGTGTCAGGGATTCTCCTCTGGTTCTCAGAACACCCTGAATCCCCTGGGCCTCGCCCTCATCACTTTCCATCTTGTTAACAATACATTTTCAGTTTCTGTTTTCTCGTCTGCCACCCCACTCCTTGTGCAGCCTGAGGACAGGACCCCTGGCCAGCACATCTCTAGGACACCAGCTCCTCAGAAAGAAGCTGTCACAAAGCAGAGCTCATTGCCTATTTGTTGACAGGGTGAATGAATGAATGGATGGGTACCATCCCTTAGGTAAATAACACAGGCCAAGATCTGGCAGACAAACTGAGGGCCAAGTTGGAAATTTCCAGGGTGGGGTTGCAGAGCAAGAAGAAGAGCAACCCTTAGAAAACTGTATCTCCCGCCTCCAGACATCGACCTCCACAGTGGAGAAGGGAGGTCAGCCAGTGTCCGCAGAGACCTCAGCCCAGGGTTGTCAGCAGGCTGCAGAGTGAGGCAATCTTCCCAGAGATGGGGCACAAGGAAAATGGGGCAGGGGGCAGCACTGTGTGTGCTTGTGGTAGGGGTTCCCCCAGAAAGCACTGCTCATCACTTTCTTCCTTTTTTTGGTTTGTTTTGCTTCCTCCTGACCCAAATGCTGTGACTTTTACAATGCTATGGAAAAAAGACAGCCATATGTGCAACACGAAGCTCATGTAGCCTATCTTACACAGCATGGAATTTTATGTTGTAGTACGTTCATGACAGTTACACTCCCTTCCCACTCAACAGGGACATTAGCAGCAGTATGCAGGGGATTGGGGCGAGGGGGCAAATGAAGCTTCTGTAGCTGCCATCACTTCGCTTGTGGTGAGACCAGCACAGGACACACCGATCCTTCTTGAGCAACTTAAGTGCAGTAATGGAGGCCTGCTCGTGGGGCACGGACTATCCTAGCTGTCCTGATTCATGAGACATGGGAGCAGGAGAGTGGAAAGGCGTGTGTGCCAAGTTTATTTTCACCTGCCTTCAACTAGAAACTTGACAGTCGGGCTGACCAGTCTTTTCCTTCTTCCAGGGAGGGAAGATCCCCGTGAGATGGACGGCTCCAGAGGCCATCGCCTACCGCAAGTTCACATCTGCCAGCGACGTCTGGAGCTACGGGATTGTCATGTGGGAAGTCATGTCATTTGGAGAGAGACCCTACTGGGATATGTCCAACCAAGATGTGAGTGTCAGCAGCACCTGGTTGCCACACACCCCCATCCAAGGGATCCCACAGGCGTGGCAGGCCAAGCCCTCCTAACTGTTCTCAGCTCAGGGCCTCATACCCTGAACTTGAGTTGTCCAGGGCAGGGGATCCAGAGACCCCCCTTGGCACCAATGTTTGAATTAATCAAAGAGCCCAGCATAGAGATGTGACAGTCCCAAGGACACCAAACCCTGTAAAGGTACCCAGGCCAACCCAGAAGGCAGTGGGCTGGTCCTAAATGGCTGTGAACCATAAATAGATCAGGCCCAAAACAAAGCAGGAAATTCTGCCCTGCCTCAAAAACCCAGCCTGTGCATTCTCCTTCACCATGCATGATAGAAGGGAAGCAGCACTGGGTAAGGCCTGCTTCCAGACCTGCTCTGCCGCTGGCACTCGCACCTGTCAGCTTTAAATTGTAAAGGGCCCTTCTTTCTTAAGAATTCACTCTTCTAGGAGCCAATTAGCTAAGGAGGAGCTGAGCAAGCTTCCCAAAGCTGGTCAGATTCAGACGGGCCACAGGAGTGGGACCCTGTCCCAGTGAAGGTCGTCAACACCCCTCCAGGCTGCCCTCAAGGAACAAGGGTGGGAAAGGAAGGGGAAAGGTCATTTGAGATGCTTGAAGTAGAGGCATTTTGGGGGTGTTCCTGATGGGACTTTTTGCTCCATAATTACTAAAAGGTTGGAAGCCTTTTAAGGATGATTTTCTTTGATAAAGCCCCAATCAAAAGTCCTATCTGGATTTCTATCTGCCTTAGACCCTGGGCTATTACCCAGGACCATGTCTCCTGTGTATTTTGAATGCATATGTATGTTCCCCTTGGAGCTAAGAGGATTACTGTTTGCAAAGCCTGCATAACTCTGTTCTCTGCTTGCTTTTCCCATCACCTTGTGGGGCAGTTACTATCTTTCCTAACTTACAAGCAACAAGAGGCAGGGCTATCCTCGATCCAGATATCTAGATGAGGCAACCAGCACCACTGCCAGCACCTCCATGCTTGGGTGAGCTCTGAGGTCTGGTAACCTTAAGAAGTCTGCCCTCAGCCAGCCCTGTATCCAGCCAGAAGTGTAGAGCCATGCCAGTGGCTCAGAAGATGGAGAGTGACCTGGGAGCCCAGAAAACATATTCCAATGAGATAAAAGAGGATCTGTATGCTGCTATGACAATGTTCTTTGCTCCCATGGGTAGGGTGGCTTCAGCCCAGAGCAGGCAAAATGGCTGCATCCTTAACCAGGTCCCAATGCCAACCATGTGTGGCATCTGGGTCCTCTGTTATCTATGATTATTCATGCCTCGCCTCTGCTCCGGTACCATGTCGAATCAGTAAGCATTGGAATTAATGCCGAGGCTGCTTCATGAAATCAGCTGCACCCCGGTTTCGTCCATACCATCAGCTAGATGAATAATAAATGTTAGCCAGAAAAAAAGCAGACCCATTTTGTCCTGCCCAGAGACTTTAATCTGATTAAGAACAATTCAGCACACATAGAATGGATTATGAAACTGTCTGACAGGCAAGATTTGACATTCAAGATATTCTTAGCAAATGCATTCGCCTATGCTAAAAACAAATGGAATTTCTGATATTAAACTTCTAGAATGTTTAAATCATTTATTCAGCAAACACTCATTGTATGATAACTGTGACCAAGTATTGTGCCTGCTGGTTCTATTTTGGGGGGGTTTACACTCCAGTGGCACATACATCGGGCTGCGGGGATATTTAAGTGGGGGAGGCAAGGAAAGTCTTCCTAGATATTTGACACTTGAGCTGTGCCTCAAAGGGAATAGGACCATCTGCAAAGTAGCAGTTTATTCTAATTTTGTTGTACTTCTCCAAATAAAGCGCCTAAGCATTGTCCCAAGTGCAATTCTGCTCTCTGTAAAAGGCGACTTTCGCCCATTCTGAAAGCATCTTACGACATGGTCTGCAAGAGAGCCAGGAGGGACTCCCAGCTGCTCAGCTGCAGCCCCACTCATCAAAAACCACCGAGGTGGTGGCAGTAACAGATTTTACAGATGACAATTGAAGGGCTTTAAGAAAGAGAATTGTAGAGGCAAGTCGGAGTGCTGGTAATTGGGCTTCCAGAGCCCAGGAAGGTCTTTGAACATGTACAGAGAGTTTGTCAGCCAGAGAGAGAACTTGGAAGTTCTGCTGCTTGGATCTGATTGACAGAGATAATGAGAGTGGCAGTGTCTGTGGAGAGAAGCTGCTGTTTTATTGAAACATCAGAGCTTAACTTAACCCCCTCTGCCCTGGTTCCTCTGCTGCTCTGAGCTCCTCCACTTCACTCTGCAGGTACTGCCTGCTGCCCAAGTCACTAATGGTAAAATGCATGTCTGGAGACATCAGAAGCTCCCCTGCTGATGACTCCGAGGCATGGGAAAGAGCCCTGCTCATTTCCCAGAGAAGCTCCAGTCACTTTACCATGTGCCCACGGCACTTGGGTCAGACGACATGCACTGTCACCACCCAACCCCCACGCCTGCCACCTCTGAGTACAGGTGAACAAGGCAGCCCCTCACCCCACCCCCTCCCTGTCTCTTTAGGCCTCAGGGCATTTGCTTCAGGATGGCTCAAAGAGTTGGTGCAGACCATTCAAAATGAGCCAGCAGCCCGCGCCGGTGACGGTTGCCTGTACTAGTTCTCTCACGGCCCGCACCCTCACTCTCGCCTTCTCTCTAGACACTGATCTCAGTCTAACCTCCAATCTTTTCAACATCCATTTGTCTCATTCTGTTATGGACCAGGGAAAGGAACTCAGGACTCACTCTGATTTTCAATTTTGCTCAGCAGGACACCCTGTGCCCCCAACCTTGGGCTATACTTTCCACGTAATTCAAACATGGTCACTGGTGTGGAGAGCCATCCGATGGCCAGACTGAAGGTGCTTCTCCATGCTTCCTCCCTGTTTTCCATACCTACTAGCAAGGCAGGCATGACAGAGAATGATCCAAAAGCCCCATTAGGGGACCATCATTATTTTTTTGAAATAATGACATTTTAATTTGATTATAAGTTACCTGTACTCAGAAAAATTGGAAAATACCCAGATCCTTAAAAAGAAAACAAAATTCCCCAAAGGCGTAGCACTGCGGTGAAAGATTTGAGTAGATAAGTGCTACAAACACATCAATTAATGACCTAGGTATTTTTTCTTTGGGATCGAGGGTAAAGCCTTTTTTTAAATTTTTCATTAGTAAAAGAAGCATCAATGCTCCCAGAGTTTTATTCGAGTAGTAACAAAATTACCTAGAAGAAATGGCAAATGGGGTTAAGCCCCATTTTGTAGACATGAGCATCGGAAGGAGTTTAAACACTACGTTCCTGGACCTCCCAATGGCCAGCAGAACAGCAACCCTCTTTGCAGAGATGACATTTACTGGAGTAGACGTGGCAGAAACGATGGCCTCCATGGGATACAGGGGTTCTTTCTATTACTCACATGTGCTGAGCTCGATATACATCACCTCACTGTGTTTTTCAATCTTTGTAACAACCCCATCTGTGCAGTTGCAGTAAGTCAAGTGTCTCTATCAATTTTCTGGAGCTAATAAGAAATGGAGAAAGGATTTAACCCTGGCCTCCAAGGTCTGGGCTTCGAATGACAGTGCCATCCCCTCACCAGCACAACACACACGTCTGCTCTCCTGGTTGGACCTGCAGTGGTTCTCTGATGTCCTCTTGAAAAGAAAGTCAGCAGCAGCAGAGGAAATACAAAAACAAATGCCAGGACAGTCTTCCCAAAACTCCGGTGAGGTGGCCTGCAGAGGAGAGAAGGGACAGGCCGCTAAGTTGCAGTCAGTCTGAAGCTCATAGGCAGAAGATTCGGTGCCTGCACGGGTCCCCCAGTCTCTCAAAGCTCTGCAAGGAGTGCTTGGTCAGCTGGTCACCCCATGGAGCTGAGTCCCCACACAAAGGCCCTCCTCACTCCAGGGCTCCTCGTTAAGGGCGATGGGAGAGGAAGCTTGTCAGTGGGGAAAATTAGTATGTTGGGCTCCGACATCAGATAATTTGAACAGAGATGCCAGCAGTTTAGAGGAACATGAGCTGCCCTGCACTGGAAGATCTTGGGGGCCCTTAGCCCTGTGAGAAGCTGAATTTTGACACTAGCCCCTACTGCTGGTTCCACCTCGCTTGTCCTTAGGGAGCCCAGAAAGAGTTGGTGGGGTCATTGAATGGGTAATCCCACTTGTCTCCACAGTGACAGGGACTTGTGTGACAAGTCCCCTCAATCTGGCTGCCTGGAAGGAGCTGGGAAAGGGTGCTGCTTTATGAGCCAGACTGACGGGCATTCTGCCTGGCTGCTCATCCTCATGGATTGTTTGCTTCGGCCCCATACTCCTGTCGCCTGCCATGAGGACACCAAACAGCTCCAAGGACTGTTCTCCACGCTGAGACCCCAATGGCAGCCAGAGAGAGGGCTAGGAAAAGTGGGCTTCGAGGTATTCAGAACTTAAAATCAGACACCCCTGTGATTTGCTCCCAGCCCGGTCATGTATTAGCCGTGTGCCTTCAAGCAAGTCACTTCACTGCTTCTGCCTCCATTTCCTCCTGGGAAAAAATGGGGCTAAAATGTCCTCCTAACAGGATAGTAGGTAATTTGATCGACAACAGTTTGGCAGAGAGAAAAATTTGTCAGTGGTGCAACATATCATTCCAAAGTGAATGTTCCCAGTCACTGGTTTTTTATATAGTGATGTATTGGTATGGTTTGAAAGCTTGTTTGTTTTTCTGCCACATTAAATCGAAGGAATCATACACCTTGATTATCCCTAATGACTTCGGGTTATTACATTATCTCATGCCCCATCTCATATCCTATATACTGTGCAGAGAATTTGTAAAACTATAAACTGATTAAAAATATTCACTTTCTGACTAATTCACAAAGTAAAAGAATAAAAACACCACACGAATAATCAATTGAAATGAATCTGACATTTTTTTAAACCAGAAGCGAAAATACCTAAAACTCTCTGAACTCCAAATTATTTCCTTTGTTGTTTAAGGAGCTTTAACTGTTTATTTTAATATAAAATCAATGCCTAATAATTACAGAAAATAAACTAACAAGCAAAGAGAAAAACATAAAGAGCATTCATGTTGCTTCCTGCCCAGAGGCAACCACCGCTAACTCCATTGTATACATCCTACCGAGGTCTGTTCTCTGCATGTGTATAATTACTGTTTTTTGTTTTGATTTTTGTTTTTTATAAAAGCAAGATTATACCATGCCTGCAGTTATGCAGCCTGCTCTTTTGCTTAATGTTACAATGTGAGTATATTTCCATTTCAATAGGTACATTTTTGCCACACCACTTTAAGGCCTGCATTATATTCCAGGCTTTCCATTGTGTTACAGGTGTACCATAATCAATTCGTATGTTTGCACTGGGCCATTTACAATTATTTTTGCTATTACAAAAAGCACAGAAAAGGCATAATTGATTTAAATGCATTGAAAATTAAGAAGTAAAGGGTGAAAAACACAACAATCTGAAAAACAGACAAAAGTACTTGACGATCCTAAAATCTTTACAAAACTACCCCCGAAGTCTGCTAAACATTATCAAAACCTGATTAGAAATATTGATTTTGGATCTTGTTATTTTGACCATTTTCATTGTGCTGAACCAATTTATTTAACCAAAGTATCTTCAGCCCAATTCCTCTTGCTGCCTCTTGAATAATGCGTAGGAAGCATCACAGGATCCTAGCGTGCAATAGGCTCTCCCTCAGACACTGATTCCTTCCCTTCATTTCTCTCCCCTTAGCAGTGAAAGCATAAGTCCGTCACAGGCTTTTGTGGGTGTCCATTATACATAGTGGGTTTACAAGTTTCCCATGTGCCATTGTTTCATCTGCCTGGTGCCAACAGTTGCCAGTAAGGCAGAATTGGGTCCATGTCCTCTTAAAGAGAGAAGATGCTCAAGCTCTTCACCAACTCATTCTTCAATAAACAATTACAGAGCTCTAGTGTGTGTCATGCCCAGCATCAGGTGCTTGGGACACAAGGGACAATAAGATGTGTTCCCAGCTTTCTAGGAGGCCACAGTCTAGGAAGAAAAGCCAAGTACCTGTAAAATCCATTATGGTGGGAGGTATAGAAGCACAGAATGAGGGCACCTGGGTCCATCCTCAGAGGCTAATTTGTGAATGACTCGGTGGGGCCTCTCACCCAATCACACCTATTCCATGTGTGTCACTGTAGGTCATCAATGCCATTGAGCAGGACTACCGGCTGCCCCCACCCATGGACTGCCCAGCTGCACTACACCAGCTTATGCTGGACTGTTGGCAGAAGGACCGTAACAGCCGGCCTCGCTTTGCAGAGATTGTCAACACCCTGGACAAGATGATCCGGAACCCGGCAAGTCTCAAGACTGTGGCAACCATCACCGCTGTGTGAGTTTATTGGAACAAGGTGGTTCCGAGGTGTGGGTGGTCTCATAGCCAGGGGCAAGGCCAATAGCAAGGCTTCTAGCCTTTTGGTCCATTGAGAGCAAGGGTGAGGTAGCTGAGCTTATCCACTAATGGAAGAAGTCCCAAGACTCTTCCTTTTTCCCTTGGTTCTCTCTAAAATGTTCCCCGCATCTAGCATGGGCTGTAGACAGATGTTAAGAAACCTAAGTCTCCACCTCCCGTTGGCTTCAGACGGGTCAGGCAGTAGGCTCACTAATATTTGAGCATATCTGATCTGACTGGTATGTAGCACCCCCCTTTGGGCAGTCTGTTTCCAGAAGACACCCTTTCTGTTAACCACACCAGTCTGCTAGGCAGGTGGAGCTGCAGACTTGGAACTTTGAACAACCTATTAGCAAGTCAAAGGCCCTGATTGCTGGGAGACAAAGAAATACAAAGAAATTGGACTTGTTATAAGTAAATAAACAGAATAACTGTAAGTACCTGTCAGCTGTACATTTGTCATCTACATTGCAGGGTGAACTCATTTATTAATTCATCCTTTCAACCAAAGTTTATTGGGTGCTTATTTGCTAAGCCCTGTGCCCACTGCTGGGACTGTAAAATGAACAATCTAGACATGGTCGCTGCCCTCATGACGTGTAGAATAGTTTAGGAGCAGCAAACATTGATCAGATGACCACCCAAAGATATACAACATTAAGACCAGGAGAGCCCCTGTAGCAGGGAATGTGTGGTGTTTGGAGAGCATATACCCTTGTCTGGTGTCAGGGAGTCATCTCTGATGAGTGTTATTTCCGTTGAGAGCTGAAGGGCGAGGATACATTCACTGAATGAAAGAAGATGGGAGTAGACAGACAAGGGTTCCAGGCCAAGGGTGCAGCACGTGCAGAGGCCCGAGAGCGGGAAGGACAGGGTCAGGCTGTTGGAAGTGCAGTTTGTGAGGGGACTGGGAAGGGGCTGAGGCGGGCGAGGTGGGCAGGCACCAGGCGCTCAAAGCCTTTAGGCCCTGCTAAGAATTCTGGGATTGATTTTCAGAGCAATGAGCACCCATTGAAGGGTTTGACATGAATCAGGTTTGGCTGAGGGTTACCGACACGATCACATCTGCATTTGTAAAAGAGCATCAGGCTACAGTGTGGGACTCAGGTTGAGGGGAACAAGCATGTATAAAGAAAGACTGATAGAAGAACATTACAGGAATCCTGATAAAGAAGATAGGGTCTTACATAAGGCTAATGGCGTGGAGAGAAGTGGATGAGTTCGAGTGATCTTGGAGGCCAAATCTTTATGACTTGGTGGAGGATCGGGCATGGGTGCTGAGGGTGAAGGAGATGTCAAGATAGCACCTAGTTTCGGAATTGGGCGCCTGAGTGTCTGCTTTAAGAATGTGCCAGAGAAGATCGGTAGTGGGCTGCTCTGTTCCATTTATTTCAATTGACTGAGGAAGGAACCAGAAAAAAACAATGTTACCAATAGATTTGGTGAGGTTGTAATGAGCTGTATATATTTTTAAAAGGACCATATCTTTGGATGATTAAGCTCTTAGGTTTCAGTTTACCAGGGAGTTATGGGCCTTCCCTTTCATTCAGACCGCATGCTGGTCAGTCTGCCTTTCTGGGCTGACTGACATGTGACAGTGCCCAGTGGCAGAGGGACTGGCCACCTGGCCTCGAGAAGCCGTGCCAACTGCCAACCCAAGATTCTGTAAGGAAGGGTCAGCTCAGGGCTCCACTGTAATCCTCATCCTGTCAGGGATACAGCCCTCCATGAAGTCTACTGTCCACCCAGAGTGTCTCCTTCCGTGCACTGTTGCAGCTGTGGGTCACCTGCTCCTCTCTGTCTCATAGGCCTTCCCAGCCTCTGCTAGACCGCTCCATCCCAGACTTCACGGCCTTTACCACCGTGGATGACTGGCTCAGTGCCATCAAAATGGTTCAGTACAGGGACAGCTTCCTCACCGCCGGCTTCACCTCCCTCCAGCTGGTCACCCAGATGACATCAGAGTAAGTGATGAGAATTGTCTCTGTCCAGCCCACGGGTGGGGGGGGGTCAAGGCTGCTTCCCTGCCATTGCCCATGGTGTCAGTCCTGATTTCTGACCTCAGACACAGAGCTCTGCCTCTGTATAGAAGCAGGTCTGGAGGGATAGACATTGGAAAGATGGAGGAGAGGCTGGGAGTGGGATGGGGAGGCCAAGATCCTTCTGGGCCCCAAATGAGGGTTGTTCAGTCATAGCCGCGTGTCATTCGCCTAATCACTGAGAGTCTCTCCTCCATTTAAGTTTTTGCACTGAACCCATCAAAGGGAGCATCCAGATGGAAAGAACACAGCCAGCCAGCACTTTAAACAACGTAGCAGGAAGAGGCATTACACTGACTCAGCAACACTCTGAGATACGATGGGGTGTTTGTATTTGTACTGAGATAGCACTTGTAAATAAGTATACATTTCCATCCCCCACAAATTATTTACCAGTCGGCAGCCCCCACGGGACTATAGAGGAATACAAAAACTAAAATTATTCAAATAAAATGAGAGTCAGAAAGGGTCTTAAAGACCCATATAGTCCATCATTTTCCCAAGAATGTTCTGAGAAGTACCAGCTCTGGGAAATGTTAATAGGTTCTCCTTGGAAAAAAGGTCTCCCGGTCAAATAAATTGGGGAAATACTGCATACTTTATCTCTCTCTTGGAGATTCACTACACATATTAGCATTGGAAAGGCCATGACAAATCCTGAAATAAAGAAACCCATTTAAAATTATTAAATACTGTGGAGCCATACTTTTGATGGGCAGGGTTTTATGAAACTCTAGTTTGGGAAATACAGAAGGTGCCAAAAAAGGGTATACATACTTTAAGAAAGGAAAAAAAAACTATTAAAATTGTTATACTCAATATATACTGATAACAAAAGATGACTACAAGTCACGTTTGACTTCTGCAATAACAAGAGGTGCTCAAAGTGGTTGCCATCAGCGTCCAGACACTTCTGATTACGGCAAACTACTGCTTGATCAACGGTGACCAGTGTCCACTTGTATACATTTTGTGGCACCCCCAGCATTTATATAGTTCCACCCCTTTCATTTAGCGAACTCAGAAAGTAAGTGAAGTTAGTTTCTATGGATTCAGGGCTCGTGAGTGGCAAAGTGGGGGCTAAAGCCTGCTTCCCTGACTGCCAGTTCCATATCCTTCTCCCAGTCCACTCCAGGGCCACAGTGATGCCCACACTTTGCTGCACACTAGAAGCACCTGGGAATCTTTAGAAGTACTGATGCCTGGTTCCCACGCTGGATCTTCTGATTTAATCGATATGTGCTGAGACCTGGGCATTGTGATTTTAAAAACTCCCCAGGTGATTCTATAGTGCAGCCAAGTTTATGAACCACTAAACTAAAGTTGGTCTAACGTCTAAAGTCCATCAAAATTTGAATACACACACACACACACACACACACACACACACACACACACACACACACACACCAGAGGAGACATGACTGGCTGCCCAGGCTACAATGTGTACTGACAACACTAGGTTGGTTTCCTAAACACATGTTTCCCACAGCAGAGGATCAGTCAGTCCACCAGGCAGTTGACACACACGTATTGATCACCTGTTGTGTTGGGCACAGTGTTAGGCGTGGGGCTACCCCCTGGGGTGGGCCAGGTGCTGAGTCCCAGGGGAGGGGGTGGATATCCACCCCCAGCAATTGAGCCCCAGAGGGATGGCTTGACGCTCAGCCTCTGTCCCTGACTCCTGCTTTGCAGTCCCTCTTCCTGGAGTCTAGCTCCATCTCTGAGGTTTGTTCTTGCCAGAAATGATGGAACCTCCACTTCCTCCAGGGGGAGATGGCTTCCATGTGCATCTAGCCTTGATTCCATTAAACTTCACAGCTTATTTTTTAAAATGTGATTTCATTTCCTGGTGATACCTGAAAAGGACAGTCCATGACACGAATTATTGGCAGATACCAAAAATAAAAAAAGGAGCACTTACTTAGTGGAAAACCAGCTTCCCCATCTTGTAGAGTTAATATGGATGGTCCAGATGATTGAGGGCCTGGGTGCAAGGACAGAAAACAGGGCTACTCCTGCTTCTCCACTACGGTCTGGCTGAGTATAGGGGCCGTTATCACCTGATCCCCTACAAACAGAAGGAATCAAGTGGAGTAATTCCCTTAGTCCAGGAATAGCCACCTGAAAAAGAACAAAGAAAAGACGAAAAGGAAAATGAAACTGAAAATTAAGGAATTTAGTTCAAAGTAAAAAAATGTCGACACACTAGTGAAGCAATTTAGTTGGTTTCTTGAGAGATAAAAGATGGGAAAAGAACACGAGCAACTAAATAAAATAGATTGTGAATCCAAAATTCAACGATGCCTTTCAAAAGTGTTTGCTAAAAGGACATGGGCAATTTAACAAGTGAAAGCAGTTGCAGGCGTGGGGAACTGACCGCCAGCTGAAAGGAGGGGGATCAGGAAAGCCAAAGCATTGCGGAGGCAGGTGCAGCTTAGGGTCCTCCTCAGGGGTCTGGTGCACAGTGTACAAAGTAATCTGTTGTGCTGGGGATCCGGGGCTTTGGGGGAAGTACAGTCATGAACCTAGAATGTTCTCAGCCCTGCAGGGTTGCTGAGAGCCAAGTGGTCTTGAATTTGAACCTCAGCTCCACCACTGCTTTCCTACTGTGTGATTCTAAGCATGTTACTTAAGTTCTCTGAGCCCTATTTGCCTTGTCTATAAATGTGCAGATGATAAGATCGCCCATCTCATTGCTTTGTGGTGAGAAGTAAATGAAATAGCACATGCAAAGCACTTGGCTGATTGTCTATTGCCTGCCTATAGGATGTACACGAGAAATGATTGTTGTTAAATTACTATCATTGAATTTGAAAGGTTTGTCAATTTTTACAAGATGCTTCCATAGGTATAAATGAAATAGTGTATGGCACATGAAAAGCACTCAAGCAATGTCATATATTGTTATTGTTGACTCAGGAAAGAAGCATGGTCTCCCCAAAGTGAAATTAAGCCATGAACTTGTTCATATTAAGACTCACAGTTCCAAGATGAATCCAAACCAAACCCCTATCCTAAAGATATTCCTTGGATTTCTGCTTGGGCAGATATTTGAAAGTTACTTTGAGATCACCCTCCTTAAAAATTCATCATATTAAAATTCAAATAGAGACAGAAAACGGAAACTCAGAGGAAAAACATCAGAAAACTAGCAAGCCCCACATCTTTTCAATCACAGTGGGTGATCGCTAATTTTGGCAGAAAACTCTACAGAATAACTAAAGCCCCATACAGTGCGTGCTTGGAGTGTTTTAAAAAAAATAGCAGAGGAAAATTCTAGTTCACCTAGGGTCATGGACACGATGAAGGGCCAGCTCCAGAATTGGTAGGTAAAGAACCAGGTACAGCACTTCCAGGATTGTCATAGTTGGAGGGTGTTTGCAGACAAGGGCCACTGCGTTGAAAAAGTGAGCTTGAGCAAGAAAATATCTAGGTAGGTGTTTGCCAAAGACTCACAAACTTGGGCCCCTGGGATTTTGAACACTTTTATTTGCCTACCCAACTATTATCAGGAGCTTACCTTCTATGATGAGTTTTGATCTGTGAAAAGCTGCTCTAACACTAAAGTGTCTTCTTTTGTGGCTTTTTCCCTCCTAGAGACCTTCTGAGAATAGGGGTCACCCTGGCAGGTCATCAAAAGAAGATCCTGAACAGCATTCATTCTATGAGGGTCCAGATGAGTCAGTCACCAACAGCAATGGCATGAGAACTCTGATCTTCTGGGGGGAGGAGAGGAAGGAAAAGGACCAGGCTCAAGGGGGAACCAGAGGTTGACCACTGTAGAATGTTCTGGAGAGATTGGCTTCTCCACTGAGAAATGCATTACATCAGTGAAGAATAAACTGGACCTGTCCTTAATAGTCAACCTCCATTTCTCAGTAACAGAAGCATGTTTAAGATGCTGTGGGAAACCAACTACATAATGATGAAAATATGAAAAGGTGATATTCAATGGAAGTGAAGACACAACAATATGCATTGTGGGACAAGAGTAAACTCAGCTCCCCCCTTCAGTGGGCTGGAGTCATCCATCCACAGGAAGGAAGGGAAGGAGGTGGAGGGAAGAAACAGCAGCGTTCCATTTTCTTCCTCACCAATGACATTCTTTTCTTTTCTCCTTCTGTACTCCTCCCCGAGAGTCCTCTCCCTTCTCCCATCCCATGTCCCTTTGCTCACGACTCGTGTAGGGAAGTTTCTTCAAACCAACCCCAGCTCCTGAGTCTCCAGATGTCATTCTGTCAGTTGCCAAAGGATTTTGCTGGCCACTGCATGGGGGATCTGACCAATTCAATTAATGTCTTCATATTGAAGAAGAGATGTACCTTCAATTGAAAACCTTGTTTTTCTTTTGTTTGCATTTTCTGCAAAAAGGAAAAAGAAACCACAAATTGGAAAAAAAGAAAAAAAAGAAAAAAAGAAAAACCTGTTTCCGTGTGTGAGAGCACGCATATGTACGTCTGCGTTATAAAATGACTGTGCTTGTTCGTAACAGATGCAAACAAGAAAGATCTGGGAAGTCTTTGCCCTGGGAAATTCAAAGGGGCCTGACTGTGTTACTGATTGGCCCAGTTGGCCTGCTGGCTCAGTGGGGAGAGAAGGGAGGGAGAAAAATAAAATGAAATGGGGAAAAACTCTCAAGAGCTTGCAAATTCTGATAGGAAACAGGTGAGTGGTTTGAATTGGATGCAGTGTGGGCCATTCTAGAAGGATACTGACTGATTAATTATTCTTGATAATATCTGAAGAGAAGGAGAAGGAAAGTGTTTCTGGAGAATGTTCTTCCTCGTCCTGGAATCTGCAATTCAAGAGGTGGCAAGGGAGAATTCTTCTTACCTTATCCGTGGACTGACTTAAGCCGTGTGGCATCCGAGGAATGTTTCTAATGTGTCTGTGTCTTTCTGCATTCCTTCTTGTACCTCATTGTTCAATTCACTTTTGTAAATTCCACCTAACATTTAAATATTTTTAATTTCTCCTTTTACCTTAATCTCCTTGCTAATTTTATCTGTCTAATTAAAATGAGCAGAAGCATGTCTGGGTTTACATAGAATGGTGTCAGAGTGTGTCTTCCCGGACCCCAGTGGGTCTGTCCCCAAGTTACAGGAGAATCCTTAATAACCATCTTTCTTCCCCCTAACGAGACGGAGGGAACACACTGGGACCCTGTGACTCCCGAGAAGCAGAATATATTAAAACCACTCTCACTGATGTGACCCAAAGGAAGAACCAAATAACTATGAGGCTCTGAAGTCTCAAATGTGTGGCTTAAGAAGTCACTGGCAAAAAAACATAGACAATCACCCATGATACACTCTCGACACTGATTTCGGTTCAGACATCGCATGTAAGAATTTCACATCCACGCCAATTTTATAAGATCCACGAAAGACTGTTTTAGACTGCTTTCTTGTGATGTGTCTGAGAACATGCAGTTGGAAGGGAGCAGTGTGAGGTAGTAAGGAAGCTATTGTTCCCCCGCAGCTTATTTCATACATACTTAAGGTGAGATGAGCCTTCTTCCCTAGTCCAAGGTAACTTTGTACTTGGGGAGGGCCTCACCTTCTGAAGAGGCTCCTAGGCCTAGGGGTACAGCTCCAAAGCAGGGGAGCCCCGCCTTAAAGCACCACCCTTGTGCTTAACCCCTAGGGGGCAGGAGGGGATGGTCAGAACTGTCTCAGCAGATCGCATATGTTGCAAAGGACCCCAATACAGCCACACAATAGGTAGAAGAGAAAACTTCCCCTTGCTAATAGCTTACCAATTCCATGCACAATTTGCTAATTACTCCAAAGACCTCAATCCGTGAAGTGTCGTACAAGCCTAGGCAATTCCACTAATCTACTCTCAATTTTCCACAGGAATGAATTTTAATTTGTCACCAAATTCCTCAGGCAGCATCCTTCACCCCACATCCTCACTGTTTCTTCACCAATGCCAGCGCACCTTCTGGCTGCAGGAAAAGAAAGGTCAAGGTGAAGGTCGTACCACACTCTTTGGTTGGGGTTTACCATAGGACCCCACAAAGGAGGGAGGGAGGGAGAGAGGGGGAGAAGGAGAGGGAGAGACAGACAGAGAGAGAGAGAGAGAGAGAGAGAGAGAGAGAGAGAGAGAGAGAGAGAGAGAGAGCCGGCCTGGTGGCTTAGGTGGTTGGAGCTCTGTGCTCCTAACTCCGAAGGCTGCCGGTTCGATTCCCAGTGGGCTCTCAACCACAAGCTTGCTGGTTCAACTCCTGCAAGGGATGGTGAACTGCACCCTCCCCAACTAAGATTGAAAGGACAATAACTTGACTTAGAAGAAGTCCTGGAAATATACACTGTTCCCCAATAAAGTCCTGTTCCCCTTTCCCAATAAAATCTTGAGAGACAGAGAGAGAGAGAGAGAGAGAGAGAGACAGAGACAGAGAGAGACAGAGAGAGCCCAAAGTACACAAGGGGAAAGCATGAGGGGTCAGCAGAGCCAAGACCAGGGCCGGGAAGCATAATTCTCAGTGGGAAGAGCGTAACCAAGCGCTTGACAGGCTCCCCTCCCTGCAGCTGCTCAGCACAGCTTCATATGCCAGGGTTCCCCACCCCACACCCTGAAATGTGGTGCGTTTCTAGTGATTGAGACATCAGGCCTTCCCTCTGTAGCACGAGTCCAGTCATTAACCTCTTTGGGCTTCAGTTTGCCTCTCAGGTGTATGATCAGGTCGTAATAACTACCTTTCATAAAGACTGACATGCCTGAGCAGGTTCTCCGTGCCAGATACATTCCGAGTACTTTGCCTGTGTTAACTCTCTTCCTCACAAGCATCTTGTGAAGGAGTAGCAGACACTTTATTGTCCCCCGTTTTCAGATGAGGAAACTGAGATACAAAGACCTTTCCTAGATCACACAGTGGTAGAATCGGGATTTGGCACAGGCAATCCAAATCCGTGCTCTCAACCACTATCCCAGTGGATCGCATGCTGGAACATGTGTTAGCCTCACTTGGAGGGTGTGTTAAAACACAGGTCACTGTCCCCCCGCCCCCCAGGTTTTCTGATTCAGTAGATCTGAAATGGAAGCCAAGAACCTGCACTTCTCACAACTCACCAGATGGTTCTGATGTTGCTGCTCCAGGGACCATATTTTTGAACCACCGCAGGGCACCAACCTACCTTCCTGGAATGAATGACTGATAATAGATGTAAAGCCCTGGACTCAGACAAGGAGCATCACTGAGGTTCTTGAGCTACCCAGAAAGAGGGAAATGGACTTTCACAGCCTTGGGCTGCGGTGATGGAAGAGGCTTGTCTCCTGTATCGAGGTATCTGTCCCCGCTGGCCTTTAACACCAGGGGACTTTACTCATACTTTCAAAAGCGCTCCTTGGGGAGAAAGCTCATTGGCAGCAAGACCCCAATTCTCTGAATTTCACTTAGATCTGCTACCTCATCTCTTCTTGGAGGATTAATTCCAATTCCGATCCTTCCTTGAAAACACACTTCACACAGTGGTCAGTGGCCTGTGGCCCTGTGAGCCGGGCTAACGTGCTGTGCAGCCCAGGGTACGGCTCACAGAAAGGGGGCCTCTGTCAGGCACACCTACAGCCACCAAGTGTCGTGTGGGCAGGAACTGCCCAGGAGACACTGGGAGATGTTTAATTAATTCCTGAGCCAGGGCTATGGGAACGGAGGCGATTTGTCAGGAAGCCTTGGAGACTGTGACCCACATCTCTGTGCCCTCTCCTTACCCGCCTCTGATTCTTAAAGAATGAAATGAAGGATAGAGAGCAGAGACATCTACAGAGCATATATTTATTGTATCATCTGGAGCTCACTGAAGCTCATGTATGTCAAATAGGAACACATACTACTAAAAGCATATGCCTCCTGCACCTACCACCGCCCTCTACCCCCCACCCCCCAAAAATGATATGTGTAGAGCTCGGTCATTGGGCTCTCACGGGAGTCCCTTAGAATAATTGAAATCAAGTGAGGACTAGAAATTACCCTCGACCAGCACGTGTGAAGAGAACAGAAGCTATTGAGAATCGCGGGACAGAAGTCCAGGATTATTGAAGGGCAGGAAGAGTGAGACGTCAGGCAGGAGGCCGGCAATGTACAGAGTAGTAGTTAAAAATGAAAGATTCTAACAGCTGCCTTTTCTTCTCAAGAAGGTCTTCGGGGGCTAACCTGAGAAGCTTATTATCATTTCAGAAATAATAATAGCTCTGGCACCCACGGACTAAGAGCATGTTTAAGTCCCTGGCAAGTGAAGCAAGGGAGAAGCACAGCTGTGATGGGTACCAGCCGCAAACAGGCACCGTCCACTGTTCTCTGCCACCAGGAAGGCTCAAAGGACACTTAAGATCCATGTCAGAGTGAGCTCAGCATTTATTGAGATGCCTCGCATCATATAGAAGTGACAGGGTCATTTTCAAAAGTAGCCAGAGGTTTTGCATTGCCTAAGATATCAATAAGGCTGGTGGGGATGGTGATGGTAGAGGGAAATTGCTGAGGTCACAGAAAGGTTGTCAAAAAGGGGAGGGGGTGGCTGGATCACACTGGAAAGTCATTCAAGTTTGATTGACATCAAATGGCAACCGTGTTCACCACCAGGATATCTCTTGAGACCAACAATTTCCAAATAAGAAGGTCTAAGAACAAACTCTCAATCCCTCTCAGAGAATATAGGCCCTGGTGATGGTGGTGGTGGTGTGTATGCATGGGGGGGATGTATTCCACAGACCCTGCGTAAGGGTGGATGGGATGGACACCCTTGGGGAGTGGAGGATGGACCTCTATCACAGACCTGAGAGAAAAAGTGGCCTCTCCTTTCCATGTACCCCTGCATGCCTCCCTCCAGGGCTGACCTTGTTATCACAAGCCTTTGATGGGTTCTTGTGTTGCTGGGGAGTCATGACTTGACACACAGCATTCCCAACTAGAACCTTCCAGATCTCTGGAGTGGGAGTGAACAGAGGCCATGTCCTCTTCACTTCTGTACCCCACACTCAACACCCTGCCCAACACATGGAAGCCACTCACCAAGTACATATTTGGTGATTTAAAGAAGGTTGACTTGAGAAAGTTTAACATGTCCTTAGTTCACCTACAGAAGTTCATGACCTTGAACAGCCTGCTTTTAGAGAAATTAATCCCTACGTATTTAGTTGGAATCTTTCTCACTTACTCTTTACTGCTATCAATCGTAAATTATTCTAATTTTAGTTTTGTGAAGTTTAACACACTCCTTTTCAACCCCGTCTGCATCCTTGTTATGATGTCTGAATCTTCCCCAGAGCACAGCCCAGGGAAAGCAGCGTCCCACCAAATGTCAGTCCCCATGCCAAGTCCCCAAGATGCAGCAATGAATGCCGCACTGTCCTGGTACAATGGAGGCAAATGAGAAGGGCAGTGAAGGACAGTGAGCAGCCCATCCTTTTGAAAGCTGAGCCAGGGCTATTGTTCTGCCAGGTTGACATTGGCTGGCAGACTAGCCAGGCAGGACTTCCTTGGCAGGGAAACATCATTTGTGTCTTTTACCAGTCCTTGTACACTGAGACTTTCTCCCAAGAGATGTTTGACCTTTCTAAAGCCACCCTTACTCCAAGAGTTCCAGTAGCCACCCACTCATCAGAAGAAGACAAAACAAAGTTGAGGAAAACAAAACAAAATTGTGGGTAAATAAGCCACTTGCAAGGTCCTGAGCAACTGAGCCCGTTATTCTGTTCTCCTAAAAGAAAAAGAGTCTCTTCTCCCCAAGAAGACTTTAATTTCTGTTTCTGGTCTTTAAATTCACGTGTACATTAAATTGCATGTACGTTAGGAACTGCTGTAGCTCTGGAAATGGCTTTCTGATACAGAATAAGATTGACAAGTTCCAGCTACCATCTTTACAGCAGAACTCAACTTTCTACATAACTTCAACAGGGAAATAAACAGGGTCATAGGGTCACAGAGAAGGGCACTGTCATTGCCCTAGACCAGGGGTGTCCAAACTGCGGCCCGCGGGCCAACTTTGGCCCGCAATCCATTTTTAATTGGCCCACAGCAAATTCCAAAAATATATTTAGTTTACTTAAATAACCCAGGTGAGGCAATACGTACTTCACCTTGAGTGAGTGGCCCGGCTGTTTGTGCATTTTACCGCATATGGCCCTTGGTGAAAACCGCTGAAAAAAGTTTGGACACCCCAGCCCTAGAGGGTCAAAGAATCTCATCCGTGAGGGGCATCTGATAAACTGGAACATGAGGAGTGAAATAACTTATCAAATTGGGAAGGGGGTGATGTTAGTGGTGGAATTAATGTTCAAGGTAGAGGGAACAGCATGGACAAAAATTCAAAAGCCGTAGAACAGGTGGCATGTTTATGAGAGCAGGGCTGGCGAATAGAGTGGGTGCCAAGGGTGGTAGGCGGGGGAATAGCTCATTAAGGGTCTTATATGGCATAAGAAATCTGGGTATTATTCTGAACGCAATTGGTGAAAAGTAGGTTGAAACAAGGGAATTCCGTGTTTCCCTGAAAATGAGACCTAGCCGGACAATCAGTTCTAATGCATCTTTTGGAGCAAAAATTAATATAAGACCCGGTCTTATTTTACTATAAGACCGGGTCTTATAATATAAATAATACAATATAATATAATAATTGTCATGCACGGTCTCTGGTCATGCTCTCCACATAAGAGCGCAGGATATGGTGAGGCCAAAAAGGAACACCCATGGATCCATAGATAGGGGAGTCATACCGCTACATTCTCGCTGGCGGCTGGGTTGGAGACACAGGGAACAGGAGCCGCACGCACCACAACCTGCCTTCGGCTTCTCTGCCAACCAACCACCGCCCCCCTGACCCCCCACACAGTGTAGCCACGGCAGTTATATCAGTGGCTAAGGGCTAACCGGAAATAGCTGATGGCCATCTAGCCACAGTGGATGGCCATCTACTACCCGAGCCAGCACCTTTCCACGTGAGGCTGAGAGCCTGGAAACTGTTTTCTGGGACTCTGTCCCCACAATAATACATATGATACAACATAAGATGGGGTCTTCTATTAATTTTTGCTCCAAAAGACGCAGTAGAGCTAATTGTCTGGCTAGGTCTTATTTTCGGGGAAACAGGGTTATATTTGATATAAATCACTCCAGCCACAAAACGCAAAAGGGAGTAAGGTTTACTAGGCTCAATTCTGGGAGACAAGTTAGGAGGCCGGTGTGATAATGTGGTGGTGGCCTGGGTGAGCGTGTGAAATGGCAGTGGGGACAGAGAAGAGTGAACTGATTGAAGATATGTGAGAGAGATCAGATCAGCAGAAGGTAGATGTGGATTTGCTGTTGAGGGGAAAGGAAGGGAGGAATCAAGGGGGACACCCAAGTTTCCGGTTTGAGCAACGAAGTGGGTTTTGATACCATTCCCCAAATTACTTACAAAAGGAGGAAGAAACTGGACTTCAAAGGGGAGAATAAAAATAGGGTTGGAGCTGACGGAGGCAGCTTTTGGTTGTTGTTATTTTGTTATGTTTTAGGGGGAAAGGCTTGAGCACATTTCAGAGCTAATTAAAAAGAACCCATGGAGGAAAAGAAGAGGACAGGGCGACCATGGAGAGAACCACACCCACACAGAAGGCAGGGGCTGCAGCGGGGGAGATGGGGTCGCTTAAAGTATAGCCATTCTACCTGCGTTTGGAGGAGGGATGAAATGAGGATGACATGAGTTCCTAGCAGAAGTGCAGCTCACCTTCCCATTTCCTCACAACTAACCACTTAGTTTCTGCAGCCGCTTAAGCAGCCAGTTGAAGAGCCAGGATTGAACCCATGGGCCTTGTCATCCTAGTGCTAGAGCGATAAGGCCAGCACGCCCATTTCTGATGAAATGGATAAGTGGTTAGTGAGAGGATCTGGTGAGAAACAAACATGAAACATCACAGGCCCATTTCCCGCTGTGGCTACCCACCACCAGTGGGATGAAATCCAAATTCATGATCATGGAAGGGAGGCCCAGTTCTACCTCTCCAGCAAAACTTCCCACCAGGTAATACCTGCTGCCTGCCCAGACCCTTTCCACCTCTGTTTCTGTACTCATGATTGTCCCTGAGCTAGGATTCCCTCCACTCCCCAGCCATGAGCCCATCAGGCCCCAGCTCAAATGTGTGAGGGTGGCACAGTCTGCAGTCAGTCAGCTCTCTATCCCCTAAACAATTGTCCTTACTTCCATCATATTCGTCCTTCTAGTCTGTGAGGTCCTTGGATCATATTCATCTGTGTATCTCCAACATCCAGCACGGCTCACACGTAATAATTCTTTATGGAGTTGAGGGAGATACGGGCAGGCCAAGGGAGACTACACCCAAAAGGAAGCACCATTCTGAGAGATTTGGGGTCCAGAAATAGGTAGCCTCTAGGAATAGGATAAGAGAGCCTTGGTCACAGAGAATGGAACGTGCCCGGGAGGAGAGGCTGAGCTAGAATGGTAGTGAGAGGCCACAGGTGGTCACCATGGCACTGCAAAGTCCAGGGAAAGTTCATGGACATCCTAATGAATGGAAGGGCCTGACAATAGGACCAACCAGTCAGGCAGTGGGACTGGGATATCTGTGCTTCAGGATCAGGATCTTAGCCATAGCACAGAGTCCAGCTTTAGGATCTCAGACTCTCAGGAACTAGGATGTGGACTTGGGGAGCAGAGACTGGTAATAGCAAAGCGGGACTCCACTCATTCATTCAACCAACATACGTGGAACTGCCGCTGGGCCAGGAAGACAGGTCAGGCAGGTCAGAGAGAACCCTTGGCCTTTCCACTCTAGTTTGGTGTCCGCTTGGGCCGCTCACCAACCTCCTCAATGCTGCTTCCCCAGCATTCACACAGGATAGAAACAACTAAACTGGGTGGAGAGGCGGGGTTGTTCTTAGAGAAACTTTACTACTATGGGACACAATCCTGATTGTGCACAGCAATCTTTACCTGTTTAGATGTTGTGGCATCTGTTGGATGAGCAGGTGGGTAGCTACATGTCACCTCAGGGCTTTATCTGCCCATGTCAGGGTCATGGGCACGAAATGAGGACCTCAGAACGTGTCCCATATCTAAGCTGTACAAAGAGAACACGCTGCTTTCAAATCTGAGAAGTTAGCCCACCTTTTGGTGGATTGCTGTGGTTCTGTTGACTCTCCGAGATCCCTCAACCCCACCGCTCCCTGCTGGAGCAATAGGGCTTGATGACAGCCCAGCCCTACTCTCCCAGCATGCACTAGGAAAGGTTAGGACCCAGGAGGCAGAACATACTTGTGCTTGGCTCTCAAGGCCAGTGGGGTTTGGCACACCAACTGGACTTCCCCTTTTAGATCACAGACATCTTGGGGATCTCTGACCATAGCCAAGAGATTTGCAAAGGCAGATAAGCTGATTCGGACTCCCATGCCAGCTTTCATCTAAGAGAGAGCTGGGAGTGTTCTACATTTAGAATTTAAAGTGAGTCTTTCTTTTTTTTTTTTTAATTTATTTTTAATTTATTGGGGTGACAATTGTCAGTACAATTACACAGATTTCAGGTGTGCAACCCTGTATCACATCATCCATAAGTCACACCGTGTGTTCACCACCCAGAGTCAGCTCCCCTTCCATCACCATAAAGTGAGTCTTTCTAACAGCTAATTAGAGGAGGTATTCCTGGGGTGGGGGCTGGAAACATGATCACTTGAGAATTTCTCAAAAACAATAATCACAAATTCAATTATAATATATAACGGGTAATAGCAATTGCTGCTTTTTTTGAGTCCTTCTATGAGCCAGGCACACTAAGCACTTATACAATTGGTACTATTATACCCATCTTGAGTTAATTGGTAACTAGTTCATGTGTTAACTAGTAAGGCTCAGAGAAGTTCAAACAGCTTGTTCCCGGTCTCACTGAAGAGTTAGCATCTGAACCCAGGTTTTTTGCCTGAAGTGTGTTTTCTGAATTACCAAACATACGGCCACCTGAGCTAAGCATCTTCTGAGGACTTCTACTGGTCATCCCAGTCCTGTCACATAGCACAGGTGACCTACTTACACTCTGAAGCTTTGTGTCTGTAAAACGAGGGTAGTATTATTTACTCCACAAGGTTTTTTACGAGGGTGAAATGAGGGGCCATATATAAATTACATGGTCTGGAGCCTCGTTCTTAGGGAGTGCACAATAAATGGTAGCTAGCGTCAGTTAGTTTATTTTACTTCTAGAGGTTTGGGAACATGACCTAAAAATAGAAAGCAAATCAGTGCCTGAGGTTTGTTGTAAAAAGTCTTCATGCCTTCTGATAAAGGTCAATCCTTAACCTCTGTGGATTTGGGGTTTTGTGAACTTCACAATTGCATGTATCTGTCATCTTAATCATTTCTGCCCTTCACCTTGTATGTTTGCAGAGATTGGAATCGAGCTTTGCCTTGCTTCTAGGTGGATTCCCAGGCTGCCTGTCAAATTGGAGCAACGGTTGGATTCTGGAAACTCCTTCAATGTTGCATAGGCATATTTCTTGCTTATTTTCATAGGCCAAGGGCCTGTCCTTTCTGGTGCTAAACCAAATCTCTTCTTTGGATTAAAGACCAATTTCTGGGCTTATTAGTCACTATGAATAGCTTTTTTCAGCTAATAACTGTTCAGAGATTTTCTTGTGACTGCAAAGCCATCCTCAGGGGTCAACCTGCTGGGTTTCCTAGAGTGCCAAATGTACCATCAGTGAGCCAGAGGGTTTTAGAATGTATGTATTCAAATTATTTAAATCATAATAGTTATACATTTATTTTAATGTATACTAGAGACAAAAATATGTCTAGCACATAAAATACATAATTTCACAGATATTATGAAGTCTCCTTTTAAAATAAATATATTCAAGTAAAACTGTGTCTTATTTTCAAGAAAAAATAGTAACTAAATAATGGTACAATTAATATATGGATATGGCAAAAAAATGTGAAGGAGAAAATTGAAAAATAGAATTTTGGAAACATATGATTCTGACTCACTTTTCTTTGCATTTCCCAACCCCTGTTCTGGCACATTCTACGGCACTCACTGTCCTGATAGCCAAGGCTCTGCCCCTCGTCCTGGAGTTCCAGCAGGAGCAATGCCCTGGAACGCCGCCTCCAACTCACCTGGCTACTTCCTGGCCATCCTGTGGGCCTGTTTTACTTGAAGACATCTCGGAGTCTTCCCACCTGGTCAGCTGCTTCTCCTCTGAGACCTCCCAGCTCCCTGTGCTTCTCACCATTGTGATATTCATTTTCTGTTATAATGGTCTGTTTATGCATCTGTATCCTACCCTCCCAAACTAGGAGTTTTGCCAACCTGGAGAGCTTGTCTTATTCATGGCTGAATCTGCAGGCCTGGGGCACAGTCATCACACAGTAAATCTGTTGAATAAGTGAACCAATAATTGAATCCATTTACCTTTGCCATGAGTCACCTTTAACCGAGGAAACCAAAGACCAACAATACTCATTGATTATATTGATTCTTCTTAAAGTCACTTCACCCCAGGCTCCAGGTTGGGCCATGTTTACTACATCTTTTTAGAACCATGTTTAGATCACCCTACTCACGTGGTTTTATTTGTGCTTTTGCTAAAAGGAAATGCAGCAGCTGAGCAGGGCACCTGGTAATGGGTCTTCCTGCAGAACAGAGCAGATGGCACCAAGCCTTGCATCCACTTTGCCCAGTGGGAGAAGAGCTCCTTTGCCTATTGGTGACCTCCAGCCTTATTCACAGTCTGATATTTTCCAAATGCAAAGTGCTTACTGCAACTTTGAAAGATATTTTCTCTGACATCCAATTTAACAATTAACAATTTTTTATTGTTTTTTCCCACCATGGGGCCCAGCTCCTGCTGAGATGTTTCACAGAGAGGGTAGTTTGCCAAGCATTAACTTGTCTGGCCCAGGGGGCATAACTGTACAGCTGATTTCATTTGAGTGAACATCATTCCTTTGGTCTTATTTGCAAACTGTCATATGGTGCTGAGATTTATTTAACTCTGTGTGTTCTGAGTCCTGCATCTAGCAAGAAAATCTAGCATCTCTTCTAAACTCTAGTGTAGCAGATCTAGTTCAGGGGATGCCAAGACTTTTCTGTGAAGGGCCAGATAGTAAATATTTTAGACTTGTGGACCATCTGGTTTCTATTGCAACTATTCAATCCTGCCATTGTAGCATGAAAGCAGTCATAGATGATATATAGATGAACGGGTGTGGCTGTATTTCAATAAAACTTTATTTACAAAAGCAGGTGGAGCACTACATATTGTACAAGGACCTTAGTTCTCTGAGCCTGGTCTAACCAGTGGTTAAGAGCACCTGCTCTGGAGTCAAGCCAACCTGGACACAACCTGTCTCAGGTGGACTAGAGATGCAGTGGCTGGAGTCAGGAAGGCTGTGACAAAGATCAGGAATCCACAATATTTGTAAAAGCCTCACCAAATAAATCCCAATCCTGGGCCTGTCTGATCAGCCCTGTCAGTCAGTCCTTGCCAATGGTCTCTTGAAAGCCATTTCAGAGAGTCCTATTGTACCACAACTCTGCCTGTTACCACCCATATTACAGAAATGTAGAAACAAAGCGATTCCTCAGAATATTACTGTGAGTAGTGAAAAGTAGATGGCTCATATTCAGTGTTAAAATGACTGTGGTCCTGGACAGAAATACCAGAAAAGGGAACGGTGGACCACCAGTCTCATTGGCTGGTTAAAGCGCATGATGAGACTTTCTCCAGGGACCCGTGGGAAGTCAGGGGAAAGTAGAGATATACAAACAGGTGACGGGAGACGGTGGTGGCAGTGAAGACTGGAAGACAGTTTCTAAGAGGCTAAAACGTATGTATTCATTCATGCATCCATTCATTCACAAATCTTTACTGAATCCCTATAAATGCCAAGCACAGTCTTTACTCTAATGGCTCTCGCAGTCTCATTGGGGAGGAAAGAAAAGTGATTGGCATGCTGCCATAGAGGCAGGAGTCCTGAGGGAGGGTGGAGGAGGCCGGTGTTTGAAGGTTTGGTCTCCTGGGCGCGGGATCTGGCAGGAGACCAGGCGGACCTTTCCACACAGCCCACTGCCATCCACAACATGCCGGGAGCAGCAGATTTGCTCCAGAGGAAAGTTGGCATTAGAAGCACCGCCCCCAGCCGCTGGCACCCTCACTCGCAGCATCTTCTGTCCCTGACCTTGATGGAAATGGCTCTGATGACCCCGTTGCTGCCTGTCCCTCCCCCTGGCTCTCAGAGCCAGCAGCCCACCTCTGTGGCCTCTGAGCCCCCAGCGTTATCCTGAGGGCTTAGTATGATTGATTGCACTCTACGTACCACGGGGAGGTTGTCCCCTTCTGCAGCCCACACGGAGCAGCAAGCATAATCGGCTGCCTCACACATGTAATTAGAAGGAATAAGAGCAGTGAGAGAAACTGGTTAAGTAAACCCAAAATGACTTTTTTAAAAAAAATAATGAAATAATAAATCTCAGGGAAAAGAAGCTAAATTAAGCCAGAGTACACCACTGCATGTTTCCTTTTGCCACACATCAGGCTTTCAGAAGGAATCACAGGGTGATCTGGCCAACACGGGGGTCTGCCCTGCCCAAACCAGAAGGCTGGTGGTCACTGCACTGCAGGGGTGAGGGTGGCGGGGATCGGATGGTCTCCACGTGTACGGATGCATTTCCGTAGACCCTGTGCTGCTTGCTTCCCTAGAACGAGGCTGAGCAATGACATCCTTTCTCAGCCCTGCCCTCTGACAGGACCTGCACTCCTAGGCCGGGACCCTGTCTCCACATAGTCCTTCCTCTGAACATATTTTATATAACTGCCTATTGATCAGCGGCTCCTCTCACCGTGATTTCGTCCCTCACGCACCTCTCACTTCCTCCTTCTCCTCTGCTCTGTGAAATGCTTTTCAGTTGTCAGTTCCATTTCTATATTTCTATGGCAACCACAACCCCAGCTTCATTGCCGTTTCCCCCTTGCTTTCCTCCCCACCCCTTACCCCTCCCTTCTGCAAGTAGGATTCACAGGAAAGCTGCTGACAGGCTGGTCTTCTAGTAATTTCCCTCATAAACAAACAGCTGAGGAGAGGGAGCTGGGAGGCGGGGCTGTGTGCTGGGGCCAGCTCAGGGAAGCTGGCAGGAGACAGAATCTCAGAGAGTGGTGCTCACACAAAGAAAGAGTCCTGGGGTGCTGTGGTTGACAGCAGTGTGAAGTCAAGTGAGCCTCAGCCTGGGTTGGGGGCGGGAGGGCGAGCTAGGTGTGGAAGGCTCCCTCCAGACATGCAGGGATGTTGGGTCAAGTGCGAACACAACTGTTGCCCATCACAGCGGCCCCAAGAGAGGCATGCCTGCCTGGCTGCTGGGAGCAAGGGCACAAGCTGCAGTCACAAGGGAAATTATCCCAAATATCCTCTTTACCAAGGCAAGTGCCACTGAACCCATCAGCATTTAACTGCAGGCAGTGCCCTCTCCCTGGAAGACAGGGCCATTTCACCAACTCTAATGGCAATTTACATCCATTCCTGTCAGGCCGCTGTGAGTCACAGGCTCCTTGGGGTGCTGGAGGCCAGCGCCAGACAGGGCAGGTATAAAGAAGTGAAGACCACCAGGCGGGCCCGTTGCTGGGAGCCGGGGCCAAGCAGGCAGCTTATGCTGGAGGGAGTGAGCATGCCAGAGCTCGGGGAGAAGAGTAAATATTAATAGCTTTATTACATGCCTTTTTTATAAATAAGGGAAATATGTTTTTGGCTGCTAATGACCTTCAAATTAGCAGCTTTTTCAGAAAGCACTTATGTATTTTTAATTCCAAACATAGCTGAGTGTCAGTTGTAGCAGCAATGAAAGCAGCAGGGCAGCTCGGTAGTTTTAAATAAGAGGAAACCCAGATCATTATTTTTGAAACTGTCAGTTTTTTACGCCTTTTCATGGATTCACTTTCTCTCATCTTTCCCCACCACTTCCGTGGTCTTTGAAGATTCCCAGGCATTCTCCATGGGAGAGAGGAGCAGAGGCACCCATCTGCCATACAGAAGGACCTGGGGCTTTAGTTCCTACCGTGGCTCTCAGGGTGTTACAGTCCATGGTAGGGAGGCTTTCGCAGGAGGGCTTCTGACGAGCATTGGAGAGAAGACAAGAGAAGAGAATTCTAGTCTGCGATGCAGCATGCTGGGTAGTGGGACTTGGGCTTCCTTCTCCACCCTGCGCCTGAATCTAGGTTACTAAGAGAGAGAAGAGTAACATCAGAACAGTAAAAGGGGAGACAGAGTTTAATAAGGACATAAAGGAGAAAAACACTGGGGAGAGGAGACAGAAAGACAGAGGTAGACAGAGACACACAGTGTGGAGCCGAGGACTTGAGGGAAATCAAGCAATAGAGCAGCGCTTCTCAAAGTGTGGACCCTGAACCACCAGCAGCAGCAGCACAAGGGAACTTAACTAGAAAGGCAAGCTCTCAGGCCTCAGCCCAGAAGCACTGGATCAGGAACTCTGGGGAATAAGCCCCATGATCTGTGTTTTCATGAGGCTTCGCAGTGACTCTGATGCTCAGTAAAGTGTGAGGACCGCTGGTTTAGAGCAGAGAACCCAAGGCAGAGGAAGGAAGACAGGAGAGCAGGGAAGGGACAAGAAGGAAGAGGGAGAGAGGGTGGCAAAGGAGCAGGAGGCACATAAAAGAAAAATGTGGAAATGAGTCTGTGGAACCCCAGACCTCTGTCTCTCCCTTCAAACACAACATGTTTTCAAATACAGGTGACTGTTTACCCACCCACAGGCAGCAGCACCCAAACGCCCCATCTGGAGCCTCTCTTGACCAGCAGGTTTCTGAGCGAAGTTGGCCGCCAAGTTACCAGTGACCCGCGCTATACCAGGTTTCTCTCAACACCAAGGGAGGAGGCATATGGTCTGAAAAACAGGGATGGTATTCCTCCTCTGTTCATATAGGCTCCTGAGCAGCCCCTTCCAATGGGTACTCCATTTTCATTTCAGTTACCAGAAGGATCAGCTTCCAGGCTGAATTTTAGATCAAAGTTGAGCTCTTTTCCAAATGGTCAGGCCAGTGGACAATGAGCAAGGATATTTCCCATTTGGTCATGGAGCTCTTGGTGCCTAAGGCACAATTGTCTCTATCTTCAAAGTTAAATGCATGTCATGTCCAAATCCAGCACATAGACCTTTATTAACTGTCTACTCCATGCAGTGACTCAACCTGGCTACTCCCAGCAAGGGCCTCTGGTCTCCTAGGTAGTGACTGAGAATAAGGACTCCTGCTGGGAGACCCCAATCCCATCCAGGTCTCAGCCTGGTGTTTGCCTTCTCCAAAGACTGACTTTCTCAAGTGACCATTCTGGCACATTCTTATTAGTAGGCTCTTGGGACTATTCTGATTTTAGCGATGCTAAGTATAACTATTCATTTAACAAATGTTTATTTAGTAGGGACTCCAAGCCACGTGGAAACAGTGGCTTGGAGTGCTATTTCCAAGTGCTTAGGATCCATTAGTAAACAAAACACAGACCAGGGTCTTAACCAGGATCTAGCAAGGTGAGACAGACAACTCACAATAAACGTGAACATAAATAAATTGCCTAATGTCTTCGAAGGTGAAAGTGCTGTGTAAAAAAGAAAACTTGAGAAAAGAAGAAGAGTAGTTTGTCCTTTTAATTAAGGTAATCAGGACAGAATTCACTGAGAAGGTGGGATTTGGGAAATATTTGAAGGCGATAAGGGAGTGAGTCAGCATGGAAGAGTCTTGCAAGCAAACTCTACTGGAGTCATAGCCATGTGTGTTCAAAGAACAGCAAGTAAACTTTCCATGTACTATCTCATTTAAGCCTCACTATGCCCTCGTGCACCAGGTATTGTTACTAACATTTCACTGGTGTGAAACTGAGGCTTAGGAAGGCTACATGGTTTGGTTAAAGCTGTCCAGTTGTGGGTTGCAGAGCTGGCATTCCAATCCTGATTGGACTGATCCTAAAACACGGCTTATTTTCTAAAACCTACCTTGCCTTCCATTGTCTAAAGGTGGGTGTGGGGATGCTGATCACAAATGGGACACAGAGCACAGCCATGAAGACAAGGGAGACACCACGACCAGTAGGCACAGACTGCACAGGAAGGCCACACCCACTAACTATGGCCCAGCCTCCTGACAGGCCAGATGCATCTCTGCCAAGTGGAATGGACTCATACTAAAAAACGTAAAACTCATCGCCAAGCGCAGGTGAAATCCGAGACAGTAACAAAAGAGTCAAGAAAAAGGCAGCCATTCTAAGTGATTTCAAATCTCCAGGCTCAGATCACTAGTGTCACAGGACGCTACCAAAAGTTACCTGATGATAAAGAGTTGAGGCAATCTGGGTGCCAGCTGCTGAGGAAGTCGATAGCCAAAATGTGGTGAATGCACACCATGGAGTGCTTGTGTCCCAGATAATGCGCCACTAGATTTTCCCATAGTAACCGGCATGGATTTTAAGGGCTGAATGAGCCCTTAAGCAAGAACTAGGACGGGCATATAATATGAAAATACCTATTTTACAAGAACATATATAACCGAAGTATCTACACTGAACATAATAGAATGGGTGCCTGTGGTTGGAAATAATGGGGATCATCTTCCTATTCCCCACTTATTTTACTTGTTGCCTTTAAACTAGAGTCATATATGTGTGTGTATACATATCTGTTTCTGGACATCTGAGCTGCTTCAATAGTCTGCCAACTCTTTTTCCAGGACAGCGCTATCTTAATTATTGCAGCCTCATTGCACATTTTAATGTTGTCTAACATGAGTCATCTATCCATATTCACTTTCATAATTCTCATAAGTATTTTCACCTGTGTATTTTTTCCAGTTGAATTATAAGATAATGTTGTAAAGTTTTAAAATATCAGTATTTTTATTGGACTTTATTGTAAAGTTCTAAAATATCGGTAGCTCTAAATAGTAAGTTAACATGGGAGAGTGAAATCTTCACCAGATATACCTTCTAGTCTATAAATCTGGTATTTCCCTCCATTCTATCAAGTAGTTCTTTATAGTCCTCAGCAGAGTTTCGTATTTTTCTTATGGATGTTATATATTTCTTGCTATAAACTCCTATAATGCATGTTTTGCTGTAGTCAGGGAATCTTCTTTTTCACTACCCTTTCTAATTTTTAAAACATATATTTTATAAATACCCAACGTGCTGAGCATTATTGTTCAGTATTTCTTCTATGGAATTAATTCTTTTGTTCTTTTGCATTTTATTCAGGCACATAATAATACAGTCTTCAATAAAGAAGAGTTTTAGTCCCAAATTGCCAATGTTTTTAGTTAATTAATTAATTAATTTTTTTTGCCTTATTGCATTGTCTGGAACTTCTAGAAAAATAATCAATAATAGTATTGGCAGACATTATTTATTGTTTTTCTTATTTAAGTGGAAATGCCTTTATTGATTCACAATGGAGTGTGATATTGGTTGCTGCTATTATATAGATATTCAAATGAGGAAGTTTCTATCTTTGATTTACTAAGTATTATTATTTAGAATGGATATTTTATTTTTCTCAAATGCATTTAGCATCTATAGAGAAGACAATATATTCAACCAGACTTGAATTCCTGAAATGAACTCTACTTCATCATGGCATGTTTTGCTTTTAACTTACTTGTTGATCTGATATACTACAATTTTACTTGGGATTCTTGCTTCTGTATTAATAAATATGATTAGTATATAATTTATTGTTTGTGTATTTGTGCTAGTCTTTTCAGCATTTTATTATCAATGGCATGATTATTTAATAGTCACTTTTATTAAAGTATAATTGTGGGGACAGAGCCAGGAGTGCAGTTTCCAGGCTCTCAGCCTCACGTGGAAAGGTGCTGGCTCAGGTAGTAAATGGCCATCATCTGTGATTCGCTGGCCATCAGCTGTGGCTAGTTGGCCCTCAGCTGTACCCAGTGAGCCATTGGCCACTAATATAACTGCTGTGGCTACGCTAGCAGTAAAATGGAGGCTAGCAAGAAGATGGTGGCTGAGCTAGCAAGCGTGGATTGCAGTTAGCATGGCGGGTTGCAGATTGTGTGGATTGATCCTGCTTTCTGTGTCTCTGGCCCAGCTGCCAGTGAGACTATAGTAGTATGACTCCCCCATCTATGGCTCCGTGGGTGTGCCTTTTTGGCCTCACCGTGACCTGTGTTCTTCTGTGGGGAGCGGGAGCAGAGACCCCACAGGCCGCCCCGCACGACACATGGTGCAGTGAGCAGGGTCTCCCGCATGACAATAATACCGAGAAAAAATTGTCCCAATTATGTCAACAGCTTGACGAATTTTCATACAGCAAATTCACCCATGTAACTACCACCCAGATCAGGAAATAAGAAAGCCAATAGCATCAAGATCCCTCCCAGTCACCTTGCACCCAGCTTTGTAACAGTATACAGCTAACCATTCTCCTGACTTCTGAAACCATATATTCTTTTGCATTCTTTTGGACTGTTTATAGATGGAATAATATAGTATTTATTATTCTGTGCCTGATTTGTTCAAATTATATATTCAAAAGTGATTCATGTTCTTCTCATTTTAATTCATTCATTTTAATAGCTGCATAATATTCCTTTGCATGAATATGCCACGATTTGCTTATTTACTCTATTGTTATATAATTGAGCTATTTCCAGCTTTTTAATTGTAATTATACTATGAATATTCTCACATGTGTCATTTGGTGTAATGTCTTTCGATATGCACATGTATGCATTTCTGTTCATATATACCTAGAAGTGAAATTGCTGGGTCATAAGATATCTGTATGTACTGCTTTACTGGGTACTTTCAAATAGTTTTCCAAAGTGGTAGGATGGGAGATAAAGTTTCTCCCAGAGAAATAGCTGCCACTTTTCACATAAATCCCAGATGCTATCAGGCCAACCCACTGAGTACTTGAATATACAGTTTCCATTTGACAAGTGAAGCTCATTGAGAACTCCCCAAATTTTTAATCATTGAGCCTGGGTCACAAGAACTTAATGATCAGGCACTCACTTTACATCAGAGCAAGCTAACAGATGCTTTTCAAAGGGGTATCCTTGAGCGTTACGAATCCATCCACATAGTCCCAAGAAACTCACAGAGCAGGGTTTGAATTTTGTCAGGGTTTATCAGCCACGTCTGCTGGCCGAGGTGTGATCACATCACAGTCAAAGCCATGGAGACCCAGGCTTCTGACTTGCCAACTAACAGGACATCGTTTAAAAAGTAAAGGCTTTGGACATCAGGGAGAAGAGACACTCATGCTAAAACTCATGCTCATCCACTGGTGGCAAATCACAGCGCAATGTAGGCACCCACGGGGAAATACTAAGTAAGTGCTCAGTGAGCGGTTCTCTTCTGATCAGAAGACTCTTCTCTGCACTGTATGAGAATTCACAGCACATGCATGTAAAACACCAAGATCAATTATACATCCAGCAGTGGAAACAACAACTACAGTACATTGAATTGGCCAGAAGGGTCCCAACCACAAAATCGGTTAACTTCCTTGCTCCGCTCTGAACCTTGCTCGAATCCCATTAGCTGAATGCAGGCAATGGGTATCATGGTGAGTTGGGCGCCTGTGTCCAACAGAGCCATAAAAATGTGAGTCTCTTTCCCCCTCGAAGTTCCCTAGCACACACAGAGAGGGGCATATTGCCTTTAGTGCTCCTGATAGGAGGAGAATTCAGCCCCATGGTTAATCATCTTTCTCCTTAAGATAGCTCAGATAGTGGGGCACAGATGAATCAAGGGGATGAGAGAGAGTGCCTCCGCACCAATACCAGGGCACGTTTACTTTCCATTTTGAGCAGTGCAGCGGCTTCTCTCAGCCCAACCAAACATACTAACATGGTTTTTGGCCTACCCAGTATTGTATGCAATGGTTAGGTCCTCATGGCTGACACCTTTTATTTCATCCTTCGAAACCCCTTGACTCAGCAGCCACAGCCACATTGATTTCCAGCTGGGGACATGGGGTGTGCATCCTCTGTCTGGCTTAGGCTTGACTCACATGGCATCAACCTTTGAGGAATCAACATGAATCTGGACGTCACTTTCCCATTTCTAAGATAACACCTCCTACGTTCTTATTCGATTTCCACATAAAGGCTAGGGGAATTTTCCAGGGTGGCAAGGCGGATAGCTAGCATTTATCTAGATTTTTTTGGGTCAGTTTCACTTTCTGCACGGGCCATTTTCATCATTATTGTAAACCCAATTCAGGGCAGTAAGACCCTCAATACTACCAGTCAGTGCCTCATTTATGGCTTCCCAGGGGAGTCTGTCTGTTTTAGGGAAAACTGCGTTATCACAGCCAGTACCTACTGCAAAAAAACACACAAACAAATAAAACTCCGAACCTTTTACTATCATCTTCAAATGGACCTGCAGTTGGCATAATAAACTGTGGGAGGGCTGAGCCATAAGATGATCCAGCTGTTCCCATTCTTCCTTAGCAAGAATTATGCATCCCACCCCCTTCATTCTCCCAAGTGAATCAGCCAAAGGTCTATAGGTTCTCCTGGGTTCTGCAATAGTTAGTGGTCACAAACTTTCCTCCTTCAATGCTCAGTGTGTGGGGGCGTTTTTGTAATGGTTATTTGATAGCAATAGAACCTTTAACCTCCTGCCCTCAGGAAAAATCTTAACATTACTGTGGGGATGGAGCCGGAGTGCAGTTTCCAGGCTCTCCGCCTCACGTGGAAAGGTACTGGCTCGGGTAGTAAATGGCCATCAACTGTGATCGGATGGCCATCAGCTGTGGCTAGTTGGCCGTCAGCTGTAACCAGTCAGCCATTGGCCACAATCTAACTGCCGTGGCTACGCTAGCAGCAGATGGTGGCTGAGCTAACAAGCGGGGATTGCAGTTAGCACAGCAGATTGCAGTTAGCAAGTGAGGTTGGTTGCAGATCATGTGGCTACTGCTTCCTGTGTCTCTGACCCAGCCACCAGCAAGAATATAGTGGTATGACTCCCCTATCTATGGCTCCATGGGTGTTCCTGTTTGGCCTCAGCATTCTTGTGTGGGGAGCAGGACCTGAGACCCTGCATGACAATTACTTATTACAATAGGGTGAACTTGAAGCTGACCACCAACCTAGTGAATAAGTCCTCCCACTAGAGGAGATTTGTGACATCCAAGGCCCAGTTCTAGTATTTTACCTGCAATTTCTCCTCCAATTTCTTCTCACTAACAGGCAACAAAGTAGAGGGCCATATGTTGCGTGATTGAACATACATTTTGGTCAGTATGTTTACTGCAAGTGTCAAAACTATGGAAGATCAGAGATTTTACTACTTGCAAGTTAACAAGTCATCCTGCCACTGTTTCCTGGAGGCTGTTCTACCAGACTCCTGGGTCAGAGATGAAGGACAGTTTATTACTCACATAGATAACAGCTACCAGAGTATCATAATTTTTGGACCAGTATCCTGAGTCCCGATTCTCACAGAGTGACATGGCAGAGGTCACATGACACTTGCACGTACAGGATATTACATTGCAGATGAGGAACCCTGAACTTACTCAACAGTAAGTTTGCCTTTTGCTCCAGAGGGAGACATTATCTTTCTTGTACTAGACAAGTAAGTATGCCTGTGCTTTGCTCTGGAGGGTAACCCTATCTCTGTCTACCGAGGCTATTCGCTATGCAAACATTCTTGAAAAGATAGTCAAGAACAAGGGACAATCATTGCCTTACCCATAGTACATGCAAGAAATCCATGAAGAATTGTCTCTTGACAAGTGTAATTTACATCAAGTTCACCCTTTTGAGGTGTACAGTCCTATGCGTTTTGAAAAACATACACAGTAATATAATCACTACCACGATCAATATAACGTATTTATCCTCCCAAAAAGTTCCCATGTGCCCCTTTGTCATCAATGCCTTCCCTCCACCGGCAGCTCCTGGCAACCACTGATCAGACTTTGGTCTCTATAGTTTTAACTTTTTCCAGGCATTTTCTTCCAGTCTATGGAAGTTGTTTTATTTTCTTACCATTCAAAGGCGCTAAGTTTTAAATTTTAATTAAATTCAATTTATCTTTTTTTATTTTATGGTTTGTGCTCTTGTGTCCTCTCTTATAAATCTCTGCCTAACTGAAAGTAAAACTATTCTCTTTAATGATTTCTTTGTTATGTTTTACACTTTTACATTTTGTATTTAGGCTTATGCTCCTTTGAGTAGTTTTTGTATATGACACAAGGTACAAGTTGAGGGATTTTTTGTTTGTTTGTTTGGGTTTTTTGCTGTGTGTGTGTGTGTGTGTGTGTGTGTGTCTGTGTGTGTGGATATCCAACTGTTCCATCAATAGCTGCTGAAAAGACTATCCTTTATCCCTTAAATTAATTACATTGGGACCTTAGCCGAAAATCAATTGATCATCCATGTTCAAATCTATTTCTAGTATCTATATATGATCCATTCATTTATCAGCATGTCTAACCTGTCACAAATAGTATCCTGTCTTAATTACTGTAGTTTTACAATAAGTGTAAAAATGAGGAAGTAGGGGTCCTCTGCATTCTTTTAAATTTGTTTTAATTATTCTAATTTATTTACTTTTCCATACAGATTTTAGAATCAGCTTTCTGATGTCTACAAAAAAAGCCTGCTGGTATTTCTAATGGGGTTGCATTGCATTTATTGATTTGTAGGTACAACTTTCCATTTATTTAGTCCTACCTTGATAGCTTTCATTAATGTTTTATAGTTTCAGCATACAAATCTTAGAATATATTTTGTTATATTTTGTGTTTATGATTTTATTGTAAGTAGAACTTTTTAAATTTATATTTCCAAATGGTCATTTATGGAAATATTGGCATAAAACTCTGTTATTTTTTGATATTGAACTTTCTAAATTCACATATTAATTCTAGGAGCTTTTTTGTACATCCTTTGGGATTTTACACAGACATTCATGTTATCTGCAAATAAAGACTGTTTTATTCCTTTCTAATCTGAATGCCTTTTTTTAATTCCCTCTTATTGCCCTCACTAGAACCTCCGGTAAAGTGTTGAATAGAAGTGATGAGAATAGATATCCTTGCCTTTTTCCTGATTTTAGGGGGAAAGCATTCAGTTTTTCATACTATATATGGTATTAGCTGTAGGGTTTTTCGAAATGCTCTTTATTCGACTGAGGGAACTCACGCCTTTTCCTAGTTTGATGAGCATTTTTATCATGAATAGATATTGAATTGTGTCAAATGCTTTTTCTGCATCTATTGAGCTGACCATGTTTTTCTCTTTTTTAGATTGTAATACGGCAAATTATATCAATTGATATTCTAATGTTAAACCAGCCTCACATTTCCGGAATAAATCCAGTTTGGTTGTGATGTATTCCCCTTTTATATATTCAGGATGCTAAAGTTTTATTAAGAACTTTCACATCTATGTTCATGAGGAATATTAATCTGCTATTTACTTTTCTCGTAATGTCTTTGTTTGGTTTTGGTATTAGTGTAATGCTGGCCACATAGAATTAGTTAGGAAGTATTCTTTCCTCTTACATTTTCAAAAAGAGTTTGTGCAGAGTTGCTATTCTTCTTCCTTATATGTTTGGTGGAATTCCTCATTGATGTGACCTAAGCCTAGGGTTTTTTGTGAGAGGGTTTTAATTACAGGTTCAATTTCCTTATTATAGGGCTATTCAGTTTATCTACTTATTGTTTTTAATTTTTTAATTACAGTTGACATACGATATTATATTAGTTTCAGGTGTACAACATAGTTATTAGACATTTATATAATTTATGAAGTGATCACCCCAATAAGGCTAGTACCCATCTGACACCAATGTTATTGTCTATATTCTCTATGCTTTACTTTACATCCTCATGACTGTTTTTATAACTGGCAATTGGTACTTCTTAATCCCTTCCCCTTTTTCACCCCTCCCCCAACCCCCTCCCATCTGACAACTATCAGAATGTTCTCTGTATCTATGAGTTTGTTTCTGCAGATTATCTACTTATGGAAAAAGCATTGCTAGTTGGTGTGTTTCAAGAAAATTAACTACTTCATCTAAATTTAAAAAATTTTATTGACATGAAACTCTACTTATGTTTTCTTTAAAACATTTTTATAGCTATAGAATCTGTATTGCTGCATGTTTCATTTCTATATTCATAATTAGTGTCTTCTCTCTCTTTTCCTTTTTTAATTTATTTTTTATTAGTTTCAGTTGTACAAAACAATGTAATAGATGTTTATCATTTCTGTCCCTCACACCGTGATAACCCCCATTCCCCCATCTATTACCCCTCTGACATCGCACACAGCCATTACATTTCCACTGTCTTTTTCATAATCTGGCTAAAGGTCTATCCAGTTTTTTGATCTTCTCAAAAAAAAGTTTTTGTTTTCATTGATTTTTGTTTTTCTGTGTTCTATTTCATTGATTTCCACTTTCATCTTTATTGTTTCCTTTTTTCTACTTACTCAAATTTAATTTCCTCTTCTTTTTCTAGTTTCTAGAAATGGAAGCTGAGATAATTGATTTGAGATTTTTTTTTCTTTTTCTTTTTTAAGTGTTTAGTTGATATAAATTTCCCCCTAATTAGTGTTTCATCTGCAATCTCAAAATATGTGCTTTTTTTTTTCAGTTCCAAATATTTTCTAATTTCCCTTTGACTTTTTCTTTTGACCCATAAGTTCTTTGAAAGTGTTTTTTATTTTCAAATATTTGGGAACTTTTTAGATCTTGTTCTTGCATTGATTTCTAGTATAATTCCATTTTAGTCAAAGAACAAACTTTTTCTCATTTCAATCTTTTAAAATTTATTGGTACTTATTTTATGGCCCATAATTTGATCTGTCTTGGTAAATATTCCATGTGCCCTTGAAAAAAGATGTATTACACTTTTGTTGGGTGAATATTCTATAAATGTCAAACAGGCCAGGTTTGTTGATACTGCGCAAGTCTTCCTTGTCTTTACTAGTTTTCTGTCTACTCGTTCTGTCCATTATTAAGATAGAAGTATTGAAATTTACAACAGTAATTATTTGATTTATCTATTTCTTTTTGCAGTTTGTCAGATTTTGCTTGTGTATTTTGAACCTTTGTTATTTGTGACATAAACATTTAGGGTTGTTTTGTTCTCTTGATGTACTGATACCTTTATTATCATATAATAACCCTCTCTCTCTGGTAATATTCTTTGCTTTGATTAATGTTAGTGTGCTGTATCGTTTTCCATCCTTTCATTTTTAACCTATTTATATCTTTATATTTAAGGTGCATTTCTTATAGGCAAGTAGTTGGGCCTTATTTTTTATCCAATCTGACAATTTCGCTTTATAATTAGGGTGGCTAAACCATTTGCATTTAATATGATTATTGAATAACATTATTATGAAGGTAACCTTAAAATACTATTGAGAGACACAAAATAAGTTTTTAATAATGTATTATTGGATGGAAAAATCAACATTATAAAGATTTCAGTTATTTCTAATTTAGTATCTAAATTTTATTTGAACTCAATAAAAGCAATAAATTGTTTCTGACGCAGATAAGTTGAATCATATGTTGATATGGGAAAATAACCACGTAAGAATCTCTAGGGAGACAATGAAAAATAAAAATAATAAGGGAAAATTAGTCTTACAAATATTAAAATATTTTATAAATATATAGTAATTAAATAGTGTTCTATTGACATGACTGGAAAATCTATGAGTGGAATATGGAATAGAAGAAGGAATGAAAAAATAGACTCACTATTCATTAAAATTTTTGTATGAGAAGAGTGTGTTAGTGTAGAGAAGATGGATTCTTCAATACATGGTTTTCAGACAACTCAGAAGCCACCAGAAGAAAATAAATTTGAATCTCTTCTTCACACTTAAATTTATGTAAATTACATTTGGATCAAAAATGTAAACATAAAATACTAAGCAAAGACATAAAAATGCTAAGCAATGACATAAAAATACTAAGCAAAGACATGAGAGAATTTAAAAAATAATCTTGAAAAGTTAAGGCCTTTATATGCTAAACACAAAACCAGAAGGTTTAAAAAAATGATTATTCTAAAAACATAAAAAAATATTTAGGATAAAATATAGTTAAACAATCTTTGACAAAGGCACAAAGGCAATTCAATGGAGAAAGGATAATCTTTGCAACAAATGGGACTGGAAGAAATAGACTTCCATATACCAAGAAAAGCAAAGAAAGAAGAAAAAAGACAGACCTTATACATTTCACAAAAATTAACTCAAAATGGATCATAGACCTAATATAAAATATAAAATTATAAAACTTCTAAAAGCAAATATATGTTAAAATCCACATGACCTTGAGCTTTGTGATGAGTTTGTAGATATAACATGTAAAGTATGATTGTGGAAAAAAAAAGTGATACATTGGATTTTATGAAAGTTAAAAATGTCTGCTCTGCTAAAGGTACTATTAGAAGAATGAAAACACAAATCATAAACAGGGAGAAAATATTTGCAAACACATATTTGGTAAAGGGCTAGTGTTTAAAATGTACAAAGAACTTTTAAAACTTAATAATAAGAAAATATTCAATCCAACTTAAAAATGGGCCAAAGATCTGAACAGACAGACACTTGACCAAAGAAGGCATACAGATGGTAAATAAACAATTGAAGGTATGTTCCCTATCATTTGTCATTAGGGAAATGCAAATTAAAATGACAATGACAGAGGGGAAGGGGAAGGGGGGTGGGAGATGAGGGTAAAAGGGGTCAAATGTATGGTGATGGAAGGAGAACTGACTCTGGGTGATGAGCACACAATGGGATTTAGAGATGATGTAATACAGAATTGTACACCTGAAATCTATGTAATTTTACTAACAATTGTCACCCCAATAAACTTTAATTTAAAAAATAAATAAATAAAATGACAATGAGATGAGATACCACTACATTCCTATTAGAATGACTAAAATTCAAAAAAAGAAAAAAAAAACCCGACAATATTAACTTCTGACAAGAATGTAAAGAAACAAGAATTCTTACTTACTGTTGGTGGGAAAATGGTACAGCCATTTTGGAAGCCCATTTGGCAGTTTCTTACAAAGTCAAACATGTTCTTATATAATCCAGCAATCATACTCTTAGGTATTTATTTAAGTGATTTAAAAACTTATGGCTATACAAAAACCTACACATGAATATTTATAGTTGTTTTATTTGTAATTACCCAAAATTGGAAGTAATCAAGATGGCCTTTGATCCATGAATGGATAAACAAACTGTGGTACATTCATATAATGGAATATACTATTCAATGATGAAAAAGGATGAGTCATTAAGCCACATATAGAAAAATCTTAAATGCATATTGCTAAGTGAAAGAAGCCAGTTTTAAAAAACCACAGTGTTATTTTATGACATTCTAAAAAGGGCAAAACTATAAAAATGGTAAATAGGTCAGTGACTGCTGGTGGTTCAGGTCAGAGAGAGGGTTGAATAGGAGGGGAAGCACAGGGAATTTGTGGGGTGATAAAACTTCTGTATGATACTGTAATAATTGCTATTGATACTATACATTTGTCAAAACCATAGAACTTTACAACACAAAGAGTAAACATTAACATACACAAATTAAAAAATAATAATAATTTAGGCGATTCAGAGGGGGAATCCTAGGATGGAAAGTAGAGTGTGACTAAAGAATCTAACTATATTACAAATGCATGAAAAAAATACACTGAAGAGGGTGAGAGAAAGGTGTTGATCTCAATTACCTTTGGAAATGAGTAGAATCTGTAAAACTAAAAGCAAAAGGACCTGTACTTAAACACTATTCTCTAGGTGATAAAGTTTTTCCCCAACAAGGTACAAGTTATCAATTCTGAAAACTCTATATACGTATACTGGGACTGAACAATTAAGTAAATGGATGACATGGTAGGAGCCAGGTGTCTCACTGTTAGCATAGGATTTTAAGGATAAGTAAGGGAGGAAGCTAGAAAGATCCATGTGGTACTGGATTGCAGCTGAAGACATCAATATGAACTCATGTTTAGCTTAATATAGCTTCAGATGGTAACATATAGAAATATTTATAGATATGTATGTATACATGTGTCAGTATACACATACATATTTCCTTGCTCTGTCAGCTGAGATGGCCTAGAAGCAGTGACATTTTAATAAAAATGAGCACACCTAGAACTCATACCTTGGTTTTTAACACCAATCTCCAGATAAAGGAATAGGGTTCCTTAGAGAAATTGCTGATGTTAAAAGTAGGAGAGGAACTATACAAGATGAGCCTGGAGCATATTGCAGTAAGTGCTTAGAAACCACATGCACACAACAGTGGGTGTTTGTCAAAGGGATACGGGAGCCAGCTAAAAGAACTCCCAATATCCAAAGCAGAACAATTTGAGCAACAAATTAAATAAAGTAGTATTGGATTATTAAACTGGAGTAAAAAATAAAATTCATAAGTTCAGACTGACAAATAAATCATTGAATAAATAAACAAACAACCATGTGTATACCTACATTAATCATAAATGGGAGAGAATAGATAAATCTGTCATGCAGAATTTCCAATAATTCATGTAGATACTGTGTTTCCAGAAAGTGAAACATAAGTCTGAGTCCCCACTCCTTAGACATGGGCTGTGCGTACTGACTTCCTTCCAGAGAATAACATACGGAAAGGGGGGAAAAGATAACTTTATAGTGGAGAAGCCTGACTACCTCAGCTGAGCGATCAAGTTCAACGTCAATAGTGGTAAGTTGTTTATAGTACGTTCACTTTACATGATGTAATGAGAATGGTACTTTACCTCTGTGGTCTTCCTCCTGGTCTAATCATGAGAAAAACATCACACAAACCCCAGCTGAAGGACATTTTACGAAATACCTGATCAATGTTCTTCAAAACTTGTCAAGATCATCAGAAACAAGTAAAGTCTGAGAAACTGTCACAGCCAAGAGGAGTCAAAGGAGACAGAATGACTAAATGTAACGTGATAGAATCCTGAAACAGCAAAAGGACGTTAGGTAAAAACTAAGGAAATGTGAATCTTAAGTATGGACTTTAGTTAATAATAATGTATTAATATTGATTAATTGCTACCATCAAACCTTACTGAAGTTGAAGTTAATAACAGGGGAAACTGGGTGGGATATGTAGGAACTCTGTATTACAATCTTCACTACTTTGTAAAAACATGAAGCTATTCTAAATTAGACAAGTTTATTGAAAACTTAGGAGGGCAAAGACTCCACAAATAGCATCTAAATAAATGCTTTTAACTCACAGGATCAAAGAGACTAATTTCTTGAACACATAAAGAATTCCTGTAACACTTTAAAAATATCAATAATGTGGTTCAGGTTTAACTAAATAGTTAATAGAAATGGAATTGCAAAAGACATTTAAACATATAATAATTGGATCTATATCACTCATAATTGGAAAAATGCAAATTAAACTATACTACAGTACCATTTTGCACTGATGAAATTCGTTAAGTCTGATAGCATACTTTGTGGAGGAGAGGGAAAGATAGAAATTTCTTCACTCTGTGGGAATGTAAATAGATATAAACTCAGTGGATGGAGATTTGGCAATGCATATCAAAATCAGCAGTGCATAGACACTTCAATTCAGCACTTTTTACAACTAGGAATGTATTCTACTTGAAATAGTAACCTATATGCACAAAGATATACTTACAAGAGAATAATTGCAGTTTTGTTTGTGTATCAATTCTTATTTTAAAAGCCAGATATCCATCATTAGGGGACTTGTTAAAAAGTTACATATATGTAAAACAGAAAATGAAATACAATGTAGCTATTAAAAATATTGAAGTATGAGAGCTGACATACAACAATTACCAAGATAAAATGTCAGGTGCAAAAAAGCAAAGTTCAGAATATTCTGTGCATTAAAAATAATTCTTATTAGTATACGTAACAACAAGTTAACAGAAAATTGTATCTCTAGAAAAAAACTGGAAAATTTAAAAAGTGTAATCAGAAAACAAAAACGGGTCTTAGTAATCAAATATGATTGCAAAAATGAAAACTAAATTGCATTCTGAATAATAAGAGCACAGATAAAGACGAAGTTGGTCCTCTAGCAAATAAAGTTATATTAATGTCTCAAAACAGAGCAAAATGAAAACTATAATTGAAGTTCAGGCACTGTTGCAGCTCTCATATCCATACAGAGAAATTTAAAAGAGAAAACTGAAAAAAAAAAAAAAAGGATAACAGCAAATTATCAAGGAAGTACTAGAAGAAAATGTCCTGGAGCTAAAGAAATAAGGGATTCTTCCACAACACAGTATTGGGATCTACAATGAATAATATGTAAATATTCATAATATTTAAAATACTATTTATTTAATCTTGGAGTTAATTTATGGATAAGTATAAAGAGAACTAAATTATATTTACAGAATGAAAATAAATGTTACAAACTTTGACCATGTAAAAGGTTGCAGGAGAGAGATGAACTTCAATTTCTTCTCCGTATGTTGTGGAAAGTAAATAGATAATGTCTAAAGTTGAGAATCAAAAATAGAGGTTTGATTATATTAATAATAACAGTAACAATTTTTAAAACTATAATTAATACTCTGAGGTTTGAACCAATAAACGGTGATAGGCACGTTATTTAGTGAACAGTGATAACCATCAGAAGTGCTAAAGACAGGAGAGGTTTTAAGTGGCTAACCCAGGGGAGAGGGACTTGTGTGTTTGGGGTGTGGGGGAACAACTAGGGTTATCACTTTCCAAAGCAGGCTCTACTGGGCAATGTGAAATTGTATAGCTATGTGCATGTTTGCTTTTGTAACAAAAAATAAAGTGAAATAAATTAATAAATCGATGATTAGGAAACAATTAGAAAATAAAGCCATGATCAATCAGATTCATCATAGATTCAAAAAACAAAATTGTTCATAAGGTCTTAGGAAAACTGAAATGGAAAAACTATATTCTAGTCCTGGTTTTGATGAGAACTCACTTTGGCCAAATATTTTCCTCTCTTGGGCCTCAGGCTCCTTATCAGTAAAATGGAGGTTTGAGCTTGACAATCTCTTGGTTCTTTTCAACACAAACTTTCTAATATTCTAATTTGAAATAATATTCATTTATTTCACATTTGATAAAATTACTAGCTTGGCAGATAAAGAGTATCCCACAGATATTTGTACTTTTTTGCTTTTAGGGCATTTGTATGTGGTTGGTCTTTCATGGTTATCCATGTGACAGGACGGCATCCTGGCCGGGAAGGCAGGCCAGCTCCTGGTTGGACAGTCATGGCTAATGGGTAGTGTCATGGGTTTATGGCAGCTTGAAAGGCAGGCAGGGTACTTAGCTCTGTCTCTATTGACAGGGCTATCAATGCCTCCACATGGGCTCTACAGAGAGGTACATTTGATTCCTTTTGTAGACAGACAGTCACCAGCTGCACAATAAAGGAGTTTGCCGGAATAGATCCTAGACTCCTGCGTTGAGCTCCCGAATGGGAGGAGCGGGGTCAGAGGTGAGGGTAACCTTGGCACAGCATCCTGTATGGGGAAAAAACTGATTCTGAAAGGAGGAGGTGAGAGGACATCTCATCTGCTCTCCTGCAGGTCAGCCGGCCCCCGCTAGTGAGGGCAGGGAGAGGTTGTGATAGCAATACCTCCTCGGGCCTGAAAAGAACAGAGATTTGCCTGTGCTGTGATATTGTGATTTATAATAAGAAATATATATTTGATCTTCATTCCCATTCCTGGCACAGAGCTCCTAAAACTCTTGGAATTCCCTGTGATAAGAGATAGAAAGCTGTCTTTTGTTATGTTAATGAGGTCACATTGGTTACATTCGGAAACCACCTGAGGTTGGGAGCTGGTTGCCAGGAGAGAACCAACCGTGTGATTTCAGGGGTTAAAACTTTCAGTCCTGTTCCCCTGACCTCTGACGTTGAATCAAGTACCAGTGGCAATGATTTCATCAACCATGCCTATGTAATGAAGCCTCCATAAAAGCCCAAAAAGATGGGGTTGAGAGAGCTTCTGGGTTGGTGAACAGGTCGAGATCCTGGGAAAGTGGCTGGCTTGCAAAGAGCATGGACGCTCCACAGCCTTTCCTCAGACCTTGCCCTAGTCATCTCTTCCATCTGGCTGTTTCTGAAATATATCCTTTCATAATAAACCAATGACCTATAAGTGAAAATGTTTCTCTGAGTACTGTGAGCCGGTCTAGCAAGTTAATCGAACCCAAAGAGGGGGTCGTTGGAGCTTCCCATCTACAGCCTGTCAGTCAGAAGTCCAGGTGTCAACATGGAGTTATGACTGGCAAGTCTGAAGTTGGGTGGGGTAGTCCTTCAGAGTCTGACACTACCTCCAGGTAGATAGTGTCAAAGTTGAAATAAATTGTAGGACAACCAGCTGGTGTCGAAAAATTGCTTGGTGTGGAGCAAAATTCCACACATTTTAACTGGATGCAGAATCAGAGGTGGTCTCACGTCTTAATGTCCTGGGGCTGCCACAGGAAGTACCTCAAACTGGGTGGCTTAAAGAACAAAAATTTATTGTCTCACATTTCTGGAGGCTGGCAGTCTGAGATCACGGTGTAGGCAGGGTTGCTGTCTTCTGAGCCTATGAGGGAGAATCTGTGCCATGCTTCTCTCCTAGCTTCTGGTGGTTTGCTGGCAATGTTTGGCATTCCTTAGCTTTTAGAAGCAACCACCTGATCTCTGTCTTCATGTTCACATGGCGTTCTCTTTGTGTGTGTGTGTGTCTGTCTCCGTCTCTCATTTTCCCCTTTTTATAAGGACACCAGTCCACCCTGGTCCACTATGACCTCATCTTTAATTACATCTTCAATGACCCTATTTCCAAATAAGGTCACATTCTGAGGTATGTAGGGTTAGGATTCAACATGTGAATTTTGAAGGGACATAATTCCCCTCTAACAATTCATAATTAAGTGGCAGGCCAGAGTCCTTTCTACTCCACAGTACAGGAGATTTTGGAGCAAAGAGTGTTAGGACCAGCCAGGAAGCATGGCTTCTACCTTGTTACCTGCCATGTAGGTGATGGTAGGAGACAGGTGACATAGGGCAGGAATGGGTGAGCAAAGCTGAAATGGCTGGTGGGAGAGGCACAAAGCAAGGACAGGGCAGCTGCAAAGCTGGAGGAGGTGTGTAATTAATGTCAGGACATACTAGTCAGTTATTACTGTAATTATGCTGTACAGAGAAAAACCTCCCAAATGACATTTATTTTTCTCTCTCAGGGTTCAGTGGGTTGATAGGAGAATGGAGATCTCTGCCTCAGGCTATGGACCTGGTTCACATCTGCTCCAAAGGCTCTTAATTCTGGGTCCACCAGCTAACTAGGACATGCTCTTCTCATGGTGGGTACAGGGCTGCAGAAGCACAAGTGACCAAACCAAACCACACAAACAAGTTGAAGCCTCTGCTCATATCACATTAGCTAGCATCATATTGGCCATAGCGAGTCACACGGTCACATCCAATGTTAATAGATCAGGCATACAGACACTGCTTACTCTATTGGGAGTCACTACAAAGTCTCCCAGCAAAAAGAATGGATTTGTCATCTCTTTCAGGAAGACAGTGAAGAGGTGAAACATTATCCAATCTATAAAACTCCAGCTTGCATTGCTTCTTCTTTTTTAATGAAATAACTCACCAATGCTCAGTGTTAAACATTTAGAAAATAGAGAAAAGTAGAGAGGGAAAATAAAAGCACAACTATCTGGAGATAACCATTACTAACATTTTGGAGTATTTTTGTTTCACTGTTACTAGTGACCCTCATAAACCACCTCTGCTTCCCCTCCCCTAGCCCTGCAGTTTTTCCCTTGGGCCTGGAAAATCAGGGTATACTTATTAGACTTATGAAGGAGAAAGCTTCTGTGCTTTAGAGTCAGAAGTGAAAAAGATTTAATTTGTTGGAATGCTAGAAACACAACCAGTACATGAAACACAGTAAGAAGACATGAAATATCCTACATTTAGGTGGGAAAAAAAAAAAGAAAAAACTGTACAAGATGGAGATGAAAACTTAACACTTCATGTGTGAAAGATCTGGGTATTCCAATTTATGATAAATAAAACAGGAGCCAATCACACGGTTGCTTTGACAGATGTACCCAAGCTAAGAGTTGGTCGTGTATGCATTATATATGTACATGTCTGTGTTCGTTATTTTATATGCAGAACACACTTTTTGAATGATATACAAGAAACTGCTAACAGTGGTTCTCTCTGAGTGGAGGAAAGCTTTTGGGGAGGGAGTTCTTGCTTTTCATTTTACATCCTTTTTTGTGTATGAAAAGTTTTTCCCATGATTGTATATTATTTTTGTATTGTAAACAGTGTTTGAATTGAAAGAAAATGTAGGAGAGGTGGTAGAAATACTGTTAGGGATGGATAGAGCTGTGCTCAGCTTGGGGTATGCTATTCTTTTATTATTTTTATTACAATAACACAATGTGACATCACTAGAAATTAATCAATATATATCCTTATAGTTGCAGTCATAGCTTATATACAATTCTGTAACTCTGGCCGTATCATTTGACTTTCGCAGTGGTTTGGCATACAGGCTCTGGAATTAAACTGTGTAGGCTCTAGCTGTATGGTCATTGGCAAGGCACTCACCCACTCTGGGCCTCTTTCACTACTTTTAAAACGGGAATAGCAGTGTTATCTACCTTGTGGGGTTGTGATGATTCAAGGAGGTAGTCACTAATATGCTTTGAACACAGTCTGGGGTGTAATCAGTGTTCTCTTTAAATGTTAGTTATTAGCATTCGCAATTCCTCAGGTTTCTATGTAGTTTCTATAGTTTCTATGCATAATGCACGATGCCTCATAGCTTAAATATGTCATAATTTAATGAATAATTCTCCTATTGTTTGAAAGCATAGAGGTTACACATAAATGTGTGTGTGTGTATGTGTGTCTGTTGCTATCAAGACGCTATAACCGGTACTTCTCAAATTTTAATATATAACACCTAGGGAACATGTTCAAATGCAGATTCTAATTCAGGAGTTCTTAGGAGGGGACCTGAGATTCAGCATTTCTAGCAAACTCCCAGGGGATACTAATTCTGTCCAGGGACTACACTTTGAGTGCAAGCTATAAACATCTAATGAAAATAGGATAAAGAGGGGTTTAGAAACAGTCATTGGAGAAACAAGGGGTAATTCGCCTGGATAATATGGGTGTTGGGACTCTTGAATACCTTCAGATCCTTGGAAGACTATCACACAAAGAGAAGCCCGATTTTCTGAAACTTCAGAATTCAGGCTAAGGGGTAGAAATTGTAGGGAGGACATTTTTTTGTTTGTTTGTTTCCATATAAAGAAGAACTTTCTTATAGGTCCCATTAATCTCCACAGCTCTAGGGGCCTGTGAACTAATATTATTGGCTCAGCCAGTTACCACAGTGACAACGCTGACGCCCTTCAGCAGAGCAAAGGCTGTAAGGAATGAATATCCCCACGCGCAGCGGCAGCTTGCAGGGCATCTTCCAAGAGAGGACATGAGAGGAAGTAAGCCTCCTGAATGTCATCAAGGAGGAACCCTGAAGTCTCGGCCATCTTATTCATGCCCTCTGGGGTCTTGCTCAGCCTTCTTCTGCCCTGAGCAGGTGTAGTAAGACCTTGTCTCGTGGCTAGATCATTCTGCCTCTGAGTTCTTCACAGTGCCAGACTCGTCTGCCTCCAGTCGCACTGCTTTCTAACTTGTTTCCTGGCTCTTGGTCTCTCCATGAACTTGCAGCCTATAGACTGCCAAAGCAGCAGACTTCAGTGACAGATTTCTGCTCACCACGTGGCCAGGAAGAATCTGGGCATGTCCTTCAATGGGATGTAGACATCTCGTCCTCCCGCTGGCAGAAGTCAGTGACACCTAAGTTCTCTCCTTTCCATGGCAGGCCTGGCTCTCCGCCCGCTGAGCAGGAACAGCTGTGCATCTGTGGGAAAGGAAGAGCACCAGATTTCCTGCCCCAGTTCTGCTTGGAAGTTGAGTACCCTTAGGGTCCTTAGGCGACTTCTGAAAGGTAAAGGGAAGAGGGGAAGCATGGAGGGAATAAGTAGGGGGCCTTCAGGGACAGCCCAAGCTCTGAGTGGAGCCATGCCCATAGAGCTGGTAAGCAAGCAGACGCTCTAGAGTCGTGGAGTCTCGCTTTGGGGGACAGGTTTTCATAGGAGAGAACCTCTGTGTCTCAGCAGGACCACTTTTGTCTTGAGAGACAACTCTCTCTTGAATTACGGGATCATCTCTCGCCTTCTGAACTCAGCAAAAAACCTACCAGGCAGAGCCTTTTCCTTCTCTGTTGGTCATTTTTTGCTATGAGATGCTATGCAGAATTAAAGCTCAAGACTAATACTCTTCTGTGTGTTATCTGAGGTGCTCGAATGGGAGGACAGTGTCAGGAAAGTGAAAGACCACCCTATTCATGGTTCACAGACGCTGCTGTGACTGACAGAGAGAACGGGAAAGCAGGAAGCACATCCACACCATTCTGCCTGGCTCCTGGGTTGGGTTAGGTGGCCTGTCTTTCACATGTTTGTCGTCTGGTGGTGAGTGTCTGAGAGCAGACATTGTCCGATTTGTCTTGTACCCATAGTGTGTGGTTTTGTGGCGCCACAGAGCTGGTTCTCAGTAAATCTTGTTGAATGACTATCTGGATCAAAGGGCAGGGCAAAGAAGTGCCACAAGGAGATAGAAGAAGAGCAGTATAGAGCTCTACAGCACAAGGTCTGGCACATGGTAAGTACCCACCCCTCATAACAGTAGACTAACTTATTGGGTGGGCCTTCTTTTTCTTTACTATCTGAGAAATAATGATCATTTCTCTCAAGATTTAAGCATGAGAACATTAAGTAAATCAACTGAAGGTATTTCTTGAACACACATTGTACTCTTCCCTATGCTCACTATGGTCAAAATCGATGCAGCCCTCAGTTCAAAGCTACTCACCTTGGCATAACCAAGAGTCTTGGCACAGAATAGGCTCGTAATAAACATTTGTGTAATGAATGAATGACAAGTACAAATAAAGAGGGGACCTAACATCAAAACCTTCCATTCAGTTTATTTCCACAAGGAGAAGGAGAAAGATGTGAGGAGAAAAGAAAAGAGAAAGGAGAGGAAAGTGATCCCTAGCTAATACCTAATTTATCCTGAAGGAAATCAGAGCTGAGCTTGTGTGTTGAGCTGCTGGCCAGGTGGAACTCCAGCTTGAATCTTGGTGGTGGATACACCCTGATGGGACGGCAGGGCTTGCCATCACCTCATTGCATGTCCCCACTTATTATTAGGTTTTGAGTCGCTCCTCTAGCCCTCTATAGACTTGCACTGGCCTCCCTCCCTTTGATTATCTTACAAACATGCTTATTAGACAATTAAATGCTTAATTTGGATAAAAGAAGAGAGGGTGTGAAAATGATAGTTCACATGCACATCTAATTAGTATTGAGTGGGAAAGATTGCATAAGGCCCAACTTGGATGTATAAAGAGAATAAAGCTGGAGCTGTAAGATCAAATTCTGTTGAAGTGGCAAAGGAGAGAGCTGTCAGCCTGATCGTCCCACTATTTGCCAGGGCCTTCATTTTATTGTCTCCCTACCCCTATCATACACACATTCACTTTATATTATTGTTTTCTTTAACTGGGAGTTCACACCGCCCTTTAGTTCACATGACTGCTATGATAGAGTTCAAATGCATTACCAAGATATCTTTAGTGATAGAGAACATACAAGGAAAGGTCTTGTACATTCTGTGTGCGTGGTTTGGTCTGTGGCATCTTCCAAAGCTGGGGTCCCGTGGGTGAAAAGAAGGACCAAACAATGGGTTGGCTAGGACCCAGAGATTAGACCAGTCCTCAGGTACTAGGAAAAGTGCAGGTCCAAGCATCAAGCAACAGAATATTGACCAAGCAGGGTAGTAAAAGGAAATTGCCTCCTTCCTGAATAAAAACAATCTCCAATCACCCAACGTTGGAAATAGATTAAATTTAATAAATACCACTTATTGAGAATTTGTTTTGTTCCAGACACTGTGCTGTTTTGCATACATTATCTCAATTAATTGCTGTAATAATCCTGTGATGTAAGTATTAGAGTTTTCACTTTACAAGCTAGGAAACTAAGGAATCGAGGGATTAGGTAAATTGTCCGAGATCATAAACTTAGAAAGCAATGGAGGTAAGTCTGTAACCCAGGTCCATCACAGCCCATGCTCATAACCAGCTCTCTCAGATTCTCACCCATAAGGCTCTGCTTCCCTTTGGGATCTCACTAATAGCCCATACCACCTCCACCAGGTTGTTTCAGGTGGTCTGACTTCCTCTTTCACATTCCAGCCCAAATGGAAACCCTGAATCCTACCCCATATGGTTGAAATGAGACTTTCTTGCTGCTGTTCAGGATACCACCACACCCCTCGCAGTCAGGATGGTCCTACTTGCTTTTAATACAGTAGGTGTTCTATAAATGTTATAACATGGTTATAGGTAATCAATTACAAAATAGAGTCAACTTTCGAGAGCTCATTGCTCCAGCCCTCCCACTGGCTGGTCTGTGTCCTTCTGGTGGAGACTATCAAAGCACCTCTTACAATCCATAAGCACATGTTTAGCTCCTTTAGTATAAAATATATTCCCTGTTCATACCTCCTCATTGGTGTCCCCTCCCCAGCTGCCCTGTATAAAGCTGTCATTTGGGTGACTGTCCAGTGGTATGTCCTTACCCTTTAGGCCCAACTCATAGACACAGGGCACAGTGCAGGCCCAGTAGATTGTGGGGTCTGTGCAGATAGGAGTGGGTGGGAGGAAGTCTTGCCAACATCTCCTGGCAAGCAGGACTGTGGGAGGGCGGAGGCCAGAAGTAGCAGTGAACCACCTACTAGGGCTGCAAGCCTAGAACATGAGAGCAGCAAGATAAGCACATATCCAGTGGGTACAGCATTCCAAGACATAGTCTGGAAGGACATTTAACATCAAAATGGGCCACAGGGTTCAAGTCTGGAGCAATAAGGTACCCTGGCAGGTGTGTACAGCACTCAGAGGTATCAATGGCTAGGTCCAGGGATGGGATGGAACCGACAGGTGGTAGTCAAAGGGGGAGAATCACTGAGAACAAGACAGACTCTGAAAGATATTAGGGTCCCAGACACAGACCCAGGGACAGAACAAATCTCTGGAAGGCTTGAGATCAACCAGGACCTTCCAGAGGTCGGGAGGACCTAGAAACCAGAGATGGGGTTTCACCATGGAGGATGAGGCTGGTGTCCACAGGGTCAAAGAAAGAGAAAGAGAGAGGCTGACCCTAGGAAAAGGGTCAATGCCTTGGTTCTATCATCCAGAACTGTGGTACCTGAGATGGTACCACAGCCAGATAGATGGAAGCCTGGGCTAAGAAGTCACAGACTCTGGGCTCCATACAAAGCACCTGACTGAAGCCGGACATGGTCCCTGAGAATGGGAGGGCTGTGCCTGCCTGCAAGGGTCAAATGAGCCAGTTACAGGGGAGGGCTGTGGGAGCCAGGACCCAACAGGAAGCCCATCTTGTCACTCTCTGTCTGTCTAGTGTTATATCAACTGAAGATCAGCCATCGGTGGGAACCCGGTAGACAGATAACATGGACATGTCAAATGAATCAATCTCCAGTTGACCTGGACATGTCATTTCTGTTTCTTGCCTTCAGGGGGTTCCACTCAGGAGCTGGTTGACAGTACACACCACAATATCATGACTTTTCTGTGGGCTGTCCCAGGCTTCATGTTCACTGTGCCAGGCTCTTCTCCCTGAGGCTGGAGTGGCTTTGGGGAGTAAGCATGGTTTGACAGCAGTCTGAGACTTAACAAGGGAACCATCAGGCCAGAAACCATGCCATGTCATGCCAGTGCTCTTAACAGGCTCAGAGGACAATCACCTCACTAGTAAAAGCAAGCAACCCAACACTTGGCCATCAGGGGTTGAGCCACCCATCTAGAAATCTCTGCTTCCTGATCAAGGGTCTCTAATGGCTCCCCATTTCCTGAGGAGGAAACTGGAAGTCTTGACCCCTAACAATGATCCTGAGGCTGCCCTCCGCCACCCTGTCTGACTCTGGGATAATCCCAACCCAGCCATCTAAGAGAAAAAGAAGACCCCTTTCCCCACTGTGGGTTCGGAGCACTGGCCTAGTCAGGGAATCTCATTCCCATAAGTCCATTCCACAGGGACTGAGCCCTGTTGTGACAAACCAAAGAGACGATGTGGTTCTGGAAGGTGAGGCCTACCCATCGTCACCTAAGTATAATGAGGGTCTGACACTGGGTGGGGGAGCCTACAGTCTGAAGGATGAACTAATGAACGAATGACGAAATGAAAAACTCATGAATGGGAGTCACTCTTATCCATGAAATGTTTTGCTAAGATGTGTCCAGAAAGAGAGCATTTATTTTTTGTTTCCAGTACCCAGACCTTGGTAGACCATGGGTGTGCCCTGATGAAAGAAAGACAAGTATCTATAAGCCACTATTACAAAATCATTAATGAGAGATTTATGTCCCACTCTCTGATCACCCAACAGGAGATGTCTCTCTCAGGGCCGAAAGCCTCTTTTCTCCTTCCAGAGGCCAGTGTGAGACAGTGAGACAGTCGCTTCTGCACTATCATCTCAGTTCCTTCTGCTCCTCTTCCTCCTTTCTTCCAACTACCTCAATCCAGAGAGAGAGAGAGAGAGAGAGAGAGAGAGAGAGAGAGAGAGAGAGAGAGAGATGCTCACAGCAGCCTCAATTCTACCCACCCCAACATTAAGTGTCTCTCTTCTCTCCTCTGTCATTTCTGTCTTCAGATGCCACTAGAATGAAGCTCTCCAATCATCATTTGAGCGAGGCCCAGAGGTGATCTGGAGTGGCAGATGAGGTTAATTATACATCTTGGGACCCACTCATTTTGCTATTTCTTATTTTCTCACTCCTACAGACCACACATTGACACAAAAGGCTTTGAGGGTGCTAAAGTGACAGGGCCTCCTTTGGGCATAGTGTGGGGAGGGTCTGCAGGCCCTAGCAGCTCCAGCTATATGTATAGTTCAGGGAAACTAGCATCCTTGAGACACTGGTGATCACAGATCCCACAAAGCCAGCTGGGATGGCCAGGGCTCAACATTCTGGAAAGGAGACCAAGCCCTTCAACAAAGCGTAGTGTTTACTTGGTGTGAACAAAATGGGCCTGGGCTCAGCAACCTGCAGACTTACCTTCCTCATCCAAGGTTCAAAGAAAGATAAGGCTTAGCTATGATTTCTATGCTTGCCCTGCCTTCAGCCATCTCTGGGGCTATGGTCAGTTCCTTTGTCCATTCTTACCCCAGATACATAAATCCCACTCCCACCTTGCTTGCCATAGCCAAAGCCCTTCCAACTTGCCCAGAAGAGAATTATGGATGAGTTGCTATGAGAATCCTCATCCCAGGCCAAGGTCAGCACAGAACTATTACTTTGTTTTCTAGCGAAAGCTTCCTTCCTTTGGACAATAAAACACCTAGCAGAACAGAGGAGCAGCATAAGTGAAATTCAGGGTGATGGAACTATTCTATACACCAGGGTGTTTGACCAGGGTGGTGGATAAATGACTCCTTGAATTTCTAAAATCCATAGAACGTTACATATCAAAGAGTGAATTTTACAGTATGTAAAAAAAAGTTTGTTAACATAACAGAGCTTTGAATCACAGGGATGAGAAGCAAAGCTAGGGGATTATAAACAATGCAATCTTTTTTTTTTCTTACTGGACCTGTGTATTTCAAATTTAATAGAAATAGTATATGGACCATGTATTTCAGGACAGAACACATTGCAGGGTGTCACCTTCCAACTGGTGTCAAAATGGAGTCTTGTACAAGTCACTCCTGCTCTCTTTCCTGCTTTTGGATTTTGGGCAAAGGACATAATCCAGAGCCTTATGGTGTGTGTTCCAAAGGATGTGGGTATTTTCAAGCTCTGGACCCATCTGGAGAGTTTATCCATTCTTGTGTCTGCAAACTTCTGGTCTTGCTCCTTCCAAGATTCTAACTACCCACCCAATCCAGCAACCACGGTCAGGAATTGTGTAGATGCTGACCTCAGCTCTTCTCTCCTTCCAGGCAGAACTGGTCTGTCAGGAGAACTTCCCCTCCCCAGGGGTGTTTCCGGCCATCTCTGAGTGGGGATGTAACTCCCTAGCCTTCCCTTCTTGGTGATGCTAACAGATACTGTTGGAACCACCTGAAAGTCAAGATCTAATTTTTACCACTGATATTTAAAAGGCCACAGGGAACTTTCCCATGGAGTCATACGTGCTGTGTGATATTCAAGAGGACAGTGTGATAGTCAGGAATTAGTTTTGTTTTCCAAAGATTTTTAGTTCTCCACTTTTAAGTACATAGTAGACTGTATTTCCTAGCCTCCTGTTGGTTGGGTAGGATTATGGGACTACTTCTACTCAGTGAGGAATCACATGCGTCCCTCCTTTGAAGATGCATATTTAATTGCTGGTATGAGACCCACCAGACCTCCCTCTCCCTCTAGGTGTGATTTGCTTGGGCCCCTACATAACCACGATGACCCCTCCCCTGACTAACACTCAGTGAAAGATGGTGTCAAGTGAGAGAGATTTAGATCTTTATTATCTTAAGTCACTGAGATTACAGGAGTTGTCTATTACTGCAGCATAACCTAACCTGACCTGAGTGACACAGATGCTGAGATGTCACAGTCTCTGGGGCATATAATTGATTGATCACAGCTAGTTAGCGCTGTGTGTAAGACTATTCACTGAGTCCTGACTACCATACTTTAAAAACTGCCTATTATGAGGAGAAACAAACCTGCACTGCTTCTAGCTGTGCCTTGGGCCATGTCACTCTCAGATTCTTCTATCCCCAAGGCTACCAAGAGCCCATTCTTGGCCCAGAGGAGACAATCAGTAGAGCATTTAAAAAAGATTCTGGCATTTCTCTTACCATCTTGTCCTCAAGGCAAAGAGATAGAAGAGTCTTTTGGGCCCTATCAAGGGATATAGCAAGAAGATGGGTCTTTCAATTCCCTTCTCCACATTACTTCAGAGTTTTCTGGCCTTTTGTTTTCACCCAGCATGGGCCAGTTTTCAGTAGAAATTTTCATTAATGAAAGCATTCAATTGTTGGAATCCAGCTGACTCTCCAAGCAGGCACACAGCAGGTAGAGATGGGCTCACCTATGACAACAGATTATGCCTCATTCAAAATTGTATTTCACCCTCATTAGTTAAACACTTTCCAAATATATGCCTCCCAAGTTACCCCTGATGATGGACCTGCAGTTACTTCCAGGCACAACTTTTTCTTTGGTACCTTGATTATTCATTTTACCCTACAGACTATGTTGAGTCCAAATCTTGCTTATTCAGAGAACAGCAATGAGATGGGGGCAGGGTGTCAGCCATTTTTGTAGGCGAGAGAGGGGTAGGGGGAATACTGCAGAGGGGTTTTGAGTGGTAGGGTTCTCAGGTCCTCCAGTGCCCACAGACATCCCCATCCCACTATTATGAGCCCCAACCCCAATGGCCCCGCGGATGAGGTGGAGAATTCACTAATATTACCATTTAGAAACCTAAAGTCTCAATCCCTGAAAATGTTACAGGAGGATCAGCCCAATAGCCACAAGTAATGACAGATTATTCACTTTAAAAAGAGAGGTTTGATATTTGAGTCTAGGTGAGGACCCTTGCTTAAGCTATCAGATGGTGCCCCAGGGCCCATCATCCCCGTGTCTCATTGCCTTACACCTCCTATGGCCGGGCTGCTGGTCCCCAGTACTGCACGCTCATTGAGCTCATGGTCATCTCAGGTGATCACAACAGGTAACTGTGTCGCTGCTCCTTCTCTGTATGTAATGGAACCATATTTATACATTCCATTTGGGCCCATGACCAATTCCACACAGCCGGAGGGCCTGCTGCCCACAACTAATTTCTGGAACCAGTTTCTACATCAGCCAAGATTCTGCTGCAATAAGAGAAACAAATTCTGACCGCCTTAAGCAAGGAAAAAATAAAAGAAACATGAGAAAAGAGGGGAGTCGGTGTGTATGGTTAATTGGAAAAATCTTGAGGTAGCTCACAGAATTGAGGAATGAAAAGCTGGACATGGAACAGGGACAGGGCTCTTCCTTGCAACTCAGCAGCAGCAGGAACTAGAAGACCTTCACAGATGACATACGCAAACCCTTCATCTTCCTTTGCCCCATAATTCTATTCCTCAGGAGAGGATATGAGATTGGTCCAGTGTGGACCATATATCTAATCCTGGGAAGAGTCCGTATATATTACCAGCAGAAGGAGAAGAAATGAGAGTCCATGTAGGAAAGCCTCAACTACTTCACCTAGCCCAAGGCCACATACCGTGTTTCCCCGAAAATAAGACCTAGCCAGACAATCAGCTGTAGGGTTTCCAGGTGGGAATTCCCACCCCTTCTCGGGAATTTTTTTTCGATTTTCTGTTTCTAAATCCCAAGAAAAGCTGGTCGGGAAATTGGGAAAACTGGCTCCTTGAACCCAGGTGGTTGGTAGTATCGGCCGTCACTTCGTGGAAATAATTCATCGTGGAGAACATTAAACAGTTCACATCTCTGCATTTGAGAATGGGAAAGCGAAAAAAATTCCTGAGAACTGGCAGGAATTCCTGACTGGAAACCCTAATCAGCTCTAATGTGTCTTGTGGAGCAAAAATTAATATAAGACCAGGTATTTTATATTATATTGTATTATTATATTATATTATATTATATTATATTATATTATATTATATTATATTATATTATATTATATTATATTATATTATGTTATATTGACTTAGTCTTTAGTAAAATAAGACTGGGTCTTATATTAATTTTTGCTCCAAAAGACACATTAGAGCTAGTTGTCTGGCTAGGTCTTATTTTCAGGAAAACACAGTAGTCCCTTTCTCCTGAGCACTCTTCCCAACAAGCCAGTGATAAAGGGTTGGGGCAACGTTGTCTGCAAATAAGCAGGCCCCTTGTCTAGAGGAGAGGTTTGCATCTCTGAGACCCTAGATACGGAGACCGCGGGCCCCCTTGTCCTGGCCATTTCCTGAAGAAATTCCTCTGAGCCTCTCTTCATTAGTCCCCCTGATTCTTCTGCCTTCATTTATACAACAGGTTTCTCAAGCATTGTAGGAGCCTGGAGAAGGGAAACAGACCAGCTGGGATTCTTCCCCTAGAAGCAGGGGCAGAGATTTGGGCTTTCTCTTTTCCATCCCTGCCAGGAGATCACAGTCAGAAAAGATACTATTCTCGATTTCCATTGGGTGGAATTAACACACCCCTGTGTGAACCCCCTTAGCACACTTGGCAAGACGACGGGTTTCACTCAAACCTTTTCAACACTTTACCAGCAGCAGCCTCTCTTGAGAAGACTGAACCCCATTGGATTTCACTAATAGTATGAAATTCCCTGCCTGGAAGTGTGAAATCTCACTTCACTTGACAATATGCATCTCCTCAGACACAGCACAGAGAGGGCTGAGCTCCGGGGAATCACTAGATTTTAGAAGACAAACATTCATAAGGCTCCATAGCCCAGCCTAAAAGACTATTGGCGACTGTCCATGGCCAACAGTCCTGTAAGTTTCCAGAGGTTCATTTGTGTGACCAGCAGCTCTACCTCATCATGACCAAATGCCCATCTTATCACATGGCAAGGCCTGCTCCTCACACCCAGCCTGTAACCCAGTCTCTTACAAATGCCACCATTATTTTCCAGGGGTCCTGCTGACAGGAAGCAGGTCAGGACCCTTTCACGGAATAGGCAGCGAGGCAGTTACTTTATGCCACGGGCTAACTCAAGAATATCTGACGTGTAACTTCTCTGCTGAAGCCAGCCACAAGGGCTCCCCACCTTCGTGCATGGTCCCTGTCGACACTCTAACTGCATTCTCCCCTTCACACTTGGCTCTCATGCCATCCATTATTTATCTTTTAAACTCATCCTCTTTAGATCCCTCTTAACCACAGCCCCAGTCCCTCTCCCTAGGAGAACTGGCTACTTCTCTGTGCCCCAGTCTATCCCCTATTTCTGTTAGAGCGCCTTAGTATTGTTGTGCAAACTTTGCTTAACTCTCTGCCTTCTCCAATACAGTACGAGCTCCTCCAGGGCAGACACCATAGTCTCTCTATCATAGTGCTTGGCAGGAAAGCCAGTCAAAGCATTTACTGAGCAATGGATGTGTGGGTGGGGAAGTCCATGCCCTGCATGCTGAGAACAGCCTGGTGACCCAGGACCTGGTGCAGGGACCTGCACAAGCGCTGTCTTCCTTCTTCAGTCTAACTGGATCCACATTGCCAGCTTTATAGAGCTTCCTCTCATTTATTCCCCTGATGCCACTTTGTAGATTTTCAAATAGTGTCAAAGCTTTAACTTTCTACCAGCAGTCTTCTCACACTGTCTCTGGTAACAGAGAACAGACAGAAGGTCGGGAAAGGAGTTATGCAACGCATCTTCCTCTTTTCAGTAAATTCCAAATTTCTTAAAGCCAGGTATTAGAATAAGTTGGGAAGCAACATCGAATGACAAAGAGACAAGCAGACTGATTTGGGTCTCCGTACACGCTCCACAACTCCCCTTCCTGATCGTGGATTTTCCCTTCTATAAAAGAAACTTAGCTCCCTCAGAGGCTTACTATGGAGTAATAAGTTAAGTTTAGCAGAATAAAATAAGTTAAGCACGTAGCCATGCCCAGCACATGGTAGGTATGCGACTATCCCACATATAAGCAGCAGTAATGAGGCTGGTTAAATGTGAACTTCCAAGAAAACCTCAAAAAAAAAAATAAAAAATCTAGGAAAATCAGCAATAGGGAACTTAGGAAGAGTTTGTGAGACAATACTAGGAAGTCATTATGATTTTATCAGGTTTTTTTTCCCTCGCAAAAGCCAGAGACCCTACTTCTTCCAGAGGAAGGCCCAGCCCAGGCCCCCCAGGGCTAACAGTGACTGTTGATTCTGGAAAAGAAGTGACTTACATCTACTGAAGCTGAACATATTCACACTTCATGACACAGCAATTTCATCCAACAGAAATGTGTCCATAAAGTCATCAAAAATCCTGTACGGGATTATTCATAGTAACACTGTGCGTGATGGCCTAAAACTTGAAACTACCCAAATGACTATTAACAAAAGAATGGATAATGTAACAATGGTGTATTCAGACAATGGAATATTACACATCAATGAGAATGAATGCACTACAACCACGTATGTTGACATGGATGAATCTCACCATTGTAACATTGACTGAAAGAAGCCAGGCACAGAGGACTTCATGCACTATGATTCTATTTATGTAAGTTTCCAAAGCAGGTGAAGCACATATATGCTGTTAAAAGTCATGAAACTATTGATGAATGGACAACAATAAAGTGGCATATGTAAATACAGTGGAATGTTAGTCACCCATAAAAAAAAAAAAAAAAGGAAATCCTGCGACAACATGGATGGACCTTGAGAGAATTATACTAAGTGAAATAAGTCAGAGAAAGACAAATACTGTATGAACTCATTTACATGTGGAATCTGAAAAAAATGAACTCATAGAAACAGAGAATAATAGATTGGTGGTTGATAGAGATGGTGGAAGAAATGGATGAAGGGGGTCAAAAGGTAAAAACTTCTAGTTATAAAACAAATAAGTCCTAGGGGTGTAATGTACAGCATGGTGACTATAGTTAACAATACTGTATTGTATATTTGAGAGTTGCTAAGAGAATAGATCTTAAAAATTCTCATCATAAGCAAAAAAAATTGTAACAATAAGGTGATAGATGTTAACTAGACTTATTGTGATGATCATTTCACAATACATACATATGTCAAATCATTATGCTATACACTTTAGACTTACACTATGTTATGGTATATGTCAACTAAACCTCAATAAAACGAGAAAAAAGCAAGAGAGTGGTCACCCTTGAAAGAGGTAGCATGGGCAGGGAGGGCAAACACAAAGAGGGTGACTCCTGGGGTGCTTGCACTATTCTGTTTTTTGATCTGGGTACAGGTTATATGCATGTGTCCAGGTAATGAAAATTCACCCAACTAGACATTTATTATTTGTGATTTTTTTCTCTATGTATGTTATACTTCAATAAAAAAATTATTAAAATGTTGCCACACATGCACACAAAAAAGACAGCATAGGGCAAGGCCTCCAAAAGAGTGATCATGTAGGACGTCTGGGAGAAATGTGATTCCTAGATCTGTGGCAATTCGATACCCACTCCATGCCAAATGGAATACAGAATTCTCCCAGTAATGACAACAACGAATTAACCGCCTGAAGCCAAGAAAGGAGGCTTTTGAGATGAATTCTGGTCCCAGCATTCCCTTAAACCTGCCCTGTGTGGTGGGCTATGATTCCTACAAAACATTTTGCCCCATAATTGGGCAGGATAATAGCCTCTAAAAAATATTTTTTTAATGTAAAGAGGGTAATCCTCGAGTCCCCTAAATGTTAGATACATCATCTCATGAAATACATCTTCAGAGTTGGTACCAGCTTTGCTTTAGATAAACTATAGGCCTTCAGTATAAACTATGTACTTCAATCTGAAATACTCTGTGAGGTCCGTTTCCCCTAATTGGAAATTCAAGTAAAGATAACCTAAGACCTGGAAGCGTGTATCGATCTTCTCATCAACTGTTTACACCACAGACAGAAATTAAACTTGGTCCAAGTTGTACAACCTCATTATTGACCCAAGACTATTTAACCCTCTTTCAAAAATTTGAGTGCAAGAATCAGACAGCAAGGGATGACCTTATTTCTCACAGAATTACCAGTGGCATAAAAAAATATCTGTTCCCTACACTCATTCCGATAGTTTTTAGACAGTTTTAATTTATTTCTGCTTTTGGAAACAGAAAAAGACGGCCAGCCTCTTCTCTTTAACGATGGCATAGCATTCCCAAAGCAGTTTCTGTCACTAAGCACAGTTAACAATTAGTTACGATTGTGGGAGACACTGCTGGTTGGTGAATCCAGCGGCTATTCCCAAATCCCTTCTCCCTTGCTACTTCTCACTACAGGAATATGAAGAGTTAAGTACTTTCTCATTCTCTGCCATAGCTCAGGTGGTCATACTACACAGTTATGGCCAAGGAGACTTAAGCAGAAGTTTTCTGGAATGTTGTTTTGTTGATTAATGGGAAAGCCAGCTGGCATTTCCTTTATCGTTTCTTCCTGCATTGACTGTGACTGATGTCTGAAAGGGCAGCAGCCATCTTTCCACTCTATGATGTAAATAAACCTGCTAAGGATGTGAAGAGGAAAAATAGAAATATCATGGACTGCCTACTTATCCAAACAAGAAATAGCACTGTGGAATATGAGCCAGAATATTTGGTAGAACAGTAATGTAAACTATCTAGACAGTAAAATTGTGGCAGTCTACTTCTTGTGGGAGCCAGCATATTATGTGAAACTATCTGTAACCTAGGCCCTTATTTGTGTGTGTGTGTGTGTGTGTGTGTGTGTGTGTGTGTGTGTGTGTGTGTTGGGGTGGGGGGGGCATTGTTCATAAGGAATTTCCCATGATGCCATAGATACATCTGGGGGGAGAGGAAGCAAGGCAGTTGTACTATGTGCTGTAGGAGTCTGAGTCACCAGTGAGTTCAACGTAGGCCTGCAGGACACGCTTGAGCTTTATCATTTGTGTTGTGTATATTTTCACTTGATAATGAATTGCTTCTATGTATGCTAACCTTGTGACTTGAAGGGCCCAATAAAACTCAATCCATGATGCGCAGCTCAGATCACTTGGAGTCCCATGGTCGGACATTCAGGCACTATCAGGGCCAAAAAGCAAGCAAGAAGCTATTTCTCAAAGGAATATTTATTTGTAGAAGAGAGATGAGTTTTTCTCCAAATTTCTGCAATTTTTGCCAGAAGACACATAAAGCTTCAGATACTTTGTGTGATTTTGGATCTGCTAGATCATAGTGACCAAGTGGCAGAATAGCTTGGCCTGAAACCTAAACTTCCTGCAATTGTTCTCTTTCTCTGAGACCCACTCAGAACTTTCAGCGTGCTTGATAAGTGGGTCTGAACATCGTACTCAAATGTGGTACACGACGTCGGACAATTAAGTTCGAGAACTCATCCTACGAAAAGTGCTACATACCTCATTGCTGAATATCACTACAGCCACCTTCAAAGTACTTCCCCTGGGAAGCTATGCACCGATGCCAGTGCCTAGTCCACCCTTCAAAGCAATTTTGGAACTCTTTTTCTGGAATGGCCATCAGAGCTGTCATTGTATTACATCTGGTGTCCTGAATGTCATCAAAATGTCTTCCTTTCAATGTTTCCTTTATCTTCGTGTAAAGAAAGAAGTCATTGAGGGCCAGATCAGGTGAGTAGGGAGGGTGTTTCAATACAGTTATTTATTTACTGGCTAAAATCTCTCTCACAGACAGTGCAGTGTGAATTTTGGGGGGAAAGTTCAGGTTGTCTAACTTTGTCACGCAGCCTTTTCAGCACTTGCAAAGAGTAAACTTGGTTAACTGTTTGTCCAGTTGGTACAAATTCATGATGAATAATCCCTCTGACATCAAAAAAAAGGTTAGCAACATCGTTGCAACAAGTTTGCAAACTTAATTGTCAGACCTCATATGTTGCTTTCAAAATCGAAAGAACCCCCCCCCAAAATATTGTTCCATCTTCTTAGTGGTAGATAGTACAAGGTGCAGGCACTTGTCTTTCACATTGAAGGGCGTATCCCATACGATCTATATCATAGGAACTCTAGATATGTCATTAAGGTTGTAGGATCCTTGGAATTTTATGAGACATATCTCAAATCCTCTAGCACTCATGTATCTTACTAAAACTTCTAAGGTACTTGATACTTTAATTTTCAGGAACATCAGTGACCAGTGTGATGTTTTGTGCATTGTCAAAATGATTACTACCTCTGGATTAGATTATACCAAAGAGGAGGAGAGTTGGCATAGACCGAGGAAAAGAATGAAGGTGGACTGCGGCCCCTGCCAGGTGAAAGAGCACCACTTCTGTAGCCCTTGTAAACTGGGATAAGTCCTAAAAGCGCATTTGTTATACAAATAGCTCTGTAATGTGTTCCAGGGGTTGTATCGATTTGTTCCAGGAGAGATTCCACATCTAGAATGGCGGCTGTAATTGAGATTAGCACATGATTAAATTTACAGTATTCCACAGTTATTCTCCAAGATCATTTACCGTCTGCACAAACCAAGCAGACCAAATTCAATGGGATGTGAGCAGAAGAAGTACCACCCTTGCATCTTTCAAGTCTTCAATGATGGCAGTAATCTTTGCAGTTTGCCCTGAGACATAGTTTTGTTTTGGACTCTCCTAGTAAAGAGGGCAAGTTCCAGAGGCTTCTGCTTGGCCTTTCCTACCATAAGAGTCCTAATTGCTTGGGTCAGGTAGCCAATGTGAGCATTCTACTAGTTGCTGAGTAGGTCTATTCTAATTAAATGCTAAAGAACTGAGAAAATAAACCCAGGGAGGATCTATATACCACCATATTATTGTGAGACAGAGTTGGGCCCAATTTATCACCAAACTTTCATTAATTCCATTCTGCCAATGGACCACTGTGGCATTTTGGATCCTTAAGGATTAGCATTAAATCAGAGCCAGTGTCTAGTTAATTCCTGAAAGGTCTCGATCTTACCCATTAGCCTGTGTACAGTCATCCTAGAGGTGTTGTACGAACCTGTCTCAAAGGAACTCAGTTTTCCCTGCAATCAAGGGGCTCTGTGTCTGTGAACTGACTTAGGCTTTGAAACTGGGTGGGAGACCAGTATTCTCTACTTTGGCATCTCTCTCCAAATTTCTGCCCACTAGACTATAGATTTTTCTGTTTTATACAAGGTCTGACAATTAAGTTTGCAAACTTGTTGCAATCATGTCTCTGACCTTTTTTTGTTGTTGTTGATATCAGAGAGATTATTCATTATGAATTTGTACCAACTGGACAAACAGTTAACCAAGTTTACTATTCAGAAGTGCTGAAAAGCCTGTGTGGAAAAATTAGACGACCTGAACTTTTCACTAATAACTCATGGCTCTTGCATCACGACAATGCACCAGCTCACACGGCACTGTCTGTGAGGGAGTTTTCAGCCAGTAACCAAATAACTGTATTGAAACACTCTTCCTACTCACCCGATCTGGCCCCCAGTGACTTCTTTCTTTACCTGAAGATAAAGGAAATATTGAAAGGAAGACATTTTGATGACATTGAGGACATCAAGGGTAATACAACAACAGCTCTGATGGCCATTCCAGAAAAAGAGTTCCAAACTTGCTTTGAAGGGTGGACTAGGTGCTGGCGTCGGTGCATAGCTCCCAAGGGGCATACTTCGAAGGTGACCATCGTGATATTCAGCAATGAGTTATGTAACACTTTTGCTGGGATGAGTTTGCAAACATAATCGTCGACCTCATACCTTAAGTAACACTTTAATAGACTGCACATATATTTCATTCCTAGGGATACTGTGATCAACTAGCCATTGCCAAAATTTTTTGCAGGTGAAAACTGTACAAATGATGATTACCACTTCATCCTTGCTGCTTATTATGGTGATTCTGTCCACCTTGTTTCTGGCAGTTTGGTGTTATCCCTTGGTTTCTGCTAATTCTGTCAACCTCATTGAAATCAGGAAACTATCTCAGTGGTACCACATCCCAGCCTACAGAGGACCACATGACAGCTAGTCAAGATTTCTGATGTTCCCATGCTAACGCTTTCTCAATACCTTAATTAAGGAAGTGCAAACATGGACCCTTTCAGGGGACTTAGTGGGGCCTGAGTAAGTGTGAAGGCTGCACAAGATAAATCTACCTTGACATCCTTATTTCTTAAGCATTTCATTCTTTCCTCTACATTATGCCAGGGCAATTTGAACTTCTCAGCATCACTAAGCTTAGATTTCAGTCAACTAAGCAAGGATCATATAGATATAAATTCAGCCTGATCTACTGCTATAGATAATCATTTTTGCTCTATCACCTTATAAATCATCCCCAGACTATTTTCCAGGTCTCTGCTTATGTAAATCAGCCAAATCTTGCAGTTATTTTGGCGTATCAGCTCTTTCCCTCTGGGACAGACTTTGCACCCTGTCCTCTGGAACATGTCATCTAACGCTAGATATGTGTCCAGAAACAAGGAGGATGAAAAAACTAGAGGCAATGACTCAAGCACGGAAAGTGCTGGAAGGGCCCAAAGAAGCTGGGGTCGGAGCCAACCTACTGCTGTTATTGGAGGGAACATGAAGGCAACTGGAAAACCAAAAGAAGTTTCCCTTTTCCCTCTTCTCCTCTCCAGTCTTCTTATAGTGACTCCCATTGGCAAAACTTAACAGGAAGCCAGATGACAAGGGAGCCTGGCAAGTACAGTTTGCAGAGTTTTAGGCCCAGAATCACAGAGCAAAGTATGAAAGAGTGGTCTTGCAGAAGAAATATAATACATGAATACCTGATCATTCAGCCACACAGCATCCATTCACCTTCTCTAGGGAAAAGCAATACCATTACATGTTTTTGGAAACCATTCTTTTCTCATTCTCAGCCCATGCAAATTAGGTAAAATGACCCACCCCCAGCTTCAGAGTTGAGGTTGACGTGGGTTTAAGCCAGTCAGTGCATCACATCACACTGGTCACAATAAAGAAAAACCAAAAGGCAATACAACAGAATTCAATCAGAGTGAATGAGATGTACGAAGACTTTCCTAAGATTTCTGGGAACATGGCAGAAAGAAGCTTAAGGTTGATCCTGAAAATCTGTAGGCTGGAGCTACTACCAGTATCTTGCTAGGACTTGAGTCTAAGCATAAAGTCGACAGGTGAGAGAGAGCAGAGCTGAGGCAGAGACAATCCAGCTCCTAGTGGCATTGTATGAACCCCAGTCAAACTTTGCCTAAAACCAGAATTATCCCAGAACATTTCCCCATCAACTGTTGACTGCCTTTTTTTCTGGGCCAGCATGCACATTGCTTTTGGTGTCTACAAAACACACTACAGCAGAGAATTACCACCGAACAGGGGGATCTGTTACAAGTTGGATGGCTATTTCTACAAAAGACCATCCAACATTTCTCCTATGGTTACATTTATGGCCAAGGCTGGATTTTAAGCTTGTGGTCGAAGACCAGGACATAGGTCAGGTCTCCATAGAAGGATCAAATCCTGGAGCTAAACCTTAACAATGTGATGCTGATAATGAAATAAATTCCCTTAGCAAACCTATTATGGACATAAATCTGCCACCTTCAAAAGCATATTTGGGTGGTTATAAAATATAAACACATACAAAGTAGAATGATGCAAAATGAAAACAAATAGAAAACTGAACAAAGGAGCATGAGGGTAGACGCTGGCGGGAGCCTGTAGTTGAGCCCTGAGTGAGCTCTGAGTTTCCTGACAGTAAAGAAAGAAAGAGAAACCAGCTGATTTCATATAGAGCTCACACTGAGGAAAATGAAGCCTACAGGTTTGTTTGCAGAAAGAAGACATCAATATTCATTCAGCGCCTACCATGTGGCAAGCATATTCCATGTATTATTTCATTTACTGCTCTCAGTAATTCAGAAAAGTGAATATTAGCTTCCGAGATTTAGAGACAAGAAAGCAGAGGTTCATAGAAATTAAGTGCTTTGTCCATGGTCTCAGCTATAGAAAATGGTGGAGCCAGGATTTGAGCTTAGATCTGTTACCTGGCTCCAAGCTTATATTCATCTACCACCTCCTAGAATTAAAGGTTGTGTGTAAATCATGAGCAGATGCTTATTTAGTACCCAAGAGGATGCAAGGATTCTCACAGAGGTGGTCACAGTCCAGAAAGCCCAGAAAGGTAATCATACATCCCCATATTACACACAGGAAAGCTGCATTGACCATTTTTCTTAATGCTGAATAAAACGAAATTCTACAAGGGAGGCTCCTCAAATAAAGGATATTGATTATTTGACAGACAATGTCTTTAACTTCAGTTTGACAAAAACACAGAGCATTTCTCCAGATGGATGTTTCTCATATCAATGAAATATCATTAAATTCTGCAATGGCATGTCGATGGAGGAATTACAACAGCCCAGGCCAAGCATTTTAGTTTCTGATGACCTCGCTAAATAAGAGTACAGAGCTTAGAGAATCCAGCAAAATTGGGAGCTAACCTACTGTTCCTACAGTCTCTTTCAAATTGCCTATGTCTTGGGCAGGCCTGTGGGAAGGGCTGGATCTCTGAGTATCTGCGCTGGATTCTCTAGACAGCAACTAGAATGATCTTTCTAAAATGCAAATCTGAGCATGACATTATTCTGCTTAAAAACTCTTATTAAAGCTGCACATTGCCTTTGGGATAAAGTCCAAGATTCTTAATGTGTTCCTTTATGACTAAGCCCTCACATTCTGGACTCATATATTACTTCTTTCTTCTTCCCCAAACTCTATGCTCTAGACACACTGAGCTACATTTAGCCCCCCAATGCACCCTCCCCTCCCCTTCTGGCATTTCTCTACGCTGCTGCTTCCCCCGAAGAATGCCCTCTCTCTCACTGCTCCCTCGCTATACCTGTTCCCATGCCATCATTGCCTGGCTTACATCTACTCACATTTCAGGAGCCAGAGAAGGCCTTTCCTTCCCCAGGAAGCCTTTTCTGACTCCCAGCTGTAAACTGAGATGGCCACACTACATGGGCTCAGTCCCATCCTGGCACTCCAAAGCATCGATGTCTCTTTTCACACTGGATTCACTCATTTCTCTGCCAAAGTCTCAGGGACAGCTACTGTGTATAAGGTGCTTCTTGGATGAACCTGTCAATAAAATAGATAAATGAAGTGTCTTGAGCATGAAGTGTCTACACTGAAAAAAATATTCCTGAGTATCAGTTACTAGTTACACAGGTAGAAGGGGTGACTGCTTATTGTGGAAGCTTCAATTCTGAGTTAAATTCTACCCTAGACACAGGAATTAAGCTGTGAACAAAAATTAAAAATGTACTGGAGTGGGTTCAACATGAGCTGAAGTTCGGTCCCTAACAGATAACATCACCATGGAAGAGATGGACCAGTGGCTTCTGAGCCAGGGCCTTATGAGACAGAGCATCTGATGTTCCTGATCCCAAGGCTAGGCCGGGGCTGAGTCTAGAGGTGGGAGGAGAAGTAACCACAGCAGCTGTTGGACTGGACGGAGAATGGGAGCAGCGCACAAGATCAGTCAACGCTCAGCTTTATGTCTAACTTTATTTTGCGCCATTGTAGCCGAGGAAGTCTTAATGTGGGTCTCTCCCCAGCGCAGTCTCCAAAACTGCATGAATAGAGCCGCCAAGCACACCCATCTTGTACACTGGACAGAGCCAACATCAAGTACCCCAATTATCTCAGCTTCTCAGTCTCTGGATCTCCAAATGTCAACAGGGCAAGATGGTGTAATTTGGTAGAAAGGGCCCTGAAGTAGTCATCCAAGGCTTGCTACTGTTCTGGTCTCCTCCAATTTGGGGTATCCTGTCACCTTGGGACAAATCTCCATCTTTCTGAGCCCCAGAGTTCTCATCTGTAAAATGGGGATAAAGATACCTGTGCTGCCTACCTTAGGGGTTGTTGTGAGAATCAAATAAGATAATGGCTGTGAAAGAGCTTTGAAAACTGTAAAGTGCCACGGAAATGCCAGAGTGTGATTAAGAGACAGCAGCTGCCCCCACACTTATTTCAAAGGGGAAAAACAGGGTGGAGAAGGCTGACATACTCTGCTTTTGAAGTGCAGAAGAGCAGCTCTCAGCAGAGAAAAAAACAGCATTGCTGCTTAAAAGGCAACTTTCAAAACAACCATTTTCTCTCTGAAGAGAGAATATAGTTAGGAGTACTTCAAAGGCTGGGAAAAATTTCCAGAGGAAAAAAAAAAGTGACGCTCTCAATCCAACTTTTAGTCAAGTCAGAGTTATTAAAAAACCTTCAGAACTCTTCACTTATTTAAAGAGAATTTTAATGCACTTAAAAATTAAAAACCGTTAAGAGGGGCCGACAAAGGCCCTGGTTCCCATTGCTTAGGACCACACTGCTGACGGTGGACGCTATGAGTGCCCATCACTCACTGCTTGCTCAGATTAAACACTCTCTCCAAGGCTTTTCTCCCTGTCCTAACAAATGTCATACCAGGAATAAGCCTTCATCTTCCCCTATCCATCTCTGACACCTAGCTATCAAGCACAGTGAGATTATTTATTTGGTTTTCCTTTCTCTTTCCTTTAAATATGGCAACCTACAAAAGATCAACTTCAAGAAACCAGAACAGAATTACAGTATCCTACTTAAAAGGAAAAGATATCCCCACCTCCAAGCAAAGAGAGACACCACCATGCCCCCAACCAAATATAAAAATAAATAAAGCTCTGGTCATGATGCTAGCGGGCAGTGAACGGCAATGCAGAAGAAACGCCTAGCCATGATGCCCGGGAAGTCAACCAACTAGAACTTAGCCAGATCTACCTGAAAATGTGACCCTGCCCTCCTCCCAGCCCCCTGTCCCTTCCCACTCCCACTATTGTGCAGAGGAAGCAGCCTGAGACTGAGGTCCCCACGGTGCCAAGGAACCAAGCTTTCCTCTCAGTTATGCCCTGGATGGACTCTCTAGGCCCTTGTGGACATCACAGCAATATGCTTACTGGGAGACATGGTTTTGTTTCCCCATGGATTGTACCCACGCCTATAAAATATGAGCAAATGAGATACCTCTCAGACAATGTACAATTGGCTCAAATGGATGTTCACATGTCCCACTCTTACTAAACATACACAACCAGACAGGGGCAGGGGGTGAGCCGGAGAGGCTGCAGAAAGAATGACTCTTCCCAAAGGGGCAAACCACAGAGGAAACTCTTTCTGACCGCACTCACCACCAGATCTGGCCTCAGTTTATTTTTTGCAAAGGGTTTTGAAGGCAGAAGTTAAAGAAACCTCAGGAGTCTGAAATCAGAGAACAGTAGCAGCCAAGGGAAGATTAGTCCGAAGGAAAGAAGAGAGAATGCCCACAGCAGGGTGATGTCATAGAGAAGAGGCTGTCTGAGCCCCAGCTCTTCCACTGCAGTTTTAAGCAACCCCATTTAATTAAAGTTGTGCCTCGCACTGGCATTGAGAGCAATGGAAGTGTCAGTTTGCTTGTCAGGAGCTTCTTCGCCTGGAGCACAGACCAGAGCGCCCGTGGCTGAGTGCCAGCTTCATCTCCAGCACAGATGGGAAGGCCAGGGGTAATTACCCGCCCTGGCCGGTCCCCTTCCCGGGCAAAATTACACAAAAGTAGGAGACAGCGGCTCCATCTGATTCCTATTCAGCATCATTTCCAGAGAAGGAATGAAGACAATCAAGCATGACGCTCCGATTTCGGCAGGAGGCTGCCCCAACCATTTCCACTCCATGGACCGCTTTGTAGGAAAGTAAGTCAGAGATGTTTCTGGAAAGTGGCCCCACAGTGGTGCACTCTGGTACTCAGCTCCACAAACGTAACTGGTTAATTGAACCGTCTGAACTCTTCAGGGCACACACGAAGAGGTTTACCTCCACTCTCTGCCTTCAGTTGTACTTTTTCGAATCTCCTCTCCCCATCTTTCTAGTCCATCTAGGGCCATTCTGAGCTTTCTGCTCATGGGCAGTATAGATTGCAACTGTAGATTTCTCCTTCTTCACTGTAGGCAGGCTTTGGCCAGGCGAACTTGAAGTAGGGAGGAGAGGGACCAGTCTGTCCTCTCACTCATCCCCATATTTCTCATCTGCATCGAAGAGGGTGTGACCTGCCTCTGGGGTGCCTCTGGGATACCTCTGGGCAGTGTGCCCAACGACCTTCCTGAGAGTGTTACTCTCTCCCTCGTTGCCCACCTATGCAGCTACAGAGCTGGTGATTCTTACTCATTCTCGCTGTGTTCCAAAAAGACTATGGAGGATCACTATTGTGTCCTCTGGGGATCACTGAAAAATGGAGTGTGCCCCATCTTCTTTTGGGGCAGACTACTCCACCTTGCAGGTGTTTTTGAAAAGCCCTGTCCTCCAACCTGGAAAAAGGCTCTGTGATGCCACCCTCCTCACACGCCTAACCATTCATTTTGTAAATCAGGAAACTCAGATTTCATAAGCATAGGATACCTTAGGATCACAAAGAAAATCTACAGGAGAGGGGAATCAGAATGTTTTGCTGAGTGTGCAATTTGTACGACACTTGCTCTTTCTCTTCAGGCTCCGTTTGAAGTCACCTCCTGAGACGACATCCCTGACCTTCTAGCTAAAGTAGATCCTGGCCCATGTACCTTCAGATCCATTCCTTATCTTTCCTCTGATATTCTACATCGCAGAGGTAGGAACACAAGGAGGCTGACTCCTCCAGGGTGTATTTTCCACAGTCCCTTGTTCAGGGACTCTGTCAGGGCTCAGCCGGTGGGAGGCATTGAGAGGATAAGACAGAAGGAGGACAGGAAAAGCCAGGGGATTTCTCCCCCTTTCTCTTGGCCTCAAGAAGTGTCCCTGGTAGTTCGGATTGCTTTAGAGGCAATTGGAAGCCTTTGAAGGGTGTTAAGCAGAGGGGGTCATCATCGGTTCACTTTTTTTTTTTTTTAAATCACTATGATTTTTTTCCGTGGAAATGCGTTACATTTGGGGAAAGGATTTGAGAGGCAGTCCCAGTGAAAAATGACCGATGGTTTAGACTAGGGTGGTTGCAATTCAGACAGAGAAGTGGACAGATTAAAGCTGTCTTTGAAGGAAGGACTACCAGGAGTTGGTGACTATTTAGATGTGGTGCTTGAGAGAGAGATGTGGTCAGGAATGACTTCTAGTTTCTGGCTCAAGTTACTGAGTAAATAGTTTTGTTCACTGGGGGGAATATTCATATACATTTCTGTCATCTGTTTTTCCCTACCCTGTAATACCTTTTATCTATATATGTATCTATTATCTCTCAGCTATGCATCTATTATTCATCTATCTATCATCTATCTATATCATGTCTTGAAGTTTGGGTTATACTGTATGTATGCTGTGATTCCATTTTCTTATTTTTTGCTGCTATTATATAGATATTAAATTGCATTCTGTGTTGATTTTATATTTTGTGCTTTCTCAAGTTCATAAATTAGATTCTCTAGTGTTTTTTGGTGTGTGGATTCCTTAAGGTTTTCTACATAAGCAATTCCATTGTCTGTGAATTTTACTTCTTTGTTCACAATCTTCTAACTTTATTTCTACATCTTGCCTTTTTACAATGGCTAGAACCTTTAACGCCATGTTGAACAGAATGAGAGAGACTGTCCTTACCTTGATACCAATCTTAGGTGGGAAGTGTTGAGTACTTTATCATCAAGGGCAATGTTTAGCTGTAGGATTTTTATTGTAGATATTCTTCATCAGATTGAAGCCATTTCCTTCTATTCCTGGTTTCTGAGAACTTTTGTCATGAATAGTTATGAAATTTTGTCAAATATTTTTCTATATCTGCTGGAATAATTGCATTTCCTTTTATTTTGTTAGTGTGGTAAATTACATTATTTTTAAATGTTAAGGCAACTTGCATTCCTGGGATAAATCTCACTTAGCTAAAGTGTACTTTACTTCCATTCAGATTTTGTCCGGCAGCATCGGCTCCTTGCCAGGCATTACAGGTCCTGGCTCTGTGTGTTCATAGCCATCACTCCAAGCCATTTCAGCAGCTTCCAACTCAGATTCCCACCTCTTCGGTTCAGTGAGATAACATTCCATCTGGGCTCCCCCTCTACACCACGGCAGGGAAAGAGTCCCCAGACAGAAAGCCAGGTGAACTTAAGACCATCTCATGTTGAGTTTCCCTGCTCTCAAGAATTACAGTTCTACTCTGCCTATTGTTCAATGCTATAATTAATCACATGTGTTTGCTCACTTTTATGGATGATGATGGTGGTAGTGGTGGTGGTGGTGGTGATGATTTTGATGAGATGATGATGATGTAGTTCTATTTTTTTGTTGGGCACTCAATTGGTCTTTTTAGTCTGGAAGACATATCCTCAATTCAGAGAACTTTCCTTAATTTCTTTGTTGATTAATGCCTCCTCTTTCATTTTCTCTGTTCTCTCTTTTAGGAATTCCTATTATTTTGATTTTGGATCTCCAACATATTCTTGAAAGGTTCTACAACTTCTCCTCAACTACATCTCTTTTTTTTTTTCCTTTTTGTTTCTACTTTCTGGGAGATGACTTTAATTTTATCTTCCAATCCTTCTACTGAGTTTTTAATTTTTGCCATCATAGTTTTCATTTTCAAGATTATATTTTTGCTCCCTGAATGTTAATGTTTATAGCCTCCTCTTCTTTGTTTCATGGAGATAATACTTTCTACAAGCTACCAGATGATATTAATGATAGGGCGTTTTTTTCTTTAAGTTTTCTTATTCTTGCATTTCCTCAAAGTTGTTTTTTATTCCATTTCTTTGATCTCTATGTTTAAAGTTAGAGGACTTCTTCAGTTTTCTGGTTATCCTTAATTGTGCGCTGATGATGAAGATTAGGAAACTGAAGATCTGCTTGCTCTGTGCAAGTGGCTAGGGCTTCCGTATTGTGGACATCACATTGTGGGGTGCTGGCGGAACTTTTCTTTGGGAAATCTCAATTTCATTATTTTTAGGTCTGTCCTCCTAGGCTGGTCAGAGAAGATTCTTGTGATCTTCTTCCTGAAAGATCAGGTCTGGCTGCCAAGGTCTGTGTTCTGAGAGTGAAAGCAGGCTGGTGGACTCAACATCATATATATATATATAAGCCTGCATGTGATCCCTCTCTCCCTAATGGTGATCTTGCCCTCACATGGGCCTGATATTGCCCAGGCAGAGACCCTTTCTTCTGCTCCTCTCTCCAGAAAATAAACCTTCAGTGTTCTGGAAGGGAGGAGAAGGGGCAGTTTTTCACTTTCTTGGAGTCAGAGTGTCCAGAGAACCACATTTATCCTGAATTTAGGTCCATTTTCATTCCCACTCCCAGGGGTACCAGGACTGTGAGACCTGAACCTTTTGAGATTTCAGAGTTGGAAACAGGTTTGCTTTTCAACTGTCCCCACTGTGACCTTGAGATTTAGCTTTCTTTATGCTAAGTCCACTGTGACTTTGTACCACAGCAATCCAGCTTTCAAAAATGTTGCTGCTCCTCTCACAGTCTTCTTGCCCTTGAAGGTTTATGCCTTCAAATATCATTTTAGTAGGGTTTGGGAAGATCGCTTTATTTTTTCAATGGACAGATAAATAATGGCTTCATTGATGCCTAAGGCTAGAAACTGGTAGCCACAGTTAGGAACGGGAAATAAACAAGCAGACTTGCCAGGTTTTACAAAAATATGCAGTGCTAGGATGAATATAAACTTTCCCCCAAAACTCGAGAGCAGTAGACTCAGAGAGCAGGCATAAAAAGACAAACTTCTATCCACTATAGATTATGAACTGAAAAAAACTCATCGTTACAAGGCTTGGTAAAGGCTATTGATTTAAATACAATTGTTTTCCTAGATGTTCAGAAAAACCTTGGGAAGCAGAGCCATGTAGATCACATAAGGGAGTAGGTATTTGGGTCCCATCCAAGAGACCATCTTTCTCCTCTACAGCCCTTGGCTCCTGTACCCTCACATTCCAGGCTTGTTACCCCAAAAGCCCCTCTCAGGTTCTTCGCCACAGCTATCTCAACTCAGACCCAGCAGGAAGTTGTTTTTCCATCATTATGGCTGGTTGATGGAAGAAGTGTCCCAATGTGTAGGTAAACTTATTCAGGACTCTGTGATTAGCTATACTCTCAGCTACAGCCATCAGCTTCTGCTCATTTGAGAAAAAAACTACATCAGTCATCAGCTATTTCCAGAAGGCCTGAGGAGAGCATATTTCTCTAAGACTTTCTTTGCAAAGACAGTGAACACCTTTCCCAAGATCTGCAACCCTGGAAGATGGAATGGGCTAACTGTCTGCGCCTACTAATTTGGGAGGTTGGTCTCCCCCTGGTGCTGGACCCTGGGCACTACAACCTACTTCACCCTCCCAGGTGCTCTGGGCACCCAGCGTCACTGGGCCCCTTCTCTCAGGGATACAGGCCTTAAAATCCACACTCTGTCTGAAGCAGCTGCCAACCTCCAGAAATTCTTGGACATGGACAGATCATCTTCTCAGTCTTGCCCCTTCCCATTCACCATCAGGGGACACCAATAAAAATAGAAAGGGCTGGAGAGAGGGCATTATCAGGTAGAAATTTCTTCTGCAGGTTGAGAGATGTCATTTTGATCCTGTCTTCAGCACTGTGTTATGATACAGCAATGTCATGATCACTTCACAGGCATGGAAGGGATTATTTTCACTGGCATCTTTCATTTCTGATCTCCTCATCCTCATGTGTCTGCCTGCTGACAAACCAGAGCTGTCAGAGCCACCTGTCACTGCAGGGGGGAAAATACCTTTTTGACAACTGTATCTTCCTCTAGCATACTCTTTGTACCTGATGTCTGCTTCCCAACCCATGTTTGTGACAGTTCTGCTATTTCAAAGGGCCTCATGAAATTCTCCAAAAAGGAATCTCAAACCTAATTAATTTCCATTCATTTTCATGTTGAATGCACTACATGACATATTTAGGATGGAATTTGTGCATCATAAAGTTAAGCAATAGGAGGGCCTTGTTGTAAAGAAACAGCTTCTCTCATTAAAAGCAGACATGGGAGCCTCCAAGGAGCGAAGCAGGGAGGGGCACCAGAAGATGACTTATTGCAGCCGGTTAGGGGATGCTTGGCTCTAATTCTGAGGCCAGCCCCATACTAATGGAGAGATATTTTTAGATGGGAAGAAATAATCCTTCCTACTTCTCCTTTAAATAACACCACCCCAAAATAATAACAACCTACCTTTTCCTCCATCACTCTCACCTTGTCTTGGACAGGATGCCAAAGCCATGTGTAAACTCCAGGAATTCTCTATCGCATTACAAAATCTAAACTTGCACGCTATATCCCCTAAGTCCTGAGTCGGGCTGCTTTTGTTTGTTTTGACTTTTGTTTTAATAAATACCAACAGAATATGAAAAGGACATATTGTTTACCGAGGAGACATTCAGTAGGGAGTTTCTTGTCCTTTAAGTTCAATAGCAACCTTATGGCGTTAGATTTAGGATGGTGACCCATGCATATGCATTGACCCCTCCCCCTGCAGGATCCCACAGAAGGGTCAGTGACATATGGCAAAAAAGAATAAATCCTTGGTAGCATTTAAATATAAGGAAGATTATCCCTGATAGAACAGAAATGATAAAAAGTGTCTGGACAATAGAATACATATGTGACTGGATTGTTGCAACCCAAGGGACAAGGCTCTAGCAGCAGTAAGGGTGCTGCTTCCCAGGGAGCCGCAGAGGCTCTCCCGGCTTGAGTATGACTGTGGAGTGATGACTGGGATCGTTCATTGGAGAACGATCCTTCATTGGAGGATCGTTCATTGGAGGACAATCAAAATCTAATTGTTTTGATTTCCTAATTGTTTTGAGTCACAAACTCTTATCATTTTTTAAAAATATCAAGTCCATATCCACAATTTATATAAATTTATTTTTATAAATTACATACATAAACTACACCCATTAGCAAATATCTCAACACAATTTACATTTAAGTGAGATTAATGACTAATAATCATGAATGAAAATTCATCTTCCCAATAGTCTTCATGAGTGTTTTGAACTTTAGGGCCCAAATTCTCATTAGATCTCATGAAATCATGATGTTCATCCCATAATGTGGCGAAGGAAAATTAGAAGTATCAGCTTTGCTATTCTCCAGTTATTTACTAACTTTGGCATTTGTGAATTATCTTTGTCACATTTTCTGTGCCAGAATTTTTAATCACTTAACCATTTTGCAAGGATTAGTGTTTATTTTTTTTAATGAAATATATTATCCATAAATCTCTTTAAACAAGATGATATAAATGCAATTCATCACAAGATAATCAAATAAGCAAACAAGTGGATTATGGAACTCCTATTCTTACCTCAGGAATGACAAGCCATACATTAAAATTAGTAAGTCTCATTGTCTTTCACATTTTTCATAAAATTCATGTAGCAAAACTTAAGATTTTCTTTGCACACCCAATGGATCCACTTTCCCAACCCTCATGGAAAGCACCCCCACTAGGATCCACTGGGGTGTTACCCTCTGTGCTAGTCAACCTTGCATCTTCCTGAGTTACAAAGAAGCTGGCTGCAGCATCCATACCTGGCTGGGCCCTGAAGTCCACAGTGTGGATGTTTGAGAAAGTAGAGAGGAGAGACTGGGCATCTCCAAACCTCCTCAGCAGACTAACAAACAGAAACTTACTCCACTCAAGAGTAAAATACAGTAAAGTGCTGTGACAACAGTCAAGGCCAATGTGTCTAGGCAGTGATGGAAATTGTGAACCTGCTTATCTGCACAGGTCCTACATCAGCCCTACCCCCAAGGCCTTGCACACAGTCTCTTATGTGCCATCCATACCAAGCAGCCCTCTCTTTCATTAATAAATGTGAAAAGTCAGCAAGGGATTACAAGACTTTTAAAGAAAATCAACAGCATTAAACAGGAAGGCAAAACGAACCAAAACAACAAATTAAAGACATCAAGGAAAGAAAGCAAGGAAAGACAGCAATTTAAAAATTGTTCTTCATACTTGACTTCTTAGAGTCACTTGAAAAAATATTTAAAAGGTGCAATAGAGAGGAAAAAAACTATTAAAAATTTAAAATCTGAAAATTGAAATAAAAATAAATAGCAGGGCAGAAGAAAAGTAAAATAAAAATAAATTGAAATGGAAATAGTGACTGGGAAGATGAGAAAATCTTCCATAGCAAAAAGACAGAGATGGTAAATATATAAACATCAAGATTTTTTTTTTTTTAAGTGAAGGAAGAAAACAGAGTCTAAAATGCACTTAATAGGAATTCCAGCAGGAGAGACCAAAGTCAATGAAGATGAGGAAATTATCAAAGAAAAATAGTGGAGTCACTTCCAGTCCAAACAAGATGGTGTGAGCCTGTTTTTAACTCCTCCACCCAGCTAAGCACAGCAATAAACCCGGGAAATGGAGCAAGAGACAACCAAAGAATTCTGAGAGATGGCAAGAGAAAGGTAAACTGGTTTGGGACTTTAAGATGAGCAAAACCCAGTGATAGGACATTTTGCATCCCTCCACCCAACACAGAAAAGCTCCCGAGACCTAGCATTTCTCAGCCCCCGTCCTAGCAGTAGGTGGCAGCCCAGGTAGGTTCTTTCCCCGCCCCCAGATCCAATAGGAGTCCCTCTGACGACCTCAAGTGAGCCCAACGTCACTGGCAAGAGGAATTGATCATGAGCCCCACCAGAACAGGCATTCTCTTTCCTCCCCAGGCCTGAGTTTTCCCTTTCCCAGAAAAAGATATAAAGGGATGTGGGGGTAGGTAGAACCAGCAGGAGAGACCCAGTGACAGTAGGTGACCTGATTTGGGAAACTTCTTTGTCCTCCTAAGCCTGACTCTCCTCCCCCACCAGAAACACCTGGAGATTGGGGGAGGGAGGTGAGGAAGCGAAGGATGAGAAAACACTTGTAGGAAGATCCCACTATACCTCTCCCCACTTGGAGATACCTAGTGGCACTGCCTGGGGAAGCCCCTTCTGCTCCTCTAAGGCAGCAGGAGCAAACAGCAGTGGGAACCACAGTGGTACCAGATACACTGCACAGACCAAAATAAAACACCCTACAGGCTTAGAAAATTAATCTGCTTTTGGAACCATAACTTCCGAAAGTAGGCCAAGACCTGCATGCTAAATCTAAACAGGGTGACTACCATCCAAGATGTAGAGAAGAAAGAGGGTGGGGCTAAAAGTGTCTGAAGAAATAATGCCTGGGAACTTTCCAAATTTGGTAAAAGACACAAACTTACAGATCTAACACACTAAGTAAACCTCAAAAATGATAAACACAAAGAAATCCATGTCAAGATATATCATAATTAAACTTTTGAACAGTAAAGATAAAGAAAAAAGCCTTGAAAACAGCCAGAGAGAAAGACTGAATTATCTGTAGCGGAACACCCATCTGAATGACAGTGGATTTCTCATCTGAAACCATGGAGGTCAGAAAGAAGTGGCACAATATTTTTCAAGTACTGAAGGAAAAGAATTGTAAACTGAAAATTCAATATCTGGTGAAACTATCCTTCAGGAACAATGAGGAAATAAAAATATTCTCAGACAAAGAAAAAATTTTAAATTTTGTTATTAGCAAACATATTCTTGAAGATTGGCTAAAGAAATTTCCTCAAACAAAAAGGAAATTTGAAAAAAGACAAAATCTTGGAGTTTGAGGATAGACGAACAGTGGAAAGATAGACTTTTCCTCATGAGTTTTAGAAATCATACTGGATAATTGAAACAAACATTATGATAGCATCTCATGCCCGAGACAATGTATTTAAAAGTGGAGACAGTAAAGGGATATAAATGCAAGTGAGGTTTCTACACTTCAATGAAAGTGGTAAAACCTAGGTACCAGTTGTTGTAGACTAAATAATAACCTGTGAATTTGTCACTTTACATGGTAAAAGGGACTCTGTAGATGTGATTAAATTAAGGATCTTGAGATAGGGAGATTATCTTGTATTATCCTGGTGGACCCAATGTAATCACAAGGGTCCCTATTATTAGGAGGGAGGATTATCAGAGTCAAAAAGAGAAGATATAAGGATAGAAGCAGGGGTCATAGAGGAGAGAAGATGCTATACTGCTGGCTTTGAATGTGGAGGAAGGTGCCAGACCAAAGAATGTAAGTAGCCTTCAGGGATAAATTCACAACCTTGGGTTTGGCAATGGATTATTAGACATTACATCGAAAGAAAAAAACAGATAAATTGGACTTCATCAAAATTTTAAAAATCTTGTGCTTCAAAAAATATTATCAAGGAAATGAAAAAGACAACCTACAGAATGGGAGAACATATTTGCAAACCACATATGTGATAAATGTCTAGTATCAAAAATATGTAAAGCACTCAATAACAAAAAACACACGACTCATTTAAGAAATGGGCAACGGACTTAAAAAGACATCTCTTCACAGAAGACATACAAATGGCCAGCAAGCATATGAAAAGATACTCAACATCATTACTCATCAGGGAAATGCAAATCAAAACCATAATGACATACCACTTCACAGCCACAAAAATGACTATAATCAAAAGCAAGAAAATCAAGTGTTGGTGAAAATGTAGAGAATGTGGAATGCTTGTATCTTGCTGGTAGGTACAGCAACGGTGGAAAACAATATGACAGTTTCTCAAAAAGTTAAAGATAGAATTGCAATATGACCCAGCAACTTCATTCCTAGATATATACGCAACAGAATTGAAAACAAATATTCAAACAAAATCTCGTTCATGAAAGATCATAGCAGCACTATACACAATAGCCAAAAGGTGGAAATAACCCAAGTGCCCGTCAACTGATTAATGGATAAACAAAAATGTAGTCTAGCCATGGAGTTGAAATAGTATTCAGCTATAAAAAGAAATGAAGCACTGACACATGCTTCAACACGGATGAACCTCAAAAACATTATGTTACGTGAAAGAAGTCCGACACAAAAGGTCACATGTTGTATGATGCCATTTATGTAAAATATCCAAATGGTTAAATCCACAGAGACATAAAACAGATGAGGGGTTGCCAGGAGCTCTGGGGAAGAGAGAATGGGGAGTGACTGCTTAATAGGTGCAGGTTTCTTTTTGGAGTAATGAAAATCTTTTGGATCTAGTAGAGGTAATGGTTGAACATTGTAAGTGTACTAAATACCGCCAGATTGTGCACTTTGAAATGGTTAATTTTATATTATGTGAATGTTATTTTTTAAAGACGTCAATCCCGTGCTGTACAATTACGTACTGTATGACTTCATTTCCATAATATTTTTGAAATCACAAAATTGTAAAGATGGAGGATGGATTATGGGTTGCAGAGGGAGGGGTGGAGAAAGGGGACAGGTATGATTATTAAAGGGCTACAGAAGGAATCCTTGTGGCCTTGGAGCTGTTTAGTAACACACACACACACACACACACACGCTAGTAAAATACCAGGAAAATTTGAATAAAATTGGTGGTTTGTGTCAATGTCAATATTTTGGGTGTGATATCATACTAAGTTCTGCAAAATGTTGGGGGAAACTGGGCAAAGTATACAAAAGATCCACTGTATTAATTAAAACTGCTTATGAATCTATGAAAACCTCACGTGTAGGTGTCGAGATACATACATGCTAGTGGTGAGGGGATATGGACAATAAACAATGAACAAATAAACACATACATTTTGTAAAAGCAAGATAGGGGACTATAGAGTGCCTGGGAATACGATTTTATACTGAGAGAAGGCCTGTCCAATAACACCATTGAATCAAATTTTAAACAAAAGAAAGGTAATGTAGCAACATACATTTCACTCAAGATATCATGTATGGCAAAATAATTACTATGAGTAAAGAATGATTCCACAAAATGATACATGAAAGGAACAATCTAGAAACAAGTTACAACAATCATGCACTATTAATAGAGATACCATTGTGGAACTTGAGCGATTAAGAACATGAAATTCCTTAATGGTTAAATGAAGGCAGGTCTGTCCTCTACTAATATATATAAAAAAAAAAATTTTAGGCAAAATAGTGGCCAGTTTTAGAAATCTTTCTTAGCAACTCTAGCAGCTCTCTGTAATATAGTAAATACCAAACAAACCATGTTTGCAGAGTGGAGTTGGGGCAGTAAGCCAGCAGATGAAGGGGCCCAACAGGCCGGCAGTGTTTTGTAAAGATTAAATTAGGTCATATTATCCATTCATGTGTCTAATTTACTATGTAACACATAGTAGACATATGTGTTTGTCAGGATGGTATAGTCATGTGCTGCTTAACGATGAGGATATGTTCTGAGAACTACGTCATTAGGTGATGTCGTCACTGGGAGAACATCATAGAATGCACGTACACAGACCTGAGTATAGCCCAGTACTGTAAATGTATGTGCTACACTTTTATATGACTGGCGGCTCAGTGGTTTGTTTACACCAGCATCACCACAAACATCTGAGCGATGCATTGCACTAGGGCATTATGATGGCTATGACGTCACTAGGTGACAGAATCTTTCAGCTCCATCATAATCTTATTGGCCCTTGGTTGACCAAAACGGTATTATGTGGCAGACGACTACATAAGCAATGCTGCAGGAACAAATAAACTCCCAAGTCTCAGGGTCTTCATGAAAAGGTTTGTTTATTATTCACATAATTTATAGTGCAGGTCTGGTAGCCCTCCTCCATCTTGTAGCTAGAACACATGGAATATGTGATCTCAAAGTCAATGCAGCTAAGAAAGAAAGGTTTGGAGGATTTTATACAACGTTTGTACGTGTGAGCCAGAAAGCAGCTCATAACATCACTTCTACCGTGTTTCCCCGAGAATAAGACCTCGCCGGACCATCAGCTCTAATGCATCCTTTGGAGCAAAAATTAATATAAGGCCTGGTTTTATTTTACTATAATATAAGACCAGGTCTTATATAATATAATATAATATAATGTAATGTAATGTAATATATATAATAAATATAATATGATATAATATAATATAATACAATATAATACCAGGTCTTATATTAGTTTTTGCTCCAAAAGACACATTAGAGCTGATTGTCCGTCTGGCTAGGTCTTATTTCGGGGAAACACGGTACCCTGCATCCTACTGGTCACAATTTTGTCACATGGCTCCAACCCCACTGCAAAGGCAGCTAGGGCATGTGGTCTTCTGTGTGTCCACAAGCAGTATGAAGACCACATATCACTGTAGTACCACCGCATTGAATAAGGAGAAACTGCCCGCCTGCTACCGCTGCTCTGTCCACTGCTGCTACCTCTAATGCCATAGCTGTAAAGATAACAACACCTAACACTGGCTATCTGGCACTGGCCACTCTTCATTATTTTAGTTTGCAGAACAACACTACCAAATAAATTTGTAATTACTCTTATAAATCAAGACTCAGAGAGGTTGAAATTGCCTGAAGTCACAAGTTATTAAATATTTGTCTTATTACCCAGCATTTCCCCTTTTAAAGAGAGAGAGTGTTTCCTCCAAGGGGCTGGGCAGCCTCAGCACAGATGCTGGCAGACACCAGCCTTTCCAGTTCTACGCTTACCTGCCTGGTACATAACCATCGGAACATCAGTAAAAAGCTTCCCTCCACGGTAATTTTTTTCCTTGATTTACTGCTTGTGTTCAAATTGTTGTTCTATAAGTGGTCAAGTCTGGAGGATGTTGCACGTAAAGAGAAAATTGCCCTAATAAAAACGAATGATACTAAAATCCTTCTCTCCAATGAAATTATTCTCCTGTATTTTGTGCTCCTCGTGAGCACACCAAAAAAAAAAAAAAAAAAAAAGCTCCTTTGGTCTATTATTTCCCAATTACCTCCTCTAGTGTTAGCTGCGAGAAGAGAAGGAAGATGGGATCAAGAGGCTCATAACATTTGATCTTTTCCAGGCTCCAGCAAACCTGTGAATCACTTTCACAAGCTAAATCAATATCAGGTGTCACCTGGTGACAGGTGAGGGCAATTCAATGGCTTTTCTAATACCTTGCAGGCATTGATTTTCCCACATATCAGGAGAGAAGAGGTGGGAAAAGAAATGGAGGAGCATGCAAAGGCACAGGGACCAGGCAGGTCCGTGCAGGAGACCGCAGGGCTCACATCTGCCCTGCCTTCACCCTGATTTCCCAGTCTCTCCCGGCCTCTCCCAGCCATGCCCACTTCCCTCACAGCATTCCCAGGCTCAGAATTCAGGAGAACACCGCTTAGCACCCATGTGCAAAAAACCTCTGTGAACAGATCCCTGCATTCACCAACAGAAATAGGACAGTTCCTCAGCTTTCTCTGTTTTGAAGGGATGAGTGACCCAGAGGGCATGATGAAAAACTGCTCCCAGAGAATGTGAGGTGGAAAACATGGTTCTCAAAGTTTGGTCATCGTCCGGCAGCATCTGCATCACCTAGGAACTTGTTAGAAATGCAAATTCTCAGGCCCCCACTCCACTTACTGAATCAGAAACTCTGGAGTGGGGCCCAGCCCTCTGTGTTTTAATAAGCCCAAGATGATTCAAATGCAGGCTGTAGTTTGAGAACCACTGTATTAAAAGAACCTTGTGGGAGCATTAGGCCGAGTTTCTCATTTCCCTGAAATGAAAAGCGAGGCCCAAGGACAGGGAGACTTGTGGCATATCAGGATGGGAACCCCGTTTCTTGAACTCTAGGCTGGTTCCCTCAGCATTATTCTTTGCTGCTTTCTCTGTGAAGCTTCCTCCAGGCAGAATGGCGGTGGGCAGGGTGATCCTCCAGATGGCAGAGTGGCAGCTGTGACACAGAGCTGAAGCCCAGCAGCCCATTGCTGGTGACCCTATTGCAGGATAGTGGGGAGACACATAGGGGCTGGCAGCTGGGAGCCCCTTCTCAGCTGAAGGCAAGCCACTGCTCAGAGAGTGGCTGAGCTGAGGGCAGTGCCAAGATGCAATTGTTAGGGGAAGCACGTCCAGCCTAGACACTAGCAACCTTGCTACTCACGCATGCCTCTTCCCTGAGAAAGGGCAAATGCGCTAGGATATTCTCATCCTTCATCCTGGATCCCCAGATTCTGTTCCTGCTACCTTGCTCCCCTCAGGCCTGACCTCTCTCACCTGGTAGAGCTTCCTGTAGAACTACCTCCTCCAGTATTGCTATCCTCCTGCTGTTCTTCCTCCAAAGCTGGAGAGAGATATCTCTTCCTGACCCTGCCTCTCCCCTGTTTAATATCTTGTCGCAGCTTCCCACTACTTCAGGATGAAATCTACACTTTCTCACTGGCATATTCAGCCTCTGTACCTGACCCCTGGCCCTCTCCAGCATCCCCTCCTGCCACTTCCCTTCCAGGGCCCCACCTATCCGGGGAAAGCAGGGATGCTGCCCTCTCATACCCTTTTTCACTTAATTTCTGTTTCTATCAAGATCTAGACTGAGGCCCCATCAGCACTCTTACAGCAGCTGTATGTGACTGTAGCACAACCCTGAGCACAGTTTTGAGATGTATTTGCCTGTCTCCCCCACCAGATAGTGAGCTCCCAATGGCAGAGACCAAGTACAAAATAAACTTACTGGAGATGATGTTCTGAAACCACCAGTGTTTAGCTGTGTCCATAAATGCACATGTACAAATATTTCTAATCACTTGGGTGTTGCCCAATTTATCTTCTTTGAGTGCCGCCTCAGACAGGTGATGCGTGGAAATTTAAATTCCTATATTTTCCTGTTTTTTACCCTAAGTATGCATTATTCACTCAGGCTGGATGGTCCCTAGAGAGGTCATCTCATCCAGCCTCCTGCCTCAGAGCAGGACTAAAAGAGGCTTCTGGGCTCCTTTTTTACAACAATGTGTCGGTACACCTAAGTCAGTGTGGAGAAGATACAGATCAGACACGGGTGGGTAGCACCCACACTGCTGAAGACCCATTCTTTCAGCTTCCCATTGTTGGTGGGCAGAACAAGAAGATCTCTGGGCTGGGTGAGACTCAGCCTAGAATATTTACCCAGAGAGACCATTTTAAATAACATTATATGACCCTTAAAAGTTATCATGTCTCCTTGCTTTTATCTAAATTTAACCCTATTACTTTTACTATCTTGGTAATAAAGCAAACTGAAGTCTGCAGTGGAAAAGGTTTGAAATAAGAAGCTTCCTTTCTTATTTTCTTTCATTTTTGTTTATATCCTGCTTTGGTTAAAAAAAAAAGTTTGAGGCACTCTGGAAATATTATAAATCCTCACAAGGGTCCCCATCTTATAGATGGAGAGATGTTCAAAACACTCTTCTTGTTCAATTTATTGTTTGAGACCCAGATCACTTTTTCTACAAGTGGAAGCTTCATTAATTGTGGTTCCCAGAGCTACATCAGGTAATGCGAAACAGGAGTAAGAAAGTTTAACCTTGAGCTTGCCTTAAGCCCTAGGAGTCATCAGAGGATGACCAGAAAAGCAAGTGAGTCTACATATCGGTAGACTATTCACCAAGAAACCCTGGAACTACACAACCAGGAGGGAAGGGAAACAAGCTAGGACATCTCTACCAGGTGGGGACATCTGGGGGCATCTTCCAGATGTCCTTTGCAGCACCTCAACACAGCCTGGCCTGAGCGCTGGGCCAAAGGATAGTCACCAGGGAGGACGAGGCTGTGAGGTGTGCCTGAAGACTTTGGGTTCTCCTGAGGTAGCCTCAATCAGTTTCATTCAGCCTGTCCCTCAACTTGGCACGAGTCATCCTATCTGTGCCTTCTGGCTCCAGATTCTAGCTGTTCTTTCGTGCCTAAAATAGCCTGAGAGCCTCATGGTTGGCTATTCCTATGTATCAGATGGGAGAGCAGTATTGCTAAAATGAGTGTCAATAGGTCTTCTCTTGCTTGTTTCAGTATTGCCAATCCCCAGATTGCTCCTCCAGGAACCCCTCTTCTCCTCAGCTCAGAGCGGCCCCATTGGAACTCCCTAGAGAGCAAACTTGGGCTGGTTCTAGTCACTATTACATTAATCAGGATAGACCAGGTTTTTCTACACCAACAAATAATTTCAAAATCTTAGGGGTGTATGTAACACAACAAAAGTGTCTTAGGTCCATAGGACGGTTCTGCTGAGCTTAGACACTCAAAGACCCAGGGTGACAGAGGTTTCTTCTTGACATGTGCTTCTATGACCACCACAGAAATGAGAAGGAAGTCTGGCTCTTGAAGTCTTCCTCTTGGAAGGGACAGAGTTCATGCCCGCTTGTATTTTATTGACCAAATTAAATTACACAGCCCCATAAAGAAGGACAGAGAGCCCCACATAGAAGCCTCACATAGGAACCCTCAAAGAAAGACAGAAGCCTCGTCCTACTATGTGCTCAGAAGGTGGAGGGTGAGTGAGAACTATTTAGTAAACAGCCACAACCAGCATCTCATGGACCCAGACAACACACCTTCCCAAACATGACAAGCCTACAGGTCCCTCTCACATTGTATGCCAAGAACTATGCATAACCCTGCCGATACCTCTTGATACCAAGCCCGTCTGTTCAGAGACCACACTCTCTCCCACCCCTCCTAGAGAAGCTTTAATTATAGCAAACAGCCCTGTCATGTCTGCTACAGAATCGCAGGATATTGGGGAGAGTGAGAGGAATCTCTGCGTCACACAGTCTGCTCCACAGCCTTCTTGAAGAAGTAGACCCATTCTTTTTAAGGAAATTATTTTTAAAAAAGGAAAATCCTAGAGCCTCCACTCCTCACCCATTCTAGTGCCAAATAATGATGTCCTTCCCATTCCTCCTTTCCTGACTATAGAAAGCACTTGGAAATTAAAGTAGTAAAAAAACAACAACAACAAAAATCAGCAACAGTTAATGAATGTTAAATATTGAAAGGAGATATCGTAGCGCGTGCCTGTGTGGGAGAGAGTAAATAAAATAGATCACCCCCAACCCACGTACTTTCCCTCAGAAAGACTGTCTAAGAGCTATGCCCAGTTGGCCTGCAGGCTATGATATAATTGGAACAATATTGCCCAATTGCGAAGACATGTGCCTGTTTGCATAAAATGGAAGCATCTGCTGAAATAATTTGAGGTGTCCCATCACTAATTAAAGGAGTTTTCATTTATAGAGGATGCACCATATGGATGCTATTGATTCTTGGGTTGCCGGATATGAATGAGTACGGAGGGAGTTGTTGGAGGCAGGTGTATGGTGAGAAATATCCAGGAAAATATGATTTAGCCTTCCAAAAATTCTCCTTACAAGGAGGTCTGAGGCACTGGAGGTGCTGCTGGAAGTTGCTCTAGTAAGGCAGGGAAACGTGACACACCTTCCCAAACTGAACCCGCCTGTGTCTGCTACTGTTTATGAGCTTTGCCCCTGGAGTCTCGCTGGGCCCCTTCTTTTTCCCTGCCAAGTCGATACCTTGTGTTCAAAGGACTTTCCAGGTAAACAGAACCAGCTACAGAATTTATAGGGCCCTATACAAAATGTAAATGTGGGCCCCTTGCTAAAAATTATTAAGAATTTCAAGACAGTGACAGCAGAGCATTAAACCAAGTGCAGACCGTACTGAGTGTGGGGCCACTGCACAGGTCACATACTCAGGAAGCCAGCCTTGCGGGTAAGACACAAAGCAGAATTTGCTGCAGAAATAGGGGTCAAGAGGTAGGAGCTTAAAGCAGAGAGCCATGCCAGACAATAGTCACCCCGGCCCATTATAGCCAGTAAGGGCCTCTCATATCCACACTCTGTGCTGAAGGCCACACAGCTCATGCTCCTGGTAAGACAGGTGGGGAGAGAAGAAGAGCAGTTGTTCTCACACCTCCTTACTGTGCAGAACTAATAAAACCTGGATGCTGATTTCTAACCCCACATGCTTTCCCTTGCTTTATACCTGATCGACTCAGAAAGTTATGCCCGCTATGGACTCCACTCCGCATCATTCTCTCGCAGCACATACCTGCTCTAGGAGTCCACGTGCATCCCATTTAGCAGAGTGAAGTAGTGCATATAGGGACCAGAAAAACAAAGTGAGTCCCGGAGGAGCTAGATATATACGAATTGAGAGGACAGTAGTAAAGCGGATTCTCACAATTATCCCTAGTTAGAATGGAGGGAACAGATTATTCAAGATGTGATTTCCAACCAACTAGGGCTTAGAGGGCCAAGAACTGGAGCATACTTACAACAATTACAAAATTGTTTCTCTCAAAAAAGATATCTGGGGCAAGGCCTGTGACAAAGGGCTGGTGTTCTTTTTGTTTCGTTTTGGTTTTTTTTTTTTTTGGTTTCTTTTTGTTGTTCTTTTAAGTTCAAGGGAATTGTCCTATCCCAAAGTTACTTTAAGGCGCAGCAATATCCTTGTTTCAGATATCAGTTTTAAGATGCATCTTAAGGAGACAGGAGATCCATAACATCCAACAAATACAATGACATTTTTAAAAACAACAGAAATATAACACATCAAAATTTGCCATATATAGGTAAAGCTGTACTTGGAAAGAAAGCCTTAAAAATCAATTACCTAGAGAATCAACTTAAGAAACTAAAAAAGAAGAGCAAAGTAAATAGCAGGAAGGGCACAAAGGCTAAGAAATTAATGAAATAAAATACAGTCAGAAAGTAAGGAAAATCAACATTGCAAAAAGCTGATTCTTTCGTAAGTTCAACAAAATTGAAAAACTCTAACTAAATAGATCAAGCAAAAAAGAAAAAGAGCACGTATCACCAATTTGATAATGAAAAGGGCTGATCACCACAGATCTTACATACACGGAAAGGATAAGAGAATACTAAGAACAACTTAGGTCAATAAATCCGACAACTTAGGTGAAATAAAGGATTTAAAAAAAAAAAAAACAATTTACCAAAATTGACAAAAGAATAAACAAAAAAATTGAATAATGCTATATCCATCAAAGAAACTGAAAAAAAAAAAAAATGAAACCCATCCTCAAAGAAAACTCCAGGCTGAAGTGGGACAATAGGAAGAATAATGGTGTGGGGACAGAGCCCCAGAGAGCAGTTTCCAGGCTCTCGGCCTCACGTGGAGGGGTGCTGGCTCGGGTAGTAAATGGCCATTAGCTGTGGCTAGTTGGCCGTCAGCTGTAACCATTGAGCCGTTGGCCACTAATATAACTGCCGTGGCTACGTTGGGGAGTGGAGGAGAGTTGAGGGAAGTCAGAGAGTCAGTCGGTTGGCGGAAAAGCGGACAGCAGGTTGCATGTCGTGTGAATCCAGCCTCCAGTGAGAGTATAGTGGTATGACTCCCCTACCTATGGCTCCGTGGGTGTTCCTTTTTGGCCTCACCATATCCTGTGTTCTTGTGTGGGGAGCAGGAGCTGAGACCCCGCAGGCCACCCCGCACAACAATTGGCTTTCCAGAGAGATCTATATTTTAATCCCTAGAATTTGTGAATGTTATAGCAAGAGGGAATTAAGGTAGCAGATGGAGTTAGTGTTTCTAATCATCTGACCTTCAGGTAGAGAGAATATCCTGGATTAGCCTGGTGGGCCCAAAGTAACCACAAACTTTCTTAAATGTCAAAGAGAGAGACAGAAAGATCAGTATCAGGGAGATGCAATCTGAGGAAGACTCAACTGGCCACTGCAGACTGAAAGTGGAAGGAGCTATGAGCCAAAGAACGCAGGCAGACTCTAGAAACTGGAAAAGGTAAGAAAATAGATTCTCCCCTAGAATCCTCCTCCAGTAAGGAATATGGCTCTGTCCATGCCTTGAATTTAACTCAGTGAGACTCATTTCAGGCTTCTGGCCTCTAGAACTGTAAGATAATAAATTTGTGTTGTTTTAAGCCACTAGGTTTGTGGTCATGTATTATAGTAGCAATAAGAAACTAATACAGTTTCCCTGGTGAATTCTATCCAACAATGAAAAGTAACACTAATATTATACAAGTTTTTCAAAAATTAGAAAAAGAAGGATCAATGCCTAACGCATTTTCTAAGGTCAATATAAATTTAATACCAAAACCTAACAAAGATATAGCAAAGAAAATTGCAGACCAATATCTCCCATGAATACAGATGCAAAACCTCTTAACAAAATAGTAGCAAGTCAAACCAACAATGTATAAAAAAGGGCACTACATCATAACCAAATAGGGCTTATCCCAAGAATGCAAGGTTGGTTTAACATGTGCAAATCAATCAATATAATTTACTGTGTTAACAAAATGAAGGGGAAAAAATACATGACTAATTTATTAGATGCAAAAACCAATTTGACAAAATTAAACATCCAACAGATATATGAAAGAATGCTCAACCTCACTAGCTATTAGGGAAATGCAAATCAAAACCACAATGAGATACCACCTCACAACTGTTAGAGTGGCTATCATCAATAAGACAAGTAATAACAAGTGTTGAAGAGGTTGCAGAGAAAAAGGAACCTTCATACACTGCTGGTGGGAATGTAAATTGGTACAGCCACTATGGAAAACAGTATGGAGGTTCCTCAAAAAATTAAGAATAGAATTATCATATGACCCAGCAATTCCTTTCTGGGTATCTACCCAAAAAGTCTGAAAACATTTATCTGTAAAGGTATATGTTCCCCTGTGTTCATTGTAGCACTATTCATGGTGGCCTAGACATGAAAACAAGCAAAGTGTCCTTTGAAGGATCATTGGATAAAGAAGATGATTGGATAAAGAATACATACAATGGAATATTACCTGGCTATAAGAAAAGATAAAATACTGCCATTCGTGACAACATGGATGGATCTTGAGATTATAAAACTAAGCAAAATAAGTCAGACAGAGAAAGTCAAGAACTCACATGTGGGATATAAAACTGAAAGCAACAAACAAGACAAACAAACAAACTCATAGTCACAGACAACAGTTTAGTGGTTAGCAGGAGATAAGGAGGAAGGGGTTGTGGTAGGAGAGGGTAAAGGGGTTCAAATATATGGTGATGGAAGGAGAACTGATTCTGGGTGGTGAACACACAACGCAATAGCTAGAGGATGTATTATAGATGTGTACACTTGAAACCTATATAATTCTACTAACCAATGTCACCCCAATAAATTTAATAAAAATTTTTTTTTAAATACTCATTCATGATTTTTTTTTAAATCTTTCATAAAACTAGGAATAGAAGAGAACTCTTTCAACTTGGGCATTTATATCTAAAACTAAAGTAAAATCAAACAAGAAACAGCTAATATCATACTTAATGGTAAGAGACTGACTGTTTTACCTCTTAAGATCAGGAACAATGCAAGAATGCCCAAGTTCACCACATCTATTTACATTTTTCTATAGGTTCTAGCTATTGTATTAAGGCAAGAAAATAGAATCAATACAGACTGGAAAGGAAGGAAGGGAGGAAGGGAGGGAAGAAAGCAGGAAGGAAGGAAGATGCAAAGGTGTTTTAGAGCACAAAAATCATGACCTATAAAAGAAAAAATGATAAATTGGACTTCATCAAAATCAAAACCTTCTATTCTTTGAAGGACATCGTTAAAGGGGAAAAAAAAGGCAAGCCATTTACTGAAAGAAAATACAACTCATATATCAAAGAACTTGAATCCATATTAGATAAAGAACTCTTATACCTCAATAATAAGACAAGCAAACCAATAAGAAAACAGGAAGAAAATGTGAACAGTCACTTCACCAAAAAAGGTATCCAGATCTCCAATAAACGTGAGAAGATGCTCAACATCATTAGTCACTAGGGAAATACAAATTAAAACTATAATGAAATACTAGTAGATACCATTAGAAGCGCTAAAATTGGAAGACTGACCATACCAGTGTTGGACAGGATGTGGAGGAACTGGAACTCTCCTGCACTGTTACTGGGAATAAGATAGGTTGGCAATTGCTTAAAAAGTTAAACCTACACCTACCATATGACCCAGCCACTCTGCTTCTAGTCTTTACCCAAGAGAAATGAAAACAAAAGACATATATAAATGTTCATAGTATTTAAAAAAAAAAAAAAAAAAAAAACAGAAAACACCTGAAAATAACCCAAATTTCTATCCAGATATCTCTGGATAGAACAAACTTTTCTGGTTATTGTTAAACAAATGTATATCATACAATGGAACACTGTTCAGCAATAAAAGCTAATAAATTGTCAATACATATATTAATAACAATATGGATGAATCTCAAAATAATTATGCTGAATGAAAGAAGCCAGGTCTCTTTAAGGATGCATGATGTATAATTCCATTTATATAAAATCCTAGGAAATGCAAAATAACCTATAGTGACATAAAACAGATCACTGGTTGCCTGGGGACAACTGTAGAGGGAGGGATGTGTTACAAAGAGGCAGAAGGTAACTTTCTGGGGTAATGCGAAGTTTGTTATTTTAATTGTGGTGCTGGTTTAATAGGTGAAGGCAACTGGATCTCACAGGACTGCAACAGCCAGGCAAGGGTGCCCAGGGCTCCAAAGGCAGGCCTGTCTCCCAGCTCCCAGTCTACAGCACTACCACACCTCTTCTTGCACTATCACACCTTTCTTGCACTACCACACCTCTAGCAAGAAGGCTTCTGCTAAAACCCACATGCGTGCTAATCCCTAAGACACAAACACATTGAAACAGCCCTTTCTGAGGCTTGTTAAACAGAGATTTGAGTGGTTTCACAAGAGTAACAGGAAAACCAGTTTCTAGATACTAACAGATTGCGTCACAGTTATCTTCTGCAAAGGGACCTTCCAGCAATGATTTCTATCTTTTGGGTTCTCTGTCCTCACCACCATGTTTTGATTGCTTCCTATGAAGTAAAGGAATATCTAAAAACATTGCCAACTTAACTCAGAAAGATCTATGGCAGAATTGGGATTTAAACACAGGCTGACCTCAGGGCTTGAGTGCTTCCCTGGGATGCTACCCTGCCTGCCTTAATCTGCCCTGGGCAGCCTATCCCCTGGAGCATCCAGTAATGTCTCCTTGGCACCTGCTCAGATTACCCATGTTGGCTTTCCAAGGTGATAGATGTCTGCAGGCACACCCTCAGTCATCATTTACACAAAGACAATAACAACATAATTGCAGCAAAGCAGACAGTCATCTTGTTTGTTGGCCACGGTGGTTAAACACACAGAAACAACCTCTTTGGACTGAGATTCCTTCAACAGGGACCATTTTTTCCCATCAGTGTAAATGTCCATGAACAAATTGTCGTGGAGAACCTGTAGGCCACATCTTTGACTACCTTAGTGGGACAGAGTTTCTAAGACCTCAAGGAGTTCGTAAGTGGGCTGGGATAACCTGATTGACATATAGGGAAAAATGAGACCCATATGGGAAGAATAGCTGAAAAATGCTTGTAGAAGCTCAGGCAGAATTCAGGTGATGGGATCTAGGTTGGGGAGGTGTCTGAGGCCATGAGAAGAAAATAATAGAGTCAGAAAACTTTAGTCTTGACAAATAAAAAGACAAACTCGTGATCCTTCCTCATCTTTCTGGATTTTCTGTTTATCTGGGAGACGGTTTCTGATCATCTTTTTGGTGACTCCTCAAAGGATTTGTCAGAAAGCTTTACCTTGGACTTCTTCAAACTCCTTGGCCCTGCGTACTGGACAGAAAAGAAGCAGTGCCATTTGTGTGACTTGAGTTTAAAAAACAAGCAAATGAAGCAGCTGGGAGATCCAGATTTTGCTCAATAACCATCCACAGGAAGGAAACAAAGAATCCTATAATCTGTTAAACATGGGACAGGAAAATGAATGTTTTAACCAATGTAATTTTATATATTTTTGAATTGAAATAATTATGTTTCTAAATCAATCAAAATGTCCAATATAATCAACCTCCTTGATAAAATTACCCACACTTATTTAAAGATAATAAGGAACACTTCCCTCTTTCAATTTAAAAGTATCAGGGATCAATCCCCCGTTTGTCCTCAAGGAAGCTTTCCCAATTTGCCCAAGCCACTTTCTAGTGCGTCGACACTTCCTTAGAGGCAGCCTTCTCATCGGCCGATGTGTCCATGTGTCGACTTAGAACTAACCAGCATCTGCACTCCCTCCCTATGAGCTCCCCGCACTCTTTGCTGCCAGAGGGAGGTTAGAAGATAAAACTGGCAGATGCTAAGAGGGCATTCAGCCACCGGGGATGTGCTAACTGATCAAGAGCTTTGTAGGAGACCAGTCAGGGAGATGAGTCGGGGAGACAAAAGAACAAACAAGAGAAATTGATGAGAAAGAATGCGTGGGGCAAATCACCTATTTGTACAGGGAAAGCAAAAGGCAGACGCAGGTCCAAAGTGACCACCAGTACCTTCCTAAAGGATGGGAGAGGTGAGTCTCCTTGGTCATCACAGCGGCAGAGCTGGGATCAGGAAAGGACAGTGGAGCAGCTCTGTTGTCTTGTGTTGGTGGAGGACCTCCGTGTGGACCTCAATGGCAGGGTGACCCGGCCAGAGAGCCCACAGGAAAACCTTTGGGAAAGAACCAATGCCTGTCTCTGCGTCTGGTTAGGGCAAATTCCCCTGAAGCAGGACGCATTGCCCTGCTGTGCCTTTGCACGACAAAGGGAATTTTCAGGGACAGCAGACAGACGGTGGGTTTCTGTGGTCTCCAGAATAAAGCACAACCATCTCCCCAACCTGGCCCTTGAGGTCCCCTGTGTGCCGATAGTCATAGTTCTATTGCAGGCTGGCCCTGGAGGCCCCCTGAAGTGCTGGGCATTACTGCTTAGTTCTGGGTTTGGGGACTTCTGTGTATGGTGGTGGGGCGAGGGGAGTTGTCCCAGGTTGATGACAGCATGAGGGCAGATGTCAGCACCTTGACAACTAGCATGACCCTCCTGCACGCACCAGCTGAATCTCTGACCAGCTGACAATGCTATCTACAGCAGCCTCTTCAGGTGAACCCTCTGTTTTCAGCCAGACTGATCTCACCACCACCGCTCCCACTTACCACACTAGGCCAAGCCTCTCTGACTTTGCCCCTAATGTCCACTTGCCTGGAATGCCCTCACGGCCTCCTGGACTGTTGCTTAGAACAGAGTGTATGTCTAGCCCCTGCTCTGTCCTTGCCTGAGCTGGTGTAATACCGAGTGTCTCTCCCAGATCAGTACACACGGCCTGAGAGTGTCTTCCTTTCAGATGGAGAGCCCCTGAGGTAGCAATGATGCCTGCTACTTCTTGCTCCTCCTTGCGGGCCCCCACAGAATTCTGCACACTGCTAGGCCCACAGGTGGCCCTCAGTAAATGCTTTCTGCAAGGAACTGAACTAACAAAAAGTGACATTATTAGAATGATGAGAGACATGGAGACGAAGAAGCGAGAATCGCCATCCTCTCCTTTCCCACCTCTTCCTCTGTGAAGCCACGTTTAGACTTACTGCACTTGATCCAGGTATTATCAACAATATCTGATGAGTGTTCAGCCTTTATTAGCTTCTAAATACCTTATATGCGTACGTATTTAATCTTTACAAGAAGCTTGTGAATTATGGATTATAATTATCCCCATTTTGTGAATTATGGGTTATAATGATCCCAATTTCATGAATGAGCTATCTGAGGCAGAACAAAGAAAGGGGATGTGCCCAGGTGCCTCAAGAACGCAATCACTTAACCGATCAACTCTCTCAGATGAGTGAGGCTCTCTCCGGCATAGTTTGCTTCTTAGGTTTCCTTCACAGCTATTTTAGGATTGATCCTTCCACATTTCCTCCGCTCCAAGACGATGCTGATGTCTTCCTGCCACATCGTAACGGGAGACAAGCCAGTACTCACATGAGATCAATTCCTGAACCAATAGAATTTATCTAAATTTGTTCTGGATCAATAGGAGTTCTGTTTTGCAAGCCTGTGAGTGAGACGGAATATAGATCACACCCGCTTGCTGAAAATTCCAGACCATTGACCACACACTTTTTGGCTGTGCTGGTAGGGCCATACTAATTGCGTTGATGACCCATTGGAAGAAGCAAGCTGCCCACCGCAGTGCTTTCGCAGTGCTTTGATATGAACACTAACAGACATTTTTTTGGACACTTACTATGGATTAAGCATTGCCCTAGGAGATACACACACATTCTCTCTTTTCATCCTCCCAAGAATCTGAGGAGGTAGGTGTCATTATTATTTCCATTTTAAAGTTGAAGAAACTAAGTGAAGTCTACTAAGTTGTACAAGCATTCATGGGTAGGTAGTAATAGACCCAAGATCCAAACCTTGGCATACTTATTCCATGCTCGAGTACCTAATCGGGACGTATGTCTGTCTTCTGCTTATTGTTTAAAACTTTTCATTGGAACTGAATGGGATGTGGTGTGCTGGAAAGCATGCTCAACTGAGAATCAGAACCATCCAGAAGCCTGAGCCACACAGAGTCTCAGGGGTCCCCTAGTTCCACATCTGTATCATCTTATGATTCTCTACCTTGGTTAATAACACAGTACTTGGTTTTGTCATAGCAACTAGGATTCACAATGTTCTTTGAGGATAAGTAGTAAAAGATAAAGATAAATATACATATGGACACAGATATTAATATAGATACAGACAATGAGAATTATTTAGTTCTTAATTCTGTGCCAGGCCCCAAACCAGACACTGTGGGTGCAGTATTGCATATTAAACCTCACAACAAACATTAGAAAGAGATATTACCTCCTCATTTTAGGAAAACCGAGATTCAGCAAGGTTGAGTAACTTGTCCATTGTTACACAGCAAGGAGGTAGCAGAACTCTTTCCCTGGACTTTCTTGAGCTGGAACTCAGTTGAGAATCAGGCATTCCTCAGATGCATAGTCAATGATCGATCACTCGTCGATGGACTTTGTCACAGGCAAATGCCATGGGGAATCATTAAACAGGGATGGCACCCATTATTGGAGATAACTTGAGGGAGTTCTTCTGCAAGTAGTAGGACTATCTCATGGCCTATGTTTGCCTCCTGGCATATGCTACGGTTCTGTCCCTGTAAAATATTCTTCCCAACATTTCTTGCCAAGCCCAGGCCCATTCATTCTTAAATAGTTGGTCAAATGCCATTGCCTTGGGGAAATCCAGCTGGCTGAGCCTTTCCCGATCTCCCCCAGGTAAAGTGAGCTCTCCTCCTGGGCAGCTCCATAGCAGTGGGCATTCACCTTTATGGGGTTCTCCTTGGTGTTGTGGCCATGATTTGGGTGCCATACAGCAAATGTCCATGAGTCAGATCCCACTGAAAACAATGTTAGCAACTTTAATAAATGGAGAATGCTTGGGTTTGATTTCCAGCTCTTGCACTTGCTAGCTAGAGGAACTTGGGCAGGTTGTAAAACCTCTTTTTGCCTCAGTTTTTAAAATCTGTAAAATGGGGTTTCCTTGTGAGAACTGAATTAAGATAGTCACGCCAAGTGCTTTGTGCATGGCCTGGGACGTAGTGAGTTCTCCATAAACGGGAACAAATGTTATATTGCCCTTTCGCTGTTTTCACAGCTGCCTTTTTCTCTGCCATGAACCCCTCAAGAATAAGACCCTTTCTTATTTATCGCTGTGTCGTCAGAGCCTATCAAGGTGCCTCCAGCCAGTCGATGCCTGATAGATGTCTGTGGAATAACAAAGCTGTATGCCTCTCATCCTCTGGTATCTCTTGGACTGCCTGTCTTCCACTGCTCAGCTCTGGAGCTGAGGGACTGCCCACCCCCACCCCCCAGGGCAGCCCTTGTCCCCCTACCCAGGCTTGGCAGTGTTTCTTTGTCTGGCTCCAGCCTATAAAGCACCTACTCCCAAGCTATCGCCTTCCCTCTGATTCACCACTCCCAGAGCTCCATGTCCAACATAGCTTTAAGTAGCACACAAGTGGCAGTTCAGTGGTGTGTGCAAGCTTTGCTTTCATTTGGAATCAATGGAAGTTTTAAAAAATCTTACCTTATTCCTCAAAGGCCCATAAAGCCCTTCATGGGGCTCAAGAGACTTGTTCACTGTAAGATTTTTAAATTGCTTCCAAGTTACTTATCATTCATTCAAGCTCACGCTATTCTTTAAAATTCTTATTGATTTTGGAAACAGCCCTTTAATTGATATCAACACGCAATTATATTCTCCAGGCTGCAAATCTGCTTTACTCCCAATATTAAATTCATCATGTCTGTAAATAATTTTCTCTTATTATGCATAGGTATTAACCAAACTATAAATAGCAGCGTTGCCATACCCGTGGTTGCCTTAACAATCAGTGACCCTTGAATTTGATTTAGAAAAATTGATTTCTGCTGAAATTTTCCCTTAAATGAAATTGCCATTCCTGCTGAATGTCTGGGCAAAGGAAGGCATTAGAGAGTCGTTACCTTCCATTTCCTCCTGGACTTCAATATAACAGTTTTAGGTGGCAATTTCCATAAATTCACCTGTTGATGAACAGCCCTTAAAAATCACTGCTTTAACTGCATGCATATTGGTTCTTCATTGATACTCAAGTTTCAGGTTTTAAGAAAAGTGACTTTTCAGCATCACACTTCCTTCTAAACACACAGAGGGATATGGAGCCCTCATCTTGACGTCTGATGTTGAGATGCTGAGCTGTGGGAAGGCTGTGGGGAGGTGAAGTGGAGGGGGGGAGCAGAAAAGGCTTGGGGTCCCTACCAGAACAATCGACAGCCATTGAGCATGGCTACATCGAGGACCACACGACAACCTGGGGAAATGTCTATGAAGTGACATTAGGGGAAGAATGCAGAATCCAGGGTGCTACCTAGGGTATGATCAAAGCCACATAAAATATGTAGGCATGTGGGTAAAGACTCAAAGGAGACTTAGGAAAATTAAAATAGGGTGATTGAATCACACATACCTTCCTTTTTTTCCCCCTTTCTCTTTTTCTTTCTTTTCTTTACTCTTATACTCTTATTTGCTAATCGATATAAAACTGGGGGAAATGAGAAGAAAAAAGGAGGAAAGAAAAATGTGAGTTAGAAAAAACTTACTCTCAGCCTTGGTGAGAATCATTTACCAACTCTATGTCTCTGAGGAACTACAGTGTGATGGGAAGTTGTGGGTTTTGTGTTGGACCCAAGAGGGACCTTCCCCGAGTGAGCCAGCTGGGGAAGCCTCATCTCCCGCAGGTCTTGTGATAACTCAGTGAGATGGTATTTCTAAGGCGCCCAATCTGTGGCAGGAACCCTGAGCCCCACCATCCACATTTGTAAAAGAGCGATATTTATGGTTATGCCCTTAGCTTATTTAAACCATAGGGGAAGCTACTTTTTAAACTATAAAATTATGGACAAATGCTATGTTTATTAACCTAAATGAGACCAGATTTCAAAGGAGGAAAAAGAGACGGCTGTCCAACAGGACAGGATCTGTAACCTCCCTTGCGCGGTAGCTCTTTCATGGGTCGGGGTATCTGAACGTCCGCCAGTGTATCTGCACCTCTCAGGGTCACGATGTCTTTGAGGCACAAGGACTTCTTATTGTAAGGCAGTTTCTCTGTGGGATAGGGAGAAGAATGGATGGTCATATTTTGAGTCTTTACCCCTGAAATAAATTTTGAGGGTAGCTTTTTGTTGACCTGGAATTAAGACGCTTCAGCCTGGGATGGAGACATGAAGATATGTGGGCTCCCCAAAGACACAGAAAAAATTGGGTGAAAAGTCACCAAGACTGTTTATCCTGAAATAGGCTCCCTTAGACCTCCTCCATCCTAACGTGTATAATTGTGTATAATTGTGGTTTCAGGAGCAGAGAAAGAAAATTGAACAGAAGCAAGTATTTCCGGGCATAATGACTGAGAGTTTTCAACTGTGGCAACAAACATCAAGCTTTGGATGCAAGAAGTGCTATGAACCAAAAGTGGAATTAACCACAAAGAAAACCAAACCTGGGCACATCATAATAAAATGGCAAATGTACACACAAATCAGTAACCTTTGACATGTAGCAATAAATAAAATTTGACATATATACATCCATGTAGCCAAGACCAATAACAAAATAAAGAACATTTCCATTACTCCTCAAAGTTTCTTCATGCCTTTTGCCAGTCAACCTGCCCACCCGGAGGCAACCACTCGTCAATTTCTATTACCATAGATTAGTTTTGCCTATTCGTAAACTACATAAAAATGAGATCGTACAGTAGACTAGCAGCATCTCGAAAGGGATGCCATCCAGAAACAGTCCAGAGTCTGTTCTAGGCAACGTGAACATTTTGGCTCTAATCCTCACAAGACCTCTGAAAAGAACGTATTATTGTTTCACTTTTCTCATTGATGAAATGAGGCGCAGCAAAGTTAAATAACTCACACGGGGTCACACAGCTAGTCAGTGGCAGAGCCAGGATTAGAATTCCAGGACTGTTTGCCTCTCCTACTGCTCCACTGTCCAGTATGTTAGCATAAGGGTTGCTTCTAGGGTGAAAATGAAATGAAGAGACTAAAGTGCTCCAGATATGCTAGTCGTGACTATCAGTACAGAAAGAGATACAAGGCAGCTAGAGAAGTGAACTTCTTGTCTGCACCACTCAGGATAATGCTCTTGCATCTCTGATGGCCTCCGCGGGGACATAAGGTTAGGTTCCTACATCTGCCTTGTGCTGCAGACTGTGAACCCTTTAGGTCAGGGCCTGGGGCCTGTTCATCTCCATATCCTCAAAGATGAGCCCAATCCTCAGGTAGCACTCCATATGTGCTCTTGAAATGGGGATATTAAGGGATGGGATAAAAGTTTGTTCAGGGACGACATGCTCAGTGATGTTGGAATCCACTGAAGGGATCACTGCCACACAAGGCTGAGGCTGATTACAGAACACTGAGCCCTCCGACTCACGATCTCTCTCTGTGTACGAAGTGGGCCAGCTCAGGCCGCCTGCTGTGGATCCCAGCCATGGGGCTTCTCCTTATCCTGGGGGACTGTGTCCCTGAAACAGAGGGAAGGAGAACTCATGCAATAATATTTTTCTTCCTGTCACTGAAATCTTTGCAACGCCCTGGGCCCCCTTAATTACACTGAGTTTCTCCATGGGGTCCTAAATGCTAGCTCCCTTTCTCCTGCCTGTGATGTCTCACCTTGCAGGTGTCCTTCTTGAAGAGGAGAAGCAAGAGCGCATTTGCCCATGCCACACTGAGTCATAGGAGGGCAAGCACTCAAGAAGGCCACTAAGATTTATGGCTGCCTCTCCCTGCTTGCATTTCTATTGCTTGGTCCCTGAAGGCAAGGGATTTTCCTTTGAAACACAGGCCCTTCTGGGGCAGAAGATGGAGGAGAGGAAGGGTCTGCAAGAGACATGGAGACAGAGACAGCTGCAAAAGGGCCCGGATGGAATGAAAGCCGCTCAGACTAAAAAACAATCACCAGACAATGAAGAGCTTGAGTCAACTGCTGGAGTTGAAGCTTGTGAGTTCTGTAACCATGGGCAGTACAATAATACCCCTCTGCTAAACTGTATTATTTATTGACAGCTATTCACTCCCTCTCCACCCAGGTCATGGTTTCCTGTAGGCAGAGTATATAATTCCCCAAGGTTTGGCCGAGAGACTTGCTTTGACTAATGCAATGAGAATGTGGGTGTGGTGTAGATTGTCTGAGCAGAAGTTTTCAATATACTTGGGGGATTTGGCTCTGCCCTTTTTGTTCCTACCCTCCGTCATGAGAACAGCCTGCCCCAGAGACTGCATCCCCTTCAGTCTGCATGCGGGACCCAGCCTAGTCCAGCCCAGCAGACCCAGCAAAACCACACCAACCTGCAGCCCTCATGGAAAGTCAGCAAGAAATAAGTGTTAGGTGGGTGTAGGCCTCTGACAAATCAGGACTGTTTGTTACAGAACCAAAGCTAACTAATACAACCCCTTATGTGCACCTTCCTTAGTTAATGCTTGTGTGTGTGTGTGTGTGTGTGTGTGTGTGTTGTGTGTGCGCGTGTGTGCGCGTGCACATGTGCATGTTTGGAGGCAGAGGGGCTATCCCAGGTTTCATTTTCCTCACGATCAAGTGAAGAGACTGAGACTGAGAGTGATCAGAGGGAGAATCTAGCGTCATACAGAATTCGAAGGTAGGCCTCAGCCTTAGAAACACCATGTCTTTCCCAGGTCTCATAGCTCCCTTACCATATCAAGCCTGTCCCATTCTCTGGGTCCCATCATCTGGCATCCCCAAACCTGAGATACTCATACGTCAGAATGCCCTGGGCATCCAGCTAACAAAATTGAATCCCGTCCTCCACCCTGAGACTCTGAGTCCCTTCACCACTGGGGTGAATCTCAGACATCCATATTCTTAAGAGTTGATAAAAAGCTCCAGGAGGGGCCCTGGTCTGTCAATCAGAGAAAAACTCTTGTGCAGCCTCACCTCTGCGCCTCATTAGCTGTGACCGTAAGGCAAGTCACTTAACCTTTTATCAAAAATTGCAACAAGAATATTTGAACTCCCTTCTTTTTAGAGCTCTTGTAAGAACCAAATGAAGTAATTAATAGATGTGAACGTGCATTGCCTGTGGCGAAGTGCTGTGAAAAGGGGAGGGACTGTGTGCATCCTGGGCCTTTACAGATGCCACTGAGAAGCAATCACTGGTCTCCCTTTAACATCAGTGTCCTAAGGTGACTCAGTTTTCTGGAGTTTGCAGCCAGAGTGGCAGCCTCATCATCTCCAAACAGCCTTCAGGGTGGACCTGGCCTCCAGTGCCACCCCCAGCTGGCCAGAGAAAGTTGGAGGGATGGGTGCCATGTCAAGGGGAATTATTTGGAAGTCTGGAAAGGAACAACAAAAAGCCACCCTCGATAACAGGTCTGAAGGTGCCAGACCAGCTCAGCAGATCACAAAATTCTTAACTGTGAAGGCTGAATTGGTTTCATGTCTGTTCCCTCATTAGTCACTTCAGCATCTTTGGGTTCCGAGACGCCCTCGGTGCAGGAATGGCAGGAGCATGCCTTGAGGAAAGGAGAGTCTCTTCCTGCTTGCACTGGGCCTGGGAATGACTTGAGCATTACATGGTCCAACTCCCTAGTTGTCCAGGTGAAGAAACTGAGGCCCCAGCAGAGTGAAGGGTCTGCCCAAGGTTACATAGCCAATCAAATCTTCTCATTCCAGTCAAGGGTCCTCTCCACTACATTCTGCCGAAGAACAATGCCCTGCCTTCTAGATCCCAGTCAGAGAATGCGTACATGTGTATGTATACTACTAAGTGTGTGTGTGTGTGTGTGTGTGTGTGTGTGTGTGTGTATCTGTGTGGGTCTAAGGGGAGATTAAGCACAGGGTAAGGATGCATCACACTTTCCAGCGGTGTACATTTTCATCTGCAGGCAGCACTAGTGGAGCCCTGCCTGACTCCTCTTTCAATACCCTTTATCAGCCATCAAAGCTTCTTTGACGCAATATAACTGTAAGTAACATCTGATTTTAGCCCACGGTTTTTCATAGTCTTCCCATCATCCATTCTCTCTGACTCAAGGACTTTACTAAAATACTGCAGACTGCTGAGTTTACCCCATACACCCTCTACCCTCCAGTGAATGGACAAAGGGCAGCAATCTATGGGGAGAAAAGAGAAATAGCCAAGGAACTACACAGTCCATCCCTAGACGGACTGTCGGCACCCAGGGCCTGTATGGAAAATTTAAAGTTTTAATATATTTTCAAATTATTCTTTCTAATCTTACAAGCCTAAAATGGAAATGTTGGCAGGTCCCAGAAAATTAGTAACTTGGATAGATGAAAACTACTATGTAGCTCTGCTTAACACATGCTCTGGCATATTTAAGCTATATTTTAAATTTTGGAAAGGCCGAAAGACTTTGGCTTCTTTAAGAAAAGGGCTGTCAGAAGAAGGCTGTACAATCCTGCACACTGCAGGCTCCAGGCTGAGTCTTTTGTGTGTCTGAGGGGTCTATTCATCAGACAAGGTACAGCAGGCAGGTGGAAGGAGCTGGGCAGAGGGCAGAGAGCAGAGACGTCCCGTGTCAGTTATCAGGTAACCGCGACTTGATTGGAAGGGAACCAGACTGTGAACCCCAGGAGATATTCATTCTCTTTGTGCTCTGTGACCACAAAAGGAAAAGAAACAAAAAGTCAATTGTGTCTGAAAGGCACTTGGACAGAGACGAGGAAGCAAAGACCCCAAGCAAAACCCACGCCAGAAGGAACAGCCAGAAGGAACGTGGGTCAGAGAGAGGCTCAAGGACAGGCAGGAGCTGGAAGGAGTGTTAAAAGGCTTTCGGGAGGATGAGAGGAAATCTTAGGGCGAGCAGCAATTAATGACAGTTTCCTTTCAAAGGCACCATTTTTTTCTAGACCTACTGAAACCCTGAACTTACCCACCTCCTATGGAGTCAAGATAATTAATGCAGATCGATTTCTTTAAAAAGCTTTTCTTTTTATAGAAGAATCATGACTGACTGGATCATGAGCACTATCCCTGGGATATCCACTATTTACACCTGGAGCAGAGGCATCACGGTACTCTCCATCCCCACCTGAACCTCTTCTGTGTGATCCGTGATAATTAGCTGTGCCATAGTCATGGTTCTCATGGTAGGAAAGATGTGACAGAAATAAGATAGGTGGCAGGCCATGCAGAATTTCCTTCCAGAACAGTAAATCCACCCCTTTCTATGCTTCTGGGGAAAAAAATTCAAATATGAATGAGTGAGAGTTGTATTGTTGTATAAATTACTTTGAAACTATTGTTGGGGGGGGGTGCATGAATTATTTTGTTGTTATAGATGTGGCCACACATCTTTGTGCTATGACATCAAGCTGAAAACCATGGTTTTAACATAAAGAAAAGATAAAGTGGAGCAGGTGGGAAAGCTTCCAGGCCTCCAGGCCCTGTTGAAATCTCAGATGCCATGTCCCAAAGGTAGAGTAGAGGGGCATCTCTGGGGTTCCTTCCCTACCAGCCTCAAGGACACTTGGACGAGTTCCCAAGCAGGAGGACAATCACAGTTATACAATTTTGCTTGAATTCTCTTTGTTGTATAGGTACTCTAACTCACAAAATACTCCTGCTATTAATTTAGAATATTCATCTCAAGATTACAACAAAACAACATTACAACATAACAACATCAGGACAATTGTCCAAATGCTAGGACCTTCTGAAACTTGCTTTATTTTTAACAATTTTGGGAAGGCACATATGCCTTACTACCTACCCAAACAGGCGTTGACTATTTTAGGACATTTGTGACTCATGTTTTAGTTTGCCCATATCCTGATTTAGAACAAAAAATGACATACAAAGTTAGTTACTTTTTAGGCAATGTTCCCCAGCTATTTGGTATAATTCACTATTATGGAATTTATCAAATAGCATGTTAATTATTTGTCTAACTTATCTTTCTCTCCCTTGCCCGGATGATGATCTCTTTGTAGAATAGGATCACGTCCTATTCCTATCTTTGCACACTCCTCACCAAAAGGCCTTGGTTTGCGGTGGATGGCTGGATGAATGGATAGACAGACGGACGGATGGATGGATGGACATGACAAGCATGATATGATCTGCTTCCCAAAATATATCCATAATTGGCTTCCCATTTTGAGAGGTGACTTGTAATTTAATAACCAACTCTGTACACCCCTACCTTTCCAATTAGAAAGTTGATAGCTATGGGGTCAGCAGATGGCAGCCTAGAAATGGTCTGTTGGAGGCAAAGTGTGGTCCCTCTGAGTTGTCCAGAAACTCTGCTCAGATCTCACTCATACTAGTCCAACCAAGGAGTTAGAAAGGCTCGAACCAAGTTTCATGGTGCTCTCACAAGAGCTGTAATGAGCCAATGGAACTCCAAATGCCTGGTTACCACTTTCCTAGTATACTGAGCCAATTGCCCTGTGTTGGTTCCGAAGATTGACTGTGATGACATTTTCTAGGCTTAACCATTTCCTCTTACTCCATATGCCTTTTTTAGTACCCCTGGCCAAAAATTTTCTCTGTAAACTACTGAGAAACTCCTTTATACCAAAAAGTAAATGATTCACAAGGCTTGGCCTATTACTCCTCGGAATTTTTGCAACCTAAAAGGGGCGACATCTTAAATCAAAAAAGGAATCTCAAATTGTGCTGCTACAGGCATAAGCATACCATCAATTCTTTCCAGCTAGGCATACAGTCCCTTCTCAGGGACAGTGGCTGTACTGCTTTCTGCCCCTCCTCAGTCTGCCATCTTCCTGCCATTCTAATTTATAGGTGACTTGGCCTGTGAATCATGTGACTTCAGGGTTCACATGGATGACCACCCAACACACTGGTCTCTTAGCCCCTAGACCTCCTCATCCCTGGTGACCTTCTTCTGTATTACACATTGGTCACTTACTCCAAAAACCACCTAAGTCTTGTCATCACGATTTATTTTGTACGTAGGTCTCAACTTCCTCTCCAGTCAGCTTAGTCAACTTTTCCCGAATGATTTCTGCACTTCATTGGAACCTCCAGTCAATTAACTCCCTTCGCCCTCTGCCAATCCATCGGCGAGGTTCTTTCTTCCTTCTCCTCCTTATCCAACTTAGCTCTTACAACCCATCACTCCATACCACTTTCTTCAGAACTCTAGACTCCTCTGTCACTCTGTCCTTTGATCATACCTATCTTACAAAAAGCCAGTTCTGAATGGAGCCAGCTCTCTCTGTGCTCTGAGGCAGCGCACAAGCTGCTGAGTTTTATTGAGAAAGTACTGCAGTGGGGCAGATCAATTTTACCGTGTATTCATAATAACTGTTCTCAGACGGACTCTCAGCACTGCCCAGCAAGCATACTACATTTCTTTTACCAACTCTGCAAATGCTTCTGGCCTAATCGGCCCTTCTCAAACCTCTGACTCCCGCACTTCTATATTCACTTCGCTCTTGGCTCACAACCCTGCCTCCTATTTCTCAGAGAACACTGAGTCTGTTACATGGAACTCTCTCACCCACCCACCACCAAGAACACAAGCCCACCCCCTCCCTCCTGTTCCTTGGCCTTTTCTCCCACCCACCAACCAAGGCTGGCTCGTCCACATGGCTTAAGACCCATCTTCTCCTGCCTTGTAAGGAAACGTGCATTATCCACAAGCCCTTCTTTCTCTAGTTCCCTCTCAAATGGATTTCTCCCAATGACATTTAAATACCCATACATCTTTTCCATTTAAAACTGCCTTCTCTCAACCTTGCATACCCCTCCAGCTATTGCCTCATCTCTTTTTACCCTTTAAGCCAAACTTCCTGAAAAGGTTTTTTCATTTTTCCTATTTACAGTTCCTGACTCTTCTCACTCCTCAACCCACTCCCGGCTGGCTTTCGTTCCCATCATTCCACTGGAACAGCTCTTGCTTGGGTCACCCGACACCTCCATGTCCGAAATCCAGGGGGCATGTTTCAGAACTCATCTTGCTGCACCTGCCACGTTGGACACTGCCTACTTCTTGATACCCACTATTTTCCCTTTGCTCTAGTGACACACTAGTGCCCACTCCTAGATATCCTGACAATACTTATTTCCGGTTCCTTTGAAAGTTTCTCCTCCTTTTATTAACTACTTCATACTGGAATTCCTCGTGATCTCAGGCCCCTTCTTCCTCACACTCTAAACTCTCTCCCTTGGCAAGCTCATCAGCCTCATGACTTCAGATTTCACCTACACACAGATGAACTTTGAAATCCACTTTTGGCCATGGCCACCAGTTCTTTCACTTCTTCACATTCTTTATTCCGCCAGACTATCTGCTGGGTCTCTCTCTGAACAACCTGGCAGGGGCTCCACCTCCATCACACTCATGTCTTCATCTAGGTATCTTGAGATCAGAATGTCAGGGAATTCTTAAACCAGTTCACCCAGCATCCAGCAATCCCATCGACCCCAAGCTGCTGGAGAATATCCTGTGACTCAGCTCGATGACTTCAACCTCAGGGCCTGCACCGCTGTGTTTCTCTAGTACAGTCAAGTGTTAAGGCTGGCTTTGGTGTCCCGTAGACGGGGTAAAACTCTAGCTCCACAATGTTCTCATTGAGTTACCACAGGGTTATATTATTTAGTAAAATGGTGTTATTTAACTTTTCTAAGCTTCAATTTCCTCATTAACAAAGTAGGGATAACAATACTAATAATGTCTAAAATTATACAAATTATATGAATTATTACTGTGTTTCCCCAAAAATAAGACCTAGCCGGACAATCAGCTTTAATGCATCTTTTGGAGTAAAAATTAACATAAGACCTGGTCTTATTTTACTATATGACTGAGTCTTTAATATGATATAATATAATATAATATAATATAATACCAGGTCTTATATTAATTTTTGCTCCAAAAGATGCATTAGAGCTGACTGTCTGGCTAGGTCTTATCTTTAGGGAAACACGGTCTATAGTAGGCATGGAACAGTGCCTGGCGTGTAGTATGCAATCATAAGGGTAACTTTACTATGATTGTACTTATATTCAACCTTAATGATTCCTTATCGTGTTCTTCTCTGTATAGACCCTAAAACATGTCTATTATTCCAAGGCCTTGAGAGGCAGACGTTGATTTGTCTACATGCTTTGTTATAAAGATCAAGGCCATCTACCACGTGCTCCCACAGCACCCTCTCTGTACTTCAAAGGTCCCTTCAAAGGTCATGCAGTCCCAGAGGGGTGTCCCCTGTCTCCTTTTAGGGCTAGCCTCCTCTTCCTCAGTGTATCCTGTCTGCCATAAGCTCAGGCACCTCCCTCCACCAGTTGCCCACTCTATCTTTCTTCTTTTCATTTATTTATTTATTTATTTTCAATTACAGTTGACATTCAATATGGTGTTAGTTTCAGGTACATAGCATAGTGCTTAGACATTCATGTAACTTACAAAGTGATGCCCCTGATAAGTCTAGTGCCCATACATAGTTATTACAATATTATTGACTATATTCCCTATGCTGTCCTTTACATCCTTTTGACTATCTTGCAATTGCCACTTTGTTCTTCTGAATCCCTTCATCTTTTTTATTCAGACTCTCCTACTTCTCCCTCCATGTCAAGACTGAAATAGCCTCAAGTCTCTCCTAGCCCTAAGCGAAACCAACAAACCGAAAATGTAAATCTTTTTTCTCTTCCCTTCTCTTCACTAACAAGCTTCTTGAATGGAGCCTACACAAGTTCCACTCCCCGTTCTCTTCTCAGGCCCTTGCCATATGCCCTCTCTGCCCTCAAAGGCTTCCCATCCCACAGGGCATCTCCCTCAAAGGCATCTCCCATCCCCTCTGGGCCTCCCCCTCAGGCCTTTCGGCCACACACCGCACAGTGGACCACTCTCCTCCTTTGAGCGGCCTCTTCCTAAGGAGAAGCTGGCTCCTGTTCGCCTCCTGCTCAGTCTCCATCACAGTCTCCTCTCACTCAGTAGGCTTACATTGGGGATCAATTTCTATCCATAAAGCCAAGTGTTCAAGAAGTACAAGTATTTCACTTCTTTATTTTTTTGTTAATTAACTGGATTTCACCTCTGAGCTTTCATCCTGCTGTGTTGGTGAGAAATTCAGCCTCGGTCATTCTCGGGTTTTCTCTCTTCCCATTAAGGGTTTGTGCCCTGGTTCTAAGGCAGGACACAGGGTTACGGCATGAAGGAGGCCTCTCTGGTAATAGGACATCGGTCCCCTCTGGATTACCACTAAGAATTCCACTGCCTCAGGCCCTGAGGCCCCGTGTGTCCTTGTTTCTTCCCCACCAAGCTTGCTTAGGGAAAGCTTTGGAAGGGCTGGTGGCCCAGGTGCGCTGAGGGCCTAACGGTGCTCTGAGTACTGCCAGGGGAAGGGTAAAAGGCCCTGCTGCTCTGCTCCAGGTCCACAGAACTCGCCAGGGAACTCTTCAATTACTGGGAAATCCTCCTTGTTTCTGCCATCTCCATCTTCTTCAGACAGCCTTGACCTCATAAACTCGCGAGCCCTGCCTCCCGAGGGACATAAGCACAGACTCTGTGATCTGCCTGGATCAGAGAAGGCAAAAGACAGAGAGAAAGATGAATCTGTATCTCAAATAAGTATCCTGCCACCAAACTCATGAGTGTGTTTGCCAGGAGTTGGGGTTGTAATATTTTATTTCTTTTTCTTTTTTCCAAATCCTACCAAATATATTCATGATGATAAGAATATAAGATTATGCTATATTTTTCTCTGCTTGCTATTGCATTTTTAATGTCTCAAAATGAATAACAAAATTTAAAATCACCAATAAAAATTTATCTTCCAAATAGGCATTTCCCAATTTATATCCTGCACAATCTTCCTTGATGACCTCACCTATTCTCATGGTTTCCCCTTTCCCCACAGTACAGGTTGATTCTGAAATCAATCTCACGGCCTCTAAACCATCTCCTACATATCAGAGTGTCATATCTAAGTGATCTCTGGACATCTGTATTTGCATATCCGACAGGCAGCTCAAGTTCAACCTGCTATCACTGACATAGAGTCCCCTGCCCCCGCCATCCTAATCCATCATCAAGCCCAGTCAACTTGACCTCAAAAGCTCTCAAATCAATCTCCTTTTCCTCATCTCCTCTGCCACCCCCAAACCAAGCTGCCCTCACCTCACATCAGGAAAACTGCAAGCTGTCTTGGATATCTCCTGCTTGCTCCCCGACCTGTGCTCCACACAGCAGCCTAAATGAGATTTTAAGCCCCCACGTCAGACAGGGTCACTCCCTCCTAAAGCCCTCCAATGGCTTTAGGGCAGTGTCCAGACTCTACAGCGCGACCTACAAACCCTGATATGGTCTGAATTCTCTCATCACTCTGCTTGTTCTTTCCGTCATTCTCTACACGTCAGCTACACTCACTTCTTTCAGCTCCTCCAACAGAATAAGCTATTACCCACTTCCAGGCCTTTCCACAGACCACCCCTCTGCCTAAACACTGCCATGCCCCCACACCCAAAACACCTCCCCACCCTCCCACACTGCCTCTCTAAAATCGTCATACAACCCTGTTTTGAACTGCTCGGTCGAGCATGGCAGGCGTTCACATTTTCAAACACTTCCCATTTGTCTCAGGTTGAAGTTCAAACAGCTGGATAGGGCCTCGGAGATGGTGCAGAATCTAGCACATGCCAGGGCTCCCCTTGGTCCCTCTGCCTCAGCCACCCTGGCCTTCTTTTGGCACCTCACATGTGCCAAGTTCTTTCTCACTTCAAGGCATTTGCTCATGCTGCTCCTCAGTGCAGAGTGACTTCCCCTTTGTTTGTCACCCAGGTAACTTCTCCTCATCCAGGTTTTAGCTGAAATGTGATGGCCCTAGAGAACTCTCTCCTGACTTCCTACCTAAATCTGGGGCCCTTCGTCTTCCCAGGGCTCTTGTGACAACTTACAATAATGTTTCCAGTTTTGTAATCTTTTGCTGATATCTGCCTTCCACTTAATGAGGGTAGAAATTGCCATACTCCCTCCCCGTACCCTGGTTTTCTAGAAGGCTAGTTCAATGTCAGGCATATAACAGTACTCAGTAAATGTTAACTGAATGAACAAGTGGTTTGACATCGTCTTATTCTCCCTTTCTCTCCCCCACCAGACCCAGCCTTCTATTGTGTTTCCTCCCTCTATCATTAGTATTTGAACCCCTCAGACTCAACATCCTAATATTATCTTTGACTCCTTCTCCCCGTCACTCCTTCTATGCAATATGTAGTCAAAATACACCATGTTTACTTCTAAATAGGTGTAACACACACACCCTCTTTTTCATTCCCTGTGCTGGCCCAAGTTACCTGTCACTTAGATAAATAAAGTTGATTCCTAACTGTCAATTCCTCCAATGTCTCAGGTCTGTTCTCCCCAGAATCTGCAGAATTGTTTTCCTGAAGTTCAGATAGATCTCTTCCTCAAAATAGCTTATTCTTTCACACAAATAAAATCTGAATGGCGCATCATGTAGAAAATTAGAAGCAACAGATTAGATTTAAACACAGCAATACAGTGAATCTTAAAAACACAGTACTTAGGGAGGAGAGAAATGAAATGAGATTATATAACACAATACCACTTACATGCATTAAAAACACATGCAGCAAAATAGTAAACATTTAAAAAAATATATGTAAGCAAAAAAGATAGACATCAAATGCAAAAATGCAATTGCCTGTGGGGGAAAAGGGGGATGGGAAAGTGGTATGGGAAATAAAAGGGAAAAGAAATAAAAGAAGAGAAGGGCTTGGTATGCAGTAATAACAATGAGTGGGCCATGAGCTCAGAAGGAAAACTCCATGTACCAGGAACAAACAATAACAATAAAACAACTTGTATCCCAGACAAGGAGGATTCCATTCGTTTGTGTATCTCTTTCATAGTTCTTAGGACATTTCCTTGAGTATCATTCGAAATCAATCAACGTGCAAAGCGTGCACTTATTTTAATCAGGGAAGCTCCATGACATACCTCAGTACTGAGAAAACACACCACCCATGTCCTCGTCTTACCATCCAGGAGACAAACTCCCAGGTACTGGCTTCTCTACCTGTCACATCCTGCTAATGATGACTTCACTCAAGCACAGTAATTCTCTTAACGACTTGAGCTCCCAGCAGTACTTAAAAAAAAAAATCTGATAAACAACTCCAAGCCTTTATCTTAGATGTTAAGTACATTAAAGACAGTATCCTAATTTTTATCAGGTATAGTCACCTATAATGTTCAGCCACATATTTCAAAGGAATTAGAAATTATATTTTTATCTTTCTTGACACCCCATTCTTAAGCTCCAGAAATTACAGAATCCTAAATGAAAACGCACTCTCAGGAGGCATGAGGTCACTTAGAGATCAGCTTTGTGGGCGGAATCCAGGTTTCAAGGAGAAGTAATAAATATTGTGGACAAACTGGTCTGGTAATCTCCATTTGTCTCCTTCCAGCCAACACAGAATTGAAAAGGATAAATGGTTGATCATGGATTTCTATTTCCATCAGGGTCTGTGAGCCACTGAGAACACCTTCTTGCCTTGGGATGAGCATGCAGTATTTTCATAAACTTTTATTTAAAATCTACAGATAAAATGGATCTTAGTAGGGAAGTCAAGCCTCTCATGGCCCTTGAATCTGGCTAATGAAAGTGTTAATGGTTTCAGGAGACATTATAAAATAAATACTCATAAAAGTTTGCACAACACACCGTTATATGGCCCCATAAAATCCACAAGGCAATTACGGAGTTATGAGCTCTCTGCCTACCTCCTCGCGCACCAAGGTTAGCACACGTGGAAGTGATGGAGGAACCTGACAAAAGAGAGGGGGAATATTGGAGCAGAGGCCAGCATGGACCTGGGGGAGGCCAGAGCTCTCCCCTAGCCCTCGTCTGTGAAATGGACATTTGATCTCCAGTCCAAGCCCCCTCTGCTCGTCCTCATTTCTCTGTGCTTCCCATAAAGGACAATGCTGGTATGTAAAATATAAGTGTGGGTTCTATCCCTGTTGCCTTTCTCAAGACTAAGTGATCTCAAGCACAGCGTCTAATCCAATGCCCCTCTGGTCACACGCATCGCCAACATGTATGTGTTCATGGTGGGCCGAGCACGGCGCTAAACACCTTACACTTGGTATCCTATTTACTCCTCACATCATGCCTACGAACTCTGCATCGTCATTATCCCCACTTTATGGAAGAAAAACTTATTCAAGAGCTGAGCATTTAACCACATACTGGCTCATGATAGGGACAATGCAACCTACCACGCACGTACAGTACTGGGCACACAGCACTCAGAAAGTGTTCACCCCTTGCCCGTGCCTTTGTCATGAATCACTCTCACTGCTTTCAAGGGGAAAAAATAAATATGCCATGATTTTGTAGCAATAGAGCACAGGTATGTGTGGAAAACTGAGACACAAAAGCATCAGCTGGGACTGGATGTTGAACGCTGTGTTCAACACCCCGTCCCCCAACATTTCTCATCTGCCTCTGCTCCCTCTCAGGCCACCTGCTGTTCCCAGGGGTGCTTTGCAATGTGATAGTCAGTTCCTGAAACAGTGTCCCCATTATGCATTTTCCTCACCAGCCTGGACCTCATCAGAGCACAAACTACAAGAAGGATCTTACATTGGTTTGGTGCTATGCAGGTCATAAAACACTTGGATAGAACATTGCCTTAAAAACGAAAAACAATTACTAATAAGATGTTAGGGGAAAAGATGCCAGTTATTTTATAGAACAAACCTTGTCTGGATTTCTTCCGATGTTTCTTCAAGGGTAAGTTCAGAATGCACGTTTTCACAGGAATACCACGGAAGGGATGGTGTGTCCACCTCAGCTAACCGCTAACTGAATGAACAGTTAACATCCTATCGAGACGCACATGGTATCAATTCATCCCTTGCTCGTGATGTTAAGTTTGATCACTGGGTTAAGGTGGTGTCTGCAGAGTTTCTTTACTGGGAAGTTACTCTTTCCTCTATGTATTTAAGGTGATATATTTTGAGACCACGTACATATCTTATTTCTAATCATTCTTTCAGTAATTAATTTAGCATCCATCAATAAATCTTATCTGAAACAATTATTACTATAGTAGGACAGATAGATGATCGATCGATTGATCGATAGATATAGATAGATGACAGATAGATAAAGAGATAAGAAGGAATTAAAGAGAGCGTGTGTGCACAAGTATGGTAAAATGTTAGTATTTTGGGAATCTGGGTGAAGGGCTTACGGGTTTATTATTTTTGCAGTATTTTATAAGTGTGAAACTGTTTCAAGATAATTTTTTATAAAGGATATTGGGTCACTCAGAGAGAACTGGCAGAAAGGCTAAAAAGCCGGACTCACAACTGCCCAGCTAAGAACAATGTTCAAAATGGGCTCAAAATTGCACTGCCAGACAGACGACGGAGGTTCCACAGCTCTCAGCAAACCCTTGTGCTGCCCGCCCCCCCCCCCCCCCCATAGCTGGACAAGACCACGAGTCCTGCGGACACCCAAGCAGCTTCTTGCAGCTCCCTCCTTCCTTACTACCTGTGTGTATCCAAGCTGGGTGGATGTGAGTGAGCCGGGGAGCCTGAGTCACGGGCCCCACCTGACTGCAGAGGAGGCTGGTAGAGTGACAACCTGCCATGTTCAACTTCTCCCACCTGGGCTCCTAAGATGGGAAATTCTTCCACTTAAGAGAGTTTGGTTTCCAGAGAAGCCAAAAAGAATGAAAAAGTCCATGATGTGCCAGAAAACAGTTGTGCACTCTAACCTCACCTGAGCCCTCCCTGAGGCTTGGCGCTCAATTTTTGTATTCTCCTATCACATTCAACTCCGTGGTTATGTCTGACTTTTTTTTCGACTTTCTAGAAACCACTCTCCATCTCACCACTGACCCCTCATTCTTGGTCGCGTCCTCACTTCCTTCTTTACAGAGACAGAAGTCTCCCCACCATGAGAGTTCTGACTGCTCCTGTGGGCCTAAGGTCAGGCTACTACGGCTCCGACCTGGAGTTCATGACTTACTGACTGGCGCACTGGGAAGTTCCTTTCTCTACGCCGCAGCTTCCTTGCCTGTAAAACGAGGCTGGCGACACTGACCTTGCAGGGTGTTGTCTGGAAGGAAAGTAACACGTGTGAAGTGCAGGTGCAGAGGAGGTACCCTGGCAGCACTCTATTCCTTCCCTGTCCTTGAACCTCTTCTAATGGACACTGACTGCTGTGTTGCCCAAACTGGGATGAAGGACGTCATTCCCTCTGCTGAGAGACAGGTTGGGGCAGCCTGCCCTCGCTGGGAATTCTCCTTGAGGGGAAGCCTGTTGCTTCTCGCAGTCACACCTCTTCCCGGGGCAGCCTGCGCCCAGTGACTGGCCGATGCAAAGCTATAAACGCCCAGCATCCTTGTCTCAACTCAGGACGATTCTGAAGGGCCACCCCAGCTCCAGAGCACCCCCATGAGGTGGCTGAGGCCCTGGCAGTGACTGCTTCACAGTCCCCCTCTTCCCTCTGCCCCCTCTGGATCCCGTCCCTTGTCCTTATCTGTCCTGATCCTGAGAGCAGGCCCTCATGAGCACCCTGTACGCCCATCTCTGTCTGACAGCCTCCTGAACAACCCAACCTGGGACAGCCCTTTTCTTTGTCTTGCCTTCTAGTCTAGCCTTTCAACCAGGTCCTCATGGGACCTGGTGCCATCTCCCACCATCTCAAAATGATTCCTCCCTCATCGTAGGTGTGGCTTTCAGTTGCTGATGGGGTTAACAGTGTCTTTCCATCTCCCACCTGTAGCGTTATTGAGATCCTCTCTCTCCTTCGAGGCCCACTCAGGTGGTGCCTCTTCTAGAGAGCCTTCTTTGGTTTCCCTATGGAACTCTCCCCTCCTCTCTCTAAGCGCTCTCACTATTTTGTCTTTCCCCCTCATCTGGCACTGTGCCTGAGCTGGTGCACCAGTCAATTTGCCCGTTCACCTTCACATCCATCCTTGATCCCACCCCCAGATGCTCTTTGCCTCAGAAGGCTAACACTGCGAATTACGTTTCCCAAGTGCACGTGCCCACTGGTTTCCGAACAGAGTGTGTCAGTGGGAGACATGGACAAAAGCTTGAAAGGGAAGGGAAGGGAAGCATCCAGGGAAATTCCTCCTCTCTGTGCTTTAGGGAAGGGCATCACTGGCAAGAGCTGTGCCCACCTGGCCACAGCTCCCACCAGGCAGCCCCAGCTGCTATGCTCCAGTCATTCCATCTCCTCCCTTTGCCTCACCAGCCTGGGGCTGGCAATGGCTTCTCTTGTTAATCTCCTGTTAATCACTGGGTTGCCTAACTATCCTGTTTTCACCTCTTCCAAACCTATTGTAATTATTCTCCCAAAGCAGACTTCATCGTTGGAACTCTGGTCAGGGTTTTGTTTTCCTGGATGATACAGATGGTTATTTCTGGATTGCCTTACCTTCTCTCACAAGTCTGGGAAGACCTCCTGAGCAGAGACTGAGTCAAGGCCCTGTGGTCAGCAAAACCTGCAGTGACTCTTCTCTTTGTTGGTAGCAAGGCAATTGGCAAACACAAGGGTCAGATGTGTGATTCTCTAAAACAAAGAATCCCACCATTAACCAATGTTGCCTTGCCTTCTCACTCTCCAATATCATTTAGAAGAATTGAGAAATCCTTTGCCATTTTGTACAGAATCAGCCTTCCCCCATTTCGCTAACCTTCTCAACAACTGGGAAAAACCTACCTTCTGCAGCATCTCCTGACATGAAGGCTAAGAAACTTTTCATGTTGAAATAAAACGTGTTTTACCCAGCTGATGTCTCAAAGAATTATGTCCAGATCTTGCTTGTGGTTTTGAAGATAAACACTGCATGTAAATTTGTTTGTAAATATTTTGAACAGATGCTTTAATTATTTTTTGCATTAAAAATCGACAACGATCGATATTCCCCACTGATGAGCTACAAACATTGTGTGTGTGGGCACGCGCGTGGGTATATATTCTTTTTAATAGCAGTTATTGCTCCGTGATGACTGGGGAAATTGCTGTGAGGTTTAAAAGCGTATTTGCAGCTATCCCCAGGGGATTACGGCTAGCAATGCCTACTGTATCATCCACCTTATTTAAAATTTGCAATAGGAAACACAATTCAATCTAGAGCATTTCTAAAGGCCAGTGGGAAATAGATTGGGCAGCAGAGTCAGGAAATGCAAATTCAATGCTAAACTCTATCCCAAACCCATCTGCCTGGGTTTTATTTCCTTTTTTTCTTCCCCAAGGCCAGTGATGCTGACTCAGTAGTGCATTAAACACAAATGTGTGGGTTCGGCCCTGACCAGCCATTAATCAACATGCAGCCATGAAGGCAACATCCATGGATTAGCAATCTACTGCAAGGTGCCAGGCGCACGCAGGGAGAAATTAAAGCAGGCTTTCAGCGGTAGACGGGGGCACAGGCCACTACCTATGCTGCAACGTTCCAGTTGATTGAAAAGAAATGTAAATGCTAAACAGAGTTATAAATACGTATGCGGTATATTTTAGAGGCTTAACAAATTGACTCCTTTAACTGTGTCGAAAAGAAAAACCCACAATGAGTGTGCACTTAGCCTCATTTGGAAATAACATCACAGGTCTGTGTTTGAGACCTTTTGTTCATGTGAGGCCTGAAAGAGGGCCCTCCTGCCCCTGCTCCCACACCCGACAGTCCCTGGGGCAGACAGCTCAGGTTCAAGATTCCAGGCAGCCCTTGCCCTGCTCACACAAGGGACGGTGCTGGGGGGTGGGGGGGAAATGCACACGGAGGGGGCTAGCCTTGAGCTCTTCATCCTGATGTCTTGTCTTTGATTGAGGGAACTAGTGCTGTTCAATTCGGAAGACAGGTGCTTTTCCCCTCAAAAGCTGTCTGTGTCCTTGGACAAGGGCAGCCTCCTGCTGTCAGAATGGAACTCCTTCTGGGGCCCTTGAGGATGCAGGATGCATGCTCAGTTCTCAGAAAGAACGGCTGAGCAGGGCGGAAGGGAAGGCTCAGAGATTATTTCTCCCGGGGAGTCTCTCCAGGCAGAACTGCCCTCTTTATTCTCTCCCTGCCTCTTTAATCTTGCTTGCAGGAAACACCACGTGATCTGCACCTCCAGCCCCACCTTGGGAGGTGGGCAATGTGCCCCTGCATGCGTTTGCTCTCTCTCTCTCTGTCTGTCTTTCTCTCTCTCTTGCCCTCCCTCCCCACCAGCACAAGAGGCCCCAGAGCCTTTCTTCCATTAAAGGGAACCATAAGCCTTACTCTGCCAGTCCCATGCCCCTAATATCACAAGGGGGAGGCGGAGCACCTCGAGCCTGGAAGTCAGAGGAACCTAGAGCAACAGTAACCTAGCAACAGTGTCTCAGGATTTGAATGTAATTATACCCCGAGCGTGATAAATACTTGGAAGGGCTCCTTATGCGCAGATCATACTAAACAAGTCTTTGAAATTACCCTCATCAAATATTGATAGGAGAAAAGTTTTTTAAAAAAAGAATAAAACCTGAAGAGCATGGACAACCTTTCCACCGAGTTCTCTGGGCAGTGGGACAACACCAGCCAGGGTAGCTCAGAAAGTCTTAAAACCCTTCCTCGGAAGTTATGTGACAGGTCTGGAAGAGATGTTGGAGCTGGGGACAGCAGTTTTCTTGCAAAGGAAGAGGAGCGTCTTGGTGCTGAGGGCTGTCGTCTGGTCTTGAGGCCAGGAGCACTCAGGCTGGAATCCTGGCTCTGCCCTCAAAATGGAGGGTTTGGGCTTCAGTTTTCTTATTTAGCGTAAGTGTGCTGACCAAAAGGATCTCTCAGCTGTCTTCTGGGTGAGGGGACCTGAAAGAGTGGAAGTCAGACTATGAAGGGGTGGAGCCAGGAGGAGAAGTCCAGGCAGGGGGAATGACATGGATTCAGGTCCCCAGGTATTTGCATCTTCCGCTCCACGTGGCCTTTGATCCAAGAGGTTGCATCCACGGTGTGTGGGCCACAGCCGAAGAGGTGAGCTGTGCTGAGAATGAAGGGCCTCGTAAGCCTCGCTTGAGGAGCCTGGGCTTTATCCCGAGTGGAAACAGAAGTCAGTGCGGGTGTGGAGTGTGAAGGATTTGTGTGGGGGACAGTAACCCTGCAGGCAGCTTCAGAGGCTGTCTGTAGTCATCACTGTCACGGTGGGAGAAGAAGGGGGCTTTAGAGCAGTGGTCGGGAGTGGCCCCATGACATGAAGCTGACCTTGAAGTGTGTTCCTTCAGGTGCTCGGGACAAAGCCCAGAGCAGCCACCCTCCACCCAATGTGCTCCAGCACACTGGGGCATCAAGGGACCCGGAACAGAAGAGCAGCAGGACCTTGGTATCAGAGCACGACTGACAGAAAGCGAGACTGTAATGAAAGAGGGAGCAGATGCTCTGGAGAGAGGACAAGAGCAGGGGATTTCCCAGTGGGACGGAAGGTGCCAGGTACCTGTCCTAACAGGGTTATCCGTGCTGCGAGCTGCATACACTTCTCAGCTCTGTGCAGCTGGAGACGAAAACCCTACATAGAAAAATCCTACATAGAAACTCGGCCTTGGTCTTTAGCACTTAGGAGGCCTTACCCAGCATGACCACCAACCTACTATGTGACCCATGTCCATCCCTTTCCCTCTGGGGCCAAGTTCACAGTGAGGGCCCCGTGCTGGCTTTGCCTTTCTGGGACTCAGATTCTGTGGCCAGGCTGTCAGCCTGGGCCTGGTGACGTGGAGCCACAGCACTTCCAGGCCTGCTCCCCCTCCCTTGCTTCATCCCCAAATACCCTCTTCACAGGGGACAGCCCCCTCTCTGATGTTTCTTTCTGGGCCTTCCATGCATCTGTCTTCTGCCTGTTAGAGAAAATCCTCCTCTGTTAGATGCAAGATCTTTAAAGGGCCTCAGATCTCATCTGTGAGCTCTCTTCTCTGGGCTGGGCTCCTTTGAAAGCACTGCTGGTGTCTCCAGAGCAAGTGCGGGTAAGGAGGCGGGGCTGCAGGAGATGAAAGGCCCCCCCTTTCCTGCTGTGGGATTCCAGGCTGGATCAGGGCCCAATTACACTGCCTCATTCATCCAGTTCAGTGTTCTTCCCAATGAAGCCTCTGACAGCTCTGCTCTGCGTAATGGCCGGGTGGACCCTGCTTTAAGAAAACTCCATTTACAAAAATCCCTGTGAACAAACTAGCTAAAGAAAGACAAGACTATTGGATTTTCATAGGACTCTGCCCAGAGATCCCTGTAAACCTTGGCAGCCCCAGGACCTCACCCATGAGTTCATTTGGAGAGTCCTGCATTGTGGGCTGAAAGAGTGAAGGGTAGAAAAATCGAAATACTAAGTTTTTAAGGGACACTTCCTTTTAAAATTAGTGAAAGTGGAAGCATGGTTGATATTAGACAAGGAATAGAATAGTGAGGAGAGACATTAGCATGAGGATAAAACTTTCCAAGGGTCTCCAGGCAGCAGGAAGAGGATTGGAGAAAGGATCCGAGCCACTACTTAGATTGCATTCCTTGAATCGGAAAACACCTCTGTCTCCTATATATTTGTTTTCTTATGCAAGAAAGGAATTACTATATCTATATCTACATGTTTTGTTTTTACTAGATATTGCCAAATTGTTCTCACGATAATTTATCATAGTTCCCACTTCTTCACATCTTCATAACATTGGTGGGTTGAATGGTGGTCTCCAAAAAAGTATGTTCACATCCTAATTCCTGGAATCTATGAATGTTACCGTATTTGGAAAATGGCGTAATTAAGGATTTCGAGATGAGATCATCTTGGATAATCCTGGTGAACCCTAACTCTCTTGTAAGAGTGAGCAGAGAGAAATTAGAAGAGGAGCAGACACAGACACAGAGGAGGTGATGTGAAGACAGAGGCAGGGATTGGAGTGATGTGGTTACCAGCCAAGGAACAGCCAGGGTTGCTGGCAGCCATCAGGAGCTTGGAGACAGGCTTGGCGTGGATTCTCCCACAGAGCCCCAGAAGGAGCCTGGTCCTGCCGACACTTTGAGTTTGGACTTTTGGCCTCCAAAGTTGTGAGAGAATATGTTTCTTTTCTTTTAAGCCCCAAAGTTTCTGATAGTTTGTTATGGCAGCCACAAGAAACTACGACAGTGGGTAAATATGAAAGATTTTTCTTTCTTGTTTTACAAATTCTAACAGATCATTGATTGTTTAAAGCAAATTAATAATAATGAAGTGTAAGGTTTACATAGTTTGCTAGTTTGTATGTTCCCCATTGCTTGCCTCATTCCATGCCTGCCTTCTTGGCTCACTTTCCTTCTTTATTTAAAGAGTCTCTGTTAAGATTTTGGATGATTCACCTGTTTTTTCACTAGTAAGGAAATGTGGTTGGCAAACGGTTTTCATTTTTCGATGTCTCAAAGTGCCTTCGTTTTGCCCTTGAGTGAAAGTTTGCCTAGACATACAAAAAAAGATCAGCACTTCAGCACCACAAACATATTATTTTATTCCAGCATCTAATTTTGCTGAGGAGAAATCTGCTGTTGATCAGATTGTTGTTTACCTCCTGCTCTATCTTTTCCCTCTGGTAGCTTCTACCCTTTATGTCCCAAAGCTTCATGTTCTCAGTGTGAACTCAAATTTAATTATTTCTAAGCACTCCAAAGATAGGTTAGATCTTAAGACTCATGTCTTCTTCTTCTTCTTCTTCTTTTTTTTTTTTTTTTGATTCTGAAGAAGTCTTAGCTCTTTTCTCTTCAATGATTGTTTCTCTGCTATGACTTCTATTTTTCTCTTGAAATCCCCATGAAATGCTTGTTGATAGTTTTAAACTATCCTCTATGTCTTTTAACTACAGTTTTCTTAATAGTACATCTTTGCTTCCCTCTGTCCTGGATTCTAAATACATTCCTCAGCTCCATTTCCAATTCATTCCACTTCTGTTCAAATATATATAGTTTAGAATTTATCTCATCCACTGAGGTTTTATTCCAGGAACTCTAGTTTTTATTTCTAATAGTTACACTTGATTTTTATTGCATCCTCTGTTCTTATTTCATTTTACTGGTTTTGTGTCATAATTTCTTCTTATTAGTGGAAATTATTTTTTTTAATTATCTCAGATTTTTAAACCTAACTTTTTAAATCACTTTTAAAAACTCTTAAAGCCAGTGCCCCTGGAGTAAACTTCTCTTCTGACAAATATTGTTGGCAATCTTCATCAGCTTTAGATTTCATGGAGAAGTCTTGGTCTTACATTGGCATCTCTGAGTCCTTGTCTCAGAAAGAAATTGGGGATTGAGAAGATCCAGTCACAGGGGAGATGGGTAACTTGGTCCCTTTCTGGCCACAAGGCTGAGTCTGCATTTAAACCTTCACCTTCAGGTTCGCAGGCTGCTGAGGTCACCTCTCCAGGCAGTGAATCCTGGCTAGTTTTTGATTCAGGATTTTTCATAAGCTAGAATGTCCTTCCCTAGGCCCTAGCATCAAGCAGGTAGAATTTTTCTGGCCTCTCATGTTGCATGGGGTCCCTTAGTTCCACTAATAGATTACTTACTTCTGGATGCAAGTGATGATGGCTCTACTTTCTGACAGACCCAAAGATGAGCAGGCAGATGCCTTCAACTGTGCTCATTTCTCTGCCTTTCTGGTTCCTTTGAGGTTCACAAAGATGTTTATCTTGTGCTTTACCTTTTTTTTTTCTTTTTATACTTTATCTATTATAGCTATGCATTTGCAGCTTTGGGGATATTAAATCAAAAGTGTGAACATAGTGATAGTCATGATGGAAAACCCAGGTGTGGCTTCTTAATCCACTAATGTGTGACTTATTTGGCCTTTTGAAACCTAGGAATCATTCTTAGACCCTCAACCTTACATTACTTGGACCCAAAGATGGGGAACCCCCAGATCTAGAACCACTGGCGTAAGTTACGTGATTTGGGAAATTTAGAATGGCCCTTCCCAAAATATCTTCCCCACAGCCTGGCAAAAATACGTCAACTTTAGTGTAAATCGAACACATAGTTAAACTGCTGACTGTGTGGAATGTAGAAAGATGTCACGAGAGACCTTGAAACTATTAACCCATTAGCATCTAAAAGGAGAGTTTCATTTGCCACACCGATTTCCAGCACTCGGCTAAAGGCAATATGCCAGGGAATGAGACAAAGTAAATGGATCAGGAAAGCTGTGGGGCAGGACCCAGGAAGGGCCAGTCAGAGATTCATAGGAACAGACTCCAGCCCATCTGAGTCAACCAGGAATGGGGAACAACTAAAGGTCAGGGTCATGGTGTGTGTTTTGGCATATCAGAGTTGTGGTCTGGTCCGTGTTGTAGTGCTTGCTCTCTCACCATGCACCTCATGATTGGTAGTGCTTATCACTCAGATCAAGAAAGTCACCACTAACATCAAATAATGGTGTTTGATCTCTCCCTTTCCAAAGGAATAAGTTAATGAATGCTGTGCCTTTCAGCCACCAATCTCTAGTAGAAGCTAAGGCAACCGGTTGTCACCCAAAGTCAATAGTGTTATGCAGCCTGTCAGCCTCATCTCCACGTCAAACTTGATCATTGGGCTTATGTTTATTATTTGTATGCTGTCAAAATATGATTTCTAAAAATGTTTTATGCATTTTTGGTAGAGGCAAGAACCATTTTAATATAATGTAGTCCTGCGTTTCCTAAATAATTATTCACAGAATGTTAATTCCATTAGTTGTTAATTGGAATTAACTAGAAAAAAAGAATTCTAGTTAATTGGAATTCTAGTTAATTGGAATTGACTAGAATTAACCTAGAAAAAAAGAGTTTTTGTTTTTTCACAATTGGGAGAAGGGGAACTACTCGATTAAAGAAAATTAAACTTTCAAGATTTTTTGTGTTTACTTTAGGAATTATTAAACCCTTAATACTGTCATGTGCTATGTGATTCCTCCTCAAGATGCAGATCAGATGTTTCATTTTTCTAGACATATTTGATCATGGAAACTTCTTTTTCAGAGCACTGTTAGGGGCTTCTTAGAACCCTCTGTGGGAAATGCCAACAAAATCCAACAAAAGGGATCTGATGTTGAATGATATTAAGGAGAACGATATTTGATGGTATTTTTCAGAGAGTAAAATTGCTCTGCAATTTTAAGAACCAATCATTATTTTTGAAAATCCATCTGGTGGCAGTATAGAGTGTAGACTGCAGCTGAGGTGACCGGCGGCGGTGCCAGGAAGGTGGGCACTCCATAGGAAAACTACGCGATCTGAATTATGAAAGACAGATGAACTTGAGAAGGGAGCACAGATTCAGGGCAGAACTAAGAGAACTTTTATCTCATTGGATGCGATGTAAAGGAGCACCAAGAATTTGATCATTTATACATTCAACTAATATTTATTGAGCACCCATCATGTGCCAAGCAATGTTGCTCTAGGTACTGTGGATACAGCAGTGAACAAGGGATAAAATCCCTGACCTCTTGGAACTGATATCTTTCCCAAGCTTTAAGGTGACAGGGTGGGGTGCCATGCTTGAGGAGAGGAAACACCTGAGGAGGAGCAGCCTTGCTGGGCAGAGCAGGGAAAGTCAACACGAGAGTGTCAGAGCACCTGATGTCCATCCAGGCGGAGATGCGGTGAGGAAGCGTGAAATGCAATCTGAAGCTCAGGAGAGATGTGGGTGGGATGTGGAATTCACACATAGATATGGAAATTGAAGCCATGAGAACATTTACAGTACCTGCGAGAGAGTCAGTGGAGTGAAAGTGAAGAGCTGAAGAGCCCTTGTTTTGAACTCGAGGAGTGGAGAAGGGGTCAGGGAGCGCAAAGAAGTCGTTCAATAAATATTCAATGAATGTACGTAAATGAGACTCAGCCTGCGAGACAATGAACCAGGAGAGTGTAGTGCTAGGAAGATAACACAAGTAAAGAGTTTCAAAAAGGAAGGTGAGGTCAGGCCACAGCATTAAAGCAGCCTAAGGGCCATAGCAAAAAATCAAATGGGTTTTGTCTTTCTCTTCCTGCCTTAACTACTGGCTTCCCTTCACGTCTTTTTGGAGGTCTCTCTGGAACCTCAGTTTACTATAAACAAGTTTTCCCATAGCCTCAATCTCTTCGCAGTCACTCTATCCATTTCCTGCCTCAACTAAAATTTGGGTCTCTGCCTTCACCTCCAGCTTCTTACAAGAATACAGCTGCTGGGAAGTTTTCTCAAGGGGAGGCAGCTCATTCTCCCATGTCCTAACTAACCCTCTTAGGGGCCAGACCCAGTCTTGGGGATTTCTTTCCTCTTCTTACTCTACAACAACTCTCCACTTTGGAAAGGGGAACAGCTGGACACCTCTGCCAGTTACTCCTTTCCCATCTTGCAAAACCCCTCCTCCACCTCTCTTATCACTGCTGTCTACTGATCCAAGAATCATTAAAATATCGGCCCTTGACTTCTATTTTGTATTTCCATTTCAAGTTCACCATCATCGTAGTGATTTTAGTTTCTGTTAATGAAACATCTAGCATCCGCCTCAAATTCCTTTCTGTTCGATTATAACATCTTTCATACTCCACTCTTGCAGCCTATTTTGTGGCCCACCTTGGATTTTGGGATTATGAGAACTCTCCCGTTCATGATCTCCTAAACTCTAAGCCCTGGATTCATAGCTTCTTCTCCCTCATTCCCTTGACTCTCTCGAGGATGCTGCCTGAGATTGGGGCTGTGAGCCCCAGCTCCAAGGTCCCACATAGTTGGCTTGGACTCTGGGCCCTTGCCCATTTCCCTGGATTTGTCTCCCCACCCCGTGATTCATATTTCACATTGCTCCCATCTAAAGCCTTCTAAAACATTCATTTGACTGTGGCACTGCTCTATTAAAATTCGCTCAATGGTTCCCCATTCCTTATGAAGCAAAATGCAAACCTCACAGGAGGACAAGCTCTTGCAGCAGGACTGGGGCTTCCTTCATGGACTGGCTTTCCCCTGCTCATCTGGCCTCATGCCTTCAATGCCCCTCCTTCCCTCCATGTCCCAGACACACCTGTACTGTACACCAGCCACACACCTGCTCCCAGAAAAGACCCCTCCGCTATCAATCAACATCATCCATCATTCTTTCTCACTCAGCCTCAAAACCCACGTGCAGCTTCACCATGTCCCTGCCTGGACCAATAGCTACAATTCAGTCACTCAGTCTCCACACTCCCAGTGTATCCACTGTCCCCAGACAGGCCTGGATCCCAGCTCTTGTGTTACTCTGCATTTGGGTGTCTATTTCTCTGTCTCTCTCTAGACAACATTTCTAAAAACACGTCTGTGTTTTCTTCATCGCTTTATTCCCCCAGAACCTGGCCAGGATAGTAGTAGTCAATACATGTTTGATGAATAAATGAAGCTTTAGAAAAATAAGCGGCAAGGAAAAAAAAGTTGCTGTTCAAGAGTTCTGATAAGCTATGTTAGCTAATAAATTTGGAATCAAAAGGCTCAGATTCAAATCCCATTTCTACCACCCACTGTTCTGTGACCTGGGACACATAACACAGGTAACAACGGTATCATTCATTGTCACACGTCAGGCACCGTCTCATTCAAAACCGGTACTAAATCATCATTATCCCCCTTAAAGAGGAGGAAATAGTGGCCCTATGTAGTTAAGAACTTGCCCCAAATCACAGCTCTAAAGAGGCAGAACTGAGACTAAAATCTAAGCCCCTGTCCAGCAGACTTTGGTGTTACTGCACTGTCCCCATGTGCATGTTCTGACTCCAGCAATTCCTTCCAAACTGCTTTAGTGGGTTGTTGTGAGAATGAAAACTGGTTAATATGTATCATAGAAAAGTGCATTTCAAATGGGAAATCTTATATGTTAAGTCATTAATTCACCAGCCCTTCCTCCAAAAAACTAATCGTTTGAACATCTTCAGTAGCTTACAAGTATCTGTTAAATAGAATCTGAATTTAACACAGGATTGGAGCCAATTATAGTTTCTGGTAAAGTTAATCTGTTCTAATTCATTATTACGATTATGATTATCATTATTATTATTATGCAACAAGATCCAAAAATTATTTCTGGCTCACAGATGGAGCAAACTACTTCTTGAGTCCAAGACACAAAGACCATCTCTCCCCAGGGCTCAGAGGTGGCATAATAAAGAGCTCCTGGAGTAATTTTTGCTGAGTTTCATTGTTAATACTCTCCTGAGGGACACCCACGGCTATAATTGCTCCAATCTGACTCAGCCTGTCGAGCTACCTGAATTAATTGGTTGAATTGGAGTTTTCAGTGGAACCATCTGGGATATCACCTTTAACCCTCCCCAGTGCTGAGCCCAGCCCACCGTTCATTACAGTGGAGACCCCCATCACCTCCACCCACCTCTTCTTATGAGTATGCACAGGGCTCTTTCTCCTGCTGGAACCCGGTAGAGCATTTAGCGAATAGGGTAGGGGAGTGGGGCAGCAGGCAGTGCTCTCTGCACCTGAGCACCAGGACCTCAAAACCCAGCTTTTAACATCACAACCTGCTCAGGGGAGTGGACCAAGCTTTGAATTAACCATCACTGGGCTCAAGGTTGAAGTCCAAAATTTAATCACCCTTCTGCCACTTACTCCTTCTGTGGAATTTAGAAAATCATGAACACTCTTGGATGAGCGTACATAAGACATGGGGGTAGGGCATATTGTGAGCACGCAGAGAGGAGAGCTGCCTCATGCAGAGAAGGAGGAGGTTAGGAGAGGATTCCTAGAAGGGTGATGCCAGACTTAGTTTTTTGAAAACATAGACCAGAATTTGGGAGAGGAGCAAGAGACTGTCCCTGAAACGAGGGTGGGTGTCAAGAGGACCTGAGAAGGGGGGCACTGAATAACAGTTGTGTGGAGAAGCTGAGTTGGAATGCCATGCGTAGGAAAAGCAAGTCACTGGACACTTTGAAGTAGGGATGTTCTGTGGAGAGCTCTGCACTTTAGAAAAGTCACCCTTGAGACTGTAGATACGTGGAGGTAAGAGACGAGCCAATAAGCATCCAAATTAATAGAGACAAGAATCGAGGAAGGAAGTAATAGTAAGAATGGAGGAAGTCACTTTCTTTTAAATAACTAAAATAAAAATAAGTAGCCCAAATAAAACTATTAACAAAAGGAAAACCGTAGGGGGAGCGGAACCAGCTGAGCAGAACAGATTGGTCTTTACCATCATAAAACTGGTGCCCTTCAAGTCCTTTCTGCAAGTGTCTACTTATGGTCTCCTGGCCAACAGTGGGTAACTCGTGGAAAACATAACATAACATAACATAACATAACATAACATAACATAACATAACACACACACACAACACTCACACACACACACACATCTGCACACACATTTGTACACAAACATACATACATGGATGTATGTCTATGCATGTGAGCACATGTGAATATGTGAACACAAACACATATAAGCAAGCACACACATACTGCATAATACATACATGAATACACACATGCATGTGAACATACTCACACATGCACACACAGAAAACATGTACACATGCACATATCAGTCCATTGAAGAAAATACTCTTATTATCTCCACTTTGCAAATAAGAGGACAGAGACTCAGAAGTTAGTTAATACTCCACAGTTGCACAACAACTGAGTGACTTAACCAGGATTTTACCAAGGTATCTTACGCCAAACTGTGCTTCTAGCCTTCATGTAAAATCACCTCTAGAGACAAAAGCACAGGTCACTTACAAAAGAAAAAAATCATTCTGGTTTCAGATATCTTCTTTGCAACACTAAAGTCTAAAACTCAATTAGTAATAGCTAGAGTTTTGATGAAAAGAAACCTCTAACCCAATAATATTATACATAGTCAATTTGTTTTTCCAAGTATAAAAGCAAAAGAAAATATCCTTAGCTGTGTAAGTACCAATCCTGAAAGGTTTACTCAAAGCTATATATTTACTAACTAAGGAAAAAAACAGATTAAGAATTCAAGAATTATAAAAGCAAGGTATAAAAGTGGACTGGTGACTAGTATTGACGTGAGTTAAAATAGAGAAATCTAAATAATTGTTCTGAAAGTACACAAAATTGAATACCAATGTCAAAAATTATTCTTGAAAAAAATACTTCGAATATGTCAAATAATAATTAAAATTTCATTATATTTAAAACCCCAGATTGTATTTACCAGAGACCAAGTAGTGCTTGTTCGATTAGAGGAAGCAGAAGAGAAGAGCACTATTATTTTAAAGAAAAAAATACCACTTTATCCTTAAAAACAGATTGGAGAGGAAAACAGATTGAAGACTATAGCTAACTAAGAAGCATAGCTAACTAAGAATATTAAAAAGGATGACATAAATAAGAATTAATGCATCTGTTATAAGAATAAATGTAAATAGATTAAATTTCTTCTTATTAGAAAAGAACATTAGTATTCTATTAAAAAAATAAACCAACAAAACACTATGGTTTTGCATGTCATCCTTAAAACAAGTGATACAGAAAACCAAAAAGCAGAAACATGGGCAAAGACACATAAGCAGCTGCAAATCTTTAAAAAGTGTTATGATATTAATATTTGACAAAATAGAGATCAATATTGGGCAAACTAGGCCAGATAAAGGCATTAAAAGATATAAATTTAACATTAATGACAAGAATTTAATTTTGAATGATCTAAAGAAAGATGGATTTAATATTAATAAACAGAAACTTTACAGTGAAAAGATAATAGTCATCAATCTTTGTACTGAAAAATAATTTCATCAAAATATATAAAGCACACACTATTGGAAATAAAATTTGTAGAAGAATAAATTTACAAAAGCACGAAGGGGTTGGGAGATTTCAACATATCTGTACTAATAGGTATTCTCCAGAGAAACAAACCAACACTATGTAAATATATAGAGAGATTTATTTTTAGGAATTGGGCCATGCAATTGTACACGCTGGCAAGTCCAAAATCTGTATAATAGGTCAGCAGGCTGTAGCTTCAGGGAAGTGTTGCTGTTCAAGTCCAAAGGCAGTTTGCTGACAGAATTCCCTTCTCCTTGGGGAATGTCAGTCTTTTCCAATTAAGATCTTCAATTGATTAGATGACGCCCACCCACATTATGTAGGCCAATCTGTTTTACTCAGAGCCTTCAATTTAAATGTTAGTATCATCGAGAAAATACTTTCACATAAACATCTAGAATAATACTTGCCCAATATCTGCATACCATGGCCTAACCAAGTAATTTAACACATATAGTTAACCATCACAATACGTTTGTAAATACTAGATACATCAAATAAGCAGCGAAGCAAGGATATTGGTGTTCTGAATAATATAGTACAAGGGAACTTTAATTGCAGATAGTTATTTACACATATATATTTATGTATATATGTGCATGTCTCTTTAGCGAAACTCTGTACCCTAAGAGCACAGATTACACAATTCTTTTCCATGGCCCATTCCACACTATGAAAATACTGATCATATATCATATATAAGCCCATAAAAAACAACTAAACAAAAATTGTGCAAGCTATAGTAAATATGCTAAAATTTAATTTCACAGTATATATTGAAATGCTTTAATCACTTTGAAATGATTTTAAAATTCACTCTCCTCAATAATTTTTAGATCAAAGAAGAAATAAAATTTTCATTTAAATTTAGAAAAAAACAATAAGGACACTCCGTATTGGATGAGACCAAAACTAATCTCAAAGAAAAACTAATGGATCTCAAATGCTTTCAGCATTAAACATGAATGAATGAAAACAAATACCCCCCACCTTTTAACTAAAGAATTAAAGAGGTAAATCCTAAATAAATCAAAACTGACTTAAGAATGAAGAAAGTCTAAACAGATGAATAACCCAGAAAAACAAAGCTGGAAATATTTTCCAAGAATTGAATGCCTTCAGTAAGAGTATCAGGCCCAGAGAGTTTCACAGGCAAATGTATTTCAAACTTTTAAGAGACAAAACACTTCCATGTTACATAAAATGTAGCATTTTATGATTTCTGATTCATTTAAGAAATAGAATAAGCCTGATTTTGGAAAACATCCTGACAAAGTTAACCTCCAAATTAAACCATAAACCAATCTCTCTTCTTAATACCCTGGTTCCCCCAAAATAAGACCTAGCTGGACCATCAGCTCTAATGAGTCTTTTGGAGCAAAAATTAATATAAGACCCAGTATTATATTATATTATATTATATTATATTATACCCGGTCTTATAGTAAAATAAGACCCGGTCTTGTATTATATTATATTTTATAAGACCCGGTCTTATTTTGCTATAGTATTTTACTGTACTAAAATAAGACCGGGTCTTATATTAATTTTTGCTCCAAAAGATGCATTATAGCTGATAGTCTGGCTAGGTCTTATTTTCGGGAAAACACGGTAGGTGTAAAAATTTTAAGTACAATTAAAATGACTACTTTAATAATCTAGTTGAATTTATTTCAAGATTAGAATCTATAACATTAATTAAAGAATAAAATTCACATGTGATGAAGGATAAGAAAACATTTGATAAATTCAACCAAGCATAGGAAAGAGTTATCTTAACATAAAAACAAGTGTATCTCTTAGAGCAATGTAACATGGATTAGAATAACTTGCTTGCCAAAAATGTGGAATTCTGACCCTAATCTTAGACCTCTAGACTCTAGAAATAAATTTTCAGATTCTGCATTTTTAACAAAAACAAAAATAATTCTTATGCATGTCAAAGTTTGAGAACCACTAATCTAAATCATACTAGCTAATAGCATAGTTAAAACTGAAATAATAAGAGGCCTCGCCCCTTAAAGACAGGAAAAATATAGAGATGTCTGCTTTTAGCCCAATTAGTTATCTCAACCCTGAAAAGTGTGGTTATTGAAATAAGAAACACAAAACAAGATATAACAGATGTAAATATTTAAAAATAAGACCTAACACTATTGTTATTAGAATGATTCTCATCTGGTAAACTCCAATGAACTAAAACATTTCGTTAAAGCACATAAAAGTATATTTGAATAAACAGAGTGAAATAACATTTCCTTAGAAAGACTTAATATCATAAAGTACCAACTAACCCACAAATGATTTAGAATTCAGCCGTCAAATTTTTAAAACTCAAACACCATTGTCTAAAGAATCTAGAAAAATAAACACATAAGACTAGCCATAAAAATTATTGTAAAGAAAAATGAACATAAAAGACTCGCTAAGAAAATTATGAAAACTAATGACAGGAACTTACTCTACCTAATATTAAAGTCTATCATAACAGTTCAGGAATTAAAATGACTTATTATTGGTGCAGAAATAATTGGAAAAGTCAGACAATAAAGACAATTTACATAAGAGAATGAAAACTACCAGGCATACCCCTTTCTTTTCAGCATCCCCTTTATGTCTATACTCTCTAGGAGCTGGCATGCTATAGGCCTCCATCTTGAAACTCTCCTCTCTTACACTCATTCCTGTTGTCAAATACCTTCTTTGTGCTTTTGTACCATAAATTTTTATTTCTAGCACCTCTCTCTCCTAAAACTCCAGATTCCCATGTCCACTGGCCTTCTCGACATTGCCCTTGGATGCCTCGAAAACATCACAAATGTCGCTCATCCAAAACCAAGTAATTGTCCCACCAACACTGCCCCTTGTCTCTAGTTTTCCCAATCTTAGAAAGAGGCACCTCCAGACTTTTGGTTGCTCACATCAAAGGCTCTAGAGAGACATTTTTGATCCCTCTCTTCCCCCAAGCCCCTTATGTAATTCGTTAGGAAACCCTGTGGACATACTTTCAAATCTATCTTGAACAGAACCATTTCTCATCACCTCCTCTGCCACCACCCTACCCTAATCTAAGCCCTGTGATCATGTACCTGGATCACCACAAAAGCCTCCCCAGTGGTCTCCGTGGGCCCTCTCTTACCTCCTTCAGTCAAATTCCTATATGGCAGCCAGAATGATTTTCGTAAAGCCAATATCTGGCCACATCACTTCTCTGCTCAGAACCCACTAACAGCTTCCAATCACATTTAGAATTAATATCCCAAATCCTTACCTTGATCCACAAAGGCCCCGTATGTTGTGGCCCTGATTCCAGTGATATGCTGGTAAGTATCCAACAACACTCTCTCTAAAAATAAAAAATAAAATAACATAAATTTAAAAATTATGTATATATATTGAGAGAGAGAGAGAGAGAAAGAGAGAGAGAGAGAGAGGTATATACAAAGGGTGCCAAAAAAATATATACACGCTATAAGAAAGGAAAACTGTATTAAAATTGTAATACTCAATATATACTGATAACAAAAGATGGGTACAAGTCATGTTTGACTTCTGTAATTACAAGAGGTGCTCAAAATGGTTACCATCAACATAATTGTAATACAGTTTTTTCCTTTCTTAAAATGTGTGTACATTTTTTTGGCACCCTCGTATATATATACAGAATGTGCCCCAAAAATGTACACACATTTTAAGAAAGGAAAAACTATTAAAATTGTAATACTCAATATACACCAATAACAAAAGATGGTTACAAGTTATATGTATACATTTTTTTGGCACCCCCAGTATATATATACATATTTGTTATAAATTTCACCAATCAATATAAAGGCTGTGTAGCACACAATTTGCAAATATTAAAAAAACATATAATATTCTTCATTGTAAATTTCATGTATCAAATTGATTCTCACAGAATTCCTTCACTGTCTTTTGTTTTGTTTTTGCAAATTCTTGTACCCTTAGCAAACCTATGGCTGCAATTGGCAAATGAGTATAGTTCCAAAATGAAAGTTGGTTGATCTATTTCCTTACATTAATGAGTAAGAAGAAAGTGAAACAATGAAAACATAAAGTGAATCCACTTGTTCACCAGTGATGCGAGCAACACTTTTGTTGATAATAATTTTTCAGTGCTAGAGGAATATTTCCTTAATTTGTTGTGATATCCGTAATGTAACAGCTACAGACATAACACAATTTTAAGTTTAATCCACATTATTAACATTTTCTCCATCACTTTAAGTCTAGGCAGCAACAACACAATAAGTGAAGCCCTGATTTGTAGAATTTACTGATTTCCATGGTGTAAATATTTTTACCACAGCTGACTTCAAGCTACCAACATGATGTCACTGAATGCAGAATTGTGAAGAGATGGCCAGTAATACATCATGACATGGTGTTTCCACCATATAGATACCACAGACAACCTCTAGAGCAGAGAAAATATTCAAATGTAGAAAAACAATTAGGAAGTTATAAAATACGTGTACCTATTACCTTCATCTTTAATACAACATACTTAATTTTGTCGATGTCCTTTAATTGTTAGTAATGGCCATGTTTAACAACTAGCTCGCAAAATGCCTGAACATTTGACAGCTGGCTCTAGTGAACGGGTGAGAGCAGCCTCCAGCACACCACTGCATTCTCATCATTCTCTTCACTCCATTCTCATCACTCCTGTCCCTACATCACTCTGCTCCAGCCACACCGGGCTCCTTGCCCTCTTCAACGTGCCCAGCAGTCTTCCACCTCAAGGCTTCAGCACTTGCGGTTCCCTCTGCCTGAAACACTTCTCCACATGGCCCCACAGCTCGCTCAAGTCTCTGCTCAGCAGGCGCCATCCATCTCTGGCCACCCCAGCTACAATAGGCTACTCAAGGCACTCTCTACTCCTTCGCACTGCTTTGCTTTCCTCAGCATTCATAATTATCTGACAGTTTGCATATTGTATTTCTTTATTGTGTGACTCCTCCACCACCCAGTACAAATTCAACCCAGGAGTGAGGTCATGGTCACAGTTGTCACTGCTGTGTTCCTATTGCCAAGAACAGTGTCTGGCATACAGTAGGATCTAAAACTTATCCGTTAAATGAATTTAGGAATGAACTTAATGTTTTCAAAATTAAAATTTGGCATGTCAAAAGAATCTATAAAGAACATCACAGAAACAGACAAAGGAGCAAACATCATGAATATGATGCAGGAATTAACAATAGAGAAATATTTAATAAGGTGACAAAATACCCAGGGCATATTGTTACGTGAAAACCATAGGATACAAAATAGTTTGTAGAGTAATATTACATAGGAAAAAAAAATAAACATAAACATAGAAAAGCAAATAGAAGAAAATTGAAACATTCACGATACATATCTTTGATTAGTAGGGTTAAGGTGATTTTTCCTACTTTTTTGTTTATATTTTCTAATTCTCTGCAACAAACATTTGTTGCATTTGTAATTAGGAAAATTAAGGATTGTGTTTTTTTAACACTTAAGGAGGGAATGAAATCATCTTCTGGAAATTCCCAGGATGCTGGAGACTGTTCAAGATGGCCACACAATCAACACCCAGGAAGAGACAAGTGAGAAAAAGACTGGTAGGAGGCGTAGGGGGATCTTTTGAGTTCTCCTGCCTTATCTGAGCAAAAACACAAAGCCAGGGAGCAAAAACACCTAAATTGTTTACACTTGGGTATCACCAGCAAAAAGCTCTCAGTTTGAATGACCTGGGCCTTTCCTACACTCTTTCTTTAATCCCAAAGGAGCATTCAGCAGAGAACTACACAGACTTGACAGCCTGGAGGTGTTCTACTAAATAAACTTGTCCACAGAGGAGGGAGATAGTGGAGTGTTTCCTTGGGGGTCAAGTGCACATTACAGGACTCCTCTTGGAGAGCTGCACAGTCCAGAATCATGTGACCTGCGGCACAGGTGACTGCTGGTTGCCCGCGACGTCAAGCCTGAATCTCCTGCTGGACCTCCTTTGCCTCGTAGCCAGGACAGCCCTACAGCATCTCTTATCCTTCCTGGTCCCAGCAGATGAACCCATGCAGATTTCATTTCTAATCAAGACGCTAATAAATACTAATGATAAGAAGGGAGGGCAATATATATATATATATATATATATATATATATATACATATATATATATATATAGTGTCAGAGAACTTGGAAGAACAAGTAGAGGGATGTCAGAATGTGAGAATCAGGCACAGCCACAAGACAGGGGCAGTGACGATGGCTCAAAGGCATAATTGGGATGTCTGCTGTGATTCCCTGCGTGAGGCTGTTGGCCAGCCAAGCAGGGCTGAGAGAGGAATCCGATTAGGCTGACGCTGCCTCTTGAGGCAGGCCCAGGATGCAAAGGCAGACCCTGCCCCAGAGATGACTCAGTCCCCCAAGGCACAAGGAGGCCTGGGAACGGATGACCTGGGACTCTCCTGCCCGACAGAAGCTGAGGCCCAAGCATCATTCCTACAGTCAGTCCCTCTTGTTCAATGAGCAATTTTACCCCGTGGGGATTGTTGGAGCTCTGAGAGTATCTGAGGTTGGTGGGCTGTCAAAGATGTCCCTGAATTTGATGAGAAAAAGAAGTGAATTTAAAGGAAGTATATTCAAAAGAAGACTCCCGGCAATTTGGGGTATGAGAACCCAGACCAACGTTGGAGTTCTGAATGAAGAGAGGGTTCCAGGGTTTCGTTAGGAAACTCTGTGGGCATACTTTCCAAATCTACCTTGAACACAACCATTTCTCCTCACCTCCTCTGCTACCACCCTTATCTAAGCCCTGTGGTCATGCACCTGGATTACCACAAATGGAAACTCTTAGATCCACAGATCAATTGCCAGGCTGGGGACCCCTCTTCTAAGAAGGCAGCCATATTTTACTATAGACAGCTTCTATCTCTGCAGATTTTCTGCTGAAGGTTGAAAACAAGTCTGGTGCCCAGGGTCAAATGGCAAACACTACAAACCCCTCAAAACTGGGAGACCAAGATATGGATAGGATGAGGTCGTCACTGGGAGCAGCTCCAGAGTGTGCCCAGGAACGTCTTCCCAGAATGCCCACATGATGGCCTCTGGAATTCATGACTGTGGAGCTGTCCTAGGCCTCCAGGCCAGGCCCTGGTTCCAGGAGAGTGGCCTGGTGAGCACATCACTCCCGCTGGCCACAACAGTCTTCCTGTCATGGTGTGCCGTGAAATTGAACCACCAGAATAGTAATGACACAGTGATTTGGGGTGACTGTCACTCATGTTAGATACACAATGAGTTCAGACCTCTGAGCTACCACTGACCCTTGGGCTATATGTAGGGGGCTGTGAATTGTTCCAATAGCATGCTGCCTCCACCTATAGCACCAGAGGGTGCTGGGGTGGAGGTAGGCAGCCTTTACCCCGTGTGCCCTCAGCACGGTGCTCATGCCACCACCTCAGCAGGTTCTGCACCACCTGTCTGACAGTCTTCTGAGGGTGGCCAGGCCAAGCTCTACTGAGGATTTCTGAGACCATTGCTCTACAATGCTGAGGGGCCCTTCCAATCCATGTCCTCTCTTGCCTAATAAAATTGGTGGCATCGTGCTCTTTTGATCAGTCTTAAACTGTGCTGGATGAGAGACAGACATTCCTTGGGGGGATGGAACCATTCTTCTTGAAAGCAGACCCTTCAACTATCCTCTCTGCTTGCTGCCGGGGTACTGTCAACATTGAAATAGATCACATTCTAGGAATGAAATAATCACAGCTTACAGAGTTCCAGGGAAGACCCGGTTGGAAGATGTGTGGTTCTACATTTACACCACAAAATTTCTAAGTATGAACTTAACATGACCAAGAAAATGAATTATCATTCATATTTTCCTTCAGACTGGGAGGAATATTTGCATTTGTGGGCAACTAAAAGCATGATAACAGCCTTTGAGAGTCCTTGGAAAGCAGTATGCACAGGCAGCATCACAAGTAACAATATAACCAGCATTAGACAAAGGTATGAAGGGAACTTTGGAGTCAATAAGATCTACATTGTTTCCATACAAACAGGTTCAGAAGAGGCATGGCTATTGTGTATAATAACAATCACTAGCATTTTCTCCTGGTAAGACATAGGAAATGAGTCAGGCATTGTGTTTTTGACAATAAATAGAGCACTAATAACAAACAGGACAAGAGGATTCCTGGACCTAAACAGGGGAAATGGTACATGGATGCTACAGTCTTCACATACAAGTATACCGATTGGATGATAAACAAAGACATAGTACCTCTTCCTTATCCATTGTTCTAAATCTTCATTGACTGTTCACTATGCCTCATCTGGGCCCATGGATTTATAATGCAAATTTTCATCAAATTGTTATACTCGTATAGATAATGTTTGCCCAGGACTCTTCAAACCCTAGAGATAACCTTAGTGGTGTAAGGCTGAGGTGGGGATTTGCATGCAGGTGGCTTATCGGAAAGTGCTCTTGGGCACAACACACAGTAGCAAGTAAATAAATCCGGTGAAATTTAGAAAAGACGTCTAAACAAATACAATGTAATTATAATATTTAATGCAAATATAAAAGATAATTCTTAAAAGAGATAATACATAATATGTAAAAATGTACTACAAATTATTCATCTAAAAGCCCAAATTATTCCATGAAAATTTAGTGTATGATGGTAGTCAGAGAAGAAGTATAGGTAAATAAAGCACATCTCTTGTCTTATACAGGAAAAAAGTAAATATATTTGGAGAAACATGTTTTTTTTTTTTTTATTAAATACCAGTAGAATAAAAATAAGTGTGAAACAAAACATGATCCTAAAAAGACCAAGGCAGGCCACAGCAATATTAAAAAGGCAGCCAAAGAAAAATAAGGAAGCATAAAAATAACAGAAGTATAAAATAATAGAAGTAGAATATAATATATCAGATACACATTGCATGGGTTAAGGCTAAGCTCACATATTAAGGCATCTCAAACTTTCTTTCTTTTTTTTTTTAATATTTTATTGGGGAAGGAGAACAGGACTTTATTGAGGAACAGTGTGTACTTTCAGGCCTTTTTTCCAAGTCAAGTTGTCCTTTCAGTCTTAGTTGTGGAGGGCGCAGCTCAGCTCCAGGTCCAGTTGCCGTTGCTAGTTGCAGGGGGCGTAGACCACCATCCCTTGTGGGAGTCGAACCGGCAACCTTGTGGTTGAGAGCCCGCGCTGCAACCAACAACTAAGCCTTCCGGGAGCAGTGCCGTGTTCAATCTTAGTTGCAGGGGGTGGTGCCCACCATCCCTTGCGGGACCCGAGGAATTGAACTGGCAACCTGGTGGTTAAGAGCCCACTGGCCCATGTGGGAATTGAACCGACAGCCTTCGGAGTTAGGAGCATGGAGCTCTAACCACCTGAGCCACCGGGCCAGCCCCTCAAACTTTTTTAATAAATGCAAATAATTGCTATTTAACAGGAGATATACTTGAAACACAATAACATAAGAAATTAAAGATAAAGGGAGGTTGGACTTCTGTTTCCGGCAATATTTAAGACTAGATATTTAGATAAAATCTACTGATACAAAATAAATAAAATGTACGATACTATATTATTTGAGAAAAACATTTAAATGCATGGCTGAGGAACATTTATTTACAGCCAAAACACACAAAGCACAAGAAGAAGAATGCTTCCATGAGCAAAAATCTGCAAGTTAAACAAACTGCATAATACCTGCAACGATAACAAATATTAGAATTATCAGAGACAGAATAGAAAATATGTTCTTTTATTGTTTTGAGGAAAAAATAAGATACTGAAAGTATAATGAATGAACAAAAGACTATCAAAATATCTAGTTTGAAATAATACCAAACAGAACTCTAGAAATAAAAACTAGAAGTGAAAATAGAACTACATGATGCTAAATTGAAAATTAGACACAACTGAAGAGATAATTGTGAACTAGGTGATACTCCAGAGATATCCTCCAAATATTACACAAAGATATGAAAAAAGTTAAGGGATGTGAGATATAAAGTGAAAAGTTCAAACATACAGTTGTAGTTTAAGATAGAGCTCATAAAGATAATATAGGAAAAGCTTTATTCAAGAATGGCTGGGACTTTCTCCAAATTAATGAAAGACAGATTTAGGAAGTCCAACAACTTCCAATAGGATGAACAAAATGACATCTAGAAAAATTTAATATAATTTCAGAACAAGGACATGGGGAAGACATTAAAATCAACCAGACAGGAAAGCTAGATTACCTGCAGGAGAATGATTGTTGATTTCTTAAAGGGGGGAAAAAACCCCCCAGAATACTGTAAAATAATATTTTCAATGTGCTGAGAGAAAATAAGTGTCAACTGGCGACCATTATACTCAGTAGAATTATCTCTCAAGTACAAAAGTGAAATTAAGGCATTTTAAGACAACTACTAAAAAAAAAAGTTTACTACTAACAGATACTCATTAGAGAGAAGGATGTACTTCAAGAAGGAAGAAAATGATCACAGAAGGTCTGAGATGCCAAAAGGCGAGTGGACAAAGAAATGGTAAAATGAAGCTAAATATAATCAAATATTGGTTTTTGCAATAATAACAATAATGTCTAAAATGTAGAATTAGAAACACTAAAATGCTGAAGAACAATAGATATACATGACGGTTATCATGAAGTTAAAGTATTCAAATCACTTCATGTTATTCAAGATATAGATAAGGATATGATTAAAGATTTAGTTTAACTATTGTTAACATAAATGTACATATTAAAATTTCTCAAGTTGCTTCTAAAAGAATAGAAATCGAGTATAAGACATCAAATTAGTGAAAGAAAAAAACATGGAATAAAGGTGGGGAAAAAATAAATCTAAAAGAGTACAGGAAAAGGAAACAGGGAGAATCAGAAAAGCCAGGACAAGTAGTCCAAAATAAGATAGTAAAAATATTACACACACTCACATACACACACACACACACACACACACACACTCACATACACACACCACAATCAATAATATTGAATAAACACTTCCAATTAATAAAAAGTTTTCAGACTGGATTTACAAGTTAGCTAAGCATATTTTTTAAAAGACACATATACATGAATTATAAGTACAATAGAAAGGTTAAAAATAAAACATAAAATAAGATGGGTCAGGAAATTCGAACCAAAAGGACACTATATTAATAGTGTTGACATGTCTTAGTATCAGACAAAATTAAGTTTTAAAAAAGCATTTCAAGATATAATGAGCCATTTCATTTCTTAGAGGTTATCGGTTATTTTTTTTTTAACTTTTTTTTTAAGTGTGTTTTTCCAGGACCCATCAGCTCCAAGTCAAGTAGTTGTTTCAGTCCAATTGCAGAGGGCGCAGCTCACAGTGGCCCATGTGGGGATCAAACCGGCAACCTTGTTAAGAGCACCACGCTCTAACCAACTGAGCTAACCAGCCGCTCCCAGGGGTTATATTTTTAACAGATTTATTAAGATATGATTCACATACCATACAGTTCACACATTTAAAGCATAAAATTCAATGGTTTTTAGTATATTCACGGATAATTGCAACCATCACCACAATTTTAGAATGTTTCATCACCTTGAAAGGAAACCTCATACCCTTTAGCTGTCACCGCCTCACTCTCCTTCAGGTCTAAGCAACCAAAATCTACTTCCTGTCTCATCATATTTCCTTCCCCATTTTAGGCTTTTGTATGAATGGAATCATTTAATATGTGGAATTTTGTGATTGGCTTTTTTTGCTTAGCATGTTTTTAAGATTCATCCAAGTTGTAACATGCAATAATACTACATTCCTTTTCTTTTTATGGCCAAATAGTGTTTCATTGTATTAATATATAATATTTAGTTTATCCATTCATATATTGATGGACAGTTGAGTTGTTTCCATATTTTGGCTCCGAATAATAGTGCTATAAGCATTATGTACAAGTTTTTGTGTGGACATATGTTTTCGTTTTTCTTGGGTACATAGCTAGGAGTAATTGTTAAAACATCTGAAAAGTCTATGTTTAATCATTTGAGGAACTGCCAAACTGTTTTTCAAAGTGTCTGCACCATTTTACATTGCCACTTGCATTGTATGAGGGTTTTGATTTCTCCATATCCTCATCACTATTTGTTATTATCCAACTTTTTGGTTCTAGCCATCTTAGTGGGTATGAAGTGGTATCTGATTGTGGTTTTCATTTACATTTCCTTGATGACTAATGATGTTGTGCAACTTGTCACGTGCTTATTGGCCATTTGAATATCTTCTTTGGAGAAATGTCTATTCAAGTCTTTTGTTCATTTTTTAATTGTGTTGTTTGTTTTTATTGCTGAGTTGTAGAAGTTCCTTATATATTTGGATACGAGTCCCTTATCAGATATACAATTCTCAAATATTTTCTCCATTCTGTGGGTTGTCTTTTCACTTTCTTGATGGTGTTCTTTTAAACACAAAATTTTATAATTTTGATGAGTCTGATTAACTTAATTTTTCTTCTGTTTTTCATGTTTTTTGGTGTCATATCTACGAATCCTTTGCCAAATCAAAGATCATGAAAATTTACTTCTATGTTTTCTTCTAAGAGATTTATGGTTTTAGCTCTTACATTTAGGTTTTGGATTCATTTTGAATTAATTTTTGCATATGATTTGAAGTCAGGGCCCAAATTCATTCTTTTCCATATAGATATCCAGTTATCTCAGCAACATTTGCTGGAAAGATTATTCTTTCCCTATTGAATGGTCTTGACATCTTTGTCAAAAATCAATTTTCCATGCATGAATGGGTTTATTTCTGGACTTTCAATTCTATGCCGTCAATCTATATGTCCACAATTGTGCCAGTACCGCACTGTTTGATTACCACTGCTTTGCAGGAAGTTTTGAAATCAGGAAGTCAGAATCCTCTTACTTTGTTCTTCATTTTAAAGATTGTCTTGGCTATTCTGGGTCCCTTTCAATTCCACATGAATTTTAGAATCAGCTTGTTCATTTCTACAAAAAAGTCAGCTGGGGTTCTGATAGGGATTGTTTTGAATCTGTAGAGCAGGTTGAGAGTATTGCCATGTTAAAAATGTTAAGTCTTCTGGTCCAGGAATGTGAAATGTCCTCCCATTTATTTAGATCTTCTTAAATTTCTTTTAACATGTTTTTGGTTTTTGTTTGTCTTTAGTTTTTAAGGTATAAGTTTGTATTTTTCTTAAATTTATTTTTAGGTAATGTCTTCTTTTTGAGGCTCTTAGGAATGAAATTGTTTTCTTGGTTTCATTTTTGGATTATACTTTAACCATAGTAAATGTATTAGCTTCGATAGTTTTTAATAGATTTCTTATGATTTTTCTATAGTTCTGAATATAGTTTTACGTCTTCCGTTCTAATATAAACCCTTTTAACGTTTTTTTTGTCTAGTTACCCTAAATAGAATGTACAATACAATGTTGAATAGAAGTGGTAAGAGTGCATGTCCTTTTCTTGTTTCTGATCTTATGGGGAAAGCATCCAGTCTTTCTTCATTAAATATGATGCTAGCTGTGGGTTTTTCATAGATGCCCTTTGTCAGGTTGAGGAAATTCACTTCTATTCTTAGTTTGTTGAGTGTTTGCATCATGAAATGGAATTGAATTTTGTCAAGTGCTTTTTCTGCATCTAATGAGATGATCGTATGATTTTTTAAAAAACTATATTGATATGATGTATTACATTAATTGATTTTCAGATGTTGAACCAGTCTATTCAACTGCAATCCTGGGGTAAATCCCACTTGGTCATGTATGATTCTTTCCATATATTGCTGGATTTAGTTGCTAGTATTTTGTTGAGGATTTTTGTAGCCATATTCATAAGAGATATTGATCTGTAGTTTTCTTGTCATATATTTGTCTGATTTGGGTATAAGTGTAATGCTGGTTTCATACAATGAGTGGAGAAGTGTTCCCTCCTCTTCTATTTTTTTGGAAGAGTTTGTGAAGAATTGGTAGTAATTCTCTAAATGCTTGGTACAATTCAACGGTAAAGTTGCCTGGGAAGTCATTAAATGTTGACAAAAATTTTGCTTCATAAAGAAGATAAAAGTATTTAAGTGCATAATAATAGAGCTTCAAAATATATGAAGCAAAAAGAACAGAATCACGGAAAAAAATTAATAAAAACACTAAAATTATGGTTCATTTAAAAATAACTCAGTTACTATTGAATCAGTACCAAAAATATTGCACATCAAAACTTTGGGGACGCTGCCAAGGCAGTGACAGGAAGAACTCTTAAAAACAGATATTAGAAAAGAAGAGAAAAGTAAAATAAATGAGCTCAACATCCAATTTGATATACCACAGAAAGAACTTCAGGATAAACAAACAAACAAAAAGCAATAGGAAGGAAATAATAAATACATGAATAGAAATTTATAAAATAAAAAGAGAAATGCAATAAATAATTTCAATAAATTCACTGGTTCTCTGAGGAGACTAATAAATTGACAAACCTCTAGCAAGCTTAATAAAAAAATACATACAACTTTTACAGAGAAAAATGTTTTTTAATTCATTTTATATGACTAGTATAAGCTGAATATCTAATCCAGATAAGGACAGTCGGAGAAAGAAAATTTTTGGCCAACATCACTCATGAACTAAGATGCAAAAAATATCTAAACAAAATATTAATAGCACTATTATAGAAATGCATAGAAAAAATGAAATTACGATAAGGTTTAATTTACTCCAGCAGCGCATGTTTGGTAAGAAAATAACGGAGAGAACAGTCATAAGGTCATCACAACACAAAGATAAAGCATTTGATAAAATCCTACAAATTTTAATGAGAGAAAAGAAAAGGAAATTCTTGGAAACAAGAAATAGAAGGAACATATTTAACCTGAACATAAAAGGTATCTACTAGTTCTGTAGTTGACATCATGGTTACCAATGAACTTTATGGTTCACAGCTGGTCCCAGACAGAAGATCCTCCAAGGAGTTGTAGTATCCAATGATCTTATTGAGAAAACCATCTCAGTTGCATAGAACACAATGAGACAAAAGCCTTCAAATGGAGCTTGGCTTCATCTGACCAGATCCTGGTGACATTCAAAAATATCACTTATTAGTGTCAGGCACTGTGTTTGGTGGCCTTTGTCCATCATGGGCATTTGCTTAAGAAGAGGCACTATGTGTTACGTCTGGAATTCTCTGGAGTCAACGGCTATTTGAATAGACTATTTCCAGTGTCTCTTCAGACATATACTAATAGCAGCCTGTCATAAGTAGCCATATTCAGCTTCCAAAGAAACAGCTCTGGACTGTATTCCATGGGACCTGAATTATCTGAACCATGACGTCCTCCTTCACGCCTACCAAGGGAGCATCTTACGCCATTGTCATCAAGGATGCCTTGCTCACAGGTGGGAGAAATTTTGGCTTTTGACAAGAGCTAGACATGATGTTGTTCTGATAGGAATGAGTAAATAACTTTGGTTGTGTTCCTAATCACAGTCGATTTCTTGTTGATGATAAGAGAGAATACACACTGTGCTTTCCTGTCAAGGAAAGAAAAGATGAGGGTGGAGCCACTTCACAAGAGGCCTGAACTTTGTATTGAGAGCTTCTTAGAGGGGAAAATGAGTGAATAGACTGTGGTATGTCTCTTCCTTGTCAGCAAAGGATGTGCTGGTGGGTTCCTCTGGCTCTAGGCAGACATTCATCAACAGATCTTGCCTGCAATAATTATTAGTGTAGTGATTATGTGATTTTCTATTTCTCATTCTAAATTGAATGTCTTTATTAAATCAATTTTATTTTCAAAAAATAAAAAGAAAGTGACTTGACTTTTATTTCTGGCAATAGTCTGAACTGAAAACTCTTTACAAATACTAGCTAAAATACTACAAACATCCTATTATATGTGTAGCCATGGTCCCAAGAAAAGGAAATTTCCGGATGTCAAAAACAAAGAGAAAACTAAAAACCAAAGAGATAAGAACCTGAGCTGACCCTGTAGCAGCCCTTGGGGGTCTCAGTACTAAGGGATTTTTTTTTTTCTGGTCTCAGTAACTGCAGGATTTTTGTTTTAATGACCTGACAGGGAAATGAAATAAGGTCTTGATCCTCCTAATGGTGAGGAATAAAACTGAGACTTGTATGTAAAATCCAGGTTTCTAGAAAGGCTCAACATTCTGTAGACTAGAAAATTTCAACCCAACAGCACAGGGAAGAAAACAAATTTGTTTGTCCTGGTCTGGCCTCTTAGTGGGAAAAAAAGTTTCTTATGGGCCTACGCTTCTACCACTTTAGTGATCAAAATTAAGCTTTCTCCAGGACACTTTCACGTCACAAATATACAGAAAACAATGGTCTTAGAGCATCTGACAGATGCAAACAAAAAAATCAATTTAGAGTCGGATGGCTTCAATACAGTTTGTATAATTTTCCTACAAATTAAGGCCTTTAAACATGAGCTCACAATGAAAAGTTACAAAATACAGAGGGTGCCAAAAAAATGTATATACATTTTAAGAAAGGAAAACTGTGCTAAAATTGTAATATTCAATATATACCAATAACAACAGATGAATACAAGTCACGTTTGACTTCTGCAATTGCAAGAGGTGCTCAAAGTGGTTACCATCAGCATCCAGACACTTTTAATTATGGCAAACTACTACTTGAGCAACGTTGACCAAAGTGTCCACTTGTATACATTTTTTTGGCACCCCCAGTATATGAGGAAAATCTTTCATTCCATGAGATCAGCAGACACAATGAATTGTAAGTTTACATATTCAAGAACATCATATAATGCAAAAAGAAGACATGTATGACATAATGAATGATTAAAATGATTAAAAACATAACAAATACCACAATGAGATATCATCTCATACCTGTCAGAATGGCTATCATGAATAAAACAACAAAGAAGTGCTAGAGAGCATGTGGAGAAAAGGTAACCCTAGTGTACTACTGGTGGAAATATAAATTGATATAGTCACTATGGAAGTGACTGGAACTTTCTGAGGAAGTTCCTCATAAAGTTCAAAACAGAACTGCCATACGATCCAGAAATTCTGCTTCTGAGTATTTATCTGAAGAAATCAAAAACACTAATTTGAAAAGATATATGCAGCATTTTTATTGCAGCATTATTCACAATAGCCTAGCTATGGAAGCAACCTAAGTGTCCATTAACAGATGAATGGATAAAAAAAATGTAGTACATGTACACAATGGAATATAACTCAGCCATAAAAAAAGAAATCTTACCATTTGCAACAATATCGGTGGACCTACCAAGTATTATGCTAAGTGAAATAAGTCAGACAGAGAAAGACAAATATATGATTTCACTTATCTGTGGACTCTAAAAAACGAAATAAACAAAGAAACAAAACCATAGGTACAGAGAACAAATTGGTGGTCACCAGATGAGAAGGGATGCGGGGGATGGGTGAAAAAGGTGAAAGGGATTAAGAGGTACAAATTGCCAGTTATTAAAATAGCCATGGGGATGTAAAGTACCATATAGGGAATATAGTCAACAACACCGTAATAACTATGTATGATATCAGACTTATCAGGGTAATCACTTCATAAAGCATACTACTGTCTAATTACTATGTTATAGACCTGAAACTAATATAATATTGTTATGTCAACTGTAATTGAAAAATAAATTTTAAAAAAGCATAGCAAATAATGAAAAATAAACAGGAAAAACAAAACACTATCTAAAAAGAATGAAATATCACTTATCAATAGTCCTAAAATATATGAAGCAAAAACTGACAGAATTGATGGGACAAATAGACAATTCAATAATAATAGTTGTAAACTTCAGTGCCATATTTTTGATAATGGATGGAACAAGCAGGCATAAGATCACCAAGGAAATAGAAGATTTGAACAATAATGTAAACCCACTAAACCTAACAGATAGCTATAGAATACTCCATCCGCAAATAGTAGAATAGACATTCTTGCCAAATGCACATGGAACACTCTCCAGATTAGACCAGATGAAGCCATAAAACAAGCTTTAAAAAATGTAAAAAGACTGAAATACACAAAGTATGTTCTCCAACCATAATAGAATGAAATAAGAAAATAATTACAAAAAGATATTTGTGAAATTTACAAATATGTGGAAATTAAATAACAGACTCTTACATAATCAATGGGTCAAAGAAGAAATTGAAAGGGAAATTAGAAAATACCTTGATATAAATAAAAACAAAAACATAACATACCAAAAATACAACATGCAGATAAAACAGTACGCAGAAGGATATTTATAGCTGTAAATGCCTACATTAAAAAGGAAGAAAAATATTATATCAATACCTGACTTTCACAAACCAGAAAAAGAGGAGAAAACTAAACCCAAAGAAAAGGAAAAAATAATTAAGATTAAAGCAAAAATTAATTACATAGAGAATAGAAAACAATAGAGAACAACAATGAAACCAAAGGCTGATCTTTGAAACAATCAACAATATTGACAAATGTTTAGCTAGCTAACCAAGAAAAAAAGAGAAAAAACTCAATTACTAAAATCAAGAGAGGAAATGACCTTGCAGATATACAATGCATTATGGAAGAATATTATGAACAATGGTATGCCAACGAATTAGATAACTTAAACGAAATGAATAAATTTTCAGGAACACCAAAACTGACTGATGAAAAAATAGACATTCTGAATAGACCTAGGTAAAAAAGTTGAATTAATAATTTAAAGCCAGCCACAATGTAAGCCTAGTCCTAGCTAGCTACCATGGTAAATTAACCAAATATTTAAAGAATAATTAGCAGTTTTTCACAAATTCATTGGAAAAATAGAAGAGTAGGGCACACTTCACAACTCATTCTGAGGCCAACAAGGCCAATAATCCTGACACCAAGATCAGACGAAGATATCACCAAAGAAATCTAGAGACCAATATCCTTCATATAGAATAAAAAATCCTCAACATAATACTAGCAAGCTGAATCCAACAATATATACAAAGGACTATATACTCTGATCAAGTGGGAATTATCCTAGGAATGCAAGGTCAGTTCAACATAGGAAAAATCCACCAATGTAACACATCAGATTAGTAAAGGAAAATATACATGGCCAATAAGCCCATGAAATGATGCTCAAGGAATTAATAATCAAGGAATCAAAACCACAATGAGATACCACTTCACACCCACTAGGATGTCTAGAATCAAAAGTCAGACAATAGCAAGTGTTTTAAGGATGTGGACAAAACGAAACCCACATGTACTGCTGGTGTGAATGCAAAATGGCGCAGCACTTTGGAAAGCAGTTTTGGGCAGTTCCTCAAATTGCTAAACATGGACTTACCATACGACTCAGCAATTTCACTCCCACATATATGCTCAAGAAAAAAGAAAACATAAGTCCTCCCAAACACTTGTATACTAATTTTAATAGCAGCATTAATTGTAACTATAATGTAAAACAACCAATGTGTCCATCAACAGATAAATGGATAAACAAAATATGATGTATCCATACAAGGGAATATTACTCAGCAACAAAAAAAATGAAATGCGATAATGTATCAACATGATACATGCGATGAACCTTGAAAACATGCTAAGTGAAAAAGCCAGACAGAAAGACCATATATTGTATTATTCCATTTATATGAAAATTCCAGAATAGGCAAAAAGTAATTAATGGTTTTTTATGACTGAGGGAGGAGGAAGAATGACCAATGAGTGCTAATGGATACACTGTTTCTGTGGGGGATGATGAAAATGTTGTAACATTATACTGTGATGACAATTGCACAACTTTGCGAATGTATTAAAATCCATTGAATTGTGTACTTTAAATGGATTAATTTTATAGTTTAATCTATTTAAGTCTAACAAAACATGTATAGAATCTTTATGCTAAAAACACTGGTGGAAGAAATCAAACATAATATAAATCAATGGAGAATCATATCATGTTCGTGGATTGGATTTAGCCAAAAAGTTCTAGGTATGATACCAAAAACTCAATCCATTTATAAAAAGATAAATTAGACTTCATAAAAATTAAAAACCTTTGCTCTATGAAAGACACTATTAAGATAATAAAAAGACAAAATATAGACTGGAAAAAATATTTACAAATCTAAATTATATAAAGAACTCTCAAAAAGGAACTCAGCAGTAGAAAAACAACTGAATAACAATATAGACAAAATACCTGATGCAACACTTTATCATATGGTTGGCAAACAGCACAGAAGGACGCTCAACATCGTTAGCCATTAGGGATATGCTACTTAAAACCACGATGAGAAACCACTAGATATTTATTAGGATGGCTAAATGTAATAATGATAAAGTTAACAATACCAAATACTGGCAAAAATGTGAAGCAACTCTCATACGTTGCTGATTGGAATGCAGTAGTATACACTTTAGAAACCACTTTGACAGTTTCTTATAACGTTAAACTAAAACACCATATGCCACACCAATCCTACTCCTAGACATTTAACCTAGATAAATGAAAAATTAACATTTACACAAAAACCTGTATGCCAGTTTTTATAGCAGTTGTATTCATAATCACTAAAAGCTTTTGGTGATTGTGAATACAGCAGCTATTCAAAGGAGATCAGTAGTTGCCAGCATAAGGGTTGGGGGAGGTTGTGACTACAAAGGAGCAGGACAAGAGAGGTTTGCGGGTGATAGAACTGTTCTGTATCCCGATTATGGTGGTGGTTACGTGAATCCATACATGGGTTAAAACTTATTGAACTGTACACCAAATAAAGAAAAGAAAAGAAAGCCATATCACTGTATATTAATTTTAAAAAGGAAAGAAAAAGAAGAAGATGAAAAAATGAAAAACTCCTAGAATGCAATGAAAAGAAAACAGAATGGCCTCTGTGCAGCAGTCCTATAGAAAGCACCTGTTTAAAATTTACCACCCAGCAAAAGTGCTTGCGATGTGCTTTTGTCTTAAAGACAAATATTTCTATCAATAAGCAAAGAGAATGTCAATTATGAAATCCAGAATAAAGAAGATATATATTAAGTAACTAAGCTAAATATAAAGACAATTGTATCTGACATAATTTTGAGGATCTCTTTGATCTTGGCATTTGCAACATTCTCCTTTGTGAGGCACAGGTTTGAAGACAATTAGTATTCTTCCTCTGTGGATATGGTCACACAAAATAACTCCTAAGTAAATAATATACATATCAGTCAATATCATAAATAACACTTATGGGTTTTAAATTTAGGAATCAATCTAAACAGAATATGGAAGGCTTAATAACACCTATGTCATAAAACTTAACAACATAAAAATAATGGTATAAAAACTGATGTTGAGAACTGAAGGGGAGAAGAGGTGGAGGGATATTAATTTTTTCTTATTATATAATCAAGAGTCAAGATACCATCTTAATAGATGAATCAAGCAAGAAATAATAGAAGTGTATTATTTAGAGTTTTAAAAGTAGCAGATAGAAGAACTAAATGAACAACAAACAAAATTGGGGGAAAAAAGGAGGAAAATGAAAGGGCAGAAAGTGAGTGAAATTGATTATTTCTTAAAATGGGGAAACAACAGATCTGCTTAAAGTTGATAAGTCACTTAGCATTGATAAATCAAGGAACAGGGAAAAGTAGTTTATTTAGAATTATGGAATTAGAACTAAAAACAAAAACAAAAAAAAAACCCCAAAACTCAAAAGTGCTTTTCTTTGAAATGTGGTACTAGAATCAGAGATGGGGGGAAAAGCATTATTTCTTTTCATTTCATATTCTTCTGCACTGTTTAGAGTTTTTATTTCTTGGGCAGGCAATGCTATAATCATTTTAAAAATGAAATAAATATTAAATAAAGGGATGGACAAACATTCTGGGCACATACAAGTGAAACAAAAGCAGAAGGTCATATAGAATTCAAGAAAAAATAATTAATAGAACAAAAGAAAAAATTATACAAGATTCTACCCAAAGTGTGAATAGTAGGTGATGAGATTACAGGTTTTCTTTTTCTTTTTCTTATCTGCATTTCTAATATTTATACAGTAGTCACTTACTATCTATTTAAAAAGAAAAAGAAATAAGGGAAAGAGAAGGTTATTGCTTACTTCCACAGGGAGTCCTAATGAACACCAAGCAGAGGCCAATCTCCCTTTCCCAGGGGGCCCACCATGTGGACTACATGGCCATCTGGCCATCACTGGCCCTGAAACTCCACCATTCCATGGTGCTGAACCTGCCTGGGAATTAATCCCTCTATGCCATACCTCACCCCACTCTTCCTACATGTCCTAATTCACCCCTGCCATTTTCTCCCTTATTTCATAGCATTAAAGTCATAAACATTCACAGAGACTATGCTTTCTTTTTTTCTCTGTAACTTGACCCATTCAAAGTGTTTCTGAGAGTACTTACACATACACACACAAACACACACACACACACACACACACACACACACACACAAACAGCAGGAAAAACATAGTGAAATCAGAGGGAGGGACAATTTGGTATAAAGGATGTGGTTAGAATCCAACACACGCAATGAGTCCTGCACGTCATACTGCAATAGGCCAAAAAATATGGAAATGAGTTTCCAATTCCCTCCCCTTCCTGACTCTGCCAAGAAAAGGAGGAAATCCACTGAGGTAGAAGATTCACAGGATCCACACGTTAGGAGACAGACAAACTTCATACCAGCTTTTTGCCATTGTTGTTTAAGAGAACCTCAGTTTTTTTCCTGACAAGGTAAACTGAGAGGTTTCCCTTTGGATGCCCTGGGTTCAGGGGCATTTAAGAAGTTCTCACCACAGGGTGGGGAAATGTATTATAATTCTGTGATGTGATGGAGGTATTAACTAAACTTATTGTGGAAATCATTTTACAGTATATACATGTATCACAGCATCACACTATATACCTTAAACTTACATGATGTTACATGTCAACTATATACCAATAAAGCTGGGGGAAAAAGAAGCTCCTTGAACATGCTCACCCTCCACCCCTTTCCTTTTGACCTGAATGTCTCCTTTCCTTAGGATTGCTAGCAGCAGACAAGTGCTAACTAACATTTCATAACTGTATGGGACTGAAAAATATCCCACTAGCTCATCTTCCATATCTGACAGAACCAATCAGGAAATTGACACCCAAGGAGCAGCCCGAGGACGGTTTCTTTATAAATAAACCCACCCTGGCTCTGAACAAGTGACAATTGTTAGAGGTGAGTAGACATGAGGGAAGTAAGAGCAAAGAAATGTCATAATTCTACCAAATTTATACTCTTGGCCACAGAGACATTTAATTACAAAAACCTGTATTTTTTAGAGAAGTACTGTATTTGGCAGACTTTAGAAGGAAATTTATAAAGGATTTATATTTACCAAAAAACCAAAAGAAAGAAAAGACAAATGATCATCTAAATTCACCAGAAATTTAAAAGTTCAGTCTTTTCTTCTTTGAGATATCAAACACCTTTATGTCAATTTTGAAAGTGAAAAAGCTTAGTCAAGACAAAAGGAATGATTCAATTGACTCCTAAAATGTTTGCTCAAGACATTATTTAAATACACCAGAAAGACTTCAAAACACCAAAGAGTAATACATGATAAAACCAAGCAATGCATCACAAAAGGAACTTTTCCTGACAAGCCGGTACACCTGCAGCTTCAGATCTAAAGGGTATGTCATCAAATCATCAAAGACGATTTATTAACTGCCCCCAGGAGCAGGGCACACAGCAGCTGGTGTCAACCAGTGATGGTGGCATTCACAGTCATCAACACACACATGAACAGCCGGATCTCTGCTGGTGGGAGGGAAACAATAGAATGGCGACCGCCTGCACCGAAGTCATTTAGCAAAAAAGAAAGAAAAAAAAAGTCAGTTCTTAGCAAAATATAAACTAAATTAAAATCAATTAAAGAAACATAACTAGTTGCATTTAGAGAAACTCTTGCTCACCCCAACCCCAGACAAAACAATCATTCCTCTGAATTCTATCCATTTCTGGTATTTAGGGTATACATCTGTGATTCTCAGATTTTTAAGAGTTGATACTGTTACCCTGTCATAGCTCATCTGATTGCAGCTGTAACAATGTTGAAATCCTCAAAGACATAAATGATAAATATTTATCACTTCGTTAATGTTAATATTTGGGGATGTTTATGACAACTGTCAAGATGACTGACAACCTGCTGGGGTACAGCAAAACCAGGATTTGGATTTCGCACGTAGGGTACTGATGAGAATAAAGATCAGGTTGAAACTGATCCAGATCCTGAACAAAGCTCATTATCATTTAGTTGATTCAACAGAAAATGCTATCAATCACGACTTGTGGCTACAGTGTGGTATAATAGGGGAACCAACAGGCAAAATGCCTAGTTTTAGGATATGCAGGGTTGTAGATTGTTTTGCCCAAGGATGGCCACAACAGTACCTCCCGTGCCACATGCTCTTCCACAGTGGGACCCTGCCACTCCCCTATCAAGAGGTGGAATCTCATTGCCCTCCCCTGAATCTGTTCTGTCTTGAGGACGCACTTGTTACCAATCAAATGAAGTAAATGACACTGCTGAGTTATGTGACAAAGTCAGAGAGGCCATGAGGTTTCTACCTGGTTCTTGTGTGACATTCACTCTGGGAGAAGTCATCTGCTACATAAGAAGTCCAATTATTCTGAGGCCACCATGTTGAAAAGACCACAAGATGGGTGCGCCTTTAATTAGATAATCCCAGCTGAGTCAAGCTTTCATCCATTCTGATTCTGTACCCAATCCAATGTATGGGAGTTTTTGCACACCACCAAGTAATTCTCTGACAGATGGATGTCCCACAATTTAACTCAACTCTGACATTATCTAGCTGGAGATAGCATCAGATCCTTACAGGTTAAGGGCTCAGTTCTATAAGACTGCCACTCCCCAACTTCAGATGTCAATCACAAGTTCAGGATGTCACCTAGGCTTCTGACTAACAGGTTATGTAGATGGGAGGTTCCAACAACCCTGCTTTGGGTTTGATTAATTTGTTAGAGTGGCTCACAAAACTCAGGGAAACATTTTACTTACTAGATTACTGGTTTATTTTAAAAGGATATAATTCAGGAATGGCCAGATGGAAGAGATACACAGGACAAAGTATACAGAAGGGTGTGGAGCTTCCAGGCTCTCTAAGCTTACCACTCTTCCAGAATCTCCTCTAGGAACTCCATCTTTTGGGGTTTTTATGGAGGCTTTATTGCCTAGGCATCGTTGATTAAATTATTGGCTGCTGGCCATGGATTCCAACTCCAGCCCCTCTCTCCTCCCCAGAGGTGGGGGAAAGGGGGACACTGGGACTGAAATTTCCAGCCCTCTAATCACATGGTCGGGTTCCCTGGGAACCAGCCCGCATCCTTAGGTTGCCTGGGGGCTTTCCAAAAATCACCTCATTAACATAACAAAAGACACCTTTATTGCTTTCATCACAGGAAATTCTAAGGGTTTTAGGAGCTCTGTGCCAGAAACAGGGATAAAAAAAAAACAAATATATATTTCTTAATATAAATTAATTACAATATCACATCCATCTCACCAAGACATGTGATCAATCTTAGACTCTCCAGAATAACCACCCATCCACCCGTTGAGTGACCTCATCCATGCAGTAGGGAGCAGAAGAATAAGTTGGCCAAGCCCTGCCTGAATATCAGACCCACGAAATGAGATGTAATAAAAATAGTTATTATTTTGAGCCACTAATTTTACAGTAGTTTTTTACACAGCAGTGGGAAACCAGAACACACAGGCAAATGTTACCAACAGCAGCAGGAAAACCTCTGTGGACCCGTCTACAACCATGGCCATGTTCTCTGCCACAAAAGCTCTATGAGAATCCACATGGTCTGGGCTCTGGCCATGCAGGGATGATTCACTCTCCATGAAAGTGTTCATTTAAATGCCAAGTGGCCCTATCTCATTTAGGTACTTCTTTTCACATCATTAACCATTCGACAGGGAGGCGTAGAGTACGAGAATACTAACAGTTTAAAGGCTTCTACGCACAGAGATGGAATCAGAAATTAAAACAAGATATTTCTAAAATTGTCACCTGAGTTGGTGAATAAATCTATTTTGTTCTACACGAAACTTCAAAAATGTCCTGACTGAAATAAAAAGAGTTAAAGACAGTAGTTAATGCTATGTTCTCCGAATGCCGATCTGTAACTTAAACTATGTTTTTCCAAAATTTGTAGGCATGTGTCCCAATAATACTAACCTCATCTGTGGCCTGGGCAAGGGTGGAGAAGGAGGATGAAGAAATAATTCTCTCTCTTACCTGGGAGCAGGGCCAGTCCTAGAAGAAATTTAAGAATGTGGAACTTTGTCTTCAGCCCTCTGGTACCTTAGAATCCCTTTTCTCCAGTCCCTGGGACCTAAGGTCATTCCCTGAGGGTGGAATCACATCCAGGCTTGCCCTCAATTTCAGCATCTCCGACCCCCATGCTTTGTGTTCCTAGAATTACTTATCTAATTTCTTCCCCTACTCTCCCAGGAACAAATTCTCACTGATATCTAAATGGTTGATTGGCTCTTTCTGCATTTATTTACATCACTGAGAGTCCAGGCTGCTTGGCTAAGTGAAACAAAATGACAAGGAGGCCCAGCCAACAGACAGAATTGTTCTCCTTTAAGTGTCTTCCAGCTCTTCTCAGTGTCTTTCCTCCTCCCTTTCTAAATCTGAATTATCTCCAGCACCTTAGCAGCAGGAAGGGAGTCAGTGGTGGGGTTAAGGAAAGTCTAGGGGTAAAATAATCTATGTTTGGATAGTTTACAAATTAAAAACTTCACATGTAATATTCATCCGAAGGGTGAAGTCTACAGAGGATAGCTAGTTAAAAGACCAGCATCCAATGTGTAACAACAGGCTCTCTGTAGAAAGAGCCCTGATCTGTAGCCTTGGCCAATTTCTGTGGTGTAAATGTTCCCACCATATCGGGTTTTAAGATACCAATGTGCCATCACTGAACGTGCAGTTGGGACGTGATATGCACAGTCAGCTCTCCTGAGCCAGTAGGAGCCAGCTCACCAGTCACCACTGCCAGCATCTATGTCAACCAAGCCGTAGTCCCAAGCCCAAGCAGCCAAGATAAACTGGAGATGGAGAGTGTTTTTAAAAGGAAACTGGTCAGGAAAGTCCAAAAAATACTCTTCTATCTTTGCCCATGCAGCTCTTTTCTATTCCTGCCACCAGAGTCCTTTTCTTCCCATATCTGGAACCCCTTCGCTTCTAACTCATCACTAAGTGCCAGTGACTATCGTGTGCCCCTTTCTAGTCACCACGTCCCAGATTTGCTTTGGTATACCCAAGTCCCTGTCCTCAGCACTTGTCCATCCTCCAAGTGACTCTTGGCCCCTGGTCTCTAGTGACCCAGCATAACCCAGTTCCTGTAGCCAGAGCCCTGCTTCCTGCTGACGGCTATTCCCAAGGCTGATTCAGGCTGGGCTGTTTGCAGAAGGAAAAGGACTCTAATATGTCTTAGTGTCCTTGATGTTTCATGAATCTAGCCAATGTGGGAAGTGGATTCTCTCTGCCTTAAAGGTGAAGATGCTGAGACCTAGCCACAATCCCAAAGTCACATCGCTTTAAGAGCAGAACCAAATTTCAGAGCAAGTTTGGTAAGGCCAAACGTCAGTCTGACTTTAACACCTACCCCACCCCTACCAGAGCTGTGGATTTCAAACTGCTCCCCAGGAACTTAGAGTCCAGAGGAGATGATTTTTAAATCATCTACAAATATTTTATGCAAATTTTACATATTAATATATCTTAACAATTTCTGTAAAATTTGACTAATTAAAGTAACATGTCAAGTCAATGTGTTTTATACCAAATATGAACAGAAGTGGGGCAAAATCATTACATCACAGCAAGTACCAAAGTTTTGGCATTTTTTACCAGTAAGGTAAGTTGAGACATCTACTCCATCAGTTGGGGGGAAATGAACATAAAAAGAGGAATCACTCTTTACAGTCTCTGTATGTTTCGTGTTCTCACCACTTACATTTCAACTGCACTTTTTACTTTGCTTCTTTCAATATCTTTTCGTCATAGTCTAAACATTACCGCCCTTTTATTAAAATCACCTATCACCACTTAGCAAATATATTTATTTGCTTATGGGCTTATTGTCTATTTCCACAACTCTCCCCTCCCTCCTGCCCTCTGAATGAAAGCTCCGGGAAGGAAGCAACTTTGTACTGTTTATCACTATATCTGGAGTACCTAGACCACTGCTCAGAGGATAATAGGCGCTCAACAAAATTTTTTTGAATAATAGAATAGATGAACAAATGAATGAATGAATGGTGAAAATTAATTTGACTGCTTTGAAATTTTGAGTGACTATATGACAGAGACAGGTACTAAGATATACGAGAGTTTTTTAATGATATTGCTGCACATCTCATAATGTTACAACATAAATTTGAAAAATGTTTGCTATCATACAGTTGTGATTTTAAACTAGCTGAAGAATCCATTCATCAACTCCCTCCAGCTTGCACATGCACTAATTAAGGAGCACAGGTAGTTCTTAGACAAGGAAAATTAATTTAACTTTGGGACAAAAGTATCTTGCCATTTCTCTTTCAAAACTCTGGATCAGTTGCATTTAAGAGTATACTGAGATCACAAAGCAAGCTTTCGGGAATTAATGTGTGCAACTAATAACTGTGTGAATCGGGGGTTTTTTTCCTCAGTATTATGTGACCTAAAAAAATGCAGACATAAATGGAATGTTCAGACTGATCTAGGACTGCAAATATTTTCCAAAAGAGCTGATTTCAAAAGCTGTATTAATCTAAAAATTCTCACTTTTCTTACTACCCAGTTCGCAATGAGTAAATATAATACATTTGAACTCATCAAATCAATTCATTCCAATCAAACAAACCTTATCTGTTTTATAAATCACGGTTCTTTTATCATTTAAGGGAAATAGAGTATTCCACTGCTAAAAGAAATTGAAATGTGAAAACAATGGCCCTACCTGGTAGAGTGTTTCATCCCTGAACTGTGGCCATCACCTGCTCTAAGATGCTCTGAGCTTGAAAGTGGATCCTTGCCTGCTGAAACTACCCAGAGCAGTTTGCTGGAATCCGGCTTCATAGACAGGACCAGTTTCCAGACCTTTACTGTGGCCCTAACTCACCATGGTTAGAGCAGGATAAAGAGCACAAGCATGAAGCCAGAGGGAAGTGGGTTTACCCATTACTGTCACACGAGTTGTGAGGAAGAGTCAGTTTCTACATCTGACAAAATAATAATGTTGTCTACAAAAGTCACTGCCACCAACCAAATGCCAATAGGAGTCCCCAGTCGAGGGTACAGGAAAAGGAGACTTTATTCAGTTGAACAGTTTACAAACTGGAGAAAGGTAGGCTTTGATGGAAACCAAAGGGCACTCCCAGGAGGCCCATTTATAAGAGAAAGTGCCTGCCCTGGTCCTGATGAGTTCGTTTTATGCAAATGAGGAATCCAAATTTGCATAGTTTGGTCCACACAGCACTGTCCTGATTGGTCGTTATGGAGCCACTCTCACTGCTCGTTAAAGATGAAAATGAAGATGTAGCTGTGCAGCTCCAATTAGACAGGGCAGGCCTCAGCGCATTGGTCAAGATATGATTCTAGAAATTCCGTTATAAGGGTGGGCTCAGAAGGCAGGAACACAGTGCAGGAGTCTTGGCAGCCAGGCCTGTGGCTTTTCCCTGAAATGCAGCCATGTGTAAGGGGCCCCCTGTAAGCAACTGCTGCTAGACACTGATGATAAATTTGGGCTCAGTTAACCACAAGGAGTCTTTTTTGGCAGGTATAGTCAGTCCTTCTCAGGGTCAACATGTCAAGTATTGCATAGAGTTGTTGTGAGATTAAACTGATAATGTGGGCAATAGCATTTAGAACAGAACTGAGATGATATTATTACATTGATTTCTGTTTATGTTATCATTATATTTTAGCTCTTAGGTTCAATCCATATACATAAGTCACCTTGCTTTGTGTCTGTTTGACAAACGTGTTCAGAAAAGTCCCAAGAAAATAACAATAAATTGTAACTAAACCAGAAAAATAAAAAGGATTGTATAATAGATTTCAATATGATCAAGTTTTGTCATTTTACATGTGATTGGCACATTGCTTCCGAAGGGTGCTCTCCAGCCTCAGCGTTCCAGGTGAAGAGGAAGGGCCCAACCACGCAAACCATTATCACAGATGCACATTTGATCTCCAGCAGCATTCCTCACTGCTTATCTGTGGACTGTTTGAAAGCAGGAAAGTAAAAACATCCAAATGCTCCTAACTTAAAAATCCATAAGCATCTGTACCCTGAGAGGGGAAGGCGCTTAGAAGTCACTGCATCCTAGCCCTGCCTCTTGGGAGGGGCAGTTGAGAGGATTTTACTGACTTCCTAAGAAGAGACAGTACTGAGAGGACTCTCTGAATTAGAGGTAGGATGGCTGAACCAGGAGAAGCCTTCTGGAAGCTTCCCCAAGAGACAATACTCTGATTCAGCCTCAAGAAACCGGGGGTGGGGCTCCCTTAAAAGAGCCAGGACCACTCCTTCCCACCTACCAGTAAGCTTGAGCTGTCTGGGATGTGGCACAATTAGATGCTCCCCTACCCTCCCTCGTGGGGCTCCTGCACCAGGGCCCTTCTGCCCTCATGCTGTGGTTAACTGGGTCAGGACCCTGAAGAAAACCAAGGGCACTCCCTTTAGAAGAAGCTCCAGCTTCCCTAACACAGTCTCCTGCCCTGGCCCTGCTCAGATCACTTCTGCCTGCCAACAGCCAGACCCAACCATATTTTCCACAGAATCACTGCCTCAAAGAGGAAGAGAAAACTGAGACAGAAGCTGAGAGGCCTTTGAAAACCCCTTGACTCCTCCCGCTAAATGGTGACAACCCCTGGGTCTGGCACATTCATTTACATCGCAGCCATTACCTGTTGAGTACCTATATGCTCAGGCTCCATGCCAGGCGCTGAGCATTTGAAAATGGATAAAGCAGAGCACCTGAGTCAGCCTGCTCGGAGGGACACAGAGTGCATGGAGGGACACAGAGTAGTACAGAATAAGAGGGAAGCATAGGGGCTGTTAAGGCCACCTAACCAGCTGGAACACTGCCCAGCCTGGGCTACTTGGAAAGCGGACTCTGAGATGGAGTCAGCAGGCAGGATTTATTAAGGAGTGCCCTGGGATTGACATCTGTGGAAGAAAGGGGACAAAAGTAGGTAGGGCAGAGGGAAAAGCTGAGTCATGACCCAATGACATAGACCCAATGACAGCCTCACCAACACCACAGGGACCTCCATGGGAAGTTAAAATAACCCAGTGCAGTTCTCCTGATATCCAGACCTTTATACTCCTGTACTGACCAGTCATTGCATTCAGCCAGAAGGGGCACGGCCTTGGACATGCCAGTTCCCAAACAGCCCCCTTTATTCTAGACCATTTCTCAGAACAAACCCTCTGCAGAACACGTTTTAGGTTTCTAGTCAAAAGGCCCAATGCTCAGAGCTCATCTGTGTTCTTAATTTCATGGGGTGAGAAGGATGAGCTAGAGAGCTGCCTGGGGTGGGGCTGCCATTCATGCCAGGTCATGAGTCACCGGAGGAAGCCATGTGCCCTACGTGAGGCCTTAGCTCCCCAAGGGCTGGGATCTCACTTTCACTCCTGCTCTCAATCTGCCACCATCTTAGAGGTAGGGCTTCCTCAGGAATATTCCTGAACTAGCCAGGATGCTTTCATGTGACAAGAATAGAACTACTCAAACTGATGCAAGAAAAAGAGTTGGGTAAGGATTTTATTGGCCAGTGTAACTGAAAAGTCCAGAGATAGGTCTAGCTGCAGGAGATGCTGGACCCAGGGTTTTGTTCTTCTATCTCTCAACTCCGCTTTGCCCTGTGTTCGCTGCATTCTTATGCCTGCTCTCTCTTTGCACCTGGATGCTCCAGGCTTACATGCTGCCATCTTAACAACCCCCATTAATAAACATAAAGCTTCTTCCTCTTGCATATTTCCTATTAAATCCAGGATTTGCTCCTCATTGGCTTGGCTTGGTGTCACATACCCAACACTAAACCAATTGCTGTGGCCAGGGGAATGCAACAAACAGATTGTCTAGATCTTCAACATGTGTTGGGGAAGAAGGTGGGGTCATTCTCCCCAAACTACATCCTGACAGTGGGGGAAGAAATAGTTCCTTAAACGAAAACCAAGATCCAGCTTCAGGAGGGGAAATGGAAGCTGGACTTAGAGAAACATTCCAGTGCAATACCCTTTGCTGACACAGCTTCTAGGGCCTGTGCTGGACTCCGCTCTTACTCTGTAGCCTGACAGAAGTGGTAGAAGACGCCTTGCATTGGAACTCTTCCCGTCTCCTACCATGTCCAGTGTGGCTAGCTACCTATGTCTCGTGTCCCTCACTGCCAAGAAGGTCACCTGTCCTGCTACATTGAATAAATGGCCAACATGGAAATGGCACGAGTTGTCTGCCTATTGACGACATGGCTCTTTTCAGATCCTGGCTGGGCATTTACTCTCAAGTATCCATGAAATGGATTTGGCACTGAGGACATGGGTGAGGGCCAGAAAGACAGAGAAAAGTAAATATAATGAAAACCTAAAAACTTGTGTTAGTCATTAATTTCAGCTTCCTCCACAATCAATCATCTCTGACAGGGAAAGTCAGCTGACTAAGGACTCACAGTCTCACAGATGATGTGGGGCTGAGAGAGTAACTCTGAGACTTCCTGCCCAACCTGCCACCCAACATAAGGAATTCCTTCAACAGGCTCCCTAATGGAAGTTTGAACACCTCCAGTGACAGAGGACTCACCACCACACAAAGCAACCTTTTTCATAGCCAGGCAGGTTATCTTAAGTCGTAATCTAACGCCCAGAAACTTCTACCTGCTGGTCTTAGTTCTGCCCCCAGGAACTACCAGGATGATTTGAACCCCCCAGGCTTGCACTAGTGTGTCCCACCCCACGTCTGATGCAAGTGCTGCTGGGACAAAAATAAATAGCGGCAGCCAAGCTGACACTTATGAATGTCATCAGACTTTATAGCCATGGCCACGGGCCTTCCAGAAAGACTGATTGCAGACCAGAACCCCAAACAGACCTTTGGCTCTTTTCTACTTTCTACTCTTTGCTGATGGCTTGGATCTTGATTGGTCCTTTGGAATTTCATTTTACTCTGACTTTCCAACTCAACATGCATTGTTGTTGGCTCTGTTCTGGCGTCTCTGGACATGATCCTGTCTTGATCTGCATTTACAGAGGCTCCTGCCAGCTCCTGACCATCCTCTGCTCCAGAGCTCCAGTGCCGTCTGACTACAGGGCTTCCCCTGGCCCCTGATGCCTTTGTGTGAATCCAAAGGCTCCCATTCTGTACAGACACAACCAAGCTGTGTAGCTTAGGGAGTGGAGTGACCAGGACCTTCGTCCTCCATACGCGTCACCCTTGGGCAATGAACGACATGCACACCCATGAGCCGCAGCCCTGACTGGCATCTCCCTGGTTGGAACTGACCCCACACGGGCCCACTTGCCACAGGCTTTCTCCACAGGACCTGCTAGAACCCAGAGCCGATCTCCCCACTGCCTTCTTTAGTCCAGTTCACTGTCTGAGTTGCCCCAGACTGTGAGGGTCTTGAGAGCTGGATCATGTCATAACACTCTCTTCAACAAAGGCTTACCAAATGCAAAAGATGGGTGACAAGAAGGAAAAAAGAAGAAACTTGTTCTCCACGCCTTGGGTGGCAAACCTTGAATGGGTGAGACTTTGCTTTGTTGAATTCAGCCCTACCTCTTCAGCAAGCATTCCTTCATTCATTTGTTCAGTCTAAACCCTTGATTTATGGACTCCCTTCCCAGCGCTCTCTGCTACCGCCCTGATGACATTAAATCAGTCATGGCTGTTACGGTGAAGGAGAAGCTGAGAGGGGTCTCTGGTTCCTGATGGAGAAGACATTGTCCCCTTTGCAACTTTTCCCATTCTCCCAGAGGTTCCCCCTTGCCTTCACCCCAGCAGGCATGGATCCCCTCCTCTGAGCCTCTGCCAGAGTTCCTCAAATAAGAATGAATGGCCATTTGAAAGAGAATCAATGAGCCCAGGGAAGGGCCTTGAGAGGGGAGCAAGAGTTTCAGCTCTGTGACATCGGTCAGACACACGTGAAAGCCCACACTGTTGACAGCCCCTCTGCTCCCCGCTCCATCTCCTCTGCTCCCATAGAGACTGGTTCCCCATATTGTCCTGCGGTGTGCACCTGGCACGGCACACAGTGGAAGGATCCAGGCACCCAGCACAGAAGGCTTGCTTTCCCGCGAACAGTGAGACTACACGCAGAATTACACTGCCCCGGGGCAAGCAGAATGGATGGTGGAGGCTGACAGGCCCGGAGACCCCAGAGCAATTTCACTTGGTTTTGATTCATGGCTTGTCAGAGCGCTAACCAAATATTCCATTTTCATTTTCACCCTCCTCTCTCTCCCATTGACTGGCATCATAATTGAAAACTCTGGCATGAAGGGCTGGGGCCACCTGTCTGCAGGGCCCTCAATTCTGCCTGCTCAGAATATCTTACTCCTGAAAGAGGACAGAGGGGAAAATCAGCAAACAGATGGTGTGGGGATTAGATTTACAGGGGCCACCCTCCGCTGACTCTCAGCTTCAGCGACCTGGGCCTCTCCTGCCTTCCGCCCTCTGCCTTCTGAGCTTATTCCTGCTTGTTTGCTCAACTATAAAAAGGAGGCAAGGCCAGAAAGGTGGGCTGAGTCTGAAATCATTCTTTCACTCCCTGTTTGAAAGCTTGCCAAGAGGTATGTTAGCAAGAGGAGAATTTTACAATAAACTCGGGGAATTTTTAAATTGTTCTTTTCTCATATAAATATCTGTTAAAAGCTAGCCCAAATAATAATAACACCTAACATTTATTGAGCCGTTACCACTTTCCAGGAGCTATTCTATGAGTTTCACATAAATTAGCTCATTTTATCTTGGCAAGAACACAATGTGCTAGGTGCTCTTGCTATTCCCATTCCATAGATGGGGATACCAGAGACTTTACCAATATAGTAAAGGCAGAGGGTGGTGCAAGAATCCTATTGTCCCTGTCTGTTGGAGGTAGAATGGGTTCAGCTCCCCCAGTTTTAGGGTTGAGTTTGGAAGGATGGGGAAGGAACAGAAAGAATGAAAAGAGCTGAGGCTCTGAGCCCGCATGGTCCGAAATGTGGCATATTTGTAGAAGCAGGACCTGTCCAGACCCCCTGAGCTTACTGATCATTGTGCCGTGACCTCGCCAGGTCCGAGTGAAGCCCAGGCTGTAGAGGCCTAGGATGGAGAACTGAGGGGACTGGGTGTGCACCCCAAAAACAAGTGACCCACTGACCACCACCTGGGCAAGTCAGAATGCCACCCAACAGGGCACTCTGGGCTGGGGTGGGAGTAGATGAGGGCAAAGCGGAAATCTGAGGCAGAAACCAGCCATGAGGAACCTGTGTTGGGACTCAGAGGACACAAGATACCGTACTTAGTACAACAAAGTTTACTGCAGACAATGCCTACATTTGAGCTCCTGCAGTACCCCAGGCTGTCCTGTATTTACCCAAACCTATCTTTTTATCAGGCACCCAAGTAATTCCGGTTATCAGGCAGGCATGGGAGCTACACAGGTAGAAAAATGAAGGACTGCAACTGCTTCTCAGTATTTTTTTTTAAGAAGTTCAAAACACTAATTCAAAAAGATATTTGTATCCCTATGTTCGTCACAGCATTATTTACAATAGCCAAGATATGGAAACAACCTAAGTTTCCATCAATAGACGATTGGATAAAGGAGAGGTGGTACATATATACAATGGAATATTACTAGGCCATAAAAAGAATGAAATCTTACCATTTTGCAACAACATGGATGTACCAGAGAGTATTATGCTAAGTGAAATAAGTCAGACAGAGAAAGACAAATACCGCATGATTTTACTTATATGTGGAATCTAAAGAACAAAATAAACAAGCAAACAAAACAGAAATAGAGAATAAACTGATAGTTGCCAGATGGAAGAGCGTTGAGGCGCTGGGTGAGAACGGTGAAAGGATAAGAAGTACAAATTGGTAGTTACAAAACAGTCATGGGTATGTAAATACAACATAGGGAATATAGTCAATAATATTGTAATAACTATGTATGGTACCAGCTAGGTACTAGACTTATTCTCGGAGGGATCACTTCATAAGTTATATACATGTCTAGCCTCTATGCTGTACGAATATAAATATATATCTGAAACGAATATAAAATAATATTGAACGTTAACTATAATTGCAAAATAAATTTTTTTTAAAATAACAGATGCAACAACAACAAAAAGAAAACAAAACTGAAGGTGTGCAAGAGTTCTATTCTCCTGTTTGCCAGTCCCCAGCCCACCTGCCTGGGCCATGTTTCTGCCACTGACAGCCTAGATGACCCTGTTGACTCCTTCCGTGTCTTTCCTTCCCCTATAGGCAACCTGCCTCCTCGGGGCTCAGGGCTATTCATTACAGGTTTCCTCAGGATCCTGAATCCAGCAAGGTTTAAAGTTGAAACCTCACTCACTTTTTGCCATAGTGCTATAACTTGACACCCAATCTTCCTGACTTTTAGAACCTCAGGGCTCATGATTGAGCCCCACCAATCCTTAACTGCCCCTTGCTGCCTAGATGCTGTGGCCAGACACAGATGCCACATGCTGCTGACTCAAAGACAGAAGAGAAGTGTTTCCCTGTGTCGACCATGCAGGCCATGCCCCCAAGTTATACTAGTTTGTACCACTTGTTATCGCTGTTACAACAAATGCCCACAAACTTAGTGGCTTAAAACAATACAAATTTATTACCTTATTGTCCTGGATGTCAGAACTCCATAGTGGGTCTTACTGAACTAAAAGTAAGTTGTCAGCAGGCTGCGTACCTACTGGAGGCTCTAAGAGAGAATCCATTCTTTGCCTTTTCCAGCTCCAAGAGGCCGCTAACATTCCTTGGCTTGTGGCCCAGCATTGCTCTGACCTCAGCTTCCATGGTCTTATCTTCTCTAACTCCAACCCTCCTGCTTCCCCCCTGTAGTGTCTCTTGGACCCACTCAGATAATCCAGGATAAGCTCTCCATCTCAATATCCTTAATTCAGTGCCATCTGCAAAGTCCCTTTTGCCACGTAAGCTGACATATGCAGATTCTCAGCACCAGGATGTGGACATCTGTGGGCGTCCATTATGTTGCCAACCACAAGATTAAGAACGTACACACCCATTTCTGCCCCTGGGCGAGTACAGGAAGTAAAGTCACGGATTTGAAGCCTGGACACACACTTGCCCACTTGTAAGACTGAGGGAAGCATGCTCGTGGACTGAGAGTCAAGTGAGCAGGGACAACCTCAGACGGTGTGTGTGTGTGTGTGTGTGTGTGTGTGTGTGTGTGTGCGCGCGCGCACGTTTGCACATGCATATACATGTGTCAGAGAAGTGGTTTTCCAAGGTTCTGAAAGCAGTAAGTGCTGAAAACAGCCACCCCCAGAGAGAACAAGGAGAAAGCGGCTTGGCAGCACTCTCTCTTAACATGGCATAATAAGAACGTGCATCTCAAAGTCCCAAGGCTCATCATTGCCGAATTCATTTCTCCATGGAAGCCCAAGAATTCAAGATGTCTCCTGCCCTCATTTCGGAAACAGAGGTCTAAGGAAAACAAAGTGCTTTCTGTTGCCCCATCTGGACTGCTGTCTCACTGCAGGGGAGGCCGGCAGCCCGACACGGGGCCTCTGAACATGGATTTACTAATAAGGCCCCAAAGTGCTCGGAGCCTTTTTGGATCAGGCTTTTCTGCTCCCTGTATGGAAACATCTCTCCTAACGCCCTCTCTAGAGCGCAGGAGTAGGAAAGCCCCTGCAGAGGTGTGCTGGGCCCGGCTGCATGTGGCACAATGAGAGGCTACGAGGAGGCCATTAGAGGGACCTGGGAGGAAGGGCCTCGGCGCAGGACAGAGGCTGTCCTCTTGGTTCAGGAGGGTCTCTGGGAAGGAGGTCAGGGCTTCCATGTGACAGAACTCCAGGCACCACTGACATGGAGGGAAGCCTAGAGGAGGGACAGGAATTGTCTCTCTGTGAAGCACATACAACACTGCTCTTTTTCCAGAGCTGCCGACCAGGATCCAGAGCAGACAGGGTCCCCCCCAACTCCCACTCTGGAATTAGGGCTGCAGGCTTTTTTGGGTCTCTGAAGTACCTGTTTGACCCCAGCAGTTCTAGAGTGAGGACCAAGACCTCTCCCGGGGCTATTTGGAAAACATCTAAATAACCCAGCTGATGGCAAACCCATTGGGGAGCTTGCAGGACGGAGGGGAGACAGTCTTTACTCTGCTTCAAATGAAGGTAAATTTAATTATATTTCATTCCTAAGGACTTCCGTTCATTTTCCTGTCCATAACTTCTTCACATTTATTTCTTCCATTTCCCTTCTATTTTTCTATCAATTTTATTTCTTGAACATCCTCCCCCTGTCTTACCTTCCCTTCTTTACGCTCCTTCAGATTCCATGACTTCCTCTCAACTCCTGAAAATACCTGCTCTCCTGAGAGATTTTCCCTTTCCTGTTCCAAACCATCCCCTAAATACATGTTTTAATAAGCTCCCGACACTGATCTCCTTACAAATCATTCTTTGCCATTTTGCAATTGAACCAGTGTCTTGGTTAAAATGAAAATTCCCTAGGGCACACAATAAATAATTAAAAAGAATAACATAATCGAGAGGGTTCTGATTCTGAGCAGAAGGAAATAATGTGAAGCAGTTGGACTGTATTTTGTGAATCCTATGCTCGAAATGAAAAAATGAGTGGAGGTGGTGGGTAGGAGCGTAGCTTCACAAACCCGCAGCCCTTCTGGAAACTCTAAGCAGCATGTGTTGAGGGGACTGATCTTGGGGAAATAAACATCTTTTCTCACAAAGACCTGCCCTTTGCAAGATGTCAGGAGTCATTCTTATAGAAAGAAGGAACCCAACAAAAAAAGAAGGTTCATGCAACAATAACAAATATTTAGTGCTAGGCACCTTACCACACACCAGAACTGCAAAGGAGAAACACAAATAGTCCCAGTTCCCTTGGGCCTTGCAGACTTGTGGTGCAAGGATTAGGGGCAGCAGACTTGAATGGTGACACAGGCGTGATCTAGAATTAGAGACACTGAATTTAAGCCCTAGCTCTGTCTGTGTGACTTTGAACAAGTTGCTTAATCTCCCTAGGCTTCAGTTTCCTCATTTGTAAACTGGGATAATAAGAGAGTCTCCTATTGTTGCAAAGATGAAATGAGATCATCCCTATAAAGACCCAAGCCCAGTGCCAGACACAGAGTAGGCACTTATCAAGTGGTAACCCCATATGAGAATTAATAACCCTCATAAACTAAAACATAAAGTTCTGTGGAGCCTGAGGGTCAGGCCCAGAGGCTTTAGGCAGGAGTAAAGTGAGGGGTTCATGGCTTTGCATAGGACCCCAGATGTGTGGTGAAAGCAGGATGATGGAAACCACAATCTGAGGTTGCAGTGCCCTGCCCCTGTAGGCAGTGAGACGTCTCTGCAGCACTGAGCACCCGAGAAAGTGAGCGTCTGTGAGTCCCCACCCAGACAGAGAAGTAGAGGACCCTCTACTGCTGAGGCTGTGACCAGGTGCTGTCGCTAGGTAGTCGGAAAGACACTTCTCCCCAACACTGTTCCCCCTAGCGTTTAATGTTGTTCCATTTCACAGGTGAAAAACTGAGGCCCAGAGGAAAACGACTGGACTATATCCTTTCAAGGAAAGCCAAGGAGGCGAGATAAGGTAGGCCTCTGCCCATTGTCTGGCTGGATGTGAACACACCTGTCTCAATAAGGCAGCAGCAAGAGCCTCCTGACTTAACCTGAAGGCGCTACTGCACATAGCAAGAAGGGCTGGCCCCCTGGAGGGCACAAAGCACAGCTAAGTGTGCTCCCCGAGTAATGGTGGTTTTGTCTCCCAGTCAAGTAAGGTTCAGAGAAACTGCCATCGCTGTTGGGAGGCAGGAGGACCTGGGCCCTCGCTGCCCACTAGCCAGCTATGGGCCTGTGCCAGGTCACTTCTGCTCTCCAGACCTAAGTTTACACAGGATTGGCTTGGTTTAGAATCAGTCTCAGACGCACAGACCCAACCAGCAGGGTGGTGCTTACCTGGCTTCCCGCCCTTCTCTGTCCTCCTATTTTTCCGTCCTCTCTTCTTTCCATCGTCTTTGAATACGTTTAATGGATCAGCTTGCCCTCTCCACCTCATCACAGGTTCTGCCATCTCAAACCGTCTTACTCCCATCACCGTCGTTCTCCATTGCTTACCTAGCCCTAAATACACTTGAATTTGCAACACTGGACAAGATTTCCTGTAGGGCCTTGCTACTCAAAATTCGGACCATGGACCAGCAGCACCAGCATATCCTGGGAGCTTATGAGACATGCAGAATCCCAGGCCCCAAGCCAGATATACTGAAACAGAATCTGCATTTTAACAGATTTGTGTGCACATGAAAGTTTGAGAAGTACAGGCTAGTCCAGAGGACCCATTCTGAGCTCCTTTCAGGCCTAACCCATATCCTCTCTGTTCTCAGAACACACTGCACCCTCCCCATGTTCCACCCGCAAAAGGGACCATTCTGGGTACAGAGCATCAGTGAATTTCCACTGGAGTGTCTAAACACTTTGAGAAACTCTCTCTTATACTGATGATCCTAGCTTGGTCTTCAGAAAGATCCCTTTTTACTTTTGGTGTCTCAAAGATGGGCAGTTCAGCTCCTACAGTTTTTCACAGGCTTGATACCCTCATGGAAAACTGGCGATGCTGGAGAGAAATGCAGACATGGCAAATTTTAATTCTGCCGAAACATAATCAGCTTTTGCTTCTGTAGCAATTAGCATAATATTACCGATAATGTTTTACATGGCAATTTTGCTGTAAACATTTGTGCTAATTTGCCATGACCTAATTATTTTATGACATATAATTACGAAGTATTTTTCAAGTCGAAATATTTTTGTTTTACTTTTCTATAATTCTTTTCTAGACAAAAATTTAAAATTCAGCACTCCCACTACTTGAAGCACACAATCCTCTCTTAGCTGTTGTTTGTGACACTTTACTTCGCTCAACAGGAGGAATTCCCTAGTGCGGGAACGCTGATGATCATGCATTTACTCGTGACTAATTTGAATTGGGCGTCTTTGAATCTGCCTGCTCCATTTCCACACTGCGAGCTTGTCAACTCCACACTCACAGCCTGCTACCAACACCCACTCACTCCCAAACACACAAACACTCTGGATCCGGCAGAGGAAAGCAGCAAAGGCTTGCAATGAGAGAAAGGGGGCTCGGTTTCCTTTTTCATAAATGTGAAAGCTTTAGCTCAGAGGAATGCCTGAACATTGCATTATCCTCCCTCAAACAGGTTCTTCCAAGCGAGCTCTGAACTGTCTCCCAATTCCACAAGAGGCTGAAGTAAGCAGGCCGAGTCAGATCATCACCTGCCTTCTGGGTGGCAAGGAGAAGGGGGTGCTGTCTGGGGATGCTGGATGACAGTTCCAGCATCGATCCAGCCTGTGGGCTACTGCTGTTACCTACTCCAGAAAAGGTTTGAATAGCAGTAGGTAATGAGGTCTCCGGACCTTCCGTGGAAAACAATAACTGCCTGACCCCTGGCTCCTGGAACAGACCGAGGGAGAATGGCCAGTCTTTGGAAGGTTGGCTATGCCTGCCTACTGAGGCAGATCCCCAGACAGGGTTGTGAGGCCATGCCAGAGAACTGGACCACAAAAAGGAGGGCCAGAGACCAGAACACAGGGTGGGTAATGGCTGGTAATGGCAGAAAACAGAAGGTAGCAGGACGAGATAACGGGTGACTCCAGCAGGCTCTTCCAAGAGAGGCACGGATGTGTGTCGACAGAAGAGCTCCTCCAGGACAAACGTCACCAACATGGGCTCATTCCATGCCCAAGTGTCGTGGCGTCAGGCCTGGACCTTGAAGTGGGTTCAAATCCTAGGTCTGCCACCTATTCAACATGCCAACTGGGGCAAGCTTTTAACATCTCTGTGCCACAGTTGCCTTTTCTGTAAAACAGGAATAATGAAAATATTCCCTACCCCCTAGGGTTTTGTGAGGATGAAATTAATCTTTATAAAGCTTTTTAGAAAAAGCACTATATACGGTTTTGGAAAACAAAATTCCTTATTCTTACAGCTTCCCACTAAGAAGAGACTCTGCAAGGAACAGGTTTCCATCAGACTCAAAGAAGCAAGCCGCAGTGTAGTCAGGTTTAGTGATTATTGAACTGATGATCGTTAAACATTTGTTGCAATAAATAATTTTTGATTGAATGGATGGAACATTTACAGAGCACATTCTCTGGGTTAGGCCCGGCCAGGTCCTGGGGGAATACAAAGATGAATAAACAAAGCTCCAGCCTTGAAGAACCCATAGTCGGCAGAGAGAGGCATGCAAACCAATAGTTGCACACAAAAAGGCAAAGCTAATATGCACAGACAAATCATAAAAGAAGAAACAGAGCTGGCACAAAAATCTACAAGTTCCATGTAACCAATTCACATGTATAGCCATAGATTTTAATATACTTCAAAGTTTCTCAGCTTTATTAAAGTGTATTTATGATCCATAAAATTCACCAATTTTAAATGCGTGACACAATCAATTTTCATACACTATACAGTCACACAAGCGCCATCACAATCACAATATAGAATACTTGCATCACCCCAAAACATCCCTCATACTCCTTCATAGTCACTTTCCCTAAACCCCAGCCCCTGGCAACCTCTGGTCTGATTTCTATCACTACAGTTTTGCTTTTTCTACAATTTTCTACAAGTTGAAGCACACATTTACATCGATATTTTTTGTACCTGACTTCTTTCACACAGCATAATGTTTTTGAGATTCATTTATGCTATTGTGTGTATCAGTAGTTTGTCCCTTTTTATTGCTGAGTAGAATTTCATTAGATGGAAGCACCACAGTATCCATCACTGGGTGACAGACATTTAGGTGGTTGCTAATTTTTGGCTATTACAGGAAAAGCTATTATAAACATTCACATAAAATACTTTAAATGGATATATGTTTTCATTTTTTTTGGATAAATACCTAGATGTGGGATTACTAGTTCATATTGTATTTTGTTTAATTTTGTAAGAAGCCACCAAACTGTTTTTCCAAAGTGGTTACACTATTCTGCAACCCCACTAGCAATGAATGAGAGCTCTAGTTGTTCCATGTTCTCACCAACACTTGGGAGGGTCATTCTTTTTCTTTGTAGCCATTCTCATAGGTATGTAGTAATATCTTATTGTGGTTTTAATTGGCAGTTACTAATTATGTTTAGCATACTTTTTATGTGCTTCTTTGGTAAAATATCTGTTCATATCTTTTGCCCATTCTTAAATCAGCTTGTCGTCTTATTATTGAATGGTGAGAGTTCTGTATATATTCTGGATATATGTATTTTACCAGATATCAAATATCAGTTTCATAAATATTTTCTCCCAGTCTATGGCTTGCCTATTCATTTTCTTAACATAAAGTTTCAAAAAAAAAGTTTTTAATGTTGATGAAATCCAATTTAGTTTTATGATTCATGCTTTCTGTGCCACAACGCAACCTCGGGTTACAGATTTTTGCTCCTGTTTTCTTCTAAAAGTTTTATAGTTTTAGTTCTTACATTTAGGTCTCTGGTGCATCTTAAATTAATGTTTATACATTGTATGAATTAAGGGTCAAGATTTATTGTTTTGCCTATGGCTACCCAATTGTTCCAGGACCATTTATTTAAAAGACTGTCCTCTCTCCATTGAATTATCTTGGCACCTTTACTGACAACCAATCAACTACATACATGTAGCATTCTCTCTTGACTCTCTTCTGTTTCATTGAACTATCTGTTTATACTTATATCAATACTCCCCTGTCTCGATAACTGTAGCTTTATAGCACGTTTTAAAATCAAGTAACGTAAGTCCTCCGACTGTGTTCTCTTTCAAAATGTTTTGGTGATTCTAGGTCCTTTGCCTTTCCATATAAATTTTACAACCAGTTTGTCAATTTCAGCAAAAAGTCCTGCTGGCATTTTGACTCGGATTATATGGGACCTATAGGTTAATTTGGGGGTAATTGGCATCTTAACAACACTGTAGCCTTTGGTCCATGTATGTTATTATTATCGTGATTTTAATGGCTCCGTAACAGAGATGGTACTGACTTACATAGCCCTGTCGACTCGGGTCTTTGTATTGTTTTCAGGTTTTCACTATTTTAATAATGCTTTGTTGATGTTGTGTTAAGTGAAAGAAGCAAGGTACCAAACTACAGGAAGCATATAATTACACATACACACATATATTTATACACACATATATACACACATAAATTAAAATGGGCATAGGGATGAAACAGAAGGAAACAAAACAAATCGAAAACAACATATTAGGGAGACATATTCCAGCTGATTTGTTTTTTCCCCTCTCTCTGCTTTCTAGATGTATTGGGATATGAGTGTGCAACTGACATGGGAAATAAGTGAGTAGCTTCTAGCTGTGTTAAGTAGTGGAGGTCAGAGACTGCATGACAAAAATGTGACACTTGAGCACAGTCTGGAAGGATGCAGTTTTCCAGGTATGTGGCAAAAGGAGGACTGGGAAATGCCAGGCCAAACCCACAGCCTGAACAAGGTCATAGAGGTAGAAAGAGGGCAGCATGTTCAGGGAACTGGGAATTCTGTATAGTTAGAACAATGCAGGATGGAAAAGAGGGAGATGGGGTCGGATCACAAAGGGTCCAGGTTATGAATTCCCTGCACACGACTACAAGTACTTTGAGTTTTATCCTATTAAATACTGAGGAACCACCAAAGTGGTTTAAGCGAGGCAGTGAGTTTACCAGAATCTTAGAATAATCACTCAGTGAGCAGTGAGGTGGAGAGGCAAGAAAGATTGAGCTCCATGGCACAGTGACCACTTAGAGATTCTGGCAGGACCACAGATGCAAGATGAGAGGTGCTTGACTGAGGAAGTGACTGTGGAGATGAAAAGAGGTGGGAAGGCTTATGCCAACGACATGATATCTTCATGAGAAGTTTTCCTTCTCCTAAAATAGACTACCCCAAGCAGTCAAGGAATTTGGCATATCCTAAAGATGGATCCCTCAGTTGACCAGATGCTGGAGGCTGGGACTTGAGCATGAGACTGGTGCATCATAATCGTGGGGCTACCTCCAGGGAAGGCAGGCCCAGAGCTGCAGAATACCATGGTAACAGAGCAGCGTGCAAAGCATGTGCCATCAGATCATAAGTTCTCAGTTCTCTGGGTAAGAGTCTCCGTCAGTGGATTCACCTGGAAAGAGCCCTTCAAGGTACAGACCATGCAACCTGCAAAACCTGTGCTATTGCTCTATGGACACATCCAGACTAGTTGTGCAGGGATTTCACCCAATCTCTCATAAGAAATTTGTTGTTCTCTTAACACCCACTGTTTTGTTTTGTCACGGTTAGGTCTTTAATCCCATCATCTTTCTTTTTTTTTCTGTAATGCCTCCCCCTCTCCAGTTATAAAAACCCCATCCCCTACTTCCTGGCCCAAGTGAAATGCCACTTCATTCCAAAGCTTCCCTCAATCTTCACCTGACCTAATAATGTCACTGCATTGCTTAAAATCCTCCAGTGGCTCTTGGTTGCTTTCAGAATACAACTCAAGTTCTCCTGAACCTTCATAGTGCTGTTTATTCTCTAACACGGTGTTAACCTTGATGACTTTTCATCATAGCTTCTATTTGTTCACAATCTTCACCTCCTATAGACCTGACTCCATAAGAACAGCAGCCTCTCTGATTCCCTTCTCTTCTCCGTGTGGTTTTCATGGAGCTTGGCACACAGAAGACAACATTGATCAAGTAAATGAACAAAAGGCAATTAAACTTAAACACATCCAAAGAGAAAGCTGCAGGGGACATAGTGGATTCATTCCAGATTTATTCTGAGCATGAATACCCAGAAACCAACATCAGCTTTTCCTAGACGCATAACTCTACAGAATCTCCAAGTTCAAAAGAGACCCCAGCGGTCACTGCTTCCAGGCTTACCCTCTACCCTTCCGTAAGACTAGAATGTGTGTCTTCCTTGGCATAGCCAGAGGCATGGCAGAAAGAACCATGACCAAGGAAGACAGACCTTCAAGGTGGGGAGTGGGGAGCAAGTCTCTTTCTCCCCTGGGTGGGTAGGTGGGTGCTCTCAGATTTCTTAGCTCTCAGATTTAGAAAAAGAAATAACATTCATTTATTCAATATGAGCACCTAGAGTATGCCAAGCATAGTGCAAAGCGATGGCAGTCAATGGGTGGGTAGATGGGTCACCGTTCTGAAGAATGGTGTGACCTAGTAAAGAAATAGACACAGTCATATGCCTGAACAAATCTTTGTTAGTATCAAAATAAATGAATAAAATTCTGTGATGACAAAGAAGGACTCCACCAACACTGCCTGATGAGTCTAGAGGGGCAGACTGATAGACACACAAACAAGTACAGTGGACCCTTGAACGACATTGGATTAGGGGCACCACCCCTACACAGTCAAAAATCCACATATAATTCTTGACTCCCCAAAAACTTCATTACTAATAGCCTGCTGTTGATTGCAAGTCCTACCAATAATGTAAACAGTCAATTAACACTTATTTTGTATGTTATGTGTATCATATATTGTATTCTGACAATAAAGCTAGAGAAAGGAAAATGTTATTAAGAAAATCATAAGGAAGAGAAAATGCATGCAAAGTATTTATTTTAAAAATCTGTGTATAAGTGGACCTGCACAGAGCAAACCTGTGTTGTTCAAAGGTCCACTGTGCAAGGCAATATGCTAGATGCTACAATAGGTAGGTGTCAAAAATCTGGGGCCATCCTGGAAGGGAGCATGGCCAAGTCTACCTAGAAGGGTACAGCAAGGCAAAAGCTGAGCTGAGTCCTGGGCTATCAGATGGAGAAAGTAACATTTGCTCAAGTACGAAAGAGTGAAAGGTCGTAGTTAAAGAAAAGTAAGGATTCCATTAGGCTGGAGTTTAGAGTACAAAATGAAATTTGGCAAAAATAAGGCAAGGTACGGAAGTTGCCAATTTGACTTTGAAAAATCGTGCCAACTTTGGACTTGACCCTGAAGGCAGTAGACAGTCTTTGAAGTATTTAAACTGGAACTCAGGAGATTTGTAGAAAATCACCTGACATTAGAGTGCGAGATGACTGCAGTCAGATAGTCACAGAAGCAGGAAAGTTGGTCCAAGGCGTAGCTCTCAGCTAGCTGGAAAGTGGGTTGGTCTGGGACAATAGACTGTATTTAAGAAACACAGGCAAAGAACACTTGACAGGAGCTTTGACCTGTTGCTGTATGGATAATGGAAGAGGAAATAGGATGACTTGTGCCTTGAATAATCAAATTAAATGGTGGTTTTATTCACAGACACAGGGAAAACAAAGGGTAAGACTGACATGAGAGAAATGACGAGTTCAGTTTTAAATTTGATGAGTGTGAGGTGCTTTTCTGCCATATGCCCAGGGATAGACTTAGGAGCCATCAGTGCATACGTGGCTGGCCTGAGCTCACCACCTCCCTGTACTCCCTGCCCCATGCCAGCCCCTTATTCTCACTCCCATCCCACTTTTCCAATGTAAGCACTGCTGCGTCTTGTTAAGTCGTCTTAGAATCATCTAGGTATGCAGAGAACATGGCATCCTTCCATTCCTCTTCCTCTAACCTCTACTCTCCTCAGTCTCACAAAATAATGAATTCCCAAAAACGCATGCCGTAATCCCTGGCACCTTACATAACAATGTCACCTTACATATGTCACCTTACGTAACAAAAGAGACGCGACATGTGATTAAGGTTAAGAATCTAGCGATGGGAGATTACCCTACCTAATCCAGGTGAGTCCAACTCAATCACACAAGTCCTTAAAAGCACAAAACCTTTCCAGGCTGCAGGTGACCAGAGCAATGGCAGTATAAGAAGGACTTAGCCTGCCATTGCTGGCTTTGGAGGTGGAAGAGGGGACAGGAGCCAAAGAACACAGGTGACTTCTAGTAGCTGGAAAAGGCAAGGGAGCAGATTCTCTCCTAGAGCCTCCAGAGAAGAATGCAGTCTTCCTGAGGCCTTGATTTTAGCCCTGTGAGACTCATATCAGATTTCTGACGTATAGAACTGTAAGATAATAAATGTTTTTAAGCCACCAAGGTTGTGATAATTTGTTATAGCAGCGATACTCACAAAAACCTACTATCTTCATTTCAGGGACATTCTCCAAATTTAATTCCCTACTGGAAGCAATTGACAGATTTTCAAAAAAGAGTCTATAGGAAGGAGAGATCCAGGGTCCCCTTTTAATATTATCAGTTCTGTGGTTCCTAAAGGGCCAAGGACTCTATAATAAAAGCAATTCATGTCATGGAACCAGATGAGATAACCTGGTATAACAGTAAGAACTGAGGTGAGAGGGAGCCCTGGAGAAGGAGACAAGCTAGCAAATGAGACAGTGGGAGGGAGGGAGAGAAAGGGAAAGCAAAGAGTCATAGTGTCAGCAAAACCAGGAGAGGACAGCATTTATGCAGAAGGTGTTGGTCAGAAGCCTTAAATGCTACAGAGAGGAGAAAATTGAATTTGACAACAAACAGGTCATTAGTGGTCTTCAAAGGAAGCATTTCAGTGAAGAAATAGGGCAAAAGCCAGAATGCACAGGGTTGGAGAGAGACTAGAGAAAGGATTAAGAAGTAAATAAGCTGTGAGCAGCCCTTTAGAAAAGACTATGCATTATTCATCTTTATATCCATAATACTCAGCACAATGCTTGGAACACGGTGGGTGTTCATTAAAGGATGAATTGAGTGAAGTACTGGAGTCAGTAGGTATAGCCCGGGCACTTCTCAAACTTTATTGTGCTTACAAATCACCTGGGAAATCAGGTGTGGGGTGAGACCGGAGATCTGCATTTCTAATAAGCACCCAGATAATGCCATTGACGGGACTGGCCTGTGGACCTCACTTTGAGTACCAAGGATCACCCCACCCAATGACCAACAATCACGGCCCCTCTTGGCTCTGGGTAACATTATGATTCCAGAGACCAGTATGACTTCTGAAACTGTAGACTTTGCTGACCGCATGGTACACATGTGTACAGTGGGGCCAAACCAGACACCAACCCAAGCCCTGCACCTGGGAGTAAACATTGATAAAAGGCTGGGTACCCCAAATATTTTCCACACTGCAGCACTTTTCACAGTTCCCTCTAAGCTCAACACCAGCAACAATTCCGTCCTCACCAATGTAAGCATTCATATCTCACCATTGACAAATACAAAGGGTGAGCCTTTGATATTAATCTTGGGGAGAGGTTTCCTCATCAGGGGACCCCAGGAGTTCCAAATGTATCAATTTAAAATAGCCGTATGGACCAGGACCCTCCCAACAGAGATGCTGCTCAGAGTGGTACATGGTTCCCACTTCCTCCCCCCTTCCCACCAGGCTATGTCCATACACCCTACAACACAAACCTGTGAAAGGTAAATAATCCCCATCCTAACTATCTACCTACATCCCAATAAAAAAGAAAAGCTATTAAACATCTTAATATAAAATGCCATGCAGGATGTCATTAAATGGCACCATCATAGATATGGGGATGCCGAAAGGCAGTGGAAACATTTATAAGAAATAGTATCAAGGAAACCAAAGGTGAGAGTGATTTGGGCAAAACTGGAGACGTGGGCCTTTCCCCTTAAATTGAGTCCCCATCACAAATCACCCGAAACACATTTTTGTAACTCAGTTTTTATGTGATTAGAACCCACCTATTAAAAGAATTTGATCCACAGGAAAAGGAAGTAGACTAGCAGGTGAAGGTCAGTGAATCAGTCAGCTCTCTTTCAGTTGAAATCACATAAAACCCATTCTCATTGACTTAGGCAAAGTGAATTTGCTTATTCACATCACTGAAACACTTCTGGGTGGGAGAATAATTCAGGGCTTAAACAGTGTCTTCAGTTTATCCCACAACTCTGCTGCCTCTGGGTTGCTTTGAAGTCCAGACTGCACATGGGGTCTCCCAGTAGTTTCAATCTTATAATTTACGACAATTTGTTCATCTAGGAGAGCTCTTTTCATTAGAGGGCAAATCAAAGTCCTGGGTTGGGGCCTACTAATTCCATCTAGCATGACCTGGGGTGCGTGTTCATCTCTATAAACTACAGAGGTTGGAGTGGGGCACAAAATTCCCTCTTGATTGGCTTGGCCTGGGTCGTATGTTCTACTCTGAGTCACCTTCTTTGTTAGAAGATCTTGGGCTGAATAGAGGAAAGAATGCCCCTCAGTCCAATCAAAGTCCCATTGACACAGAAAGGGAGAGTGATACTGAGAGGAAAATGCCACAAATGTCCAACTCAGGTTTGTGCACACATGTGGGTTCAAGTCGATTAGAATGAGGGAAACTGGACTCCTTGTGATATATCAGCAGCTCACAGACCCTCCACGTTTCGTTTCTGTCTCCATAACAACACAACTGGATGTATCCCTGCTTTGCTGCTCTGCTTACGCCAGCTTCGGATGACCCATTTTACCTTGAACTCTGGGACCAAATCCACCTTCTTTCCTTCCTTTTTCCCTGTGCAGAGACCTTCACTGAAGATCGGTCCTACCTGTTGCTTCACTTAACACTTCCACCATAACTGACTCCTTGTCTCCTACTTACCTCCTCATCATGGAATAGCTTATGAAGGTGACCCATGCCAGGCTCAGAATGAAGAAAACTGAATAGGCCAATTCCCTGCCCTTCAGTCCAGATCGGAGTCTTGCTTCAGAAAAACCAACATCTCCATTTCTTTCCTTTCTTATGAGTCAAGCTCCCAGGTTTAAAGAACAGTGCACTGTCAATTGCTGATATGACAAAAAAGTGGCTTGAAGGCATGTGTCTCCCAGAAAGGGCCAGGAGGGAAATTTTCAGTCGCTGAGGCTGCTGGGAAGTTTAAGAGAATTTCGCATCGCAATACACTTGGTGTGTCTGGTGTGCTTTCTTCTTCTGAGTGATGTTTGTGTTGACCAGTCCCTTGACAATCCAAAGACATCAGTCAAGGCAATTTTCCACCTAAATCTGTTAGCTTACTAAAGATCTAGGCTAGCCTAATAAGTAACACTCATGAATTCATGCAGGTTATTTATTGAGAGACAGCACAGTTTTGCAGTAAAAAACAATGAATTTGGGAGCCAGAAAAAAAAATCTGATTTCAAATTCCTGTTCTGTTCCTTACTGGCTGGGTAAGCTTGGAGAGGTTATTTCATTTCTTTGAGCCCTCACTTCTCATATGTTTGTGAGGATGTCTTGCGATAATAATGTTTGTAAAGCACTTAGCACGGTATCTAATATGCAAAAAGCACTCATTGCATGTTGCTGTTAAAGATCTACTATGTGCCAGATACTCTGCTGGGCTCCAGGCCACAGGGCTGAATAAGATATAATAACAGCATATTCAAATGAGAGGAGCTATTAAAGAATATATGGTCTATCCCCCTAGGAAACCTAGGACCGAGGGAGGAAAAGACTTGCCCAAACTCACAGGCCAGTGTGGCAGAGCTGGGCTAGGACTCAGCCCCCTGACACCACTTTTGTACAAAGCTTCAGGTCTCTCTGAAGATGGTTTTAAACTGCCTAAGATACGTGGGCATCTAAAAGATTATTGTTTCGAGCTGTGGACATACAGGTTCCATTTCAGCTTAGAGTCTTAAAGCTGCCCCGCAGCCCAGCTGCCCCAGTCTGCCTGAAGCTGGACGTACTGCAGCTTGCCTTTGCCAGTTCAAGACTGGTAGCAAAGAAGAAAGGCCAGTGCCCCCCAGCCCAGCTATTAAGCAGTGTCCTGCAGCAGGTGGCTTATGTCCAGGGCCCCTCAGAGTAGCAAGGCAGATCATAATTGCCGATTAGGTAAGAAGTCAGGTCAGGAAGGGAGGGGGCCATGTCCCTGGCAACAATTCCCAAAATGTACCAGACCTCTGTGCATGGGGGTCTATTGTGTGTGGCACAAACACCGTCCAATCATCTAACCATAAATATATCATGCTCACCTCATCCTAATTCTTTGGCAAGGTCCTGAGGGCCCCAGCTTAGCTCTAGGACCCCAGCCAACTCTTGATGCTGTCTTTCATTTGTTTTGTCTTCTGGCAGGGAGCACAAATAATGGGTATGAACGACCCTGCAAGTCAAATGCAGGGTTATTAACTCCATTCCAGATGGACTCCAGTTCTCCAGCAGCACCCTGCCAGGCACTGACACAGGTGCCCTGGGGGCCAGGATGAGACCACGACCAGGGTCAAATACTTCATACACAGTATGGAGCTCTCTGTCCCCTGACTATCTTGGATCCCATTTCTTAGACCTCCCCCAAACCAAGATCAGGTTGCCGGGCAACTATGAGAGCAGGAAAAGCCTGAATTCAGTTTTTGAATCTAATGGAGGTGAGAGAGGTCCAAAAGAACTGTAAAGAAATTGAGTCAAATTAATCTTGCCAGAGACAGCATCCCTCTCCCTTTGAGACTTCCTTCCTTCCCATCAGTTTTTGAACTGGAATTGAACCATTCATTCAATAACTTTGTTTACTATGTGCCAGGTCCTTTGCAAGGTACAGCATTATATTAGTGCTCAAGACAACACAATCTCTACCCTCCCAGAGCTCACAGACTTGCAGGAAATATGGACAGAAGCACTGGAGTCAGGACCTATATGCTGAAAACTTTAAGACATTTTTGAAAGAAATTGAAGAAGACACAAAAAAATGGAAAGACATTCCGTGCTCATGGATTGGAAGAATCAACACAGTTAAAATAACCATATTACCCAAAGCAATATACAGATTTAATGCAATCCCCATCAAAATCCCAATGGCATTTTTCAAAGAAATAGAACAAAAAATCATCAGATTTGTTTGGAACCACAAAAGACCCAGAATAGCCAAAGCCATCTTAAGAAAAAAGAACAATACTGGAGGTATCACACCCCCTGACATTAGCTTGTACTACAGGGCAACAATAATCAAAACAGCATGGTATTGGCAGAAAAACAGACACATAGACCAATGGAATAGAACTGAGAACCCAGAAATAAAACCACATAAATATGGACAGATAATTTTTAACAAAGAAGCTAAAAACATACAATGGAGGAAAGACAGCCTCTTCAATAAGTGGTGCTGGGAGAATTGGAAAGCCACGTGCAAAAGAATGAAACTGGATTGCTGTCTGTCACCATGTCACTAAAATTAATTCAAAATGGATCAAAGACTTAAGCATAAGACCTGACACAATAAACTGCATAGAAGAAAACATAGAGTAAACTTATGGACATTGGGTTCAAAGAGCATTTTATGAATTTGACTCCAAAGGCAATGGAAGTAAAAGCTAAAATAAACGAATGGGACTATATGAAACTTAAAAGCTTCTGCACAGCAAAAGAAACCATCGACAAAATAAAGAGGCAACCAACTGAATGGGAGAAGATTTTTGCAAACAGTGCCTCCGATAAGGGGCTAATATCCAAAATATACAAGGAACTCATGCAACTCAACAACAAAAAAACAAACAACCCAATTGAAAAATGGGCAGAGGACCTGAAGAGACATTTCTCCAAAGAGGACATACAAATGGCAAATAGACGTATGAAAAAATGCTCAACATCACTAATCATCAGAGAAATGCAAATAAAAACCACAATGAGATATCACCTGACCCCAGTTAGAATGGCTGTCATCAACAAGACAAATAGTAACAAGTGTTGGAGAGGCTGTGGAGAAAAAGGAACCCTCATACACTGTTGGTGGGAATGCAGACTGGTACAGCCACTATGGAAGGCAGTGTGGAGGTTCCTCAGAAACTTATGAATAGAATTACCGTATGACCCAGCAATCCCTCTCCTGGGTATCTACCCAAAAAATCTGAAAACATTTATCCATAAAGACACGTGTGCTCCAATGTTCGTTGCAGCTTTGTTTACGGTGGCCAAGACATGGAAACAACAAAATAGTCCTTCGATAGATGAATGGATAAAGAGGTTGTGGTATATATACACAATGGAATACTATTCAGCAGTAAGAAAAGATGAAATGGGACCATTTGTGACAACAGGATGGATCTTGAGAGTATAATGCTAAGCGAAATAAGTCAGACAGAAAAAGCAGAGAACCATATGATTTCACTGATATGTGGTATATAAACCAAAAACAACAAAAGAACAAGACAAGCAAAAGAGAAACAAAAACTCATAGACACAGACAATAGTTTAGTGGTTACCAGAGGGTAAAGGGGGTCGGGGGTGGGAGATGAGGGTAAGGAGGATCAAATATATGGTGATGGAAGGAGAACTGACTCTGGGTGGTGAACACACAATGGGATTTATAGATGATGTAATACAGAATTGTACACCTGAAATCTATGTAATTTCACTAACAATTGTCACCCCAATAAATTAAAAAAAAAAAAAAAAGCACTGGAGCATGCAACTGATCAAAACTCAGGTCTCAGGGAAGGCACTCTTGAAGAAGTGAAGTTTAAGCTGAGACCAGAATCATGAATAGGAGTAAGCTGGGAAAAGTGTGAGGGTATTTCAGGCAAAGGGAACAGCATGAGGAAAGGCCCTGAGGTGGGGTTTTCTAAAGTGTTGTTGACGATGATGGTGACGATAACGATGATGATGATGGCTGCTACCATTTACTTAGTGCTTATTACACGCTGGTTACTTTGTATGAATTGACTCATTTGATCCTTTTGTGAAATGAATGCTATGAAACTTATTTATAGAGGATGAACTAAGACGTTGGAGTTGAGTCAAGTTACACAACCTTGCCCCAGTCACATGGCCACTAATTGGACTTTAATCCAAGGAAGCCTGGCTCTGGAGCCTGCACGCTAACGACTACCATTCAATCATTCATTTATCCGTTCCCTCGTTAGGTCATCCTGAGCACCTGGCTAGGAGTTTGGGGCATGAACAAGACAAAGTTAGGTACCTACCTCCAGGGAGCTCACCATCTCTCAGAGAAGGCACAAGAGCCTGGAACAGGTTGCAGGTTTAAAACCTGGGCTCTTGCACTGCCTCTCGTGACTGGCCTCCCATGACCCAGCAGCCAGGCCCACTCCTGATATTAGCAGGGCCCAGGACAAAAGTACAGATGGAGGCCCCCTGTATTAGTTTCCTAGAGCTGTTGTACTAAATTATCACGAACTTCCCATGTCAATAGTCAGTGTCATACTCCTGACTGACATGCTACATCTAGACATACATCTATGCAATTTAAAAGTGTTATGAATTTCTAATGTGGCAAAATATTCCTCACCCATGATATGTAACTGTGGTGACTATCATATTATGAGTATCCCCAGAACAACAAATTGGAAACTAAAGAAGAAGAAAAAAAAGATGTGTGGTACTACTAAAAAATTATACTGTATGGCAGAACCTACTGCATTCATGCTACCTGAGAGGAAGAATTTGACATCCTAATTTGTCTTTTCTCTTACCTAAGTATTTCCACTACTCCAGTTCTCCCTAGTTTTTCTCTAATTACAACAGCCACACACCCACATACCTGACTGTGTTGACTTGTGTTTCAAAGACATAAAGTAAAAGACACAGAGAAGTATTTCCTTGGGGCCTGAATGGTGTTAGTCATGAGAGTGAATGTTCAGGGTTACAGGTTACGATGTGCCAGCAATAACTGCTGTATATCAAGTGACAGAGGCACCCGTGTGTTCTGACATAAATTTTATTGTGTGTGAATATGCTTGTGATACACACATTCCTCTAAATTGCAAGGATTGGGACAGGGACCTCTCTTGCCTAGGGTAAGTTATGGAATACAATTCCCAGAACTCTGTCTCTTTCTCCTGACTCTAAATCCCACCTGAGTCCTCACAGAAAAGCCTGCATCATCTCTCCTGGCTTCCAGAGAGAGAAGCCAGCCTGGAATACTCTGCCTTGGAGCTACTGTTTGGATCCCTATCCCTAACCCCTCTGCTGCTGACTACCTCCCCAACCACCTTCCTTATCACCTACTGGCCTTTTGAAGGCCACCTTTACCTTCCTCTGGAACCAGCTGACCAGTGTTTTCCTAGACTCTCCTGACACTCCATTTGCCAAGGTCCCCAGATCGCTTGCCACACACCAGCCTGTCTGCCACTGTACCCCACTCTCTTTACTGAGCCCTGTTAGCCAACAGCCCAGCTCTGGCTGTCTTTAGGGGTGTCATCTAATCTTGATCCCTGGACGACCTCTTTGCTCTCACAACCTCTGCGTGGCATGCTTTATCCGCTCATGAGTTAATTGAGGTTCCAGACTGGCTTTGCAAGCTAACAGCAGCCCATCATAGAAAATGCTAAAGGGATCCATGTCTGCCCTTTCTGACTGCGTACAGTGACTTATTAAAATAAAGGTTGCAAATGGTGAAGTCCAGCCTATAAACATGGGGCTTTGGGCTTTTGGTTTTTTGTTTGCTTGTTTTTTGTTTTTTTGGGGGGAATGGGGCAGTGGCTAGCAGATTTTTAAAGTTTGATTCCGAATGTCTTTAAACAGGACTTGCATACTTCTCCTAAACTTCTTATACCCAGCCCAATTCACACATTTACGTTACAGCCCAGTCCTGTACGTAAACAATAAAGCATTGTCTCTTCTCTGCTTCCTACCAGCTGCGAACTCTTGGACAAGTTATATATCCTTTCAGAGCTCAGTTTTCTCATCTTTCAAAGAAGATAACAAAACATACCTAGCAAGTTTGTGATAAAGGACAAAACAAAATGTGTTTAGCATAGTGTCTGCACACACTAGATGCTCAGTGGTTGTTAGTTCTGTTCCCCTCATTCAGGAACCTTGATTCTCAAGCCATACTCTCAAATCTACTAGTGAGGCTGGGGTTTCTCAGTCTAGATACTTTATGAGCTGGCTCTGATGGCACCCCTTCCTTCCTCCTTTTAGATGAAGCAATTAAGGATAGCGTACAGCCAGGAACCTAAGTCAAGTAAATCCAATAAATGACTTCTCCTATTATATAGAAATCATGGGTGCTGGTGGGTACTAATTGGCTATCTTCTATACTTTCCTTACAGCATCTAAGTAGTTCCTGAACACACTTTTATTTTGGAGCTTCCTAATTATAGTACTCCAGGCACCTCTTGTCAATGAGCTCACCAGTGGAGCAAAACAATGGAGAGTTATTTATGCATTCTTATAGTCCACAGCATTTATGGGGTAACTCTGATGATCTCAGCACTATAGAGCACGCCAAAGTATAAGATGCTGTCCCTTCCCTTGAGGAACCTGAAGACTCACCGGTGAGAAATAATAAATATGTGGGAAATGATTAAATCAAAGCCTCTGAATCAAATGACAAGTATTTAAGGGGAATAATGTTGTGAGAGAAAATAATAATAATAATAAATCTGTAGTTATTTTAACCTATTGTGTGTGTGTATATATATATATATATGTATATATATATATATATGAATAAATTAGATAAAGAAATATACCCTGGACCAGAGAAATAGCATGAACAGAGTCTGCACTGAGCCAGTGACGAGCCTGATCCAGTTGGAATCAAAGCCCCACGTAGAGGAGTGGTTTCGTTTCCATAGACAGCACCAGGCCCTAAATGACCAATATAATGCTCCAAGGATTTTTCTTGCCCTGGTCCTCCTAATGAGCCCATCAGTCAAACTCTCGTCTGACAAAATATCCTAAGTACTTGTAAAAAAATGTCACTGTGCCTCTCAAAAACTTTCAACGGCTCTCCATCGCTTGCTGAATCCTACTCCTTACTGAATCCAAACCCTCCTGTGGGTCTTTATAGATCAGAGATCACCTCCAGGGTTGGACGGAAGTGCAATTGGATAAAGGGAGGTGACAAATTGGGTTTGAATCCCAGCTCAGCCATCAGCTAGCTATGTAGTGCCCTAAGGAACATAATTTAGCTTCATGGTGCCTCAAATCCATGCCTCCTAAGGTTGTTAAGGGCATTGCAACATTTAATTACTATCAGTAGGCTTAGAATACTGCTAATCACATAGTATATACTCAACTAGTGTTGACTCATAGTAAAGGAACCGAAGCATTTTTTAATGGAGAATGTGAACCTGGAGAAATGTCTCAACTCTCAGCCCTTAAAGCTCAGCTGATGGCTCAGTGAAGCTATAGAAGATATACTTTTTTTATCCATGGTTAGTATAAATTGGAGAGGGATAGCAAATATGTTGGATGATAGAATCATTTTCTAAAACTATGCTAACAAGCAATTGAAAGGGGCAGATATACGAAATAGGAAGAAACACAGCCTACTGTTTCTGGTGTGCTGGTAAACCAGCTTTCTGGAAGGGAAAAATTCCCTGACTTGTAGCTTTGGTTAATCTCCATGGTATCAGTATTCCTATTACAGCCAATGTCCAGCTCCCAATGTGACATCAGTGTCTGAATTCAACGTACGAGAGAAGCAGGGATTAAGAGCTTGGCCTCTGTAGTCAGGTAGCTATAGATTCCATCTCACCTTCCCTGTTTGCTAGTTGCATGTCCCTCGACAAGTCACTAACGCTCTTTAATCTTAGTTTCATCATCTATAAAATGGTGGTGGTGATGACGATGATGATGTCTATTTCATAAATTTACTCAGAGGAACATGATAAATATCGTGTTAAAAAGAGCTTAGCAATAAGAAAAGACAAGCAAACAAAAGGGGGTAAGTGGACAAAAATGTGCATGTAAATGAGTTGTATCTGCTTAACAAATTACCCAATATTTCTTGATTTAAAACAACAGCCATCTATCTGCTCACTGTTGTCAAACTGGGCTGAGCTCAGAGGTAATTGCTCTCTTCTTCCTCAAGGTGTTAGCTGGGCTCACTCTCATGTTTACAGTCAGCTGATGATCCATGGCCTCCTTCAGATGTTTAACAGTTGGCAGGAATAATGGACGTTACTGGGTTATGAGTCTCATCATGCAGCAGGCTACTCTGGGCTGATTCACATGGTGGTAGTTTTAGGGTTCCCAAGAGCAGCGAGCACCAATGCACAAGCAATTTTCAAGTCTCTTAAATCTCCTTAAGTTCCACATTTTCTTGTTTCATTGGACAAAGCAAGTCACAGGTCTTAGCCCAGAGCCAAAATGATGGGAACTATCCAAGGGTGTGGGTTCAGGGAGGGAAAATATTGTGGTCATTTTCACAATCTACCACAATGTAAGAACAGGCATTTGACAAAAGAGAAAACTAAAATGGCAAATAAATGTGTGAAAAGATGCCCAACATCACTAGTAATGAGGAAAATGCAAATTAAATGAGATATTGTTTCATATCTTTCAAGGTGATAATTTTAAAAGCCTGATAAAACCAAGGGATGATCTAAAAATGGATAAATGAGAAATCCTATACACAGCTGCTGGGGAGTAGACAAATTATGACATATTCATAGAATTCACTGATTGAAAAGAGCAGATCAGATTTCAATAAATCAATATTGAACACACAATTCTCAGCTATCGAATTATCAGACAATAAGATATGATATATTATATACGACATTTTATTTTTATGGATATATACATGCGTAATAAAATATAAAAGATAGATTGAAAGTATACACACCAACTTCAGAATAATATTTATCTCTTGGGATAAAGAGATGAAGAGCAAAGCATGAAACATCAAAGAGCCTTCAATTTTATCTCCATCTTTTATTTCTCAAAAAGTGAAGTAACTATGGCACATAGAATACCTGTTAAATTTAAGAGATAGGTCCATGAGCATTTGTTATGTGTGAAATTGTGAAATATTATATATTTGAAATATTTCATAATTAAACATACAAAGAAAAAAATACCTAATGTCGCCTTTAAATTAAGGAGAGAAGGTTGGAGGAGCAGGAGGACTGACAGTTACATAAGTGCTTAATTTGGCTGCCTAAAAAATGTAATTTTAGGTCCTATTCATGGAAGTAAAGAATGTGGGAAGAAAGTGTCCACAATCTGGCTCTAATCTGCAGCGGCCAGACCACACCTGAGCACACCTTGCAAAGGACATACGCACGTGTGAGTGTGGCCATTCATTCCGTCAACTGCAATGCTGGAGCACCTACCCGCATTTCACTATACCCGGCACTGATGATACCGCAGAGGACAGCAAACCCGACTCCCTGCTCTTCAGAGAGGCTTGGCTTCTGTTCCAGTCAATGCACACAACAACCTTAGGAGCACAGGTGAGGCGGGAGGGGTGGTGAAGTATCGATTACATGGTGGTTGATGAAAAACCAAGTCCAGATCAAGTTGTGTGAAGAATTATGACAAGGCTGCCTCCCACCCCTTTCTCCCACACGGGTTCTGAATCTATAGGGAGCCCTGAAGCTTTAGAGGGAACAACTCGGAGTAGTACCTTCCTGCACAGACACACTCAGCATAGGTAAGAGAAACCTGCCTGTGTGCCCAGGGGCCTCACAAGAGCCTTGCCCGAAGCCCAGGCTTAGCCCCCATGAGAACTTCACCCCCAAGCAGAGAAGAAGATGAGAGGCCTCTGCTCCATGTATCAGCCCCTGAGTGGCCCTTATCCCCTCAAGGCTGACTGCAAAAGAGTTATTTTGGCCGTACTGGCTTTTCATTTCTTTGAAACTTCCTATTTCCTATTCTGTAATTATTGCCAAGAAATATTCGCAGGAAACATGGTAGATTTTTGACAGTCTGTCATGTGGGAGAGAGATGAACTCTTCCTGTATGCTGCCCAGGGACTAAAGTCTGGCTGGGGAAGGTGCAGGGAGAGGGGTAAGAAAGAACTCTAAGGCTGCTGGATCCAGAGCAACAGCAGGTTGCCTCCTCTGAGGTTCACAAAGAGATGATGCAAGAACACTGAAAAGCAAATGGCTGGTTGGCCTTACAAATTCTATAAAATGTCTTCATTGAGCTTTTATGTTGCCAGAATAATCATTGTAAAGCATTTAAAATTTATGAAAATATTTAAGAAGTTGTTATAGCCCCATAATCTTCCACAGAATATCCTCATTAACCCTTTGATATGTATTTTTTCTGATATTTTTGATGGCTATACAAACTTTTAGATATAAACAGGGGATCATGCTATATGCAGATTGCCTTAAAACGTCTGCCCCCTTCCCCATAATGTTATATCTTAGAGGCCTTTCCCATGCCTGGATATTCATTACTAGACCATTCTTTTTATGGGTTATTCATTCATTCACAAATACTTATTGAATGCAGGTACTGCTCTAGGCACTAGTGAACACTACAGTAAACAAAACAAAGGTTCTGCCCTCATGAGATCTCACATTCTAGTAGAGAGAAAGAAATATAAAAACAAACAAATAAATGTATAAAATATCCACGAGATACATGCTATGGAAAAAAAACAAAGCTGATTTAGAGGACATCATGAAACAAAGAATGCTGTTTTAGATTGCGCAGTCATGAAAGACTTTTTTGACAGGCTCTGTATCAGTTATCTATAGCTGTGTAACAAATTATCCCAAAACTTAGTGGTTTAAACAACAATATTTATTAACTCACAGTTTCTGTAAGACAGGAATCCAGAAGTGGCTTCGCTGCATCCTCTGCTTCAGGGTGTCTCACAGGCTGCAGTCAATGTGTCAGCCAGGTCTGTAGCATCTGAATGCTCGACTGAGGAAAGAACAACTTCCAAACTCACATGGTTGTTGGTAAGAATTAGTTTCTCACAGGCTGTTCTCTGAGGGCCTTAGTTCTTCACTGGCTATTAGCTGGAACTTTCCTTCAGTTCCTTGTCACATAGGCCTTTCCATAGGGCAGCTCACAACATGGCAGCTGGCTTCATCACAGTGAGCAAGAGAGAGGAGCAAGAGCAAGAGAGAGAGAAAGAGAGAGAGAGAGCGAGAGAGAGAGAGAGAGAGAGAGAGAGAGAGAGAGAGAGACATTAAAGCCACAGTATTTTATAATCAAAGCAAAAGTGACATCCCCTCACTTTTGTTATATTCTATTCCTGAGTAGCAAGTCACTAGGTGTGGTCCACACTCAAGGGGAGGGGATTACACAGAGTGCAAATACTAGGAGGAGGGACCCCTGGGGGCCATCTTAGATGCTGCCGACTACAGGTTGACATTTGGACAGAGGCATACATGAAGTGAGGGAGTGAATCATATGAATATGTGAGGAAAGAACCTTCCAAGAACAGCAAGAGCAAGGGCTCCGAGGGAAAACTGCCTTGGTCTTTGTGAAGAACAGTCAGAAGCCCCCTGTGGCTGGAGCAGCTGAAAGAAAGAGTGATGGTAAATGAGGTTGAAGAAGAAAGTAGTGACAAGATCATGCCTGGCTTTCGTAGACCATGGGAGCAACTTTGTGTTTTATTTTAAGAGTGGTAAGAAGCCACAGTGTTCCCTTAGTTTGCAGTGATGAAGATTATTTTTCACTAATGAAGATTATTTCTAATTTTCTGTTTCTAAAAATGCCATACTTTTATGTGTGTGTGTGCACACACACTTGTGCTTGCATTTGTTGTATTTATGTAGGATACATACTCATACGTATGTATGTATGTATGTATGTATGTATGTACGTACGTACGTATGTATCCTAAAGGGATTTTTCTGGATCAAAATATATGTGCATTTAAAAATGTACACATATAGCCAAACTGCACTCAAAAAGGCTTTCCCAATTGATTCTCCCATCAATATTGTACAAAGGGAGAGTCTTGGCCAACACTAAGTAGTATTAAGCTTTTGAATCTTTGTTAATCTGATGTGGAAAAAGTGACATTTTATTGTGCTTTGCCCTTGTTTCCTCTCTAAAGACGATAAATGGTTTTGCCTCTATTGGGAGAATGAACCATTTAGCATCCTTCTGATTCTTCCTCTGAAGAGCCTGATGAGGTCTAAGTGTTCTCTGCTCTGACAGGCTCTGATGGCAGCTGTCCGGCACTGCTGGGGTCCCAGGGCTCGCTCTGGCCTCTCCACATGCTGAGCCTTTGCCTTCTGCCTTTGCTTGAACTAATTTCCCCAGGTGGACCTCTGTCCACTTGAGTCTCAGGCATATCCTCAGCACTCAGCATCTACCTGCCTCTGCCATGCTCTCCACCAGAGCTCAGAGGCACTCAGAGCCCCTGCCAGGGCAGCCAGCAGCCAGGACGATAATAGTTAGGAAGGTGTACACAGACTCCTATCCAGCTCCAACTCCTATAACTCTCTGACCTTGGGTCAAGTGCCAGAAGAACTTGTGCCTCCATTTCTTTTCCTAAACTGAGGTCAGAAAGAAGAGTCATTTCGTCAGTAGGTTGCTGTGAGGATTAAATGAGATAGTCCAAAAAAAAAAAATACTAAGAATAGTATCAATCATTTGGTAGGTAGTCGGCAAATGTGACATGTTACCATCATCCCATCCTGCCATGCTGGCGTCTGAGTTCCTCCGAGGCAGAGACAGTATCTTATTCGTTTTCCTATTCTCAGCAGCACCACATACAGTGGCCCACACAATACAGCATTCAATAGTTATTTGTATTTATCTGTGTATGTGTCAAATAAAGGAATGAGCACCTGAATGAATGAATTGCATGTGTAGTCTTAATATAGAGGGACTTAACTGCCAACTGTTATCTTGTGTACAATTGGGAATCCTTGAAAGATTTCATAAAGATTAAATAACAAAGTAATATTTTAAGAAGAAATTTAAGGAATAAGTAAATTTGCAAATCAGATTTTTTTAAACCTGCATATTTCCCCAGTCCCCACGAAGGCAAGAGGCCAATACACATTTAGAAGAATGTTGTTCAATTCTCTGCTCCTCAGACCACTCATGTATGGGCCCAGCGCCCTCCACCCCCCTTGTCCCCCCCACCAATTTCTCTAGCCCACAATGACTTTCTGTTGGCCACTACCAGGCAGAACCCCCTCTAGAGATGAACACACAAATGTGCTCACTTTTTGTTTGTTTGTTTGCCTCTGGCACTCTCTCCAGCATGCACAGGGGTTTAAAACAAAGGCAGACAACTACAGCCCACAGGCCACCTCCAGCGCTCAGATATATTTTGCTCCACAAACATAGTACTTTCTAAAAATTGAATTAAAACTGAAGAGATTCAAACTGTAAAAAAAATACAGATGTTTGGCTTCTCTTGCAAAATCTGAGGTCTGGCCACAGGAGCCAGGACTTCTGGGTGGAAACAGCAATCTATCTGGAGCCATATAGCAGCAGACCCCTTTGCACAGGCGTGTGCCTGATTTCCAGGTCCCTACAGTCCCCACCAGCTTGTCTCATTGTTGATGCTGAATAGATGCTGAGCGATATCAGTTTCCAACCTCTGCCTTGAAACCATCATTCACGTGGACATCCTGCCCTCACTAATGAGTGTTTCAGCCCAAACAATCCCTGAAAGGCACAGAGCAATAGTTCCTTAATCCTTGATATGTTTGGGGAGGGGGGGTTTCGGGGTTTTCTTTTGTTGTTTTTGGTTTGTTTTGTTTTGTTTTTGAGAAAGAGGACGTTATAACCAAATACGTTGTCTACAATTCTAACCTCTGGATACTGAGCTCTTGTTTGACCACAATTTTTTGGCAAGGAGCACTTTCATAAACATCCCATGGAAGATATTTTAGGGAACACAGCCTAGGGAGGTTCAGAGACCCTCAGAACCTAGAGAAAACCCTCCATTCATAGATGGAATCTCTTTGGAAGAGGAGCAGCACTACCCACCTCCAGCCCTCTACCAAGAGAGATGACACATGCCTGAACCAAGCCATCCACTGGATAGGTCAACAGCAGATGGAGCTGGGGAAGAAGAGAATCTACGGCATTTGGTCAGATCCTGGAAACAGACTCTGAGATGGAGATGTGGATGCAGAAGTTTTGTCAGGGCATGTACTGGGGAACAGAGAGGCCTCAGATGACCCTGCTGGGGTCTAGGGAGCTACATGGTCCGTCAGAGATTGTCCCCCATATTGAGGTAAGGGGCCAGGCCTTTGTGCCTCTGGTACCAACCAGTCCTGGAAGGAGAGAGGGGAACATTGAGGAAGGCAGCCCTCTCCAGCCAAAGGCAATGCCCAGAGAAGGACACAGCTGCAAGCCATCAGCCACCAACACTCCCAGCGGCACTGGATGAATGTCAGGCCTGAAAGGGGGATCTGATTGGAACTCTCAGAGCCACTGCACCCACCTTTCTTCAGGGTTGAATAGAGCTACCTTCTTCCTTGCCACTGGCAGCAATGACTACCACGTGAAAGTCAGAAGGTAGTATTTGGAGGCAACGCTCTTACATACTGCTTCCAACTTTTAACATTAGTAAGCGGGGTGATCTTTCCAAAGCACAACTCTGGTTACATTGACTACAATACTCAAAAATCCTCAGTGTGTCCCTGTTTCCTTCTAAATGATGTACAGAATCCTTAACCTAAAATTCTAGGCCCTCCATCATCTGCCCCAGGCTATCTATTCAGCTTATCTCTCCTTATTCTCCTGCAAAGCCCAATCCTAAACAGTCTTCCCCATGCAGTCTCCACAGTTCACTTCCTTCATGTATTTACTATTGGTTATTTCATCTACCTTGAAAAATCTTACCTCCCATTTCCATATAGCTAAATCTTATCCATCTTTCTTGGTTCAGCTCAAATGCTTCCTCAGTTCCACCTCTATGAAAGTATTCTCTCTCTGGTTTTGTAATAATGTTTTTTTACCATGAATTATATACGAGTACAATTTATCTCATATACTAAACCGCGAACTCCTTGAGGGCAGGATTTAGGTGTCATTCAGTGCCTTATGTGTAGTAAATACTTACTGAATATTTGTTGGATGGATGGATGGATGGATGGATGGATGGATGGATGGACAGATGGGTGAATAGGAGTAGATAAATGAATGGCAGGCACTGGACAGATGTCCCATTATTGAGATGATGCTGAGTCTTTACTCTTCCTTGGCTCTGTGTATTGTATTTAGTTTATGAACAAAAGAAAGACTGGTCTAAAAACAACTAAAGATGTATTTTCTGTTTCAAAATATGAAAATTACTTACAGAGTGCTGAAGGCAGTGGGGAATCACTGAGCCCCCTTTTCAAGCTTGTCACCACATTTATTCATAGGAAAGGAAAAGTACATAAATCCCATTTGAGAGTACCAAAAGACAGCCCCCCAGCCAGCTGTTATATTTCAAGTGGTACCATTCAGAAGACTTCTTGAACCTCAGGTAGTTGTTAACAAAACAATATGCTGATCAGTTCCAAGAAATTAAATCAAAGGCAATCAGTTTTGGCAGCTGCTTAGCTCACAGAAGGTGACACCCAATTAGACAATATGATCAACCCCAAACAGTGGGTGCTTCCAACATCCCCCAGTATTTACAGCTGCAATCATAGATCTGACGGCCATGGAACCCCCTGGAAACACAAACTCCTCCAGAAGCCACAGTAATAACCTCTTACTCTTGTGTGATGCTGCATTTCATCTGAGTCTTCACAAGGACCCAAGGAGGTAGGGATGGAAAGTATTCCCACTCCGCCTTGAAGCCCAGGCAATAGGGCCTTCGTGAGAAAAGACTATCCCACAATAACACATCAATAAATCTATCGTGCAGCAACAGGGTCACATGTAAATCCTTTGCTTTGAAGCCTTCACAGCAGCAGTCACCTTGCTATTTTGTGACCTCATTCATACTTTTGCCTCTAGGTCTACAAAGGAAATTTTGCAAATACATAGCCAGTTTATTAATAATTTGTGCAGGTGACGTCATGGCCATTTTTTAGAATTTTAGCACAATGTCTGGTCACTCTTAATGCCTAATCGAAATCATTTTTACAAAGTTTAATCTCAGTCTCCTTTGTCCCAGTCTCATCTCTTTAATATCCTTTGGAAGGAGAGCAAGTCCTTATTTTAACAGGAGTAAAACATACACAGTCTGCCCTATCAAATCCTTGGGCAGATTGTGTAATGGGGGGATGGGAACTCCTGGAGGGGGATTGGGGGTGCATGTTTGTTCCCTGAGACCAACTTAGACTCACAAGAACAAGCCACATTAGACAGGCTTGTTGGTGGGACAACCACAGCAGAGAATTAAAGGGATGCAATAGATACAGTGCCTATCGATTGTAGCAATGTCGTTGATGGAGTTCCCTAGAATATTGTTGGGAACAAATTACAGAGATATGGACTTCGTGTAATGCCATTCAGTAGATTTATAACTGGTTGAATAAATTCAGAGATGATGATTAATGGGTGATGTGATTCTATAGGATGACCTGAATGACATAATGAAGAATTTTGACCTCTGCCTTATCCAGTCCAAATTTTCATCAAGTATTATTACATTGTTTTGTGCCCTACAGTCTGCCTAACCCATTAACGTGGTTTAAGGCTGAGAGGAGAAGCTGAGGAGTGACATGGTAGAATCAGCAAACGAAAAGCAGTTTTGACAGGCGGATATAGTGGTTCAATCCTGACAAGATGATATTTCGACTGGTATTTCAAAAACCTTGAGGTTTTAGTCAAAGACTCACGTGCACAAATAGAGGCTGAGGAGACAAATCTTGATAGCAACTCATAAGACAAAGACCTCGGGATTGAGGTAGGGGCAGGCTCAGTTTCACTCAGTGGCATGGCGCTCTAACCAAAGAAGCTAACAGGAACTCAGAGTGCAGTGTTTCAGTGGTAGCGAGCTCCGCCTGCTTCTCCAGGGCTCCTGAGGTCTGTGGTTAAGAGGGTCAGTGACCAACTGGAGAATGACCACAGGTGGGTGAAGAAAATGGGAAAGGAGCTGGAAACCATGTTAATGAATTCACAAATGAAGGCACTGGAACTGTGTAGCCTGATGATCATTGTCTTTAAATAGCAGAAAGACTCACTTGAAAGAGAAAATGATCTTGTAGTGTGAACCGTAGGGGCAGGTCTGGAGCCAGCGTGTAAGAGTTAAAAGGAAGCAGATTTTTTGTTCAACTTTCGGAAAAGGACTCTTCCAGATGAGGCTACATGGCAAGACGCAGCACAGACCAAGTACAAGGCCCACAATCAAGAGAAGCTGCAATGAAGCTGAGCTTATAAGATATGAGTGCTCAGAGCCAAGACACAACAAGACAGTCACCCTAAGGACAGGCCATCGCCACTGTGGCAGTGGGTCTGACTGGCTCACTCTTGCATTGAGGGCTGTCTTTATGGTTGGTTCACTCATCCTTGCACCTTCTGGTCCCTGACTGGTGCCTGTACTCAAGGCATATCCCTAGTGCTGTTAATAAACCCTTCAAGCAGGCCTGAATGTTCAGGCTGAGTGCTTTCAATATCTCCAGTTTTTCTTAAGGATCTGCTTAACCAAACTCTTTGGCTTCTCTCTGGCCCACTTGGGTCCCCTCCCCAAGCCTGCATGTTCAGTCAGCTATGAGGCCCCCCACTGAACACAGTTGCTTTATTAAAGGCTAGAAAATTAGGGATGCTAATGACAGTGGGATGGGTGACCAAGAGTGCTCATTAAATCTCCTCCCTGAAGCTATTTCTAAGCTGGAGTCGTCTTTGTAAAGATTTATCAGAGAGGGGTGACTAAGTGAACCAGATGGCATCGGAGAGGAGAGGCGAGGAGAAAGGAGTTAGCACAGGTTGAATCCCCACTCTGTGACTGTTACTCTGCTGGGGCCTCTCACACGTGTTATCACATGCAATCCTCACAGTACTCCCCTACTTTTAATGAGAGGGCACTGAGACTCGGAGGGTGAAGTGATTTGCTCAAGAGGACATGGCTGGCAAGTTGCAGAGTCAGGATTTGAATGCAGGTCTGCATAACTGTACAGCCCATCCTGTCCTCACAAGAGTTCTTTTTGTTTAGGGAAGTCAGAAGTACGGGGCTTACATCCTATACTCGTTCTTAAATTAGTTGTAGAGTCTCATTCTTCCAAGAGGTTTCCTTTGCAGCAACACTGAGGGGAAAAAATGTCACTCCACAGGGCTTTGATTAGCAATATTAGCATGCCTTTAGAAAAGACAGATTAGAGCAATGCAGGGAGCTGGCCCTGAAATTAAATTCAGGGTGATGACGATACAATTACAGATATAAGGGCTGGAAGAGGATAGAGGTCGGACAGTACAGGCTCCTACAGAACTATTCCCACTCCCGGTTTTCCATTTTATCTCAGCTGCTCCCTCCCAACTGAGGCATTTGTCTCTGCAGTTATACACCAAAGAGTCATTTCCTTCACTTTTGCCCAAATGCTGACATTTATAGAAGAGTCGTGGGTATGCTACAACATGGGCTTTCATTTGGTAATGCCAATTCACTATAAAGAAATCCTGCATTAAATTAGAATAATGAGCACTATAACACGATATCAGCTGAGAGTACAGGCTCTGGAGCCTGACTGCTCCATTACCCACTTACCCAGACTCCATCATCGCTCCCTAACCACTGATTTCCCTGGGCCTCGGCTTCTTTCTCTGGATTGTTTTGAGGATTTGGTTAGTTAATATATATAATACAGAGTCAGTGATACATTGTGGTTTGGCTGGTTTTTTAAGGAGAAGGGAAAATGTGGTCATTGTGCAAAGTGCTCCCAATCCAGATGTGGAGAATAACAGCGAACACTCTCCAAGGACAGCTCTGAGCTTAGACTCTATGTCTCCTCCTACATTATTCGGAAATCTCTACAACTTGCCACACCCAACTCACCCACAACTACTGAACTTTTCACCTGATGAGAGCTGAGTGCTGGTGATAACATGTAAGAAAGAGAACCCAGCAATTCATCTTCTTTACCTTCAGTCATGTGTTAATTTGACAAAGTCACTACTAGCATTACCTTCCTGTGTTGTCTTTTATTCAGCAATTCCATTGAGGGGCTCCCTTTGAGTAGGGTAGCCTGGGAAAGGAACAGAAAACATTTGCAACATCCTAGATATATGCTGTATTCATTTATTAACTGAGTCACTCACTCATTTGATGAATAATTTCTTGAGAAACCACTACATGGCCAGCTCTGAGCTGGGTTTTAGGGATTCAGTGGCAAGACAAGAAGACATGCTCCCTGCCCTCATGGTGCCTCTAGCAAGATTTATGATAAACAAGTAAACAAAGAATTAAACAATCACATCATAACAAGTGCTATGAATGAAACAGGAAGGACTTATGACAGAGAATAAAGAGGGGGTTGGGCAGTGATACTTACATAAGGTGTTCAGAAAAGGCCTGTCGAGGAGAAAATGGTGAGACTTAAAAAATTACAAGCCAGCTGCAACAGGCCCTACTAGCTGCCTACCTAATCTTTTCCCACTTCTTTCTTACGTTGTTTAGGGCCATGATGTACCCAGCTAAAAGTACTCCGCCACCATTTTGTTTGGGGCCACAGCACGTGCATCTAGCCAACCCATACTATCTCAGCATTCTTGGTAGCAAAAGGTAGCCAATGTGACAATATTCTGGCCAGTGAGATATAAGCTGCGGCTTAGGGGAAAGTGTTTCTTCCCTAATATAAGTACTGTCCTTTCTTGCTTCCCTTCACCTCCTTCTTCTTGACTGAAATATGATTGGGATGCCTGCTGCTCTGGTAGCCATCTTGCAACCATGAGGAAAAAGCCAAGACAGAGAATCTCAGGGACCTTGTCTATGACGTTTTGAGCAGAAGACCAATGTTACTTTTTGCAGACTTCTACTTGAATGATGAAACCCACAAACAAAAACTCTTATAGGTATGTATTGAAGTCACTATTGTCTGAATTTTCTGTTGTTCAGAATCAAATGAAATCCCTCACTGATATACCAGCCAAGCAAAGCACAAAGGGAGGGGCATTTCAGGTAGAAGAAATGACCGAAAACCGTAAGGCAGGAATGAGCTTGGCATGTTTAGGAACAGAGAGAAGGCCAGTGTGGCTGGAGTATAGTAAGCATGGAGGACAGTGAGGGCAGCTAAGGTTGGAGACGTCAGCAAGGGACAGGTCAGTTAAAGCTTTATAGGCCCAGGGAAAGAGTTTGAATTTTATTTTAGAGATAAATGGAAACCATTTGATAGCTGATGTATATTCTACAGATCATCTGCCTGCTGAGTGATAAAGGGCTTACAGGAAGGCAGGAGTTGAAATAGGAAGACCAATCAGGGCCATTGCAGTTGTCCTGGGGAGAGAAGATGGTGGCTTAGACTGGGGTAAGGCATTGGTGATGGAGAAAATTACATTGAAATGGCAGTATGGCAATCAGTTTGAGAATAATTTGGCTAAAAAAAGTCAATGCAATATGTGAGGAACTTAACAGTCTCTTATTAATCAAGAGGATCAAACTACTTATTGCCACAGACAAGGTCAGTGAAATAATATTAAATACAGCAGCTAATATTTATGTGTTACACGTTTTATAGACAGTGTCTCATTAATCTTTGAAACAGCCCTAGAAGGTAGACATTATTATTATCCCCATATTATAAATGAGTAAAATGAGTCATAATCAGATTAAGTCACTTGCTCAAAGATAATATTGTTAGTAAGTTAGTAGAGTTGGGTTTCCAACCCAAGTCTGGCTGATTCCTTGACTCAGGTCATAAGGGACTTAGAAACTACTCTGAGATGATTTTCTGCTCTGCATATGTTTAGTACCCCTCATAAAAAGTCTCCACATTCTCCATTCATGGGCTGAGTTCTTATCTTCTAGAGCAGGGGTGTCCAAACTTTTTTCAACGTTTTTAACAAGGGCCATATGCGGTAAAATACACAAACAGCCGGGCCACTCACTCGAGGTGAAGTACGTATTGCCTCACCTGGTTTATTTAAGTAAACTAAATATATTTTTGGAATTTGCTGTGGGCCAATTAAAAATGGATTGCGGGCCGCAGTTTGGACACCCCTGTTCTAGAGTAATGGAGTGAGAAAAGTCTCTATTTTCTGGGCAATAAAACCTGGGCACATTTATTGAGACTTTATTACATGCCAGACCTTTTACATTCATTATACCCACTTTACAGATTGTGTAACTAAAGTGCAAGGAGGTTCTGTACCTTACCAAAGTCACAAACCTACTAAGATTCAAACCCAGGCTGCCGGACGTGTTTAACCATTGTCTCCTCCAAAGTTTATTCCTGAAGACAGGATCTGAGCCTGCACAAAAGGTCACCTACATGGTATGAGGGTCCCAAGGGCTGCTGCTTCACCAAGAACTTCAGACCAGCCCACTCCTTGGGACCAACTGGTGGCAAACACATTGGGATTGGCAGATTCTTTCAGCCAAGTGCATAGCCACTAGGCCAAAAGCACATCTAGGACCAAGCCAAGCACAGAGAGGGCCATAAGACCCTCAGTAAATTCTGCCTCCCTCAAGTCATAGCTCCAAGTTCATCTCTTTAGAGAGGACGTATGTCCCTGACAACCCTAGCTAAAGTAGTGTCCCCTCCTCATTCCACTCACTGCCCCGTCATCCTACTTATCCTTCTTCTGAGCATTTATAGCTCTCAGATGATATTATTTATTTATCATTTATATGATTTATTGTGTGTCTCTGCCCACTGGAATGTAAGCTCCATATCCCCAAGACCCAAAATATCTGGCACATAGTAGGAATTCAATAAATATTTGATGAATGAATGATTGAATAAATTAGTTAGTTAATTTAATTTTAATTTGCATTGGCACCTGGGGAAAACTCTACAAGCTCTCGGCAAATACACACAGGTTTCTCTTCAGCTTAAGCATCTGGGATAGTCGAGAGGGGCTAATAGCTAAACTGATAGGATGGCATTGGAAAATGACAGCAGAATTAATGCAGGTGGACCAGACGTGACCACTTTTAAAGAGGCCTCTTATAGGCATGGTGGCCTTCCTCTAGGCCCATGGGAAGTGGTGGCATGACCCACCACAGAGCAATTAACAAAGCAACTATAAGCTTGAGCTAGAAGATCCCACTGAGTAAGAAGCCATCAGGGAAAGCAACAGTGGTGGGAAGGCTCCCTGGGAAAGAGGTAGAAGGTGCAGTCCAGGGTTGAGCCAGGTGGCCCTGGCAGTGACAGCAGGCATGGCCCTGGGGAACACAGAGGAGGAGGGCCTGTGGCCCTCACCCTCTGGTTTATTACTCTCATCAACAGTAATGGAGGCTCCCAAAGAGCCATGCGCTGCTCCACCTTCCTCTGTGAGCAGCAGCAGGAGAAACGTCATGTGTGGCTAGTTCTTTTGTGGCATCTATGCTCCACCAGGAATCAGTTCTATTCCCCTCTGAAATTTCAAAAAAAAGAAAACTAACCTAAACAGAGGTCCTCTGATGCAGATGAGAGAGTCGTCCATTGCTCATTTTTGTTTTCCTAGAAAGAACATAAACCAAACATGATCTTTCCCTGTTTTTAGGTCCATTTTTGCAGGCTGGCTTTTCTCACTCTCTTTTGAATACCTCGAGCAGAACACCCCTCGTGTTGTTAATGGCTTCAAAGATACCGGGTCCACTGTGCGGCAAGTGATAAAAATGTACACAGCATGTGTTGGATAAATTAATAAACTCTCCAGAGCCCCTGAGTCCTCGGGCCCAGCAGCACTGTAATGAAATGTTATTCTGAAGTGGAGGAGGTGGGAAGGAGAAGAAGGGGAGCAGTATTTAATATATGCAAATTAACTAGTATGCAAATTGCCACTAAGTTAAAAATAACGGACTGCGAGAGAAGCCCATTTTTTAAGCAGCTTGTTTATTCATTACCCTAATTTCCATTATCAATCCTTCTGTTTTCTTCTTTATTAAGTACTCACATTTGGGGAAGTTTGCTTCCGACAAATTGTTTGGCTCCCAAACCCATAACACTGGTTAGAACAATCACCATGTATTAGCTTTCTTCGGTCTCATTCTTGATTTCGCCCCTACCATGCGTTCTCTTTCTTTCTGTCTGTCCCTTTCCCTTTGCAGTTTTCTCCTGTTGTCCTCACTTGCCTTGTTTCTCTGACACCTTTTGTTTCTCGGATGAACACGGCTCCTGGTCCCAGTGGGGCATGGGCGAAGGAAGCCTCCTGTCCTGTATGGTTTTACTCCAAGGACCTCTTCTCCCAGCCACTGGCTCCATGGGCTGGACTCTCAGATGCAAAAGGCACCGGAATCTGGCTCCGTATCACCTCGGGGTGTGGACCACCATCAGGCCCCAGCCACTCCTATCAGAACAGCCAGAACAATGCACACCCGGATGCAGGTCTGTATACGGCCTCCTCTGCCTCAAAACAAACCTTACACAATGTTAAGACAAATTGGCAGCCAAAATCCTCTTTTGTCTCAAGAAGCATCCACCCGGCTATGTGCAAGCTCTGGTGCCCCCCAGAGGCTGAGAACGGTACTGAGCGCTGGGATGTAATGGGGAAGGCAGGGCTGGCCGTTGGCGCAGGGAGGATTCCCCTACACAAAGCCCCTGGCTGCAGTGTGTCTAGAGGGGAGATCCTGAATAAGTGGGCACCCATGAGTAGCTGGGGAAGTGGGGAGGGGGTTGAGCCTTTGCAGAAGCGGCACATGAGCTTGCAAGGCTGGTGTTTGTGTTAACTGTTGTCATTTTTCACGTGGTTTTTAATCACATAGTTATTACAAAGCATCAGGATCATTTTTTACCAAGCACTTCTCTGGTACAGGGTGCTTGGCTGTGGCTGTGCAAAGCTATTTGTGCAGACCATTCTCTGTGGAACGTGTAGTCATAGACACACGAGCACACACACTGAGGCTTGGGGTCTCCCCAAGCTCTGGAAAAGCTGTGGCTGAGGGCCAGGGTTAGATCACAAGGATGGCCCCACCAGAAGCCCCACTCCACAGGAGTCCATGCTGCAAGTGATTCAACGTGAATGCATATTCCCAGAGCAAATAATTCTAATTCCCACTACTTCCTGAGCTCCCGCAGTTGCAGTTGCTATTGCTTCTGGTTCTCGTGAGACACGCACTATGTCAGAGCAAATACCATATTTTCAGCTCAGAGCCAGAGCTCTGTCATGCCCTCTGCTAAAGCACCTATGACTCAGGGGCACGGATGTCCAATGTGAAAGGTCCCGCTTAGGTGGCTGCTTGGTATCATCCACAGAGGGGAGATGTCTGGGGAATGAATTTCCATCAGCTCCTGAACCTCCAGCCTGTAAACAGCAACCTGCCATTGCTCTTCGCACCAAAAATGGTGTCAAAAGGCCAAAGGTCCCAAAGAGGCGGGAGACATCAGAAATAGTCACTGACACTAAGCTTGAGATGGAGCCAGAAAGATAAATCATTATCATTTAAGCCCTGCACGTTTTTATACATACTGTCTTTGCAATATTTCCATAGAACGAGCAAATAAATCACCCTGCTCTTGACATTTTTAATAACTTTAAGAATGTGGTTAGGGTAATACTTAACTTTATTGACATATTGTATGGTTCATCCATCTCATCAAACCTCAATGAAATTTCAATGAATATTAACCGGAGACCCATAATGTACTAGGCACTGCCTGGAGAATCGCCCAAGCAGCCCCTGTCCACCCTCCAGGAGCTCTACCTCATCGGCTTGACTCCTGTCTGTGGAAATTGATAGCCCACAGGTCAAGACTCAATGGAGTTGGGGATAAAGACTGTTCAGATTCTAGCCGAGGGATTTGGTTCACATTTGGGGAAGAATTTCTTCTTGGACTCTGGGTTAGGAGCTTCCCTTGAGCATTAGATATAGACATGATGGATGGAAAGAAGAGAGGACCGGATACCACTCAGCAGCCATACCTCAAGGACAGTAGATGTAGCCACAGTGTATCATGCTAGGATACAATCCCGCCTGGTTCCTGCTTTCATGGTGCAGAAAACAGAGGCCCAGAGAAGGACCATAAACCCATCAGTCACACAGCTCTTGCATAGTAGAATTAGAAGTAAAAACCAAGTGACCTGATTTTCAAGCCAACCCCCTTTTCGGTGGTAAATGATAATGGTGGCATTTTTACAAAGGGATGGGAGGATAAAAAGGAAGGGGGTCAAATAATTCAAGGAACAATAATGATAATATTGGACTCATTTCTCAAACACTACCTTTAGGAGACACTCTTCAGCATCTTGGCCTCTCACAAGCACACATTGTCTCTCGCCCTCAGCACTTTTTTGAGCTGTTGCCTTTGCAAAAAAATACTCTGACCTCCAAACTTCTTCTCTTAGCCATTTTTCCTCACTTTTCAGATCTCAATTTGGATTTGGGTCTTACTGCCTCCAAGATTTCCCTGGTTCCTCCAATCTGGGCTAGGTGCCCCACACGACTCCCGCCCCCACCCCAGGTCCACCACAACTCTTGCTGCATTTCATTGTATGTAATTGCCTTTCACTTATCTGCCTACTCCAATCTTCTGTGAACCCCTGGAGAGGGGCCTATATCTGTCTTGCTCATTCAAGATTGTCTCCATAGACCCTAAAGTTAATAATTCTATGAATGTGACGAAGGTAATACTCAACTTTATTGATATAGTGTATGGTTCATCCATCTCATCAAACCTCAATTAAATCTCAGTGGCCATTAAACCGGAGCCCAGAACGTCCCAGGCAATGGTGCCTGGCATAGAGTAGCTGTTCAATAAATATTTTAGAATGCATAAATGAAGAATGGGCCAAAGAGCCTCATCGGGGAGAAAATGTCATTAGCCATTCCTGTCACAGAGGGTTCCAATTTCTCCCTCCTCCTGAATACATTCTTGGCCGCTAATCTGAGCATTCCAGAGTGAGACTTAAACTGCCTGAGAAAACATATTATAGGCTATGTAAAGATAAGAGAAAGGTACACACATTTAAATATGGCCTTTCTTATTTATGGGTGTAAACTTTACACTCTGAAAACATATCTCCTGTATAGCAAAAGCCAAGGAAACAAATATTGGACAGAGAAAAAATTTTGCAGCAAACATTGCAGAAATGGTTTAATATCTCTGCCACATAAAAAATTCATATAAATTGATTTTTTTAAAAAATCAAGACCTCAATAGATAAGTAGGCAAAGGACATGAACAGAAAATTCGTAAAAGGGGAGCCTTAACTAGTAAATCAGAATATAGAAAAATATCCAACCTTGCCGATTCAAACAATAGTGAGGTATAGGCCCTGAATCCAGAGATGAGAAAAGGTCAGCTCCCCCCTCGCCCCGCCTCAGTCACTCGCAGCAGGACTTACTTGCTGCTGCTGCTAGGTTTCCATGTACCAGTGAGGTGTGTTTGAGGAAGGGCGCTGAGGTCCCTAGGAGGCTAGAAGAGATGCAGGGAGTAGGACAGTGTCCAGGGCCAGGATGTGAATTCAGAGCTGGCAGCCAATGGGACAAATGGAAGCTGGACAACAACAGGAAGAGAGGTGTGATGGCACAGAGGGGGCTTTGCTTATTAGAGGACCCAGGGCCTAATGTGGCTAGCTAGTGCACGGTAAACACTGGAAAACTGTGAAACTGAACATACAGAATTGCAAATGGAGGAGGAAGAGTCAAAAGGAAAGTAAATAAATATTTTTAAACAAGGCGATCTACTTTAATAGGACACAGTCTTAGGGGTTTTTTGATTTGCTGTCAACTTAAGTTTTGGGCTTCTTGTCGAGCCAGTTACATGCTAGCTCCCCCCGTGCACCCACCGGAAGGGACATGAGACCATTAATGCTTTATGGCAGCATGGCTCACCGGTGCCTGGGACGCTCAGAAATGTTTTTGAAAAACAAAACAATAACAAAAAAATATGATTTGGCTTCTTGAACTTTCAGAAGTTAAAAGTAAGAATCCTTATGCTGTCCACCTTCAACTTATGCAGTGATATATACAATTACAAGATAAGGGGGAAGGGGATGGTAGATGAGGGTAAAAGGGATCAAATATGTGGTGATGGAAGGAGAACTGCCTCTGGATGGTGAACACACAATGGGATTTATAGATGATTATTACAGAATCGTACATCTGAAACCTAGTATGTAACTTTACTAGCAATGGTCACCTCAATAAACTTTCATTAAAAATAAATAAATAAATGAAACGGGAAAACATTAATAAAATAAAAATAATATTCAGTTTGGCAAGCTTGGTACAGTATAAATATGAATACAATATTTTTGGAACGCAGTCCAGCAATATTTAGCAAGCATCAGGTATTAATCAGTTATTGTGGTAATAATGCTGTGTAACAAATGATCTCAAAAGTCTCAGAAATGAAGGTCACCAGGGGTCCAAGGTAGAAAGTGTATTACTGCCTACTGGCATCCCATGACTGGCAAGGGGGAGTACTGAATTCCCAAAACAATTTCTTATCTTGTTTGTTGTTGAATCCTGCCTGTTTGCAAAAGTCACCTAGGTCTTGCAATCCAGTGATTCATTTTGTGGGAAGTCACAAATGGGCCTGTCTACCTGGGCAAAATAAATAACAGAGTAGAGCGGGATCTAGAGCCAAAGCAAGGAGGGGAGGCAGTCTAGTCGATGGGTTCCTTTCCCTAGCTCAAGGGGCAATCCACCGAGTTCAACTGACTTCTCATAATGCATATTAACACCTTGTTGAAAGGAACTCTATGTGGTAATATAGAGGAACTCTATGTGGTAATAATATTGGTGCAAAAGTAACTGCGGTTTTAAAGGTTAAAAATAATTGCAAAAACCGCAATTACTTTTGCAACAACCTGATAGAAATATTCTACATCTTGAATGGAGTCAGTTATGTACATCTGTTAAAATTCATAAAAGCGGTCACTTAAAATATGTGCATTTTATACTATATGTCTTACTCCTCAATAAAATTGATTAAAAACATAAAAGCTAGTTGAGAATCATATTACTATAACTTTTATATTTACATTCTAACAAATCAGACAAAAAAAAATTATATTCTACAAAACTGATTTTACCTGGAAACAGGCTGGCAAAATTGAGTTAAATCAAAAACAATTTATAGTTCTTTCACTTCTGGACAATATGGAATAACAGGGACTGGATTTAACCTCCCGTCTGAAATAAACAAATTAAAAGCACAACCACCTCCCCCACTCCCCCACAAAGGAAACCATGAAAGAGCAGTTTTTAAGACATTAGGGTATCAGGACCGTGATGCCTGGCAGAAAGGAAACACATGAAGTGAGTTTTATGATTACCCCAGCCTTATTGTCTTGAGAATGTTTCCAGGTGATGGGGCAAGAAGATGGAAACCAGGCAGAGCTGAGTGGACTTCCTGAGTTTAGGGGATAGAGCGGCTGAGAGCCTGGGGAGACCAAGGCGGCTAGAGTTCAGAGGACAGAGAGAAGAGGGCTGAATGGAGAGAGGACCCCAGAGATGTACAAGAAGCTCACGCGAGTATTCAATGGGGTACTGGATCAGCACATGCAAGTAAGGAAACTCCCTAAGTCTGGGATAAAGAACTACCAGAAAGGATTAAAGATAACAGTTTGGTGTTCACACAGGACACAGATGCCAGGAGGAATAGCATCTGTTCCCATCAACAAAACTGGAAAACCTCATGATTCACAGAGCATGACAGAGTACTCAAAACGGGTTTGCCTCAGTGGTGGGAATGGTTAGCACTAGACGAAATGCAGTTTAACAAATATGAAAAACAAGAATGTAAAGTAAGTCTCAATAAATTGTTTAAAATGTAATATAATATAATAGAAATAAATTACAAATCAGTAACAGAAAGATCTCTGAAAAATTACAAAGTATTTGAAAAATCAACAACATCTTCCAAATAACCCACGGGTCAAAATAGAAATCGAGAATGCAATTATAAAGTATTTTGAACTGGAAATAAATGAAAACACAACATTTCAAAATTTGCAGGAAGCTGCTAAAGTTGCACTTAGGGGAAAAACTATAGCACTAAATGCCTATATTAGGGGAAAAAAATAAAAAGAAATGTCTCAACTCAGTGACTTCAGATTCCAGCCAAGAAGCTAAAAGAAATTTAAAAAAATAAAATAAAACCCGATGTAAGCAGAGAAAGGAAATAATAATGATCAGAGTAAATATCAGTGACAACACAGCAAAGAAAAAAACATTAATGCAACTAAAAGCTGATTTTTTGAGAAGACCTATAAACCTCTAGCCAGACTAATCAGAAAAAAGACACAAATTAGCAATAACAGACATGAGAGAGGTAAAATCACTGTAAGTTCTACAGACATTAAAAGGATCATAAGAAATATAATGAACACCTTTATAACAATACATTTGACAACTTAAATAAAGTGAACAAAGTCTTTGAAAATACTGCCAAAGTTCACTCATGAAGAAATAACCTAAATAGTCCCATATATATTAAACAATTTAATTTGTAGTTTAAAACTTATCCAGAGAGAAATGCCAAGCCCAGGTGGTTCCACTGCTGAATTCTATGAAATATTTGAGGAAGAAATAATATTAATTCTACACAAATCCTTGAGGAAACTGAAAAGTAACAAAAACTTCCCAATTCACTCCAGGAGACCAGCACTACCCTGATACTCAAAGCAGACAAAGGCAATATGAAAAAACTCCAGACTAGTAGACCCCATGAATATAGATGCAAACAATTTTAATGAAATTCTAGCAATAAAACCCAATAATATACAAAAAGGATAATACATCATCACTAAGTAGAGTCTATCCCTAGTAGGCAAGGCTGGTTTAACTATTTAAAAAGCCCAATTTAATTCACCATATTAAGAAACCAAAACAAACAAACAAAACAAAAAACTGTATATATAATCAATTTCAATTGATGCAGATAAAGGACTTAACAAAATCAACACATCCATTTCTGATGAAAATTCTCAGCAAACTAATAATAGAAAAGAATTTCCTCAATGTAATGAAGGGGAAATATGAAAAATTTACAGCTAATATACTTAATTGTAAAAGATGGAATATTTTTTGCCTAATATCAAGAACAAGACAAAGATATCTAATCTCACCACTTCTATTTAACATTTTCCTATAGGTGCTAGCCAGTTCAATAAAGCAAGGAGAAGAAATAAGTCATCCAGATGGCAAAAGAAAAATTAAAAGTATGTTTATTCAAAGATGACATGATCATCTATGTCAAAAATTCAGTGAAATCTACAAAAATAAAAAAAGCTATTATAACTAATGAGTGAGTTTAGAAAGGTTTCAGGCTATAAGTTCAATATACAAAAATCAATTGCATTTGTATATACTAGCAACAAACAATTGAAAGTTGAAATTAAAAAATCAACGTCACTTAGAATCGTATAAAAAATAAATACTTAGGGATAAGTCTCACAAAAGATACAATTTAAACTAAAACACAGTGCTGAGAAAAATTAAAGATTACCTAAATAAATAGAGTGATTTTGTGTATATGAATCATAAGACTCAATATTGTTAACATGTAAAATCTCCCAATTTGATTTATATATTCAATGCAATCCCAATCAAATCTCAGCAAGGCAAAATAATTATACATTGACAAAATTATAATAAAAATGTACATAGCTATCAACCCCTTATCAGGTATAATATTTGCAAGTATTTTCTCCCATTCCATAGATGGCCTTTTTATTTTATTGATTATTTTCTTGGAGCTACAGAATTTTTTTGGTTTGGTGTAATCCCACTTGTTTATTTTTGCTTTTGTTGCCTGTACCTATGCTATCCTATTCAAAAAAATCACTGCCAAGAACATCAAGGAGACTTTTCCCCATATTTTCCTGTAAGAGTTTAATAGTTACTGGTCATACATTTAAGTCTTTAATTCAATTCAAGTCAATTTTTGTGTATGGTGTAATATAAGGGTTCAATTTTGTTCTTTTGCAAATGAATATCCTGTTTTCCCAACACTATTTATTGAAGAGATTATCCTTTCCCCAATATGTATTCTTGGCACCTCTGTCAAAGATTAGTTGACTGTATATGCGTGGCTTTATTTCTGGACTCTCTATTCTATTCCATTGGTCTATGTGTCTGTGTTTACGCCAATACCATACTGTTTTGATTACTATAGCCTTGTAATGTAGTTTTAAATCAAGAATTGTGATGCCTCTAACTTTGTTCTTCTTTCTCAAGATTGATTTGACTATTCAGGGTCTTTGTGGTTTCATATGAATTTCAGGACTGTTTTTCTATTTCTGTGAAAAAAATAGCAAAAAATCCAAATAACCTGATTTAAGAAATGGACAAAGGATTGGAATACACATTTTTCCAAAGAAGATATACAAATAGTCAACAGGTATATGAAAAGATGTTCAATATCAGTATTCATCAGAGGAAAGGCAAATCAAAACATAATGAGATATCACCTCACACCTGTTATAGTATGGCTATTATCAAAAAGACAAGAGATAACAAGTGTCGGCGAGCGTGTAGAGAAAAGTGTTGGACACTTGTGCATTGTTGGTAGGAATATAAATCAGTACCTCTATTAGAGAAAACAGTACAGTGGTTCCTCAAAGAATTAAAAATATAACTATCACATAATACAGCAATCCCCTTTCTGGATATACATATCCAAAGGAAATGAAATCAAAATTTCAAAGACATAAAAGATATCTCTACACTCTCATGTTCATTGCAAAAGCCAATACATAGAAACAACCTAAGTATGTCAACAGATGAATGGATTATATATATATATATATATATATATATATATATATATGTATATGTATATGTATATATATAATATTGTATTATATATATTATATGGATATTATATATATACACATAATATACATATATAATATATATATGTATTATATATATGTGTGTGTACATATATATATGGCCAAAAAAATGTATAGCCACTTTAAGAAAGGAAAAAACTGTATTAAAATTGTAACACTCAATAAATATTGATCACAAAAGATGAATACAAGTCACATTTGATTTCTGCAATTGCAAAAGGTGCTCAAAGTGGTTACCATTTGTGTAATTTTAATACAGTTTTTTTCTTTCTTAAAATGTGTATACATTTTTTTGGCACCGTGAGTGTGTGTGTGTGTGTATGTGTGTGTGTGTATTAAGTTATAAGATGAATAAGTTCTAGGAATCTAATATGGTATACACCGTGGTGACTGTAGTTAATAATACTATATTGTATACTTAAATTTTGCTATGAGATTATATATTTTGTTCTCACCACAAGAAAAAAAAATGTTAACTATGTGAGGTGTTGGATGTGTAAATTAATTTGATTGTGGTAATTATATCAAAGTGTATACATTCATTAAATCAACATGTTGTACACCCTAAGTGTATATAGTTTTTGTTTGTCAACTATATCTCAATAAAGCTGGCGGGAAGTCATATGAAAACACAAAGGACCAATAATACCCAAACATCTTTGGAAGAGAACAAAGTAGAAAACTAAAACTACCTCATTTCAAGGCTTATTATAAAGCTATCATAATCAACAAACTGTTCTATTGGCTTCAACATAGGAAAATATACCAATGGAGCACAATGGAGATCCAAAAATAAACCCAGTTGTATGTGGACAACTGATTTTCAAAAAAGAGCAAGAGCAATTGAGTGGAGAGAGAATAGTCTATGGAAAATTGAACTCAAAATGGATCATAGAACTAAATCGAAAACCCAAAACTATAAAACTTCTATAATAAAACATAGGAGAAAATCTTTGGATTAGTCAATGATTTCTTAGTTATGACACCAAAAGCCAAATCCATAAAAGAAAAAATTATCTTAGTTCATCAAAATTCATACTCTTCTTCTTCAAAGTACACTGTTAAGAGAATTGACGACAAGGTACAGACTGGTAGAAAATTTTTGCAAAGCATATGTCTGATAAAGGATTTGTACCCAGAATAAATAAAGACTCTCAAAAATCAATAATGAGGAAATAGCCCAATTTTTTTAAATGGTCAAAAGGTTTAACAAGATACTTCAAAAAAGAAGATACACAGATGCCAAGTAAGCCCCTGAAAAGATGCTCAACATAATTTGTCATTAGAGAAATGTCATCTAAACTATAGTGAGATACTCGTACATACCTATTAGAATGGATGAAATTAGAAACCCTGACCACACCAAGTATTGATGAGGATTTGGAGCTAATGGAACTCTCATACATTGCAGATAGAATGTAACATGGTACACACACTTTGGAAAACAGTTTAGGATTTCATAATTTAAACAATACCCGTTATATAATCTAGCCATTCTTCTCCAAGATATTTATCCAAGAGAAATGAAAGCATATTTCCATACAAAGACTTGTAAACAAATGTTCGTGGCAATTTTATTTGTAAAAGCCAGGAACTGGAAACAACCCAGATGTCCATCAACAGTCAAATGGACAAACAAATTATGGTACATTCATACAATACTACTCAACAATAAGAAGAAATGAAGTATCGATACTCACAACAACATTGATTTCAAAATAATGATGCCAAATTAAAGAAGAAAGTCAAAAAAAAGAAAACATACTGTATAATTCTACCTATATAAATTTTCGAAAATGTAAACTAATCTATAATTGACATAAAGCACATTAATGGGTCGTTGCCTAGGGACAATGGGAGGAGATGAAGGTGGGTAGAGCAATAGATTACAACCCTTTGGGTAAACTCTTGGGGGTAATACATATATTCATTCTTTTTATTGTGGTGATGATTTACAGGAGTATGCATATGTCAAAACTTATGAAATTGTACATGTTAAAAATGTGCAATTTATGATGCATTGATTGCATCAATTATACTTCAATAAAGCTGTTCAAAATGAAAACAACAGTTATAAAATTGCAAGAGCCCAGCAATAGTTTAAAGAAACAGGGTACTTTTGCTTTTTGTTATTTTGTTTTATGTTGGTGGCGGGGTTCATTTTAAAAGATATTATTTAAAAGAATGAAGGAATCATGAAAGGATTTCCAGAGAGTGGTTAAAAAAAAAGTGCTTCAAAGCTAGTTGGAAGAGAGCCAGGGATTGGAGGAAATAGTGATAGGTGGGCTTGTGTAACTTCCTCGGGTTCATCTGGAAGCAAGAGATGGCACAGGAAGTCAGGAGTGTGTGGTAACTGATGGGTGTTCAGAGAAAAGAAGATCAACCAAGGAAACCTGCCATCAGCTTTCACAACCTAAGAAGAGACCTCACGGTTGACAGGGACAGAGGAGAGCTACTGGAAGCTTAGTGGATCCTGGAGGCCTTCATAATCCAGCATGCCCTAAAATCCCAGAGCTTCAGGAAAATCCAAGGGAAACAAAGCTTTACAAATTTTCTGGGTGGTTTAGAACAGTATCTCCAAATGATTTTGATCATAATCCCCTCTAGGAAAATAAAATATCTGAGATGTGACTTCTGAAATGGGCCACTTACTCAGTCATTACATGCATGTACTCCTATGCTGGTATATGATGTTGATTATGGGCATTAAGAAGTAGAAATTGTAAAGGTAGAAGGAAAAAAAACAAAAACCAGAGTTATATTTTATTCCACATTCCAGATCGCCTTGTATACAGGGTGACCATACCTCGCTTTGGAGACCCCTGAGTTAGATAAAGCATTCTAGTCATGTCTAATGGACGGGGAATAATCAGATCTGGTGGACTGTGACAATACCAAGAAAAATAGAAATATTTGTGATAGCAAAATATTGACATACCCAAAGGAGACCAACCAGTCAAATTTATATCTATTTGACAGACTATTAAACAGCCATTTAAAATAATGTTTTCAAAGAATATTCTCCAACATGTAAAAATATTTATAATGTGCTATTACATAAGAAAAATTAATGCATAACACTCAGGCAAATTCCAATTTTGTAAAAAGAAAAATTATATATGTGTCATGGAAAAAAAACTAGGAGGAAACATGTTGAGGTGTGGTTAAATTGTGGATGATTTTACATTTCTACTTTATCCTTTTGGCATTTTCCAAATGTTCTGCAATGAACATTTTTCACTTTGTAATCATAAAATCACAATAATTTTGTAAAGAAAACATGATAAATAAATAACCCCACCAGGCAATAAAAAGTGGTGACACTGAGGAAGCACCTACAATTCTGGTAAGAGGTTAGGAAGGTTAGAAAGAAATTTTAAAATGAAAAATCAGAACTCTAAGTGTAGTGTATAGGGTTCTGGAAGACAGGTACCCACCAGTACTCAAGATATTTGTTCTTTTGGTTCCTCTACAGACATCCACCCTGTGTGTATCGATCATATAACAGACTGTGGGTGAGGCCCTGTGGTTATAAAGATGCTTGAGACACAGGCAGCCCACCCCACAGCCTTTCTCAGTCAGTTGTCCTGTGTTCCCAGGCTGTGTTACCAGAAACAGAAAGCAAAACTACTTTTCTTCCTTTATACAAAGCAGCTTTTCATTTTCCTGTAGAACAGGGTGGTTGAGGTTGTCCTGACCACCACAACCTAGAAAGTCAGGACAGCTAGATTCGGAGAAGGACAAGTGAAATGGAAATAGCAGACAGGCTGAAAAGTTAGGGTCTTCCATCTAAAACCTGAAAGGGAAAGAGATTCCGATCCACGGAACCAAGAAGCTGAGGATCTATGGGGCACAAGTTTACTCACCAAATTTCAGAACTCTATGACTGGAAGATATCCTGTGAAATATGATCCAGGTTTACTTCCAGACATAAAAGGAAGCAATTTCTCTCACAGTGAGTAATAAACGGATTGGAACTTATTGGAATTCATCACCCCCAAGAGGTGGTGCTGGCAGGAAATAGAAATGCCTTCCAAAAAGCTTAGGACAAATTTATGAATGACAATTGTAAATGACCTCTCTTGCTCACTTTCTCTTGCTCTTTCTCAAGCAGCACCGTCCTTAGAGGCTGAGCCAGTGTTTGCCCTAAGAGATGCTGCCCAGATGTCCCCTAATGGCCAGGCGAGGTCAGGGGCCACACTCTGTGCTCTCAGAGCACATAGCCCTGACCACACTGCATGAAAATTCCTTGTCGATGGGCCTGCGGCCCCACAAGGGCAGTACTGAGTAGGAGCTCAATAAATTGGATTGAAAGACAGAGTGTGCGGACTCTACCTGTCTTTGTTAGAGGAAGCGCCCTGGAAGGCACGCCACGCATTGCATTTAATCAGGGCCAAATCTTGAGAGTTTTTTGTGCTGGCAGGAATGCTGATTACTCTCCGGTCCTCACCGTCCACTGCCTCCCACCCAGCAACCATGTATTCCCAGAGAATGACAGGGAATATGGGCTGCTTAGGATACACCCTCAGAGGATCACCACCAAGTGAAATTGTGCAAGAACATCAATCTGAGCAGTTTTTGAAGCTCCTGGCTTCCTGATGTCTAGAGACCGCTCTCGCCCTCCCCTTACCATCCCCCAGACTTGCTCACCAGACTGCTGTTGTCCACCATTGGGGGCTTCTGAGCTCTGATTTGCAAGTTAAATCCTGGGGAATTGCAGGATAAAACATTCGACTCAGTTATTTCAAGGACACAGTCTCCTGTATCTCCTCTAAAACCTTGTTTAATAACATTAGTCTTATCCATAAATGTGCCAAGATTCTTTAGGTTGAGGATGGAAGGATTTTAATTTATTTTTCCATTAATGGTCAGGATCCATGCTAAATCTGTAAACATTGTTTCTATAAATGCAGCGCAGTACTAATTTTTAATGCAAATAAATAAATAGAGTGAACGATTCAGAGACACGGTTTGCTACAATGGGGATTTTGCAAATCTCCTGCTTTTGGCTTAGGAGAAAAGAGAGGGGAACATTTTATATTCTAGTAAGTTGCCGTGGTCAGCTAGGGTCCAATTTCCTCATTCTTGGGATTTCTCAAGGATCTATGGGAGAAACGAAAGATAAATCAAAAGTAGAGATCATAACACCATACAGTTGTTAGTGTTGGAAAAGATCGTAGGGGTTTTCTACTAAAACCCCCTTTGTTTTTTACAGGTGGGGAATGTGGTCACAGAAAGAATAAGGACTGTCTGGGGAGTAGGTGTGCAAAGTCCAGAAATGGCAACCTACTGTAGGTTCTCAGAAACGTAATGGAGTGGCCACAGTGGCAGAGCACCCCCTGCTGAGATTGTGATTATCATTCAGGTGCCAGTAACCGACTAAGATCATCATGTACCACAGACACTCCTGGTTAGTGGAAATATTCTGTTATATAGATCCCATAAGTCTATTTAAACATGTCAGATATTTACTCTGATTTGCGGTTCCCAAAATACAGTCACTAAAATTACACAAAACCTGTAGAAGTAAAATATTAGGTCTCCCAGGAATCCCAGGATCCCAGAGCCCAGACTATTCCCAGGATTCTGAGATCTGGAGTTTAGGGAACCCAGGCGTGGCGGGGCCTCCAGCAGGAGGAGGAAAAGGCACAGAAAAACTCAAGTTAGCACCCAGAATTATCAGTCGAGAAGCTACGGGAACTGATGTTTCTGGGAGGCCCCCAGTCAGCTGGGAGGAGAAACAAGTGTCACAATCACTCTCTGAGAGCAGTCTTTAAAAGCAGCATTTCTCAACAATTTTCAAGATCAGAGGTTATGAAGGCTGTGATGGGGAAAAAGCATGACGGAAAGCAGGAAGAAATGTGAGATTGTACCTTCACTGGTCAGACTGTGAGATAGCTAAGGAAGGTGGACTTCAGGGGGTGGCTGTTCCATAGGCTCGCCGTCTCACCACCCAGCAATGCCACCTCTGCCCTCTTTAGACCCAGATTATCCTTCTGGACTTGGGGGAGGGGACAGAGGAAGGTGGTTAGAAAAACCATGCTGATATAATCTGGATCTGAAAAGATCTCTGTTCTCTGTAGAGTTAGATGGGTAAGGAGAAAACAAGTGGAGAAAAGTATCCCCGTGTTGTCAGACAATGACTTCATCGAGGAAGACTCAAATGATGCCCTGAGCAGGAACTGTGATATAGTGTTCAGTGCCCTGGAAGCCCAGGTGGCCTGCTGAGAGAAGACACAGGTCACATAGGGTTTATCAGCTGGGGTTTGTGGATTGTTCTTGTGGTTCATCTGTCCCCTGGATGCCAACAATTCCAAAACATGGCTGAGTGTTCACTGACCTGGGATTGCAGGCCACTGAAGGATAATGGGAGGAGCAGCAAGATCTGTCAGAGGCTGGACAGAAGTGGGTGCAGGCCAGAGCTCCTGCCCATCCAACACTTTGGACTGAAGTAGGCTTTCCTCCATGGTGCTTAGCCATGTGACACTGAGAGAAACATTGACATTCTTCAAAGGGGATAATGAATATGATTTCATTATCTATTTAAAGTATAGTTTATCCAGACTACAATTACACATTTTTCCATTGTATTTCATTTTGGGGTGGTAGTGTCCTTCTGATTACAAACTGAGAGATAAACTGCCAGTCTTTAAAAGGTCTGAGATCTCTTTGTTCTTGCTGATTTCCAGGAAGCAGCAAGACCTTGAAAGCAGGAAAAAAGACTACAGCAGGATTGAGACAGTTATTATTTGACCCACTATTTCAGGCAGACACAGAAATCTCATCTTTTTCAGAAAAGGAACTGAGAGAGGAAATGAAAGAGGAAAAATTAATTGTATCCAACTCTTGTCATATTGTCACATTTCTGGACTATACATTGGCTTCTACTTCTCCTGATGCTTCTATAGTGAAGAAAAGAAAAGGGATAAAAGTCCCACAAGGACTGGGGTCTGGCTCTGGAAGGAGGGGCAGGGAGAGACAGACTAGACGGTGACCAGGTATGTGCTTCCTAAGCTCCTGAGGATGTGTTGAGCTGTGAAAGTATAGAGACCCTAAGTAGGTGGTCCTGGGTCCTGGGGACACTTCAGGTGTTTGGATATAGGGACGTGGGACAAAAGCTTGGTTTGGGTTGAGGTAGGAACTGAACTGCTCTGTTTAAAAAAGTGATAGGAGGATAAAGATGAATTGAGTAAAGGCACAGACTTAGCAAGGAGTACTGAGGCACAGAATCCAGTGCAGGGAAGCTGCCCTATGGGAGGGCCCTGCCCTATGGGGATCCTCCATATTCCCCTAACTCTGCCTAAAAGCCTTGAAAGCCACAATCCTGTCTCTCCCCATCCACATACTCCCCAGGGCTCCCTAGGAAAATCCTGGGTTATTTTTAATCCCAAGTGCCTCCTTTGCTCTGGTTCTGGCCAGAGCATCCAGGCTACTAATCCCCGTCCTAGATACCTACTACTCTCTACTCCCTTCCATACCTACCAGCTGCCCTGGCCAGCCTTCTGTGAATTCCTAGGTACCCAGAATACAGGGCGAGGACTGGAAGAGAACATGGAGAAAGCTCATAGATACCCAAGCCACCCAAGCCAACAAGCATCCATCTTCTTCCTGCCAATTATTTTTGCCCACAAGTCTCAGCAGCCTGGCTCTCCATCATGCCACAGACGCTGTATTGTGCCATTGTTCTGGGGGAGGTTACCCTGCTCCCCAAGCCTGAGACACTCCCTATACCTGTCCCTAATTGATGAGAGAACATAGAAAAAGTCCACTGGGCCAGTAAGATTACCTACTCACTTCTCAATTGACCTTGTAACTGCCAGGTTCTGAAGAGTAGCAACTTTGAGAAATGGTGAAACTGTGAATTCTATATGTGGAAGATAAATTTAAAATTAGTGAAATAAGATATATCCTTTTACTTGTAATAGTGGTAGTTGAGAAGACAAAGGCATATAAAGAACATCCTCCTATATTTCTTAAACAGTGGGTTAGTAAAGTGTTTCAGGGGTGGGGGAATGATTTTCCCAGCAAGCTTGAATCGCCTATACTGACTGCAAGGTCTGCTAACAATGATACGGCCGCCCCATCTGCATTCCTCAACCTGTTGTGATATATCAGGTACTGCTACTTTTTTTCTCCAGGTGCTAATTCCAATAAAACTATTTCTCCTGGGGAAAAAATAAATGAATAATTGGGAGTTTGTGGTTTGAGCCAGAAAATGGGATGGGGGCTCAGGAGGAAAAAAGACGACAGTAGGCTAGGACCTGTGAGGGATCGTGGCTAATTTTAGAGTACATTGTCTATACTTAATTTCAGCAATTGCCTGTAAGTCCAACCCGTTACCCACAGATAATCCCTGATTAAAAGTCTCCTGTGCACCTAAAGTGTGTTAGTGATAATTTGGGGGTAAGTTTAAGGAACTGAGGAGGTCTTCAGCTTGAAGCAAAGACGTGTAGAAAATTAATGGTGGTCAAAGGAAGCACGACGCAGAGCAGAACTCCAGAATGCAGGCAAGTAAAATATTAAATCAAAATTTAAGTAGGAGAAACACCAGTTTCGAGATATACTTTAATATAAAGAGGAGATAATGGTATAACCCAAAATTAAATTTTATAAAAGACTTCTCTAAAATGCTAAAGCAAAGTGAAGCAAATGAACCTAAGTCAGGGGCATAACCGCACACAGAAGAACGATTCCAAGATATTCTAACACACATCAGCTCGCTTTACATTCTAAGTAGGCTAAACCCTAAAGACAAAAGAACTGCAAAAATATCATAATTGTGTGTACCCAATTACTCCATTTTTGTTTGCATTGCTGCTTTTATTATTCTTAGATTGTTTTGTGTGTACTATGGGATAAAATAAATAAATGTTTATGTTCACATTTCTGAGCACTGGGATTTTCAGTGTGGGAGACAAAGATATAGGCCTAAGAACAATGAAGTTAAATAAGAAGCCCATAATCCTGAATTTGAATTAAAATACTAGAATGAAGTCATGATGAATTTTATCTTTTGAAAATGTAAATATTTCCTTGCTCTATCTGCTGAACAGTCTGGAAACAATATCCAATCCAGTAGCCGTGAGCACCCCTAGTATTCTGACTATGGTTTCTAAATATTTTCCCCAAAAGGACTCTTCTTAAAGAAATGGCTAATTCCAGGTCTGGGACAGGAAATGAATAAGGTGAGCTTGAAATATCTTTTTATACTAAAAAGCAAAAAGGGAAATTAAGGACTACTAGGATTTTGTCAAAAGGACTCAGGATTTAAACTGAAAAGCTTCCTACTATCCAGAGTTGAGACAACTTGATCATTCATATGGATAAATTCCGATGGCTTGATATCATACCATATATATTTGAATCCAAAGTCCAAATGATGTCTAAAAAAAAAAAACAGCAAAAAAGCAGCTCAATAGCTACCGATGGAAAATTAAGAAACCAATTAATTATTCTGAAAACTGGTAAATATAAGGAAAGAATCAAGCAATTATCTTTTCTTTCCTACAAAAACTGCTGTACCTCAGGGTAACCAAACTGATGATGAGGGAAAGTTTTTCTTTATAGAAGTATTCCATCCGCTAAGTGAAGAAGAAATGAAGAAGTTAGGAAATCAATATTTGGTAACCACAAATGAATTGATTGACCTAGGCAGTGATCATCAGTGCTGCTAATGTCACAAAGAGAGATACCTGGATGCACGGATCTCCTAAGGAAAGTGCAGTACTCTACAAATGAAGTGGTCTTGCAAAAAAAAAAAAAAAAAAAAAAAAAAAAGAGTCAAACCTGAATATAATGAAACTCCTAGATCTAACCAGCAATTTGGAGAAACAGAGAATCTCATTAAATGACACCATGGGATCCAATTAGTTAAAGTCCCTTTGAGGACAGACAATTTCATTTCTTCAACAGGTAAGTCATAAAAAAAGAGAGCAAAATTGAGATGGAAGAAGGAGCTTTAGGTGACAGACATCAACAATTGCAACGTGTAGTCCTTATTTGCATCTCGATTGAACCAAACTATAAAAAAATAAAAAGAATGAGACAATCAAGGAAATGTGAACACTAATTGGATATTTGATGATTTTTTTTCAGAAATAATAAATGGTACTGTGGTTATGGTTAGGAATTCTAGAAAAGAATACCTTTATTTTAGAGATACATACTGAAATACTTATAAATAAATTAACATGACGGTTGGAATTTGCTTCAAAAAACAGGGGAGGAGAATGGAGCGGGCAAGGTCAGAAAGTAGAAATATAAAGGAAACAAGATTGGCCGTGAGCTTACAATTGTTGAAGCGGGGTGATGGATACCTAGGGGTTCATTATGTTATTCTCTCTTTTTTGTATGGTTGAGATTTTCTCATAATAAAAAAAAAAGTTAAGAAAAGAAAGAGAAAAGGAGAATGCTGGTTCCGTTCGACATAATGGAAATACCTGAATCATTAAAAAACTCATCAGTGGGGTCACCTAAAAACATACCTATAGGACTTGAAACTTCTATAGGCAGCTAAAGTGAGGGTCTGTCTTCATTTTTATCATCATGCCACTTGGGTTGTTTTGTGACCAGAACTCTTCTCCTCTCTTAAGTATATTTGTTTCCTCTTATAGTATATTTCCATACAGAGCAGTCCTCTCCGCTCTCCAGAACTGACCAAAGAATCTGAAACCAGTGCCAACAGGAGTTGAATTCTGTAACATGTACAGATTGGGCCACTAAGTAGAAAAAGGAGTGGGTCATTAATGGCCTAGGGGTCATTAATTAGAACTTCAAGAACCAACTCTGGCCTGGAGTCTAGTTTGTTTGGCCAGTGGGTGTTTAATTTTTTTCAACGCCTTTGATCAAAGGGTGCACCATGATTCTCTATACACCTACACCCAGCTCTATCACACTCTGACATTAGCTGTCTGGCCTTGGGAGCCTGGGAGCCCGTGACCCATACCCTAAATTCTAAGGGAATTCTGGATCAAAGATGAGCCAGAAATGTTCCTTACTCTGCAGCATTTGAAAACACATTCCACCACAAAAGCCCTTTTGGATGTTGTTAGTTTGCAGTTCAGTCAAATTCAGCACCCACGCTTTCACCCATTCTGCCTCTACCTTTAAATCTTGAATCCAAAAGGTGTGTAGTAATATGAATTGACTGACAAAAATATCTCCCTATAGCTCAATAAAATCTTTTGCTTTATTTCCTCCTGTTTTCTAAGCAAAAATACATTTGGATTCTTAAAAGTCATTGATTTGATTTGATCTGGTGAGAAAAGTCAATCCAAAGTAGCCTATCTCATTTAGATAAAGGAATTGGAGTAAGATGAGTAACTATGTGTTAAGTCTTCCTTGATTAACTTTAAGATGAATCTGGAATTAGTTCATGGATATCACAATAGAATCATTCTGTGGCACAAAACCCTGCCTTTGAGGAGAAAATGATTGATATGCTTTCAAATTGCCTTAGAGGACTACAATTTGGAACAGTAAAGCAATCTGGGGGTAACAGAATGAGCGAGAGCTAGAATGAGCTCATAAGAGTTTGAAGATTGACTCTGCTAGTTCCTTGCCTTCGGCAAGTCATTCCACCTCTCGGAGCCTCAGTTTCTCAACTTTCTCTATGAAGTCGGAATAATTTCATCTACTGTATAGAGCTATTGGAGGATTAAACATCACGAACATGAGAGAGTACCTGGCACACAGTAGATGTTCAATTATTGCTTCCTCTTATTATTTGACAGTCGGCTGAGACTTAGCCAAAAAAAAAAAAAGAGCCTGGTTTGTGCTTCCAGAATGCACAGATATATTTTAGAGAAAACTGGGTAGATAGACATTAGCCAGCAAGACCCAGCAGAGAGAGAGGAGACGATGACTCTGAAAAGACACCGCCTTGCTGATTCAGAGGCATGGCTTGCTTACTTGCCATTTAGAAGAAGGTAAAGGAGATGCTGAATTGGCGATTGAATTTGTGTCCCCCAAAATTCATGTGAGGAAGCCCTAATGACCAATGTGATAGTATTTGGATGTGGGGCCTTTGGGAGGTAATTAAGTCATGAGGATAAAGCCCTCGTGATGGGCTCAGTGCCCTTTTAAGAAGATACACGAGACAGATAATCTTCCCATCAGGTAAGGATACAAGAAGGCAGCCATCTGCAAACCAAAAAGAGGGTCCTCGCCAAGAACTGAATTGGCTGGCACCTTGATCTTGAACTTCACAGCTTCCAGAACGGTGAGAAATAACTTCCTGTTGGTTAAGCCACCCAGTGTGTGGTGTTTTGTTATAGCAGCCCAAGTAGAGTAAGATGGAGACTTAACACATTTCTTGCATGTTTCTGGGCTTCTCAGTAGTTCTTTCTTCTGAACTGGATGATTTATAGAAAATTGCAGACTGTGTCCAAAATGCATATACTATACCTGGAATGTTTGCCCTGACCAATGTACTGGAACTGATAAGATTGTTTCATCTGTAGATTTATATGAAGCTCTTTGGCAAAGAGCCATGGGGGAGGTATCTAGACAACATTTATAACACCAATTGGGATGTTGGATTTTAATGAGTTCAATTTGGACCAAGGACTATGTTGATGTTTTTACAAAGGTTGGTCAATGGAATACACAAAGGGCTGATTATTTTCACCATAACCTGTGTTCATAAAATTGCTCTATTCGTTGACAGTGTAAAGGCACTCCTGGGTCATCTCAAATTGTAACTGAGAGCAGAGTCCAAGTTAATCTTATGTGAAGCTTTGTCAATACAAGTCTGCTTCCCAGAACCAAAAGGTGGTAAAACGATAGGATGAAAGAGTCTCACCTTGCTATTTTTTGGTCAAACTACTGGGTAAACTTAGTCAAAATTTCTAAGATCTCTAAGGCTCAGTTTCAATTTATAAGATAAGGGGTTGAATAGTAACCACCTTCTACTGCTTTGTAAAAATTCAGTCAAATTATCTTGTGCTCAGTATATTAATAACATCCCCAGGAAATATAAAACAGGTCTCCTTACCATTTTGACAGCTCTGGGCCTTTTATAGATGCATCCAGTGACAGATTAGATAGATAGATTATTTTGCTTTGATTTGTTTTTATAAGAGCATGAGAACTTAAAGCAGGTTGCAAATCCTTTCAGTAGAAAATAATCCCCAAGGGGAAATATTGGCCATCGTTTGGGTATCAGGAAAAACCTGTCTGTATATTTTGAGTCTGGAGCTTACGCTGTGGACCGATCATCAGCAGAATTCCAAATGCCCTGTCTCATGGGGTAGGGGATGTCAGACTTCCTGTTGGGTACTCAGTATGCTAGGGAAGGAAACAGCTGGCAGAAGGGCTTTCTTGGCTAGAGAAGGGGAACAAACTGGCCTGCAGCAGTTCTCAGATTCAGCCAAGGGAATAGTGCACCTTGACCTTTGTCTAAGATGGCAGAAGAAGAGAGAGATTTCAGGTGCCACGTAGTGAGGGCTCCATGGATTGTGGAGAGAGTGAAAAGGACTCATTCTCCAAATAAGCAAGATGAGACAGGGGAGAGAGGGATTTCCAGCTACACTGCCAAGCTGACTTGAGTCATATTCAATCTCAGCATTTTCACTTGTCCAAGAATGGGAAACCTAGAGCCTATTTTTCATATCAAATTCTTGCTGGTGAATGAAGCAAGCTCATAGCAACTGAGAGAAAGCAGCCCACAGGGTTTAGGGACAAATGAATGCATACTCCAACCAACTGACAGATCTCTGAACTTTTATTTTGCTTCTCAGGAGCCAATTTCATTATAACCAAGTGCTCAGTTCTGCAGAACTGCCATGGAGGAAATTATACCCCTTTGTTTGGACTTTGGTGGCATCACAAACCACAGAAACTTTCCATGATATCATCCCCCCTTAATGTGAATATTTCCTGCCTGTGTCTCTTGAGTAATATCTTCTTTCTTTCACACTCTGTTCAATTTCAAGTTTCAATTTCAGTAATTTTATGGACATGACAATATACACAAATGCTGCTGGAGTTAATCCAGCAATGCTCCATGTCTGGGGCCCGTTTTATATCATCTCTGTCTTTCCTATTATTCTCCATCTCTCATTTGGTGATAGGTTGTCACAGAACAGGGAGATTATCCGGCCGTCCTTATTTTCCCTAAAAGTTGTGGAGAGTTTTCCCTTCTGTCTTAGAAGGCAGTCTATTGCACTTTCAGACAGTTTGATAAAAAGTGCATTATCCATTCTCTTCATGTTTCACACACAGGCGTCTCCTCTTCTATTCCCCAAAGTCTCCTGATTACAAAGTCTGTCTTATATATTTCAAATCATCTCTGGTTGTTTGTTTGTTGTTGTTGTTGTTTGTTTTACATTTCCATTTTTGCATTGGAATTGTGGATCTTAAACCTGCTGAAGGCTTGGAGCATGTATTAGTTTCTCAGGCTGCCATAATAAACTACCACAAACTTGGATGGCTTAAAACAACAGAAATCTATTATCTTCAGTACTGGAGTCCAGAAATCGGATAGCAAGGTGTCGGTGAGGCTCTCTCCAAAGTCTCTAAATGAGGACCTTTCCTTACCTCTTCCCAGCTAGCTTCTGGTGGTTGCAATCCTTGGCATTCCTTGGCTTGTAGACACATTGCTCCAATCTTTGCCTCCGTAACCACATGACATTCTCCCTGTGTCTGTGTCCATGCCCAAATTCCTCTCATCTTATAAAGACAACAGCTGTTGGATTAGGGCCAACCCTAATCAAGTATGGCCTTATCTTACCTTGGTTACATTTGCAAAGATCCTGTTTCCAAAGAAGGTCATATTCACAAGTCCTGGGGTTGGAACTTGAACATAAGTTTTAGGGAGACACAATTCAACCCACAATAGGGCATTTGGTGGAAATAAAACAATCTTTTAATGTGACCTTTGGTGCCCCATTCGGGACAATAAAGCAGCACAATCACACTCTGTTGCCTACAGCCTGGATTTTAAAACCTTCTCGTAAGACATGTTTCAATCTGGAAGTAGCCCCTCCACCCCCCAGCCAGAAGAAGTTCTCAGACTTTCCTGTGTGCATTGTTTGCTGGAGTCCAAATACAAGAGGCTGAGACAAGATCAACATTCCGTGTTTCCCCGAAAATAAGACCTAGCCGGACAATCAGCTCTAATGCATCTTTTGGAGCAAAAATTAATATAAGATCCAGTATTATATAGATTAGATTAGATTAGATTCAGTCTTATAGGAAAATAAGACCATATCTTATATTAATTTTTGCTCCAAAAGATGCATTAGAGCTGATTGTCCGGCTAGGTCTTATTTTCGGGGAAACACGATAGATGTAATAAAGTACTGATAGCTACATAACTCACTTCATCCCACCGCCAATTGCATACAAATGCAGGCACCTGAGAGATACAAAATTATCAGAAGCCAAAAGAAAAGGACGGCAGCATAGCATTCTGTAAAATGTGTCTGTGCACACACCCACCCACAGGGGTGCCGGCACATGCTTTATACATTCTTTTCATTAGTGAGACTGGTTTTGAGAAGTTTTCTCTATGTAGAATAATCAGCTAGCTTGATGTCAGTAGGTCTTACCACTGAGAAAGAGCTCTTGGTTCTTCACCACGAAGGCCCGGGGGACACACAGCTCATAAGCAACTCTCTGGACGGTGACGTGCATTACAGAATGCCTCCCTCTCAGTTAGCTGACATAACCATCCTGGGCCTTCTTCGTGCAACCTCAGTCACAGAAGCAAAAGTCCCCTGGACCAGGGCCTCACCTCCTATGTCCCACCGGTCTCTACATCTGTCTTTGTCATCTCTCTCCTCTCTCCTCTTCTCTCCAGTTCCTCCATTTCTGTCGTGCTTAGACCTTCATCATTTCTCATCTGGACAGTTGGACCAGTCTCCCAATTGGTGACTGTGCTATGAGGCTTGCGTCTTCCAATGCTATTTCCATTTCTGTAAGAGAGATCTTTTTAAAGTCCCAAATTCTCAATGCTTAGAAACCTGCTATGGCTCCTCGTCCTTGAAAGCAGAGGTTGTAACTTCTGTGGGCATCAGAATCACCTGGATAGCTTGTTAAAATTAAGATTGCCAGCCTCACCCCCAAAATTCCTCATCCAGTTGCTGGGGTGGGACGTAAGAATCTGCATTTCTAACTAGTTCTCCAGAGATGTTGATATAGCTGGTCCAGAGACCACACTCCATGCTTTGACAAGTACTGGCCTAAAGAAGTACATTCCTGTACTTCTAGGAATACAAGACAACATGTGGCCCAGCCCTACTTGTTTCTCCAGTTCTGTTTCCTTTCACTCTTCCCACTGACATTTTAACCACCTACTTATATTTTCCAGCAGATATAATGCTGTTTACTGTGGCTGTCATATCCCATTCTTATTGCTAGCAATTTGCTTTCCCACTTTGTATTCAAAACCTTGTTTCAGCATCACTGCCTCATTGAGGTCTGCAGGGAGGTCTTCATTTGTCCCCCACCAGGTACCTTATATACAGTTCTACTATTTTTCTATATCCCTCAATCCCTCCCTAACTGGACTATGAGGTCCTTGAGGACTAAAATCATACCTTTGTCTTGCTGTTCCCAATACCCAAGAGACGCTCAGTCAGTGCTTATATTTCTGCACTTCACAAGGAGAAGTGGTCAAAGAAGTCTGAAGTCTAGCCTGCACAGAAGCCTATGCTGTGTTTTTGTGAGGCTGCCAAATCCTCCATCGGAATGCAGGAGGTCTCTTAGAAGTCTGCTTGTGATCTTCTAAACTTGGAGGCTAAGGAAATGTACAGCACTCCTACGTATAAGACTCTTCCTTCACAATAAAAATATATAGAAACGTATGTCTAAAAGTACATTAGCTATAAGTAGACATAAACCAAGGAAAACAGGCTTCTTCCACAGAATGGAAAGTTCGAGGACAGTGGAAAACATGGTTGGTTTAACATCAACTGTAGTGAGGAACCTGCCACAAAAAGGAGCTTTCTAGATCACCGAAGCCCATCATGGTCTACTCACGTTTCTAAGAAAGGCAGCCAGGTTCATCACCACAGAAGGGGTATGCAAATAAGGAGGCTGAGCCCAGGAAACCACACACCCAAGTGCTGATGACAACAGAGCGGGGCAGGATCAGGAGAGAGGCCTTGGAGGGGAGGGAGGGAGTTTTGTGTTGCATGGTTGGGAGCGGCTGCCGTGCTACAACCTGCCACTTCACCTGCTGATGGGTGAGCTCAGTCCGTGTAGGTAATAATCATGGGCAGAGCCGTACTGCCAGCCCTCATCGCTGCATGGAAGCAGCCAGCCTGTTCTACAACCCCTATAGTTATCACTGTCCCCTTACTATTCAAGAGCCCTGGTCACCACATATCACAACACCTTACTTTCTACCTGTGCTTTATCCCACGTAAACCTGGGTGAAAACTTTAATCATCGTAATGGCACTGCCTTCCAGAAGTTATTACTACCCCACTTATCACCGACATAGAGGTTCTTATTCCCATCCAAGTGGCGGATAAATCAGCTCCAGGATGCCATCCCGGGGTCTGCTTTCTGGGATCACAGCTGATAACAACTCTTAAAGCAGAAAACAGAGCCTCAGGCAAGGGGTTTATGTGTCTTACTTAGTGAATTTGATCCAAGGAGGTTGGAGTGAGAGTGAGAGGAAATAAAACTGGGACGGAGGGAGAGCGAATAGAGGCCCTTTTTCACCTGCATCTCTGCTGAGCATGATGGTCTCTGTCACTGCCCCAGCAGGCACTATGGTCTCTGTTTCTGGACCCAGAGATTTCTACTTTGTTGTATATTATATCCTCCTCTTGCCTCCCCAGAAAGTACCACCAATATTCCAGAGCTCTTGTGGTGCCAAAATGCCAAAGTGGTCAGTTCCAAATGATGCAAGTCCACTCTCTATTTGACACCTGGTTATACAGAAAGTAAACTGCTTATGCTTTAGTGTCTGCCAGATTGTGTAGAGCACCAACCCTTTCAAAACTTACTCTCAGCCACCCTAATGTCCATAGGATACGACCACTCGTTATCTCTTCCTTGTTCACTGTTGCGGTTCCACACATAACACAGTGACCGGCACATATTAATTCCTCAATAAAAGTGTTTTGTATGAATGGATGAGTCCAGTGAGAACTGCGCTAGGAGAAAATGTGAGGACTCTGCCAACAACTAAAGCTTTTGCTCTGGACACATGAACCACGCTTGGCTCCTTCTCCCATCGGGGTGAGTTCACACAGGAGGCTCGTCAGTCTCCATTACGCACAGCTATCTGGCAGAAAAGCCCCTCCAATTTGCCAGTCATGCCAAGGAACCTCAAGTACGCCATTAGGCAGTAGGCCAAGAAATCACTGCTATCCTATTTCCCATCTTAAATAATGCCCAGCCATGTCATCCAACGAAGCCTGCCAGACAGTGTTAAACAATATGCAGCAGATGATAACTATGTAGTCCAAAGAATACAATGCTTGCAAAATAAAGCCCCAAATTGGCCCATAAAATTTAACATTGTTTTCCATCTCTTTCTTCCAAGTCTATCCCTTGCTGCTGCAGAAAAATCCAAATTTTAAAAAACTTAATTTCCTAGCCCCTGTTGTCATAGGTAAAATTCCAAAATATACACAAAAATCTTCCTTCCACGACTTGCGTTCCTTTCAGCTCCCCCCAGCTAGAGAGGTCACACTTCTGAGCAGCTTCTCCTCTAAGCAGGACCAGCAGCTGTGACCTGTTCCACCTTCCTCTGGAAGTAAGGATACTTCCTTCCCCATCTTCCCGTCCAGTCTCTTGTGTGTTCATTTCCTCAAAAATCCAGGCAATTAACAGGATACATACAAATACCACTCCACCAGTTCTGCTCCACAAAATTGTAAAAATACAAGCAAAGTTCCATATTAAACGCGGCTACTGCCATAGCTCACAATTTAATCCCCAAATTCCTATGCAGTAGCATTTCCCAAGTGGTATTGTCTCCAGGATATAATGCATCTGTCACAACCTATAATTACATTGCTCTTACCAAATAGCAAGTTCACAGCATAACCTTTTGCTCATCCCAGTCGTGGCCCATTGACTCGTTAAACAAAGTGGATGGAAAGCATCCTGGCAGACCATTGCCAGAGTTAACTTCCTGCTGCCCTGGCCATGTTGAGGGTGGTATTGTTTCCAGAGGCATTTCCCCCTGGGCCCTCTATCTGGAATGCGACCCCTAGCTGTCTTCTGAAGCTTGCTAAGGTATATGGGCACAGAAGACCCTGGACATCATTCTCATGGGCATTGAGTCTTTGGCTCTCTGGATATGTCCCTTCCGCTGCTGAATCTGCTCCCTGCATCCTGCATTGCCAAGCAGCCCAAACACACTTGGCAATTCTAAATGCCCTGCAGTGTGTGCAGCTAGCAGCTCACCTGTTTATCAGACGCTATCATGAGTAACTTTCACCCTGTGTGTCATAGACGTCGTTTATGCTGCAGGCCACAGTCCGAGCACCTAAAGCCACAATAAAGTGTGCTATTTTATTGAGTTGAGATGCTGCTGGAAAACTTTATCACAGGATCCACTACAATGGCTTGCAGCTGGCAGTAGAGGAAAATTGCTGCTCCTTTGCAAAGCTGACGCAGGAGTGTCTTGGTGTCAACTCTTGCAATGACCTCAGCAGGCTGGCTTTCCCGTGTGAAATGTAGATTGGCAATGAGACAACAGGATAGTGAGCAGGGCCTCAAGGGTCAGTCAGTCACTGCAACTAATCCCAGACTTAGGGGAAGGAGGGCAGAGAGAGGTCTGCTGGGTCACATGCCATGCAATGAAAACTACTCTAGTCATAACCATGGAAAGTGGTGTGGGCCAGTGGTATAATATTTGGGGTCTAGAAACCCAAGGACCTGTGCTTGAATATCTGCACTACCATTTCCTACCTGTGGGACTCTAAAAAAACTCCAGCTCAACCCACTAAAATTGTTGCCTCGCCTGTAAAATTGGAATAATGATAGAACCTACTACTCAAAGTGAGGGTTTTATGTGATGACACATTTAACGGACCTGTCATGCATGGGGCCCTGACAAGCACATGATGCTTTGTATGCTCAGTAACGAGAAGCAGTTAGGTAGTTTGAGGAACACAGATTTAGTCAGAGCTGGGATCGAACGCCAGCCGTGCTATCTCTGTTGTAGACAGCCACACCCCTTTCTGAAACTCAATTTCCTCATCTGCACAAAGAAAAATTGTCTCACAGGGTTGTTGCAGGGTCCAGTGAGATGATGTTTATAAAGTGCCTGACATTAAGTAGATGCTCATGAATGAAGTGTAAAGATCCCGTTGCACACCACCCAGCTACTTCCCAGGGCTGTGCTCTGGATCCAGACCCTGCCTTATAGAGATTTCTCAATTTCTCGGTAGTGACCCCATGTCTGACAGCCAGATCTCTGCCTCTTTGGGGACGTTCCCCCATCTGTGCTTCAGCCTCTGATCAGCTTCTCCTCTAGGACGGAACATCTTCCCGTAACCTTCACATTTCCTTTTCCCTACCCCTCCTTTAAAAAAACGTTTCCATTTTTTATTAACTTTTTAATTTTATAATAGTTCTAGATTTACAGAAAAGTTGCATAAGTAGCACAGAGAGTTCCCATGTACCCCACATTCAGGTTCCATTATCGCCTTAAATTAACATGCTACACTTGTCACAACCAATGAACCAATATTGATACATTATTATTAACTAAATTCCAACCATTATTTAGATATCTTATATTTGTTTCCTAATGTCATTTTTCTGTTCCAGGAAGTCATCCAGGATACATTACATTTAGTCGTCATGCCTCCTTAGAGTCCTATTGATGACAGTTTCTCAGACGTCCCTTGTTTTTGACAACCTTCACATCAAAACTTGAGGTATTTTGTAAAAGGTCCTTCGATTTAGGTTTGTCTGATATTTTTCTTGTGATTAGACTGGGTGTTTTAGGGAGGAAGATCTTTACAAGGGTAAAGTGCCATTCCTTTTTTTTTTGTTTTAAAGTGCCACTCTTGCCACATCAGATCACAAGTACAAGCCGGCAACGTGACTTGTCAATGCTGTTTCTGAACTTGATCATTTGGCGGAGGCAGTATTGTCAGGTTTTTCCACCATAAAGTGACTCTTTTGTCCCCCTTTCCATACTATGCTCTTTGGAAAGTGCACAGCCCGCCCTAAGGAGGAGTTCTGTTTCACCTCCCTGAGGGTGGAGTCTCCACATGAATTATTTGGAATTCTGCATAGAAGATTTATCTCTTCTCTACCACTTATTTATTCAATCATTATTTATATCACTATGCACTCATGGATATTTATTTTATATTTTGGGCTATAATCCAATATTACTTTATTTATTTTCTTGTTCAATTTGTTCCTGCTTTGGCCATTGGAAGTTCTTTCAGCTGCCTCCTGTGTCCCTTTGACAAACCCCATCATTGCGTGTTTTGAACACTTCCTTACTTTCTGGCATTACATGATTCTCCAGGCTCCTCCTGTATACCAGGGGTGCCAAAAAAATGAATACACATGACTTGTATTCATCTCTTGTTATCGGTATATATTGAGTAGTACAATTTTAATACAGTTTTTTTCTTTCTTAAAATGTGTATACATTTTTTTGGCACCTCTGTATTCCCTGCCCCAGCCCTAGAATGAACCATTTCTCAGGAGCCTGGTGCCTTTCATCAGAGAATGGTATTAAAGGCCAAGAATGGGCTCTGTGTATGCTCACTGCTCCTGGAGTGTCATTGTGTCTTGGCTGTCTCAGCCGACAGAACAAAGAATTATATGTGTGTGTGCTAACCCATTTATATAGACATATCTAAAAATATTTCCATAGATATTCATTTGTATCTATATGAAGCTAAAAGTAAGATCATAGATCAATGTCTCCAACTCTGATCCAGTGCCACATGGATCATTCTAGCCCCTTCCCCTTGCGCGTCTAGGACCTACCACTGTCTCAGTGAGAACCCTGGCTCCCACCACCACCATCCATTTATTTCACTCTTCAATTCCAGTCTACTTATATAGCGGTTTCAGAATTGTTAACGTGTAGCCCTATGGGAAACAAAGTTACCAGCTACAGTCCCGTGTTTATGTACATTTCCTTTTGTCTATAGTCTATAGTGTTCATTCATTTCCAGAGTTACTTAGGTGAGCATTTTTTCCCCCACACCCTTCCCTGGTGCAACACCGCATATCTATTTCCTTGAGGCTCTGCCCCTGTTGACTTCTGGCTTTTTTCTCCCGTAAGTGAGATATAATAGGAAGGCTGGAGGGAAATTCCTCCCCCACACCCCTTTCCCAGGCTGGGATAAGGTTTCAGTGTTGTGCTTCAGTAAAGTCCTTTCTCCCCGAGAATTGCCTTTGCTGTGGAGAAGGCTTTGGGCCTGGTTCACAAGGATTACTCTTCCTCTCCCGCTGCCAGAACCACTGCACATCTCATAGGATCCTCACTGTGCAAATATATGGGGATTACTGGAGTGAAAGTCTATAAAAATGTGGAGGACTACCTAAGCCTCTGGCCCACTGGGGTCTGTCACTGTCACGCTAGCACACACTCAGCCTCCAGCAATTCACCCAAATTGCCATTTCAGTGTTCCTACTAGTTGGTGGCTGTCTGATAAGCAAGTGTTGGTTCTCTCTCTCTCTGGAGGCTCCCGTCTCTCCAGATTTCAGAGTGGTGGTTTGCCCTGCGACCTCAGTTCTCTGATGAACCCAAGAAAAATGGTAGGTTTTTCACCTAGCCTTTCCTTGTCCCATAAGGGATGACTTCCAAGCTCAATGAACATCAGGGTTGAAACTGGAAATTGCCACTCTTTTCATCAAGATACTACCCTTCCTCATCCTCTCACCTCTCCAGTCCCCCAACCACAAGCTTCACGTCATCCAGCCCCTGTTACACCTTACCAGACCAGCCATAGGGCCTTGGCCCTCCTCTCGACCCTGATTTTATGACCTACTCATTGGACGTTTACTCATGAGCTGGCTTGGACCTCTCTCATACCTGAAGCTATTAATTATTATTAAACTGTTATGACGATGCTATTCTTTTTCTCACATATTTATGTAACCTGAGCATCCCCAAGGCCCACCACTTGCAGATCCCGGCCAAGGTTACTTTCACTGTGGCCCATGATCTGCCAAATCAATGGTCCCCACTCCCCAGATGAAAGGCTGTCTCTGTCCTTCCTCTTTGCTGTCTCTTTGGAAGGCCCTGAGGATGGGGCAATAGGTGCCTTGTGTATAGGTGAGACTGCTGCCTCCGCCTCTGTAGTCCGTCCTTCTCAGCCCGCTGCTGCTCTGGCCGAGCGTGCCTGCCACCACGTGACTGCCGTCCACTAAGACACCTCTCCTTGGTCTCTGAGGCATTAGCAGCTCGACCTACGAAACTCCATTCCTGGCCTCACGATTTCTTGGGCTCACACTTCCCAGGTAGAGAAAACTCTGTTCTCCTTGATTCTCAAGCATTGGTTTTGGAGCAGGGAATAACATGGCAAGGATACCTGCTTGGGCCCCTAAGTCCAATTTTTCTTTTCCTCTCTAAATAGAATTTTTCTATGAATGTAATATGTTGGCACAATAGAAAAGCAGGCAACCTAAAAAATGTGCAATTATTCTCCCACTTACACCACACACACATGCCAGGGGTGCCAAAAAATGTATACAAGTGGACACTTTGGTCAACGTTGTTTAAGCAGTAGTTCGCCGTAATCAGAAGTGTCTGGATGCCGATGGTAACCACTTTGAGCACCTCTGGTAATTGCAGAAGTCAAATGTGACTTGTATTCATCTTTTGTTATAAGTATATATTGAGATTACAATTTTAATACAGTTTTTTCCTTTCTTAAAATGCATATACATTTTTTTGCACCCTCCGTATATCTTCAATAGTGCTATGCTGATAAATATTTTTCCCTCTTGTGCTTTATAAAAGCTAGCAATTTCTGATGCCAATTTTCCTTTTTTTATGAACTTAAGTTGGTCAACTGTGATGCTAGATTAGGAGTTGCAAATATACCTGCTTCACCTAAATGTATGTGCAAGTCATACTATTCACTTCTTCAATGGCCTTTTTTTTTTTTTTTTTTTTTTACATTAGTTTTACATGCAATCTGGAACTCCAGAGTTTGGGGCGGGGGGACGATATATACTTGACATTCATATCAGGCCTTGAATTGCCTCTTCTTTTTTTTCATGGATGTTTCACCTCCGTTGCCTTCATGAAATTATTGGTCACCAAACTCATTCTGTATATTTGTGTGTATGTCTCCTAATTTTTAGTTTATACATCATCCACCTCACTTACAACATTATTTAATTCTGTGATAAGAAAACAACAGAGTTTTCAGTTTTGCTACCCAGTCCCCACCTCCCCATGGCACCATTCAGGGTGGACTGGGATGGGTTTAAATACAGCCTCAAATATACCTGAGCAATTTGCCCCCTGCCACCCTCAGGCTCTGCTGCTAGATCCAACACCTGTGTTGATCACTCTCTTTGCTCAGGGGCTTGTCACCCACACCTGGCATCTACTGGGACCCAAAAATCACGTGTGCACATGTCTGAACCATAATGTGGACAAGGTTAAACTTCCGTGCTTTTGAGTCACATGCAAATCAGAGGAGAGGGCTTGATTGGAGAAAGTTGTCCTAAGCCCATGGGCTGACACATCTGAGCCTCTGCAGTGCTCCTGCTGGGAGTCCACCAGTTTTTGGTTTTCGTTTTGTTTTGTTTTTTAGTAAATTCTGAGCTTCTTGAACCCTGAGACTGGATCTCTTGTCTCACTAAGTCCTCATTATCTAGCACAGGCTTGGCACCCACATATGTGTTATTTGAATCGATTTCACTGTATGTACACCAACTTCAGTTGATTTATGGCACAATAAAATACAACTTCAGTACGCATTCTCCGCACCCCCATCCAAGAATTAGGGAGAAGCAAATTCGGGCCCTATTGCTTCTTGTCAAGTTAATGCAGAATTCTTTGTGACCAATCCAGGTAAGAAAGGAATGGACATTATTAACATAATAAGGCCAGGGTATTAATTGGCAAGAGGTAGAACTAAATTTGGGTTAACATGCGGAATACGAATCTCTTTTCTAGCCCCAAGAAGGTCAGCGAGAGGTGTCAGAAAGAAATGCATCTTCACACTGGCACCATCTATTTTGTGTTAGTTATAGGAGTGGAAGGAACTAGTCCGAACCCACACTTTCCGTCCTTCCCCCCCATTCTCCTTACCAGGGGCACAGTCACACTATAACTGAGCCTACTCCATCCCCACGGTGGCACCTCATTTTAGTGACACTAGAAAGGGTCAGTGAGGATGGGGAGGGCGAGAGAAGTGGGGTTGAACCTCAGGAGAACAGGAAAGGAGTGAGACCCAGAAGGAGAAGAGTAAGAGAAAGAGCAGAGGAAAAACAAGGAAGAGAGGGGCAAAAGGTGAGGTCACAAAGGCTGTCCACACACAGGACCCCGGCCCCACTGCCACCTCTCCAGAAGACTCAGGTGACATCAAAGTCATTCAATACGTCACAGGCACCGAGGCTGCCAAGAACGTGTAATTGTGAGTCTCAAAAAATGCTCACCCGCGATGATATTAAAGATGTATTTTTCTACTGAAAGAAAGTGAAGGTTATATTTCTGAGACAAGTAGACTTCATATGCCAAGAGTAAAGAAATACATGAGTTAAAAGTCTAAATGTACACACTGAGTGACCTCAAATCAGAAATGAGATGGCTGGCTGAATCCTTAGCTCTAATGGAACGGGACCAAAAAAAGCTTAGAAAAGACTTAGTAAAGCCGCCTTTGAATAAAAGCATCAAACAACAACCAATCAAAGTCCCAGGGAGATTATTTTTAAGGAGCTCAGAGAAGAGATAAAAAGAACTTAAGGATGAGGATGCTCGTAAGCAAACAGGACTATAATGAGGAAGAGTCTAAGCCAGAAACAAGGGGGGCGGGGGGCGGGCAGTGGGAGGTGTGACTGCAATTTACAGCGGAGACCCAAAACAGTGGGATGGGACACCTGCGAGCTCAGCCAGCTCAGGTGAGCAGCAAATTCAGATCCAAATCAGACAAAATTAAAGGCCTGTTCGTGTGTGCCACGGTCCCACCTTGGAGATGGGTGGCACATGTTGAAGAAATTATGTGAATGGGGCCCTAAACTATTGTGTGAAAATGCCGACGGAGTGAGGCTTTGACGGTCCTGTCTGTGTTGCAGAAGTTGGGAACGGGGAACCTGGTTCTGCTGTGACCTTGGGAGGTCATGGGGCTTCGAAGGCTGAGAGAAGCTTTTGAGTTAGCAAGTCCTGGGCTCACATCTTGATTCTACTGCTTATTAACAGTCCGACTGCTTATTAACAGTACGACTTGGACAGGGCTTTTCAGAGCCCCGGTTTCCTCATTGGAAAAATCTCATAAAGTTCTTGGAAAACTACATTAAAAATATACACATGGTTTCTAGCACAGGGATGAAGTAAAAATAAGGACGAATTTTTCCCATCGCTGAGTCAGTTTCTTCATTAAATATCGAGAGAAGACTCTCATTGCTAACTTCCCTCCCAGCTCTAAACTTCCCTGATTCCACAACAGAAGACTCTGGGAAAGACTCATGAAATGAGGGTGTAAGAGCCACAGCAAGACCTTTACCCTCGATGAGCCTATTTCCTTCTCTGTACAATTGGAATAATAATAACAATAACAATGATATCAACTTGACAGGGTTATTGTGAGGATTGAATGGACGAATGCATGTATACACGTTGGGTGCACCATAAACCTCAATAAATATTAGTAATAATGAAAAGTAGGATGATGAAGCACAAGAGGAAACATCTCTTGTGAAGGCCAACATACGCGGTCACATTGGCGGATCCCATGAACATTTCAAATCCTCATGTCTTAGCTTTTCAGCAATATTTGACACCCTTGATGCTCCCTTCTTCTTGAAACGACCACTTGCTTCTAATTCCACAGCAGAAACTCTCTTCTGGTTAACCTTCTACCTCTCTGGCTGCTGCTTCTCAATCTCCTTTGCCAACTCCTCTTCTGTCTAAGCTCTAAATAAATGTTGGAGTTCCTCAGAGCTTGGCTGTACTCTGTACCTCCAGCCTCCCCACCACCGCCAATTGCTTTCTCCTTGCCCTACCCACCTGTCTCTGAGGACTTTTTCCATTCCCCCAACTTTACCCACAATCTATAATCAACGCAGATCTCTCCTCAGACTTCCATACTTATAAATTAATCTGCACTCAGAAATCTCTCAGGAATCTCAAAATCCCCATGCCCAATACCCCCCCGAACTCAAAACTTCATTCTCCAAACCCATTCCTCCCCAAGCGGTCTCCATCTGAGTTATCATTCGAGCTACAATCCTTCATTCCTCCTTCACCATCAGCACCCTGCCCACCGACTCATGCACAAGTCCTGCTGGCTCCCCCTCCAAAACCCACCTCCATCTCACCCACTTACCTCCATCTCACGACCACCTCCTGCCTCTGGCCTGGGCTACTGCTATAACTTCCTGACTACTTCCTGGCTTTCTCCATCACAGAGATGGGGTCCATCTCTCTGACCCCATCAGGCAATTCTCCATACAATTCTGTAAAACCCTTAAATGATTTCCCATTGTGCTGAGAGCATAGCCCTAACTTTTTATGGCCCAAAGGTCTGCATTACCTACATCTACCTACATTCTCAACTCCCACGCTTCACCTCCTTCCCCAAGGTTCTAGTCTTAGTCAACCTTCCTCAGCATTCCCTCTCACAGTTGTCTGCTCTTTCCCTTCTCTGCACTTAGCACAATTCTTAATTATGCAGGTGACAAATGACTTCTGTATCCACACTGGACTGTAAGCTATACTGAGCTGGGACATCTCTTGTGTTTACCATTGTATCCACAGTTCTTGTCATAGTAAGTATATCATAGTAGGTGCTCAAAGTTGAATGAATGAATGAATGAATCGATAAAACTGGCTCCTGAAGGGAAACATGGGACCCAGGGCTAAGGATGAGTGGGGTAGTCCTTTGGACAAATGAGCTAAGCAAGGCAGCTACAGAGCAATGAGAAACGAGATTACTAAACGAGGAATTCCAAAGTAACAGGAAGGTATTGGAGAGTCAAGACCACAACTTACTTTCTAGCTAGAAGATTGGTAAAACTGAAGGCTAGAAGGGTGGGAGAGACTCATCAGAAAGGCAAGAAGCCAGGCTTCTCTCTGAAGGGAGTGGGTGATGCCTCGGTAGAGAGCAGATGGCAGCACACTGCAACTCCTGCCCTAAGCCAACACCCAGTGTGAAATCATGGCTTGGGGAAGAACCTGGGTAGAGACTTCCAGATTATGGTGAAGGCATTTCTTCCCTGGTGTTGGCCAAGTGATAAGGCAGTGGAGATGCAGTGGCCCAGATCCTAAGCTTACCTTCAGGTATCTTCTGCTTGACTTGCCCCCAGAGATCTGACAGAACCCAGGTGCTCTCGGCTTCTCTCCCTCTCTCTAGGAAGCTGATCGTGGAGCTCCTTAGAGCCATTAATGGTTCCCCTGATGCCTTACCATGCAAGCAGATGGCTACTATGCTCCAAGTCCATACCACCCTTGCCTGTTCACTTTTCCCGCTTAAATCTATGTCCGGGGTCCTCACCATTTACCCTACCCACCTACCACAGCAGCCCACGTGCCATTTCCTAAACATCCTTTGTTCCTAGCAGATTCCAGTCCTTTGCACAAGCTATCCCACTGCCTAGTGTCAGCCTTCTCTCCACATTTTCCTCATAAAGCTCATGTATTCTCAAAACCTGGCTCAAATCCTAACTTCTCCCCCAAAGCCTTCCTAGACTCCCTCTCGCTTAGTCTATTTGTCCCTCTGTTGCAATGCATGGTCACATCTTCCATGGATGAATATGTATTATGATTTTCAGAACTGAAAGTTGCTAAAAGGTCAAGAGCCTTACCTGGCTTGTCCTCGTATCCCCACAGCAACTAACTCAGGGTCTTTCCCGTACAAGTCCTCCACTGGGTGTTGACTGAAGGGGTGTATATTAGTGTCCTAGGGCTGCTGTCACCAAGTACCACAAACAGGGTGGCTCGAAACAATACAAATGGATTGTCTCACAGTTCTGAAGGCTAGAAGTTTTAAGTCAAGGTGTATGTTCCCTCAGGGCCATGTTCCCTCTGAAGCTTGTGAGAGAATCCTTCCTTGCCTCTTCCTTCTGTGGTTGGCAGTCCTGGACATTCCTCAGCTTGCAGGTAGAGCCCTTTGATTTCTGCCTCCATTATCACATGCTATTCACCCCTGGTGTGTCTGTGTCTCTTCTTATAAGGACACCAGTCGTACTGGATTAAGGTCTGCACTAAGATGAGTATAACCTCATCTTAATATTACATCTGCAATGACTCTATTTCCAAAAAGGTCACACTCTGAGGTACTGGAGGTTAGAACTTCAACATATTTGCCAGGGTGTCACAGTTCAACCTATAAAGGATGTATTTGGAAAGGGCATTGTATCCCTGAGGACTAAATGAGAGATACAGATGTCCAAATCCAGAAAACACACACATAAACCTAGCCACAGCCAGGGAGGAGGGAGGAGGGAGGAGGAAGGAAGAAGGAGGGAGAAATGAGGCAGAGTCCATTAGTGGGGACTGAGGAGAGAGAATCAATGAGGAAAGGAAGGGGTAGGGGTGGACAGAAGGAGAGGACTAGACAAGAACACCTACTGGAAACTTCCCCTCTGTCTCTAGCCAAGAAGTGACCAGGTGAGCAGGACACAGGAAAAGAAGAAAGAGGCTCCGGCTTCCTATGACATGTGAAGGTGACCAGAAGGCCCCATCCCTGGCTTCCTTCCTTCGCAGCTGCCTCCTCCCCTTCTTCCACAGCTCTGACTGCTGCAGCTTGACTCTCCTAATGGAGAACTTAATGAGACCTTCAGTAAATGGATCCCAGATTTTCTCTCTACCCCAAGTAATTATAAAGCTCAGCAATTTTTTTCCCCTAACTTGCTGCTGATTTTCTAATTACTCTTGCTCCAAATAGGACAGTTAACATTAAAGTGAAACCATGCTGAGGTTGTGGGTTCACTCACATCTGCTTTGCTTATTTCCTTAATTTGACAGCATGGCTTTATGGACAGAACAAGAAGGGATTCCTACATTTTATAATGTGAGACTTGCACCCCAAAAACACAGGAAACTCTCAACTCGCATTAAGGTAAAACTCTCCTGTAGGAAAAATTCATCAAGATGTGCCCATCAGATGGAGTATAGGATAAAGCAGCCTTCTCTCTGGAAGGGGACCAGAGAGGGCATTTTCCTTCACTTCTTCCCAATAAGAGAAGGAGAATGGCCCCAGCAACTTGCAATGAATTTCTGAACATCAGAGAAATGTCTTTCATACAGGGTGCATAGTAATTCAAGGGCATATAGTTAGCTTGGGATGAAGGGACAGGAGGTATTGGGAGGGGGCAGGGGAAGAGAAAATTCAGGTAAAAGGAATAAATATGCAACAGCAACTAAGCAGAGATGGTTAGAAATTACTTGGGTCAGTGCAGAAAGTGTTAGCATCTCTGCGGGAGAATCCGGAAAAGTCTTGCAAAGAATCCCCTATCTTCAAGCTAAATTGGCCCAAACTTACAACAGGCTGATTAATAGTATTTTCTTATTACAAAATCGCAGGACCTCATTTGGGGTACCAAGAGGAACTTTCCAAGGAGATGTGATTAAAGGAGCCAGTGACATTTAATCAGGAAGGAATCCGCACTGTAAAGTCCTGCATCCATATATCTAATTGAAAAACACCCTGTAGCACGTCAATCTCATTTCTTTTTGCCTTCATCTAAGTGGAAGCTGTGGAGGGCTGACTGCTCACCTGGATGTTGAACCAATGCTTGCTGGCACATTTCCCTCTCTTTCTATACCTCTCACATTCTCATTTGCCTGCCATCAACACCTCAAGCGTCAGTAAGAAACAGGAAGAGTCTTGAGACTCCGATAGCAAAAGGAGGACAACTTTAGATCCTGTTTTCCTGCCCTATAGTCAGGTTCTTGCTTTTTCCCCTCTATATTTTCTCCAAATTCTGCTCCTTCTTTGGAGATAAAATGAGTATTTGGATTAAGGATTCTAGAGGTACTACAGGGAAATGAATGTGGATTTGAGACTTGAACAGACCAGGGTTCAAATCCTGGCAGCACCACCTCTCAGCCTCACCGCCCTGCCCTATAAGTTGGAAACAGCAGCATTCTTTTTCGGAGTTACCATGAAAACCCAAGGAGTGTGCTGATATATAACTGGTCTCTAGAAAATATAATTCTTCCTCCTGTTTGTTAAGTCAATAAGCATTTCTTCAGCACCTCATCTGGGAATGGGAGTTAGGAGTATGGTCACTATCCTCATGTTGCGTGGGGCTCTATATTTGTGCAGTAGCACTTTCACTGGTGCTCTGGAATGTTCTCTGTTTCTTTATTCCCCACACCCCTCTCAATTCTGAAAGGCAATGCAGGACTGAGCTGGTATGGCTCCAGGGCTCAGTTCATCTTGTTTCTATACCATCTGGCCTATGACCCACCATTAGTCCTTTTATGCCTCCTGTCTAAAGAAATGTCTTATGTTTTGCCTACGGAAGATGGTTCCCTAATGAATGTCAAATAACAATAAAGCTTAAGTGTTTTCATCAGACACTTGAGCAGGCATCTGTCCTCCCAGCAGTAAAATATGCTGGGGCTCTGGAAACAGCTATGAATTTGAAACTGGGTTTCATCCACTTAGAAGAGCTGTGAATAATTTCAGTCACTGACTCCGTCAAAGGAAAAACCCTTGTGAAGTTACAACTAAGCTCTGGTGGCTTTTGACATTAGCCTTTCCCATAGAAGGAGAAAGAGTATGAGAGAGAGGAAGGACGGGAAGGCCCCCTGGAACCCACAATACTAGCTAGGTAGGGGAGAGGAGGGCAGATCCCTGGGCACCACAGCCCCCCTGCCTCTTCTGCTTTAGTCTGAGCCTCAGGCTCTGGGACTCCAGTCCTGTGGATACCATGTCCTTCAGAGTTGCATGTATTCAGCAGCCCTGGTTGGCCCAGAGCACTAGAGCATGTGCTTACTGGTCAAGACAACGTTAAAATCACAAACAGAAAAGGAACTGCTTGGGTAGCAGCTCCTCCCTCTATCATATGAATTCAGATGTCCAGGAGCAGATGGACCACACCCAAAAGCCCTGAAAGAACGTGTACATGAGATCATGAAGCTGTACTAAAGTTTGGGTAAACACAGAAAATGGAAAGCACTGTGGCATAGACTTGGAAACTGGCGGTCCCAGGTTCAAATAGTGGTACACCACTGGTCAACACTTTTGTTTGGGGAAAGTCATTTAACCACTTTGAGTCTCTGTTTCCTAGTATGGAAAGTTAATATAATATATATAACTTTCCAGAATATAGCAGGTGCTCAGTAAACAATAGACAGAAAACAATACCCAGAGGCTAGGGAATGAATGGTCTCCATTCTCTAAAGGGAAAGAAACAAAGCCTGAGGAACTTGATAGTTATCCCTAGTGAGAATGATCAAGGCAGAGGTCACTAGTGGCTTGCAAGGAAAAACAAAATTAAGCAACAAACAATTCTGTTTTGGTTCCAGTCAAGATGGTGAACTAGGTAAATGTGCCTTCTCCCACAACCACATCAAAATTACAACTAAACTACAAAACAACCATCATTGAGAATTGCCTGAAGTCTTGCTGAACTGAAGCCCTACTACTAAGGACATATAGAAGCCACTTTGAGACTGGTAGGTGGGGCAGGAATGTGGAACAGGTTGGTCTCACACCCACATGTGACCATTAAAAATTAGGAGGGAAATCTAGGCTGCAGAAATCCCTTCCAAAGGAGCAAGAGGTCCCAATGCCATACCAGGCTCCCCATCCCAGGGTTCCAGTTCCAGTTGCACAACCCATAATTTCTGGTTGTGAAAACCAGCAGAGATTGTGGCTGAGTGAGAGGAAGGCAGCTGGAGTCCCAGGTGTTCCTCTTAAAGGGACTGTGCACAGACTTACTCACTGATAAAATCACTGGCTCTGAAGTCCAGTGCTGTGGCAGCAGCTGGAGAGGTAACAGGGACATACAGGAGGGAACTGAGTTTTCTGGCTTCAGCATGAGGGCTGGAGGGACAGCTTTCTCCTGGAAGCAGGAGCTAGTGGAAGCCATTGTTTCTCTGTTGAGCCCTCCCCCTTCCCAGTGTGCAGACACAGATGGCCACCATGTATGTCTCCACCAAGCTGGCTAACACTATTCATTATCCCTGCCCTGGTGACTCCGAGACCAGGACCCACCCAACTTTCAGGCACACCCAAGCCATTTCCAGGGGATTTTTCATACAAACTGCCTACATTTGTTCATGCTGCAAACTTCCCTAGGGCCTCTCAAAGTTTCACGGAACCCAGACAAGCAGCATCTGAAATGTCTTGTACCTCTGGCTGAGCAGCCCTAAGCCTGGCACTAGCAACAGCTGGTTTTCTTTTGCAGCTTGGCCTCTTGAGGCACATCCAGGCAGAAGGTGGGCAGCAGCCATCCGCAGATTGCTTTATGGCTCCTTCCAGGTGGCTGCAGGTGGAGCCCAGGCTGTGGCTGAGCTTGACCTGCAACAGGTCTCCTCCCAGGTGGCCCTTGGACTGGCACACCAAGTGACCAGCTTCAAAACAAGCTGGAACATCACCCAGCCTCCTCCAAGGAAGACACATCCAAGGGGCGGATTGGACCGGCATCAGAGCCCTGCTGAGGCAGATCCTGCTCTGTAGTGTCAGCCCCTGCACTACAAGTTCTCCACTGTAGTCATGGCCAGTCCTCACAACCAATGAGCCTGAGGGTCAATCCCTCTCATTGACACGCAAACAGCAGCTAAAGCTCAACTATAACAGGAGGGCACACACAACCCACACAAGGGACACACCTAGAGTGCTGGTCAGAAAGACAGCACCACTGAGCCCAATAGCACACCTACTATATAAGGCCACCCTACTAAGACCAGGAGACACAGCAGTTCTACCTAATACATAGAAACAAACACAGGGAGGCAGCCAAAATAGGAAGACAAAGAAACATGTCCCAAATTAAAGAATAGAACAAAGTTCCAGAAAAAGAACTAAACAAAATGGAGACAAGCAATCTACCAGAAGCAGGGCTCCAAACACTGTTTATAGCGATGCTCAATGATCTCAGGGAGAACTTCAACAAAGAGATAGGAAACATAAAAATGGAGATTAAAAAAAACCATAAAAACAACAACCAATCAGAAATAAAGAATACAATAATGAAATGAAGTAAATGAAGAATACATTACGGGGAATCAACAGTAGATTAGATGAAGCAGAGAATCAAATTAGCAATTTAGAAGGTAAGGTAGCAGAAAACACCCAACCAGAATAGCAAAAAGAAAAAAAAATCCAAAACAATGAAGATAGTTTCAGGAGCCTCTGTCACAACATCAAGTATACCATCATTCACATCATAGGAGTACCAGAAGGAGAAGAGAGAGAGCAAGGAATTGAAAACCTATTCTAAGATATAACGATGGAAAACTTCCCTAACCTGGTACAGGAAATACATATACATGCCCAGGAAGCACAGAGAGTCCCAAAAAGATGAACCCAAAGAGGCCAACACCAAGGCACAGCATAATTAACATGCCAAAGATTAAAGACAAAAGAGAGCATCTTAAAAGTATCAAGAGAAAAGCAGTTAGTTACCTACAACAGACCTTCCACAAGACTATCAGCTGATCTCTCAATAGAAACTTTGCAGGCCAGATGGGATTGGCAGGAAATATTCAAAGTGATGAAAAGCAACCAAGATTACTCTACCCAGAAAAGCTATCATTTAGAATCGAAGGATAGATGAAGAGCTTCCCAGACAAGAAAAAGCTAAATGATTTTATCACCACCACACCAGTATTACAAGGAATCTTAGAGGGACTTCTTTAAGATGAAAAAAAATAAAAGATATGAATAATAAAATGGCAATAACTACATACCTATCAATAATTACTTTCAATGTAAAGGGATCAAATGTTCCAATTAAAAGGTAGGGGAGGCTGAATAGATAAGAAAACAAGACTCTTAAATACTAGTATGGTGCCTACAAGAAACTCACTTCAGATCAAAAGACACACACAAACTGAAAGTAGAGGGATGGAAAAAGATATCTTGTAAAAATGGAAACAAAACAAAAACAAAACAAGAAACTGGGTTAGCAATACTTATAGTAGACAATATAGACTTTAAAACAAAGACTAACAAGAGACAAAAAAGGACCTAGTGATACCACTTCTGGGTAGCAAAAGTGGGTAGCTACCCTGGGTAGCAAAGTAGCAAAAATGCTACTTTGAGTGGACATGCTCATCTATATGTTCATTGCAGCATTATTTACAATAGCCAAGATATGAAGTCAACATGGGTCCCTGAATGGATGAATGGATAAAAAAGAGTGGTACATATATACAATGGAATATTACTCCGCCATAAAAAAGAATGAAATCTTGCCATCTGCGACAACATGGATGGACCTAGAGGGTGTTGTGCTGCGTGTAGTAAGTCAGACAATGAAAGATAAATGTCATATGATTTCACTCATAAATGAAATCTAAAGAACAAAATAAACAAATGAAACAGAAACAAACTCACAGATACACAGAATATCTTGATGGGAGGGGTTTTGGGGTGGATGAAAAAGCAGAAGAGATTAAGAAGTACAAAGTGTTTTTTACACAGTAGTCATGGAGATGTAAGGTATAGCATAAGGACTACAGTCAATAATATTGTAATAACTATGTGTGGTATCAGATGGGTACTAGATCTATTGGGGTGACAGATGGGAGGGGGTTGGAGACAGGGTGCAAAAGCTCTGAAAGCATTAAGAAATACAAATTGGTAGTTATAAAATAGTCATGAGGATGTAAAGTAAAACATCAGTAATATGGTAATATATGTATAGTGCCAGGTAGATACTAGTCAGGGGGATCACTTAGTAAATTATATAAATGTCCAACCACTATGCTGTATATCTGAAATTAATATAAAATAATATTGAACATCAATTGTAATTGAAAAATTTAAAAAGAAGGGGAAAGATAAAGGAGATTAAGAGGTTCAAAGTTCCAGATATAAAACAAATAAGCCTTGGGGATGTAATATACAGCATAGGAAATATAGTCAATAGTATTGTGATAGCATGGTACAGTGTCAGATGGTTTCTGGACTTATCATGGTGATCACTTCTTTAGCATAGGGAAGATAATCAATAATATGGTAATAACTATGTATAGTGCCAGGTGGGTACTGTTGAATAACTATGATGTACACCTGAAACTAATATTGTATGTTAGCTATATTTTAATAAAAATCTTTAAAAAACAATCCTGTTTTGATGGGAACACCGTACTTTCTTATTAGGGAAATAAAATAAACCCAGTGTACATTGCTCTCTTCGAGAACTCTGAAAAACACTCCGGTAGTAAATATGGAGAAATGAAAGCTGGATAACAGCAGCTAGGTGAAATCATCCCAGAGATAGATCCATTTCACTGTGGAGGAAGGCTTCCATGGATCCTGCCGTAGGAGCTTCAGTCATGTTTGATATTGATTTTTACTAAATGACTCTTATGAAGCAAGATCAGGCATATTCATCACATTTGTGGATGACACAAAGATAAGAGGGCTATGTGATAATTGAATTACAGAATTAAGATTCAAAAACACCTCAGTGGCCTTAAATTTTGAACTCAAAGAAACAAACATTAATGTAATTGTCAGATTCTTTAATTTACTTCCATTCAAAATGGTAGCTGGAGGTGAGACCTTCCTGCTAAAGGCAATGGTGTTCTTGGTTTAAGCCTGATGAAAGCAGGAAGTATGCAGGGAAGAGGAAGAACACTATCCCAAATCCATAGCATCCAGCCCACCTATAGAAGTCAGGTGCCAGATACAGGGGTCAGCGGGTTGGTTTGTAGGAATAGTTAACTTCAGACGCATAGGGAGCTCCCTTGCCTTCCTCTGGGTATTTAAAAGCCTTAACCAGCCCTCTGCATTTTGCCTGAAGAGCAGATTCTGTTGTCTGTTCAGAATCAGGCAACCATCTGAGCAAACTGAAGCTAACTCTCGGGTCTGACTGAGCCACAGACAAGGTGAGCTGGAGACCTGGCCTCTCATTAGAGCTGCCTTCTTTGAGGGAAGAGTTTTACATTTTCTCTCGTACACAATGCATTTGCTCCACGTCTGCTGGCAGGAGGAAATGAAGTACATTCAGTGTGCAGTCCCCCATGATGCTCTCTTCCCAGTGTGTTTGTCCCCATCAGAGTCACTTCTCATGCTTAGTCGTCTTCTTTTGGAAGCCACGTTAGCAAAATAGCTAATGAGCATCAATTCTATTTCACTATGTTCCCCACTTTCTGTTGCTTTAAATCCTAGAGTTTAGTACACAGTTGCTGCTAATTCCTTAAATGACGGAGACTTTTTCTCAACCAAACATCTGATATGCAATTAAATGGAAGTGGCCACAGTTGAAGATCGTGGCTTCTCCCTTCCTAACAATGTTCAGGCACCAGAAGCAAAGCGACCTCGCCAGTCCCCTGATAACCTTCCCATTTATGGGAAAGGTTTATCCTGCCACGTAGCCTTTCCCCCAGGGCTCCCCATGAAGAACAGGAAGGCTTGGAGACTGTACCGGCCACTCGTATGATGTCATGACGTAGGCTCCAAACCAGGGATAGATTTAAAATGTTTCCTCCTCCTGGTTTTGACCCCAAACCAGAACAGCATGAGTGATTTTTATAGGTTACCAGGAAAATAATTGAGAATATTTGCATTTCTTTTTGTAGAAATAAAACGATTTTCAAGAAATTCCATCAGTATTTGAGAGTCAAGACCATGCTTGTCCTCCAAAATATTGCCTTACACCCTGTCACGTGTTTGCTTATCTAACTTGTGGCATATTTATCTTTGGAGAATCATCAAGTAATGATAAATATTACAATTTTTGAAGTCAGAAATGAATGACGTGAAGCCCTGAGACAATAACATAATTTCTTGATACCCAGTCCCATCTTCTTTTTACTCTTTGTTCTTTAGTAATTTATTTCAGATTATAAGAAATTCTCCATGCATTATATCAGCATATATACACAAAGTTTATTTTTAAAATAAAAGTCTATTTTCATATGGGATTCTGAGGGCTTTGCATTTGATGGGCTGTTAGAGTGTATTCTAGACCTAACAGTGTTAAAAGAATCACGTTTACCTATCTTTTGCCCGCCCATACACTAATACATACCTTATTAGCATTAAAAGCTTGCCCATTTGCTTTTGTTACATTCCTTGGGAGACTTCAGTCTCACCAAAGGCAAATGTTGACCCACGGCCCAGGCTCTCCTTCTCAGACCATGGAGGCTGTTCCCAGTGCCAGCTCCAAACTGGCCTTCCTGAACTATTCTCTGCCCTACAAGTCCCAGGATGACCAAAAGCTGGAGCTTGAAGCTCCCTCTGGGATCCGCTCTCATCTCTTTTGTCCCTGTTCTTCTTCGCCCCTACCAGATCTGCTGGCTGCCTGGCCTTGGCCAGTCCCATTAGATGGGAGTCACAGCCCTCCCAGACTCATCGACCTACTGGCATTCTGCTTTCTGCTTATCTGCCCAGTGAGGGTACTGGCTTCTCATATTGAAGCCAGCCCTGCTAGCCACCATCCCTCATTAGACCCTTAGCATCTGCTAGCCCTGTTTCCTTTTCCCTTGACTTCTGCCATCCACTGATAACGGACATAGTGACCAACAAGCCCTGGTTCATCCAATGTGATTTTGTCTTAATGTACTTATATTTAAGATATATTATAATTGGGGTGCATTATTGGGGTGAGGGTTGAGTTCCAAACAGCAGTCAGTACCGATCCTGGGAGCTCCTCTGGTGATGACCCAGGAGAACAAGAAGCCCAACAATGAGCTAATCTCACTAGAAAGATGAGGGACAGTCTCCAAATTTGCAAGACCAAAGGCTCAAGAAAACTAGGATGAGATCAGTCATGGAACCCAAAGTTCATGACTGAAAAGCAACATAATGTATATTAGAATAATTTGGGGACAGAGGAGGAAGGTCCCAGCGAATGCCTGGAATACGAGGGAGCGTCCATAGGCTGTTGCCAGGCCTGGTTAAGAGCAGAGTGAGCAAGTTGTGCTGTGCTCAGGGCCAGAGAGGGCAGACAGAGCTCTTATCGTGAAGCCACACATTGAACAATCTGATGCAACAGAATCCATATTTAGCAATACTGATTTCAGCAAAAATGAATAATTTCCTCAATACTTTATTGAAGACTGATACTTTCTGTCTTAATTAAATTACTTTCTCTAAGTTTACTACATTTTAATGTGTTTTTATTATGCCTTGGGGGTCATTTCACCCATAGGAACTATTCTAGTTTTGTAATTTGGAAGACATTGTGATTCTCAACACCAACATTCTGAATCTAAAATATGGATTTTTCAAATTTAACTTCTCTGCATCCAAGTTACACTGTAAAAATGTGATCACTTAAAGACTTAGAGTGTGGTCTATAAAGGTGTTATATGGTAATTTTTTCCTTCTCACCTGAATGAAATATAATTAGCTTTTACTGACCAACACTGGGAAATGTCTTAGCCTGTGGATTTTTGATAAAAATTCTAGAGTCTCTTGTGGCGAATATGAGCAGGTTGCCTCAGATCTGGCTACAGAGCACATGCAGGTGAAGTGGCTGCCTTTCCTGGCAGTCAGGAGGTGAAAACGGTCTCTGGATTCTGCTACCTCAGCCCCACGCTGACAAACAACACACTAATAGGCAAGGAACTAGACAACTCTATCTAGGAACCCAGCATGTCTCTTGGCAGAAAGGCAGGAAGGTTCTGGTTTCCAAATAACAAAGTTTTGTCAGAGTCAGAGACCCAACATTCCCCTGCCTAGATGGACTCCCATGGTTTCCTAGCTCCTTTCATCAGGTCAGCCTTTCCTTCAGTGAACAGCCTATGGGCCACGCACTGAGCTATAGATGTGGGTATGACGCTTCCAAAAGAAACCCATGTCGTGATCCAGTCCTGCTGCCAAAGGCTGGGTCTTTTATTGAGTTTCCACTAAGCATCAAATACTATGCCAGGCATAGTGGAAGACATTGTTATTCTCAATTTAGAGTCGAGGAAACCAAACTGGTACTTCAAAAGATGAAGTGAAGTGATGTGCTCCACGCAAATCATACCACTAGCGAGCAGGATCTAATTTGAACCCAAATCAGCCCAGCTCCAAATTCTGCACATTTCCCATTCCACCAAGCAGCATCTTTTCCAGAAGCTATACAGTTTCTGTATGAGCGAAGTCCCAGCATGCTCTCATCTCCCTGTCAAGAAGAGAGGTCTCTTACAGATCCCTGCCCTTCTAGTTCTGTCCCATACCTATAACATGTGGGCTACAGCTTTTCACAGCCAGCTCAATGGATAAAATAGGATCCAGAACAAATGTCTCCTCCCAAAATTAGAGCTCAGTTTTGCTCTTTAGTGTCCCCCAACCCCCAGACTCTCCAACTGCCCATCACTCAGCCTGGTCATCCCTGCATAGTCCTGGCCTGGGATCCAAAAGGGCATCATTGAAAACTCCCCCTTGCTACTCATACAAATTGTTCTTACATGAACTTGTAGTGATGCACCTTCCTCCCTCATCTTGAATGTGTCTAAAAATCCACAAACATCTCAATGCTTATGAAAATGAAATTATCCAGATGTCTTTGCAGATGTTACAAATGGCCAGCCAGTACAGCATAAATGCAAAGAAAATCTCTTTTCCCCACATGGGAGTGAGTGTTTGCAAATGAGACCAGGAAAAATGACCAAATGCACACTGATTCCTGAAACTGACTTTTCTGTAGCCCTGTGGTTAGAAGTTCTATTTTTAAGAATCTTAAAAATTCAAACTTGGAGTATTTTTTCCAGTGGTGATCAAAGATTGATATTTAGTGGTTATTACATTGTTAATGACAAGAAAAAAAATTCCGAGATATCCCAAATTAAATTACAGCAGGACAGAGGGTGGGACAAAGAGACAAGGAAAGTTGATCATTTAACAAAACCAACAAAAGAGTGCCCACCGTCCTGAATGTATCTTGAAACTTTGAATCAACTTCCAGGTGGCTATTTCAGCTCTTATCTAAAGAGAACAGCTGACCACCAGATGCTACTACATCCTACTTACACATGAACTTTCCAGACTGTTGCCCACAACCAATACAGAAAGGGCAAATACTTTTTCCTTACGCACTATATATACCTATCCCAGAACTAGCCCCACTTCACATTCTCCAGCCCCCTTTATAGCCAATATTAATTCTTTCAAAACAACTTACATCTTTCTTCCCCAGACTCATTGCATAGAAGAGTCCCGTCAATCGCAGGATGGCAGATAGGTTTATCTTCTCCGTCTAACCCTGCCGCTGGTGGTTTAAACTGCAGGTCCCAGGGCCTGGTCCTTTTTTCTGACTAGCATATGGCTCAATAAACCCTGTCTTTCAGAAAAACTCTCAGCCTCAAAGGTTATTGTTTAACATTACTTTGGGTCAAAAAACAAAGAGGTATACTGAGATATGGAGGAGATAAGGGACGAAGATGATTGTTTTCACGTTCCTCTGGGATCGGTGAAGACAAGCAGCTTGCTCATGTATGTTTGGAGATAGAGGAGGAGATGAAGTGAGAATGGGAAGGAAGATGGAAGCACAGAGCTTCAGGAAACTAAAACTCCAGCTGATCGTGAACATTAGAGACAATTGGTTTGGTGGAGATAAAGGAAGGCAGCAGTTGGAAAATGCTTTGACCAAGAACAAGCACAGGATCAGGAATGGGTCAGGCCTGTTTGAGAACTGACTCGTAGATCATTTTGACAGGAGTTGGAAAAGAGTTGTGGTGTGAAAAGAGGGAGGGGCCAGACCCTGGTAGTCCTTGAGGGCCAGGTTGATGAAGCCTGGACTTTAATCTTTGAAACAGAAGGAAGCATTGGAATTGTTTAAACAGGGGTGTGACACAATAAAAGTAGACATTTAGGAAGATTACCCATGTAGGAAAGACAAGCATAAATTGAGAGGCAAACTGTTCATGTGTTCACCCATCATATTTTCACCCCATCTCCTTCACAGAGAAGTTGAGGGCCCCCAATCTGCTGTTCTGGTCCAGGGGTTAGAAGATGAACATAAACCCTCCGCTCTCTGTATCCAGGTGTTTTCTGCCTGTGGTAGGAGGAACAACAGAGCCAACGAAATCCTAGAGCTGGCCAGGGCCTCTCATCCTTCTCATCAGAGGCTGGTTCATCTCTGCTCTCGTCTGGCCAACACACAAGACCCGCTGAAGCCGCTTCCCACACCAGCCCACATTCTGCCCTCCTAGCTGCTCCTGGCTGCCTGCCGCTCCCTCTGATTCCTGGATAAAGTCACACCGCTTCAGGTCCTGCTGCTGTGTCCTTGAGTCTCCTGCCAGCCTAAGTTTTGGCTTGCCTGCTCGCAATCTGCCGTGGCATAAACCAGCCTCCCAGAGCAGCCATTTCCACTGTGGGCTCCACAACTCAGCAGGGGGAGGACGTCTCCAGGGCCAGCCTGGGGGTGGGGTGGGTGGAGCTGCTTGGGAAAGACCCATGGGGCACCATTGTCCTGAATGGGAAAGTGAGGGAAGACTTGTGCCCCCTTGACCTTGAAAATCCTCCTGGCTCTTTAGGTTCTGCCTCACCCTTCAGATGATATTACTTGATGATATTACAGTCTCAGCCCACTTGCTCAAGTGGGCAAGATATTTAATCTCTTAATCTCTTTAATTTTCCTAATAGAACGTAATTACTATTTTGAGGCCCCAGCCCCCTGGGGGAAAGAAGCAACCTTAGTTAAAATAGAGTCCTCCCAACCTTATCCTAGCAGGGTTGTGGGGTTTCCTTACACAGTGGTAAGGGATGGGAGAAATCTTCCCATAGCCTCACTGGCATCTGCTAAGCTGCCTTCATGCTACCTGGTCTTTGGTCGTTTGTTGGTCCAGGTTGCTTCAGCTTATCCCCAGTTCCTGACCCTAAGGCCTCGTCAGGTCCAGCTCTCCCTCAGCTACTGCCATGCCGTCTACATACCAGACCACACAAGGCTGAGGGACACTCCATGAAGCTAAGTGCCCAAGTACCATGGTACACTAGGGAGCCATTTCTCTCTAGAATCTGGCTGTCTTAACAGGGTTTTACCTAGGCATGGGGTACAAGCTCCCTCTACCTTGGATTCTCCAAACCTATGTGGAGGGTTACTGCTCCCTCTTTGGGCCACCCTTTTCTTAGGGAATGTGTCCGTCGGTCCACTGGAAAGCGGACACTGAGGTGAAGTTAGGAGTTCCAAAGCAAAAACCACCGATAAAGGGGTCCTCCAATGGCCACACGCGACCAGGCCCTACTACCCCAGATCAGTTACTCTTCACTGGAGCTGCTCAGGAAGAGTGTGGGCTCAGTTCAAATGCGGTGGTAAATCCTGAAGGTGCTGCAGCTACAAGCTGTCAACCAACTGCATTCCTCCCCACTGAAGAGTAGGTTCTTTCCAGAAGGGAGAACTCAACAGCACAGCTTCATGGCTCCACAGCAGCCTCCCACACCTAGACAATCACCTTCCCTCAGCCCCCACCTAAGCCAGGATGGGGAGTCGCAGTCTGCCCTTGGTCAGGAGAAGCTGTAAATCACTTCATAACCTTCTAGAATTCTTTCCAGACCTCCCTCAGGACTACACGTTCGAAACTTAAAAACCAAAAGTAGATCTTGTTTTCTGTCTTTCTATTGTGAAATCTCTCCCCTAAGGAAATAAATGTGGAATAGCGTAGCTTAACTGGGAAAAGTCCATGGGGACAAGGGACACATGGGAGGGACAACAAACACCCCCTGTTAATTTTTGAAAATATCACCCCTCCACATGTCTGCTCTTGGTGAATCTTTGCATCTCCACAACAGAAATTTGCTACCTCAGACAAACCTTGTCCTGGCTGTAGAGGTAATATGGTTCCCAGGATCTCCAAAGAATATCAGGCAAGCTGAAATACAGGTAAAGCTCTCTCGCAGCTCCATGTGAGGGATGTGATATTCTCCTAAGAGCTTTCTATCCTCCCAGCACGGGCCTCATCCCTAAGAGATCAGTAAAAGAGAAAAAGCTAAGGCTTATATAGAGCTTACCATGTGCCAGCCACTGTTCTCAGCATTGTAACGACTCATTTACGTCTCATAGCAATCCTAGGAGACAAGTACTACTATTATCCACATTTTATAGATGAAGGGGACTGAAGCCCAGAGAGGTCAAGTAACTTGCCTGAATTCACACAGCTACGTGGCAGGACCAAAATTCAAATCCAAGTAGTCTGTCACATGCCAGGGTTGGCGTACCAAATCCCTATAGTTAGCTGCCTCACTATCAGACGCTAAACTTAAAAGGGAGCAGTAATATGGGGTAAAAGGAACTGACCCCAACACACCGACACCAGCAGACAGAACCATACAGTTATAGCTCTTGGGAACCTAGGGAAAAAAATTCCCTCGATTTATAGATGGAGAAATGGAAGACTAGAGAGGCTAAGAAATGCAGCCGGTAATCGGTAAAGCCCCTATGCAAACCTCTGCATATCTCCTCTGACCTTAATGCTCTATGACCCATCATCACTACCAAGACAACATTGCCCAAGGCCCATGTGCTAGAGAGGACAGCTAGCCTCTTTCTTGGTGGCATTTGTAATAGGCACATTTGCGATGCTTGGAATAACAGAGACACATTTAATGGGTCACAGAGAACAGTGGAGAAGTAGCAGCTCTGTGAGTGAGGCTGTCTCAGATCTTTCCAGGAGAAGGCTGAGGCCTCACTCAGTGTTTATGATGAGAAGTAATTTGCATAATCTATTTTATGTGCAGTACATCCCACAGTCAAGGAGGTTACCTTTCAAAGAAAGTAATTCATTCCTTCAACAAATATTTACTGAGTAATTACTCCATGTAAGGTACTAGACAAATGTCCAAGAATGAAGAAGACAGTTGTCATTTGAGGGGCTTACGGTCTAACGCAGGCTACATGGCATGGAGGCAAATGATCACAATAAAGTAAAAAGGGCTGTCACCTGTGCTGTTACCTAGCGGTCACAGTAACTAATATTTGAGCATTTACAGAGTAGTTACACATTTGTACCTGGAACACCTTTCCATTACTTGCCTCCTTATCCAGCAGCAAACTCCTTTTCACACTGCAAAATCCGGTTCAAATGTCAGGCTCTCTGTGCAGCTTTATTTGACAACCTACCTCACCCCCTCAAACAGACTTCTTCCTTCCTTCCTTCCTTCCTTCCTGCTTCCTTTCTGCTCTCCTTCCTTCCCTTCCTCTCTTCTTCTTTCATCCCCCACTCCCCTAAGAACAATAAGTGTTTTCTGAGCAGCTCCTGTGTGCTGGATATTAGTGTTAACACTGAACACTAATGGGTATTAACTCATTTGGTCCTCTCCACAGCCCTGTGAGGGAGATACATACTGTGACACATACTGTGACGCAAGCCGCCAACAAACAGAACTGTGCACAGTGTTTTCCGGCCTGATAATACTGTCACCAAAGCATCCACGTGCAGATGAGGAACTTGTGCTGGATATGACGTGCCCTCGGGCCTGAGTGGGCCTAAATGGTCACCCATGAGCTGACTCACCCGAAACCCCATGGCTGGCGGTGGCCCCTGCCTGGGCTCTCTGTGCCTCTCCGCCTCTGTCCTTACCCACTCCTGGGGGCCCCTCTGTTGCCTGAACCCCTCTGCACCCTCCTCCTTGTGTCTCACTGACCGCCCAGATGACCCAGCCAGGACTAGCTCTGAACAGAGACTCACTTTCTTCCATGTACCTGGCCAGGTCCAAACTGCTTACAGCCTTGTTCAGTCATGGACTGAGGTCTCCAGTCTGGGAGCATTCGGGGACAGTGGCAAGTTCAGGGTGAGACGTGACTGGCTTTGGACATCTGCATTTGGGGACAGAGATGGTCCACAGGCTATTGGGGTCTAGAGTTTAAGCTGAGGATTCCAACATACTGCCACAAGGAAAGAATCATGAAAGCAGTGGTGAGAATGAAGAGATTAGGTCCAAGGACAGATCCTAGGGTGACCCAGCCCAGCCACCCAGGAGAAAAGGGACAGAATAAAAGCCAAGAGCCACCAAAGGGAAAGATTGTTAAAGGGAACAAGATGGTCAACAGTATGAAATGCTTCAAGGCATTGTAACAAAAACATTAAAACACAAACAAATAAAACCCAACCTACTGAAAGTAAACTGTCAGGGAAGAAGGGCCCAGGCCGGTGTCAGAGCCTGTTTGTGCTAACTTGGGGGACAGCCTTTGCCCTGCAGAGAGTGTGAGTGTGGGAACCTGGACTCCCCTTCCGCTGGTGAGCAAACAGCATGGCCAGGGCCAGCCTTGTTCTCACTCTCCAGCAGACTGCCCTCCTTCCTACAAGGGGCACTGAGTGGAGCAGAGGAAGGGCCCCGGGCCTGGCACTAATGTTTTCTGTCATTACAAAGCTCGGACCTGGCAGCTGCTCATCTCACCAAATGCCTGTGCACTAAGGAGCACATTTGCTATAAAGGCCCAGATAGGGCAGAGAACAGCCGGAAGCAGATGGCATGTGGCGCAACGCTTGCCTATTATCACAGATCTCACATGTGCCACTGTGATTGGAGATAGATGAGGGTGCATATCAAAAGAGCGCTAGAGGGATTGCATTCTGTCGGACACGCACAGCTCACTCGGCCCTCCAGTCTGCTCAGGCAGGAGCTGCAGGACAACAAGAAGTAGACATCGGGGCAGGGGAAGTGAGCTCTGATGATGGCCTGGGAACCATAGAAATAACATCAGAAGCTTTATGAACAACCATGGGCCACTAATAATAATTGAAACTTCAAGGACAGTCAAGAGAGGGCCATAGAATTCTCCTCCCTGAAACGCAGGTGGAGTCTTTGCCTACTCTCTGAACAAGGTCAGGCCACAGCTTCTGCTCAGTGGGTGAGCTATTGCTGCATCAGAAGTTTCTGTCCTCCTCAGGCTGGCCTTTTAGTCCTCCATACCTCACATTTTCCAGTTTCGTTACTAGCAAAGAAATAAACAAAGATAAGATTGCAGAGAGCAAAGGTACTCCTTTCCCCTTTGCAGATTTGGCCTGTGCCAAAGTTTTCAAATAACCACGTGTGCAGGCTAACCATGCCTAAGCTTCCTGAGCATGGCTCAGTTCCCTTTCCAAACCTTGTGGTTTACATCCCTGGGGAGAGGGCTGAAATTGGCCATCAGATAACATTACTTATAATTGCTAAGCAAGTTGGGGTACCCAGCTCCTTCCTTGGCAGGGCTCTAACAAGCTTAGCATTAAGATTCATTTGCTGAGTATTCAAAGCCCTGCAACTTGCGTCACTGGAGTTTTTCAACTGCATTCTTGGGGCACTGTGAAAAAGGAAATAACTGGTTTTTGTGCTAAGCTAGAGATTTCTGAAACATCTTACGTATGGTTTCGGGACAGCAGATTCTTTACTAAAGAAATCATGTTGAGACATAGAATGTTCTTGTGGAAGGGTTCAGAGATGGTGACAAGATTCCTTCCAAAGTATCAACTCTTCAACTAGTAATAGAGGCCACCTGGATCCCGAGGTGAAGAAGGACTCTGAGGTGTCCCACCTGAGCAGAACACAGGAAAGATGACCAGCAGATCAGGAGCTCTATTTGCCACCCCTGACTTCTTCATGTACCAACAAGAGAAATGACCCCAGAAAGGTGGGGGCTTAGTGTGTCTATAGACAATCAGGAGTTTGACACAGCAAGGTATGTCCTGCAAGGTGCTATTTTGCAAATCTTTCCTCAAAGAGCCCCTGCGAGGTTGAGAAGATAAAGCACCACCATGAAAAACTAAATGACAGGCCCAGAAGCTGCCATAGGTACTTAGGGAGTAGGTGGACATCTGCAGAGCCCACCAGACTGCAGTGAGCCCAAGGGAAAACTCCAGGCTGGTGGAGGAGAAGAGAGGGGAGGCCAAGCCACAGCAAAGAGCATCTGTGCTGTGTGCACTTTCCTTTCCATTCTTCGGGTTACAGCATCTCTCAGCCACACCCATGTGATTTGGGATGACACTGCCCTTCATTCAGAAGCTGGTGCTTGACCCAGGACTATCCAGAGTCTCACACCCCTGGCTACAGTGATTGGTGCAGAGATGAACACGTGGCCCATCATAGACCAATGAGCAGCAGACCCTGGCTGTTGCAGCAATTAGAAGGATGGCTCTCTTTCTGCTAGGAACAGGGGAGCAGGGTGACAGCCTAGATAGGGCTGCTGGTGGTTCAGGCCACCATATGTGAGAAGCCCAACCAAGAAAAAAAGCAGTGTGAGAAGAGTTAGAGACACAGATTCTTGATCTGGGGGAGAACCAGCACTGATTCATGCTTAAAACCAGCTCTACCCCTAAACTTTTTAATTGCATGAGCCAGTAAATTTCCCCTGTGGTTAAGGCAGATTGATAACATTTCTGGCACTTCCATAAAATAAATCATTCTGACCTTTACACCAAAAAAGAGCATAAGCTGGGGCTTAAAAGCTCAAGCATTCCTCAACTCAAACTTAGTCATTCCTGTGTCATTGTGACAGGAAAATACAATGGGCTGCGTGTATGCCCAGCACAGTCTCTGCCACGCAGTAAATGGTTGAGAAATTCAGGACCAGCTCCTGTACTGAGTCCAGAGTAAAGAGTTGAAGAGGACACCATCTCTGTCCTGGGGGCATTCACATTTCCACAGGAGAGACAGACAATCAGCTGCAAAGAAATGGGACATCAGACAATAGGAGAACTAATAAAGATAAGAGTGCCAGGGAGCACGAAGGAGGGGAGGGTGCATCTCATGGGTGCACCCTGAGTGCAGAGAACACCTGCTTAATTAAATTGAATTGAATGGCATTGGTCTGTCTAACCCATGAAATCATGAAGTGTTTAAAGCTCCCATCAGTTGGCAAGGTAGAAAGAGAGTGAGAGGAGACTTCCATATTATTGAGCATCCACTATGCACCATGTACTGTGTACTAAATTTTCTCATTCAACCCTCTCAGTAGACTGAAGAAGTAACTATGAGCATTGCTATTCTACACATGAAAAAATCAGAGATCAGAAAGGTTCCCTTTTCCAAAACAGGAAAATCCAGGGGGAGGTCTAGCTAGCTTCAGGAATGGCTTGATCCAGGGACTCAAACAACACTGTGAGGTCCTGGTTTCTTTCCATTGCTCACTTCTGCCTTGCATAGTGGCTTCAGAACCTTCATCCTCATGAAGATTGCCCCTACAACTACAGGCTCATGTCATTTTTTCTTCCTGGAAGAAACCAGGAAGAAAAATATCTCTACCCCAGTGGTCCCAATAAATGCACTGCTGTGCATTATTGGCTTTCATTGAATCACATGCTCATCCCTAAACCAGAACACATGATACTTTGAGTGCCCAGGATGAGTCAAAAATTCACTCCTAAAGCTGAGTGACAATTCAACTCCCCCCCACTGCATATAAATGGAAAGTGGAGCTGACAGTGGCTCCTCAGAATGAAGTTGGATACTGGGCAGCACAAACAGTGACGTTCAGGATAAGAATCTTTTCCTCCTATCTTCTTCAACATGCTTTAGCTTGCGAATATGATTTATGCAAACAGGTGGCTCTAGAAATTGTTAGAAGCTCACAATTTGGGGTAACAAAGTAACAAGTTACACTGGCTTTTTGGGTTCTCCTATAGTCCCAAAAAAAGAAGTGGATGCAGTGATATGGAAAACACGGAGCTATAACTACACCTCTGATTTAATTCTCGTCTCTGAATTCCCACGTAGCATCCCTGTCCCTCAACTCTAAAATTGCAAGCACACAGTGGAGACTAGGAGAGTGGTCCTCAACCTATTTGCACATCAGAACCACTGGTGGGCTTATAAACATACCACACCAGACTCTATCTTCTAAAGATTCAGAATCAGTATGTCCATCTCAAAAGTTCCCCGCCTAGGGTTGGTAAAATTGGCAGGAACATCAAAGCACACATGATATTTGCAAAATTTGTGAATGACTCATTGTTTCCCATTTATTCTGGACAAAGGATGAGAAGCAAAGAAAAGTGAGAAGAGTTCGATTGGTTATAAATGAAGCCGCAGCATTTGATCAGAGCGGTCATTCTTAGTTAGAATTAGGGGTTGCCTGTCTCAGTTTTCACTTCTTCCTCCCCTCTTCGAATTCCCTCTGCACGAGTATGTTGTTCTTCCAGAAACTTATTCTTTGGTCTTAGCATCTATACAATAAGTGTCAGCTCCCCAACCCCCAGCCATTTAGTTTAAAAAGAAATAAAACTAGGTTTGCTGATAGAATTCAGAGGGTGGCGTGGATGCTTCAGAACGCGGTCCCTGCCTCCTTTACCTGGGGAAGCCAGCCCAAAACCAAAATTGCTGTAGAAGAAATTGTCACCAACAATGACAAGATCACCATACAAGTGGCCATTGTGCTCGATTTTAGAAAGTTTTTTTCCTCAATAATTTTATTTATTTTAAAACACCATGAGGTGGAGACGACAGGAAAATGAACTCATCAATATGTCTTCTTAGAATTTAGGATTGGGAAAAAAATGTCTCTCTCCTCCTGATCTGATATGCGTCCCTTTATTAGACAATGAAAATCAGATCGCCTGGGTGTTTCCATTTATGCCTTAGCTTAATTTCAAAATATCCAGGACAATTTGATACTTAGATTTTGTAGCCAAATTAGGTTAGGGTTTTGGTACGGTTATTTCTCCCCGTCTTCAGTGCCATGTCTGATCTTTTGTTTCAATAGTCTTATCTGGGAATATGTACTCTTTATTATAATCTATAAAAATGTAGACATTACAAATAAAAAGAGGTATGTCATGCTTTATTTTTCTTTTAGCCAGAGAAGACCTCTGCTTTAACTTGGTTCTAAACCCTCCCCATTGCGTTTGCTGAGTTGTTCAGTCCCATACAGAGCCTAGCAAAGCTTGCACTAATTTCTTTTCTTCCCTTTTCTCCATCTTCCTTTCTTCCCTTTTCCAAGTTGTGAGGTAAACTCTGCTTGAGGAAAACCCTGACCAAACACCTCATTTCCCTCAGCACCCTAGAAGAGTCTCAGATCAAACATAACAGTGAATTCAGCAAACAGTACCATTAACAAAGCTCTCTGCTTACCACCAGCCCAAAGCCAAATAAGCATCTCTCTGAGCATATGGAGGCAGAGAACTGGAGGCAGGAATTTTATGGGCCTCTCAGTCGGCCTGCTCCAGCTCCTTGGGAACCATACTATTTAGCATATGTCACTGTTTCCAGCTGCCTTGGGGCCCTGGCTGGGGACCACTGACTTGTGTACTCAAGTGGCAGTATTCAGAGTTACGTAGGGCTGGGGCTGTTCTCATGACACTGCACATCCAAAAGGCAACCGGGCCAGGACTCAGGCGCCTTGAGGCTGACCACCAACAAGGAGAACCCTGACAAACAGCACAGAGGAACACATGTACAAGGGGAAGCTTTTTCCAGGTATCCCAGAGCCTGACACATTGTTCACTATCAGCTCAGTCTGAGAAACTTCTTGGGCACTTAGGCAGAAGTGGAAATTCATCAAAAATCTCAATGTACCATAAGAACAGTAGTTCTTACAGAAATCAGAGGCTAAAATGACCTATGAAGGTATCTTGTCCACCCACTATCAGCACAGGATTGGTCCTTAAAGAGTTTTGATAGTTCATTTTTAAATAACTCCTGCAATGAACTTCCCATCGCAGAACTCCCCAGGAGAGGTCATTCTAATGGAGCTCATTCTTTGGAAGTATACCCAAGGTCCGTCCTAATTTTTCCATTTCATAAGCTGCTGCTTATATGATCCAAAAGGACTCCAACAGCTCTTGCTGCATTCTGTCTGTGAGGCACTTGGCTGTAGCAACCTGTCTTCATGTAGTTTGTAATCCTTTTGTATTTTGGAGAGGGGCTGATTGATAGATTTGAAATTTGCTAAGTACCTGTAGGACTGCAATACATACAGTCTCATAAAGCTTTGCTTTGTGGTAAAACCAACCAGAAATCAAAGGGTTAAGTTGCAGCAGGCCGAAGGTAACTTGGAAAACTGAGAAACAGCATAGAGTAGAGCTGCAAAGTATGGGCTTTGGAGTATGCCAGCCTGGGTTCAAATCCCAATTCTGCCATTCATTAAGGGTATGACCTTGGAATGTGATAACCAGTCTGAGCTGCCCTTTCCTCATCTATGAAATGGGAATAATGTTGCCTACCTCAGAGCATGTTGGAAAGATTAGGTAAAAAATCAAGGATCTGGTATATAGTAACACTTAATAAGTAGTATCATTATGAATTTTGACCATAAAAGTAGCTTAGATGCTAAAAATATATACTAAGAGCAAGAAGTTAGAGTAACACTTCCACATCCAGGGTAGAAAAACCACAAACAAAATAAATGGCCTAATTCATTCCTTTATTCTTAACCAGCTATATGCATTTGCAGCACTATGCTGAACTCCAGGAGGAATTGATTGGTGAGATAAGATATTCTTGTAGTAGGAGTTAAATAACATGGCAATATGCTGGCATGGTAGAGTCAGCTTACTGGCAAATCAGTGGGAAGAAAAAGGATGCAGGCTGAGAACTGAGCCCAAGGGGAACTACATCTGGACTTGTCAAGGAAGCACTGGTGACCTCTAAGCCAGAGATCAACCCAGAGCTCTCAATGCCCAGTTCTGGGGACAGCCTCTAATGCAGTATCGTGATATTTACTCTAAAGGAAAAGATCAAAGTGGTATTGTATTTCCCCGAAAATAAGACCTAGCTGGACAATCAGCTCTAATGTGTCTTTTAGAGCAAAAATTAATGCGAGACCTGGTCTTATTTTACTATAATATAAGACCGGGTATAACATAACATAACATAACATAACATAACATAACATAACATAACATAGCATAACATAATACAGTACAATATAATATAATACAGGATCTTATATTAATTTTTGCTCCAAAAGATGCATTAGAGTTGCTTGTCCTGCTAGGTCTTATTTTCGGGGAAACACGGTATTAGATTATCTGGTTAATCAAGTGGTCAGTCCCACTGCCCTGTGTGTTAGTTAGAGCTCTTCAAGTTGTCATAGAAACTCAACTATAAACTAGCTTAAGAAAAAAAAAAAAAAAATGAATTTACGGATGATTTGGGAGGACTTTTAATAACAATCAAGCTTCAGGAGCCCAGAGGATGGGCTCCAGGAACACTAGAACCAGAGAAAGGGACTTACCTCTTGAGGACGTGCTCTGCTTCTCAGAGCTGGAAAGGTGGAAAAGAGACAAAAGAGTGGTGATCAAGAAGGCTGAAATGTATGCCAGTGGCAAAGAAAGCTAGGAGCAGCTGATTTCACTACAGAATCACAGAAAGGTTTAGGAATTTGAGGCAGCAGCTCTCTCTGAAAGGAGGTGTAGGTGGGACAAAAAGCAGTAGAATGAGCTCAAAATATTTATGGGAAGCATTTTGACATTCCCACACTCCTACCTCCACCAAGTAGAAAGCTAGATGTTTATTCTCTGAGGTCTAACCAGAGAGCTTCTGAACTGAGGCACTAGAACAGTTGAAGGTAGGCGTGCCACAGTAAAAACGGGGGAATTGAGTGCTGAATCATGAACCCCCAGGCCTCTTTCCCATACTTGGCTCCCAGAATGCAGGAAAGCTGTTTATGCCTCCTGGGCAAAAAGTTGGCAGATGCTCATTGGAGAAAACAATCAACCCAACGGACATATAGACACTGATAGTTGGGTCCCCAGTGAAAGGGATAAGCCAATTCTTCCCACAATGAAGCCCACCATCAACACACACACATCCCAAGTAAACACAGCATCCAACCAACTTTTCAGTGACCCATTCTTACATATCAACCGAAAAACAAAGATCTTCAAACATTTGAGAAGGCTTCCATTGTCCAAAAAAATAAACAGGAAGAATTTAGAGGGGAAGATGAAATGATAGATACTATCAAAGTGAAAGGAGAAGATACTGCATCCATGAAACAAGAACAAAAGGCACGAATAAGAAACACTCACAAAACAAAACAAAAATGAGCTCTTGGAAATTACAAGTATGATGGTGGATATGAAAAATTCAGTAGAATATTTGAATTATAAATTAAGATATCACCAAGGAATCAAAATTTTAAAATAAAAAATTGTATAGATGGAAAATAGGAAATTCTAAGAGATTCCATAGAGAAACAAAAAGATTGGGGGGGGTATTAAATGGCAGGTATTTAAATGTCAATCAATGTCTCAAAGCTAGAAAACAGTGAGTCCATTTCTTCAGAATCCTCAGGGGAAATTATTCCAACCAAAAATTCCATACCCAGCCAAACTATTAATTATGTGTACAAGTAGAATAAAAACATTTTCAGACATGCCAGTTCTCAAAAAAATGTATCTCTCTGAGTACTTATTTTCAGGAAGATACCGGAGAATGTATCCCAATACAATGAGAATGGTCAAAGGAAAATATAGTATCCAAGAAACAAGGAATCCAACATAATAAAAAGTGAAGGGAATTCCCAGGAAAATGGCAAAAGGAGATCCTAGGACAACATCTGTACTTAGTTTAGCAAGCAATCAGTTCAGATAGCAAAAGGATAGAGGAAGCCAGGATGGATATCTCCTAGAAAAATAAGAAATTGTTAAAATAATTTTGGGATGAATTAGTTATGGATACTAGACAACTAAGCAAACAAGGAAGACAAAACAATTATTAACTCTGGGAAAAATAAATACTTGCTTCTGAAAGTAAATTTAATTATAACACGTTACAAAAATAAGTACATTACATGATTCAGCTGTGACTAATATTTACAGTCACAATGTATGCAATGAAAAAAGAGCACCCCAAAAGTATGATAAAATATATTGGTAGTTAGGTGAGCAGCAGTGTATGCGTGTGTGTGTGTGTGTGTGTGTGTGTGTGTGTGTGTGCTGGAGGGTGGAGAGAAGAGAGTGGAGTGTAAGAAAGTCAAATCTTTATCTTTCATACCTAGAGATTAATAAGTAATAGCTAAAACTGAAAATTTAAGAAGTAGTAGTATAGCTATTTTATTTCATTATACTGAAGCAAATACCAGAATAGTAAAAAGAATAGGAAATGCTTGCTTCTGTGGCATAGCAATGGAATGGGAAGGGACGGGGCCTTGCACTGCTCTTCTTCACTATATGCCTTCAGAGTTAATTTTCATTTTAAACTATAGATATAGGTATATACATATGTGTCTATGTATATATGTATCTAGATACGCGTATCTATAAAAATTTTTCTAAGTAGGCCAGTATAGTGTCAGAGACACCTGGATTTGTATCTAAGCTCTAAAACTTCCTAGCTGTGTGATCTTAGGCAAATACCACCTCATCTTTGGGCTCCGATTGCTCATACGTGTTAGAAGACAATATACGTAAGGCAGCAAGGGCACAAGACTTGACATTCAGACAGTTCCTTTTCCCCACCTGATTTACATTCGTTATTATTATCTTCATTTTCTGTATCATCTATCACCTCTAAAATCTCTGCCATCACTTACCAGAACCCACCACAAGAATTTGGAAAAGGATCAGAATTCTGAGACCAAAAACTCACCTGATAGCAAAAACGGAAGGAAGGGCTGAGCAGGAGTGGGCCTGAGGCAGTGGTGGAGAGTTGGTTCCAGAAGGTTGCTATTTTCCCTTGGAAACAATTACCTGAGATGCACAATGTTTACAATACAGGGGTTTCATTTGGAACCTGAGGCCAAGAACAGACTGAGGAAGGGATTGTTAAATTTTCAGGAATTTTGTGAGCCCGTTATTAAGCATTAAATTACAAAACTTACAATAAAATAAATCATGTTAAAAACAAAAGCATAACAGACTAAACGCTCATCACTTCCTAGTTTTTGGGCTATATTTGACTATCATCTATGTTCTTCAGGTTATCTATTGTGTCTGTTGCTATCTATGTCTACATTAAGTAATGTCATGTTGGTGGCTGGAAGTCAGCCGTGGTGAAAGATTTACATCACAGAAACCAATAACTGCTATAAATCAAGACCTTTTTTTCTCAGATCGACAGCTTTTAAACATTCACTAGCACACCACTGGCTAGGGATCAGGAATACCAGCATCCAGATGTGTCTGGCTTTCCAAAGACTCAATAAAAACATATGTTTGGGCAACCTCCTCAGAAAACTATTTCATCTCCTTAAGTCTGATGGTCCCTAGTAACCCACAAACATTTCAATGAATGAACTGGAGGGAAGGAAAAAGTTTTTCTCTACCCTCTTAGGTTCTGTAACTGAAGACTGCAAATTAAATTGACAAAAGACAAATTAACAGAAGAAAAGCATACAAATTTTATTTGATGCTAATATTGTTACATGCATGGGGGCTATATAGAAAAATGAAAAACACAAAGAAACAGTTACACTTGGGGACTTATATACCATTTCAACAACAGGCAATAAATTGTAAGAAGTGACTAGACAAAAGAAAGGGGGTTTGGGCTTTGGGGGAAGGTAAATTGTGGGAAGGTAAATATATAGGAGAAACTAATGGTAGATAAGGGATATTCAGTAAGGTTTGTAAGACTTAACTCAGTGCTGGCCCTCTATCTCCAGTGATAAGGGTCACTCTCCTCATAGGGATTGGGGGAGAAAGAACAGGGAGAATCTATGCCTTCCCAAAGGAAAAATGTATACCCTGCTTTTCGGCAGACAGGGGGAGAGCAGAGAAACATTCCTACGTCTTTTTCTCAGTTGCCTCCAGCTCAAACTAATCCTATGCCTACGCCAAAGTGGCACATTTTGGGTTGAGATATTCTGATAGCCTTCTGAACAAATGAACAAATGAATTAATATCCAGAATGCTATTTCTCAATACTCATAGCTTTCTTCAACATGTAAAACAAAGTCCTCTAAAAACTTACAACTGATAGTATGGTGGTCCAAGGACTGGCTGCATACGCATCAGCTGTGAATGTGTTAGAAAAGCAAAATCTCAGGCCGCTCCGCAGGCTTACTGCACTTTAACACAGTAAACTTCGAGAAGCATTGCTGTAAATGTCAGCCTGGCCACGTTAGTCAGAATGCTTTCCCTTCCCCTCCTGAAATTCTACCACTCAGAAATCCGTGGTGGTTAACAAGCCTTTAAAAGGCATATATCACTGAGTGGGTTAATGGTCCAACCCTAAGAAGAATTTGTTCAAAGAGATTGCTTTCTTCCCTTTGAAACTTTACCTGAAACGCACAGTGCTTACGGAATGGAGGTTTCATTTGGAAAAGACAGGGGAAAGTGAATGAGGAGATAGTTCAGTGACTTCCCAGGATCATTGCAATAATCTTCTAACTCGCCTTCTCACTTTCTTCCTCACCCCACTACAGTCTAGTCTCCACTTAGCAGCTAGAGGAACTTTGCAAATGCAGATCAAGTCATGGAATTCCTTTCCCATTGCCTTTAGAGTAAAATCTGAACTCCTGATGGGGACCAGAGCCCCAGGAAAATCTCCCCAGCCTTGTCAAATCTCACCCTGTTCTCCTAAGCCTCTGGGCACTCCATGCGTCCTCTGCCTTCTGTACTTGCCGTTCCCTCTACCTGGAACTCTCTGCCCCTGGATCTTCCCTGACGGCTCACTCAGTCTGTGCTTAAATGTCTATTTTCAGAGAGGTCATTGCTGACCAAACCTCGTATTATTCTATCATATCTCCTGCTTTCTTTTCTTCATAGCAGTCATCACTCTTTGAATTTGTCAGACTTACTTATTTGCTTATTTATTTTCTGTATACTCCAAGACACACGCACACACACATACACACACACACACACACACACACACGCTCCTCCTGAGACACAAATTAGATGCAAACTCCATGAGAATAGGGAGTACCCGGAGTGGTACCTGTTACACAGTAAGTGTTCAGGAAACCCTGTGGGCAGGTGCAGATGTGAATGAAGGTGGTTGCTTGGCAAAGTGCTCCACCACCCACTACCACCAGCAATACCAGCCCTGCACCCTGAAGAGGAAAAGAAACCCGTTCACTCTTCCTTATTCTGCTCCCTGCCCTCTGTGGCCTATTCCCCATTCCCTCTCAGGACACAGCCCTGCTGTTGGTACTATGGGTAGTCAAATGCAAAGACATTGGCAGAGGCCCCGGAAGGCAAGCGGATCTCAGGCCTTGGACACCCACGAATGGCAAGTCCTAGAGTTGTTCTCACTCAGAATGCCAAACACGAGAGAGTCATAAGGTTTCCAGATGCCAAATTGTTAAACCATTAGATGCTCACGGACACCTGATTGGGCAGTCTCCTGGGGAAGGCCACGTTACTAAAAGTGTGCTTGCTAAGTGGGAAGTCCAAAGAAGAAGGCTCTGTGGACCTGATGCCTGCCCTTCACACACACACACACACACACACACACACACACACACACACACACACACACACACACCTCCACGCACTAGGCAGATGAGGTGACTGCTAGGGAGGCAGAGCATCAGCCCCCACTGCACTGGTCACTTTTTTCCTGTACATTTATTTTTCCACTGGCATTTATACTTGCCTTTTTGTCAGCACTGGTCAGTGCTGGGACGGGCCCCGCTGAGTGGGCCTCTGTGACCCTCCTTCATTTGGGATTGTATTGTTAAACAGAAGCCAGCCTAGCAGCTGAGTCATTTTCTAGACACAGTTTCAATATATTCAATCCAGCCACCAGGCCAGGATGCTTCTTTGCCATCTCTGTTTCCTACATAGGTCTCCCCTGTGGACCTCAGGCATCTCTCCAAGGATAGCCTCAGTGACTCCATTTCTAGGTCCCTGGGGACACCTTGCTGTGGCTGCCAAGGACCATGGGCGCTGGTGGGACCCCTGGCCTTTCACAGGCTGCCCTGGGAGCCCACCCTCCACTTCCTACATTATTTTTATGGGAACAGGTATTCTGGGTTCACAAAAATCCAGAGAGGACAAATTGAGGGGTAGCTGTACACTCACCACGCCTATTAACAAAGCGTCTCAGAGAAGAAAGTGCTATGGGATGAGACTTTTCCATCCTTCCTTCCCAGTAAATATCCTTCACATCTATCTATTTTCATATTTTCCCTCTGTCGTAAACAGTATAGACAAATCACTTTTCCTTCCTCCAGATCTTTATCCCTTTCAGGCTCTTGTCTTATGAAGTATATACTTTTGGGGATGTCTGCCCACCCCTGACCTCTTCTTCTTTTTCCATCAGCATTGTCCCCCATCTATTGGAATGTCCACTAGAGTGACAAGAGAAGAAGGAGGCTGCAGGAGAGGAGACATGAAAAACAAAGTGAGAAAGTGTGCTCCTGTACCTGTCGGTGCCAGCTCCTGGCTTGCCACCCCTGGGGACATTCCCTGGCTGGGGGTCCACCCATCACTACATCTCCAGTGGTAATGGCTCCTGCTGGGGACCCGCACCAGTCTGGGAGACTGCTTCTTCAGCCTCTGTCCCTCGTTGCTTTGTCTTACTTTCCACTCCCTCCTCATCATCCTCCCTCAGCCCTTCCTCTGATTGGCAGGTCAGCGCCTGGGCATCCTTATCTCACACATCCTAGCTGCCAGTGGGCTGGAAACAAAGACCAGAGAGAGAGGTCAGGAAGAGGTGGGTGTGGGGTCTGATTCCCAGCCTTTGGTGGTCGTTGCCCACTTGGTGGCAGACAGCTGATCTGGACGACCTAATGCTTTCCAGGGTCTGAACTCAGCGGCAGGGCTATCAGGGCACAGGGGTGGGCCCTGCTCACTTCGGGGCCAGGGCCAGAGTCAGACCATGCTCTCCTCAGGCCCGACCCCTCGCTCCTGCTCCCTCCCGCCTCAGCCACCTCCTGTGGCACCTCTGGCCTCCAGCCCCTCTCCCCACTGGTTGGCCCTCCTCCTCCCTGATGCCAGCTCCCTCTAAAGACACACAGAAACAAATGATTTATGAAGAGCCCTCATTTACAATGCATCCATAAGGCTGGGGAGACACCCATAATTTATTTAATGAGCACAGACACCATGATTCACGAATGATGATTCCAGTCAGAAATTAGCTTCATTAATCTGCCGTGAGCCCTCTGCTTTGATTTAGAGCCTCCAGAGCACATCAGACCCACAAATCTCCTCAGCATTTCTGTTGCCGCTGCCTGGGCCTGGCTCAGGTGAGGCTCTGGCACAATCACCTTGCACCGCGGACCTTCCCGCCTAGCCATGCTTAGTGGCCACCCCCACATCCTGCCTCTGGGCTGCCTGGCTCTGCTCTGCAGGAAACTCCCCAACCTGCTGTGCAACTGGCCTAGCTGTATACAACAACGGAGGGGCATCTCAGACCAGACATCCCCGAGGGCCTTGACCACAGATGCCCACCCCACCCACAAGTGACAGCCATCCTGGGGTTTGTGCCAGTCACCACAACACACGGCAGGTCACAGACCTGAGAGCTGCTGGCACACCTCACTTTAACTTAACAGACGTAGATGTTTTCCAGCTGCCAGTCAGACATCCTTGCTGAGCAGGCATGCACCCCATCCATGTGCCTCAGGGAGCCCACCTGCGGGAGTCGGGGGAGGTGGCGATAGTAGAAACTCTGCCTGAGCTTCAGTGTCCTACGTCCCCTCTTCAGTACTCTCGTGACCTCATCGTTTTTTATCCCCTAAGCAAAGGTGGACTACACTTTGCTGCACACATGACTTTCAATTATTCTCATGTTTGCAATTTTTACCCAAGGTACACGAACACATGGGTTAAAGAAACAAGAAGTTTTATAAAGCTCGTATTCATGCACTAAGCAGCAGTCTCCCACTACCGCCACCCCCATTTTCATTTGGTATGTATCTCCATATCTTGAAAAAATATGCTTAGATTATTACTTTGAAATTTTGGGGTTTCTGTTTTTGTTTTTTTCAATTTTAGGCATTAACTCTTGGCTTCTCTCTATAAAATATGAGTCCTTAATTCTCTTTCACCTCACCACCTTTTCTACACACACACCTTTCAAGTCCAGGGGTCAGCAAACAATGACCCTAGGCTGGTCACCTGTCTTAGTAAATAAAGTGTTAATAGAACACAGACACACCCACTTGTTTATGTATTGTCCACAACTGCTTTAGTGCCATAACAGCAGAGGTGAGTAGTTGCAACAGAGACTGAATGGCCCACAAAGCCTAAAATATTTACTATCTGGCTCTTTACAAAAACGTTTGCCAACCTTTGTCAGTCTTTGCATTCTATCCATATAGTTCTGTTGAATTTTGGTTATAGACCAACATCCAGTGCTTCCATTATTGTAACTATCTAAATGCCATACTCGACTGAGCCATGTAGTATGAGGATGTATTTTTTTCCGGTACATTTTTTCCCCACTGGCATTTATAATTGCCTTTTTTGTTTGCTTGTTTACTTGCTTCAATCTCTTTGTCCTTTATACTAACTCCACAAACTCTGCACCAGGTGTGCAAATCTATTTGAACATATTAAGTTATCGATTTTATATACTTGGTAATATTGCTTCAGGAGCCTCTGAATGGCTCCAATCTGAACTGGTTACTCTCTGGGTCGGCTGCACAGCTATCATCCTGCTATAAAATGGGGGTCCTTTTGCCTCTCTACTATGCTCAATACCCTATTTCCAGGCTCAATGTCACTCACTTTCTTCATTTACTCTAATTTGAAGGAGCATATACTCCACTGTTGTCCTCCACCCCAAAAAAAGACAGAGGTGGTGCATTTTTTGAAATATTGCATGTCTGAAAATGTCTTTATTCTATCTTAACAATAATTTATTATTGGATTTGCAATAAAATTAATGGATGGAAGTTATTTTCCCTTGGCAGTCTGAGGGCTTTTCCACTGTCTTCTATAAGTCTTGCTGTTGAAAAGTTTGATGTTACTTAGATTTGGTGATCGTTTGGGGATTTTGCATGTCTTTCTCTTGGGAGCATGAAGAAGCTTCTATTTTTCCTAGAGTCTTCAAATTTCACAATCTACCTTGACCTGGATCAATTTCTATCCTGTAGACAGGGCATTAGGCAGGCCCTTTCGGTCTGGAAACATTCTGGAACACTTTAATATTACTCTTTTGATGATTTCCATCCTGCCAATTCTCTATTCTTCTCTTCTGGAACTCTAGTTGTTTGGGTGTTGTATCTTATAAACTAGCCTCTAATCTTTTTCTTTTTCTTTCTTATTTTCTATCTTGTTGAGTTTTTGCTATGTGTTCTAGGAAATGAACACGAATGGACAGCTAAAAAACATCAGTCAATTGAGGAAGTGTCTAATCTGACAGACTGAGGCTAAAACACTTAAATTTACAACTGCTAGGGAGGAAACAGAATATTTGGGAAAATGAAAACTTGGGGAAATTATTATTAATATTCTCACTGAGACAGGAAAAGAATGGGAAGCTATGAAAAAGTGACATTCAGAAAACAGAAGAGCACCATGATTGTAAAACTAAATACTCACAAACCAAATGGAAGCTCTGGGTGGGCCTAGCCAGCCATGACAATTTGTCTGAGTCATTTCTTGGTATACTCCTGATGTTGTTATCTTTTGGTCCTTCCTCTTGGAATAAGCATAATCTATAGAGAAGACAGAGATAAAGCTGGTTGCCAATGAGAAGGAAGGCTGGGATCTCAATATTCAATGTGTCAATCCCCCTACATGCACACAATATTTATTGTGCAAATATTCACCTAATCACCGTGCATTCACAATGGTAACCCAATTTTCAGTGATGCTTGATATTATCCCAGTCCATAGAACCTCTGTTTCTAGTTTCCCAGAGACGAAATCTGTGACCTCTAGTCTGCTGTCTGGCTGTGTGCAACAGTGAAGAGGATTGAGGAGCGGAGGGGTGCAGCTTCTAACGTCATCTTAAACTAGACTTTCTACCAGTTCTATTTTAATTTCACCTTTAACCCCACCAGGTAGAGGGACTTAGTGGGTTCTTGGACAAAAGTTGAACTACTTCTCAACTTTTCCTACTGTTGATTTAGAATTTAGCTTTATTTTTTGTGGCTGCTGAATCAATTATCACTCATACTGTCTTCCCACTGCCATATTGGTGCACACATTATCTCTTCTCCTGTTCTCCTTGTCCTTGTAAGGATTTTTTTCTCCCTTTGGGGATCGCTTTAGTGTCTTTTCAGTGATGTTTCAGAATAGATAAAAACTAAGTATTTGTGTTCAATCTGCCATTTTCAAAGAAGTCTCTCAATATAAAATTTATGAGTACCACCCCTTTCTCTATATCATTGCTGTTTCCTACCAGACTCTATTCTACACAATGCTCATAGAAGCTACTTAGTAAACAGTAGGCTGGCCCAAAATTAGCACTTAGGGAACTTTTGTAGAGCTGATACACCTACTCACACTGTCATCACTTAAAGCCTCATCTGTCTTCATTTTTCTTCAGTCCTTTTTTCCCAGTCCAGGTTTCATCCACACTGATCTTATATCTGTGTTTTCCAATATGGTAGCCACTAGCCACCTATATCTAGTGATATGTCTCCAGATAGAGCCCTGCCCTCTCTCACATTTATACTTTTACATACGCTGTTCCCTCCATCTGGAATGTGATCACTTTTGTGCTCTCAGTTTGAGATTAAGGTCTTTTCTGGGAGACCTTACATAAACCACTCATCTTTACCCAAAATTTTGGATTAGATGCCCTTCCTTTGTGTACTAAAAGAACTATGAATTTACCCTTTTATAGCACTTACTTTTTGCCACTAGACTATGAGTTCATCCAGGACAAAAATTCATATTATTTACACCTCTATTCTTGAGACTTACCACAGTGTCTAAAGTTTATACACTATTGGGGAGTAAAGAAGGAAACATTCAAAATATGAAGGGAAAAAGAGAGAGGGAAGGAGGAAGCTTGGAAGAATGGGAAGGCTTATTTGTGGCATTCAGTTCCATTTGGTCTGTGCTTTCACCACAACTCATTTTTAGCTCACATGCAACTTCTTGTTTTCATTAACTTATGTGGTAGGTTCTTCGTAATTGCTCTTAATATATGCTGCTCATCCTTATAGGAGGATTATAGTTCCCCCCCCCCCAAGTTGGCATCAGATTTGGCCATATGGCCTGCCTTGCCCATTCAAATGTGAGTAGAAGTGTTATGTGACACTGTAGAGATAAAGCTTTAAAGTTATTGTGTGGTTCAGCCATATTTCCATTTGTTTTTTGCCACAAAGTCAGTGATGTCCCAGATAGGAGTTGATTCTTCTTCCTGGATTCTAATAGAAGACAGTGTGGAACAAAGCTATAGTGCACTTACAATGGAGCTGACCTCCATGTGGGTGGAGAAATAAACCTTTGTCAGCCACTGATTGCAGGCTGTTCATTATTGGACAATAATTTTGCCTAAGCTAAATGACAGGGACAGCTGGTGATAATCCCATGGGTATACAATGTAAGAAGAACCATAGCATTTGAGAATATAACAGTTAGAAGGTCATCCTATTAGCCTCTTCTGCAACAGCGAAATCCTCTGCCCAGTAGCCTGGGCCTTTGAAATTTTGCCGGAGCTCCTTTGGTGCCAGGGAAGGGAGCTCACCAGATTGTATGTGAGTTTGTTTCACTACTGAAATTCAAATTGTTTAAACATTTTTCAGTTGGTCCTCCCCCACTGGTTCTAGTCCTGCCACCTGTAGCCACCCAGATCAATCATTCTGTATTCCACAGGATGGAACACGAGTTATTAGAAGTTTAATCATGTCCAGACTGAACATTGCCGGTCTTACTTGGTTGAAAGACTTAGAAGATGAGACTGAAGCTCTTATGACTCTTTAAGATAAAGGCATTCTATCTAATCCAAAGTTATCAGGATTCTTTGTAGATTCCATGAATGGAAATAGTACTTTCTAAACAAATTTTCCCATTTTACAACTTTAAAATTCACAGAAACATATAATTATCGAGCTCGATCCATTGTAAAATTTTGCCAACATGCTCCCATGCTTTTTTTTTAATGCCCATGATTTAGTTACATGTTTTAAAAACAACAATGTACGTTTTAAATGCTTCCAAATAGTCAAGAAGAATGTAGCCCTAAGTAGATGCCACTATATTTCCAGGAAACCAATTATAGTTTTATTCTAATGAGGTTTCCACTGATTTATGTGTTGTGTTGCTTTTAAATATAAGAAAAGACAATTGCTATGAGAAATAGAGTCTCTGAGTGACTCCAGAGGATAAAAGAAAAAAACAGTATGATCAACTAACAGAGAAAAATAAAAACTCGTATTTCTGCTTTGAATAAATGGTTTTCTATCATTGATCCTTCTTATTTAACTACCAAAGTAAATCATGAATACATGCTTATTATAAACAATTCAACACTACTGAATTCTTTAGAGCATACTGTCCAATAGAACTTCCTGTGATGATGGAAATGTTCTATAACTGCACTGTTCAATAAAGTAGCCATTAGCCACCTGTAGCTATTGAGCACATTAGAAATGAAGCTACAAGACTAAGAAACTGATATTCATTTTTATTTAATTTTAATTAAACTAAGTTAAATACTCATGTGTGGCTAATGGCTACCATATTGGATAGCACAAATAGATACAGAATAAAAAAGTAAAATCACATTCATCTTCAAATCCTATAAGAAACTACTTTTATTGGTTTGGCATATTCTTTGGACAATTTGGACAAAAGGGTTACGCTGTATGTTATGCTACTAATAATTAACACAGTAGTCTATAGCATGAGTTCTGGAGTCAGATAGCCTGGATTCAAATTCTAAGTCAGCGTACTAGATGTGTGACCTTAAGCAAATTCATTAAACTCTCAGTTTCTTCATCTATAAAATGAGGCTAATAACAGTAACTACCCCTTAGGAATCTTTAGAGAAGTAAATTAGCCAGTGCTTTTAAAGTCCCTAGAACAGTTCCTATTACATAATAAGCATTCAAAAAATGTTGAATATTGGTATTAATATATTGTATGCATACTGTTCATTGGCTTATATTGTACTTCTTTCTATAGTAAGCTTTATATGTCAAAGCATAAAGATCTACCTTATTTTTTAAATTATAAAAAGTAATAAGTGCACCAAAAAAAAAAAAAAAAGAGTAGTCAAAATCTACTGACACACTTTCCAAAATGGCAGACTTGGTAATTCAGCTCAATCCTCATCTAAGATACTGTAGGAATGAGACCAAGAAAAATTTAACTGCTTAAAAGACCTAAAAAGCTAACAAAATAGTGAAGAATTACCAAGTCAGGATTTTGGGGAGAGCAGAGGTCCAGGGAATCCAGTCCAGTTCGTGGCACTGATTTTTCCCTGACAGAATAATAAGGGATCCAAATATTGGGGTTACCAGATACAGACTTTGAAATAACCATACTTATACTCAAGGAAATAAAAGGCAAAATTGAGAATTTCAGAAGAAGACTAGAAAATATAAAAAAGAACCAAACAGAAATCCTAACACCAAAAAATAAAATAAAGCAAAAAAAATAATAAATTACTCATTGGATGGATTTAAGTGCAGACTGGAAACAGCTGAAGTGTGAATTTGTGACTTGGAAGTTAAATTAGAAGAGAATATCCAGAATAAAACATGGAGAGACCAAAGGATGGGGAAGAAAAAACTTAAAAGAGAGGATAAAAGATGTTGAGGGTTATGTGAAGCCTAATTTATGTTTAAACGAATTCTCAGAAGAAAGCAAGGTAGACTAAGAAAGACAGTAATATTTGAAGTGAAAATGGCTGAGGACTTTACAAAACATACAAAAAAACATCAATCAATAAGCTCAAGAAGCCCTGTGAACCAAAAGCAAAAGGGAGAGAAAACACTGGACACATCACCATAAAATGACCTTAAAGCAAAGACAGTAAGCAAATCTTAAAAACAGCTGGAGAAAAATGTTAGATAGCTTCCTAAGGAGCAACAACAAAACCAAATGTTAATTTCTCAACTGAAACAAATGGAAGCCAAAATTCAGCTAAACCATCTCCTAAAAGTGATAAAGAAAAAAAAAAGTCAACCTACAATTTCAGCAAAAATACCTTTCAAAACATTAACTTTCAAAAACAAAAGTTAAAAAAATGATTTACAGGAGAAAATCTGAGAGGATTCATCACCAGGAGATTCTCACTACAGAAAATACTAAGTATTCTCTAGAGGCAGAACAATCTCTAGTGAGAGGTTAGAATTGTAGGGCAGAATGAAGATCAACAAAAATGGGGATAAATCTATAAAAATGTTGATATAAAACTAGATTACTAAAGTCCCAAAGGACTTAAAGTATATTTAAATTTAAACATGCATATAAGTCAAAGAGGGAAAATGAAAGTTAAAGTATGCTAAGGTCCTTGCTTTATTTTGGACAAGAGAAAGTGCCAATTACTCTTAGATTTTTATAAGTTACAGATGCAAGTTGCAATATCTAGGGAAACCATCTCTCTATTGCTAATTTAAATTTTTTATGATAAAATGGATTTTGAATTCTATCAAATGATTTTTGTGTATCTTTTGAGAATGTCATCTTGTTTTTCACCCCTTTGAACTGTTAATGTGGTGAAATCTTTGAGAGAATTTATAACACTAAACCAACCTTGAATGCCTGGAATATAACTTCTGATATGATCTATTATATGTTTATGTATATTGCCTGGATTTAATCCATCAATATTTGGTGTTTTGGTTTTATTTTGTTTTTGCACAGGTTGGCCTGTAATTTACAGTCAGCCCTCCATATCCACAGGTTTCAAATATGTGGGTTCAACCAATAATAAGACAAAAATATTCAGAAAAAAACCCCAGAAAGTTCCAAAAAGAAAAACTTCAATTTTCTACATCCCAAGCACTATGGTGAATTAATGCAAATGAAGTAATGCATAGGTATACCCTGTTATAGCCTATATGCAAATATAGGTTATATGCAAATACTACACCATTTTATATAAGGGACTTGGCATCCATGGATTTTGGTATCTAAGGGGGTCCTGGAACCCATCTCCCTGAGGATACCGAAGGATGACTGTATTGTTCTTTTATGTCTCACTCAGATTTTGAAGCCGTGGTTATTTCAGTATTATAAATTGAATGAGGAATGTTCTATTTTTCAATTATCTAGAAGACTGTGTATAAAGTTAATTTTCTCTGATACTTTAAAGTTTATAAAAATTCACCTATAAAACTGCCTGGGTCTCTTTGTTTATTTTTTGGAAAGACTATTTTCTGTTTTTATTGATTCAATTGTCTTTAATTATATTTTCTAGATGTTTTAAGAATGTTTTTAATATTATAGGTATAAGCTACTTATATTATTCTCTTACTATCTTTTTACATGTATGCTGTATCTTTAAATTGTCCCTTTTTTGAACCCTAAATTTGTTTTGTATTTGTGTGTGTGTGCTTTATCATTTTCTGGATCCATTTCAAAGAACCACCTTTAGCTATGTTGATCTTTATCATATATGTGTTTTCTGCTCCTTTCATTTCTGCTATTATTTTTATTATTTCATTACTTCATTTTTTTTGTATTTGTCCTATATTTTTCTAAGTCCTTACCTTTGACACTTAGATCATTAAATTTTAGTCTTTCTTCTTAAATAAGTTTTTAAAAATACATATATAATTTCTCTTTAAGTATTGTTTGAGCTATCTCACAAGTTTTGCCTTGTAATATTTTTATTACTATTTAACTCTGAGTATTGCTTTTGTTTCCCCTTATGGTATTTCTTCTGATCAATTTAGAAATGCCTTACATTTTCTAAAGACATGAGTTTTTATCCTAATTTTTTGTTTTGTTTTTTGGGGCGTTTTGGGGTAATTGTCCTTAAGTTGTGAACACATAATGTGGTGTGTATGACACAAATTCTTTGGTACTTCGGAGCTGCTTTGCAACCTACTGGTAGAACATGGTCAACATTTGAAAATGTTCCATGTGTGCTTGAAAAAAGCATGCATTCTATAATTAATTGGTAAAGGTTTCTAAATACATCTATATTAAATCAATCCTGTTAATTGTGTTGTTTAAAAAATAATTTACAAACTCAATTGCATTTCTGTATACCAGCGATAAACAATCAGAAACTGAAATTTTTAAATGAGACCAACCACTTACAATAGCATTTAAAAAAATCAGGTACCTAACAAAATATGTTAAAACCTCTTCGTTGAAAATTATAAAGCTTTATTGAAAAGCAGTATATAAAATTTAAATACATGAAGACATTTAAATAAATGATACATTTCATGACAAAAATGTTAAAGAAAAAAGAGCTATTGATTTATATATATATATTTTATAATTACCCTGTTTCCCCAAAAATAAGACCTAACCGGACAATCAGCTCCAATGCGTCTTTTGGAGCAAAAATTAATATTAAGACCCTATATTATATTATATTATATTACATTACAGGTACTTCTCAAAGAATAAAATCTGAACAGTCAATGAACACACGGAAAGACGCACAACCACATTAGTAACCAGAAACATAAAATGTAAAACTGCCAACATGTACAAATATCCATTTAACAAGCTGAAAAAAATTTTAAAGTCTAACAGGCCTAAATGCTAGTAAGAATGAGGAGCAAAGAGAACTACCTATCATATACCGTCAGCAAACATAAAAGTTGGTTTAACCATCTTTGACAACTGGGTTTCTTGTAAAGTTGAACATGTGCATATCTCATGACCAGGCATTTCCACTCCTAGATCTGTACCCCAGGGAAACTCTTGCACACCTGTACCAAAAGACATGTGCAAGAACATTCAAGGAAGTTGTATACAACACAAATGTCCTTCGACGTGGGAATGGTTGACTAGCTTATGACACAGATCAACAATCTTTTACAAAATACTCATAGTGTTTTTTAACTTTAGAAATATAATAGAATACCTGTGTGTGCGTGTGTATATATATATACATATACATATATGCACATATATGTATATATATAATGTAAAACCTCAAATTCAAACACATTTTATGAAGTAAAAACATAAATTTTCACACTAAATGTGATCAATAAATACCATAAACATAGTTCAAGTCAAGATTTCAACTTTCAGAATTTCAGAGAATGGATAGCATACATTCATATGATGAAGTACTATAGAGCAAAGAAAACGAATAAACTTTTGCTACATGCTCAACATGGATGATTCAGAAACATAATGATGAGTGAAAGAAGCAAATCAAAAATAGCAAAATTAACAATATATTAATTAAGGATACATGCAATTGTGGCAACAAACCCCGTAAAGTAAATAAAGCAAGGCAATGATTAACAGTGGAGGGAAGAAGTGATATAATCAGAGAGTTTGGTTACTCCCTTAATTTTAAATTTATATATATTTTTAATTATATATAGACACATGTACTTTTGTATAAATGATACATTTCATGACAAAAATGTTAAAGAAAAAAGAGCTACTGATTTTTACATATACTCTGTTTCCCCGAAAATAAGACCTAACCGGACAATCAGCTCTAATGCGTCTTTTGGAGCAAAAATTAATATAAGACCCTATATTATATTATATTATATTACATTACATTATATTAGACCCAGTATTATATTATAGTAAAATAAGACCGAGTCTTATATTAATTTTTGCTCCAAAAGATGCATTAGAGCTGATTGTCCGGGTAGGTCTTATTTTCAGGGAAACACAGTAGCTACCTTATTATTCTTGGATTGTTTCTAATAATTTTTCAATCAGTTCTCTTGGTTTGTGTATGATAGTATCAACTATGATACATGTAATGGTAATTTTGTTTTCTCCTTTCTAATATTGATACTTATTTCTTTTTTCTTATAATTATATTGGCTGTTGCTTCTAGATCAATGCCAAAATAACAGTGATCATCTTTTTGTCTTGCACTTTTCATGGATCGCTTTCTGCAGTGTTTCACCACAGAAATGTATAAACATTTGCATGCTCAGAAGTGTCTCAGGATAAAATAGGCTGCTTGAAGACACAGGCAGCAAGCCTCAATGAATTAGTGTTTTAGTTTGCTGCTTGTTTGTCACTGCACACTATGTGGGGACCCTGACATCATCCCAAGGCCCCCCGTGGGGCCAAATGGAAGGGGCCAAAATGGAAAAAGCGCTGCCTGTACCCAAGAAGACAGCCACACTGCTCATGAGGAGATCACTCAAAGGCCAGGTTGTGTGGCCTTCTCCACACAGCCCAGAGTGCTCACACCAGGCTCAACTTCAATTACAGAATTGACTGGCTCACAAACAGGCTGGAGGGAGTCCTCCATCTCAAACCAGACACCTGCATGCCTGTGACAGATCTGTCCCCACAGGCCATTCTCTGAGCAGACCACAGCTGAACCCCAAACAAACACCTCTCTCAAAAGGCCTGTGTTTCATTTAATAGAGTTCCAATTGAGTCTCCAGAAAGCTTGATGCTTTTTTACTTCCGCAACATCTTCTGCAGCAGCTGCAAGAGTTCCCTCGGCTTTCTTCCCGCCCACATCTCAGGACCTCCTCACCTGAGAAATGTGCCACTACTTGAGCTTACCAACTGTTTTAAAACAGTGCCCAAGGTGAGTTGTTGAAGGGCTTTTGCTGAAAATATTCAGGGCCTGTGTATATAGTAATACGTCTGCAGAACTTCCAGGTGGGAGGTGTGTTAATAATTGCTTCCAGAGCCTGGGTGGGCAACAAAATTAAAACCTTTTAAAAATACAAATTCAAAAATCCCACGCCAGGCTAATGGAATTATAATCTCAAATGACAGGGCCTGGGAATGAGAGTTTTTCGCAAGTGACAGTAGTTAGTTTTTACTATATAACAAACCACCCTAAAACACAGTGGCTTAAAGCAGTAAGCATTTAATATTTCTCATGAATCTACATGTCAACTGAACGGTTCTCCTGGTCTCAATCGGGCTCATTCACGCATCTGTGGTCATCTGTAGTTTGGGTAGGTGGTGCTACTAACCGAGGCTGGGCTCTTTCACTTTATGGAGAACCGGCTGGCTGAAGGCTAGTCTATGATAAGCTTGGTTGGGACTAGTGTGTTCCCAACCACATGGTCTCTCCTTGTCCAGCAGGCTAGCTTGGGCTTGTTCACAGGGACTCTGAGAGAAAGCTAAAGCAAGCAATACTTCTTGAGGCCTAAGCTTAGAACAGACACACCGTCACTTCTGCCTCGTTCTGTGGCCAAAGCAAGTCATAAGTCCAGCCCAGATTCATGAGGGAAGGGAATAGATCCCACCTTTTCATTGGAGAAGTTGCAAAGTCCCACTGCAAGAACAACGGGTGTGGGAAAGGGTGAAAATTGGGAACATTTTCCCCATAAATCTGCCACATATATCCCCTGGTGAATCTTTTATAGGCAACACGGCATTAATGTCCAGAACATCTGTGTATGCCAGGGATCAATAGTGTCCTCACAAAGTGTCTCTCAAGAGGTCAAGATGAAGCCACTCAAGATCTTGCATTGTGCCATTCATCCATAGGCCTTAATTAATTCTCACATCTCAGAATCTGTGCCTTACTGCTGGGACTAGAGACTCAATCCTGTTAGCACCGCAAAGGTAATCATGGGCCTGGCTGACCCCAACCAACTCACAGAAGCCTCAGTTCTTACCAACCATCCATTCAATTCATTCGCATAAAACATGTAACCAGCTGCCCAGACGTTTGGGTCAGCATTCTTTTTCTATAAGCAGAGACACAGGGGGATAGAAATCAGAACCAGATTTCTCTGTGTATCAGGTAGGATTTTTTCAGTTACCACGGATAGAAAACTCAGCTCAAACTGACTGAAACAAAAAGAGAAAGTACTGGTTCCCATGGTACATTTGTGTAGGTCTGGCTGTAGGCCCATCTTGATCCAGGAGCTCACATAATGCCTTCAGGCTTGGTATTCCCCACCTTTTGGCTCTGCCTTCTGCCTGTATGAGACTCGTTTTCAGTCTGCATAAGAGTTACTCAGCAAAGCCAGGCTTACACCCTCATAGGCTCAAGACCAACTGAAAAAGAGAATGTGTTTGTCTCTCAATATTCCAGCAAAATCTTGTGTCTTCTTATTGAATCTGAGTGGGTCACCTGACCGTCCCTAAACCAATCGCTGTGAGAGGAGAATGTGAGATCCTCTATTCTAAGGAAGATAGACTGACAACAAATAATATAAATAAGAACTGTAATATGTTTGACGGTGGTGCTACTGGGAAAAAACACAGCACAGAGGGGGAATAGGAAATGTCAGAGTGAGGGCTCAATTGTAGGTGAGGTGGCCACAGAACACGTCACTGAGCAGTGCAGATCAAACCCGGGGCAGGGCAAGGTATGCAGGTACCTGAAGAAAAGCATTCCAAAGGCGGGAACAGCGAGTGCGAAGTCCCTGAGGCAGGAGTGGGATGGCCTCTCATTGGCTCTCGGCTCCCATACATTCGGAGGTACCCTCCTGGCCCTTTAGAGAGGACTGTGGGTCAACTGTCCAATTTCAACTCCTCTTTGTAAAGATGAATCCAGAGACAGCTTTAATTAATCCTCAATTTTTCTTGTTTTTGTCTGTCGTGACTGACATTTTTTAAGATGACGGGCCGGTTATTTTGCAGAATGCCCCTCATATTGAAGTTTGTCTGGTATTTGGGGCAGAAAAACCACAAAAGCGATGTGGGTTTTTCTGCTCGGTGTGTCATATCAGAAGGTCCATGGCATCAATCTATCCCGTCCCAAGATGTTAACTTGATCACTTCATTAAGGTCGTGTCTTTTGGCTTCTCCACTATAATGTTTCTGTTCTTTTCTTTATAATCCTAAGTAACTTGTGGAGAGATACTTAAAGATTATGTTTATATCCTGTTTCTTATCAAACTTTTACCCACTAGTTTTGGCAACTTGTTTCAAGTTCCCAGGTGACTTAAATGTGCAGCAGGGCTGAGAACATTCTCTGTAGCTTCCCTGCCCTGGGTCCCTCTTTTAAAACTAGGAGAGAGAAACGCTGCATGGTCTCCTCACAGAACTTGCTGATTGGTGGGGCCCACAGAGAAAAACAGACTATTGCAGCATCGGCCACTGTGTCCAAGCACTAAAATGGGGGATCCCTGGGGGAAGGAGCATCTGATCCAGCCAGGGGTTCAGAGTCAACATTAGCAGACTCTACAGCAGCTCTGGTGTGATGGCTGTCAGCCTGGGATGCTTCCTTGTCAGTCTGACCTGCTGCGGATGAGGGCTTTGTTCTGTGCTCACTGCCCCAGGGCACCCCAAGATCTCAAGCCCCTCTGGCTGCAGCAGGTGAAGCAGCACAGTGCAGCCAGGAGATGGATTCTACATAAAGTGACCAACTGTCCCGGTTTCTCCAGGACTAATGAGACACCCGAGACACAGGTGGGACTTTCAGTGCTAAAATCAGGGACGTCCCAGGTAAACCAGCATAGGTTGATCGCCCTAACAGCCTCTTGTCTTAAACAGACCTGGTGCTCAGCAACAAAAACTATGCCCAGAGGTGACCCAGAAAGCCAGGTTGAAAATAACTGACTTAAGAGTTTAAGAGGACTGAGATTGGTCTTTAAGAAATTTGATGGGCCCAGAAAGTACAGAGCAAGATTGTCAGGAGGGGTGGCGGGGATTCTGGGTTTGACACAATTAGGGCACCGAGGCCAAGTGGGACTAAAAGAAATCCATGAACCCAAATTGACCTATGACTGGTATGAATGAAAATAGAGATGAGGTGACCTCCCTCCTCCAAGTTCCCACAAGCTTCTCTCCTTTAGAGCTCTGACAGCTGTCAGAGGATTTAGGCACCAAAATAACTATGGCATCCACCCTTCCACCCCTCTCTGCACACATATACACATAATAATTTTTTTTAAAAAAAGTGTAAGTAATTCTAACAAAATTCTCATCCTTCCCCTCCACCCCCGCCCACACACACACACACACACACACACACACACACACTTTCACCCTTTGTTGATGGCCCTATCTGCTGGGGTTCTATACGCACACTTGATCTGCCCATAGGGTCATCCAGCCCTGCTCCTCACACAGCAATGGCCTGCTGACCTGTCTGTCTTCTGCTCAACCCTGGAAACTTACAGAGGACAGGCATTCTGCCTAAATCATCTGCATGCTTCCAGCCAGGGCTGGGCATAAACACCAAACAGGTGGCATTCTCAAATTAGACAATTTGAAGAAAGTTTACCAAAGGGCTATTTACAAGGACGCACCCAGAGTTTTAAGACACTGGCTCTCAACTTACATACACATTAAACACCCTGGACAGTCTTAAAAATTGTTGCTGCCTGGGTCTCATCCCCAGAGAATGGGATCCAATTAGTCTAGAGCTACACTGTCCAATAACTAGCCAAATATGGCTACTGAGCATTTGCAAAGTGGCTGGTACCAATGAAGATGTGTTTTAAGTGTAAGCTTAAAATGCCAGATTTTGAAGGCTTAATATAAATAAATAAATAAATGCAAACTATCTCTTTAATATTTTTTAGCATGATTTCTTGTTGAAATGGTTATATTTTGGCCATACTGGGCTAGATAAAATATATTACAAAAATTAATTTCATCTGATTCTCTTTACTTTTAATATTGTGACTACTAGAAAATTTAAGATTACGTATGTGGCTCAAATTATATTTCCGACAGACAGCACTGAGTGCAGCCTGAGCATCAGATTGGAATTTTAACAACAAACTCCCTGGATGATTCTCCTGTGTACCCAAGACTGAGCAGCACTGGTTCAGAGACATCATAAGAAACAATGCAGTCGCGTGTGACTAGCAACAGAAGGGTGATTATGGGAACATGGGGAGCGTAGCGCTATCGCAAGAACAGTCTGGCAAAAGTAGTGCTGTTCAGTGGAGGGAAGAAGTAAACTCAAGTTCACTAAGGAGGAAGCCAGGGAAATAAACACTCAGATCCTTGTCTCTTCCTGCCTTTGAGCCCCTACTGGCAACCCCCACTGGCTGAACCCAACTGACAGCCAAATGACAAGGGAGCGCATTGGATGCAGCCCGTACAGGTCAGCTTCCCTGGGCCCAGAGCAAGGTTGAAAAGGACGGAAAGTAGATTTGAAGCCAGTGGAAAATATCTAGCTCAGGCACTTAATGAGTGTTCTGGGGATAAATGAAGAGCCCCCGGGTAAAACGCAGAAACCCTTACAGTAGCAGCACTGACCACAGGTGGGCTGTACACCTTCCATTTCTCCAGTCCTGAGCCCTAGTGTTATATCCAGTGAGAAAAGCAATCATCAGCAATTGAATTGCCCAGAATAATTTCCAAAGCTAGGAAACTCCCAGGCATCCTCTTTACTCACAAACAGTAATTTTGAAATCCTTAGGTACTTCAAACTTACTGTTTGTGAATAAACAGGATGCCTAGGAGTCAGTTCCTGCAGACAAAATGTTAACTCATAAAATGAATAGTCACAATAAGTTTCTATTTATTGAGTACTTACCATGTGCCGGGCACTGTGCAAAGTGCTTCCCATAAATTGTAGTGCAGTGTGGCTCTATGCTTTCTCTCCACTTCACAGTAGAAAATACATATTACGTATCAGAATGTAAAAATGGAACTTTTTTTTTGTCTTAATTCCTCCTGAGATCCCAAAGATGAAAAAGAAAAACATTTAATGCCAGTTATCCTCATATTCTAAAGGATGGCATCTAATGCTTTTGTGGAAAGCTGTCATTAAATGGGGTCTGCCTGCATTCTGGCTGAAGGGACAGCGGCTACCTGAGGCATGACCTTCTCCTTGCGATCACAAGAGTACAAAAGATCAAGACAAAGCACTCAGGCACTTATCAAGCTCTGTGTCGTAACTACTATCCATCCATTGCCCAAATCCAAAATCAGTGAGGTGGCAAATCTAATGCACAGAAAGAGCACATGGCAGAGGGAGGGAGTAAAGACTTGTAATCAATAACCAAATAATCATAATAGTCCAATAATTCAAAGAAAGAAGAAGCAGTTGACATTCGCTCCCCCACACCAGGGTTCCCAGTCCAAAGCTCACAGAGAGAAACGCATTAAACTTGATAAGAGTGTGCAATTATATGATTATGGCACTAGACACGACATTTTCGTTATTGAAATGAGAACTTTCTGGAGACTGGAACTGGTCAGAAGACATTTTGTCACCTGACAGTGACCTACAAATCGATTATGAATTTACCCAAAATTCCATCTAGACCAGGGAAGACCAAATCTGCATGTCACGTTGAAATGTGTGGTGGACAAAGGGATGAGTTTGCTGCTAGAACCCCCATTGAGTTCAGGTCATGCAGCAAAGCAATCATGTATGCTATTTTCCAAGCTACAATTTGACCGGTTATTTGAAATTATTCAGATAGAAAAACTAACATCTTTGCCTTTAGAAATTTTTTTTTAAACATGTTGTAAACACAGTTTGAAAAAAATATTTCTAAGAGAAGCATTTAAAGATGGTCTTTACCCACCTTCAAAATATTTACAGCAAAGATGAAAATCAGAATGTTTTCAACCGTACCCAAAAGAAATCTGTTGTGTTCTAGTTAAGATTCACAGAAGGGGAAAGGAAAAGTCTGTCACAATTCACTACAAAGCAAAAACACAGTGTTCTGAAGCCAACAACCATGAGGTTCCTTCCTCATGGACTTGGAGAAAAACCCCTCCTCAGGAAAGCTTTCTTGAGGTAAAATGAACTAAGGCCGTGATTCAAGGTATTAAATGGACTCATTTTCCCTTCTGGAACTTGTCTGATAAGACATAGGGTATGATAAAGTCAAGTGTACTGGGCCGTTTCTCTGTGCAGTCTTGTGTACATAAAACTACCCTCCTCACACTGGTACCCACGTTGCCAGGACAACTGCCCCAAGGTGGAGGCCACACCAAGGAAGCCATTTTGTATTGTATCACAAATGGTATCATCTACAACTGCTAGGAGTCCAGGTATTGACCCCAGTAAGTTCTGGAAGTTGCTGAGTCCATTCCTCAGCAGATTCTACCTCCCTCTGAAGGTCCTATAGCCTGGACCTATTAAGATCAATTCACCTTTCCCTTTCCATCCAAAACTACTGATAAATAAAGACAGCTCATTTATTAAAGGATTTGGGCCTTTCCGTATGATCTTCCTCCCTGAAAATGATAAACTGATGCCAACTGAGCTGATAACTTTATCTAAAAATCACAATTCACATTCCCTCACTTCCTCGCAAGAAATGCAACTCTGCCATTTCTCAGAGAATAGTCAAGTTCTCTCATCCCCAGGTGGAGTTTCTTAAGGATGAATACCTATCTTGTGTATCTCTGTGTCTTTGGCCCCCAGCACAGGGTTTGGCACTGTATGCCGTCACTGTTTGAGATTACATGAATAAATAACGGACCCTGGGGTCACAGGAGACTCCTGTGTTTGTAGCTGGTTAAGGGATAACCAAGAAGGAAGGATGTGACTGACCACACTACCAAAGCAGGGCGTGACATGACTTCTGCAGGTGCTATCTCTTTCTTTCTCCTGTGCCCAACCTTTTTGGTTCCCAAGGGCCAACAGTACCCAGTAAGAAGAGTAAAGAGGTCTATCGGAGGATGTGCTTCCCCATTTATAGCCATTACTGGCTTCATGGATAGGTGACCTGTGTAGTCACACAAGGCCTCATGCTCAGAAGGCTCCCACACTTGGTTTAAAGCTCTGTGTTGCCTTCTTGAAATTCTTAACAGTTTTTGAATGGGGGTCCTGCCCTGCATTTTCATTCTGGGAGCCTTGTACATTATGCAGCTGGTCTGTTTACAATATAACATGGGGAAGTAAAGAGGAGGGACAATGCTAAGGTTTGTCCCAACAAGGACATTGCAAGAGTCTGTTGCCTTCACTGGCTTCCTAACAGCAAACAGGCATCCTCCATAGGACATGGCCAGTTGAGTACCGCCTCTCTCAACCCTTCTGGCATTTGTGAGCCTCAACCGTGGAGACTTTTGCAGCATCTGACTCCTAAACCTATAGGTTTAAATGGAGAACAAAGAAATTGATCTACCTTACCTTCAACTTCGCTGTTTACATTTATTTATCGTAATGATTTGCCCTGCTGTATAAGAGCATTATATTGGAATTTTTAAGGTCAAAATATTTCCCCCAAAATGCAATATAATATGCACAAAAAACCTTCAATGTTTGTTAAACACTGTCAACAATCCCACTCTTCACATCTGTTTTGATTTGGTTTTTCTTAGAATTGTCATAAACAATTCTAAAATAGAACTTGTTCATCCTCAGTAATTTCTTGTTCTTTAACTATTGCTTCAAAGGATCCCATTTCCAGGGCAACTTCTGATGTGGTCACACTTACTATGATGTAATCGATCAAACGAAGGCTCACAGAAAAATTTATTAACTCAGCAGAGAGAAACCTCCTGCCAGGTGCTTAGCTGAGTGATTAATATTGGAAATGAGTGCTGAATTGATGATGAGTAGGAACACTTCTAGGTAGACATGGGTTTTTAATTTTTGATTTCCCCATCCCTAATGAAAGAACTGCTCATACTATGCTTCACTTCATAAAAATGTGTTGAAGCTATACTTTCATTCTAATGTCTGTTCTAATGAAAGCCTGATATGTCTTTATTAGCTCTGGGGTGTTTGAGCCCCACCTTTATATCAATCTGAAATCAGAAACTGCACATTTAATATTTGTTCAAAAATCATTGTTGTCTTGTGCTTTCATTCAGCTTTATGTCCCTAATGAATGATTGATATCCACAATAAGGAATACCACAGACTGGTTGCAATGAACTGTTCTCTACTGTTTGGGGGTCAGTCTTATGAAGGGCTGTAGCCATAGGCAGGAGGTCCTGGGCCTCCGCTCAGCCATGTCTCCATTGCCACGTCTGATCTGGCAGGAAATTTGGGGCATTTCCTCCCTGATTTCTGTCTAAAAGGGGCAGCCAAGGTCGGAAAGCAGACAGAGCAATGAGTGAAGGCCAATGAGGCCACCTGCGTGGAGGAGCTCCGCACTCTGAGAAAGAAGCAGAGATGCCTCCTTCGAGGTCACTGACCTCACAGTCGCCCTGGTGGGCACGTGGAACTGGACAGATTTAAGAGACCATGTGACATCCCCTCCAGCATTTTCCTCACCTTACCGCATGCCAGAGTCTCACATCCACTCAATTTCCAAGTCCTAAAGCGCATTTGTAACCATGGAGGGTATGAAGGGTTACGGTCAGGGTCTCATGGAAAAACACTTTGGGGAAGGTTTATCCATCTATAGTAATACCTGGACATAATTCTTGCTTCATGCATTGGTTACATAACCCACATATATGCGTCTCACTGTGCCAGTTTTCCTAGTGTAGTTTGAATTCACAGAAATGTTTCGTTATCTGTAAAAGAGCTGAAGGCTCTCTCTAAGTTCCCTCTTAGCCTTACAAGGCTATGATTCTGTGATTTGAGGGAAGATGAAAAGGTTTTTCTGTCATTTTCTCCCTCTCGGGGAAGAGAAGGCAGATGGAGAGCAGGCTGGGGCCGGAGCGGCAGGAGAATCTGCAGTGGCAACAGCAGGGAGGTGAAGAGCAGTGAGGAGTCCCACACTCAGCGTGCACTTTAATATGTTATTTTATGCGCATCTCGACTACACGGCCTCAGATCCTTCCCTGGATCTGAGTTTCAGAAGATCTGTTTTCCAACTGGTATCTGACAGCTCTCCAAAAGTTTACTTTGAAATACCAGAATTCCCTGTGCTTTCTTCCAGCAAGAGCACTTAAGCAGCATCACTTTTACCAATGAACGTGGTAATAATAATTATTATTATTAAGGAATTGTTTCCATCACATTTTTAAAGATTTTTGTTATTTATGCGGGAATCTATGAATTCTAGAAACCCTTTGTTTTGTTCTCTCTCTCTCTCTCTCTCTCTCTCTCTCTTTCTCTCTCTCTCTCCCCTCTCACCCACCCCCAATTGTTCTGAGGAAAAGGAGAAAGACAGGTATCTAAAACAAGGATAGCCAGAATTTGTAAGCCATTTGTTCTCGCTTTCTATAGCTACTGAGGGGAAACTTAGAGAAAAGAATCTGAGTGAACAATTTGACCAGCACCTTCATTTTACAAAGAAACTGAGGTTCAGAGCGTTTGTTCTTCCTTAATCACTGTTCCCGCCCTTCGCTGCTCACTAACCTTCCACGTCCGCGTTTCCCATTCCATAAAGTGCAATTGCAAGTCACAAAGTTGGGGCCTTCTGTGATTCAGTTCTAACCTACCTTTCCAGCCCTTTCCCCAGCAATACCCTTATGTTTCCCAAGCTAACGTTTTTTATTCCTCATTTATCTACCACATTTTTCTCCTTTCATGCCATTGTTTACAGAGTTCCTTCTGCTGAAATGTCCTTCCTCCTTCCCTACTTCCTCAAGTTTCAACTTAGTTCATCCCTCAAGCCCACGTCAAATGTCTCTCTTCCGTAGTCTGTCTGTGATCACTACCCCCGCCCCCAGACTCTCTGGGAAAATCTCTTCCTTCACCACATGCCAAGCCCAATGTGAGGCTGGTGGATTTAGAGCAAAACTGGATGCTGTCCTCATGTGTGACATGTTGGCATTCTCAGTACAGGCTACAAAGATTACCAGCTGGACTCTCTGGGGTTCTCAAGAACCCATGAAATGCCTGCAAAATTTTGGAAAAATGTTTTCATCCCTGCTCTGCTTATCCAGGAACAAACAGTCTTCTTTGGGTTGTCCATGTACGAATCCGCCTGACTTCAGAATAAAAACTACAGTTCAGTTTCTGTCTTTGTGGCTTTCAATTTAGGGTCATATTTGAATCACTTTTGTTGGTCCACCGTCACTAAACACCTATGTCTTGCTTCTCCCAGTCAGCAGTCACGGAGGCCTCTTCAGAACCTCAAGTTCAACTTCTATGGAGGATGGCTACCCATCGATTTGAGGTGCTCGAATCTGGCTTCCCAAAGTGCTCTTTGTATATATTCTGTAGCCTAGAAGTTAAGTCAGACCATCCCAACTAGGCCCTGTAACATCATAAATTCCCAGCCACCAAGCAGAATTTCAGAGAGTACCTCTCGCTCTGGGTGAATTGTAAAACAAATGTTCTCCAGTGCCGCGGGCCCTCAGGAAGCCTCTGTGAAGAGCAGACATGCATTCTGTCCTGGCACCAATCCACCTGGAAGAATATGTACTGCCATGCAGCATGTCCACGCTGCAGCAAAGATATAGGTCTTATTACTCCAAAAGCCACCAAGTATTCTATGTCCAGCTTTCTCACTGGGGCCTTCGATACCTTTAACCCCAGGATATAGTCACCAGAGATTTTAAGTGATAAACCAAGTTATCCACCGTGGACTCATTTGGCCTTTTTTGCTGGCCAGTTTTTTTTCTCTCTCTCTCTCTCTCTCTCTCTCTCTCTCTCTCTCTCTCTCTCTCTCTCTCTCTCTCTCTCTCTCTCTCTCTCTCTCTCCTGCAAAGAACAGAGAATGTAGAGTCAGTATTACTCCTCCTAAATACCCAGGGGGACCACAACTGACTTTCCTGGTCTGTGTTCCATTGTATAAAAGATGATTGTGAAGACAAAGACTATGGAAATAAATACATACTTGTCTTCTGAAGTTGATGAGGAATGTTCATGATTTTTAACCATAAGCTGGGGAAATGGGCTAAGGTGAAAAACAATGCAAAGAGTACTATAACCATAAAAAAAAAAAAAAACGGAAAAAAAGAAATGCAAAGAGAAAAAGCAGCTCGTCACTAGGAATCTTAAATTCTGAACAGAGTTCAGAAAAGCGGACTTTTCAACTGTTGTCATCCTGCTATTGTAACCTGAGCCCCTCCCAAGTGTTCAGACCCCAAAATCAGATCTAATTAAAAGAAAATGGAAAAGGATTTGGAGCCTTTTCAGCTCTAGAGAACATGCAGACAAATAAATTAAAAAATGGGGGAAGTGGAACTAACCCAATAATCCGTGAAAAGCTCATTTCCCTCCCCGCCGCCGCTGAAGCTACAGTGTCCGTCCTCCCTCCCCGTTCTCTGCTTCAGGGGCAGTGAGTGAAGAAATTGGCTAACAAGATCAGAAAATTTAATTACAGTTCTGTTGTCCCCTTCCAAGAAGTTGGCTGCCACACTTCCCTTTTGCCAGTCTTCAAAATGCGCTCTCTGATGAGCTTCCCCTCCGTTCCAGTCCCACTCATCTCCCTGCCTCCGCTCAGGATGGTAGACACAGACGCGTTAATTTGGAGCTTTAGGAGTAGTCGATGTAAAGATTTAAAGGGGCAGTTAGAAAAGAGAATGTCATTATCTCCTCATTTCCTTTGGCCTGCCTAAGCAACTTTGCCTCCATTTTATCCCGAGTGAAGTGCTGTGGGAGCCTCCAAAGGATTAGCATCTTTGCATTCCAGACCTAAAGAAGCCCTGGGACCCTTTAGAAGAAGCACAGACACTGCATGCAAGTGTCTGCATACTGACTCAGAGGTACAGGAATGGCTTCCTTCAGCAAGGTTTCTAGCAAGGCTCTGAAATGCTTTGGGCTCAAAACAAAGAAACAGAAGAAAAATATGATCAAGTCATGACTTCTGCCAGGAGGTAGAATGCAGAATGGTGTCAAAAGAACCAGGTATTCACCACTTCTGTCCTAGGGCAACCAGAGATGTGTGTACAAACCCAGTATGCAAACCACTGGAGAGTGACATGGAACAGGTGTCTTCAAAATTCAAAGGTTAGCTAATTAAAGAAAGGCTCTGTTTGCTTTCGCATTCCTGGGTAAACCTAGATCTCCAGACATACTGTGCTGAGCGTCCTGACACGTCACTAAGATACTATTTCTCTTCACAGAACGTCGTCATCCCCTGCATACTCCAACCACCGCCAACCACCTCCCAGATTAGGGGAAGATCTATAAACCCAGAAAACTAACTACAGTAATAAAGGGCGGCCAGTCTGTGGGGGCAACAGAAATGTCATAAATTGGCCTGGTTAATGCAAGTGGGAAGATACTGCAGCAGGAAGAAGAGAAACTAGTCAAGGACAGACAGGCAATGAATTCATGGGTATGAATAAGAAAGACAAGAGTTTTTCTTAAACTCTCCTTCTTAAGAGGTTATATCAGTCTGGATTACGTTCAGCTGCGTGCAATGGAAACCCTCCTCTCATGCAAGGAGGACTTCAAAGGCAGGCACCCCAGTGCTGCTGTTACTGCGTGAAGATGCTTTCAAGGACTCAGGCTCCTTCCAGTTCCCTGTCTCTCCAGTTTCGGCTTGTGGTTTTCATCTTCACAGTTACAAGCAGCAGCTTGACCTCTGTGTTGCAGGCAAAAAGAAGGGGGAAGGGCAAAGAGGGAAGGTGAATCGTTTGCCCCATTGATCAGGAATAAAATAGCTTTCCGGAAAGTTCCAGACAGTAGACTCTGCTTAACGCGAACTGGGAACCATGACCACCTTGAACATCAAGGGATATGTCTAATTAGGTCCATCGCTTCCCTGCACCAACTGGGGATCTGTCAGTCAGGAAAAAGAAGAGCATGGATGTTGAGTAGGTGACTAGCAGTGTCTGCCACCGAGTGAGTAGTCAAGGTTGCCAAGGAAAATGAGAAATGAGTATGTCAATGAGGGCATGGGTAGGCTTCTAGTGCAGCTACATAGTAGGAGCAAAGAGTGAGGAATGAGGAAGCCAAGTCTGTGATATAAACTCTGCATTCTGGAAGCTTGGGCCTATGCATCTTGGCATATAGGTCTACCCTGGCCACAGCAATGTAGACTACCTCCTGGAGCTTCTGTTTCCCACCCAGCCATGTCAGCATATACAGGCCTTTCTCATCCAGTGAAAGAAAGCAGAGATGGTGCAATGCTGACTGAGCTAGAATATCATGGCTATAGTCCACGTCTCCAGGAACTGACCCTTTCCCGAGAGCGAGCCCTTGGGGCTGGGCTGCAGACCTGGAAGGGCATCACCTTCGAGGACGTGAATGGTAGTAAAGAGCAGACAGAGAAACCAAAGCCGAGAGAATTATTCAACAGAGGTCTTCAAATTCCCCTCGGCCTCCCGTCGGCCACCTCAGACCCTTGCACCAAAAGCACTCTTTGGGACAGAATTTGGTCCGAAGCTGAGGGTCTGCCAGTCCACGAATGGGCACCCTCATGGCAGTCTTAGAGTTGGAAGGGCCATAGTGGGAGGCCTTCTCAAGGACAGTGAATCTCTCATCTCCGCTAGTTGCAGGGGCAACTGTACAGCCACATATTCTCATGTCCAGTAGCTCAGACAGCACTTAGGCCTCCTGTTGCCAAGGAGATCTGCTGCCTTAACCACCTCAAGTGTTTGTGCATGGAAAACACTTTTGTGCTTTATTTTTCCAGAAATTGATAAAGGAGCATACACAGGTAAATATGAACCGCTGGTAGATGTTCTTCTGATTCTTTACACAAAGATAAGAGGGGCACAGGGTTGACTTCTTCCATCCACATTCACCAGGGCGTAGTCTCAAAACAGATCTCATCAAGCAGTGGTTTGTTTGCTCATTCTTCATTCATTCCACTGCCACAGTGTTCATTGCACGTTATCCGAATTTGTTGTATATTTGACAACGTGCCAGGGACTGCCAGATGGAATTCCGTGATGAAACTCCATCCAAGGAGGTTTGCTCTTCGAAGTACCTAAGGAGCAAACCATTAATAGTAATACTACCTTAGAGCCATATCTGTCTTCATTGTACAGTGTTTGCAAATCCATTACCCCATTCACTCCTCACAACAGCCCTGTGAGGTGGGCTGAGTAGACAGCATCTTGTGGTGGTTAGATCTCAGACTCTGGATCTATGGATTCAAAGCCTGGCTCTGCCACTGGCTAACTGGGTGGACCTGGGGGAAAGTTACTTAATCTTTCTATGCCTCAGTTTTCTCATCTGTAAAATGGAAACAGGAACAGCTGCTATTTAATAGGGCTGTTGGGGGGATTCAATTAGTTATTTCACATAAAGCATGTTCAACAGTGCCTGGCACATTTTATAATGTGTTAGTTATTACTAGTCTCATTTTATAGATGCAGGGACTACTTGATTCTCAGGGTGAAATGTTAGAGCTGAAGGAAACTTAGTTATCACCTTTCATGGACAAAGAAATGAGGGCACACCTAACCAGTCCCTTTCTCCTCAGGGTGACAAGCAGCAGGCCTAGAACCCCAGTCTGCCCCCCTCTCATCCGGTGTTCTGACATGCTGTCCAAGCCAAAAAGAAGCCATACGACACACCTACAAGTAACAGGCCAACTCCCAAAGTACCTGCAATGGTCAATCGTCTGCATAATCTCCGCTAGGTTATGCTCTCAGTTGTTTGGTTAAATATCAGTCTAGGTGGTGTTGTGGAGATAATTTTTGATGTGATTAACATTTACATCCGTAGACTGAATAAAGCAGATTACCTTCCATGATGTGGGTGGGCCTCATCCAATCAGTTGAAAGCCTTAAGAGTGAAGACTTAAGTTTCCTAAGAAAGGAGGAATTTTTCTCAAGACTGCAATCATAGGAACCTTGCCTGAGTTTCCAGCCTGCTGCCCTTCAGAATTCAAACTCAACACCACAACGTCAGCTCTTCCCTGAATTTCTACCCCTAAGTCCTGTCCTACATATTTTGGACTTACCAGCCCCCACAATCACATAAGTCAATTATTTAAAATAAATCTCTCTCTCTCCTCCTCTCCAGTCATGCGCCACCTCACAATGGGAATATATTCTGAAAGCAATGTGTCCTTCGGCAATTTCGTCCTTGTGCAAACATCATAGAGTGCACTTACACAAACCCAGATGGCATAGCCTACTATACACCTAGGCTATGTGGCATAGCCTGTTGCTCATAAGCTGCAAACTTGTACAGCATATTATTGTACTGAATACTGTAGGCAACTGTAACACAAAGGTAAGTACAGTACTTTTATACAACTGGCAATAAAGTGGGTTTGTTCACACTAGCTTCACAAAATGCATTGCGCTACTATGACTAGACCCCCCAAGAAGGTTTCAGAGGCCTTGCGGGGAGAAGTGTGCCTTCTGGCCTGAGGGTCACTAGCTCCTCTCCAATTATACCAGGCTATGACATTATGACGGCTGCTATGTCACTAGGCAACAGGAATTTTTCAGCTCCATTATAATCTTATGGGACCATCGTCGTATACGTGGCCTGCCATTGACTGATATGTTATTAAGAGGCACATGGATGTGTATATACATATATATATATATATATATATATATATATATATATATATATATATATGTATATATACTGTTTCTGTGGAGAGACCTGAGTAATACAGTACCTTTCGTAGCGGGAAAGAGCTGTAACTTTGCCTAGCTATTTCCTGCACCCAGAAGTCTACTGTCAATTTTGCCGCCCTTGCTATTATTTAGGCATAATTAGCCACTTAAAAAACATCAGTCAACCTCAAAATATGAACTGGATGTCCAAGATGTTCATTTCCTTGCCAGACCTCATAAGGAACATGAAAGATATGTGGAACAGACAGTGTTCTTCCCCCAAAAGTTTATACCCTATTTAGGTGGTTAGGGGTTGAAAGCACCATGGGTGACAATAGATATGTCCAGCTGTGCGATGGTGCTAACCCACTGGAGAAGGTCAGAGAAGGGCAACACCCATATGAACCCCTCAGGGGAGAGGGATTAACAATGGGCTTTGAAGTCCTAACGTGAGGAGTCTTATTTCAGTCTGGCGACCATGTGGAGATGCAGGTGATGAGAGTCCTGAACCAGAGGATGCAAAGCATGGAGCTTGCACTTGGTTCCATGGGCAAAAGGAAGACACTGTCTATTTTTTAGAAATGTTATGAAGAAGGTTTCCACAAGGACGAGTGCAGCAGCAATGAGCTAGAAAGTCTAAAAATAAGGAGCCCACCTGGGTAGGGGCAGACGTGTAAGATGAAGCAGTCAGAGCCTAGGACTGAGCCCTGAAAGAGAAGGGAAAGGAAGAGGGGCAGAGGATGAGTTGGGTTTAGACATTTCATTGCTAAAAGGATAGAAGGATGTACACAGGGAGATAGCCTCTGGAAAGCTAGGTCCCGGCAAGAAGTCGACTAGAGGTGCAAACCGAATTGTATGGAAGTCATGGTTTAAGCCTTGAGAATGATGAGCGCACAGAGCGCATACAGAAAGGAGCAGAGGACCTCGTTCAGACCTTTAGTCACTCCTATAGATAGAGGGTGAGAGGAGGAAAAGAAGATGCAAAATATTTCCTCCTTGAGAGAAGAGGAAATAAGACACCATTGTGTTACCGAAACCTGGGAAGGAGCAGGGCGCACGAAGGGTAGGATGGGAGAGAACATCACAAGTACACTCTGTGGTTATGCCGCGGGGCATCCACAAAGCATATTCACATATTAAGGAGGGTGAAAGTTTCTGTAGTAAAGAAACTTGTTTAATTTGGTTTAACACTGCTTTTCCCAAGCTCACTGGCCACAGTACTCTTCCGACAGGATTCTCAGAGCACGTTCACAGTAACTGGTCTGGCTCAACAACCAATACCCGGCAGAATCAGAATGATGTCCCAGATCCCCCAACAATTAACGCAGCATTTTTTCAATATATCATACCGAATGCCTTGAACTCTGCAGGGAAACAGCGTTATATAAATCTAAATGTCAGGAATGTTAAACATCCTAGACAGCTTGAGCTAGAAACAGCTCTGAGGGCAGCCCACATCTGGTCAGTCTCAGAGCCTCTCAGAGCAGGCTATCCATGGCTCCCGCCCCCACCCTGGCCCTCTCAGGAAGAAGAGCAAAAAGATAAATAATTCCTTGAGAGCATTCTTCCCTTCTCCATTTCTACTGTCTTTCTGCCTCTTCTCTCCCAGGGTTTTCCTTGATGAATCCACCATGTGCCTCAAATTATTTATATCTCTTTCCAGAATTTCAACAATGGATGGATTAGAGTGCCCCATTTTTTAACAGTAGACTCTTGAACTGCCAGAGGTCAGCATCATTATGTGCGGGGACAAAAGACAGGATGAGGGGCTGGAGTGGAAGCCTTGCACCTGGAGTGAGGTGTTCGCCAGGAAGCCCAGGCAAGCCCCAGGCATGGGCTGCAGCCCTGCACTTTGCTGGCTGGCTGGGTCTGGATGATGTGTGTGTATTCAGCACCCACTGCACCCTACCTCCTACCCAAGATGAAGGCGTCGCATCTGACTCTTTCTTCTTTCTGTTAGAAGTGGTGTCAGCTTTTGTTGTGTGAAGGAAAGGACCTAAGGGTATAGATTGCCCTGCAGCCCTGATCCTTATGGGACTTACAGAGTTATTTAGAGGTACCTGAGAGAACCACACCTGGAAGACCCAGAAGAGATATCACTGCTTATTGACTATTTAGAGCAGGAGTCACACTATGGCCATTGGGCCAAATCTGGCTTACCACATGTTTTTCTAAATAAAGTTTTATTGGGACACAAGTATGCCCATTCTTTTATATATTATCTACGGCTGCTTTTGCCCTCCAATAGCAGAATCGAGTAGTTGCAACAGAAACCATATGATCCACAAAGCTTAAAGTATTTCCTATCTGGTCCTTTACAGAAAAAGTTTGCTGACCCTGGGTTTAGAGGATATGGCTTAGAAAACATCCTGTTGCTCATCTTCCCACCCATTCCATACGCATACTCTTGTCCTGCCGTTTCTGTGCCACGACTTATCTTTGTCTTCTACTCTGGACCTCTCTCTGTATCTTCCAGTGCTTGTGCGTCCCTGTCAGTCTGTACTTTTCCATCTCTGGCCCTCCCTGGGTTGGTTTCTTTCTACCGCTCCCTGCCTTATCTATTTTCACTAATAACTGATTTTACATAAACAAAGGGGTGTTGTTTTCTCCTTTGTTGAACTTACTTAAGGACCTGTTCTAATTATGAAAGTGAATGAGAAGGAGCTTTGTATTTCTCTGGGGGGAAAAAAAAGAAAAATCTAATTGCTCTTTAGTTCTGTGGTCCTCTATTTTTTCCCTTAGTGGTTCAATGGCCCATGGTAGAAAAGGTTCTTCCCACATACATAGCCCTAGTTTTAAAGCCATCCTTAAAGAATGTCATTGTGCACATTCTTGAGTTCCAGTTACCTGAGAAACAGTCAGCAATGACCCTGAGAAATTCTAGTCCACATATGTAATCCAAGTTAGGAGGCATTAATTGGAAGCATGATTCTGCAATATCTTTGTCTAGGAGGGTTTCAGTCACTTGAGAGGTTTTTCACAAGTGAGCAATTATGGGATCACAAGAGAAATTCAGAAACAGCGGTTTCATTTATTACAGCACTCACCACAGTCTGACTTATACGATAACTGTAAAGTTATGAGCAAATTGAGAACTGAGAGTGTATCTTACTCATTCTCATAACCACCTATCCAAGGACCTTGCTTGGTAGCCAACGCATGGCGATAATGGACTACTGTTAATTAGAGCCGCTTCTTTGTGCCATGAATGTGTTAAGTCATTTACGTTCATTTTCCATTCTGATGACTACTTTTCCAGGTAGAGGTTTCTAGTCCTATCTTGCATATGAAGAAATTGAAGCTCAGAAATGTGAAATGGGTTTCCCAAGCTCCCAAGCCCTTGTCCTGCCATGGCAAGTGTCGGGGCTTTCAGTCAGGTGCTGGCTCAGTCCCTGTCTTCAGTCCCCCTGTCTGAGTCTGTCCTTGATAGCTTGACATTGACCTCGGCTCCCTACCCCCAGCTCCGGTCTCTGGCCCAGCATCCGCTTTACCTTGCACTTCTCTCCCACCACACACTCTTGTCACTCCATTCCTGGCTTCTCACAGACATGGGTGCCTCTGGGTCAGCCAGTCAGAGCTGCTCAGCAGAGCAACACAGCACTGCCCTGGGAGAGGCTGTCAATGCGTGAGAAGCCAGTGAAGCATGCCCTCTTTCTACATTTTGGGAAGAAGGAAAGGGAGGGGCCAGAGTCGTAGCCCAGGAGACCCATCTGCGGGTACGGCCTTGTGAGTTTTCCCAGTCTGGCTGACAATAGTCTAGCAAGTTGGGAAACGGAGGCTCCGTTCTAACTTTACCATCCTCCTTTGACTTTGGGGTAAGAGGAACATCGCAGGGGCATAACAAGCTCCACCCCCAAAGAAGTGCCTCTGGGAAATTTTCTACTTCCCAAGGGTCCACCTCACTGCTGCCGACCATGCTCAGCCACCAAGCCCTCTGTGTCCTAGATGAATACAACCCTGAGAGTGAGGGCCCAGTATGTGTCCTAGGTATCTTCCTGCTCCTGCCCAGTAGCTTTCCTCAAGCAAGGTCACATGGAATTCCAGGCTGTTAGCGGCTAGGGGCACACCATGCACGAACCTCACCGGTTCCTGACCAGATGCAGGCAGCAGATATTTTTGACTGGAGACAGGCAGTCTCCCCCTGACGGCTTAGCTGCAGCCAACACTGGTACATGCCCAGTTTCCTGGGTGTTCTACCTCCAAAACTGGCAGAGAACGCTGCCTGCTCTCCACACTTGCCGTCCTCATGCCCAGAGAATCTGAAAATGGTTTATTGCTCTCATCAATCTGCATTCTTACATTCCAGTTGCTCGTTTGGAGGTGGCGTTGCTGCCAGGCCCAAGCACTCAGGGCTCTGGCTGCCGACGCTGGCTTCCATCATCAGGTGGATCTACCCCCCACCAACTACCAGCCACTAGCCCTCCCGTGCTCCATCCTTCCTACCTATCCTTCCTCTGTAGAAGAATCAGAGAAGCTGAAATTTGGAAGGAATTTATACATCACCTAATGCCAGGGTTTTAAATATAAGATCCATGGATGGATTTCCAAGATTTCACGAATCTCTTAAAGTCAGGGGAAAAAAAACAACTATCTCCACACACCCACACACACACACACACACACACACACACAGTTGTGTACTCTTCTGGGATGAGTGGCCATAATTTTCAATGGATTTTCATAGAAGTGTATCACAAATAAGTAAATAAAAGAGTTAAGAGCAAGTAGTTTAGTGTGGCCTCCTCATTTTGCACATGCAAAAACTTGAGACCCAAGAAGAGTTTTTAGGATTTGTGATTCACCAAGGTTCTCTAGGTGTCTTTACTCTCCCTTTTTATTCTTACATTTGATATCAAAAAGGGGTGCAAACAAGGGGGTATAACCTAATTGGGATCTGAGCAGAAGCTGTCCCTTTCTGCAACAAACCCTGAAATACACTTTCTCGGCCTCTGGACCATGAAAACCCTGAGAAGGGCCCGTTGTCCATTAGACCCAACTGGCCAGCTCACCTTGTCCTCACCATTCACCTCTCTCCTCACTATAAACAACACCATCCTTGGGAAATCAGCACTTGGATGAGAGAAAAAGGAGGGGAGGATCCTCTTCTGCCTCAAAAGAAAACAAAGCCAAGACACCAAGCTTCTAATGCCCACATGTCTGGTCTGACTTCAGTTGACTTTGAATCAGAACAGTCCCGTACTCACTCCTCTGGGCTGCAGAACTCCTACTAATGCTTCCCAGGCAAGACCAATTTGGGGAGGTGCACCCCAGGATGCAGCAGTCCTGCTGGTGCTCCCCTGGGCCAGAGTTTTATCTTCACCCCTAGCTTATGGCCCATTGAGGGTGCTTCTGAAATTTACAGGGAAGATATATACAAAATTCCTTCAAAAAACATACTGTTTGGGAATCAGAAATTCTTAGAGTCAAATGAAATATGAGGGATTAACTAGATAATCCCTACATCCTATAGATTCTCAGAGAAGCAAGTTTACTTGCCCTAGGCAGTACAGTAACACAAGAGAAGATGATAGACAGACAGAGACAGATGATAGATAGATAGATAGATAGATAGATAGATAGATAGATAGATAGATAGATAGATAGATAGACAGACAAATGACAGACAAAGAAGAAGTTATCATGCTTCCCCAAAAATAAGACCTAGCTGGACAATCAGCTCTAATGTGTCTTTTGGAGCAAAAATTAATATTAGACCCGGTCTTACATTATAGTAAAATAAGACCGGGTCTTATATTAACTTTTGTTCCAAAAGATGCATTAGAGCTGATTGTCCAGCTAGGTCTTATTTTCGGGGAAACATGGTAGCAAGTATTTTACTGGCTTCACCTATCTGGCATTCCAGTGGGTTTTCGTGGTGGTGGTGGTGTTGCTCTGAAACTTGCATTATTTCTTTCTTCATCACATCTCCAAATATGTTCTTTGGGGAAGAAAAGCACGTTTGTAAAGGAACACGGGAAGGGCATTGTATTGAGTAAGACAAGATGGAAAGGAAAACAAATTCGGTTTTCCTGAGCAGCCATTGTGTGCCAGCCACTCTACATGATACTGTACTCATGTCCCAAATGCCACTGCTTGGTGGTCACTGTAGCGGTTGGTCCCTGATCCACTTGCTTATTGGACCGCTTGCCAAATGACAGAAACTCAGCTCTCCTCTCTTGTGTCTCATGGGTGACCTCAAAGTGGGGTGGGGGACTCTCACATCTAATTTACACTGCTATCTAGTCATTTCTGTGCCGTCCACTCCAGCTGCTACTCCAACCCTCCTTCTTGGCCCTTGTTGGGGTCACTGTCCTCTATGCTTTGGTTCTGCCTACATTTTCCTGCTGTACCATCAACGCTCCATCTGACCAGTGAAGCCCCTGAACCACCTCTCCTTTGCACAGCTGCTCCTGGAGGCCCCTCTCCACCTGCCTTTGCCTCCCCATCACTTGACGCTTCCTGTACCAGTCTGACATCACTGCTCTGTTCAGGTGGCCCACAGTGTGGCTGGAACCCAACCTGTACTGCATAGACACCTGCATGCCCTCACTCTGTACTCAGTGAGGTTGCCAAACAGGGTGACCCACTGCCCTAGCTTGCCTGGGACTTAACAGCTTCTTGGGCCATGAGACCATCAGTGCTAAAACTGCAGTAGTCCTACGCAAAGGAGGATAGTTGGTTACCTTATGAGCTAGTAAGTGGCAGAGCTAGAATGCACATACAGGCCTTTTCAGCGTCCAAACCTTTGTTCTTTCAAAGCGTCATCCTGCAAAATACTGTATATGTGCTCAACACAGAGAGCAGAAAAACGTAGAAAAGTGACACTCAAATGAAACCTATTTTTCTCTGAAGAACATGATATGGGAGTGAGCCTATTCCATGGCCTTCTAAGAATTAATTGATAAAGTTAATGTATTACCTCAGGGTAACCATATGTCCTGGTTTGCCTGGGACAGTCCCGAATTACACCTGTTCTCTCGACACAATTATTAATAGCATTTTCTTTTCAGTCTCAAAAGTGTCCTAGATTGGACAATAAATTATATGGCCACCCTCACCATCATATCACAGAGCCAGCTGATTAGGCTCTTGATTAATAGGGTCCTTCCCTGTGACTCTGACTAAAACCCAGCGTGACTTCCCCTGCTATTGACAGAGCATGTCCGCTCTGCAGAACAGTCACCCAGAAAAAGCAGCATTTCTCCAGTCCCATCCCTCAGCTGATCAGAGCTCACGTGGTCAAAGGAGCAGGCTCTCCCCTGGCTTCCAAGCAGAAGCCAGCCTGAGGAGTCAGTCCTCCCATCACTTCAAAGAAGCGAACCAGGCATTAATTGGCACTCTGCAAAGATTTATGCACCATACATCATTATCTCCTGCTGAGAAACAAGACAGATATAGGACATACGGCCGGTCCTTTAGAAAAAGGTGTCTTGACAGATCTTTGAACCTAAAATACCTTAAGTAATTGGGACACCCACTCAGGGACATGCAAGATAAATGACCCGGTTTGTAGAGTACCCACGCCCGTGGCTGCCCGCCCCTCTCCCTCCTCCATTTCCTCCTCTTCCTCTCCCAGTCCTCCTTCAAGAGCCTCCCATGGCTTCTCCCTGCTCATTAGTAGCTCCATAAACTAGTTGGGGCAGGAGAAGCAGGGCAGATTAGTCACTGGGCGTCAGTTAGATGGGAGAAGAGGTGGAAATAAATGGCTTGAATGAAGTTTGCGTCAGCTGGCGGATTTTATTTATTAAGGCTCTACATGTTACCCTCGTTCTCTAATTAGCAGGAGCTAGAACTTGAAGTTAACATGCAGGTATGTAAATTGCCTAGTGTGTGGCCTGGAACACAGTAGGCACTCAATAAATGGTGGGTGACAGTGGTGTGGAGACCTGTCTGCAGTTAAGGGAGTAGGAAGATCAGAAGAGTTCATCACACCACGCACTGAGGGTCCCTCAGCATCCAGTCCAGCTCACCTGTCTTATCAGAGCACTCAGAGCTAGGTCACCCACTCATCTCTATTCCCTCTCTCCCTACTTCATATTCCATACCTCTCTCTCTCTCTCTCGTTCTCTCTCTCTCTCTCTCTCTCTCTCTCTCTCTCACACACACACACACACACACACTTCTGCCTCAGGGATAGTAAACGCAAGAGACAACTTGGAGCAGGGACAGAAAGAGCACCGTCCCAAGAAATCCCGATTCTGCTCCCACTACAGTTCAGTAAATATTTTAGCAATAGGATGTTGTGTGCAGGATACAAAGATGATAGATGAGGACACCGTCACGGTCCACTGGGGTCTCACAATGAGGTGGAAAATATATTGAAGTAAACAGCCCATTTCAGTCTGATCTTATAAATGAAGTGATAGAGGTGAGCTCAGAGTGCTGTAGAAATGTAGACGTAGGGCCTTAGGCTTCTTGAGTGGAGATCAGGGATGGCTTCCTGGAGGAACTGGTAAGTCTAAGGCCTGCAAGAATGAGCCTGAGGAGGGGGAGGAAACATACACACCCAGGCCCAGAAGTGGGAAGTATCATGGCCTTTTGGAAAATCAATATTTTTTTGTATATTTTAAAATTAACCTTACAAACATTCTTATTTTTTTACTTGTAAGATGTTTTTAAAGAGAAAAGTGTGTTCTTGATTCTAAGAGAAACTTTTATTCTGGTAGAGTTCATTATAATTTGATCAATCAATAAGGTCATGGTCACAGGTTAATTATCACAAGATTGGAGAATAAAATCAACTTCCTGTAACCATCATAAAGTATGACTTTAAAGAAACAAATTCAGTGTTTTACAGTAAATGCTCTAACATTCTAAATGAATATTTTTTTTCAAGGTTACCAGTTACAAGTCAGCAGGCCTCAGGACCATTGAAGAAATCTTTTAATATGATAGGAAAGCTAGTGTTTGCCTCTTTCAGTAAATAAACTTGTTTAGAAACTCAACTTTATGATAAGATACAGAATAAGTGTAGGTTAACTTAAAAATTTGGGTAAGTGATATATAAATACTCAATAATCATCTTCTCTTTCTTTTTGAATGAAGAGTTGTAGTTTATCCATTGATTTGCATTTTCAGAAACACTGATCAAGAGCTTCTCATCCTCTCAGAGTTTTATTTAAAAATTCTATCCACTGGCAGACACCCGATTATCATCAAAGTTGAATCACAGATTTAGGGGACTTACACTAACTTATTTCCACAATTGCGTAAAGAGAAACATACCTGCTCACTTGCCTGGCCCTCTGCTGCATCTCCTGTGAACTGGCGATAATGGCCTGCGTGTTCCCTCCTTTCAGAGGGGCTTGTGATGATCTAATGTGCTGTAACCTATGAACTTGAGCTATGGCTATCTCTTTGACTCGGTTATTTTGTTGCCCTATGCTACGAGCGGTGAGACTACCCTGGCACAATACAGACCCTCAGTGAGAAAGATGGCATACTTCTCTGGGCAGTCAGAATTCAGAACCATCCTCTGGACTCACACAGGAAAAGCCATTAAGCAGCCCTCTGCAGATTCCTGCTCCAGACCCAGACTCCTTTCCCCACTGCCATGACCTGACCCCTTCTTTCCATTTCCTCTCTCCTGTGGCTAGAGCCCCCCACTAAGCCCTCCTCCCTACTGAGTGTTCCTTACTACCGAGCATTTCTGCCTTTTATCACCAGTCCCTTTGCTCCCAGCTATCTTCAAAGAGAACTAACCAAACCATCAGCCCCACCTCTTGAGTCCCCAGGTGTGTGAACTCAGTCCCACCCAGTTTACATATATGTTGGAGCCTTTAGACCTTAGAATTTGGGACACAGCAAGCTGGTGTGTCCCAATGCCACTCTCTGTGGGGAGCTGGGAGTCTATGCCAAGATGTAATTTGTTTCTGTAGTTCAGAGCATGAGATAGTTTGCAAGCCTGGAGAAACCTCCAGGTAAAAGAAGATTCATTTCTCTGCACCATTTCCATAGGCCTTTACCTGCCTTGACCAATAAAATCCATCTAGGGCCACTGACGTCATTTTCCAAGCTGAAGAGACAGGGACTCATTTAGAAATGAAAAATAAAAGGATAATAGATAAAATGGAGGAGAACTAGGACACAAGATGGATCACAATGAGGGGGAGCATAGTTTGCCACCCCAAAATATGCCTCTTTAGGGTATTATTTTAACCTGGTTATTTTTAAGAAATAAAGACTCATCAGAGGGAGAAAGACAAATACCATAGGATCTCACTTACATGTGGAATCTAAAGAACAGAATAAATGAACAAACTAATCAGAAACAGTCTTAGAGATATAGAGAAAAATCAGGGTTGCTAGATGGGAGGAGGGTGGGGATGAGGAAGAAGACAAGGGGATTAGAAAGCACAATTGGTAACCACAAAATTGCCACAGGGATACGAAAGAAAGTTTGGAGAATATAATCAATAATGTTGTAAAGATTTTGTGCATCTTTTGGAGCAAAAATTAATATAAGACCCAGTCCTATATTTTATTATATTATATTACATTATATTATATTATATTATATTATATTATATTATATTATATCATATCATATTATATGACATTATATTATATTATATAAGACCTGGTCTTATATACGATGTCAGAGGGGTAGTAGGTTGGGGGAGGGGGTTATCACTTTGTGAGGGGTATAAATGCCTAACTACTACATTGTTTTGTACACCTGAAACTAATAATAAATAAATAAACAAACAAACAAACTCAGGAAAAACCTTTAACTTTCCTTCTACCTGCCTAAAAGAATTTAGAGAATTGGCCTGAAGAGATCCAAGATGGCAGAGTAGATAAATGCTGTACTTGCCTCACCCCGTGAACGCCTCAAAATTACAACTAAATTATAGAACGGCCAGCCTGGAGAACCATCCAAAGTCTAACTGAACAGTTTTATAATTAAGAATATAAAAAAGAAACCAAGTCAAGAACAGTAGGAGGGGCAGAGACGCAAAACGGGCTGGTCGCACACCCACCTGTGGCAGTTGAAAATTGGGGGCGATATCTTGGCCACAGAGGTTTCCCACAAAGGAGCAAGGAACCCCAGCTGCCCAGACCAAGCTCCCCAGCCCAGAGTACAGGTGCTGAGAAGAGGAACCCCCACAACTTCTGGCTGTGAAGAACAGTAGGGATTCGGACCATTCAGGTGGGACAGAAGGCTGCGGGGAAACCCAGACATCCTCTTAAAACGCCCGCGCAGGCACTTACCCTGGGGCTCCGGCAGAAGGATCGTGACTCTGGAGGCATCAGAGACATATGGGGAGAGACTGAGTTGTGTAGCTTTGAGGCGAGGTCTGGAGGGATAGTCCCCATTTTGCCTGTGTGGGTCCCTTCTTCCGTGGTGCAGCCGGCAGGTGGAAGCCATCTTTCCTGTTGTTGACTACACCCCCACAGGCCAAATCTGAATTTGATTGGCCTGGTGAGCTCTGCTCGCTCCACCCTGCTGACTTACTAAGACCCTACCTCACCCAACTTGCTTACTGCAGGAGGCTTTATCAGCAGCCGAACCTTAAAGCAGCCAGCAGATGGCAGCAGGCCTCAAAATGTCCTGGCTTTCTGCAGAGCTGCCCCAGACTGGGAACTGGTGGCAGCCATCCTCAATTTTCAGCTTGGTCTCTCCCACATGTCTTCAGGTACAGCATAGACAGCATGGATCACTTTGTAACTTCTACCAGGTACTCCTTAGCCAGTCACAGCCAGTGGCTGGCCTAAACCTGCACTGTAGCCCCTCTCAAGAGGCCCCAGAATGAACATACTTGCAGGTTGGCTTCAGACCACAACAGAGCACCACCCATAGCTCCAAGCAGCACACACAAAAGGCAGTTTCAACAGGTACCAGAGCCCGCTGGAGCGAATCCCTCCCCCCCACCACGCCCCCCACACACACACAAGTACTGTAGCCCATAAGCTGTGGACATTGCCAAACCCCACAGCCAGTCAGCCTGAAGGTCTATACCACCCACTGATATGCCAACAGCAATCAAGGCTCAACTATAACATTAGGGCACACACAACTCACACAAGAGACACTCTTGGAGCCTCCGGTTCAGGTGACCAGGGAGACTGTGCCACTGGGCCTCAAGGCCACACTGCGAGACTGGGAGACATAGCAGCCCTACCTAATACATAGAAATAAACACAGAGAGGCAGCCAAAATAAAGAAACAAAGAAATACATCCAAATGAAAGAACAGGAGAAAACTCCAGAAAAAGAACTAAACAACATGGAGGCAAGCAACCTACCAAACACAGAGTTCAAAACAATGGTTACAAGGGTACTCAAAGAACTTAGTGAGAACTTCAAAAAAGAGATAGAGAGCATAAGAAGGGACATAGAAACTGTAAAAAGGAACCAGTCAGAAATGAAGAATACAATAACTGAAATGAAGAATATGCTAGAGGGAATGACCAGCAGACTAGATAAAGCAGAGGATCTAATCAGCGATTTGGAAGACAAGATAACAGAAAATACCCAATTGAAGCAGCAAAAAGAAAAAAGAATCCCAACAAATGAGGATAGTTTAAGAGACCTCTGGGACAACATCAAGCATAACAACATTTGCATCATAGAGGTACCAGAAGGAGAAGAAAGAAAGCAAGGGATTGAGAATCTATTTGAAGAAATAATGACTAAAAACTTTCCTAACCTGGTGAAGGAAATAAACATACAAGCCCAGGAAACACAGAGAGTCCCAAAAAAGATGAAAAAAAAGAAAAGATTAGGTAGCAATTCTTGTACCAGACAAAACAGACTTTAAAACAAGAGACAAAGAGGGATCCAGTAATCCCACTTCCTGGTATTTATCAGAAGAAACTCAACACACTGCTTTGAGGGGACATGTGCATCCATATGTTCATTGCAGCATTGTTTAGAATGGCCAAGATGTGGAGGCAGCCTGGGTGTCCATTGATAGAAGAATGGATAAAGAGAAGGTGGTGTATATATATATACAGTGGAATATTGCTCGGCCAGGGAATGGAATGGGTTATTGTCATCTGTGGTGGCATGGATGGACCTGGAGGGAATTGAGCTGAGTGGAGTATGTCAGACAGTGAAAGACAGATGAAATGTGATTTTGCTTATATGTGGAATCTAAAGAATAAAATAAACAAATAAAATGGAAACAGACTCATAGATACAGAGAACATTTTGATGGTTTCCAGATGGGAGGGGAGTTAGGGTGGTGGGTGAAAAGGGGGAAAGAATTAAGAAGTACAAATTGGTTGTTACATACTAATCATGGTGATGTAAAGTATAGAGAATATAGTCAATAACATGGCAATAACTATGTATAGTGCTAGGTGGGTACTAGACTAGTCAGGGGGATCACTTCTTAAATTATATAAATGTCTAACCATAAGCTGTACACCTGAAATTAATATAAAATAATATTGAATGTCAACTGTAACTGAAAAATTAAAAGGTGGGGAAGGTGAAGGGCAATAAGAGGTCCAAATTTCCAGGTATAAAACAAATACGTCACAGGGATGTAATGTACAGCATGGGGAATATAGTCAATAATATTGTGATAGCATAGTGTCAGATGGTTGCTAGATTTATCATGTTCATCAACTTTTCAGGTATATAAATGTTCAATAACTATGGTGTACACCTGAAACTAATATAATATTGTATGCTAACTGTATTTTTAATAAAAATACTTTTATTGTAAAAAATTAAATAAAAAAAAGAATTTAGATAGAGGACCTACTCCAGGAAGGGAAACATCATCATAGATAAATATAGTTTAACATGAACTAGGTGTGATAGAGAGGACGCTGGCAAGGCCATTTGATCAAATTCCTCTGTGTCCCATTGTTTCAAGATGGCCCAACAAACATTTGTTTATAAACATTAACTCTTTTCATCTCCCAGTGAATTTCCCTACTTCCCCTTGCTTAGTCTAGAGTGACATATATACCTCATTTTACCTTATTGCCTTTGGAATTTCCATGCTTATGTGAATTCCCTGTGTGCACCTGTTACAACTCGACTTTCTCCTGTTAATCTGCTTTATGCCATCTTAATTATTTGATCAGCCAGAACTAAGAGGGGAAAGGGGAAATTTTTCCCCATCCCCAATAATGGCAACAGTGAAAATGAGAACTAGAGATCCAGGTTACAAAAAAGATGAAGAATCTACAATGAGAGCAGCACAGTGGACTGGGGTTTTTAATAAGGGAATGGTAGCTAGCACACCCTTACTGCCTGCAGGACAGTTGGGGACCACACTGAAAGCTGGACACCAACTGCCATGGTATTAGGTTTAAAGGGTGACTATGGGGATTGAAACCGTTTTTTATTGTGATCAGAAAGAAAACACTGCAAAAGACTCTGGCTTTGGGGAAAATCTACAGCTGCTCTACCGCTAATTTCATTAGCCATCCTGAGCAGTCCATCCAAATAGCCCTTCATTACTGGTGGACTTAAAAGTTCTTAGTGTGACTAACTTCATGCTCCCATAAAAAACCTATCCTGATTGGAGTAGAGCATCAGTGGGTTGGAGACAAGTTTGCACAGTGAGGAAAAGAGATACAGCATGATCTTTCTCTCTGTCATGTCTTCTTTTCTGGACAAGGAAGAATCAGAGATTAAAAAAAAAAAAAATTGGAAGCCGTCTAATGAATGGGAACTACATGCTGAGAGCAGGTAACTCAGAAAAGTAATGAGAGCAGCATCAGGAGGCAAAGATTTTCCATGTACTGAGGTGACTGGGCAGGCTTCAGAGACTGGGCCCTGGTAGAACTGGTACCAGCCTGGCAGAGCAAAAGCATGAGCCTGATCAAAATGCCAAGCTGGCATGTAGTGAGGACTTTGTGCTCTCATCACTTAGACAACCAACATACAGCCCTCCTCACCAGGCCCACAGGAGATGGTCAGTCTTCCCATTTTCCACTCTCCCACAGAACTTTCTTGCTTTGTCTTTTCTTTGGGGCAGTGGTTCTCCGTCTGTGTCACCATGTGCCCATAGGTACTGTCAGTTATCAGGTGATCAGAAAGTATTTTGCTACTAATACTAAACTACCAAAGCATATGCGTTTTCTTAAGATAAAGCAGACAAAGTTTATTTCCACAATCATTTTCACTCCTTTGCTATATTAGTCAGGTCTTGTTGATTTGAAAAGACAAAAATCTAACTCAAACTAGCTTAGGCCAAAAGGGAGATTTATTGGAAGGTTATTGGATATTCCAGTTACTATTGCTGTGTAACACAGTTTCCCCCAAACTTAGTGACTTAAAACAACCATTTTATCATGTTCATAAATTATATGGGTCAGGAATTTAGACAGGGCACCTTGGGAATGGCTCTGCCCCATGATGTCTGGGCCTTCAGCTAGGAAGTCTCAGTGGCTGGGGGTGGCTCAATAGTTAGAGGCTGGAATTATCTGGAAACTTATTTACTCACATGCCTAGGTAGCTGATGTTAGCTGTCATCTGGGACCTCAGCTGGGGCTGTCAACTATAGCACCTACACATGGTCTCTCCATATGGCCTGAGCTACCTCACAGCATAGCAGTCTCACAGTAACAGAGCTTCTCACAGGGTGGCTTCGGGCTCCCGTGCAATTTTTCCAGCTAACAAGATTGAAGTCGTATCACCTTTTATGACCTACTGTTAGAAGATACACAACGTCTCATCTGCTTTACTCTATTGGTTACCAGCAAGTCACAAGCTCACTCAGATTCCAGGGGAGGGAAACTATACCCTACCTCTCAGTGGGAAGAGGGTCAAAATAATTTATAGACATGTTTTTAAGCTACCACACTGGTATATCTTGCTGAATTTTTTGGATTTCTTCTCTCTTACTTCAGAGAGCAGAGAGGGGCATATTTAGAGCCACTTACCACAGACATGACCCATGGAGGCCCCTCTTTATTTTTTCAGGCCATTCCCAGAATGGAGATAACCACTGTAAGACAAGCAGCATCCCCAAACGATTTCTGCAGCATCTATAATCCAGTACGTTCTCCTACACACAACAGCAATGGTGGCCTGATAGCCAGTTACTATGGAATTATCCATATGCTATAGTCTACCTTATATCTGTATATATATATGTCATGTGCCAATGGTGGGAAAAAGAAACAGAGAGAACTTGAAAGCCCTGCTTTTTGACACTAATTGAAATTTTGTCCTGAAATGTAATTGTGCATATGTCATTTCCTTCTGTATACTTTGAGTGTCTTGAGTAGTGTATGATACTAAAGTTCAATATATACTTGATTGAGTTAATGAATAAATGAATATTTTGAGTGAATATAAATCAGTTACTATTTAGCATGATAGAAAACCTCAATTTGTATAGACAGTAACTGTGTTTAGGATTAGATAAAAAGACATCAATGTATACCTATAATTTTAGTATATTTATTTAATAATACTTAAAATGGCATTTTCTTTAATAATTAAAATTTTTAAGTGAACAATTTGTAGTTAATATGCTTATTTAAGTTTACTTTTAATAGAAAATACTTGCAACTCAGCACAGTTCCTGATTTTTTTTTTTAATTAGCTTCAGGTATACAACATAATGATTTGATTTTTTTATATATTGCAAAATGATCACCACAATAAGTCTAGTTAACATCTGTCACTATACATAGTTACAAAAAAATTGTTTTCTTGTGATGAGAATTATGATCTACTCTTTAGCAACTTTCAAATATGCAACACAGTATTATTAACTATAGTTATCATGCTGTACATTACACCCCCATGACTTATTATAACTGGAAGTTTGTACCTCTGACCCTCTACACCTTTTTCACACGGCTCCCACTCCTCACTTCTTGCAACCACCAGTTTGTTCTCTGTATCTATGAGCTTGGTTTTGGTTTGTTTGGGGTTTTTTTATTCCACATACAAGTGAAATCATGCAGTATTTCATATTCGATTTAGCCATTCATCTATCAATGGATACCTAGGTGGTTTCTATAATTTGACTATTACAAATAATGCTACAATAAACATGGGGATACATATATCTTTTGGGAATAGTGTTTTCATTTTCTTCAGATAAGTACCCAGAGTGGAATTGCTGGATCATATGGTAGCTCTATTTTTCATTTTGGGGAGAACCTCCGTACAGTTTTCCATAGTGGCTGCACCAATTTACATTCCCACCAACACCGCACAAGTACTCCCTTTTCTCCATATCCTTGCCAACACTTGTTTTCTCTTATCTTTTTGATAACAGCCATTCTGACAGGTGTGAGTCAGTCCCTGGATTGATTAAGGTGATCAGCCTCCACTTTACCTCCTATCAACATACGTTCATCAGAATATTGTAATCTAATAAGAAGAATTAAATAGAAATTAATTCTAAAATCAGAAAATACAATATCTCAAAATGAAGAACACATGAGATGGGTTTACCAAAGATTAAACACAGTAAAAGTATTATTGAATTAGGAAATAGAGCAGTAGAGAATAAAACTAAAGCTTGAAGAGAATGAACGCAGGCTTAGAAAACTGGAATACAGGTCACTAGAAAAATCTACAAATTCCTAAATGGGGGAAAGGGTAGAAAAGTACAGAAAAGACCATTAGAGAAATGTGGGAAATGGGGAGAATGTCCCATATACATTCAATTGGAAGGGAAAGAAGAGAGAGGATGAGACAGAGCCATGTGAAAAGAAGAAAATCACCAAAATTTTTCCAAAGCAATGAAAAACAAATTTGAAACACCCTATTAACCCACAGGAAAAAGTCAAAGAAAAGTACACCTCATAGTAAGGCACATCATAGTAAGACTGCTGAAAACAGGGATGGAGGTGGGAGGAAAGGGGACACAGAGAATATTTTAAGATTGGCCTGAAAAGAAAGACACATTGCCTTCAAAGGGGAACCAATAAGAAGGACATCTAATTTTATAACAGAAATGATAAAAGCTAGAACAATGGAGTGATTTTCATGTACGTCAGGAAAATAAAGCAAATAAATAATGGCTAACCTAGAGTTCTAAACCTTGAGAAATATTCTTCAGAAATTAATATGAAATAAAAATGTTTTGGGAAAAAGAAAAAGTGAGAGGAGACATGACTATCAAACTTACATTTATAGAAATAGTAAAGAGCTCTCTTTCTGCCGCCATCTTGGTTTCAAGATACCCGCACAAAATACCCAGTGAAGCTACAGAAACTGTCCCTGCTACAGAGCAGGAGTTGCCACAGCTTCAGGCTGAGACAGGGTCTGGAACAGAATCTGATGGTGATGAATCAGTACCAGAGCTTGAGGAACAAGATTCCACACAGGCTACCACACAACAAGCCCACCTGGCAGCAGCCACTGAAATCGATGAAGAAGTAGTCAGTAAAGCAAAACAGAGCTGAAGTGAAAAGGCACAGAAGGATATGTCCAAACTGGGTCTTTGACAGGTTACAGAGGTTACTAGTTTCCCTATATGGAAATCTAAAAATAGCCTCTTTGTCATCACAAAACCAGAAATCTATAAAAGCCCAGCTTCAGATATTTACATAGTTTGGGGGAAAGCCAAGATCAAGGATTTATCTTAGCAAGCACGGCTAGCAGCTGCTGAGAAATTCAAAGTTCAAGGGGAAACTGTCTCAAACATTCAAGAAAACACACAGGCTCCAACTGTACAAGAGGAGAGCAAAGAGGAAGAGGTTGATGAAACAGGTACAGAACTTAAGAACAGAATTGGTCATGTCACAAGCAACAGTGTCAAGAGCAAAGGCAGTCCAAGCCCTGAAGAACAACAGTAATGATATTGTAAATGCTATTATGGAATTAACAATGTAACCATCTAAAACTTAAGGTCCTTTTTTCCTTTTTTTTCTTTTCTTTTTTTTTTTTTTTTTGTATTTCAAAAGAGTGACTGCCGCTTGGTTTGAAATTTATACTGTTTCTTTCATTAATAAAGTCATGGCTTCTTGTGGAACAGAAAAAAAAAAGAACTATAAAGGGATTTCTTCTACAAGTAAGCAAGGGGAGCAAAATTGACCCTAGATTGCCGAAGCAAAGTACAAACTTCTCTGGAGGAACACGCTGTTAATCCAGGCAGCAACATCGGACCGCCAAACATGAAGGCACACAAAGAAATAAGCCACAATTGACAAGAATCACAATAAATAAAAAACAATAGAGTTAAACAAGCTATTAATATAAATATAAGAATTGTGTGCTATGGACTTACAGAGTAAGCATGTCTAAAATAAAGAAATACAGATGAAGCTTTTGAGATAAAACAAGACACTATAAAAATACTAAATTTTTTAAAGAATTAAAAGGAACTTTTGGAAATGGAAAATATCACTTAATCTAAAATGTATAAGGATGGTTTAAACAACAGTTTGACACAGAGAGAATTAGTGAACTAGAAGATAAATCCAAAGAAATCACCCAGAAGCTAACACAGAGGAATTGGCAAGTGGAAATATTAGAAGTGAAGCTAAAAGAAATGGGGAATAGAATAAGGTCTAATATAGCTTTAGGAAGAATATCATACCTGAGAAAGAAGAGAATGGGGAAAGGCAATATTTGAAAAGATAATGGCTTTAAAACTTCTAGAACTGATGAAAGACATTAAACCTCAGATTCAGGAAACATAATTTATCTCAAGCAAAATAAATAGAAATGAATCTACAGGCAGACATATCAAAGAGAAATTGTAAGACAAACGAAAAGAAAAAAGATCTTAAGACAACCGGAGAAAAGATAGGTTACCTACAGAAGCAAGCAAATATACACTGACATTTCCAAACAGCAATAGAAGTTACAGACAATAGAATAGTGTTTTCAAAGTTCTAGAGGAAAATAACCATCAATCTAAAATTTTGAACCATGCTAAAGTTTCTCGATGCCAAAGACCTCAGTAAACATACCAGTAGTTGAACAAGTTGGGTTTATTACTTGTTGGAGCGAGGGAGAACATTGTGTATCTCAGTAAGAGGGTGCTAGAACTCATCTATTATAGGATTTGGACTTCAGTTTATAATTTGGGGAGAGTGTAAGAAACCAGAGAACTCATTCTGGATGGGGGGTTATCAGAAAGTGTGAGCAGTTCTATGATTGGGTATCTCAATAATTATGTATAGGGAGGTAAGACTAGAGTGAGGATAAGCTGTAATTGGTAAAGAAGTTGCAGTCACTCATTTAGCAGGAGAGAGGGATATTTGGTATTTCTGAGTTATACAGTGACCTGAGTGCAGTTTCTGTGAGACTGTTTATATGTCCAACAAGAAAATAACATGGCTTAGCTATAAGCATCAGATCAGTTTGTCATAATATTGAGGCCTAACTGTGAAGTTAGATCAATCCCAGATGTCAGGAGCTTCTTTTCCTTTTTTCTCTTTCTCAACTTCCATTCACAAATGGGGATGAAATAAATAGAATAAAATAAAGAATGAATTAGAGAGTTTGATACTGACAGACCCTCACTAAAGGTAATTTTTAAAGGGTATAACTTTGGGAAATAGGAAATTGAACCCAGTAGGAAAGGCATGCAAGAAAGAATAGTGAGCAATGGAACTGGTAATCATGGCTATAAATCAAAACTCACATTAACAGTATGAAGCAATAATAATAGTGATGGGAAGAATTAAAAACAAGGTGGAACCACAATTCTGAACAATTTGTAAGATTACAAGAGAATGATCAGGTCTAGCATTCTATGATCCTTCTGTTAAGAATATAAGTCTTTGGTAAGGCCAGAATGCATGTTAAAATTAAAGTACAATCACTAAAGGAATAGAAAGAGACCATATATATCTGGTGGGGGACGGAATGAAAAAATTCATCAATACTAAATAAGGAAAAAAGTGGAAACAATGATGTCAAAAAAGAACATGATAAACAGAATATAAAATAAATCCAAACATATCAGTAATGACTACAGGTGTAATCAGATAAATTTAACTGATAAATTTAATCCATTAAAAGGCAAAAATTACCAAAGTTGATTTTTAATGAGCTCTGTGCTTTCTCAAGGACATAAAAAACATAAGGACAAGAAGGTGGAAAGTTTTTAAAAGGATAAAAAATGAGCAAATATCATGCTAATAAAAGGAAGCTCATTTCTCTATATAACCATCAATCCCCGGTTTCTCTCTCTCTCTCTCTCTCTCTCTCTCTCTCTCTCTCTCTCTCTCTCTCTCTCTCTCTCTCACTGCCTACTGCTCCATTTTGTTTCTTAATTCAAAACAGTTCTTTCTACTGCTTTTTTGTTATGGTGATAACATGCCCCTAAATGACCTTCCCATCTCCTTTTACAATATGATCTTTCAATTCTAGAAACAACCAACAGAGATTCCCAATCTCTTTTTTTGGTTAATTGTTTTATATTTCAATTACATGTGTACAATATAGCAATTAGACATTTGTATAACTTATACAATAATCACCCAGAAAAATCTAGTACCCATCTGACACTATACATAGTTATCATAATATTATTGACTATATTCCTTATGCTGTATTTTACAGACTCAATTTGTAACTACCAATTTTTACTTCTTAATCCCTTCTCTCCTTCCCTTTGTTCACCCACCCCCTTAATTCACCCCCCCTCTTTCTGGCAACCATCAAAATGTTTTCTGTATCTGTGAGCTTGTTTCTGCTTGTATTGTTTATCCTGTCCTCTATATTCTACATATAAGTGAAATCATTTGGCATTTGTCTTTCTCTGCCTCACTTACTCTACTCAACAAAATACCTTCTAGGTCCATCCATGTTGTTGCAGATGGCAAGATTTCATTCTTTTTTGTGGCTGAGTAATATTCCATCGTATATATGTACAACCTCTTCTTTATCCAATCATCAATTGATGGACACCGAGTTTGCCTCCATATCTTGGCTACTGTAAATAATACTGCAATAAACATATGGAGGCACATGTCCCGTCAAAGTAGTGTTTTGGATTTCTTCAGGTATATATTCAGAAGTGAGATTACTGGGTCCTTCTTTGTCTCTTGTTATAGCCTTTGTTTCAGTCTATTTTGTCTGGTATAAGTATTGTTACTCCAGATTTTGGGTTTGTTTGCTTCCATTTTCATGAACTATCATTTTCCATCCCTTTATTTTCAGTGTGTGTGTGTCTTTTGATCTGTAGTGAGTCTCTTACAGGCAGCATATGTAAGGATTTTGTTTTCTTATCCATTCAGCCTCCCTACCTTTTGATTGGAGCATTTAATCCACTTACATTAAAAGTAATTGTTGATAGATATGTAGTTATACCATCTTATTTTTCATTTTTTAAAAATTTTTTTTCTTATTATTAAAGAAGTCCCTCTGAGATTCCTTGTAACACTGGTTTGGTGATGATGAACTCCTTTAGCTTTTTCTTGTCTGGGAAGCTCTTTATCTGTCCTTCCATTCTAAATGATAGCTTTGCTGGTTAAATTAATCTTGGATGTAGGTCCTTGCTTTTCATCACTTTGAATATTTCCTGTCATGTCCTTTATGGACTGCAAAGTTTCTGTTGAAAAGTCAACTGACAGTCTTATAGGAGTTCCCTTGTAGATAACTAACTGCTTTTTTCTTGGTGCTTTTAAGATTCTCTCTTTGTCTTTAACCTTTGGCATTGAAATTGTGAAGTGTCTTGGTGTGCACCTCTTTGAGTTCATCTTGTTTGGGACTCTGTCCTTTCTGGGGTTGTATATCTATCTCCTTTGCCAGGTTAGGGAACTTTTCTGTCATTATTTCTTTAAATACATTTTCAATTCTCTGCTCTCTCTCTTCTTCTGGTACCCCTATCATGTGAATGGTGGTATGCTTGATGTTGTGACAGAGGTTCCTAAAACTATCCTCATTGTTTTGGATTCTTTTTTCTTTTTGCTATTCTGATTGAGCGTTTTCTGCTGCCTTATCTTCTAAATTACTGATTTCATTCTCTGCTTCATCTAATCTACTGTTGATTCCCTTTAATATAGTCTTTATTTCAGTTATGGTATTCTTCATTTCTGACTGGTTCTTTTTTGTTTCCTATTTCCATTTTTATATTTCTTATCTCTGTTAAAGTTTCCACTATGCTCATCTACTCTACCCCTAAGATCATTGAGCATCCTTATGCCAGTGTTTTGAACACTGGTAGATTGCTTGTTTCCATTTTCCTTAGTTCTTTTTCTGGAGCTTTGTTCTGCTCTTCCATTTGGGACATGTTTCTTTGTCTCTCAATTTTGGCTACATCTCTGTGTTTCCTTCTGTGTATTAGGTAGGACTGCTTTGTTTCCTGGTCTTAGTAAGGTAGCCTCATATAGTAGGTGTCCTATAGGACCCAGTGGCATGGTCTCACTGGTCACCTGAGCGAGGTGCTCCAGGTGTGTCCCTTGTGTGGGTTGAGTGCCCTCCTGTTGCAGTTGCTGTTTGCACATCAGTGGGCGGGGTTGGCTCTCAAGTTAATTGGTTGTGAGGACTGGCCATCACTACATTGGAGGAGCTGTTGTGTAGAAGCTGACCCTATGGAACAAGATTCACTTTAGCAGGTCTCTGGTGCCGGCCAAGTGCCCTTTAGGTATATCACCCATGGAGGCACCTGGGTGGTGCTCTGGCTTGGTCCAAAGCTGACCACTGGGTGAGCTGGCCCTGGGGCTTCCTGGGAGGTGCTCTGCTGCAGGCCAATTTCAACTGCAGCTTGTGCATTGCCTAGGGCCACCTGGCATGAGCCACAAAGCATTCTGCAGGTGGTAGCCACTCATGCTGGGCTTGGAGGTACCTGGGAGAGGCCAACCTGTGAATTGAAGCCAGCTACCACTAGGCTGGGCTTGAGGCTGCTCAGCAAGAGATTCGAGGTATGCCAAGGCCAGATGCCGCTTGTTTGGGGTTTGGGAAACTTTGAAAGAGTTTAGGAAAGTCTGCAGCGTGAGCCAAGAGAGTGAGTTTGTATGGAAAAGCCACTGGAAGTGACTTGGGTGCGTCCAAAAGTTGGGTGGGTCAGGGTCTCAGGGAATCACCAGAGTGGGATGAACAGTATTAGCCAGGTTGATGGAGACTCAGGTATTGTGGCCACATTCTTCTGCACATGGAGAATGGGAAGGGCTCAACAAAGAAATAATGGATTCTGCCAGCACTTCTATCTTGGAGAAAGCTGTCCCTCCGCCCTCACTTTGAAGCCAGACAATTCAGTTTCTTCTTGTATGTTCCTAGCACCTTTCAAGTTGCTGCCACAGTGCTGGAGTTCAGTGCAAGTGAGTCCATCAGCAAGTAAGTCCATGCATGGGCCATTTAAAAGTAGTGCCTGGGACTCCAACCACAATCTATCTCACTTAGCCACAATCTCTGCTGGTTTTCGCAGCCAGAGATTGTGGGGACTTCTTTTCCCAGCACTGGAATCCTGGGCTGGGGAGCCTTTTGTGGGGCTGGAACCCTTCACTCCTCCAGGGGGAACTCTGCAGCAGGGATATCCTCCTGATTTTCAGTGGTCGCATATGAGTGTGGATCAGCTCGTTTCTCATCTCCACCCCTTCTACAGTCTCAAAGTGTCTTCTTCTGTATGTTCTTAGTTATAGGACTTTTGTTCATCTAGACTTCTGGTGATTCTCAATGATGGTTGTTCTGTAGTTTAATTGTAGTCTTGATGTGGCCATGAGAGGAGGCAAGCACAGCATTTACCTACTCCACAACCTTGACTGGAAATGTCTTCCAATTTTTTTAAAAAAGAAAATTTCATTGGTTGGGTGGGGAAAAGTTTAAGACATTGGAAATATGGGAAGCCTCTGATAAACTGGAGAAGTACACGTCAATCCCTTTACAGTCATCATGTTTTTAAGTTTGCTATTTTGATGTTTATAATGATGTCATTAACTCATCAAGAAAAGGTTAAACGATGTTTATAAAAACTGTTTACTAACAGTGCATCAATTTAGATACTCCATGAAGCAGACACCACGATGGAGTTATCCATATAAAAGATTCACTAGGGGAACTATCTGTGAAGGATATAGGGGAGGATGAGCAGAGAGCAGAGAGAAATTTACACAATGATGCAGGCGTAAGCCCTGTATGAAGAGAGATGGGAGGAAGTATTAGGTTGGAAGAGTCCCAGATCAAAGCACATCTCTGTCAGGCCAATGGAGTTCCCAAACAAATCTTCCCACCAAACGAATTCCATATTGGACAAAAACGAGCTGGCACTATTCCATAATTCCTATTCCATGAATCCATATTAGATAAGAATAAGCCTTCCATGTTCATTCATTGGCTAGGAGTAGTGCAGGAGAAGCATGAACTCACTATTTATGGAATAGCAGCCACAGGCTGTCAGTCAACTATGCCCCCATAGTAGGTGCACAGGAAGGAAATCTGAATGGTATGTCCCACAGCTGTGACAGCTCATAACTTGCACCACATAGATTCGTTTATCCACTCATGTTCAAGGAGCAGCTATTCTATAGTCCCCTTTGGTCTGTCTTTATAAGAGAAAACTGAGAAGAAGGAGGTTAGTGGGATGAACCATAGCCCCCAACACTGCACTTAATCTCAGGGCCACAACTGGTACTCATCCTGTCCCTCTACACTATGTATTCTATAATTTCCTCATCCTCACTATTGCCTTAGCAAGCCTTGGTGGCTTACATGGTGATATGACCCAAACCTTCATTCTAGAGAGGCCCAAACAAACCACTGATAGTCATACCCTTTACAAGCTGGAGTTGCTTCCCATGTCCATTCTTTCGTAAGTACCAGGAAGCATCCAATTGGATCACCTGGGTTCCACAAGGAGTCCGCCTGCCCCCATCATGTAAAAGCAGCCCTCCTGCTGATCCGCGCCAATTACCCAGTCAATAGACTCTTCTTCCTCCCTGCTGGTCCCTGTGTGCAAGGCGTTCAGAGTGCTCTGGCTACAGTTTAACCTATAGTTTAAAGGGATCCTTATTCTGTCCCCTGATAAGAGCATACGTCCACTGGGGATAAAGACTAATCCTGCAGTGCCCATAGTTCCAGGCACCAGAGGCATAAAATCTCCAAGGGGTTACTGAGAGCAATGAAAAGGGGTTCACTCCTGCTTTTACATTTTTAGTTTCTGGACTCATGTATTCTTACTATTGAGGACACCACACATACAGAGGGCTTTGATTTAATATATACACTGCATCCGGAATCAGGGCATGCCACCATCCAGAATGCTAACTCTGCATTGACAGGGGCAGCAGCTTAAACCTGTCACTCATCTGTGCTCTCTGCAGCAGTTTCTCTTGAATGGGATCCAAGTGGCACATCTCCATGATCATCACAGACAAGGAAGAGCCAAAAGTGAGCAGGAGGTCAGTAAGCTCAAGAGAAATGTCCACTGCAGTCTCAGGGGGAAATCAGAGGTGGGCCAACGGCTGACATGGCCACAGGCATCTGCACAGTACAGAACTGTAATTTCAAACTTATTTCCCCTTAGAAACTAGAAGGTATGATACCACTGACTTTGAGCTCCCAGGATTAGCAAAGAATTGTAATGCCCACCTGAATCCTGTTACTTTATAGGCACACTGTTATTTTTCTCTCCAAAAGCTTTTAGTATTTTCTTTTATTTGTGAGGTCCTACAATTTCACCAGTAGGTATCCAGTTGTCAATTTTTGGTTGCTCATTTTGCATGTCTCTCTGTGACCCTTTTCAATCTGAAAATGTAAGAGATTTTTTTCAGTTCACATTTTTCTCATGGTATTTCTTTAATTCCTCTGTTCTGTGTTCTCTGATCTCTCCCTTTATTCCTTTTTTGTTTTCTTCTTTTACTTTCTAATTCATAAATTCATTCTTCATCAGTATCCATTCCACTATTTAGTAAATCTATTACATTTTCAAAAATAGTTGGTGATCATGGGACTCATAATTAATCCGTTTTCATACCACTTGTTCTTAACTGACGGCGTACCAGCCCCTAGTGGCTGAATATTAATTACACTTATTTTACGGTTATTTCTCCCTTCCCGTAGACGTTAGTTATTTTATTTGTTGACTTTAATTCTCATTTTTGATGATGTTTGTTTTCTGTAAATGTTTGTACATTCTAAACTACTGTTTGCACTTGAATTTGAAACTCCTTCTTGCCTAAGTGTGTAAGTGCTGATTCCAGCTGCCTTGGGGGACTTTGGAGGCCAGAAGCAGTGAGGACAGGGAGGTGGAGGGCAGGAATTGCCAGCTAGTAGCTCCCTTGCCTTCTGAGAAAGGGGGTATTCTTCCTATTCTTCCCTTCAGGAGTGTAAGTCATTTCTCTCCTTCTCTGACTCAACTGCACATCTGAGTTTCCTGGGTCAGGACTCCTCCTGCTTCAGACAGCTGTGCTCAGAGTTTATTCTGGGGGCAAATGCATGAATCAGCCACCTTTTTTCTCTTCCTTTCTCTCCTTTCTTGTCTTTCTTTCTTCCTTCCTTCTTTCCTTCCTTCCTTCCTTTCTTCCTTCCTTCCTTCCTTCCTTCTTTCCTTCCTTCCTTCCTTCCTTCCTTCCTTCCTTCCTTTCTTTCTTTGTCTCTTTCTTTCTTTCTTTCTGTCTTTCTTTCTGTCTTTCTTCCTTTCATGTCTGGGGATACTTCTGGCTCTGTTCTGCCTCTCTGGGTCATTTCTCCCCTTGTGGAAGTATTATTCTGGGTCTAAATATCACCCATGCTGTCTGCTCAGTTGCTATGGGGAGGGAAAAGGGGCTGGTGAGCTCAGCGGTTCCAAATGTTAAGCTTTATTAATTAACCTGATGATTGTCAGAAAGCCCCTCCTGGTCTATTTGTTGAGTCTGAGCTTAGAATATTCCTGGAATTTCTATTATTTCCACCATAGTTTTCTACTGTCTATGTTGCAGACTATGGTTTTTTTCTGCCCTTATGTTTCTGCAATCTGATCCCATCTGCTTTCTATCATCCAAGAATTTTTCAAAATCTGTCTAAGGATAGATTCCTTTCTTGTGTCACAGTGCCACGGTGGATTCTTTTACTTACTTTCATCCATTTATCTCATTTAATCCTCAAAATGATTCAGTAAAAGAGGTATTTATTATCACCTTATTTTTCAGAAGGAACACTGAGACTCGGAGATTAACTTCCCAGAGGTGTCACAGCTAGAACATGGCAGTGCTGGGACTTGAACTCTAGTTTTTCCGACTCCCAGCGGTGGTGCATGTATTCTCTCCACTTGTTAGGGAACTTCTCTATGTTTGCTTCTTACTTCCTTTCCCTCTGAAGCCTGAGAGCACCTTGAGAGCCAGTATTGTCCTGGAGCCCTCTTTGCATCCCCTGAAACACCTTGTACAATGCAGAGAACACCAAACATGGGGTACATGGTCCGCCAGCAACTTGCCCAAGGTCACATGACCAGAAAGTGGCAGGTCAGGGTTTGAACCTGGGAAGTTTGGTCCCAGAGACTACATCCCAATGCTATCTTCTATTCAGATCTGAAGTGCACTCACCAGCTTCCTCGCCACCACCCCTTTACTGGGAGGAAAGCATATCACTAGGCAAACAGCCAATTTATGCTGTGGGAAGACTGCCCTCGGGAGGCTTCCACTGCTGTATTTCATTATAAGCAGCATGGCACTATTTGACTCTTAAACCAAGACCAAGTATTACTTTGAAGAAACAGAAACTGAGAAAAATTTTAAAAGAAGAAGAAGAAAAAGCAGAAGGAGGAGGAGGAGGAGAATACAGAATATGGGCTGTCAGAGTTGTCACCAAACTACAAGACACAGCAGAGATTGGGACGGTCTCAAGTGGTGGAGACCCTGTCTGAGTGTGGAAGGGTGAGAAGGAGCATAGACACGGCAAGGCCAATCCATGAGGAGGCGAGAAACTGTAGTTGGTGATCTGCCACTAATTGTCAGCATCACCTTCACAAGTAGACTGCTGTGGGCTTCAGCTTTCCTAGTTGTAAGATAAGGTCATCTCTAAGGTCCCTCTAATGCTGATATTTGAAGATTCTAAATAAATAGTAAATTCACCTTTATCAGAACAAAAACTTAATTTATGAGTGTCCCAGCCTCTCTGCTTACCCTTGTCTTTCAGAGCCCTGGGTACTTCTCCAATCCCAACCCTCATTATTCTTTTCCTCACACTATTTTACCCTCTAGCCCACAGACCTAGGCATAGCTTTCTTGTGTTAACATCATTATATTTTTTGCATCCAAGTCCTTCCTTGTTTCAGGCTGCACCATCCCCTTTCTGAGCACACACACATACTCTCTCTCCTCTCTCTCTCTCTCTCTCTCTCTCTCTCTCTCTCTCTCTCTCTCTCTCTCTCTCTCTCTCTCGGCCAGGCTAATTATATTTGCTATTTTTAAGACTCTGTTTAGGTATAAGGTCTTTGTGATACCCTCCCCAGGCTGAATAAGACACCCACCTTCTGTGCTTCTTTCTACTGCTTGGTGGGAGCCCAGGGTGTACTGTAGCACTGATCCCATTGGACCTAATGTCCTGGCAAGTGAACATTAGCTCTGTTTTTATAGATGTGGAAACTAAGGCTCAACAAGATTGAGGAACCCACCCAGCACTGCACACCCTCTAGTCTCAGAGACACGAGTCAAACTTGGTGTTGTGCTCAGGACACCTCTGTAGCATCTGTCTCCTAAGTCTGGGGCACAATTGGGATGATGTCCCAATACCCTAAGCTGGGGTGGCAAGGATGACAAACTTGCAAAGACCAGTGCACAGGACATGGTGGCTAAAACAAGGCCGGACTGGGAGACTGATGCTGGGAGCATCTCGGGCCATGTCCCACCCTGAATGGGGAGACTAGCACAGGGGTGGCCTGCATGTGAATCCCGCTTCCTGGGCACTGAGTTCATGTGGGAATAGCTTCCAAGTATATAGGTAGAGGTAGGCACACAGACATCTGGGGTGTTTGTTGCTTCTTTTTCTGAGTCTTAGGTGCCAAGCCACCTCGAGGTATGCATAGTCTTTGGAGATTAACTAATGACTGGGCTGGATGCCATGTTGATCTGTAGCCTGGTACATTTCTACTGGAGCCTCTCTCACTTGGGGGCACCAAATATGAATTAATTAGTTCAAACCAGAATTGTATTGCTTTCAGACAAATACTACTACAAAACGTATAGAGCAAAAAGTAAATATAACATGCTTTTTCCAATAAATTATGAAACTAGAAACAGGGCAAAAGAAGAGCAAGTTTCTAAGTATAGGATTATGCAAAAGTTTTAGAGCAATTTTCAAAAACAAAACCATCAGAACCATATATCATTGTCATTTTAACTAATGTTTAGTTTAGAATTTTGAAGAAATAAAGCAAATGGATTTTCCAAGAAGTAACTTACCTTATCCAAAGTTGTTCTAGAAGAGAATATAGGTGAAATTACTCTCAAAGATACTGGAAAAAAAGATGTAATAAGAAATAAAGGTTTGAGTATACTGTTTGAAATCATAAAAGAGTGGCTTAGACCGTGGGCTCTGGAGTCAGATTGCCTGCATGTAAATCTGACCTCAGTTGATGTGTCCACACTTCAGTTTCTCTTACCTATAAAATGAAGATAAGGATATTCTGCCTATAAAGTTGTGTAAAGATTAAATAAGTTAACACCACTGGAAGCAAGTGTGGCATACGGTAAATATTCCATAAATGCTAGCTGTTGGTTATTGGCTATTATTATTGGCAATTAAATATAATTAATAGAATAAATTAAATATATATATATATATATATATATATATATGTATATTATTTACTCTTTTAATCTCCAAAATTCCTTATTTAATAAAATTGGAACATTTGGTGGCAACTTTATATACAAACTCAAGTCCAAAAGCAGAATTTCTTCTTCCTCAAAGAAACATCAGATTTGTTTTTAAGGCCTTTCAACTGACGGAAAAGGCTCGCTCAGATTATCAAGGATAATCTCCTTTACTTAAAGTCAATTGATCGTAAATGTTCACCACATCTTCAAAATACCTTCACAGCAACAATTTAATTGACTAATAGTTTTAATCAAATAACTAGGTACTATAGCCTGGTCCAGTTGACACACAAAACTAACCATCACAGTTGGGTTGGAGGAAGAGAAGTATGTCCTAAGCAAAGGGACAGTGGGTCCAAAGGCACAAACAAGAGCAACAGAGCTCTATGTGTTGGTTTCTGTATGTGCCACTGTTTGTGTATGTGTCTATGTGTGTCTGTGTGAGTGCAGGTGTGTCTGTATGTTTCTTTGTGTGTGTGAATGTGTGTCTCTGTGCATGTGTGCTGCTGGAGGGGCATAGGGAAGCACAGAAGCAGAAGTGTTCACCAAGAGGCAGCAGAAGCTGAGTCTACAGAGGTGGGCAAAGAAAACCAGCGTATAGAGGTGTGTCTGCCATGCTGGGGGCTTTACCTCACACTATGGCCCAAATCAGGTTGATCATCAGAATCATCTCCTAGCATCTCCGAGGCACCATTTTTGAAAACACAGACTTTTTGGCCCTCTCCCGGCCCCAATTAATCGGATTAAACCAGAAGCTTGTATTATTAAAAAGCCCCATTTTTCCCCCAATCTGATGATCAAGTTGGAGAATCTCTTTTTCAGGCAATGGAAGCCACTGAAGTGTTAAAAGACAAGGTCCAAATTTCGTTGTCATTAACTATCTTCCTGGTTTAAGTGCTTGTAATTTTCACATGAATAGGATAACTTTTCCATGATGGCGTCTAACATCAATGCAGGTAGAATGTGCCTGGGAAAAACTTGGCTGAGATCCTCCCCAATATGCTTATCTTTGCAGACACAACCTAATTGGGATCAGAAGGGCCAGGCAGCTGGGAGGCAGAAGGATGGAGTTCTCTGTCACTGTCAGCTCCATTTCCATGGAGATCCATTCATTCAGCATGCATTTAAGGCTTACAGAGCACCCAGTCCACGCCAGGCTCAGTGAGGGACAGGAAGCCAGCAGAAGCCAGCTTACAATTTTGCAGACACATGTATCTAAAACACAGTTTTGAAAAGAGCAGAACACAGAGCTTTTTTAAGGCACTATTTAAGACAAGCATGAGGCAAGATGGTATAGACGCGAAGCATACATGTTAAAGACCTAGGCTTGTTTACAAGACAACTCGCACAAAGTTCCTAATACGTACTTGGCACATAGGCAGCATTAAATAAATTGTGGTGCCCTGCCTTCCTGAGTTATTATTGATGCCAGCACCCCTTTGTCAGTAGTCATGGTCATTGGGGTCCTAGAATAAATTTTTAAAAGAGAAAAGCAGGTCTGGCTTCTAGAATTGTAGGAGATTTTATTAATACCATGGTGTTCATCTGCCTGACATAGGAGACAGGGCCCGGGATATGCAGTTGAGCTCCAAATTAGATATTACAAGTAAGGCATACATACGAAATAGAAACACCCTTTCTTCAGGCCAATATTTCTCACTCCTCTCCCAATTTAGACTCCTTCAAGCACACCCACAAAAACTATCAGGGCTCATCACCAATACCTCCAACCCCAGAGAAAAGCATTTTTCTTTTCAAGGTGCTCCTTGTTTGTGAGCTTTCAGTACCTTATGGCATTCAATACTAGAGCTCTTTAACCATTCCTCACGTCTAGTCTCAATAGGTCAAACACTCAGATTCACTTCGATCTTCCGTACCAGCTAGGAGAAAAGTGACCTTTCTCGGAGAGCAGGCTACAGGTTACCCAAGGGTCATTTTTAAGAGAATGCAGTACAGGAACCTGCAGCAGCTCTGACCTCAGGTGTACCCAGGCCCAGGGTTGCTCTCCCAACTCTAAAGGGAACCACTTTCTACACTGAGGTACCCCCCCAAAATAAAAATAAAATAAATAAATAAACTGAGGTCCCAAGCCATGAAGTGGCCCTATTGTGTATCTCTGAATTTCCCCATCTTGTAAAGAGTGTGTAGCTCTACCCTTTAATCTCCAACCCTTAGTTCCTACCACCAAATGCTAGGAGAGACTTCACTAGCCTTCCACTACTGGGTAGACTAAGCATCACCTTCTCAACCAACTGGTTTGCACGCCCATGGCCTGTACTGGTCTTCCTCTGGTCATGTCACATTCACCCCTCCCTCCACATAGTTGTGATTCTTTGAGGGTCCAACACAGTGAGTCTGAATTAACAGAAAGGATCTAAGAGTCCAAAGATTGAACTAAATGCCTGTAATTCAGGAAATGATTTCAGCTAATATCTGACATTCCAAAATAGAAGAAACAATCAAATTTTGATAAATAAGTGTTTGCCTATTGTTCCTAGAGAAATACACCTTGAAACACAGAAGAATTCCCCCAGTATTATATGTAGATTTTTTGCTAAGATGTACCCAAGCTTTCCCCTGAATGCTGGGCAAAAGGGCTTATACCCTAGCACTCCAGCACAAACCTCAGGTACAAGCACATGTGAACCACATTATCTTCTCAGAGAAGCAGTTCCCTCAGTGGCTTGAGCCAAAGGCTGGTCCCTGAGAAAGGCCTAGAAACACTTACGTGGAAGAGAACATCACTGGCGAACAACACAGCTGTGAATTCCACAGACTACAGTGGGATCCTAAATTACAAGAAGACTGTCCCTGAGCTATGCCTCACTCAGAATTCCAGGCTTTATCTTAAAACCACATTAGATTGATACTTAAGGAGACATCTGCTTATGTTGTACCACAGTAACCCTCCTGCCAAGAGCAACTTTTAAAAAGTGGGAGAAAAAATCTGTTTTATGACACCAGAGACCCTAGGACTTAAAGGCCCAAGACCCAGAGACAAAGAAAATTCACTGAGGTGAGTCCTAACATTCTGTCCCACTTTTCTTCTCAAGGTACCTGCCACCTCTTACGTGAAGCTGCAAGTCAAGCAGAAAGCAGCTGCTAAGTGCCTGAGAACCTCAACAGACCTTTAGGCAGTGTCATGGATACAGGGAGATAAAAACTGGAGTTCCGGACTACCAAGATAGCCAGGACATATGATTCCAGAGACCCAGAGAGAAAAAGAAATGCAGTGAGTGAACCCAATATCAGGCACAGCTTCTCCAAAACTCAAGGCTTTGCTGATTCCTAAAGAAGACAAACTGGGTAGAAAGGGGCATTGAAGAGGCTAAGCAGATAAGCAGAGTTCAGGGAAGGCTTATTAAGCAGGAAACAGAGGGGTGATTAAACCTCAGGATCCCTCTGCAGAGTAAGCTTCTTTCAGTTGAGATGCATGAAGGGCTAAAGCCTAGGAGCAAATCCAGTCAGGGATTAAACTGTTCAGAGGCTTGCTTTCAGTTTTCCACCTTGGAAGATAGATTAGTTTAAAATATTCATCTAGAATTACAGAGAGAGACAAAAATAACAACTGCAGAAAGAAATCAAATAAATATGTGTTTGTTATTCACACTAACAGAATAAGAAGAAACCCATATGATCACCTCAATAGACATAGAAAAATCATTGGAACATTTTCAATGCCAATTTGTGAATAAATGAAAAGAAATAGATCCCTCACCATTGCTACCCCCGCCAAAAAAAAAAAAAAAAAAAAAAAAAAAACACCTATTCCCCTAAGATTGTGAACAAAGTGAGAATGTCTGCTCTCAACACTTTTATTAACGTACTGGATGTCCTGGCCAGAGCAATAAGGCAAGATAAAGAAATAAATGGCATACACATTGGAAAGGAAGGAAATCTTTACTCGTAGATTACATGACTATTTACATAGGAATTTCTCCACACATTGTGGGATTTGCATGGCACCCCCTTCCTCCACAAGCTCAAATATATCTGCTCTGTTAAAACCTACCCTGTTTCCAGCTTCCAATACTATCCCTTTTCTCTAAGTTTACTTCAGTTCAGTTCAATAAATATTAATTTCTGGGCACTGGGAATTCCCATAAAATTTTATCTACCTATTTCTGTGGTATTTACCGCTCAAGAGAACAAATAAAATGTAAATGTATTTCCTTAAAGAAATTAATATCAAACTTAACCTAATGTTTCTTTTCAGAAACATCCTCAATCCTGGCTCCTCCCAAACCTACCCAGAGGTAACCACTGTTATCACTTTGGTTTGTAGCCCTCTGAACTTCTGGTCTTTTGTTGTTTTGTATCTCCCATACATATCTATGTCCCCTCGAAAATGTATAAGGTTATTGTGTTATGTTTTTTTCTTTTGCTTTACATATTTCATAAAAGATAAGGTACTGTACATTACAACTTACCACTATTTTATTCAAAAGGGTATCCTAAAGATGTATTGATAGATTTACCTCATTTTTCTTAACCTCTGTATAATTTTAACTGCATGGCTTTAAGGGCAGTTTATTTAGATATTCCCCTATTGGACATTTTGTTGTTTGCAGTATTATGGCATTAAAACAATACTGTGATTACCATAATTGTATATGCCTTTTCTGTGCACATGAATGAATATCCATCTGGAGTACAAACCAAGAAATGAAAACACTCAATCAGAGCGTTTCCATTTTTTTCCTTTACTAGATATAGCCAGATTGCCTTTCAAAATTCCCTTGAAGGCAGGATCTTGGTCACATTCATCTCATTATTCTACCCCTAACCCTGAGCTGTTCACATAGTAGAGACTCAATAAGTATTTTTAAGTTGATAGATGTAAGAGTACATGATTATAGTGAAAATATGCTGAATCATTTCTCTGACCCACAACATAAGGACGTGCAATATTTAACTTTTCATGAAGGCCTCTCCCAGGCTTCAACTCCTAAACTATAAGTACTATGTCTTCTATTTTCTGCATCACATGGAGCAGCTAGCACCTATATAGGTGTTTAATAAATATAGGTGCTTGTTGAATCAGTGAGCTGGTATGTTTTGTGTTAATAGTAAAATAAGTTGGGGACATAATCGCTGCGATGATAGCAACAAGCAGTAAACATCAAGTAAGGACAACACTGCACAGGACAATTACTATGGGAAGAGCTCCAGGAAGTGGACATGTTTCTCTAGCCCAAATGACACAGTAATGGTGGTCATTAACTGGGAGCACAGAACGATTGGCTAAGTGCCATTCCTCTTCAGCAGCAGCAGGTTACCAGAGAGAGATGGTGGAATTGTACTCGGGAGGGGAAGGTGGTTCTGTTCTACATTAATGGAGCTTTCAATGTTCTGAGAAATGCAAATGTGCCACATAAAGCATTCCAAGACAAGAACAGTGGTGAGAAAGAGAACTGAGTTTGTTCCTGCCTTAATGATTTTGAGAAGCAGCGTATCAGAGCTTGCTGATGAGTTTGGCTTGCTTTATATCCAGACGGGCAGGGCTTTGGGCCCATCAAACATCTCCAAAATGGCCTCTAAAAAGCCCACCGTTTGAACCCACCTCTTTCTAATAGCATTGATTCTCAGAAGCCTCGGTCTCAGAGGTGAAATGAATCCCAATCATTACAGCAAAGGAAATGCTACCTGCTCTTTGCCACAAGTGTCCATTTCTCCCCAGTTTTTCTAATTATTTTCTCATTAGTCTCATTCGCAATCTCACCATCATTATTATTCTGTTTATGTAGCATCATCCACTGAGCACCTTCCAGACTCCTTCCCACCAGCCTGCACAATACATTCCAATTATGTAATTATGCCATTGTAATCAAATCATTAAGATGCACATTAAACATGTATTAAAGTTCACAAGGAAAAAAATGAGCATGAGACATAGGCAAAAAGAGGGAGGGAAACAGGCTTGTAATTGCAACTTGCTTTTAATGTGCCCACAACCGCAGATTTAGGGTCTTAGGAGGATTTTATAACTGAGAAGAGGTGGCTGATTTCTAAAAATGAAAAGCAGTTCTCCCGTCCCCACCCTTATGACTCTATCAAGTTAATCCCTTGATTATATAATGGATTATAAGAAACAACTCAAGACAAGTTCACTGAATTTCACACACACACACACACACACACACACACACACACTGAATAAAACAAAAAGGACTGTCCAAGAGACTTGCAAGCACTCACTGGCTAAGGGAAATAATACTGTACCTGTGAAGAATCTCAATTTACTAACCGATCTGAGTGGCATGTGATATCTGCATAATCAATTTAGAAATACAAGACCAGACTTACTGATGTTGGAGACGGTTTCTACAGTGCAGCCAGCTGACAAGAGGCAGATGGTGCTGTGAGTTGGGTTGTAGAAGTCTAGTGGAAAGGCCATTGTTTTGCACCCCATAATTGAGAGCCTTGGTGGAGAGGGGCTTTAAAACAATATTTGTTACTACTGCCCAGGTCCCACCCCAGACCTACTTAATCAAAACCTTGGTGTAGGTCTACCAATCTGTTTTAACAAGCCCTGCAGGAGAGTCTCAAGCACACTAACGTTTGAAGACTACTGGGCTAGAGCATGTCCAAGCCTGGATGATGGAGAAAGGAACAAAGGTGTATTCAAGGAGTACTCACCATGCTGTGGCCCCTGGGCTAAACAATTTAGATACATGTACTATTGCATTTAGTTTTCCCATAATTTATTTATTCAGTTAATAAACATATCCTGCCCAACTCTAGACCTTGATAGACACTGAGAATATAAAGATGCATTAAACACAACGCTTATACCTTCAAGGAGACTTACAGTAAATAGATAATTATTAGGTTGCTGCAAAAGTAATTGTAGTTTAAAAGGTTAAAAATAATTGCAAAAACCGCAATCACTTTTGCACCAACCTAATAAAGTGGTAACAATAATTGCTACCACATATTGAGTGCTAATCATGTATCAAGGACTCTGTCAAGTGCTTTACCTTTATTATCTCTAATCTTCACAGCAACTTTTAGAGGACAGGTAGTGTTATTGCCAGTTCCCATTCGAGGAAACTGAATATTTAAAGAGGTTAAATAACTCTCCAAAGTGAAACAGTTCCTAGTGGTAAAACTGGGATGCAACCATATTCTCATCACTCACTACACCAGCAATCCCTAACCTGTAGGCTCAGTTCCTATAAATACCATCTCATGAGGAATCCAAAACCATCCACACGTACCCAACCATTTTCTGTAGCCTAATCAAATTATAGGCCCAGCTTCTCTGTATACTGCTATTTTTCAAGTGTTAGTGATACAATTATCCTTAATAAAATAATGACTGCACAGTAATTGTTGTCATATGTATTTTTCCCAAGGTACTATAAGTACATTACTATTTTGTGGGATATCCACAAAATGTGGGGCTGTCAAAAGAGATCTTATTTGGAAACTTTGGGAATTATATGATCCCATATAACACTACATGATTCAACAAGGAGAGGGTATAAATTGTTTTCCAAATGTGAATAATGTATGAATCAATCCCCATTAAAATAAACAAAAGTGTATGCGTACTCCCAAAATCTATAATATTCTCAAAACCTAGTTTGAGAGCCACCGCATTAAAAGTTAAACACTTTCATTTCAGGGGACCACTTGGTGACAATTTGATTTTAAACATAAATACAAATGTCTTTGCACTACAAATGAACTTTTAAAAAAAAATTGTCCCAGCAAATACAGAAACCTTGCACTGGTCTTGGACGAAAAGACCATGCAGAGGATTCAGAACACCCTTGTTGGAAGACCATTGTTTTTGTCTGCCTCGGGTCTCTTTAAGGAACCAGCCTCCCACTCATTGTACTCCTTCTGGTTCAGGTGGTGCTGATACCACCCTAAATTTCAGATTTGGGTCCATGGCCCTAGCCTAGCCAATTAGAAAACCTCAAGCCCTGACCACAGTGGTTCATTCAGGATGGGCACACAGCCAAGCTGAGCAGGTCAATCAGAGCCTTTCCCAGGAATTCCAATGGAATTGTTAGAAAGGAAGCATTCTATGTTTACTGGAATACCAACTATGAGAACAACATAAAACGAGAACCATGGGTGACCATCTTTCCACCACATGGGGAGTCTGTTGGAGAATGAAGTAAACACTGAGGACAAAATGAGCCAAGAAATAGAGAAAAATACAGACTCCTGATGATGCTATGTGACCTTCTGGATCTAGCCTCACCTAAGGCCACCTATGCCCTCCTGTATTTATTGAGGGTGGATCAACACCTTCACTGGGCTTTTTTTCCTTTAAGCAAGTTTGAATTGTTTTTCTTTCTCTGATAGCCAAAAGGGTCCTAACCAATATGTAAATCAGAACTAGGAGAAGGATGCTATGTGTGACAGACCTATATGGAAGTAGCTGAATTTAGGTAGGATGAGGTACAATGAGGATTCCCCCTCTCCACATTCAAGTTCATAATCCTTTTTATGGGATTGCAAAAGAGCTGGTTAAACTATCACATGTTATACTTTGGAATTCAGCTTAAAAGAAAAAAATATTATGATATTAGGAGGAGTTGCTATTTCAGTGTAAGCTGGCCAATCTAAAAGAAGAAAGGGAAGGTGACAGAACCTTGCAAAGGGACAGTGGCCAGCAAACTAAGATGGCTAAGAGTCAGATATTACTTTCCCAAAGCTAAAGTTAGTGTAAGTAAACGTAGTTAGGTAGGAAACACAGAGGCAATGAGGATTGAGACCTGGAAGAAACAAAGAATGTGGAGTGAGCCTAATGGCCCAGGGCCCTTCCAACACCTCTTACGGTTCACTTGCTGCTGGCAAAACACATTTACTTCCATGGTAAAGAGCTCCAAAGTGAAGGGCACATTAGCCTTTCCTCAACCCATTGTTTGAGAGGACAAGGTGGAAGTAGTTAAGCTCGGGACTGGGGACCTGCACAGAGCTCTTGAGCCTGTTGCTAGGAGATAGACTCTATAAAAACAGGGTCAAAATTCATGGGCCATGACTCCATAAGATCTCTGGCTTTGGTTAATACCCCTTGAAGTTTCTGGAAAGCTAACTGATGGGCTAATTGGTCCTGCCTCAAGTCCTAAAATAAAGGCCTGAAATTGTTCAATCTGTAAGGGTATTGTCCAATACCCTAATCTCACGACAACAGGAAGTGAACTATGACAATAAACACAACTCCTAGAAAAGAAATATATCGCACTGCCCATCTCACGGGTGGTTGTGGAAAACGGTAGATAAGGGAGGTGCTCTCAAAGCAGAACAAGGCAGCCATTTGTGCCCAATAGGGAAACTCCGTCCACTGCCACATCAGTGTCCCTGGAATACACACGAGGCCGTGGTCCATGATATTCACTAGTGAAAAGAGGATTACCTCCCCTATTCCCTACTTTTTCCAAAAAAGAAGTATTTTATTATGGTTATATTCTTTTGCCACCATTTTCTTTCTGAAATGTTGGGAGTAATTAAATGTATGATTTGACCATGGTTTGCATTTAAAGAGGCAGCACATCATACAAAGACAATGAAAAAGGGGAGGATGGGATAAGATTGATCTGTAACTAGAGATTCAACCAAATTCATAATGCATTATTTCTTTTTTAAAAATCAGTAGAAGACATGCATACAAGAAAGATGCTGTGTAAATACAGGGAGAATACCATCTGTAAGCCAAGGAACATCTTAGGCTACCAGAAGCTAGAAGAGAAGGAAAGAATGCCCTGTCCCTTACAGCCCTTGGAAGGAACCAATCCTGCCAAAAGCTTGATTTTGGATTTCTAGCTTCTAGAACCATGAAACAATAAATATCTGTTATTAATATATATATACACACACACACACACACACACAAATATATACACATACATACATACATATACATGTATATCAGTAGGAAAAAATGATATTTGTGAGGGTTTCTTTTTTTCATAGTAAAAAATAAAATGTATTGTTTTGCAGGGAGTCCATATGGTATACTTTTAGTATTGCACTGCTTTAAGAGGCAGATCTAAGTCTGAATCAAGTCCTTTGCCTTCCCTCCCACACGAAAAGAAAACATTGTTCTTAAACTGATATTTTTTGTGTGTTTTTATACTTTTACTACCTTTGCACATGTTCATAAATAATTACATTTATTTGTGTTTTTTTAATTTACATAAATAGCACGCTATACTTATCCTTGAGAAGCTTGGCTTTCTCACTCAACATCACGTTTTTAAGATTTATACATTTTGATATGTTCATTTTAATGACTGGATAGTATTCTAACATATGGATAAATCACCCTTTATCTATTCCCATTCTGACTCATTATTTGGATTTTTTAAATTATTATTATTATTTGTTATTACAAACAATGGGGCAGTGAACAACTTCGGCGCGCGCGCACACACACGAGAATTTTCTAGAGCATGCACATTCGTTTGCTGGATGTAGTGTTAGACTGTCTCCACATGGGCTAGGTCTTGCTAAAAATTGCTCTTTGGTGTAGTTTTACGATTTGACACTCCTGCCAGTAGTGGATAGGAATTCCTGTTTGTGGTGTCTCTTGACCCTGATGTGTGGTGGTTTGATTCGTGAGGTTTGTCTGTTTTTTACTGTGAGCTCCTCTTAATCAGGCACGTTAGGCCTATGGAATTCTGCGTGCCCTGGATCGTGAAAGGGTTCCTGCTGAGGAGTTTTATTTTGCTTTTACTGGAGCCTATAGAGTTTCAATGGTCCATGACCAGGTTTATGATAAATTCTCAGCTTGGGCATCCCACACCAGACAGGTAGTATAAATTTGGATCACATACATCTATATAGTTCAAACCTGGGAATTAGCTTTCTCAAATTAATTTTTTTTTTCATTCTGCATAAAGCTCTGGACAAATACCAGGCTTCTATGTTACTTCCCTTGGCCAATGGGCACAAATTTCCAGTCTGCATTTTATGACTGAGGCAGCTCTTTGACTTTCCAGGCTTCATACGAGGTTCCCCCTTCCTCCATTACCAGCACTCTGGAAGTCACATATCCGATCCTCATGTAGACATTACAGGTCCAGACCCAAGTTTCATGTGGAAGCTAAATCTCCACGAGACCCCTTGGCATCAGCTCTCCCTCATGCACCCAACTCACAATAGCTTTCTTCTCCCTCTTGTTTTTTTAAGATTTATATTAAAATATAGCTAACATACAATATTATATTCGTTTCAGGGGTACACCATAGTTATTCAACATCTATATACCTAAAGAAGTGATCACCATGATAAGTCCAGCTACCATCTGACACTGTACCACGTTATCACAATATTATTGACTATATTCCCTAGGCTGTACATCACATCCCCATGACTTATCTGTTTATACCTGGAAATTTGAACCTCTAATTCCCCTTCATGCTTTCCCCCTTTTTTAATTTTTCAATTACAGTTGACATTCAATATTATTTTATATTTATTTCAGGTGTACAGCATATGGTTAGACTTTTATATAATTTAAGAAGTGATCCACCTGAACAGTCTAGTATCCACCTGGCACTATACATAGTTATTACCATATTATTCACTATATTCCCTATATTTTACTTTACAACCTTGTGACTATTTTGTAACCACCAAATTTTACTTCTTCATCCCTTCACCTTTTCCACCCTGCTCCCAAACCCCCTCCCATCGATCACTTTGATAACTCTAGTATCTCTCTGACACCATACATAGTTATTACAATATTATTGACTATATTCCTTATGCTATACCCTACATCCCCATGACTACTGTGTAACAACCAATTTTTACTCCTTAATCCCTTCCCATCCCTTTTTCACCCATCCCCAACACCCCTCCTATCTGGCAACCATCAAAATGTTCTCTGTATCTGTGAGTTTGTTCCTGTTTTGTTTGTTTGTTTATTTTGTTCTTTAGATTCCACATATAAATGAAATCACATTGCATCTGTCTTTTGCTGTCTGACATACTTCACTCTGCACAGTACCCTCCAGGTCCATCTATTCCACTGCAGATGGCGAGAACCCATCCCCTTACCTGACTGAGCAATATTTCATTGTATATATGTAGCTCCTACTCTTTATCTATTCATCCATTGACAGACACACAGGTTATCTCCACATCTTGGCCATTCTAAACAATGAACATTTGGATGCACACGTCCCCTCCAAGTAGCATTTTGGGTTTCTTCAGATAAATACCCAGAAGTGAGACTAGTACATCCTTCTTTATCACTTGTTATAGCCTTTGTTTTAAAGTCTATTTTATCTAATATAAGTATTGTTACCCCAGCTTCTTTTGATTGTTTCTATTTTCATGAAACATCATTTTTTCCACCCCTTTACTTTCAGTCTGTGTGTGTTTTTCAATCTTAAGTGAGTCTCTTATAGGCAGCATATGTAAGGGTCTTGTTTTCTTATCCATTCAGCCACCCTATCTTTTTGATTGGAGTATTTAGTTCTTTTACATTTAAAGTAATTGTTTACATTTAAAGTAATTGTTGATAGATATGTAGTTATTGCCATTTTATTATTCATACTTTTATCTTTTTTTTTTTTCATCTTAAAGAAGCCCCTCTAAGATTCCTTATAATACTGGTTTGGTGTTGAGGAACTGCTTCAGCTTTTTCTTGTGTGGAAAGCTCTTTATCTGTCCTTTGATTCTAAATGATAGTTGTGCTGAGTAGAGTAATCTTGGTTGTAGATCTTTGCTTTTCTTCACTTTGAATATTTCTTTTGATGTCCCTCCTGAACTGCAAAGTTTCTGTTGAGAAGTCAGCTGACAGTCGTATGGGAGTTCCCTTGTAGATAACTAACTGCTTTTCTCTTGCTGCTTTCAAGATTCTTTCTTTGTTTTTAACCTTTGGCATTTTAATTATGATGTGTCTTGGTGTGGGACTCTTTGGGTTCATCTTGTTTGGGACTTTCTGTGCTTCCTGGGCTTATATGTCTCTTTCCTCCTCTGGTGGGGGAGGGGGGACCTTTGCAGCCAAGATACCTCTCCTGATTTTTAATGGTCACACACAGGTGTGGGACCAGCCAGTCCACATCTCTGTCCCTTCTACCAGCCTCAAGGTGGCTTCTTCTGTATGTCCTTAGTTGTAGGGTTTTGGTTCAGCTAGACTTCAGAGAATTCTCAATGATGGTTATTTTGTAGTTTAGTTGTAATTTTGATGTGGTCATGAGAGCAGTTAAGCACAGCATTTACCTTCTCCACCATCATGACAGGCTCTCCCATTTCCCTTTCTTACCCCTACACCCGAGACTATCTTTTCTGTCTTTCAAGTTTAGCAATTCAATTTCACGAAAATGTCGTTGTTTTATTTTTTATCCAGTATTTCTATGTATTTGAAGTTAAAGAGGATGACCAATTCTATTAACTTAGTCTGTCATGTTATTAAGAGTCCTCTAAAGTTACTTCCTATTTTAAAACTCTACAATTTTAATTAAGTACTCTATAAGAGACAAATTTAAAAAAAAGGTAGATTGTGTAGAAAGATCTAAAGACCCAGACATATCTGGGTATAAACAGTGCCTCGTTCTCCTTAATACCCCTCTCCTGTTATCTGTTACTTAATCTGACTCTGATATTCAGCCATTCGTTATAAACCCATTCTAATGTCAGAAATTTTCCTGGGATAGGCACAACAAAATTGTGCAGTCTTTAGAGCTGTAGAGATGCTACAGAGCAACAGCTAACAGCTTATGCTCACTGTATCACGCCTTCAACACACATGCACACCCTGTCAGTAATGAGCTTATCTTCTCCTTCAACCAGAATTAATCTTATTTCAGTGAAGCTGCCACACTTCTTACTGTCCTCCCCCACCTTCTTGCTCATACCAAAATGAAGCTTGGAAACATGGAACCTGATGTATAGAGATTCTTCTGTGAGAGTCTTAGACTGCTGGCTCATCCTGATTTTTTCTTGTCCCTCCTACTGTCTTTGTAACAGTTATTTGCAGGCCTGTCATTTCCCCAAGAAGCTGTAATGCCTTTTATAGTAGCATTTACCTCTGTATATCCCATCATACCTACTACAGTGGTTAATACACATCAAGTACTCAATAAATTATTTTTGGATATATTATAGTTAATCAGACACTGTCAGTTGTGGAATCTACTTTCTAAATCCCCCTCCTAGAACCCTGGATGGCCCACAACCCTCCCTCTCATCATTACCCTTGTGTCTTCAACATCTGCCAGACTTCAGCTGGGGTGAGGGACTGAAGACAGCCTGTTTTAAAGACATCTGTTACAGCATAAAGACCATTCGCAAGATAAATGAAGTTTCTGTGGCTTAAAATTGGGGGCAAATGGTAAGAAAGCTGTGATAGGAAATTCTTCCCCCTTACAAAGGATGTCAGAAGCTCACCTTTGAGGGAGGAGACCAAACAAAGAGAAAAGCTATAGTGAAGGTATACAATGGGCCAGTGAGGACTAAGTGGGCACAGTGCTTTTAGAGCCCAACTTTAAATTATGAATCGGCACCTTAAAATGTTCATGGGCTTTTCTAGTCATCTGACTTCTGGAAATAGAAACTGATAAAATAATATTAAAATACGAGTGGGTGGGAGGATATGCCTGAAAGATATCGTTTTAATGATATAGTGAAATTTTTTCAATTAAAAACAATCTAAATATTGAAACAATCAGAAAATGGTTATATAAATCGTTGGGGGTGGATGGGGTTCCACTGGAGGAAACATTAGGTAGTCATTAAAAACTATGGGTATAAAAGCCAGATAGCACCATGAAAAATGTTCATGGTTGAATGTTAAGTAGAGAGAGAGAGAGAGAGAGAGAGAGAGAGAGAGAGAGAGAGAGAGAGAGAGAGAATCTTGTATATACAGTAAGATTACAACTAGATTTTAAAAGTGGGAGCTTAGCAGAAAGACTAGCAGGAAAAATACCAACATGCTAGCTACAATTTTATTATGTTGTTGTTATTCTGGGTGGTTTTTGTCTTTTCCTTTGTTTTCCAACTTTTCTGTAATGTGGTTCTATGACCTTTATAAATGAGCTACATTACATATAAATGTTCAATTTTTTTTTTTAATTGGGAAAAGATTCAATCCTGGTGAATAAGAGAAATGTGCTCTTCTGTCCTTATTTCCTTCTTTCTTTCCTTCCTCTTTTTTTCTTTCCTTAATAAGGCAAAAAAGAATAATTTCAGTGTAAAAAGTCAGAAAGAAGAACATTCTGTTGTACTAAAAGTGTTCATTCTTGGAATAATTATTTTTCCCTTTTCTATTAACAAAGGTGGAGAAGGGACCTAGAGAGAAATAGGCACTGAGAGGACCAGAAGCAAGACTGTTCAGGGAGGTGGCTAGTGGGTACAGGTACAATCAGCTAGTTTTAGGGAAATGCAGCAGTCAGCAGCCTTGTGGAAACCAAGTTCCGTGTGTATGCAAGAGGATAGCAAAAGGCAATGACAAAATGAGAGGCAAACATGGGCTAATCAACACAGAACATCTGTGCAAAATATTATTTACAAAACACTACAGATCACTTCCTGCTTTATTTAACCAGAGTACAAAAAAAGCCCCCAATGAATTTTGCTACATTGTTGTTAGCTATGAATGTGGATTAAAGGATAAGGGAAGGATTGATTGTTGTCTCTTGTGAATCTCAGGCTTGTACACGTGAACTGTTCCCAGACGCTTAGTTCAATCTTTGGTCATCAGTCAGGTCATCCACACACCTGGAAACTAATGTCTGATTAACTGCTCCCTGGTGGCACTCCCACAGGTTCAGCTTGGAGGCTTGGCAGGCCCACAACTAAACCATGGTTGGTTTGGAGATTAACTCTGTACTGGAGATTAACTCTTTCATCTGCCTGACAACCATCTGTATGTCCTATACCGCTCCGTATACACAGAGCTTTCCTGAAAGCTCTGTGAGAGGAGGCTGCATATCTACGGCAGCCCTTCTGTGGCATTTAGGGTCATGTTTGGGACAGTTGGCCAGAGGTCATCTCCTGGTCATCAGATGGTAGGGACTGGCCAGAGAAGGCTGCATCATCACTATGAAGTCTGGCAGTTCTTGTTCAGGGTAATAACCAGGAAGTATAGTGTTTTTGCGTTCAAAACAACATGTGTACACATATATAAAGTGACCTTATGATGAAGCCACTTTTCTTGGATAAACAAGATAGTCTTAACAGAAAACTTAACTCTCTAGCACTTGGCACTTGTCCTCTTGGGCCATCCTTACCGCTTGTTCATGATGCTGGTTGACTGGTATTCCTGGTCCCAGTCCAGACTCTACTGGGTTGAGCACAATCCTGTGCATGGTATCTATTAGGACAGCCCCCGTGAGGGCTGGTTATCTCTGAGGAGGTCCATGCTATGAGCCAGCAGAGACGGGGCAAGAGGGAGAAGAAGCCTCATCCTGGAGTCATGAGTGGTTAACACCATGTGTACCTAAACATGTGTTATGGCTCAGGGGCTGCCAGAGGGCCTGGTGATCCTCCAGTCTTAGGTCACACCCAGAAAAGAAATAAGTAAGGTGTCCCTAGTGCCATCTTACTAATGTACGTCTGGCCAGGATGAGACGGTGTCTTAGACAGGACTGCTTTTCATTTCCCCCCAAAGTCTCCTTTCTGAATCCTTTTTGTACCCATAGATTTTCCTCCCTACCTTTTTCAGGCATGAGATTGCCCATCAAAAACAGCCACCAAGAAATGATCTGTGCTAGGAGTGTGTACTTTAGTGAGAACTATTCTAATGGTGTTTCTCATACAGAAACATCTGTAGGTATCACTCAAAACTATTTTACATGATGCACACAAAACAACATTAATAGTTACATATTTATTTTAATATCAATTAGATATAATAAAAGCATAACAAACTTAGGATTTCATCACTCTGACTAGTTAAGATACGTAGTTAAAATTTAACTAAATTAATTTAAAGAAAAGTTTTAAGTAACAATGTTATTGGTGATACTCAAGTATAACAAAAATAATAAAAACGTGGGGATTGATAACTGAAATATGGGAAATACTCTGTGGATTACCTCCTTTAGGTATCCACACATTAAGCCTAAATCTGGTAGGGAATGAAAGGATTTTTCCCTCATTAAATCACATCAAGCAGGCTTGGAAGTTGAACTTAGGGGATGGTAGCCTTCTGAACCCTACTGAATAGAACCCATGGATGGGAGCCCCCACTGCTGAAATGTAAGGCTAACCTTCATTCAGAAGCACAGGGATTGGGAGTTCTGCCAAAAATGAAACAGACTATTCTGCAGCTGTTATCTCATTTATATGAGTGATATGAAAAAATGCTGCACAATTTAATATGCCATCTAATACTTTTATTCTTATCTCACCAGTAGGGCAGGAAGTAGCATACATGTTTGAAAGCCAGTGCAGATTGGTACAGGGGAAGGGCCCCAAGAAATTATGTTAACTGCTATCTGAGCTGAGTAAAATGATCTGAGCACAGATATTCTTTTATAAAGACAGTCTCACTTGAATCTTTGCCAGTGAGATCTTAATCACAGCATGCAATGGGAGTGGGTACCTCTTTTCCTGGTTATCTGGGAGTGGGATGACAGCATCGCCATCACTGGGGCAATGGTTATCTGCTATTTCACTTGTGAGAGACCAACAAGAACGTTACCAGGATGTTTGTAACCAAAAGTGTGCAGCTCAGAATGATAAAAGAGGGAGGAGGCAGCTCATCTCCAAGGATGTGGAGATAATGCCACTTGCAGTGTGAGGAGATGGATGGTATTGTTGAAAGTGGTTTCAAATATTGCAAACTGACTAAGAAGCTCTCACAGCAGCTTAAATTTTGGCTCAGGAGAAGAGAGAAATAAATAAAAGAACTTGGGTGAAGAAAGGGAGCCTGGATGAGAGAGCGATCATCTCAACTCCTTTGACCTTAAGAGAAATGTGGTTAAATAAATCTTTCATGACTTTCTGTATTTGAAGATGAACTACAGCAACCTTCAAACTACTGAAGAACACAAATAATGTTTTTTTTTTCCTTTCCCCCATTCTCAGTCTTATTTATCTTTTCTTATTTTCTTTTCTTTTAAACTACCAAGATATTAAATAAGCCTTGGACAAACAAAACTGTTAAGATGTTAACAATAACCAAAAAAAATATATATATATATATTAGGGCATAAATTCTTTGATATAAACAGGAGAATAGAAACAGCCACATAACTGTGATAACATTAACCCAAAAATCGTTCATATCTGTAATTTATAAGAATAACAATGCCAGGTTAAAGAGCCAAACGTCTACAGTGGTGTTTCTGTTAACTGTAACTGCCTTTGACTTATGACCATTTTTTCCTGTGGTTGGGGAAATCATTGTTTTTTCTCCCATGAAGACTGAAGTCTGAAATGTTAATGCTTTAACTCTCTCTCTCTCTCTCTCTCTCTCTCTCTCTCTCTCTCTCTCTCTCTCTCTCTTTCCCTCCCTCCCTCCCTCCCTCCCTCCTTCTCTCCCTCTCTCTCTCTCTCTCTCTCTCTCTCTCCCTCCCTCCCTCTCTCTCTCTCTCTCTCTCTCTCTCTCTCTCTCTCTCTCTCTCTCTCTCTCTCTCTCTCCTCCTTTCCTCCTTCCCTCCATCCCTCTCTCTCTTTTTCTTTTAACTTCACTCTACCTCTACAGAGTCATTAATCATGAAGGTATTAATTGTAACTCTTCAAACAAAAGAGAAATATGCAAAAATGCCAATTAATAGTCTCCTTCTACCTTCAAATTCACTCCCTTGAAGTAATCAATGTCAGTAGTTCGAGGTATTTGTTTCCATAACTTCTCCTAGTCCTTAACAATATACACACATTTACTGTCCGAGTTAATTTTTTGCCTAGAATGTGGATCCTCTTGAGTCAATAAATATAAATCCAAGTCATGCTTCTTGGATTTATAACCTTCCATGTTATAGATGTATTGTAAGTTAGTGGCTTTATAATATTCCATATTATAGATGTATTGTAAGTTATACAATTAGCCCTGAATTGATGAATATTCACATTCTCCAAATCTTCGTCCCTATTTTTTTTACAATCCTTACTGCAATAGCTACTTTGTATTAATACTTTGTATTTATTCCTCTGAAATGGTGGCATTATTGGGTCAAAGGATACGTATTCTTTTCATTTAAAAAAATATGTTCAAATTACTTTCCAAAAATGGTATAGCTACTCACATTTCTAGAAACGATGGATGAAATAGCCCATGTCCCAATATGACCCCAAACTTTGGCAATCCTCAGTCATTTTCTGTTTTCCCTATCAGTTGAGTAAAGATGATATCCCATTCTTTTAATTTTCATTTTTCTGATTTCCAGTGAGGTTTAACATCTTTTCGTATGTTTACTCACCATTTTTGTTTCCTTAGGTATGACTTGCCTTTGCACTTCCTTCTAATGGCCATATGTCTCTTTGCTAACATTTTATAAAGTTCTTGAGATACTAACCTTTTGTCTATCAGATGAATTGTGGGTATTTTCCCCCAGTGTTTTGTTTATCTTCATATTTTGAACATGGTATCATTTAACATCTAAAAGTTTTAAATATTTATCTCATCAAATATATCAATGTTTTCTTTTTGGATTATGGATTTTTCTGGCTTATTTTAGAAGGTTTTCATCACCCCAAGGGTATATAGTCTTCTAACCTTTTGGCATTTTTTTTTAATTCTTAGTTTTACTTTGGTAAATCAATAAAATGGAGAAATAGGATATAGCTTGACACGATCAGTCACTTTAGAGACATGATCTTCTTGATATAATTCTACCATAATCTGGTCCTTTTCAGCCCAAACAAATGATTCTTTCATCCCTTAAATATATATACATTATATATATATATATATATATATATATATATATATATATATATTATATTATATATATATATATACACACACACACACACACACACATATATATAATATATATATATATATGCACACACACACACACTCATTTGGGAATTACCAATGGAACAATTGATTTAAATAAAGTATACAATCTTTAATGAAGATGCAAGAAGTAGCATCAAAAATAGAAAAAGCAGTCAAGAGTGCAGAAGGTTGATACATAGTCTCTGCAATAGTGTGGTACCTGAGTTATGGCTGCATCCCCACAGGACCTCTCCCAGGCGCTTATACAAATTAAACACTTCAACAAGCACACTTTCACTCCTTGGATGGATGGCTGCCTGGATGGATAGATGGGTTTCAAATAAATCGTTAGCCAGTGCATCTCCAACTCAAAAACTAACCAAGGACCAATGTAAAGGAATTAGTGACCAAAATTAAACTCCTACAGATATAGTCTATATGCAATTAGTAGTTTACATTTCACTCATCTGTATAATGAAATACATCTCTCAGTTTATTCACAGAGTGATTAAATTGCTTTTAAAGAAACCTTTCAGCTTCAAGTGCCAATCAAAATACTCTTAAGTAGTAATTATTTGAGGCAGAAGCCTTGAGCCCAAAGGAAATCTACTGACCCCAACCTGGTCACTGGATGACAATAATTAGTTGTTCCTGATGTGATTTTTCTTGAATAATTAACAACCATGTCTTTATAGATGACAAGGCACTTTCTACACATTATCACTTCTGATTTTCATACCCATTCTACAGATAAAGAAACTGAGTTACAAAGAAGTTAAGTGAATGGCCTGAAACACTAAACCAAGATTCAAATCAAGGGGTCTCTCCCTCTACATCCCATTCTATTGTCACTAGAGCAAATATATTCACCACCACCACCACTCTCATTTCCTAGCAAAGATGGAAAGTAAGATTATGTGATTATTGTCCCCAAGGGACAGTTACTTTTTACCTTCCAGAAGTCTACACTTGAGATATCTTCTCTTTTAGCTATTTCATAAAACCTACAGACTATCTTTAGGAGGCACCAGAATGCTCATCTTCCAAGAGAGGGCCATAGTTGGATTGTTAGCAGCAGAGATATGTGTTTAAGCAATGGATCATAAGCTATGGCTACCCCTCCACAGCAGGGGAGATAGAAGAGAGGCTGAACTCAGTCAAGTAAGGGATTCTTCTGAACAAAATTGTAGCAAGTATGAATGTCAGTCCACAAACCCCATGTGTGGAAATACAATGACTGTATCATTGAGCTACGAGTAGGGTGGGGCTGGGTGCAGCTGTACATCTAGGCTGCATCAGCTCAGACATCCTCACTCCTTTGGGTTTGGGTGGCCAGACCATACAGGTCACTGCTGGTCCATTCTTCACTCCCAACACAAGTTTCTGTTGGACCTGGCCTCTCTCTTCTACCTCTCAGCCCCTATGCCACATTCACTTCACAGTGATGCTCAGGACCCTTGGCGTGGCCCTGCTGCACCCTAACTTTTGCTTTTGGCAGCTCCAAGGATCCTCATGAATGAACACGTTCTGCCAGTTGCCCTGGGCCCTTCCCAACTTTCCCCACAGTTGCCCTTGGGCTGGGGTCTTACCCTTCCCTGGTTCCTATCCAGAAAGAGAAACCTCCCACCAGTGATTCTCAATCAGGACTGGTCCCATTCCCCAGGGGGTGTTTTGGAAATTTGTGGACATGTTAATTGCTTGTCACAATGATGGGAGCTACATCAACTATGAATTTCATCTTATTTCAAAATAGTAAAGAGGTCTTCACAAAATATTTACTACATAAAGGAGTCATTAGTTTTAATAGAACTGAGGATCACTGCTTATCTTCCTCTTCCCAGGATGAACTGAAGAAGGGTGGCCACAGACTCCTGTGTTCTTGGGACTTCCACCATCTCTTCACTCCTCCTTCCCCTCTGGCAATCCCTTCTCCCAGTCTGGGAAAACCTTATCCAGTCTTATGGTTCAGAAAATCTGTGACTCCCTCTGACGTTACTATTCCCTGAGACCCCTCACAGTCCTGGCTTTTTACAGCCAAAGCCTGGCCAATGCTTCTGCTGTCATTTCCCTTCCCTAAGGTAAGGAAGCTCCAGGGTTCAGCTTCCCAAGAGAGTAAGGGTCATGAGATAAGGGATATTCTAGGAAACGCATATCCCTTAGTATTTCCAAATGTTATCCCACCACATAGTCAAGTAAGACCTGTTGACTTAGTGGTCATTTGAACCAACCTCCAGAATGGTTTGGTGACTCCATCACGGTCACTGCACAAGGTAGTAATTCAAGCTGTTAGGTGAATGGCTGAGAGCCATTGCTAAAAGCAGCAGCACCATCAAAACACAGCAGACCCCTAAGCATCGGGCTTCCCCCTTCCCACCCTCCCCAACCAGAGCGCTCTTACTTCACTTCATGGCCTTGCCACAAATTCCCCGACTCTACTTACGCAGCACCAATTGCTCCTGCTTCTGTGACCCCTGGCATGTTTTACAGATTTCAGCTCTATATGTTCCAAGGGGTAAGAGCTATGGGTTACCTCCCCATGTTTCCCACTGGACTCTGAGCTTCCTATTCCCAAAATTCAGCACTGTGCCCTCAGCCCATCCAAGGGCTAAACACAAACAAACAAACAAAAATCAACCTAGTGCAATAAGTATGACAACACTGCCCCTGTCCCAGAAACAACACGTTTCTTAGTGTTTCTGACCACGTAAATCTAGTTCAGCCCCATCCACAGGAGTTGGTGGGAAATTTTGAAGGCCCCCTCTCCCAGCTTCTTGGGGTTTTACAGTAAGCCTTTTGAAGGGTTGGGGGCTGGGTCTGTCCACCGGGGACTGAAACCGATTGTCAGTTCCCAGTGGACAGGCCCAGCTACATCACTGGTAGAGCCCAGCTAATACCAAATGAAAATGCAGTTCCCTTTGTTCAAACATTAAGAATCTCAAGACAGTGACAGCAGTGCATTAAACCAACTGCAACTGCACAGGTCACATGCCATGAAGTGGGCCCTGCCAGTCGGTGGATATCTGCTCCCAGCCCCAGAGCACGCGTGGTCTATTCAGTAGCATGGCATGTGATTTCCTTGTGTCCTTGCCTAACTTTCTGAGGCTCCCAGGCTGTGGTGACCAGTGTCCAGCCCATGGGCATACAACTGGGACACTGTGTAAATAGGGGCTGGATGTCTGCCACACAAGGGATTCATGTCTCCCACCTCCCAGAATGAACACTTCCCTTCCCTGACTCACAGAAGTCTTTCACCTCCATACATGGGGACACCTCCTCTCCCAGCGCAAACTCAACCCTCATTTTCTCCCCTTCAGACTTTTTTGTGATGATCCTATCCTTCTAAAAGAAGGTGCGGGGTAGGGGGTTTTCTTCATGGAAGAAACACAAAGTGGTGTAAGCAGATCCTAAACTCAGGTTATGAAACCAGAGGACAACTCAGCCTCACTGTGAGCAAATGATGAGGAGCTGTAGGTATGAAGAATCACGCCCAGCATAACCGTCTGAAGGAGTGGTTATGGCATGCTGGAAATGTTTAGCAATGAGCTCTCTGAGAGGGAAAAAAAAAAGTTACCTGTAGCATGTGTCAGTTTTTCTGACATAAATACAACCCCTATGGCTGATCTCGGTCTACCAATGAGAAGTCACTAAACAGAGTTGAGAAGACATGCACAAAATCTCACGAGCTGCTAGCAGCCAGTTGCAGCACACCACGGAGGCCACACGGACAGGGCTGGCAGATCTTCTGAACTTTCAAAAGAGACTGGAAATCTAATTTTTATGTGTGATGTCTCCATTTCTAAATATTGGCTATTAATTCAAACATTTTGAACACACTCTGGAGGTTAAACTGGTGCAGGCCCATGAATCCCTGCATTTGGAATCCTGGCCTGGGTCAGAAAACTCTTGTGATGAGATGCAGAGGGAAATTTTTCCTCCTAGTCTTTCTTATCTCCTATATCATGAAAATAAATATTAATGTTTCAGATTACCCTGGCCTACTGGCCTCTTCTTGCGCATTCACACATCAGCCTCACAGGACATTCTGAGGTCTACAACTGCTCAGCCAGAACCATTGTCAGTCACTATGGACATTGAAAGAGCTCAGAGATAGAGACCAGTTCTTTGTTATCTTCTCAGTAATATCCACAAGATTGGGAAAATATGAAAATAATTGATGACAATGATTGATGGTGATGATCAATGATGATGACATATTTATAAAAGCATGAGATCCAAGTTTTCTGTATCCTTTGGACCTCCGTTTTACCGGATTCCTCCTCTCCTGTTGTTTTCGTTTTTATTTTTGTTTTTGTTTTGTTTTGTTTTGTTCTGTCTGACGATACTTTATGTATATTCCATGTCACTCAGCAGCTACAGGAGATAGATGACTATGGGAGCAAAAGATAACAGACAGAAGCAGTGAGAATATTCTCTTGCCTGCAGCAGGCAGTTGAATACATTTTTCAAGCCTGAAACATCATAGAAACAGAATGATTTTTAAAATGCCCTTTCTTTTATTTTCATTCATTTGCTTTTTGTGTTTTTTTAATTGCTCATTTTGCTTAAGGAGCCTCAAGGCATGAGCACAGCAAAGTATCATTAATTAAAATATTTAAAATGATACCAGTGGTAACAAAGCTCCTGAATAAGTCCAGGCAGCGCAGACAGCAAACACAATTATTATCCGTAATAACAGCCAAATCATCACTGCTGCTCTCTACTCAGAGACAATGCATCCTTCCCGGAGTGCTAAGTGGCTGTGACAATGAGTCAATCATGACTACCTAAAATGATAATAGCGGGATCTCTGGGCCACTCTCCATGCAGAAATCTTGCTATGCCTCCTGCCATAGCCTCACCCCACATGAGAGGTTTCTAGACACAAAACTGCTGTGTGGCAGCCACTCACTCCCCTTCCCCAGCTTTTCTCCAGGAAACCAGGGGATATTCACAGTGAATCAGCCAGAGCTGGTGTGCCAGCTGGTAAACCATAAACATGTAAGTGCTTTTTCTGCACCTGGAAGACCCCTCCATAGGAAATTATTCCCGTAAAGTAAGCCCACAGAGTAGAAATGACAATAATTCATGTTAAAGCTTTTAGACATAGAAACACATAGAACATTACCAACGCTATTCCAAATGAGGAAGAGAATTCCTTCCTCATTCACTCGTTTACTCATTTGATCACTCAAGATTTATTGACCACACACCGTGGGCCAGATTCTGGGCCAGGTCTTTTTCTAGGCACCAGAGGGATAATGAGATGGAAGACCCAGTCTGTAACTTCAGTGAGCTCAGAGTTTAGTGGGAGAGATGCAGACAGTTATGGTACAGAGGAGGGTGGGCGGGATGAGGGCAAAGCAGAGAAGCAGCCAACCCATTCGGGGAGAGAAAATGAGGGACCATGGAGAACTTCTCATGGAAGGTGATGCCAGACTTAAATTCTAAAGATACTCACAGAAAACGCTATGGGTGCCCCTCCCGTGTCTCCTTGGCACTTCACATGTCCCTGCAGGCCCAACTTCCAACTTCCAACGGCCAGTACCTGCAACTTTGAGGCTGAGCTTCCTTCAGCTGCTTTATAATCTTTCTGCTCGAGTGGCAGGCCAGAGTACCAGAGAATTAACTTCTCCTTGGAACAGCCCTCAACCAATGACCGATGGAAGTTGGTGGATAACTACTCCAGGAATCTCATCTCTCAGGTAGGATAACTCGGAGGCCAGTTCTTCACTGCTCTACACAATTTCCCAGAGTTCTCCAGAGGGAGTGAGCCACTCACCCATAGGAATATCTTGCTTGTTTGACTGCCTTTACTTCTCTGCCTCTTACCAGTGTACTTCCCTCATCTCCTACCAGTATCTCATGGGATCAGCTTCTGAATGAACTACTTGCACTGAAAATCCTAGTCTCGTGGTCTGCATCCGGGCCATCTCAAACTAAGACAGTGCTCCAGTTACAGAAAACAACATGGAAAAAGTCCAGACAGAGACAGGACATAGTTATGAACTGCAAATAGTTAGCTACTTAAGGCTGAAGTATAGAGGTGAGTGAGTGAAGAGCTAGTCCCTGCAGTAGTGATAGACAAGATTACAGACCCCTCTTACAGTCTTTTTCTGTTTGTGCCTTTCCACAAGGAACATACACATGCATACACTCAGGTTAAATATACAAAGTTACTTACTTTGCCCCCTTATACTACTCTGGATCTCATCTTGGCTTTCCCTTCTCATTTTATCCAATCTCAATTAAATGATCTGGCTCCAAACACTTTATCTTGGCACAACCAATCTGGAAGTCCCATAGGACACTTCTTTGTAGCCATTGTCTTAATTCCAAAACCATTAGCACAAGAATGGCATCTGTGATCACCGGTCTCCGAGACAACTCCCAATGACTCCTACTCCATCCCAATATTCACATCTTTGTGTAATCCCCTTTCACTTTGTTTCAAGATTCATCTGTATGACTGACAGCATACGAAAGAAGTGATGACATGTGACTTTCAAGGCTAGGTAATCAGACATTGTGGTTTCTGCCTTGCTCTTGAATCACCTGTTCCAAGGAAAGCTAGCTACCATACGGTGAGGACACTCAAGCAGCTCTCTGGTGCTATCCATGTGGTAAGAAATGAAGGCCTTCTACCAACAGCTGGCAAAAAACAGAGGCCTCCAGTCAACAACTATGTGAGTGAGCCGTCTTGGAAGAAGACCATTTAGCCCTAGGTAAGTTGTCAGGATACTGCCATCAGGACATCTTCACTGTAACCACACGAGCGACTCTGAGCTGCCTACAACCACCCATATAATCCACTCCCAGATTCTTGAGTCCCAGAAGCTGTGCAAAATAACAAATGTTTGCTGTTTTAAGTAACTAAGATTTGGGGTAAGTTGTTACTCAGCAGTAAAATATTAATACTGTGTTACACCCCCATTTCCCACCCAGCTTAGCCCCAGCTCTCAATCAAGACCAATAAGAAAGGAGGAAGAAATTGTAGCCAGAGATGATACACTTTTTTTGGACACTGAGGAACAGCTAAGAGGAGATGCTAGGAGGTGGGCAGTTGGAAATATGAGCCTGATGTCTATGCAGGGAAAAAACTAGGGCTAGAGTTCCGACGTATACTGATAAGTTGTAAGAATGTGGGAAGTCAACAGACATTGTTGTGAAGGAAAAAGTCCAAAGAGTACACATGTGCTGTAAATTGTCCAAATTCTTCCTCCAGAAATACTCCTCCATAAATACAGTAGAGTTACTCAGTGCCAAGAGTTGGGTTATAAGAAACCAAACGTGTGGTAGGTTTTCCTACTTTAGAAGTGAAAAACCCATAGTCTCTAAAAGGCCTGTATTGGCTACTTATTGCTGTGTGACAAATTATTCCATTACGTAGTGGCTTAACATAATAAACATTTATTATTATCTTACAGTTTCCATGAATCTGAAATATAGGAGCTGCTTAGATAGGTGGTTCTGGTAATACACAGAAGAACATTTATCATAGTGTTGCTTATAATAGCAAAATATTATAAACAATCGAAATGTGTAATAATAGGAAATTGTCTAAAAACTATGTACCCACTAAAATGAGGTTTAAGAAAAACTTCTAGTAACATGGGAAACTCCTCATAATGTCACCAAAAAAGTATGATGTAAAATTATAAATAGAGTGTGATTCCAATTATTTTTTCATGACTCAGAGTCTGGATTGTTCTGCTGACTCTCTCCCAGGGTCACTTATATGGCTGCGATCACCTGCTGGCATGACGGAGACTAGAAATCCAAGAGGGTTTCACTCCTGTCTGGCCCCTCAGCTGGGATGGCTGGAACAGTTAAGGACTGTCTGAATCTCAATCTCTCTCTCTCTCTCTCTCTCTCTCTCTCTGTCTCTCTCTCTCTCTCTCTCTCTGTCTCTCCATGGTCTCTACAGCAGGATAGCCAAATCTCTTCACATGGTGAGTCAGAGCTCCAAGAGGGAGTTTTCCAAAAATAATAATCCCTAATGGCAAGTGCTTATTCAGTCTGTGGTTGTGTTACATTTGCAAATGTCCCATTAGCCAAAGATGGCAAGTCTGAAATCCATAGAGCAAGCCAACAGACTGGCAATTTAGATAAGAGTTGATGTTGCAGTCTTGATCTGAATTCCACAGAGCATCAGGCTGGAAACTCCGGCAGGGTTTCTACGCTGCAAACTTCAGAATTCCTTCTTCCTCGGAAAACGTTAGTGTTTGTTCTTAAGGCCTGCAATTTATTGGATGAGGCCCACCCATAATATGAAGGCTAATCTGCTGTACTCAAAGTCCACTGATTTAAATATTAATCACATCTCCAAAATACCTTCATGACAACACCTAGACTTGTGTTTGACCAAAAAATGGGGCACCATCGCCTAGGCAAGTTGACAAATAAAATTACCCATTACACATGGCCAAGCCCAGAGTCAGTGTGGGATGAAACTACACCTGGACATGAATACCCAGAAGCACTGTTTATTGGGAGCCACAATAGAACAGGCTACCACAGTACATATATCTGGATGGCAGACACACAACCACTAGAATGGCTAAAATCACGAAATATCCTTTTTTAGAATCTGTATGTTTCAAGTTTACTGCAAAGAGCATATATAATATTTTGGAACAATGATAAATGTTATATAATGATTTATACTCATTATTTTAAACTGCAAGACATACAGAAAAGTACAAGGAAGAAATCAACAAATCACAGGAAATCTCACCAATCAGAAATAACATTTCTGATCAATCAGTGTTAACATTTCGTGATCATCCTTGCAGCCACTCTCTGATATTTTTGCAGATGTTAGGAAAGAGAGAAAAAGAAAGATGGGAGACAAAGACAGAGAGATTTCTTAAAATGAGATGATTCAATGAAAGCCATTTGTAAGTTTCTTTTTTTCTCTCTTGAACTTAGCAGAAGAAAACCTAAAGGAAATTTGAAAGATTTGTAGTACATCAAAAGTTTCTTTACCCCTGAGGGATACTAACTCCTTAAAAATTATTCTAAGGTTAAAGAAAATTTTAAAATATTACAAAAACCATTAAGAGGCTGCAGTCATGTATTTTTAAACTAGGATTTTAAATAGTATTGACTAACTCGCTGTTCCAAGCAGCATGGAGGTGACAATAATCTCACACTTCCTCCCACCTTCCCTCCCCCACCCCCACAGTATCTACTGTTTCACTTGGCTTTACTTTGCCAGAGTTTATAACAGAAGCATTCTACGTTGCCACCGTAATTTGCCTGGAAAAATAGTCTATTATTCAAATGAATTCACTGCTTACCACCAGTCCTCTTCTACAGCCTCACCAAACCTTATCTCATCACCAAAGACCTCTGATTTTATGCAAGCAGGTACAATGGGTGCTCAGGTAGTACTGTGATTTCACATATAAGACTCCTTCTCTGTTGCCTTCATACATGAGCAACCGCCTGGCCGCATATAGTTTTTTTTAGGTTTCACTTTCTAAACCTCAGAACTTTATCAACATTGCTCCATTCTCCTTGAACATAGAAAGTTACCATAGTTTATGGGAGGACAGCCTAATCTTTCCCGCTGTCAGAGAGGATTTTGTGCCTAGTTCCTGAGGAATTCCTTCTTTACTCTTTAAGTTCAATAATTTAACAGTGAAAAGTCCTGATGACAATTATTCTCAATCTGTTTTGTTTTGTTTTGTTTTTGGCAGGCAGTATACCCTTCCGCAAGCAGATATGCAGATTTGAATCTTCTCTGAATTCTTCCTCTTTGTTGAATTCTCTACTGCAGGGACACCCATTACCTTATTTTGAATCATCTTTGTCTCACTTCCTCTTCTTTCTAATTATTTAATCTCTTTTTTCCCTTTGTTCTCTGCCTTCAGCATGATTATCTCTAGCTTTCCCTTCATGCATTAATTGAGGTTTTAGCTATGTCTATTCTGCTTCTTGCTATTTTATGCTGCTATTAATATGTTTAAATTCATTTCCTTAAGTCTACAATCTCCTTTGTAACTTATCACGTTGTTTTATCATCTCATCTTTCAGCTCTTGTTTTATCACATTTATATTCCTACTAATTTATTCTCTAAAGGAAAACATGCAGAGCGAAGGCACATCTATCACCTTATTTCTGTTTCTTCCAGCCTGGGTTCTTCCCCTGACTTTTCCACATCCACACCTGACTTTTCGACTCATTGATTTTCCTGTGGTATGTTTGCCTAGCTTTTCTGCCTACTTTCTCTGCCTAGTTTCTCATGCTTAATGAGAGCAGCTCAGTTCATAACACCCTTTCCTGGGACCCTTTACTTTCCCCTACTTTGAGTTTCATTTTGAGGCCTGGGTGTTGTTGGTCTAGAATCTAGACGCTTGTATATAGCCTGACACAGGAAAGAGCTCAGCCAGGAATTAGTTCAGCCTTTGTTGAGGAATCTGCTTTCTTGATTTTTGGCATTCTAGTGGTTGTGTAGAGGTAGCCCATTGTATTTCTAATTTGCACTTCCCTAATGACTAGTAATGTTGACTTTTTCTTGTACTTAAGAGCCACTTGTATGTATTACTTAGTGAAATATCTATTTAAGTCTTTTGTCCATTTTTTAATTGACTTGCCTTCTCATTATTAACTTTTAAGAGTTATTTACATATTCTGGATTGAAGTCCTTTATCAAACATATGATATGCAAATACTTTCTCCAAGTCTGTCATTTGTCCTTGCATTTTCTTAATAGTGTCTTTTGAAGTGCACAAGATTTTGATTTTAATGAAATCCAATTTATTATTTTTGTTCCTTTTTGCCTTAATCTTTTGATACTATATCCCAGAACTCTTTACCTAATTCGGTTTCTTTACGTTTTACCAGTCTATTCCGATTTTCTAATTCTTTTCAACTCACCTTTCATAATGTGTGTCTTTCTGGGAATTTTTAAATATTATCTGAATTATCTAATTTGCTAACATTAAGTCATCCATAATATTCCCTTATAGTCCTTTTAATTTATGTATGGTCAGTAGTGATTTCACCTATTTTATTCATAACTTTGCTAATTTGTATTTTCTGTCTTATTTTCTTGATCAGTCAAGCTAAGGATTTGTGGTAGGCAGAATAACGGTCCCCCAAGTAGGTTCACATCCTACTCCCTGGAACCTGTATATATATTGTGTTACATGGCAAAGAGATATTAAGGTTGCAAATGGAATTAAAGATGATAATCAGCTAACTTTCAGATAGGAAGATTATCCTGGATTATCCTAGTAAACCCAATGTAATCACAAAGGTTCTTAAATGTGGAAGGAGGAGGCAGAAAAAGAGCCAGAGAGACAGCACTGTGAGAAGAACCTGGCCTGATGTTGCTTGCTGGTTTTGAAGATACAGGCAGCGGTCCATGCGCCAAGGAAAGCAGACAGACTCTTGAACTTAAAAGGCTAGAAAATGAAGGCTCCTCCCTAGAGCTTTCAGGAAGTAATGCACCATGCCAACAATTTGGCATTGGCTCAGTGAGATCCATATCAGACTTCTGATCTTTAGAACTGTGAGTTAACAAAACTGTGTTTTTTAAGCCATTGGATTTGTGGAAACTTGTCCCAGTATCAACAGGAAACTAATACAGATTTTCTCAACTTCTTTAATCTTTTCAAAGAACAAACTTTTAGTTTCCATTTTCTATTTCATTAATTTCCACTCTATTATTTACTCCCTTCTTTTCACTTTGGATTTAGTTTGTTCTACCTTTTCTAATTTCTTAGTGAGGAAGCTTAGTTTACTGATTTGAGAACTTCTTTTCTAATAAAGGCACTTAAAGCTATACATTTCTCTGTAAGTACTGCTTTATTTTCAGCTCATAAACCTTGATACATTGTGTTTATACTTTAATTCAGTTCAAAATATTTTCTAATTTCCTTTTCTGGTGACTGTTTTGACCCATGGGTTATTAAGTATGTTGTTTAATTTTCAAACATTTACCATTTCCAGAGCTCTTCATTTTTTTTCCCCTGTGAATTCAAGTTATTGTCTGCTGTCACTTCTTTTCAGCCAAAAGAGTTGTTTTAGTATATTTTGTAAGGCAGGTCTGCTAGCAACAAATTCTCTCAATATTTGTTTATCTGGGAATATTTTGATGTCATTTTCATTTTTGAAGAATTTTGGTGACTTTCAAATTTTTTTCTTTCTTTCAACAGTTTAAAAATGCCATTCCACTGCCTTCAGACTCCATTGTTTCTGATGAAAAGTCAGAAACAATCACATTGTTTCTCTGAACATGAGGAGTTACTTGTTTTGCTTTCAAGATTTTCTTTGTCTTTGGTTTTCAACAGTATCACAATGATGTGTCTATTTGTGTATTTCTTCATGTTTATCCTTCTTGGGATTTTCTGAGTTTCTTAAATTTGTAAGTAAATGTTTTTCATCAAATTAGGAAGGCTTTTGACCATTATTTACTCTCTTCCTAAGACAACCATTGTATGTATGCTGGTAGACTTGACGTTGTCCCAAAGGTCACTGAGGCTCTATTTGTTTGTCTTCAACCTGTTTAGGTAATTTCTATTGATTCATCTCCAATCTGCTGATTCTTTCTTCTGACATCTAAAATCAGCTATTTAGACATTCTAGTAAAATTTTCATTTAAGTTATTATATTTTTCAACTCCAGAATTTCTATTTTTAAAAAAGAATTTCTATCTTTTTCTTGAGCTTTACTATTGATTGAATCCTTGTTAGTCTATTTTTGTTTAATTCATTAAATGTGATTTCTTTTAGTTATTTTAACTTTTTTATAATAGCTAATTTGAAGTCTTCATCTGTTAAATCTGGGGGAACTCAGACAGTGTCTATTCACTGCTTTATTTTTCCATAGTATAAGTGAGATTTTCTTTTTGTTTGAATGTCTCATAATTTTTTCTTGAATCCTGGACATTTTATATCTTATATTTTGGCAACTCTGCATTCTGATTTCCCTCATCCCACTAAGAATTATTGTTGCTATTGTTGATTTGTTTGCTTGGTTTGTTGAGTAACTTGCCTGGACTAAGTCTCTGAAGTCTTTCTCTTCCACAGTGTCTAGCTGCTGATGTATTTGTTTTGCTTTGTTTTGTTTTGTTTTGTTTTTTTGAGCCTAGCTTCCTAGAGTTTACCCAAATGTCTGTATACTTTAATGTTCAACTAAAGAGTAGTTAGAGGTTGTGCTCAAACACCTTGAGCCAGGGAGATTTCTACTCTGCACTGACGGATCAGTGTGTGAGCTAGGGAGCTCTTCAAAATTCAGGCCATTTTCACCTCTCACCTGGAGTTCACTCTCTTCCAGACCCTCTTGGGATATCTTACATACTCTACTGTGCATGAACACAGGCTCTGTTGACCGGGGATGTATGGGTGGCTTAGACACTCCAGTTTCTGCTATTTATACAAACAGCCTCAGTCAACCTGGGGTATGTGGAGAACATACGTACATAGGAAATCTCTGCCCATAATCTATGTAAAGCTAGGCAAAAGCCTTCTGCATTCAATGTTCCTCTAAGCCATTGTTCAGTTAGCCAGAGGAGGGTGTATCACTCCTTCCAGTCCTTTTCCTAATCAGTTTACCACAGCGTCAACTGAGATTACCAATTAGAAATTGATAAGAATGGGTGACTTAGGAGAATCCTGAGAACCTGCTTTCTTCAACCATGAAGAACTTCCTCCTTGGCAGCCTAGTCAAGTTTGAGATAGCCCAGTTCCTGCACTTACCTGTGGATGTATTTCTTGATTCCCAATTGTAAAAGAATAAGGTTCTTATACAGGAAGAAGATATGCTAAGATTTTTACCTTTATAAAATAATTTTTCAAAATAAACATGCCTTCCCTGAGGTGGTAAGTTGAAGGTTAAGTTAGGGGTCTCAGAGCAAAGGTGTTCAAGAGAGCCTGACACTACATTTCTTTCTCTAAGAACTTATCCCAACCAATAGTTGCCATTGTAGGTGGGTCAGGGACCACATGCCCTTGGTCACCCATTCCTCTGTCTGATCCAAGAATGGATGATCACCTCAAAGGAGGACCAAGCTTTGATGGACCAGGAAAAAACAAATTTTTCTCAATTGATAATTTATTCTAAAAGATAAAGAGAACAGAAAAGCATAGGGGTCACTTGAACTGAAAACTGATGTACAATATGACTGAGGAAGGCATCTGTCCAGGAGCAACATTTCTGAGCTTAAATTGAAGACAAATTCCTGTCCTTGATAGCAACCTAAAGTCAACTCCCCTATCTGGGTCAACTTCGGTCCTTCACTATCAGCTGAGGCCACAAATGACCCCTCTGCTCAAGACAAAGGGCGCTTATATGGGCAGCAATGTCACAAGCTATCATCAAACAATGTGTTTGCTCTGAGTATCAAGATCCCCGCATAGCGAGGGCTTATGAGATGTAGCCTCTATTCCCCACCCCACTCCCCAACCAAACACCCTCTGACCAACCCGTCCTCTTCTGCCCTTCGACTGTCTCTGCTTTTTGCATTCCTTTAATTGCATTTGTTTTTGAAGCCCATAGAATTTATTATTCAGAAAACAACCTTCTCTGCAATATCAACCTTAATTAACTGTGTTCTTTTTCTATCGCCTCCCACCTTCCACTTCATGCATCTGAATTAAGGCACTCCAGAGCCCCCGGCCAGCACCCCTCCCCCATTGCAGACCCATCAGTGTCTACCAGCCAACCATGACCAGATAAGGGAAAATGGGATTCCTTATCTCTGGCTGCCAATGTGAAAGGGTCAAGGTTACCAAGGAGAGACCTTCCAAAACGAAGGAGAGTAAGAAAGAAGTCAAGCCTCTCTGGTTTCCATAGAAACAGAAGGTTGAATCATGGAGCATCCCCGAGAGCCTGGCCCGCTTAGCTCTGCTGACATCTTTCCACTTCATTAGCCTCTTTATCAAGTGACTCTGCATAGGTCTAAGTGTATTTTGGTGTCAGGGTGCACTGTAGATGATTCAAAAACAGAATTGACCTTTTCCGTAGATCCCCAGTGCCTTCTGGGACCACAGACGTCTGCACCCCTCCTCCTCTCGATCCTCTTGAACAGCTCTGCTCACTCCTCAGTCTTTCTCATCCAAGCTCCAGCACGGCAAGGCCGGGAGGTGCCGCTACCCGCAGCCCAGGAAGCCGGGACCCCGGCTGTCAGAATGCTCAGCACCCGAGCCAGGAGGAAGATTAATGACTTTACCCACAGAAAATGGATAAAACGGGCCCCAAAAAGACAATAAATGTGCGGCAGACTGCGAGGAAGGCTCTGACAGTAACAAATACTGACTGACATTGCATTGTGTTCCCTTTCTAGAAGACTCTGAGCTGCCAGTGGAAACACAGATTCATTTAATGAGCGCTTTAGTCAGACAAAGGGGCCTTTGGGGGTTAAGATTGAATCTCCACCGCATGCGTGTGCATACCAACGTGTGTGTGTGTATGTGTGTGTGTGTGTGTGTGTGTGTGAAAAGGAATGTCCAAGTTCAGTATCTGTCACGTTGGAAACCCAAGAGTGGGCAGTAATTTCCCAATCTTGTCTCCACGCTTCAGCAAATTTGTCACTAGTAGGTTCTCTCAGCCATGAAAATCCTCCCACAACCAAGAGCTCAGGGCTGAAAGGAAATCAGTTAGGGGACTTCAAACACCTTTACTAAGTTTGGCCTCTCCTTCAGGAGCCCTTACAGATCTGTGCCTCGTGCAGGGATGCTGCTCCTCTTTTCCACCGGGTGCAGTGACATTGACTGCCAGCGTGCTTGGCCAAGGAGTGGACAGAGGAAGCCGAAGCTGTGGAAATGAGACTGGCAAGGAGTTTCTGGGAGAGCTCGGAGATGCCTTGCTTTTATTTTGTTTTTCTTCCTCCCAAATTAACCTACAAATGCTGTGCCATTGAGACCAGGGGCTCTGGGTCCTATGTCCTAGTGCCAACACCAATGCTGTGATTTTGAAGGAGTCATTTGCTCTCCCTGGGCCTCACATTGCCCATCAGGGGCATGAAAGGACTGGACTGCGTAATAGCTAAGACCCCTTCTAGCTCTGTAGCAATGGGTCAGCCCTAAGTGGCCCTGCTTCTCACACTCACACCCCAGAATTGCTTCATAAATCTTTTCCCAAAACCCATCCACTCCATGCTATCTCTACCCTCAAGACCCGGGCTCTGAACGTGGCCGGAGCCTCATTATTTCCTGCTAGACTGGTCCCCTGGCCCCCTACTGGGCCCGTAGTCTTGCTCTCTTCCCATTCATTCTCCAGAACAGCAGTTCTTAAAGTGTGGTCCCAGGCCAGCAGCAACAGCATCACCTGGGAACTTCTTAAAAACGCACATCTTCAGGCCTCACCCCAAATCAGAAATTCCAAAGTGGGGCCCAAAGATCTCATTCCCCCAGATGAGGACAATAAAGTCCTCTTTGGCCATACCCCTCTGGTCTTCTCCAGGTCCTGGCTGGCCACTCCCTCACTTGGAAAATATTTACTCTCTAGCAACCCCAAACTTGTTTTTTTCCAAATACACTTCTATGCCACACCTCTCACCCCATGTAAGTTGTTCCTTGTAACTTGAATGGTGGTTATGACCAATACTCACTTTGCAGGGCTAAGTTCTTCTCCATCATTAATTTAGTGCAGATGACACCACTGCAAAAAGACTTCCCTGACTTGCCCCATCTCCATGACTAAGATCGGTATCCCTCCCTGGTACTCCCATCAATCCCTGTGTATCCTTAGCATACGTTACCTTATGTGATAGGCAAGATTCTAAGATGTCTCCTAAGGTTTCCTCTCCCACCCCACCCCACCCCCATGTACAAACTTTGCATAATCTCTGGGACAGTGTATATGATGGGTTTTATTGCCATAATGTTATATTGTATATGTTATATGGTTGAGTTTAGCATAGGGACATTAACCAGGTAGTCCTAATCTAGTCACGATAGTCAGTCCTTTAAAAGCAGAGTTTTCTTCAGCTGGTCCGAAAAGAGGAAGTTGGAGAGAATCAAAGCATAAGAAGGATTCAACCAAGAGGTTATCCATTGCTGAGATGGTGGGAGCCTGGGGCAAGGACCCTAGGAGCAGCTCTAGGAGCTGAGAGCAGTCTCCAGATGACAGCCAACATGGGAATGGGGACTCAAGTCCTACAACCTCAAGGAACTGAATCTGCCAAGAACAAGGATGAGCTTGGAAGTGGATTTTTCCACTGAACTTCCAGACAAGAACTCAGTGCAGCCAACACCTTGCTTTCAGCCTAGTGATACGCCGTGCTGGCCTTCTGACCTACAAAACTGTGAGGTAACTTTAACCACTAAATTAGGGGGTAATTTGTTACGCAGCAATGAAAAAAACTAGCATACCTTGTATGGTAATTGTCTACTTCATAGCAACTCCCCCACTGACTGAGCTCCTTAAATTAGAAACTGCCTTATTCATTCATTTCTGCATCACTAGAACCTGTCTGGGGCATGCCCAGAGGAGGTGCTTAATAAATGCTGGCTGGCTGACTGCCTGGCTGGCTGGATGGCTGGATGGATAGATCTTAGAGTACCTGATTCCATTGTTTAGTAGTTGCTTTAGAATTAAGAAAAAGGGAGAGACTGTTTAAAGGGGATGCAATATGTAAATAAACAATGAAATTAGGATTTTTTTTTAAAGGTTTCTTTGTCCCTTCACTGATTTTTTTCAGCATGGAGGCCTATTCATTTATTGGGAGTTTGTCTTCCATTTATCTCTTGCAGCTCAACACCTCATAGCACCAGGATCTAAGGATATGTTCCCTGATATGGGCGTCTATTATTGTTGTATCTCATGTCCCTTCTCTTTGAGGTAATGCTGCTTTGTTTTTAATACTAGTGGGGTACAGTGGCCAGCCTCTTGCCTCAGAAGCCCAAAGCAGGTTGATTCTGCCTGTGTCTATACCCTGCAAGTTCAGACAGTTGGACCTTCCCATCCAGAAGCTAGAGTGAGTAGTATGAAGACCCTGAGACAGTCAGGTTTATCCCTGGCAGCCGCAGGGGTGTCTAGTTCCTGGTGTCTAATTGCATGTCCAGTGGTATCCTGGGGCAGCAAGGGCTGCACTCTGGCCCACTTGCCCTGTTATAACAGGGTCCCTGACCTTAATCTCCTGGTTCCTGCTCATCTTACAAGCTAGTTCTCTAGCCTCCTGTTGAATCGCTGAGTCTCCAATAGATTCCTTTTCTGCTTAAAATACCGAGTTGGTTTCTGGTGTTCGCAAGCAAGAATCCTGACTGATACAAACTCTGATCATGTGGAACTGACAGCTGAGTGCTTTTCCTATTCCTAAAAGTCTCAGAGACTTATAAGCTCTCTCAGTTCCCTGTTGTACCAGTCAAGGTTCTTAGCTGTGAACAAAAGAACCCTCCCCAGCTGATTTAAGTGGAAGAGGTATTTATTAAAGGATAGTGCTAGCTCTCAGCATCTCCGGGAGGCCCTGAAACCAGGAACAATAGACAAATCAGGCCACCCTCCAGACTGCTCCCATGGGGTCCCTGCCAACACCCCCAGTGGCACAGAAACCCCAGGTTCCCGCAGCAACAGTGCACACCATGCATTCCCACCAGAAGCTCTGCCATACCCACATATAGGTGCTGGCCAGAATGGACTCCCTTCCCTGGCCAGAATGGACTCTTCTGGACACCTGCTTCCTAGCTTCCTAACTGAAGTCTGACACAGGTGCATCTGGTTGGAAGAAACTAAAGCATCCACTCTGTCCAAGAGAAGCTGGGTAAGCCCATTTCTGGCTTTTCTCTTGAGGAGGCAGACTTAGAAGGTAAGACATTCTCCTAACATAGGAAAGGTATCCACGAGTGCTGGGTGACCAGGTAGCTGGATAGATATCCTATTAACTACAAGTAGCTTGACTACTGTCTGTTATAGTGTTATAAACACCTTGCATTCGAGAATTCCTTCCTAGTGGCTAACCAAACTCCTGCCTGCCGCAGAGCTCTAATTTAACCAGGGTTCTCTGTATACTGTCTTCAGTGGAATTCTCCAAGAGCTTGCTACCGCCTTCCAAATATTTGAACACTGACATTAAGTCCCCCTTCAATTTCCTTTTATGCTGGTTAAGAAGTAACAATTATTTTCTCCTTCCCTCTTTCCTATGACTCCTTGGAGCTCTAGTTGCCTCTAATGCCATGCTCTCAACTATTCAGACCTCTCTTCAATTCCTCTCAAAGTTCCGTTCCTTGTACTGTTCTCCGCCAAATTACATAACTCTTCATTTTTCTCTCTTCAGGCTGCCTGCCCTGATGCTGGCTCCAGTTCAGACCCTGAGCTACTGCTCTAACGAACAGCATCCACAGCCCCGAGGCTCATCCAACTCTGTCAGGTCATGCTGCCCTGTGGTCAAACCATAAAGACATGGTATCACGGGGTCTTCAAAGCTAAAAGCACAGCAGCCCTTCCACTCCCTTATGACTGCATAACAACACTGCACACCCAGCTCAGAGGTCACTGGAATAGCAGGAGCTCAAAGAAGATGCAAGTGGGCACACCACTGCCACGGAACGGAACTTCTCCCAAAGACTTGCACTAGCTGTGTGACCCCAGGCAAGGCGCTTGAATTCTCTGACCTTCAGATTCCTCATCTGATATGTTTAGATAATAATGATATTTGCCTCACAGAACTGTTGAGAGGGTTAAATGTGGTGACACATTGAAAGAACATACAGTAAGCGCTCACTGTATGCCATCTCAGAGGGATGACTTAGAGACCCAAAGTGATCGTGGGTGTAAAAACACTGTAAAGTGGAAAAATCTAATATAACTTCAGAATGTTATTAATATTATTTTCACAAACTAAGTTAAGAAGGTGTGGGTCGAGACTTGATAAAATGCACTTCCTGGGAGGATGCTAGTGAGTGTCCATAAATTGCCCTGAGCAGGAAGAGTGACTGTGACGGTTAATATTATACGTCAACTTGACTGGCCTAAGGGAGCCCCAGATAGCTGGTAAAACATCACTTCTGGATGTGTCCATGAGTGTGTTTCCATAAGAGATTAGCATTTGATGCAGTAGACTGAGTAAAGAAGATTTGCCCTCGCCAATGTGGGTAGACATTATCCAATCCATTGGGGTCCAAATAGAACAAAACGGCAGAGGAAGGGTGAATTCTCTCTTCTTGATCTGGGACCTCCATCTTCTCCTGCCCTCAGACATCAGAGCTCCAGGTTCTTGGGCCTACAGACTTGGGCTTAATTATACTATGGGCTTTATTGGTTCTCCAGCTTGCAGACAGCAAACTGCAGGACTTCTTGACCTCCATACCAAATGAGCCAATTCCTACAATAAATGTATATATGTGTGTTTATATATATATATCTATATTTATATCTATATATATATATATCTATATCTTACTGTCTCTGTTTCTCCAGAGAACCCTAATTGCTACAGTGAGTATACATCCGTCACAGACGATCCCAGGATGGTTGATCTACGATGGACCTTGAATCTAGTGCTCCCAGCTTCGTCACCATCGCCTTGGCAGAACAAAGTTTCCTTCTTGGCTGTTGTGGGCCCAACAGAGCTCCCCAGCCCCACCCACATGCCCCAGCCAGCCAGGCTTCCAAGAGGCTCTCAACATCCACACCACTCAGAAAAGCTCACTTTTCAGTAGCTAGAATTGGTGGTTCCCTACAACATGATTTGAAGAGTCAAGGAAATAGTCGCGCCAACGGTGCCTCCCCCATCCACCCGTCTGTGTCTGAAGTTCCCTGCCCCTGTATTAACCTCTTTAGGAAATTTTAAAACGGAAACAGCAATTCGAAGGTGAATTTTGGACCTGTTATTATCATCAACACCATGCTGAGAACCAGTCCAGCGGGTCAGTAAGAGCAAAGATGGGAGTTAGTGTGGGTAGTGGGACCCGAGTGGAGTTAAATATAGGTTGACCAAGGACAGAAAACTCATGCAGATACTTTCAACATGATAAATAGGATTTTTCCATATCAAAGGCCAGGGTGGGGACCACGAAGGAATTTAAGAGGCTTTGTGGGGGAGGGGGAGGGTGAAAGAGAGCCATCCCACAGCTATCCCTCCTTTCAGTCTCAGCCCAGACGGCCCCTCATCAGAGGTCATCCTGGAAACCCCAAGACTGAACAAAGCACCTGCTTTCAAGGATTTCCCAGCATTCTGAGTCTCCTCATCATGGTACTTCCATCTCACTAGCTGTGAATTCTCTGGGGGCAAAATTAGGTCCTGTTGTACCCCAAACATACAGCGGAGGGCCTGGCAAAGACTTACTAGCTGGTTTTATGGAGAGCTATTGGCAAGCCAGACTTGGAGTAAGGCCCTTTAAATCGAGGCTACTCTCCCTGAGCTCTGGGACCCCACTGGTCTTCATGATTCCTTTAAATTCAGAGATAATTCATGGAGTACGTCAGCTGGAAGACAAGAAGACCAGGAGCCCTCCTGTCTGGTTGGCCCAGGAGCCCAACACTCAGGGGCAGAACTCCACAGTTCTAAACAGGATGGATAGTTAAGTGTGGCCACCTGTGTGAAGAAGGCCTAGGCCACATATCATGGTGCTGGCTTTGCATAGCTGGCACTCGGGTTTTAATGGGATTACATCTTTCAGGCCTTTTTTTGTTTGTTTTTTTTTAACAAAATCTTATTTTAACATTGTTTTTATTTTTACTTAATATACAAATGATAAAATATCAGTGAGCCCTATCAAAGAACATATATGTATACGTAAATAACGCGCATTGGGGATGAGGGAAATTTAGGAAGCCCCTGGAGATAAAGGGAGGGCTGTGCCTTGGTATCCCTGCTACAGAACTGCCACTTTTAAGGACACTCAACGTGCTGCTCAAGTCCATCTCTCTTACCTGCTGCCTTTTACGTAAGTCACAGAAGGAATCTTCCAGCTCCATCTTGGAAGCCCATGGCTTTTACCAAGACTTCCCAGCAGGGCCCAAACAAAGAAAAACTGAAGCAGAAAGAAAACATATCGTATCCAAATCGGGGCCTTTCTGTGAGCCCTGCCCTCTGCAACGCCAATTCAGGAAGCTGCTATCAATTTTCCATGGGAAAGAGAATTAAGGAAATAGAAAGCTTGCAGAGGAGTCAGGCCAGACGGAGGCTAATATCTCATCTCTCTGTGTTATCTTTTCCACAGTTCAAAAATCAATTAGTAATGAATTTCTCTGGAAACTTCTTAAACAATGTTATTTCATTAAAGATCTGTGCGAGTGCCATCAGATATGCTTTCCAGGTGTGAATTAGAAAATTAGCCACATCCTCTTACTAATTTCCTCCTTGGTAACATTACATCAGTCTACACAGCATCTAGTACTGGCTGAGCTGGAGCTGGGGGGAAGCACATAATTTCTTTTTTCCTTTCCAGTAATAGAAATAAAAGCAAGCAGGGTGGAAAATGTGGGCACTTCCTAGAATGGGAGCAGGAGACAAAATAGCTTAGAGAAGCCAAGAAAAGAGCCTCAGAAGACAGATCTGCATGGCTACTGAGAACAACCTGCCAGCAAGTAGCAAAGAAAATGGGTAGAGGGTGGTTAGGTAGACTGCAGTACCTGAGAAACAGGCCAAGAGGTAGGCCTGAGGACAGCCTGTTGCCCCAATAATGTGCTGCCTACGTGAGGCCAGCGAGGGCACTTTCTCATGTTGTGTAGCTCCGGGCCCCAGACCTATCCATCTTGACGGGTAGCATGTGCCATAGGTAATAGGCTCGAGTGACATGTGCAGCTCTGTGAGTGAGCAGGGCAGTCACTGGCCGGGCACAATGCTTGCCCTGACACGGCAGCATGCAACGGCCTTATTCCCTGCTTCCCTCAGCAGAGGGAGGTGAACTCTCATTAATTCAGACTAATTTGCTAGAAGGGCAACCTAATAGACAAGAGTAAGATGCTCTTAAAGGATTCCATTTTATCACTTTCATTTGCACATAGTAAAAGGAACTAAGTCTGCCTTTGATGAATAGATAAAAAATGATTAGTAGGTAGCTCATTAAAGCACAATTTAAAAATAAATTAACACTTTATTGATTGAACAAAATTACATTAAAACTACACTGTCCCAGGCAAAGAAAACAACCAAGTCCTCAGCCCTGTGCTTGAGGAACATGTAGTCTGGGACAGTCAGTACCCAGGTCAGTAAGTAAATGATTGCAACAGAATTATTAGAGGTCAGCTCAGAGGGGGTGATGGGAGCCCAAAGAAGGGGCACCCCACCCAGACAGCAAGCTGGGAAGTCAGGGCAGGCTTTTGGAAGTGTTCGTGGAAGTGGGTCTGGAAACAGAAGTTAGCTGGGGGTGGGGAGGTAAGAGCAGCGGGAGGGGAGAAGGGAAAGGGACGGGGACCACATGGTTATTCCAGGCACTGGTATATGTGGTTTGCAAACCTCATAGTTCACCTATGTTTTCTCATTTTGACTTCAGAAAAGCCTATTATAGATGAAGACAGAGTCCAAGTGACTCCCCCAAACCAGCTGGTAAAGAGAGAGGAACCAAGGAATGGAATCAAGTCCCCTGCACCCTGTCAGGAATCTGATGAAAACCACAGACCCTCTTCTCAGAAAAAAAAAATGCACATATGCTCGCACTCACACATACACACACACACAAATCACGTGTAATTATATGGCACTCAGAACCCCTCTAAAGCTGCTATCAGCCCAAGGATCCCAGCTAAGCTGAGTGCCTTCTCTGAGCAGAGCTAGTCTGTGCTTACACTGTCATCACCCTGCATTGTTTGCAGGTAAATGCAGACTTCTAGGCCGCTCGGATGAGTCTACTTTCAAGCAAGTCGATGGTCACTCCCTCTTGGAAGCCATTTACCCTGGTGCTGGTGAGCCTCATGTCCATGGATAAAACTGAAGAAACCTTCAGCCCTGCAATTTCTAAACAATCTCAGACTCAGCAAGACTTGGGCTGGGGGGTCATAACTTATACTGACTGTGTCTGCCCCAAACGAATTCTGTCTGCTGGAGCTCTGGGGGTCCAGAGTTACAGGCTCACATTTTGGGGGAAGGATCTGGGTGGGAGGGCAAGTGAGCAGTCAGGGTTGACACGGCTGGAACTCAGAGAGAGGCAGTCATCTGAGGAAAGAAGCCTTCTAGTCCCTTTTCCCTACTTCTAGTTCTTACAATATCATACGCCATTCCCAGGCTGATCTCCCAAGCTCTGAAACCCTGAAAAGAACAATTTTCTTAGCAGCAAAGTAGGATTTTGAGTGTAACCTGAAAATCTGGGGTGTAATGGCCACCCCCCGTCCCCACTCCCTATGGCTGGCAGCAAACCTTCCCTTTTATCCTGACTGCAGGGTCAGGACAGGGGGTATATCTTCTTGCTCACCCCATGTGCAGTGTGGCTCAGTACCTGGCCCATTGCAGGTGCTTACTAAATATATACTCAAGTGATGTATGAAGGATGTACTACATCCTCCTGTCATGGATTCAAGATCATCTCTGGAAGTGACAAAAAAAAAAAAAAGAATTGAAAAACAATCTCCCCTTGCAGGTTTCATGTCACCACAGCACATTTTCGGAGGTTCCTCTCCCTTACCTGGCTGTTTACAGACACTGTGCTCTAGTGGACCTGTTCATGCACCAGCTGCCCTGCCAGCATCTAGCAAGGTCCCTGTGGGCTATGTCCAGGCTCCCAGGAAGCCAAATGCCCACCCCTGTGGCTCCTGGTGCACCAGCAGCCAATAGGCCCCTCCCACAGTTCTCCTTCCCACCGGTGAGAACACCAACTAGGAAAATGCGGCATTTAAATGATCCCATGGGAAGGAAATCAACATCTCTTAGACACCAAATTCTAGGACCAGAGTAGAAACTGAACATTCTGGAAGCGATAATTGGTCTCATTTATCTAAATTTAGAAGGTCTGGAAAGGGAAAGAGTAACTATTAAGACATGTTATTTAGAAGATAAGCCTTTAATCAAAGAGATGAGTCAAACCCAAACTCAAACCAAAATTCTGCTCAAATCAGGGGTTTGAAATATAAGTTCCTTTGGGGATAAAAGTCAGATCTTATTTAACTTGAAAACGAATAAGAACTTTCATAAAAAGAATAAACTCCACCAACAAAAACAGGCCATCTGATAACTGTGATAACCACCTGAAATCATTAGTTTAGTTGTGAAACAGAAATGACGTCTGTGCTAAGAGACTGTGTGAGCACTCAAAGTTTCAAAGTGCTTTGAACTCACCTGGGAAATCAGCCCAGATCAGGGGGGATAGGTTCCTACCACCGTGCACTCTGGTATCGGCCCCACCCCAGCTTTCCCGGGATGCTCTCTGTCATGCCTCTCACTCTCCCCAGCAGGCCTTCCTCTTACCCTCCTCTGTCTCCTCAACAGCAGCATGGGGTTGATAACCCCTCGTTCATCCCCATCTTCAGTTCAGTTTAGTGTAACAAATACTTCCTGAGTGCCTGCTCTGTGCCTGGGACTGTACTAGGTTGTGTGGGTGCACAAATGAATAAGGCAATGTCCCTGTCCTGCTGGAGCGGTAGTGTGGAAGAGTTAGGAGAGGGAGAAGTCCAGGGTGCTGAAATAAGGCCCCCCAGCCTGAGGCTTGGACGACACAGCACCCAAGACAAGTCTAAGGGCTAAACAGGAGTTGGAAGTTGAAGACGAAAGAGGAGGGCATTCCACTCGGAAGGAACATCAGGAGGCTAGAGAGGCAGAGCATAACCTAGTGCGGGTGAAAACCATAGGTAACTTGGTCCTCTTCGAACCCAAGGGCAGAGCGGCAGAGAAGGGCAGGCGATGAGGCTTGACATTTGGGAAGGCACCAGGCCGTGATGTTGTGACATGGGCTAAACATTTGAACTTTACCTGTAGGCGGAGGATCACCATCTTAGAGTTTCCAATATCAAAGCGACTTAGTCATTTTGGCATTTTGAAACATTTTTCTACAAAAGAATGTTATGCAGATAAAATAAAATAAAAGAGGAGAACATAAGGGTGAATCTAAAAATAATAAAAAGCTACCATGAAATGTACTGCATAAGCAACCCCCCTTAATGACAATAATCCCTGTTAATAGTGGTCCAGAACATAGCCAGGAGGGGCGCTATGTACGCCTGGACTCAGGAAAAAGCTGAGATGCTCCCAGCACTTCTGTCATCATCCAAACTTACGGCCACTGCAGACCCATGGCTGTCTCCCACCCCTGCATATATCTTCACACTAAGTTGACCATTTGGTAATTTGTGCCTGGTGCAGTTCATAAGGTGAACTCAACATTCTCCACAAATTCTTAGCTCATCTTCATAAAGTTCAGAAGGATAACACTCCTCATGTCCTGTCAAAGACACCTGGATTGGGAGGGTCCCAGGGGCTATGCGAGCCAAGATTCTGGCCCCGCATGGGTACATCTGCACATGCACACAATGTGGGTCTCAAATAGAGCCTGGCTAACCATCGGTTATAATGAGATCCTAAGCTGTGTTTGTCATTATTTCTACCCATGGAGCTTCTGGAAATTGTACGTCTTCCCAAATACAAGATTCAGAGCTGAAAAATAGATCAGTTCCAAAAAACTAGCCTCTGAATGCTACAAAATCTCAGTAGCTCTTTATGATTATTTGTAACACTTATCATAATCTGATGATACATTCAATGTGTGTATGTTTGTTCATTGTTGATCGCTCAAACTGCATAAGAGGGAAAAGATGCTTTCTGTTCACAGTGATATGCTCAGATCCTAAAACAGTGTCTGGCCAAAGTAAAGTCTCAATAAATATATGTAGAATAAATAAATGATTAACAATAGTAAACCCATCTTCCAGTAGCAGCCTTGATGTTTGTTTTAAACTGTTCACTACTTCACAGAATGAGGAAATGGTACAGATAGGGGGAAATATGAATGACTGACAGATTTACTTATTGTATTCATTTCATTAACTCAAAAACCATTTCTTCAATGAACTGCATAGAAGAAAGCATAGGTACTAAACTTATGGACCTTGGGTTCAAAGAGGATTTTGTAAACTTGACCTCAAAGGCAAGGGAAGTAAAAAAGCTAAAATAAATGAATGAGACTATATCAAACTAAAAAGCATCTGTACAGTAAAAGAAACCATCAACAAAACAAAGAGGCAACCAACCAAATGGGAGAAGATGTTTGTAAACAATGCCTCCGATAAGGGGCTAATATCCAAAATATATAAAGAACTCGTACAACTCAACAACAAAAAAACAAACAGTCTAATTTTAAAAAATGGGCAGAGGACCTGAACAGACACTTCTCCCAAGAAGACATACAAACGGCCAACAAATATGTGAAAAAATGCTCACCTTCACTAGCTATTAGGGAAATGCAAATAAAAACCACAGTGAGATATCAGTTCACCCCAGTTAGAATGGCTATCATCAACAAGACAAATAGTAACAAGTGAGGCTGTGGAGAAAAAGGAACCCTCACACACTGTTGGCGGGAATGCAGACTGGTGCAGCTGCTATGGAAGGCAGTGTGGAGGTTCCTCAAAAAATTAAGAATAGAATTACCATATGACCCAGCAATCTCTCTCCTGGGTATCTACCCAAAATATCTAAAAACATTTATCTGTAAAGATATATGTGCTCCAATGTTCACTGCAGCATTATTCACGGTAGCCAAGACATGGAAACAACCAAAGCGTCCTTCGATAAATGATTGAATAAAGAAGATGTGGTACATATATACAATAGAATACTACTCAGCCATAAGAAAAGATGAAATACTGCCATTTGTGACAACACGGATGGATCTTCAGATTATTATGCTAAGCGAAATAAGTGGAGAACTATATGACTTCACTCATATGTGGGATATAAAACTGAAAGCAACAAAGGAACAAGACAAACAAACAAAAACTCATAGACACAGTCAACAGTTTAGTGATTACCAGAGGGAAATGGGGGAGGGAGGATGATAGAAAAGGGTAAACGGGGTCAAATATATGGTGAGGGAAGGAGGACTGATTCTGGGTGGTGAGCATACAATGTTATATAAAGATGATGTATTACAGATATGTACATTTGAAGCCTATGCAATTTTACTAGCCATTGTCACCCTAATAAATTTTACAAAAATTTATATTCAAGAAAAAAATACTTCTTGAGAACCCAGGCATTTAAAATAGCTTCAAAAATTGCGTACAGTTTCAAACAAATGGAAGGAATATTTGGCAAATCTGTAGCCTTGAAAATTGGAGGTCCAGATCTTAGGCATCCTGAAATGTGAAAGGGTTTCACCAAAATGACTTACTCAACCATAATAGCAGATGTGGGAAAGACAGATGAAAGCTATCGATTGCCATAAATAGCTCTCCAAATCCTTTCTTTCATAACATCAATCATTTCAAAATAACCGAAAAATTAGGAGAAAGTCCCTAGTCAGTACAGAGGATACAGTGACTTTTAAAGAACTAAAATGCCAGCCAGAATTGAGAGTTTTCAACCTGAATACCAAATAGAAAGGTGGTGGGAATACTATTGATGGAATGCATGCAGCTATAAGAAAAGCATTTGATATAGTGGTATAAAGTGTTACACTCAAAATTAATTCAAATTGGCTTAGTAGGGAGTGCTGCCACATAAATTTAAAAATGGCTCAAAGTCTGCAAACAAAAGGTGATGACAAATGAAAATGTATGGAGTTGGGGGAAGGTAGGGTGCACAGGGTCATCTTTATTAACGATCTGAAAGAGGGAGAGTAAACAGCATGTTAATGAAACTTGCAAATGATGCTAATTCGGGAGGTGTTGCTCTGATCACCGTGGACAGAGAGGGAATGTAAATGAACCTTCAGTGGTAATAAATATGAAGAGGAAACAACACTGTGAAATTCAAGTGGGAAAACACAAGTGATGCCCAAAGCAATGACTCACCCTCTCCCACCCCAGAGCTCTTAGCCCCTTGCATTTGTGGGACAGGGTTGGGGGGAGAAGAATATAACCCCAGCTCAGAAAGGTGTAATCTAACAAAGCATTCCTCACTGGCGCAATTTTCTTTCACTGGTCCTTTAAAATTCCACAAATAGCCTTCCCTGGATTCAAAGCAAGAGTGGTGCTCACCCTTGGATGATGGGGCTCCATAAATTACAGTGAGGAGAGGCTGCTGAAAGAAAATAACCACATAGCGAGGGGAATGGGGAAATTGATCCGTGAGAAACGACCCAAAGGGGTAGACATTTGTTAATTGATGGCTAAGTGGTAACATGACAGTGACCTGCTGAGATCGCTTCATGACAAATAACCAAAAGAAGGAACTATTTAGTACCAGACGAGGGACTTCATTCTGCCTGGCAGCAGTGTGTCTCCCTTGAGTCTCACCAGTGCCGTTCTGATGGGCTTCCCCTCTGAGCAGCCTGCATTCTGGGCCCTCCTTACCCCTCACCCCTGCCCTCACTACCACTGCACATGATGCCCTCCTCACTTTTCCCCCTGACCTGATCGATAGCATGAGTGCAGGGGGCATAGGGAGCTCAAGGAAGACACAGACACACTGGAGTGGACACCAACCCCCACAAAAGGGAAGGTGTGGGAGACGAGGTCTCAAGACGTGCTCCTCTCCTCAAACGAGCCCCCCCCCCCACTGCAAGAAAATGAATGCAGTCGCTCTCTGCAAATAGATATGATTACATGCAATTATGAATGTTGATACTATGTTTATTTCCCTCGCAGGTTCAGCCACCCAGATTTATGACTTCCAGCCAGAGACGTCTGGGGCTGCGCCAGTGATAGCTTGTGGATAGAAACTGTAACAGAGAATGTCTCAAGGGTCAGTTCAACTCAGAATCCTAGCAAGTCAAAGTGGAAGGAAACTTAGAGCCTGTTGGTCCCACTTCCTATTTTACACATGAGGACACAGAACTTAATGAAAGTTGTTGGACATGTTTACCTGAAGAGAGGCTGCCCAAGGGCACATCACATTGTTGTTTTAGCGACAACAGTATTATGTAACGGATCTCTCAATCTACATTTTGGAGAAAAGAAACTGATGCCAGACTGGTTCAACTCTTGTTCAAGGCCACAGAGCTCGGTTCTTCTGTCTTGGGTTTGGTCCCCACCTGGTTTTTTCAGCATACCCAGGCCCCAGCTCATCAGGTAAGTCAATACCTGAGCCTAGAAAGGACCCAGTTACCTGCACTGTTGACACCGTAGGGAATCAAACCCCACAGGCTTTCTCACAGTTCTGGGTCTCTAACAGTTCTCTTTGGTATACAAATTCAAACAGGAACCCATGAGCCAGGACCTTGGTGCTATTCCAAATCGCTACTGGAAATTATACTTTATTATGCTTTCAGACAGCAGCCTTGCAAGTCAATACTGACTCTTGCGGTTCTTTAAAAATCTGTCCCAGGATTTGCATTGGATCTGTAAGAAGTTGAGAGAAGCAGCATTCTGGCTGCGGCATCTCCTCAGGCCAGGACTTCCTTTGCTCGGTCCGCTCATCCCCTCCAGGGCCCTCCAGGAAGTCAGTGGCAAACAAGGGAGACAAGTTTGTAGTTGCAGAATTCCCAAAACCTAGCCATCCTCTATGGTGAGCTCTGGGGCTCCCGAAAATTCACTGCAGACGCTAACGATGGTCCTTTGGAGCCAGCTACGCAGCAGAATCAATTACAGTCAGAAATATCAGCCCAGAAGCACACTGACCCCATAAAGATGTCTGTACCCAGATCAGAAGGTCAGTTGGCCTCTGGCAGCGCAGCCCCAAGTCCAGTCAGTGAGGACAGCAGAGGCTAAAGGCCTGGAGTAGTTGTACACCAGTCCTCCCTGGTGGGAGAGCGACCTTGAACTCTGAGTGCTCTATGAGATCAGTCACAGCTTAACAGCATCCTCGGCCCTGGAAGTGAGGATGGGTTCGAGAACATACACCTCACGGCACAGCCCCCAGCCTCATTGGCCTTACCTGCCCCGGGCTTGGCCCTAGCACAGATCTCTGAAAAGAGGCTGACATTTCATCAGAAGCCAACTGTCAAGTTCCAGGGCTCCTCCTGCAATGCGCCCATGTCGTCACCTCACCAACAAAAACTTCAAGATCCAGCCAATTCTTGGCAGTAGCTTCAGACCTTGGTTCAGAGATCAGCACCTACTGGGAACCTAAGTAAATACCTAATAAGTGAATGGGTAGTTGAAATAGCTATTTGTCCATCACCTCTTATGCATACATCTGTACCTGCTTACCCATGGTAAGGATGTCCCACGGTCAGATGCCTTAGTGGTCATGGATGCTACAAGATATTCCACAAGGCCTTGTGATTGGGGATACGGGTGGTGGTGGGTGGGGGAAGGCAGGGGACTTGACTTTTAATCCTGGTGCTGTCACTTATTCCCTGTTTAAGCCTAGGCAAGTCACTGCCTCACTCTGAGCCTCAGGCTTCTCTCCTATAAATTAGAGAATGCACAAGTATGAGATACTGTTTCTGCAATCCCTGATCCACTGCAGGTGCCCCACTTCTGTCAGGTCTTTCCTCAGACATCCCCTTTTTGGAGACTGAACATCTTTCTCCATGCCCCATCTGAGCGTTCATCACTGGCTATGAGCTGACAAGTGAAAACTGGCCACAGAAGCTGAGCTGAGACCTTTCTGAGGATCTGGGGGCTGGTGGGGTTGGTGGAACCTCCCACATAGCAGCTACCCGTAGAATTTTCCATGTCTCCTAGGGATGAATAATCAGAATAACTCTCATCTCATCATCACCTCTAGGCACCTGGACTCTACAGAAAAAAGGACCTTGAACTACATGACAGGTCACTAGCACTTGCCTCCCAAAGTCATTGTGAAGAGTAAATGAGATATTGTATGCAAAGCATTGCACACATTGTGAACCATTAGCTTGTACTATTTTCTTTCCAACTTCATTTGCATGGCATACTTTCTCTAATTCCCTCTTCTGTTCTTCCCAGCACTCTTGGTCCTCTATTCTCCTATGTTGTACTACTGTTGTGACAGTATCTGTCTCCATCTTTGGGGCCCTTAGCCCTGAGATAAAGGGCAGGCCCTGGTTCCTCTCAGTGTCCCAGATCCAGAACAGGGTCTGCCACCAGGTCATGTGCAGCAAGTGAAGAAGATGTTCTTTCTTGACCCTGTCCTGCTTTCCTATTTACCACCCCAAAGAAAGGTGGAGGTCACAGAGGAAAAAGGAGAAATGACATTTTGGTTGTGCACCTTCAGTAGGTGAGAGAGACACTGTACTTACTAGATGCTTTCACATAACTTATCTTGCTCCATGCTGGAGTGAAAGGACTTAGGACTGATGACTTCATTACAGCCCCAGGGCTGGAGAAGCTTAAAACCTGCAGGACCACCAGAGAAGACACACGGACAGCAAGTACCCTTCTGGCAGGCACAAATCTCAGTCCACAAATTTAGGGACGTAGGAAATTATACTCTACTTTCTGCAATTTAACTTAATTTCTACCTTTTCCACCAGGTTAGTCAGATTAGGTTGGGTTTGCTTCAAGGAACAAATTAACCCTGAAATCTCAGTGAAATAACTCAACATTTGGCTTATTTCTCATTTATGTTACATGAATAACACAGGTCAGCTGGAGAGTGTGCACTCCACAGTCACTCGGGGACTCGGGCTGTGGAAAGCTGTATCATGTGACTCTGCCATCTCAACACGAGGTGGGAGAAGTAAAAAGCTGGAGGGGGACAAAGGGGCTTTCCACTGCCTTAGCATGACAGTGATCCATGTCACTTCCACTCACACTCATTGGTCAGAACTAGTCACTTGGCTGGCTTTAAATGCAAGGGCCTGAAGTGTGATCTTCCTAGGTTCTCAGGAGACAAATGAGACGGGATTTTGTCTCTCCGACACTAAGTAAACCTCAGTCTCTGGGATTATTTCCCACTTTTGCATATTGTGACACATTTATTTCTAAGTTCTTACCCTCTGCCAGGATATTGAAGATGGGATTCCCAATGTCTCTTACTCATCTGCATACATCAATTACCAGTAAAATGCTTATGTCCCTGTCCCTGTGGCCCCTTCGTGACTTGTAGCCCTCTATTTCTGTTGCAAACATGGTATATGAGCCTCTTCCTGAAATGTGGCATGTGATCCCATCTGTACCACACAACGGCGCTCACTGAGACCTCACTGCCTCACCAAGGCAGTCCAGGAATTTGGGTCCAGCTCTTTGTTATTCTGGGCTCCATCAGCCTCTCCCCTCCCATTCCCCAGCCGCAGGGAGTAAGCTCTAGATTGAGGTTGGGGGTGGGGAGCTTCCTCCCTTGTGTTTTTTCAAGAGACTTTTTAATCTATCCTCTTCCTTTAAGAATTAGGTTTCCATAGCAAAGTCCTGGTAGGGAATTGTTTTGCCGACAACATCCATCTTTCACTCTGTCCTACACCTTCCTGGAGGTGATGAACATAGAGCCAATATGAAAAGGGAGAAGTGATGGGGGAAATGCAAGAAATGAAAATAAAGACATAAATTAGAGTCTCAAAATCTTATCCGCACATATACAAATAGCACCTTCCTGGGTTTAGAAAAGGGAGGCACTGTCCCACACACAGGTCAGGCTCAGTTTTAGGACAAGATGAGCATGCACCCATCTGCTCCTAGGCCTGCCCAGTCCACCAGTGACCAGAGGCACATTTCAGCACAGTGATTCCAGGGACTCTTAGACCCACCATGAGTGGGAAGCTCAGAGCTCTCCGTCATCTATGAATAGAACACGAAACATTCGGCACTGGTCCCATAAGCCTGGGGCTTGGAGCACGAAGTCAGGTTCTCCCAGGAGCAGCAGCAGCAGCAGAAATTGCCACACAGAGGCCTCAGGGTTGTAAGCTCAGTTCCTCTGCTCAGAAAGGGTGAGGTTTTAGCTGGGACACACAGCACTGGAATCCCAGAGGGGACCGATTCAAGGAGTAGCTAGAATACTTGAGGCAAGACACAGAGTCATGAGAGAGGGAACCCCAGGCAGAAAACCTGTGCACCCCTGGTCCCAAAGACCAGCACTCCTAGAGGAAGACAAAACCTCGCCTACAGCGTCTCATGGCTACCCGTCAGAGGACCTTTTTGTTGTGAATTCTCCTCACATGCCTGGAAGAGGGATGGCTAAATGTGTAGCCACTAAGCTATTTCAGCTAACTCTCCATTATCCTCCAAGGAATTCAATTTTTTAAAAAATTCACCTTGGATAGCTTAAATTCCCATATCTGTTTTATTGTTGACATGTGGTTTTGGGTGTGGTGGTGGTTTTTAATGTTGCTTTGTTTATTTTAAACTCACCACTGGTTTTCGTGCGGATTTAAATTGAATCACTCTGCCCAGCAGTGATCCTCTTTATTGTTTAAAAGCTGATCACATCTCTTTCTGAAAAGCACAGCATACTTGTTACCCTTGCTACGCAGCAGCCACAATTTACTGGGCTGAAAATCAATATATGATTGAATCCAACTCGTGCTCCTCTCTGGAATTCTTATAGCTTTTCAACTGACAAGCCTCAACATCACTGTCCAACCCAGGCATTTACCTTCAAAATCTGGAGGGAAAAGAATCCATTTTCCAATGAATGAAAAGAACACTAAAGAAATAATTTTAAACACCAAAGAGAGATTCAGCATTACTTGGGAGCTGAGCAGACAGTCCTTGGGCAAGAAAATAAATGACAAGTTTCAAGCTAAACCAGAGGTCTATTCTATACTGCTCAGCTAGCTGGAGAGTCACTGTCTGGAACCCATTATGAATTGACTTTAAAGATGTTTTATCTCTTCTATATGTTTTTAAATACATGATCTGGAAGAATTAGCATCCTGTCTATGGAGAGATTCTTCTAGAATCTGCCTACTATAGAAAATGGAGCTGTGAAAACTGCTGCTCTCTCCTTTGGCTGTGAATTTCAGCAAGGAGGCAGGAAAAATTAGGTTGTCATCACCTAAGTAGCCCCAGCATCAGGAGACAGCCCAAAAGTCAGGCAGATTCACCTGTTCCCAGTCTTAATTTCACTGAATGCGGGGTGGTTTTGCAACAGAAGAGCAGGTCTGGGGAGCTGCCAATTTGACTTTTCTTTCTTCTTTTCTTTTTTGGAGGTGTCTTGCCAAGCCTAGGAAAGATCTAAAGGAAAAGGTTTTGCTCCATCTCCCTCTGTGTAGGATGGGAGCACTCCGTGAGGTCAGGTAGGCAGAGTAAAGAGTGTATTTAAAGGACACTGAACTAAAAGAGCTAAAAGAGATGACAAAAAAAAAAAAAATGCATGAGGACATTTCTTGAAGACTCCTGACTTTTGAATGCATGTGTTAAGGTCTGGGGCAGGCAGAGGGAGCAGAATTTAACTCAGGTTGGCAAACATGGTTAAAGGCCAAATAGTGAGCCAGTGTGTTCAGTAAATAACATAATGAAAGTGCAAAAACTGGTGTTGTCTAATTTCTTTATGGTATTTCATGACAAGTACGCCTAATGTAACTGTTGTTTAATTCATAGCTTTTCACTCTTTTTTTTTTTTAACATATAAAACCAAACAGTAGTTCTAGCTGGAGTTAGAATATATGAAATGTAGTAGCAGCAGGGGCCTGAGGGGACATTAAGATTTTCACCACCTAAGGAGAGATCACCACGTGCAGATGACTACTTCTCATTGGGCAGCCTGCAGGTTGCCCAAGCCGGATAGATGTAGCAGGTATAGATAATGGTGGACGCGGCAAGCCACACAGATGAGCTAGATAGAAAAAAGAAGAAACAGGGAGCTATTGGGGAATTTCAGGAGGATGAAGTTTATGTAAGAGAAAAAGTGATCTGGCAAGTACAGAGCCATCTAAGACTCATTAAATCTCAAGTGCTACAGCTGACCCCATGACTGGAAGAGAATGCTTATCCTCTCTGGCACAAACACTAAGGAGGGCTTATATTTATAATGGCAGATTGAGCAAGACTGAAAACCTTTGTCCCTTATCTAAATGTGCAGAGATGATAAATACATACATATATACAGTGTTTAGAAACACAATGCCATGGTAAAAAGCCTAGGAAGATCTATATCTACAAACCCACAATTAAGAGGGGTCCTAAGCCAAAAGAACAAGATGGCAGGCCATAGGATATATGGGGGCCCAAAGCACCTCACCATGAGGGTACAAGTTTGGAGATATGGCATTATAGACATAATTTCTATATGGAGTCAGAGGCTATAGCCATTTAGACCCATAAGACAAGAGGTAAAATCATGCCTCACGAAACCACCCCCATGAACAATGAATGGGCCAGAATTATCCATACAGGTAGGTATCCACCGTAGTGACCCTTGCATGTTCTAGATAAGATAAATCACCCCAAAAAACTTCCCATCCTGGAAGTTTGGCCATGAAGGCATGGAAGAACCTTGCATGCCAAATACACCAAACATCTCAACATTCCTTAAACCCACCAGGCCTTTTCATTTCTCACTCTCTTCCCACTGCCTGGAATCTTGTGAGAAAGCCATGTTCTTTCCCCACTTACTAAACCTTTTCTCTTCTGAGAACAGAACCTCTTTTTTATTATTATTTTTTATCCATTCTCTTGGACAGAGTAGGTGTTCAGGAGTAGGCACCGATTATACATATAAAGCTCGCTGGCAGATGGATTTCAAACGTGTAATTGGGCAATCTCCCCTTGTGAGACTAGCAGTGGAGCTGAGACAGAGAAAGAGATAGAGATTAGGAGAAAGAGAGAGAGAGAGAGGCTAGATCTATAGAGATAGCCAGAGGTACTTTTAAGAGAAAGACAGATTCTCAATAATGGTATTTGAACCTCCTATTCCAGCCATGCCTGAAACCAACCCCTTTTCCTTATGACATGAGCTTATACACCCTTTTTGTTCCTCCTTGAGTTAATTTAAATTAAGTTTATATCACTTGCAACTGAAAAAGTCCCAGCAAACACATGTCCTCCACTCCTTCCTCGCCCCACTTTCTTCACCTAGAAATCTGCTGCCTATCTTTCAATTTCAAGTCCCAAGGAATATGTCACTTTCTCTGTGATGCACTAGAGATGCACTGATAAATTAGTTCTCAAAAAAAACCCTCAGTTTTTACAGTGTTTGCTGATTTTGCAGTGTTTGTTACATGATATAAATACTCCCACAGTGGCCACTGGCAAGCTACCAACATTAAGTCACTGGGCACAGAGTTGAGAAGAGACGCAGAGAATCAGAGCTAACTCCCATCACATCTCCTGATCCCGATGGCAGAACTGGATATAGGGGGGCCGCTATAGGAGTCACCTGACCTTAACAGGAGACACTAAGTGCAAAAGCCTCTGAGGACGTTACGTCCTGAATGCCCCACCCAACCCACTTGTCCTCGTTCTGTTTTCTCAGCTGACCTGTCTCACCAAACTCACCTGTGCTCCTAGAAGTCAGTGCACACACTGTGCATCCGAATTACTGGTTACATTTTTGTCCCAGTGCTCAGCTGTGAGCTCCTCAAGAACAAGAACCGTGTCTGCTTCATCCTCGTCTCCTCGGGGCTGGACTCAGAAAGTACTAGGAAGTACTTCTGGAATGAGGAAGGTAGCTCTAGGTCAACTAGCCACAGGAAGGTAGAGGAGGCCTCTGTATGGAGAGGGAAATATTGGGGAATATTTTAAAACTCTGGAAAAAGAAGGAAACAAGGTGTTTCAGAGGGTAGGAGAAACAGCGGAAAGAGGCAAATGGGCAGTTTGGAAGGGAATGATGAGAATCCAGGCATGGGAAGGGAAATGTGCGATGGTGAGGACGGGATAAATACAGAAGAGTGTGTCCCCTTCTCCCAGGAAAGAGAGAAAGACAGGGAAACAGAGGGGAGGGGCTGGGCTCAGGACATCAGGTGCAGAGGAAATGCAGAGATTCAAGACAGGACAGAGCAAAGCTTCTGCTCAGCTGAGGCTGAGCAACTTCAAATTCAGTCGTTCTCACATGTATGGTTCTGCACCATGTTCAATTTCATGACTCCCAGTAATGACCCATGAACTATACTTAAAGCTGCAATTATTCTCTGAGAATAAAGGGCTGGGCAGTTATCCATCTCGTCCCGCAAACACATCTCATTCTCCTGATTTACTTTTCCAGGGCCGTGCCTGACAATGCTTCTGGAGCAAGTGCTCAAGGTGGCCATGCCCAGCCAGTGGGGGCTGCAGTGGAGAATTAAACTCAGCCAACTGCGGCAGGCGGAGAGTTACACCGCGTTGCCCTGACAACTAATGGGCAGAGCTAGGGAGAGATAGATGGAGCTGGCTGAGGTCAATGGGTAATAAAATGCTAGTTAAAGGCTGGTTTTTCTCTCCTTCATTTCTGCTGATATAAACATGAGAAAAAAAGAAAAAGATAATTGGGAGGCAGATTCCCGTAGAGACATGCCAGGCAGGAACTGCAGAGTCTAAGCACGATGCCTTGGACAGAGCTGAGGGTCAAAGCAGGACATGTCTACAGCCTCAAAGGTCCTGCTCAGAAAGGATGCCCTCAAAATACAAACCAAAGGCATTGGGAAGGAAAGACCCAAGCCTTTACTTGAGTACTTATTGTATGTAAAATATGTCCCTAGGAAGAGGATACAAACAAGAAGCTTCAGAGATAGTGTAGGCCCTGGCCTTTCAGCCTCAAATCTCATCTCTGACTTTTACTGCGAGAACCTGGGGCTCAGTACCAGATACCACCCCTCAATCTGAAATGTGTAATGGAGATAACAGTCCTCATCTCATAAGGTTGTTGGCTGATCAAGGAGTTGAGTGTGAAGGAGGTAGCATAGTCCTGGCTTGTGGTGGGCACTGAATAAATGGCAATGCATAATAACAGCTGACATCACTGTGCCCCTGCTCTAAGCAAGCACCATTCTCAATGCTTTACACATATTTCTTCCGAACAATCCTGTGGGACAGCTACTGCTATTACCCATTTTACAGATGAGAAAACAAGGCACAGAAAAGTGAAGCAACCTGCCCAAGATGTCACAGGTGGCAAGTGGTTGAGCCAGGACTTGTACCCAGGCCATCTGGCTACAGAATCTGGGCTACACAACCACGTCAACGACACAGAAGAGTCATCAAATATGGAGAAGCTAAAAGGATATTGACAGACTATTTACATATCTTTGCATACACACACTAATAATAGTTCTGGAAGGATACACAATTTAAAAAACGCTAACACTGTTTGCCTCTGAAGAAAGAGAAAGGCAAAGAAGGAAGAATTTTTACTGAATATTTACGGTGGATTTTGAACCACAGGAAGGGATTGCCTGTTTTAAAAATGAATAAATTAAATTAAAATTGAAAAATAGAGGAGCAGGGAAGGAGAAGCCACTTTCAATATGTATATTTCAAGCATTCACTGAATGTGAAAGCACAGATTCCTGTTCTCAGGTCCCTGACATGATAGTGGGATAACAGCCCATGGACAGTTGACCAGAGAACATGGTGATAAATGTCTATACATGTGACTGTAATATGCTGTTCAGGCCCTGAGGGGACATGAGAAATTCTACATACAGAGGAGAAGTCTGGGAGGCTTCCCAGAGGAGAGCTTTCTAAGATGAGAACTTTCCAGAACCCAGGGCCTTGAGTCAAGTCATATGTAACATAGTAACGGACCATGTTGATGAGCCCTTGCTGCCAGTCACTAGGCCCCCCACACAGATGATCCAACCGAATTCCTGCAACATCCTTTTGAGGTGGGTACCATTATCATTGTCTCCCTTTCCTAGGTGCAGAACTGAGGTGTAAAGAAGTTGAGTAAACTGCCCAAGGGCACACAGCTGGGTGACATGGCTGGGATGTGAAGAAGTTTTCACCAGAACCACTGCCCCCTGCCCCGCTAATCCTCTGGTGGCACCTCCTAAAGAGACTAAGGGAAGATGAGGGGTGCTGAGGTGGCCCATGAAGGCAGATGTGGTCCCTGCTGAAAGTCTAGGCAGCGAATGGGTTGTGGCCAGGCACGTTGTTAGGAAGGTGACACCAGGTGGAAGGTCAATCTAGTCCTGAAGTCCCTATTGTGTGATGTCGGGGCCAATTTTGGGGGACTTGAATTTCTGCCCCTGCAGAGCAAGAAGATAGAATGGATGGTTCCTAAACATCCTCACTGTTTATCGTATGAAAAAAAAATTTTTTTTTCAGTTGCTATAGGCTTTATAACTACAGGCCTGATGGGTTCTGGCCTTAGAAAACTCATTGGATCCTGGGCTTTCATCCTCAAATCTGCAGCTGCCACTCATACCTTCCCTGAGCAGCACTTACTGGGTGCAAAGACCTGAGCTAGCTGCAAAAGAAACAGAAAAGCCTGGACCCTGCCCTGGTGGGGAGGAGGGTTGCAAAGGACTTACTGTCTAAATGAGAAAAGAACATCCACAGAAAATGCTGCAAAACCACATGGCTGCTTATGGACACAATCCAAGTGGCATCACCAAGCTGAGGCTGAAGCCGCATCTGTCCTTCCCAGAACCTCTGGGTGGTACCCTGCATAGGAGCTTTGGGTTGGGTTTGGAAGGTGAGAACCTGGCTTTGGTGAGAGTAGGTGGGAGGACATTACAGGCGGGAGTGGGGATGAGAGAGATAAAGGGAAGACATGAGCCCTATTCTGGGCTGTAACAGAGAGTCTGTGCAGGGGAAAGATATAAGAGAATCTTGATTTCACCGGCCTGGGAAGAGGCAGATGGGGCAACTGAACGCAGGACTGAGGAGCTTCAGGCTCAGTAGGAAGGGAATGGACAGCCATGGCAGGTTCTTAAGAAAGGGAACATCTTGATAAGAACCACCTAAAAGGAAGAGTATTTAAGCGCTCTCCATGTACTAAATGGATGACAATCAAAGTGTCGGAGCCAAAACCCAAGTCAAATAAATCTAATCACGAGGAGAAATAGTAGTTGAAATCAGAGAAGTATCTAATGAACCTACCCCACACCCCTTCTCTGTTCAGTATTCCCCCACATCAGCATTTCCAAAATAGCACTTGCATTAATACTCATTTCAGAATAAGAAAATAAGCATTCCCCCCCAAAAAAAAAATCCAAGTAAAAAATAAATAAGTAATAGCTCACTACAAGCCAGACACTATTTTAAATGATCTACAAACATCCTTGTATTTAATCTTCTTAACCCACGAGGAAGGTACCGTTAGCATTCCCATTTTGCAGATGAGAAAGCTGAAGCACAAGCAGCATGAGTAATCTGCCCAAGATCACTAGGAAGGAGCACAGGTTTATTCCAGGCAGTCTGGCTCCCAACTCTGTGCTCCTAACCATCAGGCAAGACTGCCTGTCACCGTCCAAAAACATCAGTTTAAACAAAATCCAACAGTGTCCTTTCCCATGAGACTTCTCAGAGCCTTCTACCCATTCTTTCTCCCTCCTTCCCACTTCAGCTTTGACCTAAAACAGGTTCAGGGAGCTTGAGGGAGACTGAGGATGTGAGGAGCCCCACAAGGCACCAACAAGAGAAGCAAGAGATATTACCTTCACCCCTCCGCCCGCAAGGAGAGGCCGCTTCATGATGAACACTGGGAGTCAGGGAGAGAGAAGACAGGTCACTGAGGGAAAGGAGGGCCACCTGTGCCCACAGGAAGAGGTGGGAGCTGGGGGCCGCTGCAATGACTTTTCCAGGTGACCTCCTCTCCTGTGACCAGGATTAGGCTCTGTTACTTTGGTTGCTGGATTGTGGGGAGGTCCCAGAAGTTCAAGGCCCAAAGGTCCTGAAAGAGGAAACAGTGTGATGGTAAGGTGGGCCGGCACAGAAGCAGTTTATCACCCGGTACAGAAATACACCACTATTTTAATAAGCAGCCCTGGTAACCATCACATTTTACATGTGTTCAGCTCTCGACCATTTCCAAAGCCCATTCCTCCTTGATCTCATTTGATTTAACAGGACAACTCTGAGAGCTCAGCAAGACAGACTTCTTCATTCTCGTTTTGCACATAAGGAGCCTGGAGCTCAACTAGTGAGTAAGAGAACTGGTTCTAAAATGAAGTCTAAATCCAGTTCTCACAGTATCAACACAATACTGAGGTTCCTTCCGACCCCAAAGTTTGTCCTCAACTGGGGCATGATCACCTTATAGGAAACGGAGCCCTTATAGGAAAGGGGTGTGCAGTTCTGTCCCAGGCTTGCCACTTTCTAGTTGTGTGACCTACGCGAATCCTCTCATTCCTCTGAATACCATGCCCTCATTTGTAAGATATGTGCACTGGTACCCAACTCACAAGGAGGTTGTAAAGATAAAAGAAATAATTTTAGAACAGCCCCCAACCCAGGAACTGACACACAGAGAAAGTAATCATGCATAGCTTCATTCTCTCTCAGGGTCAAGGCCACGTTCACACAAACAGGAAGCTCTCAATCAACAGGAAGAGGCAGGTGCTGTGTCTGCTCAGCATCCACTGGACCCTCTAGCACCAGCATCTCAAAAGTCCTTCGGGAGCTGGTCCATTCTCAGAGGAGCTTGACCTCAGAGTTGAGCATACGACCTGGGCAGCCAACCAAAACTTTCTATACCAAAGCCACAGTGCTTGGTTCAGAGATGGACACATGAACCAAACCCAGCCAATGAGATTTATTTGGGGTTTTATGTTAAAACTATAGATAAAAACGAGGTTCTCCTTCTACTGGGTTTGAAGTTGGGAAGGTATAAACCTGAGCATCTCCCCTAGGAACCACCACACACCACACAAACAAAGCCTTTGTGTAATCCAACAACTAGGATGGCAGAGCTGGGAAACCAAAAAGGCAGCATCCTAACAGCACTATCTGAGTTAAGAGTGTGCTAAAACATCTGTTTTTACTTAACTTGATTAAATAAATTCCATAATCCTGCATATCTAAGACTAAAAGGAATATAGGGGTAAAACTGGGTAATGATTGCCAGGGGGAAGGGCAATGGACAGCGCCTACTCACAGGTAAATAAGGACAAAATATTAGGAACCCACAACTGGCAATTTTCTGATGTGCCTCGTACCCTACCTGAACACACACACACACACACACACACACACACACACACACACCACACACTCCTTCACACACAAACACCACACATACCCACACCCCACATATACACATGCTCACACAAATAAACCACATACCCATCCACAAACACCACACATAACAATATCCCACATATACACACACACACAGCACATACACAGCTCTGGCCTTGGAGACCATATTGATCAGGACAAGCCCTTTCCAGCGTTAGCCTGTCTCATTGTTCCATCCATAGCCCACCACTGCAGGAAGGCCACATGGTACGCCATCCCCCTGCAGGTCTGCAATTCTCCCACTAGAATTCTCTCCCTCTTGCTCCCTGCCTGCCATTCCTCCCCTGTCTCAGCCACACAGAACAGCTCTCCTACCTCAAAACGCTGTCCCTGAGTCATCTAACTCCATCCCTGCCAAGTTCCCGTCACCACTTGGCTATTCTGCACTTCCACAGAAGGAATAATTTGCACTTACACCCTGTATGATTTATATGTATTTTAATGTTATTTTAGAGGCAGCATATTGAGGAGGGTGAAGAGGCTGGAGGCAGACCAAGCTGGGTTCAAATCCAACTGCACTTTCACACGTTGTGGGATTTGGGGCAAGTCGCACCCATGCTCTGATGCTTGGGTCCCTCATCTGTGGACATGGGGATTTGACTACTACCCACACTCTGTGCTGTGCGCTGCTCACCAGGAAAAAAAAGAGAAGATACGAAAGCTCTTGTTAAACAGAAAAGAGCTGTACATGTCAATCATGAAAATCAGCATGTATTTGGCAGTGTGGCAGTATTACATCCTCCTCAGGGCTTTCTCCCAACCCCTTCATCCTGCCCCTCTCTAGGAAGTTTCCTCTGTTTGGTGTATTGAAGAGCCCATCAGAGGCTGCCCAGTTAGTAGCTACCTCAAGCCACCACACTCTGTGAGCCTGGAGGGTCCAGGGAGTTACTGAATTTTGGCCATCTGGTGGTAATGAAAGGCTGAGCTTTCCACTTACAGTCTGTTTGGGTTGGACCCTTGGAGCATGGAAAACATGGAAGCTGGAAAGAGACACTTCCACCCTCTGCCCTTTGTCTTACTAGCTCTCCATGAAGAAAGCAGGAATTGCCAACGTGAAGAAAGCATGTATTCCACGTGACTTTTGTGTAGAGAAAAGTGGTTCCATTGCTGACCGAGGAGATAAAGACACCAACAAACAACTTATTGTGCATATTATGGAAGTGACTAGCTGTTGCTCTCCATGGGACACTGACCAGAGGAAAATCCTTTATCTCCATTCTGGAGGAGTAGACCACCTACAGGAAGAGAGTAGTTGACACCGTGGCCTGGGGGAAGGTGCCCTGATTTTCAAAAGTGTCTTCATTCGTATCCATTTACTCAGTGGTTCTTGTATGTTTTTTCATTCAACAAACAAGTGTCGGGTGCCTACTCTGTGCCAGGCCTTGGACTAGGAGCTCGGGGTGCAAAAATCAAATAAGATCCAGTTCTACATTCAAAGGAAGCCCACGTGTAGTGAAGGAGGCATATAATTAATTCAACAACTGTGTAGTGATGTGATGAGTATTGTGACAGAAAGTAGGAACATGGGAGGGGAGCCTACCCTCGCCTCAGGGATTCAGGGCAGGCCTGCGGGGAGGGAGGTAATGTTTGAACTGAGCCAGAAGTTGGAGGTAGCAAAGGGTGGAGTAAGAAAGAGATAAAAATAAATAAAAAGAGACTCCTTCCTTGAGGGAATTCTCATCTAATTTTGCTGAGTAGGAGCTATGAGATGAGGAAGAAGAGGAGGACTCAAGACACATTGCAGAGGCAGCAAAGTAAAAAGAGAACAAAATTAATTGAGGATTGGCAAAGTAGGTTGTGATGCCTGCAGCAAAGGGTCCCATGGGAGTGAGGAGGGAAGGAGGCCAGCAGCCCCACCGCCCAGGACCTGGTATGCTGAGCTAAGACATTTGGGCTTTATCCTGAATGTGGAGTAGAGTGGATGAGACATGATCACATATAAAATTCCCAAGTAGTGGTTGTTGAGAATCAGGAGCATTGTAAGACTTCACCAAATAGGGAGGAAGAAACAGGATGAGGTTATGAAAATTAAACACAAACCTCACTTAAAGTGGAGTCGGGATGCTAGAAGAGAGAACTCTCACACAGGTCACTCAACACACACTACGAACCTGACAGGAAGTGATATTACTTTACCTCAGCAGGAGAAAGAAAAGATTCTTCCTCGACCAGCAACCGCTCAGCCAATGGGAGATGGCCGTAACTCAGCCAGTGAAAAGTCACTATACTTCAAACTTTCATCTTCCTCCAATGGACGCTTAATTTACAACGGCCCCTCCCCAACACCATAAAAGAGCATTTCTCTCCTTTCTTTCTCTGGACTTGTGTGTGGTTCACCATTAGGCATTTCCCTAATTGCAATTCTTTGTTGTTCCCAAATAAACCCACTCTGCTGGAGAAATATCTGTCTGCCTATTTGTTTATGGTCAATGAGGTAATAGGTCACTGGCACCAATTCAATGCCAAAAGGAGCTGTGGTGAAAGAGGAGCCTTTATTCAGTGCAAACAGCACCACTGTGAAACACACCACTGTGGGGCAGCCCTCAGGCGAGGTGGCTACACTCCACCCCAGCTGGAGGAACACAATCTTCTGTGGACAGGGAGTATATACTCCCTGAGCCAGAGGGTAGCTGACTTACATAGCAAGATGTCCCCACCCCTGGTCCCTGATTGGTTTGTTCTCATGTAAATGAGGACTCCAAATCCTCACAGTTTGATTGGTCCAAAAAGCACTGTCAGGAGTGGAGCTACTCTGACTGGTCAGTGCAGACACTAATGAGGTTGTGCAGCTCCAATTGAACCAGGAAAGTCTCAGTCCTGTTGGTTGAAACGGGATTTCAGGAACTCCTTTATAACGGTTGGCTCAGCTGGCAGGAACAGTGAAGACAGGTAGTTCAGTGCAGGCGACAGGTAGCTTAGTGCAGGTTTCTCCCTGAAGCATGGCTTGTGTGAGAGGCCCCTGTGTAGCAATGGCTGCTAGGCTCTGTTTTTAAATTTGAGCCCAATTAACCACCAGGAGCCCTGCTTGGTAGTTATTTTCCTTCTAGGAGTTAACAATAGTCTGGTGGGGAAAAAAAAAAAAAAAGAAAGAACCCCCTTTCCTGGTTTGCCTCCTACATCTGAAGCCTCTCTGTCTCTTTCTTTTCTTCCTCTACTGACCTCTAAATATTGGTTTTCCTTGGGCTTCTAGCCTGGGCCCTCTTCTGGCCTTTCCTCACTCTGTATCAGTGTTTCTCGAAGTGTGGGCCTGGGATCAGCCTCATCAGCATCAACTGGGAAGGTGTTAGAAATACAAAACCTTGGGCCCTATCCCAACTCTACTGAATCAAAAACTCTGGGTACTGGGCCTAGCGATCTGTGTTTTAACAAACCCTCCAAGAGATTCTAAGACACACTCAAGTTTTAGAACGAGTGATTTACACCAACCATAGCTGCACAGTAGAATCTCCTCAGAAGCTGTAAAAAAAAATTTAAAAGTCTGGGTCACTTCACAGACCAACTGAATCAGAGCCCAGGGACTGGGGATTCTAATAAGCATGCAAAGTTGAGAACCACTAGCCTAGAGCAGTGCTTCTTGGACTTTAATGTGCAAATGAACCCCCTGGGGGCCTTGTTAAAATGCAGACTGTGATTCAGCAGGCCTGGGGTGGGGCCCAAGAGTCTGCTTTTCTAACAAGGAGTTGCCTTTTCTGGGGTATACGGACCACACTTTGAGGTCTGTGAAGTGGGATCTACCTTCCTAGTCTCCTTGGACTGTCAGCTTCAGCTACCACCTGTATGTTACTAACTCACCATATCTAGTTCCCCTCAATCTTAGGTCCTAACCTGTAAGAAAGGTTTTCACTTGAAAAGCCCACTCAAGCCTCAAACTAAACACTTCCCAAATTGACCTTGTGCTGTCTATCCACCTCCCAAAGTTCTATCTACCCTCTATTTTCACTATCTCAGTGAGTCAACCTGGTGACTCAAACCAGGGAAGATGGTGTCCTGAAGCCAAAGTAGGACAAAGTTGTAAGAAGATGTTACCCAAAAAGGGCAACCTAAACCCCCAGGCATTTGCCCCATCCCGACCCCTGCAAAGGGTCCCCTCCATTGTATTTGTGGGTTAGACATTGGGTTTGTTCTGCTGAGCCCTTGGGGGTTCTGTCACTACTCGGGATGATGACAAAACAAAAGTTACTAGATGGAAGAGTGGAAGGGCCCCAGGGTATTCTGAGTAAGGGGAAAATGAGAACTCTACTGAACTTAAATCACACTTTCTGGTGCAGTACAGCCAGTGCTGAGTCCAAACTCCCAGGCTTTGTAGGATTTCTGAGGGTGGCCTGCATGTGGCCCCACCAGTTCAGCCCCTGGCAACTCTGAGAGAGCAGCAGTGTGAGTCAAACAGCCACCCGGCCCTAGTTCCCTCCAGGGCCTCCAAACCTTCATGCACTACAGTTTAAGAGTCCCCATCCTCACGGTACCCTTTTCTAGAGGTTCTTGACTTAGTCTCTTTATTAGTTTCCTAAGGCTACTGTAACAAATTACCACAAACAGTGTGGCTTAAAACAACAGAAATTAATTCTCTCACTGTCCTGGAAGACAGGAGTCCAAAACCAAGATGTCTGCCAGGTCACACTCCCTTCACAGACTCTAAGAGAGAATCCTTCCTTGCTTCTTCCAGCTTCTGGTGGTTCCTTGTGTCCTTGGATGTGGCAGCTTAACTCCACTTTTGCACCTCTCTCTTCACATTACCTTCTTCTCTTGGCTTTCTGTCTCTCCACCAGCTCCTGGATTTAGAGCTCACCCTAAATCCAGGATGATCCTATCCCACAATTCTTGATTTACTCACATCTGCAAAGACCCTATTTCAAAGTAAGGTCACATTCACAGCTACTGGAGATTAGGACTTTGACATTTTGGGGGTGGGGGAGGAACAATTCAACCCACTACAGTGTCCATCGCTGTTAAAACATGGTGACTCAGTAAAAAGCCCAATACCCTACTTCCCAGATACAGGTGAAGGGGTACACAGGGAAGGGTACTCATTTCCCGTGATCTGAATGCCATCTTATTAGTGCAGCCGAAAATTGTGTCCCCTCGTTCTCACCTCCTGTCACCTCTGATTGACCTTATTACCAATAAACTGTATTCGGATAATGTCTTCCCCACCTAGCACTTGGGCGATTGATGCTTTTGAATATAAAATAAAAACTTACATATATCTCTATAAACTTTCATCTTACTGGTTTCAACCCGTACTCCAGTCTGTCAAAACACTTTGAATTGCTATTGGATTTTCAAATGTAGAATTTTTCTACCCAACTTTCTATCATCTGCAAATTTTTTTTTGAATTTTTATGAGAGTTTATTCAAACCAAAACTGACAACAATTGCTGGGAAGCAAGATCTCAAATGCTCCCTTTAATCTGCAAATTTAATAAGCATGTCTGAGGCGTGCAGCAGGGAAGCAACCCTGGACTCATTAGTCAGGGAGCTAGACACTAGTCCTAACCTTCTACATGACTGTAGGAAAGTTCTATAACGTTTTTGGATCTTCATAAGATGACCTCGAGAGTCTCTGCTAGCTCAAAATTCTACAACTAGCAAAGTATTTAAGAGCCCTAACCCTGGAAGCAAGCTCACCTCTTTGTTTGAAAGCCCAGCTCTGCCATTTACATGCTGTATACTCTTGATCGAGCCACATACTCTCCCTATGCAGCAGTTTCCTCACCTATGCAATGGGTGATATTATAATTTCAGTACATTACAATTATATAAGTATATAATTAGACTATGTAAGTATAGATGACATATGTTATAATTATATATAGGTATACAATTATAATAAATATATAAATATAAAGTATATAATATTTATAATACTAGTATCTACCTCATGGAGTTAGGAGAATTAAATAAATGAATTCATGTGAAATGTTCAGCTCATGCCAGGCATTAAATAAGCTCTCAGTGATTGTTAGCTATTTCACTCAAGATAAGCAATTAGTTAAAGAAAAAAAATAAATAACAGGGTTGGACCAGGATAGAATAAGATAGGATCAGAGACTGAATCCTATAAAAGTTCCCTGGAAAACGCAGTAGCTGGACGTCCTGGTTTGCAAGGGACAGTCCTGGTTTACTCCCTGTTGTCCAGCGTCATTGTTAACAGTGCCCGTGCAGACCCAAAGCTGTGCTACTCAGATGCCCACTCGAGGAAGGGCTTGCGCCTTCAGGGCCACTTCAGCTTTTGCGCCAAAGTCATCGTGGGCGACGACTGAGCAAAGTGACAGTACAAGGGCCCAGCCATTCCCAACACAGGGCTCTACCAAAGCTCAGTAGTTTCTCCGAAGCCCCTTGTTGGACTGGCACAGACTCTGGTGGCTCTGAGTCATGGTTTCATAGCTCCCTCTATCCAGTCATACTTCCTCCTCCTTTTTCCTTTCACAGGTGTTACTCCCCAGTACAAATTTTGCTCTCCTAACTCCTTCTCGGTGCCTGCTTCCCAGAGGCCCCAACAGACACAAGTCCCCTTTCACTCTCAAAAAGTGAACCCATTGAGATCACAAATCGTAGGCTCACCCTTAACTCTGCCTCCGCCCCGCTTCACCCAGCATGGCTCTCCCAATAATACAATTCCGTGCAGCACACATTTTATCATCTAAATCACAGATACGACAGGAGACTACAAAGTCTCTAACTTGCTCAAGACAGGGTCATATAGGGATGAAATTTCTCCTGATCTGTTTATCTGGAAGATTACTACCTCTGACCAAAATATAAGGTTAATTTGACAAAACTCAGAAAATCCATGGTAAGTTCAAATGATCACAACATCTTTCCTACTTTTTAACAAACCAGGTGTCTAATAATCCATTGTAGGAATTTTTCCAGCTTCTGAGTCTGTTCACATGCCCCAGTTCTCTCGGCAGGGTGTGTGTAGTTGGTTCTCCTGGCTGGAGGCTCTAACTACCTCCTTACCTGACTCAGTCCACAGTGTTGTCTCCATGGTTCTGCATTTCCAGCCTGCAGGGAGAACTGCATAGTCCTAAGCTTCTGGATGCATAGTCCATCTCCACAGCTCTTCCTCAGGTAAAGACATGCCTCCTCTTGAATCTTCTCTCTACCTCCTTTCCCCTGAGCCCCTGTGTCCCCCTCCTCCATTCTGTCCTCACGGTCTGCTCTCCCCCTCCCAAGCTTCCCTGCCCCTCTGATCATTTAGGCTACTCTCAGGGCCCAGGTCAAGCCCATTTCTCCTCTTGAGGCCTTCCCTGCCCCTACAACAGCCATTGTAGATGGATAGATCTAGTCCAGCAAACTGCACCAAGCTTTTCCCTGTAGCCTACACATCCAGCGGGGTAGTTTCTCTGCCACACTGGCTGTGTTCCCGGGACTCCCAGTAGGCTCATGTCTGTCTGAGACCCTGCTCACCAAGACCAGGAAGCCTAAGGGGCCTGCTGGCCCCAGTGGAAGAATAGTCCAGGTGATTGAAGGGGCTGTCCTGCCCCCTGAACTCCCTGTAAGCTCCTTTTCTTGAGGGAAGGTAGTTCTGCTAATGGTTCCACCAAGATTCAGGGCTTCCCTTGTCCACACCTTCATACACACCAGTAACAACCTCCAGTCCCACCACACTTAGAGCCCAGAGAGATAGCCTGGAGCCCTGGCTGCCCCCCTGCTGAAAGGCACTAAGCCATTAGCAGGTGCTCTCAAGCCAGAACATAAGAAGGAGAAGGCAGGTTGGGAGGTTGAACGCACCACTTCCTACTGTGGTGAAATCACCTCATGGACATGGGAGTAATGTTAAATAGCCCTGCTCGCTTTATGGCAGGCCCTAGTCATTCTCTCTCCCATAGACTCACTTACTTTGCCATCCACAAAGACATTCTTTCTAACCCTTCTAATCTCTTGTCATTCATTCACTTGTTGTCGAGTGTGTTCAGTGCCCATCGTGTGTCAGGCATGGAGTTGGGCATCTTAGCCTCAGGCTTCAGGGCCCAGAATCTAACTCTCTGTTGGTCTCTGAAAGCCTCTTCCTATCCTTCCTCCTTCCTTCCTATTTTAAATCACCTGTAATGATACAATTATGTGCAGTACACATTTTATCATCTTAATCACAGATGCAACAAGAGAATACAAAGTATCTGACTTGCCCAAGTCAGAGTACACAGAGATGCCATTTCTCCTGATCTATTTATCTGGAAGATGAAGTACATCAGGGGGGATCACTCTTGAGAAATGGCCACAGCTCAGTAATAACATTCATTTGTTTGTTCATTCAACAAATATTTATTGGGTACTTGTTATGTGCCAGGCACTGTGCTGACACCTGATAAACTACTGAACAAAATAAACATCACCCCTACATAGTCTAGTGTCTGAGAGAGACATTAAACAAAGAGATCCATGAATAAGTTTATCATCACAAACAGAGAAAAGTGCTTGGAAAGAAAATAACAGGTAACAAAAGAGAGAAAATAACAGGATTGGCTGATCAGGGAAGGTTTCTTGAGACCTCAGGGCTGAGCAAGGCTGACTGGGACAGAATGGCATGGCCTATCACTCCCTACCTGCCCTCTTCCCCACCCTTAGCAAGGCCCCTTCTTCTACCATGCTCAGGACCCCCAGCAGAGAGCCTCCTCCAGCTACTGCCTGGAATACTCCCTCCTCCCTTAAAAGGCCTGATCTCGACTCAGGGGAAAAGGATTGCCCCCAAACTGGCTTTGTGGCATTACTTGTCTTTAAAGAGCCAGTTCATAGCATCCACAGAAGTGCACTCTCAGGCCCAGGAGAGAAGGCTAGACAGCAGTGGCCCGGCTCCCAGCACCATCGCAGGATCTGAGCTTCCAGACAGGGGCCCTGGAATGACCGCATTAAGAATAATTGTGACAATAAAGTCCTATCAGCCATCTGGAGCAATGGCTTGCTCTCCAGGGCCAGTCACTAAGTCGCTGATAGCTGCCAACAGATGTGGGCAGAGAGGGGCTCCAAGGACAGGAATGGGTGACGATCTGGAATGGAAATCAGTTAGAGGGGGACCCCAGCGTGACCAGTCTGAGTGGCAGAGCACTAGAATACCCCGGCCAAAACACCTGGATGAATACTGTTTCCATTTTACGTATGATCCTCAAGAAACATTAGACGTATTATCATTTAGAAAACAGCTTGCCTAGATGAGGGTGAGGGGGATCAAATATATGGTGATGGAAGGAGAACTGACTCCGGGTGGTGAACACACAATGGGATTTATAGATGATGTAATACAGAACTGTACACCTGAAATCTATGTAATTTTACTAACAATTGGCACCCCAATAAATTTTTTTAAAAAAAGGAAAAAAAAAAGAAAACAGCTTTCCTTTCCTTAGATAAATGTAAAAGGTACATGTGAGGTATCAGGGATCATTAACAGGACATCTTCCTCCTTCTCCCCAGGTTGTTCTCTGACTCTCTCACCAAGAGTTACATCATTTGGAGTCATTCACACCTGGGTTCAAACTCCAGCATGACTTAATTGGCCATGTGACATTGGAACTTACATAAAACCGAGCCTCAGTTTCTGATCTGTAACATGACTGCAATAACCCCTCTCTTCATTGGCTTCTGGATGGAGGAGATGGAGTACTTTGCCTCACCCCGACTCCATCAAGGCTCATTTAATAGGTGGTATTTAGTACCCCTTGTTAGCACCCCTTTCAGGCCTGTGGTCTTGGCCAGAAGTGGGTGGGACGCACTTGAGGCTGACAGTGAGGGAGAAGCACGGAGCGCCCCGGCGTCCCCAACTCATTTCAGGCACCTCTGTCCTACAGCTACGGGCCGGTATTCTTCATCCATGTCCTTCCACCCCCCACCTCATGAGAGTGAATTAACAGGAGCAGAAACACAGGTGTCACTATGATTTATGAAGTAATTAATAAACAATTAAGGTGTTTTGGAGCACAATTACACGTTTTATTTCAGCTGCCTTGCATGGTGATGGCTTGGCTTGCCCACAGTTAGTGTTGAAGACAGTACTTGGCCCGTGGTGGTGGGAGGGGGGATCCAGAAGGCTGTGTGTGTTTCGTGTAAAACCAGTGTGTGGGGCAGACACTGCCAAAGAGGTATAAGGTCAGATGAGCTGCCCTCAAAGGCAGCCAGCCCTAAATGTGCCTTTTCCGTGTCAGGTCTCTGTGCAGGTTCTGCTCTGTGCAAGAAGCCTCTTGGGGAGATCTGCTCACGGGCTCCTCGAGCTGGCCAGGAGCTTCCGAGGCAAACGGAGCCGTGCTATCGCTGCCTGTCACTGGTGTAGGTGTCCTCTCAAGGCTCACCTGGAGTCCTATTTCTAACCCTGCACCTTTTCTATGCATTGCACAGGTAGAGGTGCCATCAGTCCATCCTCTCCTGGGGACAAAACTTCCCCAACACTGAAGCCAATAAGACTCCCTCCCCCACCCCCTCCCCCCGCCCCATTCCAGTCCACTTACCAGGTTTCCTCCACGGGGAAGCACTACCAGGTAATGCTGCTCAGCGTGTTCCCATCACCCTGTCCCACATCTAGTTCCTCCACCAAGTCCTATCGAGAGCCCTCCTAAACATCGGTTAAACCCATCCACTCCAACCCCCCTCCCACCGCTCCTCTCCATAAAACCTTCCCATTGACCTGAAGACGAAGACCAACAGCTTTCACCAGCCTGTAAGTCACCAACCCTGACCTCAAACCCACGGCAATTCACCCATGGCCCTGCCCTCCTCTTCAGCCTTATGGTGAACTGGTCACTCGTTAGGCCAAACTGGACACAAATACCGTCCTGTGCTAGGCCAACTCAACTTCTCCTATTTCCGCTGATTTATTGGGGCACCCCCTCCCAATCTGCTCCACCCCAACCCTTACCACCCACCCCACGAGGCTCCCTTCTTCCACTAGCTGTTATTCTGACCACTCGATGTTCTCACCACTCACTCCTTTCACCACCCCAAATCCAAACCCGTAAGTAAGAACCCACTTTCTGAGTTTCTTTTTCCAAGAAGGCTTCCCTGGCTAACCTGGCCCCCACCGACCTCTCCTGCCCTGACCCCTCCAAGGCCTCAATGCCCACATGCGGTATCAGCACTAAGCTTTTCTTTTTGCCTTGTTTTGTTTTTGGTTTTTGCTTGCTGTACTTGATTGTGAGGTGTCATGGCACAGAGGGCAACAGCACAGCTCCCAGGTTCAGGTAAACGTGGGATCGAGTCCTGGCTCTGCCACTTGCTGGCTGTGTGATCTGAAGCAAGTCACTTGAACTCTCTGCACCTTTTTCTGCATCTGTAAAACGGGGATCATTGTTTTGAAGAATAAATATGCTTAAGTGCTTAGCATAGTGCCTGGTATGGTTAATGCTCAGTGAAAATTAGCCTTTATTATCACACACACACACACACACACACGCACATCATTATAATGAGACTTAAATGCCACAAAGGCAAGGCCCATTCAAGTGTTTCAAACCTAGAGAGGAAATTATTCGTCTGGCTGCTACATTGGCACTAACCCCATCTTTCATTTCAAGGTTTCCTTTTTTTACCCCCGCTTTTTTACTCCAGTCTTGCGCATTCATCTACAGCTGGTGTCCCAAACTCCCTGAAAAATGCCGCTCTGTATGGCTCCAGGTTGAGAGTTGAGACGGGAATAGAGGTGTCAGGTAAAATATAGGATGCTTGTACAATATTTGCGACATACTTCAACTAAAAATAATCATTGTTTACATGAAATTCAAATTTAACAGGGCACCCTGTATTTTTATTTGCTAAGTTTGGCAACTGTAGGTGGGAACTTCATTTCTCATTTCTCCTACTGGGACATTCCACAGCAACCAGTTTGGTTTCCCTGGGACCCTCCCATACAGCCCTGGAATCATGTTTATTATGGCCCACTCAATTCTTTAGTAAACACTTCTAAATGCAAATAAATGTTAAAATCCACATAATGGTTTTAACAGCCTTCCTGACATTCTCTACACCTCCTACCCTTATGAGTCCCTGCCTTTATCACACCAGGAACATACATACACTCACAAAGGAAAACTAAAATGATTAATGAGGGGAAAAGGGTGGGTACAATAATCTTTAAGGTCCCTTCCAATTTCTGACTTTGCATACAGAATGTGGGTGAAATGCTCACTGGTACCTTGTATTTCCAAATGCGCTCTGAGAGATCACCATTACCTTGACTGGTAATATTGTTCCATAGTCTTCTGGCTCCCAGTATTGCAAATGAGTTTAAAGATCTTTCCTTTGGAAAATGACCCACTCTTTCCATCAAAAGCCTGTAACATTTCCTCTTTTTCATTGGAGTTCAGTGATGCCACCTGACAATGTCTAGAGTACATTTGTTTGCAACGATCCTGGAACCCTCCACAAGCCCTTCCATATTCAAGACTGTCTTCCTTCAGTCAGGAAATGTTTCTTGCGGGATTTCTTGAATTATTATCTCTCCATCCACCCTTCTAGAATCCCTAGTTTGTTTGGATTTTCTTCATATTATATTTCTTGGTTATATTTCTTAGCTTTTTGCCCATGATCTCCACATCTGTGTATTTCTACTTTGTTTATGAGCTACTTCTCCCATATGATCATCCAAAACACTAATTTGTTTCCTGGCAGTGGCCAGTTTCTCTTACAGTTTGCCCATCAATTTTTTTTAATTAAGAAGTTGCTTTTGGTTGTTTTAGAAAATCAATGTTTTTGCTATTTTTCCTTGAGAGTTCTTCCTTCGATTCTACTAAAGCTCTCTTCTGCCTCATCATTCTGTTCTACTTCAGCAAAAGCCACCTGTTCTAGTTGTTTCCTAAATTCCCTTAAGTGGGTGATGAGTTTTCTTTTCCTACTTATGATTATATGTTCCCTGGGTACTCAGACAGTTCGGGCTGTTGAGAGTCTCTGGAACCAGAAGGCATCGGAAAGATGGTGGATTTTCGCCTCTTACTGGACAGGCGATTAGCTGTCCAATGATTACCAGCCCTCCACTTCCCTCTGCAGTGGGAGAAGGAAATAGTTCTGCCCCATGTGTCCCCTCTTACAGGAGAGAATGGCAGTCCTCTCGTACCCTGCACCACTGGCCAGCAGCGCAGGCAGCACTTCCAGAGACCACAGCTATCTGGCAAGTGGTGCAGTAGCTCTCTGAGGGTCCCTCAGGCGCTCTTAGCAGCAGCTGGGCCTCTCAGGGAGTTATGGAATCTCCTGTCTTCAGCGCAGTCACTCCACCCTCATCTGAACCAAACACCCAGCATCATACCAGCTTTGGGTTCATCAGCAGGCCCACTTACCACTCTTTAGTCCACAGAGGGTGTCACTATGGAAAGGGCCGAGAGGCCACCGGGAATCGAGCTATCCTTAGGAAACTAGCTTCCTCCAGTCTCCGCTGTAAATATTACTGTTATAAGACGTCCTCAACCCTGTCCTAACAAAAAACAAAACGTAATTCTTATGAGACAGTTAAGCGAGTAGTTTCTTTCAAGGTTGTATGGGAGAACAGAAAGTGATTTGAGTTTGGATTCAAATAACTTGGGTTTGAGATCCAGCTCTAAGCATTTTGTACATGTTAAAGTGCACGTGTCACCATGAGTTATCTCTGTAATCATATTACTGAACAAGACTGATTCCAGGCCTGGGTCCTGAGCGAGACCCTCCCAGTGCTCTCCCGGGCAGCAGATATTTTTCCACAGAGCACTCTACTCAGACTCTTTAGGGAAAAGGAACCATGATAAATCAAAGACTAAATAACAATAGCAGAGGCTATCCCATATTTTTATAGCATGTTTATGAGGACATCATATGGAACAGAGTTAAAGAGTTTACTGAAGTCAGGATATTTTACGTCTATTGCTTTTGCCTTATCTTCCAGACCTGTCATTCTGACATTGGAGGAAATTAAATCGGTCTGATGTGATTGGTTTCCTGCACAGTCACTTTGGTTTTCATCCAGTACCCTCTGGTTTTCTGGTATTTGTAAATTAATTATTGAATGAATGATTTGTTGCAATATCTTTCACAGGATGATAAAGCCTCTCACCGCACATGACATTTATAATATGTTTTTGAGTTTCTTGGCAATGTGTGCTAAGTAAATGTAAATTATTATTTTTGGCCTCTATCAACGGTGTCAGATGATCAGGCATGAGGCTGAATGGACAGGTTGGGCTCGCCCTCTAAGCAGGATATTCCACTCATCTAGAACTCCCTCTGGAAAGCAGCTATAAAAATAATCCTTATCCTCATTTAATTTGTAAACTATAGCTACTTTTCCCTTTTTCCTTCCTTTTTCTTACTCATTCCCTTAGTGTACCAGGTAATGCACATATCCAGGAAATATTCCTTCAGAGTGAAGACACCTTTTTGCATACCTGATCATTTGATTCAAGCAAGATGTGAAAAGTCTCTACCTTGCCTCAACACTTGTCAGTTCAGGGATGCTAGAAGCCCCACCCAGGGCCCCAAGTCCCAATAACTAACTACAGGCAGCAGTTTGTGGCAATTTAGGGGGATTTTTTTTGAAAGAAAAAGACAGAAGTCAAGGCAATGGGGTCTCAGGCTCAGTGACCCTTTCCTTGGCTGGCTGGGGCAGGTCACAGTCTCTCAGGACCTCATCTGTCCAGTTAAGGGACTTGACTAATGTCCTCAGAGGGTCCTTCCAGAGAGTAGCTCAGCTTGATATGAGGTTCTTCAGACAAGGACATGGCAGATGCAGTCTTAGACTAAAGGAGAACCAAATTCTCTGGCCATTGACCTGAAAGCCTAATGGCTATAATGCCTGGTGGGAAGCCCCCGGGATTTAGCCAAGAATGGCAGCAAGGATAAATCCCAGCAAAATTTTGAACAAGGCAGTGGACATCTTTGGTGCTGCTACTTCCTGCCATCCTCATTCTTTGGTGGTTTTGTCTCCCTCCTTCCCCTCACTTTAGGCTTGTAGTGCCTTTATGTCATCCCTGATGAAACTCCCAAATAAGTATGTCTTCTCCAGGCAATGTTTACTGCTCGCGTCTTTCATAATCCACCTCTAGCCATCAAATTTACCTGGCCTTTATCGCTACCAGAAAAGCTGCTTGGTCATTCAAACTCATCAAGAAAACAAAATTGGAAATACGTATGGCCAATAATAGCTTCTTGCTTTACATTCTAACTGTGAACGTGGGGACTTTACAAAGAGAAGTCATTTTAGCCATGTGGCAGGAAAAGTGGTTCAGATTAACTCGGCAAGCACTCAAAGCTCACCAGGCCCATGGTAAGACATCTTACTTAAACTTACAGCTCATTCTCCCACCAAAGTAAGAGGAATGGGATGACATTATTAAGATGTCCAAAACTGAAAACTTGCCACATTAAAAGTAAGAAATGCCTGACTCTGTTTTGAGTTCTGGGTCCCGTGCACTGGAGATGACATGATTGGGTTAAGAGTAACCGTCTCTCCCAGTCTCAGGCATTTGGAGCCACAGGGAGCTGCAAGGTCACATGATGCAGAAGCCCAAACAGTGCAGGAGGATCCCTGGGCTATTGTTGCCACTTAAGTACTGGGTTTCTTTAGACAAGGCCCCTCTCTCAGAGCCTGACTTTATTGCTGTAAATCATGGGAGCTGAGCTGCACGTCTCTTAGGCCTCTTAACTCTTACCTGATACGGTTCTCACCTTCATTTTTCTTTTTCAAGACAAAGAGATTATAATACTGTTATCATCAAAGAGTTGCAGCGTTGGGAGATACTTATTTAGCATCCACCATTCCTGCTGGCTAAGGGTGAAGTCTTTTGCTCCAAATAGTCCCTTGTACTTTCTACCAAAAGAATGCATCATGGTCCTTAAGAGTTGGCCACTGCCCAGATTCATTTCCAAACGATAGGTCAGCATTCCTCCCCTAGCAGCACTTGAAATGTAAAATAAAGGTTTGCTTTGTTGTATTTTCCACCACCACCCTACATTTGGAGGAGTGGAACCTAGCTGTTGCTTTTGAAGATTGCTGTTTATCCTTAATGGTCTCAGCATTCCCACCAGGGGAAGTGTCACCTTCACAACCCAAATTCAGCCAAAACTTACCAGCTAATCAGATAGGACAAGGCAGGTGGCTCAGTCCAATCTCCAGAGCAACCCTGCCCCAGACCCTATGGCCCATAAAGCTATTAACATAGTCCAACAAAACGTCTGTCAGTCACCCTAACAATAGCCCCAAGAATGCCACAGCAAAGGGAGTAGCCATGAAAAGAACTCGCCGAATGATTTCTAGAGGAATCAAAATTTCTGGTTCAAATGTAGCTCTGAGATTTATAAGCTAGTCACTTAACCTCTCTGTGCTTTGGTTCTCTTTTCTGTGAAGCAGGGGTACTAACACCTGCCTTGCCTTTTGCAAGAATCAACTGAGGTGACAGATGCAAAATAAAACACCTCATAAACCAGGGCTCTTTGGGGAAGATGGCATCATAAATGTCCAAGAACTGTTTCAAAATAGACATGCCAAACTCCCTTCCCCACCTTCTAGAAATCTAATTCCCCAGATCCAGGGTAGCACCTGGCCACATGTATTCTGAAAAGGTCCCCGGAAGATGCTAGTCCAGACTGCCCCATCATGTGCTGTGTAGATATGAGAGGTTATTGATAAGATGTAGGCTCCATTCCTAACCAATACCTGGCTGACTCTGGAGGGAAATATGTAGGAAATTATGGACATAGACTCAAAGAATTATAGAATTCATCTTATTGAATGGATCCTGGTCCCATGAGCCCTGAGAGGAAGCTGAGCCATCTGTCCAGTTGGGAACAAAGCTAGAGCAGGGCACATAGAAACAGTTGAGTCCAGGGTGATGCCGATTGTCACATGACAGCATGGATGCCCCAAGCTAGACTTAACCAATGATAACATGTAACTCCCAAGGCCTTCTGAGATGTTTCCTTTTCTTACTACCTTGCCCAAGGTTGATCAAATCAGGCTTCTAAAACAAGTCGGTTCACAGATTCAGTCGTCAGAATAGGAAGCCAGATGCACCTCCTTTTGTTCTTCTACTGTAGTCCTGGGGCTGGGACTCCACCATGGAGACATGTGGGTGCAATGGATTAACCAGTCTTGCTGGGGGGCTCCCACGTTACTCTCCAGGGGAAGCATCAAAAACTGACTTTTCCTACCTGACTGGCTCTCTGTACCCCCTTCCTGATGTTGGAGCTGAGTAGGAATCAGCCTCCAGCCAATCACAGTTCAACGATGGAGCCCAATCCCAGACTCTAAACTCTTGACTATTGTTCACATTTACTAATATATCCCCAGCCTACTCATGTTTGCCCATATTCACATATATATTAATCCAACACAAGGCCCTTAACAGCTATTATGTATAACAGCGTGGTCTTTAGACACCTTGGACACAGGTCCCTTGAAAACTCATGTACCATTGATGGTGAATATGTCACTAATACTACAAAGGCCATGCTTACATGTAAAATATTTCCTATGGCAGTTTTCAAAAGTGACCTCAAATCTTTGCTATTTCCCCATTAAAAGGTAGAGTCTATATCCCCTCTACTTGAATCTGCACAAACTTATGACTGTTTCAACCAGTAGAGTATGGTAGAATGACTGTATGACTGTAGGACTTCCAAGCTAGGTCAGAAAAGGCCATGCATCTTCCACTTGGATTTCTTGGAACATTCACTCTGGGGGAAGCCAGCTACCATGTAAGAAATCCAACTACCCCGAGATCACCCTGCTGGAGAGATCATATGTGGACACTCCATTTGACCACCCCAGCGGAGCACCAAATGCACCCGTGTGAGTGAGCCATCTTGGACATCTAACCTTACACGACTTCAGATGATTCCAGCCCAGCCACATCTGACAGTAACCACATCAGAGACCCCATTAAAGAATCATCCAGCCAAACCCTTCCTGAATTTCTGTCTCACAAAATTGTGAACAAAATTAAGTGGTTGTTTTAAGTTGCTAAATTTTGGGGTAAGTTGCCATACAGCCATAGTAGGTAAAACACCTTCTAATTCCAATTTTTAAAGGATGCCGTGGGTGCAGTGGTGAATATGAGGGGGTGTGCATGTGCCCAGATCACCTGATGGCATCACAGTCAGACACTCTCATACTCTGTGCATGGAAATAAAAGTTGAAAAACCTTCCTGGAAGCAATTTCGGCAACACGCAAGGAGAGCTTTCAAATAGGTAGGTCCTTGGCCTCTCAAATGCATTTTAGGAATCTGCTCTAGTGAACTGGTTACAGATATATACAAAGAATTATCTGAATCAGATGTGAGAATGCTCATTACTCTTATCTGATAGCAAAACATTGTGAATAACCTGAACATCCCAGTGAGAGATTGGTTAAATAAGCTATAATACATTCACAAAAGAAAATACTTTACACCTGCTTAAAACCATATTTTTGAAGTATATGTGATTACAATATTCATGATCTATTGGTAAATAAAAATTGAGGTTAAACATGGTATTTTCCTTATATTAAAAAATACATGTATCTGGAAGGGAAAATCTCAAATTATAAAAGTGATAATGTCTACATACTAGTATTGTCCCCAGTCTTTTTCTCTATTTTTTTATGTTTTCTATAATCAACATGCACTACTTTTATAATCAGAAAAAAAAAATATATATATATATATATATACACATATATGTATATGTGTGTGTGTGTGTGTGTGTGTGTGTGTGTGTATATATATTTTTTTTAAAGAGAAAGAAAAATATGATGCCCAAACTGCCAAGAATGTGAAAAGAGCCTATGTACCCAAGTAACAGCTCCTTCTAAAGGGCTAATATATCACCAATTACAGCCTCAGGACTAAGGCACAGTCCCCAATGCCTCACTGTTCAGGAGTGAATGTCTAAACTTCCTGGTGGACAAGAAACAAAGTGAAGTCTGTGGAGAAGGAAGAAGAACAGATAGAGCTGGGAAACTGGAGACCTTAGACCAAAAACCAAAAGTCGAAGTGGAGCTGGGAAAAGAAACTACAAGATGAAGAACCATCCAATCTTTTGTTCAACTAAAGACCCCAGAGCCTTGGCCACATCACTATGAGCAGAAGGGAACGTCTCACATACAATTTGCTACAGAACCATGGAAGGTAGCCACTAAATGTGGCTCCATATGTAGGGGTGGGATAAAAGGAGCTTGAGTAGGGGCCAGTGATGATCAGTTCCTGGGGTCTCCTTGAGGACTTGCATTAGCAAAATGGAGGCTCTAGCACTGCACTGTCCAATACGGTAACCACCACCCACCTGAGCTATTTAGATAAATTAAAATTAAATAAAATTTAAAACTCAGTTCTGCACAGTAGTCCTATTTTAAGTGGCTAATGGTTATTGTATTGACAAAGCAGAATAGGACTATTCCATCATTGCAGAAAACTTTCTAATGAACACCGCTGCTCTAGGGAATTGCTCAGCGTGGTTTCTTATAATTCTCCAGGGACAGCAATACATAATGGAAATACAGAATTGGAAGTCAACAGACAAATTAAAACCTAGCTCTCACACTTATCACATGTGAGATCTTGGACCATTATTAACCTCAGTTTCCTTATCCAAGTGGAAATAATAATATCTACCTCAAAGAGATATGATAAAGATTAAATGACGCGAAGAGCACAAACCACTAGATCAGAGCTTACACTTCAGTAGGTGTTCAAAAAGCAGTAACTATGAGATCCAACATGGTGGAGTAGATAAACGTTGTGCTTGCCTCATCCCATGAACACATCAAAATTACAACTCAATTATAGAGCCTGGAGAACCAGTGGAAGTCTAGCTGCACAGAAGTCGTATAATTAGAGACATAAAGAAGAAGCCACATCCAGACTGGTAGGAGGGGTAGAGACGCAAAACAGGCTGGTCCCATACCCACCTGTGGTGATTGAAAATCAGGAGAGGTAACTCCTCCACAGAGCTTCCCCATAAAGAAGAGAGGGAACCCTGATCACCACACCAGGCTCCCCAGCCCGGAGTATTGGTGCCAGGAAGAGGAGCCCCCACAACTTCTGGCTATGAAAAACTGGAGATTGTGACCATCCAGGTGGGATGGAAGGCTGTGGGAAACCCAGATATCCCTTTAAAGGGCCCATGCAGGCACTTTGCAGGCACTTACCCTGAGCTCTGGCAGAAGGTCGGTGACTCTGGGGGTGTTGGAAACATATGGGGAGAGACTGAGTTGTGTAAATTCAGGTAGAGAACTAAAGGGACAGTCCCAATTTTCCATATTTGGGGTCCTCTTCCCATACAGCTGGCAGGCAGGTGCCGTGTTTCCTACGTTGAACCTGCCCCCACAGGCCAAATCTGAATCTGATTGGCCTGTTGAGTTCTGCTGCTCCATCCTGCTGACTCATTGAGACCCTGACTCACCCAACTTGCTTACTGCAGGAGGCTTTATCAGCAGCTGAACCTTAAGGCAGCCAGAAGGTGGCAGCAGCCCTCAGAGTATCCTGGCTTTTTGTGGAGCTACCACAGAGCCGGTACTGGTGGGAGCCTCCTCAGTTTGCAGCATGACCTCTTCCACACACCTCTAGGTATAGCACAGGCAGTGACCAACTGTGGATTGCTTTGTAGCTGCTACCAGGTATCCCCAGCCAGTCACAAACAGTGGCTGACCTGGTCCTGCACTGGAGTCCCTGTCAAGAGGCCCCGGAACCAACATATTTGGAGGTTGGCTTCAGACCACAGCAGATCACCCAATTAGCCCCACAAGTAGTACACCCAAAGGGTGGTCTCAACAGGCACCAGAGCCTGCTGGAGCAAATCCTACTCCATGGGGTAAGCCCCTCGCACAGCAGCCCATAAGCTATGGACATGGCCAAGTCCCATAGCCAGTCAGCCTGAGGGTCAATACCACCCACTGACATGCCAATAGCAATCAAGGCTGAACTATAACAGAAAGTCACACACAATCTACACAAGGGACACTCCTGGAGTACCTGGAGCAGGTGACCAGGGAGACTGTGCCACTGGGTCCCACAGGACCCCCTACTACATAAGGTCACCCAGCAAGACTGGGAGACATAACAGCCATACCTAAAACATAGAAACAAACACAGAGAAGTAACCAAAATGAGGAAACAAATAAATATGTCCTAAATGAGAGAACAGGAGAAAACTCCAGAAAAAGAACTAAATGAAATGGAGGCGAGCAACCTACCAGGTACAGAGCTCAGAACAAGTTGTAAGGATGCTCCAGGAACTTAGTGAGAACTTCAACAAAGAGATAGCAAGCATAAAACAGGGCACAGAAAACATTTTTTAAAATGTCTGAAGTGAAGAATACAATAACTGAAATGAAGAATGCACTGGAAGGAATCACTAGCAGACTAGATGAAGCAGAGGACTGAATCAGCAGTTTGGAAAACAAGGTAGCAGAAAACACCCAATCGAAACAGCAAAAAGGAAAAAGAATAAAAAAGAAAAAAATGAGGATAGTTTAAGAGACCTCCAGGACAACATCAAGCATAACAACATTCACATCATCGGGATACCAGAGGGAGAAGAAAGCAAACAAGGGACTGAGAATCTATTTGAAGTAACAATGACTGAAAACTTTCCTAACCTTGTGAAGGAAATAGACATACAAGCCCCAGAAAGCACAGAGAGTCCCAAAACAAGGTGAACCCAAACAGGCACACACCAAGACATTATAATTATTAGAATGGCAATGGTTGAAGACAAAGAAAGAATCCGAAAAGCAGCAAGAGAAAGGCAACTAGTAACTTACAAGGGAGCTCCCATAAAACTGTCAGCTGATTTCTCAACAGAAACTTTGCAGGCCAGAAGGCATTGGCACAAAATAGGTCAACGTCCTGAAAAGCAAGAACCTACAATCAAAACTACTCTACCCAGCAAGGCTATCATTCAAAATTGAAGGACAGATAAAGAGATTCCCAGACAAGAGAAGGCTAAAGGAGTTCCTCACCACCAAACCAGCATACATGAAATGTTAGAGGGACTTCTTTAAGATGGAAAAAAAAAAAAAAAAGATAAAAAATATAAATTATAAAATGACAATAACTACATATCTATCAACAATTGCTTTCAATGCAAGTGGATTAAGTCCTCCAATCAAAAACGTATGGTGGCCCATATGTAACAAAACCCTTACATATGCTGCCTACAAGAGATTCACTTCAGATTGAAAGACACACACAGACTGAAAGTAAAGGGATGTAAAAAGTTATATCATGAAAATGGAAACAAAAAAAAAAACAAATAAAAAACTGGAGTATCAATACTTATACCAGACAAAATACACTCTAAAATAAAGGCTATAACAATAGACAAAAAAGGATCCAGTAATCCCACTTCCTGGTTTTTATCTAAAGAAACCCAAAACACTACTTCGAGGGGACGTGTGCATCCATATGTTCATTGCAGCATTGTTTACAGTGGCCAAGATGTGGAGGCAGCCTGGGTATTCATCAATAGAGGAATGGATAAAGAGGACGTGGTACATATATACAGTGGAATATTGCTTGGCCAGGGAAGGGAATGGGCTCTTGCCATCTGCAGCGGCATGGATGGACCTGGAGGGTATTGTGCTGAGTGGAGTGTCAGACAGAGAAAGACAGATGCAATGTGATTTCACTTATATGTGGCATCTAAAGAACAAAATAAACAGACAAAACAGAAACAGACTCATATTTCAGGGAACATTTTGATGGTTGCCAGATGGGAGGGGTTTGGGGTAGTAGGTGAAAAAGGAGAAGGGATTAAAAAGTACAAAGCAGTCATGGATGTAGGGTATAGCATAAAGATTATAGTCAATAATACTGTAATAACTAGATAAGGTGCCAGATGGGTACTAGGTTTATCATGGTGATAGATGAGAAGCGGGGGGCGGAGCAGGTTGAAAAGGTAAAGGGATTAAGTACAAATTGGTAGTTACAAAATAGCCATGGGGATGTAAAGTAAAGCATAAAGAATATAATCAATAATATGGTAATAATTATGTATAGTGCCAGGTGGGTACTACACTAGTCAGGAGGTCATTTCTTAAATTATATAAATATCTAACCGTATGCTATTCACCTGAAATTAATATAAAATAATATTGAATGTCAACTGTAACCGAAAAAATCTTAAAGGGGGGAAGGTGAAGAGCAATAGTGGTCCAAATGTCCAGGCAGAAAACAAATAAGTCATGGGGATGTAATGTACAGCATAGGGAATATAGTCAATAATATTGTGATAGCTGGTACAGTGTCAGATGGTTGCTGGACTAATCATGGTGACCACTTTTTTAGGTATATAAATGTTGAATAAGTGTTGTGTACACCTGAAAGTAATATAATTTTGTATGCTAGCTATATTTTTAATAAAAAATCTTTTTTAAAAAAGCGGTAGCTATGATACAAATGAGGATTCTGTGAGGTCCCTCTAAGAGCATCTCAGAAAATCCAAACCAACCAGATGTACTCAGAAACCAGGAACCTTGGCACCCAGAATCTGCCTGAAAATAAGAGGCTCTTTGACTGTCTTCAAGATTTTTTCCAGGTCACTTGGTCTTACCCCTAATGTAAGCCCAATCTGATGAACACCCAAAGAAGCAGGTCAGAAGGTGGCCAGGAGCTCTGCAGCAATCACCCCCTACTCCCCCCGACAGCAGACCCTCTGGTCACCATCCTGCAGATGAGGAAACTGCAGATCAGCAAGGTTATCGTTTCTGCAGCTGGCTCTCCAACCCAGGTCTCAAGTGTCCCACACATCCTCTGTCACCCGCTAAAATGTCTTACGACAGTGGCATTCAGGAGGCTTCCTGAGCCACAGTCTAAGCCCCTCCCTGGGCAGGACAAGCCTGTCAGAGGAGATGAGAGGAGACAAGATGCCTGGTCTCAGGGGGATGGGCAGCAGGACGCTTACTATTCCCACGGAAAGATGAAGAACTTGCGGCAAGCCTCGGGGGTTAGGCAGAGGACACGCAAAGCACTCCCAGGCATTACTTAGCGAGGAAAGAAAATGAGTACAGAACACACAGCTTGTGGAAATGGAAATGGAATAGGGTGTCCACTCCAATGGGGATTGAGCACCGACCTCAGGAAGGAGAAATGAGGAAGAATTGGCCTTCCAGGGGTGGGCAGCAAGTATAAACACACGTAACACTTTTCCTGTCCAGCTTCTACATAAAGCACAGTTAGAGAGTGAGGGAGCCAATTTCAGCATGACAGGACGAGGCATAAAAAGGATATGTGGAAGCATATGCCTCTTCCGCAGCACGGTATAACCACGTTATAACTAGACAAAGGGTTCAAATGGGTGCCGTGGCTAATTAACAGTGGCCCCCTTTAAAAAAGAGAGCTCTGCTTATTTCTATGGACGTGCTGAACATAACCAGCGGGATTTAAAATCTTAGGCTCTCCTCACTCATTTATTTTTCCTTATAACTTGAACCATGTTTTCCCCAGGTTCCAAACTAATGAAATGCTTATTTAGAAGCTGTGGCCATCTGTAGCTGGTGCTGCCATATTCGTTTCTGCTCCCTGCCCGTGGGTTGATGAGGTTCTGGGGCATGGGGAATTTCCCAGGATGCCCCAATGTGGGAAGCCCAGTTGTGTGGGAGGAAGGGCTTCTCTGGGATGAAAGGTCAGGCACCAGTGCTCCTCTGCTCCAAAGGGGCTGGCTCCCGGCTGTTCTGACGGGAAACCCTGACAGCTGGCAGGCTGGCCGCCTCGTCTGCCACTGGGGCGTGTTAAGCTCCACAGGGAACTGGAAGCTTCACTCCAGCACTGCTCCCTCTGCCCAGCCAGGGGCATAGGCTCTGCATGTTGGTGACCTGAGAGGTCCAAGGTACTACTCCCATCTACCCTACCTCACTTTCTCTTTCACTATGGGGGAGAATGCAAACCTACGTTGCTTCATTCTTGCTGTTTTATTGTTTGCTCAGAGATGGTATCCCTCCATTTATCCATGTGATTAAAAACAAACCAGATGCATTACACTTCCCTCAATTAATAAAGTCGGCAGCAGGCCGCACCTGCCACCACTGCTCCTTGCACACTCTCCTGATAACCATTTCCCCTCTCCCAGCATCCTAAGACCTGCATCTGTCCACAGTGATGGCAGGTATAAACAGCTGGCAGAACACTTGCAGCCACACCTTTGGATGAGCCCCACAGATGGCAGGCTCCTCACTAATGCTCTCCTTGCAACAGCCTAACCTGCTGGAACCCTCCCCTAGCCCATCTCAGCCGACAAGATCTTCTTGTTTCTGCTCACTTTTGTCCCTTCCTAGTTCCAGGTTCTCTGAATGATAACAATAAACAACAACTCTCTTAAATGTGCCTCTGTCTCCTGTTTCTGGTCCCCTTTCCTGCCCGGCCTTTCTGAATACCATCCCCTCCATTCCATTCAATGAACATTTGATGTGAGCCTACTCTGTGTGTAGCATTGTCTAGGCTTTCATCCTCCCAACTCGGCTCCATGACGGCCAGAGCCCTGCCTGTGCTGGGTTCACGTATCCCCACACCTGGTAAAGATGCTTGACAAGTATTTGTGGGATAGATGAATGCCTATATAGGAGGAGACAGCCATGCAAACAACCAGTAAAGTACAATGTGATCAGTACTATAAAATACTTGAATACAAAGTCCTTTGGGAACTCAGAAAAGAGAGCAATTAATTCTGACCGAGTAAGAGGCATTCTAGGCAGAGGGCACTAAGCATGCAAAGGCATGACAGTGCATACCTGTAGGGAGGCTGGTTACATGGCCAGCTCTGCAGTCTGTGTTTTTGCTCAACAGTCAAGCTCTGAGGCTACAGAAGGGCTGACCATGATGCCTCTATGTGGGATCAATGTAGACCTCGGTCAAGATAGGCCTGCCTTCCTGATGAGCACAGAAGTCAGCCCCTGACTCTGCTCTGTGCAGTCTCCTGGGATAGGCTCTGGGGACGGAAGGATGAAGTAAACTAGTCACTACCCTCAGGAAGCTCAGAGCCAGGTGACAGAGAAAGACTGAATGGGCAATTTTAGGACTGTATATATAGTATAGTAAAGCCTGATGTTTCTGCCAACTCTGGGCACCTAAGCCACACTGGCTCCAACTGCTATGAGCTCTGAGATGGCAGAAATGACCAGAAATAGAAGATTGAGATATGTTTAGGGAGTTGATTTCTTGAGGGAATATATTCAAGATATTGGTTTGTTGTTAGAAAGGCTGGAAAGGCCAGAGAAGGGATGGAACACATGGCCAAGAGAAGGCCAGTTCTCACTGCAATTCACTAATGTTCTGGAGGGTCTCGGTCCGCTCACCCCAATCTAAAACCTGTCACAGAAGGCGGGCACTTTTTCCAGGCACTGACAGACCTCATCTAATTCTCTTTCCCTTCCATCCACAATGGTTCTCTCCTCCATTCTTTCTTTCCAGTCTTCTCCCTCTTAAAAAGAAGAGAGAGAGATAGAGTCAAAAGCAAAAAGGAATAGAAAACACGTCTAGAGCACAGATAAGAAGCAAAGAAACTAGAGGGAGGAGAGACGTGGGAACATTGTAAAGGACCCTTGGCACTAAATGAGTGACACAGCTTGGCTTTTCCAAGGGTACAGCTAGAGTCATTGCTCCACAGCCAGGCTGGAAGGGGGCCTTCCCAAGAACCTATTGAAAGGCCCTGGGGAGGGCTAAGATCCCAGCCCCACAAGCCTCCCTCTCAAAGCAGGTGGAACTCTGAGCCCAGAGTCCCAGCCAGCTAGGAGGGCTGACTAACAGAGGCTACAAAGAATTTCTCCCTCATCAGGAACCCATCCTGTGTCCGAATCCTAGTGAGGCTACTGATCTCACCTAACTCAGAAGAAGGGCATGGGAGGACTCAGAGAGACCCAACAGTTTACTTGCTTGTCTTCTGTTTTTGATGGTTCTGCTCTTCAAATTGCTTCAGTTCAAACTCCTTGTGATTTTTCTGGGCTGCTGGGAGGAGAGCATATTGATTCTGTGTTTTGATAAGGTCAGCCGTGATCAGCTCTGACAGTAAAGCGGATGGCCTGTCCCCTTCCCTCCCCCACTGAATGTGGTTCCACATACAGAAAAGGAAGGAGAGAAACAAAGACAGGGAGGAGGAAGAGGAGACGTCCTTTGTCTCTGTGCTTCTGAAAACCTCTTTAAGCCCCATCAGCAAAAGCGGGCTCCTCTCAGGTTGCAGTCTGGGAGGCGGTGAGGCTCACTTGATCTTTTACGCGTGCAGCCACTTTCCTTTCTCTCTGTGCATTCTGGCCTTGCAGCCTACTCTCCTAGATGGTGACTCACTTTCCTCCAAAGAACCAATTCAATTCCACGTAACATTGGCAGATACCTGATGACACCAATTAACATGAAGAACCTGTAGGATTGTTCAGCCCAAGATGACTGAGGGCAAATAGAGGGCCCCTCTGAGGTTTCACAGACTTGATTTGAGCTTGATGAGAAAAGCGCTTGGATTGTTCTCACTTTGCTGAGGCCACGGGGAGGGGCGACTGCTTGCAGCTCCATCTTCTGGAAGAATCCACAGCTCCCAATCCAACCTTGCCAGCCAAGGGCTGACTCTCCTTGGAAGCCTCCCAAATAGTATACAAAACACTGTCTATGTGTGTCTGGATATTTTTCAAGAGAGAAGATCCAAAACTTTCATCAAATTCTCCAAAAGATATGTGATCCAAGAAAGGTTAAAAATAATGATTCTATGGAATCCCTTCAAAGATCCTTTAGAATGTGCCAGGGTCCCCAAACCAGCTGACAGTCCTATGGGAGGTGCCCTGAGATGTCAAGAAGTAGAACAAAGAGTGATGCATTCAGTGAACCTAGTGAGTTAGTACAATGCTGCTAATCTGATGGTCGGAGGGTCCAGCTAAGAACAAGCTCCATGACCGATGACTTGACAGGTCTGCAAATAAATGGAAAGGTGTATGAATATGTTACCCAAGTCACAGAAAGCAGTGGTCCCCTGCACTGGTGTCAGTTGGATATCAGCTGCAGTTCAGACCCAAGTGCCATGGGATTTGAAACAATCTCAAATATATTCAGAACCACTAACCAGGACAGTGCAAGGTCTGAAATCACAACATCAAACACAACAGAAATCATGGTTTCTGAGAGGGAGCCAGGCACAACATTGGGGGCTTCAAGCACAGTATCTCATTCCACACTTACGGCCATCCTATGAAGTGCCTGCATCTCCATGTTACTGCCGGGGAGGTTGGGGTTCAGAGATAGAACGTGTTCATGATCACAGGCCAGTACGTGGAGATGGTTGGATTAGAGCTGATGTTCCTGAAGCCCAGGCTTCAGGAAACATGTTCCTTAAAGGAACAAAGTTAGAATTGGGGTGTAGCTTGGAGAACTCCTGGAAACATGGCAACAGAGGATGGAATAAAACTATGGAGCAAACTATTGCTTCAAAGAGAAGATTGGGAATTCCAGTCGGGAATAAGATGGGAAATTACTAAAAAGCAGATTTTGGTTATAACAGAACAATAGTTCTGTTGGGTTTTTGCCCTAGCGGCATTAGATGATAAATCAAGGTAACTGCCATGTTGATAGTCCCCTTCCAATAAAAATTTCCCCACTAACTAAAGCCCCTGCTGAGAGAAGACTTAGGCCATTTTTGAACAGAGATAAGCATGGTTTTTGAACAGAGATAAGCAACTCCCTTACCACAACTGATTGGACCAGAAGTAGACTCCTGATTCAGGACAGTCAGACCTGACTGGGAAAAACTCAATGCTAACAGATTTTAGTTAAGGCACTTCTTGCTGCTGTAACAAACAATGTATGATGGTTCACACCTGATTTAAACCTATTTCTCACTTGTATAAAGTCCTAAATGGGTGTTCCTAAGTGGCGAGCAGATGTACTTTAAGTGGTGATTCAGGGACCCAGGCTGTTTCCATCTTGTGCTTCTACTACCTCTAATACGTGGCTTCTAAGGTCACTGTGCTCATCTATATCAAGCCAGCAGAGAGGGAAAACTCGCGGGGAGTATATTGGGAATGTTTTATGCCAGGCCTGGAAATGGTACACATCACTTTAGCTCACAATCCCTTTGCAGAAACTCTGTCACATGGTTACACCTAACTGCAAGGGAGGCTGGGAAATTTAGTCCAGGTGTGGGCCCAGGAAAGAGTAAATAGTTTGGCTGAACGTTTATCAGTCTCTGCTAGAAGTAGAGAGAAGCCAGGCGGCTCAGCAGAGGTATAGGTTGCAACATTATTTCTGGTCCTTTCACATTTTTGCAACTCTCTCCCTGAGGCCCTCAATAAGGAAACAAGTGTTCCTTTTCTAAAACAATCCTCCTGAGAACTATGTAGGAAACATAAAGTCCTATGACCCAGGGCCCCAGTAAATAATGAATCATACATATGGCCATTTTACAAGTTTATTCCCAAGGCTTTTAGACCAATAGCCCCAACTACAAAATGAGAGCAGCTCAGACCTCTATTTTGATGCTTTTCTAAGCCTCCCAAAGGAACTGATCTTATCTCCAGGAGTTCTTCTTGCTCATTCTTCCTGTTGGTTCCTATCCACCATCACTGTGCACCCCACTTTAACATCTGGCAATGCCATTCTGCCATCTCAACAGCATACCATTCACCCCAGCTGCACTGATTCATTCAGAACCTCCTATACTGCTTGAAGCACCTCTTCTCCCACCTGCCTCCTAGAGTTTAGTCCCTACTTGCCTGCAAACACCACCCTTCAGAGCCACCTGCCCCAGGGCTGTCTAGTTGCACAGCTCCAGAAGCACCACCCATAATATAATCTATGTAAATGATGTCCCCTGGAGGTGTGCCACAGGCAGCCCTGAATCAGATACCAGGAGAGGTGTCTCTGTCCCACATGCCAACATCTCCAAACCTTAGCTCTTCCTATGGTAGGACCTCTGACATATTGAGTATTCTAATTGTTCTGACTGAAATTTAATATGGAGTAACTAAGGCACTCAGAAGTTAAAGGGCAACCTTAACAGCACAGAATGTAATAGATTAGATGCGTTTCAATTGACCTATCTGTTCTCACCTCGCAAAGTGAAATGCTGATCTTAGTTTCAAGGCCAAGCCAACTGGGTGCGTGTGTGCGTACGCCTGCCTGTCTCTCTATGTTTAAAATAGTAATCAAAGTCCTTAATAAAAACAGAAAAGTTATAACTGTTACAATAGAGTCATTTGTTGAAAGCACTGCTCTGTAGCTTAGAAAAGTATCTTTATCTCTGACCATATATTCATCCTGTCATTCTGGTCCATAACTATGTCCAAAAAGGTTATATCCTCAGGCCCTAGCATGACAGGCACTCAGTGAATACTTGTTGACTGAGTGAATGAATGATCCCAAGCTTTTACACAACATGTTCAAAACTGCCCTTGATGAAGGGAGAGGAATTATTATCAGTGCTCTTTTCACCCAATGGAGAAAAACAAGACAAGAAAGGATCACGTAACTCTGAGACTGAGCTAGAATTCAAGCAGTCCCCACCCATGGCCTTCTCCAAGTCATGGGCGTGCTTAGATCCCCCAGCTCGCCAAAGTGTCCCTGGAGCTACCCTAGTGTCCCACCAGCCCCCGGCACTACCCACATTTTCCCCATACCCTGCTTTTTCTTCCCTGCTCCCCTCCAGGAAACCAGAGCTGCGTGGTGTCTCACTGCCTAAATTAGCTCCCAGGAGCTGGTGTAGAGCCCTCAGGAGACTGGGGTCAGGGTGACCTGTAAGCAGGTATGGGTTCAGCTGTCTCCGACTCTCCTCCCCGTCCACCAAGGGAGCAAACACATCCCCAATGACCTCGTTACCAGGAGGAGCCTGTCAGATCCTCATTTAGGAAATAGGTCCTGGGCCCCAACATCAGGCAAAGGACCTGAAATGGTCAGTAGGCACAAGCGTTCACAGTCCTGGGCTCCACCTTCAACAATTTAAAATGTCAACTCCAAGATCTCACCCCATTTGTTTCCAGACAGAATGTGTTATCCACTCTACAAGATGCAGCAGATTAGGAAAGCTAGAAAGGATTGGCATATCCATTCCAAGTGTGCTCTCTGGGGTAGCTGATCTAGAGTGTGAAAACATTTCTCTTTCATTTTTATTGTTCAGCTTTTATTTAAAGGGAAAGTCCCCAAATGGAATTGAGAGTATTCGGGTTGTTTTAAGGACATCTTTCCTTTCTGTGACACGGTGAGCCTGCTCTCCATTTTCCCAAGCTCCAGAGAGAAACTCTGCTTGCCAACACTTGAGTGATTTCACCTCTAGCGTTTCCATGGTGATGCATATCCCAGCACAGCCTGGAGAAAAGGTGCAGCTCCAAGTGATGATGAATATGAACGAAGCTCGGCAGCCTCCCTGGGCCTAGGGGGTCCTCCTGGAGTAGCTGGGCTGCACCAAGCCCTGGCTCCACATGATTTCTGTCTCAGGTAGCCTGAGATGGACTTCTCCTACCTAGCAGAGTGTGGGTCTCTTCCTGGAAACCTCAGCTGGCAGGGGCTCCAGGGATCAGGGAGGGGAGAAACCAGTTGTCCAGGAAAACATACACAGAGCATTTGCAACAGAGTAAGCTCTAAGCAACATGCTGACCACGGCTGCATAAGGTCTCTACGGCCCCTGGGGCCTTTGCTCCTGGTCCAGTCCAGGCCAGGTCACCTGCAGGCTGCCATTACATTGTCCAAACTTAACTATAAGACAAAAACAGAACAAAATAATTCCACAAGAAGTTAAGGATAAGCCCTACTACCTGCTGAGCTCTGCAGGCTAAAGTAGTGTTCAGGGGGTAGACCCCCCACTTGCCCTCCCTCAGATAATAATAGTAATAAAGCTACCATTTGTTGAGCACTTGCTGTGTGCCAGACACTGCACTCAATGCAGTTCATATATTCTCTCACTTAATCTTCACAATAAAAGCAACTCTATGGGGCAGGTAGTATTATTGTCTCCATTTCACAGATAAAGAAACTGATCCCCCCCCAAATAAGTAAAGGCCTGTCACCTTAAAATGATGCATTTGGTCAAGGAGACTGATAGGGAAAAGCCGTCCCTTGGACAGGTGTACTATAGGGATCTGGCCTCACAGGGGATCAACACCCACAAAGCTGCTCCATCAAGCTCAGCCATTTCCCAGTCTGCCTCCTGGACCTCCTCTTCCCAAAGCATCCTGGACTACTGGAAGTGGCAGAGCTGCCGAGACAGGAGTGCAGGAAGGAAAGAAGCATTACTCTTTTCAGACCAGGAGGTAATTTTTCTCTGCTTTGTTTTCTATCAGCGTCTGGACCTTGGACAGTTCTTCCTGTGGGCACCCAAATTGCCTCCGGAGATCAGTTTTGCCCTCAGCCTTCCCCTGTGTTTTCATGCATTTCAAGCTGCATGCTTAAGGTTCTATGCTTCCAAATCAGAATCACTGAGGCAATGACTCATTCGGAAAAAGGCTTATGCCTGGAGCACTTGGCGTAGGCGTGACTAATCTGGAGAATGCCCAGTGACAATACACAAATTAAGGCCTGGCAGGGTTAAACAGTCCAGGAAGAAGGAGCAGCAGCAGCCTCCACTGCAAAGCTGATCCCCGATCCCTCTCACCAATAATGGCATGGGTGAGTTATGCCAACCAGGAGTGCAGGGTCAGACTGCTTAGCTGGGAGAATCAAAGCATTTCCAAGATGATTCTGTTTGAACTGTGCTCTGCTCACTGCCTCTGTACACATTTACAAGGCCAGTCCAACCCAATGCCGTCATTCAATTAGCACATGCCAGCATCCAGCTCCCCAGGGTTAGACTGAAACAAGCAGGATGGGATCAAACTCTAGTCACAACTACTTTTAGGGTAGATTTCCAGAGACAGATGAGGAGGCAGAATTACCTGCTGCAGGCAACTGACAGTGTCACTGTAGGCCAGAAACCCCAGCAAAGGCAGGGGCTTGATACTCCTCCATCAAGACGTCATTACTGTGCCCCTTCTCTGGGCCTGGCAGTGAGCCAGGCCCTGGGGAGTCCGAGATGAAAGATAATCTCTCTTCTGAACAAGCTCACAGTCCAGGGGGAGTTGCAGCCTGGTAAAAAGGCAATTATAACACAGTGAGATATGGGCTGTGATGGAGTGAAGCATGAGAAACTGTGAGAACACACAGGAGGGGAGCCTGACTCAGCTAGAGAAGGGTCAGGGAAGGCTTCCTGAAGGAGGTGATGCATGCACTGATTCTTGAAGAGGAATCAGGGGTTAGCAGGGGGAGCCCCTTATAGAGCTGGCAAGTTGCCCACTGTCATCAGAGCAGGAAGGAAGGCAGATGTATAGGGAGGATGAATGAGGGAACTAGAAATGTGGACGGCTTTTGAAACTAGTGATATGCACACTTTAGTGTGCTTCACCCGGAGAGCTTGTTCAACAGATTGCGGGGCTTCTGATTCAGTAGATCTGGGCTGGGGTCTGAGAATGTGCGTTTCTCGTAAGTTCCCAGATGCTAATATTGATGGTCCAGGGACCGCTCTTTGATCTGTACTTTAAGATCACTCTGACCACAGTTTCAAGGATGGTTTGCATGTGGTGGGATTAGGGAAAGACTAATCAGGAAGTAGTTGCAGTGATTCGGGCCAGAACAAAGGTAGCTCCAGAAGGAATGGAAGCCGTGGTCTTATAAGACATCCTGGGAGTCTGGAGATTGGCTGTGGGTGGCAGGGCAACAGAGGAATCAAGAACAGAACCAAGGTTTCTGGCACAAATATTTAATCCACAGTTAGACACCACTTCCTCAGAGAGAAAATACAGGAGGACCATTGTTTTGGACCAGGGCATAAGGGTTTGGGTTTGATGAGGTCTTTTTTGCACACGTTTGAGGTACCTGCAAGACACCCAAGTGGAGATCTCTACAAAGCAGAGATACACAGACTTGAAGACTGGGGAGACATATGAACTGAGAGAGAGATTTGGGTTTTTTCACTAATGTGAAGGGAAAGTAAAACACATGAAGAATAAAACAATGACTGAACAATGGGTAAAGTGAGAAGAGGGCCGAGACTAACACTTTAGAGAGACCATCATTGAAGAGGCTGGCAAACAGTAACAGCAACAAAGGAGCACCAGAAATGTGTTGTTTGAGTCCTCCAAGTAACAAACACTGAAATAGAGTGGGGAGAGCAAAGGTTACCTGGGAGCAACACCTGTGAAAGAAAAAGGAAGGAAGAAGGACTGGCGGGCGGAGTGGGGGCAGACTAATGCAGACCTGACTGGTCTCCACCACCAAGAGAGAGCTCCAGGACAAAGATTCCTGCTAGAGAATTCCATGTTGGAGGGAAGGGGCTGGACCTTTCTAGGACCGCTTTGCTCAGTCATTGGCCAGGGGCCACCCAAGAAGAGTGAGACCTCAGCTCCAAAATGCAAGGAATCCTTAGGAAGCCTCAGTTATGCAGTAAGTCCTTTCTCAGAGGGGATCTGAGTATTGCATCTTCAGGCCTGCCACATGGACTATGTGGAAAACACTATCAAGAGTTATCACAAAAGCCAAAGGAAGAGAAACCAAGGAGGGACTTGTAGACAGTTTCCAAAGCCTGGCAGGAAGATATTGCATGTGGTTGTGGGTTAGATTAACCCCCAGAGTAGTGAGATGAGTTGTGTCACCAAGGAGCAGCTACAAGGAGGCAGGAAAGTGGAGATGGGAGATGCCCAGGAAGTGGGAGGGGGTGGGAGAGATAAAGGGAAACAGAAATAATGGGTGTAGATAGGTAATTCCTTCAAGGAGCTCTGCTGAGAAGAGGAGAGAAAGACGGTAGTACCTGGGGGAATACATGAGAGTGAAGGGTAACTGGAGCAGGACGAGAGAGGGGAAAGGTTTGAGACACTGAGGCAGCTGCTGATCCTACCTCGATGGCTCTCCCTCCCACCTGGATCTACCTGGAGACTGTGGGGGAGGGGGTCAGTTGGCTGGCTGGTGAGTCGGGACAGGAGCCAGGGGCAACACAGTGCCCTAGGAGGGAAGCAGCTAAAATCCCACCCGGAACAGTGGCTCAGACCACTGTCTCTGTCACTGATCCAAGTTCTGCCCTTTTGCTCATGCGCCCACCTTCGCTCCCTGGAGGTCTCACTGAGCCGCGGAATCATAAGTCATTGTCCTAATAGCTTTATTAGAAGAAAAGAAAAGGCATTAAAACCCAGCTTAATGAAGCCAGGACTCAGAAAGCAGCGGGCAGCACACTTGTCTTCTCACTTCCTCTGGCCTCTTGGGAACCCACCAGAAAATACTTCAGCCCTCAAGATGGGGTGATTAACCTCAGATAGAAGTAACATGAGTCATAAACACTTGGTGGGCTTGTTTTCTTCCTTAAAGGCTTTATAATAGGACCGAGCATCTCATGGTAACATGTCATCGCGGGGCAAATAAAGTCTGATTGGAGAGAGTGCCTGAAGCCTTCCTCCTCTCAAATCTCTGCCTTGATCAATAAAAGATCACAATGAAGCAGCTTAGAGCTTAATTATTTACTATTTCTGTGCTTTCTTATAAGAGAAATTTTCTAAAGAAATCAAACTGCCTGCTCAGTGCCATATGGAGTCAATATCCTGTGCTCTACGAGGTGTTAATGAATTAATTAATCAACTAATGGCAATGAAGGTCTTTGGAGACCTTGGATGCTCAGCTCCCAAAGGGGACACTTTTCACTCATAATGCTGATAATTTTAAATCATTATCTCCTGAAAATCCTGGATAATTTCTTAGCCAAGAACTCATTAGACTGTGCATATTTTCAGTGTCAATCATATTGATAATGTCTTCCTATTTTGTTTTCCATGTCATTTCCACTTTATAAAGCCAACTCCCAATTATCCGTGAAAACAGGAAAATGAGAGTCCACAGAGAATGGAAACACCTCCTCTTAGCCCGTCAGCGATACCAGCTTCCTCTCGGCCGGGCACGGTGCTATTTTCCCTGACTTCTCTTTCCCCTGGATAGGGGCCCCAAAGAGCAGTGAAATTATGGGGGGCGGGGGGGAGGGTCTGGGAAACTGAAGGACAAGGAGCAGAGAGCCAGGTCCAAAATATTCCACAAACTGAATTATGAATCCTCCATGTATATTAATACTAACCACAGGCAGGAAGGGCAGTTTAAGATGTTCCTGACAGTAAAGGAGGCGTGAGAAGATAGTTACAGGGCAGCAGGAGAAATTAAGACTTGCTTTTAAGGAAAAGGCGAAGGCTGGAACTTGCTATCAAGGGAGACTACAAAACTTGACCGAACGATTTTTTTAAGTGAGAAATAAATAAGGCGATGGTACGTTGGATGTGATGCAGGCGAACTGGAAGCATTGAGACAGCTTGGCTGATTTTACAAGATTTCCAACACTTTCCGAAGCATTAGGGAAAGAAGAGATTAACCTGGTGGGAAGAGCGATGGCGGTTCTAAAAACGAGAGATGAGGCATAAAGAAGGTGATGACGGTCCTCACCGGGTGAGATACCAATTGGGAGGTAGTGAGGGGCGGGCCGAAATCTCACTATGTTGGTTTTATTGGATGTCTACAAAGTCCTGGTCCACGCTGGGATCTGAATAATCACCAAGCCCTTTTATCAAACCTGTGTCAGTGGCTGGGCTGGAAACAGGTGGTACAAGCAGCAGAAATGTATAAGGAGTGTGTGCATTAGCTCCAGCTCCGCTACCCAATAGGGGTGCGGGAGCCAGTGGATGGGTAAGGCCAGAGATGGAGACAGGCTAGCTGGCAAATGACAGCATGAGGCTTTCATGTCAGGCCAACCTATCACACGTATCTTCTCTCTCTCTCTCTCTCTCTCTCTCTCTCTCTCTCTCTCTCTCTCTCTCTCTCTCTCTCTCTCTCTCTCTCTCTCTCTCTCTCTCTCTCTGCTATTGAGGAGAAAAACAGGGAAATTGGAAGGGCAACGGGGGCTTGAGCTGCCAGAGCTGAGAGATGTGCTCTTGGCATTGCAATTAGAATTTGGAACACATTTTTTCCATAGAAATGTTGATGCAGATGGTGATTGAAATCCATCAGGAGGGCAGGGTGAGTGTAAAAATAACCAACTCTGGGGCCAGAGAGAGCACAGCATCCTGGTTTTACCATGTACATGCTGTGTGTCCTTGGGCAAGTAAGTTAAGCTATCTGAGCTTTGGTTCCCCATGACATAGAGTTCTGAGAATTAAATCCTAGAGATAACATATATAAGATAAACAGTCAAGCACATGGGAGAGGCTCAGAACGTATTGACTGTATTAGTATGGTTAGTAAACAACAAGGCTGCAGCAGATTGTGGAATATGTGGGCTTTTGTGGGCCAGACTTGGAACTCAACCACCATTGTTTCTATAAGAAAAAGCATTCTGAGTTCAAGCAACCCACTTAAAAAAAAGTTATACTCCCAAATTAATTTACAAATTGGGCACTGTCTGTTCTTGTTTTTTAGCATCCTGTGCAGATCTAAAATCATTTGATACATTTAAGAACATAAAATGTATTATGTATAACTTGGTTGCTCATAAAATTATCATGTTTGATATATTTAGAGATGTGAGGCTTAGGGAAGAAAAGAAATTCAGAAATATGTGGGGGATTTATTTTTCTGTTTTTCCAGTTTGGGGAAGAAAAAGCAAAAAGCTGTGTATAGGAAATAAAAATTCTTGAGGTCTTCCCACCCTTGCAGTGCTCGAACTCTCCTCTCTCATGCAAACAGAATCCTGCAGCATGAGACACTGTGTCCCCCAGTCAGAGGACGAGACAGGTAGACAAACATGGGCCATGATGAAGTGCTCTGCTCCTTGCCATTCCTCTGAACTTTCATGAATGTCTTGCTCCATGCTAAAGGAACAGTGGATCTGGCATTTATCAGGTTGCCGCTTTAAAGATTCCTTTCTGAGCCACCAAGGAGGGTTCCAAAGTTTAGAGAACTCCTGTCCTCAGAGGAGGGGTAGCTGTTGTGGGATCTGTATGGATGCCTGAGCTTGCAAGTGCCAACTGTTTATCAAGAAATAAGTCTTCATAAAACAGGGTAAGGTGAAAAAAGCAGGAAAGGGCAGGCAAAGATGGTGACTGTATGTCCATTTGGAATCCTTTCAGCTGAATGTAATAGAACACACAACTCAAAAAGGCTTTTGAATAAATTAAGAGCAAATTAAATAAAGGCACATATCTCACATAACACAAGGTTTGGGGTGGGGGCATATTCGACTTAATTCAGTGGCTTAGTCATATCATCAGGAACCCATCTTCAGCATGTTGCCCTTTGTCTTCAGGCTTGAACTCTTCATGGTGGCAAGGTGGCTGCAGCAGCTCCAGGCATCGTGTCCTCACAAAAAATATCCAAAGGCCTAGAGAGAACATCCATTTTTTCATGTCTCTTTTTAAGAGTCAGGAAAACATTCCCAGAAGCACCCACCCACCCACACTTCACGTCTATCTCATTGGCCAGAATTCCATCGTGCGTTTTTTTCCTAAAACAATTATTGGCAAGCAGAATGTAATTGACGTGGTTGATATGTACTAACAGAGATTTACCTCCTGGTGCCCAGGGAAGGCACAGCGCCTGACAGCTGGACCCCTGAACATAATCAGTTCTGTTAGTAGGCAAGGGGTGCATGAGGAACCACTACCAAAAAATCCTAGTATGTCAAGAAAGCCAGGGAAGATGGCACTCCTCTTTGGGGCATGGCTCCTTCTAAACAGTCACTGTAGAGCAACAGCGTTTTCTGATATGTTTATCCAGAGCAGGAGTGGGAACTGAATCCTCTAAGCTGATCCCTTGGATGCTGTCCCAGGTACTATAGGATCTGAAGGTCTCATTGAGCCAGAAAGACCCAGTCCCTGGGTCGTTCCAGGATCCATTACTTCAAGCCAAAATGTCTGAGGGTTTTTAGTGGACAATCTTTTTCTCCATAATCGAAAATGAAAATTCAATCATTTCAGAGGCATTTCTTACTACGGTATGAACTCATTCTCCCCCACTTTCAGAGCCATTAAATCCGTTGAGATAGACACTGGATGATAACGCCTTTCCCTGGCTGGTTTCTGATGTCACTGGCAGGGGCAGTCCTGGACTTCCAGGCACTCTGTTCATTACTCTGATATGTTTAACACTAATTCATTAGGATGATATTTCATATTACATTAGGGAACGCGCTACATGATCCAAATGTGAAGGCAATGAAGATTTCTCCTCCTCTCTCTTACCTGCTGCCGCAAGATGAAAGGGCGCCATCGATCTGTAAAAGGCAACGACCCCATTCACTTTAATAACCTCTGCCCTTCTGCCTCTGATATCTTCACTCTAAACCAGGGGAGAAGAATTTATGGAGCATTTGGGTTCTAGTCCACCATCACATTCCGCCATCTAATTTATCTCTGAGATCATCATTCCCATTTCTTAAAAATGGGCCAAGTTTAATTGGCATGACGATCTCTTTAAAAATCTCTTTCTTCAGATGTTCTACAAGTTTCTGAAAAGAGCCCCTTTGCATGAAAATTATGATCTGAGGTTTTTGAGCTGACGGAGATTTACAAAAGGCTCTAAAAAGTAACATATATCTAGATTTTTTTTCTTTACAATTTTAGGGTAATGTTACGGTATTTTAGGAGACTAAGGATTGTTTACAGTGGTGAGGGGCACCAAGGAGCTAGCAATCAGCACCCTTATCAGTTGTACAGACAGAGTAGAGTTGCAGCTGACATGGTACAATGCCAGAGGCACCAGAAAATCCATCCAAAAAGCTCTGTAGATGTCTTCCATGTGGAAGAGTCATTTCTTCCAAAAATGCAGCTAAGGTTCAAAGAATGTTCTCCAAGGTATATAACACTCCAATAATGTAAATCAACATTAGGGTGTAGTTGAGTGTTAATGGGTTCTTTCATGCAAGAAGGGAATTTCGTTAAGGAAAAAGGGGGCACCTGGGAAGGAGAAAAGGACACAAATGCAGGAGATGGAAGGAGATGACAAGTTTTCCTAAATCCCCTCCTGGCAGTCTGGCCTGTCCTTAAAAAAAAAACTGAAGGCAGATCAAACAAAACTACTCTATTAAATAAAGCAGGAAGAATTCAGTGCTGTATCTGGTTTCATATTAAGTGAAAACGTTTCTGTGACATGCCTAGGGACAGAGTGATCTACCATAGACCTTACTGGCAGGGCCATGTCCCTATGCTTTTCCTCCACTGTTGTTGACCTGTTAGTCCCGGTTTCTTCTGACCTATCACATACCCATTGCTCTCTTCAAACAGTCTGGGCTGAGGCTCGAAAATTGGTTTCATCTCATGTGCCAACTCCAGCTGCTTGGTAGTGGCTGCTTAGAGTGTGTCAAGAACGGAGCAGTGTCTGAGATTTTTACCCTTTTTGTGAGCTAATTAGTTAGCCTGCCACCGTTTTATGGAAGCTAGTAGAAAACATGAGACTCCTGGGTCAAACATGAAGGATCATTCATTTATTCCAGCAATAGTAGTCAAAGTATCAGCATTTTTGCACCATGTCCCCAAGCCTCAATGTTCACAGGGTGAGGTAAAGAGGACAAGGTGACCATTGCAGACATAATACGTTGCATTACAGAAGAGAAACCCTGAGGTTAGGGAACCAAAATCTTTTGGATTTAAGCATGCCTGCTCTTTGTTCTAGAGGGAGATACTATCTTCTCTACCTTTCATGAACATAAGCAAAGCTGTCCTTTGCTTGCAAGGAGATACTATATCTTCCAAGGCTGGTAACTATATAAACATTCTTGAAAAGATAGTCCAAAACAAAGGGCAGTGAGTGCCTCGCTCATAAGACATGCAGAAATGCAAAAGGAAGGATGGTCTCAGAACAATACCCAACCCTCATTGATACAGACAGCGTTTTGTCTTCTGGAGAATCTTCCCTACTCCGTTGGCTACTCCAATTAATCAGACAATTTCAACTCAGCCCAAGGTATTGATCCAGACGTAGCAGGGTAGTGATTGCACAGATTCCACCTTGGCCCCCAAGGAGGAAGACTAAGCCAATTCTACCAACTATAAGAACCCTGGCCAATAAGTTGAAGCTAACCTGAAGGCCTTCCAGAACCAAGGTAGTGTCACTGATCACTTTTGCTCACTTCAGGGACAGGTTTCATACCACCTTTTCTATTGGTGACTCCCATAGTAGGGATAACTGCCTGCAAGGTTGCATAAGTAACCAGTTGGTTGTCCTAGAGGAAGTTCCCCTGCGCGATCTAGGGTAACTTTACTGTGCAGAAATCACCACAGTTGTCTGAGGGCTACATTATCTATTGGCGATCTTTCCTTAAACATTTGAAAGTGTCTGTGACCACCCTTACGACGAAAGTCTCTAAGACCAACAAGGTGCTGGACCTTCTTTTTTATGATGGGGGTAGAAGAGAAAAGCAATTTTTCCTTGACTGTTCTGCTTGACCGAGAGAATGAGCATAATGAATCTGCCAAAACAGTCCCAAGAATCTTTATTTTGTGAGAAGATTCCTAAATGTTTTCAAGGTTCATCAGCCACTCCTGCTGGCAGAGATACGATAACACCGCAATCAGAGCCTTTGAGTCTGAGACTTCTGACTTGCTAACTGTATTAGCCTACTAGCGCTGACATAACAAAATACATGGGGCAGCTTAAACAACAGAAATTTGTTTATCACGGTTCTGGATGCTAGAAGAACACGGTGTTGGCAGGTTTTTCCCGAGACCTCTCTCCTTGTTCTACAAGATTTCCTTGTAGCTGCCTTTTTACTGTGTCCTCATATGGCCTTTTCTCTGGGCGCTCTGATCCCTGGTGTCTCTTCCTCTTCATATAAGGACACCCTTCCTCAGTCCTGTAGGATTAGGGCCCCACCCTTATGCCTCATTTAACCGTAATTATCCCATTAAAGGCTCTATCTCCAAATACAATCACATTGGGGAATAGAACTTCAACATATGGATTTGGGGGGACATATGGACAATTCAGTCCATAACACCAACCAAGGGGACATCATCCACATAGTGAAAGCTGGACATGAAAGGGTAGAGGCACACTCACTAAATTTTGGCAGCAAATGGCACAAGAATTTATGTGCACGTGGGGAAATACTACTAACAAGTATTGGAGACCTTGCCATGTTAATGTGAGCTGATCTTATTCCTTAGATAAAAAAGACGTCATTGGCCATGTCTAAGACAATATACCAAGTGCCATCAGTCTGTGCAGCAGACATGCTAGCTGAATCTGTGTGCCTTTTCCTGCCGCAGGTCTGAGTCAGATAATGGGCACTCACATTCAGAGTCATAAAAATGTGAGTCCCTCTCCATCCTGAAATTCTCCAGCATGCTCAGAGGGATGTGTATGACCTTTGATCCCTCTTAAAGATTGAGAGACTTTGGCCCCACCTTTAATCATCTTTCTCCTTAAAGTAGCTGAGGTCAGGGTGTATAGGGAGAGGGGACTAGGGAGTATGGAGGCATGGAATGACTTCATGCCATAGACAAGTTTTCTCACTTACTTTTGATTTTGAGCATCATGGCAGCAGCTCAGAGCTCAACCAAATGAACTTCCAAGTTTTCTGCCCACCCAACACTGTGTGTTAGGCAGGAAGGTCCTCATGGTTGACTCCATCCAGCTCAGTATTAGGAACCCCTTCACTGCGCAGCTTCTTTTTCACATTGATTTTGGCTGGAGCCACAGGGTCTGTACCCTCTTGCTGACTCAGGTTTGACTTGCACAGCAGCAACCTTCTTTGAAGATGCCACCTCCAGCTGAGCATCTGCTATACTGGGGGTCAACAAACTGCCGTGGATCAAATCCAGCTTACTGCCTGCTACTGGAAACAAGGTTTTATTGGTACAAAGTCATGTCCATTTATTTACATATTGCCTGTGGCTGCTTTTGTGCTATAGTGGCATAGTAGAGCATTTGCAGCAGAGACAGTATAGCCCACAAAGCATAAAATATTTACTACCTGGCCCTTTACAGAACTGGTTTGTTGATCCTTGTGCAACACCATTACCAAGACAGCATCCCTTAAGACCTTGCCCAGTTTTAACAAAAAGGCTAGGGAGCTTTTTCTGGGGTGGTGGAGCTGGTCACAGAATTTACCTGGATTTCTCTGGTTCAGTTTCTCATTCTCCCATGGGTCATCTTCATTAGCATTGTAAACCCAATTCAGGGCAGTAAGAACCCAAATACTAGCAATGTCTCAACTATGATTCACCCCAGCAGTTGTGAAACTTGTCTTTCTCAGGGAAATCTCCCTAAGAAAGCCATTGCTCCCTTATAGCAATCAGAACCCACTGGGGGGGAAAAATAAGATCTTTTACTCTGGTCTCCAGTAGACCTAAGTTTGACATAATAGATTTCAGGGAAGATTACGCCATGAGTCTCAGCTATTGCCATTCTCCCTACTACATACCACCCCTGATCCCCCAAGTGGCCAGCCACAGTTTAAATAATTTCTGCCCATAGCAGTCACAAATTCACTCTCTCACGCTCACTGTAGGTGTGCATCTCTGTAACTATTATGTGAAAGGAATAGAACCTCCTTAGTGCTAGCTTTTACAATGGGGAGAATTGGTGATAAAGTCCTGGGGAAGAATTAGCAACAGCCAGTCACCGTTCAGGCTGCTATCTCTGAACTTATTTCCTGGTACTTGTCTGCAACCACCTCCCCAATTTCTCCTCACAAATGAGAAATAAAGCGGATGTCTGTTTTGCAATCGACCATACCACTTAGTGAACCTATTTGCTATCAATTCCATGGACTTTCCTCAGATCCCATTCTTAAACCCATAAGGCCCTCGTCTTTTCTCTTCCAGAAATCCATGTTCCTCTTAGCATCTCATCCTTGTCATCAAAACTGTCCAGAAATGGGAGGGTCTGAGATTTTACCCTACTTGTAAGCTAACAGGTTAGCCCTGACACAGTTTGAAGGTACAAGACTTCTGGATCAGAGATGAGAGACCATTTATTACGCTCATCGATAGCAAGCCAGAGTATCAGTATTTTTGCACCAGTTCCTTGAACCCCAATTCCCACCAGGTGGTATGAACAGAGACAAAGGGCAGCAGCACGTGAAATGAGATGTGTTGCAGAAGGACTGTGAGCTTAATGCATCTGAATCTTTTGTCCTTACTCGTACATCTTCTCTTTGCTCATGAAGGAGATAGTCTCTATCTTCCAAGGCTATGAGCAAACCTGTCTTTTGCTTGGAACGAGACACTATCTCTATATTCCAAAACTATTTGTTACATAAACAACCTTGAAAAGACAGTTCAGGCAGTGAGTGTCTTGCTCAAAATATGTGCAGAAACAAACCCATAGAGAATTGTCTCCCAACAGAGTGCAGATTGAGAAGGATTTGCTACACCCAGGCTCAATGAGATGATCAATTAGCGATTTCTGCCACTGATGACACTAGAGAAAGTATTTGTAGTATTTATGCCACATATTGCATATTACATGATTAGTTACCAAAAAAAAAAAAGGATATAAAACATGAGAGCTCAGTGGTAAATATAAAATAAATATATAAAAATAGCTTTCCAATATACCAGTTAAAAACTAGTTAGAAAATACTGTAATGAAAAAAGATAACATTGAAAATAGCATTGAAAAATATGGAATATCCAGAGGCAAAGTTAACAAAAATATGCAAGACTGAATAAAAAGGACCATAAATTTTCACTAAGGAACATAAAAATTAGACTTTAATCAGCTGAGAAGCATGCTGTGCTCCCGAAATATGAAAATTCACGATAGTAAAGATGTCAATTCTCCCCCAAATTCATCTATACATTATAGTGAATGTAATTCTAGTCCCAAAGATCTGGGTACTAGAGTTTGCAGAGGGAAGGGGCGATTATACAGTATAAACACTTGCTTATACTCATAACCCTAGATTGATGGGTTGTTCCGGTCATCACAGATTGGCCATCCTATCTAGTTTGCCAATTTGCAAAGCAATTTCTTGACCTGCAACTCTCTGTGACTTGGGGAGGGCATTAATACAATAGATTCTCTCGAGTTCTGCTTCCTCTCTCACTAAGCACAATGTCTATAGTCCCTGAATCTTTTCCTAAAAGGCCAAGGCCAAAGTGTGAAAACAAAGCCCTCATTTTTGAGAGTTGCTCTATTGGACTTTCTCACTGTACCCAAAGTCCCACCACTGAATCTCTGCAGCAGACCATATACATAATAAGTAAGGGAGCAATCGGAATTAATTATGGTTCCAACACCAGTGAATCTCTGACAGAGATTCAACGAGGACCTTTTCAGTCGCTTTTCAGTACGCTGTGGTTTGATGTTGTGGTACCAACTAAAACGCATCAGTAGAACTGTTCTAATGCCCCGCACACACCCATTCCTCAGCAGCTCCAGAGTTTTGCTGACCTGAAAATGATCCGGCAAAAAATTTGAGTCTCCTGGCTCTCCTACCCATGGGATGTTATCTATTCTCCAGATTTCACTAATAGTAATACAACAGCTGTCCCCACAATTCATTCCACGCCTACCTGCATCTCCTTTGCTAACAGCTACGAGTAATGCTGATCCAGCACCTGAGACAAGGAAGAAAAGCCCTGGGAGGTGGTCATATCACAGGAGATTAACTCTTTACTCACCCTCTTCACTCACCATAAAGCAGGGGAGAACATCCTCCCCTTTTATAATGGTCAGAAAAACATATTCCTGCTCTCTTGGTTCCATGAGCATTACCTCAACTCATAAAAGTGCAAACTAATCAAGTTGTAGGTGGTTCCAAACCAAAAAAGAGAAAGAAAAAAAAAAAAAGAATTCTGCTTCCAACTCTGATAACATTTATGCAGGATGGCTACATAATTTGTGGGGCCCTGTGCAAAATGAAAACATAGACCCTTTCGTTCAAAAATTAGTAAGAATTTCAAGACGGCACAAGTAGAGCGTTACACCAAGTGTGAGGCCCTCCTGAGTGCAAGGCCCTGTGCAAAAGTACAGATTGTATATCCATGCAGCTGGTCCTGCATTTACATTTTAGTATTATCCAGGGTTCGCTGCTTCAAGTTGGCTCCTGTTTTCTGGAGGTTTTATGAGGGTAAGCCCCAGCTTGCATCAGCAGCAAGGTTGTAAAAAAAAGGAATACTAACTCCTTCAATTGCTCCAACATGAGTTCAGATGTGGGGTGGGTGATGTTGGGTGGAGGGCAAAATTCTGTGTCCAATACAATCATTGTTGAAATTTGAAATAACAAGTAAGCAGTAGCAGGTGGTTGCAGTTACAGCCCTATTGACCCAGCCCTGTACCAGATTTGTGGACTTCAGTGATTTGTCACACTGCCATAGAGGTAGGACTAGGAAAAGACAATCTAACCATCCCATGGGGTTTCACTGGATGACCATGGGGCAGGAGGGCCATAGAGGTGATTCCTGCTTCAGAAAACAGTGTCCCAGACTGACAGCTAACAGATCCCATACAGCTTACAAACATATTTTGTTTGGCTTACAATATTTTCAAAACCGTAAAATTTCACCTTAAAACATGGATTTCTGTCTCTCATAAATAATCAGAAGAGCTATAATCCCTGGACCCAGATCACTGCATGGCAACAGCAGCTAGAGTTGAGGAGCAGCTGCCCTTAGGCTGGCATATACTCCCCAGGTCCCCACGGTCCCCAGCCTGCCTTCCCTATTATTCTACACTATCCTGATTGACACGTGCACACTCCCGGCCTGGCCCTGATCTTCAGTATCTGACCCTTGGTTCTACATGGGCTCTTCTAACTCTGAGAAGCCACTGAAGGTTCACCCTCTACCATCGACCAACATTGTACTGAGAACAACTGTAATACAATTTACACTAATTTCTACAGCCAACAATCAATTTCTGAAGGCAACATGAACACAAGTATAAAGAACTATGTAAGATGATAATGCTGATGATAGTATTCTATATTATCTTGTTTCATCCTGATAAAAGGTGTGGAGCCCGGACACAGATACCATCTGACTTAGGTGTCATCTACTTTAACCCACCTTCAGCCATCAGTTGAGATACTCCTTTCTCCCATTATAATGGGGTTCACCAAACCCTGCTATGCCAACAGGACATTTTGAAATGCACTGCTTTAGCAGCCAGGTCATCCAGCTTCTCTGCCTCTTCCCCATCTGTCTGGGTTGCCAAGACCCATCAAACCAGAATCGTCAGTCCACTCACTTTGCGACCTTCTCATGATGGAATCTCAGAATGCTATAGCCACTGAGTAGGGGTATACTCCCCAACCCAGCCTGTCTTAAGGAATTGCCCACAGTGGGGAGGAGGTCAAAACTTGCTGAGTGGACCATGGGAAGGATCTCTGCAAAGAACACACAGGGGCCAAATCTGACTGGCATCCTCATCAACCAACTTCCCAGCCTCCAGACCAATGAAAATGTCTCCTTCTCCTCCCCCTCTGCTGTTCTCCTCTCTGTCTGGCCCAGGTCCTGACCAGTTGTTGCCCAAAAGGTATACTTTCACATTGCTTGTCCCTCAGGCTTCCTTCCTTCAAAGCCTCAGGACACCCTAGGCCTAAAGGGGCCTCCCAAGCACCTCACCTGGTAGTAGAAAAGCTCGTTCCATCTCTATTTGAGGGTACTAACCTGAGTAAGTTTGAGACCCCCATACTGAGGCTGTATTTAGGAATACTTCTACAAGATTCTTGCTCACACACATACCCGTGTTCTTTGAAACATCATTTCTTTGAAGCTTTAGGATGAAATGGACATGGTGGGTTCCTGGACAAAACAAGATTATGGTCCCCATAAGCTCCCAAGGCCACACAATAAGAAAGACTCTGTCTTCTTCAGGTGAGGGTCTCTCAAGTGTAGCTGCACCAAGGTGAGGACCCAAAGCCCAAAATCTGCTCAACCTCTGAGCAGGCTCAGGGTCCTTCTCATTTCCAGCAGAGGGGATCAGACTACAAGGAACTGAGTCATAGAAACTGAACCTACCGGAGTGTGATTGATAGACCAATATCCCATATTAGCAACCAGCAGGACGGTTCTCACTGAGAGAACCCCTGTTGGTCAGCAACACTCAAGTCAATTTGCAAGTTCTCAGGTGGGTGAGCAGAGAACATGAGCCAGGACAGCTGGGTGTTCTTTCAGAGAATTACTTTCCAGCTCTCGTTGCTTGATGAATTGCCTTACTCCACTGAAGGGATATTTTAGTCTGAAGAACCAGTAAAGGTCATCTGAAATCAGATCACGTACTCTTGGGCAGCGTTGGAAGAAATCTTTCATCTTTCAAATTCTTAGTCTCCTATGTTCCTTTCTCAATATTCTTTATCAGTTACCTTATCTTTCAAAAGCCACCGCTCTTATGTGATCTCACGTTACAGTTTCCTAGATTACTGCTCGTTCTATATTGGCTACATTTGTGATGGCTGCTTCCCGGAACATGAGCCAGGAAAGCCATCTCCCAATCACAATGACTTATGACTTACTGCTCCAAGCCATCATGTTGTAGTGTTGCAGCTTCAATTTCCCAGAACGGCATTTCTTAACCTTGTTCTCCAGAAGAGGCAGCTAGAAGATCATTGAAAGAGCCTGGGAACCAAAATTGGAAGAACTGGTAAGACAATTTCCTTGGAAAAAGTTCTGTATCCACAATTGTAAAATGGAGATAAAAATGTCTTGCTTGCCTATCTTATTATCAAATGAAAAAGCTCTTTGTAAAACAAAGGGGCTAAATAAGTGCTGGGGTTCTGACTTGTCTTGGGAGGCTCAGTGGCTTCCAGTTCAAGCACACAGACTCTGAGGCCCTTGTTCACATCTCTATCTTTGGCTGCTTCTCTTAAGCCTAGCCAGCAGCAGAGCGTGCCCTCCACGCACACCCCACACTATACTCTGGCAGCCAAAAGGACCATAGGTAGGAAGGGGTCGGGCGGGGGGCAGGGGGAGTTAGGAGGCATGGACATTAAAGCAGTAAGCCTAGACTAGCAAGTTCTTCAGTCATGATCTGTTTGGAGAAGTGGGTCTCAGCCAGCGCCCCAAGACACAAATAGAAAGTAACAGAAAACCTTAGATGTTGACATCTCTCAAATCTGGGCTGTGAGACCTTGGAAAATTCACTTAACTTCTCTCATAATAAAGGAGAAATAAAACACTTACCTGCAGGGCTCTCCTGAGGATTAGATAAGTTAAGATATGTGAAACGCCTAGGACAGAACCTGATCCATGGCAGATGCTCAACAGACATTGGCTTCTGTCCTTACAAGGAAGTACTCACAGGTCAGCCAAAAATATTTGTCAGAACCAGTCACTCTACCAGGATGACAAAGCCAAGCAATCAAATTCCTACAGGCTTCTTTTTTTTTTTTTCAATTAAAGTTTATTGGGGTAACAATGCTTAGAAAAGTTGCATGGGTTTCAAGTGTACAATTCTATAATACATCATGTATATATCACATTGTGTGTTCACCACCAGAGTCAGTTCTCCTTCCATCACCATATATTTGATCCCGTTTACACTCATCTACCGCCCCCCTCCCCCCTTACCCTCTGGTAACCACTAAACTATTGTCTGTGTCTATGACTTTTTGTTTCTTTGTTTGTCTTGTTCCTTTGTTAGTTTTCAGTTTTATATCCCACATATCAGTGAAACCTACAGGCTTCTTTAGTAGGCTCCAACACTTATTGTTTATATCAACTAGGAACACTCTAACATGGCACGCAAAATGTTGTGGAGGAATGGGAGTGTTCACTTTTCCACAGCTTTTAAAAGTGTCCTGGGTCCAGCAAAATGCCAAAAGTCTCTCATAGAGAATGTACATTTCCAGAAAGCAAAGATACCTCCAGCCAGGGTAGGGGTAGATCTTTCTCTCCAGACTTGAGTCTGTGCCACAGACCAGCCCACCCAGTGGGTTCTGTTAAATATCTGGTCTCAGCGATTTGCACATTTTTTAAGAAAAATATAACCATGATGAGAGCTTAGGGTTGTTTTTTGTTGGTTTGCTTTGATCTGGTTGTAGCTATTGTTTTCCAAATTTCTGCAGTGATGGATCAACTGTAAGGGCACACGGTCAGTTATCCAACAGAAAACAGACACATGCGTACACAAACTCCCTCTGAGAACACTATGCATTTTCAATTAGAGCAACGTGCTTTGGACAAAGGGGAAACTGAGGTTTGGGATTATATATCTTGTCTCTGAAAACTTCTAATACTAATTACCATTTACCTAGTGGATGCATCCTGTATGCCAGATAATTTCCCTACAATATGTCTAATTCTCACAACAACCCTGTAAGGTGGGGATGGTTCTATCATCAAGGCAGCTGAGACTCAGGGGGGTAATAACTTATCAAAGAGGATTTGAATTCCAATCACTTCTGATTGAGTTTGAGAGAAATTTTATTTAAAACCAGTAAACACAAACAACATACATTAGTATATTTAAGGATTAAACAAAATAAACAAACAAACAAAAAAACATGTGAAAGGGAAGAAGATAGGAGGTGGACATTGTATAGAACCTTAAGCTGAGCAGGAAAAAGGCTTTCTTCCAGTTATTATTGCTACATAATACACCAAAATTTAGTGGAATAAAACAGTGACCGTTTCATTCACATAATAAACCAAAATTTAGTGGAATAAAACAGTGACTGTTTCATTACGCTCACAGTGTTGGTGAGTGAGAAACTTGGACAGAGCGCAACAGGGATGGCTTGTCCCTGCTCCAGCATGTCTCAGGACTCAGCTGGGAAGACTTGAAGGCTGGGGGTGACTCCATGGCTGGGATATGGAACCATCCTCAGGTATTTCACTCATGTCTGGTGTTGATGCAAGCTGCTACCTGGGATCTCAGTTGGAGCTGTCAATCAGAGCATCTCTCCATGCCTCTCCAAGTGGCGTGGGTTTCTCACAGTGTGACAGCTTCAAGGGGGTTGATAGTTTTACATGGCAGCTCAGGGGCTCAAAAGTGGATAGCCCGTGAACAAAGTAGGAACTGTAATGTCTCTTTTGGTTTAGCCTCAGAAATTACAAAATGTCATTTCTGGTACATTCTGTTAGTTAGAAGCAAGTCACAGCCATTTAAAATAAAACCCCACAACCTTCTACCATTTTTTTAGAATGTAAGGTAGATTTGATAACCAGAAAAGATGGGATTTTGACTGCTTCGAGTTTTCTGAGGCCCTGGGTGGTTGCATTGTGTGTGTGGTAATAGCTAGCAGGAAGCTGAAAAACACACATAAACTTTTTTAAAAGTGTTCATTTAAAAAAATAAGAATACAGTAAATTCCTCATAAGTGGGATTCACTTATTCCAAATCAGAGCTATCTGATCAAGGCCAAGTTAAAATTTTCTCATGTGCTATCTATAAAGAGAGGCATCCTCAGCAATTTAATCATGAAAACAAGATGCAGGGTCAGGGAAGGTTTGTCTATAACCTACTTAGGAAAAAACTGTTCATAAGAACTTTAGCACTTTAATCACTTTAATTGTTTGCATGCCAATTAATTGGCACTGCTAATTATAAATGAGTTATCTGTTCATTAAAGCAGGCTTAGATGAATGTCAGCTTAAAAGCACTTAGCAGTTAGTGTGGATTCCTGTGGAATCTACAAGTAAAAATTGCATTCTTTTAAAAATATCTATATTATAAGCAAAAGTGTCTATAATTTATTTTTCACAAATTCTGATTCATTCCACTGGGCTGATATACTAAGATTTGAGGAAATAAAACTTGAACTATGAGGTCTGACAATTAAGTTCGTGAACTTGCCACCATGCGCTGACATTGGCAGCACTGTACAAACAGCCCGGTAAGGTTTCATAACCTTGGTATATCAGTGTCTCACAGCTGTGTTCATGTCAATATGTGATGGTGTCTTGCTGAGTGGAGTTCACTACTGTTGTTGCGTGTTTTTGCGTGCCGTTGTGAGAATGTCTGAGATTGAATTAGAGCAACAAACAAACATTAGATTTCTTGTTAAACTTTGCAAAAATGGAAGTGAAATCAGGGACATGTTAGTCCAAGTTTATGGGGATAATGCCATGAAGAAAACAGCAGTGTGGGTTAAACAAATGGGTTAAACATTTTTCTGAGGGGAGAAAACGCATCACTGATGAAGAGAGGTTAGGGCATACAGTAACGAGCAGAACTGATGAAAATATTGCAAAAATTCGTCAAATTGTGCATCAAAATCATCAGCTGACTATGAGAAGCATAGCAGACCAAGTAAACATAGATAGAGAAACAGTTAGGAAAATCTTAACTGAAAATCTTGGCATGAGAAAGGTGTGTGCAAAAATGGTCCCGATGAACAAAAAAAGCAAAGGAGAGTTGAAGTTTGCCAAGACCTTTTGGAGAGGCAAGCTGATGTTTTGGGCTGTGTTATCACTGGTGATGAAACATAGGTGCACCAATATGACCCTGAAACAAAGTGTCAAAGTGCACTATGGAAGTCAACCAATTCTCCACGACCAAAAAAGTTCCGTCAGTCCAAATCAAGAGTCAAAACAATGCTGCTAACCTTTTTTGATATCAGAGGGATTATTCGTTATGAATTTGTACCAACTGGACAAAACCAAGTTTATTATTTGGAAGTGCTGAAAAGACTGCATGAAAAAGTTAGACGAAAATGACCTGAACTTTTTGCCAACAATTCATGGCTCTTTCATCATGACAATGCACCAGCTCACACAAAATTTTCTGTGAGGAAGTTTTTAGCCAGTAAACAAATAACTGTATTGGAACACTCTCCCTACTCACCTGATCTGGCCCCCAGTGACTTCTTTCTTTACCCAAAGATAAAGGAAATATTGAAAGGAAGACATTTTGATGGCATTCAAGGGTAATACAACGACAGCTCTGACTTCCATTCCAGAAAAAGAGTTCCAAAATTGCTTTGAAGGGTGGACTAGGTGCTGCCATTGGTGCATAGCTTCCCAAGGGGAGTACGTCAAAGGTGACCATAGTGATATTCAGCAATGAGGCATATAGCACTTTTTCTAGGATGAGTTCACGAACTTAATTGTCAGACCTTCACATGAGTGGTAAGAAAGGTAAATCTTCCAATGAAAAGAGTGAAAGATATTTCAGTAGACTGAGGCAAAAGCAAAACCATGGAGGAAATGTTTTGAACTGTGTTTGTAAGCTGAGGATAAAAGTTTGAAGAATGAAGAGAGAGAAAGAATAAAAAATAATAGCGAAGACAAAGGAAACCAAGTGGTGATAGGAGGTCCCAACAGTGAGCTGTGGGGTTCCTGTAGTGATTTACCTTTGAAAGAAGCAGACTTGTTGTAATTCTGTATTGCTGTGTAACACAATACCCCAAAATTGAGTGCCCTAATAAATGTTCTTGTTTTGCTCTCATTTGATGTTATAGGAGCAATACAGGAAGAGCTCACCTGGGCTGTTCCCCTCTGATCTTCATATTTTCAGCTGGGGCAGCTAGGACAGGATGATCCCCTTACAACACAGTTTCTTCACTCACACGTGTTGCACCTCTGTGCTCCTTGGCCTCTCTCTCTACATGGAGTTTCCTCCTCCACGTTCTCTCCATATGGCTTGAGCTTCTCAAAGCATAGTGACCTCAAGATAGTTGGACTTCTTGCGTGGTGGCTCAGGGCTCCAAGAGACCAAGATAGAAGCTGCCAGTCTCCCTTAAACTTTATACCTAGAATTGGCATGGTGTCTCTTCTGCCCATAATCTGTTGTGGAAGGCTGTCACAAGCCAGCCCAGATTCAAGGGGAAGAAAGTCGACTTTATCTCTTGATGAGAGAACTATCAAAGTTTTTGCAGCCATTTTTAATCCACCATAAGGCTGGATGAAGTGATATGATGCTTAAATCCACCATGAGGATGGATGAAGTGATATGATACTTAAAGTATAACAGAAAAGGAAAACAATGAAGGAGTCCTCACCTGGTAGCCTTTTTTATTTTCTTTTGAATAACCATTCAGAACTCCTCTTTTACTTAAAAAGCAAAGTTAGAGTAGTATAAGTGGTGACGTTCTAAGCACTTATATCCTTCAATAAAAAGGCAAGCAGTGATGTAAACCAGATCTCTTCTTCATCTTAAATGTTTGCTTTGAATATAACCTCAATGCAAACAATCCCCTTTTATATGAACCAGAGTTAGTCTCTCTTTCCTACTCTGGTGTAACTTCCTCCCTATGCTCCCTAAATGTGGACATCCACATTTAGTCCTCAGCTCTTTCTTCTGTTCTATCTTCTTTTCAGATAAATGGTCTGATTCCTTTCCACCTTCATCAGTCATTGCTCTCCGGGGATCCAATTCAGTTGCTAAATATTATTAACTAAATGCAGTCTCCAAATGTGTGAAGCCAGTTTATCACAAAGTCTGTTCAGCTCTTTGACTTCCAGTCTTCTCATCCTCATTTTCCTTGTTACCCTGACTAAACACCTTGGCATGCTGTGTTGAAGATGGTGTTGTCTTTCTTCTACCCTCCCAACCAGATACCTTAGCAAATTCATGACCACTTCACATCAGTTCTTAATTTGTAGCATATCCTGTAACTGTTCCCACCCCCTCCTATTTCCATTGCTCTGCCTTATGGAGCCCTTATCATGATGTGCATGACACATGTCATTAAATCTGTTGTAGACTTCCCTAAATTTTACACCCCTTTTTCATACTCCTGACAAATTAATGCCTCTTCCAGTTTAAAAATTACATATTACATTCCAACTCTTCATATTACCTTTAAATTTTTACCATGGTTACTTAACAAAGTTAATCAATATATCTATACTCCTGAATAATAAAAAATCTTAAAGGCCTTGAACTTCCAAACACCTCCCTCTCCTCTTACATGTTATTTGTGAACAATAATCTACTTCTATGATAATTTTACATTCTCTTAGTCAATATTATTATTCCTTTATTAAGTCAATAAATATTTAGATTTATCCACATATTTAACAATTATTTGTTCATCATCACTTCTTGCATTTAATTTTATTCTTCATAAACTGCATCCTTTCCATACCAGTGGTTCTCAAACTTGACATAACACTAGGGGTATATTTTAAATCCCAATTCCCAGTCTGTATCTCAGAACAATTAAACATAGATCTCTGGGGTGGATAACACAGGCATCAATATTTTGTAAGTCTCTCCTCATGATTCCAATGAGCAGACAGAATTGAGCACCTCTGTTTTGGAAAATACTTCAGCAAAGTTCTCTTAACAATAAATCTTCTCTGTTTCTGTCTAAATCTTCATTATGGAAATATAATGAAGCTGAAAGTAAAATTCTAGATTGACAATTATTTTCTCTTAGCAAGTAGATGTTTATTCCACTGTCTTCTGGTTTCTATAGTCCCTATAGTAAAGTCTGCTGTCAGTCTAATTTTCTTCCTTAGTAGGTTATCTTTATTTGTTTATGGTTTCTTTTATTATTTTCTCTTTGTCTTTGAGGTTTTCAAGTTTCACTAACATGCATCTGCATAGGAAATTTGTTTTACTAAAAAAAATAAAATGTTTGGAATTCATTTTATTTCCTGAATCTGAAAACGTATGTCTTTCAGCATTTTGAAAAATTCTCAAGGCATTATCTCTTCTAATATTACCTTTCCCTCATTCTTTCTATTATGTCCTCAAAAAACCCTATTTTATGTATCTCAGGCTTTCTCATTCTACCCTCCCTGTCTCTTAATGGTGCTTTCATATTTTCCTTCTTTTTATCTCTCTTCAAAAATCATCCAATTTGCTTATTCATGCTTCACCTCTGCCTGATCTGCTACCCTGTGTTTTGAGATTTTATTTCCAATTATTTTGTTTTAACCTCTAGAAGTTCTACTCAATTCTTCACAAAACTGGTTGGTAATTATATAGTCTCTATTTCTTTACCATATTTTTTATTCCTTCTTTTTTGCCTTTAATCAATTTAAACAATTTTATTTAGAGAATATATCCAATAATTCTGAAGTTTTAAGGACTTCTTTTGTCCCTTGTTGTGGGTTGTCCACTTGTGGTGAATTGGTTCTTTGTGTATATTGTAATTTTTAATTATGATCTTGAGTTTAGTAGGATTTTTGCTGCCAGAATCTTATGCAATCTGGATTTAAGGGATGTTCTCCCAAAGTGGTTTTATTAGTCTGTGACCAATTTCATGCTAACTCCTTTGCTTGGATTTCCCAGATTATGCAAGTAAGGATAATAGAATGGTCCTTATGAATTCTTATAAGACACATTTTCCCCCTAGGCAAAGCCAGCCAAGGATTCTTATACAGTGTTTTGTTTTGTTTTGCTTTGGTTTTTGCCACTAGGTAGATATTTTTAGCCACCATTTCACTGACAGTGCAATCTTTTGAAGGATTTATATGGGGGATGAGGGGGTCTCTGTTTAAACATTTTACTGCAGGAATGCCTGAGGCCTCAACTCCTGTGGTCTTTAAACCAAAGCTATCTGTTTACTAAGACTGGCAACACATCCCAGGGCAGCTGAAGTGAGTACCTACTTGTTACTCTAATTTTCATCTTCCTTTACGTATTATGGCCCCTGAGTCTTTCCTTTTCTAACCTACTAAAAGCTCTGCTATGCATTTGAAAGAATGTTCATTCTATCTTATTCAATTTTTTAGTTTTATTGTTATTTTCAGGAAAGGCTTGCAGGGTAATTAGTTCACCAACTAGCTATAAATGGAAATCTCCATGCATATTCCCTCTAACTTTTGGGAAGAATGGATTGCAATTTGCACTGTTGCTCATATTTTTGGACAAGCAACATTATTTTTAATTGATATTAGTTAAACAAATGAGCAGGGACATTATTTTAGTTCACAAAGAATTTTCTTTTTCAAAGAACCTACCAAAAAAATTTTTCAGTTTAACACCAAAACATTCTTTTCAAACTATGTTAAATACTGACATGTATTTGTTTGAAAGGGAAATTGTGAGCATTCCTCTTTCCCTTTATTATTTAAGAATAAAATAAGGCATCTATTGGGCCAGTGTGGTGAAGTCACTCTCAGAGTTAAAGCAACCTAGAAAATGATCTTTCAACACACATTCTATTCTATTAAAACTCATAAAACCAGGGTGAGTTTTTGGTATATTTTGTTAATAACCCATGATAAATAGCTCTGAGCAAATTTAACTTTATATTCCTGATGGTGAGATGTAAACCTGGGAGGACTTAATTTGCCTTCTATTTTATAGTTTATTTAGCGAAACATCAGAGGTGTGTATAAAATTTAACAAGGGAAATGTAGTGATGTGGGCTAAAATGAAGTTTTTACAATAAAAATCTGTTATTTCAGTTATTCAAACTATTTCCAACACAAATAAACTTGGCCCATTGAAAGAAAAGAAAATTTTTCTAGTTAGTTAGCCTTTTTTGCATTATTGATAGCTCCCACATTCCCCTTTCATCCTCCTGTACCTCACTATGGCCATATTCTTTTCTGTACACTATATCTTCAATTCCAAATTCTATAGGGTTCCCCCCATTCTTCCTTCTGATATGTAAGAAAAACCAGCCCCAGCCCTGAATTAACAACAACGATAAATTGCTACAAAATTGTCTACTGTACAACAGCTCCCCCAAAGTACGGCACAATTAATTACCTATTGCGTCTGTGCCCTGTCCTCCCAACCAAACCCTCAGCTCTGTGAGAGAGGGAGCCAAGTTCTCACACCTCTTGCAGGTTCCAGTGGCTGGCCCAGGGCTTGATGCAAGCCCCAATCTGTGAATACTTGATGAGGATGATTGTCTTGGTGATAACCATCATTATTATCAAAACTCCTGACGTCTAGTGAGTACATACTTTTCAGATTCTGAGTCCACTAAATTATCCTGAGAATAATAATTATTATTATCATCATTTTCATAATGAGAAAGCTGCTTCAGGAAGAATAAGTAATTCAATCGAGGTCACACAGAGTATAAATAATGGCCTATATGGCCTGTTTGTAAAATATTCTGTGCAGATAAATTTTGTAAACATTCCCATGAAGTAGACAAATTGGAAAATTGCCCTTCCCTGGAGTGGGTGCAGCCCTACAGACACACAGCTTGGTCGGTGGGCACTGGTAGGATGTCAACCTTCATTTGTCCCTTAGTGGGGAGCCTTTGTTCAGTATACAACCTGTGCAATAATATGTTCAAACTCACAAGTCTGATTCCAAACCCCATGGTATGGTCTTTCTAGCTACTATGATGGGTCATTGATGATTATTCATGATCCCTCAGTGGGCACTGTCTCTAAAATGGTTAGGACTTTTCTTGTTTACTCTCAGTTGTTTCCAAACAGTTTGAATGTTTTGTTGCTGTTGTTGATGATGATGATAGTTTGAATTGCCTGAGCTTTGGATTATGATGCTCCATTCTACTCATTCATTAATGTCTGCTGCTAAATGGGACTCCAGTGTTCTCTTTCCTTGACCCCTGCACCATTTTTGGTGATTGGAAATGGGCGAGGAGACTATGATGGTACAACACCAGCCTTCATCACATAATGGTAAGTTTCACACCATTATTACAAGTAAGCAAACCATGCCTCCCAACCCTCTAGTACAAACAGTGACAATATGGCTGCACAACTCCAGCCCTAAACAAGCACTTGCTAACGGAAACCCTGATGAATCACAAAGCTAAGCAGCAATAGCAGGCACCAGGGTAATAATTTATTTTTAATGCCTTGCTGTCTTTAACAGTGCAATTTCCTCTCGGGTGTTTGCTTTGAGATTGCAAGATAATTACATCTCAGAAACCAGGCTAATTACAGTTAACAGCCTGAAAACCAAAGGAACCCTTCCCTCCATCCCCCACCTTTTTTTCCACTAGAATACTACACAAATTCCAGTTAAAACATGCAGCATCATTTAAGAAACCAATTTGACTACAGTTTAGAGATTCATTCTCCCGTTCTTGCAAAAGATGTATAACTCTCATTGACGTGTATCAGAGGAGCTGAGTAACACAGCCTCAGTAATTAGAATAAATAATAGTACTATAAAAAGGAAACAATGACAGCAATTTTCCAATAGAGAAGAAAGTCTAAGTGTTTCTGGTGGAAAACCAGGGTGTGCATGTGGATTTGTGCTGCAAAAATGAGATTACCTGTGGCCTCTAGATACTCTTTAAGGTCTCTTAGAGTAAATAATCAACCAATTTCAGCCACTTGTAAAATTAAGGAGCTGGAAGGGAAGTGAGAAATCATCTAGACAATTTTCATTATTTCTAAACATCAAAAAATGCAAAGCAATATGTACTGGTCATAAAAGTCTTCAAGAATGATGATTCCATGACCTGGTCACTCACTCAAAAAACTCATAAGCACCATGCACTGGAGTGGGACTATGCAAGTGAATTTCCTGATTTTTTTTCTTTTTTCTTTTTTAATAATCATTACATCAGAAAGTCTCTCAGTTCTAAATTTAATCTCAATACAACTCCAGACCTTTTCCTTTACTGCATTTTAGCTCAGATAAAGACTCTCCCAAATAGATAGAGCTGCCCCTTCCCTTTTTTTGGATGCATAACTTCCACTCCAAATACTTCCCAACTTTTAGTCATTTGAATATAATTTCCTAATTTGTCTCTAGTTTTTAATAGCTTTAAAAATGTGGAAGCCAAACATCACAACTAGTTCTGGCTCAGTTTGGCATCTCTTCAGACCTATGGCCTGAACTTCCTTTTTTTTTCCATTTATGGGGAAAAGGACGTTGGTTTGGAAAAGAGAAAGGGAAATCCATCGTGCTGAATTTCACATGAAATTCATTCCTGGCTCTGTAGTGCCTCAAAACTTATCTACCTGACATCAGAGTCTTAAACATAACATAAAGCCAGGGTTCTGTGACAGGCTTCTGCAGAATACCAGGAGTGTATTCAGAACGTCTTATTCAGAAAAACAACGTCCCTTCCTTCTATCAGTCTTCTTGCTAGAGGCTCCTAGTGGCTAATAATGTAAAATTTGCATGCAAATGGCATTTCTCATAGAAACAACTCCCTAGCAACACTGCCTGACTTCATTCATTCTTTTAATAAACACATCTTGAGTGCTCACCATGGGGGAGGGAACTCTACCATCTTTGTTCCTGTTCAACTACTCCTCTTATTAGCTCTGCCTTTGAAGAGGAGAAATTACTAATCTTGATTCATCAGGGCATTCAATGGGGACACTTTTTACTAGTGAGCAGGATTACTTTGCTCTAAAAGTCAACACTCAGGTATAGTGTTTACCTTTCTGCCTCAGACCAGGTAGGTCCTGGTGCTTGAGGTAGGTCAGGCCCCCCATATTCGTCTTCCCTCTTCTACTCCTAGGGCTGGTGGGGAAATGTTCCCAGAGCTCCTCTTGGGACAAGCCATTCTTCGTTTTTGTCATGCCTGAGTACTATGGTACTAAGATTCAGGCTGAAGGGTGCTGAGGAGGTGAGAGGCCCTACTTTCTCCTCAGACCTAAGCCATGTCTCCTTCCCAGTTTTATCACAGGAGTTTTAACTCCTGCCCAATTTTATCTCTGTGATCAAGAATTATTGGTTGCTTGCCTGAGTAGTACTTTTCATCAGATACCCCATGAAGACTTTGGGAAATAGGGAAGATTAGTTAGGGAAGATTACAATCTAGTGGAACATTTTATCTGCCTTGGAAATAAAATTTTCATTGTCCTTATCTGAAAGAAATTTTATTCTTTACAAAACAATATTTAATATGAAATCTAAGTAAGGTGTAAAGGGATTTGATGGCAGAAATTTGGGGATTTGCAATAGTGAGGTCAGAGCTCCTGTGGTATGCACTGTTAGGATCCTCTTGTTTTTTGGCTTTGCCTCAGAAAATTTACTATAGTAAAGGGAGAGAAGTTAAATGGGCAAGTAATGATATAATTCTATGATAAGCCCAAAATGTCCAGGCATAATTCTGGAGAAATGGAAAACTGCCAGCCAGTGATCGACTGGCTTTTTTTTAATGGGAGAAGAGAAGAGCTCAGAACCAAGAAGTATGTCGCTATGAGAATGTCCAGATCCAAGAGAGCATCAGATCTGCACTACACACACAGCATGGTTCCCACTCCTCAACACACTTCTGCCTCAAAATTGGAGTGTTAGAAATAAACGTGTGAAATAAACTTATTAGAGTTCATTATGGTCACAAGGAGAAAAGTTCCAATTTGAAAGGAAGCTATGAGGACAAATGACATGATAAATGTTTAAGGTTGCTTCCTTCAAAAAAGTTTCATTTCCAGTCCTTCAGTCTTTATTTTTTTTCCAAAGGGTGATATTTTTTTTAACTTTTATTTATTTTAAGTGTTTTTCCAGGATCAGCTCTAAGTCAAATAGTTGTTTCAGTCTAGTTGTGGAGGGCACAGCTCACAGTGACCCGTGTAGGGGGATCAAACCAGCAACCTTGTTAAGAGCACCACGCTCTAACCAGCTAACCGGCCACCCAAAGTCCCTCATTCTTTTGAACAACTCTTTAGGGCAAAGAAAAAAGCAGGTGCAGTTGCATAACAAACATTTGTTTTCTGGTAGTTCAGTGTCTCTGTTGCTTCTTTGTCTTTGAGATTCTATCCTCTATTTTAGTTTAGTGGTATTCTATGACTTTTTCCCTCTTTTTTTATGTAATGTGTCTGAGTTCTGGATTTTGTGTGTGTGTGTGTGGTTACCATTTATGTAAAAGAAAGTTTCATATATACAGTAGTCCTTTTTCTTCTGCATGCATCTTATCTCCATTCCTCTTTGCAAACTCAGACATTTACCCCCACACTTTTTATGCTTTTTTTGTCACAAATTATCCCTATTTATGCTGTAAGTTCATTTCTGAGTTACAGTAGCTACTGTCTTCTTCTTCTCTTTTTCTTTGTTATGTTTTTACCTCCTTTAACCTTTATGTTATATTTAAGTGTATTGAATAATTTTGAATAAGCGTTGCAACTTCTTGCTTCAAAAACCTATTTTGAATAAGGGATGCAACTTCTTGCTTCTGTTAGTCATCTTACTGATAGTTTTGTATCCTTTTCTTTTTCCTTTTTTTTTTGTTTCAGGTAGAATAACCCCCTTCAGTATTTCCTGTAATGCTGGTCTTGTGGTGGAAAATTCCCTCAACTTCTGTATGTCTGGAAAGGACTTTATTACTCTGTCATATCTAAAGGATAACTTTGCTGGATATATTATTCTTGGCTGGTAATTTCTCTTTCAATAGTTTGAATATTTGATTCCAGTCCCTTCTAGCTTGTAGAGTTTCTGCTGAAAAATCTGATGATAATCTAGGGGGCTTTCCTTTATAGGTTACTGTCTTCTTTTCCCTGAGTGCCTTGAGAATTCTGTCTTTGTCATTAATTTTTGACAGTTTTAATATAATGTGCCTTGGAGAAGGCCTTTTTGGATTGAGATAATTAGGTGTTCTGTTTGTTTCTTTGATTTGAGGATCCAGTTTTTTCCACAAGTTTGGCAAGTTCTTGTCAACTATTTGTTTGAATAAGCTCTCTGTTCCCTTCTCCCTCTCTTCTTCTGGTATGCCCATTATTCTTATATTGCTCTTTATGATGGAAACAAATGACAAAGATGGACATTACATAATGATAAAGGGGACACACATCAAGAAGACATACACTTATCAATATATGAGGTGTGATCAAGAAATACGGTGAATGTTTACATTTAAAAAATTATTACAGTAAAAGACACATTGCCATTAATCCTCCTCAAAATACTCCCCATTGCTTCAAACACAATTATCCCATCATTCTTGCCACTTTCTGAAGCAGTTCATGAAGTCCTCTTTCACAAGTGTCTTTAGTTTCACTGTTGTGGCTGCCTCATTGTCCTGAATCTATTCAAAACATTTACCTTTCATGGTATTTTGATTTTGGGGAAGAGCCCAGAAGTTGCACAGTGCCAGATAAGGTGCGAAGGTGGATGAGGACACACCATCATGTTATTATTTGACAGAAATTGCCATACCAGAAGCAATGTGTGACACAGAGCATTGTCTTGATGGAGAATGAAACCATTTGCCCATTTCTCAGACCATTTTCTATGTACATCATTTCTTAAATGCTCATAAAGACACTCACAAAAGAGGACTTCCAGAACTGCTTCAGAAAGTGGCAAGAACGATGGGATAAGTGTGTTTGAAGTGGGTTGGGGGTATTTTGAGGGGGATTAATACCCCTCAATGTGTCTGTTACTGTAATGATATTTTTTATTTAAACATTCACCATATTGTTTGATCTCACCTTGTATATACTCCCAATCAGGGAGCACCAAAATATATAAAGCACTTACTAACTGAGCTAAAGGGAGAAACTAACAAAAACACAATTATAGTAGGGGACCTAAATATCCCATTGGCAGCTATGGATAGATCATCCAAACAGAAAACCAATAAGGAAATAGCAGCCTTAAATGACACATTAGACCAAATAGACATAATCAACAATTACATAACTTTTCACCAGAACACCAGATTATACATTCTTCTCTAGTGCACATGGAACATTCTCAAGGATAGACCATATCTGAGACAAAAAACTAGCCTCAACAAATTTTAAAAAATTGAAATCACACCAAGCATATTCTCTGACCATAATACTTTGAAATTGAAGATCAACTGCAAAAAGAAAGTGGGAAGAAAACATAGATATGTGGAGATTAAACAACATGCTACTAAAGAATGACTGGTCAAAAAATAGAATAAAAGGAGAGATCAAAGATACATAGAAACAAATGAGAATGAAAATACAACATATCAAAACTTTCGGGATGCAGCCAAAGCAGTAATAAGAGGAAACTTTATATTGTTGTAGTCCTATCTTAAGAAACAAACAAAAAAAATCTCAAGCAACCTAACATTACATCTTAAAGAACCAGAAAAAAAGAAGAAGAAATGAAGCCCAAAGTCAGCAAAAGGAAGGAAATAATAAAAAATTAGAGCAGAATTAAATGAAATAGAGAACAACAACAAAAAATACAATAGCAAAAATTAATGCAATAAAGACCTGGTCCTTTGGAAATATTAATAAAACTGCAAACCCCTGGCTAGCCTCACTAAGGAAAAAAGAGAAAAGACACAAATAAATAAAATTAGAAATGAAAAGGAGAAGTTACAATGGATACCACAGAAATACAAAGGATCATACAAGAATATTATGACAGACTCTATGCTACAAAAATCAATAACTTAGCAGACATAGACAAGTTCTTAGAAATATAAAAGCTTCCTAGATTGAATTGCAAAGAACTGGAAAATCTAAATAGACCAATCAGCAGCAAGGAAATTGAAACAATAATCAAAAATCTCCCCCAAAGTAAAAGTTCAGAATCAGATGTCTTCACTAGTTAATTCTACAAAACATTCAAAGATGATTTAATACCTGCTCTTCTTAAAAATCTTCCAAAAAAATTGAAGAAGAGGCAATACTTCCTAACTTATTTTATGAGGCCAATATTACCTTGATACCAAAACCTGGTAAGGATAACCCAAAAATAAAACTAAAGATCAATATCTCTGATGAATACAGATGCAAAAATTATAAACAAAATAGTAGCAAATTTAATACAACAATACATTAGAAAGATTATACATCACAATCAACTGGGGTTCACTCCAGGAGTATATGGGTGGTTCAATATAAACAAATTGATCAACATGATACAACACATAAACAAAATAAAGGATAAACATCATATGACCATATTAATAGATGCAGAAAAAGCATTTGACAAGATACAACATCCATTTATAATTAAAACACTGAATAAAATGAGTATAGAAGGAAAGTACCTCAACATATTAAAGTCCATATATGACAAATCCTCAGCTGATATCATACACAATGGTGAAAAAGAGAAAGCTTTTCCTCTAAGATCAGGATCAAAAAAAAGGATGCCCTCTCCCACCACTATTATTCAATATAGCATTGGAAGTTCTAGCCAGAGCAATCTGGCAAGAGAGAGAAATAAAAGACATCCAAATTGGGAATGAAGAAGTCAAATTGTCACTTTTTGCAGATGATGTGGTTCTTTATATAGTAAACTCTGAAGACGCTGCCAAAAAACTATTAGAAACAATAAATACAGTAAATTTGCAAAAGTCTCCAGACATCAAAATTACCTGAAAATGGATCAAAGACCTAAATATAAGACCTGAAACAATAAATTGCATAGAAGAAAACATAGGTACTAAACTTATGGACCTTAGTCTTAGAGAGGATTTTATGAATTTGACTTCAAATTCAAGGGAAATAAAAGCAAAAATAAAGTAATGAGACTATATCAAACTAAAAAGCTTCTGCACAACAAAAGAAAACATCAACTAAAAAAGAGGCAACCAACAGAATGGGAGAAGATATTTGCAAACATCTCCAATTAATGAGCTAATATCCAAAATATATAAAGAACTCATACAACTCAACAACAAAAAATACAAACAATCCAATTAAAAAATGGGCAGAGGACCTGAACCGACACTTCTCCCAAGAAGACATACAAACGGCAACAGGTATACAGATCGGACAATCAAGTTCACAAACTCATTCTAGAAAAAGTGCTACATACTTCATTGCTGAATATTACTAATTGTGGTCACCTTTGAAGTATTCCCCTTGGGAAGCTATGCACCAACACCAATGCCTAGTCCACCCTTCAAAGCAATTTTGGAACTCTTATTCTAGAATGGCTATCAGAGTTGTCGTTGTATTAACTTGATGTCCTGAATGTCACCAAAATGTCTTCCTTTCAATATTTCCTTTATCTTCGGGTAAAGAAAGAAGTCATTAGGGCCAGATCAGGTGATTACAGAGGTGTTCCAACTAAGTGTTTACTGGCTAAAAACTCCCTCACAGACAGTGCAGTGCGAGTTGGTGCATTGTCGTGACGCAAGAGCCATGAATTGTTAGCGAAAAGATCAGGTTATTTTTGTCTAACTTTTTCATGCAGACTTTTTAGCACTTCCAAATAGTAAACTTGGTTAACTGTTTGTCCAGTTGGTACAAATTCGTAACGAATAATCCCTCTGATATCAAAAACGTTTAGCAACATCGTTTTGACTCTTGATTTGGACTGACGGAATTTTTTTGGTCATGGAGAATTGGCTGACTTCCATAGCGCACTTTGACGCTTTGTTTCAGGGTCATATTGGTACACCCATGTTTCATGACTAGTGATAACATGGTTCAAAATATCATCTTGCCTCTCCAAAAGGTCTTGGCAAACTTTGACTCTCCTTTGCTTTTGTTCATTGGCGAGCTCCTTTGGGACAATTTTTGCACACACCTTTCTCGTGCCAAGATTTTCATTCAAGATTTTCCTGTTTTTCTATCTATGTTTACTTGGTCTGCTATGCTTCTCGCAGTCAGCCAACGATTTTGACACACAATCCAATGAATTTTTGCAATGTTTTCATCAGTTATGCTCATTACTGGCCACTCTGACTTCTCTTCATCAGTGATGCATTCTCTCCCCTCAGAAAAATGTTTAATCCATTTGTACACTGCCATTTTCTTCATGGCATTATCCCTATAAACTTGGACTAACATGTCCCTGATTTCACTTCCACTCTTGCCAAATTTAACAAGAAATTTAGTGTTTGTTTGTTGCTCTAATTCAAGCTCAGACATTCTCTCAACAGCACAAAAAGAACACGCAACAACAATAATGAACACCACTCAGCAAGACAGCACCACATGTCCACATGAACACAGCTGTGAGACGCTGATCTACCAAGTTTCTGAAACCTTACCGAGCTGTTTGTACAGTGCTGCCAATGTAAGCGCACGGTGTTGAGTTCGCGAACTTAATTGTCAGATCTCCTTTGAAAAGAAGCTGAATTTCATTAGCTATTAGGAAAATGCAAATCCAAACCAGAATGAAATACCACCTTACACCTGTTAGAATGGCTAGTATCAATGAGACAAGTAATGACAATGTTGGAGACGTTGTAGAGAAAAAAGGAACCCTCGTACACTACTGATGGGAGTGTAAATTGGTACAGCCACTAAGGAAAACAGTACAGAGTTTCCTCACTAAATTAATAATAGAATTATCATATGACCCAGCAATCCCTTTTCTGGGTACCTACCAAAAAACATCTGAAAGTATTTATCTGTTAAGATATATGTAACTCTATGTTCATTGCAGCATTATTCATGGTGGTCAAAACATGGAAACAACCAAAGTGTCCTTCAATAGATAATTGAATAAAGAAGATGTGGTATATATACACAATGGAATACTCCTCAGCCATAAGAAAATATGAAATACTGCTATTTGTGACAACATGTATGGATCTTCATTATGCATCATGCTAATATTATCATGCTAAGTGAAATAAATCACAGAAAAAGTCGAGAACAAATGATTTCACTCATATATGAGATATAAAACTGAAAGCAACAAATGAACAAGACAAACAAACAAGCAGAAACTCATAGACACACACAACAATTTAGTGGTTACTAGAAGGGAAGGGGGTAGGGGGCAGGTAGGAGAGTGTAAAGAGGGTCAAATATATGGTGACGGAAGATCTGACTTTGGGTGATGACCACACAATGCAATATATAGATGATGTATTATAGAATTGTACACCTGAAACCTATATAATTTTATTAACCAATATCACCCCAATAAATTTAATAAATAATATACTTTGAAAGTATCATATTAGAAATTTGAGGTTCTGTTAATTCTCTCGATGCAAGCAAAAAGGACTGCATCCCCAAAGCTATGAGGATGGCAAATGGTACAATTTTTAGGAATGACCCAGGAACATTTTTAGGCAAGGCATAACCTACGCTAATAACTTATTTTTCCAGAATTTCCTTGAGTTCACTTATAATCCTCCTAAAGAAATGCCCCAGCAAGTACATTATATTACAGAATTCAGTAGTATGATAAAGATATGCTTATATCAGGTTTCTCTCCGGGTATACTATCAGGTATTCACTGTCACTGATGATTTTCTATTCATTCATTCATTTATTCATTCAAAACAATTATTTGTATCTAATCGGACCTCAAATGCACAGAATTGGATTCATCATAACTCTTGATTGATGATCCTCTGATCATTGATCCATGTCTGAGCTACTTTTATATAGTTATTTTTAATAATGTATTAAGCAGTCATGAAAATATCACCTATAAAAATAAAACTAGAACCATCACAGGGATCTACATCTAACCATATGCTTCTCCTCCCCCTCATTACATCCTCCTGCTATCTTTTCCTACCTAAGATAAGCATACTTTTGAATCCAGGTTCATTCCCTTCCTTTCCTTTGCATATAGTTTTACTGCATTTATATGTATTAAATATGTACATTGTACATATATGTGTACAAAATGTTTATATACATATGTATTAGTGTTTTTAACTTTACTTTTTAAGGAGTGTCATACTGTAAGTAACATTTGGAGAGTTACTTTTTTTCTTAACCTGATGTTGTTTAGATTCTCCTATATTGTTGCAAGTTACTGTGCTTTATTTATTTTTGAATAATAACAGATAGTAATCTGTTGTGTGAACATGGTACCATTTATCCTCCCACTCCCAACCTAATGTTGGACATTTAAGTTGTTTCCAGGTTTTTGATATTGTGTACAATGCTACTATGATCATTCCTGTACATGTATCTTGTCATACATGTACAAGAGTTTTTCTCGGTTATACTCGTATACCTAGGAATTGAATTACTGAGCTATAGGAAATGTGAATATTCAACTTTGGAAGACAACGCTAAACTCTTTTCTAAACTGATTTCGTGTTCAACTTTAGGAGATGATGCCAAATTCTTTTCCAAAGCTATTGCACTGCTACTTGGCATTGTCAGAGATTTTAATTTTACCCAATTAAATAGATGTAAAATGATACCTCATCATGGTTCTGATTTGCATTTCCCTGATCACTAACGATCTTGAAATTCTTTTAAAAGAGTATTGGTCAAAGGTTGATTTTTCTGTTTGTCTATTTTTCCCATTTTTCTATTGGTTTGTTTCTGCTTTTCTTATTGATTTGTAGGAGTTCTTTACATGTTTTCTTGCTAATCCTTTGTAGCTCTGTATTTTATTAATATTATAACTTATCTTTCAACTTTCTTTATGGTATCTTTAAATCTTTAATCCGTTTGGAGTTGACATAGTGTAAGGCAAGAATCCAATTTTATCTTTTTCCATATGGATAATGGAAAACTATTGCTGTCCAGCCCCATTTACTGATCACTCTTTCTTTCTTACTGATCTGATATGTCACCTCTGTCACTACCAAAGTTTCATCTTTAGTTCTCTAATCTATTCATCTGGTCTATTTGTCTACCCTCACGCCAATCCACATTGTCCTTCTTCCCTGCTCTTTCTTTTCAGAAATATCCTGACTACGCTGGGCCTCTAACCCTTCGTGTGAATTTTGGAATCTTTTTATTAAGTACCATGAAAAACCTTGGGATTTTTAATGTACAGATAATATATTGATATATTGATAATATATTGAATGTACAGATAACAGTTTAAATTTATGATATTAAATCTTATCTATAACACAATATCTTCCTCTCTCATTTAGGTCTTCTTTAACATCTCTTAATAAGGTTTTATAATTTTTCTTGTAGAGGTCTTTTATATTTTATGTTATATTACTCCTACATACTTGATATTCTAATTTTGTAGATGTTGTCTTCTCTTTAATTTCATTTTATAGTTTTTATTGGCATAGAGAAATGCAACTGATTTTTATGTTAATCATATACCCAGCCACCTTACTAAAGTCTCCTATTATTTTTAATCATCCATCTGTAGAGTAATTCAGGTTTTCTATGTAAATTATCATAGACTGCAAATAAAGACTGTTTTATTTCCTCCTTTCCAATACCTATGATTCTAATCTTACCTTATTGAACTATCTAGAACCATCTATATGAAAGAGAAGTGGTAATAGAAAGCATGCTTTTCTTATTTCTTCTCATTCTACACACTCATCCTGAGTGATCTCTTCTAGTTCTGTGGCTTTAATCACTATCTAGATCTCTATCCTGACTCATGGATCCAGCTATGAATTTTCGACCTCTTAATCTGAATGGTCCACAAGCACCTCAAACTCAACATGTCCAAAACTCATCATCTACTCTTATCTCTCAAATGATCCCTGTTCCTCTGTTATTTTCTGACTTTATAAATCGCACCATCATCTATGTGGCCCAAATCAAAAACTATGGAGTCATTTTTTGACCCTGTCTCTCCTACCGTACTTTATCATCCATCAAGTCCTGTTGATTCTATTTATTAGTATCGCTTTAACCCAACCCTTCTTTCCATTCACTCTACCAAACCTTATCATCTCTCACCTGTCTTACCATTATACATTCCTAAACCAACACCTGCATCCCTCTTCCATGCCATAGCCAGTCTCTCTAAACTTTAAATCTTCTCAAATAGTGCCCATGACAAAATTCCTTAGTGGTTCCTCATGATTTGCAAAAAAAGTCTAAACCCTTTGCATGAGCAAATGTCTAAAAGTTAGGCCCGTTTTGATCTGGCCTCCATGACACCTCAGCCTCATCTCCTGTTCTCCCTCGTCTCACACTCTATTCTCTGGCCATCCTAGGTCCTTGCAGTTCCACAAACACCTGGTTCTCTCTCTCTTTAAGGTTTTGCACCTGCTGTATCCTCTCTTAATACTGTGTTTTTTCTTCCCCACCTTTTTCCATCTTTTTCTGGGTAACCCCTATTCATCCTTTAGGACTCAACTTACACATCACTTCCTCCAGGAAGCCTTTGCTACACTGTAATTGACCTTGCCTGTTTCCCCCTCTCCTTGAGGGCAGGAAAAAATATTACTCGTGTTTACAGTCCCAGAACCCAGTGTAGTGCCTGACATAAGGTAAGGGCTCAATGAATGCTTTGGAAGCATATAGTGAATCAGTACTGCTCCCTTTACCCAAATCTCTGATCCCCATTTGTTAAGAATCTTGTCTTTTCAAAACTCCTTTTAATGCCTTTCTAATCTCCATCCCCTCCATGATGTGCTCTACCACTTTGTTTTATCTTTCCTTGGCACACGTCCCACAGGACTTGGGCTTTTATCTGATCCTCTCTACCAGCTGCATGAAGGCTGAGATTGTGCCTCATCCATCTTGGTGCCCTGCCACCTGTAGCCCAGAGCCCAGCCTACAACTGATGCCAAATAGATATCTAAAGTAATGAAACTGAATTCCCTCCTGGAGCTACAAACCAAGCAGAGAACGTGCTTTGGATTCTTCTGTGAGCAGCATTAGCATGCAAAGTAGAACGACTTCTGCCAGCATATCCACCTGCACAGTCTTCCGCCTCTACCTCCCCAAATGTTTCCTCAGTTTTAGAACAATCTCCGAAACAGTGTTATTCATTCTATGTAATGTTATTCATTTCACATGATGTTATTCATTTTACGTAATTTTATTTATTTCACAGGCAAGGCCCTTTTATCTTCCTATTCTGTACTGAAATGTGCACCTGTATGGTTTCTTTGCTTTGTTTGGGACGTTTTTGTTTTTGGTTTTTCTGGGTAGTTTTCATTTTATTTTAGATTTTTACTTTTTCTTATAGGTATTGCAGAATATATTCATTTTCTGATAGATATGGCAGAATCTAGGGGATGGTAAACTGTCTACACATTTAGTGGCACAACTCAAATAGGGAGAGGTAGATATGTAAAACCTGAAGTTGGAGGAAAAACCCCTTCAGGAGTGAACTGAGGCCCTTGGTTGCTGACAGAATGAGCCCTGGCTTTCGAAGACTAAGTCTTTGTCAGTACACAAAAACCAATTGTACAAAAATTGCTGTCAGTAGAAACAGTAGCAACAGGATAAATTAAGTTACTGATATGTGCCAATCTGGATGGTGGGGCCTACGCAGTCTGAAAGGAGCAGGCCTGGCAGGAGGCTGGAAACAGCAGCCTGGGAAAGCCAAATGGTTAGTGCATTCCTCAAAAATCCTCACGTTCCAAACCAGTTCCTAGGATGCTTCTCTCAAACAGAGCTTTTTAGTCATTTTAAGAAAGCAGCCTTGATGTGGCATTTAATCTAGGTTTTCCTTCCAAGAAATATCACCCCTCTCCTCCCCAGCTGTTTATGAGTGTCACACTCTGCCATTTAAATATTAATGTTATGGAAACAAAGGAGAAAAATCGGTCTCTCATCTGATATGCGATGTTGAGGGAAATTAAGATTAATAAATGGTGACAAGTTCTATAAAGGAAATAAAAGTTAAATTGCCTTGGACTATTTTCAGAAGCAATGAGTATTATATTGAATGCCCATAACTACGATCATTCTAAAAGCCTTATTTCTGACTACAGATCTCAAATGATAACGCAAACCTTAGCATTCTCCTCAGAACACTTGCATTCTGCAAGTTCATATGTAGGGGAAACCCTTTAAGGGGGGGAAACTGAGCAATGTCTGAAAATTACGGTTTTTTAATCAAACGTCAAGCAGCCATTGTCCTAGGGAAAGACAAATTGTAGGTCTAAAATTTTAAGTAATACACATGTCTAACAGGTAAAAATGTCTAAATAAGTAACTGGAATTTTTTCATTTTCATTCAGCAAGATAAATCACCTCATAGACACATTAATACACTGGCTTCTATCAGTTGATACACTGGTTTGGCCCAGTTAACTGGGGAGGAAGAGGGCCCTCCAGCTCCTCCCAGGTTTAGTTCCCACAGCCTCCACTCTCCTTAACTGGCAGGGATATTGCTGAAAATACACGGCATGGATTCTTGAAGTGTGGTCCCTGGGCCAGCAGTGTCAGCATCATCTGGAAACATGTTAGAGATGCAGATTTTCAGACTTCAGCCCAGGCCTACTGAATCAAAAACTCCGGGAGGGGGGCTCAATAGCTTCTGTTTAACAAGCCCCCCGGGGGAGTTGGATGCTGATCTTCAAGTTTGAGAACAACTCAGTCTTAACCCTGACTGCACATCAGTATCACTTGGGGAAATTTTTCTTTAAAAAACTGATGTTAGGGTTCTATCCCCCAGAGATTCTGATCTACTAGGTTTGGGGCAAAGCCAGTGCACTGGAAAGTTTTAAAAGTACCCCCCCACACACGCCCCCTGATGATTCTAAAGTGCATTCTGAGTTGAGACTAGACTTCAGGGTTTGATTATTTACTGTGGTGATGGCAACAACCTCAGAAATGGGCTGCTGGCTTCCAGTCTCTCGGTCAATCTATTCTCCACCCCTCACTTCACAACCACCACCACCCCACCCAATCTGCCCACCACCACCACCACCACCCTGGGAATTTATCTCTAATCCAGTAGTTCTCAAACTTTACTATACATCAGAATCACCCAGAGGGACTGTTAAAAACAGTTTGCTGGACCCCACGTCCAAAGTTCCTGATTCAGTATGTCTGGGGCAGGGCCCAGGAATTTGCCTTTCTAAAAAGTTCCCAGATAATGCTGAAATTGCTGATTGGGCTTCTAACTCATGCATTCTCCAGTTACTCTGGCCCTGGTGAGAAGGGAAAAGTTGTTACAGTAATGAACTTAACCTTTCAGGACCTCCAGCCTCCTTCAGATCCCCCAGCCTGTTGCAGGGAGTCCCTTACTCCTGACCAGAAGGGAGAAGAGGGTCACAGTCAAGAGTGCAGCCTCAGGAGCCAGGCTGCAATGTTTAGTCCCACAAACTCTCTAAGCCTCAATACCCTATTCCTAAAAAGGGGGATAATATAGGACCTACCTGAAGGGGTTGCTGTGAGGATTACATAGACTGATCCAGGTGACGTGCATAAAAAGTGCCTAGCACACATTAAGCTCGAAAATATTTACAATTGAAGATGGCAGACTAGATAAACACTGTGCTTGTGTCCTTCCATAAACACATTAAAATTACAACTAAGTTATAGAACAATCAACCTGGAGAACCATCTGAAGTCTAGCCAAATAGAAGTCCTATAACTGAAAATAAAGAAAAAGCCACGTGAAGACTGGTAGGAATTGCTGAGACACAGAATGGGCCCCAAACCTCTGTATAGCGACCGAGAATCAGGAGGGATATCTCGGCCACAGAGGTTCCCCCTGGGGGAGCAAAGGACCCCAGCTCAACACCAGGCTCCCTGCCCAGAGTACTGGTGCCACGAACAGGAGTCCCCATAATAGCTGGATGTGAAAAACAGTGGGTATTCCGACACCTGGGTGGGACATAAGGTTGTGGGACATCCTCTTAATTGGCCCATGCACAGACTCACTAGCTCGCAGGTACTCACCCTGGGCTCCGGTGGAGGGACAGTGACTCGGGAGTATCGGAAGCATATTGGGGGGCAGACTGAAGTGTGTAGCTTCTGGTCAATGGCTGGAGGACAGTCGCCGTTATCCCTGTGTGGGGTCCTTCTTTGGTGCAGCTGGCAAGCAGGCGCCATCTTGGTTATGTTGAGCCCGCCCCCACAGGCCAAATCTGAATCTGATTGGTCTGCTAAGCCCCATTAGCTCCACCCTGCTGATTCACTGTATCCCTGCCCCACTCAACTCCCCCAGCGCTGGAGGCACTTTCTCGCTGGAGGCACTTTCTCGCTGGAGGCGCTTTCTTGGTGAGCAGCCAGCCCTACCTGCATTGCATTCTTCTTAGAAAACTGTCGGAATCCACAGATCCCGGGCAGGCGGCGACTGGCCTCAGTGTGCTCTGAGACTTTTGCTGAGTTGCTCCAGGCTCAGCATTGGTACCAAACCAGAATTTACATTAACCTAGTGACCACAATTCTTCCCTCTCTAGTGACTCCCTGAGACCCTGCTCCAACCAACTTGCATACGGCTTGAGGCTCTATCAGCAGCTGAACCTTAAGGTGGCAGCAGGCCTCAGGGTGTCCTGGATTTTTGTGGAGATACCCCATCCTGGTACTGGTGGCAGAAGTCCTCGGTTTTGGGACAATAATTTGAGAACTGCTGAATTAAGCTACTGGACTTCTGTGGTTGCAAAGACTGAAATAATAGTGACTTGAATAAAATTAAAATATATTTTCCTCTCAACTAAATTTCCAGATGTAAGCAGTCCCCATCAGTCATGGAACTCTTTCCAGTGGCTCTGCCATCCCTCGTACATTTGATCCAAAATGGCTCCCCCAGTGCCACATCTACATTCTAGCCAGCAGGAAGGGGAGGGAATGCCCTGCTCCTTTAAATGCGTGTCCCAGAAGTTATATATATCACTTCTCACATCCCATTGGCCCAACCTTGTACAAAAGCCTATTACTGAGTTGCAAAGGAGACTGGGAAATATCTCTCATCTAGTTGACCATAAGTTTTACTACTATAGAAGAAGGTGAGAACAGATATGGGAATAATTCCCAGTCTCTGCTACATTGACATTTCCCCCTAGGTTCTTTCTGGGTGCAGGCCTAGAGAGGAGCTTGGACAAGCCAGAGCTTACTTCAGCACTACCCAAAAGGTCAGGAGAGCTGACAAAAAGCAGGACTCACACACAAGATGTCTATGCCTGTGAATCTGTCTCACAAAAACAATGCCAACAGAAAACAAGGAAGTCTCAAAGCAGGTAGGCCCTCAGCTAGGCAGTGGGCGTTCACCTAAAGCTGGAGATAAGTCACAATGGAAATGGACTTATTAAAAGTAAAACTCCAAGCCTCAGCCACAAATGAGGCTCTGATTAGAATAGAGGCCAATGTCATCCACACCAAGGTCCTGCATGATCCCAACCTCCCCCCCCATACCTCAACTGCCCCTCCCCACAACCTGTAACCCCAGCTGCATCTCATTCAATCTCTCCCTCACCCTCCACATTTCAGTCATGTTTGACTCTTCATTTTGAAGAGTGTACTTTAGTCTTTCTTATCTTAAGGTCCTTGTATATGCGGTTCCATTTTCTAGAACACTCTTTTCCCTGCCATTGTCTGGCATACACATGCTCATTCTTCAGGGCTGTGGAATAAACAAAGACCAACCAAATGAGAAAAAACAAAGGCTCTTTATTCACAGCTTGCTGTGGCAAGGGAGTCAGCCCCCATCACTTGAGTTTGGCACAGACTCAAAAGCAGGCAGAGGAGTGGGAAGGCTTTATAATGGGAAAAGGGAAGCCTTCAGGTGTACCCTGGTTGGAGGCTATTGGTCTGGGAATTCTATAGGTGGGATAAGTAGAAGTGGGGGATCCTGCATGATTGGATAGGGGTACATATTTGGCTTTCTTTGGTTGGTCCTAAGTTGGAAGAAGGGACAAAAATTAGGGAAGTTGTCAGTTATTAACCAAGTCCTGGTGGATTGTTTATAAAGGTTATTGTTTGGCTTCCTGGATTGGTTGCTAGAGATAATGGTCTGACTTATAGATAGCAGGCTGGCTGTCTAGGCTCGTTACTGTGGATAATAGGTTGGTTTCCTAGGCTAGTTGCTACAGACTTGGGGTCAGGGTTCTATTTTATATATGGTCTAACCATTGTCGTATCCAGTCTCTCAGGTCTCATCTCACAGCATTTCTTCCTGGAAACCTTTCCCAACCCCCAGAACAGGGTAGGTCCACCTGTAATATGTTCCTAAGTTCCCTGAATTTCTCTTTTCTAACTCTGAGCAAAATTGTAATTACTTATCCAAAAGGCTATAAGCTCTACAGGGTAGGACTATATATATGTTTTTTAATTATTCATTCCTCTATGCTCAGCACCAAGCAAAATGCTTAGCAGGTAGTAGGGACTCAATAAAAAATTATTACATGGATGGATGGATGAATGGATGGATGGATGGATGGTCGAATGAAGAACAGGCAAATGGTTGGATGGATGCCTTTTGCAGAGCTAAGGGCAGTGTTCTGCTGCTTCTCAACTGACAGATTTCCAGGACCCTCTGCAAAGAGTAGCTGAAGGCATGAGTTCCTTATTGGTTCCATGCTCCATGCCCTGAGCCATTATGGCATTCCAACAGAGCCATCCACCAGGCAAAATAAGGTCGCATTCCAGATTGAGCCACCAAAGGTGTGAGCTGTTTCAAGTTTAGTGAATTCTTCAACCATGAGTCCAATCTGTCTGGGATCTGACGTCTACCTTGGCGTCTCCATCCTAGGCTACATTTCCTCCTAAACATGGATCACTGACAATATCCTACAACATATTCTGTTGGTTCCTGGTGCTGCCCATTTAGCAAGATTACTTGTGCTGTAGTTCTGGCATAAACCTGCCAGCTGTAACATATCTTGCTGGTCTGACCCGATGGTGACCCACAGTGCTCTGTGTATGGGCTGTTTTCTTTTATTTTCCATCCTCTGAAGATTGTCAGAATTCTGCCTGTCTAAGCAATAAATCCATCTTTTCAGGGATCAATTGCAGTGACTGGCCGCAAAGCCTGGAAATCCAATTAACTGCAAAATAAATAAAAAATGAAAAATACACTGAAGCTATGGCATAAATCAGCTAGAAAGTGTTCTGCACATTAAAATAAACAAGGAGAAATTTCAACTTCATTTGTCCTCTTTTCCTTTTTTTAAACCCCGTTATTGATAAATTTAGCCTTGGTTCCAATTTTGTCTTAGCCATGATGTGCTCAAGTATAGATCGTTGGGATGGCTATCTCTGTTCTAATTATACCCTGCAGGCGCTCTCCAGAGAGAAGCCAACTCGGCTAGGATTACCTTGGTGCCATATGTAAAACTTTAGGCAATCTTTCCCTTCATCTTTTTACACCACATGTGTTCTTAAAGGGGCATAAATCTGCTCTAACGTTGCATGGGAAAATATGAGTTATTTTGGCTTTCTGGGACATTTTGAAAAGGACAGAGTTTTATCTGTTGGCTGAGTAAAAAAGCTTATGCTCCTGGGTCTGCTGGGCTGGAGCCATGAAACACAGAGCCCATGGACAAGTTCCCTGGCGCGGAAAGTGCATTGAGTTACGTATGGCAGTGAACCTCACTCCCAGCTCTGTCCCCAGACTTCCTGTCAATACCCTGGAAATGGCCCCTCTGGAGCCCCAGGTACCCAGAAACCTGAGAAAGCCACCCAAGAGAGAACAGACCAGCAAAGGCACGAGGCAAATGGCTACCAGAGTACCCATCTGTAACTGGAACACAAATTTGTTTCCTGTGGGTATCACTGTAGAGGACAGTCAGGGATTGCGATCCCTATTCAAAACCCATGGCTGGGGTCCAGAGTGGGAGGACTCTGCCACTGACTCACTGTGTGACACCAGACAGTCATGAGCTGCTCTGGATGTTTCCTTGTGGGTAAAATGAGCAGACTGAAATAGTGGCTCCCAAGGCCCTTCCAAGTCCCAATGTCCATGATTCCGTGTTTGGTAAAGTAAAACACATTTTTTATTTAAGGGAGAGTAGTGAAAAGAATATTCTTACTTTTATGAACTATAAACTAGCTCCTCTATCCTTCCCTTTTTCTTGATACCCTGCCTGTGTCATCACTGAATTTACCATCTCTGGGTCATAAGCATCACACAGACAACAAGTGTTGGTCAGTTGATGTCACCACAGAAAACAAGAAAACCAAAAGTCAACTGCTTCTCAACATTTCTCATCAGAAAAGCAAAATGACACATCACTCAAAAAAAGGGGGCGGGGGGAGGCATGCTTTCACCTCATCCTATCACCGAACCTTCCTTGGATAAAACAAATGGTATCAACAAATGTAAGAAGAAACCTCCCTCAGGCTTCAAAATGTGAGCGTGTGTACAGTTTTCCATTCAAGTCACAAAGTTTCTGTTATCCTTAGCTGGTTATTGATGTTGGCTTTACTAAAAAATATTTCTTTATTTTCTAAATTTATATTCAAAATTCTATTTATCCAGAAACAAAACCAATAGAAAACAAACATGATGATGGGAAGCCGTAACCATTGGAGACACAGGCATTACTACCTAGAGGTTTATGGTCAGGTGTATTTCCATGGTCATCAACTATATCTGCTGCCACAGGAAACAGAAAACACAGGGTCTAGAGTCTCTCCTTAAGTCTAGCTGGAGAGATCAGACTTGTGCAAGGAAATTACTGGAAACCCATCACAATATAACAGAGAAATAAATTCCCCCTCTTATTTTCAAGCCTGATAGCTACATTATTTATTCAGTCATTAATTCTGCAAATGTTTCCTGGATACAAACTCTATACCGGGCACTGTGCCTGGCACTAGGAAAAAGCAGTGAGCACAACAGCTAAAAGCTTGCCTTCTTGAAGTTTATAGAGGGTAATGCATATACCCAGGGGGTCAAAAAAACAATGGGTTAATTTCACAGGAAACAATGGGTTAATTTCACAGGAAACAATCAGTTCTTCAGCATAAGGCAGTCAGGTGTGGTTTTGTTAACCTATGGATGCTTTTTTCTATTTCATCTAGTAGTGTTGGCCTCAAGAAGGCAACAGGAGCCTGAGGCTCTTATCTTTTCAATCCCTCTTTCTTCTCCAAGGCAGGTAGTTACAAGTACCAAATAAGTTGCTATTCTCACTGTGGGGTTTTTTGGTTTAAAACTGTTTATTGATCAAATAAAAAAGTAGAAAATCACAAAGTCATTGCCTCGGGAAACTGTACTAGTAATTTTACAGCAGGCTAGATAGTAAGGAAAGATTACAAATGTTAGTAGGCGGGAGACCCAGCTCCTGCTGAAAACAAGTCAATTCTGACAAAAATCCAACCACCATTACTGACCTTGGAGAACCTGCACAAGGTCAATTGCAGAGTGACTATGATCATATTGGTCCTGTTCCCAGCCTGTTTACTAGCTCTGGAAAAAAGTGGACAGATATCTTATGGACGCCCATATGCTTAAAAGTAATAAACACTGTAAATAACGGACTCGTCCTCAAAGGAATGCAAAAGAGAATGTACGTAAGATTTAGAACACTGTTTTAAAATAGATTTTAATGTTAATTTTTAAAATTGGACTGTCACTGGGTGTTGCCACTGTAACTATTTATATTAATAACGCTGACTAACTCAACAAGTCTTTGTAAGCCTAGAGAACATCCTGGCAATATTCATTCATTCTTTGAGTCATCCTGTCTTCCATCTGCTATGGGTGTGAGCATCGAGAACTTTCAGAGTCGTACCATTGCTCTTGTTCTCATCTAACAATGACCTTCACCTTGGCTCCTCCAAGGAGAACGTTCATTCCAACCTACTCAGTATCTTTCGCCCCCACCCACTTGCCTTATTTCTCCTTAAACCTCTCTATGTTCATAACCCAGATTTCCCTAAAATAACTAGGGTCAAAATTGTCCAATACCCTCTTTGGTCTGCTTGTATCCTCCCTCACCTAATTCTCTTTCTTCCATGGCTTCCATAGGTCACCATTTTAATTCTGTTATATCTACCTTCAACTCCTGTGTAGCCTACTGAATGAAGCCCCAGACTCCATCTTCTCAGTCAGCCCTTTTCTGCTCTAGCACAATACGATAACACAATGGTGTGTTATCTTATATGTAATCAGGCAAAGGTGCCTTTTCAAAGAGGCAGCATGCTCTGGGTCTAGTCATCCAAACATCAGTTCTGGTTATAAGGATCCCGAGAGCATGGTGAGGAGGTAAGCAACGGGCCACATGCATGGATGATCTCAACAGGCAGGGGCCCACCCATTTCCAGGTGAGCTGTCATTTTCATGTTCATGGCAAGGCTCTTGGTATTTAGTCCCAAAACCCAAAAGACGGGTATCACCTCTCAGATTTGATCACGTTCCATCAAGAACAGCCAGCTGAAGAGGTATTGCAAAGCCATTATCAATATCTAATATCTCAACTTAAAGTGGCTTATCATGTTGCATAAAAGATCAGCTCGTGATGGAATAGCACCCTGGGCAGGTAAGCTTTGATGGGGAAGGAAGGAAGGAAGGAACGAAGGAAGAAAAGAGGGGTTCACGGCACAAGGCCTCGTCTATGATGATCGGGCCAGGTCACGTAGTAGACAGGTGGAGCTTAAGGACACACCATACCTCCAGTAACAGGCATTAAAGAGTTGCAGAAGCAGAGAAAGATGAGAGCCTCATAACAAAGACAAGTTCTCTACTTTTCACCTTGGTCAAAAGAGCATGGGAGGTCTTATGGGAGGGCAGGAAGGCCACAGAACTGGGAACAAAATACCATCGTCTCCTACTGTCCCATATTGGAGGCTCTCACACCAGGGCGAGCAGTGAGCTGAGGGTTCTCTTCTGCCTCTAGGCTGCATGGACCTTACATAGAAGACTGTGTGCCAGCTCTGACTCATATCTAGACTCCACAGAGGTGAGGACCTCAGCTTGAGCCTGAAGACTCAAACATGAGGGGTCTATTCATGTGAAGAACTAAAAGCCCTCTAGAGTAAGTCCCATCCTGAGAAAAGAGAGAAAGGAGGTATAGAAATTTGATTCAAGAGTAACAGAGTAAAAGAGTAATCAGAGGTGACACATTCCATCATCCTCAATTCCAGGCCCAGAGACTTATATCAAAGCCTAGAACAGCAGTGATAAAAGGCAGCATCCTGTGAGTCTGAGCTGGAGAAAGAAGGTGGTAAGAGTATCAAATGCCGTGCTGGTATTTCTCTGGAAGTTCTAGATGCTCACAACCCAGGAACTCCCAGAGCCCTTGCGAGGACTGTGGCAGAGCAGTAGAACAGACAATGTTGGATGTGGCTGCTCACCAAGAGCATAGGTGAGAGCTGCCTGCCAAAGATACATCCTTACAAAGGCCCCAATTTTTCAGCCCAGGGCATCTTTTCACACAAACATTAGAGACAGCCCTGGCTGGGCATATGAAGAATTGAATGTCAATATATCCTCCTGGGAAGAAAGTTGGTGAGGCATGCGTTAGCCCCACCAGAGGTTGGGCCTCACCCCACATCTTCCACCTCACAGATGTAGCAAAAGATGGCATCATTCCCATCCTGGTACCTTTGGCTATAGCTCCTGTTGATGAACTGTGGTCAAAGAATAAAAAGGTGGAGAGGCCTGTTGAGAAAATAGGAAGACCTATGCCTGAGCTGATCTGATGCAGGTAACTAAAGAAAACACCAAACATCAAATTCCATCGGGCTTTTTAAAATTTTCCATGCAATTTCTGGCCTGAATGGCTCAAGTTCTGGGTTAAAGTCAAGAGTACATTTCTCCATTCTCCCCTGAAAGGTGACAAGATCACCTTGTGCCTGCCTCTTAACTTCACTAACTCCCCCTAACTCCACCTGCAGTAAGAGGAAACGAATACCTGTGTGTTACAGAGGGGTTTTAAAGACTGACAGCATTTTCTAAATTTGGGGGTTAGAGGAGGAGACATTTTCTGAATCCAAAGTATTATTACAGCAGTATTGATTCTTTTTAGAGCTGGGAGAGACCCTTTCTCTTCATAATCCTAGGACACTAATGCTCAGAGCAGGAGAGTGACTTCTCTAAGGTCACACAGCCAGTCAGTAGCAGTCTCGGAATGAACAGCTGGCTGGCCTGATGCATCTCTTCTGGAATTCAGATTGACCTGGTGAATTTTTTGGCAAAGAGCAAACATGAAAACAGCAAACACGATCCATTCATTATGCCTGAAGAATGCAGCTGTCCAGAAAAACAGCATCTTCTCAGAGCCCTCTCTACATTGATTTTCCTCGTCTTGCTGCTACTGACACTTTTTCAGGCAGGCCCACACTATGTCTTTGGTCCTTTTTTCCAAAGAAATAACTGGTTCTTTCTTCTAATTTCTACCGAATATTGTTGCAATAGTGACATTTTCCTTCCTTCATTAAAGTAGTGCTGGGTTGGGTCAGAGGAAAGCTGATTTCAGGTCTCTGCCTTTGCAACCAAGCCCTGGTCGTTAATTTGGATCTCCTTGGCAGCACCCCTGGGGCCCGTGGCAGGAAGACATCTTCAGTTGGGTTATGAATTTTAATTTTTTTACCTGAAGTCTTGAGCATCCCCTACACATAAAATTTTAAATTATAATTGGTTTCAGTGGATCTAGGAGTCTTTTAATTTCCCTCTGAAAGATGTGTAGGCAACAGCTTGCTATCAGGTTAAACAATGTCAACATCTGTACTGTAAACACTAACAGGTTTGTTGTACTTTGCAAACCAACATTGGCCTTCTATAATTCTTTCTCTAAAGAGCTTTCACTGGACATACAGCTCCAATCCAACGGACAAAGGGGACATCATGCCAACTGGAACACCATCTTTTCTTCTCCTTATTCCTCTCAACATTGGATCCTGGATATTTCAATATCTTCCTAAAACTGTGGGGCACCTGGTGATAATTCAGGAGCCGATTTCGTAGCCAGCGAGCCCCCTCCAGCAGGCCCTCCTCTCTGACACCTCACGCCTGGCCATTTCACTGTTCATTAGCCCCTTTTCCAAAGAGTGAGCACGGAAAACAAAAGGAGATGAAATTCAAACCCATCCCTTTGCTTCCTATTAGCTGCTCTACTTAAAAGTTTAGTGGGGGAGCCGGCTGAAATGATTAATTAATATAAAGCATGAGGACTGTCTCTGCAGCTCATTTTTTTAAGCGCTTCCTTCCTTGAGAAATCATCTATAGCACAAAAACATACTTACCGTGGGACTAGGCTAAGGGAGTTACTAGAATGGTGTTGGCCAGAGGAAACATGATCACGGCAAGTAACTGAGGAAAGAAAACTGACATCAGATTTCCTTTCTAAAGAATGAAACTTTATGTTATCTCATACACCGTTGTAGAGTTATTTTCAACAAACTATCTTATGGCTAGTAAAAGCCAAAATAACTGCTTCTTTTTCTGTCTATTTCCCTTACAGAAACCCCACTACAGAGAAAGTCATAATTATAGAGATAATAAATCTTAATAATCCCATCAGGAAAACTGACTTTTAATGATAAAGAATTTACACCAGATACTAAGCAAACATTGCAGCAAGCTAATCCAGGCTGTTAAACAATTAATAGTGATCCCGCAAGATAAACTCATCAGAAAGAATAAAAGTTTGAGCTTTTCAAAAGGAAGTATTTACCTGTGGATAGAGAAAAACACATATTAAATTTAAAGAAATAGACAGGAGATATCTTCCTCTAGACAAAAAGGTTGTTGTATCACAGTTTAATATTTGTTAGTTTATTCTGAACATTATTTTAATATTTCATCAGAAAAATCTTTTCTCTCTAAGTACATGTTTTTTTTTTCTATTATATCAAAGTATTTACCCAAGGCTGAAAGCTTTTACAGATGGAATACATCTCTAACCTTTGAAAGAAATGATAAAATACATAATTTACTGAAATTCACTTTATTATCTAGTTCACAAGAACATATCTAAGGCATACAATGAGGTCTCCCTACACATATGCTCTACTTCCTAAGTCATTTTATCCAAAATTCAAGGACTAATCACCCATAGAGCATAGAGAAATGGAGAGACTGAACTGAAATACAAATCGGTTGGGTTATAGCCCTGTCTTGTCACCCACCAGCCTTGGGACCTTGGACTAGCCACTTTCTTCCCTGAGCCTCTGCAGTAAATGGTCTCAATGTATCCTCTAACTTTAAATTTTTGTGGTGTATGGAATATTATTCGGCGTTAAGAAAAGATGATATAGGAACGTTTGTGACAACATGGATGGATCTTGAGAGTATAATGCTAAGCGAAACAAGTCAGACAGAAAAAGCAGAGAATCATATGATTTCACTGATATGTGGTATATAAACCAAAAACAACAAAAGAACAAGACAAACAAATGAGAAACAAGAACTCATAGACACAGACAATAGTTTAGTGGTTACCAGAGGGTAAGGGGGTGGGGGGTGGGAGATGAGGGTAAGGGGGATCAAATATATGGTGATGGAAGGAGAACTGACTCCGGGTGGTGAACACACAATAGGATTTATAGATGATGTAATGCAGAATTGTACACCTGAAATCTATGTAATTTTACTAACAATTGTCACCCCAATAAATTAAAAAAAACAAAAAACAAATTTTGTGGTGTATGAGATAGAGGATCAGGCCATACCAGAAGAAAGCCCAACTGAGTTAGAGAAGAGAAAATTCAAAGTTCACTTGAGGATATAAATGATACCATATGACAGATCCAGAGCTGGAAACCTCTGATTAACTGCGAATAACGAGGATGGGAGTGGAGAGAGTACTCTCAGGCCAGAGTCTGGAGCTCAATGCTGCTGTTTTATGAATTTTATTATTTCACCTAGATATATCCAGGCTCTAAAAATTCTTTTGTGAGGGGTGGGGGGATTTATAAGCCATAATGCCAATCTATGATCCTACCAATGGGGATAGATATTTATAGTGACTGAAATGCTTCCCATAGCTATTTAGAGTGACTGTTCCTGTTATTAAGGTAACTAGAGCCCTGAACCAGTCATCAAGAGATTACCCAATGAGTACAAAATTAGCTAGAGCTGAGCTGGTGCTAAGAGAGGAAGGAATAGCATATGGAACTTCTAAGGTCACATTAAAGGAAGAATTCTTAAGGGTCTCAGACCTAGGCCTCAGCTTCAGGGGCTCTGTGACCCTGCTGGAACAGTATGCAAAATCGCATTTGAATGTGGCCATGTGCATTTTTTCTAAGAAGAGTGTCCATTACATTCATCAACTTCTCAAAGTGTCTGTGATCTCTAATAGTTTATGAACCACTGAGAAACACAGAATAGACCCAAGATAGACAGGGAGGAATTCGAGGCAGTTCTGAAGAGTCTGAAATCAGGAGCTAGAGCTGAGTGACAGGGTGAGGATTCTCTAAGAAGGGTAAGTTTACAAAGGAAGGGTCAAACAGATGCCTGAGCCAGGGTAGGTAGGATGCCACCATGCTGACTCCAGGGATCCCTGCAAAAGTCAGGTCCCCGGGTCAGCCAGTGACTCAAGGGCCCCCAATAGAGACCTCATTCACATGTGAAGCTGCAAAGACTGCTAGATAACCAGGGCAGAGCTCCTGTAATTCCTGCTGAACAGTGCAGCCAATTCTAGAAGATTACTCATAAACAGATGGGAAGCATCAGACTGGGTCCCGTTCACCAACTTCAGTCTAATTCATACTAACCCCCTCTTACTGAGCACAGCCCATTACCTCATGCCTTTCCTCTACCCCTAAGTCCATCCCTTGATTTCTCTGTGGGTAAAGGGGACACCATGAGACAATAAGATAGGTTTGGCCCTCGGAGGACAGTAGGAACACACAAGTACTACCTCTCACCAAAGCTTTGTCAGGGTAGATGGTTGACACTTTAAGCCAAGATGGCCATTCAGATTTAAAGTTTAATTAATTAAAATTAAATATAATTTACCATTAACTTTTTCAATCACACTATCCACATTAAAAATGCTCAATAGCCCCATATGGCTAGTGGCTATTGTACCGGACAACACAGCAATGAAATATTTCCATCATCACAGAAAGCTCTTCTCTATATAATCGAGCACTAAACTCTGTGACACAAACAGTAATTACAATAGTGGTTGAGAAAAAGGTAGAGCTCCAAAGTGAGCAGAAATAGCTACAAGGGGCTTCAGGGAAGAAATGGGACTTCAGTTGACCCTCCGGGAATGAGCCTGGGAAGGGGCATGTCATTCAGAAGCCAGAAAGGTGAGAATAAAGAGAAGAACGGCGCAGGCCTGGCTGGAGCTTGGTGCACACTCATGATGAACATATACAGGAATGAAGCAATGAAGGAATGGTAAGGACCAAGATAAGTAGGCAGGCTGGAGGCAGATTGCTTAAATATCAGGCACAGGAGCTTAAATACCAGGCACAGTGATACAGGCATGACAATAACAGCTACTAACACTGGCTACCCTTTATTTAATGCTGACAGTGTTTCAAGTTTTGTACCACCAGATTTATATAAATTATTAAATTTCCTCCACACAACACCAAGAGGTAAGTACTTTTAACTCTGATAAGAATGACAAAACTGACGTTTGGAGAAATTCGGTAACTAATATCCAAGATCACACAGCTTGGAAATGGCGGGCTGTGATTCAAATCCAATACCACTGTTGCCAATGCTTTCACCTTACACTTTCATCCCCGCTGCCTGTCCTCCAAGCATCTTTCTTTTTAATTAGGAAGAGCTTTTGCCTTCACCCTTTCCAGTTTACATCAACGGATCCCAAGGCATCTCTTCTGGAAATCCCTTTACCTTTTTCTAACACCAAGGGGAAAATATTCCCCAATCCTTAGTAGTTTAGAATGTGTGACATCAGCCAGAGCAGGAACATGGCAGAAGGGGGTTGTAACATGGCAGATCGGCCCAGCGACGTGAATAGGAGGCATCAAGAAAAAGACGTTCGTGTATCCAAGGTCTCATCAACTTTTTAATGGATGTCTATGTCAAAAGCCAACTCCCTGGCTTCAGAGTCCCATCTGTCTATCAGATGTGCAGGGCAGGATCCTGGCTCCATGGGCTGCTGGCACCTTCGTGGCCCTTCTCATTGTCTCTCATTCTTTCAAGGAACTTGCTTGCTACCTTTTTTGTAGGTATGGGTTTTGGCATTTGAACACACGGATTCTTCCCTATAACAATCATGGCTACAATTTGAGCTGGCTGCTCCTGGAGCAGATCTGGCCTTGGACTGTGACCGTACATTGAAACAAAAGTCTCCCCACAGGAGAAAGAAGTTAACGTGCTTTTCCACACCTCTGTGCTTTTTCTGTGGAAATAGAATACTTCATTAACTTAACAAAGCATAACAATTTATCTCAACTTATTATAGATACAAACTGATTACAGCATTTAGAGCAAGATTTAAAGAACTACATATACTTTGTTAGTACCTTTAACAGTAATCATTCTGTGCTTAATCTAATCTTGGCACTTTCTCAAAGCTTAAACTAAAATTCACCCTCTGTTTTTCCTTAGAGTTTAAATCCTGTTTTGGGTTGATATTTGGCTCTTTTTTCTTCAGGGTACTAGAGTCTGGCACCAACAAGTATTCCACATGGTTTCTCTCCAGCTTTTCACAATTGTAGCTGCCTTCACACAGCTTATCAGTGAGAAGGTGCCCTGCTGCAGTCTTAGCATTCTAATTAAAAGCCTTGCTGTCTAATCACTCTGCTCTTCTGCATGAGAGACTGACCTTCTACTCTACACCATTTGCCAACAGCCAAGAAGAGAATATGATTAGGCTCCAGCCACATAATATACATGGTGTGGAACACACACACGCACACACACACACGCACACGCACACACACACGCACACACACGCACACACACGCACACGCACACACACGCACACGCACACACACACGCACACACACACACACGCACACGCACACACACAGAGTAGCTTTTTCCCTTTTCTAGTAAAAAGGAATGATTTGACACAAAGGAGAAAGCATTCTTCAACCAGCCCCTCTATCAGTTGTCTATGATAGTCAACTGTTTTCTTACTTGGTTCTTTGTTTAATAAGGGCTAAAGATCTCCAACTCACTCGCAATCCTCCTTCTACCTACAGAGTGTTTAAACAGAAGATAATATTTTTAAACTAAGGTTAAGAGAAGTTTTTCTACAACATCTTATTTTAGTAGGTTGTCAGATATAAGGGTAAAACATCCTATTCTTATGTGTAAAAATAGAATTCAAATTTGTACATCATGGGAATTAGTTCTTTCTGAGTTCTATGAGGAAAGTTGCTCTTAAAACAGAACCAAATTCACAGAGAATGCCAAATGCTGACTTGTAAATGTGGAGAGTGCTAGGGTTGGAAAATCATCCTTTTGCAACCACCAGGGCAAAGACTGGCTCAAGCAAGAATCACCAGTGGCTGCTAAATCTGGAAGAGAATGTTGATGAGGAGCAGAATATCTGCATGGTCTTAAAGGGTCTCTTTAAAGGTGAATGAACAAAATTAGCATCATCAATGAAAGGCAGATGGACTTAGTGTGCCTCCAGATGTGATGCCATCTGAAAGTTATACCTGGAAGGATAACCTAAAGCTAACCATCAGGGAACATCAGACAACACCAAAATGAAGCACGTTCTTTTTTTTTTTTTTCTTTTTTAAGGGAGTGAGGGAAATTCTTCAAAAATGCCAATGTACTCAAAAAACAAAGAAAGGCTATTGAAATGTTCCAGATTAAAGGAGACTAAAAAGACATACGACTAGATGCAATGTCTGATCCTGGACTGGATCCATTACTGGAAGGGAAAAATATGCTACAAAGGACATTATATTGGGTTAACTGAAAAAACTGAAATATGAAAGGTAGATTAGATCAAAGTATTGTATCAATGTTAAATTTAGTGAAATTGATAACTGTATTATGGTTAAGATGTTATCCTTATTTTTAGGAAACACACACTGAGATATTTAGAGGTAAAGGGCCATGAGGTATACAACCTTTATTCAAATTGTTCAGAAAGAAATTTATGTGTGAATGCGTATGTGTTAAAGAGAGCGCGCACAAGCATGTGAAATGATAAAGTAAATCTAACAAAATGTTAACAGTAGGTAAATATGGGGAAAGAATAGATGAGTGTTCTATGATTTATTTTTATTCTTGCAACTTTTCTATGAATTTAAAATTATTTCCAAATAAAAAGTGTACATTAAACACACACACACACACACACACACACACACACACACACACATGAAAGCTTGTGAGGAAAACTCCAGGAGAAAAGGAAGACCAACCATATCTATCCTCAACCCTCTCCCAGTTTTTACCCCTGTCTTTATTTACCCCAGCCTCCTCCATGAGAGATGACCACTCCCACCATTTTGATGGCTTCTGGTAGCAGTTTGCTCTTCCTACCTATCTTGGCTTAGATTTTTAATAAGTATCTTTTTGCTTTTGGTCCAGCTGAAAAAAAAATGACAAAAACTTTTTGAATTTTGTCTCAAAAAATCTCTAAGGAAAAAGAACAAAAAGAATAGAAAACACAAGTGAGGTGACAGGCAGATTTCTCATCTTTACATTACCAAACTCTTGACAAAATTATTTGGCTGGCACCATTTTCTGCACTCATCTAAATTCACTCACCTCTTGTTTATTTAACTCCACCAAAATTAATGTGCCTTTACCTATTTTTCTCAGCAAAGTTTGAGCCCAGATTCACTGGTGACCATGTGACTGTTATAGCCAGTGCCATCAGCCCATAATTCTCTCTGCCTCATACGAACGATTTCTCTTTCCATTAACAGCTGGTGTGCTCACCAATGATCAGAAATGAGGTGTAGGTCTTCATTCTCTGCCCTAAAGAGCTAAGTTGGTATCTTAACATCTTACTATAATTTGATGGAAGTTTGGCCCCAACTCATGAATTGTGCAAGAATGAATAACTGCCAAGTTTGACTAATAGTAGCTAGATTTCAATGAGGTGAATTCGAACATTTTTTAATGCTACTTACAGTGCTTAATTAAAAAAAAAATATTTATTCTTACAGTTGTTTTTTTTTTTAAAGCATACTGTTCAACCAATATGTTTCTGCTTATAGAGTCCTCATCTCATTGGCAGACAGAGTTGATAGACATACTCAGGACCCAGTGACCCTCCCATGTGTCAGGTGCCATCTCTGCCCACTTGTCCAGGTGTTTCTGAAGGCACTTTGTAGGGATCATCCCCTGACCCATTACCATTGCGACACTTTCATTACCACCCACACCCATCCTTTCACCGTCACTGCCAAGGGCACAGCAAATATGGAAAGCTCTTTACCCATGTAATAATAATGCATATTATGAGAGAGGAGAAGACAGGAGATCCCAAACTTCCTCAGTCCAGATGTCTCTCTCTCAGATCCCAATCTAGCATTGTTCTCAATCTTAACTCCTTTCAAGCTAGCTTCCCAAGTAGTCTCTTTTTTGTCTTTCTGCCCCAATTGAGTTTACATTAGTTATGGTAAGCTAAATTACTGTAACAAATTACCCACAAACGTAGTAGGTCAAACACAAAAGAAGTATAAATTTGCTCACATAATCCAAGGCAAGCATTTCTGGGTCAGCAGGAAGCTCTTCTCCACATAGTGATTCAGGAATCCAGGCTCTTTCCAAGTTTTGGCTACCCCATCTCCCAGACCTCCCCAATCATCCTCTTCAAATTCTGCATCCAGCTAATGAAAAGGAAAAGACTATAGAGAAGGTCCACCTGCTTGTTAAAGGCCACAGTTTAGAAGTGGTACACATTACTTTCACTCACATGCCATTAGTGAGAACTGGTCACATGGTTTCAAATACTGCAAGAGATTATGGGAAATGTCTCTGGCTGGGTAGCTGCTTCCTATTACTAAACTGAAGGGGAAAGGAGATTTTGGTGGGAGGCCAGCAGACCCGGCCAGGGACCTTAAACAAAGAAAGTGGGAAGGTTTAGTTAATGGAAATCACATAGGAAAACAAAAGGACTCTACCGTTTCTTCTTTGGAATTACTTTTTTCTTTTGAATTATTTTGGTGTTTGTTTATTTCAAGGAAATCTGTACCTTGGAATTATGTTTATACACTTATTTGTATTCTGTATTCTTAATTTGCCTACTAAAAGTTTTAAGGCAGATAATAGATTCCAAGGTGAAGGAAAAATGGTATTGACTTTTGTTCAAGGCCAATGCAAATATTATAGGCCAGAATGCTTTGCCATGCAAAAAAAATCAGAAAACTCTTGAGAAGTCTAATTTTCCAATGGGTCACTGACTACCTCTCCAACACCATTTTCCACTCATCTTCCCCTCATGCGCCACACTCTAACCTCATTGCTTTACTTACTCTTCTCAAAACAACCCAAGCACACTCTTGCCCCCAAAACATTTGTATCACTCTTCCCTCTGACTCAAATACTCTTCCTCCAGATATTGACATGGCTTGCCCCCTAACTTAATTCAGGTCACCAAACAAATGTGGCCACTTTAGAGAGGGATTCCCTGACTTTTCTACTCAATATAAAATAGCATTCTCTCCCCAGTCCCCACATCTCTTCTACCCTCTTACTCTGTTTTGTCTTTATAACACTTATCACAACTGTAGTATATTATATGTTTATTTGCTTATACTCATCTTCCTCACTAGCATGTAAGCTACATGTAGACAAGGACTTTGCTTTATTTATTACTGTATCGTTGCAACTTAGAATGTTCAGCACAAAGCAGATGCTCTATAAACATTTATTGGATGAATAAATGTATTTGATCAGGTATGAGCAAAGCCACAGCAATAAATACTGTTCATACCACATCAATATTCAAAAAATTCCCATTAAAAAGAGGCTCTTTTGTTGCTCTAGGTTTTTTTTTAATTTACCATTTTTGAAAAGTAATGGGTAACAACTGGATATCCATAAGCAAAAGAATAAAGTCGAACCCCTTCCTTACACCACACACAGAAATTAACTCCAAATTATTCATAGACATAAATATAAGAGCTAAAACTATACCCCCACACACAACTATTTTTTTAAATATTGTAATCACTATATATGGTGTCATATGGGTACTAGATTTATCAGGTGATCATTTTGTAAGTTATATAAATGTCTAATCACTATATTGCATACTTGAAACTAAGATAATATTGTATGTCAACTGTAATTGAAAAATAAAAAATTATCTTTAAAAACTTTAAAAAAAGAAATCTCTAACATATTAACCCTCTGTTGGGAACATTAGAAAAAAGATACAAACTTCCAGTTATAAGATAAAAAGTTCTTCCTTCAATAGATGAATGGACAAAGAAGTTGTGGTATATATACACAATGGAATACTACTCAGCGGTAAGAAAAGATGAAATAGGACCATTTGTGACAACATGGATGGATCTTGAGATTATAATGCTAAGCAAAATAAGTCAGACAGAAAAAGCAGAGAACCGTATGATTTCACTGATATGTGGTATATGCACCAAAAACATCAAAAGAACAAGACAAACAAATGAGAAACAAAAACTCATAGACACAGACAATAGTTTAGTGGTTACCAGAGGGTAAGGGGGTGCAGGGATGGTAGATGAGGGTAAAAGGGATCAAATATACGGTGATGAAAGGAGAACTGACTCTGGGTGGTAAACACAAAATGTGATTTTTAGATGATGTGATACAGAATTGTACACCTGAAATCTGTGTGACTTTGCTAACAATTGTCACCCCAATAAACTTTAATTTAAAAAAAATTACATTGAAGGGGGGTCCTTTACATCATTAAATATTTTTTTGAAAATGGTAAAAAAAAAAAAAAGATAGAAAGTTCTGGGGATGTTATGTACAGCATGGTGACTATACTTAACAATACTTTATTGTATATGTGAAAGCTGCTAAGAGAATAGATTTAAAATGATCACAAGAAAAGAATTGTAACTATCTGAGATTATGAACGTTAACTAAACTTATTGTGATAATCATTTCCCAATAAATACATTTATCAAATAATAAATAAGTAAATAAAACTCTTAGAAGAAAACATAGAAGTAAGTCTTCATGACATTGGTTTAAGCAATGGTTTCTTAGATACAATACCAAAATAATAATCATAAAAGAAAAAATGAATAAATTAGACTTCATCAAAATTAAAAATTCTTCATCAGAGACCGTCAAGAAAGTGAAAAGACAACCCACATGAAATGTTTTCAAGTCATAGCTCTGATAAAGGACTTATAGCTAGAATATAAAGAACTACAGTCATGTACCACATAACAACATTTCAATCAACAATGGACCACATATACAATGGTCGTCCCATAAGATTACAATGGAGCTGAAAATTTCCTATCATCTAGTGACTTCTTAGCAGTATTACCTTCATATTGCAACACATTACACACGTGTTTGTTGTGATGCTGGTGTAAACAAACCTATTGCACTGCCAATCATATAAAAGTGTAGCACATACAATTACAGTAGTAGGCTATACCATCTAGGTTTGTGTGAGTGCACTCTATGATGAAATTGCACGATGATGAAATCACCTAACAATGCATTTTTCAGAGCATATCCCCATCAAGTGGCAAATGACTGTATTAGAACTCAACCATAAAAAGACTAATAACCCAATTTAAAAATGTTCTAAGGATCAGAAGAGACATTTCTCAAAAAAAAAGATATACAAATACCAAATAAGCATATGAAAAGATGCTCAACATCATTAGCCATCAGGGAAATACAAATCTAAACAACATGAGATACTGCTTAAGGCCCACAAGAATGGCTAAAACCAAAAGACAACGGTTGGTGAGAATGTGGAGGCATTGGACCCTCACTGCTGATGAGATTATAAAACGTAAAATTTCAGCCACTTTGAAAAACAAGCTGGCCATTCCTCAAAATGCTAAATATAGAGTTATTATATAACCCAGCAAATTCTATTCCTAGGTATACACCCAAAAAAAGATGAAATCATATAGCCACGCAAAATTTGCACATGAACGTTCATAGCAGCAGTATTCACAACAGCCAAAAACTGGAAACAACCCAAATGTCCATCAACTGATGAACAGATAAGTAAAATGCGGTATATACACATACAATGAAATATAACATTATTAGGCAATATAAAGGAATGAAGTATTTACTGGTACATGCTACAACATGGATAAACTCTGAAAACATTATGCCAAGTGAAAGAAGCCAGTCACAAAAGACCACACATTGTATGATTCTGTTTATATGAGATGTCCAGAATAGGCAAATCTATAGAGACAGAAAGTGATTAATGGTTTCCTAAGGCTGGAGGAGTTGGGAGGAATGGAGTTTCTTTTGGAGTGATGAAAGTCATCCAACAGAGTTGCAGAACTCTGTGAACATACTAAAAACCACTGAATTATACACTTTAAATGGGTAATTGTATGATGTCTGAATTGTAACTTTTTTTTTAAATTTTTGTTGGGGAATATTGGGGAACAGCGTGTTTCTCCAGGGCTCATCAGCTCCAAGTTGTTGTCCTTCAATCTAGTCATGGCGGACGCAGCTCAACTCCAAGTCCAGTCACCAACTTCACTCTAGTTGCGGGGGGCACAGCCCACCATCCCACGTGGGAACTGAACTAGCAACCTTGTTGTTAAGAGCTCGCGCTCTAACCAACTGAGCCATCAGGACACCCCTGAATTATAACTTTTTAAAGTAATAAGCCTTCTGTTAGATTTCTGTTTCAGGGACAGAACTAAATCTATATCATACCTACATTGTTTTAATTTCACCTAAACCTCTTATAATGTTCTAGAGCTGTGGTTCTCAAAGCATGGTCCTGAACCAGTAGCATCAACATCCCCAGTAATTCGTTAGCAAATTCTTTGGCCCCACTCCAGACTCACCAGATCAGAAACTCTGGGGTGGAGCCCAGCAACACGTTTCAATAAGCACTCTAGGTGATTCTGACGCATATCAAGTGTTAGATCCACTTCTCTGAACAAGGAGGAACCTAAGATCTCTTTTCCTAGGACAAGTTTGACTAAGGATATTGAACGGGCCACCCGTAGGCCACCAGCATGACATTTACCATATCTCCAGGGCAGGTACCACATTTACCCTCCTAACCAAATACTTATCTCTTACATCAGCCTACTTTGTTTGCCCACACCTCCACCTACCTGATAAACATGGTGAGGGAAGGGTCATGTTTGTGCTCTTTGGGGTTTGTTGGGAAGCTCAAGGGCATGGGTGATTGGTCTAGGGTCTCCAAGAGTCAGTGGCAGAACCCTGTGGCCTTAGCCATATCCCCTATGAGAAAATAAATCCCTTGTCTAAGTACTAAATATAGGTCATCTGCCCATCAAGGATGAACAGGTGACTTCTATCAACCATGCTAAATGTGCGTATGTGTATATATAATATATCCAGTGATATGGAAATATATCTCTCACGGACTCCCTTTCTGCAACAGAAAACAAAAATAGAGAAAAACTTAACAACTGCAAACCCAGAGCTAAGTTACCAGAAACCAAATTAAAGTGGTTGAGTATTTTTGTTGAAACATCTCTACTTCTGAAATCTAATTTCTTGCAACTTTCCATATAGGATCCAGTGTTGTATTATTTATAAGAAAATAATATTCTGTACTCCCTTGACAGCATTTCCTGGCTGCAGAAACCACGGCAGCCATGAAGTAGCAGAATGATTTTGGTAATGTTTCCATAGCTACCTTGTTTCAAAGTGAGGTTTATTCTGTTTTAAAGTCTACTGACCTATTCACATCCTTATTTGAAGTATTTTCAATCTAATCCCTTGTCTGCCTATTATTGTCTAATGTTCTTGTGATTCCTGTATTTAAGGTATCCTGGATGCATAAATATATGGTAAGCAGCCCTTCCAGTTAGACCAACAATATGATGACTTTTTCTTTATTCCTTTTCGAACTGATGTGTATTCGTTCCGTCCTGCCCTTGCAATGCAGGGAACCCTTCCTGAGATTTTTGAAGGCAAAAGCTGTTTTAAGGTACGCTGGTGCCCTCTCGTGGTCACTCTGGCCTTATGATTCCTTCCCAGAAGTCTCTTCTACATAGACAGACAATTGATTTTGCAAGAAGTTAATGAGAAAGGATCCCTCAAAATGCCATTGCTAATTGTCATGGTGTCCTTGTGTCCCCTGTGTTTTGCCTCCTGCAGGCATGCGGGTCTGTGTAGGACAGGCAGCCTCTCTGGGGTGGCACTATAACGCTGAGGTCTCTTTTCTTTCCCCCAAGGTAGGGGCCTCCTTACTAAGGAACGCTGTTCAAGGATTAGGCCACTAGAAGCGACGTGGGACATACCTTAGGAGAAGATGGTGCACCTGTAATAAATGCAACCCGCAGAAAGAGGAGATGGGGCCTCACCTCAACAGAACATAGCATATCCTCAAAAAAAGAGAGCAAGGAACAGGTAGTACCATATGCCTTTTTAAAAGCTGAAAATATAAACTCCAGTGCTGGGTGAGAAATCAAGACAAAACAACCAATAAAATTGTAATTGATTCAATGTGACAAATTTTTATTCAATAAGCATAAGAGGGAATGAACGACATGATTCCAGCATTGCCCAATTGAACTTTCTGCGATGGGGGAAATGATCACTATCTGTGCTGTCCAATACATTTACCACAAGCTACATGGGCTGCTGAGCACTTGAAATGTGGCTAGTGAAAATGAGCTGAATTTTACATTTTATTTAATTTTAATTAATTTAAATAGCCAGCTGTGGCTACTAGCTACCATGTTAGACAGCATAGGTCTAGGGAGGGCAGATAAGACAAGAGCATAGACAACTACAATATAAACCGAGTTTGTAGCATAGAAAAGTACAAATTAAGGTCAATGGTGGGAGGGATGAGTAGAGGTGACTATAGAAATTTCCTAAAGGGGGGGGGACATTTGAGCTAGGCCTTGAAGCATGAGTTGATCTTATTAGGCAGAGATGGTAAGGAGAGCATTCCAAGTGACAGAAATAGCATGTGCAAAGGCATGGAGTTAGGAGATTCCATAAATGTCCAAGGAACAAAGGTGTGGAGTGTCGATGAAAAATATCCAGCCTAAGAGAAAACTTGTAAGAGTTTATTTGAGTCAAACTGACAGCAATTGCCAGGAAGCAAAATCTCAACAGATTGAGAAAATGCTCTGCTAAATGGTGGTTTGCAGCATATTTTATACATAGAATCAAAGGAGGAGGGTTACATGAAATCCATTGGTGATAGATTAAGGAGGTGGAAGAAAACAAAGTGGGGGAAATCTCTGGGATTAGATAAAAGTAAATTGGAGAGATAGGTACTTCTTTCACATAGGTGGGTATAGGATAGTTAATAATTCACATAGAGATGTTAATCAAGGGACAAGAAAAATAATGAGGGATTCTGTACTTTCCTGCTCTGGTCCGGAAAAAGGGATTACTGACATTCCAAGGATGTCATTGTAGGTGCAAAAAGATAATAGATGCCCACTTCAAGGCACAGTTTAACTTTATGAAGGAATCTAAAGATGTGACTTCCCGCCATGGCCCACTTAGTTATGAAATTTTTTATGTTCACACCATCTTTTGTGATTATTTTCAGTCTCCAGAGCTTGTCAGGTTTAACCTGTGGCCCATTTTCCATCCTCAGGAGTTATGAGCACCAGCTCACACGGCACTGTCTGTGAAGGAATTTTTAGCCAGTAAACAAATAACTGTATTGCAACACTCTTCTTACTCACCTGATCTGGCCCCCAGTGACTTCTTTCTTTACCCAAAGATAAAGGAAATATTGAAAGGAAGTCATTTGATGACATTCAGGACATCAATAGTAATATCACTACAGCTTTGATGGGCATTCCAGAAAGAGTTTCAAAATTGCTTTGAAGGGTGGACTAGGCCCTGGCATCATTGCATAGCTTCCCAAGGGGAGTACTTCGAAGGTGACCATAGTGATTTTGATATTCAGCAATGAAATATGTAGCACTTTTTCTAGGATGAGTTTGCGAACTTAATTATCAATTATATCTCACTACAACACTGGAAAAATAAGATGAAATAAAATAAATAGAACTAGTAGATGCTTATATAATCATAAAAACATAGTAAATATTTAGGGGGATAGGATGAAATACAGGATATAGAAATAGAGATGAACCTAAAAGAAGTTTTTAATAAAGTATTATTCAGCATCTATTGGATATCCATGTCTGCCATATACAGTAGGAGGCACTGAAGATACAGAAAGAAAGAAAGAAAGAAAGAAAGAAAGAAAGAAGGAAGGAAGGAAGGAAGGAAGGAAGGAAGGAAGGAAGGAAGGAAGGAAGGAAGGAAGGAGGGAAGGAAGGGAAAGGAAAGAGGAAGAGAAAGAAAGGAGGGAGGGAAGAAAGAAGGAAGGAAGGAAAGGAGGAAGGGAAGAAAGAAAAAAAAAAGAAATAAAAAGACATGTCCCTACCCTCAGGGAGCTTACAGCTGGAGAGGAGATAGCTGAATACACAGTACAATGTGACAAGTGCTTTGGGAAATGTCTGAGGAGAGTACAGAGGGGAGGCTCCTAAAGCAGCCTGGAGTGTCAGAGAAAGCTTTGCAGAGGAGACAAGATCTGAGCTGAGTCCAGAAGGACAGGTAGGAGTTACCCACCTGGTCAAACTGAAGTCCATATCACCTCAAAGCAAACACAAAAACAACCATGCAGCAGTAAAAGTCTTTAGAGGAACACAGAAAGAACATTTCAAATATTCCAAGGACCAGAACATCCTCTCTCCCTAGAAAAGTCACAGAGGAAGAACACAAGATGGCAGTGGTGCAATGGGATTGCACAAAGCAGCGAGACCTTGAAGCACCAGACACAAACTGCAAATCTAATAAAATTTGACAAGAAATGGGCACTCACTTGTCCATTGGGGGTGGAGATAGGGTGAAGTGGTACTACTGTCCTGGACAACAAGGCAGCATTATGTATTGAAAGCCTCAAAAATGTCCGTGGTCTTTGACCTAGTAATTCAACCTTTAGAAACTGATCCTAAGTGAAGATTTTCGTACAAGGGTATTTATAATGGCATTATTTTCAAATATTGAAAGAGCTGGAAACAAGCCAACTGCGGTTAGATGAACTGTGGCCCAGTAAAGTAGCAGATGGTCAATTACAATCATGTTCTCGAACAGCATTTAATTAAAAAATGTTCAGGAGATAATTTTAAGCATAAAAAAAGGATACAAAACTGCATATACCATATGGTTCACATTTTATTAAAAATGTATATGTGTGTGTAAAGAAAAAAGACTGGAAGGAAAAACATCAAAATATCAACAGTGATAGAATTACAGGTGGCTTTTATTTTATTCTTTAAGCTTTTTTATATATTCCAAATTTTATAATACACATTATAACAGAAAATGCTAACAGAGGCTGTCTCTAGAAAATGAGGTCAAAGTTGATTTTTAAAAATTCTTTTGTGCTTTCCAAAATATTTTCCCAAATTTCATACTATGTATGACTCTTTAAAAGAAATCATTGAAGAGCCTTTTTTACTAGGAACCCAGAATGCTTAGGGAATAAGCTGATACTTTAAGGGATCAGTGATTAAGTCACCTGCTGGGAACAGGTGGCAGTTTAACAGAGAATGACATGGTAGCTGGTCCCCTGCCTCCAGGACTTGAGGACCTCCTATTGCTCTCCCACCTTTCTGCTCCCACCTTTTCTACTACCTTTGAGAATGGGAAGTTGGCAGGGCTTTTGACCTTGATCTGTAATCTGCAGCTTTAATTCTATTATGCCCTTTCTCTGTGACCTGGCATTAAGTGGGTTTGCAGGTGGGAGGGCAAGCCCAGCCCATCAAACAGCAGATACTCTCCGGAGTACTGGGAGAGTATAGTCCACATAAGAGGGATTTTCTAAAATAAGTAGTCAAATCCCTTTGCGTAAAGTTCTCTTTTATCTCCTCACCATTCTTCATTTTTTTGCACCAAGTTAATTAACAACAATTTTTCAGCAAGCACATTCCTGACAGGTAAGTATTTAGAGCCTTGATCACTTCCCTTACCTTTCCTTCCCCTCTGTATTGTTGGGCTCCGTGGAGCTTGAAAACCATTCTCTTGTTGGAGGAAACAGAAGCAACACTCAGACAGTGTCATTCTCCCTTGGTCTTTATCATCTGCAAACATAGCATTAAATTTCCCAAACAGTAGGCCTACACCTTCCATGTTCTTCTTGCTCCAAACATAGCTTCTTTATTTTCAATTATAGTTGGCATTCAATATTATTTTATATTAGTTTCAGGTGTACAGCATAGTGGTTAGACATTTATATAATTTAAAAAATGATTCCCCCGATTAGTCTAGTACCCACCTGGCACGATACATAGTTATTACAATATTACTGACTATATTCCCTATGCTGTACTTTACATCCTGTGACTATTTTGTAACTAGCAATTTGTACTTCTTAATCCCTTCACCTTTTTTCACCCAGGCCCCAATCCTTCTCCCATCTGATAACCCTTTTGCTTGTCCTGAGGCTTTTTTCTTCCCCACAAGCTTTGGCTTGTTCTCAGCTTTAGCCTTCCTGACACTCTTCTCATGGGTATGACAGGCCTGGGCCAGCTATTGGTTCCCATCACACCCCATCTCTATGGGATTATATCTACCTCACTAGGTAAAACAGTTAAACACATTTTGTTTCTTTTTCGGATTTCAGCACCATACTGAATAGATCTCAAAGCCTATGGACATTTCTTTAACCCATTTACTAGATGCTTCCAACTGAAAATTTATCTGGGTTCACATTCCTTTTGTAATGTGGTTATCTTCCATGATACTTTGTTTCATGGTTTTACCAGACCAATTGCTCCCCATTCCTTCCAATTTTGGGTGGAATCTCACAATTAGGTAGGTGTTTCCTGTCAAACAGGTCTTCCCAGATTTAGTGCAAAGCACTTAGTAATCTGTGCCAGAAGTACTGGTATCAAAAGCCACAATCTGGAAAACCAAAGCCTGCTAGTTAACACCGGGAGTAGCCAATACTTCCATTTTCATTTCTCATTACTCTTCCCAAATGGCAATCTTTAAAATGAAGGTGGACATGTCTATGGCCTCTGACACCTTTACTCTTCGCTTCCTGCGTATTTTTAAGGGCCTTCAAAGCCAGTAAATATATACAAGGCAGTGTACTTCTACCTCCAGCTCTCACTCTTTCATATGTAAATGTATAAGTGTGAGTATTGATCAATAAGACTGATCTATACTGGTGGGTGTTGGCCACATCCTGCTTGCAGGCGTTCTCCAGCACAACTCACCCCTGCTCTCTGTGTCAGGCCCCGGGTTCTCCCGAAGGGAGTTGGTCCAAAAAGTTCATGACTCACCTGTGCCTCACTGGGCAGGAACAGCCTTGCTCGCTCCTGCTCCTGCCAGTGCCCTCCAAGGCAGTGCTCTCTGATTGTTGATGACTGGGGGGTGCTGCTAGGGTGGAGCAAAAAGCTGCCTCTTAGGCCCCAAGTGGAAATGTTTCTCCTCCACCAGACCCTCCACTGGATCACCACTTTCCTCTCAAGCCTCTAGAAATTAGCTTCAACTCCCTCCTCTCTTAGAAAGGCTTTCTTTCTGGCTTCCTGCCTGGCATGTGTCTTCCCCATTGTCTAGGCACCTTTTCTTCTCTGAAGTGTTGGAAGAGTTCCCCTCCAACGCTCTTCACCCTCTCTGCAAGCAGGGAGAATCCACCGTGCTTGCAGCATGCACTGTTCGCTTAGGTGGGAAGCTAAACATGTACTCAGCAACAATTCTCTCTCAGCTTCCAGACTTCCTGGGTCAGAGGCCTTTGTGACTCTTCCTGTAAAAACGTGCTTGTTCACCAATTGGTTCCTTAGACAGCACGTTCACAGTTCCCTTAAGAAAACAGCTCTTAAATCAGCTTAATCAGTGTAAATTAGCTGCCTCTCACTGTTAATAATAATTAACTCTACCAAGTTCTCAACTTTAAATGTTTAAGAAGCAGCAAACTCAAAACATACAGAGATGGCTTACACACGCAATGGCCATGATCTTTCCCATGCTTCTTCCCACCCAGGCCCATTTGCTGGGTCTCCTGTAACCAGGCACCCAACAGAGGTTTCTGAAATGCTCCCACCCTTGTCTAACTTGTGTCTTACTTTTCCTTCAAGGGCCTCACACCTGATCGCTATAGCTATGGAATTGTCAATACAGAAGGGACCTCAGAAACAATCTCGTCAGTCCCATTTTTTATGTGTAGCAGGTATAAATTTTCACTCACAGACTCAGATGTGGAAAATGTGACTTAATTACACTATAACTAACCTTAGTTCTTAAATTCTCATTTCTGCTTAATCTTGCTAATGCAGAGTGACTCAGTCACTTTCAGTTTTTTTCTCTCGGGTCCTTTTGAGTTAATACTCAACCAGTTCAGGATTCTCTCTCTTTCTCCTCCCCCCAGCCACAATTAAAGTTCAGATGGGGCGTGAGGTACAGTTTATGTTCCATCCTGGCAACAGGAATGAGGAAATGGAGTGTCAGTTGGACCCACAATCCTCGCTCCATGCTAGCCTCTGCAGAAATAGGCAGCTTCTTGCTAGATCCTTATTGCCAGACACTGGTGTCCACTGCTATTATCAGGGGCCTCCAGTCACCCGAGTCAATGGGCTGCCTTCGCCTTTACCCAGGGATACCAGATTTCGCAAATAAAACTATAGGATTACCAGTTAAATTTGAATTTCAGATAAACAACAAATGATTTTTTTTTAATCTAACCAAACAATAGCCATACCTCAGTACTTCCTCATGAAAGTAGAAGTGGAAGACCTAGATGTCCAGGCCTTGACACAGCTCATCCCTCCTGCTGTATGGATGGAAGGAAAACCCAGAGAGAAAGTCACTCCTATGTACATGACATTTAAACACACTGTGACCTCCTCCTCTGGGAAGAAAGAGCCCAGTCTACATCCTGGAATCCAGCCTGATTCAAAGTGTCTCTCCATGTTTCACAGGTAGATGGGTAGTTGCTGTGGTTGCCCAGAAGTGCAAATGCACTTAATGCCACTGAAATGTACACTTACAATAGTTAAAATGGCAATATTTTATGTTGTGCATATTTTACCACAACTTTTTTTTAAAGTCCTTCTTTGTAGAAGGAAGGGAGGAAGGGAAAAGACAAAGACCGTCTTCCTAAATTAAAGATTAAAAAGTAGGGATGCACTCATCTTTCCTGCCTTCCAGTAATGCCTTCCTCTGTGCTTTGGCTTCCTCTGCAGGTTGGAGGCAAGGTGACTGCAACCAGTCTGGCCTCACAAACTGCGTGTAACAACAGCTATAGGGAGAGACAGCCAGCTGCTAACAGGAGCTCTCCTAGAAACTGAAGTCCTTCTCCAGAAGTCCTAGCACCTCTGCTCATACCTCATTGGCTCAAATTGGGTCACATGCCTATTCATTACCCAATCCCTGACAAGGAGATGAAAGTCCCATTGGACCAATCAGCCCCAGACTTGGAACTGAGGGAGGGTCAGCTTTTCTTGAATCATAGACTGTGGAGGGGGGAGAGATTGGTGCCTAAATAAAAATGGGCCTGTTGGGGAGGGTGAATGGGGAAATGGATGGGCAATCCAGCATCCAGTACGTGGGACTGGGTAGAGCAGAACCATACTGTCCGTTGCTTACTTGGGTGTTCCCAAGGCCATCAGGAGGAGAGAAGCTGAGAGGCAGAAGCCAAGTATTCCACAATGTGACACTTCCCATGACCACCCTCTCTACCTTCTGCCTCTCTCCACCCCCCACAAAAATAAGTCTTGCGTTAAATTCTCTTCAGGCAATTGATGTAAGCTCTTTGTGGCTGAATCCCCAGGTGCTCTAGGCCCCGCTCATTATACCTCATTCTTAACCCAGCCACCATGGAGTCTGTTTTGCTCAGGGATCGCTGGGGTCCCTGATGACACTCACTGCAGGAAGCGACGTCTTCGGTGTCCTCAAACCAGAACACCTGTTAGGCCAATGTGGCTAGTCAAGGAAGTCCTTTTTAACTCCAATAATGTAAACATGCAATTGGATAAACTGGATATTTACTAAACATCTGGAATGAGGCATGAGATAAAATTATATGGATTTGGGAGAGACTTAAAATGAATGTAGGAAACCAAAATGTTATGACCCACTAAGAAACAGTAGAATAAACTGGAAAATAAAAGTAGAATTTAGTATATTGTGTTCTTTCAGTCTGAAGATACACAATGAAAGAAGTTTTCTAAGAAGTTTTGAAAAACCAGAGAAAAATATACAAGTGCACCTAATCCAACAGGGATTCTTTCTAAAATAAGATGTGAGAAATTTGGCTTCCCCAGGGGAAGGATGGAACCTTTCTAATACTGAGTTTAAGTTCACAGGTGCAGAAGTGGAATGGGGTCTGGAAAAGGCAGTTAATATTGACATGCTGTGCAACAAACAAAACAGATGAGGTAACATTTGTCTGAGGTATTTGTGCCTTAGTCCCCCCAGTAAATATGCCACACATCATTAGAATACTTTTTTAATGTTTAGAATTCCATAATTTTTGGAGAATGTGTCTATGACATGGTGATGTGCACTTATTTGTTTGGTAAAGTATCTTAATCACTTACTCACCAAACATTTCTAAGCACCTACTATGTACCAGGAACTGCTTTAATATGTGTCTCTCATACATGGTATTATATACGGTATTATAAAGATTTAAGAACCATCTGAAGCAAAAATATTTTTTCCACCCACAGACCCTCTTTAAATACATCCATACCAGTGCATTGTGATTAGTTTTACCTATTTGTTTCTTTGTTTGCTGAAAAATTGGGTATCAAATTGTTTTTAAATTAATTTCAAGGTTTGTAGCAAAATTATCACTTCTACAGACACCAAAGCCATAGCTCAGAGCGATTGTAAAATAATAAGTAAATACATTAAACTAGGAAAAGAGTATGGCCATTTTTAATCGAGTGTTCTTGTTCACTATTAAATATAAGAAGAGGATAAATATCATATCAGTCGCTTTTATTTATGAAAATAATTATTGCGATAATCTGCCATTCTATGTATTGAGCAGCTTGATTAGATGGTGTCTTACCATATTATTTGCATTAAGAATTTCTTTGCAAACAATGTAAGCCTATTTCCATGTGCTATCTGATCTGTACTTATAAATAAAAATATGCCACATTTTACTGTGCTTTGTAACCTTTCATAAATTGAATTTCTTATTTTCAAATGTAATCAATTCGAATTATTTATGGCTATAATTGTGTTGAGTAAGAAAGTGATTTAAGTTAAGACTGTGAAAAGCTGGCCATAAATTGAGCAACATTAGTTTTAAATGGAATTATTCCATTGTGGATTTTATTATTCGGCCATATGAATAGTACAGAGAGAAATTATCCATGGTGAGCATAATCATTTTCATTTAATTACATTTAACCTTTGCTGATCCCCAATGGCCACTCCTGTTTAACTGGACTACAACTATAAAAAATACTATTCTCTATGATCTTGATGCAATGTCAAGCCAGGGAAAACAGTGTGGAGGATTTAATTCATGAAATATGGGTGGATACTGGCAACCAGAATTAACTTGTGTTTATTGGGTTCTTATTGGCAATAGACAAGTTTTACAGCTATATCTACATCGTTAAATGTAGCTACGGAACTATCGCCCTGGTGTCTGGGATTGCTATCTACCAGGAATCAGAACACTGGGAGCAAGAGCCCCAACCTCAGGATCCTTGGAGGAGAGAAAATTGCAATGTGATGGAATCTGTGGTTGGATTACTTAAGGGCTCATTTTTAATCCTCATTTTGACATGCAGTTAGTAAGTGATGAAAGAGGATCAACAAAGATCTTTTGGATATAAAACGTCTGTGCTCTTTCTATGATACACTGCCTTGGCTATGTGTGACCAAGACTTCAGCCCAGGTCACAGGCAACATGGATTCGGGGTCCATCCTTACTACTTGCCCTTCCCAATGATCCTAGACACAATCTGGACTATGTGTCTTGATTACTTACATTTTCATCTTTCTCCTTTAATATATCCCTCCTGCTCTCCATATCTCTTAAATCATCCTGATCTGCTCCACTCCTCTTATTATTTCTAATTCAGTTGGAAAGTCAACCTTTCTTAGTTAAGATTTCATTGACAGTGTGGTATATTAGTAGAAAGAGCACAGATTGTGGCTTTTTATCCTCAGAAACACCTTGGTTTGGATTTCACTCTATTCCACTTGATCTTGAGCAAGTTACTAACTTCTTAATTTCTTCATGGACAAAATGGAGATAAATAACAACAATAATAATATATGGGGATAATAATATCACCAGCCTGTGGTATAAAGGAGACACCATACTTTAGTAACATGGCTCTCACCCCTACCCCCAATATCATATTCTCACCCCTATCCCCAATATCTCACCCCTACCCCCAATATCATGTACCCTGCTGAAACAGGGACTTTTCCCAGTTTGTTGCTTGCCTCATAAATTTGTTTACGGTGATTTTTTAAAAATTTTTTTGCAATTACAGTTTAAATACAATATTATATTAGTTTCAAATGTACAACATAGTGATTAGACATTTATATAACTTGCAAAGTGATCACCCCAGTAAGTCTAGTACCCATCTGACACTTATGGTGATTTTTGATATAAAAAATAAAACCAGCCCAATCAAGATAGTGGAGTAGGTAAATGCTGTGCTCACCTCCTCCTATGACCACATCAATATTACAACTAAACTACAGAACAACCATCATTGATAGATGCCTAAGTCTAGCTGAACCAGAGCCCTACAGCCAAGGACATACAGAAGAAGCCACCTTGAGACTGACAGGAGGGTCAGAGATGCAGAACAGGCTGGTCCCATACCTGCATGTGACCATTAAAAATTAGGAGGGATATCTCAGCTGCAGAAGTTCTCCCCTACCCCCCAGAGGAGCAAGGGATCCCAGGCCCACACCAGGCTCCCCAGCTCAGGGTTCCAGTGCTGGGAAAGAAATCTCCATAACTTCTGGCTATGAAAACCAGCAGAGATTATGGCTGAGTGAGACAAGGGTGGCTGAAGACCCAGGTGTTCCTTTTAAGGAGCTGCTCGTCAACTTACTTGCTGTTGGACTCACTCACTCTGCACTCTAGTGCTGGGACAGCAGCTCAAAAAGCACCAGAGACATATGGGGAGGAACTGAATTGTCTGGCTCCAAGGTGAGGGCTAGAAGGGCTGGCGGAAGCCATTGTTTCTTTGTTGAAACCTCCCCACACCTGGAGTGCAGACATAGACAACCGCCATATCTGAGTCTCCATCAACTTGGCTAACACCATTCATTCACCCTGCCCTGGTGATTTTCTGAGACCCCCCAGCTCACCCAACTTGTACACCCAAGACTCTTCCAGTGGCTTTTCCATACAAACAGCCTGTCTTGGCTCAAGCTGCAGACTTCCCTAAAATCTCTCAAACATTCACAAAACCCAAATAAACAGCATCTGCCTTCAGCATTTCTCACGTCTCTGGCTGAGCAGTCCTAAACCCAGTTCTAGCGACAGCTGGCCTCAGTTCACTGCTTGACCTCTAAGGCACCTCCAAGACTGACACAGGTGGCGGCCACCTATGGACTGCTTTGTGGCTCATGCCAAGTAGCTCCAGGCAGGGCACAGGCTATAGCTGAACTTGGCCTGCAGAGGTCCCCTCCCAGCAGACCCCAGGACTCCCAGCGGCCAGCCTCTGACCAAGCCAGAACATCACCCAGCCACCTCCAAGGACAACACACCCAAAGGGCAGACTGGGAAAGCACCAGAGCCCTGCTAAAGTGCTCTATAGGGTCAGCCCTTGCACCACAACTACTCCACGATAGCCATGGCCAGTCCTCAAAAAGAATCAGCCCAAGGATCAATCCCTCCTACTGATGTGCAAACAGCAACTAAGACTCAGCTACAACAGGAGGGCACATACAACCCACACAAGGGACACACCTGGAAGCATCTGGGAGACTGTGCCACTGAGCCCCAGAGGACACCAACTATATAAGGCCACTCTACTAAGACAGGGAAGCATAGCAGCCCTAGCGAATATATAGAAACAAACAGGGAGGAAGCCAAAATGGGGAGACAAAGAAACATGTCCCAAATGAAAGAACAGAACAAAGCTCCAAAAAAAGAACTAAAGAGAATGGAGACAAGCAATCTACCAGATGCAGAGTTCCAAACACTGGTTATAAGGATGCTAAATGGTCTAAGTAAGAACTTCAACAAAGAGATAGGAAACATTAAAAACAACCACCGGGCAGAAATAAAGAATACAATAACTGAAAAAAATAATACATTAGAGGGAATCAACAATAGATTCCAAACAGAACAAGAAAAAGAAAAAAGAATCCAAAAAAATGAGGAGAGTTTAAAGGGCCTCTGGGACAACATCAAGCATACCAACATTCGCATCACAGGGGTACTAGACGGAGAAGAGAGAAAGCAACGGATTGAGAACCTATTTGAAGAAATAATGACTGAAAACTTCCCTAACCTGGCAAAGGAAATAGATATACAACACCAGAAAGCACAGACTCCCAAACAAGAGGACCCCAAAAAAAGGCCCACACCAAGACACATCATAATTAAAATGCCACAGTTTAAAGACAAAGAGAGCATCTTAAAAGCAGCAATAGAAAAGCAGTTAGTTACCTACAAAGGAGCCCCCATAAGACTATCAGCTGACTTCTTAACAGAAACTGCAGGCAAGAAGGGATTGGTAGGGAATTTTCAAAGTGGTGGAAAGCAAGGAACTACAATGAAGATTTCTCAACTCAGCAAAGCTATCACTTAGGATCAAAGGACAGATAAAGAGCTTCCCAGACAAGAAAAAGCTAAAGGAGTTCATCACCACCAAACCAGTATTACAAGGAATCTTAGAGGGCCTTCTTTAAAACAAACATAATTAATTAATTAATTAAAAATATGAATAATAAAATAGCAATAACCACATATGTGTTAACAATTACTTTCAATGTAAATGGATTAAATGCTTTAATCAAAAGATAGGGTGGCTGAATGGATAAAAAAACAAAACCATTACATGCGCTTCCTACAAGAGATTCACTTCAAATCAAAAAACACACACACACGCACACACTGAAAGTAAAGAAGTAAAGAGATGGAAACAAGATATTTCATGAAAATGGAAACAAACAACAGAAAAAGCTTGGGTAGCAATGTTTGTACCAGACAAAATACACTTTAAAATAAAGGCTATAACGAGAGACAAATCTGCACCCAGTAATCCCACTTCTGGGTAATTATCCGAAGAAACCCTAATGCTACGTCTAGGGGACGTGTGCATTCATACGTTCATTGAAGCATTGTTTACAATGGCCCAATGTGGAAGCAGCCTGGGTGTGTAACGACGGATGAATGGATGAAAAGTACGTGGTGTCTACATACATGAAATGGAATAGTGCTAGGGAATGGGTTATTGCCATCTGGGGCAGAATGGATGGACCTGGAGGGCATTGTGCTGAGTGAACTATGTCAGACAGAGAAAGACAAATGCAATATGATTTCACTTATATGTGGAATCTAAAGAACAAAATAAACAAACAAACACAGAAACAAACTCATAGATACAGAGAACATTTTGATGGTTGCCAGATAGGAGGGGTGTTGGGGTGCTGGGCAACAAAGGTGAAAGGATTAAGAAGTACAATTTGGTAGTTACAAAATAGTTATGGGGATGTAGAGTAAAGCAGAGGGAACATAGTCAATAATATGATGATAACTACGTATGGTGCCAGGTGCATACTAGTGCGACTAGTCAGCGGGATCACTTCTGAAATTATACAAATGTCTAACCCCTATGCTGCACATGTGAAATTAACATAAAATAATATTGAGTCTCAACTGTAATTGAAAAATTAACAAGGTGGGGGGGAAGGGGAAGGGGAATAAGAAGTTCAAATGTCCAGGTATAAAACAAGTCAGTCATGGGGATGTAATGTACAGGAAATATAGTTAATAATATTGCTGTAGCACGGTACGGTGTCAGGTGGTTACTGGACTTATCATGGTGATCACCTCTTTAGATTATATAAATGTTGAATAACTGTGGTATATACTTGAAACTAATATAATATTGTGGGTTAGCTATATTTTAATTAAAATCTTAATAAATGAATGAATGAATGAATTAAACCAGAAAAAAATAAGATAAATATTTAGTGGATTTCAGAATTGGGAAGTCTCTTTAAAGCATAAAAAAGGGTTGCATGACAAAAAAAGAAATTATTTTTATATCATCCCGACCCAAATAAAGCTAATGTTCTAGCTATTCTCACTTGTGGATTCTTCCAGATACACTTTAGAATAATTTTGCTGTCATTCCCCCTAAATATCCCATACTTTGACTAGGATCATGTTAAACTGAAGTAGCGCAGTGACCTAAGCTGAAGCCAAGGCTTTATCAGGCGAGCAAAGGTTTCTCCAGAAACCCCGAGCAAATTTCTGCTTAAAAAGCATTCCCTAAAACTGTCACACACAAAACTACCCTTCCCTGCAAAGGAGGCCATGAAATGATGTTTAGCTTTCACCGTCTAGAATGGAGGTGGGAGAAGGGAGACGAGAACGGGTGTTGAGTGAGCTCGCCCGTAGGGTTGGCTACCAAGTCACCATGAAAGAGATCAGAGGCAGGAGCTGCAGGAGCCATTTCTGTGAGCACCTGTGCAAGACTGGTCACTAGGAGTGTTGCTGTGGGATCCAGGCAATACAGTGCACACTTCCAAGAAGGCTGCTCTGCCCCTCTTTGCTGCAGGCAGCCACGCAGGCGTGGCACTCTGAGGACGGGGAACAACCACTTGGGAGAGGGTCTGTGCCTTGCAGACCAAAGAAGAGTCTGGAGCAGCAAGCAGAGCAGTGGTCTTATGAGGGGCCTCTCTCAAATGCCTGTGGCTATTGAATCTTTGGGCAAATGCTGTTCGTTCTTCCCCAACATCTATGTCCCCTTCTTCATGGCTAACAGACCACAGAAACACAGCTTTGTTCTGGCAGCCATGTTGCCAGTATTCGTGGGTGAATCATGTTTGGTCAAAACCCGTTATGACAGTTGCTGTCCCCCTTTGCCACCGACTGGTCTACAGGTAGGCAATGTGATCCAGCTTTGGCCCATGAGATGCAAAGTCAAAGAGGAAGCCTGCTGAGAGTGGTTCTGCCCTTTCTTCCTGCCTTGAACACTTATGTTATGAACATTATGTGAACATTATGCTTGGAGCTGTGTTTCTTCTGACTTGCATCCACAAAAGCAATTTTCCGAGGTTGGCAAGAGTGGAAATATAGAAAGAGCCTAGGTCCTTGGTGATTTTGTTGAGTAAGCCAATGCCTCACACCTGGAACTGCCCACCTCATAACTAATGATGGGAGACAATTAAACAGCTTTATTGTTTATACCACCGTTGATGGCGTTGTTTTATTACTTGCAGCTGAAAGCATTTCTGACTGATATAGACCTAAAAAAAGAAGATCAGAGCAGAGCATTGTGAGTTGGCTTATTCTTGAGTAAAGAAGCAGAGATGTCAATAAAATCTAATGAGCTAGCAAAATCTGAGTACTCGTATGAATGTGATCTCTCCCCAATATCCACAGGCAGTGAGGCCTAGAGACGGTCAAGTTGTACTTAAAAAAACAATTTGAGAAGAAGTGACATTTTTCTACAATATAGTCTTCCTTTTAGGAAGATAATGTATTTCTCAATTATTTACTATTTTTTATTGGGTTTACTCCTAGGTATTCTATGTTTGGGGCTGTAGTCTCTTGCAAGACCTTGGATTTCCTAGGGATCTGTTTTCTGCCCTGTTTTCACCCCACAATTGCCCTGAATGATACTCCTATCCCACCCTTCCCCCAACTCCTACTTCACCCTGCTCTTTCTTCATTCTGGGCAAATACACTTAACGTCCTAGGTACATAGACTCTTGCCTCGACTGGGTTTTAGAGGTCATCCAACACTGATTGACAGGAAAAGGTAACATTTGGAATCCAGTGAGCTTGAGGTTAAAACATGTCATGTCAGCAATTGCTAAACAACAGTACATCAGATTAGGTCAAGAATTTGTGAAATGTTTGTGCCAAGTGAAATGTCAAAGCACAAAGTGTGTGAAAGAAAAAAATTTCTGTGCCAGTCAAAATGTCATTCTGTCTTGTAACAAGTAATTTATTCCTTTCTGTCTTTCTCGCTGTTCTTGTTCCACATGTATTAATGTTGCCTCTAAATAATTGAAATTAATAGTGGCATTATCTGTGGCTAAGGGTAAAAACTAAAGACTTAATTTAGAAGCAATCAGTCAATTTGGACTCATTTTGGAAATGGAACTTGTTAACCCAACCTTAAAAATAAGCCCATACCTGATTGTCCAAAGCGTTTACATTGCAGCCATTATTTGTTCTGTTAACTTTTGTAATATGTAAAAAGAAGACACATCATAGCAGCCATTATTTGTTCTGTTAATTTTTGTAATACGTAAAAAGAAGACACATCATAGAAAATAAAGGTTTTCTAAATGCTGTATCTGAGGAATTGCAAACAAGATAGAAATGCTATAGAATATGATTAGTAGATCCAGGTTGCCCTCAAGAAATGGAAAGACAGCGGCTTATTGAATTGATTATGAGGCAAAACTCCATAATGTCCCTCCCCATTTTCCCACTGGTTTTAAATAATTTCTAAATTGGCAGGGCTTTCCTGAACATGATTCCTCTCCATGCCATTTGCTTTCTCTGAGAGCAGCTTCATGTTGCATAGTCATAAGCAAAACAGTGGGGAACTGGTCCTCCTCTTGATGCTACAGCTGCCTGGTTAATAAGCCAAAATGTTTCTCTGTGGGCAGCAGGGCCAGGACTAGGGTGAGACAATCGAGGTGACCAGCGCACATTTCAGGAGGCCCTCATTCTCAAGTGCTCACCCTGTGCTTACCAGGCCCTGAGAGTGAGGCCTCCCTTCAATGTTGTGCCCTCAGCACCTCACTTGCCTCTCCCCAATCCTGGCCCTGGTAGGCATTATTGCTACTTTTGGAATTGAAGAAAAGGACTTGGAAGTAAAGAAAAAACTCTTCTGGGGGGACAGAGCCCCAGAGAGCAGTTTCCAGGCTCTCGGCCTCACATGGAAAGGTGCTGGCTTGGGTAGTAGATGGCTGTCAGCTGTGGCTAGTTGGCCGTCAGCTGTGGCCCTTGAGCCATTGGCCACTAATATAACTGCCGAGGCTGCATTAGGGAGTGAAGTCGAGGAGAGAGTCGGTCAGTTGGCAGAAAGCGGACAGCAGGTCGCACGTCGTGTGAATCCAGCCTCCAGTGAGACTATAGTGGTATGACTCCCCTACCTATAGCTCCGTGGGTGCTCCTTTGTGGCCTAGCCATATCCTGCGTTCTTATGTGGGGAGTGGGACCAGAGGCCCACGACATCTTCTGACAATAAAAACTGTGTTCCCATCCAATTATATTAATATTATAGAAATGTTACAATATGAGTTTGAAGAGTAATAAGAAGCATGTATTGAGAAGAGGAGAAAACCTTCTCAAAAAGGAGTCCAATTCATGGTTCAGAATGGGCCCAATAGTGTGAAAGTACCATGTGGGACCACTATGTTCCACAGTTTGGGCCTCAAGTTTTCAGATTTGGAGCTCAATTTTATCAGCACAAAGAGAGAGGGTCAGATTGAGGAAAATTGGGAAGAAACTTACAAATAATTCAGAATCCCAATGTAATAACTTAGAGTTATTACACTGGGATTATACCCTAGTGTTCAATGTTCAGAACACCCCTCCCTAGAGTTAGGTGATGTGGAACAAAGTATTAGTCATCCGATGGCTGCAAATGAGCATGGAAAGAGAACAAAAGGGGGAGGGTGTCAACGACAGGAATGTTTCATCCAGGCCAGGGAAAAGTCCTGCCTCACCCTAGAATACTCTGTATCCATTTGGTCAACAAATATAAATTGTGCACCTCCCATGTGCTCAGCAAACCCTGTCAGCTCTACCTTCAAAATGAATTCTAAATATCGTACTTCCTGCCACCTCCACAGTAACCATTTAATTCAAGCACCATCTTCCCGCACCTGGATTAATGGAATTGGCCCCCTAACTGGCCTCTCAGTTTCTACTCTCTCCCCGCTGCAGTCCATTCTTCACCCAGCTTTCAGGCTAATCTTGTTAAAATGTAAGTCATACCATGATGTACCTCTGCTTGAAACCCTCCATTGGCTCTCTGCCTGTTTGAATAAAATCCCAAATCCCTTTCTTGGGCTGCACGGCCTACATGGTCTCATCCCAGCTCTCTCTCTGATTTCATTTCCCACCACTGCCCACCTCACTCACTCCACTCTAGCTACAGAGGCTTTCATCCTGCTCTTGGGACACCCCAAGAATGGTTTTGCCTCAGGGTCTCTGCATATTCCCCTTGTTTGAATGATTTATTCCCAGATACCTGCATGGTTCATTCTGCTTAATGCTTCAATGCCTATGTTCAAGTGTCATCTCTCACAGAAGCTTCCACAATGACCCTATCTAAAACAGCATCCTTCCGTCACTTCCTGTCTCCTTACCCTGAAACATTTTTCTTTAATTGTCTGACAAGTTTTCTGAGTTTTCTGTCTCCCCCCAGCAGAAAGTAAGATCCATGAAATTTCCTGTTTTTGTTCATGAATGTATCCCTAGCACCAAGAACATTGTAAATTTACCGAGAATATGGTAAATTCTTCAAACGTATTTGCTGAATGAAGCGAGGTTATATAATAATCCTAGTCCCTGAAGAAAGCGTATTCTTTGGCAACTCAGGACTTCTGTCTGGCCTGGATAAATACCTTTTCGGGACTCTTGATCTCCCTTTGGTTTCTCATAGAGTACATGAAACATATAAAAGAAAAAGAGAGATCAAAGCAAAACCAAGATTTTTAGCATGAGCAAACGGAAGAATGAAGTTCCATTTATTGAGTCAGGGACACTATGAGGGGAGAAGTTCTGGAGATTGGGGGCTAAAAATCAACAGTTCGTTTTTAAACATATTAACTTTAAGATGCCTATTGGATATCCAGTGGCGATACTGAGTGGGCAGTTAGACATAAGAGTCTGGAGTTAAGGGGAAAGATGCAGTCAGCTTATAAATTTGGCAGCATATGGAAGGTGTTTTAAGTCATGGAATTGTGTGGATCCCCTGGGGCTGAGTATGGACAAAGAAGAGTGGAGTTCTGAGGACGCTCCAGCATTGAGAATTCAGGGAGATGAGAAAACTATAAAGGGGAGCAGAGAAAAAAAAGGTAACAGTTGAAGGAAGATAGGGTCTAGGAAGGATTTTTTTAATGTATTAGGAACATAATATATTTGATGCAATGGGAATGATCTAGTGAAAAGGGAAGTGTTAAGGACACAGGGAGATAGGTGATTACAGGAGTGGGGAAGTGGGGCTGGATCCAGTGCAGGGGTGGTGAGACGGACAGATGGAAGCACAGACAGTTCACCTGTCAAAGCAGGAGATTCGAGAAGGTGGGTAGATAGGGTGGTAGGAGCTTGTGAAAGTTCTTTTCTGGTTGCTTCTATTTCCTCAGTGAAAAGATGAAGGTATCAGTGATATGCAAGAATCATAGGGAATCAGATGTTCAGAGGAATATATTGGGTAGAAGTGCAAGAGTAGGGTGTATGGGATTGTGGGGACAGAGCCAGGAGTGCAGCTTCCAGGCTCTCGGCCTCACGTGGAAAGGTGCTGGCTTGGGTAGTAAATGGCCATCAACTGTGACTGGATGGCCATCAGCTGGGGTTAGTTGGCCGTCAGCTGTAACCAGTGAGGCATTGGCCACTAATGTAACTGCCGTGGCTACGTTAGCAGAAAAACAGGGACTAGCAAGGAGATGGTGGCTGAGCTAGCAAGGGCGGATTGCAGTTAGCAAGTAAGGTTGTTTGGCAGAGAGAAGTGGACAGGAGGTTGCAGATCGTGTGGCTCCTGCTTCCTGTGTCTCTAACCCAGCTGCCAGCGAGACTATAGTGGAATGACTCCCCTATCCATGGCTCCGTGGGTGTTCCTGTTTGGCCTCAGCATGTCCTGCGTTCTTATGTGTGGAGCGGGACCAGAGACCCCGCATGACACCCTGCATGACAGGATTTTTTGTGGGAAGTGCAACTGCTGAAATGACTCAGTTGAGGGTACGGCCATAGGAATGATGATTGAAGTGGGAATGTAGTCAAGACCACACATGTGACTGCCAGGGTATCAGATGGATGGTCTTTCCTGATATAACCTGTGTGAGTAAAAACATTAGCTAGTATTCCCTGAGAAACTCGTGTGCCAATCTGTGCAATCCTCTCCTTTTACCCTCACAACAGCCCTACAACAACTCCAAGAATCAAAGATTGTTACTCTCCAATCGTTTCAGCTGTGTCACAGATGAAACGAGTGAGGCTCAGAGAGGTTCATTAACTAGCTCAGGGAAACACTGCAATATAGATGCAGGAGTCAGACTCAGCCAGGTCTTCTAACCTCAAAGCCAGGCTTTCCCTTGGCTTGTGCCATACCTCTCCAACTCATCACCTGCAAGCCCTACTGCAGGACCACCAGATATGAGTAAGTTTGGCCAGGAAGTCTTATGTCTCACTTTTGTTGTTTGAGCCTGAGGCAGAAGTCTGATTCTGAGGCTAGATGCTTCCAGCTCCTGAAAAAATAAGCCTGTTTTTCCTCTTCTAGGTGAGTGTCATTTTGGGGCATTGTAAACCAACATAAGAGGCAAGTCTAACACCTATCAGCAGTTTGGGTTTGTTTGCTTCAGGGGATGACTTATTGGTCTGCCCCAGCAGCTACTTTTGTCTTACTGTCTGTGCCAGGAGACCGTTTGAAAATCCTGCAGTCCAGGCCTGGGGGCTTCGTGGCCATTAACTACGTGGTGACCCCTCCTTCATTGGGAAAAAAAATAGTAAGGCCTGATACCCTGTCTCTGATATTCTGGAAGAATTCTACTACAAATCCAGTGCTTTCTATCCTCAGGAGGTAATTTATGCAAGTGATAAGGGAAGAAACTAGAGACATGAAAGTCTCCACAAAATTCATATATTTCTTGCTTCGGTTGGGAGAAACTTGCAGGCATTCTGCTTTGTAATAATTCTACCAGAGAGTGAAGGAATCCTACTTCTCAGTGCCCCAAATGAGAAAAAGAACAGTGGAATGTCATCACTGTTAATCATCTAGACCAGACTATCCAACAGAAGTTTCTGCAATAAAGGAAATGTTCTGTTCTGTGCCTTCCAATTTGGTAGCCATTAGACACATATGGATGTTAACACTTAAAATGTAGCTAATACAACTGAGGAACTGAATTTTAAATTTTATTTAATTTCAATTTAAGCCATCTGTGGCTAGTGACGACCATATTGGAGTGTGCAGGTCCAGGTTATAAAACAAGTCGCCAAGCCACCTTGCCTCTTTGAACACAGTTTGTGTTCAAGTTCAAATTAGTGACCATCTTTGCCCACAGAACCTTGCCATGAAGATCCTTGCTTCATCAGGTCCTCCGAAGAAATGAGGGCCTCCACTGCTCAACATCCTTTGGACAAAAGACAGAAACCCCTTGTGATCATATGCCATTACTGCAACAAGTCACCACAAACTTTGAAGGTTAAGCCAACATACATTTATCATCTCACAGTTTCTGTAGGTCAAAAGTAGGTCAACTAGGTTCTCTGCTCAGGGTCTCACAAGACCCAAATCAAGGTGTCAACAGGGCTGCATTCCTTTCTGGAGGCTGTAGGGAAGCGTCCACTTCCAAGTTCATTCATGCTGTTGACAGAATTCAGTTCCTTGGGGTTGTAGGACTGAGATCTCCGTTTCCTTGCTGAAAATCAGCTGTGGGCGGCCTTTAGCTCAGGAAGGTCCTGTACGTGGCCCCTCTACCTCAGATCCAGCAACAGCAGACTGAACTCTTCTCATCCTTGGACTCTCTCTGCCTTTGTCTTCTGGCCTCAGCTTTTAAGGGCTCACATAGTTATACTGGACCCACTCAGATAATCTCCCTATTTTACGGTCAATTAATTAGTAACCTTAATTACATCTGCAAATTTCTCCTTTGCCAATTAATATGGCATAACCACAGGAGTAATATCAGGGAGCAAAATTCTTGGGGCCAAAATTCTGCCTATCACCACCTCATTCCCAGAGGATGAAGAAACCAGTGAGGCAATAGCTGGCAATTACTTAGTGCTTTCTTGAGTAGAAAATAAGAAGGACTCGTTGGAAAAAATCATTCTTTTAAAAAACTCTTTTGACCGTTTTCTGTCTCAGAATCTTGAGTCATTTGTCTCAGTTCATTGCCACAAGACACTAGCAAAGTGGTAGCCATCCCTGATCTCTGTAACCCAAACATTTCGGGTTACACTCCTTGGAGGGTCTCAGTCTTCCAAATAGCTTCCTGTAGAGAAAAGAGAGCTGCAACACCACCTCGGAGTTCTCTTCTCATCATAGCAGAACCTGCAAGCAATTTCAAGCACTCTTTCAGGTTTAGCCAGGGCTGAGTTAAATATTAAATCCTGATAAGGACAACCTGACCTGGAGGCTGTTAATTAATGAACAAATGTTGTATGCAAACTGAGCTACTCAGCTCCAGTTAGACAATTCCAGTAAGAAAATGAAGTGAATGGAAAAATACTTCCTTCTAATTAGGTGAAAAGAAACACTGACTTTTGAAGTCCTAAACAAAGAGCTGCTTTGTGTCTGTCCTCCTCTTGAAGGAAGGAAGATATCTTTGAGTTCAGGCGGGGGCGGGGGGGGGGGGGGGGGGAGGGGGGGAGAGAGAGAGAGAGAGAGAGAGAGAGAGAGCGAGCGCGAGCGCGCGCAAGTGCTGTGGGAGGAGCAGTCTGCTAAGTGGAAGAAAGTGAATGAAGGATAACCATTTCCAAGCGCCAGCATACAGCTGGTCTGGGAAGTTTCCATGAGGGAAGTTGCTCGGGGAACCACAATGTGGAGAACGTGTAAGAACCACACACTGGATGGGAAGGTCACCAGGACAGCCCAGAGTTGTACTCCCTGCCTCTTCTGCTCATTGTATAGGAACCACTTAAAATGAACCTGTAGGTTAGGCCCCATTACAGAGTCTGGGAGCCAGCTATCTAACAGGAGCAATAAAAATAGGTAACGGAAGTCTTTCATCCAGCTTGCTCCAGAATTTCTCTTAGAAAAAGAACTATTTTGTTTAGGAAATTATCTTCAAAAGCTAGGTGGAAGCAGAGGGTGAGCCCTGGGACAGGGGTGGAAAGGGGTTAACAAAGAAGCAGATAAATGTTTCTGCTTAGAAAATGAAAAAGGATTTGGAGTGGAAGAGAATGAAGGAGAGAAGAAGGAGATGGGGGAGAGAGGAAAGAAGAAGAGTGAGGCAGAAGTCTGGAGTCTGAGAGTTGGCAGAAATGGCAAAAGGGTATTTTTAAAAACAGGGCTATTTGATACTAACTCTATCTCATCCACTGTCGAGTGCTGTTCTGTAGCCCCACCAGCAGAAGTTCTAAAACATGCTGCTAACTGCTGTGAGTGGTGTTTTAGGAGCAAATCAAGGAGAAAGATCCTGTGATGAGGTCCATTTTGAGGGGAGAAGAACTCAGTCCAAGTTGGGAATCAGAGCAGGAGGTCAGTCCATGAGTCTGTGCGTGAACCTGAGGAGGGCATTGTACTTCCCCCAGGATAGGGCTTGAGCCAATCCTAACAGATACAAAGGGGCAAGGTAACTCCTGCTGATATCTGAGTTACATAAAGATTAAACCAGTGACTCAACTGATTCAGCATTGCATTTATCTTACTGCTTTTCCTGTCTTCATTTAATATCACAGTTTTCCCGAAACCTGACTTTACAGTTTTTCTCCCTTAGACCAAGTTCCCAGCTTCATATCTAAATGTCTAGCAACTGGCCTCCTGCCCATACAGGGCTGGATCAGGTGTGTCACCCTAGCAATGGGAAGCAGTATTGGGAAGACCCACTGCCATCATGATTAAGACTCTTGGGAGTGGCATTATTTTATGGTCACCAGTCAAGTTGGGTTGCACAAGGAGTTTAGGTGCTGAATTCTTCTCTCTCCTAATCCTGAGGACACTATGGCTAAGGCCCAATGCTTCCAAAGGGACACCAGGGATGAGCGCATGTCACCAACATGAGGAGAAGTTTGGCTAATTTATCAGGACCCATGCCCAGGTGCACTTTCCCAGAAGGCCTGGGAGCACGTAAAATTCTCTTCCTTTAGATTCAGGTCTAACAATCCTACCCTCCTTATCTGAGGCTGGCTCATGCTGAAGCACAAAACCACCTTGGAAGCATGTTGCATCCCTTTGGAGCTCTGGGCAGAGTCTTCTCGTTGCTGACTAGATCATTAGGATGGCAGCACCTAGCCTTACATACCACCTGGTACCCTCTCCACATGAGCTTAGAAACCCCTCATTGCCAGAGATCCAAACAGACTCTCCAGACTAGTGAATTCTGCTTTACCTACTTCTCCACTATTGACATGCTTTGCCTCCATCCTGAATGCTAGCCCCTCTGATGGCCTGTTTGTTCGTTACCATGACCTCTATCCTCTCCCACAACCCAACACTTTCCTGCGGGCCCTCTGCAGCCCTCATCCATTGGTAAATTCCCTTCTCTACAATGTAAGACTTTCCCATCGGGCTCCTTTCTCCTCTTGCCTTAACTGAAAAGTGACCTTTGCTGAAGGACACTATGTTTCCTGCAGTCCCCTGGGAATGAGGATGTTTTTTCTTCCATTCTTCCCACACCCCCCGGCTATTTGGGAAAAGGGACATATTTATTCTTCTGGCTCCACATCACCATATCCAAGCTTATCCTTCATTCTGTTAGAAAACTCTCTACCCTTCGTGTGGGCATTGTTGTTATCTATCCTTCTCTTGGTCACTCCCTCCACATTCACTGGGCCTCAGTCTAACTCTCCTCCCCAAGTCCTACCAAGATTACAGATGACCTCCACCTCCTCTCCACTTCCCCAGCCACTCCTGTGGCTTCATCCTGAACGTGATCATTACCCAGAACTGTTTCAACTCTACAAATTCTAATATCCCACCAAAAACCATTACCAGTTCATTTCCCAGTTCTCTCTTTTAAGGAAAAAACAAAACAAACAAACAAAACAAAACTACTCTTCGACCTCATTTAGGGGCTAACCCATGGATCCCTCTATTTTATTCTAATCTATTTCCCATCTGCTTTCACTGTCTCACTTACTTAGGCCCTATGTGCTATCCAGGATAGCCAGATATTCATTCTCTCAGCAGTAAGACCAGTGTAGCTTAGAAGGTGATGTTTTTAGGACCCAAACCAATTACCAAGAGCAACTGCCTCAGTCCTGGACAAGAAGCAACAGAAAATCCAAATTCTCTCCTCAAACTGATCAAAATTCTATTACCTCTAAGGCTCACCTGCGTGTCAGGCAGCGGCCCACCTGGGCTGAGAGCTTTCTTTTCTTTTTTGGCGAGGAGCTCCCTAAGCAGGGTGTGTCTTCTTTTCTACTCCAGTATTGCCTAAACAAAGGAAACCTTGCATAGACTGAGGTGTTAACATAAAAGAATTCTGTACCAAATCAGGTAAGCATGGAAGGGGAAAACTGGTGAATGCTAAATGAAGCCTGAAATTATATAAGTGAAACACCAAAGTCAGCCGCTGAGTGGCTGCAATATTATAGCTGAAGTTTGCATTGAGTTTGATCCCCCCAGGCAAAGGGAGAACTTCGCGTTTCAAAGCAGGGCTGAAGCAATCGCTTTGCTGGTTTGTGCCAAAGTGACTCACTCTCAAACCTGTTTAATATGAAACTGCATTAGGAGACTGGCTATAGCCTCAGGGAGATCAGGTGCTAACCAGCTCAGATGATAGCTGCTATCCCTCACACAGGGCCACTGAGTGTCTCTGCACATGTCTTCAGTGGCACACAACAGTGTACATGAAAGGGACTGTCCTTGAAGGAGAAAGATCAGGGTTCTGGTTCCCATTCCATAGCCTCGTCTGTCAGCCTCGTCTGGAAAAGGGGGCTGACGCCTTGTGCATAAAATGGGGCCATACCTTCCCTTCCTAACCCCTGCGGTAGTTCTGAGAATCAAATGAGGAATAGTGTGAGAATTAACTGAGAGGATGAAAATGATAGACAGCCATATACCAGATATTATCATCAAACACAGACATCATACATCTCCTTTTACACTTTCACTGGTCCTGGAGGGAATGCTTTTAAATGGCAGGAATGAGGAAATAAACACAACAAGACTTTTGCTTCATACTTTAATACCAGCAGCATTGAGAGCACCAATTTGGTGGGTTATTGCAGACTTTTGTCATCCAGACAGTAAATTGGAGTATTCTCAAGAAGATTAGAGCTCCCCTTTTCAGTATTATCTGGAGCTATCAACTAGATCATCACTGATATTTTCCAGTAAGAATTTTAAAGACATCCCTATTTGGGAAATTTATGAAACTATTTCTCGCATTTGCAATTACATGGGCAAGAAAATAAACGAAGGAATTTTTTTTTCTTTCTCCCCCCAGTTTTCCCCTATCACCATCTCTATCTCCCAGAGGAACTGCGTGAGGCAGATAAGATAAGTGAGGCACTTGCCTTGCATAAAAAATTTAAATGGCTTCCAAAAAAACCTCAAAAATCAAGATAAATATATTTTAGTTAATATTTTTCAAAACCAAAATTGATGCAAAAAACTCCACAATGAATGAAACATCAAATTTTTAAATAAAGATCAGTGACAGTGTCATGACAAGACATACTGCAGCCTGAGGCAAAAGGAAAAATAAGTAATACTGATCCTGTCTTTATTTAAAATTTGGTGTTTTGTTCATCACAGATTTTTGCCTTAATTTTGATGTATCATAGGTAGTAACTTTTTTCTTTCTTGGTTGCATCTAAAATTGTAGTATCAATGGCATGTTAGATTTGTCTAAATGCTTTCCAGGTGGTATGCGGAACAAGCATGGTTCCTGGCTATCAAACTCAACTTGGCTTTGTCTCTCACTGTTTTTCCTTTAAACATTTATTCAGCAGAAGTCACCTTCCATGTTCCTGAACAAAAACTCTGTGAGTCCCATGGCTTTTCTGTTCCCCCTTAAATAATGGACAAGTCCCACAGTTATTTTAAGTCACAAACACAGTCTTGGCTTAGCAATTACAATGCATAATCCTCCGGAATAATTAAAACTCACAACTTCAGTTAATGGTAAATCTTCTCCCCTCCACCAGCCCAGGCCTGGCAGCTTGCAGTAGGAAAAGAAAGTAGGGCTTTGTGCTTTCTGCTCTACCTACCTGTCTTCCTCACCGGTGCACTTACGTAATATTGGCTGTTTTTTTTCTCCCCCAAAATGGTAGGGGGTTGGTAGGAAGGAGAGGAAGAGGAAGAGGATAGACCAGTTCTTACCTGGCTGATGGCTTCACATTCTCTGGGACAGGAAGATGGTAAACCAGGACCCTTTCTCTTTTGAGTATCTTCATTGACTCATTGTTGCCACGCAGCAGCCTACCCGTCTGTCTCCTCGTACCTGCCCCTAAAGAAAGGAGAGTCTGTGAGACGGATCCTTTCAGGGACTTTGCTTCACCTTTGTGCTTGCACCTTATGTCTCCCTGTTTGGCCCCAAAAGATGGCTGGCTAGTCAATGATGGGTAAGATTCCCTGCAGGGGGGACAACCCAAGCCAGACACAGCCGCATGGGGACCATTTGGGGAACTCGCGGGGTCGATAGAGGTGGGCACAGCCCCCCACCTTCCCCCGGCTAAGAAGAGCCTCTGCCTCTGTGGCTGCATTCCTTCCCACAACCTGCAGGGGATGTGACTCAATGACGTGCTCTCCATCTGTTCATATGCATAAAGGTTTTGTCCCTTGGGAAGGTACATACATCCTGAGACTTATGGTTCAGCTGCCTGCAGGCAAGGGTGATTGGCTTGAATCAGTTTCCCATTATAATGTATGGGATTCACAGATCTTGAGATTGACGAGCTTCACTTCTTTTACTTCCTCACCTAACTAATAAAAGCTATGTGTTGGCCCGATTAGGGGCTCAGTCCTTGAGGCTGCAGTCCGTTGGTCCCGCTTGCACTCTGTTCTTGGCTGCTGTCTTTCTTAACCCTGCGCCGCCTTCCTTGCTCCACTCAATTCTTCTCTCGCAGGATGCGACAACTCATTAGAGCTTTCCTCTCCCTTCAGGTATCTGTAATGTTTGTCCCATCCGGGTGGTGGATACATGGATGTTTATCATATAATTAACTCTACTTTTGTGTAAGCTTTTTATATTCTAAAATTTCTTACTTAAAAAAAAAAAAAAGAACTGTGAGAGAGACTAAGGGGGAAGAATCCTAACTATATAAAAACAACCTATGCTGGATAGAAACTTGTTTTATCAGTCTCTGTCTGTCTCCCATTTCACGACCAGCCATTTCTGCTCTCCTGGCCTTCATTTTTATCACCTCTATAGACCTATAAAAATAACAGTCTGTCTCGATGGAGATAAACTTCCTTGCCCCGTCACATGCTGGTTTATTTCTTACTCCTTCCGAATAAGCACAGCAATATCACACTGGTTTCTAATTTCTTTGAGAATAAATGACCCTGTGGCCAGAATCCAGTCCACTCCTCGTCCCCTGGGAACTCGTCTGGAGAACTGAACATCTCTGCCCTCGACCTCTAGGGCAGAAATCAACAAGAGTCCCACAGCAAGAAAAGCACTGTAAAAACAGCAGTGTCACCAAAGGCAGAAAACACATCTTGTTCTCACCACTGAAAGTCCCACTGTATAGTGTGTCTCCAGGGATCGGAACTGAAAAAAGAAGAATGTGACATTGCAGAGGCTAAATAGTTGTTCCCACTTTAATAAAATAATTGTCTTCATTGTTTAGGTTCACAATACTGGCAATGGATTGTGTATATCTTTGCTCATTTTCCATAGCAAAGTCTTCCATATTCTGCTTTATCAGGAATATTGAAATGTGTCGTTCTTTTTTGTCTTCTAGGATCTATAGAGGTTGGAACTGGAAAGCCATTTGAATTCTCGCATATTCCAAAGGGCCTGTCCAGATTCAGCATGTCTGAAGCAAAACACTTTTCCAACATAACAAGCTTCAGGATCATAAGGAGGAAAGAACCAAGTAGCTACAGGGAGATCTTGCAGATAAATCAACAAAACACAGACAGAAACCAACACAGAATCCAACTCCTCTGTGACTAGGGCTGGTTTTCACAGTTGGGGTGTTGCTTTCCAGCTGGGCTCAGGAAGCAGAGCACTGAATGTGGGAGTAGCAGAAGGGTGGAAGGCACATTGACAGGAGTCAGTTTCAGGACTCAAGTCTGCACTCACCCATATCCCTAACACTCAATCTCCTTCTAAAACTCATCCCAGAGGGTTAAAAAAAATGAACATAAAATGGTAGTAGATGAGACAATTAAAAAAGTAAAATGTGAGAAGGGTGAAGGATCTCACAGAACAGAAATGGGATTCCATTTAGTCATGAAGTCAGATGGAGAAAAAAATAATCACATCTTTATTTTCATTAACCTGTAACTGAAAATCTAGCACTTCCTTTGATTATAAGTGGAAGCAATACACCACACAATGACTTTGTCACCAATAGAATTCACAGATATTTTCTATTAACTTTATGGCTACTGCAAATATCCTTAAGTATCATTTTTGCTCATCATTAGTTTGAAATTATGATAGCACTTAAATTTGTCACTAGTTCTTGATATTTAATCTGTTTATAAAGATCCATATATAAATATACTACAATTTGTTTCGATATTTTGATAGTGGTATTTCAATAACTGGTTTCCTTTGCAATCTTATGTATTCTATGAAATAGACTTTAGAACATTATTCCAAGAAGAGATCCACAGGCTTCATCAGAGGGGCCAAAGGGGCCTGGGGGTGGGGGGTTAAAAACCTTTCCATTAGGCAGTTGCAGACAAGTTGGAGGAGTACAGAATCCCATCAATCCAAATCCAAAAATGTTTGGAAAAGGTTTTGAGGAAAAAGGGGGGAGGGGTAAAGATATAACTTTAGGTATACCTAGGGACTATGCAATTCACTGGGTTATGGAACAAGTTCAATTCTAGCTGAAAGACATGGCCTTAGGGACTCTCTTGGTAAAAAGCCCAACTATATAAGTAGGGACCTCACCTGTCAAAGCATGGTTCAGGAGAAATCATTCTAGAAGGTGAACCTAGATCCAGTGTCTACTGCCTAGACACTACAAACAGATAACCCAAATCTATAATTATATGATAATCCTTCATCTCTAAGTAACTGATATTAATTCAGTTGGGTAAGCATCCTTTCAACCCTGGGAAGGAACTTAGAAATAAAAATAATAGAAGCTTTTATAGTCAACTTTCACTTAACCAAATTATTTGATTAACTTTCCCCATTCCTTCTGTCAAACCTACCAACTTGTCCCAAGGTACACTGAGCACTGGCATTGTCTTCTCTCTAGTACACTGGCACTTTCTCAAAACCCGGTAAGAAAACAAATAACTCAATTAAAAATGGGCAAGAACCACCCACTTATTAAGGCCGACTAAATAGCTATCCCTCTGACAATACCATACAGTAATCAAGACTGTTATTGGCAGAAGGATAGCCAAATAGATCAGTGGAAAAGAACAGGATCCCAGAAAGAGAGCCATACAAATATGCCCAACTGATTTTTTTAAAAACAGACTTTATTTTTTAGAACTGTTTTTTATTTGCAGAAAAATTAAGCAGGTAGTACAAAGAATTCCTATACACTCTGTACCCAGTCTCCTATATTATTAACACCTGGCAATAGTATGGTACATTTGTTACAATTAAGAAACCAATACTGATACATTTGTATTAACTAATGATCATAGTGGATTCAGATTTCCTTAGGTTTTAGTTGTCATGTCTCCTTAGGCTCCTCTTGGATGTGACAATTTCTCAGACTTCCCTTATTTTTCATGACCTTGACAGTTTTGAGGAGTACAGGTCATATATTTTGTAGGATGTCCCACTACTGGAATTTGTCTGATGTTTTTCTCCTAATAAGATAGGGTGATGGGTTATTAGGAGGCAGATCACAGAAGTAAAGTGCCATTTATCACATGATATCAAGAGGACATATTACCAGCATGATTTATGCCTGTAGATACTGACTTTGATCACTCGCCTGAGGTGGTGTTTATCACATTTCTCCCCTGTAAAGTCACTTTTCCCCCTTTTCCAGACTGTATTCTTTGGAAGGATGTCACTATGCACTCTTCATCCACCGAAGGAGTGGGGAGTTATGTTCCTCTCCTTGAGGGCAGAGTATCCGCATTGATAATTTGTAATTCTGTGTGGGAGATTTGTCTTTTCTGTCCATTTTAAAAATTATTATTATTTAATCACTTATCTCAGCCTGCATATTTACTTTATACTTTGGGCTATAATCCAATAGTACTTTCTTTTGTTGCTCATATTGTTCCAACTTTGGCCATTAGCTTCCAGTTTGCTCCTATGCACCTTTGACAACCCCCCATTAATGTGCTTTTTTTTTTTTTTAATATTCCTTCCTTACTTTCTAATACTACAAGATGCTCCAGGATCATCTGATATATTTCCTGCCCCAGTCCTAGAATCAACTGTTTCTCTAAGGAGCCCTATTCCTTTTTTTGGTGAATGATACTAGAAACTACAATTGAGGCAATAGGTATAGTCATTGCTGCTGGGATAGCCAACTGATTTTTGACAAACATTCAAAAGTGGAGGAAAGATAGCCATTTCAACAAATGGTGTTGTAGCAATTGGACATCCAAAGGCCAAAAAAGTAAAAAATAAACCTTAACCTAAAGCTCACATCCTGTTTAAAAAATAACTCAAAATGAATCCTAGATTTGATGTGAAATGTAAAACTGTAAAACTTAGGGGGAAAAAAAAAATAGTAGAAAATCTTCAGGATCTAGCAATAGGCAAATAGTTGTTGGATTTAACACCAAAAGCATAAGCCATAAAAGGAAAAATTTATACATTGGACCTCATCAAAATTAGAAACTTTTGGTCTAAAAAAAATTTATCTATTAACAGAATGAAAAGATAAGCTACTACAGACTGGGCAAAAATATTTGCAAATCACATATCCGACAAAAGACTAGTATCTAGATGTATAAAGAAATCTCAAACTCAACAGGGCAAAAACAATCCAATATAAAAATGGGCAAGGCATGAACAGACATTTCACCAAAAAGGATATGGATATGGTAAATAAGCACATGAAAAGATGTTCAATGTTATTAGCCATTAGGGAAATTAAAATTTAAAGCACAGTGATATATCACTACACAGAGAAATGAAAACTTATGTTCACATCAAAACCTGACATGAATGTTTCCAAACTGCAAACAACTCACATGTTCTTTAGTAGGTCAATTGTCAAATAAATTGTGCTACATCCATACCATGGGATACTACTCAGCAACAAAAAGGAACAAACTACTGATACCTGCAATAACTTGGATGAAATCTCCAGAAAATTACATAGGATCAGTGGTTGCCAGGAGCTGGGGTTGGAGGAGTAGGGGGAGAGATTGACTACAAAGGAAAAGCTCAAGGGAATTTTGAGAGAGTAACAGAAATATTCTATATCTTGATTATGGCAGATGTGGTTACATGACTCCAAGTGTTTGTCAAAACTTATTGGACTATATACACTCTAAAGGGTAGATTTTGCTGTATGGAAATTGTAACTCAAATTTTTAAAACATGAAAAATGATAGAAGCTTTTTATTTCATCTTCCACTTAGCTCAATTTCTAAATTAACCAACATTCTCCATTCCTTCTCCAATTGGTACCCAGGATACTTACAGCTGAGTACATACAGCTAGTCCCTCTCTATTATAAGTACTGGTATTTTCTGCTTCCACCAGTTGAGCACAACACATACCAAGAATCAGTTGCGTTTGTTTCCAAACCTACGCATGTTAGTTGTGCTTGTTATTGTATTTACCTAACTTAATTAAATAGGATATTTAATAGTCATGAAATATGAGTGTGGAAAAGAAGAATTGTTTCTATGAAAATTAGGATGAATGCTTTGGAAAAACTAGCTAATACCCACTTACTAAAAATAGTCATAAATCAAAAGTGGATAAGACAATCTTTAACAAAAGATTGCAAGGAAATGTAAAAATCCAAAATCAATCCACATTTACATTGCTTTGCACGTGGCTTAAAGTTTTTGCTCCATTTGAACATAATCCAAACTAGAGATCATAAGGGATACAACATGAGAGTGATTTATACAACAAAGACGTCTTGGAACTTCAATTAACAGACTTATACACAAAGAACGGATATGTCAAATGAATGTATATTTGTATGTTCTAAACTAAACATTTATGTGTTTCAAACATTTAATTTGAAATGGTAAACTATGCGTGAACTATTATTTATGATTCCTCACTTTAACTAAATTTTTCTACTTGCCAAACTTACAGAGTCTCCAAATAAGAGTGAAGAAAGTGACTCAGACCTAAGACTTAATACTTTTTTGTGTTGAGTTCAAGAATAAGTTACTTTTTAATCATCTTGGCAATTTGGATATATGTTGTTTGACAGGGTATTTGAAATATTGAATTTAGACTTTTGATTTTAATTTGAAATATTTAAAGTTATTTAATTAGTAGTAGATTGGGGATTTAAATTTGAAATGTGTAAAAGTTGAATTGATTATGTTTATAAACTATGTTTGAATTTTTCAGAGAATCTAAGGTCCTAATTCTATAACTTTTGAGTTATTATGTTTGTAAACAGAGTTTAAGTGCTAGCAATATTGGTTTATTAGATTTGTAAGCTTGCTTGTTGAATATTTGAAGTACTTTAGTGAATCAAATATATTACATTTGTAGTTGTAGTTTGAAATACCTAAGAATTGAATCAAGTTAATAATAAGTGCTTAGGGAACTTTATCATATTTATAAATTAATTATAAATTATACCAAAATACATTTATAAAGAAAATTATAAAATTTCAAGTTAAGCTTAAAAGCCTAAGAAAAACTATATTTTAAAATTGGATACCTTTAATAAATTTGACATTAATTAAACAAAAGTAGCTGTAAGTGTTTTTGGCTTTTTTTCTTTCTGTATACAAAAGCTTGCCTCATTAAAAATTCAAATGATAGGGCAGCCGGATGGCTCAATTGGTTAGAGCGCGAGCTCTTAACAACAAGGTTGCCGGTTCAATTCCCACATGGGATGGTGGGATGGTGGGCTGCGCCCCCCACAACTAGATTGAAAACGGCTACTGGACTTGAAGCTGAGCTGCACTCTCCACAACAAGATTGAAGGACAATGACTTGAGTTGGAGCTGATGGGTCCTGGGAAAACACACTGTTCCCCAATATTCCCCAATAAAAAATTTTTAAAAAAATTCAAATGATAAAATAATGAAAGAATCAACTTCTCTCACATCTTGGTTCTCACAAAAACCATCTCCTTAACCTTCAAGCAAAGAAAATCAAGAACTTTAAACATAGAGTTATCATATGACCCAGTGATTCCACCGCTAGATATATAACCAAGAGAAACGAAGGCATATGTCCATACAAAGACTAACACATGAATGTTCATTGTAACCTTATTTGTAATAGCCACAAATTGGAAGTACCCCAAATGACCATTAGCAGGGGAATATTAGCAGGGGAATAAATAAATGTACTATAGTATAGCCCTACAATAGAATATTATCCTGCAATAAAAAGGAATAAAGTACTGATACATGGATCAGTACAACTTAGATAAACCTTGAAAACATTTATGTACATATGTGAAAGAAGCCAGACACAAAATCCCACATGTAATATGATTCCATTTATATGAAATGTTCATAATATTTATCACTGCAGAAGTAGAGCAGTGGTTGCCTATGGCTGGAAGGGAGGATGGGTGGAAATGAAGAGTGGCTTAACAAATATGGAGTTTCTTTTTGGGTTGAAGAAAATGTTTTGAAATTGATTTTGATTATGATTTCACAACTCTGTGAATATACCAAAAGTCATGGAATTTTATATTTTAAATAGGTGAACTATGGTATGTGAATTATGTCTCAATAAAGCTGAAATAGAAAGGGAGGAAGGAAGAAAGGAAGGAAGGAAGGAAGGAAAGAAGGAAGGAAGGAAGGAAGGAAGGAAGGAAGGAAGGAAGGAAGGAAGGAAGGAAGGAAAAAAGGAAGAGAGAGAGGGAAGAGAAAGAGAGAGGGAGGAAAGGAGAAAGGGAGAAAGGAAAGGAGAAAACTAAAAGAAAAACAAAGAAAATCAAAGACAAACTTCAAAATTTTCAGCTTTCCCAAAATAATCACATTCCCCCTATAAGGAAACAATATTTCTGGAATCTCTTGCATATATATTTAACAAATTAATTTTGTTTTGGATATCCTGCTTCTTCACATTGTGTTCTTATTAATTTAACTCTTGTGTGAGATGCATCTGACTGAGCCTAGGTCATATACCCTCCCCTAGCTGCAAAGGAGGTGGGGAAAGTGAGTTCTGGTTTCCACCTCGGGAGTCAGAACTTCAGAGAGTGGATTCCCTAAATAAAAGAAAGCTTTTCAACAGATGCTGAGAAACTATAATAATGTGACAAACTGTTCACTATGCTCAGCCACATGTGGAAAATGAGTTCAAGGGGGGCAAGATAGGAGGCAGAGGGACCAATGAGGTGGCTGGTGCAGGCCCACAAAGAGAGATGGTGATGAGCTGAACTGAGGTCATCTGATGACTGAGTAGTACTAGAGGCAGAGAGGAGCAAACAGATTTGAGAAAGAAAATCAGCAGAACTTGAAGATTTGTTCCATGAGAGAGAGAGGTGAGGGAGCAGAGGGAATTAAGAATTTCTGGCTTAAGTGACTGAGTGGATAATGGAATCTTGACCTAAGATGAGAAAGGAACATGGGAGGAGGAACAAGTTTGGAAGTTAGAAGAAGGAGGGGGGAATATACTGAATTCTAGACATGTTATTGGTTTCTAATATAACTCCATGCAGTTAGAGAGTACACTTTGTACGAGTTGAATTCTTTTAAATTTATTGAGATTTGTTTTATGACACAAAAGCTGGTCTATTTTGGTAAATATTCCATGGGCACCTGGAAAGAATTCTGTTATTGGATGGAATGTCCTACAATTGTCAATTAAGTGAAATTGCTTGATAGTGTTATTCAAGTCTTCTATGTCTTTGCTGATTTTTGTCAATTTGTTCTATCAATTACTGGGAGGATGGTACAGCAATCTATAATAATGACTGTGGCTTTGTCTATTTCTCTTTGCTCCCATCTATTTTTGCTTCATGTACAGTATTTTGAAACTCTATTATTGTAACTGCACATGAACTTCATTTCTTTAGCATACATTTTGCTTTAATCCAAGCTAGCTTTGTTTAGCCTGATAGAACTATGACTCACCTGCATTCTTGCCATCAGACCCTCCTACCTGTACATATACTATATGTCCACTCCTTTTAATCATTAAGTCCTTAGCACATTAGGTTCTGGTTAGCGTCAAACTCACTTAAGAATAAAGCATCAGGTCTATCAACCATGACCAAAATACAATAAACTTCAAACTGGAATAAGGTTTTAGTCAAAGAAGGGTAAGAGCTTGGCCTCAGTTATGTTGTTATTTTAGTAGTTGCTTTAGAATATATAGTATAAATCTTTAACTTATAAAATCTACATTCAAGTGAAATTATACCATTTTATGTACGAGTATAAGAAACTTACAGCTGCATATTTTTATTTCTCCTCCTCGCCTTTTTGCTGCTTTTCTTATACATTTTACTTATTTATGTTATAAACCTCAAAATTACTGTTGCTAGATCTAACACATAAAAATATAGGACACCCAGTTAAATCTAAATTTCAGATGAATAATGAATAACTTAATAAAATAAGTATGTTCCAAACAATATTTAGAAATACTTATACTAATAAAGTAACAATTATTTATCTGAAATTCATATTAAACCGGGCATTCTGTATATTATTAATATCTGGCAATCATACTCATAATACATTTACATTATCATTTTTATTTAAACAGTCAATTATTTTTAAAAGAGATTTTGATAGCATTTTTAAGATTTTACATCTTTATACATGCAGTTACTATTTTTGTGCCTTTTCTTCTTTTCTGTAGATCCATAATCCCAACTGGAGTCATTTTCCTTATGCAAAGAGGACGTCCTTTAGCGTTTATTGTTAGTACAGTCCTGTTATGATGAACACTTTTAGCCTTTGTATGTCTGAAAAAGTCTTTGTATCACCTTCATTTTTGAGAGATACTTTAGATGAGAATAGAATTCTAGATTGACAACTTTTTTTCGGTACTTTAAAGATGTTACTCCACTATCTTCCTGCTTGCAATTTTTTCTAACAAGAGACCTGCTATCATCCTTTTTTTGTTCCTCTATATATATATTTTTCTGTCTACTTTTAAGATTTTTCTTTATTACTGATTTTGAACAATTTAATTATGATGGCTTTCATGTGGTTTTCTTTATGTTTATTGTGTTTAGGGTATGTTGGACTTCTTAGATCTGTGAGTCTGTCAATTTTGGAAAATTTTGGTCATTATTAGCCAAATATTTTTTTGTTCCCATCTCTTTCCTTTGGAGAGTCCATTTACACATATATTTGTCCACTTCAAGTTGTCCCACAGGTCACCGATGCTCTTTTTATTTTTAAAATCTTTTTTCTTATGTATGGATACTGTCTATTGGTGTGAGTTTAAGTTCACTAATCTTTTCTTTGACAATGTCTAACTTGCCATTGATCCTATGAATGTATTTTATTCAAACATTGTAATCTTCATCTCTAGAAGTACAATTTTGTTTGTTTTTTACATAGCCCAGGTCTCAGATTAACTTTTTGAACATTTGAAATACAGTAACTATTTTGTCTTTGTCTGCTAATTCTAATGTGTGTCAGTTCTATTTTTCATTGATTTACTTTTTTCTTTACTATGGATTGTACTTTCCTAAATCTGATCAGATCTCTAGTTGTATTATCACTTTATAAGGAATACAAAGGTTGAACAACATTTTAACACCACAGGGCTGCAATTAGCAAAATGCAGAATGGGAAACTTCACTGGACAAGCAATTAATTTCTTCAACATATAAAGTGCAAGGAAAGAAAAGATTTAAGAGATTTTAACCAAATTCAGTGTGAGCACCTTGCTTGGGTCCTGACTTGAAGAAATAAACTATGTATTAGAAATAAACTATAATAAAACACTTATGAGAAAATTGGGAAAATCTGAATACTTACTAGATGTTTAATGATTGTTAATTTTTTAAGTTATTTTAATGATTTTGTGGTTGTTTCAAAAAGTAGACCATATATATTTTTTAGAGATACCTAGCAAAATATTTATGGGTGAAATAATATGCTGCTTGTGATTTTCTTCAAAATAATCCAAGGAGGGAAAGATGTGAGGTACAGATGGAACAAATTGGGCATGAGATAATAATTGTTGAAACTGAGTAATGAGTACATAGTAGTTCATTATATTATTCTCTCTACTTTTGCAATATTTGATATTTTTCTATAATTTAAAAAAAATCAGATGTTCTGAGACTTGCCCTACTCTCTCCCTACACCTAATATAATTAATTGTGCTCAGGACTATTCCCCTACCATTTAAATAAATTAAAAAGTCATTTATTGCCAAATCTTTCTCCCTAATTCAGCCATAAACCTTGAGAGCAAAGATTGTGTCGTACTCATTTTATGCTCTTTGTACCTCTACCACCAACCACAAAGCCAGGGTGCTCAATAAATTGTAGCAATTTGGCAGCTTTTTAGCCCCCATTCACCAAAGTGCTCATGATAAAGAAGCTGACTCCATCATATTGAATCAAATTTCCAGTTAGGTATTGTATACTTTATATAAATGTATGCCAAAGGAGCCAAAGGAATCCAAAGGAACTCAGGCAATAAAACTGTCAAGACAAACCAGGTATCCAGCAGGGATTGGAAGGGTCAGAGTACTGAAACTGTTTTATAGTTCATTGTGTACTTCTCAGTTATGCATTACACTAGGACCTTTGCAAAGTCCTTCTGTCCTGCCCTGCCTTTCTCGTGGGATGGCTCTAAGTCTTGTGAACCCCCAGAGGGAATATATCTGCCAAAGAGGACACCTCATGGTTAATTGGGCCCAAAATCACAACCACAGTCTAGTAGCCATTGCCATCAGAGGGCTCTCACATATACTACATATCAGGGAAAAGCCACAGACTGAGCTGCCAAACCTCATTCCTGCGGGCTGATCAGACCCTTATAAAGGAGTTGCTGGAATCATCTCTCAACCTGAGATGGAGGTGAGACCTGCCCCGTCCAATCCAATCTGCACAACTATATCCTCATTTGCATCTTTACTGACCAATCAGAGCAGCTCCATAATGACAAATCAGGATGTGTGATTCCACGAATCAGGACAGGGCTATTTGGATTAATCAAACTGTGCAAATTTGGATTCTTTGTTCCTATAAAAATGGACCAATCAGGGACCAAGACTGGTGCTTTGTCTATAAAAGGAGGCCTCCCCTTTGTCTCTTGGTGTTTCCATCAGAGGCTGCTTTCCTGGGTTTGCAAGTTGTTTACCAGAATAAAGCTTCCCCTTTTATCACACCCCAGATTGGGGAGTCCTGTTTGCATTAGATTGGTAGCAGCGAATTTTGTTGACAGTCTCAAGATACCGTAATGTATGTGAAAGGACTTTTTTAAAAACGGAAAAGCAGTATAAAGTTTAAAGTATAATGACTTCTTTCCAAAGCATCAACACATCTCACAGAACTCATCATTTTAGCTATTAGAAAAATTGACCTGGGATGAAATTATTCATGCAATACCTGTTTTGGGTGAATATAAAAATATAAATATTCACCCCAATATTTTTTTTCTTTCCTTGCACTATAAATACACACATGGCACCTATTATATGCCTGGTGTTCTGCTAGGTGCCAGTGACATAGAATGAGGACAGACAGCCCAGGTACCCAGAACCAGTCCTCACAAACCACCTAATTCTTGGCTATTTTTAAATCTTTATATACCTCCCATCCCCCACCCTTAGGTTCTCCTTACTCACGCAGTTCAATCTCACGATTGATTAACTTACTAAATTATTTATATGCATATATATTATTTATCTTTTTAATTAAGAATTTTACAGATACACTAAACTGGAGATTCCTAATTCCATCTTACAAATGTGTGACAAACATGTTCTTGGAGTGCATGATTATGGACAAGTGGCCTTTGAGTTCTTGTGGCAGTTAGGAGGAGGGCAATTTTAGGAGCCCTTTCCAGGCTGTGTCCTCCCAGCTATTGATGAGGTTTTGTTTTACACGGCATTAAACTGGGTGTTGTTATACGGGTGCATGTCTCAGAATAATTTTTAAGTTCTGCATTGTTTTTATGTGGCGTTCTGTATTTGTCTTATATTTAACAACATAACAGTTAAACATAAATATCTCTTTCAATTTGTTCACTAATTCATGAAGAAAATTGGCGCAGGTGCAGGCCACTAGGAGGGTTGGAGTGACCCGGAGTGTCCAGGCGAGGGCTGCGGGTTGGCTGAAGGAGGGCAAAACAATCAATGGCGATTCAATAACAACAACAACAACAACAATGATAATAACAATCACAGTAATAACAAATCTGAGAGACTCGCACCCGCCAAATAGTAGTAAGTACTACGAATCGCGTCTCCGAGGAGCCGCCATACCTGGGACTGCGGCCCCTGCGGCTCTCGCGGTGTCCCTCACGGCCCCCTTTTTAGCGAGGGGCGGTGGGGTGGGCGGACCTGTGAGGGTGGGGCCCGCGGGGAGGGGCGGGGCCTGGCGGGCGGGGCGGGGCGCCGAGCCCGCGGCCGAGGGTGGGGACGTGGGGGAGGAGGGGACGGGCAGGCGGCTGGGCGGGGCGCGCTCGGGCCTCAGCTCCTCACGCGCCGCGCTCGCAGCCCAGTATCCCGCGGCGCCGTGAACCGTGGCGGCGAGCGCAGTCCGTGAGCAGAGGCAGCAGCCGCAGGAGGAGGCGCAGGCGCTCAGGTAGGCGCGGGGACGCCCGCCGCGCGGCCTGAAGCCCAAGCGCCCTGGGCCCGGCCCGAGTGTTGTGGCGAGCCTGGGGGCGGTACGCGGAGGCCTGGGCGGGCGGGGCCGGAGCCTGGGGGCGGGGACCGGCCTGGCCGGAGGGGTCGGCGCGGTCGCGCAGCGCTGGTGGAGCTGGCGGAGCCGTGGAAGTCGGGGTTCCAGGCGGTGCCGGCGCCTCTGCACTCCCAGCTCGGTCCCGGGCCGTGGCAGCCCGGGGGGTGTGGAAACCGCCTGCCCCGGGGGCGCCCACAGAGGAGGGAAGGCGGGGGACGGCCTGCTCCCTCCCACTTTCGGGGCTCCTAGGCCAGTTCGCCCGCGCAGCCCTCGGGAACTTGTTAACCGGAAAGCTTGGCAGAGAAACAAATGCCAACGTTTTGGAAGAACTGAGAGTCACGTCGTTAGGCGCTGAGGCTTTATTTTCCTTCCCCGCCCCCTGCCCAACCTCGGCCCGACTTGGCCAAAGAAGGATGTGTCACCAGTTCGGGGCCTTGGGCGGGATCCCCGGCCCGGCTGGGAGGGGGAGTACCTGAAACAAAGGTAAACGGAGGCCGGGTAGACCCCAGTCCTGCCCTGCGATCGTCTCCAGGCCGACCGGGTGGGTCTCGCTCCCGCGCCGCCCCCGGCCGCCGCCTCGGAGGGGCTTTCTCCTGGGGGATCTCCCGATGGAAACCAGCTGGCTGAGCTTGGAGTTGATGTTGCATCTGAACTCTGTTGTGTTCACATTATTCCCAATCCTTCGATTCTGGTAAAGCTTAAGGAAATTTTATCCAGTTTTAGTGGTCAGCAAATGTAAGGGAGGATAAATTGCTGTTTGTAAATTACAAGGTATTTTCTTATTAGAAAATGATCTGAAAGCACGAAATAAAAATTCTTAACACGTAAGCAGAAACGTGATTTGTAGTGCCGTCCAAAATCTAAGGAAGTGTTCCTCCTCAAAATCATTCATGTACAAAACATCCCCCAAACCTTTGGTGCCAGGCGTTTTTCTTTGTTCTTTATTAGTCTCAGGCCTCAGTTTCTTGTAAACAGAGCACCCAGTGCTGAGACCCTAAGAATTGCCATACTAGGTCAGAGCCTGTGCATCCAGCTCATCAAGCAGCAGACTTGAAGTAAAACACGGTTTTCTTTCTTGGTGATTCCATTAAAATTATCTCAATTTCATTCCTTTCAGTAGTATCCATGACTTAGTGAAAGCCTTTTAAAAAACCGATAGACCACTCCTAATTTATGCATACAATTTATTCACATTTATTGCATCCAAATGGTTCTCCTATCCTCTCTGGCAGAAGAACTAACTTATGAGATACTTGTGCACAAAACTTGGATCTTTTATAAATCTGGGAGCTCAGAAATTGAGGACAAGGGGAAATAAAGTTAAGTTTTTTAAAAACAGAAAAATTTGGAGAAGTCTTTACCAGGACCAGCCTGGCTGTTGAGTTAAAAAAATAGCTTTATCCACTAACAACCTGAACATTAAGCAGTTAAAGATTTATTTGTATTCATTAGTATTTGCATATTTTAAAATGCAGCTTAACATTCTGGAGTGTGAAGGGGCTGACTTTATCCTAGTCTGAATTAATTTGGCCTTAATGTTTAGCTGAAACCAGCTGCCCTAAGAGAATGAAAGTTTTGTTTCAGTAAGAAGGGAATAGGAGATGAGTAATTTTGGAGTATGATGTACTGTTTAAACCATAACTCTGCTTTTAAACTCTTCGGAGGTTCCTCATTACCTCTGGCAAGCAGTCTCCATGGACCTGGCCCTTGCCACTCTTCTACGTGCAGCGAAAACTATATATATACTTCCTCTCTGAAACTTTTCTTGACATCTGCTCCCCGCCCCAGGATAAGAAACCCCACCACCTAGGGTAGAATTGATCACCCTTATGGACATTATCCTCTAAATTAGGGGGTTTTGTCCGTGCAGCTCTTGACATTTGGACCAGATAATTCTTCGCTGTAGGGGGCTGTCCTGTGCATTAGAGGATGTTTAGCAGCATTCTCACCTCTACTTAATAGATGCTAGTATTACCCCCCTTCCCAGTTGTGACAAACAGTCACACAACCCACACAGTTGTGACAATCAGAAATACCTCCAGACATTGCCAGGAGTCCCCTGGGAGGGCCCAGGTCACCCCTACCTGAGAACCACTGTTCTAAACAGACTGCTGCCTTAACACCAGTGACACTGCTTTGTCCTCGTTTACTTACGTGTTGATTTTATCTACTATGCTAAGCTTGAGAGCAAGAGCAGTCATTCATTTATTTGACAAATATCTGAGGGAGGGCCCACTTTGCCAGCTAGACACCATTTAGGTCTGGGAATCCAGTGGTAAAAGCAATTGATGTGGTTTCTGCACTCCCAGACATTATAAAGAGTAACAGATGCATACATTACAATGATAGAATTACCTCATTACAACTGTGATAAACTCTAGAAGTACCGGATCCTCTGAGTACATGAAACGGGTCCTGACCTAGTTTGGAAAACTAGGAAAGTTTCCTTGGAAATGGGCTTGAAGGTGAGGTGGACTCTGAAGGATAAATAGCAATTACAAGGTGAAGCTTATGGGGACAATATTCTGGCAGACGAAAACAGGACCTTTTCTGGGAACTCAGACACAAGAATGACTGGAACATGGAAAATGCTAGGGGCAAGAAGATACAAAATGAATCTGGGAAAGTAAGTGAAGGCTATCTCCAGCAGCAGTTCTCAGTCCAGCCTGCTCTTCAAAATCACAAGAGAAACTTAAAACTAGCGGAGGGCCATCCTCTAAGCCCATTAAATCGGAATGTCTGCAGTGGTCCTACTCCCTCTCCAACTGCTATTTTCCCCACAACTTCCAATGGGATAACCACTGTTACTAGTGTCCAATAATTTACTATAACAAACAGCTGGGACCAAGGAGGTAGCGGAGGAGATGGAGAGAAGTAGATGGATACAGGAGATATATCAGGAGGCGTACATCTAGACATTTTCTCTGGGCATTCAAGCAAATGCATATTCTTTCCATCTGTTGTTTACACAAATGGTGGCATATTGTACACACTGTTGTGTTCCTTGTTTTGTTCTCTTATTCTCAGAATAATGTCTTGGAAATCTTTCCGTTTCAATGTATAGCTGCTTTACTATTTTGAATTACTGTATAGTATTCCATTGTATAGATATACCACAGACTATTTAACCACCCTATTAATGGACATTTAAATTGTTTCCAATAATTTACTATAACTGACAGTACTAATGCCAGTTCATGTGTGTGAATATATTTGCAAGATAGATTCCTAGAAGTGGAATTGTTGGGTCAAATATGTACACACATATTTGTAAAGATTTGTGTTTGTAAAAGATCATTCTGGTTATATTGGAGAAAATTGTTTGGAACGAAACAAGTGAATGTGGGGGGCAGCTGGCCCTAATTAAGTTTACTGTGTTCTGTAGAATGAATTGTGTTCCCCCCCATTGATATTTTGAAGCCTTGCCCCCCAAAATGATTGTATTTGGAGATAGAGTCTTTAGGAGATAATTAAGGTTCAAAGAGGTCATTGGCATGGGACCCTAATCTGATAAAATTGGTGACCTTGTAAGAAGAGTAGAGAAGGCCATATGAGCACATAGTGAGAAGGTGGATATCTGTGAGCCAAGAATAAAATTCTCATCAGAAACCGACCCTGCTTGACCTTGATCTGGGGCTTATGTAAATTTCTGGAAATTCTATAAATTTCTGTTTTTTTAAGCCAGCCAGTCTGTAGTATTTTATGGTGGCCTGAGCCAACAAATACACTGTGGAAAGGTAGGAGAGAAAAGATAGTAGCTGGGACTGAGGAAGGAGGTAGCAGGAAATGGAGAGAAGTAGATGGATACAGGAGATACATTGAGGAGGCGTAATTGACAGGATTTGGTGATTGATACGGCACAAGCGGTGAGAGGGAGAAATAAGTGTGTAGGGTGACTCCCAGGGTTCTGGCTTGCCCATCCTGGTGAATGGTGGAGTTGTTACCTAAGATAGAGAACACTGGAAGGGTAAATAGTTTTGAGGTGGGTTTAAATCACATTTCACTTTGAGACTGGTGAGACCTGTAAGTGGAGATGTCATATAAGCATCTGATAATTCAAATCCATAAGCCAGAGCAGTGGGCTGAACTGGGACCCAAGTTTTTAGGTGTGAATTGAAAGGTGGGGATGGAATTACCTAGGACAGAGGTTGCACACCTGCAGTCCACAGCTGAACCTGCCTTACAGATATGTTTTGTTTTTCCAATACAGTGGTTTTTGTTATTTAATTTTGAGTTAATTGTCAATAATTTAAAATCTGAAGATTTCCCATGAAAATCCAGATTTGGGGTTTTTCTTAAAAAATGTGACGATGTAGCGCTCTGAGCTGGCTTTCCCGTGTGGCAACAATGGATTGGAGCTAAGTCACAACTGATCCCAGCTGCTTTCTAGTTCACCAAAGAGCCCACCACCCCCTAAAATCGATGGTTGGCCTATTTTGCTCATTTACTTCTCTGACCCTGTGGGCATTGAGTGTGTGATCCCTGCTCTGGGAGGAGAGTATAGAACACTGACTCTCATCTTGGCTGCATATTGGAAACATTGAATGATTCAAGAATACTGATGCTGAGGCCCATCCCAGAAATTCTGTCTGTTTGCTTGGTCTGAATTGTAACCTGGGATTTTTTTTTAAAGCTCCTCAGGTGATTCCACTGAGCAGGGGAAGGCTGAGAACCACTGATAGAGATTTAGAAGGGAGGAAGGCTCAGGCCCAGTCAACTCGGGGCAGGAGGGTAGCCCCAAGGAAAGGGATGAGAAGTGGCCGGGGAGGTACAGTGGAATGGCACCTTACTTGCAGTTAAAGTGTGCAGACTTAACCCAATGCACTTGAAAGGGGTTTTAATTAGATTAGATAGGAGAGAGCGAAGTTTTATTTTGCATCTGAACTCATTGTTTTGCATGTGTACATTTATGCTGTTAATTACTGCGTAGCACTATGTACACAAAAACAGGTATGCTTTACTTACTGAGCCATTTCAAGGATTTTCAAGAGTAATTTAAACTATACTTGCTTTTTGTCTTACTTTAAAATCTAATTCCAGTTTAAGATGTGTCATACAAGGCAAGAAAAGGGTATTTCAAAAAGAGAGGCATCATCAAGTAAAGATGTAGACTGAAAATGATCTGTTGAATTGAGCGAGATGAAGTCTTTGACCTCATCAAGGACCATTTTAGATTGGAAGAGGCAGAAACCAGATTGTGGTGGGTAAAAAGTAAGGAAATGCTGAATGTTGGAAAAATCTTTTGAGAAGTTTACCCAAAAAGCGGAGTGGTGAGGGTGAGACAGGTATCGTTATATGTCTCCATGATAGGTGGTCAAACTGTGTCGGTTACCCAAACGCTTCTCCTAATTTTTCAGGAAGGTAGCTCATTGGTGCTTGATTACCCTTCTCTCATTTCAGAGGGGTCTTGCTTGTGTTTGTTTTGGAGACTTTGTGCTTTTTAACTAAGGAGATTTTTGGCCAGGACCCTTGAGACTCAGATGTTGGAAATTAGCTCCGAATTCTCTTTCTTATCTGGGAAGCCATCGAACTCCTAAAGGCCAGCAGTGATTTGGGCTCCAGTGACCCTGACCTCATCCTCTATTGAACTGATGAACAAAGACCAGATTGTTGGCATATTGAAAATGGAATACTTGGCTATGTCAGGGAATGTGTATCTAGCTGTCAGATTTCCAGGAGTAGTTTTTGCAGCTGTATTTTTCCAAATAACTTGGTATTATAGCGTGGTTTTCCAGTTGCATGCATGTAAAATTTCTCATACTTTGAAACGACCTTTACATGGACACTGATTAAAGGGTATGGATACAAGTTGGCGTAGGACCTTGTTGAGCTCAGAGAGAAGGAGAGAGTAGTCAACACACTTCGGTTTCCAAAAGGTTGTATGAATGCTGTTACCTTGAAGACCTTGAATTAGAGTGTCTAGAGTGGGTTGTCATGCAGTGGTCACCTCCATCCAGTCAGTCTGCCTCCTTGGCACAGGAGGGCTAAAACGTCAGTCTTGCACTTCATGTTTCTAAGAGTTGTGATCTACCAGAAGAACAAAAACCATAGGTGTTGGAAAATGCCAAGGATTATTAGTAAAGGATGGTGTTTATTATGAAGGCATAAGCCCCATTGCTATACTCTTTTTGCAGACAGGAGCATTTGTTTATCTACTCATCAGTTGATGGACATTTGGGTTGTTTACATCTTTTGGCAATTGTAAATAGTCCTCCTCAGAGCATTTGTGTACAAGTTTTTACTTGAATACCTGTGTCATTTCTTTTGTGTATATTCTTAGAAATGGAATTAATTGCTGGGTCATATGGTAGTTCCATGTTTAGCTTTTTGAGGAACCACTGAACTTTTCCACAGCAGCTACACCATTTTACATGTCTACTAGCAATATTCAGGAGTTCCAGTTTCTCCACATGCTTGTCAGCACTGGTTATTTTCTGTGGTTGTGAAGTAATATTTCATTGTAATTTTGATTTGCATTTCCCTAATGACTAATTATGTTAAGCATCTTTTAATGTGCTTATTGGCCATTTGTATGTCTTCTTTGGAGAAAAGTCTATTCAAGTCCTTTACCCATATTTTAATTGGGCTGTTGTCTTTTTGTTGAGTAGATGTAAGTTCTTTATGTATTCTGGATACTAGACCCTTGTTAGATACATGATTTGCAAATATTTTCTCCCATACTATAGGCTGCTTTTTCACTTTCTTGATAGTGTCCTTTGCACAAAAGCTTTTAATTCTCGTAAAGTCTAATTTATGGGGGTTTTTTTTGTTGTTTTTGTTGTTGTTCTTATATTTTTGGTGTCATATCTAGGAATCCATTGCCAGATTCAAGGTCAAATCAGTTTACTGCTATTTTCTTCTAAGAGTTTACAGTTTTAGTTCTTACATTTAGGTTTTTAATCCATTTTGGCTTAACTTTTGTGTGTGAGGTAAACATCCAACTCCATTCTTTTGCATGGGACCATCCACTTGTCCCAGCACCATTTGTTAAAAGACATGTGTGTTTTTATGCAAGTCTCAGACTCTGAGTTTTCTCTTTTGTGAAATCAAAGTGATAAAAATACTTGTTTCACAAAGTTGTTGTGAGATTACAAAGAGAGGGTGTATGTGTAATCACTCTGAAAAGTATAAGTAACTGAACAAACATTTGTGATAATTATCGGTTTGCCACAGCTAGCTGTCAATTGTACAGGGCCTCTGGAAGTTAGTGTCCTTCAGGAACCACCCAAAGTCTCCTACTCTGCATCAGAAGAGTCATGACGTAGCTGGAGGACTGGCATCTTATTGCAGCCCTGGGTACAAAGTCACAGGGCCCCAGATGCAAGAGGTAGTTGGAGAGATTGGACCCATCCAGGATTGAAAGTATATTTTCTTGTAGAGCATGTGTTTGTCAAATTCTTTTGCTATTCCTCTCAAATTTGGGGATATCTGTTCTAGGCATATAAGGTATAGTTTTCCGAATTAAGGAGTTTTTAGGCATAGTGGGGAAATAAAGGCAGTTCTTTTTATTGGACCAGGAATCCTCCCATTTCACTGTATCAGCTCTTAAGCCTCTAGAACTAAGACTGTTTCCTGATTCAGTGGCTAGCGAGCGACCTCACTTAGTTCAATCAGCTAATATTTACTGAGTTAACCACTATGTGGCAGGCACTGCACTGGATATTAAGAGATACTGTGCCTTGTGATACAAGACTAAACTCTCTCTTGAGCCTGCATCCCCCTCTACATCTGCTCCCCTCTGCATTGTCTGTAACTCCTTGAGTCCAGTGCTTTCCACCAGTCTCTTTGGAGTCCACACTCATCAGGCCTTTTACTCCCCAACATTGCTAAATCCATTGAATCCGTTCTCAGCCTTTGTTTTACTTGACCTGTCAGCAGCATTTACACAGTTGAGTCTTCCTCTTTGAAATGCTTTCTTCACTTAGCTTCCAGAACACTACATTCTCTGCATTTCCTCCTACCTTACTGGAAGTTGTCTCTTAGTCTTTTTGCTAGTTCCTCATCATCTTCCTGACCTCCACAGTTGGAGTGCTACTTACTCCTCAGATCTCTGTTTTTCCTTATCAACCCTATTTCCTCCCTATTTCACCCAGTCTCGTGACTTTAAATACCATCTATACAGCAACCCCTACATGCCAATAACTACCAATTTTTTTCTTCAAGTTAAAACCTCTCCTCTGGAGCTCATACTCTGATATCAAAGTGCCTACTTGACATCTCTGTTGGGATATCTAGCAGACATCTCAAAACTGAACTCCTGATTTTCCCCTCCAAGACCCACTCTTCTTGCAGCGTGTTTCATCTCAGTGAATAGCCGCTCCATTCTTCCACTAGTCCAGGCCAAAAACCTTGGAGTTATTCTTGACTCTCTTCTTTCTCTTTCATCCCACATTCAGTCTGTGAGCAAACCCTGCTGGCTCTATCTGCAGATGTAGTATCTAGAATCAGTCACATCCTACTATTTCTACTCACTTATGTGTGGAATCTAAAAAAAAGAACTCATAGACACAGAGAACAGATGGTGGTTGCTAGAGGCGGGGGGTGGGAGGTGTGCAAAATGGGTAAAGATGGTCAAAAGGTACAAACTTTATAAATGGTGTCCAAACCACCCTTATATCTCACGTGGATTATTGCATAGCCTCTCCCTGCTCTTGCTCTCCTAGATCCTGTTACCAACACGGCAGCTAGACGGACCCTGTTAAAATTAAATTCTCAGCTCAGAGGCTTTATATTTACTTACAACGTGCTCCATAATCTAAACCCCCCTTTCCTCTCTCTGACCTCATCTCCCCCTACTCTCCCCTGTGCTTACTTGGTCCCAGTCACAAATGGTACTTTATTCTTCATCCAACAAACCAGTTATGTTCCTGCCTCAGGACATTTGCTTTCTGGTAATATCTACAAAGCTACCTCCGTCACCTCCCTCAGGTCTTTGCTAAAGTTCACTTCCCAGCCCTCTCTACCTCCCTTCCCTTTCAAACTCTGCTTCCCAGAGCTCTCAGGACTCTGGGTATTCCTCCTACCGAACTGAACCATCCTAGAGCATGAGGCCCACACGGTGGTGCAGTGAGCTGGGAGCCCGGGTCTCTGTGCTTTGTGGAGCCCCTGTACCAGCCCTCAACTTCTTTTGCATAAGAGAGAAATTTAACTTTTGTTTTCGATTTTTCTATTATGTATAGCATAAAAATTCTTGTCTCATTTATTTATAGGAGTTCTTTGTGGTCTAGATAATCATTATTATAAAAGTGGCACATTTTCCTTCCATCTGTTGGAGTCCCCTTTGTTTGTAATAGTTTTTAATTTCGATGTCAAATTTACCTGTATTTGCCCTTATTGCTTTTGATTTTACTGACATTTTTTTTTTAACTAACTTTTAAATGGATGTCTTTCCTGCCCTGAAGATACCGTTTTTCCCCAAAAATAAGACCTCGCCAGACAATCAGCTCTTTTGGAGCAAAAATTAATATAAGACCTGATATTGTATTATATTATATTATAGTAAAATAAGACCGGGTCTTATATTAATTTTTGCTCCAAAAAACTCATTAGAGCTGATTGTCCAGCTAGGTCTTATTTTCGGGGAAACACGGTATGAACATAGAATCTTCCATTCTCTTACATTTTTACATAAAATTTAGGTCTACAGACCTAAATTCCATCTGGAATTTACTTTTGTGAGTATTGTAAGGGAGGAATCTTGTTCAGTTAGCTATCCATTTGGAATAATAATTTCTATAATTGGTGGGTCAAATTGTCAGTTAATAAATTCTCATATGCATAGGTTGGTTTTAGGACTGTAGTTCCATTGGTCTTTGTTTCAGTGCCATTAATACACTTACCTATAGCTTTATAATATATTGTGATTCTTGGCAAGGTCTTCTTTCTTTGCTTTTTTTTTTAAGTTAAATATTAAATGGCTATAGTGCAATATTTGTAAACCATATGTAAGGTGTGATACATAGCAGTACAACGAGCATTTGTTACCCGTTGCTCAGTTTAAGGGGAACATATTGCTATTACTTTGTCTTTGCCCCCTCTCCCCATCCTAAAGTTGTCTTCATTCTTCTTGCACATTTTCTTTTCCATGTGAAATTTTAGAATTAGCTTATAAACTGATCTTAGAATCAGTTCCTATCATTGAAGGCAATTATAGTTTCTGTGTCAATAGCTGCATTGTGAAAATTAATGAACTAATCATTCAGATGTTTTTCCCATTTAAAAAGAAGAATTTGAGTGATGTGGTGTGATCAGTGGTTAGGAGATACTGGTTAAATGTAGTCATATCTGCACTCGTCGTCCGTTTAGCATCTGCTTTGGTGGTTTTTGACCATTACACTGTTCTTTCTTATTTTTTTATTGAGATATAATTGACATTTTAGTTTCATGTGTACAACATATTGTTCATCCTGTCCTCGTTATAATCAAAGATTAGAATTTCCAAAAGATTCTGGCCAGCTAAAAAATCATGGTAAGTATCTATTACATATGACGAAGGTGTTTTGGCTACAGATGAAATGGAGAGAGAGTAGGAGGTGAAAGAAAAACAGATGGAGAGACTATCAATGAAGATGTGTGTTTTTGTGTCATAGAAATTGATTGGTTTTAAGGAATAAATATCCACTTAAAAGGTATTTTTATAATAAAAATATACAGAGAGCACATCAGCTCACTCCCGTTTTATGAAGTGCAGCCAGCCGTAATGGAAACTGAACACACTTCTCTCTCTGTGTGTATTATGTCTGCCTGTTAACACCAGTGTCTGCCATCATGTTGTTCATCATGGGGGCCCCAACACAGTGGCCTCAACCATCAAATCTGTAGGACCTTCAAGACCCAGAGTTCTCAGCTAATTAACAATGTGTCAGTGCTTCAATTCCAAATCCCCAGGAGAAAAAATATGATTGGCCTGCCTTGCTTGAGTTCACGTCCCAACCATATTTGACCAGGGATTGGAAAGCATATGACGCATGGAGTTGTCTCATCTAGCATGTGGACAAAACTGGTCCCTGAGAAGTAGGGACATCACTTGTTCAGACAGAAGACTTGTTAGAAATGGAATTAATTGGTGTCCTGAGCTCTGGGGAAAAAACAAAAAAAGATGGAAGTATAAAATATATACAGACTCCCCCAAAGATGGTAAGAGTATAATAGGAAAGGAAGATTGGGTCAGTTTACAACTTGAACTGCTGTCCATTCTGTAACCCTAGGGAGCTTCATTTCTCTGATAATCTTTACAGATGATTCCCACCTATCAGGAAAGGGGATCTTAGGAGGTGACATGAAATAAGTAACAAGCTTCAGGAATATAATAAAAAATTTTCATAAGACCTGTACTATAATATCTGTCAAGATATAGATAGATACCTTGGGCCAAAGTCTGTTTCCCTTTAATAGCCAGTACAGTGATGATAAAAGTCTGTTTAGACGACGACAGACCAGACTGGGGATCTGCATTAAGTTCCATTCCGCTCACAGAGCTTGGTGAACACTGACGTTCAAATGTCCTAGTCCCCCAACTCCCACGTAGTAGGCTTTGGTTGGTCTTGAGCCTTCATGCATAGCACAGATAAGTGGGACAAGGACTTTCAACTAGGGGTAGTTGTATCAAGTGAATGCTACCAGCAGAAGCTGTTAATGGTCTCCAGTTACCAGTGTGGATGTGTCACTTTTCCTGAAGGACCCATGCCTGGCTGACAAAATGTTCTGAGGTGTTTTGGTAACTAAATACCTATGCAGGAATGCATCCTCCAGGGATTTGGACATATGTAAGCTAAGTTTGGAGATCAGTGGTGCCGTTACTGGTGTGCCGTTACTGGTGAGCCATTACTGGTGAGGTTTATTTGATGTTTAGACTTTTATAAAAGAACTTGCAGGGCTATAGTACAAGTGTAATTGAGCCTCTCATTGGCAGTGTTTCTCAGTGTGTCGGGGAGGGAGTGCTGCTTCATGCAGCTGTAGTGGATTGTCTTCTGTACTTTGCCTCTCAGGACTAGGGCACTCGTGATGGGGGCCCAGAGTGCTGATCTTAGGTTCAAAGCTTATGCTAAATAAGCCTTTTCATCAGGTAAAATGCGGATTAAGCTGAGCGATTATCAGAAATTGTCTGTCTGTACAGTAAGCAAATACCTAACGAACACAGCCTTGCTGGGCCTTTTCTGCAGAATACAAGGATTCCTGTCCCACGTGTAGAATGTCAGGTGAATGAAAAACTTTGGGAGTATCTCAGGGTTCTCCTCATACCCCTCAGGATATAAATGACAGTCATGAATGACACTCATAGGTTGGTGCGGCAGGCTTGTTGACTGCCCTGACCCTAGGCTTGGACCCATCAGCTCAGGCTGATGTACCATGTGTATGATCAGCAAATAAAAATCAAGTCATGAACGACCTCATTTGTGCTGTTACAGCAGATAGCTCTCTGTTTATTCTCAACTTTTTTGCACTTAATTTTCTCACGCCATGCTTAATCTCCATACCTGCTCCTGGCGTGTCATTTGGATCCCGTTGTCTCTCCCCTTTGGCTTCTTGCATTTGAACCTTGTTCTCAGCTTTGCTCTCCTGCCTGATCTCAGCATCCTCTTCCCCAGCTCTCCCCACCTCCCCAACACTTCTATCATGATGTTGAATGAAAAATTTTCTGCTGACATTGTGGCTGCAGAGCCCCACTAGAGATGGTGATTCAGACTTCTGCTCCAGGGATTGTTTTGTTTAGTTAGGTACTACTCTTGAGCCAACAGTACCACAGCGTTTAGCCTGGAATTGTCTTGTAGACAGAAAAATGCTTCATGTGTTCTTCCCGTGGGCAAGCTCAGAGAGTCTCTGGATCGGGGCAAAAATGAACTACCGATCTTAATTGTGATAAAACCTCACTGAAGATAACTCAAGATTGATTAAATAGAGGGCGTCAGTGGGGCCAGGAAATAAGATACCAAAGCTGTATCCAGGATAGAAACTAAGACAGAGAAGTTTGGGTTCTGTTGAGGAATACATGTGAGACCAAGAGGGACACATGAAAACTGTGAAGGATGTCAGCTCAAAATGATCTGCATTTCCTTCTTACCCGGGCATATTTCCATTGGGCTTTTGTCCTGTTCCTCTGTCCCAGTTGAATTTTTGGGTGTTCTACAGCATCTGACAGTTCATGCATTAAGAAAATCTTGTTGAATTCCTATTTTATGTTTTGCACTGGCTACATGTTGGGGATATAAGGATGAGTAAATTGCAGTGCCTTTCTGATTCATCTCTGCTTCTGTTTCCCTGATCCATCGCATTGCCACCTAAATCCCATCTTTCCCCTTCCTGAGAAAGTATAACAGTGCTACAGATGCTGAATAAATACTTTGTGAATAAATGGAAATTATTTCTAAGTTTCTTCTGTTTAGAAAATCTTTACACTGATTCTTTGTATTTATGTTTTGTCCAAATCAAATCACATGTTTCACTCTTCTGTTAAGTTAATTTTCTTGCTTGCCCTGATATTTGCAGGTCTGTCATGTTTAGAGTCTTCTGCATTTTCCATTTCCCTCCTGTTGATTTAATCTCACACGTCACTTGTTCTAAAAAAAAAGCTTTTTGCTTGTCCTTATGTCATGTCTTGCATATAATTCTATTCCTGGATATTATGCCATTTGTCAATATACTTTTAATTATGTCCCAGTAAATATTTTTGAAAATCTCATTGTCTTGATGCTTATAAAGTTTGGTAATATACTTATAGTCTGAAGTTCAAATAGTTAGTATTATTTATTGGTTTTTAAGAGTATAGTTTGAAATTTTACTCCATTAACTTTATCTGTTAGGATTTTCTTTTATGTGGTTATTAACATTTTATATGTCACAATTTCATCATTCACTAATAAATTTATTAAGTTTTCAAGCTTTCTGAAGAACAGAATTGGGTTAAAAAACATTTTTGCTCTATCTACCCAGGTTACTATAATAACTTCAGTGTTCTATAAATTTCGTATCTCCTTTTTTCCTTTGTTCTGTCCTTCTGTCCTTCCATTCTTCCTTCTGTCCTTCCTTTTTCTTATACCTACTAATTTGAGACAGTTCCTTTCCTAGAAGTTGAGAAATGTGGGATTATTGCAGGGACTCAGGACCTGCCCACACTAGCTACTTTAGCCTTGATACAGATGTGGTTTAAGACCGATGGGTTTTGATGTTACTTGGGCTCAAATCAGTTTTTCCATTCTCTAAGTGTGTAATATGAGCAAGTTTTTAAAACTCTGAGCCCCAGTTTCCTCATCTGTAAAATGGAGATAACACTAACCTCAGTGTTGACATAAGAATAAATTAAATAATGCATTTAAGTGCTCAGCACAATACCCAGCATATAAGACTTAAAAAAAATGGTGGTGTGATAATATTAATCTTCCCTTTGAGAGCCCAGTGTAAGAAGGCTCAGTTGACATAGCAGCGTGCCTCTGCCTCGACCCTAGCCCTTCACGCACACACCTCTCCCCGCATCAAAGCCAGAGCCAAGAGCCTCAAAGAGAAGCATGCCTAGTCCTCCCTGTCTTGTTCTCTCTCATTATCTCCTGAGATGGTAGCATGAATTCCTGCAGAATGGTCAGCTGCCAGTGGAGCCTACAGAGGGATTGTCTTACTCTGAACTCACCAGTAAATTTTTGGAAATGATACTCCTTCAAATGTATGGTTATTAAAATGTACTTTCAGATGTTCTAAAGGGTTAGAGTATAGTCATGGGAGAAAGCGGCTGATACAAGGTAGAAAACAAGATCAACATAATTATTATGGAGAAACGGTCAAGAAACTAAAAGGCCTTGTTATCAGATGGAATATTTATCTATCGAGATGTTGCAATCAATCATTAAGAGTTGTAACAAAAATAGTGTTGGAGTGACAGTGAACCAGAAGCTAAAATCATCAAGGAATGAGAGGACGTGACCTTGGGGAGACTGTAATGTTGCAGTAGGAAGGGCAGTGGGTGGTAGAGTCTAATGATATGTGGCAAAGCAGGGGATTTTTGGAGAGCGCAGAGTGAGAATGGACTGAAAGTATTGATGACAAGTAAGAAGGGCGCCTACCAGGCCTCTTGTTTAAAGGGTATGGACAGGAAAAACCATCATCATCTAAGAGGGCTACAGGGGAAGCAGCATTTTGGGGGGAAGAACCCAGTCTCAGTTTAAATAAGTAGGTAAGCTTCAGAGAAGAGGCCCAGGATATGGGGATTTTGCTGATATCTACCCGTGAGTCCCACAGGGCTCAGTGGAAGGGTTAGGATTTCAGAAGATGGGATAGAGGCTTAGATTCTATCCTCAATTATCTCTTCCTTGCATACATCATCAATTCTTTTGCCTCTCTCTCACTTCATTAACCTTACCTGACTAAACCACAGCACTGATTAAATACAATTCTTTGCCTGTTCCATACCTGTAAAACCATGCTGCTGAGCTTGCCTTAAATTAATGATTTTAACCTCAGATGGACCCATAATATTGCCTTGCAATCGTAGTAGATTTCTCCATTCTCTTTCCTCTCCCTCTAGATGACTATTGTATGTCTTCAATCTCCTCACATGTTCACTATCTTCTCCCCATTTTTCATCTTCAGTTGGTGACCTTGCCACATGTTTCTGAACAGAAAAAGGGAAAAAAGGAAAGGAAAGGGAAAAAAGAGCTTTCACAAGCTTTCACCACCACAGCTACCCACTACCTGCAGTGGTATCTATGTACTGGCCCTTCTGTCCTGTTACTGTGAAAGAACTGACCCATCTAAGTGCTTCGTAAGTCTCTTGTATTAGTTTTCCCCTCTTCTTTCATTGTCTTATGCATGAAAGTATGCTTTTATTTATCCCATCTTAAAAATAATCCTTCTTGACTCCACCTTCCCCTCTAATTATTGCCTTGTTTCACTGAAACTTCATAACAAAACTTGAAAGAGTTGTCTATGTTCTGTTGCTGTTTCTCTTCCCATTCTTTTTTGTACTCAAGCCAGTCAGATTTCTGCCCCCAAAATTCCATTAAAACCACTCTTAATCATTTACCAGTCATGTCCACGTCTGTCATTTCTCAGTACTTATCTGACATAACATTCAGGAGTAGAGTTGATTACTTCCTTCTCCTTGAAACAGCTTCTTCACTTGGCTCCTAAGCTACTTGTCAAGAACTGTGAAGGATCTAAGGTTTTACTCTTTTTGTAAGCTAACCAGTTAGCGTGCCAGTTTCAGGAATGGTGCTACAAGACACAAGACTTCTGGATCAGAGACAAAAGAAAGTTTATTATTTATAGCAGTAGCCAGTGTAGCAGTAGTTTTGTACTGGTTCTCTGAGCCCCAGTGACCTCTGAGGAAATGTGAAGGGAGCCAGATTACACCTGCATACACGGTGGGTTGTGTATTAAAACGGAAACCTGTCTTAGAGAACCCAAATCTTTTTTAATGGGCAATACACATGCTTTCTCTTTGTTCTAGAGGAAAACGTTATTACACTTTGCTCTGGAGGGAGACACTACCAAGTCTTCCAAGGCTGTTGCTATACAAACATTCTTGAAAAGATAGTCTAGAACTATCGTATCACCGACTGTCAAGATAGTCAGTGCCTTGCGTGTAGTGTGTGAAGAAACAGTAAAGACCCACGGAGAATTCTCACAGTTCCTTTCTCTCTGGCCACTGGTTTTCAGTCTCCTCTACTGATTCCTCTTCACTTCCCTGAACTCAAGGTCAGCACTGTGCAATACTGGAGCACTAGCTACAGGTAGCTGTTTAAATTACATTTTCAGTTATTCACTTGCAAGTGCCATATTTCAAGTGCTCAATTTCCACATGTGGGTAGTGGCTACCTACTGAATGACTCATATATAAATATTTCAGCATCACAGGAAGTTCCATTGGATAGCGCTGCTCTGTATGTTTGAATGCCCCAGGCCTCAGCCCTTGGATGTTCCTTTTTATTTTCCTATATAGAAATATACATGTCTGTAGAATCTTATAGAATAAGATAAATTATAGAATAAGTATTTCTATATATTTCTTTCTCTTTTCTTTCTGTTTTCCCTCATTTAGTGATCTCATGTAGTCTCAAGGCTTTAAATATGATTTGAATTTGTATCAGCCCAAATCTCTCCCCTAAAGTCCAGACTCAATTCTCCAATGACATTCTTCGTATCTTTACCTGAATGTCTAATAGGGATTTCAAAAGTAACATTGAAAACTGAACGGACTTTCCTTGCCATCACCACGTCCTCTCCCACCAACAAATCTTCCTGAAGCCTTCCCGGTTTCAGTATCAATTATCTTCTTCCAGTTGTTCAAAAAAAAAAAACCTAAACAACCAACAATAATTTGAAAAAAACCAACCCTTAGACTTATCTTTGACCTCCCTCTTTTCCACAAAACCACACACCTGTCCCATTGGCGCTTGTTTCAAAATATATCCAGAATCTACTTCTCATTCTTCCCCTGCTGCCGCCTGATCCAAGCCAGCATCAGCTTTTGCCTTGATTATTTCAAGCAAACTTGGCCCCCTTGTTGGTCTTCCTGTTTCCACTCTTGTTTCCTGTAGTCTGTTCTCATCGCAGCAACCAGAATGATCTTGTTAAAAAAGTAGGTCAGATCATGTCATTTCTCTGTTCAAATTTCTTCAGCAGCTTCCCATCCAGGAAAAATCAAAGTCCAGTGACACTGCCATTCTCACTTATGTAAAATGTGCTTCTACCACAGAGCCTTTATAGTTGGTGTTTCTTCCATTCCCCCCCACCCATCCCCACCGCCACACACATACTTTTTTCCTCATTATACTGTCTTATTGAAGAGACCAAGCTAATTGTCTTATAGAAGGATCTATATCATGAATTTCTGTTTGCTCTTGGTATTGTTTAACTTATTTCTCTGTCACCTGTGTTTCCTGTAATTGGACATTAGCTCTAAAAGATTGATTAAAGCTAAATATTTTTGGCAAGAAAACTGTATGAATGATACTTCGATCTTCATATTGCATCATATTTGAGAGATGCATATTGTCTTATTGTGTCATCATTAGTGATGCTAAATTTAACTAAGGTGTTAAAGTGGTGACTTTCAGATCCCTCTATTATAAATTTATAGTTTTACCTTTGTGATTAACAAATAATCTGAAGGGTGAATGATATTTTTAAAAATCCTGTGGTTTTAAGAATATTATGTAGCTGTGGAGCCCTGTTGTTTTTTCCCCCCCAAATAAAATATTTTTTTGGAGATCTAATATATAAAACAGATCAAGGCAGAGGTATTCTGGTTGCAGTGGGAAATGCCTAGTATTGGCAGCTTCCTGGGGAACTCCGACAAGCACAGAGCCCGCCCGAGGGACAGAAGCCCAGGGAGAATACATGGAGTCTTAATAAGGCTACCTAGCATCTCACAAGAAAGGCTCAGTGTTCTTTCTGTTAGAGCACAATTTGGGGAACTCTGTCATTTCCTTGGAAAGTTGTGGTTGTGGGTTATCACTAGAATGGCACTTAGTTGTTCCCTGGCAGTCCACCCACTGTTCTAAGTTGTCTGAGTGCGTTCTTTGACATCCTATCTGTTTTGCAGATGTGAAGCTTTGAAATTACTTCATTTTTAGTGTGTGTTGGGTTGCAGTCCTTTCTTTGTTTCCCTTTTGGAAATTCCTCTTCATCCACAAAGAATTCCAGACTCAGACATTATTCATCTTATGTCTGGAACATTAAAATCTCATGAGCTTCCACATGTCTTACCTCTTTCCACCTTTAGAATATTCAAAATGCTGTCACAGCTAAAGTCAATTCTATCATTTGCTTGCTGCTAGCTTCCTTTCTGCACCTTACTTATCATACAGCCTAATGTGCCGTAGTGGAGAATTGAATAAGTGAATTTGGTATGTCCACCCGATGTATGTAAGATACGTGATGTAGATTTTTATTCTCATGGAAAGTGGAAAAAGAAGATAATAAACTATAATAAAATCTCACTTTTGTTAAAAAATAAAAAATTATTCACAAAAATCCCCATGTCTGGGTATGTTTAAAGCCGAAAAGGACATTGACCAAAATGTTCACATTGATAGTATCTCTAGGTGTGATCTTTGTTTTTCTGTCCTCTGCAGTGCTACACAGTGATACGCCTGCAGCATAAATATGACCTTGTCCCCTCTAACCCCCACTGAACCCTCTCAGGGGCCCTCTGCTGCTGTTGCCTCTGCCCTACCCCCTTGAGCTGTAGTTCCTAGAAGCCTTTCTTCAAACTTGACACTGGAATCGTACCAAACCCCTGGTAGCTCCTCACACATCCTGTGTCACCTCCTGCCTTGCTGCCTTTGTCCACAAGGTATTTTCCATTTCTTCTTGCAGCCAACGACTTCTGCTCTTCTCCAGGACTGGGCTTGGCCATCCTCCTGTCCGGATATGTCTTCCTTGATATAAAATTTAGGTATCCGCTTTCTCTGCCCACTCACGTTGTAAGCTACTTGAGACAAAATCATAGAATTTGTACTTCCCTCATCTTGAAGAGAGAACCTAGCTTAGAATGGCACCCCAATGTTTATTAAACTGTGTTGTATTTATGTTCTTCTAAGCTGTCTATATGATTTTTATATATAGAATGTGGTTTAATTTTTTACATGATCTCCTCAAAAATAAAAAAAAGACTTCGAAAGGGAAAATATGTGAATTAAAGTAACTTAAAATACTACCAGCAAACAGAGATAACTATTATTGATGTTTCAGAATAAACAATAGATAAAGTTTTAATATTATAAAATGGTAAAAGCTTACCCCTGTCAGAGCCAGTACTCAGGGAAATCAGTAGCTTTGTAAATTACATGCATTAAAAACTAATAGCCTTCACTGTGCTCCCCACATCAAATAACAGAAAAAAGTTTTCTGGTGAAATACAGCTTTTTCCTAATTCAAACCAAGAAAAAAATTTTTGCTTTTCTCATGTTCCCTAGACCCCAGAGCCATCTTTCGTCCTGTTTTTCCAGAAGAGAAGGCGAAATTCCAGTGAGGGAAGTGACTTGATCAACTTACTCAGTTGGTCAGTGCAGAAGCAGAAGCTGGGACCAGGAGCTCCTGACTGCCTACCTGGTGCTTTTCCCCTTGGCCACATTGGAGTAACAATAAAAGTAAGTTTTTAAGCACTTCCTAATTTCCATATGCTCAAATCAGGCCTGCTGCTGAGATGTGTTAATGAGAATAAAAGTAAAACATCCCTAAACCTAAAGCATTAATTGTTCTTTCATATTCATGTGTACAATTTATTTGAGCATCAGAAAAATTTTCCCTTCTAAGAGATTTCTTAATTTATTTTCTGAACTATATTTGAAGTGAATATAACAAATAAAATATTCCAGGTCTCCCTTTTTTCCTACAAGTAGTTCTATGGTATATGTTTTTGTATTCCTCTACATTGTTCCCTTGGGATCAGTTTCCGTACTGAGTCATCCACCAGAGTGCCAGTGTTTTCCAGGCAAACTAATAGTTTTATTATTTCTAAGTGACTCATTACTTCTGAATCATCACACCTTGTTTACTCTGTTAAATAAAAAGTTTTTAGACATTTTCTACAGTTTTTCCTCCTCCTAGTCTTCAACTGCCCCATCTAAGTGACATGGATGTTCAGCCAATGTTCTCTTGTGTCTATGATTTATGTTGATCATTTTCTTCTTGAACCCTTTCATCAGTTGAGATAACGCATGGAACTTCTTTACCCCATACTTTCTGTTCCAGATGTGTCCTGAAATAAGACACACAAATAGCAACATAAAAAATATGTGTAACACCATTCTCTGTTTTCTACCATTACATTTTTGTTGTTTAAAGTTTTATTAACTTCCAAAATTTCTCCATGAAATTAAGGAGCAACACCTATAAGAATTCCTCCCTTGACTTCTGTGTCATATTTGGCTGGTTTTCTTCCTGCCCTTTGAAAGTCAATTCTCTGTCTCCTCCTGGCATCCTTCTGCTCCACCCATACATGTTGGCCTTCCTCAGAATTTTGTCTGTAACCCTTTTTTTCACCTTAACACATGTTCAGTCTTATCCCTCTTGTGACCTTAAAACCTTTGTCTGGTGCTTGCTCCCAAACCTTTATTTTCAACTTTCTCTTCACTGCCACGTGGATATATGTCCATGTGCATAAGGACTATCTTGGGCGTGCTTCACCCAAACAACCCGTGCCTGAAGTTCATTCGTCTCCCCACCATCATTGCCCCCAAGCCGTAGCACACAGTAACCAGCCCCAGTCTTACCTTCACATCTCCTTAGAACCCATTTTTAATTTTTAGAAATGTGTTATTAATGTTACATATTCTCATATTTAAAGTGTCAATGCTTAAAAGGCTTTTTAAAAAATACTAGTTTCCAGAGGGTAAGGAGGGGTTGGTAGAAAAGGGTAAAGGGGATCAAATATATGGAGAACTGACTCTGGGTGGTGAACACACAATGCAGTTTATAGATGATGTATTATAGAGCTGTATGCTTGACACTTATATAATTTTACTAACGAGTATTACCCCAATCAATTTAATAAAGATAAAAAAAGAATGTGAAAATACATTTGTTAAAAAAAAGGTTAATCAGTTTCCACTCCCAATTAAGCCTGCTCCTCAGAAACAACCATTTTTTTAAGTTATTTTTTCCATTATTTACCTACATATTTATAAATGCATTATTTTGTGAATTCATCATTCATAAATTTTAAACACTAAGTCTTACCTTCCTGATATGAATTTCAGTTCTCTAACCCCTAATCTACCACATTAGCAAAATAAAGGGTAAAAATTATGTGATCATCCTAATAGATGCAGAATAAGTATTTGACAAAATTAAACAACCATATGAGATTTTTAAAAATTTTCAACAAACTAGAAATAGATGAGAGCTTTCTCAATCTGATAAAGGGTATCTACCAAAAAACCTACAGCTATCATTATACTTTATGGTGAAAGAGTGAATACTTTTGCTCTAAGATCAAGTACAAGGCAAGGATGTATACATTTTTATTGTATGTAAATTACACATCAATAAAATTAATTTAAAATGAAAGAGATGCTCTAAAAAGCTGAGAGGAAGCTTTCTGTTTGTGGAGAGCATTTGTCGATTAGTGGGCTTCACTGTAAGGCATTCATGTGGTTAGATGGGATGTCTAATCTCCAGAAAAGGATTCTTTACTTCAGAGTCGGGGGGTGGTGCTGGGTGTTGGAGGTAGTATGTCTGGTTTCTTGTGACCTTGACTTGGGCAGCGGAAAGGGGACTGGTCAAGAATTTAATTATTCAATTTTCAGTCCTTTACCACCCTCTGTGTGTGATGCCCCCAGGGTTGGTGCTTTTCTGGTTCAGGTTTTGTTTTGTTTTGTTTTGCTTTTTCCACCATTAAATAAATTTCCTGTCTTCACCTCCTTCAGGGTGAAGGAGGGATGATTTTTTGAGTTTGTGGAGTAGGGGTGGGGAGGCCTAACTGTTTCCTTTGCAGAATTTCAAACAGTTTCCCTATGTGCAGTCTTCTGCTCTGCCCCAGTTTCTATGGTAACTAGAACCTCCGAACCTGCACCTTGTTGGGGCTGTGCAGGGTGAATTGCTTTGCTTGTCATTAGTATCCCTTCTTCTACCGTTGCTGCTTCTGTTTTCTGTCTTCATATACAGTGATTTGGGTTACAGGTGTCTCCTAGGTTCTTTAACGATTACATTCTTATTGTTTGAAAGAGAGCTTAAAACTGTAAAACTCATACTGCACACTTTCAACTCCAGCAATACCAAACTCCTTATAGTTCTCCAAACTTTCCTATCTGTGAGCTTTTGTAGAAATTCTTTTTGCTTATAAAGTCCAATTTAATCTCTCTTCACCTGGCAAGACTTTCAAAATCCAGTCCTTTCCCTCCTAACTTTTCTTGTCTTCTGCTTTGTCTGTTCCTTTGTTTCACAACAAATCTACTTCATCAGCAATTGCCATATAGCAGTTTGCTGTGGAGGAATATTAGGAGCTACTGGAAGGTACTTTTTAGAGTAATGATAAACTGCTTAAAGTAGAATGATAGTAAGAGTTGAAAGAAATCTGGAAGTTGCTTATGAACCACGTATACAGAAATTCAGAAAATAGGCCTGGCCCTTTGCAGGATGAAAGAACGAGGATAGACAAAGGTCTTCAGAGATGGGCAGGCAGCAGGCAGCAAGACCTGAGATGGGATAAATGTAAACATTCAGAATAATTAACTATAATTTTCCAAGAAATCCATTATATTCTTTCTACCCCAATACAATAGATAATTAGACCGACTGAAAATTTTTACCATATTTCATCAAATAAAAGATTGTAAAACTCATTATTTCATATGCCGTTAAGAAAGAAAAAAAATCAAACTATTATACAATGCTTTCTTATCAATCAGAACGTTTTTTACTAATTGAAAGAGTTCTTTTCATAAAGAGGCTTATATTGACAGATATCTTCAATTATATATCACTCTTGTACATTCCATAGTCTGGGACTTTTGAAATCACACGTGCTAAGCTTACCATTTGCCAATATAAGGTTACCTTCATATTGGCAATTTCAGTGGGTAATATTTGTTTTTCCTTGATGTCTCAGCAGCATGCAACACTAGTGGACACTCCATTTTGAAAGTCTCTCCTTCAGCCTCCATGAAACTGCTTTCTCCTGGTTTCTGTGTTACCTTGTTGGCTCTTCTTAGCCTCCCTCTAAGAATTCTGTTTCTCTGTTTCACCCAGAAATGTCAGTGATCCCCAGCTCAGTCCTCAGCCCAGAGTTCTCACTTTATGCACTCACCCTGTGTAACCTCTCAGGGCTGCATCTCTAATCCAGATCTTCCTGCTGACCTGCAGGGCTTTTTTTATAATATATTAATTTCAGGTGTACAGAACAATATAATGATTAGCCATTTACACCCCTCACAAAGCGATAACCCCCCAAATCTACCCCTCTGACACTGTACATAGCTGTTATAATACCATTGACTATATTCCATATGCTGTACTTTTTATCCCGTGACTATATGTGTGTGTGTGTGTGTGTGTATTTACATACACACACACACTATTTATTTATTTAATTAATTATAGTTGATAATTCAATATTATTCTACTTCAGCTTCAGGTGTACAGCGCAGTGGTCAGGCATTTACACAGTCTTATGATCTCCCTGATAAGTCCAGTACCCATCTGGCACCCTATGTAGTCTTTACAACATTATTGCAGTTTTTATATTCACATTTCGTTTATTTGGATCTCCCACAGTATCTCTTCAAACAACACATTCAGAATAAAACTCTTTATCTTTTCTATGGCCACCTCCCATAAAACAACAACAAAACGTTTGCGTTGGGAGTAGCAACATTAGTCCCCCAATACCCAAGCCAGAAACCCAAGATTCTACCTTCTCACTTTCCCCTCCTTCTGTACTGTGAATTCTCCTTAACTGTCTAATCAGTGCCCTCCTCTTTGTTAACTACTGCCACTTACTTGGTTTAGGTTCTCACCGCTTCTGGCATGGATTATTATAGTAGCCCTCTAATTGATTGCCATGCCTCCACTCAGCTCCTAGAATGGTATTTCTAAAACATGAATACCATGTTACTCTCCAGCCTACATGTCTTTGATTTTCCCATAGTTTTCAAATAAAGCTCAGACTCTTTCGTTTAGCATACAGTACAATCTGGTCTATTTCCTGCAACTCTCCCCTTTCCTCCCCTCTTGCTTGTCTGTATACTGCCCCAAGTGAAATTAGCTGGAACTGCTTGTAGTTCTCCACTCACTCTGTCACGCTAGGCCTCGGAAGCTTCACATGCATATGTATTTCCCTCTGCCTGGAGTATTCTTCCCTTCCTTTTTGTCTGACTAATCCTCATCGATCCTTCAAAACCAGGTACGTATTTTTGGAAGTCTTTACTGCCTCTGTGGTCTGATTTAGATGCTCTCTTTCAATATGGAAAAAGCACACGAAGAACGGCTTCAGAAATGAACAGCACAAAATGTCTGTAAGGTAAATAAAAAGATTTCAGGTACAGATTAAAACAACACACTTCCATTTTTTTAATCTATCACATTAGCAAAGATTTAAAGAGTGGTATCACTCAAGGAGATTGTGGGAAAATGGGCCCACTCTTACCCTGATATTGGAAATACAAATTTGTCATTTTTCTGGATTGACCCTGTATACCTAGAAAGTGTATGCGTGCACACACACACACACACACACACACACGCCTTTTGACTCAGCATTCTGCTGCTTGGAATGTATCTTAAGAAAATAACTGGGCAACTGTGTAAAGTGTATGTGTAAGAATGTTTATCACTATTAATTTTAAAACAACAATAGTAAATAACCTAACAATAGCAAATGAGTAAATAAAGTATTTTATTCATAGGATAGAATATTATATCCATTAAAATGATCTAGATCTATTTGGACATGGAAGTATTTTCATGAGATGTTGCTAGTTTAAAGTGAGTTATAAAATACATAATGTGGTCCAATATTTGTAAAAAGTATACATTTATAAATTTTCATAAGGAAATGTCAGGATGTATAACCAATATTTGTAAAAAATATACATTTATAAGTTTTCATAAGGAAATGTCAGGATGTATAACCAATATTTGTAAAAAATATACATTTATAAGTTTTCATAAGGAAATGTCAGGATGTATAACCATAAAAATATTAACAGTGGCTATTTCTGAATGGTGATATGGGTAATTAAAATGTTTTTTTCTTAAATTTTTTCCTAACCTCTCTGAAAAGAACATGTATTAATTGTGAGAGCAAAACAGAAACCCCACCCTAGTATTCCTGATACCCACCATGTTTGCCCCTTTCATTGCCCCATTAAACAGTGAATGTATTGAGGGCCCTCATGATGAATTATTCAACACTGTTCTCCCAGAGCCTAGCTCAGAGTAGAAAATACTTGATGAGTAAATTATACCAAGAACAGCAAAGTTACTGGGCATTTCCTGTGTCTTAGGCAGTGTTCTAAGCATTTGACATGTTAACTTAATCCTGGTGAGAGGGGTACTATCATTATCTCCAACTGCAGATGAAACAGGCTTCAAACGTTAACCGGCTTATTAAGGCCACACAGCTGTAAGTGGCAGGATGGGGATTCAAACTCAGTGCAGCCTGGCTTTCACTTGGAGACATAAGATAGCATCGTGGTTCTGAGTTAGATTGTATCTCAGATTGAGAATAGTTGGATTAGATGCCATGTCTAGGATTTCAGCTGGACAATTGGGCATCAGTTAAATCATGGTCTAAATAAAAAGGCAGAATTTGATACCCACAGATCTGAACCAAATACCAGGAAGTAATCTTTGTTTCCTTGGCATTGAAAAACAGAAACAAAAAAAAACTCAAATCATTTTAGACTGCAAACTTCTCATTGAAATTAGTGCTACCCCTTGGGATTCGGCTTTGTTAGATGTTCCCTCTCTCTGCTATTCATGTCCCTTCAAAAATTTAACTCAGAAACCTAAATTTGTAATTAGTTCTTTAGCTTTTCTTCCCACCACTTTTGTCAGTGAGATTAGTTATGACACATTTGTCAGATTTCATCTTTAAAGCCTACCAGTCTTCATTTTTGCCTTATTTTCCCTTCCCTCATATGTTTTTTTTTAAAGTCAGAATTTCTGAAAGGGGTATTCCCATTATCTGAAACTACACTGTTTACTATGGTGGCCACTAGCCACATGTGGATTTTTAAGTTAAAGTTAATTAAAATTAATTAGAATGGGCAAAAGATTTAAGCATTGCTTCTCCAAAGAAGGTATGGGGCTGGTGGATAAGCCCGGGAAAGGATGTTGAACATCATTAGCCATTAGGGAAATTTAAGTTAGAGCCACAGTGAGAAAACACTATGCACCTATTCGAATGGTGACGATCCCAAATGCTGAAGAGAATGTGGAGTCAGCCGTATGTCTTATACATTGCTGGTGGGAGAATGTAGAATGGTATTGCCACTCTGGTAAACAGTTTGGCAGTTTCTTTTGAAGAATGTTTACCATACAACCCAGCAATCCCACTCCTGGGTTTTACCCTAGGGAAATGTGCACACAAAAACCTGTGCACTAATATGCACAGCAGCTTTATTTGTAATAGCCAAAGACTAGAAAAATCATAAGTATCCTTTAATTGGTGAATGGGTGAACCAACTGTGATATATCCGTACGATTCCATTGTACTACTCGGCAATAAAAAAGAATGAACTGTTGAAACATGCGATATAGTAAATGACTCTCAAAACCACTGTATTGAGAGAAGTCAATCTCAAAAGTTTATATATTACATGATTCCATACATAAAACATTCTTGAAATGGCAAAATTATAGCTATGGAGAACAGCTCAGTGGTCGCCAGGGATTAGGATTGGGGTGACTGTGTGGCTACAAAAAGAGTAGTGTGAGGGGTATTTTTGGAGGCATTGGGACAATTCTGTATTCTGATCATGGTAGTAGTCACTATCAAAGGAAGGGAGGAAAGATGGAGAGGGAAGGAGTGAGTGCATGTAAAACTGGTGAAATCCGAATAAGGTCTATAGCTCAGTTAATAGTTACCAATTCAGTTTCCTGATTTTGATCATTGTATTATGGTCATGTAGAGGAAACTGGGATAAGGGTACACAGGAGCTCTATAATATTTTGCAACTTCTTTGTAATCTGAAATTCAGTTCTTCAGTTACACTAGCCACAGTTAAAGTGCTGAGTAACCAACCCCATGCGGCTAATGACAGCCTTATCAGATAGCACACATATAGAATATTTCTATCAACACTGAACAGTTTCTTTGGACAGTGCTGGTCAAAAAGTACATATCTGACTTTGGCCTATGTTCTGTCTTCCTTGACTATTTCAAATTCTAATATCACAAGATTACTTTCTTGTATTTTCTATTATGTTACCTTACCAACCAGTTGTTTTTGTTATATTTAAACCTAGAGAAATATTTATCTTCAATTTTTCAAATTTTTAAAGAAATAAAGTAGTTTTATGCCAATTTAGGAATTTACCTGACACCTGTTTTAGTAGGTATCTGGATATTTAAATTTTCCAACATTTATATATTTTGCCCCTGGATCAGTTTTATCATTTGTATTATCACTTATATTAGGATGTAGTCCTAATAGCTCTCGTACACTTATCCTAATACACTTTCTTTACAGTATCCTTTTTGTTTTCTTTTCCTTTTATCCTTACCCAAAAGCTCTTTCAAAATCTTGGATTTCTGAAAAGATGCATGGTTTTTTATATTTGGTGCTATTTCTTCCCTGTCTTGTGGATGTGCATGTTTTGAAAAGGTAATTTCTTCAATTGACATATTCTAGTCTTTTATCCCATAACACTTACTCCTCTTTGTCTTCTTTGTATTTTCATTTAAGAATTATTGGGCACTTCCTTTATTATGGAACTTGTTTCTCCTTTACTTTCATCTATCCTATATGATATCTACTTTTATGGTTTTATTTGAGCCTTCTGAGATTTGAGTGCAAGGCAGAGGAGGATGAGACAATAGATCAAAATCCATTCACATAGCAACAAAATTAAGATACCGATGGACAGGAAGAATGGGAGTGAGCTAACTGAAGAAAACCACAAAGAGACAAATAAAGAAACATTATTGGAATTAAGATTTGTATTATCCTGGGTGGAAAATCTGTATATTATAACGATGTCAGTATTCCTTCAAAACAATTCATAAGTTTATTGCAATTGTAATCAAATTCCAATAGGATTTTTCTTAAAACTTGACAATTCAAAAATTTATCTGGAAGACCATCAAAGAATATTTGAAGTGTAAAAAAGAATCATAATTAGGGATATGGGAAACAAAGCCAGATAATAAAACTTTTAATAAGTCAACAGTAATTACAATAGTGTAGGACTGGCACAAAAACAGAGTAATCATTGGATCCAGGAACTATACTCTATCCAGCATAAAAATTCAACAAAAGAAAGGGTTCTTTATGAATCAATTGCATTAGTTGTATCTATATTCACTAATTCTCTAATACCTAAATAAGCAATAGACAATTTATCAAAGAAGAAATAGAATAAGCAAAATAACGTTTTCTAGGATTGAAGATATAAACATGAAAACAACGAAGCTCTGTTTCCCATTATTAAATGGATAAAGGTTTTTGTTGTTGAAACTATTGATGGTGCATTGGTGCTATTGATCTCTTTCATTGCTGTCATTATCTCATTCCCATTATTCCCTTACTGCATCACTCTTGATACAGTAGTATCGCACACTCTATCCTTAAGCAAATCATATTGGCTCTATGTTTGAAATATATTCGTATACAGCATCTAAACTCCTCCACCTTTATTCTCCTGGTCTAAGCCCCCTAGCCTTCTTGCCTTATTTATTGTAATGGCCTCTAACTTTTTTCCATGCTTATCTTGCTCCTCTATAGTCTCCTCTGAGCACAACAGTCAAAATTACCAATTTAAAATACAAGTCTGATCGTGTCATTCCTCTGCTCAGTAGCCATCAGTTGTTTTCAAGCTCACTCAGAATAAAGCCAAGTACATCATAGTCTACAAACCCTGCGTGATTTAGACTTAAAACACCTTTCCTTTCTGACCTCATCTCCCACACAGCCCCCCTCCCCCGCCCCTTGCTTTCTCTGCTCCAGTCACCTTAGCGTCCTGTTAGCCTCATTGTCATTCTTGTAGTAAATCAAGCTCCCACGTCAGGGCCTTTGCACTTACGGTTACTCGGCCTGAGATGATTTAGCCCAGAATACGTCCTCAGCCTGCGCGCTGTCTCCTTTCAGGTCTCTGTTGGCGTGTCAGTAAGATGTCCCCGATTGCCCTTGATGACACAGCACCATCCCATCTTTTCTAATCCCTTGCCCTGCTTCCGCTTTCTCTGTAGCACATATCATCACCTAAGTTGTATGTTTACGTACATATTGTTATTCTTTTTCCAACCAGATTGTCAGCTCCATAAGGACAGGGACTTTATTTTAATTCACTGTTGTATTCCTAGCACTTAGCAAGTGCCTGGTATATAGTAGGCACTCAATATTTATTGACTGACTGAATAGATTGATTGAACCTTTTTAGAAAACAACTACAACATGGTTTATGTTGTCAAATAAGTACTTTGAGAAGACTAGGTTGATGGAAGCAAAAGGTTGGTGCAGGGCAGTTGCAGAAAATAAGATTATAGTTTGATGGGAACGAGTGTTGAAAGTCTTGAAATAGAGTTAAAAGAGGTAGGCCTGCCATGATGTGTGATGGAGATCAGTAGTGTGAATTCTTGAGCTGTGAGGGATGAAAAAGCTGTCGAAATCTAAGCTTTTTAGTTTCATGTAAACTGGCAAGGAGGGTGGAATAAGAAATACCAGCTGGGAGGCAGTTGTAACAAGACGGAGTTGAGGTAATATTACTCTAGGTTGTAAGGAGTGTAGAGTCTGATGAAACAAAGACATGAACCAAAGATCAGCAGTCAGTGATGGGGCAAAGAATAAGGCTTGGTGGTTAACTGCATAAGGGATGCGAGAGGTTTTGTCAGTATTAGAAATTCTATATCCTTTTAATTATTTTCTTTTTTGTTTATAGGTTTCTCTGTCATTCACAGAAAAATGGATCATTTAAACCTTTGGAGGACTCATTTATCACAATACTTCTACGCTACCAACTAAGATTTACGACAGTAAATTTATGATAGTAAATTTCTGCATCATAGAATTGCTGAAGAACTGAAAGGATATTCTTTTATAAAAATATTCTTCTAGCACCATGATATTACTAAATAAAACCAAAAAGCACAATCATTAAATTATTAGACTTGCTAATACAAGCACACATGTGCAACAGCTACTGTATCCTGACAGTTACCAAACCTCAAATTTAAATTGTTTTCCTTCGTGGGAAAGGTCATTCTATTTGCAAGAAACCACTGAACGTTGTCAAATGTATTTTCTTCAGCTGAGCGTCATTTAGGAGAATTTACTTGAAGCAAGTTCTAGAAAATTCCAAGTCCCACCACTAAGTGGAGTTGATATTATGGCAGCAACTTACAGACTTGTGGTTAGTACTGTGAACCACTACAGCAGCGTGGTGATAGACCGGCGTCTCGAGCAAGCCGTCCATTATTGCACTGGGACCTGCCACACCTTCGCACATGGAGTGGACTGTATTGTGGTGCATCACAGTGTCTGTGCAGACCTCTTACACATCCCTGTGTCGCAGTGCAAAGAGGCAGATCTGGACTCGCTGTTTCTACCCCATGAAAACGGGTTTTCCTTAGCTGAAAGTGACTATCCCCATCAGGCCCTCACAGGCATACCCAGGGTCAAGAAGGGATCTACATTTCAGAACACCTGTAACTTAAAGGACATTGCAGGAGAAGCAATTAGTTTTGCCAGTGGGAAAATAAAAGAATTTTCCCTTGAAAAACTCAAAAACTCTAACCATGCAGCTTACAAAAAGGGAAGGAAAGTTAAGTCTGACTCATTTAATAGGAGGTCAGTTGATTTTGACTTGCTCTGTGGCCATTATAACAATGATGGCAATGCCTCGTCTTTTAGTTTACTCCGGAGTTCTTCACTTGAGGAAAAATCTTTATCCCATAGACACTCACTCGATATGAACCTGACTTCAATGTTTCTTCACAACTTCTCTGAAGATGACCTGGTTACTCAGATTTTGGAAAAACATAAAATAGATAATTTTTCTTCTGGAACAGACATAAAGATGTGCTTGGATATCTTGCTGAAATGCTCTGAGGATTTGAAAAAATGCACAGACATCATAAAACAATGCATAAAGAAAAAATCAGGGAGCGGCGTCAATGAAGGTCACGATGCAGTTTCTAGCTCTGAAACAGTCTATATGAATGTAATGACCAGGTTAGCATCCTATCTGAAAAAACTACCGTTTGAATTCATGCAATCTGGGAATAATGAGGCTATAGATTTAACGGAACTGGTCACTAATATGCCTAGTTTACAACTGACTCCCTTCTCCCCAATATTTGGCACTGAACAGCCCCCTAAATATGAAGATGTTGTCCAGCTCTCAGCCCCTGACCCTGGACAGTTTCAAAGTATAGAATTGCAAGATGACAAGCACAGTTCTAAGAAAACAGACACTGTAAAATCCTTTCCAAACAACTCTACAAATTCCTTATATAACTTAGAGACAAGTGATCCCAAAACTCCAAAAGATGTCCAGCTGCAGTCACGGTCATTAACCATGAACTCTTTAGAAAATGTTTCTTCTGGCAACCTAATGGAAACCCTTTATATTGAAGAAGAGTCAGATGGAAAGAAAGCATTAGATAAAGGACAAAGGACAGAAAATGGACCCAGTCAGGAGTTGTTAAAGGTCAGTGAAGATAGAGCAGAATTTTCAGACCATGGTACTCATCTTAAAAAATGTCCTGCCTCAATACAAAATGAAACTGGTAAGATATTTGTGAAACCAGTTATTAATCTACCTAAGGAGGATCTTAAATCAAAAGTTCCTAAAGTCGAAGAGGGAGACCACAGACATTTTATAAATTCTAACAGTCAGGAAGAGATAGATAAATTGCTAATGGATTTGGAAACTTTTTCACAGAAAATGGAGACCTCTCTAAGAGAGCCACTTGCCAAAAGTAAAAGCTCTAACTCGCTAAGTAGTCACAGCCAGTTGACTGATCAGCTCTCTGTAGATCTTGAATCTAAATCTAAAGTCTCTTCACCCACGGAAAAAGTCTCACCTGCCTGTCTAACAAGGATTATTGAAACCAATGGACACAAAATAGAGGAAGAGGATCGAGCCCTCTTACTGCGAATTCTAGAAAGCATTGAAGACTTTGCTCAAGAACTAGTTGAATGCAAATCAGGCAGAGGGAGCCTATCACAAGAAAAGGAAATGATGCAAATTCTACAAGAAACTTTGACAACTTCCTCCCAAGCCAATTTACCAGTTTGTAAAAGTCCTGTTGGTGATAAAGCCAAAGATACTACTTCAGTGGTTTTGATTCAGCAGACCCCAGAGGTGATCAAGGTAAGACCCAACAAACTTGAGTCCTGAGAACTCTCCAAAGAAATGTTTTAGTGTATATAAAATTTATAAACAAAAATTTTGTTAGCCAATAGCTATTTCTGTGGCCAATGGCTATTTTTGTTAGCCATTCTAGGTTCTAAAGCTCCTGTCCTATACTAGGCAGGGTCTCACTCAATTCAGTGAAAAATACAAAATGAAAAGCAGAGGCTTTGTAGTCAAGCAGACCGATTTCAACTGCCCTCCCCACACTCTTCATCTTCTTCCTACCTCTGTGACCAAGGGAAAGTTAGCCTTAATATCCTCATCTGTATAATGGAAATACTAAGGATCAAGATAACACGTGAAACACAATGCCTTATAGAAAGTAGGCATTTACTATTAGTCCCATCCTCCCCAGTCAAACGGTAGACCAGTCATTCCTCTATGCCTTTGTAGACTGTAAGATGCAATGTGGTGTGTGAAAGAATAGACATGATTCTTGAAGAGCGTAAAATCTCCTCGGGGAACAAAAATAACATACCAGAAACAGTACATGAACATGTAGGCACTTCTCTTAAAGTGTTGTTAGTACAGTAGGTCTTCAAAGAAAGTAAAGACTAGAGTATAGGAGATTTGCTTCCTCATGCAAGTGAGAGTAAATATTAATCTAGAATCATAGGATACAAGTATTTTCAAAAGGCTTTGAATCTACTCTGCATTGCTTTTGAATAATCCCAGTAAGGCAGGTATCTGCCTATTTGTGTTTATCTCTTACTACAACAGGATTATTTCTTGTTCATTTTATGTGTCCAACATGGGTTGGCAAGAAGCTCCACTCAGGGGCCCAGGCTGATGGATACTCTGTGTTTCTACAGCTGCCCCATTGTCCCATTAGGAATATGTGGCTTATGAGTTCACTGATGAAGGCGAAGAAAGAGGTAGTGCTATAACTGCCTTGCCCTACATGTGACACACTTCCTTTCTCACATTCCAGTGATTTCAACCTAAAAGCTAAGAAACATGGAGAAGCACATCACATAGAACATTTGGTGAGCACTGTCTCTACCACATGAATGTACCATACATGTCAAAATGTATGAATTCAGACGTAAAGCCAAATCAGCAAAGCAAGTTGTAAAATAATGATATGAATTATTTAGCGATATGTACATTTGTACAGAAAGTATGAAGGAATATATGGATATACCAAATACAGTGTTCAGAACAATGATTAATCCCTGAGGGAAGGAAGAGAGATCAAACTGAGGAAGGGTACACAGGGGGCCTCAGCAATATTCTATTTCTGTTTCATAATCTGGTGGATCATAGTATTTTGTCATAATTTTATGCCTTGTATATCTTAAATATAATATCGTAAATTTTTAAAAGATGAGTTGAATATTAGAGATGGCATATATGTGGCCAACTTAAAAAATAATTACATGTTATTTTAGTGTTCTCATTACAATTTTTATTTGAATAGGGAAAAAATATATATTGTGATCAGATGAATGATTTTTACCTCATATTTGTTTTGTAGATGTTGTTCTGTGCACATTTTTAGTTACCAGTGACACTAAAGTTTGAAACAATACATACTTAAGGTTATTAAATGATGATTTGGATCTGTATATCCTCAAACTTGCAGTGAGCTTTTCTGTGAAATCTCTGTGTGAGTCTCATTTGTTGGTTCACAAATGGTAGTGTCTTTAGTTAACTTGGGTAAATGCTGGGGGGAGAAACTGTGGAAATTAACTTCAAAATTAAGAAAAAATCTTTTCATATACACAGACAATACTGATGTGCTTAATAGTTTATAAAGAAAAGAAAATACATATATAACAACCTCAAAGTGATAACATTTTCAGAGCTAACAGTTCTTGTGAGCTAACGCATGCTAAGACATTTAGATGTATTGTCTCACTATTTTCCTCACAATATCCTGTCTGCCCATTAAAAAGAAATGTCTACCTTCTCTGATAACCTATTCCAACATCTCACAACCATTATAACCAGAAACTCTAACAGTAATACAGTATTTTGAATTTTGTTTAACCCTCTTCCTTCATTATCTTCTGTGAAAAAAGGAGACAAAATGCTTCTAAAAGAGATGGACTGTAGAAAGAAAATGTGAATTGAAGCCAAGAATAAGTTTTGTGCAACACCTTTCCTATGCTCCTGGCTGATACCTCGTGAGTGGGTCCCCCGTGACACCCCCAGTCCAAGTACAGCCACCTAAAAATGTCACACTGGGCTCTACATGAGCTTCCCAATTTATTGACAAGTCTGCACTGAGATCAAAATCTTATGAAAAGATCCTCCCATCAGTCTTTTAAATAAGTTCCAATATCATAGGTTAGAATAAAATTTGGTGAGATTTCCTCTTGATGAAAGTGGAAAAAGTAATTCATGAAAAGCTAATTTAAAGAGACAAAAATAATATAAAAACAAATAATACAAAAAATATAAAATTCAGGAAGATAATGAAAGAAAACAAAACCGTTCTTCCTTGACTCAGTTGCCTCCCTATTTATTTTTGTTGTTGTTGTTGTTGTTACCATCTTTCTTGTTATGATATATTTTAAACGAGGAGTTGACAAATGTTTAAAGGGCCAGATAGTAAGTATTTCAGGCTTTGCAGGTCGCAAGGTCTCTGTAACATAGTCGTCTTTGTCTTTTTTCAGAAATAATTATTTAATAATATAAAGCCATTCGTAGCTCCAAGCCTGACAAAAACAGGCAGTGGGACAGATTTGACCTACAGACTGTAGTTTTGTCAACCCCTGTTTTAAGCAAATAGAAAAGTGTGGTGAATAATAGAAAGCGCACTCTTTTACCCTCCACTTAGCTTTGTCAAATCTTAATATTTTGCCATATTTGCTTCAGATCTTTGCTTTCTTTAATATTTTCATGGTCATCATCATTTCAAAAATTCGTCGCAGGTACAGTTGAAGTCCCTAGAACTCTCCTCCCTAGTATCCTCTCCCTTTTTCAGAACTAAACACCGCCCTAAAGTTGGAGTTTATCCCCTCCTGAAAGTTTCCATACAGTCTTATTTGTCATGTTTTTATTCTTATATAGGATGAACAGAAAGGAAGTAGTAGGAAATAAAATTGGAGAGATGGGTTGGGACCAACTTATGAATGCCCTTGTATGCTAGACAAAAGAGTTTGCTCTAGGGGAATGGGGAACTAAATAAAGGCTTTTAAGCAGAGGAATCTCACAGTATGATTTTTTTTTTTTTTAAGAATAATGCATTTTAAATTAAGGTTTTTGAAAAACTTTTTGTACAGTCAAAATCTTGCCAATTTTTCAAAATATTTTGATTGAAATATTTACCTAATAGGGCATGTAGGAAGTGCTTTTATGTGACACTGATGATTATCCCTGAAAATAAATATTGACTTGACAATAGTATGTCATTAATATTTTAATATGTGTTTCAAAATAGTTTCTAAAGAGTGAACAGTATTTGTTGTCCAGATGTTTGTTGTCCAGAATACAACTCAAACCTGTTATTGGGAGAGGGAGTCAAATACAAAATTTGACCAGGGCAATATTGAGAGGTTGATAAAGAGGATATTGGTCTAGATCAGAGATCAGCAATCTGCGGCCCATAGGCCAAATCTGACCTGCCTCCTGTGTTTGCTAACCCTTTCATCTCATGGGGTTGAGCTGTGTTGGTCCACTTATACGAGGATTTTTTTACAATAAATATATTGGAAAATATTTTGGAGATTTGCGGCAATTTGAAAAAACTCACAGATGAACTGCATAGCCTAGAAATATCGAAAAAATAAGAAAAAGTTAGGTATGTCATGAATACATAAAATATATGTAGATACTAATCTATTATATCATTTACTACTATAAAATATGCACAAATCTATTACAAAAAGTTAAAATTTATTAAAACACACACAAACACTTACAGACCGTACATGGTGACATTCGCAGTCTAGAGAAATGTAAACAAATGTAGCGATGCAGTATTAAATCATAACTGCATAAAATTAACTGTAGTACATACTGTATGACTGTAATCATTTTGTAGCCGCCTCTTGTTATTGCAGTGAGCTCATATGTAGCAATGCCTGCTTAAAACACCGGATGATACTAATTTCCACGTGAGTAGTTCATCTCTCCAATAAATTGTGTATTGCAGTAAGAAATGGTCTCTCACAATTCTCGCATATTTTTCATCATGTTCAGTGCAATACTGTACCTTGAGTAACACCATGGGACCCATATGAAGTACCACTAGTAATGCTGGAAGTGCTCCCAAGAAGCAGAGAAAAGTCATGACGTTACAAAAAAAGTTGAATTGCTTGATATGTACTATAGATTGAGATCTGCAGCTGTGGTGGCCCATCATTTCAAGATAAATGAATCTAGCGTAAGGGTCACTGTAAAGATAGAAAAGGAAATTTGTGAAGTCGCTGCAGCTATACCAACAGGAGTGGAGTGGAAACCTTGCACTTTTTGTGAAATACCTTTTTATGTCATATTGAAAATGCAGCAGTAATGTGGGTGCAGGATTGCTATAAGAAAGGCATACCTATAGACTAATATGATGAGAGAAAAATTGATGTCATTATATGACAACTTAAAGCAAAAGGAAGGTGAAGGATCTAAAGCTGGAGAATTTATTTAATGCCAGCAAAAGATGGTTTGATAATTTTAAAAAGCAGTTTGGCTTAAAAATGTCCAGATAACAGGAGAAGCAGCTTCTGCCAACCAAGAGACAGCAGACACGTTACCAGGTGCCATTAAGAAAATCATTGAGAATGGAACGCCATAAGAAAAGATGAAATAGTACCATTTGCAACAACATGGATGGATCTTAAGATTGTTATGCTGTGCGAAGTAAGTCAGAAAAAGTCAAGAACCGTATGATTTCACTGATACATGGTATATAAAACTGAAAACAACGGAAGAACAAGACAAACAAATGAAGAAACAAAAACTCATACACAGACAATAGTGTAGTGGTTACCAGAGGGTAAGCGGGGAGGGGGGTGGGGGATGAGGGTAAGGGGGATCAAATACATGGTGATGGAAGGAGAACTGACTCTGGGTGGTGAACACACAATGTGATATATAGATGACATATTACAGAATTGTACGCTTGAAATCTATGTAACTTTACTAACAATTGTCACCCCAATAAACTTTAATTAAAAAAAAAAAAGAAAGAAAATCTTTAAGGAGAAAGAATATCTGCCTGAGTAGATTTTTAATGAAGACAAAAGTGTCCTCTTCTGGGAGGAAAAAAAATACCACAAAGGACATTTACCAGTAAAGCAGAGGAGCGAGCACCAGGATTTAAGGCCAGAATGTATAGACTACTCTGTTGTTTTGTGCAAATGCAGTCGGGTTTATGATGAACTGCCCTTATCTGTAAAGCTGCTGACCCCCGAATCTTGAAGAGGAAAGGTAAACACCAGCTGCCAGTCTTTTGTACAACAAGGCTTGGACAATGACAACCCTTTTTCTAGATTGGTTCCATTGATGCTTTGTCCCTGCAGTCAGAAGTACCTTGCCAGTACACTGCCTTTTAAAGTTCTTTTGATTTGGGACAATGCCCCTGGTCACCCAGAGCCCCAGGAGTGCAGCACCAAAGGCGTTGAAGTGGTCTCCTTGCCCCCAAACCATGTCTGTAAGTCAGCCTCTAGATCGGGGGTGATAAGGACCCTTAGGCTCATCACACAGGGTACTCTATGGGAACGACTGTCAGTGCTCTGGAAGAGAACCCCAACAGAGAAAACATCATGGGAGCCTAGAAGGCTTACACCATCGAAGATGCCATCATTGTTACAGAAAAGGCCGTGAAAGCCATCAAGCCCCAAACAGTACATCCTGCTGGAGAAACACTGTCCAGATGTGCATGACTTCACAGGACTGACAACAGAGCCAATCGGGGAATTCATGAAAGAGATTGTGAATAGGGCAAAAAAGGTGGGACGTGAAGGGTTTCAAGATACGGGTATTGGAGACAGTCAGAGTTAACAGACACTGCACCAGAAGCATTAACAGCAGACCACTTGATCCAGGTGAGTGCTTCTGAACCAGTGCCAGATGATGAAGAAGATGATGTAGAAGAAATAGTGCCAGAAAACACAGTGTCATTTGACAATGTGGCAGAAGGGTTCCGATTAGTCAAGACTTTTTGACTTCTTTTATGGCATGGACCGTTCTATGATATGGGCACTGAAACGAAAACAGATGTAGAAGAAGGGATGATACTGTTTGGAAACATTTTTAGAGAAATGCAAAAGCTAAAAAGTCAGACAAAATTACAATGTATCTTCGTAAAGTTACACCGAGCCTGCCTGTCCCCCCTCCACTTCCACCTCTTCTACCTCTGCAACCCGAGAGCAACCCGAGAGCAAGCCCGACTTCTCAGCCTCTTCAACGTGAAGACGACAAGGATGAAAAGCTTTATGGTGATCCACTTCCACTTAACAGGCAGCAAATAATCATGTCATAAGGTTACTAACGTATCTGTTGTGTATGCATGGGACTTCTTGTGAAAATCTAATAACTGTATGACGTATGAGACATTTTTGTGTCGTCATCATCACCTAAGTATTCATCATGTAGAACATCGTGAGCAAGACTTGTGTGAAAGTGGATAGCCTCTCCTGACGTTGGCATAAGTCAGTGATATTTAATACAAAATGAATAATGTGTTAGTTTTCTTATTGTTTTGTAACTTTGCTTTCAAAGAATTACATTGCCGTACAGTATGCTTCTCTTTCTCATAAGTGGGTATCAGCCTATCATCACAGGTAAGTGGTTTTTCTAGAAATGTAACAATGTTTCTAATACTGTAATATGAATATGATTGTAATACTATATACCATAAAAATTTTATAACGATTCATTCATTAGTGTATAGGCTATACTACTGTGAAGCAATCGTAACGATTATACTAGACTACCATAAAGCAATCATATTGCTGCTTCTTCGTTATCAATGCATGAATTGTTATACCTGTAAATAAATATGAATTTGTTTTTTTCACATTATGTTTTCGTTTTTGATGTCTAGTGTCAGTAATACCTATAACATCTACAGTGTTTTGTATCATGTAAAACAATATTGATGTAGGTACTAACAGACCATTATATAAACAGGTGTTGTAAACTTACTGTATCGATAAATGTAGTACAGTACTGTAAATGTATTTTATGATTTTCTTAATAACATTTTCTTTTCTCTAGCTTTATTGTAAGAATATAGTATATAATACATATAACATACAAAATATGTGTTAATCGACTGTTTATGTTATCAGTAAGGCTTCTGGACAACAGTAGGCTATTAGTTAAGTTTTTGGGGAGTCATAAATTAAATGGGGATTTTTGACTGGAGGGGGTTGGCACCCCTAACCCCAAAATTCTTCAAGGGTCAACTGTACTTTTATTGGAACACAGCCACACCCATTCATTTATATATGACTTAGACTGCTTTTGTGCACCTTCTCAGTTTGAGTAGTTACAACAGAAAACTTAAAGTTGAAAATATTTACTATGACCATTTACAGAAAAGGTTTGCTGACTCCTGGTCTCAATATTATTTTCTGGTAGATCAGCTAAACAGACTTTTGATAAAGTTCGATGTGGTATTTTGTTAAAGGCATTGGAAATCTTGGAAACATCACTAAATATCAATAGCAAAAACTACCAATGGTCAGTGACAGTCAAACAGTGTACCAGTAGAAATAGAAATAGAAAAATAAATAAGCTCAAAGTTTCAAAATCCTTCATTGAGTTCTGATCATGGGTTTTGATCTACATGGCTTTTGTCTCCTTCCTCCCCATTCATAACCTGTCTGACTTTCCCACTTAGCACAGCTTCCTTTTCATTCCATGTCTTGTTCTCCATCCTTTCTTCCTTTTTTTGTGCATGAACTTTATCACCGTGTCAAGTTATCTATACCTTTGGCTAGCAAATGAATGTTTAGTACATGCTTTTTTAACAAAGCCTCTAAGTGGCAGGAAACAACCCTGTAGGTTCTAGAATAGCTGAGGTGCAGAGAACCTGACAGTGAGTTGAACAAGCATAAGAGAACAGCTTGTGGGGAAGGAAAAGGGGGGTGTGGCTGAGGTCTCGCAGGGTTTCATAATTACAAAGGAGTAAATTACTGAGGACATGTTTTGACATGAGAGATAATATAATTTTTTAAAAAACCATACTGCTTTGGTAATTCACATAATAATATCTTAATTCTATGTTTTCTTACCACCAGCAGATGGTATTGCAGTCATTTTTTATCTGTTTTTAGACTTATGAGGCAATAGCCTGTTAGCTGTTATTCACAAATTAAAATAATTAACCCTAGCCTCCCTTGAAAATTATTTTTACTTAATTTTAGTACAAACAAAGCTAGGGGGAAAAATTCCATTACTTCCTACCTCAATTGAAAAAATGGAAGGCAGGGGGAGAAGTTTAAGGTAAATAAGATTATTTTTTTATGCCTATACTATAATATTTAAGTTTAGTGAAACCTCACAAATTTCAACTAATTAAGGGGGAAACCTGTCTGAATTACTAAAAAGTACAAATTAAAATTTTTATTAATTTCAAGATTAAACAGTAAAACTGTTGTCACAATATTTTGGCAAGTATGAATTTTAGCTGGACCTATTTCAACAATGTGGGACAGGTCATTTATACTTGTTAAAATATAATTAGACAATTTAAGTGATACAAACAAACTTTATTTAATACTTCATAAAGTGAACATTCTTCATTTGGAGCACTGTAAGATGGGGCAGAAGGCAAGAACCTTTTATAGGCGAAAGAATAAAGAACAAGGAAAAGACAAATAGAAAATATCTGATTGGCTGGGACCAAAGTCAGCCTTACTTAAGTGGTGAGAAGGCCCAGAATTGGCCTGGCCTTGCGGATTGGCTGACTGAATAAACTGCATTTCTGGCCAAGGAGAGCATTTATAAGCACAAAATAGTTAAGTTTCATTTTGCTGATGTGGCACCCTGGAAAGAGGGGCTCCACCTTGAGCCCAGAAAGTGATTTCAACAGTTCCCACTTTTGCGTCCTCATATATCCTCTTGACCATTGAAGAGGTTTGATCAAAAATGTCGATCTTAGCATGACTCAGTCACCATTGCCTCTTCGGGTCTCATAAGAGATGAAGCCGGGTTCCTGTTCTTGGAGCTGGTTACATTCTTCTGTTCTCTTCTGTTAGTCCAGTCAGAAAGATACCATCTGGTTGGTGGTCAGTGGCTGCCCACATGCATTTAAAACTTCTGAGAGAATGCAGTATATTAGGGACACAATAATAATTACTAGCAGCAAAATGACGTGCATGGCTTGGAGAGCATTCCTGAGCCAGGGTCCCCATGACACCAACCAGCAGGAATCAAATAAGTCAAGAAATGACCCTGATAAGGGAGATGCTTTAAGCCATGGGCCTCTTTGTGTATGTATTTTGTGTAACTCTGTCTCCACTTCCCTAGAAGTGTTTAGTCACCAAGCTTGTGTCAGAAAAACTGAGGCATTGGAAATCAGGGAGATGTTTGTAATGGACAGAACTACAAGATCACCAGCACTTTAGCAAATTAAACAATCGGTTGGAGGTTGGATCATCCTCCTTTGTAAAGGCCCGAGATATGTGAACAATGGCATTATCTTTTCCAGCCAGGACAAGGAAATTAGGAAAAGAATGGTCAGAGAGGGGAGGAGGAATGGAAAGAAACATTCTTGATCCGCCGTCTTGGGAGGAAGCAGTCTGCCTCAATGTCAGCTACTTCTCTTGCCAGCCAATTTGATTTTGAGGTTTCTGGCATTTGCACAGGACCAGATGTCAGGTAGAGCCTCTTCAGTTGTGAAGTACGCACCCAAGGTTTGACATTGGTGTCAGTGGTTAAGAATACTCTGTAGGGTCTTTTCCGTGAATCTCACTTTTGCAAAAGCATCAGTGTAAAATAATAGCTGTCCATAAATGACGAAAGACTTAAAAATGCCCATAGTTAAAGATCTGATAAAAGTTTGTTATAATGGAATTGACAAGGATATTTGGTTATTGTCTGTGACACACCACATTTTAAGATAACTGGAATTATGACTGGTAACATTATACTAGGACATACCAGATTTTTAGTAATTTTATACAATTTCTAGCACACTTATATTAATGACATGCATCCACATAAAGTTTATCATCACTTATTTGATAGTTCTTCCCATGTAATTTAACACACCAAATAAACCTAATTAACATCTCTCTTTTACAAGGTGAGACAAATCCTTTGAGATTTTCTAGAGACCCTCTGGGAAATCTCAAAGTTACTTTGAGGTAAAAAAAAAAAATCCATTTCATGAGACGTCGAAGAGCTAACCGTCATCTTATCTTTTCTTGCTGACAAATTCTGTAACACATAACATGAATGTATTTGAGTTTTAGTAATTCCTCTAGCTCTTAACACCTAAAACTCTATGATGTTATAAAGATGTCCCATCACCTTTCCTGGCAAGAGGGGAGAAGCCCATTAAGAGTGTAGGTCATTTTACCTTATTGCAGGTGGAAAGTCTTGATTGTAGATTGTAGGCATTTTGAGGAGAGGGTGCTGTTTTGTTCATCATTGTACCGCCAGACCCTCTTGTAGTACCTCCACATACTAGCTGTTGGTTTAAATTCTGAAAATTGATCCTTTCTCTTTAAGGAATACCTATACATCTCATTGTCTTTTCCCCATTATCTGTCTACTCTGAGCTTTTACTTGTTCAGTTGACCTTGACTGAAGATCACACAACCCTACTGAGTAGTCTTGTATTAAATTGCTGACCACCAACCTCCCGTGGGCTTTAGTGTTATCTGGTGGTCCTACTACATTTCCCTAGTCCCCTCACTTTCCCACTCTCTAAATGACTCTTTCATACCCTCTTCTCTGTCCCCTAACATCTCCTCTTCCATCCTTGCCCTCAGCTAATGACCTTGATTCCTGTTTTACTCAGAAAGCTGAAGCAATCAGGGGAGCCTTTAGCTACCCACCCAGCCGTATCAGTACTCATACTCCCTTTCCTTCTATGACTGCACAGGCATGGTCTGGGCCCCTATCTGAGGCCAACCCCTGCACTTGTGCTCTGGATCCCATCCTCTCCTTTCACCTCAGGGATTGACCCTTTTCTCTCCTGCAGCCATCAGTTTTTCCCCTTTACTAGACCATTCCATTAGCAGACAAACATTACAGTTCTTCCATCTTTAAAACAAGACATCCAAAAGGCACTTTGGCATCAAAGAGTGTTGGATAACAGCTCCATCAGCTGTTATTATATTTGCAACATAATGTTCACCAGAGTCCTTGCCCATCAATTTCAGCTCTCTTTTGACATCTGTGAATTCATCCCTCGCCCCAAATTACAGAGAAATCACACACATGCGCGCACACACACATGCACGGAAGACACTGGACAAGATGTTCTATAGTACTAAAACCATATATTCGTTAACATTTAATGTGGCAATGTCAGTGGATCAGAAACGCTCTATTCTTTCTAACTTCAGTTGTCTAATGTATTTACAGACCCAAAATCAATTCTTATGGTCTATAATGAGTAATATCTAATTGAAGTAAATCCTAAAGGAGAAAGGGAAGAAGAAAAGCAAAGTAAGAAAGACAGATTGTAGGAGCTAGAAATTCTAGAGATCCGAGAATTTCACCTAATAATTTTAGGCTCTTATTATCTGTCCCTGTCCCCTGCTCCTAGAAGAACATCTACCCTCAAGTATTAGGAACACAGAAAGGTGAAAATACTGGATTTGTGGGTTCTTTCTATTATTAGTTATGGAATGTGTTCCTGTCATTTGGAGGTAATTGAAGCAAGACACAAAAATGCTTATTAATCTCCTATTTTGCTGCAACCAGTGAAGTTAAGGCTCCAGGATTAAGCCGGAAGCAATGAAACTAGATACCACCACCTGGCCTTCTTCCCCCACTCCAGTGTTTCATTATTTATGAATAAAATAACATGTTAATAACACAAACCAAGCTATTAATTAAACAATGAGAAAACACCAACTTAGAGCATAAAAAAGGATATCAAAGTTTAAGAGTAATTAATTAGCTTGTAATCAGTTTCTTCTCAAAGATTATTTAAAATGGTATTTAAGTCTGTGATTCCAAGTTACTACCTTTTTAAACTACTCAAAGGCTTTTATAAATTGAGATATAATTCACACAGTGCAAAGTCACCCTTTTAAAGTGCACAGTTCAGTAGGTTTTAGTATATTCAACAAGGTGTGTAACCATCAGCAAGCACTATGTAATTCCAGAATGCTTTCATCACCCCCAAAAAACTCACATTCATTAGCAGTCACTTCCCCTAGCCCCTGGCAACCACTAATCTACTTCCTCATGAAGGGGATGAAAAGTCACCCCCCTGAAGCAGCGGGTTGATATTAGAAAGAAGAGTGGGGAATACAATTTAAGGTATGCTTTAATTAGAAAAGCAGCAAATCATAAGCCTAAAGATTGGCATTTATAACAAACTTTTTGATGTTCTAATGTGGAGGTAAGTAATGAGGGAAAACAGTATTCTAGGCAAGAGTGTAATAAAAAATATGGGAAAGCTACCTACCTCAGAGTTAACGTGTAAGCCCAGTGTGAGAAAATTGGGGGGCAAAGGAAGGGCCCAGGTTGAAACATTAACCAGTGGTTTCATTGTAATCCTCTTTTAACCATAGTATATATTGAAAGCTTTCAGGTAAGATTTTGTATGAGTGGAGAATTCCATAGCTTAAAAAAGGAAAAAAAAAAAAAAAGAAAACCACAGGTTTAAACATATAAGCCCAATGCGCACATTATAAAGTGTTGTCAGAATGTCTTGAAATGAAATCAAGAAAAAAACCTGACTTAAGTTATGGAAAGCCAAAGAATTTGATTCTCACTAAATTAGACAAAAGTTCATAGAAGAGAATTGTAAAATGTTTTGGTTTGGGGATTTATTTGGTAATGATATTTGGTTTATATTTTTAGAACTAGAAAATAAATGTTGGTTGAACAATGTGGTTGACTGAAAATAAATATTGAAGTCTATTAAACATGAGAGAGCACTTGTAAATAATTATATGACAGGTTTAATATATGATAAAGTAATAGAATATTTAAAAAATCTGAGATGATTTGTTTAAAGCTCCTTGAAGAAAAAAAAAGTCTCACAAATTAAAGGTGTATTATGTCATTGCTATTTGATCAGCTTTTGTACCGTTAGTGTAGCCAAATTGCACTTACTTACATGTGTCTGAAACTGCTTTCTTATTGCATTGTTCCACTTTCTTAACATTTTGACAATAAATTATCAAATTTATCCAGATCTAAAAGAATCACTTCCAAAAAGTATTTTCAATGACTAAGAAAGTCTTCTGCAAACAAGCAGAAAGGATTTGATTTTAAATCTGAGACCTACAAATCTCTTTGTATGTTACCAGTTGAGGATGAAAATTTGTTTTTCTCCATATTTTGACTGGATATATTTAGAGGGTTTTGGACATTTAATTTCTTCAAATAAGAAATTAAAAACTATTCTGAAAATAATAGTTTGAAGTTTGAAGGGCAGCCTGTTCTTTTTTCATAAAAAAAATAGCAAAATAAAAAACGCTCTGCATGCTCTTTTTCTTCTAGTTTGAGGAGAAACTTTTATGTGGATCAACACCTCACATACTCCGAGTTTAAGACGTTAGCATTATCTGAGAAGTCGCTATTTTTAGGCCCACTGTAATGTTTCTAACTTTGGCGCTCAGAGTAGTGGGTGCTTCCTTTCCCAGAAGCCTCTGTATTCTCAACATGTGCAGGTCAATTTGACATAAAGCTACCTACAAGGCGCAGCAGGCCCATTGCAGGCCGTGTTTCTAAATTGAAAAGTATGAGCAGGTATTGGGAGCCACAGGCTGTATTTGGGAACCAGCTGCATGTCAGTACAAGCATGGATTGTGATCTCTGGAGGCTGGGAGAGCACAATGCCTGAACTTAATTTCTTTGGGAGATAAGAAGAAAAAAACCTTTCTACTTGACGAGATTGACAACTTATTAAATCTGTCTTCAGAAGTGTGCTGGACAGTTGCTAAGTAAACATCCACTTTTCAAAGATGATGATCAAGGAAACATCTCTACGAAGGGACCCGGATTTAAGGGGAGAGTTAGCTTTCCTGGCAAGGGGCTGTGATTTTGTTCTCCCGTCACGGTTTAAGAAGCGGCTGAAGTCATTTCAGCAGACACAGGTTTGAAACTTGGGTGTTTCTTTTAAAATATTTGTATTACTAATAAAACCACCCAGTGGGCTAACTTACAGATAATTTTACAGTTCACTTGATGTTAGATCAAGGAATTAATCTGTGTCCTCTATTCAGCTATTTGCAGAAAGCTATTTGTAGAGAGATTCCAACAGGTTTAAAAATAGACCTTCTGGACCTGAAGTACAGTACTCACATTTTGCTCTTGCAGAGAGGGAATCCAGTTTTGGAGACAATAAATAACAACAAATATTTTACAATTTAGTGGGGGAAATACTCAAATTTTTAATAGAAATACCTTTGAGAAACTAGAATTTCTGTGTTAAAAGTCTTATTTGCACTTTGAATCAATAGGCTATGTTTGTATTAACATACATCTGTAATGAATGTTTTTGTAAAGTATTGATCCTATTGATCTTTTTTTTGAAGGGGGAACTAATGTTATATATATAGTCAATAGTGTATGTAATATAATGTATGCATGTAATGAAGGATGGCAATTACCTTGTCCTTCCTCAGCAAGCTGTGAGATTGAGTCATTTCTGCCTGCAACGATTACTGTGAAGAGTCCATGCTAACTTGCTTATACCATTAAGGCCAGTGTCTCACCAAACAAATTGCCTAACACTGACTACAGTACAAATCAAGAGCCATGCAAATAACGGCCATCCAGAATATAGCAAGAAACTAGAGTTTCATAGTTATTCTGACCCGGAGTAATTTCAGATTATTTGGTTGAACTATATGAAGTTGCTTTTTCAAATATTGGAAATGCCACAATGACAATACTACAAGGATACTACTCAGAATGAATATCTAAATGATACTGTGTTTGTAGGGGAAGACGGAAATGGAGGATTGAGATATTTTACCCACCTAATTCTATTTTAGTGCTGTTCCTAGATTTGAATGAAACAATTTTATTCAAAGTGAACAGATGCTAAACTTGCCAATAAATCTGGCAAGATTTCTGTTACTGTATTTTATAATGTTTGTAAAGAATCAGTTTTATTAATATTTAAACTGTGTGTCTCGTTGAATTCAGTGGAGGGTAAATTGATACACCTGAAAGTTCAAAATAAACGCATTCTTTTTATTTTCGCTTTTAAATATTAATAATAGTTTTATTAAATATGAAGTCAACCAATGAATTAATAAATACTTGCCTACCAGTGATTGCTTTATGTTAAGAAGTACACAAAGGAAAGCAAAGTAGACTATTATATAATCAAATATTTTTCCATTCAAGTAAAAACTTTGACAGATAGCCATGGATTATTCTGAATGTCACTTATTTCTGTCAAAGTAAAAGTGTAGAGTTAACACGAAGGCCTTGCTCTAAACCTTCTCCATGTGTTCACTAGACTATTGGGTTTCATCCCCACTGGCACCAGTGGTCTTAATCCTATGGGTATAACTAACTGCCCTGGATGTCACACCATAGGAAACATTTTGGGGAAACAAAAAAAGAATTTTGATGATTGTGTACTTGTAGTCTCACAAATCTAGTTCAGCGTAGAATAACAGAAAGGAAATGACACTAATGTAAATGACCTACGTAAAGCCCCTGAAGAATTATATACCTTATTTTATACCTTATTTTAGAAGTTGAAGAACAATATGTACTGTTATGGACTCGTAGGACTATGTAATAATATTTGCAGATTTAGCATTAAGCCAGAGAGAAATATTTACTTAGAATAGATTATCAATTTTTAAAAAGTGGTTTGTAAACTTTAAATCGCTTTACAAATATAAATGATTATTTTATTTATTTTTGGATCTGAAGAACCATGCCAAGTTGTGTTTAATGTTTTGAGAACCCTTTGCCTTGTGACTCATTTTGTTAAATAAGGACATCTCCGTACCTAGCACTGCTCTGTACCTTTTACCTATGTATTTCCTTACTCCTAACTCCTGTGATTGCCTTTAACCCTCATAACAACCTTCCAGGAAATAGGGATGATAATCTATTTTATTACGGAATTCTAGAAGGTTAAGTCACTTCTCTGAGGTCACAGAGGTAGGAAGCCATTGCTGTTTTCTGTCAAGTTTTTCATATTTCACTGGTATCCCTTCCCTCGATGCCATTTCTTTTTTGACTATTGCTTTATATGGGTGACATCCTGATGCTGCAGCAAAGGTTTGGTGTGGCCAGCTGGCCTTCATACCCCCAGCAGTATTAATATATGAGCCAATCCACTCTGTATTAATGTCAGAGATTAACATGAAAAATGGACCATGTATAACAAAAGTAGGAGATTAAATCATATTCATCACATATTTATGTGAATGAAGCTTATCTTCCTATAATACTCAAGTTTTTCAAAGATAGCTAAGATTTTTATCGTGACTCTAAAGATCATGTTATAAGTGTATATGTCAAAAGGAAATATATTCAGATCTACTTACCAGATAAATTATTGTTCAAACTTTAGGGATGGCATTAGGATAATTTAAGGAAGAACACTAGAGTAATACTTTATATTCACAGTGAATTTAAATCTAGCTCGTTAACAGTCATGTTCATACTTTATATAGCATCTAATACAGTGCCATGGTCATAAGTCTTGATAGATAATTTGGTCAAAATTAAGAGGAGAAATTAAAACTCTGAAAATCTTCATGGAATCTTTTTTCCTTTTTCTTCTAGGAATCTCAAAACTAAATTTAGTCTTTATTGGTAAAATACACTTCTTCCTGAATGTTAGTGTACCTCCCCTCAGCTTTCCTTAAATCATGGGTAATTTTAATCTCCCCATTACCCCTTTTCCCCTTTTTATACTGTCTTATGTCTTCTTTATAGTACACCACATCAAATCCTTTTTGGAAAAAAAATGATATAAACTATAAATTAGTCAATAAGCTGTAAAGGAAGTTTGGCTGTGATGAAATTAAAGACTATGATGCTTGCCTATTAGGGCTTACCAAAAATGAGAGAAATTTGTATCTGGGAAAAAATGGCATGCCCCTAGGGGCAAGTCAGTCAGTCTGGTTGAAGACATTCCAGAACGAAAATGCCTTAATTTTCTTAACAAAGACTTTCTCTGCATCAGGGACTGACAGTGATTCTACCTAGACAAAGTCAAACTAGAGAAAGTGAAAGGACATTCCCCCCAATACATATTTAAAAATTCATTCTATCTGCCTGTTGAAGGGAGAGGTAGGTAAGCACAGAGAGACCAAGAATTTACCAGTCCAATTCCATCAAATTAAGAATATACGTCAAGATCTGTAGTGTGTCAGCTGACATGGCTTTTAAGTGTCTGACATATAATTGATGGGGAAAATGTGCTACAGGATTTTTAAGCATAAATTTATGTAAACTTGGGTATCGACAGATGATTCATGTGTTTGTTTATTTAGTGTGGAGAGGCATTCCCTAGAAGCATGCTTCCAGCCCTCTTAGAGTGAGCTCTTGATCTCTGCTCTCTCTAATTGTGGTTTCTTGTATTTATACTCAACTTCCTATTACTGGTGAGGACTTTCAAGAACTATATACTGTTCATACTTGATGTGTCTCCTAATCACTTTTTCCTTCCAGATTCAAAATAAACCAGAAAAGAAACCTGGAACACCACTTCCAGCTCCAGCCTCCTTTCCAAGTACTCCCCAGCCTCTCTCCCCTGCTCCTCGTGTGAATAATGTGAATGCACCGTTGCCCATAAACATTCCGCGGTTCTACTTTCCTGAAGGACTCCCCGATGCCTGCAGTAACCATGAACAGACCCTAAGCAGGATTGAGACTGCTTTCATGGATATTGAAGATCAGAAAGCAGATATTTATGAAATGGGGAAGATTGCAAAGGTAATAGAACTACTAAATGATATATAATCTCCCATTCTCTAGCAATCCCACTCTCTCTCCACTGCCTCTTTGTTCTCTGTTTTTAAGCATGCATACATTTTTTTTGTTTTTTGTTTTTTTGTCATGTTGAAAAAATGTACTTGATCCTGATATATCTTTAGCTATGGTCCTATTTTGTGGAACTCTTAAGTTTGAAAGAAAACCTTAGTCGTCTTCCAGTCTAGCTTCCCATTTAATACAGGAATTCCATCTATGACATCACCAGCACATAAATTCATTCTCTGCTTGAATGCTTTCAGTGACAGGAAACTCACTACCTTGCCAAGCAGCCTGTCCCATCATTAAATATAGCCTTTCTTGTTAGAAAAATTTCCCTTGTGTTGAATACAAATCTTTTTTTTTGTTGTTCTTACCCAATAATCATAACTCTTTGTCCTGAAGCCAGACAAGAAACCATTAGGCCAGCTCAACACTGTAATTCTAATCAGAAATAAATGGATTTTCCACTAGGAAGCAAGTCTTTGATACTTTCCAATATATCCAACTGCTTCTAATTTAAGATCTTAGCTCCTAATGCCAAGACTACTGTAAAATATTCAGTAACTGGATTCGACACCTCCAGGCTCCTCTGAGAACAGTTAATACTGGGCATGACCATTACATTCTGTTTCATCTTGCCATTCCCCAGCTCAGCACCATTCAGGGACTCCTACCACCCATAGCAGTGCTTTCTTTTGTTTGGGTTTTATTTTTATCATGCGTGAATATTGAAAAGTCAGCTCATACCTCAGGACTGAGCAGTGATTTCAGGCTGTGCTTCAAGAGACAGGTTTAGTAGGCTCAGGGCTGCATGTGGGCAGGTAGGAGACCAAGTGGGCGCTCCCGAGACCTTCTGCCCACTTCCACTGGGAATGTTCCCCTGCTTTGAGGAGTAATAGTAATATTTAAACTTGTGAAAACTACTGATCTTGAGGATACAAGCCAACTACTGCTGCGTGTGTGAGCCTAACCCCTTTGCCCTCCCACAGGCACACCTCTGCATTGGGGCTCTTGGGGCTCTCCTCTCCTGGCAACCCCCACGTCACTTACCTGCCATCGTGTCTTTGGAGAAGCCCCTGAGTATCCATTCCAGTCATGGCCTGTCCTCTCTCCTACCTCTCACCTCAGAACATTGCTTATGACTGTTAAATACATTGTAAATGGAGTGATGTTAAGGGAAATGAAAAAGAATTCCTTCTTTTATTCCCCCTTTCTTCTCTCCCCATCTTAGAACTTGCTTATTGATCCCTTAGATGTTTCTAATGAAAAACTCTTTCCTTCTAGAAATAAGAAAAACCCGTTTCCACTCTGTTTTACATATGAGGAAACTAAAGCCGCACACGTACTTACCTGAAGTCACAGAACCAGTACATGTCAGGAGACAAGTCCTCTGACACCTAGAACCGTACTGTTTCTACCATAGGTTATCTCCCCTGAGCATATGCTAACATACTATTTGCTAACTTTCAATTAATATTCCCCCAAATAAATTACAATGTCTTTCAGGACATTGACTTTTTTTACCCAAAGCTTTGAGAAATGGCTGTTGTATGAACCAAGATGGTAAACTATTTGAATGGGCTGGAACTATGAACCTAATTCTAAAATGTGGAATTTAGCAAAAACGAAATCTGCATCTGGAGATAACATGTTAACCGCATAAATGCCGAATGGACTCTTTCTAAAATGGCAACTACTAGTGTAAGAAACAGGCAGGCAGACAGGGAGAAACTGTCCAGATTAAGGCACACGGTAGTTCCTGGTGCTGTGCTGGACTCAAGTCTGGAGAGCCAAAGCCAGTGATTAGTACCTCACTGTCAGAGACCTACAGCCTACATTGTCTTGAATTCGGGTCCTCTGTGTCAACCTTTCTCCTCTGAATATTTCCAGCCCCTGACGGAGGAGCCTGTTTTCCTGGCCTTTCTGCCCCCTGCTCCCCTGCCCTCCCACCCCCTATCATGGTAGCCCTGTGCTGCTCCACGTTCAGTGGCCCTCTAGCACTCAGCAGATGGAGTGAGAGGAGAGCAGAAAGCCTTAGGACTGCACAGCTGGTCAAGGGAAGGGGTAGGGTAGAGTGTAGTCATGTCAGGGAAGTCTGGGGAGGCAGAGGAAAGACTGCTATTTACAGACAGTGAGGATTAATGTCTGTGTCATCATTGGAAAAGGCCAGTGTTGAAGCTAACGATGTAAGAAGTTTAAAAAGAAAACGGTTTTATTAGCTATAGTAAGTCATTTACGTAACAAGTTACTGTTTATACCTAATCATGTGGCACAATAGACAGTGTGCATGTACATGTCTGATTCACTGGTCTGAACTGTACTTGATTATAGCCCTAAATTTCATTCATGGGTGCCGAGCATTGGTCTTCATTGCTCTTAGACCTTAATTGTCAGTTCAGGTAGTAAGGTAAACTGCTCATACCTTTAAAAACTTAAAACTAATGTTGCATATAAAAATGAGAATGTATATAATGACCTCAGAAGATATCACGAGTGTATTGGTTTGTATTGTTTTGGATTACTGTATCAGTTCATTTTGTTGGATTTTGCCTCTTTATTGTTAAAATCATTTATTTAAAAAATTCATTTAATCGCGCCTTCCAGTTAGTTAACCCCCATCTAATCCACCTTTTACCTGACTGTGGCAGTCTGTTAGCACTCACTATGCCATCCTTATTTTCAGCCATTCTTTGCTGTGCAGACCCGTCTTCTCTGTTACTAGGCAGTGAACTCTGCACCTGCAACCCTTACACTCCGTGGGCTTCTGTTCTCACAAGAGGTTGGTCACGTGAAAGGGAGAAGAAAGATGTGTAAGGGACAGCAAGGGGAGAGGTGGTCGGGGCAGTTAAAAGAACATTTTTATGGATTATTGTAATTTATAAAGCTATTTGGAAGGCCAGCTTGAGTTTGCGGTGCCCTCTTAGTGACACTTAAGTATAGCTGTCAAGACGGATCTGTTTTTTAAGTGCAAAGAAAACTGTGTGTTTATGAAATCTGCATCTGTTGGTGAAGTTCAGCTTCTTCCTCTTCGCCCTCAAACAGCCCTGGAGAGATTAATGCCCATTTCTGATTAAATTTTCAGTGTAGTGTGTACTTGTTTCCACAGCTTTAAATGATGATGGAGAAGAAATGAAGCGAGAATGAATCTAAGAAGGACAAAAGCAGTGTAGGAACAGAATCTGAGGAATAGTAAGAAAAGCATTTGTTAGAGACTGGGCCTCTAGCAGAAAGTTGAGGGGGAGAAATGCAACTGTCTTCTGAACCATACAAAGCCCTCCAGCCCCTCTCTTCTGAGTGATATGGCACCATCTTGACCCATCGTGCCTGTGGCTTTAAGGTACCCTCTGTACCTTTATTTCTTCATCTGCAGAGTGGGCTAAAAATACCTGCCTTCTATTGCATAGGGATCACATGAGGACCAAATGAAATAACAAGTGTGAGACATTTTAAAATGTTAAAGAACATTGCAAATATCGGGTGATCGTCTCTTCCTGTGTGTATTATAAGACAACCTTACTTTCAGTTCTTTATGTTAGGCCATTCTTAGATCAAATTACAAGTGTTACTCAAGCTTTCTTGGCTCTAGCAACTTTGCTTACTACACACTGACTCTTCTTCCTCTAAATCTAAATTTCCTAAACCCAATTTCTGTATCTCCCTGTGCATTCCCAGTTGTCATCCATTCTCTTCCTTTGTAAAAAGTCTTCACACCGGCTTGTTCTCTCTTCCGTTATAAAAGCCTGCATTCAGTTGTCCTCAGATTAACATCATTTACTCGTATGTTCTTGTTGATCTCTTGAAGCAGATGCAGGCCAGCCAGACTTCTTTTTTCAATAGTCTACGTGCAATGTCTACAGCCCTTGCCATTCACTGCCCCTCTCATTTTTCCCTTGGCATTTTCTCCAAGGGCCTGATATCATTGTGCTGCCTAACCCTTGTTTACTCAGGGTACCCCACTACGAGCAACATAAGTCAACCGTTTCCAATCTACTTCAAAACAACATATCCATTCTGTACCGTATCTCTTAGGATTTTGCTTCTGGGTCATAATAAGTTTGTGAGTGTTAATCTCTCAGTGACTTACTACTTACGAGCTGACATATGTGCATTTTAACAGGAGTCTTATGGAGAAAAGACTGTAATCCAAGGGAATGAAAGTAGTTTAATAGTGGAAGTAGCCGCACGGGAAGCAGTAAGCACACAGCTCTTGGAAGTGTTTCAGCTGCGGCTGGTGACCACTGCTCAAGATTGAGCTAGAAGATTCCTAACTCCTTCCAATTCTGAAAAATCCATGAGTGACTGATGGTGGGAGTTTCAAGCACTTTGGCGAGCCAGTTTCAGTCTCTCCCTGTACTTTCTGCGTTTGCGGTTCTGCATCCCCACCTCCATAATACAGACTATTGTTTCAGCTTTCCCAGCAGTTGCCAATAGCGTGTCACATCTAAGAGCATTTTCTTGGCAAGCCATTATTATGCATGAAAGAGAAGATTGGGATTGGGGAAAGTGGATTTGACAGTTTACAACCCAAAGTATATTAATTGTGAGCTTTGTACCTTGGCAATGATAATTTACACAATCAACAAATCCATTTGGTTGCTAAGCAACACCTTTCCCTCATTCTTAACCTTAGTGAAGGTATTTGACCTCTGGACGTAAGAAATCTTAAATTCCGTCCTGCTTGCAGAACATGCTTTAGTGGCCCTGGCAGGAGCGGCCTCTCTCTTATTTCTGCCCTCCCTTGGCTTGAATCTCACCTTCTATATCCTCCTCTCTGACGTGAGCCCAGCAGCCTTAGGTGTTCTCTCAGCATAACTAATTGCAGACTGGGTATCTTCAGTCTTCTGTGGGGACCCCTCCCCACTGTGCAGTAAGGCTTCATACCGGTGTAACTTTACCTGAACCTAATACGGGTTCATATGTAGTGAACTTCCCAAAGAGAGCTTCCCTTTGTAGAATGATGAAGGCTCAACAGATCCTACATCTAATATGAATAGTAAGAATATCTTTAATAAGATGTGACTCTTTGAAGAGTTCCAAATTTGTGAGTATGTTTTATGTGTACGAGTGTATACAAAATTGGGAACATTTGGAGACTCTGCTAATATTTATATATTACCACTAAAATGGAAGAATTTTCTCTCTAGGAAAAAAAACGTGAATTTGGTAAGAACACTTTCTTTATAAGAGTATAAGAATACTTTTTTTAATGGAAAGAAAGAGCTTTTTATTGAGGAAGACAAAAATTATTGCCCTTTAGGGTATTGTAGTTTTATATTTATTTCCAGTTCTTCCTAATGTTTTTATAATATGTAATCATTTGTGGTAGCTTGTAATATATAAATAAATTATAGCATTTTGATTTTTACCTTTCATCTTTTACCTGAATTATAACCATTTAAATAGATTTGACAGCTATTTTCTTGAACAGTGTAGGCTTTTCTGGTTCTTGAACTTGGGGCTTAATAACATAATAAGGACAGGAGCGAGGGTTAGATAGGTGGTAGAGTGTGTTACCACTAAGTGACAGTAATAAAGGTGGCTATGGTTTTCTGCCAGAGGAAGAAAGAGCATATACAACCATGGCATGCAGTCATTTCTTTTTCTTTCTAGAGGGTAACAAATATATGATGTAAGAGTGGTCGGAAGGGAGACTGGTTGATTTAACTATCAGGGTAGGGGAAAGAAACATCATTAAAATTAACTTGGAGAAAACGTAAACGGATTTCCATTTTCTTCATTAAACATGTAATCATCTTTTTTGGTTTCCCCTCTGTCTCTCTCTGAGTCTACGCTAGTTGATATATTTGCCTCTGTCCCAGTTTGCCTCCCCAAGGGCCCTTTTGTCCACTGTGGCATGAAGAGTAAAAGCCACAAAGACCGTTTCTTTGGCCATGTCATGTCTTCACTGCTCCTTACACTGTACTTATATGTTTTATTTGCAGGTCTGTGGCTGTCCTCTCTACTGGAAAGCCCCCATGTTCAGGGCTGCAGGGGGAGAGAAGACAGGATTTGTGTCAGCACAGTCATTCATTGCCATGTGGGCAAAGTAAGTATATGAGCAGTTAACTCTGAGACTGGCAGAGAGCCGTCTGGTCCTATTGACATGCTTTATAAAGTTCACTTATTCTACTCAGAGTTCACTTATTCTACTCATTTATTAATTTTTCCTTTACCTTTTATTTCAACAAGTAAAATTCAATGATTCACAACCATATATATCCACACACAAATCTTATATGTCTCTAATAAGCAAAACGATCTTCAGAAATACCTGTTTAATAACTATTTGATAGTTTCTTAGTTTTTCTTGTTAAATTTTGGCCTTAGGATTTGACTCTTACAGTGTGACATAAAAGTAAAGATTTTCCTTTTAGGGGAGCAAACCACATGTTTCACATGATAATACAGCTTCCATTCTCATACCATCCAATTTAGAATTATATCTAGTTGAGTTATTAAAAATAACTGAATTCTAATAAATTTTAGTCATTAATTTTTGAAAGCTCCAGTTAAGGAACAAAGGAGAAGTACATTTATCAGGATACTCCTGGATTTTTACATCCTGACAAGTTTTCTTCAAACCCAACTATCTTGTTTTTTTCTCCCTTCTTTAAGAGTTATTTCTTGATATATTTATACATTTTAAGAGAATATCATAGCTTGCCCCTTCTACCTCTTTTAACTGATCAGTTTTCTTTATATATGTTCTTCTCACCTTTTCTGAGCTACATACCCTTCCTGGTAAACTCTTGGGGAATGCTATTCACCTTCATCATCATTATTTAAAATCCCCATGCAAAAGCAGCAGAATTCAGCTTACAGATGCCTTCTAATCCCTTTATGCCACCTAAAAGCCCTTAGGTATAATCCTTGAGGACATAGTAGGTGATTAATAAATGTATTCTTATTTTTTAAAATCTAGCAGCAAGTTGAGTTCACTGAGTTCTTCATTCATTACAGTAGAATTAATCAGAGTATATAAGACTACTAGTTAATGGACTTCTTTTAAAGAACCACGCTAAAGCTAAAAGTTGCAAATGATTCATGTTTTCCAGGTGCATTTTAGTCATTTTGTTACAGGGAATAGTTCTAAGTTGTCCAGATGCCAAGGACTGAAAGTGCCATAGGAGAATCGTTCCTCATACATTATCTGGATGACATTCCAAAGTCAGTACCATGTTCACCATTCCACCTTTCCTATACCAAATAGAAAATTGTGGGATAAAAATCTAAGAAATGTTTTTTTGTTTTTACTGTGTGGATAAGCAGTCCTAAAAGTAAGGGAATTCCTTGGAGGCTAGAAATAGCAAAAAAGCACTAATTATCCAGGAATAAACCAGCAAAGGAATTGGCATTTACCCATGGGATAGTTCTGGCAGCCTAGAACCTGGGGGAAGAAAATAGAGCCTAGGGCCGGAGAGTGGGGAAGTTGGCTTGGATTCCCTCTCCTTACCCCACCGTTAAAGCCAGGACTTCAGATGGGCGGTCCAATGGTCTATTAGTTAGAATTATTGTTATTTTAAATCAGCATATAACAGTAGCAGAATTCAGGAACTCAAAATGTGTAGATGTTCTAGCTTTCACTCAGCGAGCTTCTTTTGTCTTGGTGGGTGGGTGCCAGGTGCTGAAAAGGCCGCAGCTGGAGTGTGAACCAGGGGTAGAAAGAATAGGGATATGGCACAGCTCTTGTCAAGGTATCTTCGGCCCCTGACTTCAGCATTTTTAGCAAAAACCATCTGACATCTGGGAAAGCAGCAAGAAATGAACTTTGATTGTTAACAGAAAACTAAAGAAGCTGGGAGATTTAAAAGAAAAATAAGTCTATTCTACAAAAGATTTGAGCCAGAGAGAACTGTAACCCTAATATTCTAAGTTGTTTTGAATATTCTAGGGCCCTATGTTTGTGAGCCTGAGGCTGACCATAGCGAAGGAAAACTCGTATCCAATTGGATTTACCTGCAGTTCACTGCATCATGTTAAGGACAGTAACAGCCAGTTTTTTTGTCTTAAGACTGTGTGTCACTGAGAGATGGGGGACATTTATGTTGTTGGATAGAGCAGCATCCACAACAGCTGTATTCCTTTATTGAGATGACTCATTTTAATTTTATCTCTAGGGAAAAGAGATTTCTGTAGGAGGAAAAAGATGAAGCCCAAGTCTTCATTTTAGGAACTGCAGGAAATTGCTTATGAAGTTATATAGCATGAGCAACTGTCCTTTTTTTTTTTTTTTTTTTTTGCATTAAAAAAATTCTATGAATAGATAAATGTATATCTCTCTATAGTTAAGGTTTAGTTTCTGGCCAGATACTAAAATGGTTGGAGCGCCCTCTAGTGGGAGCGCCTCTCTGAGCTTTTATTAGGTTGGTGCAAAAGTAATTGCGGTTTAAAAAGTTTAAAAAAAAAAATTGCAAAAACCGCAATTACTTTTGCACCAACGTAATAAAATGTCTTTTAAAAGCCAGGGTGCTTTAAGGGAGATCCCGAGTGTGGCTATTTGGCAAGGTTACGCAACTAAGCATGAGTTCCCACACTGACCTTGAAAAAGATTTGTTTATTTTTGTAATTTTTTTACAAGTAGTACCCTTTGCTAAAGCAACTTGGACCAAAGTATAGTATATTAAAACTTTCAAGTACAAAATATAACTGGCAGAACTAAAGCATATTGACATACACATATGTGTGCTGACTTGCTCCAATAATGCTCTATATAATTTGAAAAAATAAAGTCAAATACAAAAGTAACAGCATAACAGGAAATAATTTCCCTCTGGTCCCTGTGCTTCTTGGGGTGGACACTTCCTAGACCTCCTCCGAGTTGTTTGTGGACAAACACCTTAGTGGGCCCTTGTTCCCCTGCCTCTGCTCTCCCTTCTTTCCCTGCCCTACTGCCCATTTCGTATCTGTATTCTGACATCTGTTTTTCTTAGAGTCAGGGCATTTTTAAGGGAAAGGCATCGCTCCACAGCTTTTTTGTTTGAGTTCCTAGATTACCACCTTTGTGGTAGAGGTCCTCTCAATGGAGTCAGTAATATGGCTCCAACTCTTTTATGCTTTACTTTCTTTTTACCTTCTGATGTCAATGTGTCATTTGTCCATTAACAAAACAAGATTTTGTCTTAAGAGCTCTGGAAGATACCGGTTTAGAATAGTTATGTTTACCTTCTTTCTCCAGCTTTCACAACTTTTATTATCTCCTTTCTCCTGCCATATAGAGTTCACCAGCCACAGCATTGGTTGTAAATCATAATTTATCTTTTCTTTCTATTTCATGCTTCTAATAGCAAAAGGCCATACCTGATTTAACTTTTCCCTTTCAGAGTAGCTCTCATCTGTCATGTCTGTGCAGGTTTTATATAGCAGTGCTATCTTTTCTTTATAAAGTGCTCCTTTCCAAAGACTTCACTGCCTTTTTGTTGTGATCATCCCACCCGTTTTCCAGTCCTAAGAGGTGGTTCCCATCAGCAGATATTGCACTAATCTTTTTGTGAAACGTATATGTAACTTTGGGGGCCTTGAGCATGCTAGAGAATGATGAGGATAAATATAAATATCATACATAACTTTAACAATCACAAATGAAGTCACTTAAGTATACATCTGTTAGTCAGATCACAAACATTTTTTGAGAATCTTTGTGAAAGTTACTATGGTGAGTGCTAAAGAAAGAAAGAGCTATAACTTTGCCTTCCGTTTAGGTGCCAGAGAGATTAAAGAAAGCTAACAGTACAGTGCTATAAATAATATGTATAAATTAAATAGTACAAAGATCACTAAGGAATTTAGTTGTCAGAGAAGGCTTTTTGAAAGAGGTGGGTTATTAGCTGGATCTTAAAGAATAGCAAGCATTCAGAGAGCAAAGTTGGGAGGGGTGGTGTTTTAGGAGAGCAGAACAGCATGAGAAATGGCACAGAGGCAAGAATGCACATGAAACACTTCGAGAATAGTGGGTCAGGCCAGCAGCCGGGAGTAGAAGCTCCATTTAGCAAAGCAGTAAGATAGGTAGACAGGCAGGCTCCAGCCTAATTACAGAGGCCTTCAATGTCCAACTTAGGCATTTAGACTTCCTCACGTAAGTAGTAGAGAGCTACTGAACATTTTTGAAAAGGGGGGATTATATAATCAAAGGATGCTTTAGAATGAAGAATTATCTGATATCAGGTTGGGTGAACACTGAAGCTGTTATGACTCTCCTCCCTTCTGACAGCCCCCGCATGAAGTAATAAGACCCTGGACTTGATGGTATAATGGAAATAGGAAGGAAGGAATGGTTGTCTAAAGCATTTTGAGGAAATATTCCTCAGGTCTCCAGTATTTCTGTCCTGTATTCCAAGCACCTAGTGGTCTAAGCTGGAAACCTGGGAGTCATCGTGGACTTACCCCTTTCACCCATTCCCTTATCCCCAGCCCCACCCATCAACTATCACCCCCACCTATCAACTATAACGTCCTTTCATTTCAACCATTTGAGCTTTTCTGTCTCCCACTGCCAGTATCCATGCTGAGGCCTATTAAAGATTTTGGCTTAATATTTTTGAAAAATACATTTGATCATGTCACTATCCATGTTAAAATTCTTCTATGGAATAGGCTGAAGTCTAGGCTTCCTGGCCTAACATAAAAGGGACTCTAGGATCCGATCCTACATGCTCATGTCCCCTTCTCTTACCACCCAGTGCTTGTAATTGCCCAAATATTCCATGTACTCTCACGCTAGGCATTTGTGTGTGCAACTCTATTGACAAACAACAACGTTCTTTCCTACTTCCCCTTTTTCAGGAATCTCATTGGCCACCTGTACCTTCCAGGATACCCTGTGCTTATTACTGCTGTTGTGGCTGTCACATAGGAGTATAACCTTACTGGTGTAGCTCTCTTACTAGACTATAAGCTTCTTAGCACAAAACTGCTTCTTATTTTCTTTGTATCCCAGGTATCCTCAAGGCCAGATACAGTATCTGGCACATAATTAGCATTCAATAAATGATTAAGAAAGGAAATCAAGAAAATTTGGAAATTAATTGGATGTGGAAAATAAAGAAGAGAAATAAGTTTAAAATGACTTCAAAATTTCAAGCCCAGATAACTCAGGATTGTACCACCAATAACAAAAATGGATATCCATGAAAAGGATTGACTTTGAGAGGAAGGTTTTAAATATGGTTTTTGATATTTTGACTTTGCTGTCAGAGTGTAGTATCCAAATGGAAATGTCCAGCAATTGGAAATTGGATGTAAGGAATTCTTGGAGCTCAAAGACTTAACTATGGTATTCATTTTTGTTTTTTTCAAGCCTGATCCTTCAAAGTCTGATTTCAAAAGCCCCCTTTTAGGATGGCCCTGAATATGTCTGCCAACCTGGCCAAACAGAAGTTTACATCCCACGTGATGCATAGTGGGCCCTTCTGGCTGGTGGGTAGCTCTGGAGTTCTGGTCCCAGGTATCCTGTGCTAACCCTGAACGGACATTCTCCTTCAAGCGTATTGTTACCCGCATTAATGCAATTGTCTCTGGAGTCTCAGCCCCAGAAGCATTCTACAAAAATAACATACCTTCTTGTTATTGAGCTTTTATTTAGATGTCCTTTGACAAAATTAAGAGCATGGAAAAATTGGTTTTTTTTAATCGTTGAAAAGAGAACACTCGATTCTTGATCTAAATGGCCTTCAGATCAGACTGAAATTTCCAGCCATTGATGTTGTAGTCATGGTTCACATAGCCAGTCTTCCTAAGCAGTTGTTTCTTTCTACAGGCTGCTGAATAATCATCATGATGATGCCTCCAAGTTTATCTGTCTTCTAGCAAAGCCCAGCTGCAGCTCTCTGGAACAGGAGGATTTTATTCCTTTACTTCAGGTAATTTTCATCTCCTTTTTAAAATGGGTATATTCTTAGAGTTTCAGAGGTTTTTTAAGTTTTTGAAATGTAAGGTATGTCAACTGAGATACACAGATCTAGAGGTCAGATTTCTAGAAGAGTGGTTTTCGTGCTTGGTTTACTAGCAAAATGCTTTTGTTAAATGGAAATTAACAAAGAACCCATAGTACAAAACAGATACAACAGAGCTACTCCCACTGAAGCAGAAGAGAAGAGTCACTCAACCTCCCTTGCCCACCCACAGCAGTCACTGAAGCACCTTCTGAAGCCAGGCATTTGGTCTAGTTGACCTTTATTAAGGTTAAAGAGAAAGCTCTCCAACAGAAAGAGCCCACTCGGAGAGGATTTAGATCTAGGCCTCCTGATGAGAATTAGTTACATGCTGATACTGACTCTGTTTTTACTTCAGAGCCTCATATATTGTTTGTTAATATTCTTAATTTCATGTCTAAATATTCGGTTTTCGTAAGCAAATCATAAATGCCTTGAAGCTAAGGTCTGACTTTCATTTCTGTTGAATGCACATCATTGTTTAGTTGTTCCAATAAATCCTTGTTGACTGTTAGGATGCCTGAAGAAGGGCAGAAAAATGCACTGACATAGTTGTTTTTCCTAAATTGTATTCATGGCTGTCATCACTTTTTTAAAAGATTTTTGTTGACATGCAACATAAACACACAAAAAGACCCCACATAAATCACAAGTGCACCAATCAGTGAGTTTTCACAACATAAGCACATCTGTGTAGCCAGCACCAGACCAAGAAACAAAACATTACCAGTACCCCCACAGCCACTCGTGTTCCCTCTTAGTCACTGCCACCCTAGGGTAACCACTCCTGACTTCTAACACCGTATGACATAGATTTTTTAATTATAGTAACAATTTTTCATGTTCAGAATATGAAGTTTGGTTATGATTTATGTTCAGGGTCTTTGAGCTTGTCTTAATTTGCATGATGGCCTTGATTATCCTTAGATAATCATCTGCTACATGTTTTTGTTCCCCTTGAAAAAGTACTCATGAGAATGAGGATTTTTAATAGTTTTTTACATTTAATCAAGACCATTATATGTAATAATGTCCAATGTTACATGTTCCTATTTATGTTTTGTGAAATCGCAAATATTAGAACTATATTGCTAATAAAACATTCTGTTTTAATAACAGTTCTCTATCTACCCCTTACCCTCACCCCCTTGATCCATTCTTGGTTCCGCCTTGACTCTTACAAACTGCATCTTTTTCTGATTAGCTTCTGGTGGAGTCTGAACAATGAATAGCACTGCCAGAGATGGCAGGGCAGAGGAGAGAGGAGTTGGCATTTCTTTCCCTCTCTCTGCTTCAGCACAGTATCTATATCTCTCTGTAATACAGCTTCTGCTTCTTCACAGTTCTGGAGCCTACTGGGCTCCCATAACACTGCTCCTACCCTTGTTCCTTTGGCCCCAGGGATTGTACAGTATCCTTCAGTCGCTCATCCCCGGTGCCTCACCATTCCCTTGTTTGTTCTCATAACCTGTCCATGCTGTACACATAGTCCCTTCATGAAAGGTTCATATGGGTGAATTCTTTCCCTGTGGGGATCCTACCTGATTTTTATCAGAAGCTTTAATAAAATTTTCAACAGGAATATAAGTTGAGTCTATACCAAGATAATTACAAACAAACAACAACAAAACTATTAATTTTGAATTAGTGGACATTTATACTTCATTCCCTTAAATTTAAGGAGAAATTTTATTTTTATTTAAGAAGTGGACTTGTGGAGTCTTCTGGTAAGAGGTGACAGACTGAATAGATACATTCTATTCCCATTTTTTGAAACTCCTCTTAAGTTAAAATATAGAAATTGGAAAGGAATAAACCAATGAAAGTGAATACGATGGTGAAGAACAGAGGAGGGAAAAAAATCAATGTAGGTGAGATTTCAGTTTTTCCTGAAGATGGAAAGTGGAAGTGGGCTAAGGAAACCACAGTGCAGAACAAGGGGCTGTGTACGGGCTGCAGGAGAGAATTGTACTGTTCTGCTTCATGCTGCTCATTAGGACCCCAGAGGCTGTAAACTCAGGGTTGGCAGATCTGATCAGAAGTGTTAGAAATGGGGATTCATTGAAGGTTGGTATACAGAACAATTGACAGTTGACTTCTTACCTGGCATTGTGAAGTATAGTCTGGCATTTACTCACAAGCATAAACAAACTAACAAAATATACAATAAAGAATGTTAAGACACATTCCAATAAATGAGAATCCTAGATAGTATCTGACCAGTACTTCTCAAAACTGTCAAGGTCATCAAACCAAGGAAAATCTGAGAAACTGTCATAGCTGAAAGGTGCCTAAGGGGGCATGACAACTGAATGTAACATGGGATCCTGGATAGAATACTGGAACAGATAAAAGACATTAGATAAAAACTAAAGAAATATGATAAAATATGGCCTTTAATAATAGTAATGTATCGATATTAATTTATTATAACTAACACTAATATAAGGTATTAATAATAGGGGAAACTGGATGCAGGGTATATGGGAACTCTATGCCATCTTCTCAAATTCTGTGTAAGTCTAACACTGTTCTAAAAATTAAATTCTTTTTAAAAAAAGAATTACTATATTCAGGGATACTATATAAAACAAGAATAGAATATTATGAAAACAGAATGCTAACACAAAAAAGAGCTGTTAGAATTTTAAAATATAGGTACTAAAATTAAAAATTTCAACATAAGTCCTGGAAACTAAAGTTAAGGATCTCTCTGGCATGCTCATGCATGCATGTGCACACACACAAGGGAGAGAAAGAGAGACAAGAGACAGAAGCAACATAGAGGACCGATTCAAGAATTTCAACATCTAACTAACTGGAGTCTGGGAAGACAGAAGGGGGAAAATGGAAAGAAGGAAATCATCAAAGAAATAATATAGAATCATTAAAGAAATAATACAGGATGGAGAGAACTGGAGAGACTGGGATGATAGGCTGGGTTCAAAGAGCAGGAACCCAGAGGGATTTCTTCAAATTTCTGTTTTCCTCCTTGGGGGAAACACAACACACCTGTGTAACCAGCGGCTGATCAAAAACAGAATGTGATTCCACTCCAACCTCTCATGCTCCCTCCAGTCACTGCCCATAGAATAAAATGAGTACAGAACACTATTTCTTTTAGTTGAAAGGAGCCACTGAATGGCAAGCATAATGAATCATAATTTTAAAAAGGACATACATAAACATGTCTTCCTGAAATTTTAGGAAAATACTGTGAAGAGAAGATACTTAAAGCTTCCGGAGAGAAAAAAAGATCACCTTAATAGGAACAAGAATTGGGATGGTATGAGATTCTCATTGGCAACTCTGGGGAAATGAATTTGAACTCAGAATTCTATATCTTGCCAAGTTTTCAATTCAATATGAGGTTATAATGAAGACTTTTACAAACTCAGAAAGTGGGCCTCCTATTTTCCTAGAGAGTTACAGTAGCCTCCCTCTCTTTTTTGTGGTTTCGTTTTCCAAAGTTTCAGTTAGATGCCATCAATCACAGTCCAAAAATATTAAATGGAAAATACCAGAAACAATAAATTCATAAGTTTTAAATCGTGTTCCATTCTCAGTAGTGTGATAAAGTCTTGCACCATCCCACCCTGGACATGAATCTTCTCTTTGTCCAGCATATCCACACTGTATATGCTACCTGCCCATTAGTCACGTAGTAACCATTTTGATTATCAGATCAACTGTTGTGGTATCGTAGTGCTTGTATTCAAGTAACCCTTACTTTACTTAATAATGGCCTCAAAGCCATTTACGTACCTTTTATTACAGTATTTTATAATGGTTTTATTATTGTTAATCTCTTCCTTGTCTTATAAATTTTAAACTTTATCATAGATACATGTTTATATGTACATTTAAATATAGACATATATATAAAAAACATAGTATATACAGGGTTCAGTACTATCCACGGTTTCAGGAATCCACTAGTGGTCTTGAAATGTATTACCTGCAGATAGTGGGGGACTACTGTATTTGAATATATACTACAGCAAATTAAGCAAACCAAGAAAGAGATCCAGGAAACAGTGGATTCAATTCAGAGAAGCAGTGTAGGGGAGTCCCAGGATGGCAACTGAAAAGCAGCCAGTCCAGAATAGAGAAGGTAGTGGGATATCTCTTTGAAGGAGTTCTCCGTAAAGGGGAGTGGAAGGGAGGGAGGGAGTCCATGCCATATCTGTTATATTTGAGAAAGGGAAACTAGAGGGTATGATGAAGGCACAGCATTCTATATCAACAAGTTAGAGAAAAGCAATCAAATACTCCAAGAAAAATGAAAAAACTGTGTAAGAGAGTTATGCCCTAAACAAAGCAAACTGAAATATGACATGATTATAAACAACTGATGAAGAGTAAGAAAAAGTCTATTTAACCTCAATGCCTGGAACATTCTCCTCTGAATGCCCCAAGGGACATTGGATGTTGGACCCATAAGAAATAAAATGTGTTCCTTATATACTGGTTTATCTACAGTTTACCACTATTTATAAAGTCAAAAGACTGTAACATATTTTAATGTATAACATCTAAACTATAGAAAATTTTGCTGTGGTTACAGAACAGTACTTAAACAACTCAAACAATGTAAAAGTAAAAATATTGCCAACAAAATGTGAGGGGGGAAAAAGAGGGAGAAGAGAAAATAATGGCAGGGGTGCTATTATCATCATCCTGTGTAAAGGGAAATAAAGGCACTAAAATGAATGGAGTGAAAATTAAATGTATAAATATATTATTTTCAATTTATAAGGATAACCAATACAAGAACTACCCCACAGAAAAGCACCAGGCCCAGGTAGTTTCACAAGGGAATTATACCACACTCTCAAAGATGAGATAGTCCTAATGCTCAATAAATTTTTCAGAGAATTGGAAAGGAAGGAAAACTCCATAGCTGCTTTTATGAAATAAGTATAATACTGATACCTAAACCAGGTAAAGACAGTACAAAAAAGGAAACAGCAAATGTATATAATTCATGATTAATGGTAAAAAGTAATAAATAAAAATATTACTAAACAGCATGTACAGAAACCAGTGGGATTTATTCCAGGAAGGCAAGGTTGGCTCAGCATTAGGATCTATATATATTATATATCATAGCTAAGGAAAAAAATCATGATTATCTCAATAGATGCTGAAAAGACTTGACAAAATTTAACATCCATTCATTAAAAAAAAAAAAAAACCTCAAGAAAATAAGTATTTGAGGTACTTACATGAATATATATAGAGGGTACCAAAAAATGTATACACATTTTAAGAAAGGAAAAAATCGTATTAAAATTGTAATACTTAATATATACCAATAACAAAAGATGAATACAAGTCATGAGTATACATTTTTTTGGCACCCCCAGTGTTTGTATGTGTGTGCGTGTGTGTATACACATACACACATGCATGCACGCACAGGCATGCACACACACACCTTAGTGCTAAAGCCAGTACCTTATTTAACAGGAAAAATTAGAGGCATTTCCACTAAGATCAGAAACAAGGCAAGGATGCCGAAATCCACACCACTGTTCTAATATTGTAGTAATTATACAAGAGAAAACAAAGGCATAAGAGTGAATGCCTCTAAGATTGAATGAATGAAAGAAGTAAAAATATCTGTTCATAAATGACATGACAGTAAACCTGGAAACCCAAGAGAACCCATGATAAAACTAACTCGAACAATAAAAGAATTCAATAAAGTAGGAGGAAATAACATTAACATACAAAGTCAACAGATCTTCCATTTTTGACCAAGATGGTATAACAGGGACTGGATTTGCCTTTCCATCTGAAACAACAAAAAACATCAGGTAAGAAATATAAAACGATGGTTTTCAAAATGCTGGACATCTAGCAATTAATGATAGTGATTCCTGAGAAACAGAAAAGAAGGTGAGCCTTATAATTAACCCAGCTTATTACCTTGAGAGAGTTTTCAAGCCACAGTATGAAGATGGGGACCCCAGGCAAGTCCAGTGGACTCCCTGAGTTTAGAAAACAGAGCTGAGAGTCTAGGAGGACCACGGTAGCTAGAATTCTCAGGTCAGAGTACTGGGGAGGAGAGAATTGCGGAGAAAACTCTGAGATCTTCAGTACTCCTCCATATTTAACAGAGTACTGATCAGTGGTTGTATATGAGGAAAGTAACCAAAGCTGAAGAAAGAGCTATCCAAGATTAGAGGGAACAGTACCTGTGGGTCACCCAGGAACAGTAACACTATCTGTCCCCATGAGCCAGACTGGAAAACCTCATAATACATGGGACTTGGGGTAAAGTAGTCATAGGAGTCTTGCCTTAGTAATGGGGAATAATTAGCCCTATGTTAAACACTGCTAGGTCCTGACTAACAAATCTAAAAAGCAAGACCTAAAAGGATAAAAGAATTTCAAAGTAACTTAGCATCCCAGAACATAGTTTGAGAATATTTGTAAGAATGTAAGAATATCCAGCAATCAACAAGGTAAAATTCATAATGGCTGGTGTCATCAGGCATGCAAAGAAGCAGAAAAATACAGTCGATAATAAGGAGAAAAATGAATCAATTGAAACTGATACAACTGACACAGATGTTAGAATTAGCAAACAAGACCATTAAAACAAATATAACAATATTTTTGAAGACACAAATTGAATTTCTAGAGATAAAAACTAGATGTCTAGGGTGAAAAATATACCGGATTGGATTAATAGCAGATTAAACATTACAAATGAAATGATTAGTGCACTTGAAGACAAAGAAAACAAACTATCGAAAATCAGGCAGGAGGACACAAAGAATTAAAGAAAAATGAAAAGAGCATCAGTGAGCTGTGGGATCTAACACATTTATAAAATGTGCAACCCAACATATTTATAAAATAAAGAATTTGTTATGTACTCGCTTCGGCAGCACATATGCTAGAGAAGAATTTGTTAGGTCTTTGTCCCAGATTCCTAGGACAGAGCTTCTAAACCCTTGGAATTTCCCAAATGATAGGAGTTATTTGTTTTTTATGGTGGGCTCTTGGGACCATGCCTGAGTTTATACTAATGAAGTGAGTCATGATAGGCCCCTAGATAGTTTCACAATGGGTGCTTGCCATGCCAAAAAGACCAACCATGTGATTAGAGGTGGGGGCTTTCAGCCAGGTGGTATCAACCTGACCTTCAAGGAGGGGTGGAAACATGGAGATTGAGTTCAGTCGTGTGGCCAATGATTTGATCAATCATGCCTACATAATGAAACCCAATTAAAAAAAACTCTGAACACTGACACTCAATTGAACTTCCCTGGTTAGTGACACACAGTTATGTGCTGTGAGGATGACTATGTCCTGAGGACACAGAAGCTCCACATTTGGAACCTTCCCAGACGTTGCCCTATGTGGACCTAGTTGGCTGGTCCTGAGTTGTATATCCTTCATCATAGAATAGTAATTATAATTACTTTCTTCAGTTCTGTATGTCATTTGGGCACGTTGTTCAAGTTGAAGGGATAGTGGAAAACCCAAGATTTATAGCCAGTGGTCAGAAGCATAGGTGGCCTGGGAACTTCATAATAACAACTGGTGTCGGATGTGAGAGGAGTCCTGTGGAGGACTGCACCCTTAACCTGTGAAATCTGCACTAAGTCTGGATAGTTCGTGCTGCATTTGCATTGCAGGGGAACAGGAAAAATATTTGAAGAGATAATGGCCCAAATTTTTCTATTTGATAAAAACTATAAACTCACAAACCCAAGATGCTCCATAAGCTCAAGCACAGGAAACACAAAACTATACTAAGGCACATCAAAATGAAATGGCTCTAAACCGATAATAAACAGAAAGTTTGAAAAGCAGCCAGAGAAAATAGTCACATTTCATAGAGTGGAACAAAGATAAAGAGGACAGCAGATTTCATGTTGGAAACAGTCCAAGCCAGAAGACAGTGGAACAACGTGTTTAAAGTACTGAAAGAAAAGAACTCTCAACCTAGAATACTATACCCAGTGAAAATATCTTTCAAAAATGAAGGTGAATTAAAACTCTTTTTTTGGACACAAAAGCTGAAAGAAATCATCACCAGCAGAAATGCACTACAAGAAATGTTTTTTTGTTTAGGCAAGGAAGAAAATAATACCAGATGGAAATACAAATCTATGCAAAGGAATGAAGAGCTCCAGAAATGGTAATTACATGGATAAATGTATGTGATTATTTTTCATTCAAATTTTTTTAGAAGACAACTCCTTAAACAAAACTACCAGTAATGTATTGTGTTTATAACATGTTTAGGTACAATTTGACAGCAATAGCATAAAGGCTGGGAGAAGAGAAATAGAAGTACCGTACTATTTTTTGGTTCACATTTAATCATGAAGTAGTATAACATCACTTGAAAGTAGCTTGTAGTAAGTTAAACATGTATGCTTTAACTTCTGATGCAACCACTAAAATAACGGAGTTATAGCTAATAATCCAAAAAAAGAAATAAAATAAAAGAATCATTAAAAACAAAACAAAACTCATTTAAGCCAAAAGCAGAAAAGGAAGGGGGAAAGAAAGGAATAAAGAATGATTGGACAGATAGCAAGATGATAGGTAAACCTAACCATACCAATATTCACATTAAATATAAGTAGTATGAATACTCCCAAAAGGCAAAGCATTAGACAAAAAAGCAAGACCCAAAGATATGCTGCCTGAAAGAAGTGTACTTTAATTATAAAGACACAAGTAGGTTCAAAGTAAAAGGAGAGAAAAAGATATACCATGCTAACAGTAATCAAAAGAAAGCTCTTACAAATAAATGGAAAACAATAAATAGGTTGGAAGATGTAAATTCCCATACTTCCCAGAGCAGTCTGCATATCAGTGCAGTCTCCATCAAAATCCCTATGGTCCCCTTCCCCAAGCCTCCGGCAACCACCAATTCTATTCTCTGCTTCTATGAGTTTGACTGTTTTAGATATAAGTGGAATTGTGGAGACGTTGTTCAATGGGTATAAAATTCCAGTTATGTACAATAAATAAGTTTTAGAGATCTGCTATACAGTAGTGCCTATATTTAATAATATTGTATTATGCAGTTAAAATTTTGTTAAAAGGTAGATCTTATGTTACGTATTCTTACAAAAAAAAAGCACAGAGAAATCTTTGGAGTTGGATATATTTATTACCTTAATTGTGGTAATGATTTCCTGGGTATACGCATATGTTAAAACTCATCAAATTGTACACATTAAATATGTGCAATTTTTTGTATATCAGTTATACCTCAATAAAAATTTTTTAAAATACCAGTGGTATTTTTTTGCAGAAACAGATAAAACAATCGTAGAATTCATATGGAATTTCAAAGGCCCTGGAATAGCCAAAACAATCCTGAGAAAGGAGAACAAAGCTGCAAGCCTCAAACTTTCTGACTTCAAAAACATACTACAAAGCCACAGCAACAAAACAGTATGTTACTGGCATAAAGACAGACATATAGGCCAATGGAACAGAATAGAGAGCCCATATGCTCAAATGCTCTTCAACATGGATGTCAGGAGTACACGGGGGAAAACTGGATATCCACATGCAAAAAAATAAGACCCTTGTCTTAACGATATAGAAAAATTAACTCAAGATGGGTAAAGACTTAAACGTAAGACCTGAAACTATAAAACACCTAGAAGAAATACATCGGGGAAAGCTTCATGACTTTGGATTTGGCAGTGGTTTCATGGATATGGTACCAGAAGCATAGGCAACAAAAGCAAAATTAGACAAATGGGACTACATCAAACTTAGAAACTTCTGAACAGCAAAGGAAACACAGTGAAAGGCAGCGTACAGAATGGAAAACATATTTGCAAACATATCTAATAAGGAGTTAATATCCAGTTTATATAAAGAACTCCTATGATTCAGTAACAACAAAAAACAAATAACCTGATTTTATTTTTTAGTCATACAGTTTTTTATTTTATTAAATTTATTGGGATGGCATTAGTTAATAAAATTATATAGATTTCACGTTTACAGTTCTATAATACATCATCTATCTATTGCATTATGTGTTCACCACCAGTTCTCCTTCCATCACCATATATTTGACCCCCTTTACCCTTTTCTACCCCCCCACCCCCTTTCCCTGGTAACCCCAATGCTTTTGTCTGTGTCTATAAGTTTTTATTTGTTTTGTCTTGTTTGTTCATTTGTTGCTTTCAGTTTTATATCCCACGTATGAGTGAAATCATATGATGCTTGACTTTTTCCATCTGACTTATTTTGCTTAGCATGATATTCTCGAGATCCATCCATATTGTTGTAAATGGCAGTATTTCTTTTTATGGCTGAGTTTCCATCGTATAGTATATGTACTACATCCTCTTTATCCAGTTATCTATCAAAGGACACTGGTTGTTTCCATATGTTGGCACTGTGAACAGTGTTGTAGTGAACATAGGGGTACATATATCTTTACAAATAAATGTTTTCAAGTTTTGGGGGTAGATACCCAGAAGAGGGATTGCTGGGTCATATGGTAACTCTATTCTTAATTTTTTGAGGGAACCTTTTTCCATAGTGGCTGTACCAATTTACATGCCCACCAGAAATGTATGGGGGTTCCTTTTTCTCCACAACCTCTCCGACACTTGTTATTACTTGTCTTGTTGATAATAGTCATTCTAACAGGTGGGTGGTATCTCGTTGTGGTTTTGATTTGCATTTCTCTGATAGCTAGTGAAGTTGAACATCTTTTCATATATCTGTTGGCCATTTGTATGTCTTCTTTGGAGAAGTGTCAGTTCAGGGTCTGCCCATTTTTTAATTGAATTGTGTGTTTTTTTATTGTTGATTTGTATAAATTATTTTGGATATTAACCTCTTATCAGAGGTGGTGTTTGCAAATATCTTCTCCTGTTTGGTAAATAACCTGATTTTTTATTTTGCTTTTTTATTTTTTTTAGTTACAGTTGACATTCAGTATGATTTTATATAAGTTTAAGGTGTACGCATAGTGGTTAGACATTTATTAATATGTAACTTATGCAGTGATCCCCTTAATTAGTCTGGTGCCCACCTGGTATTATACATAGTTGTTGCAATATTATTGACTATATTCTCTGTGCTGTACTTTACATCCTCTTGACTCTTCTGTAACTACCAATTTGTATTTCTTAATCCCATTACCTTTTTCACCCATTTCTCCAACCCTCCTCCCCTCTGGCAACCCTCAGTTTGTTCTCTGTATCTATGAGTCTGTTTCTGTTTTGTTTGGTAGTTCTGTTTTGTTTGGAGAAATGTCTATTCAGGTGCTCTGCCCATTTCTTAATTGGATTGTTTGTTTTTTTGGTGTTGCGTTGTTTGAGTTCTTTGTAAATTTTGGATGTTAACCACTTACCAGATGTATCATTGGCAAATATTTTCTCCCATTCAATAGGCTGTCTTTTCATTTTGTTAGTGGTTTCCTTTTCTGTGCAAAACCTTTTTAGTTTGATGTACCCATTTGTTTATTTTTTTCATGTGTTTCCCTTGTCCAAGATTATATCAGAAAAATTTTACTAAGAGCAGTGTCAGAGAGTTTACTCCCTATGTTTTCTTCTATGTTTTAGTTTTATGGTTTTAGATCTTACATCTAAGTCTTTAATCCATTTTGAATTTATTTTTACATATGGAGTAAGAAGGTGGTCCAGTTTCATTTTTTGCATGTATCCGTCCAGTTTTCCCAGCACCATTTATTAAATAGGCTGTCTTTACCCCATTGTATATTCTTGTCTCCTTTGCCATAGATTAAATGACCATATAGGTGTGGGTTTATTCCTGGGCTCTCTATTCTGTTCCATTGATCTATGTGTCTCTTTTTATGCCGGTACCATGCTGTTTTGATTACTATAGCTTTTGTAGTATAGTTTGATATTAGGTATTGTGATACATCTAATTTTGTTCTTTTCTTTTTTGTGAAGATTGTGCTATTCAGGGTCTTTTGTGGTTCCATATAAATTTTAAGATTATTTGTTCTATTTCTGTAAAAAATGCTATTGGCATTTTGATAGGAGTTGCATTGAATCCATAGATGCTCTGGGTAGTATGGACATTTTAAGGATGTTAATTCTTCCTATCCATGACCATGGTATATGCTTCCATTTATTTGTATCTTCTTGTTTTTCAGTGCTTTATAGTTTTCTGAGTACAGGTCTTTTCCCTCCTTGATTAAATTTATTCCTAGGTACTTTGGGGGTTTTTTGATGTAATTGTAAATGGGATTGTTTTCTTAATTTCTCTTTCTGATATTTCATTATGTAAAAATGATTTCTGAGTATTAATTTTGTATCCTGCTACTTTACTGAATTCATTTATCAATTCTAATTTTTTTTGGTGGAATCTTTGGGGATCTCTATATATAGTATCATGTCATCTTCAAATAATGACAGTTTTACTTCTTCCTTTCCAATTTGGATGCCTTTTATTTCTTTTCTTGTCTGATTGCTGTGGCTTAGAACTTCCAGTACTATATTGAACAAAAGTAGTGAAAGTTGGCATCCTTGTCATGTTCATGATCTTAAGGAGAATGCTTTTAGTTTTTCCCCATGGGGTATAATTTTAGCTGTGGGTTTGTTGTATATGGCCTTTATTATGTTAAGGTATGTTCCCTCTGTTCCCACTTTGCTGAGAGTTTTAATTATGAATGAGTGCTGGATTTTGTCAAATTCTTTTTCTGCATTTACTGATATGCTCCTTTGATTTTTATCTTTCATTTTATGTGGTGTTTCACGTTAATTGATTTGCAGATATTGAACCAGTCTTACATCTCAGGAATAAATCCCAATTGATCATTGATTGTGATCTTTTTAATGTATTGCTGAATTTGGTTTGCTAATATTTTGTTGAGTATTTTTGCATCTATGTTAATGTCTCTGGTTTTGGAATCAGGGTAATGATGGCCTTGTAAAATGAGCTTGGTAGCTTTCTCTACTCTTGAATTTTTGGAATAGTTTGAGAAGGATGGGTTTTAATTCTTCTTTGAATGTTTGATAAAATTTATCTGTGAAGCCATCCAGTCCAGGACTTTTGTCTGTTGAGAATGTTTTGATTACTGATTTGATTTCATTTGTAGTAATCACTCTGATCAGATTTTCTGTTTCTTTTTGATTCAGTCTTGGAAGATTGTGTGTTTCTAGGAATTTATCCATTTCTTACTGATTGCCCAATTTGTTCGCATATAATTGTTTGTATATAATCCTTTGTATCTCTGTAGTGTCAATTGTTACTTCTCCTCTTTCATTTCTGATTTTATTTGAGTCCTCTCCTTTTTTCTTGATGATGCAGGTTAAAGGCAAATAACTTGATTTTAAAATGGGCGAAGGACTTGAAAAGACATTTCTCCAAAGAAGATAAAATGTCTAACAAGCATATGAAAAGATGTTTAACATCACTAAATAAGCAGAGGAATGCAAATCAAAACCACAATGAGGTATCACCTCACACCTATTAGGATGCCTATTATTAAACAAAACAAAACAAAACAGGAAACAAGTATTGGTGAGGATGTGGAGAAATTGGATCACTTATGCACAGTTGGTGGGAATGTAAAATGGTACAGCCACTATGGAAAATAGTATGGAGTGTTCTCAAAAAAATTAAAAATGGAACCACTTCTGAGCGTATATTCAAAAGAATTGAAAACAGAATTTCAAAGAGATATTTGCATTGCCATGTTCATTGCAGCATTATTCACAATACCTAAGAGGTGAAAACAACCTAAATATCTATCAGCAGATGAATGGATAAAGAAAATATGGTATATACATACAATGGAAAATTATTTAGCCTTTTTTTTTAAAAAAAGGAAATTCTATCACATGCAACAACATGGATAAACCTTGAGGACCGTATGCTAAGTGAAATAAGCCAGTCACAAAAAGACAAATACTGTATGATTCCACTTATATGAGGTATCTAAAGTAGCCAAACTCATAGAGATAGAAAGAAAAATGGTGGTTGCCAGAGATTGGGCTGGGCTGGGGTGGGGTGGGGGGCTGTTTGGTAAGTGTAGAATTTTCATTCGTGCAGGATTGGGGAGCTGGGATCTGGGAATCTGTTTCACAACAACGTGCAAGTGGTTGACGGTATTGTACTGTACATTTGGAAATTGTTGTACATTTGGAATTTTATGTGTTTTTTTTTAACCACAAAAAGAAAAGAAAGCTGGGTAGCTTTATTAATATCAGACAAAATAGTTTTTATAGCATAAAATATTGCTAGGGAATAATGAAAGGATCAATTCAGGATATAACAATTATGAATGTTTATGAACCTAATAACATACCTTCAAAATGCATAAAGCAAAATCTGATAGAACAGATTTAGAACAAAGATAAATTCACAATTCTAGTTGTAGATTTCCATGTACTGCTGTCAATAATGAATAAGTAGAGAAAAATTAAATAAGGATGTAGAACACTTGAACAACACTATCAAGCACCATTACCTAATTGATTTTATGTTACACTTTACCTGACAACAGCAAAATACACATTCTTTTAACACGTACACAGAATATTTGCCAAGATAGACCATATTCAAATCCCATATAACAAACCTCAATAAATTGTAAATATTCAGCTCATTAAGTTTCTTCTCTGACTATAATGGGATTAAGTTAGAAATAATAACAGATCTGTGAAAAATTCCTAGATATTTGATAACTAAATAACACTTCTAAATAACCCATGTGTAAGAGAGGAAATCAAAAAGAAAATCAGGACGTATATTATACTGAATGAAATGAAAACACAACATATCAAAGTTTGTGGGATATTGCTAAAGATGTATTTAAAAAGTGAGTTTAGCAAGGTTAGAGATACGGGCTCAATATACAAAAATATTTCTATATACTAGAAACAAACACTTGGAAATTAAATGGTATTTTTTAAATACCATTTATAATACCACCCCAAAATATTAAATACTTAGAGATGAATCTGACAAAAGATGGGCAAGATCTGTACACTAAAAATAGCAAATCACTGCTGAGAGAAATTGAAAGAAACCTAAAATAGAATATAAACAGTAACAAATGAACTGAACTGTATCACACATGAATAACATAGCCACATTAAATAGGACAAAGTAAGAAAAGGAAAGCACTAACCTAACTTACCTTGGAAAACAGTATTTTAATTGGATACTGTATGACTAAAGACAAAAGGAACTGTAATTAAATACTGTACTGTAGTTAGTAACTTTATTTCTCAATGGGTTGTGGGTTGGCAATTCTGTTCAAGTTACAAAGAAAATGGGGAAGGCTATGATGATGAACCTTGGGGTATTGGATTGAAATCAGAGCTATCTGTATGATTGCATAGTTTTTAATATGTAGAGATAGTTGTAGAAAAAAATATGTGTGTTTATGTAGATTCGTATACATACACATATTCCTAGTTCTGCCTGCTAAGAGGACCCAGGAATAATAACACCCTAGTAGTAATGAGCACACCTGGCACCGAGGTTTGGTTTCTAAATACCATTCTACAATAAAAGAAACCAGGGCTATTTGGAGAAAAAGTTGATTCCAGGGCTTGAGCAAGGAAAATGTAAGATGTACCTGGACCGTCTTGTGACCCCAGAAATTATGGAAGTACTCACAAAAGGATGGCCATGTCAGGAAGACCCAGGAGCCAACCTGATAGAGTTCCCATTGGCCAAAGCTATTATCATTTTGAGCAAAAAAATAAATAATGATAGTATTGAATTATAACCCATAAAATAAAATTAATACTCATGAGTCTATGCTGATATAAATTGAACAAATAAATACATGGGAGAGAGGGGACAGCTAGCTCTTCATTACAGAAGAATTACAGTTAATAAATGTAGAAGGAATTAGAGAAACACAGAATCACTATTAGGTAAACACCACAATATAAATGTCACAGTCAAGTTCCACCAATGGCTGTCAAAATCAGTGGGCAAAAGTTTGCGCAGAAACAGGATATTGGCAGAGTCTCTAGGTGTCTCCCCCACTATATTTATCAATTATTAAGGGAAAATAATAATTTTTTGATGGCGAACTCAGAAGACACTTCAACCAAGTGTGTTCAGAGTTAACACCACAAGATATAAGACATATCGACATCACATACTCCTTGTATGACTGAAAAGGATACAACCTCACTTCTATGGTCTACCTGCTGAAAGTATATAACTTTAATAATGAAAGAACATCAGACAAAACCACATGGAGAGACATTCTACAGAATAACTGACCAGACTCATTAAGTGTCAAAATCATGAAATACAAGGAAAGACTGAGAAACTGTCACAAATTGGGAGAGACCGATGAGACACAAGAACTCTAAATGCACTGTAGGAACCTGAAACAGAAAAAGAAAAAGACATTAGGGGGAAAACTGGTAAAATTTGAATAAGGTTTGTAAGTTAGTATTGTATCAATGTTCATTTCCTAGTTTTGATAATTGTACTATGGTTTGTAAGTTGTTACCATTATGGGAAGCTGGGGAGACAATTTCTCTGCAATATTTTTGCAACTTTTCTATAGGACTGAAATTATTTCCAAATAAAAAGGTAAAGGTCCATTGGTTTTAGATTGTGTTGGTAGGGATGTATAGATACCTGCTCTGAAGAACCAACAGAGATATAACTGAGGTCTGTCCATTGACGAGTAACCGATTAATAGATTATATTTATGTTAGCATTGCTGTTGCCTCTGGTTATTAAATTATCTCTAATAGGTTCTCTAGGCTTATTCATAGTGCTTTAAAAATCTAATTAGAACTTAAGGTTTTAATATTTTTATAGTCTCCCATGAGAACAAGATATTAGATTTTAAAATAAAAAAGAATTGTAAATTAAGAACAGATTTATCCACACAATTATTTCAATGGACATTAGCTGGCTCACACAACATAGACAGATTTCAAACTACTTGGCTACATGGCTGGTTTTTTCCCCAAAATTTCCCATGTCTCTAGGTTAAGAACAAATCGTTCTAGTTGGCTTATGTCTATCATCTTTTCTGTGAAAATTTCACTTAGCAACCCCTACCAAGAATTGTGGGATAAATTTCCCTGACATTCCTTGATGTGTTAGAATTACAGTACATTGGATTCACAGATTACCAAATAATAGCTAAATTAAAATTTCAACTTTTTATTGAAATGTACTGTGCATATTGAAGAGCACACATAAGTATGCTTGTGATAAAATTTGAATTTAATAAAGTACTAATTAAATTTTAAGTGCATTATTCAGTATTCTACAATAGCAAGTTTGCTCAACCTGGCAACTTTTTCCACAGGAAGGAAAAAATTCTGTTGGTATTTTAGTGGGTTTCTTGGTATGTTTAGTTTTGATTTTGTTTTTTTTCAGGATGTGGTGGATACACACCCTGGCCTCACGTTCCTGAAAGACGCTCCAGAATTCCACTCCCGCTACATCACCACGGTAGGCTGAGTCCACTTTTTTCTTAATATAACTCCAGAAATCTCCCTTTTATCACTATCTAGTGGCCATGGTTTCCCATCTTCATGCAAAAGGTAACACGGGGTGTAATAATTATCTTAAGTAGAAGGAAGGTCCAATGAAGTTGAATTGATTAATTTACATCTGTTTGCCTTCTTAGAGTGTATGTACCCAGTGCTTAAGAGGAAATTAAAGTCATTCTGTCTGGTCCTGGGAAGTGTATCTTTTGCTGTGTCATAAAGATTGATACCCAGTTGATCTGTAGCATTTGCAAATAATACTGGAAAGAATTTTCAACAACCTTTCCCAGAAAAAGATGTGCCTGTAGTACTTCAAAGTTAGAAGTAGAAATGATAGTAAGAAATAGTTTGTGTGTCATCAGAAAACAAATCGTGTAAGAATTTAACATAATCACAATCTCTGTTTTGTGAGGTCCTTTGTCATTCCCTGTTTCTCATGTACAGCCTCAATGGATCAGTCACAGGCAAGGCATGAATGAGGAGTGAGAGCACACAGGCCTGCAGTGCACACTGCAGCCTCTTGTCTTGGGAGGAATTCCAAAGCTGAGCCCAGGCACAGCCACATTCACAGCCACACTCCAGAGCAATGGCCCTTACCTCTGGCTCTGATCCCCCAGACATAGGTCAGTCTCCTCTGAGGAAGACCCTCTCATTCTTAGGGTACTTTTTTTGGCCATGGATTTATTGAGTTCTACCAAGTTACAGAATACAACCATTTTTATTTTCTCCTGTAGGAACTTCATTCTTTGCTTTTAGCTTGTTTGTCTGTATTCATAAATCTTTATAAGACTTTATTTGAGCCAGAAGGTATCAATGTCATCTAAGACCGTCTCAGAAGTTATTATTGCCTGTGAACCACAAGACTATACTAAATTACCTCCACCTCAATCACCCAGGCCCGTCACCCTTGTTTCTCACTTGGATTACTTCTAACTGGTCTCCCTGCTTACACCCTCAGCCTGGTCTCCACAAGGTAGAGTTATCCTTTGAAAATGTAAGTCAGATCATATCACTCCTCTGCTCAACCCTCCAGTGGTTTTGCATCTCACTCGGAATAAAAGCCAAAGCTCTTGCCAAGACTCTCCATAATCCCCCACCCCTCACATCCCCTGCTCTCGGATCTTACCTCCTACCATCCTGCCCCTTGCGCTCTGCTGCAGCCACAAAGGCCTCCTCAGTGTTGCTGGACCAGACCAAACGCAACATCTGCCTTGGGTACATTGTTCTTGCTCTTTCCTCTGCCTAGAACACTCCTGCAGATTTCTACGTGACTCACTCTCCCACTTCATCCAGATGCATGCTCAACTATTGCTTTATTAGTGAGGCCTTCCCTGATGACGCATGCCGTCTTCACCCTTCTTCTCCTGCTGCCCCTCCCCCTACACTCTATTCCTTTGTTCTGTTTCATTTTTCTTCTTAGGACTTATACCATCTGATACTTAACATTTTTGTTAGCTTATTGTCCATTTCCTTCTCTATAATATAAATTCCATGAGAGCAGGGACTTTGTCGATATTTTTCACGGTTGTATCTCCAATACCTAGAATAGTGCCTAGTACATAATAGATACACAGTAAATATTTATTGAGTGAATAAGTGAAAGTATTCATGTTTAAGAATTCTACACATTAACTCTGCCTTCAATCCCAAAGAGAATTTGGGGGTTCTGATTGTTGACTGTTTATAAACTCAGGGCATAGTAATAGCATAATTTAGAATCTTAAGAGTTGGGTAAAATCTTAGAGAGACTCTAGTCCAACCTTCTACCAATTCAGAAAATGCTCTCTCTCTAGAGGAACATTTTATTGAAATTTATTCTTAGAAAAGATGTTAAAGAACAAGATTGTAAAATAAAGATACACTTTCTTTCTTTACACTTTCTAGTTTGGTATTTAAATGATGGTCTGTGGTCATCTAGCAAGTGGTCCCCAGGAACTTTTATGATGTCAGAGTGAAAAGCCACAAAATAGTTTTATTCACATATAATTCACGTTTTCCAAGAAATTCTGTTATGTTAATTGTTGACCAGAAAGAGCTACATTGGTCAATTAATAGGATACAGTTAATTATCTTTGCAGACATATTTTCATGGAATTTGCATATTATTTACATTTTTTTAATTTATACTTTATTAGTATGATGCTGCTTTAGCCCAAGTTCACAAAAATGAATCCATTACTCAGAGGTAATCATTAAATATAAAATACTTGTAATGAAATAATGATAACAGAGCAGCTCAAAATAGCGTCATAACTTAAGTAGTAAACAAGATCCAAATATAGAATGTGAATGTGTTATGTACTGAGGTAAGTGTATCAGCTGTTGTGATAATCTCATACTACCATCCAAAAAAAGAAAAGTGCAAATAAAAAGTATCACAGTGAATATCTGGAAACAGAATTTTTTTGGACTGGTTATCTGCTCTCCCAGTGCCTTTTCTATTAGGAAATTTGGTCAAATAATGGCATGAAGTCATTCAAACTTTTGCAGTACTTCAGAGTACGGTGAGTTTTTCTAGAACAAATACAAAATAAGATTTATAGTATGAAGTTAATTATGTTGTTAAAGGCACAGAAGTGACAAATTAGAGAGGCATCATTCTAAACCCTGCTTGTGCCAAACAGATAAGATCACACTATTTCCAATATACTTACAAAGATCAGCCTCAGAATTAATGACAAATATCTCAGAAAAAGCAAAATTAATTTGTCTTATTACCCTATTGAATATTACATAATGTCAGTGACATACATGTACAACAATTAATATATTTTGTTTGCATGCTGAAGTTATTCAGTTATTGCACTTTACTGTTGGAAGAAACTGCTGAAACAGAGTATGACTCAAATGCATATTAGCTTATGTGTGGCACATATATGATGAAAAATTGGGCAACTTCTGTTTTCTATTGATCACTGAAAACCTATGCTATAGAAAAAGACTTTTTGTTTGTTTAATTATTTCATCAGCTGTTTTTAGACTGGTAAACAGAACACCAACTAGGCATACAGCAAATAGGACATCACTACCCAAATAAGGAATTGCACCTAACATCACTCCATATTCTTCATTTCCAGAGAAGAGTTGTCAGTTGAGAAATAAACCTCTTGATATTGAATGAAAATGAAAATTGGAAATACCAGCAAATTGTAGCCCTTGAGTTTGCAGTTTTTCATGTCATGAAAAGAAATTGCCAGTGAATAAAAGCTCTGCGTATCCTAACTGGCATATGCTGACTTTTGAGGGAAGAGGTGCTCACATTAGTTTTTAAAATCAGTGATGAGATTATGAAAATACTTCTTTATGACATCAGTGCTGGCAGTAAAGATATTTCTGTGGCTTGCTAAGATGGTGTCTTAGTGATGTATGCAGTGTCTTAATTGGCCTGAATCCATCACTTCAGGCTGAAATGCCAGGAGTTTCATTGTTGAGGACAAGGTACTAATATTTCCTGAGATGACTAACCTGGGGTGGAGACTGCTCATCACTAACAGCTGCTTAACTCTTTCTCCTTGAGAACTTTTCCCCTTGATAGAGAAAGAACTGATTTTTATTAGATTTTTTTTAAGTCCAAATTCTACAGAAGACCATGAAGAAATACTTCTCAGAGCCATATTAACCAGAGTGTATCAGGAGTCCATTCACCACCCCCAGCCAAGTAGAAGAGCCACGCTTTCAGCCTTTGAGTATGTTCATTTGCATTCAAGTCATCTACAACGATCGATCTCTCTGTAATTTCTGTGTCTGCATTCGATCCACTTGTCAAAAACTATCTGACAGATCCACTAAACACTTACTTCCATTCCTGATGACTTGTAATTGTGAATTAGAGGTTTCTAATTCAATAGATAACAAAGGAAAATAAAGGAAACTGACTTATTCAAATTGTCTATCAAGTTGACTAGAGATTCCCTTGGTCAAAATTCATTCCTCTCGCTGGAAGTAAACAATTATTGTTATTATTAATTTTTAAATTTTGTTCTCTGTATATTTTTTAATGTGCCTAATTTCTTTTTTGTTTACCTAAAAGTGGTAGGCCAAACTTAGGGGGGGAATAGAACGTAGAACCAGCAGCTAAATGCTCTCACCACTAGATGGTGCCCCTATCTTGGTAAGCTAAAATGCTGAATCAGTAACATGGAAACCAGTAAATGTGCTGATGAAGTGGAGCCACTAAATAAGGAGATTTAGACTATAGAAAAATGGAATACAGGTACTTTTTTTTTTTTAATTATTTGATTCGAAGGTTAGCAGAGGCTAAAACACGAAATGCTTAACAGTCATAACATTTGCAGACTTAAAAAATTCTGCCCAAAACAAAAAATGAACAAGAAAATGAAATAAGCAAAAATACAAATTAAGGTTTTATAATTTTAAGTGTAATACAGTACTTCCATACATAATATATAATATTTGAGTATATATAAATATAAAATTTAGATAGATAGGAAACTTAGACTTTAAGATAAATTTATATTCAAAATCAAGAAATAAAGACAAAAATCTAATGCTCAATAAGAAAAATTTGATGTAATAATATGTATTGATGTTGACTTTAACTTGAGAGTGAGGACATGGAACTATGATAAATGATATTCTTAATGTTCTTAATTTTACATATATATATACATATATATGTATATATATATTTAAATATATATGTAAAATTTCCACAGTAAAACACCTTTTTTAGATGAACTTCTGCCATGCTAGTGCTAAGAAGATAGTATTGAGTAAGACACATTCCCTGCCCTGAAACACCTCAGAGTCTGAGTAATTGGGGCCAATAGTGAAATTAGACACTAGGTAGTCCCAGCTCCCAGGCTAATGCAGGAATCCTGCCAACTTCTACCTAAATAATTGTGGTGAGAAGAAACCTTCCATCTTCGTACAACCCAGTGCTTCCTAGAGCTAATTTTAGGAAACTCCTCCTTATACTGAAGCACTTCAGTATAAGGGCATTTTTATCCAGTAGCTCCAGTTCTGCCCTCTGGTACAACACAGAAAAGTCAGTTTCTTCTTCTGCCTGATAGCCATTCAGATCATAGTCACATCCTCATTCAGTCTTGTTTTCTTCCTTGAGAGTAAATATTACGCCTGTATATACACCTGAGATTTGGAAGTGATAATAAAACACCGAAGTGCAGGAGGGAAAAAAAAAGAGTAAATGTTACCACATTAGTAGTTATCACAATAATTTTGAATATATTTACCCTTCCTGTTTTATGTTTTTGCATATTTTATATGCAATCTGTAAATCATACACGACAATACTGCGATATGTGAAATCCTAATTAGAGACCTTCCTTGGGTTGGCAACCATCTGTTATTCAAAACTGAATAGAGTTATTCAACTATCTATGAAGGCAACCTATACAAGTATGTCTCTATCACAAATGTAACACAAAAATCTTTGTTACATAACTTTCAAACCTCATTAATTTATCAAGCAGTTTTCCAAAGAAGATATACAGATGGCCAACAGATACATGAAAAGAAGCTCAATTTCACTAATCATCAGGGAAATGCAGATCAAAACAACAATGAGATATCACCTTATACCTGTTAGAATGGCTATTATTTAAAAGACAAGATATAACAAGTGTTGGTGAGGATGTGGAGACAAGGGAACCCTTGTGCACTATTGGTGGGAATGTAAACGGGTATAACCACTACAGAACATAGTTTGCCGATTGCTCAAAAAATTAAAAATAGCACCACCATATGATCTACGGATTCCACTTCTGAGTATTTACCCAAAGAAAATGAAAACACTAACTCAAAAAGATATATGCACCCCATTTTAATTGCAACATTATTTACAATAGCCAAGATAAACAAGTGCCTATCAGTGGACGAATGGACAAAGAAAACTCCATATAATGGAACATTATGCAGCCATTAAAAAGAATGAAATCTTGCTATTTGAGACAACATTGATGAACCTTGAGGGCAGTATGCTGAGTGAAATAAGTCAGACTGAGAAAGACAAATACTGTATGATCTCACTTATATGTAGAATCGTAAAAAACAAAATAAAAACCAAACTCAGAGATTGGTGAGGCAAGGCGGGCGATGGAGGGGGAGAGAGAAATGGGTGAAGGGAGTCAAAATGTACAAACTACCAGTTATACAATAAATAAGTTCTGGGGATGGGATATACAGCATAGCGAATACAGTTAATACTGGATTGCATATTTGAAAGTTGGTAAGAATGAATCTTAAAAGTTCTCATCACAAGGAAAAAATTCTGTAACTGTGTATGGCGACAGATGTTAAGGAGACTTACTGTGGTGATCGTTTCACAATATATACAAATACTGAATTGTTATGTTGTATACCCAAAATTAATATATGAGTACTGTATGTCAGTTATACCTCAGTTTTAAAAAAATTACCAAGCAGTTATTAACCATCTGATACATGCAGAGCACCATGTCAGGCCCTGGGACGCAAGTCAGAACGACCCGGTTTCATAGAGTTTGGAGGTGATGATGGGCAGGGGTGAACATCATGAGTGTTAAGCATATAACCGCAGGATGACGGAAGGAGACCTAGGTGACAGCAGGAACACAGAAGACAGAGTTCTACCCCAAGCCCTGTTCTGGGGCGTCCTATGGAGTTGGCAGTTGAGCTAGATTCTGAAGGGTCGGAAGGAGTTAGCACTGATAGCAGGGGTAGGCTGAGGAATGCTGGGCAGCAGAAGTCTGGATCTTCATCCTGAGGCTAGTTTTTCCCTGTTCTTTTTGAGAGTCACTCTGTTTGCTAAACAATCCAGAAGCAGAATGGTGGTTTGGTCTCTCATTAGGACTACTCTTTGGACATATGTCCAAACGTCTCCCCTTTTTTGTTTTCTTGCACTAAAATAGCTTTTTTAAAGATTCTAACTTCTTCCATGATAAAACCACCAAGGGCACCAAGACATAGATTGTCTAATATCTATGTTATTAGACAATCAAAATCAAAACCAAGTACCAAAAAAGCTGCTTAAATTGTTCTTCCCACCACTGCTTCCTTTTGGAGGAAAAACAAAAAGCAAACCTGAAAGATCAAAAGGAAATTCAATGCATGGGAAGCACCCCAGGTAAACTTGTTAAGAATGCACTGTGGCCTCCTACCTCCTGGATTGCAGCCTTTCTTCCTTTTTCAATTCTCCCTACAGCACAGCACACGCATCCTCAATCTCGGGCATACTTGTTACTATTCCTTCCTCTCCCATCCTGTTCAGGGCTTTCTCCATAATTTCACATCTGTTAAACTCATTAAGACATTAGCTAGCAACAAAATTGTTCATGCCCAAATAAGGACTTGGGATATCAATTATTCCATATGTATTTGAGTTTCTAGAGAGAGTCTGGAAGACTAAAGGTCTTCAAGACTCCAATGAATAAGGCTATAATAACTAGAATCATGCCCTCTTGACTCATATCATGTTGGCAGCCATTCTTCTGACCTATTAAATGTTAAGCCAACCCAGCATATATTTCCCACCTCATTTACCTTCCCAAAGCATCCAGCCCAATAAGCACTACTTGAATCAGATCAGTCATCACTGTATAAAATGAAAGGTAAGCAAGGAAAGTGACATGTAGGCAGCTGGAAAATGCGGACTTGTGGGCAGAGCATATATTTTTATTCTTCTTAGAGTGATCAGGTCAGATGCAAACTATATGGATGTAGAATTTTAAACTAGATTGTTAATTTTTGCTAGAAATATTTGACATAATCAAAAAGCCAAAACTTGTCTTGATTCAAAGTATATTCATAAGATGGCCTTTGGTAAAGCAATAGATACCTTTAATGTTTTTATTTGGTTTTGTTTTCCTTTTGGAACCAGGTTATTCAGAGAATATTCTACACAGTCAACAGATCTTGGAGTGGAAAAATTACTTCAACAGAGATAAGAAAAAGCAATTTTTTGCAAGTATGCCTCTCATTGGAATTCTTGTATAAGGAGCAATTTAAATAATATTCTTACTTCCTTTAACAAATATTGGAGTGCTTATTACATGCAAAGCTCTGTCACTACTTTCAGTCATTAAACATTTTATTAGATACCTTGGATGTGCTGGGGGGAACAAAGATGAATAACAAGGGATTTTTGCATCAAGGCTTGCACTATGGAGCAAGAGAGAAAGTGCAGAGCCATACCTGACTTGAAAAATTCCACAGAAATGTGTAATAAATATGCAGAGAAGGCTTTACAGAAGGATCAGCATGTGATCTTGACCTTGAAGATACCAGGAGTTTACCAAGAAAAAAAAAATTAGAAGAAAAGGGGATTCCAGATAGAGGAAGCAGTACAGTGTATAAGCCAAGACCCAGAAGCGTGGAAGTGTCATACTGAGGAGCTGCAGAACAGTCTGAAGTGGCCAAAGGCTCCACAGACGGTGACAAGTGATAAGGCCTGAGGGGTGAGATGGGACCAGGTTGGGAAGGGCCTTGCAAAGGAAATAGAGGAATTTCCACTTGATCCATTCAGCAATGACTCTTTGTCCAGTTTCTGCTGGAGAAAAGTACTGAAAATTCTTTTCTATAAGAGTACATTTCATTCAATTATTTTATTTATTTTATGACAGAGAAAGTATTGGCCACTAGTGGGAGCCTTTTACCGAGATAATCTTCATGCTGATTGTTCAAGCTTCTATTAATCTAAAGAAGTACAATTGTTCATATTTGAAAGGAAATGAAATATTTTAAATGAATTATACTAAATGAAGTTTAGGCTAATAAGACAACCTTATTTACTCTTTATTTTTCCCTATCTGGGACAAAGTAATGAAGACTTGGCAAAATTAGCAGCCCATAATAGATACATAAACTTTTAAAATTCTAAAACGAACAGCAATCACCAGTCATTATTAATGTTTATTGAACACCTGGTGCCTGCCTGGGCTCTCAGTAGGTAATATGGGATGGGTTGAAATGGCAATAATTCCATAAAAGAGGCCTTACACCTTGAGAAGGATAATAATCCTTCACATTCCTGAAGCACATTAGAGTTTATAGTTTCTGGATCATTATTATAGTCCATATTTTCTTTTTACTGATGATAAAATTTGAGGCCCAAATGTGATTGAACGACCTGGATAAGATCAAACAGCAAGTAAGTGGCTGAACTGGAAATAGAACCCAAGTTTTGCTGCCTAGAGCATGATTTATTTTCCCCTCTATTTTCTTCCCTACCCCCTCCTTAGTTCTCCTCTTAGTACATGAATATATGCTCATAAAACATTCAAATAACTTGACTATATCTAGAATAATAATCTGAAGTCACTGTCTCTTCATCCTGCCATTTCACTCCTTGACCGAGAGGGAACCCATATTATCTATGGTTTTATTTCCGTGTGTGTGTGTAGTTTTATATGGCTACTTTTTTTAGTTTTTTTGTGTAATATATGAAATCACACTAATTATTCTGTTGACTTTTTTTTTTTTACTTAATAATGTGTCTTGACGTTCTTTTCATTCCCATTCAAATAAATCTGTCTCATTCTTTTAACTACTATATAATCTACGGCATGGCTGTACTGTCTGTAATTAATTAATTACATGTTTCTCTGTTGATGGTGTTCAAGTCATTTTCATATTTTCTCTATTACAGCGATGCAGTAAATATCCTTACAAGAATTTCTCTGGACTAGAGAGGGAAAATTTCTCTGGACTACTAGAGGGAAAATCCAGAAATTATTAATCTGTTTCATTTTATGAAAATGAGAGCTCCTTGCTTCTCAAGATTTGTTTTGTTGTACATATTCTGCTTTATATGCATTAAAGAGCATTTTATAAAACAACACTACAAGCAAGTTTGGAAAACAAGGAAAATCATATTTTATCACCCTAACACAACTAATATCATTGTGTGTGTTCTTCTAGTCTCATTCATATACATATTTGGAATTTACTGTTGTACATAGTTCTTAGTGTGCACAATCTTATATTCTGTATTTTGCACTTACCACATCATGGTTTTCTTTTGTTTCTATGTAGACTATAATATTTACTGGCTACATAACCTTCCATTGAGTAGTTTTCCCATATTTTAATAATTCATGTTTTCAATTTGCTTAAGCATTTTGGTGTCCCAATATTTACATTTTAGAAAATATTTTTTATCCAAGTAATACATTTGCATTATGAAATAGTCACCTTTGTCCCTTAATGTTTTTTTACCTTGAATTCCATTTTATTTTTCAATAACATTGACATGTTTTCTTTCTATTAAGATTTAGCTAGTATATGTTAGTCCATCTTTTGTTTTTTAACATTTCCTTTTAAATTTTTAGACTCATCTCTGATGGACAGCATATACCTAGATCTCTTTTTTTTATTTGGTTTTTATACTCAATCTGCAAATCATTTAATAGGGAGATTTAACTCATCTTTATTGTGATTGTTGATATATCTGGTATTATTTCTGTCATTTCATTTTGTTTTCTCTATTTCCTAAGTTTCCTTATGGTTTCTCTTAGCTTTATTTCTGAATCTTTTTTTTTAAAAGTATATTGGGGTGACAATGATTAGTATAGTTACTACATAGGTTTCAGGTGTACAATTCTGTAATACATCATCTGTATATCACATTGTGTTCACCCATAGTCAGTTCTCCTTCTGTCACCCTGCAGCCGCTATGGAAGGTAGTGTGGAGGTTCCTCAAAAAATTAAGAATAGAATTACCATATGACCTAGCAATCCCTCTCCTGCGTATCTACCAAAAAAATCTGAAAACATTTATATGTAAAGATATATATGCTCTGATGATCATTGCAGCTCTATTTACTGTGGCCAAGACATGGAAACAACCAGTGTCCTTCGATCGATGATTGGATAAAGAAGATGTGGTATATATACACAATGGAATACTATTCTGCCATAGGAAAAGATGAAATAGAGCCATTTGCAACAACAGGGATGGAACTTGAGATTATTATGCTAAGCGAAATAAGTCAGAAAGAAAAAGTTGAGAACTATATGATTTCACTGATATGTGGGCTATAAAACTGAAAACAACAAAGGAACAAGACAAGCAAAGAAACAAAAACTCATAGGCACAGACAATAGTTCAGTGGTTACCAGAGGGTAAGGGGGGAGGAGGCTGGTAGATGAGGGTAAAAGGGATCTTTCTGAATCTTTCATTTCTGAAAATGCCTTCATTTATCTGCCCACTGATATGATAATTTTGGTGATTATAAGAATTCTGGTTTCAAAGTCATTGTTTCTGGTGGTTTCCTAGGGGTGCACAGTGAGTCAGGGGAGACTTAGGTTCACTTCCAGCTCAGGGCCCTGCAGCTTTACCCCCCATGTTTCTATGCAAGGCCACCACATGTCATCACAGTGGTGTACATAAGTCACATTTATGGTAAACTTCATTTCACCACAAAACCAAACCCTCTATGTGGATGCCCACTCTTCATAATAGAATAAATGCTCACTCTTTATAACTTTGAAAAGTTAAAAGCAATGTCAGTTATTGCCAGGTAATTAAGCCTATGGTCTAATTGTTCTGTGCTTGCTAGTTTGGGGACTTCTGGTAGGCCGTCCCGTTGGTGATGGTCCTTCCCTTTTCCTGCTTTTAAATCCTCCACAGCATTTAACCCTTTGCTAATCATATTACAGAACTTATAAATGCTTATAGATCGATCAGTTAATTAAAGGGAAGATGAGGGTGCCTATTAAAGTTCCTGGTTTGATACCAAAATCAAAAGTTTTAATTAAATTTAAAATAAAAATTTACTGGATTCTGTATAATGGCCAAAGTTGGGTTTTCATAATTTTAAAATAAATTTCCTTCTATTCATACCTTTTCAGACGTTAGCCCTTTTGGAAGAAGAGGAAGATATAAACCAAATCACAGATTACTTCTCCTATGAACATTTCTATGTTATTTATTGTAAATTCTGGGAACTAGATAGTGATCATGACCTGTACATCAGCCAGGCTGATTTGTCTCGATACAACGACCAGGGTGAGTATTTCTATGTTAAGACTTAACTACTTTGAAGAGGCAAGACTTACATAAGTTGTCCCCAAACATTATGGGGACTTCCCATTTCTTAAATTCTACACTTAATCAGGGCCAAGAATTTTTAAGTGGGAATGGGTGAAGATACTAATATTTTATTTAGAAGCCAAGTATAGGAGAAGGGGTTTGGAGGAAGTAAGCAATTAGAGTCTTAGTTTTGATGAACTTGCAGCCTTTATAGTGGTATTTATTTTCTGATGATGAATTGAATAATATCCACACTTATGAAAAGTTTATTTGAAAGAGAATGTGTATACACCTTTATAAACTTCTTATTTTATAGTATTTATACATAAGGATGAAAATAATATTTCCAACATGCCAGTGTTTTCAAAGACTCATAAAAACTTACTTTTTGGAATTTAGTTCCAGGAAAGATATTTTCTTTGCAGATGAATTTTGTGTGGTTTCTTTTGTCAGAAAACAAAATAGTACATATCACATGATATTACCCTTTTTGCTTCATTTTTGCCAGTAGTAAACTTAGAACCTGTTACCTGCTGGTTCAATATTTTTATCCAAGCACCAGGATACATTGATTCATTCTTCGCTCATAAAATTGTCCTTGTTCTATTCTTAAATGTCTTCTCAGGCACTGTTGATTTTTTTATATCAGCCTTTTTAGCCTTTTAGATGTAGCACAGTACAAATCTTAAATGCATTGAATTTCACTTCTACTATTTGGCATATTTGTGACTAGTACCTCTTAAGAAAAGTTTCATTCTATATGATGTTAAGTTTCATAGAACTTTCATATTTAAGAAACAGAGTTCTACCTCTCAAATTCTCAGGTGCCAACCAGGCACCAAGAGGAAATACTCAAATGTACTTATTTGATAAGCATTTTAGTACTATATCCGCTTTTCTTCAAGTATTCATGACCTTCCTGTCACCAAAATAGCAAAAAGATAGAGATAGGGGTATCAGGTCAGCCTTTTTACTATGCACCTTCTAATTGCCAGTGGCCAGATCATCTGTATAATATGAGCCAGCCTCTAGAGATCAAGCAAAACCCTATGAGATCTAAAGCACCCTCTCCGGCTGACATAACCATAATTCTCATTAAGTCCCCAAATGTTATATGTCCACACATAGCAGCTCATTAGAGGCATGTTAACGGGACGATGTCCAGAAAAGCCGGCAGCTAGGCCTGCATTATGACGCGGCCGCTGAAACTCCACATAACTGCCCACTCACCAGCCTATACTCAGTAGGAAAACATGATCTTCAGTGTTAGGAGGCTAAACCTTCCAAATCTAAAAAAGACTTTCAAAAAGACTTTAGCTTTGGAATTAAATGTCCTTGCCTTTCCTATACAACCTCTCTTTTTCTATCTACTACAAATTATTAACCCCACAAACCAACGCTCAGCAAAGGTGCTTACATAAGCTTTGGTGTATGGCCAGATATGGCTGTACTGATACCCAAATTCCCAACATTCTTTAGCCAAACTAATTTACCTTTATGTTGACTATATATTTAACTTTAGGCAGAAGTGTTAAGATGCTGATAGCTGCTAACTCTCTAAAGACCTTATCACTGGTTCTGCAGTTTTAGTGTTCATGTCACTGTCTGGGATACTTGTTAAAAGAACGATTTCCTCTCCTCACCACATCCCTAGGTCTGAGACCTACTGTCATCTTTTTTAAACTAATGCCTTTGGTTATTTTGAACCCACAATGAGGTACACTGCTATAGATTCTCTAAGATCTATCATCAAAAGCAACATACCACCTCAAGAGATAATTGTCTCTCGCACCTGAAACTAATATAAAATAATATTGAATGTCAACTGTAATTGAAAAAAAGAAAAAAATGTATAATTGTCTCTCTTTGAATAAAATTTACTGATGGAATTTCTAAAAATTCTACATCATCTTATATCCTGGACTTTTACAAAAGAGAATATAAGTTGTATGTTTATGGTATGTTTTGGTATGTTTTATAAAATTCCACTTGAAAGCATTCCTCGTTATTTTACTCTGCGTACCTTATATTAGGTGCTGATGATCACTTCCCCCTTGAACTGAATGCTAGGATAAACTTTGTCTTGTTTTAGAGGAAAACTTGTCTTATTTGATAACAAGAACAATACAACTTCTATACATTTTTGTCTTAGTTGTCAGGATATGCAGGAAGGAACTAACTTAGCCCTCAACTGTATTAATACGTCCCAGCTGTAAGGCACATCCATTTGACTGTTCTTTTCTAAAGATTAATTAATGGAGCCACCTCAAATTGTTACTTTCAAAAAGTATAAATTATATAAGAGTAAATATTTAACTGCTCCTCAGGGAAGATTGTTACGTTTTACTTGTAATTGCTGAAAATAAATTTGCCAGAAGTACTGACCTTATGGAGCATGTTTCTCACTCGCTCTGTACTTTCTTATTTATATTTAGCTTCGTCAAACAGGATTATTGAAAGGATATTCTCTGGGGCAGTAACAAGGTAAGAAAAAGCATCTGAATTTAAAAATGGACTACAAGTAAAACTATAAAAATCTCATGTTAGCAAGGCTTCCTGCATAAATTAACAGTGCTGTAAGTCAGATAATCACCTACAACATATGCAGTCATGGCTTCATACAAGACAGTAGTAATTCTTTAATATATGAGCATTGGTCCTTTAAATACAGGTAACAGTGTTTGATCCTGGTGATTATTTGCATTTAGATTAGAAACCTGGTATCTTTCTTCATATATACAAGTGCCTCTGGTTCCACCCCTTAGGCCTTTGAAAACAAGATAGACCATTGATGGGGTTGCCCTTTGTAAGGTTTCCAGCATTCTAATTTTTTTAAGGTTTAACTTACTTTCCAAAGGAAGATATTACTTTATTTCTTCGTCTATCATTCTACTAAATTTATCTGAGTAATTTCTTGGGAAACTTTAAAACCATGTGATGTTGTTTTGTTTTGTTTTTTTCCCCAGGGGAAAAACAGTACAGAAAGAAGGAAGAATGAGCTATGCAGATTTTGTTTGGTTTTTAATCTCTGAGGAAGACAAAAGGAACCCCACCAGGTAGGACTTCCAAGTTTCCTTTGCCAAGATGTTAATCATGTGAACAAAGCTTGAAAAAGTCATGATACACATCTAGTGAATGCCAACTCAACCTAAGGGTACCAAGATAGATTAGACTTAGTCTCTGCCTCTGGGACTGAATCCAGAGTCTCACAACTTATCAAGAAAAGTGCTATTACCCCCAGAAACAAAGGTGAAGTGACATGTGATCTGGCCCAAGGGATAAGTAGGACTGGTAAGCATTTATATGTAATGTGGGAATAGATAACTGTGAATTTTTGTTGGTTTATGATCTTCATGATTCAGTAGTGAATTGGAAGGGAAAGGAGAGCAAATTATGGATGAAGCCAGTATCACCCTGATACCAAAACCAGACAAACACATACAAGAAAATAAAACTGTAGACTAACATCTCTGGTGAAGATAAACCCAAAAATTATTCACAAAATACTAGCAAGTCAAAGTTCAACTTCTCAACTGTCAGGCCCCTCTTCTAGAATCAGCAGCTGTCCCAAGGAAAGATGATCTCAAACGCGAGGCTCCTCCTCTCTGGATTTCCTTCTATATCTGGGCGCCATAATTTTTCACCGCCCTGTTAATAGTTCAGTACCTTCCAACAGAATTTTTCCTCCAGATTTTCTTAGTGGGAGGGTTAAACCAAAACCCTTATTAGTTCATCATTACCAGAAGCAGAACCTTTCAGATCAACTTTTCATACCTTGAGCTCCATAACTGGATCTCTACTTAGAAAATTTTGCCAAAAGAGGTGTTTTGAGTCAAAAGCTTTCTTTTGTGCCCCTTTTCTGCCTTGCATGTTGCTTTTCTCCTGCCTAACAGCTAACATATTGTGGCTTTATTCTTTGTCAGGTAACAAGTGTTTTATCTGCTTCAATGGCTTATTTCGTCCTCATATCACTATGAGTTTAGGTATCAGTGGTCCCATTTTACAGTTAAGGAAACAAGCTCTGAGAGATTGCACACCCAGTAAGTGACCTAGATTGGATTGAAATCCAGGTCGGTATGACTCCAAATTCTGGGCTCTTTATCACTATAATGTATGGGCTATCATACAAGACAGCATGTTTGCATGTCTTATCTTCTTAACTAGCTAGGCTGTGGAATCCCTAAAAGAGAGTTCTGTTTTGAACTGAAATTCCTTATTGCCTAAGAGACTCAAAATTAGGCCAATCAGAAGAACATAACTCCTGATTTTGACTTATTTGTTTCCTTGGCTCCCACTGGCACCTACTAGCCACCCAGTGTGTTCACTCTCAGTGCTTCACATTGCTTTACTACAGCAGAATGTGAGCAAAAGACAGTGAAAACTACTTTTAAAGTAATGAAAATTTCTATACATGAAAACCAAACTCTTATTTAACAAAATGTAGTAGGCAACACTTTGCAATAATCAGGTTTGTGGCTTATGAAAGACATAGATGGAAAATTTGAGTTTCATGAAAGAAGTAATACACTCACTAAAGTGTGATGAGTGCTTCATAAAATATAGTAAGTCCTCACTTAACACTCTCAATAGATTCTGTGACTTTAAACGAAACAATGTGTAATGAAACCAGTTTTACCACAGGCTAATTGATATAAACAAGAGTTAATTTCCTACAGCATCTCATCAACATTGTAACAAAATGATGTTAAATGAAATGAAATTTTTCAAGGACTTGCTGTACTGCTTATAAAATTAGGATCCTGAGTCTTTCTTATGCCAGGTCCTGTCAGGGGTAGATAAGGAAAGTGTCTTTGGGTAGGATGTTTTTTGTGAACAGGCTCTTGCAACCCTCTCTTGGTATGTCATTTAACTACCCTTCTGTCCTGGGTGTTTTTTTTTTAATCACATCCTGCTTCTACCTTGGTCTTCTGACTAGGTGTCATCTCCAGCACTGATCTCATTCACCTTTATGTCTGAAGGCACTAGTCCAGTACCTTTGAAGGTAGTAGGTGCTAAAACATGTATGCTGAATATGCAAAGGAGTATACATTTAGTTACTTCCTTATGCAATAATGCAGTTTCCTATAACTTTCTTCTTCAATAGCTTACAGGAGTTTATATCAGGGGTGAGAAATCTCCAGTCCGAAACTTACTTTTATTCAGCCCAAGGATAACGGCAAGAGGTAATCTTGTTTATGTCTACGATTGTACAAATACAATTTCTCATGCATATAATTATGCTTTAAAATCAAGAACTGGTGACAAATATAGCCAAAATTCAACACTGGTTCTCTCTGGGTAGTAATTCCTTTTGTATGCTTTTCTGTTTTCCAATTTTCCTTCAGTGAATAGTCATTACTTCTAGACTCTGAGAAAAAAATGTTACCTTTGGTAAGAAAAAAAGAAAATCTGCACTGAGAAAATTTTAGAGAGTATCTTATTTCCAGTAAGAAAATTCTCTCTGAACGTGTCCTGTATGTGTTTAGCCATCCAGCCAGCCCTTGTTTCTAAACTTTCAGGAACAAATGACATACTGAGGTATATTGTTTTATTTTTTTAGCTCTAAGCCTAAAAACATATCTTTTGTATGTTGATCCTTTTTATGCTATTACTCACAGAATTACATCCGATTTATCTACCATATGATATTATTTCAGATATTTAAAGGCAGCTATCATGTGACTTTGGCAAATATTGAGGCAGTATTTTTATCTCTTTACATTCTAGCTTTCTCTCTTATGGGCTATTACAAAGAACTGAAGTGTATATGTTAGCTTTATTTATTGTATAGACTTGTATCTCAGTTCTTAATTGAAAATCAACTGACTTAAGTACTTTAGTTCATATTTCTTAGTAAAACAAGTTGCCTTTCACTTCAGTACTGTTAGGTCTTGTCAAAATAAAGAGTTGCTTTCTTCCTAATTCTAATTTTTATTATCTTAAGTAATAAGAAATTTCAAGGTACCAAGAGATCTTAGAGACCAGTTAAAGGACAGTCTCTTGTCCCCTTTTGTACTACTCAAAACATTACTACTAAAATAATAATGATGGTATAACAGCCACATGTTACCAAATTAATTATAGCCCTCTGCTCATGAGCTTTCTCTCCTCAATGGTTTTCTCACAATGAGAAAATGTTTCAAAGTTGGGCAGTATTTTGCCCCTTTTAAAACTTTCAGAGCAGATGTGATATGTCTGGACCTCACCAGAGCCAAACTCTATTACCTCATGTTCTTTGGATCCAATGAATGTCTCCTCTGATTTTTCATGGTAACATTAAATATCAAGCTGGTGCAATTTTAAAAATAGATTTTTTCGAAAGAGTTTTGCAAGTGTTAAAAGTTCAGTTAGTTGCAATAATATAAAATGTATCTTGCTGGATAAAAGTGCACACAGATCTCAGTGTGACTTACTTGAAAACAAGTAATAGTCACAACTATGATAGCAGAAATGAAAAAACAGAATGTTCAGAAGATAAAGCTAAGAAAACGTTCCAGAAAAAAAAAAAGCAATAGAAAATAGAGACAAGATATGAAAGTCAGAGAACCAGTCTAAAAAGCCCAACATAGCTGGAAATTGAAATGTGATTTAAGCCACTTATATAATTTTTAAATTAGTCCATAACAGAGTGATGTCAGCAAGATGGCACAATATAAGTTTCCATTGCTCATACCCTCACAGAAACACCAATTTAAACAACTATCCATGTGCAAAAATACCTTCTCAAGAGTGAAGGATTCCAGGTGAGAGACTGCAGCACCTGGGTGCAGCACAGAAATAAGAAAAGATGCGTTGAAAAAGGTAAAACGGGAAATCTCACATTACCCATGTAACCGCATCCCCTAAGCCCAAGCAGCTCAGCATGGAGAGAAACATCCTCCCCATGGGGAAGGAGAATGAAGCACGCATTTGGTCGAGGCTTGCGTCAAGCACCAGATCAGCTCCCAGGGCCCTGTGCTCAAGACCCAGTTTGATGGTCCCAGTCTCTAGGCTCACCAGGCCCTGCAACTCCAAACTCCAGGGGAATACTGCAAACCCATCCTCCAAAGTTGCCCAGCACCAGTACGGCTTCTGCAGCCCCAGGCTCACCCCAGTGCCAGACCAACCCCTTGAGCTTCAGGCTCCAGAGAACCCCCGTACACCTCAACACTATCCAGCCACCACAGACTCATGCTTCAGGCCTACCCTGGAAGACCCAAGCTTCAGGCACCATAGTCCCATCCCAGCACCAGGCCAGTCCCCACATTCAGGCTCAAAACCCACCTATTACCATGTCAGTCCCCATAAACCCAGGCACAGGGCCACTTACCTGCTGACCCAGGCCCCTGACTAGCTCACCGAAGGATTCCACACACAGACGCAACCAAACAGTCTGCTCAGAATCTCTGGACAGGTAGACTGGTGAAAGGCTTTCCCGCCAAAGCCAGTCTGTAAAGATATGGAGACACCAATGCAATACCACAAATAATCAGGGAAACATGATACCAATAGAGGTACAGAATAAATCACCAGTAACCAACCTTAAAGAAATTGAGACGTGGGAACTGCCTCACAAAAATTCAAAATAACAATCTTAAGGAACCTCAGTGAACTACAAAAGAACACAGACAACTAAGCAAAATCAAGGAAACAAAGTATGAGGAAAATGAGAAGTTCAACAAAGAGAAACCATAAAAACGAACCCAACACAAATTCTGGAACTAAAGAACATATGACTGCACTGAAAAAAATCCATAGAGAACTTCAACAGCAGACTCAATCAAGCAAAAGACAGAATCAATGAGCATAAGACTGGTCAACTGAAATGACCCAGACAGAGAAAAAAGAAAAAAAGAGTGAAAAAGAGTGCAAAAAGCCTACAGGACTTTATGGGTATATCATCAAAAGAAACAATATACACATTATGGGCGTCCCAAAAGGAGCAGAGAAAGACAAAGGGGCATAAAGTTTATTTAAAGAAATAATGACAGAAAACGTCTCTAATTGGGAGAAGGAATTGAACATCTAGATCCATGAAGCCCAAATACACAAAATATAAAGAGATCTTCACTAAGACACACTATAATCACATTGTCAATTGTCTTTTGAAAGCAGCAAGAGAAAACCAACTAATAACATACAAAGGGAACCCCTATAAGACTAGCAGTGAATTTCTTAGCAGATACCTTACAGACTTAGAAAGAGTGGCATGAAATATTGAAAGTGCTGAAAGAAAAAAACTGCCAACCAAGAATACTCTACCTTACAGGACTGTCTTTCAGAAGTAGAGAGATAAAGACTCCCAGACAAACAAAATCTGTGGGAGTTGATCATCAGTAGACCTGAAATGCTAAAGAGAGTTTTTCAAATTGAAAGAAAACTTTCATGCCAACTAACATGAAACGTAAAGTATAAAAGTGATTGTAAAGGTAAGAATATAGTCAAATTTAGAATATTCTAATACTATAATGGTGGTGTATAAATCACTTTTAATTCTGGTATAAAAGTTAAAAGACAAGAGTATTAAAAAACTATAACTACAATAATTTGATACTGGATTCACAAACTATAAGAGATTAATTGTGATACCAATAACAAAATGTAAGGGAAAAGAAGTTAAAGCATGGAGTTTTTGTATGCCATTAAAGTTAAATTGTTATAAACTTGAATTAGACTGTTATAACTATAAGATGTTTTAAGTAAGCCTTATGATAACCACAAACACAAAACCTGTAGTACACACACAACAAATAGAAAGAAATCAAAGTATACAACTCCAAAATATTATATGACAAAAGAAGACAGCAAGAAAGAAGTAACAGAACTACAAAACAGTCAAAGACCAATGAACAAAATGGTAATATTTAAGTCCTTACCTATAAATAATTACTTAGAATATTAATGGATCAAAGTCATCAATCAAAAGACAGAGTGGCTAAATTATTACAAACAAGATTCCTACAAGAGAATTATTTTAGCTTTAAGGACACACATAGGCTAACAGTGAAGGGATTTAAAAAGATAGTCCATGCAAATGGTAACCAAAAGAGAGTAGAGGTGGCATCACTTATATCAGACAAAATAGACTTTAAGTCAAAAACTGTCATCAGAAACAAAGAGTATATAACAATTGTAATAACATATACCCAATAGTTGAGCATCTAAATATATAAAGTGCATATTAACAGAACTGTGGGGGAAATTGACAGCAATATAGTAATAGTAGGAAACTTCAATAAACCACTTGCAACAATGGATAGATCATCTACATAGAAAATCAATAAGGAAACAGTGGATGTGAACAGCACTAAACATCAAATGGACCTAAGAGACATATATAGAACATTCCATACAACAGCAACAGGATAACACTTTCTTTTCAAGCACACAGGCATATACAAATCTCCAGGTAGATCATATGTCTGGACACAAAACAAGTCTTAATAAGTTAAGAAGATTGAATTATATCAAGTATCTTTTCCAACAACAGTGGTATGACACTAGAAATCAATAACAAGAGGAAAATTCATAAATATATATAAAGTAAAAACACTTTTGAACAACCAAGTAGTCGAAGAAATCAAAATGAAAATCAAAAAGTATCTTGAAACCAACGAAAATGGAAACACAAGATCCCAAAAGCTATGGGATGCAGTAAAAACAGTTCTACGAGGGAAATTTTTAGCATTAAATACCTACATTAAGAAAAACTCTCAAATAAACAACCTAATTTTATACCTCAAGGAACTAGAAGAACAGACTAAAGCTGAAGTTAGCAGAAGGAAGGATATAGAATAATAGAGATCAATCCAAAGAGATCAATTTTGGAAGAGAAATAAATAGAGACTAGAAAAATAATAGAAAAAATCAGTGAAATTAAGAGTTGTTTTTTTTTAAAAGATAAAATTGACAGACTTTTATCTAGACTAAGGAAAAAAGAGAAGACACAAATAAATTATAAGTGAAAAAATACAAAGGATCACAAGACTACTATGAATATTTATAGGGCAAAAAAAAATTGGATAGCCTACAAGAATGGATTAATTTCTGGAAAAATATAATCTACCAAGACTGAATCATAAAGAAATAGAAAAAATCTGAACAGACCAATAACAAGTAAGGAGATAGAATCAGTAATCAAAAACCTCCCCCAAAAGAAGAGCCAAAGATCTGATGGCTTCACAGGTGATTTCTACCAGTTAAATAAGAATTAATTCCAGTCCTTCTCAAACTCTTCCAAAAAATTAAAGAGGAGGGAACACTTCCACGTTTATTTTATACAGCTAGCATTACGCTTATACCAAAGCCAGACAAGGACACTACAAAAAAAGAAAATTACAGGCCAATATGCTTGATGAACATAGATACAGACATCTTCAACAAAATGCTAGCAAACTGAATTCAATGAATGGCACATTAAAAGGATCATACACCATGATCAAGTGGAGTTTATCCTTAGGATGCAAGAATGGTTCAGCACATGCAAATCAATAAATCCCATATACCACATTAACAATATGAAGGATAAAAATTGTATGATAAATTCAGTATTTGCTTTTGTTGCTTTTTCTTTTGGTGTCAGGTTAGAAAAATCATCGCCAAAGACCTATGTCAAGTACCTTATCACCTATTTTCTTCTAGGAATTTTATGGTTTCAGGTCTTACATTCAAGTCTTAAATCCATTTTGAGTTAATGTTTGTATATGGTGTAAGATACGGATCCAGCTTCATTCTTTGCATGTGGCTGTCCAGTTTTCCCAACACCATTTATTGAAGAGACTATCCTTTTCCCCATTGTATATATGCTTAGCTTCTTTGTCATAAGTCAATTGACCATATAGGACAGGGTGTATTTCTGGGCTCTCTATTCTGTTCTGTTGATTTATGTTTCTGTTTTTATGCCAATACCATACTGTTTTGATTATTAAGCTTTGTAGTGTATTTTGAAATTGGATAGCCTCCAGCCTTGTTCTTGCTTTGGCTTTTCACATTCTTTTGTGGTTTGCACAAATTTTAGGATTTTTTTTTTTCTATTTCTTTGGAAAATGCCTTTGGAATTTTGATGGGGATTGCATTGAATCCATAGATTGCTTTGGGTAGTATGGACATTCTAACAATATTAATTCTAACAGCCCATGAACATGAAATATCTTCCCATCTATGTGAATCTTCATTTTCTTCCATAACTGTTCTACAGTTTTCAGAGTACAGATCTTTTACCTCCTTAGCTAAATTCATTCCCAGGTGTTTCATTCTATTTTGGTGCAATTGTAAATGAGATTATTAATTTCTCTCTCTACTAGTTGTTAGTTATAGAAATGCAACAGATTTTTGTATATTGATTATGAATCCTGCAACTTTACTGAGCTCATTTATTAGTTCTGACAGTTTTTTGGTGGAGTCTTTAGGGTTTTCTGTATATAATAGCATGTCATCTGTAATTAATAATGTAACTTCTTCCTTTCCAATTTTGGTGCCTTTTCTTTCTTTTTCTTCCCTAATTGCTTGTTAGGACTTCCAATAGTGCGCTGAATTAAAGAATAGATATAGATATCCTTGAAAAGCTTTCACCTTTTCACCAGTGAATGTGCTGTTAGCTGTGATTTTATCATATGTGGTCTTTATTATGTTGAGGTACATTCCCTCTGTACCCATGTTGTTGAGAGTTTTTTTAATCATAAATGAATATTGAATTTTGTCAAATACTTTGTATCTATTTAGATAATCATATTATTTTATCCTTTATTTTGTTAATGTGTATCGCATTGATTTTGAACCATTCTTGTATTGCTGTACTAAATCCCACTTGATCATAGTGTATGATCTTTTTACTGTATTGTTGAATTCAGTCCTGTAATATTTTGTTGAGGATTTTTACATCTATGAGGTAGGACAATTAAGTTCACGAACTCATCCTAGAAAAAATGCTACATACCTCATTGCTGAATATCACTATGGTCACCTTTGAAGTACTCCCCTTGGGAAGCTATGTACCAATGCCGGTGCCTAGTTCACCCTTCAGAGCAATTTTGGAACACTTTTTCTGGAATGTCCTTCAGAGCTGTCGTCGTATTACCTTTGATGTCCTGAATGTCATCAAAATGTTTTCCTTTTAATATGTCCTTTATCTTCGGGTAAAGAAAAAAGTCATTGGGGGCCAGATCAGGTGAGTAGGGAGGGTGATCCAATACAGTTATTTGTTTACTGGCTAAAAACTCCCTCACAGACAGTGCTGTGTGAGCTGGTGCATTGTCGTGATGCAAAAGCCATGAATTGTTGGCAAAAAGTTCAGGTCGTCTAACTTTTTCACACAGCCCTTTCAAGACTTCCAAATAGTAAATTTGGTTAACTGTCCAGTTGGTACAAATTCATAATGAATAATCCCTCTGCTATCAAAAAAGTTTAGCAATATCATTGCCACAAGTTCACAAACTTAATTGTCAGACCTCGTATATCCATCAAGAATATTTGCCTGTAATTTTCTTGTGGCATCCATTTCTTGTTTTGTCATGCTGACCTTGTAAAATGAGTTTGTAAGTATTTCCTCCTCTTCTGTTTTTTTTTTCGTGTGTGTGTGTGTTTCGGAAGAATTAATATTAATTCTTTGAACATTTGGTAAAATTTACCAGGAAAGCTGTCCGGTCCTGGACTTTTGTTTGTTGGGATGTTTTTGGTTCAGTCTCCTTACTAGTAATCATCTATTCAGATTTTTCTGTTTTTTCATGATTCATTCTTGGTATGTTATATGTTTCTAGGAATTTACCCATTTCTATTAGGTTCTCAAATGTGTTGTGGTATCATTGTTCATAGTAGTCTCTTGTAATCCTTTGTGTTTCTGTGGTATCAGTCACAACATTTTCTTTGTTATTTCTGATTTTATTTATTTGAGACCTCTCTTTCTTTTGATGATTTTAGCTAAAGGTTAGTCAATTTTGTTTCTGTTTCAAAAGAACCACTTCTTAGTTTCATTGATCTTTTTAATTGTCTTTTTAGTCTCTATTTCATTTATTTCTGCTCTGATCTGCTCTGATCATTTTTCTACTAACTTTGGGCTTCATTTCTTTTTAGTACCTTAAGGTGTGATATTAGGTTGTTTATTTGAGATTTTTCTTGACGTATTTATTCATTGCTTTGAAGTTCCTTCATAGAACAGCTTGTGCTGCATCCCATAGTTTTGCTTTGTTGAATTTCCATTTTTATGTATCTCAAGATATTTTTTGCTTTCTCTTGATTTCTTCTTTGACCTATTGGTTGTTACATAGTGTGTCGTTTAATCTCCACATATTTGTGAATTTTTTGGTTTTCTTCTTGTAATTGTTTTCTGGTTTTGAACAGTTGTGACCAGAAAAGATGCTTGATATGCTTTCAGTTTTCTTAAATTTATTGAGACTTGTTTTGTGGCCTAACCTATGACCTGTCATGTAGAAAGTTCCATGTGCATTTAGAAGAATGTGTATTCTGTTGCTTTTGGATAGAATGTTCTGTACATATCTGTTAAGTCCATTTTGTCTATCATGTCATTTAAGGCCAATGTTTCCTTACTGATTTTCTCTCTGGGTGATTTGTCCATTTGATGAATGTGGGGTATTAAAGTCCCCTACTATTATTGTCATACTGTCTATGTCTTCATTTGGGTCGGGTAATATTTGGTTTATATATTTAGGTGCTCCTAAGTGTTGGTTGCATAAATATTTACAAATGTTATATCCTCTTGTTGAATCGATCTCTTTATTATTCTGTAATGTCCTTCTCTGTCTTTTATTAGTCTTTCTTTTAAAGTTTTATATGATATAAATATAGCTACCCCAGCTCTTATTTGGCTTCCATTTGCAGGGAATATTCTTTTCCATGCCTTCACTTTCAGTTGTGTGTGTCCTTACATCTGAACTGAGTCTCTTGTAGTCTACATATAGACAGGTCTTGTTTTCTTATTCAGCCCCTCTGTTACTTTTGACTGGAGAATTTAGTCTATTTGCACTTAAATAATTATTGATAGATATGTACTTATTACCATTTTGTTAATTGTTTTCTTGCTGTTTTTTAGTCCCGCTGTTCCTTTCTTCTCATGCTCTTTGTGGTTTGATGACTTTCTTTATTGGTATGCTTAGGTTCCTTTATCTTTTGTGTATGTACTCTATGGTTTGTGTTTACTGTGACACTTACATATTAACATATTAAAAAGTCTATTTCAGTTCTTAAGAACTTAAGTTTGAACACATTCTAATGCTCTACATTTTTACTCTCCCCCTTTCACATTTTATGTTTTGATGTCACATTTTATATCTTTTTATTGTGTATCCCTTAACTAATTATTTTAATTATAGTTATTTTTACTACTTTTGTCTTTGAACCTTTATATTAGCTTTATAACTGATCAGTCTACCACCTTTTCTATATACAGAGGGCACCAAAAAAATGTATGCACATTTTAAGAAAGGAAAAAAATTGTATTAAATTACACTGATAGTAACTACTTTGAGTACCTCTTGTAATTGCAGAAGTCAAACATGACTTGTATTCATTCATCTTTTGTTATTGGTATATATATATATATTTTTTTTTTTTTTAATATTTTTTTTATTTTTTTAATTTATTGGGGTGACAATTGTTAGTAGAATTACATAGATTTCAGTTGTGCAATTCTGAATCACATCATCCATAAATCACACTGTGTGTTCACCACCCAGAGACAGCTCCCCTTCCATCACCGTACATTTGATCCCCCTCCCCCTCATCCCCCCCCCCCCCACCCCCCTTACGCTCTGGTAACCACCAAATTACGTTCCCCAGATTAATTTTCAAACCCCGTGGCCATCCTGTGGTCACCGACTGCCCTCCAATCCCCTCACCCTCCCCCCCACCCCCCACTCCCCCCGCCCATCTAGCAACCCTCAGTTTTTCCTCATTGTCTCCCAGTTTCTGATTAGTTCATTCACTTATTCTTTTCTTTAGAATCCGCAAATAAGTGAGATCATATGGAACTTATCTTTCTCTGTCTGACTTATTTCACTTAACATAATGTTCTCTAGATCCATCCATGTTGTTGCAAATGGTAAGATTTCTTTCTTCCTTATGGCTGCATAATACTCCATTGTATAAATGTACCACAGTTTCTTAATCCAATCATCTACCGATGGGCATTTTGGTTGTTTCCATGTCTTAGCTATTGTGTATAGTGCTGCAATAAACATAGGAGTGCATAGAGATTTTTGAATTGAAGTTCTGGATTTCTCCGGATAGATACCTAGGAGTGGAATTACTGGATCATAAGGTAGTTCCATTTTCAGAATTTTGAGATACCTCCATACTGTTTTCCATAGCGGCTGCACCAGTCTGCAATCCCACCAACAGTGCACAAGCGTTCCCTTTTCTCCACATCCGCGCCAGCACTTGTTGTTTGTTGATTTATTGATGATAGCCATTCTGACTGGGGTGAGGTGGTATCTCATTGTGGTTTTTATTTGCATTTCTCTGATGGTTAGTGAGGTTGAGCATTTCTTCATATGTCTGTTTGCCATCTGAATGTCCTTTTCAGAAAAATGTCTCTTCAAGTCCTCTGCCCATTTTTTAATTGGATCGTTTGTTTTTTTGGAGTTGGGTTGAGTAAGTTTTCCATAGATTTGTGATATTAATCCCTTATCAGATATATCACTGGCAAATATCTTTTCCCATTCAGTAGGATCCCTTCTTGTTTTATTGATGGTTTCCTTTGCTGTGAAAAAACTTTTTAGTTTGATATAATCCCACATGTTTATTCTTTCTCTTAGTTCCCTCGCGCGAGGGTGTATATCAGTAAAAATCTTACTCCGGGTAATGTCTGAGAAGTTTCTTCCTATATTTTCTTCTAGGTATTTTATGGTTTCAGACCTTACATTTAAGTCTTTAAGCCATTTTGAATTTATTTTTGTATATGGTGTAAGGAGGTGGTCCAACTTCATTTTTTTGCATGTGTCTGTCCAGGTTTCCCAGCACCATTTATTGAATAGACTGTCATTACTCCATCGTACATTCTTGCTTCCCTTGTCGTAGATTAAATGGCCATATAGGCGTGGATTTATTTCTGGACTCTTTATTCTGTTCCATTGATCTATGTGTCTGTTTTTATGCCAGTACCATGCTGTTTTGATTACTGTAGCCTTGTAGTATAATTTGAAGTCAGGTATTGTTATACCTCCCACTTTGTTCTTATTTCTCAAGATTGCCTTTGCTATTCGGGGTCTTTTATGGTCCCATATAAATTTTAGGATTATATGTTCTATTTCTGTGAAAAACGACGTTGGCAGTTTGATAGGAATTGCATTGAATATGTATATTGCCTTAGGCAGTATGGACATTTTAATTATATTAATTCTTCCTATCCATGAACATGATATGTGTTTCCATCTATTTATATCTTCCTTCATTCCTTTCATCAGTGTCTTATAATTTTCTGAGTATAGATCTTTTACTTCTTTGGTTAAATTTATTCCCAGGTATTTTATAGTCTTTGGAGCGATTGTAAATGGGATTGTTTTTTTAATTTCTCCTTCTGATGTTTTATTATTGGTATATACAAATGCAACTGATTTCTGAATATTAATTTTGTATCCTGCCACTTTACTAAATTCATCTATCAGCTCTAATAGCTTCTTGGTGGAGTCTTTAGGGTTCTCTATATATAGTATCATATCATCTGCATACAATGATAACTTTACTTCCTCCTTACCAATCTGGATGCCTTTTATTTCTTTTTCTTGTCTGATTGCTGTGGCAAGAACTTCCAGAACTATGTTGAATAGAAGCGGAGATAATGGGCATCCTTGCCTTGTTCCTGATCTTAGGGGGAATGGTTTTAGCTTTTCCCCATTGAGTATGATGTTAGCTGTGGGTTTGTCATATATGGCCTTTATTATGTTGAGATAAGATCCCTCTATTCCCACTTTCTTAAGGGTTTTTATCATAAATGGCTGTTGAATTTTATCAAATGCTTTTTCTGCGTCTATTGATATGATCATGTGATTTTTATTTTTCATTTTGTTAATGTGGTGTATCACATTAATAGATTTGCGGATGTTGAACCACCCCTGCATACCAGGAATGAATCCCACTTGATCGTGGTGAATGATCTTTTTAATGTATTGCTGAATTCTGTTTGCTAATATTTTGTTGAGGATTTTTGCATCTATGTTCATTAAAGATATCGGCCTGTAGTTTTCTTTTTTTGTGGTGTCTTTGTCTAATTTTGGGATCAGGGTGATAGTGGCTTCGTAAAAAGTGTTTGGGAGTCTTCCCTCCTTCTGGATTTTTTGGAAGAGCTTGAGGAGAATTGGTGATAATTCTTTTTTGAACGCTTTGTAAAATTCACCTGTAAAGCCATCTGGTCCAGGGCTTTTGTTTGTTGGGAGACTGTTGATTACTGATTCAATTTCCGTGGTGGTAATCAGTCTATTCAGGTTTTCTGTTTCTTCTTGAGTTAGCCTTGGAAGGTTGTACGCCTCTAGAAAATTGTCCATTTCTTCCAAATTGTCAAATTTGTTGGCATATAGTTGCTCATAGTAACTTCTTAAAACTCTTTGTATTTCTGCAGTGTCCGTTGTCACTTCTCCTCTTTCGTTTCTGATTTTATTAATTTGGGTCCTCTCTCTCTTTTTTTTAATGAGTCTGGCTAATGGTTTGTCGATTTTGTTTATCTTCTCTAAGAACCAACTCTTGGATTCATTGATCTTTTGTATTGTTTTTCTGGTTTCTATTTCATTTAATTCTGCTCTGATCTTTATTATCTCCTTCCTTGTGTTCCCTTTGGGCTTATTTTGCTGTTCTTTTTCCAGATCCCTTAAATGTGAAGATAAACTGTTGATTAGTGATGTTTCTTGTTTCTTTAGGTAGGCCTGCAAAGCTATGAATTTCCCTCTTAGGACTGCTTTCGCGGCATCCCAAAGATTTTGGGTCGTCGTGTTTTCATTTTCATTTATCTCGAAATATCTTTTGATTTCTTCCTTGATCTCCTGCTTGACCCATTCATTATTTAGTAATAAGTTATTCAGCCTCCATGAATTGGTGTGTCTTCCCGTTTTTTTCCTGTAGTTCATTTCTAATTTCATAGCATTGTGATCAGAGAAGACAATTGGTATGATTTCAATTTTCTTAAATTTATCAAGACTTGTTTTGTGGCCTAACATATGATCTATCTTGGAAAATGTTCCATGTGCGCTTGAGAAGAAGGTGTATTTTGCAGCATTGGGGTGAAATGTTCTGAAAATATCGATTAAATCCAAGTGGTCCAATGTATCATTTAAGGCTGTTGTTTCCATATTGATTTTCTGTCTGGAAGACCTGTCCCTTGTGGTCAGAGGTGTGTTGAAGTCCCCGACTATAATAGTGTTACTGTTGATCTCTGCCTTTATGTCAGTCAGTACCTGTTTTATATATTTAGGTGCTCCTATGTTGGGTGCATAGATGTTTACTAGGGTTATGTCCTCTTGTCGGATCGATCCCTTTATTATTATATAGTGCCCATCTTTATCTTTTAGTATGTTCTTCATTTTAAAGTCTATTTTGTCAGAAATAAGTATTGCAACTCCAGCTTTTTTCTCGTTTCCATTTGCATGAAATATCTTCACTTTCAGCCTGTGTGTGTCTTTTGTTCTGAGGTGAGTCTCTTGTATACAGCATATACAAGGGTCTTGCTGTCTTATCCAGTCAGCCACCCTATGTCTTTTGATTGGAGCATTTAATCCATTTACATTTAAAGTGATTATTGATAGGTACATAGATATTGCCATTTTTAAATTTGTAGTTAGGTTGTTTTGATCTTTCTCCTATTTACAGAAGACCTTTTAGTATTTCTTGCAATGCTGGCTTGGTGGTAATAAATTCCTTTAGCTTATTTTTTTCTGGAAAGCTCTTTATCTCTCCATCAACTTTAAATGATAGCCTTGCTGGATAAAGCAATCTAGGTTGTAGGCCTTTGTTTTCCATCACTTTAAGTATCTCCTGCCACTCCCTCCTGGCCTTCAATGTTTCTGTAGAAAAATCATTTGATAGTCTTATGGGAGTTCCCTTGTATGTAACCCTCCGTCTTTCTCTTGCTGCTTTTAGGATTCTCTCTTTGTCTTTAAGCTTTGCCATTTTAACTATAATGTGTCTTGGTGTGGACCTGTTTGGGTTAATCCTGGTTGGAACTCTCTGCACTTCCTGGACTTGTATGTTGGTTTCCTTCATCAGGTTGGGGAAGTTTTCAGACATTATTACTTCAAATATGTTCTCAATCCCTTGCTTGCTCTCTTCACCTTCTGGTATTCCTATGATGCGCATGTTGTTGCGCTTGATGTTATCCCAGAGGTCTCTTAGGCCATCTTCATTGTTTTTTATTCTTTTTTCTTTTTGTTGTTCCGTTTGGGTGATCTCTGCTACCTTGTCTTCTAAGTCGCTGATTCGATCCTCTGCTTCATCTAGCCTGCTGGTAATTCCTTCAAGTGAGTTCTTAATTTCGGTAATTGTGTTCTTTAGTTCCAACTGGTTTTTCGTTATGATTTCTACATCCTTCTTTATGTTTTCTCTAAGCTCGTTTGTTATGATTTCTACATCCTTCTTTATGTCTTCTCTAAGCTCCTTAAACATTCTTATCACCAGTGTTCTGAACTCAGTCTCTGAGAGGTTGGTTACGTCTGCTTCATTTGGTTCCAGTTGTGGAAGCTTCTTCTGTTCTTTTATTTGGGACGTGTATCTTTGTTTCCCCATTCTGGCTGACTGTGTTTATTTTGATATATTAGGTAGATCCCCTAGAGTTCTTAGTTCTTGCTAGGTTATCTTGTGTAGTATGTGTCCTTTATATTTGACTCGCACCACGTCGTCCTCCTCTGCGTGTGCTCCAAAGGTGAGTCTTGTGTTGTGTACACTGTCCCGTTCAATAAGATCTTTAATTGCTTCCCGCTAATGAGCAGGTGGGGTCAACTCCTGGGCTGACCTGCCGTGAGACTTGGCTCTGCCCCCCGCAGGGCACTCTGCTGCGTGAGGGTTGACCACCCCAATGTGATTTGGCCTCTATGGGCTCCAGAGCCTGCCGAGAACCCCCTCTAGGTATGTGACCTGTAGGTCAACCCCGGCTGCACTCCGATTTGGTCTGGAGTTGGCCCCCAGATATGCCGAGTCCCGTGCCACCCAAGCTGGGCCCCGGCAGGGAAGTCCCAGAATAAGGCAAATCACCAAGCACAGCAGCAACGACAACAGCAAAGAAGAAGAAAAGAAAAAAAAAAAAAAAAAAAAACAGCCGATAACCCCCGCTCAACACAGGCAAAGATATCAAAGATACAAGATAAAGCAAAACAAAACCAAGCAAAGCAAAACAAAGCAAAACAAAAAGCAGCGACCGTCTCGGCCTGAGCCCATCAAGCAATGACCAGGTTGTCCTCTGCTGTACCAAAGAGCCCCCTGCTTATTGCGCAGGCAGAGCCGGTCACCTGGTGCTCAGAGAGACTTTGGGACTGCAGACTTAAAAGCGTGGGCCTGAGGGGTCTGGATGATAGTCTCCACAAAGTCAGTGCAGCTTCTGCCCTTGTCCGCACGTATGCACACCGAGAGGAGCACCACCAGTCCTTTGTCCAGAGCTCGTGAGTCCTAGGGCACTCCTTCAGTGTGTGTGTATGGGTGCGGGCGGGAGATTTCTGATCTGCTGACCGTGCCTCACAAGCTGGGCCCTGGCAGGGCAGTTTCAGAACAAAGCAAATCACCAAGCACAACAACAACAACAACAACAAAGAAAAATATCAAATACGTTCACATGCAAAAACCACCTGATAACCCCACTCGACAGAGGCAAAGATATCAAAGATATAAAGACAAAGCAAAACAAGACAAAACAAAGCAATACAAAAAGCAGCGACAGTCTCGGCCTAAGCCCACCAAGCAATGTCCAGGTTGTTCTCTGCTGTACCAAGGAGCCCCCTGCTTATTGCGCAGGCAGAGCCGGTCACCTGGTGCCCAGAGAGACTTTGGGACTGCAGACTTAAAAGCGTGGGCCTGAGGGGTCTGGATGATAGTTTTTACAATATCAGTGCAGTTTCTGCCCTTGCCTGCACAAATGCACACTGAGAGTGGCACCACCAGATATGTGACCAAAACTCTTGAGTCTTAAGGCACCTCTTCAGTGTGTGTGTGTGAGTGCGGGCAGAAGATTTCTGATCTGCTGAAAGCCCAGAGCTGCGCCTGCCTCACTGCTGATCTCCGGGTGTGTCTCGGCCGCTGCACCCACCCCACCCTAGGCAAGCCAGGAAGGGTGGGGGCTGGAGATGGAGGGGTCTTCACTCTCCCAGCCCAGCCGTGCGTCGCCCTCTTCCCGCAGGCCAGAAAAGGTGGTGGCTGGGGGTGGAGGCGTCTCTTCTCTCCTAGCGCAGCCAAAATCACGCACACTGCCCAGTCTGCCTGGGTCAGGGCTGCCCGTCAGGCTTCCCAAAGCGTGAGCGTTAGATACCACTTCTCAGTTCAGGGGCCGGTTTAAGTCTCTGGAAGGGCGGGGTAAGATTGGGAGGGCAGGGCGGGGGGGAGGGGCCCAGGTATGGAGACTGCGCCCCCCGTCCGCCGCAGGGCGCGCCGCCTTCCCAGCGGGAGAAATCAGCCGCGGGACGCAGGGAAAGCGCCCGCCTCCCGGTCTCTGCGCTCTGCGCGCCCGGCACAGCGGGGCTGCACCACGGTTTCCAGTCCCAGCCTCTGGAAGGGCGGGGTAGGATTGGGAGGGCAGGGCGGGGGGAGGGGCCCAGGTATGGAGACTGCGCCCCCCGTCCGCCGCAGGGCGCGCCGCCTTCCCGGCGGGAGAAATCAGCCGCGGGACGCAGGGAAAGCGCCCGCCTCCCGGTCTCTGCGCTCTGCGCGCCCGGCACAGCGGGGCTGCACCGCGGTTTCCAGTCCCAGTCTCTGGAAGGGCGGGGTAGGATTGGGAGGGCAGGGCGGGGGGGAGGGGCCCAGGTATGGAGACTGCGCCCTCCGTCCGCCGCAGGGCGCGCCGCCTTCCCGGCGGGAGAAATCAGCCGTGGGAGCAGGGAAAGGGCCTACCCCCGGTCTCTGCGCTCTCCGTTCCGCCTGGGATCCTGCGCCTGCCCGGCTCCGTGGTTTTCGGTCCTCGCCCCCCGCCAGCTGAGGCTCCGCTGGGGGCTGGGCTCTCCCGCCGCTGCCGGCCGGGCGCTCCCACGCCGCTTCTCCTCCTCCTCTCCTTGCTCCGTCCAGTTAGCTTATCCCCAAGAATTTCTTAGCTTCAAGCAATCCACGAATCTCTCCACAATATTGTGTGGTGAGCGAAAATTTCCTCGATGGGTTATAGTTCCCGTTTGCAACAAGATCTGGAGGAGAACTCAGATAGTGCGCCCTGCTGCCGCCATTCCTATCGCTATACTCTATTGGTATATATTGAGTATTACAATTTTAATATAGTTTTTTCTTTTCTTAAAATGTGTATACATTTTTTTTGGCACCCTTTATTTACCTCTAGCAGCAAGATTTATACTTTTATGTTTTCTTGTTACTAATTAGCACCATTTATTTTCAGCTTAAAGTCCCTTTATCATTCTTATAAGGCTAGTTTAGTAGTGATGAACTCCTCTAGCTTCGCTTCAGGAAAACTCTCCTTCAATTTGGATTGACAGCTTTGCCAAGTAGAGTATTCTTGATTGGAAGTTTTCTTTTTGTTGCACTTTGAATATATTTTCCCACTCTCTTTTGGCCCGCAAAGTTTCTGCTGAATATTCTGCTGCTGGTCTTGGGGCTATTCCCTTGTACATAAGAAGTTGTTTTTCTCTTGCTGCTTTTAAGGTTCTCTCCTTGTCTTTAACTTTTGACACTTTAATTACAATGTGTCTTGGAATGGGTCTTTTGCATTCCTCTTATTTGGAACTCTCTGGGCTTCCTGGATATGGATGTCTATCTCCTGCCTCATGTTAGGGAAGTTTTCAGCCATTAGTTCTTCAAATAAGTCTTCTGCCTCTTTCTCTCTTCTCTTTCTGGAACCATGGTAATGCGAATGCTAGTCTGCTTGATGTCGTCCTGTTAAGTTCCTTAAGCTATTCACTTTTTTCCATTCATTTTTCTCTTCGCCACTCTAATTGGGTGTCTTCAAGTTGAATGATCCTTTCTTCTGCTTCATCTTGTCTGCTATTGAACCCCTATAAATTATTTTTCAGTTAAGTTATTATATTCTTCAGCTCTGACTTCTATTTGGTACTTTCTTATACTCGTATTCTCCGTCTCTTCGTTGAAGTTCTCACTGTCTTCATTCTTTCTCCTGTCAAATTCGGTGAGCATTTTTATGAACATCATTTTGAACTATATCAAGTAAATCACTTATCTCTGTTTCATTAAGGAATATTTCTGAAGTTTAATTTGTTCTTTAGTTTGGAACAGAATCTTCTGCTTCTTCATTTTGCTTGACTCTATGTGTTGGTTTCTGTGGGTTAGATACCATAGCCACCTCTACTACTCTTGAAGTAGTGGCCTCATGTAGGAGATAAACCTTATTGTTCAACCCTGACTTAGCTCTTTGTTATCTCTCAAATGTTTATGATTGTCCAGGCAGGCTTTTTTATTTTTAATGACTCCAAGTAGTTGAGGGTGTGCCAGGACCTGTCAGTGTCACAAAGGGGAGCACTGCAGCACCTGGATTCAGGCTGATCGAAAGGCAGACTCTCAGGCAGCAGCATTTGAATTATACAAATACATACAGTCCTGTGGGACTGCAGCACAAGCCTCGCTGGCTTCCAGCGAAATCTAGGTGATCTGGAGGTGTCCTCTGGGCAGCAGTCACAAAAATCCAGGCACCAGACCAGTGTATAAGCTTCTTTCTGGGAGACAGCAAGCTGAAGTGAGGCAGAGGGAGCGCGCAAAGATGGTGTCCACCTGAAAGCACCTCCATAGGCCCCTAGGTGTGTGTCAAAAGTGAAGCCTGCCACTTGGGCCAAAGCTCCAATACAAACAAATAGGCAAATAAGCAAGTAAGACCGGGGATGTGTGTCAGTCTGCTGTATGCTCTGGGTGTGCAGCCTGCCAAGAACTGTCTCTATAACTGTCTCTATAACGATTGTTATAGTTCCGTGGGACCAAGGAATGGAAGTCACCCTGGCCACCAGAGCCAGGTAGGTGATCAATGGATGTTCTCTCGGCAGCAGTCATAAGAACTCTGGCTCCAGGTGTAAAAATCGGGCCACCAGATGTGTATAAAAGCTCCTCACTGGGAGATACTGACACTGGAGCACAGCAGAGAGAGAGAGGGTAAAGATAGTGCCCACCCTCTGAGGTTTCTGGAAAAGGATTACACTCAGCCCTTAGATGTGTGTTAATTAAAAGCCTGGCCCCCTGGCTGCAGCTATGATTTAAAAAAAAAAAAAAAAAGACAGGCTTCTTTCACACAGAAAGACTGAGCTCCTATTTCTGTTGCCTCTTACTGTGCTCTGGGGATGGCAGCCATTTCAAAACTCTTTCTCCATTGGTTACAAACTTGTGGAACCTGTGAGCATAAGCTTCGCTAGCCACGATAGCTAGACGATCTAGAGATTTCCCTGGCAGCAGCTGCAAAAATCGAAAGAGACAAGAGTATAAGCTCCTTTCTAGGTGCGACCAGCCAGCCAGAGCATGGCAGGGGTAGCTCAAAGACTGTGTCCAGCAGCCTCCATTCCCTGAGAGCACCTCCGTAGGTTCCTAGACATGTGCCAAACCAGAAGCCTGCACTTCAGGCCCAAGGTCCTGGACAGGCAAATAGGCATTTTGAACATAATGACTGGAAATGCATTTCAGTCTGCTGTCTGTGCAGTGCCTGGGAGTGGTAGTCGTCAAGCACTTTCTCCAACTGTTATCTCCCATGGGACCCAGGAACACAGGCCCCACTGGCCTCCAGAGCCAATAAAGGGGTGTCCCCTGAGCAGCAGCTGCAAAAAAAAAAACCCACGAAAACAGGGTACTAAACGTAAAAACTGTGTAAAAACTCCCTTTTGGGAGTTACTGGTGCTCTGGAGTGTGGCACAGGGAGAACATGAAATGGCACCCACTGGCTGGAGCCAGGCAAAGGGAGAGTGCAAAGATGGCACCTGCTAGCCTCCATCCCCAGAGACTACCCCAGCAGACCCCTACATGTGTATTAAATTAGATGCCTGCCCTTTAGGCCGACGCTTTAAGGTAAGGAAATGAGTTTCTTTCACAGAAAGTCTGGGCGCCTCTATTGGCTGCTTCTGCACTGGGCCGTGCTGCTGGTAAGTCCGAGAATGGGAGCCCCTAAAGAGCGGGTTCTCACTTCATTATACTCTTACTGGTCTCATGGATGCAATCCTGGTTGGTTTTCAAAGCTAGATGTTTTGAGGAGTTGTCTCTCATAGTAGGTCTTAAAAGTTGGGGTGCCCAATGTGGGTGTCAAATCCTTCACTCCTCAGGGAGAAGTGCCGAGTTCCTCCCAATTGTGGTTCACCGTATCAGGGGTGGGATTTACGGCGAGAGTCTGTTTTAGCCTCTCCTACCCGCTTAGATGTGGGTTTTTCTTGTTGCCCAATGTGTAGGTGTTGCTCAGTTAGTTTTTAGGGTTTTTTAAAGAAGAAATTGCTACTTATGTAGCTACTGATTTGGTGTGTCTGTGGAAAGGGGTGAATTTCGGATATTCCTACCTTGCCACCTTGAACTGGAACTGTGAAATCAGTATCCTGAAGAGGTATCTGCACTCCCCATGTTGACTACATTATTTACAATAGGCAAGGTATGGAATCAACCTAAATGTCCCCAGTAGAGAACTGAATAAAGAAAATGTGGTGCGCATATGCACAGACACAGTGGAATAATATTAGGCCTTTAAAAAGAAGGAAATCTTCTCATTTGCAACAACATGGATAAACCTGGAATACATTATGCTAAATAAGCCAGGCACAGAAAGACAAACACTGCATGATCTCACTTATATGTAGAATCTAAAAAATGTCGAATTCATAGAAGCAGAATACAGTGGTGGTTACCAGAGGCTGGGGGGGAGGGGTGAAACATGGAGATATTGGTAAATGGGTACAAAGTTGCACATATGTAGGATGAATAAGTCTAGAAGTGTAATGTACAACATGATGACTATAGTTAATACTGTATTGAATACTGGAAATTTGCTAAAAGACTATATTTCAGGTCCTCTAATTCCTCTCCCCCTCAAAAAAATGGTAACTTTGTGAGATATGTTAAGTAGCTTTACTATAGTAATTGTTTCACTATGTATATCAAATTATCTCTTTGTACACCTTAAATGCATACAATTTTTATTTAAAATATTAAAGAAAAAATTTAAATAAAATTAGAAAATTTTATAAAGTAAAAGGAAACATAAAATTAATTTTAAACACACATTTTATTTAACCCACTATATCTAAAATGTTATTTCAACATGTGGTCAGTATAAAAATATTGATGTTTTACTCTTTTTTTCATCCTAAGTCTTCAAAATCTGTTGTGTATTTGCACTTAAAGATATCTTCAATTGTACTAACATGTGGTTGATGGCTACTGCAATGTGGCTATGTGTTGGACTATGTGCATTTGAATAACAGGAGCTCCAGAAAAACAGAATGAATAAGGGGAGAGAGAGGCAGGAAAGAAATAAAACACTTTTTAAGAAAATTTTCAAGAACTTAAAGAATACTAGTTTCCAAATTGAGCAGGCTCTTAGAAAGACCAGCAAAATAGATGAATTTTAGACCCAGACCAAGTAACTTCATAATGATATTTCAGAACACCAGGGACTCAGAAACCTCTATAGGCTTCAAAGAATATAAAAAACAAAAAAACAGTTTATAAAGGATCAGATATCAACATGACTTTATACTTCTCAACAGTAACAGAGAGCTAGAAGGCAATGGATCACTGCCTTTAAAATCCTGAAGGACAGGCACCTTATATATAATTCTATTAACTAGCCAAACTACTAACCAAATTAGGGGGTAGATAAAAGGTATTTTCAACTATTGAAGATCTCAAAGAATTTAACTGCCATTCTACTGAAGGATGTGTTACACTAAACAAGGAAGTAAACTAAGAACGATGGAAATGTGAGATACAACAAACAGGAGAAAGGTGAAAGGAATCCCTAGGATGAAACTGTTAACCAGGCCTGGAGAACTAGTCCAGATCAGAGTAGGTCAGAAGGAACTAAGAAAGACATCATCAAGAAAATCCAATTGATACAATACCTGATGGGACTGATTATGAATGTAGAAAACTGACAGAGACTTTGGGGTTGAATTAGTAATACATACACAGAAAACTAAGCAAATGAAAGATAAAAACAGGAAGCTATAAATTCTGAATGTTGAGTATTTATATTAAGAGGTTAGGAAGGGCATGTAGGTAAAGTGGAATGAGGGGTAAAAGAGCTAAAACCTCATCTTTCATAATGTGAAATTAATGCACGGTTTTTAAAACGAATGTAAGAAAGGAGCAATAATTTTATCTGAAAATAGGAAAATAAAAACCAAAATAATCAGATGTTGACAGTGGTTGGTTCTGGGGAAGGGAAAATAAAGGAAAGAAGGGGTCTGTCATTTTTTTCTTACAAATTTTATAAAACTATGTCTTTCTAAGTCTAAAATATACATATATGTAACTTTTATTTAAAAAGAAACATGGGAACTAATAAATCGGAGTGAATAAAGGACCTTTACCAGGCCATTGCTAATGAGTGTCCTTATTTCCTAGCATTGAGTATTGGTTCCGCTGCATGGATGTGGATGGGGATGGCGTACTCTCCATGTACGAGCTGGAGTACTTCTACGAGGAGCAATGTGAACGGATGGAAGCCATGGGCATTGAGCCTTTGCCATTCCATGATTTGCTGTGCCAGATGCTTGACCTGGTGAAGCCAGCCAGTGATGGTAAGATTGAGTAAAGGGCCCGCACTATTTACCTGTATAACAGAGTGGGGCACATAATCCTGATTGTCCTAAATTATTTAACTTTACACAGTCTTCCACATAGGCTTCCCAAATACAGGAGTATTTAAGTTTCTCCTTTACTGTTAATGTAGCACTAACAATTGATAGCAAATCCTGTTTAAGAAATGGGATTTTTCCATAGAAACAGAAAGTAATTAGTAATTGCCGGGGTTTGGGGTAATGGGTAAAGGGAGATGGGGATGGTACAGTTTCCTTTTGGGGTGAAAAAAATGTTAAGGAAGTTGATAATGGTAATGGTTGCACAACATCGTGAATGTACTCAAAGCCACTGAATTGTACACTTTAAAATGGTAGATTTTATGTTATGTAAATTTTACCTCAAAAAAAGAAATGGGATTTTTATAATAAAATAAACATATACATATACTTTTCAACCTCAGTAGTCTTTTCACTTGCCAAAACAGCTCTTGGAATTCACCAGCTTTGTTTTTATGTAGGCAAAATAACTCTACGAGATCTGAAGAGATGCAGAATGGCTCACATCTTTTATGACACTTTCTTTAATCTGGAAAAATACTTAGACCATGAACAGAGAGATCCCTTTGCAATCCAGAAGGTACCAGTATAGTTTTAACTTCTATTTGAGGGCTGCAATATCAGGGGCTGTGTGCTACAGATTAAAAAAAAAAAAAAAAAAAAAAAGTCTTTTTCTGCAGGAATCTCAGTATTTAAAGAGATAACATTTAAAACATTTCATCACATAATGGAAAGAGAGAATAAAGGATTTATCATTGAGTGAATTGTATGGCCGATGTACTTACATATACGTTAGAAACTAGTTACAAGACATGTTTTTGAAAAAAATTGTACTTCTAACTTTTAAAGAAATTTATCAGTAGGCACATCTGTATTAGAAAGTATATTGGGCTTGATTTAATTTGCACCATTCATTTCCGGGATGACATGGTAAATTTCTTTCTCCATCATAATGTAAACTAGAAGCCCTCCAAAACAGACAACCTTCAGATAATCTAACACTTTCTTAAGTGTTAATGATTGCTGTGCATGACTATCAGTTGGAAGTCATTTTACACCTGAATAGAGATGAGCACCTTTCCCCACAGACAAAAGCTGAGGACCTTCAGGAAACCCTAGACCTGTGATCCATCTTCAGAAACAAACACACTAACAAAAAGCAAAATATCACCACTTCACCTTCTATGGTTACCTGTTTAAAAAGTAAAAGTTATGTTGATAGAAAAGGACTGTTTCAGTTGAGTCCTACAGGAGTACAAACACAGGAAACTTTTGCAGTCTTTTCTTTTTCTTCCACATGTTACATAACTGTTTGACCTAAACAGTAGTTAAGAACACAAAGATCACCTTTTAAAAACAAATACTCTGCACCTGATCTTGGAGCATTATCACTAACCTAAAGTTATTATTATATTTCATTGAATTTAAGAGGTCCCATTATTTTATATACCTTTAAGCAAGAAAAAACAATGCCAATTGTTAAGTCTAAGATGCATGCCAATTTCAGAGATATTAAAAGGGTGGGGTTGGGATTCTTAAAATGGATTAAGTATAGTAATTAACAAATTGTGTGATCAGTTTTTAGGTACTTGTATTCTTGTAGCCATAAGTAACTTTACATTCTAGGGTAGTGGTAACTCATTTCTATTATGGAAAAACATCATTTTACCTGGAACATACAATCCAAGATGCTACCCATAATGTAGAAGGAAAAGAAAATGTATGGCCTTTTCCCCCTTCATTTCCTTTATTTGTGTTATAAATTTCATTTTAAATTTATACCTTTATATTTTACTTTTCTTTATAAGTCAATGTTTGTCAATGTTTTTCGGTTTTATTGTCAATGTTTGTACGGTTATGCAAAGAACATTATTAGTTAGAAAGTGCTCAATAAATTCCAGGCACTATGTTGAAGAGACACTGGTTACATAGAGATGAGAAAGACTCAGTATATAAAGAATGGGTTATAGAGATGAAAAAGACAGAAGAGCAAACGGTGGCAACCAAGCATACGAGGTCTGACAATTAAGTTTGCGAATTCATCCTAGAAAAAGTACTACATAACTCATTGCTGAATATCACTACAGTCACCTTCCAAGTACTTTTTTTTGGAACTCTTTTTCTGGAATGGCCATCAGAGCTGTCGTCGTATTACCCTTGATATCCTGAATGTCATCAAAATATCTTCCTTTTAATATTTCCTTTATCTTCAGGTAAAGAAAGAAGTCACTAGGGGCCAGATCAGGTGAGTAGGGAGGGTGTTCCAATACAGTTATTTGTTTACTGGCTAAAAACTCCCTCACAGGCAGTGCCTTGTGACCTGGTGCATTGTCGTGAAGCAAGAGCCATGAATTGTTGGCGAAAAGTTCAGGTCATCTAACTTTTTCACGCTGCCTCGTCAGCACTTCCAAATAGTAAACTTGGTTAACTGTCCACTTGGTACAAATTCATAATGAATAATCTCTCTGATAATCAAAAAAGGTTAGCAACATCGTTTTGACTCTTGATTTGGACTGACGGAACTTTTTTGGCTGTGGAGAATTGGCTGACTTCCATTGTGCACTTTGACGGTTTGTTTCAGGGTCATATTGGGACACCTATGTTTCATGACCAGTGATAACACAGCCCAAAACATAGTCTTGCTTCTCCAAAAGGTCTTGGCAAACTTCGACTCTCCTTTGCTTTTGTTCATCGGTGAGCTTCGGGACCATTTTTGAACACACCCTTCTCATGCCAAGATTTTCAGTTAAGATTTTCCTGTTTCTCTATCAGTTTACTTGGTCTGCTATGCTTCTCACAGTTGGCCGATGATTTTGACTCATAATTCACTGAAATTTTGCAATGTTTTCGTCAATTCTGCTCATTACTGGCCACCCTGACCTCTCTTCATCAGTGACACATTCTCTCCCCTCAGAAAAACGTTTAATCCATTTGTACACTGCTGTTTTCTTCATGGCATTATTCCCATGAACTTGAACTAATAGGTCCCTGATTTCACTTCCACTCTTGCCAAGTTTAACAAGAAATTGAATGTTTGTTCGTTGTTCTAGTTCAAGCTCAGACATTCTCACGATGGCACACAAAAACAAACATGCAACAACAATGATGAACACCACTCAGCAAGATACTGCCACAGGTCGACAGGAACACAGCTGTGAGACACTGCTATACCAAGGTTATAAAACCTTGCCGAGCTGTTTGTACAGTGCTGCCAATGTAAGTCCACAGTGGCAAGTTCACAAACTTAATTGTCAGACCTCGTATACAGTATAGCGAAGGAAATGATTTCAGGGAGAAGGGCTGTTTTCAGGAAAATAGCAGATGACTTGGTGTCTGAACTGGCTTTTAAAGAAGCAGTAAAAATTTGCCAGAAGAAAGGATGGTACATTTCAGGCAGACATGCAACCACAAGTCACTCCAGATAGCTGCTGGACAAAGTGCGAGAGGCGAAGGGACTAGAGAAAGGTCTCTGATTAAAAGGTTAAAGACTGCAACTACTGAACAGTTCATTGTAATTTCATGATTGGAAGTGCAGAAAATCACTTTCGGAGTGTTAATTTTAGCACCTCTTTCAACATGTTGAAACGAAACATTTTTCAGATAGGTTTTTTTCAGTGATATATATAATGTTTGTGATGACCTATCTCCAATTCTTTATCTTTGATTATTTTTGTTTCCTGTGGCTATATTCCTTCCAATCCTCAGGATGTTGAGAATGACGTGCCTGAGCCCTCCGACTGGGACAGGTTTGCTGCTGAGGAGTATGAGACTCTTGTAGCAGAGGAATCTGCGCAAGCACAGTTCCAGGAAGGGTGAGTGAATCTCCTTGTGTCTTACAGAACTTTTTTAGCAGGGGTAACTGTATCAGGAATATTAAAAACACCTTAAAAATCAAGCTAGTAATCCTTGCCTATTTTTGCCATTTTTGAATATCATAAAAATGAATGATTTTAAACAACTTTAGTTGAGTATTTCCCCCAGCAGCCTTCTCTTCCCTTCTTAACTAATTTCCTAAAAAGTCTTCTCATGTCCCATTTCCTTTAATAGAGTTGTACCTCTCAACAGAAACTAAGGTCATTGTGCATTCATACTCCTTTATTAGTGATATAAGGAAACTACAAAATAGGAGAAGGCTAAAAGAACTGAAGCTCTTTTAAATAATAAAGATGGTCATGTTTAAAACAAATCTTTATGATATTTGGTTTTCTGCATTCAATCCTGAACAGGAAGTAAATTCTACAAAAACTATAATAGTGCAAAATTCCATAAAAGGACCATGGTAAGAAATTATCAAGGCTTTCATTGCTTAGAACATTGTAGTAACTTAATAATTTGTTGACTGTTTCCATCATCTTCCATTGACTCCTTTCCTAGTTCCTCTATTTCTTAGTCATTGTTTCTCTAAGGCTCTCAATTAATACTTATTATTAATGTAATGCATTTTTCAATAGACAATACAGTCATATGATTTAATATTCAAAGAAATAAAAGAATAGTAAAAAAGTTTTCTACTACCCAGTTCTCTCCAGAAGCAATCACTGTTATCATTTTCTTGTGTACCTTTCCAAAGACACACTATTTCTCCCCTTCACCCCTCACACGTTTTCACACACACACTCTTTCTCATATATATATGTGTATGTGTCTATACAGAGATATAGATATATACACACATATATACACATACATATGTCTAAATATAAAAGCAAATACACATATACATTATTTGTTTTCTCTTACACCTATGGTAGCATACTATATTTGTTTTTTCATAGCTTGCTTTTTCCAAATTTTATAGTTTCTGTTAATAAAAGATGAATAAACTCTAGAGATCTGCTGTACAACATAGTTACATATAGTTACAAATATGGTATTGTATACTTTAAAATTTGTTAAGAGGATAGATCTTGTGTTTCTACCAAAAAAAGGAACACAGGGAAAATTTTGGAAGTGATGGATATGCTTAGTACCTTGGTTGTGATAATGACATCATAGGTAAATACGTATGTCCAAATTGATCAAGAGTTATTTATTAAACATGTATAATTTTTTGTATATCAAGTAAACTTCAGTGAAGCTAAAAACAGTGACAGCAAAGATGGGAAGAACAGTATGGTGAACCAAACACTTGTATTTTATGATCACTGAAGTATAAATGAGGCTACACAAATATTTTGGGGGGTTTGAGTATATGAGGAATAAATTAATAAAAGAATAACTGAAGGTTGTGGGGGAAAAAACAATAAATTGAAGATTATTCCATAGAGGTGTCTAACAAATGTTCTAAGTTTTTACAGCTGCATAATATTCCAATGTGTAATTATACCATTATTTTACAGTCCGCTGTTCATGAACTGTATATTTCACTATTAGAAATATAATGTTTGGAATGAATAATTTTATTGTGTATAAAACATGTTATTTTATACACATGTAGGATAAATTTCTAGAAATGTAGCCAACAGGTAGTAGCCTGCTTACAAAGACATAGGAAGATTTTAGAAAAACCAACAAAAAATGATGCAGACATTCAAAACTAGCAACAGTGCTGAGCCACTTCCATTCTTAGGTCTAAAAGGACAAGGAGATGAAACCATGACTAGAACCCAAAGATACCGTGTTTCCCCGAAAATAAGACTTAGCCGGACAATCAGCTGTAATGCATCTTTTGGAGCAAAAATTAACGAAAGACCCGGTCTTATTTTACTGTAAGACAATTTTTCAATAGACAATACAGTCATATGATTTAATATTCAAAGAAATAAAAGAATAGTAAAAAAGTAACAAATAGTAAAAAATTAACATAAGACCCGGTCTTATTTTACTATAAGACTTATAGTAAAATAAGACCGGGTCTTATATTTTATAGACCGGGTCTTATATAGTAATATAAGACTTTAGTAATATAGTAAGTATAATAAAGATTATTGTAATAGTCTTTATTAAGTCCTTATCTAATTATACTATAGTATAATAAAGACTATAGTAATAGTCTTTATATTACTAAATATATATACTAAAATTTTATATTACTAAATATATTTAGTAATATTGTAAGTATAATAAAGACTATAGTAATATAGACTTTAAAATAAGACCGGGTCTTATATTAATTTTATACTTAGTAATATATAGTAATATATAGTAATATAAGACCCCGTCTTATATTAATTTTTGCTCCAAAAGATGCATTAGAGCTGATTGTCTGGCTAGGTCTTATTTTTGGGGAAACACATTATTAGCTATATGGAGAGGATCACCTGACAGGACTTGTGACCCTCTGTATTGGGATTTAGCCAATGTATGGCAACCCAAGTAAGAGACAGCTGCTAGAATAAACACCTAATTTTGTTCTACTCATATCCTTCAGTATCCTGCTAGCACTTCCCATTGGCTTCCTACCAGAAACCAGACGACAGGGGAGCCCACTGATGTGGTCCATTTATGTCAGCCTCCTGGGACACAGAGATAGGGGGACAGTAGTTCTGGAAGGATAAATATAAAATATTTAGCTCAGCAGGAAATGTTAAGTAGTCCTCCATAGAGACTGTATCATCTTTCACCCGTACCATTAAGTCTTTAATATATATTTTTTTAGAGTACTGAAGAAGCCATCACCAAACCACTTTCTTTAATCTGGAGACTTCTTTAATGTGCTTAGCCACAAAACTGGGGTCTCATTTTTATGTCAATGACCTGGAAACCCTTAAAGTTATTCACTGTTCATTGGTTATCCTGAGCTTGACCATATCCTCTGTATCCAAAGAAAAGGCAAACAAGTGAATTCACAAGCCTGATTTAAAAATTTTTGGCATTGAGCTTCCTTAGTAGGAATTAGGGCAAGTTTACTGATCTTATGAAGCAACATCACTACTGTTAAGAACATCTATGGATGTTTGTAATAGTGAAAAGTTTGATGCAATCTAAGTATCTAATAAAAAGATTAATAAGTATTTAATAGGAAGATATATATATACAGTGCAATCCCATGTCACCATTGAAAATTATTTGTGTTGAAGTGGCCAGTTAGCTCAGTTGGTTAGAGCATGGCGCTGATAACACCAAGGTTGCCGGTTTGATCCCCGCATGGGCCACTGTGAACTGCACCCTCCTTAAAAACAAAAAAATCATTTTGTCGATATATATTTCTTGACATCACAAAATAAAAACAGGGACATGGAAGAAAGCTTTCAAAGATCAAGTAAAATGGAATAGGAAAGAACAAAAGTGGGCAGCCAGTTGGGTCAGTTGTTAGAGCACAGTGCTCATGACACCAAGGTCGCTGGTTCGATTCCTACATGGACCAGTGAGAAACAATGGGCTTGAGCTTGGAGCTGAGCCGCCGTTGGGCAGCCAGTTTGCTCAGTGGTTGGAGCGCAGTGCTCATAGCACCAAGGTCGCCGGTTCGATTCCCATGTGGACCATTGAGCTGCGCCCTCCACAACTAGATTGAAAACAACGACTTGACCTGGAGCTGAGCTGCGCCCTCCACAACTAGATTGAAAAGAAAAGAACAGAAGTAAATTTCAGGAAGAAAATTAGGTATACATAAAGAAAACAAAAGGGATCTAAATTATATGTATTAGATAGAACATATGGAATAGAAAGAAAAATTCAAAGGTAATAGAAAACCTTCTTTTAAATAAAAGAAGACCTGAATTGGAAAGCTCAAAAGTCACACCATATCCAGGAAATACTGATAAAGATTGACCCCAGATATGTGTGGTGAATTTACCAGAATTCAAAGAAAAATAAAAGTTTATTTGGGGGGTGGCAAATTCCATTTATTAAAAATGCAAGTCACCAGACAAGGGGATGAAAATCAGTCTTGCCTCAGATACCTCAGGTACTCAGATATTCAGTAAAAATGAATACTAGAAGACCATAAAACACTATTTACAACTTTCTCAAAGAAATTCTATACTCAGAAACTTTATACTAACCCATAGTGACATTCAAGTGTGAAAACATAAATGGATATTTTCAAATATGTAAGAATTGGAGGGAATACAGCACTCAAGAACTCTTCTTTTAAAAGGACATAATCATAAAACCAAGAGACAAACCAAAATAAAGAGCCTGGAAATAGAGCAGCCATGGTGGAAAAGAAATAATAGTGTGTCCTCAGCATCAAAGCAGAACGAGAAGATTCCTTTCTTGGTTCCCTTAAATTTACAAGTCAGACAACTATAACGCAACAAAAAAATCAATGCACACAGATGCCTAAAAGATCCACACATTGGTACATCTGAAGGTGGGTATATCCTAACGAGTAGGGGAAGCAGGAAGAGGAGAAAGACAGAGATGGTGGCCACACATGCCACCCGCAGATGCAATTCGGTACCCACCACGTCTCCAGAGAGCGTAGTAGCAATGGAGAAGTCAAGCTGCAGCCCTCACACTAGGGCCTAGAGTATAAGAGGGGCAGAAGCAGTGTTCCTCTGAGAAAAGACATCTCTCTTCCCCCGTCCCCATCATGGCAGAGGTGGCTGGGAAGCCTTTAAACAGTACAATGGTGTTAACAGCCACTGCTGACGGGGTGTTGGAGGTGAGAAATCATGAACTTACCTCCTTTGCCCCACCCTTCCCAACAAAGCACAGTAAAGCAGTGAAGACACCTCTAAAAACAGTGAGGCCAACGACCACTAGTAAAAAGTAAGTAGCACTAAAAGCTCACAAAACCGGTTCTTTACCACCTGCCACATTCCCCCACCACAGTGCCTATAACCCAGGCAAACCAGTCACAGGGGACATCCACCATCCCAGTGGGTACGTCGCCTTTTCCTTAACTGAAGCAACACTCCTCCACTGCAATTCCAGGGGCACAAATAGTGCAGGTAAGAGAATACAAAAACTTGCTCTATAACACCATATATACTGGGGGGAAGTACCGTTTCAACTTGCTGAATTGTTTAGAGCTCACTGCCTCAAACGCGCAGTCAGAGAAACAATCCATTAAATACTGTGAACAACCCATATAACACGGGAACACAGAAAGAAAATGAAAAGTGTCCAGAAACCAAACTCAAAGTTATGGAAGACTGTCACTTAAATGACAGAATTTAAGATTGCAGTTGTAAAGAAGCTCCGTGAGATATAAGAGAACTCAGAAAGGCAGTTCAGTGACCTTGGGGATAAAAATAATGAACAAAACAAGTACTTTACGAAAGAGATTGAAACTATAAAAAAGAACCAAACAGAAAATCTGGAGCTGAGGAACAAAAAATGAGATGAGGAATGTTAGAAAGCACTGGCAACTGAGCAGACCATATGGAAGAGAGAATTATCAAGCTTGAAGGCAGAAACCTAGAAAAGATCCAGGAGGAAGAAGAGTTTTAAAAAATAGAAGAAGTATACGAGAACTATCTGACTCCATTTAGAAAGAGCAACATACAGATAATGGGTATACCAAAAGGAGAAAAGAGGAGAGAAGGGAAAAGAGAGCCTACTCAAAGAAATAATTAAAGAGAATATCCCAAGACTATGGAAATAACTGGACTTTGTAACAGAGGAAGCTAACAGAACACCTACTTGTATCAACACTAAAAGACCTTCTCCAAGACACATTTTATTCAAACTGTCAAAAATTAATAACAAGGAAAGAATTTTCAAGGCAGCCAAAGGAAATCCTATTAGATTATCATCAGATTTTTCAGTAGAGACATTACAATCCAGGAGAGAGTGGAAAGAAATATTTAAAATATTGAAAGGAACTATCAGTCAAGGATAATATACCCAGCAGTTATTCTTTAGATATGAAGAAGAAATAAAGGCTTTCCCAGACAAACGAAAGCTGAGAGAATCTACCTACCATCTCAAGACCTAGCTCTTCAACTGGAAACAAAAAGACAAAAGTATACAAAACTTTGAGTAAGATGAGTAACAGAAGTAGGAAGTGGCAACTCAGGGTAATGTGTATGCTATGAATCGTTACTAGACTGGAGACTACAGATGCTGATAAATTTATATGTATCTAACAATGGCTAGAGTTAAAGTATGTCTTAAAAATTTAAGGTCAATCACTGAAAGAATAAAAATAAAATGGAAAACTTTCTAATCGTTTTTAGAAAAAGACAACTGATTATTAATACTGGGAGGAAAAGGAGTAAAAAAACCCTCAGTCTACTAAAGATAAGTGTGTTAATCAGCTTTCTTTTGGTGACTAGAGACCAAATTATTGGCATAATTTGGCATAAGCAAAAATTAATAATAACAATAATTAGCAAAATGGAAATTATTGGCTTATAAAACTGAAAAACCCAGGAATATTACTGACTTTAGAGACTCAGACTTTATCTCTTTCATATCTTAGATAATGCTTTTCCTTCTTTCACTTTTCAAGTATTTCATAAATGCTGGCAAGAAAATCACCTAATAGCTTCAAGTTCAAATAAAAGAAAATTCCTTTCCCACAAGTTCCAACAAAAGCTCAGAATTTGTATCCCTTTAGCTGGAATTGGCTTGGTTTGGGTCCAATCCCTAAACCAACTCCTGAAGGAGTTAGGCCTAGAAATAATCTTGGACAGGAATCAAGTCTATCCAAACCATATGTTTTCCCAAGGAAAATTGGGAAAATTAGAGAATATGGCCAGAAAAAAGGGAATGCTATACCAATAAAGGAAAAACAGATGTGCACTATAGTAAAGAATAGACGAAAAGATAAAGACAGTACAAAATAAATAGCCAGAATACATTCAGATATAGTAGCAATTACAAAACTCAGATTGGATTTAAAAAATCCAACTGTATACTATTCTTTAGATTTGTACCTAACATAGAGGTAACAGTCAAATGAATAAGTAACCAGAGGAAATCAGGTATGGATGGCAATGTTAACGAGACAAATAGAATTCAAAACTTTAAAAAAGACCTACATATCAAGGGACGGCTAGATGCTCAGTGGTTAGAATGCGGTGCTCATAACACCAAGGTCACTGGTTCAATTCCCACATGGGCCAGTGAGCTGTACCCGCCACAACTAGATTGAAAACGACTTGACTTGGAGCTGAGCTACGCTCCCCACAATTGGATTGAAAAACGACTTGACATCCTGGTAAAACACAGTTCCCCAACATTCCTCAATTTAAAAAATATATATGTATATTGATATGCCTATCAATATTTCAACAGTTGTCCATGATAATAAGTTATGAACTTTATGCAATACATAAAACAAATCTGATAAAAATACAGGGAAAATTGACAAAGCTGTAGTCAACAAATCAAATGGGCTAAAAATAATATAGAGAACTAGTATAGGCAAAAAATAAAAATAAACAAATACAGAACTAGTAAGCTGTCAGAGGTACTCAAATATATACTTGGTATCCAAAAAGTATACATGAAACCACCACAAAAGTGCCTATGTATTAACACATGAAGGGAAATCCAACAATTTTTTTAATTGCTAGTATACAGGCTACACTTGTTATTTAAAATTGAACCTGAAATTAACAGCAGCAACAACAAACAATAAAATGCACATATCTGGAAAGTTAAAATGTTTTAAAATGTTAAATATTTTTCAAAATAACTGTTAAGCTAATGAAGAACTCAAAATACAAACTACAATCTTTTTAGAACCAGGCAATGAAAGCATTATATTTATTAAAATTTACAGGATATGAATAAGGGGAAATTTGTAACCTTTATATTGAAATAAATGAATTAGGCTATCTTTCGTAGATGCTTTATGAAAAAGGATGGCAAAATAGACCCAAATAAAGTACATATAAGGAAAACGTTGAGGCAATTTTATTTAAGCAAAACTCTATTAATTTACACACACACAAAGCATACTATGTGCCAAGCATTATTCTAAATATTTTAATTCATTGGGTGCTCACAAAAACCCTATTTTGTAGATGCTGTTTCCATTTTACAGATAGGAAAACTGAACCACAGAAGATTAATTTGTCAAATCTACAAATGTATAAAAATAAGTGGGCTTTACCCCAAGATTGCAACAGTGGTTCAGCTTTACAACATCTGTCCTTAACAGATTAAAGGAGAAGAAAAACATAAAATATAAACTGATTCTTTGAAAGCATATAAAATTTAATATATTTTCTGGTTTGGGAAAAAAATCTTAAAACTAAGCAAGTGAGGAGAGCTTGTCCTTAACAGTTAAAGAGTATTAATCCCATACCCCAGAAATAACCAGTTAAAAGTATAACAGGAAAAAAATCCCATTTGTAATATAAAAAAAAAAAGGTGACTTGAAAAATATATATGAAGAATATATAAAATTTCATCAAAAGATATAAAGACCATTTGCCATGTTAAAATTAATTTATTAATTTGATACAATCCCCCAAAATATGTTGTGGAACTTGATAAGCTAATTCTAAAACTCACATGAAACAATAAATACACAAGAATAGCAGTGAGTTTTGAAAGGAAACAAAGGAATGATGGGGCACAGGGAAGTGTATACTATTAAAAAGCTATAGCAGGGGCCGGCCTGGTGGCTCAGGCGGTTAGATCTCCATGCTCTTAACTCCTTCAGCTGCCTTCAGCTGCCGGTTCAGCCTTCAGCTGCCGGTTCGATTCCCACATGGGCCAGTGGGCTCTCAATCACAAGGATGCCAGTTCAATTCCTTGAGTCCCACAAGGGATGGTGGGCAGCGCCCCCTGCAAATAAGATTGAACAGGGCACCTTGAGCTGAGCTGCCGCTGAGCTCCCGGATGGCTCGGTTGGAGCGCGTCCTCTCAACCACAAGGTTGCCGGTTTGACTCCCATAAGGGATGGTGGGCTGTGCCCCTTGCAACTAGCAACGGCAACTGGACCTGGAGCTGAGCTGTGCCTTCCACAACTACGACTGAAAGGGCAACAACTTGAAGCTGAACAGCACCCTCCACAACTAGGATCGAAAGGACAACAACTTGACTTGGAAAAAAAAAAAGTCCTGGAAGTACACACTGTTCCCCTTCCCCAATAAAATCTTAAAGAAAAAAAAAAGCCATAGCAATTTAATCTAGTATAGTATATATACCTAAACAGAAAATTTATGCACAGCAATGTAGTATATATATGATAAAGATGCGTCTTAAATGTGTCAAAACCAACGAGTCAGTAAAATGTTGGCTGTCTGGTGGGGTGAAAAAAGTGCATATTAAATTAATGGGTGCATGCAAGGAGACTTTAAAAGCATAGAAGTAGTGGGAGAAAGTTATAAGGAAATTATTTATAAACTTGAGAATATTTAAAAAGTAACAAATTTTGTATCGCAGTCAAAAGGCAGGCAAACTGGGTTGAACAATAGTGTTTTTTTATAAATCAGATCCTTCAAAATCAATAGTAAGAACATGAATAGGACCAATTCTAAATGGTAAAAAAAAAAAAAAGAAATTTCACCCAGGAAATAAACATGGATATTCCTATTTCACCAACAGTTAAAATGTAATAGATATAACTATTTTAACTGTATATACCTAACAAAACCCAAAATACATGAAACAAAAATTGCCAGACATTTCAACAATGATAGTTGGGACAATCAGTAAGGATACAGAAGACTTGAACAACACGAAGTATATGATCTAATCAGTATATACAGAATACAACTACAAAACAACAGGCAAATATAGATGTTTTTCACGTATGCATGGAACTTCTCTGGGATAGACCATGTTAGGTGAATAAAACCAGATTCAATAAACTCAAATGGATTACAGTGATATAAAGTATGTTGGACCATAATAGAAATAAATTAGAAATCAATAACAGATATCTGGAAACCCCCAAATATTTGGGAATTAAATATCACACTGCTAAAGACATGTAGGTCGAAGAAGCCACAGGGAAATTTAAAATTAGCTCAAAATGAATGAAAATAAAATATTAAAATGTATGTGGTGCATTTAAAGTAGTGCTAAGAGGGATAGTCATGGCACAGGAAGGTCCTAACATCAATAATGTAAGCTTCCACCTTAAGAAGCTAGGAAAAAGAAGAGCAAACCAGATCCCAAATAAATAGAAAGAAGGAAATAACAAAGATCAGAGTAGAAATCCATGAAACAGAAAATCCGAAACAGTATGACAGAATTGATGCAATCAGCCCTCCATATCCGTGGTTCGTGGAATCTGCAGGCGTGAAACCTGGAGACATGGAGGACTGACTGCATGTTTGTTGAAAAAAAATCCACTTATAAGTGGACCTATGCAGTTAAAACTCATGTTTAACTCATGTTCAACGGTTAACAGTAATGACAAAAGTAAATCAGTGGTTATCTGGGAAGAGGGGCCAGTGATTATAAAGGGACATGAGGAAACTGCTGGGGGTTGGATATTTTCATGCTCTTGATGGTCGATGCCTTTCCAAGTGCATATGAAAGTCAAAACTTACTAATTGTATACTTTGAATATGAGCAATTTATTGTATGTCAATTATACCTCAATAAATAAAAGGAAAGAACTATTAATATATGCAATAACATGGATAAATCTCTTAAAAATATCGCTCTATGGGATACAAAAGACTACATATGATTCCATTTATATGAAATTTCTAGAAAAGGCAAAAATAAGAGAGCCAGAAAGTAGATCAGTGGTTGCCAAGTTCCAGGAATGAGAGTGGAAAGTGAGTGCAAACAGGAACAAGGGAGAAGAGCAGATGGAGAGATGAAAGTGTTCTAAAATTGGATTGTGATGATGGTTGCACAATTTTAAAAAATTATTAAAACACACCCATTGAACACTTAAAATCAGTGAACTCTATGGTATGTAAATTAAACTAAAACTTTTTTAAAACATGAGAGCCAAAAATGTTTAGCTTATTAAATTGGCAGCAATTTTTTAAAAGATAATTTTTAAAAGGAAATATTAATTCAATAAATATTTGCATTCATACTGTATACTAAGCATTATTGGATATTGGTGAACACAGACAGGATCCCTGCCTTAGCAGAGAACAGACACATGCAATTAAAATAAAGCGGTCATAACTGCTCTCGCAGAGGAAGCACACTGCAGTAACACACTCTAGGCTCACTGTGCAGTAAGGCAAGCCTTTTAAATGTTGCTGGGAGAAGCAAATTGGCCTAAATTCCCTGGAAAGTAATTTGACAATAGGATTTAACAACAGCCTGAATTTATACCCTTTGACTACCAATTCTAATTCTGGGGATCCACTGTAATCAGAAATTTGGCTAGAATTGTTCAAACAATTGGCATTGGTCACAGGTAATTCTAAAATAAAAAAATACAAAGCAACACAAATGTACAACAGAATGGTTAAATAAGTCATGGTATCTATGTGTCATATTATGCAGACATTTAGATTTTATGCTTACGCAAAAACATGGAGAAAACAGGTTTACAAAATCATTTGTGATGTAATCTCAATATTAAAAGTGTGTTTATATGTATACACAAGCTAAAAGGCTCCATAATATTAACAGTGGTTAACTCTGGGCTGTGGGATTGCATATAATTTGGTTTTTAATATTGTTCTATAATTTATAAGGTTGATCTAATGAACATATATTACTTTAACAAACAGGAAAAAAGTTATTCGTTATTTGTTTACATAGGTAATATAAACAAATATCCACCAATCAGTCTTATCGTTTAGGAGTATATCCTTCTAGACATTTCTATGCAAATAGATAATTTGTTTTACAAAAGTGGATTTTATGCTACATATATATTCTACTTTATCCATCCTGCTTTAAAGGAGGAATAAAGCAGAGATAGCAGACCTAAACACTTGGAAGCTTATTAGTCTAAAAAGAAGAGAAACTAATGGCAGCTTAAGAGAATAAATAATTGGCACAAGCAAAAGTGTTTCTAGTTGTAGTGCTCAGAGCAGGAACCAGTGTACAAAGAGGAGAGAGAGGGGAAGCAAAGGGATGCAGACAGAAGTTCAGGTGAGGGGTCACAAGAGGAAATGTAGAGACCAGCTGTAGTGAAATTCGACCAGTGTATATGAGAGGCTTCTGCTGGACACCTCTCTTCTCATGTTGTGGGAGATAAGATAAGGCCTACATGTGGGTGATGAGGTCCCGAGGGGAGAGAAGGCTTATACAATAGCCACAGCCTGTAGAGTGAGCACTAGAATGTCAACAAAGGAAAAGGCCTGTTTATAGTTGTTAATAGCTGACTGACATGGTTCAAAAGCAAAGCCAGACCCAGAATCCCAGCTACACCACTTAACGGCTTCATCTTAAGATGGAATTACAAGTAAATCAGGGTGAGTGTAATTGTCAAACACAAAATTACCAGACTCAGATGTTAGCAAGAGAAGAAGAATGGTGGCAGCCTGGAAAGAGCAGAGGCTTAGGAGCCAGCCAGATCTGCTTCTACCCACCACTCACCAGCTGGGCAGGTTATCTGACTCCTGAGGCTCAATTTCAGAAGACAGCAGCCACTACCTTCCAAGGAGGTTGTGAGGCTCTAAGATAATATATATAAACACCTGGCAAATAGTAGATACCTGATAAATAGTAGCTATTACTATTATTACTATCCCATATATGGAAAGAGATGTAATATAACACCATGGTTACAAACACAGAATTTGGAGTTAGACAAACCTAACAAATTCAAATCCTTGCTCTCAGTCACTAGCTGTATAATCCCAGGCACCCAAGCTTCAGCATACTCTATACTACGGTGAGGATCCCACCTGCCACCGCAGCTGTTTTAAGGATTAAACAGTATGTTTATATTATGCCTTTATGGAATCAGTAAACAATGGCTGTTACAACTTCTATGCTCTTGGCCACACTACATAACCTCTCTTAACTAGAATTTAGTCAGCTGTAGCATTAAGGTTCCACTGCCTACCTTATTCCCTTCATTCCCAGGGCACAGAACATGGCACAGAGTTGGCATAGTAAATATCTGTTGCATGAACAGCAGGACTGTACTGAGACATAGAGATAAATGTATATAATGTATCTAACAGTGTTCAGCTTGTAAGTGCTGGGGAAAAAATGGAGCTACCCTGTTTCCCCGAAAATAAGACGTAGCTGGACCATCAGCTCTAATGCGTCTTTTGGAGCAAAAATTAATATAAGACCTGGTCTTATTTTACTATAAGACCCAGTATAATATATGATATGCTATATGATATGATATATAATACCAGGTCTTTATATTAATTTTTGCTCCAAAAGACACATTAGAGCTGATGGTCCAGCTACGTCTTATTTTCGGGGAAACACAATATTTGTCTTTCCATCAGAACATGGGCTCCTCCAAGGCAAAGAACCTTGTTTTATTCATTTTGTAATCCCAGCACCTGGCAGACTGTTAGGACATAGGAGATCCTCAGCAGATGCCTACTGAGTGGCACCAAAGTCAGCAATAATCTAGCAGCCTCCCCTACTTCAAGAATAACTGCAGGAGTCCCAATGACTTGACCCTCCAAAAGCAACATGACATTCTCCATCTACTGTACCATCTAACAACAGTCATAGGTAGCCTTTGTGTCACGTGCCTGTACTTCTGATTCAAGGTTATGCCTTCAGTAACAGTAACTACGCCAGATTTCAGTGAGGTGAAAGAAGGCCACAGAGCTCCATGTGTATGAGGCAGCAAATACTGTGATGATCGCCTCTAGCACAGGATCACAGCATACGCAGCTTTTGTATAAAGTATGTCAGTGGTCATATGGGAAACAGAAGGACAGGGTACCAGTTACATACACTTATTTAACTAAACGTATTACCTATATGAAGATAACAGGTTATGACACCAATCTTACTTATAATTAACATTCTTATGGTTTCTGCAATAGACTAAAAGCTCCACAAAAATCATGGAAAGTAGGATAAAGGGTCCTCCATGTTACTATCTTAAGAAACAGAGATCTGCAATAATCAGAACCAGCTTTTCTGCTAATTTGACGAATTTTTAGTTGAGTCTTTACATTATCTTAAAAATACTTCCTTACAGGATATTATGGTATTTCACCAACAGTTTTACCTTTGATTAACTTAGGTTAAATGCAATTCTTTTTATTCCGAGTCTTTATCTGATTAGTAGAGAAATATGTTTGCTGCAGAAAAAAATGGAAAAATACAGAGATTAACATTACCCTTGGTTCAGTCCTCCAGAGATAATCATTATTTACACTTTGGTATACTTCTTTTTGACACTTAGTATTACTAGTGTTTTCATAAACATGACTTTCAGTGCTTCAGAGTGTTCTCTTAAGCAGTAACTCATCCATTTCCCTATTATTGGACATTTAGATAGGGTAGAAGAACTGTTTTCTACTTACTGAATATTTTGAAAAGTGGCTTTTCCTTTCAAGTTTTTGTGAATTACTCTTTGTAAAAGTTCTGCATTTACTTCCATTGGCACAGGAAAATAAAGCACTGTAGGCAAAGGCAGCCAGCCAGAAACCCACCAGAGCAATCCTCCAGGAATCTAGCTAGTGAGAGTCAAGTCTGGAGCAGGGCTTGTGTGGAGCCTGACTGTCCCCAGTGAAGTGGGAGAGGAGCAGGGAGAATGGGGTGGGAAGAGGTGGGGGAGAGACAACATTTGCGTGTTTTGGGGCGCCGGAAGAGAAAGAGGAGGAATGGCAGGCATTAATATTCTAAAGCATGAGTTATAATATTACAACTAGAAAGTTCTGTGACTTTTTTATAATTCTGAGACTCAGTAAACAGCCCTTATGTGGACCTGAAGTTAATATGTTTTCATTTTTTCTGCATTCAACAAAAATCAAAGCCCAATTTTAATTTATTCAATATTCACTGGTACCTACTCTATGCCAGGCACTGTGGTTGGTAATAAAAATCAATGAAACCCTTCCCTCCTGTCAAGTTCATAATTAGAATATATTTAACCTAAAAGTTCATACAATCTACATCCAAAATAAAAAATTAACAACTGATGACTCATGGCCCTGGTGTACTGCAAGAGATCCTCAGCCATCAAAAAAAAAAAAAAAAGCATGATAGACTCCAAATTAGAGAACTTAACATTTCACTGTATGTTAGTTAGAGAACTAACATTTCATTATAGCCACCATGTCTTAGATTTCCGGAGACAAGCCATGAATCAAATATTCTATCCCTTTGCCCTGTAAATAATCAGAATCCCAAAATTAGAATCAAACTACAACTCTCAGACAATACCCCAAAACTACATACAAATCCTTTGTCAGACCTCTTATGTGTCAGTCATTATTTCTGTTCATTCCAGGTGTTATACTTACACCCTAGGAATTTGCATAACCAGCCTTAATACTTTTGCCCAGAAAATTGCTCATCTGAAAAGGAAAACGTAGGGAAACAGGTTTCTAGATCATATTGCTAACAAAAATATGTGAACTATTATTTTCCCTTATGCCAACAAATTCTGTTAATACTAAGTTAAAGAATTTGTTCTCAGTTTGATACCTAGGATTTCTAGTGAACTGAGTACTGCTTTAATCCTTGAACCCCTGTACTCATTCAAAAATGGCCAATTAAATTAACAGAGAATACCTCATAAAATTATCTTCATTTGAGCCTAGAGGAATCCTAGTGACCTACAAATGAACCTGGAGAAGGTCATTTAGAAGAATCAGTTAACACTCTCCCTCAAAAATTCCTGGACAGCAGGATAAAGATTAAGGCTCCTATAGTTCTGACTTTAGTGACTAAAAAATGACTTCTGCACCCTCACCCAACTCCAGCCTTCCCCAACAACTTGACACATCATTTCACAAGAGCATTCGGACATCACTTTTCATTCAGCAATTCATTTTGAGCCCCTAGTGCCAGGCACTATATACTATAGCCCAGGGAAATTGGTGAGTTACAAAATAGACATTTTACAGTCCAGTGGGGAAGAGACATTTATTTGTATAATTATGAGGGAAACAAATAAGGTAAGCCAATAATGGAGAGAGGCTTGCAACTTAGGGTGCTGAGGGAAGAATTTCCTGAAGAGGTGATGAGAACCTCGAGGTTAAGAAGGAAACAGTTATGCAAAAAGTAGGGAGCAAAAGTGTCCTAGGCAGAGGGAAAAACATTCAACGGCTGAGGCAGGAAGCAGTGTGTTGAGAACAGGACACGCTTTAAAAGGCCAGTGTTGCTTGGCTGTAGTGAGCAACCGAGGGAAATGTGGCTGGAAAGATGAACGGGCCAGATCATCCATGCCCGGGGGAAGCTATTGAAAATGAGCTGAAGTAATATAATCCCACTTATTTTTGATGATTACTCTGCTAGATTGGTAAAAATACAGCAGAAGCAGGGAAAACAAACAAGGAAGCCATTATAGACATTTAAATAAGAGATGGTGGTAGCTCAGGCACTGGGAATCAGGAACCTTTTAAATGACTCCTCAGATTAAAAGAGGAGCACAAGTTAACCGAAAGGGGAAGGGCACTGCGGGCCACTGGGAACCATGTGCAGGGGCATTAGGTCTCAAGACCATTCTGACACAGTAAATAGCCTACCGTGTTTCCCCGAAAATAAGACTTAGCCGGACCATCAGCTCTAAGGCGTCTTTTGGAACAAAAACTAATATAAGACCCGGTATATTATATAAGACCCGGTCTTATATTAAAAATAAGACCAGCTCTTATATTAATTTTTGTTCCAAAAGACACAGTAGAGCTGATAGTCCGGTTAGGTCTTATTTTCGGGGAAACACAGTAGTATGGCAGTAGCAAAGGGTATGCGACAAGAGTGAAGGCCGGAAGACCAGTTGTTAGAAAACTATTGCAGTAATCCAAGCAAGAAAGTATGGTGCCTGAACTAAATCACTGGTATTGGAGAGAAAAAGGCAGGACTGTGTCCATGTGGTATTGAATGTGGTAGAAGAAACTAGAAGGATTTTGAAGAGGGGTGAGAAGAGGAACTTGGGATAAGTAGGTTTCTGGCTTTGAGCGGGTTGATTACGGTACTATTCATTACAATAGGGAGAACCAGGGGTGTGGGAAGAATGAGTTCAGGTTTGTATATGCATGCTGTCATACCAGAAGAGCCATATAGTTCGCAGTTGGATACATGGTGGTCTCTGGTTTAGAAAGAGGCTGTACATTTAGAAGCCACAGGTGGGTAAAGTCCTGAGAAAGACTGATTGCCCAGGAAGTACAAAATGAGAAGAGCTTAGTCCAGAACGCTGCGCTGCACTGACACTGAAGGGGAGTTAGAACAGGGTTCGTCAACAGCAGCACTGATGTTTAAAGCTGAGTAATTATGTTGAGTAAAAGGAGTCTCTACGACACTGACAAAAGGTTCTGCATGAACTCCCACAATCCCGAAGATGCCTCCAGTCTCTGCATAGTACTGCTCTTGGTGCCTTGAACAACAAAAGAAATGCAACCCACAGTGCACTGGTATATCTTTATGTACTAGATTGGATCAAATCCACTGCTAGAAATAACATTTCTGGCATGAGGCTACAGTGGGAAAATGTGTATTTTTGTTAAGTTTTCATTCACAAATGACACAAAAAGTCTGTGACCCTATCCCGCATGATAGGATTGTGTCACCATCCTGCTCCAGTAAGCCCCTAGCACTTCTCCAGGAGAATACCTAACATTTTCCAAGAGTTTGAGTCGTGGGCCCTCTCATCTAATCTTCACTCAGTGCTTATGAGGGGTAGGAACTGCTGTTATCACTGATGCAGAGGGGTTAAGTAACATGCCCAAAGTCACACTAAGTGATCAAACTGAGACTAGAACCTGGCTTTGGAGTCTGACTCCAAAGTCCATACTCTAAAGCTAAACCAACCAACCACTATTCCAGATGTCCTCCATTAGGCTACAAGCTCTTTGAGGAAGGGGCTGGTTCAGTCTTTTTCACCACTGTATTCCTAGCATTTGGCCCATGCTTAGCAACAGGAACTCAAATACTTACTGAATCTCACAACTCTTTTTAACTTGTTCCCAGATCTGCAGTGAGGTGTTTAAAGACACTGAGAGCTCACAGACAGCAAGTTAGGGGCACCAAGGGGAAGAAAATGTTTTCCACTCGGACATGAAATAACGAGTCATAGTGGCTGACATTGTATTGCTAGCTGGAATTAACTTTTCTTTGGGAATCGTGTTCCCAGCAATGGAGGCCATCAACCCTGCTTCACTCCCATTAAAGCAACAGCCTTACTGCCTCCTTATCCAGCATATGCGTTACATTGAGGCCTCAAGGAGATGGGGCAAGAGTGGAAATAGAAATTAAGTACAGACTGGAGTATTTTTGCAAAATGACCCACTTGTAAATTTTTGATAGGATCAAAAACTGGTCCTCGGGAAGTTTTCGAAACATCAGGCAGGCTGTTTTTTAAGCCTCTATTCGTTGACTGCCAATTACAAGGTATACCTGTCTCAGCATGTCGTCCCTCGCTTGCCAACCTGGATACCTTTTTGATAAGGGGACTACCATATGTCCAGAAATTTCTGCACAGATGATGTGAAAAGTCCTTGCAAAGGGTAACAAGGCTAAGCCAGTGATACCAGTCTGATACCAGTGTAACAGACATTGCTAATTGGTCATGAGTATTTTTCTGGGCTCACACCGTAGCCTCAGAATTTTAATACTTCAAGCAGCCATCATTCCCATGATAAAATATTTTGTCCTCCCTGCCTAAAGCCACCCTCCTGGGTAGCCTGGAGGATATGGAACTCAGGGGCTACCTACCTACCACATTCCCTCTGCTGTGGAATTTTGCAAAGAATGGAAAGGAAACCCATGAAAGGGCTTTAGTCTGCTCTGTGTACACACCTGCACACCTAAATGTACTTTTAGGTGGTCATGGAAACTATACAACAATTTGAGAAAAGATCCCCCGCCCCCCGCATGGAAGTCACTTGAATGAAAGCATTCATGTACAGCTCATACTTTACGGACCTCACACCTCCTTAACCCAGCATCATTCATAATGTTCTCATTCCTACCAGGGCCCCTAGGGAAACCTTGATACAATCCATCTTCAACAAATTCTAACATGAACTTGGGCTTTAAGGAACAGGGAGAACGTGTTTTCTATTCCAGAGCATTGTCTCTTCCAGGGTGGCTCAGTTGTTTGTAGCTGCCATTTAGCAAGTGAGGGTACTTTTGCAGGTTGGTCTTCAGTCTCTCTAGTTTGCCGTATTTTCTATCCAAACATTAAAACTTTTTTATAAAATCAGTAACTCACGTTTGCTTTTTATTTCAGTTCTTTTGAAGATTATGAAACAGAGGAACCTGCGTCTCCCTCTGAAGTTGGAAACAAAGGCAATAAAATAGTAACCTCAAGCCTTGCAGAGAAATGTGGAAAGCTTCAGTCAGTGGATGAAGAATAGTTGCTGATGTCTACATGGAAGGGAGATACGTATTTTAAATATTTTTTTCTTGTGAAGAGATGCTCTAGTTTGCATACTGCTTTTTAAAGGCTTTGATTTCTGCAGGTGTGTATCTGCACTAGGAACTTGAAAACGTTTTTAAGCAATAGGTCTGGATACATACTCAATTTGGGAGAGTCCTCCAATTTGCTTCAAACTTCTTACAGAGCTTTTCCTCAAAAGCAAATATAATGATGTACATCACCTTCCATAGTCTGTGAATCAACACTCTTCACCCCTGAATGTACCAAGGATCTCTTGGGGACAGTGTCAAGCACAGTTCTCTGTCCAGCATCCCTGAGGCCCCTCAGGGCTCCTATGGAGCCCAGAAGAAACCTTCACTTGCAGAAAATGAGTCAAAAATTCTGGAACTTGAAAAATCATTAAGGGCCTCCAGAACTGAATTAGCCCTGGTAATAAAAGCACTGCCAAAACATCTCAGAGACTTCTTTTAATCCTGTGTGTACTAGATTCAAAGATCTTGAACTTACTTGGTGTAATGTATTATTTCACAATGACCTGCCAAACTGCTAGTCACTTTACATCCTCAGGTATGGTAACCACTGGGCCTTCCAACTTTGCTGGCAAGCTCTAAATAATCCCCTCCCATCCTGACTGTGGATCTTATATAAAACCTAGAGAGAAAACTTCTTTAATGAAGTACAGAAGAATTTGATTCATACTTGAAAAAAAGTTTCCTTTTAACTCATCTAGTATTTGTAGAGAATTGTCAAATGACGTTATAGTCTCCAAATTAGTTGATGCTCCATCTACATTTCCTATCAGAAAGCCTACTTGAAGACTTATATAACGATACATGGAAATTCTTACTAGACATATTCATTACTTAATACTAGACTAGGCCAATAGTAAAGGCCTCAATCTAAACATTATTCCTTCATGTTGAAAAGAAATGACTACTCCAAATATTCCATTCACTTAAGTGTTTATCACAAAAATGGAAAACAGTGATGCCACCCATAAAAGAAAGCTATTTCATGTTTACTACAGTGGTAGGTGTGTACATTACAGAATTCTACATTTTTCAGCAAGTCACAATATAGCTAAATCCTGCAATATCCTTGAAGATAAAAACTGAAAATAAACTACAAAAAGAATGGAAATTTCTGATAGTTTAAGAAACCCCCAAGAAACTTTTTAATACCCATCTGTCAAACTCATCAACTTTTACCATGGAATTTTTGTTTCAACCACAAGTCCCAAATGTCAGAATAGCTTCCCTTCCCAGCCCATCTTGGTCCCCATGCTGGTATGAAGGCTAAATAATGAAATAATCAAACCTTAGAACTGCGGTAGGCAAAAAGTGAGAAAAGGAGAATTTAGGAAATGCACTATCAACTGGCACTATAATAGTTACCAATCCTTCTTGTCAATATCGTCCCAGTTTCCTGTTCTTTTACCTTCATGATCAGAACTGATCTTCCATTTAACTGTTAGAGAAAATAACTATTAAAACTTAGTATTAATAGTTCACAAAGCACTGAAAGCTTAAAAGTGACTAAATTTTTAGGAAATACTACATGCAATACCTAAACACACTGGTAAATTATTAGGGATTAAAAGTATTTATGTGATACATGAAATTTACCATCTATGCCATCCAACCTTTACCATGGAAGGAAAGCAATTTTTTTATTTCAGATTAAAAAATACTAAAAAGGAACACCTTTTTTTTAGAAGCCAGATATGGTTTAAAGGTTTTATTATCCATAATGATCAAATGTATTTCTAAGACTCATCAAAAAGTAAAAATAAAATTCAATTTTCCAGTATACTTTTTATTATTATTTTTTTACTATTTGACTTTACTTTTTTTACCTTGTTTCTTGTTACTAAAGTCACTTTGGTCAATATGTGGTTTCAAAAGTCTGTAATTATAAAAGTAAACTACCAACATCATTCCATTTAAGATAAGGCTATTTTCATTTAGGTTACCCAAAGTATCGTATTTTCAGACATAAGAATGTGTTTCACAGAAGAGTTGAATGCAAGAAATGTGAATTCTGAGGAACTAAGATAGTATATATTTGACTTTCTGGTAAGATCGTGCTGAATATCATCATTACTGCCCAACTGGAAATTTCAAGTTGTTACTGTATCTGCTTCCTTGATAAAACTTGGTTTATCATGATCTTAATGCTAGTCAATTAAAAATGAGTTTCATAGCATAACATTAATTGCCAAGGTAATCAAACTAATGAAATTCTGTGTATTTTCCCTGTATCTTATCTATGTCATTGTGTACTGTTCAAAGTGTGTATAAAACTCTAAATTGATTAAATGAGGTAAGTCATCTGCTCAAATTTTGGAAATGTTAAGGTGTGTTTGGGTAGAGAAGCCTGCATGATTTAACTCATTTTTGTTTTTTCCTTTTTCCAAAACTAAATAAAGACAAGTTGTCAAATATGAATCCTGTTCACTAATAAGATAATCACTACACACTTCATTTTAATCACACTTGCAGCTCATATTTATGTTTGAAAGAGTAACATTGTAAATGAGCGTGAACCCCTGGGAAAACTATCAAAAAAGAGCTGTAAGGATAACACCTCATATTGAGAAGTGATTTCCTCTGGGGAAAGGAAGGAAGAGCAAGGTTTGAGAATAGGGGTTCACAGAGGGAAATGTAGCCTTATATATATATTCTTTTAAAAGAATACATAATTATTTGGGTACTTAAAATAATTTTTTAAAAAAGAGGGAGAAAAATTAAAATACTACCCAAGTATTAGACTAATACTTTACTTTGAGCTTAGTATTTTCTAAAGCATTTTACATTTGTTACCTATAATGTGGGAAAGGAAATTTTATTTTTCTTCTATTGTAAAACTTACTTTTCTTCCACAAGGTCACCACAGAGTTGTTAAGAAAACTAAGAACACAGTCCATTCTTTATCCTAGAACCAAATTACACCTCTGCATGGAAATGTACACTTAATGAACCTAACAAAAAAGATAAACTATCAGCTCTAAAACTTCTGTAACATATGGTGAAAGATCATTTATGTTAATAACAGACTCAAAAAAGAAGATGCGTCATATTAAATGCTGTTATTGTTTTGGTGATTTCAAATCCTAATAAAGTAAATCCAGTTACTTCAGCAATAATTTCTTAATCATCCCTAGTTAGCCACTGGTGAGCATTCATAAATAATTCCTGGTATAAAGAAAAACAATGTAAAAATCAAGGCACTGTAATTAATTACTCTTCCCCAAATGTATATAATATAGGCCATTCAGAGCATGCTATCCCAAACTCTTCAGTATTCTACAACATAGAATTAGAAAACTAACATTTATTGATAGATTTAAGGTATAATACAGGTTTCCAAAAATGTGGCAGTGAGAATATCAGCATAAAAAAGAGAAACTTGTGCTAAAAACAACCTGAATTCATCATTGGCAATATTACATAACAATCAAGGCCCTCACATACTAATGATTTCCACTTTGTCTATATTGCCAACCTCCCATGCATCAAAAAACACAAAACTAAGATTATCAAACTTGGGAAGCAATAAAGTACTCTATGAATTTTAAGATCATAATATTAGGAAAGTTTGAGAGATTTGCAAAATATATCCTAGTCACCCATGTATACAATCTCATTTCTAGTTATTCTGCAGTAATCATTAGTGAATAAAGAACAGATTTACAAGTTTATATAGCAGGGCATCTGGGTTCAACACAAAACTCTTACAAACTTTAGGCAAATACATGTTTCATAAGACACTGCTAACACTTAGAGGAATTAAATAAAACTCCAAAACTTGGAAAGCAAATAAAGACAAGACAACTAAGAAGCATTTTCCACCATTTACTCTTGTTATCAAAAATAGTTCAACTCTTCTTGCAAAACAAAACAAAATAGTACATACTGGACACATACATCACATTTTTCTTCCTATGGCTTTAGCCCACCCCCACCCCACCAAAAGAAACCAAAAAAAAAAAAAAAAAAAAAACAAAAAAAAAAACCCAACAACAACAAAAACAACTCTACCTGACCACATTCACAGAAAATGACACCAGGATACACTACAAAACAGAAGGAGGTGTCATCTGCTCTGTGTCCAAAAGGTTCTTCTCCATGTCTTATTCTAGGTGAGTAACCATCATTGAACATGCTGTGTGCCAAATCAAAACATAACTTCAATGTATGTCAGATCTCACGAGAGATGGTGAACGTAAGTAGATGTTGGAAGTTTTCCAGCAGTATTTTTCTTTAAATAAGCACTGTCAAAGCAGCAACTCTTCTTTTAAATCATAAAATCATTTCTTTACAACCTAGTCAGTCCTTATTTTATTTGGGCTGTGCTCTTTCAAGCAACTGACTAGATTTCCCTTCAACAGAATGTTTGTGACTCATCTTCCCCATAAAAATTAAAGGGAAGTGCATTTAAACTGAAACATAGTTTGTGCTTTACATGCAAAAGAGCATTCTAAAGAAAATCCCAGCTTCAAACCTACCTAAATGCACAGGCTTCATAAAAAGGTATTTTTATTAGGCCTCTATAAGGAAGCCTTCCTAACAGCACCCTAAAAAAAGCATATTTAAAATAAAGTCTGTGGCAAACTATTAGAGGAAACAAAAAAACCAAAGAAGTGGCCAATAGCAATAAGTATAATGCACAAATCTAGATACGTTCTGGGGCATTATTCCAAAATTATTTTAAATACATCCCAATTTCTAAATGAAACTTTTATAATTTTAAAAATTCTGTCACATATTATAGTCTTCAGAATAAAACTCTTCTCCACTTCATTCATCTAATTAGAACATTGCTTATACTGAAGGATTAAGAATGTTTTTCCCTAGAAATGAGTCAGACAAATAAAAAAGGGGCTCAACTCCAAATTTGGAGTTTTGTAGCATAAACAGCTAAACACCTGAAGTCTGACAGAATTTCAGTTTGTTCACTTTTAAAGGACAGATTTCTTCAACATTCTAATGAGGGGCAAATTTTCTTTCATAATACTGCTGATTTAAGAACTGCTACATACACCAGTAGCCAATTTTCATGATCAGAAATGGTATTATGTCAGCATAAAGGATGAGCTGGACACATCAGCTTTTCAACAGGAGAAACATCAATGGCATCTGAAGGCAGCACTGAGTCTCCTGAACAAACTAATGGCTACTTTTCCACAAAAACTTAGCACAATCTTCATGGACTGACTAGATACCACTTCCTTACATTTAATCATAAACTTTGATTATGCACAAAGCATGACCATAAACAATGAGGTTAATGTTACTTTCCTTGCCAAAGTTCATTTTGTATAAATCATTTGCATCAGAATTTGTTCTCAAACTATGAGGTTCTGTAAGAACTAAGGACATGTAGTTGTAGGGTTACTCCTCCATTATCTGCAAACTATTTCCCCGACACTAACACATATAACTTAGCAATGAAAACACTTGATACAAGTGATCTATATGCAGGAGCTCCGGCAAGTTAAACCAACAAAACCATAGCTGCCTTAAACTGTAGCTATTTCCCTACCAGAGGTAGGTTTAAAGACCCACTGATTTAACAGTCGAATCTCATGTCTATAGCATCATCCAAACTTTTATCATCATGTGTACTGGCAGCTAAAAACGTCGTTACTGGGGACCCTGTGACATTAATTACACTGGTGCTGGTACTAGCATTGCGCACAGCAATGCTAGTCACATTAATGCCCAAAGTGAGCCTGGTCTGCTCCAAGGCCTTTTCTGGCACAGCAAATGCCTCCAACTTCTTCTCCCCATTGGCCATATAGGAGTTTTGGCAGCCACGACATATACAATCTAAGCAGGCTTTGCGGTTAGAGTAGCAAGGGCAGCGTTGGCCACGGCATGTAAGAACACTTGGATTTTGAGTAGCACGCCCACATTTACACCCTTTCTTTTCCTGGGGTTTTTTGTACACAGTCTTAGTAGGACTTCCTGGCATAAAATGATGACTAGGAATCTTTTCCTTTACTGTTTTGTCTTTTTTAAGAATACCTGGCTTGGTTTTAGAGTGAGATTTCTTGGATCCATGTTCATGACTCTTTTTCATGCTTTTAGTCGATAAAAGTACCGTTTTGCTGATTTTGGGTGTTGTGCCTCCATTGGGAACAGATGCTATAGGTTGAAGAGAAATTTTGTTCTCCCGTTTCACTGTTACAGGAGCAGATGCCCCCAATGTTGGGCCTCGAATAATGGTAGAAATTGGAAGTGGCTGAACTTTCTCACTGTCGCTTTCTGATCTGGATCGTTTTCTATTCAATTTTGCTACCTTCGGAGTTGCTGCAGTACATGATAACCCATGAAGTGCAGGACTGGTAGACATAAAAACATTATGGCTAAGAGACTGGGAAGAAAGCTGCAGAAAAGGTCCATTGGATACAGTGGCTTCCAAGTTGGGCTGCAAATTAGGACAACAAACCTCAGTATTTGAAACAGTTTCTAAGCTGCGGAGTACTTCCTCAACACTCAGTAACAGAGAGTCACCAGGTTTTATATCTTCACTGAAACTGCAGATATCAATGCCTGTGGAGCATAAGTCAGTGGCTACCGTGTCACAGACAGGTGGCAAGCTGTCAGACAGATCTTCAGTTTTTATGTCAACAGTGTTACATACATCAATCGTATTAGAATGTTCAGGTGAAGGAATATTTAGACCAAATCTATCTATTGATAGCCCGTTATAAGTAGGCAAACCATTGATAACAGAACTGCCAATAGCAATGCTGAGGGTGCTTTCAGATATTGGAGATAAACCAGCTTGAGGATCAGTTGTGGGTTCTGAGGTCGAAGGTAAAGGGGAATGTGTCAAACACAAAGTAAAGGACGAGTCTGAGGGTTTTTCTGTCTCCTCACAAAACAATGATCCATCATTAAACAAAGCCAAAATATCAGAAGAACAGTCGACTGCTTCTATTATATCCCGTGCCAATGTAGTCTGTGTTATATATTCACATAGTTTTTTGTAGCAGTTCACTAGAATGCTTAACTGCTTGTTTTCCTCAAACTGCTCATAGTCTTTGCACCAGCTACATGAAGGTTTCATCATCATTTTCTTGCCTTTACAAGTTTTGCAGACATAGTGTTGGCAGGTGGAGTTGGTGGGTGCAATAGGATCTTGTAGCAAATGTCCTATGAAGGGGAAAAGGAGGAAAGCAAAGATTTTAGTAAAATAAACTTACAATTTCATATACTGACGTTAAGATGAGATTTTAAGTAATCTATTAAAATTGAGATGGGTTAAACTCACCAGACCAGGTCACAAAAAATACACAGTACAGGAAATGGAAAAATAGCTCACTTCACGTCACTTTCATGCCTTATTCCCCATTCCTTTACTCAAACCAGAATGTTCCTTGATTCTGTGTTTCTACACAAAACAGTATGTTCTGGTCCACTTTCTTATACTTTTCTCCAAAGGCGATAAACAGGTGAAGATCCGTCACCAAAAGAACAAACTAGGCTTAAAACCCTTGGGACCTCAACCTAACACAACACAGTAATTGCTACAACATATTGAACAAAATCATATTATTTTGTGTTAAGACACTGGGAAAAAGATATGAGCAAGAGCAATTCAGTCTTTACCCTCATTAAACATAGCTTAAGGGCATTAATCAATTAGTACAAAGGCATCTTAACAGAAAAAAGATATAATTTCAAACCATTATTACACAGATAGTAATCACCAGCTAAGAAGAGAAGATCAAAATGTAGTTATGATGAAAAAGCAATGTCCATTTATTAAAAGCAAAAAGAGTACTAATAACCCCTCAAATTCTATAGAAAATCAAAATACAATGACAACGAAAAATATTTATGTTTAAATGTATTAAAGGGGGGCGAGGTATAATATTTGTTCAAATTCTTCTGACAGAATACAGATGACCATGTTCATGACCATGTGTAGCCTAAGGACAGCAATGGTATAAAAGTGGGAGTGATCCCGACTTGCTATCACTCCCAAATGATAAATGATCTCCACATATAAACCAGGAAGGGAAAAACAACTAGATCAGTCCCTAGCTCCACCCTTACTCCCCAAAGAAGCTCCTTGTTCCCAATTCAGGACAAACAGTAATTAACTCAAAGCAGCACCTGTTTTCTCATACCATCACATAATTTAAGACTCAGGCATGAGAGAGAAGGTACTTCTGGCTATAGCCCAGTAAAATCAGCGAACCCTCTCCCTTAGAAGCAACTATAAACCTGAAAAATTTTGACAAAAAGGGTTATTTTCACAACCAAAGACACGAAACCATCTGAGAAGCACTTATGTTTCAAAAACTGCCAAAGTTCAGGTAAGGACAGTGGGAATCTATGGTGTCTGGGTCTAGAGCTGCCAGTTCTCCCCTACCACCCAGCTCCATCAGTGTTACTACCTACCCTATGGGGACCGTGAGTGGCTGTGGTGGAAGGGGGTTCATTAAGGCAGTAAGTGATGAACAGGCCCAGAGGCAATATCACTGGAAGCTGACACTCAGAGGCTGGCCAGTGGGGAGGGCACATAGCTCAGCTGTTACAAGCCTGAGACTGCACAAGCACAGGTAAGACAGACGCATCAAACAAAATGGCAGTTTTCCCCAAGTTGATCTATAAATTCAATGTTATCCTTATGAGAGTACCAGGCACCGTTTGTTTGTTTAAGAAATTGACAGTCTGATTCTAAAATTCATATAAAATCAGAAAGGACCTAGGAAAAGAACAAAAAAGTTGGAGGACTTACACTATTAAATTTCAAAATCTTCTATAAGACCACAGTCTTGATGACTGTGGCAAAGGATAGGCATATAAATCAATGGAACAGAGTCCATAAAGAAATTCTTACATTTATGGTCAAGTGCTTTATGTTACAAGAATGCCCAGATAATTCAACAGGGAAAAGAGTATTTTCAACACACAGTGTGGGATAATTCGATAATCAAATGAAAAAAAAAAAAAAAGCAAACGAAAAAAAGACCTGTACGTCTTTGCCTCACAAAATACACAACTATTAACTCAAAATGGATCATAGACACTTAAATGTAAAAGCTAAAATGTTAGAAAATGACTCAGAAGAAAATCGTGACTTTGGGTTGGGCAGTGTTGTATGGGACATCAAATGCACAATCCACAAAAGGGTAAAAACTGGAAAATGGATTTCCACAAAATTAAAAACTTGTGCTTCAAGATACCACTAAGAAAATGAAAAGGACAATCTACAGATTGGGGGAAAATATTTGCAAATCATATATCTGATAAAAGGACTTATAACATGATATATTAAAAAAATATCCTACAAATCAGTAAGACAAAATTTAAAAAGTGTGCAAAATATCTGAAAGAAAATATACAAATGTCTAATAAGCACATGAAAATATGCTCAATACCATTAGTTATTAAGGAAAGTAAAGCCAATGGCATACTGCCACACACCTATTAGAATGGATAAATTAAAAATGACAGACAATACCCAGAGTTGGCAAAGATGTGGAGAAAATAGAACCCTTCTATATTATAGGTGTGAATGTAAAAGGGTAAATCATACTGGAAAATGGTATTTTAAAAGTAAAGAAATACAGTTACCATACAAAAGCCAGCAGTTCTACTCCTAAGAACCTACTAAAAGAGAAATGAAAACATTTCTATAGAGAGATGAATATGCATAGCAGCATTATTTATAATAGACAAAAACTGGAAACAATCCAAATGTCCAGTTGAGTAGATAAACAAAATGTTGTATATTCATACAACAGAATTACTGTTCAGCAATTAAAAGAACAAGCTATTGGTACATGCCATAACATGATGAACTTCAAAAGCATTATGCCAAGAAGCCAGATGCAAAACACACTATCATAATATTCCATTTATATTAAATGTCTAGAAATGACAAAAAAGTAGAATTAGTGGTTGCCTAAAGCTGGAAGTGGGACAGGGATTAACTGTAAATGGGCACAATGGTATGTTTTGGTGGTGATGAAAACGTTCTAACATCATATTGTGGTGATGACTGTGCAACTCTAAAATTTTTTTAAAGGCCCCAGTCGTTATGAAGTCCAACTTTCTACGCAATGCAGGAATCCCTTAGAGTGACTTAATCTAAGGAAGGGCATTGAGAATATACATGTATGCATTTAAATGTTATCTACTGGGAAGGAGAGACTGAAAAAAGTGAAGTGAACAGGGATAGGATGAGATTATTCTGGTTTTAACCCGTTTTGTAGCTTTTAATCTTCTAACCATGTAAATTGTACATAATTATGTAACAAAACTAAAATTTTAAATGAAATTCCTCATTATCAAAAGCAACTGTAGATAGAGGAGGTCGTTAAGTCATGTGATGGCAGCTATCAGAAAGACTTGTCTTTGACGCTGTCCCTGAAGGACAGCAGACAGCCCAGAGCCCTGCGACCCAAAGAACAGGGCACCCCAGAAACCGGGCGTGGATATTGAACCTGCGGGAGAAAGGGGTTCGTCATGGCGGATGACCTAAAGCAATTCCTGTATAAAAAATTACCAAGCGTCAAAGGGCTCCATGTTATTGTTGTGTCAGATAGAGATGGGGTGCCTATTATTAAAGTAGCCAATGACAATGCTGCAGAGCATGCTTTGAGACCTGGTTTCTTACCTACTTTTGCCCTTGCAACAGACCAAGGGAGCAAACTTGGACTTTCAAAAAATAAAAGTATCATCTGTTACTCTAATACTTTCCGGGTGGTTCAATTCAATCATTTACCTTTGGTGGTGAGTTTCATAGCCAGCAGCAATACCAATACAGGATAGTCAGCCTAGAAAAGGAACTTGCTCCATTATTTGAAGAATTCACACAAGTTGTGGAAGTTTCTTAATCTGACTTGGTTTTGACGTCTACCTTATCTTCATTATAATAGGCACAATATCAATCCAGCAATCTTTAGACCGCAATACTTGTATCCAGTACTCAAGAAAGGGCCCCATTTCCACCTTACACTAAAGGAAGAGCCTATAGATAGAATTTATGGGTAGATCGATAATCTTTTCTTGTACAGGCTCTTATTTACTGAGATCTGGGGATACCGCAGAAATAGTTCTATCACAGCTCCCATGGAGTTAGTCCAGCCATCAAATCTGCATGAAATTCTATTCGGTGGGTCAGAATCAAAATGGTACTTTGATCCACTCGAGCCATGACGTGCCTCTATTGTACCATACACCCAGGTCTGCAGAATGGAGCAGACCATTTCTGTTGTGAATAATAATGAGGACATATTTTTTTTCGTATTGTTTTATTTGTTGCATTGAGTCTAAGGAAGGTAAAATGGCTTAGTAAAAGTAATAAAATCAGTACAATCACTAAAAAGAAAAAAAAAGCAACTGTAATTTTATATTAAATTGATGGTACAACTGTTCAGAGATTAACTACTTTTAACAACTTTATAACAGCATACCAACTCATCCTCGTATTCTCATTTTTTTTGTTTTGTTTTCAGGAATCATATTGTTATGGCAGTGCTGATAGTTATAATAGTTATAATAGTGTTGGTGTCTATTGTGGGATAGACTAAATGTTGATATCCTTCAGAATCGGGATTTTCTTTTTCTTTAGCAGAAGGAAGGAAGTCATAACAGAAAAAGTTAAATAAAAAATCCTGAATTTCAATTAGATTTATCAGTATGAACTAATATTTTCATCTTTGTATTTCTATACACTGCAAGGCCTGGAAGCAAGGGACCAACCCCAGTAGCAATTATCTCAGATAATGATATTGAAAAACAATTTCCTATTCAAAGAAATCAGGGCTTCTTGAACTGATTCCAGATCTGTGACATAAATTAGACAAGATGAGTTCTGATTACTTTGTTATGCCAGAAACTATCAGGATCAGGATAATCTTAAAGTGACTCAGGAGCAAACTTGAAGAGGTTCCCACACGCCAAAGATAAGAAAATCCGAGCATGCGTACATATGATGGAATGAAACATATCTAAAAATTTTCAAATTTCTGAGTTCATTAAAAAAAAGAAGAAAATCAGTTTCAGGATATCAGTGAACAAGTTCATTAGTTTGAAAACTGGTGAAGAGCAAGAATCAAGTATTTATTCTGATTTAACTATATAGTGCTGTTTCCCCAGAAATAAGACCTACCCCGAAAAATCCCAGTTAAGATCGTCAGCCAGACGGACGCATTTAGTACGTTATGACAATGTTCCAGAAGAAGATGACGTGACTGTATTTGAATAAATGTAGATTGTTGTACATGAAAAAATAAGACATCCCCTGAAAATATGCCCTAATGCGTCTTTTGGAACAAAAATTAATATAAGACCCGGTCTTAGTTTTGGGGAAATACGGTGTAACATCCAGTCTTATTTTCAAGGAAACACGGTATGAACTATACAACTAAGTCACCAAATCACAGAGAAGTTTCTCTTTATAACAATAATGCAGCTAATAAAGAAAAAAAATGACATAATTTGAATGTTATCGTTTTATAACCCCTAATGATTTGCAAATTGCTCAAGCTAAGTGATAATAAGTGAGGATTACCTATTCTTGCCTTCATTACATCACTGATCTGATCTTTTTACCAGTCATGTCAATCAAAACCTCCCCTAAACTACCAAGCACCTTAAAGCACATATGCCTACACATTTTTGCATTTTTCTGAGAGGTATTAAGAGAGTATGCCTAATATTGAGAACTGAAAATAGGCTGGAAAACATGTAAAAACTATTACTTATTGATTCATCACTCCACTCAATTCTTAAGAACTTCCATCACCTGGTCTCATATTACCTTCTTGATTGCCTAACTATTCCCCAACACAAATATCTAAAACATTAATCTACCCTTCCCGATGCCTATAGGCAAACTTGTGTCACGCAGTCAGCTTCCCATCCTAACCCTCAAAAGTTTCCCAGAGGGCTCTCTTTACACCTCACAACAAAGGTGATATGCAACGCCAGTGATATGAGGGATAAAGAAAAAGTTCAGGTGCTTCTTACCAGTTAGGTAAGCCTTAGCCACACCAGTACTACATGTCCCTAAGGAAACTCCTCCCCCATGCCGCCCCCAAGTTAAGAAATATCATATACCACTATTATAAGCATAAATACACATCTTATCCTAAAAATAAAATAGATGAACAATCTGAGTCAACGGGAAGTGTGTCACTCACTTGTAGACTATACTATAAAACAGAAGTGTTTGGGGAAGGTTTAATTTGTTTTAGCTTAGATCATATTCCGTAATTTCACATTCAAGGACAAAAAAGACTTGCTCAAAATACACATCTTCCAACTTTTGAGGTTTATAGTTCATGACAAAAAAATTTCTCATTGCACTGCCTTGAATCCTTAATCTGCAATGTATCAGAGGAATGATCTTCCTTTACAAAATACAAGTTCTTGTAACTAAATGAATTTTATACTATGTGCCGTTTAAACAATATTAAATGACATATACTGAACCTAAAAAGACTAAAGACTAAGTATTAATTTTTACTCAACCTTTAAAAAGTTACCAATTCCTTATTTATTTGCCCCCTTGCCATCCCCAAATCAGCCAACTATAATTTGAGACTAAGACTCAGACTACAACAATGGTAGAATTTCTGGGAATACATAACTGTTGGTAATTAGTTTAAGACAGTAAGATTTTTTTTAGAGCTCTTAATTTTGTGAAACCTTTTATTACGGAAATTTTCAAACAAACAAAATCAGAAAATAATATAATTAGCCGCCATACATCTATCACCCAGATTCAGTAATTATCAAGATTATGTCACATTTGCTTTATCTATCCATCTTTTGTTCTCCGAAGCAAATCCTAGACACCATCAATTCACCTCCATCACTACAAAGTACATTTTCTTATATTAACTACAATGTCATTATTACACCTAACAAAATTAACAATTTAAATAATTTTTAAACCAGATTTAGGTTTATTGTATTTTGCCATATGTAATGTGCACTTTTTTTAGTTAGGCCCAAATCTGGGAGGGAAAAATAAGGATGCTCATTATATATGGGTAGTAGTAATTCTGTATCTATATAAATGTTAATTCTTTTATGTATACTTGTTGAGTTAAAAGTGTAACTCTAGAAATCAATAACGGTATCAGTATGCAAAATAATAGCCTGAAATGGGGTCATCGGTTTTGTTGAATTCATGATGAACTTGCAACCACGAAGAGCTCTTGGCCTTCTATGATGCATAAATACCATAAATTTGTTACCGGTATATAACATTTCTTGTATCTGTTCTTATAATTATTTTTTTCATAAAATTTCTCGTACCATAATGTTAAAAACTAAATGCTAAAATTCCTTTATAATACAAAAAACAAGTACCTAAATGTAGACAAATAAGAATATGAATTTAAAAATTAAAATGAAAGATTTTTTCCCCCTAAAAGTTTGGCCCCAAAACGTGGGTGCACGTTATACACGGGAGCGCATTATGCCCAGCAAAATACAGTACCTTGAGAAAAAGCTTTTAAAGCCCTTTTGTAAAAGGGCTTTAATTCAGCCATTAAAGAAGAATTTTATAAGTTATACTTTTCTTAACATGCTTTTTAACCATAAAACTCCTTTTATTAAACAGATTTAACATAGATCATTCAAATCACTACCCTGTTAACATATCAAAGCTACGGTAACACTTGGATTGGCTGCCACACACTTTATCCTTATGCCTAACAAGAATCATTGCCAGCATCAAGATTTAAGAAGCAGCCTAAATTTGAGAGAAACCTACAGCACCAAAAATAAACAAACTGTAACTAGGTTTCCAATCAGCTTGTCCCTTTCTCCACACAAGGGATCCGCACTCTACCTTAGCGCAAGCAAACAAGGACAGCAACAATAGTCTCTTGGCAAACTCCTTTAAATACATAACTGATCCCAGTTTTGAACAAAGCAAATGATAATTCATTCACTCCAAAATACCACTGGTAAAGGTGACCATAGTAGAAATTGTATGTTGACATGCAGACTATCAAGTAAATTATGTCTTAATCACTTCTTAAAATCTTTTGATTCTCCAACAGTCATGGTGTTTAATCACACTATTTTTACCAGATTACTGGGAGAAATTAAGTTTGGAGGTGCAAAAAGAGGACACAAGAAAAAATAAAATGGGGGCCGGCCCAGTGGCTCAGGCGGTTGGAGCTCCATGCTCCTAACTCCAAAGGCTGCCGGTTCGATTCCCACATGGGCCAGTGGGCTCTCAACCACAAAGCTGCCAGTTCAATTCTTCCAGTCCCTCAAGGGATGGTGGGCCCCACCCCCACCACCCCCACCCCCGCAACTAAGATTAAACACAGCACCTTCAGCTGAGCTGCCGCTGAGCTCCCGGATGGCTCAGTTGGTTGGAGCACGTCCTCTCAACCACAAGGTTGACGGTTGGACTCTCACAAGGGATGGTGCGCTGCGCCCCCTGCAACTAGCAATGGCAACCTGACCTGGAGCTGAGCTGCGCCCTCCACAACTAAGATTGAAAGGACAACAACTTGACTTGGGAAAAAAGTCCTGGAAGTACACACTGTTCCCCAATAAAGTCCTGTTCCCCTTCCCCAATAAAATCTTTAAAAAATAAATAAATAAAAAATAAAATGGCTAAAATGCTTACCAAAATTTATTAATGACTAAACACTGGACCTGGCAATAATAATGATCATAAAATAAAACCTACAATTTCAAAAGCTACCATAAGTTAAAATGTAATATGGACAAATTAGACATGAACAACAACAAAGAAACTTAAAGTATCAAACCCTCATTTTAAAGTCTCCATGGAGAACAAATGATCCCAATGAAAATAATTTCAGTAAAATAGAAAATGGTTTAAGGAATTAAACTACCTCAATGGCTTAATTTTGGCATTTGACAAAAATGCACCGTATAATTCTAACTTAAACGGTACATACACAAAAAGAGCATCAGAATCAAAACATTCTGTATTTACCACCACCCGCCTCCAGGACTACTTCTGGTAATGCTTCTGTTACTGCAACAAGAATTGCCTTATCAAAAACCTCAAATCATGCAAGTAATTTTATATAAACCCTATTTGTTGTTAATGAGATGACACTTAAGGATCAGGAAAAATTAGCCAAGACTCGCACAAACATCATCCTGAAATGCTGCTATCAGAAAGTAAAAAATGCACACAAACAGGTCATGGTTAATGATTAAAAGCATCGTTAACATTTCTCCAAGAAGCATTCTTGGAAACCAGAATGTTAAAAACAGTCAAGAAGCCCACAAAAGGACTCAAATCATACATATAATACTTAGATATATGGAATATATGGAAAAGTATCTCGTAAAGGAAAAATAAACTTTGTAATACCTCAAACAGTTTTACCAAAATAATGAAACAGAAAAATAAAAACAGTATAGAACCCAACAGGTGTAAGTAAAATATGTGGCATCCTACAAAAAACAGGAAACAGTTCTCTGCTCTTGCTGATAATGCAAGCAACATGAAACAGAAGAGGTATCAGAAAGGATACATTTCAACATACTAACTCAATAAAATATGCTTTCCATCACAGCCTAAATTTGCTTCCCAAGAAATGGGCTCACATCAAAAATTAGAAAATAAAAAGCTACCAGAAATTCATACTAAAGTCCCAAGCCAAAAGGAGAAAAATAATAAAAGTGACAAAACTTGCTAAAATGGAATAATTATATTCCATGAGATTTTCTTAAAATCATTACTAAAGCAAAGAAACTTAAGAAAAAAGTGGTTATCTTAAAATAATTTTAAAAAGTACAGTTCTTAAATAGGAAGTTTTCTACATTCACGTATGTTATTGATTCTAAAGCCAATTTCCTCAGCAATAACTCCTAAATAATGTACTTTTTGCCAGCCATTCCTTTCCAAATGACCCAGATAACCTTATTGACCACCTAAGTACATCTATAGCCACATATACAGAAAGAAATATAGATGGGGGGGAGGTTGAGGAGCCTTATTAACAGCAAAAAGAATTTTGTTTCCAGCCAAATTACACTGCTCTGAAGCTCTTGGATCCAAGACAGGATGGTAACTCAAGCAATGACAAAACATTTCATTGAATGATGACAAGTGGCACACTTGATCTTGGAAAGATACTCAAATGCTGCAGAAAAAAAAAAATCTTCAAATATTTCGTTCAGTAATGTAGTATTGGATTCTGCTAAGCAAATCTCTTCTGCAACATGAGGGCAAGACTTTTTTTAATAAAGACTCGATCTAACCGTATTTGTTTCAAATATACCTACTTCAGATGTTTCCATTCTCAACATTATGACCAATGTACAATGAACAAATCATAAAAAGCACATTAGAATTGGGAGTGACATTGGAAATCAGCTTATTCCATGGCGTCATTTTAACCAAGATGGACTTTCATGAGATACTTAGCTAATTACTGGCAATGAGAAATAGAAGCTGAGTCTACTGATTTCCAACCTAGTATTCTTTATTCATCTAGAACCATCCCTATTTCTGCTATTAAGTTCACAGCATCCACCGAGAAAATATTAGCTTCTTTCCACTTATCCAAAAGAATGATTCCTGCAATTGAGCCATAGCAGAATCAATAATCAACCACAAAATGTAAAAAAACCTTTGGAGAAAAAAGGAACAGGTACTAGCAATAATGGATAGTGAGTGGGGTAGAAAGAGTGAAAGGAAATGGAGGATGGATGCTCAACAATAGTTTTGCAAGGGTCAGAAAATCTTTGCTGCACAGGGATTGGAGCTGCAGGAGTCCTGCCTGGATTCTCTATACACTGACCTCAATTTTTAAAGTGTATCTTAAATGTTTCAATTGAACATGTATACTATAACACATTGTACTTTATTCTCTGTAGAGTGTCCAACAAAAACAGCTCAGCCTACATACCAGTCTAAGAATTTACAGCATCAGAAATCTTAACTAAAGACTGTGTGTGTATATATGTATAATGTATACATATACACAAAACTAGGTCTAAGTAAATATGTACATATTAAACTCATATGATGAGCTGGGTTTCATAAACGATGTCACTTTAGATAGCATTACTGATTAGATAATAGCATCATCTTCTTGCTACTACTAGAAAATTGAGACTTTTTTCTAGGGGCAATAAATTGATGCTGATCAACCACAATATACCGGGGGTGCAAATAAAATGTATACGCATGACTTGTATTCGTCTTTTGTTATCAGAATATTTTGGGTATTACAATTTTAACAGTTTTTTTCCTTTCTTAAAATGTGTATACATTTTTTTGGCACCCTCTGTATACAGACACCCATTTCTTGTGATGTGAGAATAACTATATTGAATCTAAGTCATAATCCATTCAACCCAGATTCAGTCTCCAATAGCAATATTAAGGCACATACAGAGTGGGAGAATAAATTTCTACCAATGTACAAAATCTGATGTAGGGCCTGAACAATACCCCTTCCATAGGGCAATCCACTGACCTAAACATAAATATCCCCATTCTCTACCTTTACCAAATGAAGAGTGCATTTAGGCTATCTTCATTTAAGAAAACATTTCTCTTTCCTCAATCACTTAAGCAAATAATTTCTAGGGCCCAGCTATATGCCAAGCACTGTGATAGATAGCCTGCCACTTGAATTTAACAAGGGATTCTCTGACCTTTTTCACACCTCTGAATTACAGCACCATAATTACACTCCAAAATTAAAGACGTAAAATGTTTCCAAACAGTAACTGTAAGATATCTCCTAGATATATATACACATGAAAATAATCTGGATTCAACTAAGAACAAAAATGACACCACCATAAAAAGATCCTATGTATCATCAAATGGACACAAATGAATTAACTGTTTGGGACAATTAAAACTGTTCTTTTTAAACTTGTTTTTAGTCTTGTTAAACCAGTGCCCAATATAGTTTTTTGCAGGAATATGTTGAAGTCTAAACCTCTTAAAAATCCTTTCATTAGGCAAAATTTATCAGTATGAGTGCTGCTGTAAAGAATAATAAGCTCAAGTCAAAGAGAAATGAATTTGAGGTGAGAGAACCCTCCTAAGACAACACCAATTTACTCTTGGTAGAGTAGGGCTTCCTGAGGTCTGTTTTTCTTCTTTCAATTTTTGATTGAGCAGCACTTAGAATATGTTCTTTTAAACTTTCACACAAATTTCATTTTAGTAGTAAACCAAAAAGCAAATACAAGACTCAAAAAATTAACAGGTCCAAATGACAAACTAAGGTTTTAAAGAAATGATTAATTATCTAATTGAATATTCAAGCAACTATGCCCCAGACCACCATTATTCCCTGATCACCTGGATTCCAGACCTGTAAACTGTTTTCTTTAAAATATGCATTTTAATTAAAAACAACGGAGAGAGGGAATCTTTCGCTGACAGAGAACACAGCAGAAACAGCTTTAGAGGCAGAATGCCTAAGGGATAGGTTGGGAACCACTGGTGAAGACCGTGCTGAAGGCATGGAAGAGTCCCTGAAAGGTTTAAGCAGGGGAGTAGAGGAAGGAGCCATCCTGGGAGTATGAAAACCAGTTGGATAGCTATTATGTATTTAACATTTGTTTTCCAGCTCTAAATCCATACAAGTACCAGAGTTTGTTTTCGGTCAAGTCATAATTCTGAGTGAGAATTATATCTGCTCCTCAACTGCTTTCTTAAAATCAACAATTTGATAAAATGTCTACTTTAGAATGTACACGAAGAAGAGGCTTAGAAAACAGGAGTGTTTGGGGGAAGACTACCAGCAAAGGAACTGTGATGGACCGAGTACAAGGCCCAAAAGAAAAAGTCATCCAGCCGGGTGGCTCAGGTGGTTGGAGCACCGTGCTCCTAACGCCAACTTTGATTCCCACATGGGCAAGTGAGCTGTACAGCCAAGACTGTGAACAACAGCTCTCCCTAGAGCTGGGCTGCCATGAGCAGCCAGAGGTCGGTGTGAGCTGCCGCAGGCTGCTGTGTGCTGCCACTGGCTGCTTGTGGGCTGCCGTGGGCTGCTGTGGGCCGTCATGAGCAGCCGGCAGCCAGGGTGAGCTGCTGTGCACTGCCGTGGGCTACTGTGTGCCGTCATGAGCGGCCGGAGGCCAGTGTGAATGGCCGGCAGCCATCATGAGCTACTGTGTGCTGCCATGAGTGGCTAGTGGCCAGCGTGAGTGACCGGCAGTCAGCATGAGCGGCCGGCAGCCGGTGAGGGCTGCCATGAGCTGCCTACCAACTGCCTCAGCAGGGGGGAGCGCAAGGCTCCTAATACCAGCATGGGCCAGGAAGCTGTGTCCTACACAACTAGACTGAGAAAACAGTTTGAACCGGTGTGGGGGAGCAGAAAAAGGAAGGGGGAGAAGAAAGTCCATTCCATGAAGTCCTGGCTGAGCAAGGTCAGAAGTCCCAGTTCTCACCCTGACTGCATGAATTTTTCTGATGAGAAAGCCATCTCTAAACTTGAATATTCTAATTTTAGTATTCAATACTAATAGAAATAAAAAGTGTTTATACTGTACAATAGACACTATGTATTAAGTCTACATACTAGGATAATAGCAGAGTAATGTAAAAAAAGGAACTCTGTTCTGAAAGCTACACCATATATATTACTAAAAATGTCCAACACTGAAAACAGTTTTACTCAACTATGTTTTTTAACAAGCAAAAGATTAGTATCCTAAAATTTAAAAATGTCATTACAAAATATTTAATGTTAATATTAATATTTAATTTAAACATGTCTCACGGAACTTTAATTCTAGTGAACATTATTAGCATACATGTTATTTGGCTAGACATAAAATAATAAAGTTATCCGTTTAAAAATTATTTTTAGGTACTGCTGTTTGAATCGAATCCTATAACCTTCCAAATAATAATCTGTTATTAAAGTCAAGTAATTTGTTTAATAACAAAAAGAACCAGTAGTTAGATATAAATATATATGATGATCAGTGTAACCACGAAATAATATCAATAGTTAATTTAAAAAAAATAAAGGGAATATGACAGACAGGTATTAATCACTAAAAGTGATGATACACAGTGAGGTATTTTGACCACTTGACCAAGTAATTACTTTAAAGGTCATTATATCACTTTAAATAAGTACTACTACACTGAGAGACAAGCGATAGTTAAATATGTATGCCATGGGAATGGAAGATGAAAAAAAAGACACAAAAATCTATTGTTTCCAATTTGGAAAAATACAACTAGTTTGCTGAGAAATGAAAATCAATAGTTAAACACTGCAACTTGAAAAGTATGAATGTTATTACTCAAGCCAAGCTGTTTACTAAATATATGAATGGTTCAACTTTAGAGTTTCTTTAACTTCTTTGTCTTTGGTTAACCTAAAACTATGAAAAATACTTCCTAACACTCTTGGTGATGTCAACAGTTTATGTAAGGTAAGCTTCACCAGTCAACAACCATTATAAACTAAAAAACCAAACACTCACCATAGATTATTGAATGATGTATATAACCACTCAGGTCCACAACATATTCATAAACTCAAGTCATGCTCATTTCATATTCTATTAAGAATTAAGATAGAATGCCAGACATAATTTATCTTAATAATTACGTAGAGGAGCCTTTTATAGAGTGTTTTGTGGTTAGAGAGCTTTTGTAATATTCCATTATTTTCATATTTTAGCAAAGCAATGATGGTCTCTCGTTCAATTATTACCAAAAAGATAATACGGGCTGATCAATTAGGCACAATTAAGTTGATTCATAGCTGAACAACCAAACATTAATTGAATAAATCAATATACATCTAGGTCCAAATTTCCCAAATTCGTGTTCCACTGAACCAGAAATTTCGCATTAACAGGTTTGCTTTAATACGCCCTCTGGGAGAATCATCCCAAATATACTAGTGTCTTAAAACTGAATACTATAGCTGTCAAGAAACTTGCTTAACACCGCACCACTTAAATTTATTGGCACACGTTCTTTTTTTTAAAGTACACTTATTAACCTCACACACAGAGTATTCCAAGAACAGCACTATTCTCATCCAGGCATTAGTATTAGAATTACTTAAATGGCCTACACCAGAACTGAATATATGGCGAGAATACCCAGGAATGTGTATTGTTAAAAAGCTTTCCAAGTAATTCTGATGCCCAACCTGGATTAGGAACCATTAAAGATACTTTAACCTTTTCTGTCTTGATGCCATCTTTCACAGTAACAGGAACTCCTGGAGATGTTTTTTCTAATCATTTAAGTAGAAAATGTGATGAAGTGATTTTAAGAAAAAAAATTTTTTTATTCAGCATATTAAAGATATTATAAAGATCATTTTAATAAAATATACAATGGCAAATTCTGACTTCCCATTAATAAGGACTACATATTATTTTACTTAAATCATGCAAGAAATTGCATTTTGGAACATCTACTTTAAAAAGACGCATCTTGTTTGTAAATTCACAAATGTTAAAAACAGGCAAACAATACATTATACAAAGACATAACTGAAAATGTGACTTGGTGTTGGGAAGTCTTGTATTTTTTACTAAAAATTTTTAACTATTCTTGGGTTTTGTTACTAAGTCACTAAGTCACTAAGTTACTAAGTTACTAAGTGACTATTTGCAAATACTTCAAATAACACTTTGCAAGTATAAAAAGTAATCCTTATTTTCTAAAAATAAAGGCCACACTGCATATCACGATATAGTCTTTTTAATATTGCTTTTTAAATAACTATCAATACCTTGTTGATATATAGAATGTTAAAACACCAACTTACAGAAAGAGGTAGTAATAATACTGAGCCAAATATCATTTACATTTTTATGCTCATTACCTGCTTTCAGACAAAATGGAAAACTTATTAGATTTACTCTAACATCTGAGAAAACAAAAACTGGACAAAACCATGGTTTTCAATATTGGGCAGCAGACAGCACACAACAGTGATACCTGAGAGGTGAAGCAAACAAGTTGTGCCCTACAACTGCCCTAGCTTATTGCTTGGAGATAGTTTTCAGGCCACAGCACAAGGAAGGAGAACCGAGACAAAGCCCAGTGGTCTCCCAGAGTTGAGAAGACAGAGCTGGGAGGCCAAGGCAGCTGGACTTCTCAGGGCAGAGTACCAGAAATGAGAGAGCTGCCCAGGGAGCACCAAAGATTTAAACAAGGTCCCTTTCAAGTCTTGAGCTGAGTACCGATCAGCATGTATACTGTGTTTCCCCAAAAATAAGGCCTAGCCGGACCATCAGCTCTAATACGTCTTTTGAAGCAAAAATTAATACAAGACCTGGTCTTATTATAAGACTGGCTATAATATAATATAATACAATACCAGGTTTTATATAAGACCAGGTATAATATAACATAATACCAGGTCTTATATTAATTTTTGCTCCAAAGACGCATTAGAGCTGATGGTCCGTCTAGGTCTTATTTTCGGGGAAACACGGTATCTTAACTGAAACTTCTCCCAAGCAGCTGATCTCTCCAAAATCCAACACCAAACTGCTAAATCCCTGAAGGATATTTTAATTCGGCTGTCCTTATATTCTTTCCAACAAGCCTATCTTAATTAAATTCTTCATGTCTTTCCAAAATCAAAGTCCTTCCTGACTTCATTTCTGATATGAACCGAGTTACCTTTGACTCCTTCAATTTTTCCCATGATCTTTATTAAACTACCAGGTTTTGTCAGTTCTTAAATATAATTCATTTTTTAAAAGTATATACTATGTGAAAGCACTGTACTAGATATGTTTATAAATTTAAGGGGAGGAAATGTCTCATTTAATCTAGTTATAGTGAAATATGCCAAACCATGACAAAATGTAATACAGTAATATAGCAAAGAATTAAAATGTTACGGTAACCATAAGCAAGACAAAAATGTCCCTTAGCATTATCTTTATTGTTCCCTTACCACTGCCACCACTATTCAGTAATCAATCCCATATTCTACCCCCAAGTTAATGTTTCCTAAAACAGAATTTCAATCACATCTCTCTCCTTAAAATGTTGTTTCTCAAATGCTTGAAACAGTGATTTGCAAATCCCCCTCTCCATTATCAAGATGGGGGGTTACAATACAAATTACAAGGCTCCAACAGAGATTCCAATTCAGTCAGTCCAATGTAATAATTGGGAATTGGAATTTTAACAAGCCCTTTAGATGACGTGATTTAGGTGGCCTATAGAGCACACTTTGGGGAAAAAAACCAAAACAGTCTACAAGGTAAATGTCAAATTCCTTAGCCTGGCATCAAAGCTGCCCATACAAAAGGCCCCTGAGTACCCAACATAGGACAAGAGCTCTCCTTCAGGACTCTTCATTACAGATAAACTAGACTTCCTGCAGCCCTAATAAGCCAACTGTTCTCTCCCTAAAGGCTTGCTAAAAGTGAACACTAACTTCACCATTCCTCTTGGTCCTGCTCAAGCCCCATACTTCCCAGATCTCACTAGACTGAAACAATTTCTTCTGTCTACGGTGGGCAGTTCTACAGTACCATACAGCTTGCCTTGAACCATTATTTCAACTAGCATTATTAACTTTTCAGGTGGTTATATCATATGACAAAGGACTGTAGAACAAATTTCTTTTCATTTTTCTCAGCATCCAGAACAAGGCACATAGGGAGTCTTTTCCCTAAGACAACTTCATTTTGCATAAACTTACCCAAGTAGGAGCTAATATTTTAGAAGTAATTTTTAGAATACTAAAAGAGGAAACTGTACAAAGGAGATTTTTCTTAGGAAAAGAAACCAGTTACATAAATATATCTGAAGTAAAAGAAGTATATCTACAAAGACAAATTACTAATATTGTTTCTCCTTACCAGCCCACTGGATAAATGCTCCCTAAAGAATTCTTCCTGGCCGGCCTAGTGGCCCAGGTGGTTGGAGCGCCATGCTCCTAACGCCAAGGTAGACAGTTGGATTTCCACATGGGCCAGTGAGGTGCGCCCTCTACAGCTAAGATTGTGAACAACAGCTCTCCCTGGGCTGGGCTGCCGTGGGCTGCTGTGGGCTGCTATGAGCAGCCGGTGGCCAATGTTGAGTGTCCAGCAGCCAGCGTGAGTGTGGCAGCTAGTGTGAGTGGCTGGTGGCCTGCGAGAGCTGCCAAGAGCTCCTGTGAGCAGACCGGTGACTGACTCCCTCAGCCAAGGGGAGTGCCAGGCTCATAATACCAGCATGGGCCAGGGAGCTGTGTCCCCCACAACTAGACTGAGAAAAACGGCTTGAACCAGAGGTGGTAAGGAGGGGAAAAGAAAATTTTTTTCGCATACTAGAAAGAACAGATGAACTTAAGTCCCAGGGAAAAAAATTGTTAAACCAAACTCTGCTTTAACACCAATCAGGCTTACTTAAACGCTGACCCAAACAGCTATTCAAAAACAAATTATACGGAAGGAAATACTCATTTATGGCTAATTTCTGAAGTTTTTACATATGCAATAAAGTTAACTTGTAAGTGGTTCTATTATGATACTTGAGATTTCATATAACATAAGCGCCTCTAACACAGCACCTATCCAATAATTGCTGGTTTACTTATCTGTCTTCCCCTTAACACTGAGCAGCAACCTATGGGTAGGGGCCACATGTCTTACTCATCTTTCTATCCCAGCACTTAGAACATCAAAGGCGATTAATAAAGATGTAATAAGTAAAGTAAGTTTTCAAAATAAAAAATGACAGTGATTCTCCAAAGATGAAATACAAATGGCCAACAAGCATGGGGATGATCAACATCACTAATCATTAGAGAAATGCAAATTAAAACCACAACGAGCTATCACCGCACAGCCATCAGAATAGCTATTATCAAAAAATTTAAAAAAACAAACAGAAAATACAAGTACTGACAAGAATGTGGAGAATTCGTAACTCTTAATCAGTAAGTACAATTCTAAAATGGTGAAACCACTGTGGAAAACAATATAAAGATTCCTCAAAAAATTAAAAATACAAATATACAATCCAGCAATCACACTTCTGGGTATATATTCAAAATAATTTAAAGCAGTCTGTTCAAACCAACACAATTTGCAATAGTGAAGAGCTGGAAGCAACTCTTATAGTATACACATACAATGGACAATTATTCAGCCTTAAAAAGGAAGGAAATCCTGTCACATGTTACAACATGGATGAACCTTGAGGACAGTATGCTAAATGAAATAAGCCAGTCAACTAAAAGACAAATAGTTTATGATTCTACTTATATGAGGTATCTAGAGAAATCAAATTTATAAAGACAGAAAACAGAATGGTGGTTACCAGGGGAAGGAGAAAAATGGGTGACTGGTTGATGGGTACAGAGTTTCAGATGTACAAGATGAAAAAGTTCTGGAAATTTGTTTCACAACAACATAAATATACTTAACACTACTGAACTATACACTTAAACACGGTTAGGATGGCAAATTTTATGTTTTCACTAACAATAAAACGATTTTAATTATAATGATTTTAAGTACAAGAAAAATAAAACCAATATCAAATGAACTCATATTGAAAAAAATATAAATATAAAACAATAGGACACTAATGTACAATTATTCAAATGGCCTTTTAATTTAGTTTCCATCTAAAAGATACGTAGTTTAAAATCACTCCAGATTATATGCTCAAATTTCATTTTAGAACATTCTTGCTATTTATAAATTGTTTGCTCAGTCAAAAACCAAGTTAATTCTGCTAAAAGAGAATCAATGGGGGCGGCCTATTAGCTCAGTTGGTTAGAGCGGCAGTGCTCTTAATAACAAGGTTGCCAGTTCGATCCCCACATAGGCCACTGTGAGCTGTGCCCTCTACAACTAGATTGAAATAACTTCTTGACTTGGAGCTGATGGATGGGTCCTGGAAAAACACACTTAAAAATAAACAAAAGTTTTTTTTAAAAAAAGAGAACCAAAATTCTATATTGGAATAGATTCTTGACATCACCTACTAATTTGGGGAGGGGGATCCACAAATAATGGCAAAATGAGAAAAATAAGAATCATGAAGGTGGTTGTTCATAAAGCTAAATCTATTTCATTTTAAGGCATATACTTATTCTGAGTACATCTTTCCTAAACTTTCTCTTTTTAATGGTAATTTCATCCATTTAACAAGTTGAGCCAGTAACAGTCAGGTGGCAAGGCTACAATGGTGAATGATACAAGCAAGGCGCTCACCCTCAGGGAACCACCTACCTTCTGGTGGAATGTAAGAGTAGCAGTATTAAGAAAAGATGATAGGATTTTGTTTTTAAGTCCTTAACATTCAAAACAAAAACTTGGTCAGCCTATGTCACCCTATGTCATTAGGAAACATTAATCTCCAGCGTCTTCCCATTTTATACGTGAGAAACTGGATGTCCAAAAGGTCCACAAGTATTCAGTGAATCCAAAGCCGAAACCACGGTGTTTCTAGACTCCAATAAAACACCAGGAAAATATCCATGTGCCTGCGTAGAGATTTGACCGTGATTAATTTACAGGACTTCAAATATCAGAGTAATAGTTTTCCACTTTTTTAACATGTCCAATTCAAACAGGAGTTGACTCCACATATGAAACCTGTTATTTTATTTGAGGACTTACAAGTTTAATGAAGAACTTAAAATCCCTAACATAGTTTATGAAGTCTCATGGCATTATAAAGAAATTATATTTCCTGATAAATGATAAAGCACACCCAACATTTAGAGCAAGGGGAAAAAACTGACACAAAAAATAGTATCCACAGTAATACTGTCTTGGTCAGTTTCTGTGGCCTAGAAAGTACAGTAATTCCCTGAAGCATTACTATCCCATTCACTAGAAGCTTCAGAAAGGTTTAAATATACAAAGCAATTGAAAAACAAACAGTGATAATCGGCTAATTAACATTTCAAAGAACAATGATAACAAAACCTGTAGTTTCAGTGAATAGTCTAGGTTTGACAATAATTGACCTGACAGTTCAATCTCTTCTCTAACCTCCTCCTCCCTCTCTCTACTTCTGCACAAGGGTGGGATATTAAGCACATAATATGTGCCAGACACCAAGTCCATAGACTTGTCTTGGGTTCAAAGGTTTGCCCCTACTTAAAAATAAACCCACACATAACACAAATTTGGAGAAACAAACTTGAATAAGGTATAATCATAACGTAAATGAAGCTGAGGCAAAAAGTTAAAGCAACTTGCTTACCCAGTAACAGAAGAGTCAAGATTTGAACCTATATTCAAAGTATGTATATCTTTTATTTTCCCTCCCTCATCCACTCTCACTTTCTTCCTGAGTCTGTTATAAACCCCTACATGCAAGTCACTAGAGGAGAGAACGGATGAGGCCAGAGGAGCACAGCAATGTACAAAATATAGTAATTTTCCTAATATATCAGAAAAATTAGATACAAAAAGTGCACCGAAAGAATTTTAAAGTGCCTATGACTGGAACAAAGGGTTAAAGGTTCAAAGAAAAAAGACAACTTTCTACTGGAGTGAGCAAGGAAGAATTCACTGAAGAGAGAAGTAGTTGATGAGTTATATACCACAAAGGGAAGGGTGTATTTTGGGCAGAAGGAACTTTAGAGAGCAAAGGTGGGGAAAAGAGAAGGAAAACATAAAGCATGTATACTTGAAAAGGCAAAAGCATCAATCTGGCTGAAGCAGAGTAATTATGCAAGAGAACAGTTGAATACAAGGCTGAAAAGGTAGGACTGGGTCAGACGATGGAGGACCTGTTGAAACAAACAGCACCAAGACAGAATTAAACTTTAGGTTTACATATTATCTTCATGAAATAAGATTGCACATGCCCTTTTAACTTGAATGAATTTATGCTTTTCATCTAAGAAAAAGAGTTTAGGATAGCACCTGATACACAGTTAATTAAATGCTGGTGCTGAATTTAAATAACTGATTTTTTTTTTTCTATCTGTTGATAACCACAGACTACACTCAAAGAGATGCGGTGTGGGGGTTCGGTTTGAACCTACATCCAGATTGCTGAAATTTTATGCCAGCTACTCAGTTATAAGGGAGAAGCAGAACCCACAAATCTTTTCCATAGGATGGTGGGGGAGGGAAGCTGAACAAGAAGGGATAACTAATTACAAAGCTCCAATGTCAGAAAAATTCCCCTTATGTTGCCAAGACTGATTTAAAAAATAATAATAAAAAAGCTACAGCTGGGGGACATTTTTTAAATGTAATTTTATCTTTAATGTCTTTTTTTTAATCCAGGTTAGAATCTGGGAAAAGGTTCAATTAGACCACAACTATCCTGAAGCTACTGGTAAGAACTTTATATCCCAAGCATCTACACGATTCTAAACTACCATTTCCCCCTTAAAATAAAGAGCTGTCCCATCCACCTAGTAAAAAGACGACTTACCAGATCTCCAAGTGTTGCCTGGATAATGACATCACCCTCTACTGATGTTCTAGCAGGCCAGGGTTGGATGCCCTATGCCCTCTTTCCCCTACATCACCACAGCAATTCCTCCAAAAGAAAGATTTGTGAAGAAGAAAGCTATAGCAGCTCCATCTCCTCAGTCTGTAAACTATCAAAAACTGTTAAGGAATAAAAAGAAGCACTCCATGAAAAGTGGGAGTAGGGTAAGGGTGTACACTGAAACCAATCAAATTCTTATGTTTTCATTAGTAAAATTGAAGCTGAAACTTAATCTACTCCAAAACTCATTTTCAACATTAAGAAACTGAGGCCCAGGGCAGTTAAGTGATTTGCCCAGGGCAAGTGCTTCTCTATAAAGGTGTTAAGTGTCTGTTACCAGTCACAGTAGAACTTAATCACATTCTAACACAGTTACTTAAATTTTTATGAGATTAAGTACCTGGTGCGCAAAAAAAAAAAACAAAAACAAAAACAACAATCTTCACCTCTTTTGCACCAGAGGTGCCTTTGCACCAGTGCCTTGCCCCAGAGCTATACAGAAAATGCTGGATGAATCTCAAATGAATACAGTCGCATAATTATTCCTCTTTATCTAATTTAAGATAAACTGAAAGCCTGAAATGCCTGCATTTCTCAAGTCCTGACTAAACAAGTGGAGCAACAAGACCTCAAAACTTTTGGTGGATTAAGAATATAAAGTGGAGTATATTACTGCTTTTTCTGTCAGTTGTCCTTTCCTCTGCATTAATGTTTTCAGTCTAGGTTTTTTGAAAAACGTGATTATTAATATCAGTTAATCCAAATTATCATCACTTTTGAGACACTTCGATTTATTAGGCAATTTAGCATACCTTCAGCTCTCAAAAGTATCTTGAAAGTATCCTGCCCACCACAAATTAGTATTTTTGAACAAAAACACCTAAAATAACCCTCTACCAGAACACAATATTTTAAAGCTACAAAATAAGAAACGTAATCCTGTAAAATCCTACCAGCTAAAAAGCACTTATAGAGCCATCCCATCAGTATTCCCTGGCTGTTTACCGTCCAACTGTCAAAGCATTTGTTGAAGAACATGGGGGAAAGTTCCGCACCGAGTTCTCTAGCTGTGGGTGCATCACGTTATACCAGCACCCACATAACATCAGTTTGGGGAAATGCAAACATGCCACATGCACGTTTTAACCAGTTAACCCAGGTAGGTATTAAGTCAACTCTTGTATCAAAAGTTATTTTTTAAAAGCGGCACAAGATGCATGCATATTTCACCTAATTTAAAAAAAAACATCACCAGAAATGGTAAGGCGCTGACCCAAGGCGAATTAAACAGTTTTGAACGTTCAGGCCGCTGTACAATGCGGTTTGAAAGGGTTCTTTCTGAAATGCCGGGCAAAACTCCTTTGGCGAGTTTCAAAACTGACCATATACCACTGCACAAATAACAAAAGCTTAATGCAATCTACCGAGCCGTCGAACCGTCTGTTACCATTGCCCAGAAGGTGTTTAAAAACAAGCCTTGAAAAGGGAACAATAAAAAGCGTCTCACCGCAAACACAGCACGAGAGGGACTGTCGGAAGTAAGGCAAGAGCCTGTTAATCTCGGTAAACGCCTTGGGGTCTCCGGGGTCGTAGTTGAGCACTAGGCGGCTCGCGGAAATGTAGAGAGCAGTAGCATTCACGGGGTTCATTGCAGACACTTCGACACCGTTGGCTCCCGGTTGAAAAGAAATTCCGGATCCAACTTTGTAAGCAGCCAGGGAACAATGGCGAATTTGCAACAATTCGGAGGAAATCAGAGCTGAACCACTGGCCAAAGTAGTAATCACAATCCGTGCAAGTTTGCGGAGCTGAAGTTATCCTCCCACACATGGGGCCTTGACGCCCCTCCTCCGTCCCTGAGACTTGCAGACCGAAAAAAAAAGTACAGAAGAAACCAGCGTTCGAGTTTGTCCCAGGCGGCCGCGGGGCGCAGAACGTGGCGGCTTCGGCGCTCGGGCCGAGACTGGGTGCTCAGTCTAGCCCCGCGGCTCGGCGGGCGGCCTTCGCTCGAGCTGCATCTCCGGACGCGGAGGTACCTCCTTCAGGTCGAGCTGGGCGGGAGCAGGCCCCGGCCCGGTCCAAGGGGCGGGAACGCTTCTCACCGGCAGCAGGGCCCTTACTCCATCACAGCGCCCGGCGCGGAGGCAGCGGCGACAGCAAGGACGACAGCTCGGGCGTCGGCTTCCTCGATCTAGTGCACGAAGCCGCGGCAGCGGCGAATGTTGCTGTTGCGGCTGGCCGAGACCCCCGCCGCTCTCTCCATATCGGACGCGGGACCCGGACTGCGCCTGGCTCTCCGCCCCGGCGGTTACAGCCCCGCTGTTCCCTGAGGTGGCTAAGCACCAGGCGAGTCCCGCACCCGATAGGGGAGGGCCGAGGAGGAAGTGCGCGGGCCGGCAGCGGCGGGAGGGGGCGGGGAGCAGGCCCCGCCGAACCGCGGTGGCGCCCCTCGCTCCTCAGTCGCTTACTCCGAGGTCACCAGGCGCAAGCGCCGCCCCTCACTGCCCGGCCATCTTCTCGGCGCTTCACACACGGACACCGCCTCCGCCAAGCAAGACGGCTGCTGCCGCCCACGGCACCCGCCCGGCCGCGGCTGAGGCGAGCGCCAACACCGCCAGGCCCCGCCGCCGCCCAGCGCACACAGCAGGCCCCGCTGTAGGCCCCTCCCCCAGTGCCTCGCCGCCCTCACCCCCGACTCCACGCGCCACTCTAGTTCCGTAGGGCCCGGGTTGCTGCGGTCTTAATGGATCCCACGGGCTGTGCGGCACCTCAAACCCTGCGGGAGACGACGACCGTTACCCCAACGGGCAAAGCCACTGTCATCCCCGAGACTCCCCCGCCGCCGTCGTCGCTGGCGCTCGCACGCATGCGCAGAGCACACTCTCACCCCTCCCCCCGCCCTTTCCTTTCCCTTCGCTTCCCTTTTCCTCTGCTTCTCCTCTTAGAGCCCCCCTCCACCAGCTACCGGCTCGCTCAGCGCATGCGCATTCCACTACCCAGCTCCGCCGCCTTACGCCCTTAACGCGTGCGCTTTGACCGCCCACCCAGAAAACCGGATAAACACATCAGCCGGCTCACGCCAGCCCCTCCCCGCTGCCAACCCACCCTGGACTCACTGCGCAGGCGTGGCTCTCTGCTTTCGGCTCTCGAAACAGGGCATGCTCCCTGAGAGCCGTCTGCTCTCTCCGCCCCCTCCCCCGTGCGCTCTCAAATTCCCTCTCTTAGGTGTGTGGGTTGTGGTGAAACCTCCGTCAGTTGACCCTTCCTTCCCCAGTGTGGGCTGTAGACTTCCCGCACTACACTGCTTTCTCGGTGCCCGCCAAAGCTAGGCCCGACTGAGTCGCGCCATGTGGCGCTCCGGCCTGGCTCCAACGCGGCCTCTCCCCGCTCTGACTGACCACTTTGTGAGGAAATAGACCCTCATGGCCCCAAGTCCCGCCCTCGCGGCCTTTCTCCAGGAACAGCGTTTCCCCAGCACCGCAAGGGCAATGCCGCGGCTCGCTGGCACTCGCCGAACCGGGAAGGCAGGCAGCAATCAAGGTGGCCGCCTGCCCAGCAGGCATTCGGGCGGCGTTTGCTAGGTTAGGGCCGTAGTCCTTCGTCGCTTGCGGCTTGAGGTCTGTAAGGCCCCAGCGGGCGGTATGCAAGCCCTGGGGCTCCAGCCCACCGCCCTTCTCCTGCCAATCAGAGCCGGGATGTTCCCTTGGCCTCTGGTCCTTGGTGTCAGGCGAATGCTAGCGGTGCGGCCTTAGAGAGGCGCGAACCAAGACCGCTCCGAGCTGGTACTGGAACAGAGACTAGTTTAAAAACAAAACGAACCCATTTTCTATCTCCTGTGACAGAACTAGCCCTTCAATGTGAATAAATATTTTGAAGATTCCATGGTCCTATTTTACAAGAAACCCAAATCCTCGAAAGTATTATCCATTTTTTAAACAAGCTTTTGCCTGATGTTTTTGCAGGAGACCAAGAACACAGGGATACAAATAAACGCCTAACTTAACATGAGTCCCCTCCGCTGTAAAAAGTACAAAACCTTTTTTGAGTAGCACAAACAGAAACACAGTACAGGAACTATTATTTAATCTCTGGATACACCAAAGCTGTTCATAATGTTTTGCACATAGTAGATGCTCTAAGTTTGCAAAGTGAAATTTATGACGTATGTAAATGTCTTGTGGCACAAATACATGTTAGTTTTAGGGGCTTGCCACTTAGAGTAGAAATGAACAGTTAAAATATCAAGGGAACCCATATGACCTCTGATACGTAATTTCTACTACCATTCCGAAACAGGTTGATTTTTTTTTAACAAGGCCTAGTGTATTATCAGCACTTAAGTATTAAGCAATAAGAATCTAACCGTAATTTTGCTAAGCAGCAAAGCAGAAATTAAAGTTGTGCAAAATATATTTGGTTGTCTTGCATCTGGGAAACTAAAAATGTTGTAAAAGTCATTCTCATTCTTAAATGCTCCATCTTTTTTTTGATAGATTTTTTCCTAAGCTTACCTTCAAATAAAACAGTTATAATATACAGTTCTATTTTTATTCCAAACTCTAAGGTCTTCTGCCACAACACACAGGTTGTTCTTTCCCAAAAGAGTTACAAGAATAAAATAATCAGCACTGTTTTCCTTTCAGGCGGCACATATCAGCAGTCACCCCAGATAAGTGATTACTTGCAGGAACTTAATTAAGCTTGCTGATTTTCTCATCCGGTATTTTTTTTAATCTCTTGAGATATACACAACCCAAATTAAGATTAATTCTATTGATAGTTCATGGGGAAGAGGGAAGAGAAAGAGAGAGAGACCTAAGTCACTTCTTTTTTAGCTTCTGAAAGTGGTTGTAACTGGTGGTAGGCAGGCTATGTCACTTAGAGGCAAAGCATTTCCACATTGAAGTATATTCCCTATCTAATAATTATTTAGTTGCTTGAGTCTTGCCATAAAAGAAGACAAATGAACTGGTTATAGAAAATAAAGTGTTTGGTTCAAATATTTAGGAGAAATATACACGTCAAATCTCTTAAACTGTTCACTTAATTTTTCATATTTTGTTTAATTATTATTTGGAAGTAAAAGTGTTAGGTTTTCAACTCTAACAAAAATACACGATGCCAGTTAAAAATTTTTTTATTAAATTTTTACAGAATTCTTACACAGATAGTACAAATAGTTCTAGTATACAACACACCCAACTTCCACTATTATTAATATCTTACATTAGTATGGTACATTTATCACAATTAATGAACCAGTAGTAATCCATAGTAACTAAAATCTGTATTTTATATTTCTTCAGGTTTTTCTCTAATGTCCTTTTCCTAATCCAGGATCCCACAATATTTAGTCATGCCTCTTTAGGCTCCTCTTGGCATCCAGGTAAATTTTCACTCAGACAAATGAAAATTTTCATTCAGACAAGTGTTTCCTTCTTATTATCATATACTTCCTACCCACTTTGAATGAAAGCTCTCCATTTCTGTCCTCCAAGATTGCCAGGTGCTTACCTCTTTTATTGCACTTACCATTCTATAAGGCAGTTCTTGATTTAGCCCTGTCTTCTCCTCAGTATACTATAACTACTAGAAGGTCAGAGTTTCTCCCTTTTTGCCTTTTATCATCATTGTCTAACATAAGGTCTGACATATAATGGGCACTCAGTAATTATTAAAACAATGATGAATCACTAGAAATGCAATGATGTAAATGATCCCCCCAGTAAAGTGTGTGGTGCATAACAGACGTGAACAAATGTTTCCTTTTCCTTGGGGAGAGACATAAAATGTCTTGCAAATTTCAAGACATTTATTTCTTCAGCTTGATCAATGTCAACTCTAAAATCCTGAATAAAACCAAAAGTGTGAATTGATTTGAAACACTCAGAATAATCAATCAACAAGTATTATTGATTGCACTCTAGCACTTTGGGGACAATGAAGTAAATACAAAAGTAGTCATAGTTACGCTTTCAAAGATCAGGCTGGCAGTAAGTCAGAGGGACTTTCTGAGAGGTTGGGCCTTTTACAGAATTATTAAATAATTGTTTGCCTTTTCTCTCCTCTTTTACCCTCCTTCCTCTGTCCCCTCCTTTTTCTTCTTCCACCAAAACCCATCTAGAGATAATGTTTCCTCTCCCACCTTCCCAGGTTGCATTCTCCCTGACTACCAAGTATCTCCACTTGACTGCGTTCACCAATGTAGTCATTTAATATGAACTGAATGTTTGTGTCTCCTCCAAATTCAGATGTTAAAATCCTAACCCCAGTGTGATGATATTAGAAGGTGGGGCCTTAGGGAGATAATTAGATCACAATATTGGATCCCTCATGAATAGGATGAGTGCCCTTATAAAAGAGACCTCAGAGAGCTCTCTCACTCTCTCTGCCATGTAAGGATACAAGAAGTCACCCATCTTCAACCCAGAAAAGGGACCTCACCAGGAGACCATGCTGGCACCCTGGTCTCAGATTTCCAGCATCCATAACTATAAGAAATACATGTTGTTTAAATCACCCAGATTATGGTATTGTGTTACAGCAGCACAAGCTAAGACACCATTCCTACCAAATGTTAATATACTGTCAGTGTGGAAAGAAATAAATCTAGTTAACATCAATTTATGGGAAAGTGATAAATAACTTAATCTAAAATCACAACAAATTTTCAGAGACTGTTCAGAGAAAACACATCTTTACAGGGAGCAGTAAACCAGATGAAATTATACCAGATCCTAATCCAGACCAATCCTACCATTCTTTCCTGACCACTCCTCTCTGTTACCCAACTTCCTCTTTCATTTTCTGCTCTTTATCTGTGGTCATACCTCTCTCCTCCTCAACCCTAGAGCCCCTCAAAAGAACCACTTCTCTTTGAATACCAATTTCTGTTGATCTTTTCTCAAATTAATACATCTATCCATTCATTTCATCCAAAAACATTCATTTAGCAAGTCCAGATATTTTATATCTTAAATACTAAAATTGTCTTCAGCTTCTTCATCCCTAACTCTAGTGTAAACAAAGCAGCTTGCTTTACTGGTCATCCGCCTAGCACAGTGCCAGACACATATTAAGGTACTCACTAAATGTTACTGTTTTTATTCCCTAAGACACTTTTAACACTATTCAAATGCCTGTTAAATTTGTCCATTCATTTATGCAACCAACATTTATTGCCAGTTATATGCCAGGCATTCAAAACACAAAAATGAATAATTCAACACTTTCCAGCCCTCAAAGAGTTCACAGTCTAGTTGGGGTGCGGCCATGTAACAGCTAATTTATAATCAGAGTGGTAAGGATTTAGGGATGCACTTGATGCAAGTCTGAAACGTCTTAGCATACATTTCTGTTACATTGTGGGTTAAACCACCTTGTGTGGACTTTCCTGGGAAAATAACTGCAATTATTCATAGCATTATTTCTAAGGGAAAATGTGTTCTGCATTCCAATCAGTCAATTTAAAATTGAATTTTTGGAACACAGCCCATCTGTCCCTGGGGGCTATTTCTCCATTACCTAAGATCCCTATCTGTCTTAGGACAATATATATCTTTACAACCTCTTCCATAAGGCCTATGATACCACGTGAGGGTTTCATAGTCTCAGGGTCAACCAACTTACTCTCCAGAGCTCAACAGTAGTTTTCCGGTCAAGCAGGATGAGTCAAGCAGGAGCTTGACTACAGGAACCTCAGTCCTAAATTTGACTGTTCAACATTTTACTATTAGGAAAAATCCATTAAGTGAGTGATGAGAGGTTGGAATTGCTGCTATGTGAAATGAGAGGGAGCTGCTTAGGGACAGGGAAATTGATTGCAGGAATGGTTTCAAAAACGGTACATCTCTTGAATATAATAGGATCCCTAACGATATCTAAGTATACACTCTGGACAATAAAGGTTTTAAAAATGGTTTTTGCAACTCAAAGACAGGGATAAAGATTTTCAACTTGAAGTTGAGCAAACTAGACTATGTGAGGCAAACTATCTTTCTTGTTATCCCTGAGCTTTGGGGAGTAGCATGGGACAGTGGAATGAGCATGAATAAATCTTTATTACAATACTTACTGTGTTGATTTGGGAAAAAAATATTCAAGCTCTCTGACCCTTAGTTCTCTCATCTATAAAATGTGGATAATAATACTTTCCTTGAAGGGTTTCCACAGGAAGTCTACCCCAAATATGTTTCCCCAAATATCTTCCCCAAATATGTTTCTAACACAGGCAGTATGGATACAAAGGTGAAGAAAAATCTTCAAGGAGTTCCAGTCTACCTTCTTCTTGAGTAACTATTACATCAGTATCTCTATTTTGACATCTCTTCTGAGCTTCAGATTTACATCTCTAGCTTCTTACAGTCACCTTATCATTTATATATCCAAAACCAAACTCATCGTTTTCTCAATATCCAAATCTCATTTTGCTCTTCTCTATTCTGTCATTATGCCATTACTCTCTTTCTCTAAAGCTTATAACCTCAGAATTATCACTTTGACTATATCCCCCAACAAGTCTTAATTCTTTTTCTTAAAAACAATAACCACCTTATTAAATTATGATTCCAATTTATGAGGTACTTAAAATAGTCAACCTCCTAAAGACCAAACGTTTAATGGTGGTTTCCAGGGGCTCGTGGGAGGGGTTAATGATGAGTTATTGTTTAATGAGTATAGAGTTTCAGTTTTACAAGATGAAAGGAGTTATGAGGACGGATAGTGGTGATGATTGCACAGAAGTGTGAGAGCCACTATTCTACAATATGACTTTTTAAAAGTGGATGATATTCCATTGAATAGTAGTATCACAATCTACGAAAGTATCCTGCTAGTGTTGGACATTAAGATTATTAATTTTTCACTATTTAAATAACATTCCAGTGAATGTTGTTGCAGGTAAACTTTGAAGACATCTATGGGAAAGAAAGAAACTTCTACTTTATTGAGGCCATTGTATTTAGGGGTCGTTTTATACAGCAACTTAGCATTAACCCTAATGTACCTTCTTTACTCAAACTTACTGTTGGCTTCTAGCCAGACCCTCTAATGTAAGTCTCCCAGACCTATATTTCACCTTACTCTGTGTTGATTATTAAGCTACGGTTCTGTTTTGCACAAATATCATCACCCCTCTGTCATCAAGAACTAATACTGTTCATTCATTCATGTATTCATTATTTAAGGTACAATGCTAAGTATATTTCAGTCATTGTTCTAAGTTATATAAGAAAAATAAAAATATAGATACAATCCTTGTCTTCATGTACCTTTATAATGTAGTTGGAGAGATTGATTAGACTGACATTAATCAAATGCTCACACAAATAAATATAAAGTGATAACTTTGATAATTATAAATAAAAGGAGCCTGGTACTAGAGGACATATAACAGAAGGATTTGATTTAGGTAAAGAAGTCAGGGAAGGAGACTTTCTAAGGAAGTGTCAAACTGAAATGAGAGGGTGAGTAGACATTAATTACTGTAAAGGGGAGAGTTCCTTCCACCCAGTGAAGGCAAAGACCCTGCAGAAGGAGAAACATGGCGATTTTGAGGAGCTGACAGACCAGTGTGGCTGGAGCAGAGACTTGGGGGATGGTACTAGATGAGGCATAGAGACTAGTAGCATCTAGGCCCTGAAGGGTCTTAGAGGACATATTAAGAATGTTTGTCTTTATCATATGAACATTGAGAAGCCATTAAAGAGTTGAGGCTTGAGACTGGTATAACCATTAAATATTTGCCTAATGGATTAATGAATTAATTCTACTGAGAATAAATGGCCAATAAAAGAGAAGGATATCTATGAATCTATTATCTCAAAGAAGCCAAGAGAACTTTTCATGAAGGAGGAAGTAAACAGGTGGGGGTGATCGTTAGAATTCAATGCTGAGACGGAAGGTAAAACGTAGATTCGACGTCCATTGGTTCCCAATGCCTACAGGAAAGAGTCTACATTTTTTACTCTGGTATTCAAAACCCAAAACAATTCTATCTTTACCTACCTTTTCATTATTTTTTCCCATGACACTGCTAAAATGAGTCTTTTAGATAAGGTGCCGTTTGAATAAGGGGTCCTATTTATCTTATTTGTACACTGTACACTCTGCCCACCTATCATCTTTAGATATATCTTCTGCCCATCAGCACTTATCTAAATTCTACCTATTTCCTAGGCCCTGACCCTATTTCACTTCCTCCATGAAGATTGCTGTGGTGGCCATGAGAATAGACCTCTCAGATCTCTGACTGCAATGAGTATAATTGATTGAGGGCCCCAGCTACTGCCCTGAAATTCATCACTGTGTTGCACCAAGGCTCTGCTTCTTCCGGGCGCTTCCGGGCCGCTTCCAGACAATGACTGAGCATGCTGAGATACTAAGGCCGGCCCACTCCTGGGAGATACCAGACTCCTCTGACAGGTGACTTTGAGAAATCCCAAACAGCCTCGCCAAACTTTCCTTAGAAATTCACTAGGGTGTAAGATGCTTCCAAGCAATCTTCCTCCCTTCCTTCATTTCTTCACTCAGGGTCAGACTTGCACTGCAGTCTGATGGCCCTCCCAGCCTTCTTCATTTGTCTCCCCCCATTTTCTCTCATAGGCATTTCCTCTAATAAATTTCTTGCATAATTAATCTTATCTTGCATCCATTTCTCAGGGACCTGGACTAACATAAGCGGTTCCACGAGCAGTCCAAGAAAATAGGTGGCAAGATAGGTATTTGGACTGGCTCACCTACTCTTTCACATCAGTCAAAGAGTATACCATCCTGGTTAGTAAGTGGAACTTAGGTAGTTCCTGGCACAAGGTGGTAGCTCAACTGCTAAAGATTTCACCACTGTTAACCTGGGAAAATGTCCCAGTGGATGGGAATGTTGTGGCAGATGTGATGATGCAAGCATTTGTAAAACATGGAACAATGCCTACAAAGATAGTAAAATTGGGTGATTAATACTAAGTTGTATTGACGCCCTCTAATCATGAGAGACTGAAGGCCACTAACAACAAGCAGTTTTGGGTTAAGTGAGAGAGCCATAGGGCCTTTGGAATAGCTTACAAAGGGAACTTTATCTCAATCAGGGGAAGGGAATACACAGCTGAGTGGCAGGATGAACACCAAATTGTTAAGAGTAACAGAGCTCCAGAGACATTAGAATGTTCAGCTAAGGCAGGTCTGGAATGGCGTCCTAAAAGCACTGAAGTACAGCACAGAGGGAGCCATCTGGATAGATGGGGGAACCTCCTCAAGACACAGTATATGTATTAAATCAGAGACTTCTTTGTGGTGCTGTGTCCAGAACAGGAAGAATACATGGGTCTGGGAACCAAGAGATAGAAGCATGAGTGACCCCACTTCCTATCACAGCTATCCACAGAGGGATTTTTGTCTTTTCTGTCCCCCCAACTCTTGACTCTGCAGGGTTAGAGGTCTTAGTCCCCAAAGAGGCCACACTTTTGCCAGGGGATACAGCAAGGATCCTATTGAATTACAAGCTGTAGCTCCTGCCAGGGCTCTTTGAAGTCTGTGCCCAGGAAGCAGCAGGTGAGAAGAATCACCACCATCCTGCAAGAATAATTGACCCTGATCAGCAGGAGGGCTGCTTTTGCACAATGGGGACAAGGAGGGTACACATGTGGAAGCCAGGTGATCCATTTGGGTGCCTCCCAGTACTTTCCTGCTCTGTTGTAACCATGAGTGGACATATGAAGCGACCCCAGCCCCCCAAAGATGTGATTACCAATGGTTCAGACATTTTCAGAATAAAAGTTTGGGTCAAATTACCAGGTAAGTCACTAAAACCTGCCTAGGTGATCACTGAGGGTGAGGGGATTTGAGAATGGATGGTCAAGGAGGGAGAGGATGTGTATCAGATGTGGCTCTGAGATCAAATACAGCGACAGAGTTGGTTCCACTAAATGCCATCTTCTGAGTTTCCTCTCAGGGAGAAAGGCCCACAGAAACCAAGGAGGAACTGCTTGCGAAACCTGTGGGGGAGGTAGATCTGTGTGGAGCAAAGGGTGGACTGTGGGGGCCATGGGAATGTACCTCTCAGATCTCCAACTGCAAGGACTGTAATTGACTCCAGCTGCTGCTCTGAAATCCATGGCTGGATTCGCTCTGAGGCCACGCATCCTGTAGGCTGCTCCTAACCAATGACTGAGTGTGACAGCGAAACTGAAGCAGGCCCGTTCCTGGGAGACGTGGGACTTTGCTCAATGACACCCTGATGGTCTTGCTTAACTTTTCTTAACCTGCTCTATAGTCTGAAATGCTTCCATTGGGTGGATCTCCCATCTTTCTCTCTTTCATTCACTCAGGGACAGATTTACCCTATATTCACAGTCTGGAGGCTCTCCAGACTCCCCTGGCTCTCTGCCCATTTTCTCTCACAGGCATTTACCCTAATAAATTTCTTATACATTCAATCCTATCTGAGCATCGGCTTCTTGGAGGACCTGGACTAAAGACCTTCTCTAAGACCCCAGCTGTCAGTGATAACTTCCTACTTTGAACTCTTATAGCACTTTCCCCTACCATTCACCTGACATTTCCCAAATGCTACCTGGAAAACAAAATTTATCTTTCTATGTACACATTTTCCCAATTTGTTTAGAAGTCTTCTGGAGATAGTCACAATTATATCCTCCTTGCCACCCTCTGCACGTCACCAAGTGCCCTAGACATAGAAGGAGCGCAGTTCAACCATCATAGGAAAGAAGTTGCCAGGGGTGCTGAGCTGTTCAGACAATCCTCAGGTGCATCTCAGGGTTAATGTTCCCGCTTACTTCAACTTCCTAGTGTACCATCTCTTTCCCCACTCCCAAATCCCATACTCAAAATGGTTCCGCATCCTATCACGGTCTTTTAATCCTCAGTTCCCTGCCTCATTCGCCATGTATTTTACCACATATATTGATCCAGTATGGCATAGATAGGCGTCAATCAAAAGTTTGTCATGCCTCCTTCTATTGTGTGAAGTTGTTGCTGCACAGTTGCTGGCCAACCAGGGACTACATTGCCAACCTTGCCCCTCTATCCAGGTGGAGTTGTGGTCTTTCAAAAGAAGGACTCCTCCTCTACTTGTCTCCTCCCCATTCTCCAGTCAAACACAGAGGATTCTATGGATGGTGAGGCCACAGGCTGGAAGAAGCCTAGGTCCCTGAACCACAAGGTGGAGAAAATCTGCCCACCACGTGGAAGAATGTTATATGAGTGAACAATAAGCTTCTATTATGTTAGATCACTGAAATTTGGGGGTTTGTTTGTTACAGTAGCTAGCATTGTTCTAAATAACACAGAAATCATTTGTCTTTTTCTTTTTCTTTTCTTTTTTTTTTTTTTTTTGGCTACTCACCATAGTAACTCCCTTTCATTTAGAGGGAGCCTCATTTAGAGGGACTCTTGATGCCAAGCAGGTTAGATCCTTCTCATGTTAGGGTTTGGGCATGTTACCTAGTCTCTGGCAATCTGATGCTTCCCCACTCAAGACTCTGAATGTGGGAGTAATGCAAAGATACATGACAACATAGAAACTATTCACAGTAGTTATATGGCCTTGGGAATCCAGGAGCAGTGGCAGCAAGCCCTGGCAACAGTGGGGTTTCTTTTTTTTTAATTATTAGTTTCAGGTGTACAAAACAATGTAATAGACATCTACACCCCTCACAAAGTGATAACCCTTCTCCCCCAACCTACTACCCCTCTGACAGTGTATAGCTGTTACAATACAATTGACTCTATTCCCTATGCTGTTCTCCACATCCTGTGACTATATATATATTATAGTTAACATTCAGTATTATTCGGCTTCAGCTTCAGGTGTACACTGCAGAGGTCAGGCATCTACCCTGTCCATGAAGTGGTCTCCCTAATAAGACAAGTGCCCATCTGACATCCTACAAAATAATGGCTATCATCAATAAATTAACAAACAGGTTTTTAAGTCAACGTACTAATCAGACTATTCTCGTTGTATGCCTTTGGCTGTGTTTTCCTGCTTCTAGATTCAATTGCTTTTTGATTTTTCTCTGGCCTTCTTGACAATTTCTTCCTTCCAATAATTAACTTTCTTATTTATATATCCAGAATCAGTTTCCATCTACACTATCCTTCCCATCTACACTGGATTCTCCTCTCAAACTAGTCAATGGCATTACCATTTATTAAGCACTTAGTGAATACCCAGCACTGTGGTGTACACTTTACATATATTATCATAATTTAATCCTTCCAACTATTCTGTAGGGTCAGTATTATTATTTCCATTTGTAAATGTGAAAATTGCAACTCAAAGAGATTAACTGATTTTCACAGGCACACTACTTGTGTCACTTGGAATAGTGATGGCATCAAAGCATGTTTTTCAATGCCCCAGAACACCACAAACTCTTAATTAGTGCAGCGCTTCTTTCTAGGGCCTCTTCTAGTCTATGACAGATTCTGGATAGTGAAGACTATTCCAACAGTATATACTTAATCACTTCCTACATATAAAAGGAGATGTAAAGAAAGTTCTATTGCAGCTGTTTTCTAAGACTTCCAACAGTATGTGTTTTCTTTTTCCTCTCTTGTCCTTCCCTTCCTTCCTTTCCCTCCCCTCCCCTTTCCCCTTTCTTGCTTTATTTCTCTTATTTTCTCTCCTTCCCTCCCTCTCCTTCCTTCCGTCTCCTCTCCTCTCCTTCCTACTTTCCTGCCTTCCTTTCTTCCTTCCTTCCCTCCTTCCCCTCCCTCTCCTTCCTTCCTTCCTTCCTTGTTGACAAAATAACAAACTCTGTGTGATAGCAGAGTACACTGTGGTATCACTTCATTCATCGCTCTTGCTGACTTTCCTTAGACTGTACTGCAGTCTAAATGCTTCTTCCCAACTTTCCTTCCTTCTCTCATTCACTCAGTGTAACACTTCCATCAATCAAGATTGAAATTTGGGGAGAGTTGGAGGAGATGAACCAAACCCTAATTACCTTTATTGCTTTGATGTTCTTAGTATGTCTCAAATGTCAGCAACACCCTCAGGAAACAATAGGTTTCCCATGCTCCATGAGAAACAAATTGCCCCTAGTGACAGAGCTGAGGGTCAGATAATTCCATTTTTTCCAGTGACAATGGAGTAGGAAGAAACAAAGTTCATTCAGTGATTGAATAACTTCCATGTATCAGGAACCATTGGGCACTAGTGACATAGAAATAAAAATTATAGAATCCTTACTCTAAACAGCTCATAATCCAGGGGAGAGTCATATATGAATAATTAATCTTTTTCCAGTTTCTAGATGTTCACCTTAATTGCTTTAGAACAGCATGCTAAATACTTATCATTATCCATTATAATAGAAATAATTGTGAAATTAGCATAATTCATCTAGCCTTTTAGAATTGTAGCAGAAATTTTTTTGAAGAGAAGCTACTAATTAAAAAGAAACATTTCTTAATCTAGTATCATGATGTTTGTCTTAGAATTTTCTAAGCTGTTGGAAGAGGGGGGATAAGGAAAAAAGAAAGAGTATTTCTTATATTATGGCTGCATTTTAGCTTAAATACAACCCAGTATCCAGAAATGGAGAGAATCACTAAGGCTCTTTTGGTTGAAATGCGAAAGGGCATTCTCAAGGGTGGTAGAATCAGTATATTCCGAAGGCAATACTGGAACTTCTTGTGAGCTCAAAGTCTCTTTCTCCAAATTCATACCTTTTTCATATCTTCTACCAGTCCAGCTAGGGATACCCAGTATATCACAATTTTGATCACATACATCCCAAACCCATCATCTGGTATAAGTACAAACAGAATTGGAGTGTAATGTGGGTGGGAAGAGTGAGGTCGGCAAAATCTGAATGAGTCATTTTAATGCAACATATCAAGCATGTACTCATAGACGTAGGGACAAACTAGGGAAGATAAAAGAAGAATGCAGTGATTTTGTGGGATGCAAAGCATGTTGGGTATTAGAAGTGAGGGAACTAATGCCATCAGGAAAAGCAAGAAGGTAAAGGGAATGTTATCGGAGAAAGTTAAGGGTATCTAGTGGGCCAGGTGGATAAGGTAGGAGAGCTTCAAGTGAAGGACTAAACTGGTGGAGGAGAGAATAGGGAGGCAACTGGTGGTCTGAGTAGGAGAATTGTGCTTCACAGGGCTGAACAAGGTGGGAAATTGGGAGGGGGAAGTAGAGAAGGGGCAGGTTGCTGAGCAGAGGTCTGGGGAAAAGAAGAAGCTAAGAGTTAGGAAGACAGGGAACTGGTTAGGGAAGAAGAATCACTAAGAATCATTAAGGTTCTTTTGGCTGAGAAAGACAGGGACCTTTAGGGTAGAGAGGCTAGGGCAGCATGTTCAGTGGTGGCAGGAGCAACATAAATGGTTCTAGCCAGACCAACAAATCAAAAGTGGTCTGCTTTTGATGAGATGCTTGGGTAGTACTTTTTGCAACCCAGGTTAACCAAAGAAAACGTAAGACTCCCTTACATAGACAGCCCCAATAAAAGGTAGACATTGATAAAAGCTATAAATTAGGAACAAAAATCAGATGCAAGTTTAAAGAAAGGAGAGGTTGCTTATAATGTGAAATTGTGGAAATTATTTGTGGAAGAAGTTGTGTTTGGAATTGGATGCATGAGATTTGGACATGCAGAGATGGAGTTGAGGAGATCAGCAAGGAGCAGCGAGAATCTGCCATGACCTAGTGTAGTGTAGTGAATTGTGTCCCCCCAAAAGATATGTCCAAGCCCTAACTCCCGGTACTTATGAATGTGACCTTATTTGGATAGAGTCTTGCAGATGTAATCAAATTAATGATCTCCAGATGAGATCATCCTGGCTTTAGCGTGGACCCTCAATCCAAAGACTGCTGTCCTAACAAGACAAAGGGGAGGTAGATCACAGACATGGAGACACACAAGGAAGAAGGCCATCTGAAGATGGAAGCAGAGATTGGAGGTGAGTTGAATTATGGTACCATAATACTGGGGGTCAGATTTGCATTGCAATCTCTGCTCTCCCAGCCTCTCCCAGGTGGTTCCCCTAATTGATTTCTTGTATATTTAATTGCCTTCTTGGCAGCTTCTCAGAAGACCCAGACTAACACACTCTTCTAAATATGTGTGACATCTTCCAAATTTACTCCTTCCTTCTACTGAAGCCATTCTTTCTGACAATGGTCACTGACTAGCATACAATTCCCAGATCAAAATGACTCCTGTCTCAAAATGGAGAAATAACTTAAACATAGCAACCCAGCAAGGAGGACTACAAACAGCAAAACGGCTGAGAGTCTGCTTAGATTCTAGAGAGCAATTACTGGATAGTTCAATTTTCCTCCTACCCCTTACCCCCACCCCAAGGCTGGGACTTGCATCTGAGGTGGGAGGAATAAAATTATATATCTATAGAACAATGTATGGAGTACCCATAGGTAAAGCCCTAGGACAATGAGAAGGAACAATGGAAAAAGGGGGAAAAAGAAGGGGAAGGAGAGAGAACTACCTGGAGGGAGCACTTAGGTGCAGTTTAATAGTTGTTTATGGGTCCTCTTGTGTTGGGCTTTCTGCTAAACACTGGTTATTCAAAGTTAAATAAGAAAAAATCTGTGCCTCCCTGAGTGACCAATACTTACCCTAATCCAGGCAGACGGAGGATCAGGGTAGACTGCCTTGAGAGATGATACCCAAGCAGAACCTGGATGGATGTATAAGTGTAGGAGAAACTCTCTAGAGCCACATGCAAATGCCTATTTTCTAGCTCAAAGTAATTCCACAAATACATTCTGAAGGCCTCCTATGTGTTGGGCCTTGTTCCAGGTGCAGGAGCCACACTGGTGAGTAAGCCAGCAATGGTCCCTGCCCTCTGGCTTGGAAATCTAGCTGGGAGAGAGCTAAACAATCTTAACATGGTGTGAGATGTGCCATAGGAGAGGATCTACAAAGCACTTTAGGACAAAAGCGTCCCGAGCCCAAATCAAGTCCGAATTTCTGAACATGGTAAAATTCCTTATAATCTAACTCCATTATCGCTTTCCAGTCTCATTTACCACCATTTCCGGCCAAAGCTGGGGACACAACTGTTTGTGTGTGTGTGTGTGTGTGTGTGTGTGTGTGTGTGTGTGAGCGAGAGAGAGAGAGAGAGAGAGAGAGACAGAGAGAGAGAGAGAGACAGAGAGAGAAAATCTGAACATGCCAGGCCTTTGCTCACACTGCTTGTGTACCTTGGCATGCAGTTACCTTCTCAGAGATATTCTCCTTGACACATCGAGCCTTGCTTAAATTCTCCCCTGTGCTACCAGGCTAATCTTTTGTCCTTAAGGTAGGGACCCAAATGCAGGGCCAAGAGCACTCACAATGGAGTCAGACACATGATTTTGTTCAGCCACATGACTTAAGGCCTTGGACACTCAGCTTTCCTGAACACCTAGGTGAACAATTCCTACTCCAGGAAGCTTAAGTACTGGTGGTTAGTTCCTGGCATGCAGTAGGTGCTCAAAAATGCTTGCTGAATTGAATGGCATTAACATTAAAGTCTTGGGCCAGAGTTTGGACTTTATGAAGGCCCTGGCTGTGAGCTGGAGCTCGGAGAGGTTAATGATCAACTTTAGCAGTTTCTGTGGCTAAGGATGTGAAACACACATCGCGTTCTTTGCCTTGAAGACCTGCCTGTTTGTTGGGGAAATATGCCAACAAGCTCCCAACAGTTCAGTTCTAAATCCAAGAGCTGTCATTGTCAAAGTCTAGAAATCATCAAAATCATCTAGGTCATGTATTGAGACAGATTGTTGGCTGCACCCCATCCCCCCCCGAATTTCTGATTCAGTAGGTCTGGCATGGAGTCTGAGAATTTGAAAGCCTGCATTTCCAACTCGCTCCCAAGTGATGCTGAAGCTGCTGGGCCCACACACTCGAGAATCATTCACTAGAGGTTAAGAGCTCAATACTAGGTGGCACATGGTCTGTCTCTGTGTTTGAATCCTGGCTCCACCTTTAGTCATGATCAAATCACTCTACCTCTGTTTCATTTACCTCATCTGTGAAATCAGGATAATAAGCTAAACCACACCCTGTCCAGTGTTCAATAAATGTTGGTTAACTCATTATTTACTAATTTTCTGAAGGATGTGTAGCCAGGGAAGAGCAAAGACTAAGGTCACCTTCTCTGTAGCCAGGAAGCACGAGATTGGAGAACCAGTCCCATTCTTCGGATGACGCTCTAGGGCGGCCTCGCAAGCTCGCTCGGCATTCCAGACCACAGGCTCCCTACATCCAGTCCACGCTGCGCAGGCGCAGACCCAACTGTAGTCACGACAGACGCACATGCGTACTCAGGTGCGTTGGCTGGGGGTGCGCCGGCGGAACAAAAAATGGCGGTGGCAATGCGCGTGGCAGCGGCTGGAGCAAGGCTCGGCGTTGTGGTGAGCGGTCTCCGCGTTGCGGTCCGCAGCCTGTGCAGCCAGCCAGTCTCCATTAACGAGCGCATCGAGAACAAGCGCCGTGCCGCGCTGCTGGGAGGGGGCCAGCGCCGCACTGAAGCGCAGCATAAGCGAGTAAGTCCGGAAGGGACCGAGGCCATCCTGCCTTGGCGTTCGCGACCTATCACAACGTGCCTGGCTCGCAGCTCCGAAGGCCTCTCAGCCAATCCGCGCGAAGCTGGGGAGGGGCGGGGACGAGAAGGTTCACCTTGAGAACTTTTTACCTTCCACTAAGAGGCCAGTAAGCAGAAGATAAGCACCATTGTGCTTTATCACTTTCTGCTTTTCCTTTGGAATTTTAGATGAACCTGGCTGGGCTCTAAGCGGCTCACCACTTCCAGCTCACCACTTAACAGCTATAAACTTTTGGACAAGTTACTAATCTTTAGGAGTCAATTCTAAACAGAAGATAGTAATAATTCTCCCCTCACAATCATATTAGAATAAAGATAGTGAAGCAATGATAGGCGCTTAATTTTTAAAAAAATTCTGCTTATGCTCATGCTCCATGAAAGACTGGTACTTGCTCTATTATAGAAGCAGTAAAATCAAGACATATGGCAGGGGAACTAACATAGGCAAACTCACATCAGTCGGGTGGGGTGTGTGGTGCTTGCAGGGAATTTGTGGGACCTTTGCCCCTAGCACACCAGCTGAACCCCTTTAGGGTCTCAGTGTGCATCAACTTGCTGGGTAGGAAAAGCACGCATTAGAAGCAAGTGTTTTTTCTGGGACTGCTCAGGTTACTTTATTTTATTTATTTATTTACGAACCTGCAGTCTTGGTGTTATTAGCACCATGCTCTAACCAACTGAGCTAACCGGCCACCCCATTAGGTTACTTTAGATGTTTGCATGGAGTGAGCAGCCGAGGTGCTGCCACCCACCATTGGATGTTGACTGGAGAATTGCAGCCGTCTTTCCGAGATATACTGGATTGGCCATTTAGCAGCAGAGGAAACTGAGGCTCAGATCGGTTACCTGAGACTTGGAACTAGACCCGCTTCCTTCATCTCTGACACGTGTGTGGTACCCATTTGCTGGATGCATTAAGTAACCAACCTGGACAGTGCAGGAGTGAAATTTAGAGGTGAAAGGCACTGAGCACACTCACAAGTATGGGAAGTGACTAGGGTTGAGGGCTGGTGTCTTCAATGAGGAGATTTGAACCAGCTCTTTGAGTCTAAATTGAGTTTTGATTTAGATAATGTAAAATCCCATTTGACAAGGGCCTGAAGGTGACAGTTCCTTTTGGACATTTGGGAATGACATATAAATTTGGTTGATCGCGTGTGGTGCCAGGAGTGCCTTCCGTCTCTCCCCTGGATGGCTCTGTCTGGGGTGAGGGAAACTTGAGATCATCCTCTGGACAGGCCAGTCAATGCCCCCCTGCACTTTCTGTTGGGGCAAGTTGCTCCTCCTGGAACATCACCTCCCCCAACCCAGTAGGCAGATCCTACTATGTTTATATGCAGCCTCCAGAAGCTGTTTTTCTTTTGCTGAAGCAGACTTAGGCAGGAGGCAAGTCAGGAGTGATGTAAACCCCCACTCTTCCCCTCATTATAAACAATTTTTGGACTACTTTCCTAAGATAGATTCCCAGAAATGGAATTACTGGGTCATACTGGGTCAAAAGATACGAATATTTTAACACTCTGAGATATGTGTATATATATATATATATATATTATATGTATATATTATATATATAATATATATATATATATAGAGAGAGAGAGAGAGAGAGAGAAAGGGGGGGAGGGCCAAAAAATGTATACATATTTTAAGAAAGGAAAAAACTATTAAAATTGTAATACTCTATAACGATAACAAAGGATGAATACAAGTCATGTGTATACATTTTTTTGGCACCCCCAGTATGTGTGTGTGTATATATATATGTATATATATACATATATATACATATATATATATATATCGCCAGACAATTAAGTTCGTGAACTTTTAAGTTTGTGAACTTAATTGTCTGACCTTTCTACTGAGGGTGCCAAAAAATGTATACAAGTGGACACTTCGGTCAACATTGCTCAAGCAGTAGTTCACTATAATCAGAAGTGTCTGGACGCTGACGGTAACCACTTTGAGCACCTCTTGTAATTGCAGAAGTCAAACGTGACTTGTATTCATCTTTGTTATTGATGTATATATATCGATATATACGACTATATTGAGTACTACAATTTTAATACAATTTTCCTTTCTTAAAATGTGTATACATTTTTTTTGGCACTCTGTGTGTATCTCCAAGTTGCTTTCCTGAAAGCTTGTTCTACTTTACACAACAGTCTAGAAATACAGGATTGCCTGTTTGTTTTAACATGACCTCACCGGCTTTGGCTACTTTCTTCGGGGAAAAATATAGCCAATTTGAGGTGTTTTTTGATAGGGAGGAGGTACCGTGGGCTTGGGTATTTGGCTTGGTCTGAGGGCTTGGGGACCCAAGCGATGGAAGCTCTTGATAGGTTGAAGGCTCCAACCTCACCCCCTCTACAATGCATTTGTTTACTCTTCTCAAGGTGAGTTCTTTATCACTCTCTGTCCCACTCCTTTTCTTCTCAGCCACTCCCTGCTGTAGGGTTGTCTCTGTATCATAACATCACTGTCAGGAGTAGAATCCCTCAAAAGAGCCCCATTGTAGGTTAGTAGGAGAAACCCATGGAGGAGGCAGGAAAAGAACCAAGAAATAGTCTTAGAAGTGTCGTTGGGGCTGGACCCTAGTGATAATGAGTTTCTGTGGGGTTCCCGAGAAGAAACCTATGAATCTGGGGGTGTAGTCTCAGACCTTTCACTAATCCTGCTTCAGTTTTCCACCTCCTGCTTCTCCATTCTTTTTACTTCTCCTTAGGTCTCTAGTAAATGTTTGTGGAACTAATTATCTTGTTCCAGGGTCAGGCTCTCCTTACCCCCACTTCTCCACCATTTCGTCCTTCCTTATGTGCCTTCCACTGTTGGTGGCTCTTGGAGTACCCTATCTATTCTGATTTCCTAACTGGGAAGGTTGATGGAATAGAGGCTTTCTCAAGGGGTGAAGGCACAAAACCTGTCCTGATCCTCCCACGAGCACTCCTTGCTTACTGACTTTGTCTATGATGACATCACTAAATGATTTTTGTTGCATTTTAGGGGAAGCTAACAGCCAGAGAGCGGATAAGTCTCTTGCTGGACCCTGGCAGTTTTGTTGAGAGCGACATGTTTGTGGAACACAGATGTTCAGATTTTGGAATGGCTGCTGATAAGAATAAGGTATCTATTCACGATGGTGGTGTGAGCCTCCAAGTTGGACTTTCCAGCTGTGTCCCTGCTGTCCTACCCATTAGACTAATGAAATCCTTCTGGACCTCAGGATACATTGAAAATTTTTCAAGGTTGGGGTCCTGGAATGCAGGAGTGTTTCTGGGGAAGCACTACTGTGGCCTCCAGGCTCCCCCACTTACCTTTGTCTGCGGATGAAGGAATGTAAGTGGACTGCTCATAGCTTGTGCAGTGGGACTGTGGCCCAGTTCCCAGGGCTCCGGTTGTGGGTTCATAGTTTTTGCAGGTATAGAATAACAAACTTGGAAGGAAAGGTGAAAATATCTGTCATGCGGGGTCTCTAGTCCCGTTCCCCACATAAGAATGCAGGATATGGTGAGGCCAAAAAGGAACACCCATGGAGCCATAGATAGGGGAGTCATTCCACTATATTCTCGCTGGCGACTGAGTTGGAGACACAGGAAGCAGGAGCTGCACGATCCACAACCTGCCGTCCGCAGCGCTGCTCTGCTCTGCTCTGCTCTGCTCACCAACCAACCAAGCCCCGCTTGCTAACTGCAGTCCCTGCTTGCTGGCTCAGCCACGGCAGTTATATCAGTGGCCAATGGCTAACTGGTTACAGCTGATGGCCAACTACTACCTGAGCCAGCACCTTTCCACGTGAGGCCGAGAGCCTGGAAACTGCTCTCTGGGACTCTGTCCCCACAATGTCTTTTCGTTTCATTCTGGTCTAAGCACCATTGACCTCTAAGGCTGACCACTTACTTGCCTCTTTTGATAACTTTAAGTTTATGCCTTGGAGTTTTTGAGGTCAGAGTCACTGACACTTCTTCAATTGGGTGTTCTCCATCAGTGCACAGAGTTCTTTGGACTCACTTTTGGTCAGTGTTCTTCTGCATAAATGCTATTTGTGACCAAAGATGTGTAAAGTTGGCACCAAACCAGCTGGCTCCACTTGAGCCATTACCAGGATTTCAAGCAAAATGATGATGGCTTTGCTTCTTTAAGGTTTGGGGGTGGAGTGTGGATCTTTGTAGAAGTTGCCATGTTTCTTGATATGTCTTTCTTCCTGTGAGTGTTTGGTAGTAACAGCCCTAGGCTGGTGTCTCGATTATTCTGCTTTTAGGAAGGAGGATGAGGCCTGAGACTCCAGTGCCCCTCATTACTGTTGATGAAACAGTAGCCCAGTGCTTGCTGTTGCAGAACTGAGGGGGGAAGGAAAGATTCTTTCAGGTTCCTAATTCATACTGAATTTTAAGGAATTTGGGGTGGTGTTTTTTTTGGGGGGGCGTTTCTTTTATTGGGGCATAATTGCTAAATTCATTAAAAGGAGTGTTTGTGTTTTTTAACCTTTATTTTTTGTTTTTCTGGTAGTTTCCTGGAGACAGTGTGGTCACTGGACGGGGCCGAATCAATGGAAGATTGGTTTATGTCTTCAGTCAGGTATTTCTTAACTCTAACAGGTGGAGTTTTCCTTGAGGGCAGAGCCAGGAGCAAAATAATGTGAGAAGAAACCAGTCTTGGGTATGAAAATTTACATGTAGTTTGGGGCAGAGGAGGGATTCACTTACTATTTTTCAGTGCACATGTCCACAGTATTATACTGTGTGTTTTTTCCTGAGGGAGAAAGAATCTTTGGTCTCTTTGAGGAAAAATCGCAGGGCAGTAGTCATGTAAGTCCCAGGAATCAGGGATTTATTCTGAGTGAGTGAGATTCCTCTTGGCAGGTTGGATATGTGCCTTGAGGGCAGCTGTCCTGAGCAGTGTGTGTGGACCTGAAAGACCTCGATGCAGCCTGGGTGGAGGGACCTTGACTCTCAGAACCATAGGCCCCTGTGTTTGGGGCTTTCATGAAAGTGTTCAAACAAGTTTTATCAGGCTGCATCGAAACAGTTTCTTTATACAGAGACCATAGGAGAATGCAGTAGACAGAATAATGGCCCCCTAAAGATATCCAAGTCCTAATCCCTGAAACATGTGACTATGTCACCTTACATGGCAAAGGGGAATTAAGCTTTCAGATGGAACTAATGTTGCTAATCAGCTGACCTTGAACGAGAGTAGCCTCGGTTATTCAGGTGGGTCCAATGTAATCACAAGTATCCTTAAAAATGGAAGAGAGAGGCAGAGGAGGAGGTCAGACTGACGGATGTGCCAAGGGCAGGACCTGCTGTTGCTGGCTTAGGGGATGGAGAGGGGGGTCATCAGCCAAGGAATGCAGATGGTCTCGAAAAGCTGGAAAAGGCAAGAAAACAAATTCTCCCCTGGAGCCTCCAGAAAAGAGCCCAGCCTTGCTAACCTTGTTTTTAGCTCAGTAGAGCCAGGTAGGACTTTTAAATTGCAGAACTGTAAGGTAATAAATTTGTGTTGTTTCAAGCCACTAAATTTGTGGTAATTTGTCACAGCAGCAATAGAAAAGGAACACAAAGAACATGTATGATGTTTTGGGTTTGATTTTTCTTTTCCCCTCCTGAGAGGTAGAAATCTGTATATAATTCTAAGTATTTAGTTCCTTTAACAGACCTAAAGTTATAGAGCTTGTTGGGGAACCTAAAATGTTTTCTGGGTTTGGTATTAAAATAATTATGCTTGGCTAATTTTAAATTGATTTTATTTAGATACTACTCATTTGCCAATGGAATTACCTTTGAAATGTTTTAAAACTCTGATAAGTGGGTCTGCCAAATGCTTAACTGGAAGGAATCATCATTGGGTTTTTTTGTAATTTTTGAGAGCTAGGCAAAAATTTGTACAGAAGGAACCGTTAATAAGGTAGCTAGAACAGAAAGTTGTGTTTTCTGGATGCAGTATTCTCCTATGAAGTAGATACAACAATTCATCGAATTTGATACTTTTGAGAACTTCTTATGCCTATGAGGTAAGGTGGACCTGCGGAGGAGGCGGAGATAACTGGGACCGTTCTTGCCCTGAACACGCTAATCGTTTTGTAGATAGAATGGGGAAGAACAGGAGTGACTACAGTATAGATAGGGCTAGAGAGTTTCCGGGCAGCTACTGTGGGCTCAGGACCAGGGAAGATCACATCCAAGTTTGAGAAAAGCTTTAGGGAAAATGAGGCATTTGAAATAGGCCCCGGAGGATACTAAGGGTGGGAGAGAGGAGCCAGCGTTTTTGGTAGTGCTGTCCAAAATGTTAATATCTGTAGGCCTTTTTTCTGGGGAGCTTCTGTTTTTCCAGAGAAGCAGCTTTAGTCTCTTGCCTGCTAATAGGTGTGTTTTGGCAGGAGGAGAGTAAGGGGAAAGAAGGAGCCAGAGCTGGCTCATCATTTAGTGTACAGGCTCCTAATCCCACCTGTTTTCAGCTTCACTTTTGCCTTCTTTTGTGGCTGGTGATTGTGAGTCCAGAACCCCTCTGGTTTAAGTTTTCTTTTAGAGAATAAACCTTTCTCTCACTGTGAAGGAGAGGCCCTCTGGGGTCTAACAGCTTCTGACACAGACTTTCGGTCGGAATTTTTTTTTCCCTCCTTACCCCCACTTTCCAGGGTTCCTGAATTGTCCCCTCCTTGTGGTTACTCTTGCTGCAAGTATATAGGCTTCTATGTGGTCCCTTTAAGTTATATTCTGCTTATGCTTTCATTTCTCCTCAGATTTGTTCAGTGTCTCTTCTGCTTCTGTTTTCCTTTTTTTGCCCTAAGGCTGAATCTGTTTTTCATTTACCACTGTCTTTTTGCGGGAGTTTTAGGAAGGAAGGCTTTCCTACAAGAAGCCCTTTACATCAGAAGGTAATGAAAAGCTATAAGCAAGAGGAAGCAGTGAGGGCTCTGATTCACTTTTTTCACCTCCCTTAACCGCAAATGTTTCCTAGTAATAGAAGTGCCCCACTGTTTGACATCCATATAATCTGATGTTTGGGTGAATTCTGCATGAAAAGTTTTCCTTTCCTCAGAGCTACAAGTCATTTTTACAGAGCAAACACAGGGTCTTTTGCTCTTCACAATACATGAACTCCCTTTGAGAAATTTTTTCACTATTCTATGGAATAATTTATATATCAGATTTTTTTCTAATTTTTTAAACTTCTGAAAATCCTTTAAAAACTTTATGAATTTTCTATTTCCTCCTCCTACTGACTCTTCATCTCTGGCTAGTCACTGTATTTGTTGATTTAATTGTTTTCTTTTTAGGATTTTACAGTTTTTGGAGGCAGTCTGTCAGGAGCACATGCCCAAAAGGTCTGCAAAGTAAGTATTTCATAGTGGTAACAAACCCAGTACTTTTTCGTCAGTCACATAGTGTATATTGAGTATCTTTGGGGCGCAAGACTCTGAGCTGAGTGTGTAGGGTGGGGTAGAGTTGTGCAAGGTATGGTGCTGACTTGAAGGTGTCTTCAGTCCAGGGCAGAAGTTCTTAACATTTTTTTATACCATGGATGCCTTTGGAAGTCTGCACTCTCACTTTTTACAGGGATTAAAATAAAATACGTAGAACTACAAAGGATTAAAAATATTTTTAAAAAATCACATTTGTAATATATGTGCTTCCTTATTAATGTATTAAATAACAAGATTTAGCAGTGGATCTAAACTGCTACAACTTCAGATAGGCATGAATGAAAATGATATTTCAAGATATGTACAACAATTTTAATGTGACACAGATATCTGTGGCTTTTATTAATGACAAAGTATTTTATTAATGACAAAGTATTAATGACAGGTATTTCTAATATTTCTGTCGGGTTTTTTTTGCCTGTGTTCATGACTGAAGTAAATGCTAAAGATTGGCTAGAGTTAATAAAGATAAAGATGTAAATATTTTTCCCATCCAAGTTCATCGACTCCCTGAAATGTATTTACAGATGCCTTGGGGTTCTGAGGACCCCAGCTAAGGAACCCACGGTCTAGGTGGAGAGTCCAGATGCCAAAAGATAAAGAGCAGTACAAGGATTACACAGTGGTATTTAAGAAACACTGGTAGTAGAGAGGAGATGCTCTGGAGATGAATGAAAGTGTAGATCATATTTGGAGAATTATGGAGTTAAAGGTAGAGTTGATTGTTAGTAGCTGGGCAGGGCTTCTCTGTGTGTAATGAACACCTGGATTCTAGACATGGTCCTGCATGTATTATTCCTGAGACTCTGGGCCAATCACCTACCTTTTAAATCCTCCTAATTTTTCTCTTTTTACTATCTCTGTTTTGATTATAACATGAGATAATGGCAGTGAAAGTGCTTTGTAGACTTTTAAGGGCTGTTAGGAATGTTGCTCGTTAGGCTGTCAGCTACTGACCCATGAGGAAAATCTGTCTCATTAGAAGTAGTAAAAGCAGGCCTGGGCCTGGCCTCAGTTTAATAGATGGGTCCACAATTACTTTCATGAAAATACTTCTTTGCCATTCTATCGACTATTAGCTCTTTCAAAAGAATAACCAGGAACAGAACTGGCTGCTGAAAAAGACTACAGTCATATGCCACTTAATGACGGAGATGCTTTTGAGAAGTGCATCATTAGGTGATCTCATTGTTGTACAAACATCAGAGTACACTTACACAAACCTCTATGCTAGCGCCTACTCCACACCTAGGCTGTATGGTCGAGCCTATTCCTCCTAGGCTACAAGCCTGCACAGCATGTTACTGTACAAAACAACACGGGATTAAATTAAGCACAAGAGAAAATGATGCAATTAAGAGATGCAGTAAGGACAGGATGTATGAGGCTGCTGTTGGTGTAACAACATACTGTTTTACAGCAAACTTGTAGTAAGTGGAAAGAGTACATGCTAAAATAACAATAAAAAGTGTAGTATAGTAAATACATACACCAGGGCCATAGTTGTTCATTATCAAGGATTATGTACTGTATATGCTATACTTTTCCAAGTATGATTGGCAGCACAGATTTGTTTACATCACAAACACGTGAGTTTATGTGTTGTGTTACCACTTTATGACATCACTAAGCAATAGGAATTTTTCAGCTCCGTTATAATCTTACGGAACCACTATCATATATTGGTCCATTGTTGACTGAAATGTCCTTATGAGGTATATGACTGTATAGCCTGGGCCTGTGGCTCTAGACATGATTGCCGTGAGCAGTCTTATCCCCTGCTAATGAGAAGTGCTTTGGCTCTTGGATGTTGGGGGAGGGGCTTTAATTATCCCTTTAAATGTCTTGTTCTCAATCATCATGGGGAATGAAACCAGTATTACTCCTGTTGTAAAAGGTGCACTTAGAACATTTTCCAGAAAACACTGTCATGCTTTGTAAGTGCTGTTTTTGATAAGAGGATTAGTTGTCTCACTAAAAATTTCTGTGCTGTCCCAGATCATGGACCAAGCCATGACGGTGGGGGCTCCAGTGATTGGACTGAATGACTCTGGGGGAGCACGGATTCAAGAGGGAGTAGAATCTCTGGCTGGCTATGCAGACATCTTTCTGGTGAGAAACTGGTCAATAGAGACTAGAGAGTAAAAAAGTACAGAGCTTAGCTCTTTAAGCTGTGTCCTTGTCAGAGCTTTCCCATCTGTCATTGTTCTCTGCCCCATTGTGTCTGTTCTGTGTCTCCTTTCTGTGTCACCGGGAATGGCTTGAAGGGTGGATGAAAAGCTAGAGAGAGTAGGTGGGGAGGGTTTTCTTTTTTTCTCATAGAGGGCCACTCATAAGGGAAAACAATAAAAGATCATTCATCAAGGAAAGTTGCTTAAACGTTTTTCTTTTTTTTCAAAAGTAGGGTAAGGGAATATAAAAGGTTAAAATGAACTGATTTGCTAGAATTAGGAATTTTTAAAAAATGCATTGCTTTTTATTTTGTGGTTAAAACACAAAAGATAATTAATACAAAGTTCAAGTTTATTACAAAAAAGAAATCACCCCATATCTTACCATTCAGAAACATTGGTGAACATTTTTTCAGATAGCTTTCTGTTTACTTACAGACTAAAATTAAAGAGAAATGAAAAACACGAAAGTAAATTAAATGTATTTTTTGAAGTAGGAAGTATGTTGTGAGAGATACAGTAATGGAGATTGGGGTAAAGGAGAGAGATACTGCCAGATGGAAACTCGAGAAAAGGGACAGATCAGCATTTCCAGGGAGGGGAGGAAAGAGGGAGAAGGAAGGAAAGAGACAGGCAGACATTGTTTATAATCAGGGCAGCTGTTGTTGCCATCCTCTGGCCTGCAGGTTTATGAGGGTTTTTATCCTTTGCTACTGCCCTTGATGAGCAGTCAGAAAAATGTGTGTTTACTTTGTTAGATGCTCTGCTAGTTGTAGGAGCACTCGTGTTAGTTGAGAAGCCACTTTGTAGATCTTAAACCTACTTTTTACTCTTTAAACTTGAGCTCCAGGGATAAGCCACTGGGGAGAATTAGTTTTTTGGGTGACTTTGGCTAGAACAGTTTAAGCCTGAAAGGTCTATGTTGGCCCCTAGCCTGGAAGTCATGCCTGTGGTAGAAACGAAGGAAAGAAAGAGTGGCCCTAAGAGAAGTGGCACTAAGCCATCATATTTTAGAGCTTCTCAAGAGTTTAGAACATCTAGTCTAACACATCTTTATGAGTATAGGTTGGGCAGTTGGGTTTTGTTTTCAAGCGATAGGCTTTAAGCTCTGCATTACTTAATTAATTGGTTGCTAATTTTGCTTGTCATGTCTACACCTCCACCCACTTCCTCCTGCCTATATTGTTATTTTTTATTTTTTAACTATTTTGATGTAATTTCAAACTTCATAGAAAAGTATAAAAATAGTACAAGGAACTCGCATATGTTTGTACCCAGATTTACCAATTGTTACCCAGATTCACCTGTTTTTTACATTTTACCCATTTGCTTTATCATTCTCTCTCCATATGTACATATTTGCATATTTTTTGAGAGTAAATTGGGGTAAATTTAATAGTAAATTGGAGATTATGCCTCCTTTATCTCTCATATCCTTCACTGTGTGTTTCCTAAGAGCAAGGATATTCTCTCACATAATCAGGGTACAATAATAAAAATAAGAAAACTTAACATTGATTCATCAATATTATTCTTATTCATGGCCTTTATTCTGATTTCATCAAATGATCCTAATAAAGCCCTCTATAGTTGTTCTCCCTGCCCCCCAGCGCTAGGATCTGATCCAGGGGTAAGTACTGCCTTTAGTTGTCCTGTCTTTTTAATCTCTTTTAATCTGGAGCAGTTACTCAGTTTTTTGTTGTTGTTTTCTTTTTGTTCTCCATGGCCTTGACATTTTTAAAAGCAGTTTTATTGAGGTATAATTTACAAACCACAAAGTCTATCATTGTAAGCATACAATTCAGTGATTTTTAATACATTTATAGTTGTGCGACCATCACCACAATCCAGTTGCAGAACCTTTCCCTCCAAAAAGATCCCTCCTGCCTTTTTGCAGTCAATTCCTGCCCAGCCCTAGCCAATCACTGATCAGCTTTCTGTCTCTAGTTTTTGCAGCTGACTCTTCACTTAGCATAATATTTGTTGAGGTTCAGTCATATTGTACTGTGTATTAGTGATTCATTCTTTTTTTTGCTAAATAATATAATATATGGATATAATAATCATCAGGGAAATGTAAATAAAAATCATAATGAGATACCACTTCACACCTGTCAGAATGGCTATTAAAAAAATCAGCAAATATTGACAAGGATGTGGAGAAAAGGGAACCCTTATGCACTGTTGGTGTGATTGTAAATTGGTGCAGCCACTATGGAAAAACAGTATGGAGATTCCTTAAAAAATTAAAAAGAGAACTACCATATGACCCAGCAGTTCCACTTCTGGGTGTTAATCTGAAGAAAACAAACACTAATTCAAAAAAATATATGTACCCCAATGTTCATTGTAGCATTATTTACAGTAGTCGAGGTAAGGAAGCGCTCTAGGTGTTGTTCATCAATAGATGAATGGATATAGAAGATATGGTGTATATATACATATATATGCAATGGAATATTGCTCAGCAATAAAGAATGAAATGTTGCCATTTGTGACAACATGGATGGACCTAGAGATTATTATACTAAATGAAATAAGTGAGAGAAAGACAAATACTGTATGATTTCACTTATATGTAGAATCTAAAAAAACAAAACAAATGAACAAACAAAAGAAAACAGACTCATAGAAACAGAACAAACTGATGGTTGCCTGAGGGGGTTGGGGGATGGGAGGGCGGTTGAAAAAGGTGAAGAGGAATAAAAAATATTTGATGGCTTTCACTAGTAGAAAAAAAGGAGCTCCAAGGAGCAGTACAAAATAAAAACTTTTATAGGCAAAAGGGAGCAGGAACAAACGTTATACTACGCAAAAAAATGAATTGATTATGGCAGAGTTATGTTAGGGAATGGCAGGGATCTATCCGGCAGATTATCTAACTAGTACTGGTCAGGTAGGAAAAAGAAGTAAAATAAAGAATGTGTTACAAGTCACTGGACAAGCGTACAAGACGATAAACTCGAGTTGATAGTATAAACAATAAAGCCAGGATCAAATAGTATAAACTATAAATTAAAAGGGGTTTGGGGATGGCTAGATGGCAAGGTAGAAAAATGTGTTATCAGCACTAGGGAGGAGACAGACTAGCTCTCTAGGGACAGTTGCATTATAACCATATCTGCACATCAATATTGTTCAAGAATATGTAATTACAAATTTATACAATGCAATAATGATACTCTTGAAACAAAAAAAGTGCTGCTATGAATATTTGTTTACAACTTTTTGTGTGGACATGTTTTCATAACCCTTGGGTAGATACCTAAGAGTAGGTATCTTATAAGAGTTGGGTCTTAACAAGTTTTAAGAAATTGCCAAGTTTTTTTCCAAAATGATTGTACCATTTTACATTATCGCAAGCAACGTATTGAGGTTCTCTACAACCTTGCTAACACTTAGTATTGTCAATCTTTTTCATCATAGTCATTTTAGTGGTATCTCACTGTGGTTTTAATTTGCATTTCTCTGCTTCCTTCTCATGTTGAACATGTTTTCTTGTACATGTTAATCATTTGTGTATCTTCTTTGCTAAAATGTCTAATTCAGATCTTTTGCTCATTTTGTAATTGGATTTTAGTTGTAAGAGTTTTTTTGTTTTTGTTTTTTTAAGATTTTATTGGGGAAGGGGAACAGGACTTTATTGGGGAACAGTGTGTACTTCCAGGACTTTTTTTTTTTTCCAAGTCAAGTTGTTGTCCTTTCAATGTTAGTTGTGGAGGGCGCAGCTCAGCTCCAAGTCCAGTTGCCATTGCTAGTTTCAGGGGGTGCAGCCCATCATCCCTTGTGGGAGTCGAACCGGCAACCTTGTGGTTGAGAGGACGTGCTCCAACCAACTGAGCCATCCGGGAGCTCAGCGACAGCTCAGCTCAAGGTGCTGTGTTCAATCTTAGTTGCAGGGGGCGGAGCCCACCATCCCTTGCAGGACTCGAGTTATTGAACTGGCAACCTTGTGATTGAGAGAGCCCACTGGCCCATGTGGGTATCGAACCGGCAGCCTTCGGAGTTATGAGCATGGAACTCTAACCGCCTGAGCCACCGGGCCAGCCCTGTAAGAGTTTTTTTATATTTCTGGATACAAGTCCTTGATTATAGATACGTGATTTGCAAGTATTTTCTCCCAGTCTGTGGCTTGTCTTTTTATTTCTTAACGGTGGCATTTGAAGTGCAAAAGTTTAAAATTTTTAAGTCTATTTTATCAATTTTTTTCTTTTGTGGATCAGACTTTTATTGTCATATATGAGAACTCTGCCCAATACAAAGTCATGAAAATTTTGTCCAATGTGTTTTTTTTTTCCCACAGAGTTTTATGTTTGGCTCAGCTTAGATTTGGTCTGTGATCCATTTTGAGTTAATTTTTTGCATATGTGTGAGGTCAGAGTCTAAATTCATCCTTGTCCTACTGCATTTATTGACATGACCACTCTTTCCCCCTTGATTGGTTGGGGCACTTTGGGGCGCAATTGACCATAAAAGTACAGGTTTATTTCTGGACTCAATTCTAGTGATCTATATACTTCTCTTTGCACCACAACCACACTGTCATGGTTACTATAGCTTTCTAGTAGTTTTGAAATTGGGTAAAGTTCTCCAACTTCATTCTTTTTAAAAATTGGCTAATCTGGGTCCTTTACATTTTCATGTAAATTTTTGCATCAACTGTCAACTGACAGAAATGCCTGCTGAGATTTGATAGGCACTGTATTGAGTCTGTAGATCATTTTGGCAAGAATTTATATTTTAGCATACTGAGTTCCACGCCTTGTAAGTGGAATATTTCTCCATAAATTTAGGTCGTCTTTATCTCAGCAATATTTTGTAATTTTTAGCATACATGTCTCATATTTATTTTGTTATTTATATCTATTTTATTTTTGATACTATTATGAATGGAATTGTTTTTGCTAACTTCCTTTTTGGGTTGTTCTTTGCAAGTGTATAAAAACACAGTTGATTTTTATATATGGGTCTTATACCTACTGTAGCCTTGCCAAACTTTTTATTAGCTCTAATTTTTTTCATGTGTGGATTCCTTAGTTTTTTCTATGTACTTGATCATGTCTCTGCAAATAGATAGTTTTACTTGTTCCTTTCTCATCTGGGTACCTTTTGTTTCTTTTCTTTTTTTCTTGCTTAATTGCTTTGGCTAAAACATGCAATATAATGTTGAATAGAAGTGGTGAGAATGGATGTCCTTGTCTTGTTCCTGAAATTAGGGAAAGCATTCATTCTTTTTCCATTAAGTATGATGCTGAGTTTTTTTTTTAAGATGCCCTTTATTAAGTTGAGGAAGTTCCCTTCTACTTTTTGTTTGTTGAGTGTTTTTTTAATCATGAAGGGGTGTTTAATTTTGTCAAAGGCCTTTCTAAGATAGTAATGTTTTTTTGTCTTTTTGTCCTTTATTCTATTGTTATGGTATATTACATTAATTGATTTTTCAACATTAAACCAACTTTGTATTCCTGTGATAAATCCAACTTGGTCATGGTGTGTTATCCTTTTTATAAGTTGCCGGGTTTTGTTTGCTAGTATTTTGTTGAGTATTATTGAGTCTGTATTAATAAGAGATATTTGTCTACAGTTACCTTGTGATGTATTTTTTTTTGTTTTGCTGATGTGAATTTTTTCCCCCAGCTTTATTGAGTCTTGTTTTTTTTCTGGTTTTGGTGTCCTAATTATAGCTCCATGGAATGACTTGGAAGTGTTTCCTCTTCAATTTTTTGGGAAGAACTTACATAGGATTGACATTAATTCTTTAAATGTTCAGTAAAATTCATCAGTGAAGCAGTCTGGGCCTTGGCTTTTCTTTTTAAGTAGTTTTTTGTTTACCGATTCAGTCTTTCTTTGTTATAGGTTTATCAGGTTTTCTATTTCTTCTGGATGTATTTGACAGTTTTTCTTTCAAGACTATAAATTCCCATTGCCTTTTGGCCTTTGTAGTTTCTGATGAGAAATAAATTGCTAATTTTATTGAGGTTCTCTTGTATGTGACGAGTTGCTTCTGTTTTGCTGCTTTCAAATTTTTCTGCTTGTGTTTGGGTTTTAGCAGTTTGACAATAATGTGCTTCATTGTGGATCTCTGAATTCATCCTGTGTGGAGTTCATTAAGATTCTTGGATGTGTATATTCACATCTTTAATCAAATCTGGGAAGTTTTCAGCCATTATTTTTTCAAATATTTTATCTATCTCTTTCTCTTTCTTCTTCTAAGTTTCCTATAATGTATATGTTAGTGCATTTGAAGCTTTCCTTCAGGTCCATCAGGCTCTGTTTATTTTTCTTCCTTTTTTATTTTTATTTTTTGTAGCTTTCCTGAGACTAGATGGTTTCAATTATCTTCAGGTTCTTTGAATCTTTCTTCTGCTTGCTGAAATCTGTTCTTGAACCCCTCTTGTGAGCTTTTCATTTTACTTGTTGTACTTTTCAACTCTAGAATTGAAAAGTTCTTTTTATAATTTCTATCTCTTTATTGGCATTCTCATCTTGTTCAGACAGTTTTTTCCTGGTTTTCTTTATTCCCCTCCTTCCCCATGATTTCCTTTAGTTCATTTAATATATATGACAGTTCATATAATATCTTTGACTAAGAATTCCAGTGTCTGGGTTTCCTCAGGTATGGTTTCTGTGAAATTCTTTTTTACCCTGTTATTGAACCATATTAGCCGGTTTCTTTGTGTGTTGTGTTTGGTAATTATTTTTGTTGAGTACTGGGAATTTTGAGTATTATGTTAGGTAATGTTGGAAATCTAATTGTCCCATTCCTCAAAGATTGCTGATTTTTGTTTGTTGGGGGCTGGGATCTGGCCATTTGTGACTTTTCCAAGCTATTTTTTGCAAAATGTGTTCCATGTTGAGTGTGGTCACTGAAGTTTTAGTTCCATTGTCAATGCAGTCAACCAGTGACCTGACAGATTTCCTTAAGTGTCTGGCTCCCAGAAGATATGAACTGTCTCCTTAAATCTCCTTTTAGCTGCGAAGCTGCTTGAGCCTGTCAGGGTTGAAACAATGGCCTGCCTCTGTGCAGGTCCCGCAGTGATCAAAATCTATGATCAGTAATCAAAACCCATAACCCTAAAATTTGGGTTATTGCCTATGCTGACACCCGCTAACATTAGAAACACGGGCTGCCAATCCCCATGGCTGCCTGACTCAGGGTTATAGGGTGAGGGATGATAGTTATGCTAAATGCGGAAATTGACTAAAGTTTACTTGCTGTTAGTCCCTGGGTGCTACAAGTGTTCCATTAATCTCCAGAGTTCCAAAATAGTTGCTTCAGACAGTTCCTGCTAGCTCAATAGTTGTTTTGGTGGAGAGATGGAGTCTTAGAGCTTCCTGTTACATTATCTTTGTGACGTCATTCAACTCTTTCATGTTAAGCACAATAGACTAATTTCTTTGACTTTTTAAAAATTCTATTTTTGAATTTTTAAAGTAGTTTTTCTAGGGTTACAGTGTATATTTTAATATGTCAGAATCTACTTCAAATTAATACTGACTTAATTCTGATAAAATATTGGAACTTAGGACCACTATAACTCCATTTTATCCAGCTTTCTTTGTGCTGTTATTGTTAATATACCTTATGTGTTAATATAGCTTATAAACCCAACAAAAATGTGTTAGAATTAATTGCTTTATACAAACTTATCTGAAATATTCAAGTATTTAGAAAAGAGAACTATGTTTACACAGTATTGTATATTTATTCACATATTTACCAATTTTAGTGCTCTTACCTGCTTCTTACGGATTTGAATTACTGTCTGGTGATATTTTTTTTCACCCTGATGGACATCTTTAGCTGTTGTGGGCAATAGTAGCAGACTTAGTTAAGAATGTCATAGACTCCCACTATTTGTATTTCAAATTTAGCAGTTTTCCATTGATAAACACTTTTAAATTTGTTACTCTTTGGTCCTATTCCAGAGCCCTGAAATGTTTGTATTTGACAATTTTGCCCAGTTTTATAGTGGATTTTTAGGGAGAAAGTATTTTGAACTCTTTACTCGGCCATAGATGGAAGTCCACCCAGCCATCTTGATATTTTTTACAGAATATGGGCAACTTTTTTTCAGCTTTATTTTTATTGTAGTAAAATGCATATAAAATTTACCAAGTTAACCATTTTTAAATGTGTGGTTCAGTGGTTTAAATACATTCATAATGTTGTGCAACCATCATCACTGTTGATGTCCATAACTTTTCATCTTATAAACTGAAACACTATACCTACTAAACCATTACTCCTCATTATATCCTCCCCCAACCCCTGTCAATCACCATTCTACTTTCTGTCTCTATGACAAAGTACCTCATACACAGTATTTCTTTTTGTGACTGGCTTATTAAACTTTGCATATGTCTTCAAGGTTCATCCATGTTGTAGCATGTGATAGGATTCCTTGCTTTTTAAGGCTGAATAATGTTCTATAATGTTCTGTTGTATGTGCATACTATATTTTGTTTATCCATTCTTCCATTGTTTGGATTATTTCCACATTTTAGCTATTGTAATATTGCTGTGAACACGGGTATACAAACATCTCTTTGAAATCTGACTACATTCTTTCAGTATATTTCCAGAAGTAGAATTTCTGGATCATATGATAATTCTATTTTAAAAAATTTGAGAAACCCCCATACTGTTTTCTACAGTGGCTATGCCATTTTACATTCCCACTAATGGTGCACAAAGATTCCAATTTCTGCACATCCTCACCTACTTGTTTTCTGTTGTTTTTTTTATAGTAGCCATCCTAATGCACATAATGTGGTGTGTCACTCCAGTTTTAATATGCATTTCCCTAATGATGAGTGATGTTGGGTTGGTAGGGGAGGGCCTTGCAACAATGGAGGGAAATATAACAATGGCCACCTACCTCCCTAACTGCACCTCTGAGATCAGAATCAGAAATCAAAGATCAGAACACAGGTCCCTGATATTTGGAGGACAGGGTCCCATTTGCCTATTCTGGCTCCTGAAAGCTCTGGGTAAACTGCTCCACGGACACATGCTCCGGTCCATGCCTTATGGTTGGGAGTGGGGAATGGGTAGCTGCTATTATGCTAGGAGCTGAAATTGACCGAAGTTAACTACAATTTACTCTCCTAATTTCCCCTGCAAGTTGCAATCCTTCAATAGACTCAACAGAGTTCCAAAAAGTTATATAATCAGATAGATTCTGCCAGTGCAGTTGTTTTCTAGGTGGGGAGACAGATTCCTGGTGCTTCCGACTGCACCATCTTCCTGGAATCCTCTCTCTATAGGTGCCTTTTTTGTACTGTTCTGAGCTATGTCCTATAATTCACAGAAATTGGGCTCAGAGCCAAGGCAGGGCTGAAAGTGGACATTCTTCTTTTAAGCTGATGGGGGTCGCGGGAAGGAAGAAGTTGGCTTGGGCAAAGAGTCATTGGGCCCTTCCTTATCTTGCCTTTCCCAGCAGACAGACTGAGGCTTGTTTCTTCACAACACCTTGGTCTTCATGGAGCCTTTCTGGCTCCTGCTACTGACCTCTTCCCCATATGCCCTGTCTAGGAGTGAGCAGACGTTGAAGTCTCAGAGAAAACCAGCATCTGTCTCTTAGCCTTGTCATGTAACCGCTGTGAAGGAGCAGCAAATAGAGTCATGGCTCTAGCATAAGTGTTGGCCCTGTATATTTTGCCTAAGATTTTCATTCTTTCAGACAGCTTTGTGCAGACGGGTGCTAGGCCTGAAGTGTATTTGGAGTTGGGGTGAGAGTAATGGGGTTCTCCATGAGCTCATGTGCTGGTGGAAGTTTTGGGAGACTACTGCCAAGGAAGGGAGAGGAGAGAGGGTATTTGCCCCAGAAAGTATTATGCCAACCATCCCACCAGGTTGGCAATTTCTCTTGCCTCCAGGTTAGAATTTCTGTTAGTAAAAGCCAAATGTAATTTTATTGTTGGCTTTATCTTTCTACAGATAATGCCTTGAACACCTGTGTAACCAGATACCTTTACCTTTCTCTTTTGGCAGAGGAATGTCATGGCATCCGGAGTCATCCCTCAGATTTCTCTGATCATGGGCCCGTGTGCTGGTGGGGCTGTCTACTCCCCAGCCCTAACAGACTTCACGTTCATGGTAAAGGTAAGAAAGAAAGACTGTTTCTTTTGCCCTTTGAGAGTTGTGTAGTACCTCACCTACAATAAAAATAATTCCTGACCCAGATCTGGGCTGTTATCTGCCTTCTCATTGACTTTCAGCTTAGTGATGATAAGGTCTTAGTGAAGAGAAGGTTTGGCATGAAATCTGTAGCTCGTGGGGGTACAGTGGCAGAATGTGCTTGTGTACTTCATTGGTGGGTGATTTTACTTGTTGATCTGAATTGCAAATGATTCTCAAGTAATCAAAGGATCCTGTCCTCTGCCCAGACAGATTATTGTTTACTGAATCCTATTTAAAAAGTTTCTCATGGAAGACTTCTATAATTTTGTTTTTTGGATAATTGTTTCTTATGTCCCAGGTGTATATCTTTGGCTGTTTGCCATTTTATTACAATTTTGTCTATAATGGTAATGGTAAATCTGATTTCCAACTTCATTTTGAAAGGTGGGTATCTTTATTACATGATTTGAAGGAATGGTATTTTAAAATGATTTTTAGAACAACTGTGGTGTACGCCTGAAACTGATAATGTTGTATGTTAGCTATATTTTTAATAAAAACCTTTAAAAAATGATTTTTAAATGAAACCTACTGGAACTTGTGCATGGGTAATTACCTTTTTTAACCTGATACCTTTAAAAAAAAAATCAGTCTTTTCCTTTTAAAATATTTTTAACAATGATGAACAATAAATGCCAAGACAGAAAAACAGGGGAAAAGGGTAGGGAGTAGATACCGTGTTTCCCCGAAAATAAGACCTAGCCAGACAATCAGCTCTAATGCATCTTTTGGAGCAAAAATTAATGTAAGACCTGGTGTTATATTATACCCAGTATTATATTTATATTATGTTATATTATAGATCCAGTCTTATATTATAGTAAAATAAGATTTGGTCTTATATTAATTTTTACTCCAAAAAACGCATTAGAGTTGATTTGTCTGGCTAGGTCTTATTTTCGGGGAAACACGGTAGTCATCCAATATGAGGAGAACAGTATAAATAGGAAACCCTTTTTTCTCAAGGGTAGTTTGGCAATAGGAATTCAAAGGCTTAGAGAAGTACTTACCCTTTGATCCAACTCTCTGTTAGTGACAGATTGAAAGCAACCTAAATGCTTAACAACAGGAGTGGGTTTTAAAAATTAAGATGACCACATATCTTACTCCCTGAACAAAGCAGAATTCTCTGAACTCTGCCCACTGAATGTACATATACCATACCTCCCTGGTGCTCACCAGTCCTCTTCTCCTTCGTGCCTGGTAGAAATGGAGGTGTTGTATCAATTCCTCTGCTGAGGCCATCCTTTCCATCTCTTTCTACATATGTGCACATGCTGAACATAACTCTTCCACCTTTTCAATAGCCATATCCTCTCAGTTCTCTTTTGTACACTATTTTCAGTCTCTCCCTTGGTATTGCATCCTCCCATCAGAACTTACCCATGTTCAGGTCTTTCCTATCTTCAAAAAAGACAAGGGCCCTTCCCTAGTCTGCATCTCCCTGTGGCTATTGCCCTATTTCTATCTTCCCATCCTCTCCTTAACACATTTCACTTCAGCTCTGTCCCCTCAGTCCACTAAACCTATTTTTTAAGGTCATCAGTGACATCAGTATCAATATACATGCTCTTCACCTCTCATTTTCTTCAATCTCTCAGCAACATTCTTTCCTTTGACTTCATGATGCCACACATGGGCATCTCTGGCTTTTCCTCTCACATCTCTGGCCCTACCGTCTTGGTTTCCATTGCCATTTCACCCTGTTTTACTCTAGATACAGGAGTTCAATCTAAACTGCTTTCTCTTATTTTAAATTTGTTTCCAGCTTTATTGATATATACTTGACATATAACATTGTGTAAGTTTAAGGTGTGCAACATGTTGATTTGATGTAATTGTATATTGCAAAATGATTAGCATATAGATTAGTTAGCTAACTCCTTCATCAACTCACATAGTTACCATTTCTTTTTTGTGGCAAACACATTTAAAATCTACTCTCTTTAACAACTTCAAGTATATAATACAGTATTGTTAACTGTAATCAATCAACATCTGTACATTAGATCTTTGGAACTTACTCATCTCATTACTGGAAATTTGAACCCTTTGACCAATATCTTCCCATTTCTCCCAACCCCCTGTCCCTGATAGCCACCATTTGACTCTGTTTCTATGAGTTCAACTCTTTAAGATTCCACACATAAGAGATCATACATTATTTGTCTTCTTCTGACTTATTTCACTTAGTGAAATGCCCTTCTGGTCCATTTATTTTTCACAAATCGCAGGATTTCTTTTTTTCTCATGGCTGAATAGTATTCCACTGTATGTATATATATATATATATATGTATGTGCCACATTTTCTTTATCCATATGGCTATGGATGTCTGATGGAATAATAATTCTGTGTGTGTGTGTGTGTGTGTGTGTGTGTGTATGTTTATTCATCTATTGAGGGATACTTAGGTTTTTCCATATCTTGGCTATTGTGAATAATAATGCTGCAATGAACATGGGAGTGCAGATAGCTCTTTGAGGTCCTGATTCCATTTCCTTTGGATATATACACAGAAATAGGATTGCGGGATCATATGGTAGTTCTATTTTTAATTTTTTGGGGAACCTTCATACTGTTTTCCATTGTGACTGAATCAGTTTACATTCCTACCAGAAGTGCACAAAGATTCCCTTTTCTTCACATTTTTGCCAACACTTGTTTGAATTGCTATAATCAAAAAGATAAGAAATAACAGTTGTAAGGTGATACCTCATTGTGGTTTTGCTTTGCATTTCCCTGATGATGAGTAATGTTGAGCATCTTTTCATGTATCTGTTAGCCATTTGTATGTTTTCTTTGGAAAAATTGTCTATTCACATCCTCTGCCCATTTTTTAATTGGATCGTTTGTTTGGTTTTTTTTGCTATTGAGTTGTTTGAATTCTTTATATATTTTGGATATTAACCCCTTATCAGATACATGATTTGCAGATATTTTCTCTCATTTGGTAGGTTGCCTTTTCATATTGTTGGTTATTTCTCTTGCTGTGAACAAGATTTTTGGTTTCATGTAGTCCCACTTACTAATTTTTTGCTTTTGTTGCTTGTGCTTTCGGTGTCATATCCCTAAAGTTGTTGCCAAGACCAGTGTCAAGGAGTATTTCCCCTGTGTTTTCTTCTAGGAGTTTTCTGGTTTCCGGTATTTAAGTCTTTAATCCATTTTGAGTTACTTTTTCTGAGTGATGGAAGATAGGGGTCCCATTTCATTCTTCTGCTGTGGTTATCCAGTTTTCCCAGCATGACTTATTGAAGAGACTTACTTTTCCCATTGAGTGTTCCTGGCTCCCTTGTCAAATGTTAGCTGACTGGACTTGTGTGGGTTTATTTCTGGGCTCTTGATTTCTGGGCTATTTCTGTTCCATTGGTCTGTGTGTCTGTTTTTAGGCCAGAACCATACTGCTTTGATTACTATAGATTTGTAGCATAGTTTGAAATCAAAATGTGGTGTCTTAAAAAAAAAAAATGTGGTGTCTCCAGCTTTTTCTTCTTTCTCAGGATTGCTTTGGCTATTGGGGGTCTTTTGTGGTTCCATACAAATTTTATAGATGGTTTTTTTTTTCTATTTCTGTCAAAAATGCCATTGCACTGAATTTATAGATGGCTTTAGGTAGCATGGTCATTTTAACAATATTAATTCTTAACCCATGAACCTGAGATCTCCTCCCATTTATTTGTTTCTTCTTCAGTGTCTTTCATCAGTCTTATAGTATTCAGTGTACAGATTTTTCACCTCTGTGGTTAAATTTATTCCTAAGTATTTTGTGTGTTTGATGCTATTGTGAATGGGTGGATTTTATTTCTTTTCACATATTTTGTTATTAGTGTATATAAATGCAGCTGATTTTTCTTTTTCTTTTTCTTTCTTTCTTTCTTTCTTTTTTTTTTTTGTTTGGTGTGCTTTCTCTTTTAATTCTGTGTTTTCATCCTAAGCCATTGCATCTTCCACTTGGGAACTTTAGTTAATAACTACGTATTGGTCCTAACTCCTCTCTCTTGTTCTCTGCAACTAATCATCAAGCCTTATCATTCTAAGTTTTAAATCATTCTAAGTTTTAAATCTTTCCGTGTGTTTAAATAGAGTGCAATAAAAATGCTAACAGATTCTTTTTTAAAGGACTAGACAAGGTAATTATAAAGTTTTTATGGTGGGAAACACTATGCAAGAATAGATATTCCATGAAAGAGGTGTAATGAAGGGCTAGCCCTGCCAAGTAACAATAATATGTTATAAAGCTCAAAATAACTAAAGCTGTTTAATGGACTTGTAAATAAATAGAAAGATCAGGGGAACAGAACACAATTGAGAAATAGATCTAAGTATACTTTGACATTTCATTTATGATGAAAAGACTAGTGTTCTGTGCAGGGTCACTAGTTATATCTATATATATATCTATATATCTATATAGTGGAATCTTTAAAGTTTTCCAAATATAAAAATGTCACCTGATAATTTTACTTTTTCCTTTCCTATATGGGTGCCTTTTCTTTCTTGTCTAATTGCTCTGGCTAGACTTCCAGTACTATGTTGAATAGAAGTGGTGAAAGTAGGCATGCTTGCCTTCCTTGTACCTGATCTTACCATGTTTCCCTGAAAATAAGACCATCAGCTCTAAGACCTATATCTAAGACTATAAGACCTGGTATTATATTATATTTTTATATATATTATGTGTATTATATTTATTATACTTTATTTATTTTATTATATTATACCAGGTCTTATAGTAAAATAAGACCAGGTCTTATATTATAGTAAAATAAGACCAGGTCTTATATTAATTTTTGCTCCAAAAGACGCATTAGAGCTGGTGGTCTGGCTAGGTCTTATTTTTGGGGAAACACGGTAGAAGAAAAGCTTTTAGTCTTTCACCATTGAGTACGATATTCACTGTGGGTTTTTCATATATAGTCTTTATCATATCGAGGTTGTTTCTAGTTTTCTGAGTATTTTTTTTTATCATGAAAAGGTGTTTGTTGACTTTTGTCAAATGCTTTTTCTTCATCAATTAAGATGATATGCAGTTTTTCCCCCGTTTATTCGTTAATGTGGTATATTACATTGATATTTGTGTGATGCATCATCCTTTCATTTCAGGAAAAAATTGCACTTGGTCTTGTTGTGTAATTCTTTTAAAATATTTTTGAATTAGGTTTGCTAGTATTTTATTGAGTATTTTTGCTTTAGTATTTTTATGGGGTATTAATGTAGCTTTCTAGTAGTGTCTTTGTCTGACTTTGGTATAAAGATAATGCTGGGCCTATACTTACTCATGTAGATCCTAATCTCCATCTTGAAGTCTTAGATTTGATGAAAAAAAAGTTTTTTTCTGTGCTTTTTTTTTTTAAGTGAGAGCTCTTGATCCCCCTGCCCACAAAAATTATTCCTCCTTCCATTTCAGGTTGGCATCAACCTTGACCCATTTTTTCCTCTCACCCATCAGCTCCATTCAGCTCTATCTCTAATACATACTTAGAATAGAATGAGTTAAGGAGTGTTTACTTTTCTTCAGTTTGGGGGGAAGATTGAAAAGGATCGTTATCTAATCCTTAATGAAATGTTTGGTAGAATTCACTGGGGAAGCCATTTGATTTTGGGCTTTTCTTTGGGAGTATTTTATTACTGATTCAATTTCCCTACTCTAAGTATAGATCTATTCACATTTTCTATTTTTTCATGATTCGGTCTTGGTAGGTTGTGTGTTTCTAAGAATTTGTCCATTTCAGCTAGGTTATCCAATTTGTTGGTATATAATTATTTGTAGTACTCTTATAATCCTTTTTATTATTACAGAATTGGTACTAATATTCCTATTTTCATTTCTGATTTTAGTAATTTGAATTTTTTCTTAGTTCATCTAGCTAAAGATTTTGTTGATATTTTTGAAGAACTAACTTTTGGTTTCATTTATTTTTCTCTTTCATTTATATCTGCTCAAATTTTAATTTTTATTTAATATATGTCTTTATCATAGTTTACCTTCAAATACTATAATAGTGTATTTGTATACATTGTCTATATAGTGTATATAGTACATAGTGTAAGAATCTTACAACAGATTTCATTTTTCTCCTAGTACTATATTTTTCCCTATTATTCTTTGGGCTTTTTTGTCATGCATTTTACTTCTTTTGTTTTAAATGCCACAATACGTCATATTTATTTTTGCTTTAAGTAGATTATTTTTTAAAGAGAATAAAAGTGGAAAAAAAAGTTCTTTCACCCCTATATTTATAATTTTCGGTGAACTAAATTTATTCATGTAGATCCTAATTTCCATCTTATATCATTTTCCTTCTGCTTGAAGAACTTCCTTTAACATGGTGCAAGTCTGGTGGCAATGAATTCTCTCAGCTTTGGTTTGCCTGAAAATAATCTGTATTTTGCCTTCAGTGTTGAAAGATATTTTCACTGGGTAGAGGGTTTAGGTTGATAGTTTTTTTCCCTATCAATTCTTAAAGGTGTTGCTCCATTGACTTTTGATTTGCAGAGTTCCTCTATATGTAACAAGTCTTTGTTCTCTTGCTGCTCTTAAAATATTCTCCTTTTTACTAGTTTTCAGCACTTTGTTTATGATGTTCCTTCAAGTTGTTTCTTAAGGTTTATTCTGCGTGGATCAGTTGGAACTGGAAATGCATATTTTTTTCAGATGCTTATTGGGTTGACTTTGTTGGGATGTAGATGATATCCTGAGTTCCAGCAGAGGGGACAGCAGCCTGAAAGGCACTAGAGACATACAGGGAGAAACTGAATTGTATGGCTGTAGGGCAAGGGCTAGAGGGACAACAGCCATTGTCCGTGTTGAGCCTTTCTCCCACACAGCTGGCAGACAGGCACCACCTCTCCTATGTTGAGCCCTCCCCCTACAAAGCCTGCAGGTGGGTGCAAATCTGAATCTCCCTCTGCTCAAATTTTTATCCTTCCTTCTGCTTTGTCTTTAGCTTGTTCCTTTTTTTAGTTCCTTAAGGTGTAAAGTTAGGTTATTTGAGACCTTTCTAATTTGCCAGTGTGTTTACAGCTATAAATTCCCCATTTAGCCCTGCTTTCGCTGCATCCCATAAGTTTGTGTATGTTGTGTTTTTATTTTCATTTGTCTGAAGATATTTTCTAATTTCTCTTGATTTTGTCTTTGACCCATTGGTTGTTTAAGAGTATGATGTTTAATTTCCACATATTTGTGAAGTTTCCAGTTTTCCTTCTGTTTGTTTTTTAGTTTCATTACATTGTGATTTGAGAAGATAGTTTGTATGATTTCAGTCTTTTAAAATTTATTAAGATGTGCTTTACATATGCTTAACATATAGTCTATCTTATACAATACTTCTGTTTATTCTACCATCCAGATTCAAGTTTGGTTAGTTGTCCTGGTAATGTTCATTGTGGCGTTTTCTTTCTCTAGTACAGGATCCATTTTGGGATCACATATTGCATTCAGTTCTCATTGCACATTAATCTCCTTTAATCTGGAATGATTTCTCCTACTGTTTTTGTCATGAGACTGGCATTTTTGAAGGCTGCAAAGTGAGTTATTTTATAGATTGTTCCTCAGTTTGAGTTTATCTGCTGTTTCCTCAGGATTAGATTTGGATTACATATTCTAGCCTGTCTACTACGTAAGTGATACTGTTTCCTGTTCAGATCATCACATCTGGAAACAAGTGATGTCCATCTTCCCCTCCTTGGTGATACCAATTTGATCACTATTCACTGTATTTTTAAATTTCTGCACTGTGTAGTTATTCTTTTTTCTTTGTAACTGATAAATACTCATTAGGGAGATACTTTGAGACCATACAAGTATGCTGTTGCCCATTATACCTTTTTTCCTTGATTTAGCATCTATTGATGATTCTTGTCTGAAAAAAATCTTTACAAAATTGTAATTTTCCAACTCTACCACTTTCTTTATATCAGTAGGCATTGTACTCTAAGGAAGAGCCCTGCTTTCTTGGGCATTTGTTTATTTCATTGATTTATTAATATGGGTTCATGGATTTCCTGTTTTACTCAATGGTTTATAATCCATTACAATCATTATTTATTTTGATGCTCAGATTGCCCTTCACTTAACCAATGGGAGTCCCTTTAAGCTGTCTTCTGTGCTCTTTTGATATGAGAACCAGTGTCAAATGTAAACTTTATGGGTAGTGTGTTTTAATTCTTGAAGAACTTTTTCCTATCCTGAAGTAATGAAGATAATTTCTATATTCTAAAAGCTTTATTATTTTGCCATTTACATTTACGCCTGTAATCCAGTTGAAATTGATTTTTATGCGTAATTTGAAACAGGCTAGTTTCATTTGTCTCAAGATACTTTCTTAGTTGACCTAGAGCCTTCTATTGAAAAGAACATCCTTTCCTGCTTTGTAATGCCACATACTCATATATCATGAATTAGTTCATAGATCAAGAGTGTTTCACTGAGCTATATTGGTTTGTTTATTTATCCCTGTGCCAGTACCATACTATCTCAATTACATTGGCTTTATGACAAATGTTGATAACTGATACAGCAAGTTATCCCTCCTTGTTCTTCAAGTGGTATGGGATATTCTTGGCCCTTTGTTATTTCCACAGTTTTTTACTACTTTGAGATATAATTGATATACAATGAACCACACATCCCTTTGTTAGGGTATTCATTCATCTGTTTTCTACCACAATAGGTTAATTGGCATTTTTTAGAATATTATATATAAACAGAATCATACAAAATGACATTTTGCATGTACAAACTACATACAAAGCGTATGTACTGTTTTTTAAATTTTTTTATGGGTGAGAGATGGCTTTCATTCAAGATAATTATTTTGAGATTCACCTGTTGATGGACATTGGGTTTCCAGTTTTTGACTGTAAGAAATAATGCTCTTCTGAACATTCATTTATGAGTCTTTGTGTAGAGAGGGGATGAAAGATCTTTCTAGCTAGATCTTTCTAGCAAGATTCCAAACGAAGGAGCCATAAAATAAAGATGGTTAAAACACACATAATAATCTAAGGACTAATTTCCTTATTGTGTAAAAGCAACTAGCCAATAGAAAAATGGGTACAGAACATGACCAATGAGCTGACCGAGATGATTGTCATAAGATATTTATTGCAGAATTGCTTGTTACAGCAAAATACTGGAAACAGCCTAGATGACCATCAGTTGGTGACAGTTAAATTATGATACATATCCTATACTGATATGGAATGAGCTTTAAGGACACTGTGCTGGAAAGAACATAAGGCAAATATATATGTACATATATGTGTATGTGTGTATGTGTGTATATATATATATATACACACACAAACATGTTCACACACACATATATATTAATGTTCATATATGCATTTATATATACTAGTATGTATATATGTTAATATTTATAGATGCATGGATAGCTTTGTAAGGAGAGAGAAACTGATAGTGGTAGCCTTTGGGGAGGGAAATTGGAAGCCTGGAGTAAGGGCTGGGATGTTGAGTTACTTTCCACTATATCTTCTGTTTAAATTTAAAAATTTTTTACAATATGTCTTTGCTATCTTTAAATTAGAAACTAAAAATTAAAAGCCTGTCACCCTCTGAAAACACCAAAGCATTGATTACCATTGTCTCCAGATGGCTTTACCTAAGGTGGCTGGTTATGTATTCATTTTAGGCAAGCTGCATACTGTCACAGTGCCTCCATTTCCTCATAAATGGGGGTAATACTAGTACCTAGCTTTAATGACACAGTCCCGTGAAGTGCTTAGAAAAATGCTTCTTGCACAGCAGGCTCTGCATAAGTGCCACAGGAATGACCCTGAAATGTTAGCCACACAGTAAGTCATTTTGCTGAAATAGAACCATGCAACAAAGATTTTAAAAATAGGCAGAGAAAACGTGGGTCTTCAGTTTGGGTAAGCATCTTTGAGCTGCATCCTTACCTGGTTTTGCTACAATGTCACTACCTTCTCTCTTTTTGTCTTTTCAGCTGTGTGAACCCTAAGGCTCCATCTAGCTCTGGTGCTCTGAAATTGATCCTTCTGGAATTCTCTGATTTCAGGACACCTCCTACCTGTTCATCACTGGCCCTGATGTTGTGAAATCTGTCACTAATGAGGACGTTACCCAGGAGGAGCTTGGTGGTGCCAAGACCCACACCACCATGTCAGGTGGGAGGCCTTGAGGCTTACCTTACTGTTTTCAAACACTGAGGAGAGGGCATCGCCAAAGAGGATGGTGCCAGTCTTTTATAAATATCACTTAATTGGCAGAATTTGAGAAAACTAGTATGGTATATTGACTACAGATAGAGTAATAAACATGGTTAAAATAATACAATGCTTTGATATTCTTTAAAATTTTAAAGCTAACTGGAATGGTGGATATAAGGGTATGATTTTTATATATACAGTTGAAGCTTTAAAAAATATTACATTTTGTTGTGACTTTCTTTTACCCCAGTGTTGGGGTATGTCATGGCGTTTTACCAATCACCGTTGGCCAGGTACAGTTGTAATGTGATGTTCGTGGCCCACATGTTCGTGAACTTGGTCATAACTCTTTCCCTCTTTGAAGTTATGTGCCACACTTGCTGAGTTCAAACTGTGTAAAGATTATTTGGTGCTTTGGCACTGAAACAAAAAGTTACTGTTTATACTGAGAAGCATGGAATTGGGAGCAGGGCATAAATCTGTTATTAGTGAAGACATTTGTTGTTAGAGTAATGATTGGAATTCCATATTTTCTTGGAAAAAGACACCAAGCTGTGAAAGGACTGCCAACCACATAGCAAGCAGTTTAACTAAAGACAGGAGAAATATTATATTGTGGTTAATGCATTGGGTCATCATTTAACTGTCAGCATTTCTTTCTTAGTGTACATATAATAGAGATGCTTTTTACTATCAGTGAAGTCTTAGGTTTGATGAAATGTTTTGTTTTTTTTTGAAGTCAGAGCTTTTGATCCCCCCACCCACACAAATCGTTCCTTCTCCATCTCAGGTTGGCATCAACCTTGACCCATTTTTCCCCTCATCGATCCGCTCCATTCAACTCTATCTCCAGTACACGTTTAGAATCAGAACACTTCTCATTGTCAGTTTCCCCACAGCTTGTCATCACAGTCTTGTCTCAGGGCTTAATTGGCAACAGTTTTTCTTTCTTACTGGGATATAAAATGACATTGAGTTTTGATGGCGTCTTAGATTTGATGAAATATGCTATTTTTTCAGATTTCAATAATATTACATATTTGTGGTAGACAATTTAGAAAATACGCAATAAAAATCACCAGGAATTCCACCACCCACAGATAATCACCACTCAATTTTTGGTTATACCCTTGCAGTTTTTCATGCGGATGGGTGTGACGATACATATATATACTCATAGGTGCATAATTCTCGTTTATAGCCTTGATGGCTTAAAGTAAATGCCTGTGACATTAAATTTTATTCTACAGCTTAGTTTTTGTTTTAAAGGCAGCATTTGGTGTTCTTTATGAGCCTGAGGCCGTGTGTGTGTGTATTCATGTATATATATGTATTCAATTTAATGGTTTTATTATATTCACCAGTTGTTCAGTTATCACCACAATCAATTTTAGATTATTTTCATCACCCCAGAAAGAAACCCTCTACCTGTTAGCATTTGCTTCCCATTTACTCAAAAATACTTTGGCTCCAGGCAATCACTAATCTACTTTCTGTGTCTATGGATTTGTCTATTCTGAAGATATATGGAATGGACATAAATGAAATTATACACAATATGTGGTATTTTGTGACAGATTTCTTTTACTTAGCATAATATTTTTAAGGTTCATCCATGTTAAGCATGAATCATTACTTCATTCCTTTTTTTTTTAAAAGATCTATTGGGGAATATTGGGGAACAGTGTGTTTCTCCAGGGCCCATCAGCTCCAAGTCATTGTCCTTCAATCTAGTTGTGGGGGCGCAGCTCACTGGCCCATGTGGGAATCGAACCGGCGATCCTATTGTTCAGAGTTCGCGCTCCAACCAACTGAGCCATCCAGCCGCCCCTTCGTTCCTTGTTATTGCTGGATAATATTTCGGTGTATGGATGTATCACATTTTGTTCATCGACTGATCAGTTAAACACTTGATTGTTTTCATTTTTTGATCCTCATGAAGATGCTGCTATAAGCATTCATGTGCAAGTTTTTATGTGGGCATATGTTTTTGTTTCCCTTGGGTATATACCTTGAAGTGGAATTTCTGGGTCAAATGGTAACTCTGACTTTTTGAAGAATTGCCATGCTATCCTTCAAAGTGGCTGTGCCAATTTATAAATATTTCTTGAATGAAAGAATTCTGTTATGTTGAACATGCTTTTTATTCATCAACAAATATTCATGAAGTGCCTATGTGTCAAGCATTGTTCTGTGTGCTAGGAATTCATCTGTGGAAGAAATAAAAAAAAAAATTCTTGCCTACATGGGACTTATATTCTAGCAGAGTAGACAGACTATAAACAGAAAGCCTAAAAGAAAATATGTGCTGTGGGACAAGTAGAACAGGGTAAAGGGGGTTGGGATTGCTGCAGTTTTAAATAGGATAGTAAGGGTAGGCCTCTGAGGGTAACAGTTGAGCAGATTTGAAGGAATAACTACATGGATATCCAGGGGAGAAGCACTGTAGGCAGAGGGAATAGCCTGTGCAAAGGCTGGCTGAGGGAGAGTGGCTGAGGGAGAGTGGCTGGTATGCTCAGTGAGGGTAGTTGGCACAGAGACGTGACATGATCTGACTTAAAGAGCTCACTTTGGCTGCTGTGTGGAGAAGAGACTGCAGGGGCAACAGTGGAAGCAGGGAATCTGGTGGGGTGAACCTGAGAGAGCGTTTCTGGCTCTATTTTCTCTCGCGTGTCTATGGTCCTGTTTGGCTGTTCTCTGATTTCAGAGTATTCTTGATGACTGATGGCTTGCTTCCTCACTGAGGCCAGCGGTTCCCCTCCTTTCTTCTATTCCTTCCACTGTTGCTGACGTTATGTGCCAATATAATAAAAGAATGGCTATTCTTTTATTTATTTTTTATATTTCCAGCTTTGTTGAGAGGTAATTCGCATACAATCAGGCACTATTCTTGATATGGAACTGTAGTGGTAAGACAGGCCTGGTTTCTACCCTGTTGGAGTTGATATTCTAGGGGAGCCGTCAGGTAGTAAATGGACATAAACAGGTACAGAAGGGAAAAGTGTGAAGAGAACTCCCACACAGTCCAGGGATGGGAGGGAAGGGGTGCTCTAGAGAGGTGCCAGGGATGGGATGTCAAGGGAAGGGGTGCTCTAGAGAGATGCCAGGGAAAGCCCCTCTGACTAGGTGACGTTCGAGCAAAGACCTGAATAAAGAAAGGAGTGGCCCTTGCAGAGGTACAGAGTGAGGGGTAGGCTGCCTGAATTGCAGACTAGCCGGAAGGTATTGGAGGTGTGGTATCCCATCCTCAAGGGCAGACAGAGCTGTAAGCACAGTCTGCCACAGACTTGCCCTAGAAGGGGAGGTGGGCACGAAGCAGCATTTTTGGGCTGTCACACAGGTGCACTGTCCCATTATAGCTTCCCTGTTTTCTCAGGTGTTGCCCACAGAGCTTTCGAAAATGACATTGACGCCTTGTGTAACCTCCGGGAGTTCTTCAACTACCTGCCACTAAGCAGTCAGGACCCGGCGCCCATCCGCGAGTGCCATGACCCCAGGTGAGTTGCAGGCCCGAGCATCTGCTCTCATTTTGCAGGTTGGCTTGACCATCTTGGGCCCCTCTGCCTTGGCAGGATCTCCAGGGTCTTTCCTCTTGGGCATCTTGAAGTGGATTGTGGAGCGGGCATGGTGATGGCATGTCTGCGTATAGGAGTAAGGACAGATTGTTTTAATTCACTTTTTTCCTTTGTGTAATATCTGATAGGTAGCTTGGGAATAGAATGGCCAAAAAAATTGATTTCTAAGAGCATAATGTGTCCAGAATTAGAGATGGAAGTGTTTTTTTTTGTGTGTGTGTATCTTGACATGAAATAAGTGTGAAATGGTGACAGCATGCCCTTTAAGAAATGTGCTTATGCACACACGCTTGCTTGGGGCCAGAGGCTGGGGTGGTCCTGGGGAGGGTATGTTGCTGGCCACCTAGTGTAGACCGTCTTTCCTGCTTGCTATTGAGGCTACTGCCTGACGGGGGGGGGGGGGGGGAGCACCACAAGATGGGCGGGGGGTGAGCACCACACAGTAAACCAGAGGTCCAGATGGGGAGCTGTTGCTCCGGACCTCTGGCTGCTTTCTTCTCCATTTCGTTTTCTCTTCAAGTTTGAGGCACTCACTTGACCTGGACTTTTCTTCTGCGGAAGGGATTTGGGATTGTATTCCTTGAGAAGCCATTTTTAGACACTGCCCTGGGGGGTGGACTCAGGCTCCCACCTGTGGGGCGCTGTCTGGACCAGGGGAGCTCTGAAGAGTCATGTCCCCAGGGCCCTGCCCTGCCTGTGCCTTCCCCACTCCTCAGAGGGTACGACCAGTGGCTCCCTATGTGTTGTCATGAAAGGGAGGGTGTTCCCAAGGCCCAGAAGAAGCGGCACAGCCTCCTTTTTTGAGCGTCTATACTACTTGGGATTCTTGAAATGCTTAGGACATCGTTTGGAGGTGTGACGGTGTTAGGGCCACGGGGGCACAGAAATGCCTAAAAAGCCCAGCCATACCTCCTCTTCATAGGATCCCAGGGAAGCTATGAGTATATCCATATATAAGTAGCAAATGAAAAGTAAGGGAGAACTTTATTATTTGGTGGGACTATGCCCAATATCCCTGTGCCAAGCTCTCTGGGAAGTCGGGCTAGCTGGGGCATGTGGCTTGACCAAGGCCAAGCCTCAGCCCAAGTGTGTATCTTCGGGTCAGAACAACCCTGGCTACCCACATGGGATAGGAAGAGAGCCTGCTGGACAGCGACATGTTGCTGAGTCCTGTGGCATGCGAGTGCGCCCGGGCTCGGCCTTTTTGCTCAGCCACAGGCACACCGGAGGAAGCAGAGCTAGGAGCCTGTTTGACGGTTAGTCCTCAGTGATTGTGTCCACCAGGGGACCTACAGCTTTGCTTTTTGAAAGGAGTTCTAGCGGATTTACTTCCAGCAGGGAACATGAACCCACAGCAATTTTAGCAGAGCTCTGACTGCATTTCCAAGTCCTTGCTCTTTTATTTTTAATGTCTCAGGAAGTCAGACTGGGACCCCCCGCCCCAAGATAGTGTCTTGTTTGCTATCATGTCCTTTAGTGCCCCGCATAGTACCTAAAATGGAGGAGGTATTCAGAGAGGATGAATGAAGGAATCACATTCAAGGGAATAAGCTCATTTTTTTCTTCTAAATGAAAGCAGAAAGATCTTTTGGATTAATATGAAGCTCAGGTTCAGTTCAGTATGGTGGTAACAAAGGAGTACATCTTTGGGGACTGCTTTGCAAGCCCAGTAAGGGCAGAATCAGCCCAGCCCCCACGATGGGTCTCCCCCATTTCTTCTCCCATCCCCCACCCACTGAAGGCAATTGTCTCTTCTGGTATTGATTGTATCTGCTTCTTTTTCTATCCAAAGTGACCGTCTGGTTCCTGAGCTTGACACAATTGTCCCTTTGGAATCTACCAAAGCCTACAACATGGTGGACATCATACACTCTGTAAGTGCTGCATTTGCCTGTCTTGTCTGTGCTGGCTCAGCCACGTCCATGGTCACTGTGCTTTGGCCTCGTGAGGAAGTGCTAGACCCACAGGCTTTAACATCAGGCAGTACAGGCAGACCATGTGCTGGGGCCAGGACCAGGGGCCACTGGATGGTGTGTGCTAGGAAGAGCTGGTGGCTGCAGCCATCCTATTGGCTCAGATGGACCGGGTCTTATATAATATAAGACCGGGACTTATATTAATTTTTGCTCCAAAATACGCGTTAGAGCTGATTGTCCAGCTAGGTCTTATTTTCGGGGAAACACGGTAGTATACTGTGTGTGTGTGTGTGTGTGTGTGTGTGTGTGTGTGTGTAAAGAGTTTCAGCTTTTCCTTTCAAATACTTCATGTCATTTCTTTCTCTTGTCTAATTCCATTGTCTGTACTGCATATTTTATCAAATGCAATCATGAGTAATGGTTGTGATAGTGGATATGTGCCTTATTTCTAACTTTAGAGAGCCATTAGTGTTTTCTAATATTATGTCTTTATATCTTTTTTCATATTAAGAAGACTACCACTGGTTCCTATTTTAATTTTTATTACTTGATTGTTTTTTAGATCAGGGTTGGGTATTGGATATCATTAAATGCCCTTTCAGCATTTATGGTGATCACGTGATCTCCTTAGATATATTTATAAATCTGTCTTAATAGATTTCCCAATATTAAACTGTTCTTACATTCCTGAAGTAAGCTCTGCTTGTTATGTTTTGCTAATGTTTTATTTTGGATTTTTGCATCATTATCATCTGATATTCACTGATTTATTTTTTTGAGGTTATTTTAAATTAGATTTTTGTGTCAGTGTGCTTGCTTCATGTATTAGTTTCTTAGAGCCACTATAACAAAAGACCACAGACTGTTGCATAAACCTTTTAGTTCTGGAGGCTAAAAGTCCAAGATAAAGGTGTCAGCGGGGTTGGTATCTGGTGAGACCTCTCTCCTTGGTTTGCAAATGCCTGTCTTCTTGCTGTGTCCTATGGTCTTTCTTCTGTGTGCACATGGGAAGAGAGCTCTGCTGTCGTTTCCTCTTACAAGGACACCAGGCCAATCACAGTGCTCTGCCCACATCACCTTAATTGAACTTTATCTCCTTAAAGGGCTTAATATAGTCACATTACAAGTTAGGTTTTAACCTATGAATTTTGGGGGGATACACTTAAGTTCATAAAGTGTCATGAAAAGAATTTGCAAGTTTTCTTTCTTTTTCTATGCTCTGGAACAATTTAAATAGCATTGGGATTATCTGCTCTTTAAAGATTTGATAGAAATTCCCCTATGAAATTGCCAGGGTCTAGTGCTTTTTTGAGTGGCTTTTTGATAACTCCCTCTGTTTTTTAATGTGAGTATATCTCTTTAAAGTTTATCTTTGCAGTGTTCAGTTTGATAAAGTATATATTGTTTTCAACTTTATTCAGTGCTAGCAATACAAATTAAAATTACACTGAGTTATCATTTCTCATCTGTCAGATTGGCAAAAAATAAACAAAAACTTGAAAACATTTTCCACTGGTAATTCTATTGGGAAGAATTACCAGTGGAATACATTGCGGGCAGGAGAGTATGGTAGTATCTGAGACTAAATAGGCATTTACACTTTGACCCAACAGTCCCACTTCTAGGAATTTACCCTGAAGATACACTTCCTACCATACAAAATTATAGATGCACAAGATTACTATTATGACATTGTTATTTATCATGGCAAAATATTTTAAACAATGTGGATGTAAGTTTCCAAATAATGCTAACATATAGGAGCTTGGTTGAATAAATTTGGTATACCCACAATAGAGTGAGAAAGATGGCTATGAACTGATGGAATGATTTCCAGGATATATTGTTAAGTGAAAAAACCCCAAGGGCAAAAGAGTATCTATAGTATGTTATTTTTCATCTAAGATAGAAGGGGGAACTAACAAAATAGAGATGTATATACTCATTTTTGTAATGCACACAGAAAGATAAACCAAAAAATGAGATTAAAACAAAAGGTGGGTGGAAGGGATGGGGAGTGGCCCTATTAAACTATACTAATGTTTACATATTAAAAGAATAAAATCAGCAAGACTAGGGGAATACCTTTAAAATGAAACTACCTTTAGTTTAACAACAGAAATAGTAAAGAAATACTGAATTTTAGTTAGGTTTGTTTTTTTGCAGTCATATAGGTTAGCAGCTCTCTTAACCATTTTCTCTGCATTTGAGGATTAAATAAATAAGTACATTTGGAGGATAATGGGAATGAGATATCCACTGTAGGAGAAAGGAGTTAATGAATATTGAAGTGGGGAAAGCTACAGTGAACTCTGGAGTTGAATTGGACGAGCATTGGAGTTATCAATACAAACTCATGGTTCTTATATTATTTTTAGTAATAAGTGTGTGTCTGTGTATCTCTGGATTTCTTAGCTCTGTCCTCCAGCTTCTTAGAGGCAAATACTCACTCACTCACTCACTCTTACACTTACACTGCCCCTAAAAGGAACCCAGGTCCCTTGGAGAAATGGCTGATTCAGTGCTTGGGATAGGAAAACAATGAAAGATGAACTTGAAAGTGAGGTAATTCCAGAATGTAAGACAGTACTCAAAGGATGATGGGGAATCATCAAAAGGGCACAGGAGGCCACCTTGAATGAGGTCTCACTGTCAATCATGGGACAATTTGAACATAAAATAAATAATGATGGTAAAAGATTATAATCCATGTAATAAAAAACAGCGCATAAGCTCATACTTGTGGAATACATAAGTAAATGGAAAAGGCAAAGACCTTTTTGACAGTAGAATGCTAAGCTACGGAGAAGGGAAAATGGAGATAGGGAAATCACCACTTGGCAACTATCATGGCAGTAATTGGGTCAGACAAGAATCATTAATGAATGTCAAAACTAGTGGGTGAAAGTTTGATGAAGAATAGGATTTCGTATAGTTTCAAAGTATTTCCCCACCAAATACGTAATTAAAAATGAACAAATAGTCACTTTATAGGGAAGAAACCTGACATGTATCACCATCATTATGGACAAAATGACATCAAGTGCCTTTTGATGTAATTCACTGAGAAGGATATGTCTGGGATGGTCTGTCACAAATGCTTAACCTGAAATTAAACACGAAGAAACATTAAATCCAAATAGAAGGCAAATAACCAAACAACTTGTCTTCAAAGATGTCATAATTGTGAAAGACACAGACTGAAGGGAAACAATTAAAGGAGGCTGAAGAGACCACTAAAAAGCACCAGGTGATCTTACGTCGCATTCTAGAACCAGATTTTGGTTGTTGTAAAGGATTATATTGGAATAAGTGGAAAAATTTGAATAAGGTTTTATAATAGTATTAATGTGAATTTCCTGATTTTGATAATATCAGTATAGTTATTAAGAGAATGTTCTTGTTCGTAGGAGATATACACCGAAGGACTTAGAGGTAAAGGGGCATCATGTCTGTAACTTACTCTCAAATAGTTCAGGGAAAAAATTTTGTGTGTATATATTCAGTGTGTGAAATATATGTAGAAAGAGAATGTGTATACACACATACATGCACACACACACATAGAGATAGATTGAGAGAAAGGCAGGGAGAAGGAACGATAAAGCTTATGTGGTAAAATGTTAATAAATGGGAGAATCTGGGTAGAGAATATAATCTTTTTTTAATAACGATTCTGGAAACTTTTATATAAGTTTGAAAAGAGTTCAAAGTAAGGTAAAAAAGTAAAATACATAATGCCAAATTCTAGCTCTGGGTGGTAAACACACAATATGATATATAGATGATGTTTCACAGATTGTACACTTGAAACCTATGTGACTTTACTAACCACTGTCACCCCAATAAATTAAAAAAAAATAATGCCAAATTCAAATAGAACCTTTAAAAAAGGCTACACTGTTGTAGCCAGTAGTGTGCACGAGGGTTTCCCCCTGCAGAGGGAGGAGGTGGCCCTGCCTGTTGTCCTGGTCCCTTGTAGAACCTGTGGTGGGTGGCAGCTCTCCAGCTCTGTAATTCTGCAATACAGTTGTATCTTGTGCTTGGTCATTTTGAACTCAGAAATAAATTGATCCCTGCAGGTTGTTGATGAGCGAGAATTTTTTGAGATCATGCCCAATTATGCCAAGAACATCATTGTTGGTTTTGCCAGAATGAATGGGAGGACTGTTGGAATTGTTGGCAACCAACCAAAGGTGGCTTCAGGTAGGAGGGGGAAGTTCTCATAAACCTCAGGTGGTGGTTGGCGGGGTGGGGTCAGGGCTGCGTGGGCCCTTGGTGTCTGCCTTCTGTCTTTTCCTCAGACACGGCCTTCCATGTCCAGAGAAAAATCTCATAGATGTTGTTGTAAAAGCTCCTTTCTCTCTTAATGTTAATTTCTCAAAATGCTCATTTCATACTTATTTTTTAAGGGTTGATAAATAACTCCTCCTCAGTTTCTAAGGTCTTTCCTTTTTCAGAGGTCTGCTTTCTATTCCCTCCAGTTGGATTTATGACTCACCCACTACACTGTAAGTTCCATGAGGGCAAGGTTGTTGGTGTCTTATTCAGTTTTACCTCCGGTGCCTTCAGTGGTGCCGGGTGCACGATTAGTGCGAGACAAATGACCAGCATCTTGCTGTGTCTGCCCCACAGCTGTTTTGCGATATGGCCGGACCCGAGTCACAGCCAGATGGCAGGGTCTTCCCTGGCTGTGCTCCGGTAGGGCTGGGCGTGTGGGGGGCACTGCAGACACGGCTTTCTTCCTCACACTCTGTTCCTTCTGAGGTTTGTTTGGAATCCCTGTGTAGGACGAATATGCCCTCCCTTAGTGACCCAGCCTCATATTCGTTTCTGCCATGGCAAGTTTTCCTTGTCTTTAGAAAAATGTTTATTTTTAAAATTATTTTTTATTGTGGATATATATATGTATCATAAAATTTGCCATTTTAATCATTTCTAAGTGTACAATACAGTGGCATTGATTATATTCACACTGTGTGCAGCCATTACCTCTATTTCCAAAACCTTTCAAATCACCCCAAATAGAGACGTTCTTTTTGCCCTACCCCCAGCGCTTGATAATCTAAATCTACTCTCTGTCTCTGTGAATTTACCTATTCTAGATATTCCATATAAGTGGAATCATGCAACATTTGTCCTTTTGTGTTCTGACAGAGATTTCCTGGAACACCAGGTGCTAAAGCAGACAAACAAGAAAATGCCTTTCCTAGCCTTTGCAAACTGGTTCTGTGCTGGGTCCCTCCTTCAATACTTAGCCAGACTTAAACTCAGTTTAGGGATTAGCCCAAGGTTAAAGCATTGGGTCTTCACAAGTCTTTTGTAATAATACTGTGTTTTCATTTTCATTCATCTCTGTGTTTTCTAATTTATCTTTCTCAGGTCTTTTCTGGTCCTAGGAATACCTGTTTCTTTCTAAAGTCCCCTGTATACACAGATGTTCTTGAATGCTCTAAGTTCCCAAAGAAACTCTTTCCCTGGTTTTTTCCTCCCAGGCCTTGGATGAGCTCAACTGTAGTCTTTTGCCCCACACGTCTGCAGGTTGTTCCCTTTGCCTTACAATGTTTTTGAGCAATGCCTGTCACTTTTCTGGCCTGGTGAGTTCTGATTTCAGTGAAACAGAGATGAAAGCCTGTGTCAGTCCTTCAGGGAGCCCCCAGGCAAGTCAGAGCAGACCTACACCACGGTTTGTTACCGAGGTCTTCTTTTCTCCCTCTAGAATAGGGAGAGTGTGCGACAAGTGTAATTGAAACAAAGCTTTTCTACCGTTTTTTAAGTTGTCTTTTTTTAATTCAGCTTTCACTTGCATGTAAACCTTTGCCTGTTCCAGAGTGTTGACAAAGTTGGTCTGAAGTTTCTGCTTGTGTTTTGATATTTCTGTCGGGGGACAGGATCTTCGAGCTGCCTACTCCACCATTTGGTTTAGAAAAAGTGTTTTAAATTAGGAATTTACACACAGTGAAGTGCACTTTGTTCCTGTAGTACACTCTCAACTGTCCACATATCCATTCCGTTCCTCCTCTGTGCTCTGTCTGTCTCTGGTGTAGACGTCACATGATTTCCTGTGTCTTCTCAAAGATCTTTGTCACCATCCTGTGACTGCCTGTGCAGATTCTGGTGCCATTCTGGTGCCATACAGCACAGGATGACTTTCACAAGCCCACTTTTAAGGAAACTGCTTGGCTCGTCCTGGAAAATTTATTTACACATACTTAGGATATCTATTCCAAGGGCGTACCCCAGACCTAGCTGGAGCCTGAACACTTGGTTCCATTGTGGTCCCTTGACTTCCCTCTTTCTTGACTCAGTACTTCTTCGTGATGTTTATGGAGTGGCAAGGTATGGGCATTTAGTAGGTCACTGCTTTTTTGAAGAAAGCCTTATTCATTTCGTGGACTTATTCATTCCCTATTTGTTACTAAAAGTCAGCTTCAGAGGCTCACAGACGAGGTCTCCATTCTGGTTCTCAGTTCTTTGTCGTAGAAATCAGCCCGGACTCACTGGGCACTCTCTGGATGCCAGGTGCCCTGACAGGCCTGGGCCTAAGGGCTGAAGGTGGTGAGGCCCAGCACCTGGACCTGGGGCCTGCTCCTGGGCAGCTCAGGGCCACAGGTTTTCATTTCTGATGTGTTCATTTCCCAAACGATTACATCTTGTTTTGGTTGTCAGAGCTCATCTGTGGTTTTTTTTTTAGTTTGATTTTTATTCTAGCTTCTTTGTGCTTTTTGCAATTTCTTAGTTTAGAGTTGTCTTCATCCTGGGACTAATGACTCACATTCTTTATTTCAGGTCATTAACATAAGTTTGGAATGGAGAGGGAGGAGGGGGAATGGAAAACATTTTTATTGCGTTATAATTTACTCACAACAGACTTCACAGCTTTTAAGTGTTCATTTTGATGGGTTTTGTTAATTTGACAATTGTATACAACCTTGTAATCACCATCCAAAACAAGATATAGAACATTTCTGTCATCTCAGAAAATGTGTTCAGCAAGAGGGAAGTTTTGCCTATTATTATTATTATTATTATTATTTTTTAGTTGTTTTGTCTTTTTGTTGGTTTCTAGGGTTCTGTATTATTCTGGATGTGTGTCCTTCGTCAGATACACGTATTACAAATTTTTTTTCCTGGTGTGTGACTTGCCTATTCAATTAACTAATAGTATCTTTTGATTCATTATTTAAAAATTTTGATGAACTCCCATTTATCAGTGTTTTTTTACTACTGATTAGAGCTTTTTGTGTCCTGTGTAAAATCTTTGCCTACTACAAGATTGCAAAGTTAGTTATATGTTATCTGCTAGGAGCTTTGTAGTTCTGGGTTTTATGTTCAGGTCAATGGTCCATTTTGAATTAATTTTTGTGTATAGTTTATAGATGAAATGGGTCTACTTTCATTTTTTCCCATACAGATATTTAATTGTTCCATCACCATTTGTAAAAAGACTTCTTTTTCACATTGGATTGTTTTGGTGCCTGGTCGAAAATCAGTGTGTGGGTCTGTTTCTTCATAGTCTGTCTGTTTCGTGGTCTACCTTCACGCCTGTGTCATCCTTTCTTGATTATTGTAGCCGTATAGTTCTCAACCCGGGGCAACATTTGGCAATGTTGGAAACATTTTTGGTTGTCACAGGTGGGGATGGGTGGTGGGGCGTGCTACTGGCATCTAGTGGGTAGAGGCCAGAGATGATGCTAAACATCCTATGTGCACAAGACAAACCCCCCACAACAAAGAATTATTCAAGCCAAAATATTTATAGAGCCAAGTTTGAAAAACCCTGCTTTGTAAGTCAGTCTTGAAGTCAGTATAAGTTTTCCAGTTTTGCTCTTTTTGAAAATAATGTTTTTAATTATTCTGTCTCCTTTGTATTGCCATATGAATTTTAGAATCTGCTTATCAATTTCAACAAAAGAACCTCCTTTATAGGTTATTTTTGATAGGAATTGCTTGAAAATATGTCCATTATGCTAGCTATTAAACTTTAAAAATAATTAAATCTGAATTAAAATAGTATAAATAATTAAAATTAAATACAATTAGAAACGTAGTTTCTCAGTTGTACTAGCCATAGTACTTAATAGCCACGTGTGACTAGTGGTTAGCATGTTGAATAGCATAGCCAGAGAACCTTTCCATCTTCATAGAAAGTTTTTTTTGGACAGCATTAATATAGATCAGTTTGGAGATGTATTTATTCTGATCTAGGAGTAAGTAAGTTTGTAGATAACTCTTTATCAGATTATAGAAGTTCTATTGTACTTAGTTTACTGCTAGTTTTTAATTGTGAATGAATATTGAATTTTGTCAGATGTTTTTTCTGTATCTGTTGAGATGACCATGTGGTTTTTCTACTTTAATAGTTTCACTGGTTTTCACAGGTTAAATCAACCTTGAATCCTGGGATGAACCCCACACTTGGTCATGATGCGTTAGTTTTTATGTATTGCTGGATTTGATTTGGTAATATCTTAGGAATTTTTGCATCTGTGTTCATGAGGGATTTGGGTCTGCATTCTCTGTCATAATGTTCATCTAGTATCAGGGTAATGCTGGCCTCATGAATCTGTTGGGCATTGTTCTAGGAGGAGAGAATTACTAGTAATTGAGCTCTTTCCTTTGTGCCGCTTTCCAGATGCCATCTCCTTTCATCCTTACAACCTTAGTAGGAGGTAGTAACATCCCTACTTAGCACGTGACAAACCTCAGCCTCAGAAATGGGACATAATTTCCCAAGGGCGTAGAGCTATACTTGCTGGGGCCAGAATATGATTCCCAGTTACAGGGACTCGCAGCCTCTGAGTGACACCCCCCAGCATTGGTTCCCCGGGGTAGACCAGGCTGTGCCTCAGGAGGCAGCAGCCCTTCCGTGTACGAGACAGAGCCTGACTGTGTGCAGTGGGCTGTGCTCCCAGCAGTAAACCCCAGGACTAAGGCTACTTCTGGGCCCTCTGGCCAGTGTCAGGTGGGTTCTCCTGTCTTCCTTGTTTTTCCTGGAGTGTGAGCGTTCCCCTTTACCATTCTCTGATGAAGAGGCTTGGATCGCTCCATAGAAACCGGGCCTTGCGTGTTTGCCGAGAGCGCATCCCCATGTGGGTAGAACTCGGACTTGCCCAGAAGCTCAGCACGGATCACCTGTCTCTTCTAGGATGCTTGGATATTAATTCATCTGTGAAAGGGGCTCGTTTTGTTCGATTCTGTGACGCGTTCAACATTCCACTCATCACTTTTGTTGATGTCCCTGGCTTTCTGCCTGGTAAGTCATTGACACGGGTGGGGGCTGGCGGAGGTGGCTTTGCCCAGTGAGGCACCCACTTTACTTGGAGATCTTCTTGCAAAATTCCCTAAAGATTTGTGGCTTTTCTGTATTTTGGGTATCTGGAATATGGGGCTTGGTGAGGGGTGGCCGTCTCCTGGCTCTTTGGGGAGCAGGGAAAGACCTCACGGCTAAGAATGGCAGGCAAAACTTGTGAGGGCTTTTGTGGGTACCTAGTAACTCTTGCTCATGACCTAGGCACAGCGCAGGAATATGGGGGCATCATCCGGCATGGCGCCAAGCTGCTCTACGCATTTGCTGAAGCCACTGTGCCCAAGGTCACTGTCATCACCAGGAAGGTGAGGAGCTCGCATGGGAGGCTGTGGCCCACTCACTCTCAGCAGCACAGTCGTGGCTGGAGGTCTGGCCGAGACTTGCAGCAGCAGCAGGAGGAGGAGGAGTACACCGTAAGAGGATCGCATGAGGCCAGCAGTACAGCCCTGCAGACACAGCCTGCAGAGATGCCCATGGTCCTCTCTGGGAACTGAAAACAGCAGTGGGCAAAAGCCAGGAAGCACGACATGCACTGTGAAAGATGTCTGGGCTGCGCCCCTGTATTCTCTGCTCTGGCTCTTGGCCTCAGACATTGGGCCTTCAGTAGCCCAGGAGGGCTGTTGTTTTTTGTCCTCATTTCATGTGGCTTCTTGGGGTCTTTCAGGGACATGATCTTTTGACTGATACTCTAACATTGAGCATTTGGCTCTGTTCTAGGCCTATGGCGGCGCCTATGATGTCATGAGCTCCAAGCACCTTTGTGGTGATTCCAACTATGCCTGGCCCACAGCAGAGATCGCAGTCATGGGAGCAAAGGTGAGGACCGCTAGCTTTCCCTTTTTCTGGGTCAGAGACTGTACTCTCCCAGCAGGAGCTTAAAGCACAGCTGGGAAATGTTGGAGAGAGGCCAGGTCCCCAGGATGGGCCAAGACTCCAGTGAGCTGGGACCGACATCTCCCCACAGCTCCCCAGGGCCAGCTCTGCCCCCGTCCGGCAAGCTCACTTCAGGCACATGCTGGCATCTTCACGCTCAGGGTGGCAAGAGCCCAGAGTGCGTTTCGAGTGGGTTATCAGTAAAGGGGTGAGTCAGCAGAACTGGCCTTTGAGAGGATTGGACATTTCCCCCAATCCCATCTCATCTCCTAGGGAGGGCCCCAGAGCCACTCCTTTGAGCCCATAGAAGTGAAACTGTAGTTCTGACCCTGGGGATTTGGGGCCAGGTATTTCCTGTTACTCAGCCTATTCCCCACTCTTTCGCTGCTTTGAAATAGGTATTGGGGTTGAACTAGAGAACTCCCACGGCTCCCCAGAGCTGACTTTCAGGGGTTCTGATGTGAAGGCCCATCTTTCAGTTTTCTATACTTCTACATTTGCAGTTCAGTGTGTCCTCCTCTGGCCAATGAATTCTGTCCTCGGGGCTCAGGAAAATGAAAAAAGACAGCAGCATTTTACTTCCCCTTGATGCAGCGGACCATGGATCTAATAGTGGAAAATGGGCCACACATCCTGGATAAGTGCAGATGGAGAGGGTAGGATGGCGTCTCCAGAGGCAAGCTGCTGGCTTTCCGGGGCTGCCCGGGGCAGGACGCTCAGGGGCACAGCTGAGCGTCCTGTCACACAGCCCCTGGCGTCATGATGGATGGCCCCAGGCAGTGCTTACCTCTGGGCTCTGGCACTTCTCTCCATATGCTTGGATTTACCAGGCAGCTTGCAACCACACTGATAATGAGTTGAGGGAGATCTGTCCCAGTTGGGACCTCCAGTGAAATTCATTAACTTGTCTCGTGACAGGGTGCTATGGAGATCATCTTCAAAGGGCACGAGAATGTGGACGCTGCTCAAGCAGAGTATATCAACAAGTTTGCCAACCCTTTTCCTGCCGCAGTGAGAGGTAGGCACTGTGGTGTGAGGGCAGCTTGTTCATTTGTTGCGTCACTTGCTCATTCTTTTTCTCCAAAAAAATTTCACATAACTGCCTTTTGCCATTATAGTCGAATCTGGAGACTGTTAAGGATTGGGGTTGTCCCGGGGGAGCCATCGCTTACGGACAATGGGGCCTGTATAGGCGGCTTTGGTAACCACAGTCCGAATAACATTGCTGAAATGGCTGCATTTCTTAGGACTGTTCTATTGCCTAGTACTGTGTAAAAATGCTTCCCAAAACAGAGTGGCTTAAAACCATCACCCTTTTTTGTTGCTTTTTTGCTCATGGTTCTGAGGATTAGCGATTTGTTTGGGCTCAGCTGGTCTTGCCGGGATCAGTCACGCAGCTATAGTCATCTGGTGACTTGACTGTGGCTGCATCGTCCGAAATGGCCTCACTTACATTGTTGGTGCCATTGTTGGTTTCAGCTGGACTCTCTCTGCACATGGTTTCTTATTCTTAAGGAGGCTAGTCCACACTTCTTTACGTGGTGTCCTGAGGGCAGCAAAAACCTGAGAGGGGAAGTTGTAAGGTGCCCTAAGGCTTAGGTTTGAAATGTACATTATGTCACTTTTTCCACATTTGGTGGCAAGTCAGAAAGCCAGGTAAAGAAATAGAATCTACTTGATGGGAGGAGTGGCAGGTCATGTTGCCAAGGGACTTGTGGACAGGGAAGGGAGGAATTGTTGTAGCCATTTTTGAAATATACATGTGTATTTTATTTCCTATTCGTTTTGGCAGGGAGGGGTTGCATTTTCCTTTTCTTGCAAAGTTCTCCTAGGCCAGAAGTTGGGGACCTGCCAGAGGAAGAGGGGAGCTCCTGGGATGCAGGGGAGGGTTCATGGGGCCCAGCCTCTCTTACATCAAGTTGGGCCCAGCTCACACTGTTGGTCCCAGAGGTGATGCCCAGGCGGACAACAGGTTTGGGGGCTGGCGTCATCTGGGGATACAGGCGATACCACTTTTCTGTGCTTCCCCAGGGTTTGTGGATGACATCATCCAGCCTTCTTCCACACGTGTCCGAATCTGCCGTGACCTGGATGTTTTAGCCAGCAAGAAGGTACAACGTCCTTGGAGGAAGCATGCAAATATTCCATTGTAAACTAATCAAAGGAAAATAAACCAAGAGTTAATTACTGCCTGGCCATTCACTCAGCCCTGCCTTTTGCAATCATGAAACCTGAGAATCTAAATACCAATCATTACTTGAAATAGCTAAGTTTATTAAATTCTAGAAAGATTTCATTTGTGCCTTACTGTAAAATTATTTGCTTTATTAAAAATATTAATTGGTATATTTTTGAGCATAAATTTTATTTTCTGTGGTAGAAATCTGAAAAATCAAGAAAACTAGAAAGAAAACAGTATATAGTATTGTCACCTAGAACTGTCCCTTATTTGACACCTGTGTATTGTTTTTTTTCCCCCTACAAGAATTAATTTTTTCTCCATAGGTAAGATAAATACTTTGCCCCAAAAGCTTATTATCTGCTTAGGTTTCCTTTTAGATAATTATGATACTTAAATAATATGCCGTCTTTTTAATTCCTGCAGGACTTGTTGAGGATTAATGAGATGTTTGCGTGTGTGCACGCATGCGTGTGTAGCAGAATAGATCCTCAGTAATGTGTAATAACCTGTATTATTTCCAGAAATGTGTTCTCTCATTTTAAACATTTTCTTTTGGAAATTTTCAGACCTATAGAAATCTTGCAGGAGTTTTATTGCATACCCTTCACCTAGATTCTCCAGTTTTTAACATCTTCTACGTTTGCTTCATCTCTTCCATAAATTTAAAATTATTTTTATTGACCCATTTGAGAGTAAGTTGCAGAATCATGACCCTTTGTCCCTCAAAATGTCAGTGTTTATTTCCTAGGAAACAAGGCTCATTGTCTCACGTAGCCTTTCATGACGTTGACATTTTTTAAGAGTGTTCGCCAATTATTTTGTTTAATGTCCCTCAATTTGGGTTTGTCTGATTGTTTCCTGATGTTTAGATCCAGGTAAGAGTTAATACATGAGAATGTTCTTTCTGTGTATCACATTAGGAAGCACATGTTAATTTTTCCCATTATTGGGGAAATTGACTTTGATCACTTGGTTAAGGGATGGCTATAATTAATAATTAATTCTTTAAGCCTTTCTGTCAACAAACTCTATCAATACTTTTAGTATCTATTGATGGTCCTTGCCTCAATCAGCCAGTCTATACTGATTGTTGAATATTACGTTTCTAACCCTGTCATTATGTCTACATTTATTAGTTGGTACTCTACTGGAAGGAAGAGCTTTCTCTTTTATTGTGTTAGTATCAGACTCAAATGGATTTTGTTTTTAACATTTTCCTGAAATATTTGATTTTTCTTACTTGGCTGTCTATCACCCTATCTGAATTTTAAACACACATTAGTTTGTTGCATTTTTCACTCTGCTCCATCCCTGTCCCGCCCCGAGTATCGTGAGATTGGGAACCATATATTATTCTTAATTAAAATCTGCGCTTAGTACATAATAGGTGTTTCATAAATTTTTTAGTGAATGAATATATTTATTAATCAAGAAAAATACTCATGGATTCGTTTAAAATTTAATGTCATTTATTTTGATGCACAAAACTTCCTGATCTGGCCAGTGGGAGCTCCTTCAAGCTGTGTTCTCCATCCTTTTGGTATGTCCCAATAGTTTTTTGTGCACTTCCTTATTTTTTGACATAGGATAATGTTCGAGGCTTATTTTATATTTTCCTTGCCCACCCCTGGAATCAGTATTTCTCCAAGAGCCCTGGTTTCTTTTAGTAGATGTTATTTAGAAGTTATAATTGGCACTAGATGTTCACATTGATACTGGGGTGTCACTGCTTCTAGGTATTTTCAGCAGACTAGGAAATATTTATACAAACGTGTGTATATGATATATATATATATATATATATATATATATATATATGTACATGGGGAGCATGGACATGTATGTATTATATATATTTAAGTTATGAGTTCATACTGCAACTTTTAATTCCAGTCTAACATGCTGGTTTTCCTTTGCCTTGCCCTGTTCCATATTTATGTATGTCTTCTCCTACAGTGATAAAGCTGACTCCCATTATCTTCAATATATTTCACTCATTTGCTCAATCCTACAATAAATACAAGTTTCAGAACCACTACAACTACATCAGCAATAAACCTTCTAAGGTCAAGTTCAAGACGTTTTTGTAGTTCTGTCTTTAAACTGAAGGTACATGGTCATTTGGATTAGTAACTGGGTGGTTATGGAATCAGTTTGAGTCAGAGTCCTTTGTCTTAGTTTTCCCTCATCCTTGTTTTATTTTACTGAGTATGTAAAGCTTTAAGAGTCATACGAGAACTAGAGATTTTTAAGAGGTTTCAGCAGAAAGACCAATTGTGGAGTGCTGCTACAGGGTCCCCCCACAGGGGGTGATTTTCTTTATGCTGAGAGCCCTGTGTCCTCCCACCCGATGACTTGCCCTTTTTCCCGCCCCTGGGCTCCAAAGGTCTGTCATCCCTGCTTGGATGTTACATCATTTAAAGCTCAGCTTGACCAAGGCTAGTATGTGATCATCATCCACATTCCCCTTTTCTACCAGACACCCCACCATTCCAGGGAGTCAGGCTTATACCTTTGGGAGTTACTTTTTTAGTTCTCTTGAGCATTTTTTCCTTTCCAGTTGGAGAATGGGAATCTCGTGTTCTAGTTGGGCTCTGAGTACTTTTGCAGCAGCCTCTCCACTCACGTTTGGCCTTCCCCTAAGCCTGTTCTAATAGACTAATTCCAGGTCCAGATGTTGTTGCCTTCCTCTGCTCCAGCACTTCCAGTGGGTATAGTACACGATTCTCCAGTCTTTAGCCCACATAGAAGGTTCTGGTCTGCCCCTTCCCTGCCTAATGATTTTTTTGAGCCCAGTCTTACAACCTTCACCTTGGAATACTCTTGCTCTCCACTCTGCTCATGCTCAAGGGCCTGTCTTCTCCCATTAGTACTTCTCAAATTGTGAGTTCAAACTGATTCTGCTTATAGCAGGCATTTTTTTTAAGCACCCGATTATGTGGTTTATTTTTTGCCTTAAATATATATTTGTGTTCCTAATTAGGTGGTGAGAGTTTCTAGGGCGCAGAGACTGTTTGCCCAGAGGTTCTTTGTACGCCTCCTCGGCATCTAGTACAGAACCAGCAGAAAGACTGTGTGCCATTGGAAGCAGGTGTAGCAGACTCCTGGGCTTTTAGAGGCCTCCTGGCTAACTGTGCGGGTAGGCCCAACAGTTTAACGCTGCCTAGCCAAGCAATTCCTGGGGTTAGCCAATCTAGGATTTGGCCTGTGCGATAGTCCACATAAGAATAATAGTAAACACAGTTGTTTTTTTCTTTTTGAGGAAGGAGTCCAGGAAGTGTTTTACCAGCTTGTGAAATCTGGGCGCTGAGGACTTGTGCCTGGGTGTGCTATAAGAGTAGGGCACCCAGCCCAGTAAAGCACTTGGGCAAGAGGCTCTGGGAAGCCTTGGAGTAGAGATGGGGGGAGAAGTCCCATCCAAAAACCAACCTAGTGGCCAAGGAAAAATGAAGCTGCAAAACCTTGTGGAAGCTTTGTTAAGTAGACAGGCCTCTGTGGACCACAGAATGTCTTGGGAATGGTGATGGAAAAGTATTCTCACTGGCTGTTGAGCAGGAATGTCTTTCCCAGTTGGTGTTCTCACCTGAAGGGGAAAAGATAGATGTTGGTTCTTGTAACAGAGGACTTGGGTTCAGTAAGCAGAGTCCTAGGAAGTGTCTGTTTTTAGACTGAGAGTTGTAGAGGGTAGGAGGCACTGCAAGTGTTCCACTGGACCTTCCCCTGCTCTGAGTAAACCAGTTTGTCCCGAGACACAACTGAGTGGTGGAGCTGGGATTTGAATCCAGACAGATTTTTCTGAACCCCAAACCTGTTTCTAACTATTTAGAGTATTGCCTCAACTGGTTAGGTGGGCTGAGTTCCTAAAGGTTGGGATGAGAAAGGTGGTCTGCTCCACTGGGATTGTCTCAAAGGACCCAAGGAGCGCCTAGGTTGCAAAAGCTTCCCTACCGCATGCGTGATAGCCAGTCCTCTTTTTGAGTTGCTAGAGTGATGGGTAACTCATCTGCAATGAAGCTTTCCTGTGCTTGTTAGAAAGTGCTCGTATTTGCGAGAAGTTCTTCCGGCTTTTCTTCTGACCATATCTTGATCTCCTCAGCCTAATTCTCTGCCTCTGGATGCACTGATGCTGTGCTTAAGATAAGGTCTGCCCACTCAGAAAACAAAACAGCCTGTGAAGGACGCTCACCCCACTTTTGAGCCAGCCTAGACTTCACCTGTTTGACAAATGTGAATTATTTCCTTCTGGTCCTTATGCTCTCTCGTACCTGTTAGCACAGGATGTCCAGCGTTCCAAACAGGAGCTGTGGCCACTTACAGGCAGTACCTCAGTCTGCGGCCTCTATGGAGTCCAGCCAACACATTTGGGCAGATGTGGCAGCCTTAGTAGGTAGGTTCTGACCATGTCGCTACTGTCCTGCTTGGTGAGAAATGCCTCCTTTATGTGTCCTTGTCTTTCACCTGAGTGTGTGGTCTGTTTACACTGAAAAGCCTGAGAGGCACTAAGCCTTTGTTTCCCACAAAGACAGGGTTCCTTGTTTGAAGGACTTTTTCTGGGAGCAGGGCCAAATAGTTAGGTAACAGCTGGGAAGGTTGAAGCTTGTCCCAAGGTAGATTCACACATGAGTAAAGCCAGGGTTTTATTTCATCGACTATAACCTTCAAGATGAGCTGCCACAGAGACAGAACCCATCCACATCACCTTCCTTCCTTAGCTGCCTAGAGCGCTCACCTACTAATTCATCCCTTGTATCCCTGCAGAGATATCTTAGGCCATCTAATGGACACAGCCTCCAGCACATGGCCAGGCCCACAAAGTGTAGGGTATGACTTTTTAAGAGTAACATCTAGCACCAATATCAAGAAAAACCCTCACTTCTGTGGCTGGGCAGAATCCAGGTGGTCCTGAAGGACCACTGAGAGGGGGCAAGCACGCGTAAGCTGAGGGTCTGGCTCTGAGGCCGGGGGACGATGCCGGCTACAGGTCAGTGGGTAGGCCCTGAATGCCTCCTCCAAAACTCAGCCTGCAAGAGACTTCCTCTTGAGCCACAGACAACTTGGCCTATCTACTCTCACAGCAAATGCAAGGAAAGGAAGAAAATTAGTGACTTGCCCTAAATTTCTGCTTTCTGGAAAAGAAAAATTTTCACTGCAAACACAAGAGCAGCAGGACAGAAAATCATCTCTTTAAAGCTTTACCTCGTAGGAACAATAGGATGACTACCACAACCTGATTTTGAATAGTTTATTAAAGGAAAGGTGAAGCATCAGTTTCAAATTGTACAAAAGGAAAAAAACCTCATATTGCAAATGTACAATTTACAGAATTACTAGCAAAACCAATCAAGGAGACACTGAAAATACAAAATTTCGATTGACTTCAAACTGAATTGGAAACCCATTGGAGTAGATATTAAGCCTTTTTTTTTTTGTTTTTTTTTTGTTTTTTGTATTTTTGTTGCATGGTAGTCTATAATTCTAAATCGGCATCTGTTTTCCACACAAGACTGTCAAGCAAAAGACCAACCTGTGCATGTGCCAGGCCACCTCCTGGCTTGCTCCCTGGCCAGAACCACAGGCAGGCCTGGTATGGTGGACTGTCTAGTCACTCCTGCTACTTCACTTCCAGTGAAGCCCACATCTCTGGAAGAAAGCGAGACCCTCCCCAGCCCCCCTAAGTGGAGCCCAGGAATTGCTAAATTAGCAGATAAAACATTTTTGGCAACTGAGTTTTTTCAGAACTATACAAATGTTGAGAAAAATCTGTTTCGTCTGTTTACTAAAAGGATGAAGAAGATGATCCATATTGCTTTCCTACACAAAAGATAATCATTGGATGCACAGGTGTTTTTTTTTTAAAAATAAAAAGACTTTTCATTTTTGGTAAAAAGGGAAAGCCTCATGATTCTGTTGCAGCTACTTTAAAAACCAGCCCAGGAACAGCTGTGGATGGATTGGTTTGGAAATTCTGAGGCTTACTTTAAAAATCAGAAAGGAAGAAACTAAGTGGGCTTTTAAAAAAACAATAGCAGCAAGTCAAAGGTCTAAGCAGACTGTAACTCTAAACCATTGAAGGCAGTCCTGAAGATTCATAATTTTTCCCCCCAAACAATTATTCTTAATATGCACATTTAACACTGAAATGTAGCTGTATTTCAAGGTAAGCTTAGGAACTTCACCCTCTAAGCACAGACTTCTATGCAGCACATACTTCTATAATTGGTAAACTTAATTCACAAAATTAGCGCATAAAGGTATTAAGTGCATGGAAGTAGACACAGTTATGTTACATTTAAAATTACTTTTGCATGGCAAAGGAGTTTTTTATGATTATCTTTTAAGAAAATGATGTAACTTGAATTTGGCAGGGCATGAAATAAGTGGTAAAAACAGCAAACTGATAACTTGAGAACCATTTTTGTTTTACTGAGAATACTTTATTTGCTGGTATAAGTTGCTAAAAACGCACAGAACAAATACCAATAGAAAATGTACTGTATTTGAATTTCCCTATGCTATATAAAATGAACGGTATACACCATCTGTTGGAAAAATGGCTGCATGGACATTTCTTATTTTATGCCCCCTTATAAATAAAAATAAACCTTTTTATTCAAGAGTATATAAAATCTGGGAATCCATATCCATATCGGGTGTGTGGTTTTTGGCAGAGATGCACTGTCAGAATTTCATCTTAGCTTGTCAGTATTCATTCTGCTCTTCCATATTTTTATATTCCACAAGGTCAACCAAATCCAGTGAGCTCCAAAACACTCTTCGGCAATTAAAATGAGCTGCTTACCCATAGGTTTAATAAAAATGGTTAGCTTTTAAAACATAAAAAGGCAAAATGTTAAAACGGTTTTTAAATTGTACAACAGGAAAATAAAGTTAAAAATATTTTTTTTTTTACTCAATGCTGAGTTTTCATAAAACAGATGTATAACAGTGTTTATCTTGACAGCTGTTTTAAAAATTTAAAATTTCTTCCTCCCTCCAGAAAAACACACATCTGTATTGGTGTAGTCCAATATTAGGACACAAATGATTTTTCAGGTCAGTCTTTCTGAGGTGAGATTCACCAACATTCCCTTGGGTAATTTACATGCTCCTCTTCTGTCACTGCAAAAGGGGATTGACTGTAATCATTTGATTAAAAAACAAATCAGATCACATCAAAAGTGTTTTGTCCCCATACAAGCTATCACAGTATATAGGCCTCTAGCTCTAAATAATAGAGTTCCAGATTTGTAAATTTTCTTCAGACTTCAGAACATAGGCATTCCAAATCCCTAGAAAATGAGAAACAATTATTAACTTCATGCAAAAGACAAGACACAAAAACCATAAATAAAAAGTAGCAATAATTTAACATTTACTGAATCGTCTTCTATGATAGCTGCAGAATCAAAGAAATCTGGCCTCAGTTCAGCTCTCTCTCGCCGATTTCTTGATGGGGGCTGGAAAAAGAAGCCAATTATTTTTTCCTGAGATACATTAAGACAATGAAGTGTCGTAATAAGCAGCTAATAATATTTCTGATGGTACCATAAATACACAGAACTTTTAAGGTCAAATTTGAAAGGAAAAGCATTTGGCTTTTAATGTCACTTAGGCCAAACAATGGCTTTAAATTGTGAATCAATTAAATATGTACATGCATGTAATTTTTGGGACTATAAACGTATCTTTGAGTCACAGAATTACAAATTGATCAAATGCTAGATGATAACTTCACTGAATTCCCCTAGCAGCTAGGACAAAAAAGTATTGATGAGCTAGGTGAAAGGAAGGTTATAAAACGGAGTGACATGATTTCATGGAAAATTCAAAACATACAGCAGAATGTTAGGGGCTACATGATGTCTCCTCAAATTCATAGGTTCAAGTCCTAACCCCCATACCTCAGAATATGACTGTTATTTGGAGATAGGGCCTTTAAAGAGGTAATTAAGGTAAAAGGTCATAAGAGTGGCTTCTAATCCATTATGATTCACGTCCTTATAAGAGGAGACATATAGGAAAGACCATGTAAAGACAAAGGGAGGGGAGGGCCATCTACAACTCCAGGACTGTGAGAAAATAAATTGGTTGTTTCAGCCACCCAGTCAGTGGTCTTCGTTAGGCAGCCCTAGCAAATGAATACAAAGAGAAAGAAGTAGGGTGAACTCCCAGGTTCCTATCACACAGCTTCAACGACTGTCAGACATTTGGCCAATCTTGTCTCATTGAAACTCCTGGTTTTTCTTCATGTCATTTCACCTATAATTCAATAGGTATCTCTAATGGATGGAAACTTTAAAAAACCACCATGCATTATTATTCCTGAAAAAGTTAATTTCTCAGTATCACCTATACCTAGTCCTTATTCAGATTTCTTTATTTCAAAGTTGTCTTTTCACACTGAAATTTCAAATAAGTTCTGTGTTCTGTATATACTCTGCTCTAACATAACAACCAGACTCCAGGATAAAGTACAAGAAGCCAGATTTAGTGTGAGTTCTTTTTCAAGAAGGTAATAAGGAATCAGGTCCCGTCATTGACTGCTTTGAAAGCAGGCTCGGAAACCACCTCATCCCATCCGAATGCCCACAAACGTTACACTGGCCCTGCCTGTTGTTGGTCAGTGTTACCTCCTCCTCCTCTCCCCACTCTTCCTCCTACAAGGTTCTGAAAACAAAAGCAGCATTTTACACCAACACCTTCACATATCTTAACAGAAGAAAGATCTACTGAATTTCCTTACCAGATCAATAACCATGGTATCTTCAAACTCTTCATTCATATCTTCTAACTGGCTCCGGGATGACATCATCACATCTTCAAAGATGGGCTCAGCATCTTCCTCCATTAGGCCCCGACTGATAAGGAAAAAACACAGTCAGAAAGCTGTTCATATTCATTGAATTTGGAATCCTGGCTCTTTCTTACATTAGGTCTTCTAACCAATGAAAGCACATCTTCCAATTACAACCTATAGACTGCACAAATTATGATAATGAACTCTAAGGTAATTAAGGATCATTCATATGGTTCACCAAAGATTTCCTCTCACCAGAGAGAAGTATTAAATGCAATAACAGCAATAGCAGTTAATATTTATTTAGCTATGTGTCAATTCCAACAGCACTCTCAAGTGATTGGTACTTTTATTATCCCAAATTTACAAATGAGGAACCTGAGCACAGAGGTTTTAGGGCTTGCCCAGGCCACAGAGATGGCGAGTAGCAGCGCAAGGATTTAATCACTGAAAATCTCAAGAGCCCACGCCCTTCATTCTTGGCCTACACTGCACAGCATATCCTGAATTATGATTTTAACTCCTAAGACCAAACATCAGAGCGTCATTCTACAAAATGACCGGCACCACAAGTCATCACATTCTGTGACACTGGATGTAACACTTACACGGCATGCCTTACTCCAGTTCTCACTTTCATGTAGTTCATTCCTGTTCTGTCCTTCCGATTTAAGTCTTCTAATTTTGGCTGGCCTAACCAAGAGATCTGCATCTGAGGACTAAGAGAGAGTACTATTATTCATTTTGTGGCAGTAGGTAATGAATTTAGCCAGTTAAGTCCCTCGCTAAGAAGGCCACAGTAGGCTGGCCTAATCCCCGTGTAGGGGGAGTTAGCTGAATTTATTCCAGGGCCAAGGGTGAGATCATGAGCAAAGGGTCTGCCTTGTAGAAATGGCAGTAAGTTGCCCAAAGAGATCCCTAACTTTCCAAGAGAAGTTGGCTGTGACTAGTTAGGTGGTAAGGAAATCAGAATATGTCACCCCAAAATATGCCTCTTTGAGATAAAAGTTATTTTGAACTGAAGGCAATTAAGCAGTGAATGCAAAAAAGCTCCTGAAAATAAATTCACCTTACTGGAGATAGACTCTTCTTAGACCCAGCCACGGGCCTTAAGAGAGTTAAGAAAAACTTTCCTCCCCCACAGGTGCTTAAATTATCAGCCTTGCTCCCCAAATCCCTGCCAAGCAAGAGAGCTTTCAAGACCTCTGTGTTCAGCTGCTCTCTTCCTCACAAGTGTTCTCAGCTGGATAGCCAGCCAGTCCCCTGAGGGACAGAAACGATGCTGGCCTGGCAGCTCAGCCCTCCCTTGAAAGTTGAACAAGGAAAGGTATAAATCCGTTTTTCTCAGTCCTGAGGAAATTTGGAGTCAGGTGCATGCTGGGCTAAACCTTCACCTATACTCTATACTTACGGGCACATGAATACTTGCATAAACATGCTTCTTGGGAATTTTACAGGATGTAAACTTCAATGATTTTTAGTAGATAAAATCTGTTGGATGAAGTTCTCTCTAAGCAGCTATCTTTACTATGTGGGGCTACCACCTTGATTAAACCCATAAACCTAAAGCAGTGAAAAGACAGACCATAGCCAGGAGGGACTGACTAGTGTGGCAAGGTCAGGGAAGCAAGGCAGGCCGTCTGCTCAATTAAGGAGGAACCTACCCTTGTAGAAAGCTGGTCATATGGTAAACTACCCTCTAAGAATATGCCCAGTAATACAGTGGCTGACAATTATCCTTTCAGCTTTGAGAAAGGCAGATCCTCAGAGCAAAGATGCCTTAGGAAAACCCGGGATCTGAATACTTCTAACACTGCCTCTTTTCCATTTCCAACCTGCTACATTTGTTGAGTTCAAGTGAGAATTCTCTCTTACCCATCAGAGTAATTTCCTAGCATTACTCCAATATGGAAAGAAATAGAAGTGAGACGCTAAGAGAATTTCACAGTTGGATAGAAAACAACAAAGAAAGTTAAGGGTTTTTTTAATAACAAAAATCATGGAATCACAATTTCAAAGCCCTGGTACTAGAAAACATTTTAATTGCTATTGTGGGAAAAGGTAAGACCTTGATTCTCTCTTAACGAAAGGGCAACAATTAGAATTTATTAAATATTTTAACAATTCTTAATTCACAAATAGTTTTAAGTTTAAAATTACTATTAAGTAAATGGATATAAAAGTAACACAGTCTATTTGGTGTTCACACAAGTAACTTTAGTAGAGACTCTTACAGGCTCTCTTGCTAAAGAAATAACCTGCATATCCTCTTGTTAAGTCTCTGAGAAAGAACAGACCTGCCCAAGGAGTGTGCAAACTCCAACTATAAGTAGCTTTTAGTGAGACACATGCATTTAAAGGTCTCTAGACTCTGAATAACTGATATCTACCAGTGTTTGCAGACGTATTTTAATGTCAAGAAAATGAACTTCTACTACTTACTTGTGTAAAAAGTCGGGTTCAGAACCATGTTCAGACTCAGGTTCTTGAATCTGCTCTCCCATGGGCCGGCTATTCTCCCGCAAGACAGTGGAAGTGAGCTGTGGTGCTGGCAGGGGGCCAGGAGTCTGGATCATGGTGTCAGTCCTATTTAGCCACGTATTATCCAGACTTTCATCTGTAAAATTCCAGTTAGAGTCACAGAATGTCATGGGTGGAGTGAACTCTGGTGCAAGTTACAGCGCAGACTTGAGCGTGGCTCTGGAGTTAGACTGCCCAGCTCTGAATCTGTTATATCGAGTGCGACTTTGTGTAAGTTGTTAAACTTCCAAAATTCAGTTTTCTCATACAAAATAGGGGGTATCAGTACCTAACCTTATCGATTTGTGAGGATTAAATGAGGTAACATACATAAGCATCAAATGTTAGCTATCGTCACATTCTCATCTCCTCCAAGTCCCTCCATTTCTAAGGATTAATTCACCATAGAGGCCGAATAAGGAGGCCAGTTTGAGACCCCTTGTAAGTAACCTTCCTTTGCTCGAGCAATAAAGGGCCTACTGGCCTTTACAGAGGCCCCAGACAGCAGAACTTAAAAGTCTGGCTGGTCTTTACTGAGAGCAAATCCTGTTGCACAACTGAACACTGGTCATCAGAGAAATATTTTCTCCAGGTCATATTATGTGGGGATGGGTTGAGAGGCTCACTGTTTTCATCCCTCTAAGTTCTAACTCTTCAGGGCAGTCTTCCCTGATCACCCCACTTACCATTCTCTCTCTATGTAACTTCTAGAGGAAACAATCATTCCTGATTACTCAGAACTAAATTATATACTGTCCTGTACTGGCAGGTTATTTGCCATGTGCATGTTACATCTGTAATGAAAGTCTCTTCAAGGAAGCTGGAACTATTTCCTTCCTTCTTCTGAAGATCATTTATAAAGATCTGAGCAGAGTAAAGCAGTATTTGCATACCTAAACTATATCCTGATAAAATATTAATTATAAGTTCCTACTTATAAAAATTATAAATTATTTTAATATGGAAGACTTAAAAATATTACTGCTATGTCTCTCCTTCTGAAGAATTTTAATCACAAAGTATAGTATGAATTCCATTGTTTTTCCTCTCCCATTAAGTCTCAGAGATGTGTACATGTCAGGTTCCTCATCTGTCATTAAGCATCCTATCTATGTATTTCTCAGGTTTTCAAAATTTTGTGAGACGTGTACATTTTGTTAGCTTTTCTGCCCCTGGAAATACTGATAGCTTGGTTAAGGTCATTCCAATAATCTAACACTCACTACTGAATCTCTTAATCAGCAAGAAAGTGTTTCGTCTTTTATTCGTAACACTTTTCATTCAACATTTAATTCACAACTTTTATTCTCTGCGGCACTTAAATTTTTAGATCATAAGAATGATATAAGAATGATCGTAGAATAGTTCTTAACCTGGTACACTCATCTTTCAGCTTTTTACTACATGTCATCTTTTCCAGAATGTCTTTCTGATTCATTAAAAGTTTGGTCACTTCCTGTATGTTCTCAACCTTTTTGACCAATCACAACACTTACCATTCTGAACTGAAATTGCCTGTTTCTGTCTCCCCATCTGTACTATGAGCTCTTTTATTAATACCGAATCTCCAGCATCTAGCACAATTCTTAGGAAGGTGTTGGGAAAGACTTAGTGAATAACTTAAGGAAGAACTCACTCTTCTTGAAGAGATCCTTCTAACCCCTAAAGATTCCTCACAAAAACATTTCTTGCAAAGATCTCTCATCTTTATCCCAAAGAGATGAAACTGCTGCCTAATGGTTCTGGGCATGTAACCTACCTTAGTCACTTGGTAAGTTTTTAAATTGACACAGAGGAAGATTACTTTTTTGCAATTTAACAATTACCAAATTACTAGGTTGGTGCAAAAGTAATTGCGGTTATGGCAATTATTTTTAACCTTTTAAATCACAATTACTTTTGCATCAACCTAATAGGTTATCTGGTCCATATAGTAGTCTTCTCTTAGTCCTAAAGATGATAATACTGACTGCTCCATTAGTGAATTTGTTTTGTTAATTAAGTCTCTAGGCCTTAAGTTTCTTCTGTGTAAAATGTGGATAATAATGTTGAACTCAAAGCTGATTTATAAAAAAGACATTTATACAGCATTTACTGTGTGCCAGGGACTGACCTAAGTGCTTTAGAAATATAAGTCAACTAAGTGATTAAATGATATAATGGATGTAAAACACATTTCTGGTACATAGCAAGGATTTGAGGAATGCTGGCTAATATGAATATTACATCTATGAAAAGCTGTGAGTAGGAAAATATATGTGTATGTATGGTATAGATAGATATCATATAGATATAGATACAGATACAGATATAGGAGGATGGGGCACCTCGACACAGGCTGCTCTAGAAGACATTTTCAAAAGGAAATGTTAGAAGTTTAGGATCCTACAGGACAAATACAGGGTATTGTATTTTCGTTCTCTGGACCAAAAAAATTTTAAGTCTCAGCTAAAACTTGAAATGTTAAACTTTTAATTTTGTAAGTATTTTCAAATATTTTATTCTCTTTGAAACATGCAGTCAGCATAATTTACTGACTGATGCTACATAAGAGGCCTTACTCCATGGTAATGAGGACATCCTGACCACAGCAGCTAATATTTATTGAATACAATCTATGTGCCATTCCACGCTAAGTAACTAAGCACTGTGTGTGTGCTAAGTGTTTTACTTGGAATATTTCATTTCATATTCACAATATCTGACAGGATAGGTACTCTGATCATCCTTCATTTGATCAGTGAGGTTTAGGGAGGTTAAGCCACATGTTCAAAGGTCACACAGCTAAAAAATGAGAAAGCCAGGTTTGAATCCTAGAACTCTGATTTTAGAGTTTGTACTCTTCATCGACAGTGAATACAGTCTCCCCAATGATGAAAGAAACATTACATTTCAATCCTAATTAATTTTGCCACAGATTTTAGCAAAATTTTTAATGAGCCACTATTTTTTAGGCAGCAGAGGCAAGATGCTAAAAAGTACATAGACAGTTGTAAAAAGCAGCAAAAGCACAGGATTCAGATCACTGCCTTTCTCTCTTGGTTTGGAGAAAATTTATCAGGAGAAGCATGAAGATCGGGGAAGATTATTTGAGGAAATAAACATTAAAGTTTGAGTTTTCTCTTAGTTTAAGAGTAATGCTTTGTTTTAGTATGGCAATTTTTAGTCTTTTTGGATACATGGATATCTACTATTGATCACATTTTCATTATAATTCAATTCCCTGTTTCCTACAGTTCATGAGGGTTATAAAACCAGATTTGGCCATCACTATTTTAATACACAAAAATTATCCATCTGAGTGGTGGAAACGGAAAGCTGTTCTAATATATTTAATCTGCTGCAGATACCTACCTTCACCTTACCAGAATCTCTCCTATATTAGTATGAATTTTGACAGAATAACACTATATAAGGTTGGTGCAAAAGTAACTGCGGTTTAAAAAGTTAAAAATAATTGCAAAAACCGCAATTACTTTTGTACCAACCTAGTAACTATCTTACTTTAAATTTTAATGTATTAGAGAACTATCATACAGCTATCATAACTGTGTCCATTTTTGCTCTGTGCCTATCTTCCTCCATGTTCCATGCTCTTTCAACTTCTTTTTCCTTGGTTCTTTCTCCTCCCACTTTGTTTATTCCAAGCTTTCCCCCTGACCTCTTAAATGTGTACTAAATAGACAAATAAATAATGTGCTTTAACAGTATCATCTTGCTTCAACAGACTATTTGCTACTTTATTTATCTCTATAATACTAGGAAAGCTATTTGTTTCATAGTGTAAAGGTAGGCTTACCTTCTACTCGTTTTTTGTGAAGTGGGGGTCGTCCTTTCTTATTCCTTACTGAGGAGGTTTTGCTGCTGCTACTTCCACTGTTCACAGACATTCTATCATCTTCACCTCCGGTGACTAATGAATTTCTATAGGAGATGAGTGGAAGCCATACATCTTCCCTCCTTTCCATCATCTGCTCCGTAAGGAATTTTTCTAGGTATGAATGACTAGAAATACAATAGAAGAAGCAGTGATTTTCATGGAGGAACTTAGTTTATTTTTTCATAACCTGAGGCTCTCTCTGAAGGTTCTGAAGAATCCCTAAGGGCACACTGTTAACAGAGGGGCTTGGAAAGAGAGGGGCTGAGAATTTAACGTTTTGCTTCACATATTCCTGGAATACTTTTAAACAAGTGGCTATATTACTAAGGGTGTGTGTGACATTCTGTATTTCTTCAGTTTTAAATACCAATGGTCAAAACAAACAAACACCCCAGAAGTTTGGCTCAAAAAGGTTGAACAAACACATGAGCAGAAACCACTTTGGGAACCACTACAGGAGTAGGAAAACCTGAAATGTAATTCGTGAATTGCTAGAGGCACACTGTGGACAAGTCTGAGAGTTAGAAACTCCAGGGAGACCCAGTCATAGAGGAGGACCCACTATACTGTGAGATTTACCTCCAGGACCTCAACCAGGTTCCCACAGTAAATATCAGAGAAAATTCCCACTGTACTTCTGGCAAAGGTAGGAGAAAAGGAACTATTCTGAAATCTGCCAGAGCATATTGTTCTTATGGCCTCTCCTCAGGGGAAACTAGTTAACCAGAGCCTAACTTGCTGGGGTATTATTACCTGAGCCTAACTGACCTGGGGGAAGGGAAATAGTCAACTCCAGCCCAGTCTACTCATCCTGACCCAGCTAAGCGTGAAGAAAAAGAATCTGAGAAGCACATGTGAAGTTCACAGTCCAGAGGCGTAGGTTCACTAAAAGGCTGAGACCTAATCATAGGACTACATACAGAATGCTTCTCTTACCCCCAACACCTCATCACTAAAAGCCTATTTACAGCAGTTCCTTTATCCAATACGTCATGTCCAGCTATTAAGAAAAATTACAAAGCATACCAAAAGGCAAAAAACACAATTGGAAGAGAAAGAGCAAGATCAGAACCAGACATGGCAGGAATACTGGAATTTTCAGACTGGGAATAAACAACTATGATCAATACATTAAGGGCTCTAATAGAAAAAGGACAATGCCTCTAATGGGCTTGTTAGTAGACTGGATGTGGCTCAGGAAAGAATCTCTGAGCTAGAGAATATCTCAACAGCATCCTCAAAAACCGAAAAGCAGAGAAGATGAAATAACAACAGCATCGAAGGACTGTAGTAACTAATAAAAGGTGTAAGACATGCATAATGGGAATATTAAAAGGAGAAGAAAAAAAGAGAATGGAATAGAATACCTGAAACAATAATGACAGGATTTCCCCAAATTAATTAGACACCAAACCACAGTCCAGGAAGCTCAAAGAACCCAAAACATGATAAATGTCAAAAAAACCCGTATCTAGGCAACATCATTTTCAAACTACTGAAAATCAAAGATGAAAAAAAATTCCTGACAGAAATCAGAGGAAAAGAACACCTTAGCTACAGCGGAACAAAGATAAGAATTATAACCAACTTCTCAGAAACCATGCAAGCAAGAAGAGAGGGGAGTGAACTATTTAAAGTGTTATGAGAAAAAACCCCACCAGCCTATAATTCTGTGCATTGCAAAATTATCCTTCAAAAGTGAAGGAGAACTACTTTCTCAGACAAATGAAAATTGAGAGAATTTTTTGCTGGAAGACTTGTTTTGCAAGAAATGTTAAAAGTTCTTTAGAGAGAAGGAAAATAATATCGGTTAGAAACTCAATCTACAGAAAGTAAGCAAGAGCACTGAAGAAGGAATAGGTGAAGGTAAAATTAAAACTTATTTTTGTTACTGTTAATTGATCTAACAAATACGTTTGTTCAAAATAATAACAATAATGTATTTGATTATGTATGCTTATATATAAATTAAATGAATGACAGCAATGACACAAGGGATGGGAGGGATGAATTGGATTATTTTGTTATTATAAGATACTCATACTACCCATGAAGTGGTACAGGGCTGTTTGAAAGTGAACTTAGATTAACTGTACATGTATATTGCAAACTCTAGAGCAACCATTAAAAAAAAAGTATCACTATGCCAAGAAAGGAGAGCAAATGGAATCATAAAATGTTCAATGAAAACCACAAAAGGCATGTGACAACATGGACAGATCTCTGAGATTATCATGCTAAGCAAAATAAGTCAGACAGGAAGAGTTGAGAACCATATAATTTCACTCAAAAGTGGGATATAAAACAGAAAGCGGCAAATGAACAAGACAAACAAACAAAACTCACAGACAAAAACAACAGTTTAGTGGTTACCAGAGGGTAAGGGGGGAGGAGAGAGGAAGAAGTGGGTAAAGGGGGTCAAACACATGGTGACAGAAGGAGATCTGACTTTGGGTGGTGAACACACAATGCAATATATAGATGATCTGTTATAAAACTGTACACTTAAAACCTATTTAATTTTATTAACAAATGTCACTCCAATAAATTTAATTTAAAAAGCATGATTAAAAAAACAAAAAGCAGAAAAAAAGTGGAAGACAAAAATTGGAGCAAAGAACAAGGGCAACAAATAAAAAACAGTAAAGAGTATGGTAGATGTTAATCCAAGTATATTATAATCAATTTTTATGTCAATGGTCTAAATGCACTAAGTAAAAGAGACTGTCAGAGTGGATGAAAAAATAATACCCAACTATAGTTTGTCTATATGAAACCCACTTTCAATATAAAGACACATATTGATTAAAAGTAAATAGATTGAGAAAGATATACCATACTAACGCTAATCAAAAAAATAAAAAATAAAAGCAGGAGTTGCTATATTAATTTCAGAGCAGACGTCAAAGCAAGGAAAATTACTACGGTTAAAGAAGGGCACTACATACTGATAAAGGGGTCAATTCTCCAAGAAGACATAATCCTTCATGTGTATGTGCCTAACAACAGAGTATCAAACTATGTGAGGCAAAAACTAAGAGAATTGCAAAGAGAATTAGGTGAACCCACTATCGTAGTTGGAGAGTTAAACACACTATCAGAAATGGACCGATTCAGCAGTCAGAAAATCAATAAGAACATAGGTGAATTTGATTACACCATCAATTACCTAGATATAATTGATATCTATAGACTACCTCATCCAACAACAACAGAATACAAATTTCAATCAAGCTCATCTGGAACATTCAAGACAGACCACATTCTGTGCCATGAAACACACCTTAACAAATTTAAAAGAATAGAAATCATGCAATGTCTGCTCTTAGACCACAATGGAATTAAACTGGAAATCAGGATCAGAAAGATAGCTGGAAAAACCCCAGATACATCTCTAAATAACATGAGTCAAAGAAGAAATCATAAAAGAAATTTAAAAATGTTCTGAACTAAATTAAAAAGAAAACAACCAAAATTTGTGGGATACAGTGAAAATGGTTTTCAGAGGGAAACTTATAACACTGAATATACATATTGAAAAAAAGAAAAATATAAAATCAATAAGCTTCCACCTTAGGAAACTAGAAAAATAAGAACAAATCAAATCCAATGTGGAAGAAAAGAAGTAAAAAAAAAATTACATTAAACGAGAAAACAGAAAATCAGAAAATCAGCAAAATCACAGCTGGTTCTTTGAAAAGATCAATAAAATTTATAAACCTCTAGCCAAGCTAGCTAAGAAAAAAAGAGGACACACCACTACACAGAAGCTATCGACAATAAAAAGAAAACAAAGGAATACTATAAACAACTCTATGCCCACAAAGTTGACAATGAAACAGACCAATTCCTTGAAACACATAATTTCCCAAAACAAACACAAGAAATAGACAATCTGAATAGGCCTATATCTATTAAGTAAATTGAATCAATAATTAGTAATCTTCAAAACAGAAAAGCATGAGGTTCAAATGGTTCACTGGTGAATTCAACCAAACATTTAAGAAGAAAATACACCACTTCTCTACAATCTCTTTCAGAGAATAGAAGCAGAGAGAATAATTCCTAACTCATTCTATGAGGCCAGCATTATCCGAATACCAAAACCATACAAAGACATTACAAAAAAACCTACAGACTAATACCTTCATGAACATAAATGCAAAAATACTCAACAAAATATTAGTAAATAGACTCCAACAATGTAATAACAGAATTATATACATCATAACCAAGTGGTGTAACCCATGTATGCAAGATCAGTTCAACATTCAAAAATTAATGTAATCCATATTAACAGGATGAAAAAAGAAAAATCAAATGATCATACCAATAGATACAGAAAAGGCATTTGACAAAATCCAACACCTATTCATGATAAAAAACCCTCAGTAGGGCCGGCCCAGTGGCTCAGGCAGTTGGAGCTCCGTGCTCCTAACTCCGAAGGCTGCCGGTTCGATTCCCACATGAGCCAGTGGGCTCTCAACCACAAGGTTGTCAGTTCAACTCCTCGAGTCCCGCAAGGGATGGTGGGCTCCGCCCCCTGCAACTAAGATTGAACACAGCACCTTGAGCTGAGCTGCCTCCTGGATGGCTCAGTTGGTTGGAGCACGTCCTCTCAACCACAAGGTTGCCGGTTTGACTCCCGCAAGGGATGGTGGGCAGCGCCCCCTGCAACTAGGATTGAACACAGCACCTTGAGCTGAGCTGCCGCTGAGCTCCCGGATGGCTCAGTTGGTTGGAGTGCGTCCTCTCAACCACAAGGTTGCCGGTTCGACTCCCGCAAGGGATGGTGGGCTGCACCCCCTGCAACTAGCAATGGCAACTGGACTTGGAGCTGAGCTGCACCCTCCACAACTAAGACAGAAAGGACAACAACTTGAAGCTGAATGGCACCCTCCACAACTAACATTGAAAGGACAACAACTTGACTTGGAAAGAAGTCCTGGAAGTACACACTGTTCCCCAATAGAGTCCTGTGCCCCCTCCCCAATAAAATCTTAAAACAAAAATCATTCTTAAAAAAACAAAACAAAACAAAAAAACCCTCAGTAAACTAGGAATAAAGGGAAACTTCCTTAACTTGTTAAGAACTTTTAGAAATATACCTTGTAACTAACATCATACTTAACGCTGAGAAACATGAAACTTTCCTACTAAATCAGCTACAAAGCAAGAATGTCCCTTTTTAACCACTCCCCGTTTCAATACTGTATTGGAAATTCTAGATAATGAAGTAAGATGACCAAATAAAAAATATACAGATTGGACAGATAGAAATCAAATCGTCCTTGAACCCAGATGGCATAGATGGTCTATATGTAGAAAATCCTAAAGAATTAACCAAAAAGGAGTGTGGTCAAGATGATGGAGTAGGTAAATGCTGTGCTTGCCTCCTCCCATGATCACATTAAAATTACAAATAAATTATAGAACAATCAGCCAGAAGAACCATCTGAACACTAACTGAATGGAAGTCTTATAAGTAAGGATATAAAGAAGCCACTTTGAGACGGGTAGAAGGGGTGGAGACACAAAACAGGCTGGCTTCACACACCCATATGTATTGGATGAGAATCGGCAAGGCTAGCTCAGCTGCAGACGTACACACTGAGGAATGAGGGTTCCCAGGCCCACTCTGGGACCCTACAGCTTGGAATACTAGAGGCCCCACAACATTTAGCTGTGAAAATCAGTGGGGATTCTGAACATCGGGGAGAGACAGAAGGCTGCTGGAAACTCAGGTATCCACTTAAAGGGCCCACACACAGACTTACTCGCTCCTAGGCATTCATTCCAGGCACTGGTGGAGGGACAGCAGCTCAGGGGGACACCAGGGACATACAGGGAGAAACTGAGTTGTATGGCTATGGTACGAGGGTCAGAGGGATGGTTGCCACTGTCCCTGTGTTGAGCCCTCCTCCTGTGCAATACACAGGCAGGCGCCATCTTTCTTGTGTTGAGCCCTCTGCCCACACATCCAAATATGAATCTACATTAACCTGGTGAAATCTGCTTGCTCCACCCTGATGACTCCCTGGGACCTCCCTCACCCAACTTGCACACAATCAGAGGTATCTTCTGCAGCAAAAAGCCACACCAGCAGACACACACCGTATGAGGGTCTTTCAGCAGCAAGCAGCCAGCCTTGGCTTGTGCACTGCGGGAGGCACTTTTAGCAGCTGGTAACCAGCCCTGGCCCATGCTGCAATCTGTCTTGGACAACTCTTGGATATCCGCAGGCAACAGGCTTAGCACTGGCACCAAACCCGAATCTGCATTAATCTGCCGAACACCACTCACTCCACCCTGGTGAATCCCTGAGACCCTACAGCATCCAACTTGCATACCACATAAGGTTCTTTCAGTGGCTGAGCCTTACAGGCAGGGAGCAGCAGGCTTCAGGGTGCCCTGGACATTTTCCTGAGTTGCCCCAGGCCCAGTACGGGTGGCAGCTGGCCTTGGATCGCAGCATGGCCTCTTGCATGCGCCGCCAGGTTGAGCACTGGCAGCGATCAACCATGGATTGCTTTGTAGCTCCTACCAGGCAGCCCCAAGCTGGTCACAGGCAGCAGCTGACCTTGACCTGCATGGGAACCCCTCACTTGGAGGCTGGCTTCAGACTGCAACACAGAACCACCCTGCTTTTCAAGTGTACATGAAACACTTTCCAAGCTAGACTACATGTTAGGCCACAAAACAAGTATCAATAAATTAAGAAGACTGAAATTATATCAAGTGTGTTCTGCAACCACTATGACATGAAACTAGAAATCAGTTACAAAATACTGAAAAACATAAACATGTGGAGGCTAAATAACATGCTACTAAACAATGAATGGGGACACAAGGAGATCAAGGAAGAAATCAAGAAAGATACCTTGAGACAATGAAAATGAAAACACAATGACCCAAAATCTTATAGAACACAGTGAAAGCAGTCCTACAAGGTAAACGCATTTTTTCCCTCCGAGGGAAAAAAAAGAAATAAAAGGCATGTAGACTGTCATTATTTGCAGATGACATGATACTATATGTAGAGTATCCAAAAAATTTCACCAAAAAACTATTAGAACCGATAAATGAATTTAGTAAACTAGAAGAATACAAAATTAATATTCAGAAATTGGTTGCATTTTTATGTACAAATAACAAACTATCAGAAAGAGAAATTTGGAAAACAATCCCATTTACAATTGCATCAAAAAAATTCAAATACCTAGGAATATATTTAACCAATGAGGTAAAAGACCTGCACTCAGAAAATTATAAGACACTTAAAGAAATTGAAGAAGATACAAATAAATGGAAGCATATGTCATGCTCATGGATAGGAAGAATTCATATCATTAAAATGTCCATTCTACCCAAAGCAATCTATAAATTCAGTGCAATACATATCAGAACACTAATGGCATTTTTCACAGAACTAGAATATATAATCCTAAAATTTATATGGAACCACAAAAGACCCCGAATAGCCAAAGCAATCTTGAGAAAGAAGAACAAAGTTGGAGGTATCACGCAGCACGGTACTGGCATAAAAACAGACACACAGACCAACAGAACAGAATAGAGAGCCCAGAAATAAACCCATGTCTATAGGGTAACTTAATCTAACAAAGAAAACAAGAATATACATTGGGGTAAAGACAGTCTACTCAATAAATGGTGCTGAAAAACTGGACAGATGCATGCAAAAAAATGAAACTGGACCACCTCATTACTCCATATACAAGAATAAACTCAAAATGGAATGTAAGATCTCAACCCATAAAACTCAGAGAAGAAAATATAGGTAGTAAACTCTCAAACATTACCATAATATTTTTTTTGGATATGTCTCATCGGGCAAGGGAAACAAAAGAAAAAATAAACAAATGGGACTACATCAAACTAAAACGGTTTTGCACAGCAAAGGAAACCATCAACAAAACAGAAAAACAACCTACTGAATGGGAGAAGATATCTGCCAGTAATACATCTGATAAGGGGTTAATATCCAAAATTTAAAAAAGAACTCATACAACTCCATACACCAAAAACAAACAAACAATCCAATTAAAAAATGGGCAGAGGACCTGAATAGACATTTCTCCAAAGAGGACACACACATGGCCAATAGACATATGAAAAGATGCTCACCGTCACAAATCTCAGAGAAATGCAAATTAAAACCATCATGAGATATCACCTAACACCTGTCATAATGGCTATCATCAATAAATCAACAAACAACAAGTGATGCGAGGATGTGGAGGTTTGCAAATTGATGCAGCCACTATGGACAACAATTTGGAGATTCCTCAAAAAATTAAAAATTAAACTACTTTATGACTCAGCAATTTTACTTCTGGGTATTTATCTGAAGAAATCCAAAACATTAATTTGAAAAGATTATGAACCTCTATGTTCACTGCAGCACTATTTACAATAGTCAAGATATGGAAGTAACCTAAGTGCCCATGAACATACAATTGGAGAAAGTAAAGGTGGTACATATATATGATGCAATATTACTTGGCCATGAAAAAGAATGAAATCTTACCATTTGTAACAACATGGATGGACCTAGAGGGTATTATGCCAAGTGAATTAAGTCAGACAGAAAAAGACAAATACCATATCATTTCCCTTATATGTGGAATCTAAAGAACAAAATAAACAAACAAAACAGAAGAAGACTCATAGATACAGAGAACATTTTGAAGGTTGCCAGATGGCAGGGTGTTGGGGAGCTGGGTGACAAAGGTGAAGGGATTAAGAAATACAATTTGGTAGTTACAAAGTAGTCATGGGGATATACAGTAAAGCATAGGGAATATAGTCGATAACAATGTGATAACTGTGTATGGCATCAGGTACCGTGTACTAGACTAATTGGGGGGATTACTTTGTAAATCATATAAATGTCTAACCACTATGCTGTTCACCTGAAACCAATACAAAATAATATTGAATGTCAACTATAATTGAAAAAACAAAAAAGAACTGTCAACTATAATGGGGAAAAAGAAAAGAATTGACCCAAAAATGGCTGGGACCTAAGGAATTATAGCAATGTTGCAGGATACAAATTTAATTTACAAAAGTCACTGCTTTCCTATATATCAGCAATGAACAAGTGGAATTTGAAATTAAAATCACAATGCCATTTACATTAGCATCCAAAAAAATAATTACTGAGGTATAAATCTAACAAAACACATACAAGATCTACATGAGGAAAAGATAAAACTCAGATAGACGAAATGAAAACACTAAATAAACAGAAGAGATGTTCCATGTTCCTGGGTAGGAAGTTTCAATATTGTTAAGAAGTCAGTTCTAACTTGATCTTTAGATTCAAGGCAGTTCCCATCCAAGTTTCAGCAAGTTATTTTGTGGATAACAACAGACTGATTCTAAGGTTTATACTGTGAGGCAAAAGACCCAGAATATCCAATACATATTGAAGGAAAAGAACAAAGTTGGAGGACTGATACTACCCAACTGTAAGACTTACTATAAAGCTACAGTATAATCATTTTGCAATATATATGAATATCAAGTCATCACACTGTATATCTTAAAGTTACACAATGTTTTATGTCAAATATATCTCAATATGGCTGGGAAAAAGCTACAGTAATGAAGATATGTGGTACTGGCGAATGAATAGACACATAGATCAATAGAACAGAACAGACAGCCCAGAAATAGACCCACATAAATATAGTCATCTGATCTTTGACAAAGGAACAAAGGCAATAAAATGGAACAAAAATAGTTTCTTCAACAAATGGTGCTGGAACAACTGGACATCCACGGAAGAAAAAATTAATCTAAGGCACAAACCTTCAACATTTCACAAAAATTAATTAACTCAGAATGGATTACAATCCTAAGTATAAAACAAAAATATAAAACTTCTAGAAAAATCACATAGGAGAAAACTCTAGATGACCTTAGGTACGACAAGGACTTTTTAGATACCATACCAAAGGCAAGATCCCTGCAAAAAATAACTGATAAGCTGTACTTCTTTAAAATTAAAAACTTCTGCTTTGCAATAGACACTGTCTAACAATGAGAAGACAATCACAGACTGGAGAAAATAGTTGCAAAATACACATCTATAAAGGACTGTTACCTAATATACAAAGAACTGTTAAACCCCAATTAGAAAACAATCTGATTAAAAAATGGGCAAAAGACCTGAACAGACACACCTCACCAAAGAAATCATACAGATGGAAAATAAGCATATGACAAGATGCTCCATATCATATGTCATCAGGGAAATGCAAATTAAAAAAAAAACAGGCTAAGGAGGCTAACTGGCTAAGGACGTTTAAGCACAACCTTTGATTAATAAGAGGTTTATGCTGACACGGGGGATCCCTAGGTACCAAAGCCAAATGGTAAAAAATAAGGGGGATAAAATCTGAGCAGAGACAGCAGAGGCTGCACACTGCAAGAGCAACAGACTTCACAGAGTTTGTACATCCAAGTCTCTTAAACAAATGACAAAGCAAACAACATCAGTCTCAGGGGTGGGGTGGGCAGAGAATCAGTATCAAGAGTAGGTACATTATTTCACAATGTATCATATAGGCAATATATTATCTAAAATATTCAGTTTTCAACAAAAAATTAGGAGACGTGCAAAAAATAACAAAATGTGACCTATATACAGCTTAAAAAGAAAAAAAAAAAGAGCAAGCCATAGAACTTTGGCCCATAAAAATTGTAAAGCAATGATTATAAATATGTTCGAAGAACTAAAGAAAACCACGTCTACTTCAAAGTAGGATGACACTTTCATTTAATAGAGAATATGAATAAAAAGATAAAAATGGTAAAAACAAAAAACCAAATGGAAATTCCATAGTAGAAAAGTACAATAACAAAAATTTAAAATTCACTACAGAGGCTCAACAGATTTGAGCTGGCAGAAGAAAGAATTAGTAACCTGGAAGATATCTCATTACAGATTATATAATCTGAAGAACAGAGAGAAAAAGGAATGAAGAAAAATTAACAGAACCTGAAAGAAATGTGGGATATCATTAACTACAATGACGTGTAATGAGTGTACCAGGAGAAGAACGGAGCAGCAACAAATTTGAAGAAAAACATTAATCTACATATCCTCAAAGCTCAACAAAGTCCAAGCAGGAAAGCTGCAGAGATTCACACCCAGATGCAGCATAGGCAAAATATTGAAAGACAAAGATGAAACAAAAGTCTTGAAAGTAATAAGAGAAAAGTAACTCATTATACACAAGGGACTGCCAATAAGTTTAAAAGCTGACTCCTCATCAGACCCAATAGAGGCCAGAAGGCAATGGGATTAACAGTCTATGTCCCAAAAGTAAACAAGAATCTTATATCTAGCAAAACTATATTTCAAACCTTAAGATAAAATAAAGGCACTCCCAGATGAGCAAAAGCTGAGAGGATGTGTTGCTGGCCTACCTGTCTTACAAGGAACACTAAAGGAAGTTCTTCAGGTTGAAAGCAAATGACACCAGAGAGTAAGGCGAATTTACATGGAAAACCAAAGAGTGCTGAAAGGTAATTAGTAGGTATTTATAAAAGACAATATAATTACATATTTGCTTATCCTTTATTCTTTTAACTGATTTAAAAAGCAATTATATAAAACAATATGTATCACTGTATTGTTGGGCCAATAACATAGAAATATAATATACTTAACAATAAACACAAAAGAACTGGGTGGGAGCAAAGATGTATTAAAGTAAAAGAATGATGCCAAACGGTATTTCAAATCAATAGGAAGAAATGAAGAGAACCAGAAATGGTAAATAAGAAGGTTAATGTAGCAAACTATAAAAATACACTTTGCTTTCATTCTTCTCTCAGCTTATTTAGAAGACTTATGATTATATTAAGTAATAATAATAACAATGTATTGTTTGGTTTGTGACATATTTAGATGCAGTAGGTATAACAATACTATTACAAAAAAAGGAGGGAGAAAAGTAGAAAAAGTAGGAATAAAGTTTTTATATTTCCTTAAAATACATCTGAAGTAAAATTTGATAAGTGAATATGTGTACTAAAAGGCCTAGAAAAACTATTGAGAAAATAACTAAAAAGAACAATTAAAGATTTTTGAAGCAATTAAGTGTTACACTAGAAAATATCCATTTAATATAAAAGGAGGAAATAAAGGAGGAAAAAACAAAGGCACAGATATGAAGAAAACAAAAAGCATAATGGATTGGATAAAACAAGCAAACATGATCCAACTATATGCTGGTCTATAAGAAACACACTTTAGATTCAAAGATAAAAAGGCAGAAAGTGAAAGAATGATAAAAAGGTATACCATGCAAGCAGTAACTAAAATAGAGCTGGATGGTTACACTAGTATCAGACAAAATAGACTTTAAGATAAAAATTACCAGAGACAGAGAAGGATATTTTATAATGATGAGTCAATCCATCAGGAAGACATAACAATTATAAACATATATACACCTAACAACAGAGCCCCAAAATATATGAAGCAAAAACTGACAGAACTGAAAGGAGAAATAATAATTCAAATATAGATTTCAACACCTCATTTTTAATAATGTATAGAACTAGAGCAAAGATCAACAAGTAAATAGAAGACTTGAACACTAAACAAAACTGTAAGCCAACTGAACCTAAAACACATCTGTCTATAGAACAAAACTCCACTCATCAACAGCAGTAAAATACAAATTCTCCTCAAGTATACATGGAACATTCTCCAGAATAGATTATATGTTGGTCCATAAAACATGCCTCAATAAATATAAAAGGATTAAAATCACACAAAGCATGTTCTCTAACAATGATAGAATGAAATTAGAAATCAATAATGGAAAGAAAATTCAGAAATTCACAATTATGATTATGTGGAAATTAAATAAAATACTCCTGAATAGACTAATCGATTAAAAAGAAGAAATCACAAGGGAACCGAGAAAATACTTTGAGATGAATGAAAACAAAAATGCAGATACCAAATTTACAATATGCAACTAAAGTAGTGCTCAGAGGGAAAGTATACCTGTCAATGCCTATATTTAAAGTTTTCAAACTACCTCTCCCCCACCAATACCCCAAACGACTCATTCTCTAACATATTATCCTACTTCAGTGCCTGAAACTCTTGTTTGTATGTTTATGTTGTGTCTCTGCATTAGAACATAAGCTTTCTGGGGGCAGAAACTTTGTATTGTTCACTGCCTGCCCATATAGAACAATAGCTATAGAACAGTACCTGACTATATTAGGGGCTGAATAAATATTTTCTGACAAACATCTTTTCTTAAAACTATCACTTATATTTAGATAAGCTTTCATTGTTTCTTCAAATTCCTGTTAATTTATCATATTACTGTAAATGACTTATCTTCCTTCTATCAATTTATATAATTTGGGATCCATTACAGAATCACTCAAATTTTCTAGGTCTAAATAAGACTTATCCCATCAACATTTTTTTTTTGGAAATTGCCTATTATTTCTTTAAACTATTATTAAAATAGAAAATAGAAAAAATCAATTTTCTTGAAACAAGTCAAATAAATAAAACTAAAATATAATTAATATAAAAGAGAAGAAGAAGAGTTACACAATGGCTACACCAATGTTCATACATTTGTGAATTGCAGAGCAAGAAATCATTTCCACTTGTTCAATTTAATCTCGCAAATTCTAGGAACTGAAAAGTGAGAAGTGAAACAATTACAGAAGGTGCCAAAAAAGGTATACACATTTTAAGAAAGGAAAACTGCATTAAAATTGTACTACTCAATATATACCGATAACAAAAGATGAATACAAGTCACATTTGACTTCTGCAGTTAACAAGAGGTGCTCAAAGTGGTTACCATCAGCGTCCAGACACTTCTGATTGAGCAACATTGACCTAAGTGTCCACTTGTATACATTTTTTTGGCACCCCCGGTATATGAAAGCTTGAAAAAAAATTATAGCTCCCTAAAACAAATGATCAGAGCCTAAGTTATCAATAATAATTATATCTAGATGATTAAAATTTTTTCAAAAAATAAACATTTAAAATTACAATGGTGTCATGATAAAAGCTACTTCTCCTGCAGTGTGCAACTTACACAGTCTTTTTGTCCTGGCGAAGAAGTTTAGAAGAAAATTCACTTAGTACTTCCAGGAAAGCCAGATTAGGAGGTGGATATTCTTGTCCTTTCTGATTTTGGTATTTAAAGGCAAATTCTATGCCATCCCTGAAGTAAAAGAAAACATCATCTTATTTTTCCAGATAGCTAGTATAGTTCCCTCAATGGACTAGAATTTCAAAAACAGTTGGGAAGGCAGCAAAATCATCACTGAATATAGTAAAATCTGATAAATTCAAATGGTAAAATAATGTTAATTGTATAACATATTTGCATAATAATATTTAATGTTGTTATTTACAGTAGAAAACTAAGTTGTGAAAAATAGTTAAATAATTAAAAAATTAAAAATTTCTGAATAGTCACAAAGCTAAATCCCTATGTGTATTTTTTAGGGGTAACAGAATGCCTTGGAAAAATACTTAGAGTGCCAGACAATTTGGTTATTAGAGTTGGTCATGGTACCAAGCAGCTATGTGAGTTTTTGTAAGGTACTTTAAAGTTTTCTGGCACACAGTTTTTAGTTATGAAATGAGGTTTACCAAACCAGTACTGCACAATGTTTTTAAACCCATTCTCCCAAACATTTTCTCAGACCAGATAAGAATATTTTGTTCAACTTTACTTTCTATACCTTCTAAGATTAAAAAAATGTGAAGTTTTTCCAAATTAAAAATGGTCTCTTAGTTGAGAATGACTAGACAATCTAAAGTTCTTATAACTTAAAAATTCTAACATTTGTCACTTTAAAAATGGTTCATATAACAGTTACGTTAGTTAAATTCAAGTAAACCAGATTCTGTACAATAGGAAGTGTTTATTTAGCTCACTCACTTGTGAAGTGTGGCAACTGCTTCTCGTGTCTTGATTTGGTCCAGTCCAAATGTAAGGGCAAAGCGACGTGCCAATTCTTTAATGCCACTCACATGGGCAGATGTCCTATCTAGGTTGGGACCTTGCTCTTGAACAAGCTCATTAAACAACTGGCAAAAAGAAAAAAAGAGGGAGAAAAACACAGCTAAGAAATATTTATTTATTTTATTTGTCATTAGCATAGGTAATATAATTTAAAAATACTTAATAAGCATATGGTAAAATATGTACTTCCCCCCTTGCATTTAACAGTAGCCACGCTGTTCTCCTTCGTATTAGTCATCTACTATTACTAGTTTCTTGAGATTATTTTCAGGTTACGTGTGTTATTAAATGCAAACAGGAATTTCTTTTTCTCAAAAAAATAATGCATTTTGGATTGGGAAAAATGTTTACAGACATGTACCTTGTATTCATAAACTCCTATGCATTCTTTTTGTTGTAATTGTCTCAGTAATGACAATGTATGAATACAGGCTTCAGAACTTTGTTTTTTCACTTATTATATCTTAGACAAGAACATTATATAAAAGAAAATTTGAATATATGGGACTATGATTTTTCCCACCAAATAACAAAATATATAAAAAAGTTCTTAAGCTGTGTGGAAGGGTTTTATAAATTACATATACATTACATATATTGTGTCACAGTAATAACACAAACAAAATCTTGGAGTAATAATAAAGAATATAAAAGCAATCATTAGTCTACCACCAGTTAGAAGCTTAACTGTATCCGTACACATCTGCGTTCCTGCCTATTATGGCAGATGAACAGTACAGGCTTTTATCTTAATCCATTTCCTCTTTATGTACTGGATGGATCTCACTCCCTTTCCCCAGCTCAGAAGTTTTGCTCTGGTGCTTAATGCTCTCTCCTGCATCATTAACTATTCCCTCTACTAGATGCATGCCCTAACTTCTAACCTCTATCTTATTCTGCCAGCCTTCAACACATCATTCTGACTCTCTTTATAGCAAAGATCCTGAAAAGTATTGTTCACATTTGTTTTCTTCACTTACCTCCCAATCTCCCAATTCACTTCAATCACACCATTTCATTGAAATAGCTGTCTTCTATTAATTTTGTTATCATCCTTTCAACCTTTTTAGTTTTCTTCAGCAAAAGATTGGCCTGGCCTGATCTACGTACTGTGCCATGACTAGAAACAGCAGTTTTTCAAATTTATTAACAGGTACTGTTTACCAGTTCTTAGATTTTAAAATGTTTTCACAGATAGTTGTACACAGTAGCCTTTCACTTTAAAACTTACATTTAAAATGAATACAAAGAATGTATTTCACTGTACAAAATTCAAGGAATATCAAAGTAAAAGTTCTTTCTTTCTCCCAGTAAATACCATTCTTGCCAAAGGTAATCAGTGTTCAAGTTCCGAAGTTTTCTAGACCAGTTTAGAAACACTGACATATTTCATATACTAAGGTTTTATTTTTACATTAATGGTATTGTACTACATATTCTATTCTAAAACTTGTTATTTTTCATTTAATATTTTGTCTTAAAAATCTTTCAGCTAATTCACAGTATCAGTTTATTTAACCATTCCTATGTTGATGGACACTGAGACTATTTCCAATTTTTCGATACTACAGAAACTGCTGCAATGAAACATCTTTTATGTATATAACTTTGTGCACACCTGCATGTATCTATGTAGATACTTAGTAGCAAAATACTGGTTTAAAAAGAATATATATCTTAAATTGCAAAATATACTGCAAAAATATATTCCAAAACAAGAACAATTTCTTTCATAAGGGACCTTTACTTCCACATCTTTTTCAACCATTGGTATTACCTATCATTTTAATTCATGCCAATCTCTCCAGCAGTGATATATATCTCATTTTAATTTGTATTTCATTAACTATTAATGAAGTTATGCCTCTTTTTATATGTTTATTGGTTTTTAAGATTTCTTCTTCTGAAAAGTGGCTTTTCATATCTCTTCCTTGTTCACTTTCCTGTGGGATTTATTTATTCCTTACTGATTTGTAGGGTTTGTTATGTATGATTAAGAATACTTTCCCCCAATCTGTCATTTGTTTAACTTTGTTCAGAGTGCTGGTTGATGATGAATCTGTTTAAGTTTATAAACATCATCAATTTTTTACTTTGTGGCTTCTTTTCTCAGTAAAGACTTCACTAATCGAGGATATAAAAATATCCTTTTATTTTCTTATAAACTTTTAATTTTTAATTTTTTTTTAAGGAGGGCACAGCTCACAGTGGCCCATGCAGGGATTAAACCGTCAACCTTGGTGTTATCAGCACCATGCTCTAACCAACTGAGCTAACAGGCCACCCCTAAACTTTTAATTTTTAACATTTATATATAATCCATCTAATTGTTACTTTGGGTACATGTTAGATAGGACTATCAGTAGCTAATTTTTCCAGCTACATAGGCAATTGACCCATCACCATTTAATGAATAGGCCTAATCCTTTCCCCACTGATTTGAAATGAGACCTTTATTGAAGAAAAAATACATACCTACACCTTTCCCCCCCAAATCTGTATTAATTTACTAGACATTTTAGTTATGTAATACATATGACATATTTTCTTATTTGGATACACCACTGCTGCCCCTTCTTCATTACCATGTTTCCCCGAAAATAAGACCTAGCTGGACAATCAGCTCTAATGTGTCTTTTGGAGCAAAAATTAATATAAGACCCGGTCTTATTTTACTATAATATAAGACTAGGTCTTATATAATAGAATATAATAAATATAATAGAATATAATACCAGGTCTTACATTAAGTTTTGCTCCAAAAGATGCATTAGAGCTGATTGTCCGGCTAGGTCTTATTTTCAGGGAAACACAATAAATACTTATAAAATGTATTTCTGTATTTTTCTTTTTTATTACTTTTTAAATATCCAATTTGGCACTTCATTTGGTCCAAGAGTAGATCACCTTAGGATTTCATCTATTTGAAATATGAACTATAGGCTTATCTTCCAAAAGAAAAGACATGTAACACATGTCTTTGTACCAGAAAGTATCCATAGTATAACACTGACCTAATTTAAATGAGGTAGGCTACCTAGCATATACTAAGCACAAGGAAGTGCTCAATGTTAATCCTACTCCTTATCTCTTTCCTTTCAAATTTCTTACCTGCTGTAAACTGAGAATGAGGGTCTTGGCACACTGAATTTTATCAATCTGCCTGGTTTTACTCAGTGTTTCCTTAATAATATCACCATAGTCATTGTAATACTGTGAAGAAAAGAAAGCAAACACAGCTTTAAAATTACTGAAACTTCAAGAGATAAACAATGGGACATGAAAGAAATAGAAAAGTGAGGTATTCAATTTCTTCATCTTAAATATAATAAAAGATTTTTGTCTATAGTTAAATACACATTTGATATTTAAGATTATGAAATTAATAATAATAAAACTAAAAAACTGGTAACTCCAAGAGAAGAAGTGATATAGAGTGAACAAAATTCCTCATTCTTTACAACATGGATTCAATAGGCATTATTTAAAAGGTAACAAATCAAGAAACAGAACTTTGGTAGAAACTTCCTGAAAAACTAAAACCAAAAGAGTTAAAATTGCTTACCTCTGGAAAGTGAGTCTAAATAAGGGGGAAGGGCAGATCAGGATAACAGACATAACTCTTCATTTAACACTTTTGTGTACTATCTCATTAACCCCACAACATGTCTATATTTTACTATTATAATATAAACAGTAAAAACACTGACATCTTTAATAGTGGCTGAAAAAATTTTAATTTCTTTATAATTCAGTTTTTTGATAAAGGCTTTAATTAATTTCCCTGTGAGTAAATAATTAGGAAAAGCATTATTTAAAACCATTAAAAGTGGATGTTAAAACTGGAAGCTAAAGCCTCAAACTATAAACCTATGTGAAGAAGTGAGTATGTTAACTTGCCAATTGGATTTTTATAATCTTCAAAAAGATGGGTATGTTTCTGTGATATAAAGTAAAAGAAAGGGAAATAATTAAAAAAAATCATCCTTTAAGTGCAATTAAAAATTATCTCAATGCAGAAAAACAAGAGAAAGATATATTAAGTCACTAAAGTGGTTCAACAAGCAGATCTCTAATAAATTCAGATTTGTAATGACCACATAGGAAGTGGGACAAAAGCCACATAGCCAAGGATCTATAACAAAGGGTAGCAAATAGCTATTTAGAATACTTACAAAAAGATTAAAGCCTTTGAGCAGATGTGTGCAAAAACTGCTAAGGTTGATAAAAGGTTTGGATAACACTAAGTTCTTGAAACTAATGCAGTATTGTTAAAGGATGACAAGGAAAATCCATGGTAAGCATATATTCATCCATCCAAACCCTGTTTAGATTATGAGTTTAGGAAACCTTCTCTGGTTCCTCTGACTTATATCTTTCTCTATATCCTGTACTTAGTTTATAATTTGCACATCTATCACTATAATAATCATGCTAATGCTTTATGGTCCAGTGGGAAGAGCTAAGCCTTAAAACCTAAAATAAAATCCCAATTTTTGCCACTTTAATAGTTGTATGACCTTGGCAAGTTACTTAACCTATCTGAGCCTTAATTTCCTTATCTATAAATGATGATATTATTTTTTACCTCACGGGGTTACTGTAATCAACAAAGATAATGTAAAAGCCTTAGAACAGTGTCTCAAATATAAATGGCACACAAAAAATAGGGAGCCATTCCTTATTTTATTATGTTTACATTTCAATTTCTCTATTAATCTGTAAGCTTGTCAGAGCAGAAATCATGTCTTATTTAAATCTCTGGCTACCAGCACAGTGCTCATCGCACTGCAGTTGTCAGCAAAATATGATGAATTAGTTACTATGTTCTAATTAAAATTGGACCATACCTAAACATGGATAAAGATACAAGTGGATCAGTGGCACACACAATATTCTGAACACCAACAAAACAAAACAGTGTTTCTCACATGAGAATGATGCAAAAAAAAGTATTCCCTATCTGTGCCTGTCAGGCTATATTATAAAGATTTCTGAGTACTGTTTTTTTTAGAGGGTCAGGAGCAAAATGGAGCTTGTGGAAAGAAAAGCAGCGAGGAAAGTGAGTACTTATCAAAATCATATGAAGACTAGGTTAAAACACTTCAACATCTCCTTGCCTCTCTCAGGAAAAAAATTCAAACTTCTCATACAGCATATAAGGTCTAACCTGTCACTTTCTTTAAATCTCATTTCTGGCTCTGCTCTCATAAGCAATTTATGCTGCTATGTCAGATTATTTGTATTTCCCCCAAACAATTCATATTCCCTTGTGATGTTCATGAAGTTCAATCTGCCTATAAGTCCTTTCACTAATTCTTTGCGTGACTAATTTATGCTTAATGTCTCAGACTTAGTTCAAAAGTCACTTCTATACAGTTTTCATTAACCCTCATATTTCTTAAGAACTGGGTGTCTGTTTTATATACATACTTCCAGGAACCTGTATAGATACCTCTATTATACTGTATAATGCAATTATTTAATTACTTGACTACCATGTTTCCCCGAGAATAAGACCAGGCTGCACAATCAACTCTAATGCGTCTTTTGGAGCAAAAATTAATATAATTAATATAATACTATATTATTACTTATAAGACTATAAGTAAAATAAGACTGGGTTTAATATAATATAATTCTGGGCATAATATAATATATAATACTGGGTCTAATATAATATAATGTAATATAATATAATATATAATACTGGGTATAATATAGTATAATATAATATAATATAATGTAATATAATATATAATACTGGGTCTTATATTAATTTTTGCTCCAAAAGACGCATTAGAGCTGATTGTCCGGCTAGGTCTTATTTTCAGGGAAATACAGTATCTCCAGTTTTTGGCTGGAATTAAAACAGAAATTTAAAAAAGAATCTTTTAACTTTAGTGCCTGGCAGGCAGCATGGTACACAGTTGGCATACTTATAAAAATATCTGAAGAGGTATCAGCTTTCTTCGGTGTTGATGAAAATAATACATGGCCTCATGAAAATAAAAAAAGCATTGCTTCATATAAATGTGAGGAACTCCTACTTTATAGAATTGATATAATGGTATAGATTAATAAAAAGCTTATACTTATATAAAAGAAACTTTAAATATATCAGAAAATCATCAATAAGATATATGCAAAAGCTGTGAATTTTAGCTTCTCTTATCATCCTTTCATTTTTAATTGCAAATTTGTCAATTAGATGAAAAGAAAAAATATGAATATGAAACTGTACCTTCATGTAGTGTTTAAAGATGTCTGCAGCTGCATGCATGTCAACAATATCATAAATGATAAGTTTGCTGAAGGCAGCAAGTAGGTTTCTTCTTTTATGTAAGGCCTCAATTTTATTAGCTTCATCTTCTTCATCACCCTCTAACCACAGAAAATAAATTGGTTATGAACTTCAGCCCCTTAAACAAGGTAAAACAATGTAGAGAATCTGTATAATCAAAAACCAGCTTATATTATAACTTTACAAAAAGGGAAAATTCAGTTTTAGATGGGATAAAAAAATGTTATGCTGAGTATTTTAGGGTGCTATATTTAGTCAAACATTTATCAAATACTTGGTAGGCACTAAGGTTCCTACCTTCTTTCATAGCGAAGATTCAAGATAAGCAAACCATATATAAAAAGATTTTTCCTGATATTTTCATCATAATAATACTGTTGTCTGTTTACCTTAAAAATGCTGTCTTTTCTTATTTCAATATTCCTTATCTGCTAATATATTTCCACAGAGAAGAAATTTCTGGAAATTTTTAAGACATGGAAAAAGTTTTCTTTTAGAAAAATATATAGGGAGTAATGGAAATATATGTGGGAGTTAGTTTGCAATGCTTGTCCTAAACATGGTTATAGTATCATCTGAGAAACAAAATATTTATGTTATATATACATAAATTAAAAAAAAATCACCCTATCAAATACTTTCAAAACAAGTAGTGTTTCTTCCTCATTTTTTAAATTTTCAGGCCCTAGTAACTTGTTTATTTCCAATCCTAGGAAAACTTTCTCCACAAGGCTCCAGATGATAAAAATTACCACATTTGTTTCAGGCTCTATAGTGACCCTCTCATTTCTTGGCTTATTTGGGGACAGTGTTTTTTCTTCCCTTCTTCACATGTACATGTTCATAAAAATTATCCTCAATTTTTCTTTCTCTTTATACTAATTTTTCCTGCTGTGAAACATCAATGCTTTGAAAAGTTGGAAATCTTTTTGCTTAAGACAAGTAGCAGGTAAATTGTATCTTCTGAGATTAATATGTACTCTAAATAACGACACTTTGTTTCATAGTTTAGTATTTTCTAAAATGTTGTTAAGAACATTCTAATAGTACCAAATAGATCTGTGGATTAGATATGTCACAGATACTATTTTAGAGCTTAAATCATCTATTTCACTAATAACCTATTCTATGTAACACTTAATAATTTACAATTATTTACTTCAGCCTAATTTTGCTAAGTTATTCTGCAAGCTCAGCACAATGTTGATTGGTGAGATTTGATAACAGTCTGTCAGCACATAATATCTTATTATTTTGTTAATTTAAGGAATATATGATAACCACTCAGAAAGGAACTCAGATGCTTTCCTTCAGAAAAACTGTGAACCTGGATGCATCTCAATTAGAAACAACATCTATCCCACATATACATTTTCCCCATGTGTGAAATGACAAATGTGTAAAATTACTCATTATAGCAAAGGAGGGCAACTTTACTGTGTACATTTTTATTGTTTTTGGTTTCTGAACGACACAAATGTATTACTACTAACTGTTAAAAGAGAAATTCTACTATTTTTTAGGAATGAATTTGAATTTTTTTCTCATATCTTTTGAGGCTGATAAAACAAGATCAATTATTGACAAGATGATATAGCTACAAATACCCATGCTCTGGTTCTCTTCGTCTTGGTCAATGAAAACATGATCCATCACAAAACTGAGGAGTTCAGACTGGAGTCCAGTATCTGGATTAAACACCAAAGGCTGAAGGCCCTCCCTGCCACCTGTCATTAATTGGTGGCTAAAAATCATCAAAAGATCACAGAGTAACATGAAAGCCTGGAATGCAAAGGGAATTCATCAGTAAAATATTGCACAAACATAGCTACAACTACAAATCAATGTTAATGAAAATATACTAAATTATAGTTCAATAATAGTAGCATAATAGAAATTTTGAGCAATCAAATTTAAATTTCCAAATTTTAATAAAATTAAAACACTAGCCACATTTAAGGTTTCCCTCCTCTCCCAAATTAATCTATTTCTTTTATTTGGCTATATTAACTCAAAATAGCTAAGAGATTTTTGACTTGAACTTAAAAAAAAAATGAGTTAAACTCAACTCTGGAGCTATGAAACTGATGTAATAAAGTATGACAGAGCTTATGACAGTTAATCATATATTGCTTAATCAAATAATAAGCATAAATCTTAAGACAAACTATAGTTCAATAAATTACAATACAGTATTGTCAATCTGTAAGCTACTGTTTTGGATGCTTCTTTTTAAAATCTAATGTAAAAAAGGTCTCTAATAGTAGGTTTAAAATTGAATTCAAGACCATTCACATAAAAACTAGTATCTAAAAGTTTCCCAACAAATTTAATCACTTAAGGGAACTTTCCATGCATTTCCCTAAACAGAAAGTATTATAGTTACGTTGCCAAGTTTGCCCTATTTAATGGAATAGATATGAAATAAACCTGTCCATCAGTTTATCTGTAACTGAAAGATTTTGTTGTTGGGTAATTGAGGGCACTGATATTTCGAAACAATACACTCACCCCCCTCCAAAAATTGATTTCTATGGGAAAACACAATTTTGGCATGTATTTGGATTGCTGTATACTTTGCTGTCCACCTCCAGTAAGAGTCATGGCAATTCATGTTCAGACTATAAAACCATGAAGTACATTAAGATATTTAGAAAGAGCCACTTGAAAAGGGGAAAAAGAATCCAAGGGAATGTTGTTTTTTTCCTTACTGAGGCCATAGTTTTGGATATCACCAAAAGGTGACGAAGCAGAAACACTGACTTTTTGGTTTAAATGTCCAGAGCTAGGTAATTTTAGACAGCACTGGTGCGGTGCAAAAGATTTAGAAAATGAGGTTTAGGGAAGACCATCTATATATACTCCATTTTAAGTTAGATGCTGATAACTCAATAATGAAGAGATTTGTGATACCCTATTTGTAAGAGACAGCAAAGGATAAGTACTACTGTACACTTTAACTAGACTAATTAGACTCTTTTTCTAGCCAAACTTCATAATAAAAAAATAATATGGAAAGAGTACATTCTGTTTCATATAAAAGTACTTCCTACTAAAAGAACAGTATAATTAAATTGTTACAAAATCATTTCATGGAAACAGTATCGCCTAGGGCTCCACTTTGATCCTCTTTGGGCTGCTCCCCTTCCCAAGGGGTGAAGAGTCTGTTGGACCAGTGGGATATGTCCACCTGCACCCCTCCTTCTATACCACTGTCCAGGTACAAGGACTCAGGAACTCTTTGCTCTAAAAGATCCGATTCTGTTACCAGAGCTACACAGGTTTGTTCACCCCATCCCCAGTGTGCACACTCATAGGGTGCAGGGAGGTCAAGGAGCAGCTGTTTGAGGGGGTGATGCTGACAGAGTTTGAACACGTGGACTGAAGTGTTCACATGCACGTGTGAGAACTTCTTATTGTGGGAAAGAGCTGAAGGTGAGATGACAAGAGGGCAGGTCATAGGCCAGCTCAGCTCCTCAATCCTTTAAGTTCTGGCACAAAATTCTTAGGCGTCAAGAATTCTAATTTGAACCCGGCCTTCCAGGCCATTATGCCAGTATACTTGGCAAAGTAAAAAAGACCTAAGACCTATAACAGGTTGTTTAGCTTGCTTTGTAACTGAAATATTCAGACATCTATACTCTTGTCCCAGGGATGGACCTGTACGCTAAGAACTGCAGTTAAAACATTACACCTTCTTACATGTTCTTCAATGCATTTGAATTATTTTTATTGAGAGCTCTTAATAATTTCTTACCTGCTCCTTCACTGGAGTATTAACATTAGATAGGCACTGTTGGCAAACAGCCAAAAAGGACTTCACTGTTTTCCTCAACACCAACAAATCTTCCTGTAAGATACATTCAAATTTGCAAGCATGAATTACAGTATCCTACAAAACTGATCCAGAAGAAACAATAAATGGAAAATAGCCAAACAGGTGTGTTGTCAAGGAAATTCATAAAATCAAACTTGTTATCCAAATCATAGTTATTTCCTAGTTACTCTAATGGAAGGGGTAACAAAACTGGTAATGCCATACAGCTAAACAGATATGAAATGCTCAGTCTGATTTCCTCCAACATATTTTCCTTTATAAAAATGGTTTACTTAGGCTGATCATTAAAATTGTTAGTCATTCCTATAACAAACACATACTAGCTGTTAGGCTGTAAGGTGAGGGAGCATAGCAACACACTGAAAAATTAAGCAACAAACATGTACTGAGTTTCTCCTCTATTCTCAGCATTCTGCAAAATGTCAAAGGGAGACCAGTAACTTGAAGACAGTGCTCATACCCTCAAAGAAACCTAGCAGGAAGTTAGACCAATTACAGAGTAACTGTTCAATTTTATTTTATTTTATATTAACTCTACAGAGAGAGATGAGTTGGAGGGACCTTCATAGGAAGATGGGCTTTAATCTAAGATTGGATAGGTGAATAGGATTTGGTTAGTATTTGGTATCAAACATTTAAAAAGTATAAAAGGAAATTTAAATTGATCAAGTACCTATAATGTGTCAGGCACTGGTTTGAGAGCTTACTCTTATATAATTTAATATTTATATCGAGGAGTAGTAGTAGTAGTAGTAGTAGTAGTAGTAGTAGTAGTAGTGATTATTAGCAAGGGTTTGAAACCAGGACTACCTCATATGAGCTTATATTCTTCTCCATAATTAATGAGTAAGATGCATGCAGACAACACAGTGTTGTAATGATATTTAAAACAGTAATGAAGAGTAAGTGAGCAAAGCAGATATAGAAATTACTTTTAAAAAGTACTCTACCAAACTAAAATTTTTAAAGTTAGACTTTTATAGAGATGACAGTACTTATTTCTTTTTTGGATCTTTACATTCTAAATAATGATACTTTAAAAATTACTCGTTTCCTTTTGCTAACGTGAGTGCAGTGTTTGGAAGAAGAAATAAACTCATTTCGTGCAGTGTACTAAAAAGGACACTGCCTTGCAAATTTTTAATGTTGCTGCAGATAAACATCCAATAATCAACCTCAACATTCCTTGACCTACTTTAATTTCAAAAATTCACAATGTATTAGGGGAAATTTGCAATGTGCAAGACAACGGGCAACTGAATTAGAATATAAGGAGTGCTATGTTGAAAACCCAGTCAAAAGTAGTCACAGAAGGGTTCCCAAAGAAGATTAACTTGTAAGCTGAGTTTTGAACAACTACTAAAAATTATTAGCTGTAGGAAAAGTTGTATCAGAAGGCACAGAATGCTCAAAGGCCTGGAGGTGCTTTTGAGAGACTGTTAATTTAGTATAGCTGGGGCATAAATAGGCAGAGAGTGGCAAGAGAGGAAGCAGAAGAGGAAAACAGGATCCATTTCGATTTAAATGGAAGATCTTTTAAAATACCATGTTAAATCATTTGGATATTAGTCTGAATGGGAATGAAGAACTACTAAAAGAGATACAGAGGAAAACCTGATGGTTGCTTGATGGGAGTGGGGTAGGAATAAGGGTGAAGAGGGGGGGACTAGAAAGCACAAATTGGCAACTACAATATTGCCACAGGGAAATGCAAGACAGTTTGGGGAATATAATTGATAACGTTGTCAAGATTTTGTAGGGTGTCAGATGGGCACATGTCTTATTAGGGAGACCACTTCATGGATGATGTAGATACCTGACCACAGCACTATACACCTGAAATTGAAGCTGTATAATAGTGTATGTCAACTATAATTTAATATATTACGTATCTATAATATATATAAAATAATATTACATATGCATATAGTCACAGGATATGGAGTAGAACATTGAGAATGGAACTGTAATAAATATATATACGATGTAAGAGGGGCAATAGATTGGAGGAGGGGGATATCACTTTGTGAGGAGTGAAGTATCTATTGCATTGTTTTGTACACCTGAAACAAAAAAAAAAAAAAAAAACTACTGAAGAAGGATTTTTATCATGAATGCTAAAATTTTGTGCAAAACAATCATATTCTAAGTGGAACAAGAAAATGATGTGGATTATGGAGGCTAGTTAATATTATACACAATCTTCTGTTGAAGCTTATTATGTACCAAATACTGTGTTCTAAGGGCCATAAATTTAAACCAATCATCCTACGAATTAAGTGGTAATATTCCTATTTTACAGATGAAGAAACTGAAGTTCAGAACACCCACAGAATCTAAGTGCTATAGAGTGAGGATCGAAATCCAAGATTACTCTGACTCTAAAGTCCATGCTCCTAATCATTATTCTGTATTTCCTTGCATATTAACAAAGGCCATAGGAATAATCTAGAATGAGGATCTGGAAACAAAATGCTGGCAGTAAAGATGTAAATAGTGTAGATGCAAAAAAAGGTTCTATGGACAGTAACCTCACGGGGTGACTGGATCATAAATTCCTAACGGGGCAGGTCCTGGTGGGTAGTCACATCCCAGGTATATAACTTCTCTAGTGAAAGGTTTTCAGCAAGCCCTGTTTATTGTTCTTGTGCATCTAGGTTAACACACCTTTGAAATGCCAGGAGTAATATCCCTCAAGGTGTAAGCCACCCTCAAGAGAGCAGGTAATCTTAACTATCCTGTAATCCGATCCTAGCCTTGCTGTCTTCCACCTTCATGTAATCTTTCTTAGGTTCCCTCCTTAATTTCAAGGGCATAAAAGAAACTGCAAAACTGTTATACTTTGAAGCATTTGAGATCTTGCTTCCCAGCAACTGTTGTCAGTTTGGCTCAAATAAACTCATAAAATTTCTCTACAGGTTTGGATGTTTCTTACATCAACAATATGTTATTAAACTTTGTTTTACTGCTAATCTGTCTCATTTCATTTTGATTAGACCAGCCAGAAGAACCTCGAGGGAAGAGGATTATTTTTCTTCCCTGACACTACTAATTAGGTATGTGGCCTTAGAGAAATTATATCTCAGAATTACAGATTTTTAAAGTCTATAAATCAGAGGATTGAACTATGTATTCTCTGAGGTTCTATGGCATCCTGTGATTCTGCTGAATTAACTCCTAGTCACTCTACTCAGAACAAATAAATGATAACTGGTAAACCTCTTAGTGTTCAAAGGATGAATATTCACTGTTCAGTTGCTGGTACCTAAAATAGTGCTTGGCACATGACAGGTGTTTAATAAATATTTACCGAATGAAATGCAAGTATACAGATAATACCACAATCCTAGGGACAAATGTGTAATGTCTTCATTTTATCAGAAAATTAATAGAGCTTAAAAAAATGATGCTAGGAGGTATTAATGTTCCTTTAGTCCCTTAAATTTCTTGGTTAGTATGCAAAGAAGCAGTCCAGGGAATCAGCTATCTTTGGAGTTGGAGGCAAACAATTTCATAAAATGTCAAACATAAAGCAAATGTGTCTTATGTAAAATGCTAAAGTAACAGTTGTATTTTAGAGATGATGAATTTTAGAGATAATTACTTCCCAATTCACCTGAAGAGTTGTAAATTTAATATCACAACTAAGTAAACAGACTACTGATGACTAATAAGTAGTAGTATTTTCAGAAGAAACTAAATACGAAGCAACCAATGAAACAGAAGCGGGAGGCCTTCTTTAGAAGTCAAGTTTGGCCTCGATTTGGATGGAATCTAAATATTATTTGAGTGATCAAGAAAGTTAATTAAATTGTAATAAGTTGGGTCACTTGATGAAAAAGGGGCTACGTAATAAATCTGACATACAGTAACCTCACAGGGTGATCACAAATTCTTAACTGGGCAGAAAAAGGTGGGTATAAAAAGGTTTACCTTTGCCTTAAGCAAGCTCTGTTCATTGTTCTTGTGCATGGTAGGTTAACACACCTTTGAAATGCCAGAGTAAGCCTCTTTTTCAGACCCCTAAAGTGTGACCATCCTCAAGGGAGCACATAATCTTGTCAACTATCCTGTAATCCAATCACAGAGATTTCCCTGCCTTGCTTTACCCCATCCTTCCTGTAATCTTCCTTAAGTTTCCCCCAAAATTCCAAACGTATAAAAAGAACTGCAAAGCTGTCATTTAGGAGTATTTAAAATTTTGCTTCCTGGCACGCCATCAGTTTGGCTCAAATAAACTCTTACAAAAATTCTCCACAGGTTTAGATGTCCTTGCACAGACAATTCCATTGAGAGAAATACAAGTATCAACAGGGTACAGATAATGTATACTTAACAGAGTTAGCTAATCTCATATAGTAAATCCCTTCGAACAGATGAGAATAGAATTTTGGTTCTTGTGGATTTCAGAACACACTTTTATTCATCCCACGATTTTTTACTTCATTATGTTGGCATCTTACTACATTTCATTTGATTTAAATAGCTGGAACTATGATTCCCAAAACTGTGATATTGCTCAAGTAAAGGGAGGCAGCCGTTACTGGGACATGTGTAATAAATAGTTTTAGAAATTTTAAGGATGTTAAATCAAATTTTTGAAAGAGGTTCAGGATTTGCCAGTTTAAAACTCTCGTATTAAGATAAGTTTCATAGAGTGGGCTTTATTCTTAATGCCCCTTGAAAAATAACAGTAGATGATACTGAAAAGGAAAAAAAGAAATATAAAAAGATTCTGAATAGGGCAAATAATAAGAGCTTTGTCCAAATAGCAAAAATTAGCACATTTACTTTGAACTCCTTTAAAATATAAATCTTTGACTGTTTTCAAATTTGAGAAAACTTGTTACATTCGATATATTCTGGAATACTTTATCTCCTCTGCTGCTATATAATAGCTGTCAGTCATAGCTGAAAAAAATTAAGTATGCTTAATTTACATGGAGTAAATAGGAGTATTTTACATGCAGTATTTCACTTTTTCTGGGCTAGAATTCAGTAATAATAAAGTTAACATTTACTGGTACTCACTATGTACCAGGCACTAATCTAAGCTTTTCACATATTACCTAATACAACTATGATGAGCACTGACATTATCACTTCCATTTTATATATGAAGAAACAGGCACAGAGATGTTAAATGCAAGCCCAAATATGCATAGGTAGTTCCGGGGAGGAGTGAATTAACCAACAACACACAGTTTGCCTCCAGTCTGCGCTCTTAACGATTTTGCTATAAAGGCTCTTTTTAAAATATGAAAAAATTAGTATGTTGAAGAAACAGGCAGCACTATGGAGGTAAGAAATTTGAAACTCCAATTATTCAAACATATTTATACATAAACAAAAAAGCTAATCAACTCAATAGACGCTGAAAAAGAACAAGGTATGCTGATTATCCAGACTGCAATTTTAAGAAACTAGCATGTTTATAAAGTTTGAACACTATCACTTTGAACACAATGAAATTTTACTTAAATCCCCTTTCTATATACTGTACCTGAAATGTAGGGGTGAAAACCGAAGGCAAAGAGTGAACAGAGGAGTACTGTAATCCTCTTAGTCCATATAGCTATCTATGTATGAACTAAGTATATTGGCTTCCTTTCAAATGTGTTTTCCTAAACGAAACCAATTTTATTTTATTTTTTTCAGAAAGCAGCTTAGCATCAAGCATACGTTTTCCTAAACTAGGTATGAAAAGAATTCAAGTGGATCAGGTGATAAGATTGAGATTTAAATTATGAGATCTTGACTATATTCTTTTGTATCCATTTTGCAAGTTGATTCACTAGCCTGGCTAAAGGTTTTTCTTTCTTTCTTTTCTTTTTTTGCTTCTTGGTACATTTAGTGAAATCAAGAACCAAGAACAAGAAGACCGAAACCTAATATGCCCAAATGTGGAAGGGCTAAAATAGTTTATCAGTGATCTATTGACAAAGATAAATCTCTTTCAAGGAATTAAGATGATGTTTTCAAAATATACCCTGGCCAACAAAATCTCAGGATGAAGAACCCTAAATAAGGCTGGCACAATTAAGATGGTGGATTTATCATATAAGTAAGCTATGTTAGAAAGAAGTTTTCTTAAAGGCACAAAAGGCTCAAACTTGACTTACATATGGGGAGAAAAACAGGTATTAAATGTAGACTGCCTCTTAAAAGCCAATTATCTCAATATGATTATAGCAGTCAATGAGGAAAGAGAAGAGTTTAATTCCTATATGCAGAAATATGTACAGATTTTAAATGGGTGATTCCTCTTCATTTTGTATCACAATTTATGTGTCTAGAGAAAGACCAAATTTAGCTGTCTTTTTATCCACAGCTATGAAATATCATTAAGATAATCCTAGCCAGAAACTGAAGCCATGGAAAAATATGTAAATACATTAAACTAGTTCAACATTACCTCACAAATATACATTTTTAGAATAGGCAGAAATAAAACAGAATAAAGTAGTAAAATAAGGACCTACTCCAGGTCAAAGATCTTGGAATATAAAAATAAAGCCTGTTAAGAATTTAGTGATCAATATTCATGACAAAAAAGGGACACAAAACCAAACTAGTTAACCCAGGCTAGACATATAGGGTTACTGACAAAATCTGGCAAACAAGACAAAGGGGTTACCTTACTAGGCCAAGGATTGGCAAACTTTTTGTGTAAAAGGTCAGAATAAATATTTTATTTAGGCTTTGTGGGTCTTACAGTCTCTGCCCCAATTACTGAATTCTGCCATTGTAGCATGAAAACAGCCCGAAATAGTACATAAATCAATGACCATTAAAACTTACTTTACATAAAGTCAGAAAAGATTTGGTCCCTAGTCTGCCCAGTCTGTACTAGGCTATAAAGTTCTTTGGAGGCATAAACTGTTGTAGACAAAAAAGGAGCCACATCACATACTAAACCTGACAAGCCTAGGGGAGGCCTGCATCATGGGCCCTACAAATCCAGAGACCAAAAGTAACCACATAGGATGGTCTGAACATAAAAATTCCTAACTGAAAGCAGGTTATCGCAGGTAGTCACATCCTAGGCCTGTAGCTTCCGGGACAAAGGTCTAGCCTGTCTATTGTCTTTTTGCATCTAACATACCTTTGAAATGTCAAAATAATCTTTTCCAGACCACTCAAGGTACAACAGCCTGGCACCAGAGCACTAGACCACAGAATCCCTCATTGTTATCTTGTTCCCGAATCCATCTCTAAGTGCTGTAAATGTTAATTATTAACTATTCTGTACTTACCAATGTAGAAGAAGAGTGTGTTTCTCTATTTTGCCTTTTATCCAATCCCAAAGATTTCCCCACTTTGCTTTCTCCTGCCCCTTAATCTACCACCAATGGATTTCATGTAACCCTTTGTACATCTCCTCCTTTTATTCTGATGTATAAAATAAGCGGCAAAACTGCCATTCTCAGGACCATTTTCTCAATTCATTGAGATTTTGTTTCCTGGCAATTATTGTCAGTTTGGCTCAAATAAATTCATAAAAATTCTCTACAGGTATAGATGTTTCTTACTTTGGCACTATGTTATGTTTATCTGTACTTAGCACAGTTACTAACACATAACAAGGCTCATCAAATTATTTTTCAGCTCAATTAAGTCATTATCCATATTAAGTATGATAAAAACAGATGGAACTAAATTCATGCATTTGGGACATACCAGTGAGCAAGAGACAAAAAGCCTTTCCATTACGGTGGAGTAAGCCTATGTAATACTTTTGAAATTGCTTTCTTGTATGAATAAATGCTACTAGCTTCTCTTTTGGGGGTCAAGGAAAGAATGTGCTACTTATGTAAATACATAATAAAATAACTATTGAATATTTAAACCCCAAATGTAATACCTAATTTCAGTGTTGTTGCTGTTCTTGGCTATTTGAATCTCCACCTGCTGACTCCTGCCATTGCCTCAAAGGCTAATCCACTCACTTATGACTCAGGAACCCTTAAGCTGCCTACTGTAGTTCCAAAACATCTTCTGATTTCTCTTTCCTGTAGTGTACAAAGATGAAGAAAAATAGGACAAGGGACAAGTAGTGACTGTTAGGACCAAAGTGAGAGACGTGAATTCCCAAATTATTTCAACATACACATGGAGGACAAAAATCGACCATGCTGTATCCCAAACCTACACTAGTTCTTGAGCATGTTTACATACTGATGTAGCCTTAAGTAATAGCTCATTTAGTATCAATTCTTGGTTTTCGTCCAGAAGATTAAACTAGGACTGTGATTTAATGCCATCAAAAAAAGTTATTGTTTACTGAAACACTTCTTTCCATTTAATCTTCTGAACAGTCCTATCTAGCAGTGAATATCACACATTAGGAAACTGAAATTCAAAGGTGAAGAAATGGAGCCCAAATGTGAACTTGGATTTAACACTAAAGATGATGCTCCAACACAAAAAATGCTGGAAATATACACTATTTATAAACAGGGAGCCATATATATGTGTGCGTATGTGTGTGGGTGTGTATATATATACATATATATATATACATATATACACACCCACACACATACGCACACATATATATGAAATCAGCAACAAGAAGTCATTTAACAAACACCTAGTAATTATAGAATGGACACTAGAAAAAACATTTTTAAAATAAAACACCTATTTAGGAAGGAAAATTCATTACTATATCACTCATGGGATATTAAATAGGATAAGACAACTATTTCCTTTCTATTCAAATAAATGGCCTGACAGGAAAGTAAACTTCTTTTCTCATTAATTTTGGTGGAGAAAATCTCCAATCTCTGTACAGGAAAGTGGGAAGTATTATGCTTTGTTTAAATATTCTTAATGTTGCTTTAAGCCTCTGATAAGCTCAGTTAGAACACATTTTTTACTTTATAACAATTGTTATTTAGATCTTCTCTGTCCCAGCTCATTACTTAGATCATGAGGTATTAAATATTTTAAAGAGTTCAAGTATTAATAAATAAGGTGCTTTAAAGACTACTCTCCCTGTGTAAGTAAAAACAGCATCCAACAGTACAGGCTAGGGAAACTGAGGGAGCCTTATGATGTCCTTCAAGGGGCAGGAGGGTATTCCCTACCAGAAAGAAAGCTCCAAAACTGGAGGCCCAGGAATAGGGTCATAAACACAGCATGGCATTGTTTTTTTACAGCATGGTATTCTTAAGGTCATGTTGGAATCATGACTTGTAAGTTCTTTTCTAAGTGAACATATTTACTTCTGGCTTCCAGAGGTTTTTAGAATGTTAAGAGTTGGATAAAATTTTGCAGTTCAGAATTTGGTATAAACTGCCATCTACTTCTGTATTCCAGATTTTTTTATTTTTGGTTTTTTAAAGAACATTCTTAGAGCTGAACAAGAAAATGGATGTAAGACAAGACTTGGACCTTTCTCCCCTAACTTCCCTAGACCAGCCAATCAGGCAGCTGAAATAGGGCATAATATTAACAGGAACATAACTATCAAAGAACAACTCTGAAGTCATGGAACAACCAAAAGAAAGGCTTAAAACTAACTAGACAGTTACTGAGGATAGAATGCTCAAGAAATAAAAGGGGGGGGGATTTTAGAAGAAAAGAATTAAGTAAAATGGTTACATACTACTAAAAATTTGTTCCTAGAGGAATAGCTATTATTTTCCACTCTTCCCTCAAAGCAGTTAACCCTCCAGATGTAAAGGAGGTACCTGGATTTGACATTACGGAAAGTCTGGGGCAAGGACCTGAGTGCGCTATCATGCTTATTCATGGCTATTCTAAAGACTGGGAAGGGAAAAGGAAAGGAAGAAGTGTAAAAAACAGACGGTATTTTTCTACGAACCTATTTCTAGTACCTTTCTAGGAATGTATGCTAATATGAAGAACAGCAAGGTTAATAAACATGTCTCCTCATGAGTCTAGCCACCTTCACCCTAACTTCTCCCTTCTTGAGTCTGTTTGCAGGTAAACAAGTTGGAATTTGCGGAGGAGACCCTTTAGTCAAGAGAGTAATGTAACAAATTTTGCAGCTAAACACCTCAATGTTAATTTGACTTGTAGCTACCAGAGGGATGTTGGCTTTAATTTAAAGGATTAGGAAGAGGGCCAGAGTCCAGAAGGCATGGATGTTTGCCCAGGCCCTCCCTACTGCTGTCTAGAATAGGAACATGCACCTTAAGGCAGAGAGCACTGCAAACTTAAGACAACGGAGAGTAGAACAGCTCCTCCCAGGAGGGAAAAAACAAAAACAAAACTGAAGATAAATTCTAGATCCCCAGGCCAAAAAAGGCAATGGGGCATTATTTTAGCCCTAACTCTTATTTACCTGGCTCCTTAAATGTCTTTGTATATGTCCAGAAGGAGCTGAAGGAAGAAGAATGTTTTCTGCTACAGAGAAGAGAAAGTGAAGGCTGCTTCTACAGGACCAGCACTAGGGGGCACCGGAACAAAGTATACTGAGCATGACCTGTGAGACTGCCAAAGAGCTTCAACTCTGGAAATTAGGGGAACAGAGGAAATACCCATTGGTGAAACCCAGTGCACTACCATTTCAAAGAAAGACCTAATCCTGTTCTTGATACGGTCTTCTCATATACTTCATATTATAAAATAATGTTCACTGTTGAGTTAAATTATAACTTGAATTTAAACTTAATATATAATTACCATTCATAATCTCCTGAATGACAGTGTTCATGACAATAGACAAAAAAAATAAATTTTAGAAAGTTCTAAAAAGCAATTTAGCAATATGTATCAAGCCAAAAATATATGTACAATTTCTGACTCAGCAATTCCATTTCTAAGAATATTAAGATGAAACAATGCAAAACACACAACAAGCTTTTGCACCAGAATCTGCCCATCATGGCATTAATTTTATTAGTAAAAATTTTTACAACCTAAACATCCAAGAGAAAAAATTAGTAAAATAAGTTACAGTATAGCTATGTGATGGACTATATGCATGCATCAAAAAATATAAACATTTCTTTTAATAACTGAAGGAAATCTCATGTTAATTGAAGAGGAGGCACAAAATTTTAAACACTTTATGATCTCAACAAGATAAAAAAAATGTAAGAAAAAGTACTAAAACAAAATATACTAAAGTATTAACAGTGGTTATCTACAGGTGGTAAAATTGAGAAATTTTATTTTATTTTTACAATTAACATGTATGTACTCAAGTAAGAGAGCCCAAATTTATGAAAACCACTCTACCTTATATTTTACACCCAAAACTAAAAAGCATTATTTATGAATTAAAAATGTAAGTGACTAATTCAGAGATTGAAATGAGTTTCTCCAAATGTAATAATTAGAGAAAAACATACTGGTCAACTAGCTAGCTCTCTCACTAGCTAAACGGCTCATTCCGTATTATTAATAATTATTACAGCATTTATACTAAAGTGATTTACAAAATGTAAAATAAAACATCAATGGTAATAACAACAATGTCCCCTTCTAAGCCTTACCTAAAAAGAACAGATTCTACCAAATGATTTCCAAATTTCCTATTACAGCTCTAATGTTATATTTATAAACAACAGAATAACGCTACCATAGCAAATAAGATACAGAACACACTAAGCATTTTTCTAGTATTCATTCAAGCTCTACAACTCTGTGAGTTATATGTGATAAACCAAACACTAAGATTAGGATGGAAAATCAAGATGTTTTTGGTGCTAGTTTTTAAAAATTAATTCTTGTAAAGAATTATTATCAATATTAAATATCATCAACAACAAAACCCCTCAAACAGTATCAAAAGGTATAAAGCGAAAAGTAAATTTCTTATGCCTGCCCCCAAAAGAATTTCTATTTCCTAGAGGTAAGCACTGTTAAGATTCTTGCCTATCTCTCCAGGTATCTTTAGTATAATAGTTATTAATCATAACATAGACTGCAGAATTTTAAAGCTAGAAAAAGTTGGCCCAATACAACTTTCAATTTTATAAATAAGTAACCTGAAACACAGATAAGTGATTTTGTAGTTGTTAGTATCTGGAAAGCACTTTACAATTGATAAAATGCTTTGACATAAATTATCTGCTTTAAAATTATTTAAATGACTTGTCTCAAGGTTATTTACATGGCAAGTTAATGATGTGGCAGGAACTATAGTTAAGAAGTTGGTATCAAGTGGGATGTTAATAATAATATACGTTATATATGTACAAAGCTTATGTATATGGCTCTTAAATTTTCAAAGATATTCTACATCAAATAAGGGATTAGAAAGCTTGGCAATTCCTAATCTAATAATTATATATATATATTAAGAGTCATTAAAATAATTGTTTTAAAAGGAGAAATCTTAGCAATGAGAAATTAACTTTTAAAGTTTGCAAGTATCTTGAAGATTCATACTTTCTAAGATCACAATTACAGAACCGCTTTAAAACTAGACACAACTGAATAGAATGATAACTAAATATATTTTGAATAACAAAATTACCAACAACTTCAAAGTGAAAAGAAATAACTTGAGAGACACCTAAGGAGAATTTCACATATGATACAAATGCACAAAAAAACTAGAAATAGAAATCAACTGAATAAAGCACCTAAAAGATGCTGCAGCATTTTTTCTGGCATAAAGAAAATTAGTGCTGGCCACAAAATCTGCATTGCCACTGTGGCAATGAAAATCGCAAAATCTGTATTATAATTAATGACAAAAACAAAGCTTTCTTTTATTAGAAGAATGTGCCAGTCCAAAATTAAACAGAAAGGCAAAGAATCTCAAAATAATTCTCCTGTAATGGGATTAAAAAACATAGAAAATATTCGAAGACATGGGTTCACTAATAGAGATTATCACTCCAATTATGGAATGCAGATATAAAAGAACAAAATTTAATTTAATTTAATGGAGGAATTAACCATTAAGTATGTTAAATTTTTAGGCAAGTATATATTCCAAATTTACTAAAACACTATTGTCAACTTTCAGCCAAAAAACAAGTAACTCAGAAAACCAAAATGATGTCAGTGGGGGAAAAAAAAATTCAAAAATCAACCAGATGAAAGAATCAGAATAAGTTAATTGTGTAACATATAATAAACTCCTGTTATCAAATTTTAATTTACATATATTCAATCTCCTTCAATTTTACCATATTAAAGAACATTTCAAAAAACATGAAACTGTAATGCAGTTTTAAAATGGCTTTTGTTACTAAGAAAAGGTTAACCTCAATTTCTGCTTTTCAAGACTGAAATTGTCACTAAAATTAAAAACAAACAAACAAGGGCTAAATAATATATCACCATTCTTCTAATTAAAAACAAACAAACATTCCAATTTCAAAGGCAGAGAAATCCTCAAATTATTAATCAGAAAGGATAAAAAGAAAAAATTCTTTCTCTAAGAATGCTCCCTATCAAATTATTGGTTCTGTACAGAATTATATTATTATCCTTTTTTACTGGAACAGGTTCTGTTTTAAGATGGGGATGTGTAAACATTGTAGTATTTTCATTTGGTTCTTTATCAAGTATTTGCTCTTTACTCATATGTTCAAGCCTAAATATTTTGTGAAACATTTATATTAGTATCAGACAATTTCAATGTATACAGAATTTTTTGGGTCTGATTCTCTTCATGGCTGTATTCATGGTTTGTTTCTTTTTGAGTCATTTTTTTTTATTATGAGCTCTTTTTTTCTTAAAATTTTATTTGTGGCAAATTCTTTGAGGCAAGTTCCTTCAAAAACGATTTACACTTGATTCTGTTAGGTACTTAGGGATACAGAACATTTTAAATCAAAATCTCATTTTTAATTTTTTAATGGACCACTGAAGTAGTATGACTTTCGGATTGAAACCTATGTGAAAGCCAACTCATAGTGATAAACTTTTGTAGGAGACCTGTTTTCTCCCCTTTAATCAATGACAAACTTGAAGACAGGCCGTTTTCCTTATGTTTTTCCACGAATGGAGCTGGTGTAGGTTTATTTCTAATTTATCCTTGTGCTGGGAGTAGCTCTTTAGGATCCCAAATTTATTAGGGACATGTGCTACCTATTAGACAGACATTGCACCTTGGAAGGGCCGTAGGCTGTGTCTACATTAGATAGGGTTAAGTAGGCGTCAGTGCTCTCCTGATTCTGCTGGATCTTAGTTTCACTTCATCCCTGGTTTGTATTTTCCTTTTTGTTTTGCACGGTCATGCATGGATCAAAATTTTTTAAAAAATTTACCCACCAATTGAAGTTGTTTTTAATAAGAGTATTGTTTAGTTTGGGCTCCAAGATGCTGTAATGCTAGAACTGAAAGCTACATACTATTGTCTTTCAAAGTTATTCGTTTTTTTATAGCATGTCACCTATAAGAGCTCTTGTGGTTTCTACTATAGTTATTTCTTATTAAAATTTTAACTGCTATATACAACTATATATCTATTGCTTGAAGACTGGTTATCTTCCAAAGAGATAAAATATACTTACTCAAAGGATAAAGCAACGATTGATATCAATAATTATTATATACTTTATTTAAAATAATTTATTATAACTGATAATAATAAATTATTATATACAAATTAAGTAAGGTTATTTTATTTTAGTAATAACCCTTCTGCCTACAGAAACTCTTACTTACTTTGGAAGGAGAACCATCAGTAATTTTCACCAACTGCCAAAGAATCGAGTAATGGGAACATTGCAGTGCCTGTACGACTATCTGTATCAAATAAAAAAATACAAACAAATGAGACATAATTTACATTTGCACAGTATTAAGAAAACAATATTTATCATACCTTTTATCTTACAATAAGTTTTAGAGTCCAAATTTTTGTAGAATTAAGGAAAATATATAATATTTGGTCAAAAATAAGACAAAGCAACATATCATTCTAGAGAATAAAGATAAAACATATCCTGGTAAATATGGTAAATATCCTGGTAAATAAGGTAAAACATATCCTTGGTAAATTCAAACAAAAATGTACTGTCATGAATACTTTGCTTTATTAGATTTTTAAAAGAAGCTATATCTGAAACAAAAGAATGTATCCAAATTTTATAACTGAATATTTATTTTAAAGCATTTAAGTGTGAAGTAACAGAAATATGTATAAAACTTATATATGAGGTGTGATCAAATAATATGGTGAATATTTAAATAAACAGAAATTACATTAAAAGACACATTGCCATTAATTCCCCTCATAATACTCCCCCTGACCCCCTCACTTCAAACACACTTATCCCATCGTTCTTGACACTTTCTGAAGCAGTTCTGCAAGTCTTCTTTCAGAGTGTCTTTAGTTGTGTTGTCATGGATGTCTTGACATCGCGAATCATTTTGACTTTGGGGAAGAGCAAGAATTCACACGGTTCCATATCTGGTGAATAAGGTGGATGAGGACATACTATAACGTTTTTATTTGACAGAAATTGACATATACTAGAAGCAATGTGTGACACGGAGTGTTATCATGATGGAGGATGATTTACGGCACACTCTAAAACACACCTTCTCTCAACTGTAGCTCATAACCGACTGACTGCACCAAACAAGCTGAAACTTGTCACACTTCTGTTACTAAGGTTCCACGCGCCGCTTCCCATATTGAAGATCCCTGCCTTTCCGTTCAATGGCACTCAGCAGCAGCATTCACTGTATTTTGTGATCACAACGGAAAGGCACAATGTCACACATCGCTTCTGGCATGGCAATTTCTATCAAATAAAAACATTAAGGTGTGTTCTCATCCACCTTATTCACCGGATTCTGGTACCATGCAACTTCTGGCTCTTCCCCAAAGTCAAAATGACCATGAAAGGCAAACGTTTTGAATCAATTCAGGAGACTGAGGCAGCCATGACAGGGCAACTAAAGACACACGAAAGAGGACTTCCAGAACTGCTTCAGAAAGTGGCAAGAATGATGGGATAATTGTGTTTGAAGCAAGGGGTAGTATTTTGAGGGGGACTAATAGCAATGTGTCTTTTACTGTAATAATTTTTTTAAACAATCACCATATTTTTTGCTCACACCTTGTAAAACTTAATTAATATGAAGAAAAATACCTATGTAACCACCACCCAGATCAAGAAATAGAACATTGCCAGCACCTTTTCCCAATATACAATTGACCCTGGAAGAACAGTCTTGACCTGCAGGGTCCACTTACATGTGAATTTTTTCAATAAATACAGCTGACCCACCACATCTCTGGGTTTTGCATCTAGGGGTTCAACCAATCACGGATAGAAAACAGTTTGGTTTTTTTTGTTTTTTTTTAATTTCAGTTACAGGTGATATAAAATACTATATTAGCTACAGGTGTACAACATAGTGATTAGACATTTATAACTTATATAGTGATTACCCTCATAAGTCTGACATCATAGTTATTACAATATTATTGTAAATATCACAATATTATCACTATGTTCCCTATGCTGTACTTTACATCCCTGTGACTGTTTTGTATAACTGCCAATTTGTACTTAATCCCTTCATCTGTTCCACCCATTTCCCTCAACCCCCTTCCCATCTGACAACCATCAATTTGTTCTCTGTTACCTATGAGTTTGGGAAAACAGTATTTTCCCTCTGTGGTTGGGAATCTGAAGATAGAGGGCCAATTTAAGTCATATTCGGATTTTTGAGTGTGGGAGGTGTGTGTGTGTGTGTGTGTGTGTGTGTGTGTGTGTGTGTAGGCACCTCTAACCCCTACATTGTTCAAGGGTCAACTATAATCTCTTTACTCTAAGGGTAACAGTTATTTTGATTTATCAGGCAGTCAGTAAATTTTAAGAACCTAAGTCTCCCTCCCTAAATACTAAGTTTATTATGCCTAGTTGTGAACACCATATAAATAGAACCACACAATAGGCATTAGTTTGAATCTAACTTTTCATTTGAACACTTATGTTTAAAATTTATACATGTTGTTACATGTAGCTATACCATGTTTCCCCGAAAATAAGACTGAGTCGGACAATCAGCTCTAATGCGTCTTTTGGAGCAAAAATCAATATAAGATTCGGTCTTATTTTACTATAAGACCGGGTATCATATCATATCATATCATACCGGGTCTTATATTAATTTTTGCTCCAAAAGACGCATTAGAGCTGACTGTCCAGCTTGGTCTTATTTTCGGGGAAACAGGGTAGTTCATTATTTTTGGTGCTGTATAATATTTAGGATATCCTACTTATTCATTTTATTGTTAAATGAACTTTTACAATGCTTCCAGTTTTAGGGCATTATGAAAAATGCTGCGATGAACATTCTTTTTTTTTTTTTAAATTTTATTGGGGAATATTGGGGAACAATGTGTTTTTCCAGGGCCCATCAGCTCTAAGTCGTTGTCCTTCAATCTAGTTGTGGAGGGCCCAGCCCAGCTCCAACTCCAGTCACTGTTCTCAATCCCTAGTTGCAGGGGGCACAGCCCACCATCCCATGCGGGAATTGAACCGGCAACCTTGTTGCTGAGAGCTTGCGCTCCAACCAATTGAGCCATCTGGCCGCCCCTCCGGAAGCTCAGTGGCAGCTCACTGTCTTCAATCTAGTTGTGGAGGGTGCAGCTCACTGACCCATGCGGGAATCGATCCAGCAACCCTGCTGTTCAGAGCTCCTGTTCTAACCAACTGAGCCATCCAGCTGCCCCACGATGAACATTCTTATATACATCTCCTGGTGCATCACTGTGCAGATTCTTGAAGATTTTAGTTCTCAGGACCTCCTTACATTCTTAAAAATTACTATGGACCCCAAAAGGTTTTTGTTTATGTCAGTTATATATCGATATTGCCATATTAGAAATTAAAACAAATAAATGTTTAAAATACTTAACTCATTTAAAAAACTTAATATAATAGTATTTCTGAAAACAATCTTAAGTTTCTAAACAAAAAAAATCAGTACAAAGAATGGTAGTTTTACATTTTTGCAAATCTAATATATGGCTTAATGGAAAACTGGAGTTTCATTTCTGCTCCTGCATTCTGTTACAATATGCTGTTTTGGTGAAGTATATGAAGAAAACTCAGTCACAGATAAGTTGGAAAAAAAGTATATTTTAATATAATAGCCTTTGTAAATAAATGTGGATATTCTTTGATACGACACTAGTACTCCAAGGTACACTTGAGAGAACAAGCATTAAGAAAAGCAAGTAACATCTTCCTCTTGTTATGAAAACAGTGTGACCTCACGGACCTGTCCTGGCAACTCCCAGTGGTCCCTGGGCCGTACTTTGAGTATCACTGCTCTAGGAATAGGATTGGTGGGTCACATAGCATGTGTACGTTTTAACTTTATAGTAGACAGTGCCAAACTGTTGTCCACAGTGCCTAGCACTCTTTGACAGTTTCTGTGGCTTCATGCTTTCACCAACACTTGATACGATCAGATGTTTTAAATTCGGTGATTTTATTACGTATAAGTACTATCTTAACATGGTATTAATTTACATTTCTCTAATTACCATGGAGATAGGTACCTTTTGATTTTTTTATTGGCATCAAATTCCTGTCTTGTGAAATGTTTGTCCTTATTTTTCAGAGAGACAAATAATGGAATTCAGGAAAATAAAATTAAGAATCATAATACAAAATAACTTCATTTTAGATAGGTCTCTTACTACAGTTTTGTTTTAATACATGCTGAAATAAAGCATATCTAATATGATATTCCATTATTATAGTGTTTCTATTACATTCCCTACTTAATAAACTAAAAACCATAAGGATGACTATATGTAGAGAGAATAAATCAAAAGAGAAATCAGTAAATGAAATGCTATAGGAATTCAGAGTTTTAGCTGGTTTTATTTTTAAAAATTCAGGTTTCAGATCACTTAAGCAAATGGTATTTCTAATGTGCCTACTCAGCACAGAAAATAACTCATCAGAGTTAGAGGGAAGAGCTGTGCTGCTTTTGATGCAACACTAATGAGATGATGTCAGGGTTTTATTAAACATAATTATATGACTGACTCATGTCAGAATGCCAGAAACAATAATACCGAAATACTATGAAGTTATGAACATTAATGCTGCAGAAATCACCTTACTATATATACTCAGAAGATGCTCAATATGATACACCTGCTGGCCCTGAGACACCTTTTGATAATATCTAATTTATAATATAAAGTACATTGGTAAAGTGGTTTGTGTGGAAGGAAAAGAGAATATTTAAAAATTTTATATTGAATTTGAAAAAACCTGAATTGTTAAATTACTAGAGAAGTGATATACAAATTAACAATAATCAATGTAAAATTAAGATATGGACAAAAACAATGTTGAAAAATTACCTAATTTTGGTGATATTATGTATTCTAATCACTACAAATACTGCCTTTCCTTCTACGTGTCTATGGAACTATATACTAGGAATATTCAAACTGTATTCCACAAAGTTTTGTATAAGTTTCTCAGAGGTGGTTATAAGGGAAAGACCCTCCACCAGCAAAAAGATTACTTACAACTTGTTTTATTGTGGTAGTCTAGAACCAAATCCTCAATATCTCTGAGGTATGCCAGTAAATTGGTGCAGCTATGGAAAAGAGTATAGAGGCCCTCAAAAAAAAAAAATTAAAAACAGAACTACAGTATGATCCAGCAATTCACTTCTGGGTATTTATTCAAAGAAACCTAAAATACTAACTCAAAAAGATACATATGCATGCCCATGTTTACTGCAGTGTAATTTATAATAACCAAGATATAGAAACAACTTAAGTGTCCACCGACAAATGAATGGATGAAAATATGGTATATACAGAGGATGCCAAAAAAATGTATACACATTTTAAGAAAAGAAAACTATATTAAAATTGTAATACTCAATATATACCAATAACAAAAGATGAATACAAATTACATCTGACTTCTGCAATTACAAGAGGTGCTGAAAGTGTTTACCATCAGTGACAAGACACTTCTGATTACGGCAAACTACTGCTTGAGCAACGTTGACCAAAGTGTCCACTTGTATACATTTTTTGGCACCCCAGGTATATATACAATGGAATATAATTCAACCATAAAAAGAAAAAAATCTTGCCATTTGTGATAACATGGATGGACCTTGAGGGCATTATATTGAGTGAAATAAGTAAGACAGAGAAAGACAAAGTATGATCTCACTTATACATGGAATCTGGAAAAAAAAATTCAGCAAAGATCATAGATGTAAAAAACAGTGATTGCCAGAGGCAGGAGGTAAGGGGTGGCTGGAATGGGTGATGGGAGCCAAAAGTTACAAACTTCCAGTTATAAAATAAAGAAGTCATGGGTTTGTAATGTACAGTATCCTGGTGGCTATAGTTAATAATACTGTAATGCATATTAAAGTTGCTGAGAGAGTAGATCTCAAAAGTTCTATCACAAGAAAAAAATATTCTGTAAGTGTATGGTGACAGATGTTAACTAGACTTACTGTGGTGATCACAATATATACAAATACCAAATTATGTTTGTTGTATGCCAATTAATACCTCAGTTAAAAAAAAGAATTTAGCAACATTTTTTAATACTTTATTTTAAGTATTTTTTGCAATCATTATGTAACTGAGCTTTGGCAGAGGGCTCAAGTATAAGAATAAAGATTGTATCAAATTTTCCTGTGGTTCCTGCTTCTGAAATTTCCACCTCTTGATAAATATTTTCTTTTGTTCTTGTGGTTGTGTTTTGGCCTGGAGTTTTGCAAACCTCAAAATATACATTGGTCAGGCTTTGAAATGGCTTTCAGTAAGTATGAGAAACAATTACTCTTCTCCTTTAATTTTTATCCTTTTTCATTTGTAAAAGATTATGGCATAATTTATATATAAATTGTAATTTACTGTTTTCAGCATACAATTCTGTGAGTTTTGACAATGTATAGTCACGAAATCAACAAAACAATCAAGATATAGAACAGTTCCATTATCTCTAAAATTCCCGTGCCCTTTTGTACTCTGCACCTACCCTATCCCAGAGGTATGTTTTTTGCCCTTACCGTTTCACCTTTTCTATAACGTATAATGTGCATCTGGCTTCTTTGACTCTGTATAATACTACGGAGGTGAGATTCATCTACACTGATACATGTAGTTCCTTCTATTTTATTACGGAGGTAGTATTCTACTGTATAGATGTTAGCCTACAATTTGTTTTCATACATTCACCAGGTGATGGACATTTGAGCTGTTTGCAGTTTTGGGCAATTATTCATACAGCCTCTATAAACAATCAGGTATAAGTTTTAATGTGAACTCAATTTTTCATTTCACTTTTACAGACACCTAGGAGATGGACTGCTGGGTCATATGTAAGTGTACATTTAACTTAATAAGAAATTGCCAACTGCTTTCCAAAATGACTACAGTATTTTGCATTCCCAATGTATAGAAGTTCCAAAAGCTTTCTAAATATATACATATATATATATATAAATTCATGTTTCTGCATATGGATATCCAATTGTTTCAGTACCATTTGTTGAAAAGATTATCCTTTCTCCAAAGAACTACCTTGACACCTTTGTCAAAAACCAACTGACCATGTATGTGTGGGGTCTATTACTGTATTCTCTATGTTGTTCCCTTGATCTATATATCTATCGTTTCTTCAACACTACACTAAGTTATCATTTGAAATCAGGCATCTAACTTTGTTCTTTTTCAGTTATTTTGGTTATTTTATTTCTTTTGCCTTTCCATATAAATTTTAATCAATTTGTCATTTTCTACAAAAAATTCTGCTAGGATTTTAAATGGAATTCTATTAAATCTAAGATTACTTGGGGAAGAATTGATATTTTAACAATATTGAGTCCCCAAATGCATGAACATGATATATCTTCACTTAAGATGATTTCTTTCATTCGTGTTTTATAGTTTTTACAAATATTTTGTGAGAATTATACCTAAGTATTGAATGTTTTTGGTGCTATTGTAAAGGGCACATGCTTTAAAATTTTCAGTTTCCAGTTGTTCATTACTAAACATCTGGCTTTTAATTTTAAAAAGCAATAGATATACATAATAAAATATCCAACAATATAATGCTGTACAATTCAAATTAAGTTTCTTGACCACACTAAAGATCTGTAGTTTCAACCAAGAAAACCACTGTTAACAGTTTCTTATCTATCATCCCAGAAATACTTGTCAACTAAAAGAAATATGTATATATAGATCTTATCATCCTTTTAAATTTACATACTATTTTGCTCCTTTCCTTTTTCATTAAATTTCTTCTCACATAGAATATTATAGCATAAACAGTACCAACATCATTTTTTATAGTCGTTTAGCATTGCACAGAATCAAAACTATCCTACCATATCTAACCAGTCTTCTATTGATGGATGTTTAAATTTTTATAAATAATGCTAACATGAACATTCATACACATGTCCAAGTATATATATTGATTATTTATACAATATCTGTAGTCTAAATTCCCAGAACTCCAAATGCTCAGATGAAGGGTATGTCCACTTTTAATTTTGATGGAGAGTGACAAATAACCTTTTAATAGGATTATACCAATTGATTCTCATAATGGTATTTGAGAGTACGTCAGTATTAAAAAATAAACAAAACCTCCATAATGCTACCTGATGCATATAGTTAAAAATTACTTAAACAGAGCCTAGATTGGAGAGAGAGTGAAATTGAGGTTATTAAGACAAAACAGACAGCTGCTACTGTGATTCACAAGAGACAATGAGAGATTAAACTAAAGAAATGGTGGCAGGGCTGGAAAAATGATAATGAGAAGAAATATTCAGGAGGTAGATTAAAAAAAAAATCAAAAGTCTTTTGAGATTAAGAACTGCTTCTAATATAACTATATCCTCAGGAACTGAAACTCAAATACATGTTTGGTCAATAATGACTACGTAGGTGGTATATTTGGTATGTGTGTGTGTGGCACGTCCCAAAAGGTTTTTATATGACACACCCAAGGAACAGTTAGAAGTGGGTAATTGAAATAATTTCTAAGCCAAGTCAAGGAAATAAATGTGTACTCTTCTAAAGAAAGCATGACTCCATTATTTATACAATAAGCCATAACCTATCCAATGAGGGTTGGAATCAACTTCTCCCAAACTCCTGTTAGAATTTTACCTCTTCCCATGAATCACAAATGGTCTTAATGCATCTAGAATGGTGAATCTTTCCCAGAAGGTTTTCAATTTTCTTTGCCCAGATCCATCAGAGAAATCCCTTTCTATGATAGCTATAGCCTTACGAAACGTATTTCTTAAATAAGACTTGAAAGTAAAAACTACTCCTTGATCTATAGGCTGTAGAATGGACGTTGTGTTATAGGGCATGAAAACAACAATAATCTCGTTGTACATCTCCATCCGAGCTCTGGAGTGACCAGGTACATTGTCAGTGAACAGCAGCATTTTGAAAGAAATATTTTTTTTGAGCAGTAGGTCTCAAAAGTGGGCTTAAAATATTCACTAAACTGTGCTGTACACAGATGTTCTGTTATCCAGTCTGTTCCATGTATAGAGCACAAGCAGAGTAGATACAGCATCATTCTTTAGGGTCTTAGGATTTCCAGAATGATAAATGAGCACTGGCTTCAACTTAAAGTCACCAGCTGCATTAGCCCCTAACAAGAGAAATCACCCAGTCCTTTGAAGCTTTGAAGCCAGGTATTGACTTCTCTCTAGCTATGAAAGTCCTAGATGGCATCTTCTTCCAATATAACACTGTCTCATCTACACTGAAAATCTGTTGTTTACTTGTAGCCACCTTTGTAATTATCTTAGCTAGATCTTCTGGATAAGATTGCAGCTTCTACATCAGCACTGGCTGCTTCACCTTGCACTTTTATATTATGGAGACAGCTTCTTAAACCTCATGAACGAACCTCTAACATTTCAAATTTTTCTTAACCAGCTTCCTCATCTCTCTCAGTCCTCACAGAATTCGAGTTAAGTAAGGTCTTGCTTTGGATTAGGTTTTGGCGTAAGGGAATGTTGTGGCTGGTTTGGTCTTCTATTCAGACAATTAATACTTCCTCCATATTAGCAATAAGGATGTTTCACATTCTTATTAGTATGTTCCCTGGAGTGGCACTTTTAATTTCCTTCTAGAACTTTTCCTTCGCACTCACAACTTGGCTAACTGTTTGGCTCAAGAGGCCTAACTTTCATCCATCTCAGCTTTCAACATGCCTTCCTCAATAAGCTTCAGAATTTCTAATCATTTTGATTTAAAGTAAGAGACATGTGACTTTTCCTTTCCCTCCAACACTTAGAGGACATTGTACGGTTATTAATTGGCTTAATTTCAATACTGTTGTGTCCCAGGGAACAGGGCGGTCCAAGGAGAGGAAGAAAGACAGGGAACCACAGGTTAGTGGACTAGTCAGAACATACACATTTATTAAGTTCTCCATCTTATATGGGTGCAGTTTGTAGTGCCCTGAAACAATTATAATAGTAGCATCAAGGATCACTGATCACTATAACAAATACAATAATAACGAAAAAGTTTGAAACATTGTGAGAATTATCAAAATGAGAGACACAAAGTGAATAAATGCTGTTGGAAAAATGATTTAACTCAGGGTTGCCACAAACCTTTAATTTGTAAAAAACACAATGTAACTAACAATTGTCATCCCAATAAACTTTAATTAAACACACACACACACACACACACACATACACAATATATGCAAAGTACAACAAAGTTGAATGCAATAAAATAAGGTTTGCCTATCTTTACTAAAATAATTTACAAATTTTCTTTATGCGTTTCAATTGTTAGAATTAACAGATAATTTTGGAAACTATATTATTAAAGCAGAAGTTTAATATTTTATTTTTCTTACATGTTATCTAAGATAAGGTTTAAACTTTCAAGTATATCAACAAGAAATAGGCACAAAGCCCCAAAACAGAATAAGGACAATTTAAATATTTATTGCCTTTATTTCACAAAAAATCATATGAAATAATACTACAATAAATTTTGAAATATGGATTCTTTGTAAGTTAATAATTTTGGTTATAGAATTGTAATAACTTTCAGAGGTTAAAAATTCACTAGCATAGGGGAGGACATCAACAGACATTGGAACATATTCTTGTGCTAGACAGGACGGAAGTACTCAAAAAAATATCTAAAGCACACAAGAGCAGGTTTGAAAGGAATTCCCTCTTGCTAAATCTGCAATAATTTGAGCACCAAAATAAATAACAATGGTAATCAATTTTAACCAGTGGAGTAGATAGGAAAAAAATAGGATTGCATGAGTCCACATTGATAGATTTTAAAAAATGAATTTAAAATGTAAAAAATGAATAAATAAAGGGAGAAGAAAAAGTTCTTCCTTATAGCAGAATGCCAACAAATAGAAAATAAATGACAGTTAGAAAATCACCATTTAGGTTACCATTTTTTGACCATGAGAGTAATAAATGAGTCAGGCAAGATTCATAAATGAATGCTAAAATTATTACAGCAAAATTTGGTAAGAAACAGGACTATTTATATAGTTTTTAAAATCTTCCCACAAATTACTTATAATTGAAAAACAATAAAATGGTAACTCTACACAGCAGAAACTTTAGAGACCCCACCTTACTAAAGTGATCTAAGTTAACATCACCAATAGTAAATAAATTGACATCATGTACTTCCTGATGTAACACACTGATGACAGAATATCATTTAAGTAGAATTTTTGCCCAGAATGTATAATCTAAATCTAAACATGTAGAGCAGACAAAACTAAATCAAGAACCTTTTATAAAATAAGTGGTGTGTACTCTTCCCAATGTTCACGCTATGAAAGACAAACGCAGACCAAAAAAGACAAAGAAACCAGTCCAGATGAAGAGAGAGGGGAAAAAGAAGGACGTAACTAACTGCAATGTGTTATGGTTTTGATCCTGGGCTGGGGGAAAATTGTTGTAAAACATATTATTAATATATATTTTACATTGATAAATATATAAATATATACAGGATTTAAATTATATTATTATATAAATATACAGATAAATAGAGGAAGAGGGAGAAAGTGAGGGAGAGGGAGAGGGGGAGGGAGATGGAGAGGGAGCGGGAGCGGGAGAGGAAGAATGTAAGTGTGCAATTGTGAAAAACTACTGACAATTGATGAATCAGGTGAAGGAGATAAAATTCATTTTTAATTATAACTTCTTTATAATTTCACTTTAAAAAGCTATCATAAGAATAGATAAATTCTTTTAAATTTTGGTCTTACATATTCTGAAGCTATTACTGTAATAGTTAAAACAGTACTGGCATGGAAGAAGGAAAAAAAATTCAGTTAACCCTGAAGAGTGGGACTGGGAAAATTCTAGTTGAACACACAGAACAGTCAAGCATATGGACAAGACACTTCCCCAAAACAGCTAGACAGTAAATTTTAAGGTATCTTCAAAATGTTAAGTACAACTGAGGGTTAATAATAGCAAACATTTTGGTAGTTCATTGATATTCTTGCTCCAAAAGGATGTTTTCTCTGGATTCTAATTGAAAGTACAGAGTTAGAATCTAAAATATGAGCTTGCATGGTTCTATGAAGAATTGGTTGAATATAGTTTTGGATTTTCAATACTGGGTATCTAAAGAGATGTTTCTAAGAGATGCTGAATGCTAAACAATTTCTAATTGCTAAAATAAAGAAGAATATAATCTAGTAGTGATGCACTCAAAGTTCACACGTTTCAAGTTTAAGAATATGTGTCTAAGAAGTTAACAAAGTTAAACTAAATGTCACATAAATATGTTCTCTTATTTAAAGAAATTAAAATAAAATAGGGCAAATAATACATATGCAGTGAAAACTAATAGAAAATCGAAATAACCATAGAAGACAACATTGTGAGACTTTTACAAGTCAGTTCTAAGACAATAAATGACAGTGCAGTGAATTAAAAAATAAATTTAGACATAGTGATAACCCGTAAATGAAAGAGTTGTATCACTCTTATTCACTTCTTGAGGAAAATGAGAAAACCAAAAAAGGAGTATCTAACTTTATCATTCCCTTTCAACTTTGAATCACAGCTTGAGAATATCACTGAATTGTATTTAGGCTATTAAAAAGTTTGAGACGAAGAGAGGATGAAGTTGAAGAGTCAGTAATAAATGAAGAAAAACAATCGGGTCAAATATTTAGCCTCTTTCCACAAACTACAATAAAAATACCTAAATTAAGAGTAGCTGTTACATAAAGAAGGGATAAAAAGCATGAACAGTGTTAGGCAACTTAAAAAATTAATCATAGCAGTAACTCAGCACTGTTTCTGTGATTAACTTTTAATATAAAATTATATTTGTTACATCTATTGAAATTCTTATTACTTTAGCATATTGAAGTATCATCTAAGCATTCCATATTACCAAATGAGAATAGATGAGATCTCACCCCTAAACAGTACCTGTACCTAACTATGGGGTTGGTATTTTGGTTAACATAAATGAATGTCTGCAGTGCACAAAATAACTCTTCATTAACAACAGGTGGTTATTGCCATTAACAATAATTGTAATGATTAACAATAAAATTAATTGTAACAATTATAAAATTAATTACAATAACTTAACTGTTAGTTAACAATTAATTAATGACAATTCTTATGTAGAATTATGTTGGCTATTCTAAGTCTCTTCCAGACTAGGGAAAGTTTGTTGAATCCTGCCCTTTCCTCTCCAACTTACATATGAATGCAAAAAGTTCTACAATCTGCTAGAAGTTCCCAAACCAATTTAACTATGGTTCTGTAAGAAAAACTAAGCCACACCTAAGACTTACTATTATCAATACCTAGAATAGTGCCTGAAATACAGTCATGATCAGAAATTTTCATTATATTAAACTAATCAAGTTTTAAAACGGCTACTATAGTAAGTATTGATATTTTCCCTAGAAGAGTAGTAATGTTCACCTTAATATTAAAAATTTGGGAACATCATAGCAATGGTTCTCCATTTTTTTCCTGCTCAAACCTGAAGATATACAATACATGTATCGGCAGCATTCTATCACTATGGCAACAATTCTCAAAGGAGGTGGCTATATTAAAGAATTATGAATTACTTTCTATGAAAGGCTTTTGATAATCCTGTGTGGTGACAGAAAAGCTTAGCTTTCTAAAACGACATAGAAGGAATATTAATAAACTCCTACCTGTTCTGGCATAGCTCCGTGTTCAATTCCAGTCTTCAATAATCTGTAGCAATTACCAAACAGATCCCATTTTGTAAGGTCATGAGCACTAAAATAAACAAAAATGCATTAACTTTATTCTAGAGTACAAGAAAACTGAAATTTGAGCTTACTTTCAGTGACTGGTAGAACTGTAGAATTGAAAAAGATCTATAATAAAAAATGTTTGAGGGCTCTTAGGAAGGAAGGAAGGAAGGAAAGAAGGAAGGAAGGAAGGAAGGAAGGGAAGAAGGGGTAAACAAGAGAGGGAGAATAGGAGGGGTATGGAGAGAGCTCAAGATGATATTAGGAATTCATTGAAAGAAATCAGTAACAATAAAATTTCACATATTTAAGTGAAGGTTACTACCACATGGTCCACCTAAGCTTATATTCCACATGGGTAAACTTTCTTTCTTTTTAAAAATACCTTAAACCAATATATTTTAAAATCCAATCACAATTTCAAAATACAAATACGTGTATTTTTGAAAAAGAGATTTGACAAAATCAGGGGAAAGAAAATATGGCAACGTTCAATAACTTTAGTGTAGCTATTTACGTGGGCTGAAGACTTCAAAACGGTAATGCTGAATTGATTTACAAACTCATCAATAAAGGGACATACAAATTACAATCTGAAAATGACATTTATTTCATTGAATGAGCCTTTTTTCCTTATTCAAATCCAACTATTCTGTCTACATAAATAAAAAAGAACAATTCAGGAATAAAAGCTCAGAAATAACCTTCATGGTATTCCCCCAAACACTCTTTCTTATTTAGTAAGATTTTTAAAAGCTATCAATTGAAAATTATACCTATGAAACTCAAGCTTATGAAATAAGCTCATCAAATTTGTTAAAAATACTGATTAACTTAAACCTTTACAGTGTGCATTCATTACACTGAATGATAAATCTTCCTTCTTAAGTAACCAAATTATAATAAAACCCCATAATTTATCTGAAAAAAATCTGAATAAAGAAAAAACGATACAGTATATCTCAATTATTTCTCTAAATTTTCCCATTGTTACATGGATGCTAAACATTAAAAGACAACCAATTCTGTTTTATGTTGGCTAGTATTTGTTATTCACCAAATCTACTTTAAATAAAACCACGTACTTGTGAAAAGAAGTTAACCGTTTTAATGTAGAAAGAACATTATAAATATCATCATCATCAGCTTCTTCTCCCTATAAATAAAAAGTAGACATCACCTCATTACTATAACTTTACTCTCATTCTCAAATTCACTTGAAAGTCTATTAATACTTACTGCCTAACGAAAAACTCTTTTCTATTATATAAACAGTACAAATTCACTGTTGGCAAATAACACAAAGCAAAAAACCAAAAAAATCAAAAACACCTCTATTCCAACACCAAGGGATAACCAATTTTTGCATTTTAAACAATGTCATAAACATGACTTTATACACTTTTCTGATGAATACTTTACGATAAATTTCTTGAAATTATTGAGTGAAAGGGTATGTACTTTAAAGATTTAATAGTTATTTCAAACATTTTACTGGCTGTCAGTTACTTCTGTAGCTTCAAAATCACAATGAAAAATAAAAAATTGTTGAAAAAAATTTTTTGGCAAGTTAAAATTAAATTTAAACATAGGGAACATTTGGTTACATGCATTAAAAACAAAATCCTATCAGCCTTTAGTCAGAGCACAGAAAACTATGAGGGTTCCAGGTTACCTTATACAGATTGGAGGGAGAGAAAAGGAGGCGTGAATCACAAATAATTATAAAAATTACCAGTTGGAGATGTTTGCTGCTATCTTGGGCACACCATGGGTAATCAGTCATTCCTCATAAACACACTTAACTTTTATGTTCTACTCATTAGCACATCATAATCATTTAGTACTATTAAAAGCAAATTAGTTTCCAGGAATAGAAAATGAAAAATGATTTAAGAAAAGCTAGTCCTTAAAAAGATTTTTCTTAAGAGGGAGAAAAAAAAAATCTCACTTTTATAAAACATATTTTTTAAAAAAGAAAAATAAAGTGGACAATTGCAATAATTATGCTAAGTTCTAAATGGGGTAGAGAATTCTACTAAATTTTATTTTAAAATGAAAATAATTTACACACTCAGCTACCTTGCATAATTGTTAGCCAGAATTATTATATGTACACATTAACTTTAAACAGACCTCTTGCAACAGATCTTCCACAGAATGATTGAATCGATCTACAAACTCATCAATCAGCTGACTTCGAGCGATGTCAACTCTGTTCTGGATGGTATATTCTTCACTGCATAATATACTGTAGGTTTTACTGCAGGCTTCTAGAACATCTGATTCTACGTGTTTCTCCACAACAAACTTAATCTGTTTTAACAAAGCATCCAGATGCTGAGGAGGAAAAAAGAAAAACTATGCTATTGAGATTAAAAACAAAAAATAAAAATAAGCATCTGTCAAATAACAAATAAGCCTATATAACCACATAAAATTAAAATAATCCAGTTAATAAATATGACTATAATAGCAGAATTTCAATTTCATAGTGTCTTACCTTTTCCATTCTACCTGTGCTATAAATTTCTAGATCAAAATACTGTGGAATTTGTAGCAAGTTTGCTACCTTCTCTGCATCTGCAGAATACTAGAAGGAGGAGAAGCAAAGAAAAAAAGAAGTAATTACTTTAATAGTATAGTGTAATAAGCAAGCTCAGTGATATATTATCACAAAAAATGTAAATGAAACTGTACCTTTGATAGCAACATAGGAAGTGTGATAATAAAATGCTCAGTCAATTTGTTTCTATCATCAATTTGAGTTTTCCTTTCTTTGGCAGTTAGCACCTAGAAATAAATTTAAATGGGCAAAGAATAAGAGTGTCATATACTAATTTATAAATCTAGAATATTACATGGAATAATGAAGCCCTGGCAGGTTATGTAACAGAATTTTAAGAGGAGCATAACAAACTAATTACTAAAATAAAAACATCTAGCCTCATGCAAATTTCTAGTTAACATACACTACTTTATTAAATAGCTACTTATTTAAGAATAAAGTTTTATTACTTGTTTAGATTAAAAGAAAAAATAAACATTTCTATAAAATTAGTTATGAATATAAAAATATTAGAACTAATGGAGAAATAATTTTTCTAGTGTTTTAATCTCAGTATGTTAACAGTGATCTCTCATATGTTAAACACTTTTCTAAAAATATTTAGAAACTAATGCTTTTTTTTTAATACTGTCAAGCAGTTAATAAATTTTCACTTATTTTTATGGCATATACTAACAATATGGCTAGACTCATTCATATTTGGTTCTCCTTGTAACTTAAACTCATAATCTGTTAGGCAATAATCAAGACAGAGGGATATATACAGCCTGTGGTCACTGAACAAATTCAAGCTGATGATACCCATCATTTTAGCCTGAATTCAACTAGTTAAACCATAGGTAGTTCCAAAAGTAAAATATTAAAATTCAAGTTCAGTTAAGATAATCATTTCCCCAAAGCATTCTGCATTTTATTATTATCTTGAAGGAATTTAGCATCATAATGTTGGTTTCACAGAACAGAAATACTCCAGTATTAGTGCTGTTTATGTACTCGTGACATTGCTGCTCGCTTCCCCCAAAGCGAATGATCCAAGGGAGAATAAGATGAGGATGAAATAAGTGCCTGACCTAATAATCATATAATCAAAGATAGCTATTTCCCCAAAATCAGTATCCTTAGACCTTTCATATATTGTCAAATGAACTTCAAGACTTCTCAATATCCTGAATACTTTTCTAGACATATATTCTACTTTATATCTAGTGCCTTTGCTTTGTACAGAACTAAACACAACATTGGTACATCATTCCAAAGTGATTATTTTGCATGTGTAAGAGGTTGAAAAACATTAAAGCCCCAGCAAAAAGAATCAGATACGAGCCCCTGTTACTTCTTGCATATATTCTCAAACATTGAGGTTCACATTTATTAAGTGGCCACATGGTGAGGATCTAAGGCCTCCTACCAACAATCAACACCAAATTATCAGCCATGTGAGTGAGCCATTATAGACACAGCAAATTAACAAGCCTTCAGAGGCTGAAGTCCTGACTAACATCTTAACTGCAACCTGTGAAAGACCCTAAGCCAAAATAACAGCTAAGCCATTCCCAAGTTTCTGACCCACAGAAACTATGAGATAATGAAGGCTTATTGTTTTAAGCCTCTAAGTTTTGAACTAATTTTTTACATAGCAATAGATAATATAAACAGTAAAGACAGAAAGTGAACCTGGGTATCTTGCTCCAAAAGAAAGCAAGAAAGTGCTCCCAAAAATAATAAGACATGTCAAAAGGACAAGAAATTAGCTTGAAGGGGCTCTCAGTCCAAGTTGGGACTATACATAATTTTAAAATTTTATTTTGGAAAATTTCAAAAACACTCATACTGTCGTTATTGTTTCATCAGTTCCCCTAAAGTTTTTTTTTTCTTCTGAAGCATTTTAAGGCAAATTCTTCATGTATCATTTCACCCATAAATATTTAAGACTATGTTTCTGACAGAGGAAGGCTTAATAAAACAATCTCCATCAAAATGAAACAATAATTCCTTAGTATCATTTCATTTCATACCCAGTCCATAGTTTTCTCAATCTCCATTTTTTTTTATTATTTCCTAAAACTGTATTCATATTTAATGCAATTTTTGATATGGTTAAATTTATGTCAGCCATTCTGCTATAGTTATCTGTATATATCTTATGTCTTTTTCTGTGTTTCTCTGTTCCTCCTTAACTGCCATCTTTGGGGTGAAACGTTTTTTAGTGTACGATTATAACTTCTCTGTAGATTTTGTATTCTCTTTTTAGGTATGAGTGGTTGTTTTAGGGATTACAATATACTTCTTTAACTTATTACAATCAACTCCAGCTTAATACTGAATTAATTAACAGCAAAAACTAGCAATTTTGCTCCAATATAGTTACATTTTCTTTATTCTTCTTTGTGCTATTGTCACATAATAGTGGATATGATATATATGATCTATATATCATATCATCTTAATACTATAGTGTTATGATTACTGCTTTAAATAATCTCATGTCCCTTTAAAGAAAGTAAGAGAAAACAATTTTAAAAATGTGTAATATACACAGCCTTTTATATCCACCGTATATTTGCTATTTCTGGTACTCTTCATTCCTTTCTGTTGATTAGTTACCACCTGGTATTATTCTTTAGCGCATAAAGGACTTCTTTCAGTATTTCTTCTAAGGTAGGTCTTTTAGCAATATGTCTTGCAATCTTTGTTTATCTGGGAATGTTTTTATTTTACCATCATATTTGAAAGATAATTTTACTGGATTTAGAATTTTTGGCTCGCAATTTTGTTGTCCTTCAGTGAATATGTCATTCTATGTCTTCTGGACTCCACTTTTATTGATAAAAAATCCACTGCTAATCCTAATGCTGTTTTTCTCTTGTTGCTTTCAAGATTTTTTGTTTTTGGCTTTCAACAGTATGATTATCCTGTGTCTACAGGTGATTTTTTTGTTTATCCTGCTTAGTTTTGTTAAGCTCTTTAGATCTGTGGATTAATGTTTCTCATAAAATTTGGGAAGTTTTTGGCAATGATTTCTTCAAATGTTTTTCCTTCCTCTTTGTCTCACTCCTTTCTTTGTGGGACCCCATTACACAAATCTGGACCCCATTACAAAAATGTATTAGGGCTGTTATCAGATTTCTGAGACTGTTCATTTATCTTCTACCCTTTTATCTCTCTCTTCTTCAGAATGGATAATTTCTAGTAATCTTTCTCCATATTCACTGTTTCTTTCATTTCAAATCTCTTATTGAGCCCATTTAATGAATTTTACATTTCTGTCTTTTACTTTTCAATTTAGAATTTCCCTTTGGTTTTTCATTTCGGAGGTCCCTTATTTTTTGTCACTTTTTTTTCTTGTAATTCTTTGAACATATTTACAAAAAGGGCTCTAAAGACTGCTAAACCCAACAACTGGACCTACTGAGAAGCCATTTCTATTGTCTGCTTTTGTCCCTGAGTACGGCCACATTTTACTGTTTCTTTGCCTATAATTTTTCTGGAAAAGTGGACATATCTGGATAATATAGTAACTATGGATTTTATCTTATTCCGTTAAAGTTTCATTTTAAAAATAAGTAACTTTTAACTTAAACAGTATAATTTGTCTCTGCCGCGATGTGTGGCCTCTGCTTGGAATTTTTATTCTTATTGTTTTTAACTTGTCTTCCTAGGAGTCCTGTTTTTCAACAGATTATCGGTCAGTCAATGATTTGGGCAGAGGTTGTGCTCAAATACTTCAAATCTGTAAGGCTTCTCTCCTCTGAGACCTGACCTGTTTGTGGGTTAGAGAGCATATTCAAAGTTCAGCCATTTCTTAAATTTGGCTTGACTTGTTTTCTCCTGGGTTCTCTCAGGTTTCCCAGTCAGCCAAGAATGTGTGGATAGCTTATCTAACTCTTATATGGATTTCTCACTTCCAGAATTTTTTAGTTGGATTCTGGGCCAGTCCATTGTTCTTAACAACTGGGACTACAACCTCTGCATATCACAACTATGGGTTTTCCTTGGTCTTTTCTACCAAGTTTGCCATTACTAGTTGACAAAAGGACGTTTGTTACTTGTGCCTTACTGAGTCTACCCCGCTGACAGCAAGCTGCTGGTTTTTGTGGACAATACCACTCTGGTAAAACTACAGAGCTCATCAATCACACTAGTGGGGTGTGTGTATATTGTAACCCCAGGCAAGAAAGCCTTTTACTGGGAGTTTTAGCGGTTTTTCAAGAAAAATACTTGTCTATTTGTTTTTTATCTTTGATAAATTTCCAAAGCCCTGATATGTTGACAGTTTGTTTTTTTACATTTTTAAATTTTTATACCTTTTCTCTTTTTTAATTCTGGAATATATAGCTCTTTTTAATTCAAGTATAGCTGCCATATACATACTTATTTTTTTCTTGCAGAGAGGAACTGCCTACCTCTTCATATCACCAGAGCCAGGCTTCCCATCTATAACTATCTCAATTCATCTTTAGTAACATTAAATCTGCATTATTAGCCCCCATATTACAGGTGAGGAAATAAAGGCACAAAGAAAATAAGTATCCAAAGATTACATAACTGCTAAATAGAAGAGCTTGCAAACTAGGCAGTTTGCCTTTAGGGCCTTTCTGCAATTTTAAAAGATTATGAATGTGAAAATTCTTACAACTACTAGAATAGAAGCAGGTACAGGTGCTATCAGAGCATGGAAGAAAAAAATCTATTTTTGGAACATGATTATAGCTGACAGGATATAAAGATGAAGAACCACAACATGTATCGTTTACAAAAATACCATGTATTGAGGGATACATATAACAGTAAAATTTTCAAATACGTAAGACAGTTAATTACATTAAAAACCTTTTTGTAGATTTCTCATTAACATAACTTACTCTCTTGCCAGTACCCCTTCCCACTGGAGGATGTGCCTCAGCAGCTTGACGAATTGTACAAACCATTAGCTCTATAAGAGCGCTCTCTTGACGGTCAGACATTGCTAAGGTGAAACAAAACACATTAGTATGAGTAGATTTATAATAAACATGCATAAAAAATGAACACAGTTATAAAAAACTGCAAACATATTCTATTACTAATTATTTTAAAGACTGAAATTAAGTTTTGCACTTTGTTTTTCTTTTTCTAAAAAGTAGTTATGTGCTTGTTGTTAAGTCAAACAAGAAAAGACATATACAAAGTAAAAGAGGATAAACTCTTGTTTTCTCCAATACTATACTTGGTTTCTTCTAATACTATACTTCTGAGTTAGGCATTGCCAGAATTTTACTGTATTTCCTTCTATATCATTTCAAAGCTCTATATCCTTCTATATCATATTCAAAGACATAACAAGGTATCTTTTTTTGAAAAAGATCATGCTATCTTTCTATATATTTTTTAAAAATTAACAATAGATTTTAAACATCAAGTCACTGCATACTCATATGAATAATTTCCTTAATTATAAATTATTGTGATGACATCATAGAAATGGTGGCATGAAATGAGCCTCTTGAAATCTCCCCCGGAATTTACAACAAATTGAACAACTATAATTCCACAAAGGATTCCCTGCATAGCAGACAGGCAAGGCTAAGAGACATGCAACTGAAATCATCTAAAGGTGGGCACACTGGGCGAGCAGCGGAGGAGGGAAGAGGGAAGTGTGAAGAAGCAGGCCACATGGGCGCCAGACACAGACCAAGCTCGGAGCTCCGAGCTCCCTGCATTTCGGAGCAACCGCAGTCACGGGAGGGAAGAATTCGGACTGCTGGCACTCCCCTTATGGCCCACAGTCCCACATGAGGGATTAGCATATAACACAGCTGAACCCAACGCTCACAGCAGAGACCTCAGAGCAAAGACTAAGGGAAGAAGGGTGAAAACGGAGGTTTAAGCCCTCTCACTGCCAACCAGAGACCAGAAGGCTTAGGCACGGAGCCTAGCAGCCTCCTCTCTCCCCTCCCAGATCTCACCCACCCCCATCCTCCCAGTCCTAAAAGCAGAATGATAGCAGTGTCAGATCAAAAGAACAGAATATATGCAGTTCTGAGAACTGCAGCCCCACAGCTACGGACTTGCAGCCCACCTAGGTCCGGGCAGGGAGCCTTGGGGGCAGGACAGGCTATGCTGGTGGTCACCGCCATTGCTCACAGCCACCGCTCAAAACCCACCCCCGTCCCTGCCTCAACTTATCTGGGCGGATCCCTGTAAGGATAAACAGAGCCGCTGAAACACACAGGCCCTGAATCTGGTGCAGGAAGACCTTCAGAACTTCAGAAGCTTTACACATCCCCCAATGGAGGTGGTGCCCTGAGACCCAGGCATCCTGCTCACAGAGGAGAAGTCCACCTTCCGGGGAATCCCCCCATTGTGTCAGAAGACAGAAAGTGCAGAGAAAATATAACACTACAGCATGAGAGAGAATTAAAGGCTGCAGTTGTAAAGAAATAAAGCATTCTACCAACACCTACTGGAAAGCAAAGGAAAGACCTCTTCCTACCAACCTGTTGCTGAACCCACTCCTGTAGATGCCTAGAAAGAGAAATAATAATTCACTAATTGCCATGAATAACCAAGGTAAAAAGGCAGCACAGAAAGAAAGTGAAAAGTTCCAGAAAAAGAACTTAAAGACATGGAAGTATGTGACTTAAATGACAGAGAATTCAAGATTGAAGTTCTGAAAAAACTCAATGAGATGCAAGAAAACACAGACAGTTAAATGAACTCAGAAACACAATCAAAGGACAACAGGAACATTTTACAAAAGAGACTGAAATTTTAAAAAAGAACCATAGAATTTTTGGAGATTAAGAACTCAATAAAAGAAATGAAGAATGAAATAGCCAGCTTAGATGATAGAGCTGACCAAATGGAGGAAAGAACCAGTGACATCAAAGATAGAAATCTGGAAATGACATAGATTGAAGATCAGAGAGACTTGAGAGTTAGAAATTAAAGAAAAGAAGATTCTAAAAGAAATTAAAGAACTCTACAAGAACTTGCTGACTCCATCAGACAGAGCAATATAAGAATAATGGGCATATTAGGAGGAGAAGAAAGAGACAGGAAACAGAGAGAACTTCCCAAACTTGTGGAAAGAACTGGATCCTTGAATCCAAGAAGCAAACAGAACACCTAATTACCTCAACCCCAACAGGCCTTCTCCAAGGTACATTGTATTGAAGCTGCCAAAAATCAACAACAAAGGAAGAATCCTCATGGCAGCAGGGAAAAGAAAACAATAACCTACAAAGGAAAGCCCATGAGATTATCATCAGATTTTTCAGCAGAAACTCTACAAGCCAGACCCTTCTGGCTTGAATATTGAGTAGACTCAAATATTCAAACTATTGAAAGAGAGAAATTATGAGCCAAGAATAATATATCCAGCAAAGATATCCTTTAGATATGAAGGAGGAATAAAGACCTTTCTAGACATACAGAAACTGAGGGAATTTTCTAAAACACGACGTGCCCTACAAGAAATACTGAAGGAGGCTATCTGACCAGCATAAATAGGGATAATCTGTGACAACAAAAACATAAAAGGGGGAAGAGAAAAGGTCTGAAGCAGCATAAGGAAATGGAGAAAGTAAGCATGCTAAAGAAAATGGAATACTCTAAATATGAAACTTTCTTTTACACAAACTTAATGGTAACCACTTAAAAAAAACCCAGAACTGAAATATATAACATAGTAAAAGAAGAAACAGAGGGAAAAATTATAGACAGCAACACTGAAATACCTGACAGCAACAAAAAGGCAAAGAAAACACAGTCCTACCAGAAAATCAAAAATAGAATGGTATGAAATCCTCATATATTAATAATTGCCCTAAATGTAAATGGACTGAACTCAAATGGACTGAATAAAAAGGCACAGAGTAGCAGATTGGATCAAAAAACTAAACCCAACCACATGCTGCCTCCAAGAGACACATCTCAGCTACAAGGACAAATATAGACTCAAAGTGAAAGGGTGGAAATTGACACTCCAAGCAAATGGCATCCAGAGAAAATCAGGTGTCTCCATACTGATATCAGATGAAACAGACTTCAGGACAAAAAAAGTAACAAGAGACAAAAATGGACATTTCATAATGATAAAGAGGACTATACAACAAGAAGATATAAAAGTCATCCATCTTTATGCCCCCAATTGGGAAGGACCAAAATATACCAAGCAAGTACTAACAGAACTAAAGGGAGAAATTGACCAAAACACAATTATCGTAGGGAACCTAAATACATCATTGACAGCTATGGATAGATCATCCAAACAGAAAATAAATAAGGAAATATCAGCTCTAAATGACACATTAGATGAAATGGACATAATTGACATTTACAGAGCACTTCATCCTAGAACATGAGACTATACATTCTTTTTTAATGTACATGGAACATTCTCAAGGATAGACCATATATTGGGACATAAAACTAGCCTCAGCAAATTTAAGACTGAAATCATACCAAGCATATTCTCTGATCACAAGGCCTTGAAATTGGATATCAACTGCAAAAAGAAAGCAGGAAAAATCACAAATATGTGGAGATTAAACAACATACTTTTAAAGGACAACTGGGTCAAAGAATAAATAAGAAGAGAGATCAAAAGACACATGGAAACAAATGACAATGAAAATACATCCAAAATTTTTGGGACACAGCAAAAGCAGTTTTAAGAGAGAAATTTATATCGTTACAGGTCTGTCTCAAGAATTAAGAAAAATACCAGATAGATTCTCATGTTTCACCTTGAAGAACTGGAAAAGAACAAATGAAACCCAAAGTCAGCAGAGGGAAGGAAATAATAAAAATCAGAGCAGAACTAAATGAAACAGAGAACAAAAAGACAATGGAAAAATTAATGTAACAAAGAGCTGGTTCTTTGAAAAGATTAATAAAATTGACAAATCCTTGGTTAGACTCACTAAGATAAAAAGAGAAAAGACACAAATAAAATCAGAAATGAAAGAGGGGAAGTTATCATGGATGCCATAGAAATACAAATGATCATCCAAGAATACTATGAAGGACTATATGGCACCAAATTCAATAAGCCAGAAGAAATGGACAAGTTCTAAGAAACATATAGCCTTCCTAGGCTGAATAACGAAGAATTGGAAAATCTACATAGACCAATCACCAGTAAGGAAATTGAATCAGTCATCCGAAACCTTTCTTTTCAAAAGCAAAAGTCCAGGATGAGATGGCTTCACTAGTGAATTCTACCAAACCTTCAAAGAGGATCTAATACCTGCCCTACTCAAACTCTTCCAAAAAAATTGAAGAACAGACAGTACTCCCTCACTCATTTTATGAGGCCAACACGACCCTGATACCAAAACCTGACAAGGATAACACACGCAAAAAAATTACAGACCAGTATCTCTGATGAATACAGATGCAAAAATCCTAAACAAAACTCGAGCAAATCAAATGCAACAATGCATTAAAAAGATTATACTTCACAACCAAGTGGGGTTCATCCCAGGAGCACAAGGATGGTTCAACATACACAAATCAATGTGATAACCACATAAACAAAATAAAGGTCAAAAATCATATAATTATATCAATACAATGTTTCCCCGAAAATAAGACCCAGCGGGACAATCAGCTCTAATGCGTCTTTTGGAGCAAAAATTAATATAAGACCGGGTCTTATTTTACTGTAAGACTGGCTCTTATATAATAAAGGACCGGATCTTATATTAATCTTTGCTCCGAAAGACGCATTAGAGCTGACTGTCCGGCTAGGTCTTATTTTCGGTGAAACACGGTAGATGTACAAAAAGCGTTTGACAAGACACAACACCCATTTATGATTAAAACACTTAATAAAATAGGTATAGAAGGAAAATACCTTAACATGATAAACGCCATAGGTGACAAACCCTCAGCTAATATAATTAATGGTGAAAAACTGAAGCCCTTTGCTCTACGTTCAGGAACATGACGGGGCTATCCCCTATCACTTCTGCTTTTCAGCATAGTATTGGAAGTCCTCACAAAAGCAATTAGGCAAGAGAAAGAAATAAAAGGCATCCAAATTGGAAATGAAGAAGTTAAATTGTCACTCTTTGCAGATTACATGTTGCTATATATAGAAAACCCTAAAGACTCCACCAAAAATCTATTAGAAACAATAAACAAATATAGTAAAGTTGCCGGCTACAAAATCAACGTACAAAAGTCCATTGTATTCCTGCACACTAACAATGAAATCTCAGAAAAAGAAACAAAAAAAAAATTCCTTTTGCAATTGCAGCAAAAAGAATAAAATACCTAGGAATAAACTTAACCAAGGACGTGAAAGACCTATATGCTGAAACTCTAAGGCATTTTTAAAAGAAATTGAAAACGATGCAAAGAAATGGAAAGACATTCCATGTTCATGAATTGGAAGAATCAACCGAGTTAAAATGGCCATATTACGCAAGGAAATATACAGATTTAATGCAATCCCCATCAAAATCCCACTGGCATTTTTTAAAGAAATAGAACCAAAAATCATCACATTTGTATGGAACCACAAAAGACCCCGAACAGCCAAAGCAATCCTAAGAAAAAAGAACATGGAGGTATTACACTCCCTGAACCTCAGCTTGTACAACAGGGCAACAATAATCAAAACAGTATGGTACTGGCAGAAAAACAGACACACAGACCAATGGAATAGAACTGAGAACCCAGAAATAAACCCACATAAATATGGAGAGAGAATTTTTGACCAAGAAGTCAAAAATATACAATGGAGAAAAGACAGCTTCTTTAATAAATGGTGCTGGGAGAATTGGAAGACCACATGCAAAAGAATGAAACTAGACTGCTATCTATCACCATGTACCAAAATTAATTCAAAATGGATGAAAGGCCTAAACATAAGACCTGAAACAATAAACTGCATAGAAGAAAACATAGGTACTAAACTTATGGACCTTGGGTTTAAAAAGCATTTTATGAATTCGACTCCAAAGGCAAGGGAAGTTAAAGCTAAAATAAATGAATGGCACTATATCAAACTAAAAAGCTTCTGCACAGCAGAAGAAACCATCGAAAAAATAAAGAGGTAACCAACTGAATGGGAGAAGATTTTGGCAAACTATGCCTCCGATAAGGAGCTAATATCCAAAATACATAAGGAACTCATACAACTCAACAACAAAAAAAAACAACCCAATTGAAAAATGGGCAGAGGACCTGAAGAGACATTTCTCCAAATAGGACATACAAATGGCAAATAGTCGTATGAAAAAATGCTCAACATAATTAATCATCAGAGAAATACAAAAAAAAAAATCACAATGAAATATCATCTCACACCAGTTAGAATGGCTATCATCAACAAGACAAATAGTAACAAGTGTTGGAGAGGCTGTGGAGAAAAAGGAACCCTCATACACTGTTGGTGGGAATGCTGATTGGTGCAGCCACTATGGAAGGCAGTGCAGAGATTCTGCAAAAAATTAAGAGTAGAATTACCATATAACTCAGCAATCCTTCTCCCAGGTATCTACCCCAAAAAATCTTAAAACATTTAACCACAAAGACGTATGTGCTCCAATGTCCACTGCAGCTTTAATTACGGTGGCCAAGACATGGAAACAACCAAAGTGTCCTTCAATAGATGAACAGATAAGAAGTTGTGGTACATATACACAATGGAATATTATTTGGCCATAAAAAGATAAAATAGTACCATTTGTGACAACATGGATGGATCTAATGGATGGATCTAATGTGACAACATGGATGGAGATTATAATGCTAAGCGAAATAAGTCAGACAGAAAAAGTAGAGCACCATGTGATTTCACTGATATGTGGTATATAAAACTGAAAACAACAAAAGAACAAGACAAATGGAAGAAACAAAAACTCATAGACATAGACAATAGTTTAGTGGTTACAAGAGGGTAAAGGGTGGGTGGTAAATGAGGGTAAAGGGGATCAAATATATGGTGATGGAAAGAGAACTGACTCTGGGTGGTGAATACAGATTATGTGAGAAACAGATGATGTATTACAGAATTGTACACCTAAAATCTATGTAACTTTACTAACGATTGTGACCCCAATAAACTTTAATTAAAAAAAATTATTACATGATTTGTGTTCCACAATTTAGTCAACCTTCTCCTACTAATTTTCACTGAAATTGTTTCCAAATTTTTGTCACTATAAACAATGCAGTAATAAATATCAATACACATATATTTATGTAACTGATCTTTTTAATTCTATAGATTAAATTGCCAAGAGAACGAATAACAGATCAAAGGTTAAAATCTGGATACTGACAAAGGGTATTTATTGCAATTTATTCTTCCAACTACAATGATGAGACTGTTTGGTTTCTTGTCCTGGAATATAGAAACATAATTTCTTCATTGTCTTCTCTCTCTTCCTCTCTCCTCTCTGTCTCTTGCTTGCTTTTACATTTTTAATCGTCTGGAATTTATTTTTGCCGATAGTATGAAATATGGGCCTGTTTATCCAAATGAAGAGCCAATTATGCCTCCACCATTGTTAAATAAATATTGTTTAACAGGTTTTAGGCTCTCGTACATATTTAGATCTACTTCTGGATTCTTATTTAGTTTCACTAATCTATTTGTCTATTTCTATTACAATTCCATACTGTTTTGATTATTGCTTTGATTACAGCAGCTTTATGTGTTATAATATACCTTCATAAGTAATTTTTTCAACTAATTCAAATATTTAATGGAACAAGATTGCCTTATGTAGTCAGTCCTTTCTAAATTGTTCTAATTTGTATAATGCTAATAGCAAATAACTTATTAAGCATTTTATATGTATAAGGCACTGTTATAAATGATTTCTATGTATTAACTTGTTTTATCCTCAAAACAATTCCAAAAGATAAAAATATCCTCACACTCTACAGATGGGGAAAATAAATCATGTAGAGAGGTTAAATAACTTTGCAAAGCACTCAACTAGTAGTAGAGCCCAAGAAATAAACCCAAGTAGTTTGATCCCTGGGTCTGTGCTCTTAAGCACTATGCTACACTGCCTTTTTTACATAAGCTTAAAATTCTATGTTAAATTTACTTATTTTGCTTAGTTCCTTCTCTCAACTCACCTGGCAGAACTCTCTCAAACCCAGTGGAATTCAGAGTAGTTTTTTTTTTTTTTTTTAAATTATAGATTGTATTGAGAAGAACTGACATTTATATAATCTTTTCAGCCAGCACATGATATAACCCTCTTCATTTTTGAGATCTTATTTTGTATCATTTAACAAAACATTATGGTTTTCTTCACATTGGTTCTGTACTTTCCTTGTTGAATTCAATTCCATGTATTTTTAAAGACAGACATCGAGACAAATTTCAATAGCTTAATTCTATCTTTCTCTCTTCTCCCTTTCTCCTTTTCTCTGTATACTTATTTATGTTAAGACTAACAGATGTGGAGACTGTAGAGATAGAACTAGGAATCATTTAAAAGAAAAGTAGTTAATATTTTGAAATTTAGAAGATCACACTGATTATTTTCAAACAAATTTGGGCAATAGCAATGAAAAGGCAAACAAAGACATAACATCTTGTCCTTTATTCTGTACCAAAATTATCCTGTACAGGAATATATGTGTATCTCCTAATTCAATAAGATTTTGTTTTCACATTTTGTCTTAGGGAAAACACATGAACTTTAGTTTGTCCTAGGAAAAATCACATGAAATAGCTTCAGCTTTTCCATTTATATTCCATGATCCAATGCCTAATATGAAAAACCTTTCTACTCAATAAAACTAAATTTCTATTTTTATGATTCTATAATTTCATAATTTTCCACATTTGAATGGGGATAAAGGAATGACAAGGTTGTCTATGAACTAAATGCATTTACTTTTATTTAGGAAGAAAATCTAGTTCTATGGAAAGCGAGGAGAGAGAACAAGTTATCACAAGTATGGAAACATTCCCCTACTATACACTAAAATTCACATTAGTGTAGAAAAATAACCCAACTTTACACAGTGTCCAATGACGTCAATTTTGTCATTTACATTATAATTCGAAACCATCCATTTAGACAAGGTAAACACAGAACAAATGAAATTTAATTGAAATCCTTTATGGAACAGGACAGCAAAACCAAATAATAAAATTGAAAGCAAAACAAGTCTTAAGTCATAGACAAGAGCCAAATACAATTACTGAAACAAATTAGTAGCTGTTCACACTATGAATTATCAGATAACTATACAACTTTGTTAAGTCTCACAAACTCTTTGCACATCATCTCCATTTCCTCATTATTGATTTTATTCTTATCACCTTGAACTCTGACTTTTCTCCTTATTACCACTGAAAAGAAATGTTTATCTCAGCAAACCAAGGATGTCCTCACTCATTATTCCTATTCAATATTGTAAGGAAGTCCTCGATAGTGCAATGAGGCAAGAAAAAAAAGAAAAGGTATATAGATTAGAAAAGAATTTTTTTAATTACTTAATCATAGGCTAATATAATTTAACTAAATCCTATCCAGACCACTCCACCTGCTTGCAATTAAATTCCAACTTTGGTTATACCCATGCAACAGAGAAGTAAGTTGTTCCATCCAGAAAAATTCACTTTTCCTATTCAGAACAAAGATTAGTTATGATGATAGGTTCTCAAAATGTTTGCACTTGTTAAAGGTAAGAGTGGCACCTATATATTGGATTTGTTTGAATCCTGGATCTTTATTTATGGGGATGCCAAAAAAATTATACACATTTTAAGTGTTATCTACGCTCAAGCAGTAGGTTCGCCGTAATGAGAAGTGTCTGGACGCTGATGGTAACCACTTTGAGCACCCCTTGTAATTGCAGAAGTCAAATGTGACTTGTATTCATCTTTTGTTATTGGTATATATTGAGTATTACAATTAGTTTTATTTTTTCTTTCTTAAAATGTGTATACATTTTTTTGGCACCCTCTGTAACAATCTTCCAGAAAGATTTGAAAATAATTGGCCCAGACTAGTTTAATTCAATTAAAATCCATGCTAAAATTTCTATAATATGGTAGATTTCAATTTAATTCAATTAAAGACCCTGCTACCTTTCTGTAATGTGGTAGATTTCACCTTTGCTGAAAATTAGAAGCTTCTTGGAAATAACTAAAATTCCCAATAACCTTGCCTCATCTCTAGTAATCCTGATTTAATTATTTCAGGGTAGAGGTCTTTCATGAGTAATTTTTTTTTTTTCAATTCCCCAAGTGATTTTTAATGTGAAGCCAGTTTTGAGATTCACTAGTTTAGGAACTGTTACTATTCGCATTGCCAAATATTTCCTGGCAGTTGTACGTATAAAATCGGCCACAGGCCTGTTTCATGGCCATTTCCTATACCTTCCTGGGTTAGGGTACACCAGGCATATGAAGACCTAGAGTCTAACAGAATTTACAGAAACATTCTGGAATGATATGGAAGCCTAAGTAACTGGATGAACCTGCATATCTATGTAGTGTTTCTTGAACTTTAACATATAATGAATCATCTGGAGATCTTGCTAAATTGCATTTCAAATTCCGATTTATAGAAACGTACACTTGAAACCTATGTAATTTTACTAACCATTTTCACCCCAATAAATTAAAAAAAAAAAGAAGGAAAAGAAATGTTTAAAAGTCACCAATGATCTAAATCATCTAGTCCTTTTTCTCCTGTGCAATGTGATGCTAACCTATTAATCATAGCTCTCTTGAATACACTCTTTACTGGGCTCCAACAGAGTACAATTATCTGTTATCCTTTTTAAAGCTGGCTAGGGCTCTTATCTCTCTCACTCTTTCTGTTTTTGTCCCCTATCCACAATCTTTAAAACTCAGCTCTGGGCTCTTTCCTTCCTCTCTTACATTTTTATTATCATTTCCCAGAGAGAACACTGCACCAGTTACCTAAATGATCTTCTGCTTACTCCAAACCATGTTTACAAAAAACATTTTTCTTAAAATAGGAATTGGATCACATCACTGTCCTGTTTAAAATCCTTTAATGGCTCCCTATTACACTTAGAATGAACTAAATAAACCCGCTTATGAACTCAAAGATTCTACATCATCTGGCCTCTGCCTCTTTCTCATCTTGTGCCACTGGCTCACTATACTCTAGCTATTGAAGCTCCTGGAACATAACAATATCACCATGTTTCAGATACTTTACAATTGCTATTTTCTGCATCTAGATGGCTCCTTTTTGACACTTCCCACGGGAAGCCCCCTTCATCCTTTAGATTCTTGGTTCACAGGTGGCCTCCTCAGGAGATCTTCTTTTCAGGATTCAATCTAAAGATGGACCACTCTTTATTAGTATCACTACCCACTTTCAATTATTGACTGTTTACTTGGTTTTGGTCTGCCTTTCCCATTAAAATGTAAACTCCTTATGGACAGTGAACTGACCTCAGTGCTTAGTAGACTAGTTAGCACATAGAAGGTGGTCAATAAATATTTTAAAATTATTAATAAGTTAATGAATGCCTGCTTTGAAGAATTCTATTTATCCACATTTACTTCACCTATCATCTGGATCACAGAATTTCAGCATTAGAAATGACCACAGAAGATTATCTAGTTAAAGGTATTTTTAAATCTGTGTGTGTGTGTGTGTGTGTGTGTGTGAAGAAGCTGAGATCCAGTGATTTAAACTGCTGTTGGTAGTCTTTGACAATGTGTCTGTTATCCCAAATAACTGTCCTATATCTCCAACTCCTAACTAGACTTGCATCCACTGGAACAACTATCACAATCTACCTACCTAAAATATAACTTAATTTCTGATTAGTCTTTAAATAAGTTACTAGTAGCATTTTTTTAAAAATTAAAGTTTATTGAGGTGACAATTGTTAGTAAAGTTACATAGATTTCAGGTGTACAATTTTGTATTACCTCATCTATAAATCCCATTGTGTGTTCACCACCCAGAGTCCGTTCTCTTTCCACCACCATATATTTGATCCACTTTACCCTCATCTATTACCCTCTTCCCCCTTACCTTCTGGTAAGCATTTTTAATTCTAAAATATAGCAAAATACTAGCACAGAAAATTGATTTAGATGCCATTTCATGCCAGAGCTTATATGTGGCACAGCATACCTTTGGACAAACACATGAAAAAGGCTGTGTCTTGATGTAAATTGGTTCTTCATTTGTTATGTATAATTTCCTCAGTCTTGCCTTCCCAGATTCAGTCATAACCTAAAACCGTGGCTCACTCAAAATTTTTTTTCCCATTTTATAACTCTTTAGCTAAAACCAAACTAATAAATCCAAGACAAATCAAACCAAACCAAATTAACCTCTTGACTGGAAACTAAATCCAATGTCAACTAAATTTAAACCACAATGAAACTCCTAATAGTACACAGTTATTTCAATGAGGTAAATCTATCTAGAACACCTTGATGATTAACAAGACTTAGTAATTACTATTTAATGACTTACACCTTATTTAAATAAGAGTAAAACATTAACAATACCAAAGCATACCACCTTGGCTCTTCTTCCCTTCATTTATATCCCCTGCCTCCCATCTACTTGGAAATAACCGTATAGTGCATAGGGTGATAAAAAGAAAAATGGCTGGGAATCATAATAAACGAGAAGCTCTAACCCACTGATAATGTGCTGATTCTATGGCCACAAACAAGGGAAGGAAAATGGATGAAACATATTGGTAAACTCTTATGCGTGGCACTTAGTTCAAGTGTTAATTGGGCAGCAGTGATTAGAAGGGGAATTGATTTTATTACAGAAAATACCAAAACTAGCTGGGAATAGAATGCATGGGTCTGTGAACTTAGCAGGAACATATAAGTAAAATAAAAAAGAAAATATAGAATGTATGTTCTATTTCTGTGATCACAAAAGTGAAAGGAATCTGGAGTACATCAGAGATTTTGACCTTGTGAGCAGAAGGCCCTATCAACTCAGTTATAATAGGACCATCTTCTTACCAGAGGTATGGAGAAAAAAGAAAAACCAGGCAAATAAAATAAATAATAATCAGAGGTGGAGCCAAATATAATAACTTCCACCTTGAAAGAAAATCTAGAAAAAGTTTGGGAGGATTTGTGTTACAGATAAAGAATAAGGTTATGAAGCAAATATTTTTAGTTTGAGAAAGGCAATTTGGGCCAGTTTCCTGGGATGTATCTGGGTACAATGCATACCAGTTGTTTCAGTTAATTTTGTCAAAGCCAGAGTAGATAATACCAGTTAGCATCCCGATTTGAAAGAACACGAGGGATGGTCACTCTTCCTGGTGACCTGTTTTGGTAGTCTAGAGCAGGAGATGGCTCATTCTGCCCTCATGTCCCAGAGGACTGAACACAGAACATTAGGGGAAGCAGAATAGGGAATCAATAGTATAATATCCCATGTAATTCCCACAACAACATAAGGTATATAAGGAAAATAATCGTTATGTTATAAAGACAAAGAAGATAAGGATCAGAAAAAATGAGGTCCTTAGTTACAAAGGATAGAGTTAAAAATCTGCATCTATTTGTTTTGATTTTGAAGTCTATGTTTACTACAAGCCTCATTTCCATCAAATTTCATCTACATTACAGGACTGTTGCATGAATTAAATAACATAGTACTTCTTTAAAGCACGACTGTGAGCTAGTTGAAAAACAAGCCCTATATAAGAAAAAGCATTTCTAGTTTTAAGGATAGCATGAACTTTACTATCTAATGATACCATAGATCCATAAAATTTACGGCGTTCATAAACTGAAATGTTCGTTAACGGAGACGTTTGTAAACCAAGGTACCACTGTAAATGACTTCATTTTTATTTTCTGATTTTAATATTGAAGAATATATAATGAAAGGGGATGGTTGTGGTCTAAGTAAATCCTTTTGTGTCAAAGGCTTTTCCAAGTTCACATATAAACATAGTAATAAGATTCTGGATCCACATTTTTTTTTACATTATGTATGTCAAATCAGCATAATGAAAACTGTTTTGAATATTACATGATACACACAGATTTTAAAAAAAAATTTTTGCAGGTTGGTAGCAGTCTTAATCTAGAAAGATGTTATAAGCTACTGACACATTCTTACTTGTTACAGGAAATAAATTGTTCTCTGCAAAAGACACACAGAGTGCTTGCATATATTCATTTTTTTTTTAATTTATTGGGGTGACAATTGTTAGTAAAATTACATAAGATTTCAGGTGTACAATTCTGTATTACATCATCTATAAATCCCATTGTGTATTCACCACCCGGAGTCAGTTCTCCTTCCATCACCATATGTTTGATCCCCCTTACCTTCATCTCCCACCCCCCACCCCCTTTACCCTATGGTAACCACTAAACTATTGTCTGTGTCTATGAGTTCTTGTTTCTCATTTGTTTTTCTTGTTCTTTTGTTGTTTTTGGTTTATATACCACATATCAGTGAAATCATATGGTTCTCTGCTTTTTCTGTCTGACTGCATATATTCATTTTTAAGACGTGATCTACACAGAATACTATTAATGGAAACCCAAAACAATATGTAAACCAACTTGTCAAAATACTTTACCTTCCTCTCCTTGAACAGGTTCTTCTAATAGCAACTCTGTCATACATTCCCAGTCTTTCAACAGTTCTTGAGAGCTCTCCCACAAACTGTCCACCAAGTAGGCTGCATGTTCATGCAACTAAAAATCACAAACCAAGTGTGAGTGAAGAGCATTTAATGAAGAAACTGCTAATAATACTTTGAGTTAATAAATCATTTTCTTAGGGAATATAGTCAATAATACTGTAATAACTATGCATGGTGCCAGGTAGGTACTAGACTTATCGGGGGGATCATTTCGTAAGTTATGCAAATGTCTAACTGCTATGCTATATACCTGAAACTAATATAATAATGAATGTCAACTGTACTAAAACAAAACAACAACAACAACAAAAACCCAAGCCATCTTCTTCATAATTAAAATGGCTTGGTCACAAAGTTTCCAAGAGCTACTTAGAGAACAATATAAATATTTGTATTCCACTGTCAATAATGGGATGCACTACATAGACTCGATCAAAATTTTTTTTACAGTATAAGGTTAAGGATTTCCTAGTCCAATGACATCCTTTATAGATGAGAAAAGTGAGAGTATAACTAATTAACAGAATTCTGAAAATTATAAACTGGATCTAGTTCACATTTCACTATTCTTGAATAGTCTCTTTGTAATTGTCTTTTTTTTTTTTTTTAAAGGAAATCAATTACTTTCTTTCAGAATTCCATTTGAAACTTTGGTACCAGCCCTACTTACTTTACATGCCTGTCATCTTGGTCAAGGGCAAAGTATAAGTTACTCCATCTCTCCTCTTTTCTGCTTTCATTTCCATTTAACTCAATGCTTTCCCCACCCCAACCCACCCCCACGTTTTGTTGCTCATTACTCTTGACAATTTTCTTGACAGGTTCCCACAGTAGATAAACACCACGTTCCTCATCAAACTCTTTACCACTTGTTAGTCATTAAAACACAAAGATTACTCCAATAAAGCTCTTCAGAGTAAGTAAGTAGAGAAGGTATTGGCACTGTTCTTGTTTCTGCTACTTACATTTAACTTCTCCACCCTTGTATAAAAGTTCTTCCATCTTTGAGGCGCATGACATTCAGCTAAACCACTTTCTAGATAGGTGTTTTCCAAACTATAGATTTCAACCCATTTATTGGTTGCAACCTATAAACTAATTTAATGCATTGAGACCAAGGTTTCAAAAAATGAAAGGAGAAAAGAGTATATATCACATAGAAAGGTAAGTACTGTTCCATGTAACTCTTATTTCAGTTATATGTGTTTGTATTTGGTTTTCTCATCATGAGTAGCGGCCCCAAAATGTAGATCTTTCTTACCTACTGGTTGGTTACTGATACCTTGGCACATTTGGCATGTGAGTTGGTTTTCTTCCTCACTTCTAATTCTATCATTATTCTTAATTTCAATGTGCATTTTGATGACCAATTTAAAGCTGTCTCATTTGACCTTCATAATTCTATACTTCATTTCTACTGCATTTCAAATCTCACATTTTGACTCCTGAAATGCCTCATGAAAACCACACCCAAACACATATACACACTGTAGTCTCACAAGGATTTTTGCCAAAGCCAGAGTAGAAAACACCAATTAGAATCTGTGCTTGGAAAGAACATGGACAAAGGTTTGCTGCAAGACATCTTCAAACTTTCCAAATTCACATATCCTACGAAACTATTCCAGACCATCAGTAACATTATTCCAACAGTTATAGGCATAAGTGGTGCACAACTTGGTGTCAAAAATGAAAATTAGCAGCAGAAACTAGAAAAAAGTTTCAAAATTGTTGCTATTAAAACCCAAGCTGAAATGGAGTTATTATTTAATGGGTACAGAGTTTCAGTTTAGGAAGATTTTGAAAAAGTTCTGAAAAATTGATGGCAGTGATGGCTACTAAACAGCCACGAACATGGCTGAATACATATGAACAGTTAAAAACTGGTTAAAATGGTAAATTTAATTATGTATATTTTATGAAAAACAAAAACTTATGCTACATAAACTGACTTTTATGCCTAACTATGTGTACATTACAGTGTGTTTGTAGAATAGGTATAAAACGTTTCACAATTATATTTTTGTTGGATTATACCTTCTAGAATGTCTCCTCTTTGTTCTCAGTTCGGGTTTATCTTATATGATACTGTCCCCTCAGCTTTTTGCAATAATGTGTTAATCATATCCAGGTTTTATCCAGTTTGTTTAATTCCTGGTGTTTATTTGTAAAGTTCCTGTGTTATTCTGATTAAGGTGTTTTTGTAAACAACACTTCATTTCTTTACTTCAACCCTAAACGACAACCTGCTTTTTAATAAAGCATGTGAATCCATTTACATGTGGATTACTGATATTGGAAATATTCCTGGCACCTGATGCCCTGTGCTCTACTGATGACATTTTCTTATTTTATCTGTGGTTCCTTTAATTTTAATTTCTAACTTATATTCTTCCATTACCAAGAACCTTAGCACATTTATTTACTTCTTTCTTTAATTTGAACATTATACTCCTATATTTGAAGAATTGTTAGAAATTTACCTTAAGTTTCATAGCCACATTTTTAAAGCCTAGTTCTGTTTTTTTCAGATTTATTTCCTAACTAATGTTTCTTATTTTCACTGTTTTCCTTTTATTGTATCAATTTTTCATTTTGTTAAAAAACATCCTCCTGTAATATTTTGCACATAGAGTGCATGGATAGTAAACATTCTACTTGCATGTCCTTTGACAGTTCCTCCCCTCCATTCTCTCTGTTCTCTTTATAGATTTCCTATGAGATAATATGATAGAACTGCTTAATCTGTACTGTTTCTTTAATTTCTCTCCCATACTTTTCATTTCTTTCTTCTTTTGCACTACTTTCTGAAAAAAATCCCTTGATTCAATCTATAGCCAATCTTTGGCTGTGTCCATTCAGGACATTTAATGATCTGCCTCACACCTAAATTTTGGAAATCATATTTTTAAATTTCTAACAACACTCTTCCCCTCTTTCATAATATCTTCTTCCTGTATCTGGGGATTTTAATCAAAAATTTTCATTAGTATGTTGGGTTTGTGCTTCTTCTTCATGGTATTGATTTTTTCCAAGTTTCAGTGATTCTTGGCTGCCAGTTCATTCATGTTAATTAGTCTAGACTCAAGAATACTAGCAGCTAGACACCCTGCTAGAATTCTTGAGTCTGATTGCAAGGTGCTGGCTTCTTTGGTTGTGCAGGAAAGTGTAAAGAGGGGCTCTATAATCAGGCAGGCTTTCCCTCTAATGTATAGGTATGCAATTTGTCTTCTGAATACAGAAATTCCTTGTACCTCCTGGTGGCGATAAATTATTTGGGGCGTTCATTTACTATTTTGCTTCTCAAACCTTTGTCCACATCCCAAATGCCTTGATCAGGATTTCTAAGTGAGGAAGAAGCTCAGCTAAAAGGCAGCTACTTAATTACAATCTATAGCACCAGCCTTTGCTACTCTGATCTTTGGTGTATTTCAGATTTGTACCAGAAAATCTCCCCCATCTTTGCCTCATATGCAGATATGAGTTACTTAACTATAATCGAATTCATAGTCAATCACTTTATAGCTTCCACAAAATCCTTACTGTTCTGGTGAACTGGTAATCTTTCATTTTAAGTTATTTAGCATGAGGTTTTCAGTTGGATGAGTTACTGGCATAATTCAGGGCTTTATGTAGTATAATTATATTAGCACTGATATTTTTAAGGATGACTTTTCTATGCCTTTAATGAAAGCATATTAAAATTTAGCTAGGGAATGTTGTCACTGTTCAAGCATTTTTTTTTCTGGTTCAGTAGCCAATATTCTCAATGTAGATGCTAAATTCTTCGCTCATTTCCTCATCTTTCTGATTGTAAGGTGGTAGCTTAGTAGAATGTGTCCTGTTAACATCAGTAACTAGTAGTTTCAAACTCAATGCATACATCAGAAGGACATGAAAATGTGTTGTCCCCTATTCTGATTAAGACTTTCAAATTCACCAATATGAGTAACAACAATCAGTATAACATGGTCAGTCAGGATTTGAATTGACGTATGTTTATGAAACAGTCTCTGTTTGGGGGCATCTGTGATGGCCACTTAGCTGGCTAGTCTCACATCTCTACAAGTATACCAAGGTAAATCCATGTTGGAGAAAAAATTTCTAACATAGCCAGTTATAATCACCTTTAAAAGGTTATAATCACCTTTCTGAAACTTTATACCAAGGACATTATATTGGTAGTAAAAGATAAAGCTATAAGAAGGAAAGCCTTGAGGCATGATTCTCAATGGCTATAAAAGCCCCAGGATTAAAAAGGACCTAGAACCGTAAAAATGAATTTTCCAAAAATAGTTTATGGTATAATTTTGTAAAAATAGCATGAAAATAAGTTATCTGCAAGCATTCTTTGTAATCTTTAGGAATTAGATGAACAAAACAGGTAACTAACTCATTAACAGATAATGAGTCACTGTATAGCAAAACGGATAATTAAAAAATTATATTGAAATTTACTTATAAACTATATAACATATAAATTAAAATTATAAATACAATTATATTTATATTTAGGCGCTATAAATAAAATTTTATCTAAGTATAATTTATTTATAGTATTTCCTCTAAGCTTGTATATAAGACAAACTAATGTCATATTCCTGATGACTTTGATTCCAATTTTCTGGGAGCATTCTGATTCATCTTTAATTGGCTTCAAGGTTACTCATAATATTTTACCTCAAATTTTTTCTGCCTGCTAACTTTCTGTTAAATAGTTAAATACACTAAAGGAGTGAATTCTTTTATAAAATATAATTTATAATGCAAATAATCACCCCAAGTTATTAAACCTAAAATAATAAACAACTCCTATACTGGATTTTCTTCTCTGCTGAAAAACCCCAGTCATTGTGAATCTTGAAGAACGTATAAACAATAACAAGAAAAAAAAAGTTATCATTCATGCACTAGGAAAGAACATTCTGGGGAGATTTCTTGGATATATCAATATGTGTTAATTTTCTGTCTTAAATGGCTATCATAATTAGGCTCATCTTCATATGCCTAGAAGGAAAGTGACCATACTTCTAGATTATCCAGAAATGTTCTGGGTTATGCTTACTGGTTTGGAATAATTATTAATAGCATCTTTGTCACTCTGAAAAACATCACAGTTTGTACAGTAAATCCTATGTTCATACTACTTATGGGGAAATCTGTAGTCATAACATTCAAGTACCATTTATTGTACCATTTGGCATGCATCTAAAATATACAAGGTATTTTGTCACCTAAAACCAATGACTGTTATAAAGGTTGTGATTGCTTAAAAATGTCACTTTTTGGTACAAAAAGAAAAGAAAATTAACAACTTTTAATCTCTAATCTCCACGATTTCAAATGTAATTTATATATAAACGAGGGAGACTACTCCATGGGCTGTAAACCTCTTTCAATTCAACATTTTAGAATTCTATTACAAAAGGTTACTATTTAACATCCCAGTAAAATAAAGAAAGTATGATAACTAGTTCAGTCAATCCTAATTAGCTGCTTGGTAATTCATCTATAAGCTGGACTCATCCTACTTTATGATTTCTACTTATGATTTCAATTCATCCTACTTATGATTTCAATTCACCTTTTCATGAATCTATTACTAAAATATTACTGATTAACATGTGTTACAGTAAAACAAAGAGGAATTCAGAGTAGAATACAATCAGAATTCCACCATACTTTAAGAATATAACTTTAATAAGCACTCATCTCTGGGTGTACACTAGAGTAACAGGATAAAAAGAGAGATTTTAACAAAATGTTTCTTATGAAACACAGGAGTCCATAATAAAGGACAATATTACCATGAATCAACTAGCATACTTAAATATGATTTGCAGCTGACAAGAATGCCATAGAGGAGAACTGTGAAATATATTTTAATGTTCTTGTAACACTTTAGTAAACAGCACTAAACACAGGAATACAGTAATACCATCTGAAAATAGAACAATAATACATTAAAAATTACTACTCTAAATAAAAGATGAAACTGTATAAAATTAAGTATTGTACTTATGCCTTTTACTATATCAAAAGAAAAGTATTTGGGCTTTCAGAGATCTAACTAAAATATTTTCTGTCAATTAATAATAGCCTACATCATCATATTCCTTAAAGTTTTTAGCAAATAGTTTACATAGTATTTGCATGTCTCATCCCTATTAAGTTTTGAAACTCTTGTTGCTATTAAAGTCAAATTTTCATATAGAACTTGATTGTTGCATAATCCTTTTAATGCCATTCCTCTAAAACCTTAAAGAAGCTAAAGGTATAATTTGAAATGGTCTATCACAAGTGTAGTATTTACTAAGTATTTAGTGTTTTATTTTAAAACGTTCACAAGCATTTTGTAGTGTATGCCATAATATATTCACACTTGCTTTAAAATATACACACACACACACAGACACACACTCTTACTACGCAAAGTGTGGTCTGGTCCCTGGACCAGAAGCATAAACATCACCTAGAATTCTGTTAGAAATGCAGCAACTCAGGTTCCAGCCCACAGCTAGTCAATCAGAACTAGTATTTTAACAAGATCCCCTCATAATCTGTACACGTATTTAAAACACTGTTCTTAAACTCGCGTACTTTTCTCAAATGTAACTCTCCAAATGGTTTTGTTTCTGACTTTATTCTTTCTCTATTCATTCTGAATTTGCTTAAAAATATTAGTAACTCCACTAGGTTTCTGCTCCACTTTGCCCTAACCCCACTCATTCCACTCAGTTCTTGCTTCTCCCTAATTTTAATTTTCATAGGTGCTGTTTGTCTCTCTATTCCTCATTCCTACAGAGTTTCACCGGAACTTTCAAATGTGAGAAGTTTTGAATCTTTTAAGTTTCTCTTCTTCCAAGATCTTCCAACACAAACCAAAAAGACTTTTTTCTAAGTAAAATTATAAGTCCTAAATTCCTAGATTTTTTCCACTTTCTTTGAAACTCAATTCCCACTCATTTCTAAGCCAAGTAGTTTATTCATTCAGGGGCTCTTTAGGTTTAGCTCACCATTCCCCAATGCCATACTAGTACTGTGTGTCCCCGAAAATAACACCTAGCCAGACAATGAGCTCTAATGGTCTTTTGGAGCAAAAATTAATATAAGACCCGGTCTTATTTTACTGTAAGACCGGGTATAATATAATATAAATACAATATAATACCGGGTCTCCTATTAATTTTTGCTCCAAAAGATGCATTAGAGCTGATTGTCCAGCTATATCTTATTTTCGGGGAAACACGGAAACAGAAAATACAGTTATAATAACAAAGAGAATTTTAGTGGGCAAAACAAAGCTCACTTGTGCAAACAGATTCTCATAGATAATATATTGTGACTATGTTAATTATAAAATTAAGTGATAAAACTCACATGGAAATACTGTTATGGAGCTTGTACAAGTATTAACAAAAACATTTAAACTCATATTTTTCTTTCTCTAAATAATATAAATTTTAAACCAGAAAGAATTTATGGTTTTAAGACCTGACAACTTTTACAAACTGTTTAAGTAATATAACTTCAAAGCTACAGGCAAACATTTAAAAACAATAACAACAAAAAAAAAAACACTAAAAAAAGTATGCAGAATTGCAATACTGTAAAAGTTTAAAAATTGCTAGCCTATATTCAGTGTTTATCCACACCTGCATATATATTCCCACAAAACAGTACTGATTCCATAACCTGGCAATCCATTGGAGCAATTCTGTACGAAACAGGCTTGTTATTTGATTAAAAATAATTAATTACAATGAACTGACAATTTTATTTAATAAGTAATCTAATACAAAAAAAAAAACAAAATAAAGAGCTATGTTAAAAATTTACCTCACTTTCAAGAAAGAAAAGAACCAGCATCCTAATGAGGTTTCCATTCGGACTGTTCCTTCCCCTCCTCTTTGCTAATGCTTCTTCTGCTTGTGGGTCATGTCTGCTAAAAAGCCTGGAATAAGTAGCAAACAAGCGCATTATAAATTTATGAGGATATGAGTTTTAGTCTTTTTTCCTTCACTGTATAAATTATTTCAGGGTTAAACATATATCAAATATCAGGTTACTGATTTATTTCAACACAAATACGTAACTGATGTTTTTATAGGTCAAAAAAAGGTTAGATCTGAATGATTTCATACAGTTAAATGATATATAAAATGTGTAAAAGGAAGCTTTTTACTGATGACCAATGTTCAAATACTTATGAAAAAATATAAACTATTTTATCTTACATGATAGATACTAGAGTATGTAATTTTAAACAGAGTTCTATTTTCTTAAATATTCATTTCATAGTCAAGAAATTACATGTAACCAAATGTTCCATCAATAATTATAAATATAAAAATTCACACTTTAAACCATGAGGTCTTTTTGCATTCGTTTCTGCTTATTAAAGCCTACTACCTCGAAACAGTACTCAATAGCCCAATAGTATTGAGTAAGATGAAATAAACTTTAAATTTATAAAAATACCACTTAGTGACAAAACTTGTAAAATATAGCAAAGAAATAACTTGAAAATTTTAATTTGCTTAGAAGATTCTCAACCATCCTTGGGAATCACCTGAGGTCTAGCTGAACAGAAGTCTATAACAAAACAGAAGTCCTATAACAAAGGAAATACATAGGAAACCACATGGAGAATGGTAGGAGGGGTGGAGATATGAAACAAACTGGTCCTATACCCATGTGTGACATTTAAAAGCGGAGGGGATATCAAGGCTCTGGAGGTACCCCCTGAAGAGTAAGGGGTCCTAGCCCCACACCAGGCTCCTCAGCCCAGGGTTCCAATGCCAGAAGAGAAGTGCTCATAACTTCTGGCTACGAAAACTAGTAGAGTTTGTGGCTGAGTGAGATCATGGAGTTCTAGGCAGACTCACTCACTATGAGCCCCAGCGCTGAGGCAGCAGCTTGAAAGGCCTCAGGGACATACAGGGAGGAACTGAATTTTCTGGCTTCAGGGCAAGAGCAGGAGGGGCAGCTTTCTCTCAGATAGTAGTGCAGGAGAAACCATTTTCCCTTGTTGAGACCTCCCCGCACCCAGCATGCAAATACAGGCAGGTACCATCTTAGACTTCTTCAACCTAGATAACATAACACTATTAGCCCCACACTGGTGATTCCCTGAGACCTGGCCAACCCCAACTTATGGGACAACCCAACCCACTTCAAGACCCATCTTGGATCATGCTGTAGACTTTCCTAAAATCTCTCAAAGGTAACAAACCAGTGAAATTCTGTTGTCATTCCTAAGGCACATATAGCCTGCATAGTTGTCTTAGACTTCCCAGCCTCCAAAACTAAGAAATAAATGTTTGCTGTTCATAGGGGGGATAAAAAAGTAAGGAAATAGGGATAGGAATATAGAGTGTGGTACTTTAGATATAAACATCACAATGGGCCTGTCAGATGAGAGGCTAAATAACTGAATAAAACCATACTTTCATGTGTCATAAAAATAAACCAATCTGCAGCGGAAAAAATAAAGAGAAGGTGAATTATGTTTGGCACGAGAAGGTGAAAGTATATGACAAGTGGAAAAGACTCAAGCATTATCTTGAAGGTATATCTGCATAGCTATCAGACTGGTTTAAGAGAAAGTTTTGTTTATTTGGGTGGCTTTCAGAGTGGGAACAAATTAAAAATATGCGGGTCCTTCATAACTGAAAAGTACAAATTTGGAGAATTGCCTTCACTGTATATAAATATAAGATACTAAGGAATTAGCTTAATTTTTCTAATATTACAATGTAGAATTTTTGATGGCATATTAAAATAGCCATTTCAGATACATTTTACTATTTTTTTGAATGCTCAATTAAGCCTGTATATAGCTTGTAAATTAGATCACAAAACAGGCAATGCGTGTATGTGCATGCATGCATTTTTTAAAACTTATTCATGGAATTATTGGGACTACTCTATAGCTTACTTGGTTAAGACTTTAAAAGATCACAATATTAAATGGAGAAAGAATGTTCAAAGAGATTGTTAAGAATCTAAAGTTCTCAAACTCAGCATCTCCAGGGTAGGGCGCATAAAACAAGTTTATGAAGTGAAGCTTTCATTTCCATAGGAATTGGATTCATTTTTACAAAGAAATAAAAAATAATGCAGGTATACATGTGGATTTTTATGTAAAATGCTCCAATTTGAAAATTTTTAGCAAGTATACAAACAGAAAAATACAATACAGATAAAATCAATATACCCAAAGGCTCTTTCTGACATAAGTGCTGCCAGTTTATAGCCTCAATTCTGTACAGAATCAACCTGTTAGGTCTATTTTTATTTTGAAACTATAGAAGCAATAAAGTTTTTCTGAAACACAAAGCCTTTTGAAAAGTTAAGTAGAGAACAGAGACAAAGTATTATAGAATGTAATAGTCCTGGAAAACGAAGGGAAGACCTTCACATTTATGACAAACAATACCTCAAGATAAATATGAAAATAACACTGTTCTATTAGCCACAGATTTCAGAGTCACTGGCAAGTTAAATATTTTAAAAGTCATGTCTGAAAACCCTGACTTTTTTCCTCACTTTGATTACGAGCATTCACTAGTAGCCAGCTTCTTAAAGAAAAAAAATGTTCACACAGATACAACTTTTCTGACTTTGTGATGTACCACTGGGCAGAGAATAGTTTGTTGTCCCATGGCTGAGATACAAATGCTAGATGGAGGGGCAGGCCTGTTCATTATCAAAGTTAATCATCCATGTACAAAAGATGCCTTACATAATTACAACTGTGATTTACAACTGTGCTTAGCAGATCACAAATTACTACATATATTGACTGGACTTTTGTGTTCACCTGAAAATAATCAGTCACTAAGTTAAATCTATGAAAAAAAAGAACAAAGTAAACACGTGCAAGAATATCTTAATATTTTAGTGTGAATTAGTCCCATATTTTAAGAGTGAATTAGTATACTAATAAATTATAGGGCATATACAGTAGATCATGATCAAAAATGTATTTAAAAAAGTACCTAGGAATAAACTTATAGGAGGATGTGAAGGACCTATACACTGAAAACTAGAAGACATTTTATAGAAAGAAATAGAAGAAGACACAAAAAGATGAAAAGATATTCCATGTTCATGGATTGGAAGAATCAAGATAGTTAAAATGGTCATAATACCCAAAGTAATACACAGATTTAATGCAATCCTTATCAAAATCCTAAAGGCATTTATTTTTTAAAGAAATAGAACCAAAAACGTCATCAGATTTGTATGGAATCATAAAGATAGCCAAAGTAATTCCAAGAAAAAGAACAAGACCAAAGGTATCACACACCCTGACTTCAATTTATACTGTAAAGCGACAATAATCAAAATAGCATGGTACTAGCAGAAAAACAGACACACAGAACAATGGAATTGAGAACCCAGAAAGAAACCCACATATATATGGACAAATAATTTTAGACAAAGGAGCCAAAAACATACAATGGAGAAAAGAAAGCCTCTTTAATAAATGGTGCTGTGAAAATTGGAAATCCATATGCAAAAAAAATGAAACTAGACTGCTGTCACCACATACCAAAATTAACTCAAAATGTATTAAAGACTTAAATATAAGGCTTGAAAGAACAAAGTGCATAGAAGAAAACATAGGTATTAAACATATGGACCTTGATCTTAAGATTTTACGAATTTGACCTCAAAGGTAAGGGAAATAAAAGCAAAAATAAATGAATGGGACTATATCCAACTAAAAAGCTTCTGTACAGCAAAAGAAACCATCAACAAAATAAAGAGGCAACCAACTGAACGGGAAAAGATAATTACAACACCTCTGCTAAGGCGCTAATATACAAAATATAGAGTTCATACAACTAAACAACAAAAAAACAAACAATCCAATTAAAAAATACACGGAGGACCTGAACAGACACTTCTCCCACAAAGACATACAAATGGCCAACAGATACATGAAAAGATCTTCAACTTCACTAGCATTTAGGGAAATGCAAATCAAAACCACAGAGATAGCACCTCACATCTGTTAGAATGGCTACTATCAACAAGACAAGCAATAAAAAGTGTTGGAGAGGTTGTGGAGAAAAAGGAACCCTCTTACACTGCTGACGGGAATGTAAATTGGTACAACCATTATGGAGGCTCCTCAAAAAATTAAGAATATAATTACCATATGACCCAGCAATCCCTCTTCTGGGTAACCACTCAAAAAATCTGCACACATTTATCCGTAAAGATATATGCACCCCTATGTTCACTGCAGCATTATTCATGGTGGCCAAGACATGGTAACAACGAAAGTGTCCTTCAATAGATGATTGGATAAAAATGATGTGGTACTTATGTACAATTGAAGAGAAATACTTCCATTTGCGACAACGTAGATGGATCCTGAGATTATCAACACGCTAAGCGAAATAAGTCAGACAGAAGAAGTCCAGAACCATATGATTTCACTCACCTATGGGATATAAAACTGAAAGCAACAAACGAACAAGACAAAAACTCACAGAAACAGACGACAGTTTAGTGGTTACCAGAAGGTACTGTGGGAGGAGTGGAGAAAGAAAATGTTAAAGGGGGTCCAATATATGGTGATGGAAGGAGAACTGACTGTGGGTGGTGAACACACAATGCAATATACAGATGATGTATTATAGAACTGTATATTTGAAACCTACATAACTTTATTAACCAATGTCACCCCAATAAATTTAATAAAAAATATATTTCATGATAATTTTTAATTATACTCCTAAGTTCTCATTAACTCTATACTTTTTCAATAATAGAACAGGCTTTAGGTTTTAATTAAACTGCACCTGCATATAATTTTCAGCATTAATATGGATAACTGATTAAAATAATCTTCATCCCAATAGAAAGAATGAAAAAAACACCACAAAAATGTTGGGAGGCATTTGAAGGTGATTTTAGATTGCAAATGTTGAGAAGGTAAGATAAGACCTCAGAACTTTAAAAGGGGAAAAACACTAGTGAAATGAAATATAAATTACCTGGGGGAGCTTTTATAAACTTCATTCACTTTTCCCCAATCTCCATTCACACTCCTAGGTGAGAACCATCCTTTTAGACCAGGGAAAAGAAATATGTCACAAAGAACATATTTCCAGGGATGTGAGTCATGATGTACACGCAGACTGTGAGGATATTACAGTCCACAGAATTTGAAATGGCCACTTCTAACACTGTTTTCAGTCACTATTACTCACTTCTAGTACGTAACTCTAAAAGAACGAAAAACAATGAAAATTGCGAGTATCACGTTAACTGGACTAAGTAAGATGGAAAAGGCCAAAAACCATATGATTTCACTCATACGTAGGATATAATATAGAAAGCAACAAATGAACAAACAAAACCAACGATCCAACTCAGAGACAAAGACAATAGTGTGGTAGTTACCCGAGTGAAAGAGAAGTGAGGGGAGGATAAAGAGGGTAAAGGGGATCAAATATGCTGTGACGGAAGGAGACTAGACTTTAGGTGGCGAGCACACAATGCAATATACAGATGATGTATCACAGAAAACCTGTACACCTGCAACTTATAATATCATTAACCAATGTTACCCCAATAAATTTAACTAAAAATAAATTTAAAAGTAAAGGGAATAAGACAGTAACAAAAACAAAAACACGAAAATGGAACCTAGATTCTAAGATAATTAACTCACTTTTTATGAAGGAATTCTCCAGCTGCCACAGCAACAGGTCGATGTGCTGAGTATACCAAGTGGTAAACATTTTCACAGTCTTCATTGGAAAGAGCTTCTTCACTTCCACTGAAAAAATTCAGAAAGTAACATCTGAGCCAAAAAAAGTTTACTTTCAGTTTTACCTTTATTTAAATTTTGTTTACTTCATTATAAAAGTTCAAGGCATATTAGTTTTATTGTCATCTCTTTTTAATCTTACTGTGAAATTAATATTTCTCTTTATTTATAAAAGACACCTAATCATTACATAAAATTCAGAAAATACAGATAAAACAAGAAAATAATATAAAATGTCCACAATTCTTCCCACACATACATACTCATAGACAATGACTATTAATATCTTGGGATATATATTAGTTTGGTGCAAAAGTAATTGCAGTTTAAAAAGTTAAAAACAATTGCAAAGACTGCAATTACTTTTGCACCAACCTAATATTACCCAAAATTAGCTCAAGTTCTTAAATGTCCATAAGATTTTTGTTGACAGGCAATGGAGAATATATTTAATCCTGCTTCATACAGTTAAAAATTATTATGCTATGTAATTCTTCTTTCCATAATTGTCTATTTTAATTTTTATTTTATCATTATATATACAATACTATTTTGTTTTCTTTCTATATAAAACAGATTCAGTAGTCACAACCTTTCCTTTACTAACACTGAACCATTTCTTAGTTTGCAGAATGTTTCCTTAAGCACGTTTTCCAAAAAAGGAAAGTCTATTTCCTGACCATTAACATGCTTTAAAATGTCTGGTATGATTATAGATTAGCAACGACTAGATGCATTATAGAATTCTGTATAGGTTCTTGACAAGATGTAAGGGTAACAAGCTCATTCCCCAGAATTCAATCCTAGAAATGCCTCAGAAGCTAGGAGTTGGTTGAGGGATCTGTCAAATAAACATAAAATTAGAACGTCTTTTGCAGCAAAAGAAGGTTTCATCATAGTATAAGGGGAAAACTGTAGTTCTGAATGGAAAAGAGCTGAATATTAAGGATGGGAGATAGGCTGGAAGCATTTTTTAAATTATACTTTTTACCCCCGTCAATAATACCTGTTCTAATTCTACTGTGAAGCAATAATTCTACTGTGAAGCAGTGTAGTGTGAGCAGGTGACACCAGGGTTTTCCTGGAACCAATAACAGGCACTGGAAATTCACAATAGGTGTAGGCAAACTGGCTAGCTCATGAATTAACTCTCTGTATATAATTCCTCCCATATACTGAAAGAGACAATTTTTAAGACTGCCCGGGATAAGTTACAAATTACCACCAGAGGCTTTCTGTCCTGAGGCAGATGTGTCTCTGCCCATGCCCAATTTATACCCCTAAATTATAAGGAGGGGCACAAGGGTAAGGCCTAAGTTTTAACTCCTTCATCCAATTATACAGGGCACAAGGGTAAGGCCTTAACTCCTTCATCAGTTTTAACTCCTTCATCCAATTATATATCATCAGCTCAATTAGTTAACACCCTCAGGAAAAAGTTACTCGTAGGAAAAAAAATTTAATAAGACATTTCAGGAACCTAAGCTCATAAGCAAAAGGAAAATAAATAATCTACACCAAAAAATGGAAAACTAACAGATAAACAGTAAAACAATTTAAAGAAGACATAACAGTATGTTAAATGTGACTCTATTTGTTGTTTTGGGAAGTAGAGATCCCACAAGCCAAGAAAAATAAGGCTAGATTATTTCATGCAAATGCTATAAGAGACCAGCAAGCTGGTTTTGTGATCCTTAACTCATTACTTACCAAAATATTATATATAAATAGAAATTAGAGGATTGAGCAATATAATGGGTAGAGAGGATGGATTTCTTTAAAGAGAAAGATGTCAGGGTGTTGTGCTACTCTGACCTTTTCCCTAAACCAAACTGGAGCACAAAATTTCAGAGTATCACTATGAATAATTTATAAACATTGTTAACAATTGTGAGGAAGTTTAGGAAATGGTACTTTATGCAGGGCTTAAAAAAATTTAAATGTGAAAATCTAGTAGTAGATTAAGAAGAGAGGGTTACAAGAAGAATGAGGCAAAGTTCATCTATAAATAATCCATGTTTCCTGTGAGTCAAATATGTAACACTTAAAGAGAGCCAGCCTGAATAATTTTAAAAGACTTTGCCCAACAAGATTACCTACAGAGCAAGCAACTCCAACAGAGGAAACCTGAAAGCCAGGAGCTGAGTTACAAGTAAATAGCCAGAGGAGGCACTGACAACACTGGGGAACTGTAGTCATAAATACCTAGAGCTGGGAGGCCTCTCTGAGGAATCCTAAAAAGGACCAATGTACCTAATAAATTATGACATCTGACACAGCTGGAGGGCCATAGCTTAAGTAAGACATGTTTTGCCCTTATCTCCTCCAATGAAAATGAAGGAAAGAACCTTAAAAACAGACTTCTGAAACCAGCCAAATCATTTTCTAAATTCAGGATGAAAGGTAGGCTTTTTATAGCTAAACAAGGTATCAGATGGTTTGAAATCACTCTCAAAGGAATTAAAGTAGCAGGCAAAGATAATCTTGGAGGAGTCTATGAGATAATTACTCTTCACTGGAAATAAGGGAAGAAGAAATACCAACTCCTGTCTAAATGATCTGGTATTGAAACTAAATAAGTAAGGAAGCAAAACAAACAGATAAACAAAGTATATCCTTAACAATATAGACCTGAAACCTATTACAACGAAATGGGGGGTGGGGGGTGGGTATTTTTTTGTTTAAGGGAAAGCTATGCATACATAAACTTCCAAAATTCACAAGAAAAATGTAACTAGCAGGCTTAACATTTTCATAGATTTCAAAAGGAAAATATTCTAGAAATGACAAGGAAGAATTTAAGGATACAATGAACACTATCAAAAGGTGCAAATCATGAACACATAGGTACTGATCTATATAGTCTAAGTATACCAAATAATAACATAAGAAAAGTCAACAACAGTAGTTGGAGACTTTAACACGTCTATCTTAAAAGGTAGACAAAAATAAGCATAGGTATAAATAATTTGAATGACACAGTAAATAAATTCAAAGTAATAAATATAAACACATAACTACATACACAACAAAAATATTCTTTTTTTAAACAAATTAGAAAATTTAGAAAATTAACCAAACACACTTAGAAAATATTCATATAAAATTAAAAAGGACAGGTTAAAAAAAATCTGATATATCTGGGAGAACAAAAACATGACACTGAATATGATTAAACTAGAAATCATAAAAGTCATCCAAATATTTATCATTGACTGTCTATGAAAATACTATATGTCCATCTTTTTAGAAGACCAGTAAAGTAGTACTTAAAGATACATTTATTACTTTAAGTATGATTATTAGAAAACAAGAAACAAATAAGCAAAAGAAGCTAGTTATTTGAAAAAGAGGATACAAATAAAATAGATGAAAAAGAATTAACAAAATAGCAGTTTTATGAAGAAAAATATCATGAATTATAAAAAAAATTTGAGAACAGTGATGAAATTGATATATTTTGAAAAGTTTACAAAAGTCGAATTAGTGCAAGAAATAAAAGTTAATTTAAATAGATAACCACTGAAGAAGTAGAAATGGTAATCAAAAACCTTTTTTCCTCAAAAGAAACTCAAAACTGACACGGCTTTAATGAGAAAATTTTCTAAAAGTTTCACAGAAAATTTGTTTTCTATGAAAAGGGCAAGAAACTACTGAACGTATTTTACAAACAGAATAACCTTGATTTCGAAGTTGTATAAAGGACAGAAAAACAAATCATGTCATATTTACACATTAACACAGGTGTGAAAATTCTAAATAAGATATAAAATATAACATTGTATTTAAGCAAAATACAATAAAAACAAATATATCATATTCAAACAGGATTTAGTCTAGAAGTGCAAGTGTGGTTTACCATTAGACAAATCTATCAATGAGATTTAGGCTCATCAATGCATAAAAGGAAAAATCTCGGAAAACTCAGAATACAAAATAACTTTTATCATGTATCAAAAACCTATCTCAGAAATCACAGAACAAAGAACTTTAGATGCTTTCTAAGGAACAACGAAAAACAAACAAACAAAAAAAATCCACTATCAATGATACTTTTATAGTGCTGAAAGTCCTGGTTGATGCAATTAGACATGAGAATAAAACAAAAGTTTTAAGGTTAGGAAAAAAGACAAAACTGAAATTGTTTGCAGATGATATAATAGTCTACAGAGTAAACCCAACAGAATCAACAAACCATCAGAATGCATCGAGTTCTAGAAGGCTGCATATATAAGACCAACATAAAAATTAACGGTTTCTCTGCCACAGCAATAATCAAGTAAAAAATAGTTAACACTAAAAATAAATCATATAACAAAACCAAAAAGTATTTTAAAATTAACCTAATAAATAATGTACAATACCTCTATAAAAAAATTAAACCTATATAAAGACCTAATAATATTTGAATAAAGAAATGCATCATTTTCATGTATAATTAATAAAAATTCCATTCTCATAAATTTTCATAAATTTAAATGCAGTTCTAATATTTAAAATCCAAGCTAAAGTTTTTGAGGAACTAGACAACTGTATTTTAAAAATTCGTATCGAAGAAAAAAATACATACAAGTAGCTAAGTGAATTTCAAAAAGAAAGGTAAAGAAGAAGGAATCACCCAGTAAGAAGGCCATATATATAACATATAACGTATACTGTATTATAAAGCCACAATAACAAAGAGTATGATACTAGGGCAGAAAGAGGTAAAAAGACATCACGTCAACAACAGATGCTGGTATATATGGCATGTGGTACATAACAGATGTGGCATCACAAAGTAGGGAGGGGAGGATTTGTAATGACTTTGCTAAGATCTACATTCTCTCATAAATTCTTCTTAGTTTTTCGTCAAAGCTCTATAGGTAAAACTATCACTATTTTAAAATTTCTATCATATTAATGATACAATTTAAATGCCTTATTTCCTTCCTTCTATTTCTATACCACTCCAAAGAAGCTATTTTAAAAACCTATCCCTTTTGAAGCTTTCTTTCTTTTTTTAATAGAAAGTTATGTTCCTTCATTGATATTTCCTCTGAACTATATAAAAGAAGTTTTATATGGAGAAAACAGAAAACAGTCGAAATAAAAACCAAAAAGAGAGAAAGAAAACATTTTGTTTCAAACCTAATCTCAAAATATAAACGTAGAACCGAAAGTAATAAGATTACATATTAGGGTTATATATGTGAAGTACATCAATACTGCTGGGAAAAAGAGTAAACTATCAACAGATTAAATTAAAATTTTAACAAGTATTACACTTACTGAAGTATCAGAGTAACCAATCGAATAGCTTCCACAGCAACATCATATTCTTTATCAAGTGTCATTGATACAATGCGATCCTGAAAATAAGTTATAAATCAAATCAACCATGAGCAGAAAATAAGTCAGGACAGACCTAAGAAAATGTCCTTGAAAAAGTACATGCAAGACTACTGCTAAATTAAATTGAAAGCTTTACTCATGAAACCGTATTATCATATTCCTATTCACACAGAGGAGGTGTTAGGATAAATGTTCATAGTCTAAACTCTTTCTCAATAACTGGTGTTCCCTAGTACTAAGACAAATAACCTTAACTTGCAAAATAAATATAATTATAAAAAGCTGTACACAAAGAAAATCTTGTTTTTTAAGCAGGAGAGCCTTCTGTTGGAGGCAATAAATAAGAACTCATGTTGGTAACATCTTTTGAGATTCGTTCATCTACTTAATATAGATTTATTTAAAGAATACGCAGTAAACCATATGAAATAAACACTTGCTATGGTAATGTCATTTGCTAAACTAGTTATAATCAGCATTTTTACAGTGAAAAATAAAATTAGCTAAGTATTTTTGATGCTCACCTTGAATCGGTTTGTGAATAGCTCCAATTTAGGGAATAATTCTCTATTGGTATACAGACTCTGTAGAGCTTTCAAACACTTCAGCCTGACTTCTCCTTGCTACAGAAAGACAAGTGAAAAACACAACAGAAGTGATCAATTCCATGGCATGAAGATTGAAAAGATTTTTCAAGTGTTTATGAAGACTAAAGTAATTTTCAGCATAACCATTCAATTTACTTCATATTGTAATTCAACATAAGGTAGAACTGAGCAATTGTATAATCTGTGTTTCACTTATATTCAATTAAAAATGCACTGATGGGCCGGCCCGGTGGCTCAGGCGGTTAGAGCTCCGTGCTCCTAACTCCGAAGGCTGCCGGTTCGATTCCCACATGGGCCAGTGGGCTCTCAACCACAAGGTTGCCAGTTCAATTCCTCGAGTCCTCAGCACCTTGAGCTGAGCTGCTGCTGAGCTCCAGGATGGCTCAGGAGGGCGTCCTCTCAACCACAAGGTTGCCGGTTTCGACTCCCTCAAGGGATGGTGGGCTGTGCTCCCTGCAACTGGCAACGGCAACTAGACCTGGAGCTGAGCTGCGCCCTCCACAAGTAAGTCTGAGAGGACAACTTGAAGTTGAACGGCACCCTCCACAACTAAGATTGAAAGGACAACAACTTGACTTGGAAAAAAGTCCTGGAAGTACACACTGTTCCCCAATAAAGTCCTGTTCCCCTTCCCCAATAAAATCTTAAAAAATAAAAATGCACTGAAAACCCATTAGTTACTTGAGAGTCAACCACACCTTTTTCAAACATTTATCAACTCTGACTGAACATCGAGTTATTTCCCACCTTATACTGTGGCACGTTTGGGAGAATTTTTAACCTATGATTTCTATCACAGAAGGTACACTAATTCGTCCTTTATGTAACTACTGAATAATCCTGCAGAAAAACCTAATTTCATTATTTAAAGGTCATCATTTATTCCCTCAACAGATAGTTATTGGATGCCTTTTACATTACAGAAAGAGCAGTTAGGAAACAGATAAACAGCAGAATGTTTAAAAAAGACAAAGTGACAGAGTGACATGTGCTAGGACTGCTATTTACGAGACATCATCTAAACAAAGTTATTAACTTGGAGTAGAAGATGCTGGTAATCACAGTGCATTCAGGGTCATCTAGAAATTTAGCAAACTCTCTCAAAGGAGATTGAAGTTGCTATGTTCAAAAAGAAGCAATGTGCTGTAACAGGAGGAGTCTAAGGTTTAGAATCAAACAAAACTAGATTTTATTCCCAATTCTAGTTTTTTAGCTACATGAAAGATAGCAAGTATATTAATCACTCTGATAGCTTTCACATTTATAAAATGGTGATACCAATTTTGTTAAGGATTAAATACTGGGGTATGCTGGTAAAAGTTTTAACAACCAGCTCTGGGCATGGGGCCCTGACTTAATAATGCATTTGCAGATTTCTGTTATGTAAATAATCCCTTCATGGCCAATTTCAAGCTACCAATGAGATGTTACTGAATTCATATTTGTGAAGGGATGTGCATAATCACTTTCTTGCCAGCTGATTCAAGGTAGCTCTAGCATACCACTAAATTAGATGATGACTGTTGGTCAAGTTCTCTAGCATATAGAAGGTACCTGAGAGGCCTGTAGTCGATACTGTTGTTGCCCCTCATAAAACCCCATATAAGAGGCTATGCTTTCTCCTGTGTTGACAGCTAATGTCTTGTATCTATACCTTTCTCTGGAGAATTGACCATGGTTCAAAAGAATCACCTGTCACAGAGATTCCTGGGAGATTATGGTCCACGTTGCCCCGCCTGTATATACCCTTTCCTTCCTCCAGGCTAAGGCCCATAACCAGTGGGGAATGATAACTTGCCTCAGGGCAGAACAACCTCTAAGGTGCAATTTATTCTTCAAAGGTCCTGGTGAGATCATGCTGACATAAAATTGCTGAAACCATATTTCTGTTAGTGTGTTTTCTGCTTTATCCTATTTTTCTCACTTTCTCATAGGCTTCTGAGAATATAAGCCTCAGTGTACCACTAGCACAAAAATTTCTGGCTCGGGCTTGTCTTCTAGGAAATGTGACCTAGACAGTTTGTACCAAGAGTGGTCCTAGGAAGCAAACTTCAGTGATAGGATTCTAGGGTTAATCATTTGAAAGATGGATTACTATGAGGAAGAACCCAATTACTGAATAGCAGCCATTTGCTAGTTCCGGTACAGGTGAAAGGAGATGTGCCTAGCGTTTGAGAGAGCACGGTATGGAACTGGGTGGCTAAGAGTCACTGATACATTAAAGAAAGAAAATGACAGGTTAATTAATCACCAGTTTAAAGCAAATGTTGACTCTTGGCAACTTTTAAAGAGACACTTATCCCATAAAGATAAAGAACTGCTCTTACTAAAAATCCATGACTCAAATTTAAGGGTGGCAGATTTTAAGAGAGTTTGCATCCCAGGCACATCTCCTACGCCCAAACCAGGGCCATATAAGTAAGAGGTGCAAGTCTGAAGAGTATCTGGATGGATGCAGCTGAGAATCTTGAACTCCAAGTTTCCCATGAACTTGTGACCCTGAAAATAATGCTCATGTCCTCTTCTTAGAGGATAGTATGCTACCACCTACCCAACTACATGGATATCTCAAGTGAAGCAAATACCTTAAGGACATACCCCCCTTAAGGAGTAGCACCCCTCATGATCTACACTGACCTTCCCTTGCAGCCACCAGACCAAGGTCAAATCTCAGCATGGACCAAATGGAAAGTACTGGATCTGCTAAGGGAGGAGAAGGATTATATGCTTTAAGTGCTAAAGGAATGGGCCAATTTGAACCAGCAAGAACCAGGAGAATATGTAAGGAGGGTACTGACCAGGGAGTGGGAATATACAAGTTTTTGGATATGGAGCACTCTCCCTTGACTCAGGATTTAAGGCACTATTAAGGCCCCTGGAAATAGCCCAACACATTGCTGGATGGCTCTTGGAAAAGAAAGGCAATGGTGCATATTAAATGAAACAGACATGCCAGAATTGTGTGCCAGGCTGTGAAGGAAGGAATTTAAAGACACAGGAAGTGAGTGAGCATGCCTCAAAGAATCTACTACATAAACTCAGATGACCCACCAGTTGAGTATATTCCTTAAGAAGGTCCAGATAATACTGTTATTGCCATGGGGGCACAGGCATTACTGAGAAGCTCCATAGTGGTTGTGTTTTGTAGGCTAGAGTGAACAGTTAGAGATACTCAAACAGAATTTAGCTTCCTGTGCCAGAGACAAGCATCACCTATTAGATGCAAGGGGGTCACAATAATTGTAATGGGAAGCAAGGCTGAAGGGCAGCCCATGGGGATCTATGGAGATGGTTCATAGGTTGTGGTATTCCTGGACGCAAGACAGGTGGAAAGCCAATAAAAATATTATGTAATCACAAGAGAACAATAATGGATGAGCAAGTCTAAGAACACCTGTCTCAACATAAAATCACAACACCAGACCTAAGATAGCATATAAGTAGTTTCCTTACTTCTCTTCAACTACAGACTGAAAAACTAGGCCAAAAGATGAAATTACTCCATCTATCCAAGTTCATACACCAAATTACAACTTTTATCGTTACCTTGTCCAGTTATGCCTCCTAATTAACTACCTCTCCTTCCAAAATCTTGTGGGTTTTTTTAACCTATGACATGCGCTGCCTACATTACAGGAACTTAGCAATTAAATAAGGTGGTACCCATAAATGTACTTCAGAAAACTGTCAATTAACCTAGTTAGGTGAAAACTCCAGTTACCTTTTTGGTAATTGCTCTATGTGGGGCTCTACTATCCTCTAAAAGTATCTCTATTATAGTACCTAAATGCTCTGTTGTTTTCCCATTGTGCAAAATCTTATTCAAATCTGAATGCTGTTTAACACAGTCCCTAACAAACAGCTACTGCTCAATAAATATTTTTTGAATAACTATATAAATATATAAAAACAGAAAAAAACAAAAGAAACAAAGAAAGATAAAATGATTTGTTGAGGGAGGGGGCTGTGCATTATTTGTCAGAGACTCCTAAACCTAGCAACACTTTTGCAAAAAAAACTGTTTTAAATGTTAAGAGCTACAGAAAGTATTATGGAATATAATGGCTTAATTTCATAATGAGTTGTATTTTTAAGGGACAATAATTCATGTTTCTAAGAGAAAATGCTGATCGTTAATAAAATGCATAAGTGTAATATGAATACTTTAGTGGGAATACTTTGAAAGAGTTAAACTTAAACAAATTCTGATGTTCTCTCAAGGAGTGTATGTGTTTGTATGTGGTAGAGGTGAAGGGAGTAGAGAAGAGTCTTTTTTTTTTTTCAGTTTTATTGAAACATAATTGATATACAAAAAAAACCTTCACGTTTATTTGACGATTTGGACATATGCACACATTCATAATACTATTACAATCAAGGCAATAAACATAGCCATCATTCCCCAAAATTTCCTCGTATTTTTCTTTTATTTGCTAAGAAGAGAAGGAGTAGTCTTGACAGGGATACTGTTGAGAAAAGAAGTCTTGTGCATTCAGTGTGTCAAAAGACTGGCCCTCAACTTGGCCTGGGCCCTAGACCACTTCCTTACCAAGAGGTACAGAGTCACGAACAAAACACCATGGCATGGTGGAAATGAAAGGGCTAGTCAGCCCCACTGACAGCATGGTGAATGCTCTGGGGGTGGGGTGGCAGTAATGGACTGAATGAGGTGCTTACCTCCCTCTGGCTGTATGGATATAAACAGGATGTAGCTAATCTGCAATGAATGAGGGTGGAAATGTAGAATCCTAAAAGGAGTGTACAGAAACTACGAGGTGAGATCAAACAATACAGTGTATGTTTAAATAAAAAATTTATTACAGTAAAAGACACGTTGCCATTAATCCCCCTCAAAATATTGCCCCTCACTTCAAACACACTTATCCCATCCTTCTTGCCACTTTTTGAAGCAGTTCTGGAAGTCCTCTTTCCTGGGTGTCTTTAGTTGTGCTATCATGTCTGCCTCGATGTCCTTAAATCATTTTAACTTTGGGGAAGAGCCAGAAGTCGCACGGTGCCAGATCCCATGAATAAGGTGGATGAAGACAAACTGTAACGTTTTTATTTGACAGAAACTGCCGTACATCAGAAGCAATGTGTGACACGGAGTGTTGTCATGATGGAAAATGATTTATGGCAAACTTTATAACACACCTTCTCTCAACCGTAGCTCACACCCAACTGACTGCACCGAGCAAGCTGAAACTTGTCACACTTCTGTTACTAAGGTTCAACACGCCAATTCCTGTACTGAAGATCCCTGCCCTTCTATTGGATGGCACTTAGCAACAGCATTCACCATATTTTGTGATCACAACAGAAAGGCTCCGAGTTACACATCACTTCTGGTACGGCAACGTCTGTCAAATAAAAATATTACAGTGTGTCCTCATCCAACTTAATCACCGGGTCTGGTACCATGTGACTTCTGGCTCTTTCCCAAAGTCAAAATGACCATGAAGGGTAAGTATTTTGATTCGATTCAGGACATCAAGGCAGCGCACCTGAAGACACTCACGAAAGAGGACTTCCAGAACTGCTTCAGAAAATGGCAACAAGGATGGGAAAGTGTGTACGAAGCGAGCGGAGGAGGAGGTACTTTGAGGAGGATTAATAGCAGTGTGTCTTTTACTATTGCTTTTTATTTAAATTTCACCATATTGTCTGATCACACCTTGTATATTCTGGCTCTTGGCTTCCTTTGTGCTCCATGCCACCCCAACTCCTGGTATTTTAGGGGTTGAAAATGATGTCTGAGAGAATAAGAGGTACCATGCAGGATAAATTCACCTGATACAGATTGCTTCCAGGCTTCAAATAAGACCTGTTTTCACTCAATGCAAAACTATCAATGGCATTGCTGAAAATGAAAACTGTTGAGGTGAAGTCCTTGTCTGAAAGTAAAATATGAAAACTGAAGGACAGATATGGACATGATTGAGGGGAGTCTCATGCAGCCTGGCTGGAACATCTGTATGATGAAGGGGCATTGCAGACGCAAATGTCTAGGGCTATATAGCACAGTTAGGGGTCACAGTCCCTGGGTCCCCACCAGAGGTCCCACGCCCCTGTCAGGATAGAAGGGAAAAGGGGAGTGGAGTGGAATTCATATTTTTTATGGGGCTCTTAAATACTGCTGTCCAAATGACAATAATCCTAGGTCACCATAAGGACAGGATTAAAATAGTGGCTTTGGACAGTTTGGGTGATAGTTACCCATGGGAGATAAGTCTGCATGGGTTTGTAGATGGAGCCCTTTGGACAAGTTCAGGTGCTGATGATCATGGTTCCCACCACTGAGTACATAACAGGCATTAACATTTTGGCTGGGTGCAATACTGAAAACCATCACTGCCTCAAGGGGTATGAACCACAACAAGGACAAATTCAAGCATAAAGGGCCAAGTACATTCCTGGACAACTCCAGAGTTGCCCAAATCACGGCACATTATTCAACAAAAATATGGTGGGGAAATGGACATTATTCTGTTAACTCAAGACTTAATGCAAGCAGAGGTGCTGGTAACTACCACGTCAAAATTTAACAGCCCAATCTGGCCAGTAAGGAAAACCTCCAGAGCTTGGAGGTTGATCGATTACCACAGGGAAGTTCCAACTTAGGCCCTAGCAGTTCCTGATATTACAACATCACCGAGAGAGTGACAACCCAAGCAAGAAACTAGTATACTGTTATTGATCTGACAAATGCCTTCTACTTGATCCTTTTGCAGGATGAGGATCAGGACTAATTTGCATTCACAGAGAATGGCTCGTAATATACTTTTACTGTAGTTCTGCACCGATACTGAAATTCTTCCATAATATGCTACCAATGGTTAGGGCTTGATCTTCAACAAACGCAAGGCCCCACAGATATTTTAGTCATCCATTATTACATTATGACATCCTGAAAGCATGGCCAATCAAAAAACATGTGGCTACAGTGCTGCACTTAGTCACGGAGGAAATCATTAGCTCCAATTTGACTATAAATCCAGATAAAGTCCAGAGCCTGGCACAGCAGGTGCAATTCCAAGAAGTCATTTGGGCAAGAAGCCAAAGAGGTATTCCAGAGACAATTAAACAAAAACTGTAGGTCCTGGGGTGGCTGTTTAGCGCAGTTGGTTAGAGTGTGGTGCTAATAACACCAAGGTTGCTAGTTCGATCCCCGCATGGGCCACTGTGAGCTGCGCCTTCCTTAAAAAAAAAAAAAGAAAAAAGGTGCATTTCTTCAAAAAAATAAACAAAACTGTAGGTCCTGGCAGCACTCACTAATAAAAAGAAGACCCAACAGCATTATGAGTAATGAAAACAGCATGTATCCCCGCCTGGGTGCTCTCTTGACCTCTTTAATCAAAGTGACCTACAAAGAAGCCAATTTTAAATGAGGCCCATCGCAGCAGCAGGCACTGGAAGCTGTTTAACAAGGCAAGGCCCATGAAGCCTGCTAGCCTGATGAAACTGCAGGTTTCGGCAATCCCCCGCGCCCCCACCACACACACACTGATTGGAGTCTGTGGCAGCAGGAGACTGCCACTGGGTGCACTGGTTTCTTGGATTCTGGACCTTCAAACTTCTAGAAGCTGCCACCTAGTACATTCCTTTTGAATGGCATTTTCCTGCTTGCTGTTGGGCACTGGTGGAGATGGGAGCACAGTATGGCTGGGGTGCCGTATATAATGCTGCCACCTGTACTGTCCATTCTCACTTGGGTGATTACAAAGCTGACCAATATAACTGCCAAGAATCAACAAAGCTAGATCACAAAATGGAAATGGTACATCCAAGATTGGCCCCAGCCAGAATCCCAAGGGACTAGTAGGCTCCATAAGCAACTAGCCAGCTTGCTTATGGCCAAACGACCCATAGGAGATGCTTTGACCCTTCCCTGAGCTACCTGGGGCCCAAGATTCATAGCCATGCCTGCTGACAACATGGCATAGTTTACTGACAGCTCTGTAAAACTAAAGACAGATGAGGTCTGCTGAATGCAGCCACCATTGGCCCAATGGGTGACCATCTTTTGACTAAGACCAAATGTGGACATTCCACCCGGTGGGCCAAGCTATGAGTTGTGGTGATGGTCGTACAAGCCACCCCTACCAACATGCCTTGATACATTTTTACCAGCTCATGGACTGTTGCCAAGGGCCGATCCATCCAGTCAGGAGAATGGTAACTAAAAGACTGGACAAGAAATTCTAAGGAACATCCTTCACTGCCCAAACAAGACAAAAATAGGCACACTCTCATGGAATGTTATGAACTTTCCATGCACCCTATCACCCACATGTCAATGAAGCCATTGAACAAAGAACAGCTGACTTAAACAGCAACCAAGACAGCCTGCTAGTGGATTTGTACCCCCATCTGACTAGGGCTATATAGCTAGCTACTAAGCACTGCACTCCAATGCAAGGAAAACATGTCACTGCGGCACATGTCGGGAAATACTGAGCGTGCACGGGGTGGGAGAGGACCAGGCATCTGTGTTTAGGTTGTACCTACAAAATCCCAGTCGCAATAAACCAATCATTCTTTTTCTTTTTTCCACTTGGAAGGTACATCTCTGGGGTGGTTTCCTGCTTTGGCTGCCATTGCACTCCGGACAGTACCCCTTGACTCTAATCAGGATGTGATGCTTCCCTTGGGTAACTCCCTCCTATGGGATACTGCAAGGGTAGGAGATAGAACCAAGGGTGCTAGGGTCCTTCTACTGGTGCTGGGAACATTTAACCCTTCCTATCAGGTGGATGGCATTGTCAGACATGTCAAGTTTGTGCAGAATGTGGCCTCCCTTCCTGGACTGGCCAACTGAGGCCAAAAAGTCTGGGTCAAGCAACAAGGGCAATGGGTGCCCACAGAGGTAGTAGCATCAAGATTGGGACAGTCTGGGTTGCAATACTTAGGCAACCAGCTCCACAAGTAGTAGACCAGTTATCTCAGGCGTGAGGAAGTTCATAGAGTTCTGAGAGGGGAGTAGGAACATTCTTCTCATTCCTATGGAAGCTTCTGCTATGTCTATTAATACCCTGATAAAAATCAGTAGAGCCGTAGTGAGAGGAGGCAAACTGATGCTACTCAGATCTTCCTTAAGCTATCAACAGATGAAATTATCAGGTGACTCTTTTGATACAGGTCCAGATGCAAGCATGTTCTAGAGTCCCCTACTTTAATATTACCTATAATGTGACAGAAAAAGACCCCTGTACCAAAATGGTTATTACTGATCTATAGTGACATTTCAGACCTGGAAGTTCCATGTGTCTCTTCTCTCTGCAATCATGTGGTAAAAGGAGGCTGAGACTGTATATTACTAGACTAGTCAGCATTATGAGAACAAGTCCCTGACAGGTATACCTACATTCCTCTCGGTTATGTATTTCTCTGTGGACCCCAATGGGCAACAGAGTTCCTGCCGCCCGGGGAAGATTTTGTTGCCTCATACTTCTAGGGCTCACTGTCCATGTGAGCAATTATACAGAGGGCTAGAAAGGACCCATCTTGCTAACATGACAGAGTGGCTCACAGTACCCTCCTGGGAAGACAAACTAACCACTGGTTTCATTCTGTTGTCCAAACTCTAACACTGCACATAGTATACAGGCACTAGGAAAAAAAAAAAAACCGATGTATAACCTGCCCTTAACCATGGCAGAATAGCTCATGGCACTGCCCAAGCCACCAAGACCAAGAAGATTCACTAAACTCACCAGTCAAGGTGGTGATGGATAATCAAATAGCTCTCGATTATCTGATGGCACAATAGGGTGGCGTTTGTATTACTGTCAGCATTTCATGCTAACATACTTCAATAATTTGGGGAACTTAAGAACTGAGTTAGTGAATACCCAAGCTCAGGTGGGATGGCAATCAGCTACATTCTCAGTACCCCCAAGATTCACTTTTTGACTTCTTATGTGGCTTAATCCAGGCACTTCTTGGTTGAAGACCATCCTCCAGGGAGGCCTGATTGTCCTCTTGGGTCTGGATCTCCTAATTACCCTGGTAAAGTCCTGCCTCCAAATAACAGGGAGGCTCTATGAGCAATTCACATCCATATAGGTTATTCAGGGATCCCAGTGGACCCAACTCCACCTCCAACTTTGAGCTGGGAGATGGTCCTACAGGATTCGCCATGCTTATCTGCCATTTCAGTAGCCCAGCAGGGGTGGGGAGTGGGCTGTTGGGAAAGGCAATCTCCTGCGTTCCATCTTTTGACCCCTTCCACTTGGCTGCAAAAAAATGGGCCTGTGCCTGCAACACTCTCTTATTAAGAGATAAGAGTCCTAAGAGCCTGTGCCGAGTTTATGGTCTTGTGTGGAAATACCTTTCCTGTTTCAAACTCAAATATGTGTTCTTTTGTTCTGCTTAAGTGTGTGCATCACATGGCACCTGGCCAACCCTACCATTAAATCTGTTCCCTGAAGGAAGAGAATAGGGTTCTTAGTTATATGGCACGAGAGGGCTGCATGCAGGGCAACTGCCCTGTGTTGACTGCTGGGAGAGACCTGCTGGTCATGAGGGAATGACACCTACTACTGAAACTGATCTTGTTGCTCCTTCTCTATGTGAGTAAAGCACTGTTTCATCCAGTGCTTCATTGTGTTGTGTTTTCCTTGGCAACCCCCATATCAAGATGCAGTGGGCAGAAGGGTTAGAACTTCTACTTCTGGTGATAGGTAACAGATCTCATTTGCTTGACATATACAGAACTAGAAAGGTTTTTGGTGAACTTAAGAGAAACAGAACATGAAATGAGTCAACAAAAAGAAGAAATAGAGTGGATTAACTGAAAATAAACCTCACGCAAGCACTACAGAGATTTTGATAAGAGGAATCAAGCATAGGCAAGACTTTAGAACTGTACCACAAACGCAAAAACAGCATAGAACAATACTGATAAACTAAAAAGGATAGAGAAAGGCAATTTAGTGCCATGAGCATAAATACAAGAAGAGATTAAGATATTTAGCCCACAATACAGAGATTACTTTAGCTGTATTTAAATTAGATCTCTTCTGTGTTACCTTTAATGACAGAGATAAAACAAATGCGTAGAAAACGTAGAAATAAGTTTTGGTCAATACAAACTGAATTTCCAATAACTCCTTTACTTATTTGTCTTTCTATTGACCAAAACTTATATTATAAAACTTATGTAAACTGACAATATTAAAATAAAAAATTTGTCTTATTTAGGAGGATAAATTGGGTTATAAACATCTAAAATTCTAAAATCAAGACGGGAGTATCAAGCCATTACAAGGTACACCTTAAACTAATACAATGGTTATATGTCAATTTTATCTCAATAAAACTGGAAAAAATTGCAGTTGATAATTAAAATATAATCTTAAAAAAAGACAAGAGTTTTATCAGCTCATTTGAAAATGCACAGGATGAGTCTGAAGGCAGAAGTCATATCTCATAGAATGAGCAGTTTCAACTAGACTAAAAGGAGAGAAAGCAAATGATTAGTCCTCAGAGGAAAAAAAAAGTACAAGCAGATTAGAGTGGGAATGACAAAAGAAAGTTTAGAAGAGATTATTTAATACTTACAGTTAAGTTCTAAATAAATTAACTGAAGATCACAGGAAAAGTAAGTAAAATCATTCTACTTAAAACAGTTCTCCTTACATGATTTTATCAATAACATGTAAGAGAAATATACCTCTTCCTTTATCTGGACAGAGGATTTCTCAAACACAATTTAGCGGTTTATTTTAAAATCATAGTGAATTGTTTTTTGGTAAGCCACATCAAATCCATGTTATTCCCAGAATTTGTAGTTATACATAAATTCTGTTAAAACTGGTCATTGTTACTGTTATTTAAATTCAGTAGGATATTCAATAAGGGAGGTGGGGGGAAGAAGAAAACTGGTATGGTAGTGGTAGGGATTAAAAATGGAAGACCGTAAATTTATTCCTACTAAAGCTCATCTTGTTGGATTTAACAGTGTATGTGTAAGGACACACTGTGTAATTTTACATTCTCTCATCTTGTAGTAAAACTTAATTAAATAAACCTGAGATGGGGTCAGACATTAAGGATCCCGGTTCTACAAAAGGAATAGACAAAGAAAACACAGAATCAAGCTCAGGTTTTATTAGTGTAGAAAAAAGGATTTGAAATGCTAGGTATGATAAATATTCAGGAAAAGATTCACTATGTACTGACTAAATTGTCCTTCAAATGCGGTAGAGGAGAACAAACTCCTTTTAATCATCAATTAAAAATTAGCAACTGTGAAGCTGAGCAACCAACTTGTGATGATCTCCCTATACTTCAAACTCTCTTACAGCAAAAATTGACTGTAAAATTCCCTTGAGACCTTTTATTAAGATTTATGTAATTTTGTGGGTTTCAAAAAAGCTTTGAAAATACTTAGCATACTGCTATTTAAAAAATAAATGTTCTATAAGGTAATAATGGTAAGACAGAGAGAAGTCTTCAAATAATACCAAATTTGCCTTAAAAAAATCTAAGAATACAATTGCATTAAAAATAAAATGTATTCTAATACCTTCAATGATTTTAACAATTCAAAGAATGGAATTTAAAGTAAATTACTGAAATATTTCTATATTTGTGAATATCTGGGCAATTCAAGTTAAAGACTGTCGTCAGGTCATTCAATATAAAAATTCCAGTAAGATACACTCCTACCCTTGATTATTTTCAGGATTACTTATTTAGGATTCAATAACATGGGATTCCCTTGGAAGTCAGAGCCTTTTTTAATAGAAACATATTTTTAGACACAATATTCTAGCACCCAACAAATCCATTCACTTTGCTGTGATATACCCTAAAGAAATCAAAAGAAAGCTTATTCAGCTTTCATATATTAAGAGAAACAAGGAATCTCTTTTGACTCCAAGCTAGAAAAAGACTGTAATTAGCTTCTTGAGATAATCTCTGAAAATTTTATATGTACCAGGTTGTCAATCTTGGTTTAAGAGAGAATTACAACTAAGTAAGAAGGGTTTTCACACATGGGCTCCTGTGTCAAGTTTCATCATGGCCATTAAGTGGACAGTTATTCAGCTGAATCATCTTAGATTTCCACATTACAAATCTTGTCTAGTAATAGGACAAGCATACCTACTATCAAAGCCTGGAACAGAGTAACTTACCCTGTCATGAAGAGTCCAACCAACATATTTTAGGTAACTGTCATTTAGGAAGGCATCACTATACATTTTCATCCATACTCCAATTTCTTCAATACAAATGGCTCTAATCTCAGCAATAGCATCACTACAAGAGGGCGAAAATAAGGACACAATCTCTGATTAATATGAAGAGCTAGAATGTACTTCATACTCATTTTCAGCAAACAATAAATATTTACACATTATTCCTAACACTGTATTTATATCTGTACTCTCAAAGGCCTCTAACTTGAATATCTTCTGTTTTTTATATGGTTTCTGTGGAATAAAAACTACCAATACCAAACACAAAAATAACGCTTCTGGAAATCATCTTATTTTGACTCAATTGCTTTACATTCACTGGACTAGGAAATGGCATGTGGAGCTTTCTGAAAGCCTCACAACTATAATGGCGTCAACAAACATGTTACATCTTCTCGGGGAACCATAATATCAACATTCAAATAAAGAATTATGTAGAACTTGAAGCAAGTATTATTTTAAAAAGTATGATAGTTTGCAAAACCCAAAACCTTGATGTAATTGCACAGGGCAGAACAATAGTTCACATTTAGTCACAATAGGAACAATCTTGATAACTACACTGTGAAATGGTGGTAGAACAAACTCCAAAAGTAAGGTTTCTGGCTCTGTGCCCAGATGGCTTTGCACCTCACTTTAAGCATCCAATAAAATTGTCATGATATTTTCCTACTCTCAAACCTGTGAACCATGAGCAAATACAATGTTAATATTTTTACCTTATCTTTCAGTAGGTTACTAGCTCTAGCATTTAAAAAAAAATCATATTAAATATAATAAAGTGAATCCTTAACTTTCATTTGTAGATTGGTCATCAAGGTTTCTGCTTTGCCATACATGAATAATTTAAAATGTTTGGTACTATTTAATTCTCCAATTAGTACAAGGCAATCATCAATTAATCTAACAGTAATTTAACTGGACTTTTAATGTCAATCAAGCAACTTCACTTAAGTTGCTCTTTTATCACAAAATGGGTGCTAGCATTCTAAAATTACATTCTCTGCTACAATAAATCTCGTTTCTTTTAAGTCCCTGTCATAGCTGAAAGATAAAAAGGTGAGAAACTTTCTCTTTCAAAGCCATACTACCTACTACAATCTTTAGCTTTCCTACTTTGTTTGTTTGTTTATATATCTCTTTCTCATGGAGAGATTCTACAGCATTGAGGCTAATGGTCCTGGAGCTCTGGAGCAAGACATTCTGATTTCAAATGCTGACTCTGTTATTTACTAGCTATGTGGCTTTAGACAAGTTATATCCCTTTTTCTTAGATTTACACATCTGTAAAATACAGATAATAACTATACCTAGAGCTCACAAGGTTACTGTTAAGAATGAAATCACTTCATAAAAGTAAAAGACTTAGAAATGTGCCTAGCACCTAGTTAATCTACCACAAACATCTACTATTAAAATCTTCAAAGTACCATCAATCTAGTCAATTACAGACAATAGAGGATAAAACGAAGCTTTAAAAAAATAAAAACATTAAAAGAAAAAGAGAGGAAGAAGACAACTTGCTAGTGCAACACGGAAATGAACTCACAGCATAAACAGGAATAATTTGTGACAACAAAAACATGAAAAGGGAGGGGTAAAGGTCTAAATTTGCAAAGGCAAATGGAGATAAGATTAATGCTGAAAAAAAAGGACTACTGTTTATATGAAATTTCTTTTATATAAACTTAATGGTAACCATTCAAAAAATAATCCAGATCTAAGATAACATAAAAAAAGAGGAAACACAGGAAAAAAATTATACAACCAAACTAAAATAACAGACAGAAACACAAAGGCAAAGAAATAATGGAGACACCGAGCTATCAAAAACAAAAGATAAAATAACTATAGCAAATCCTCATATATCAATAATCACCCTAAATGTAAATGGACTGAACTCACCAATAAAAAGGCATTGAGTAGCAGATTAGATCAAAAGAAAAAAAAAGAAACCACCATATGCTGCCTTCAGGAGACACATCTCAGCTGCAACGATAAATATATGAGGTGTGATCCAAAAATAAAGTGAATATTTAAACTAAAAATTTATTACTATAAAAGACACATTGCCATTAATACCCCTCAAAATACACCCCCTCACTTCAAACACACTATCTCATCATTCTTGCTACTTTCTGAAGCAGTTCTGAAGTCCTCTTTCGTGAGTGTCTTTAATAGTTGTGCAATCGTGGCTGCGCTGACGTCCTGAATCATTTTAAATTTGGGGAAGAGCCAGGAGTTGTACAGTGCCAGATCCAGTAAATAAGGTAGATGACAAAACACTACAGTGTTTTTATTTGACAGAAATTGCTGTACCAGAAGTGATATGTGACATGGAGCCTTTCTGTTGTGATCACAAAATACAGGGAATGCTGCTACTGAGTGCCATCAAATGGAAGGGGAGGGATCTTTGATACAGGAAGCAGCGTGTTGAACCTTAGTAACAGTGTGTGACAAGTTTGAGCTTGTTCAGTGCAGTCAATCGGGTGTGAGTCAATCGGGTTGAGAGATGATGTACTTTAAAGGTTGCCATAAATGATCCTCCATCATGACAACACTCCGTGTCACAGATCGCTTCTGGTATACGGCAGTATCTGTCAAATAAAAACATTACAGGGTGTCCTCATCCACCTTATTCACGGGATCTGGCACCGTGCGACTTCTGGCTCTTCCCCAAAGTAAAAATGATTCAGGACATGGAGGCAGCCATGACAACGCAACTCAAGATGCCTATGAAAGAGGACTTCCACAACTGCTTCAAAAAGTGCTAAGAACGACGGGATAAGTATGTTCGAAGCAAGGGGAGTACGGAGAGGGCTATTAATGGCAATGTATCTTTTACTGTAATAATTTGCTTTTTTGAAAACATTCACCGTATTGTTTGATCACACCTCGTAGACTCAAAGTGAAAGGGCAGAAAATGAAACTCTAAGTAAATGGCATCCAGAGAAAAGCAGGTGTGTCCATTCTTATATCTGATGAAACAGACCTCAAGATGAAAAACGTAACAAGAGACAAAGATGGGTATTTCACAATGATAAAGAGGACAATACCAAGAAGACATTTACACTTATCAATATCTATGTTCCCAATCAGGGAGCACCAAAATATATAGAGCAAGTACTAACAGAACTAAAGGGAGAAACTGACAAAAACACAATATAGTAAGAGACCTAAATACTCCATTGACAGCTATGGCTAGATCATCCAAACAGAAAATTAGTAAGGAAATATCAGCCTTAAAAAAACACTTTAGGGGGCCGGCCCGGTGGCTCAGGTGGTTAGAGCTCCATGCTCCTAACTCTGAAGGCTGTCAGTTTGATTCCCACATGGGCCAGTGGGCTCTCAACCACAAGGTTGCCAGTTCGATTCCTTGAGTCCCACAAGGGATGGTGGGCAGTGCCCCCTGCAACTAAGATTGAACACGGCACCTTGAGCTGAGCTGCCGCTAAGCTCCCGGCTGGCTCAATTGGTTGGAGCAAGTCCTCTCAACCACAAAGTTGCCGGGTTCAACTCCCGCAAGGGATGGTGGGCTGCGCCCCCTGCAACTAGCAACGGCAACTGGACCTGGAGCTGAGCTGCGCCCTCTACAACTAAGACGGAAAGGACAACAACTTGAAGCTGAACAGCGCCCTCCACAACTAAGACTGAAAGGACAACAACTTGACTTGGAAAAAAGTCCTGGAAGTACACACTGTTCCCCAATAAAGTCCTGTTCCCCTTCCCCAATAAAATCTTCAAAAAAAGAAAAAAAAAAAACCACATTAGACCAAATGGACATAATCAACATTTACAGAGCCTTTCATCCCTGGACACCAGACTACACATTATCTTCTAGTGCACAGGAACATTCCCAAGAATAGATCATTTGTTTGGACACAAAAGTACCTCAACAAATTCAAGAAAATTGAAATCATATCAAGCATATACAACGACCACAATGCTTTAAAATTGAAGATCAAGTGGAAAAGGCAAGCAGGAAAAACCACAAATATGTGGAGATTAAACAACATGCTACTGAAGAACGACTGGGTAAAAAAAAATAAAAAGAGAGATTGAAAGGTACACAGAAACAAAAGAGAATAAAAGTACAACATACGAAAATTATTGGGATGCTATGAAAACAGTAATAAGAGGGAAGTTTATATCATTACAGGCCTATCTCAAGAAACACTAAGAATGCCAAATAAACAATCTAACATTACATCTTAAAAAACTAGAGAAATAACAAATGAAACACAAAGTCAGAGAATGGAGGAAAAAATAAAATTTAAAGCAGAATTAAATAAAATAGAGAACAAAAAAACAATAGAAAAAATTAATGCAACAAAGAGCTGGTTCTTTGGAAATACTTACAAAATTGCAAACCCCTGGCTAGACTCATTAAGGGAAAAAAAGACACAAACATTCAGAAATGAAAGGGAAGAAGTTATGACGGATACCAAAGAAATACAAAGGATCATACAAGAATACTATGAAAGACTATATGCCACCAAATTCAATGATCTAGAAGAAATGGACATATATAACCTTTCTAGACAGAATCATGAAGAACAGGAAAATTTAAATAGATGAATCAACCGTAACGAAACAATCATCCAAAACCTCCCCATGAGCAAAAGTCCAGGACCAGATGGCTTCACTAGTGAATTCTACCAAACCTTCAAAGATAATTTAATACCTGTCCTCAAACTCTTCCAAAAAAACTGAAGAAGTGGTAATATAGCCTAACTCATTTTATGAGGCCAACATTACCCTGATACCAAAACCTGGCAAGGATAACACAAAAACGAAAACTGCAGACCAGTATCTCTGATGAGTACAGATGCAAAAATCCTAAATAAAATACTAGCAAATTGAATACAACAATATATTAAAAAGATTATATATCAGAAAGATTATACATCACGATCAAGTGTGGATCACTCCAGGAGCACAATGATAGATAGTTCAACATACGCAAATCAATCAATGCAATACACCACATAAACATAATAAAAGATAAAAATCATATGATCAGGTGAATAGATGCAGAAAAAGCATCTGACAAAATACAACATTCATTTATAATGAAAACACTTAAAAAAATGAGTATAGAAGGAAAGTACCTCAACATAATAAAGGCCATATATAACAAACTGTGAGCTAATATCATACCTAATGGTGAAAAATTGAAAGCTTTTCCACTAAAATCAGGAAAAAGACAAGGATGCTCCTCTGACCACTGTTATTCAACACAGTATAGGAAGTCCTAGCTAGAGTAATCAGGCAAGAGAAAGAAAGGCATCCAAATTGGGAATCAAGTTAAATTGTCACTTTTTTGGAGACATGATTCTTTATAAAGAAAACCCTAAAGACTCCACCAAAAACCTATTATAAACAATTTAAAAAATACAGGAAAATTGCAGGATACAAAATCAATGTACAAAAATCCACTGCATTCCTATATACTAACAATGAAATTTCCGAAAAAGAAATGAAAAAAGCAAACAAAACAAATCAATTCCTGTAACAACTGCAACAAAAAGAATACCCAGGAATAAACTTAACAGAGGCCTATACACCAAAACTATAAGATATTATTAAAAGCAATTGAAGAACACACAAAGAAATGGAAAGATATTCCGTGTTCATGGATTGTAAGAATCAACATAGTTAAAGTGGCCATATTACCTAAAGCAATACACAAATTTAATAAAATCCCCCTCAAAATCCCAATGGCATTTTTTAAAGAATTAGAACAAAAATCATCAGATTTGTATGAAATCACAAAAGACCCCAAAGCAATCCTGGGAAAGAAAACAAGGCCAAAGGTATCACGCTCCCTGACTTCAATGTATACTTACTACAAAGTGACAATAATCATAACAGCATAGTATTGGCAGAAAACAGACACACAGAACAATGGAATAGGATTGAAAAGCCCAAAATAAACCCACATACATATGGGCAAATAATTTTAGAAAAAGGAGCCAAAAACATACAATGGAGAATAGAAACCCTCTTCAATAAATGGTGCTGGGAAAATTGTAAAGCCACATGTGAAAGAATGCAACTAGACTGCTATGTCACCATTTACCCAAATTAACTCAAAATGGATCAAAAACCTAAACATAAGACCTGAAACAACAGACTACATAGAAGAAAGCATAGTTACTAAACGTATGGACCTTGGTCTGATAGAGGGTTTTATGAATTTGACTTCAAAGGCAAGGGAAGTAGAAGCAAAAAATAAATGGATGGAACTATATCCAACTAAAAAGCTTCTGCACAGCAAAAGAAACCATCAACAAAACAAAGAGGTAACCAACTAAATGGAAGAAGATATTTGCAAACAACACCTTTGCTAAGGAGCTAATATCCAAAGTATATAAAGAACTCATACAACTAAACAAGAAAAAACAAACAATCCAATTAAAAAATGGACAGAGGATCTAAACAGACACTTCTCCAAGAAGACACACAAACGGCCAACAGATATATGAAAATATGCTCAACTTCACTTCACTAGCTATTAGGGAAGTGCAAATCAAAACTACAATGAGATACCACCTCACACCTATTAGAATGGCTATCATAAACAAGACAGATCATAACAAGTAATGGAGAAACTGTTGAGAAAAAGGAACCTTCATACACTGATGGTGGGAATGTAAACTGGTACAACCACTATGGAAAACAGAATGGAGGTTCTTCAAAAATTAAGAATAGAGTTACATATGGCCCAGCAATCCCTCTTCTGGGTATCTACCCCAAAAATCTGACAACATTTATCCGTAAAGATATATGTCCCCTGATGTTTACTGCAGCATTATTCAGTGGCCAAGACATGGGAACAACCAAAGTGTCCTTTGATAGATGACTGGCTAAAGATGTGGGACATATACACAATGGAATATTACTTGGCCATAAGAAAGATAAAATACTTACATTTGTGACAACATAAATGGGTCTTGAGATTATCATGCTAAGCCAAGAAGTCACAGAAAAAGTTGAGAACCACATAATTTCACTCACCTATGGGATATAAAACTGAACGCAACAAATGAAGAATACAACAAGCAAAGCTCATAGAGAGAACAGTTTAATGGTTCCCAGAGAGTAAGGGGTGGGGGATAGAAAAGGGTAAAGGGGGTCAAATACATGGTGACAAAAGTAGATCTGACTTAGAGTGGTGAACACACAATATATAGATGATGTATTATAGAAAATATACATGAAACCTATATAATTTTATTAACCAATCTCACCTCAATAAATTTAATTTAAAAAGTAGCTTCACTACAAACGTGAAAAGCTATTTCTAGACCTTTATGTCACCGAACATGAATGGGTCAAGGGCATTTCTGTTTTTCTAAATATGGAAAATTTCAGATATAAAAAAGTTATGGAGGACAATATAATGAATATGTATATCCAATGCTCAGTTAAAAAAATATTACAGTTGAAACTTCTTACATACCTCTTACTGATGCATCTCCCTTCCCAAGAATGACTATCTTTCACTCAAAGACTATCATTCCCATCTGTATCTTTATATTTTTAACTTCCTATATATTGTTTTGTATAACTAATATCCTGTAGGCACCCTCTCCAATTTGCTTTCTTCACAAATATGTTTTGTGACTTATACATACTGGTTCACATTGCTCTAGCTTCAATATATTTATTTTAACTGATGTTCAATGTTCCTTTCTATTAAGTATATTACAAATTATTTATACATTCTCTCATTGGCAGACATTTAGGTTGTTTCCAAGTTTTTGCTTTTATTAACAATGAATGCCACAAACATTCTTGTACATATAGTCTCCTTCTGCACATATATGCAAGTTTCCCTAAGGTAGTGTTTTTTTAAATAACACATCATTACCTACATTATGAAATAAATTTAGTGAGTGGCAACAAAAACATAAAAGTATTTAAGAAAGAAAATACTAAAATACTTTACATGTGGCAAGGCAAGTTAAGTAGTTTTCATTGGAATACTGTGTGCCTGATGTAGGGCATGGAAAACTAAGTCTGTAAGACAATATTTTTATACCTAGAAGTGAAATTACTACGTGAAAAGAAATACTCATCTTTAGCTTTAACCAATTTCTACATAAATTAGTGCTTCACACATCCTTGCCTGTCACTTGGTATTCTACTATTTATTATAAATTTCCATCTCTGTGAACTGCTAGTTCATATACTTTTTCTTCTACTGGGCTGTTCAAATAAAAACAACAGCAGCATAAATAAAACAGCCCCCCTCCAAAACACAACCACAACACACTCAAATCATAGCATTTTCTCTCTCTCAGTCCTACACCAAGTACTCATCTCCCAGAAATCCATTGAACTTATTCTCTGTGGCACCCCTGTAAAAATTAATCTAAAAACATAAATCACACAAAACTAGGCTATGTTTTTATTACACAACCTCAAGGAAGCACATTGAGGACAAGACAAATAGGTGTAGTACACTAATTAAAACTACAGTGACAACTAAGTATGGTAACTTCATATATACACAGCTTAATCATTTTTCCATTCATTAATACTACCACTGACATTAAGATTATGTGTGGCTAATTCCCAAGGCTAAAGAAATAGAAAGGCTTAGCTTTATTTCACTAGGGAAACCTTGCTCAAAATCTTTTTTTATAACTATCTCTAAATCTAAGCCTAATTTCTAATGCCCTTTTGTCTCGCCTACTAGACTCCTAAAAGCTTACATTCATGGGACACACCTCCTTTCTGTATGCACTGCTAACATGTTTTGTTTTGTTTCCTCATAAAAATTGTGTTTATTGTCTGTATCACTGTAATATATTGTTCCTTTTTTTTTTTCAATAATGTCAGGTACACAAAACAATGTAATACTTAGACATTTATCCTTTATGTACCTCACACTGCTAACAAGTTGATACTGCTTTGTCTTCCTGGAATCCCAGTCCTTGTCTACCTCAGATAACAATCTGACTCCTCCTACCCTTAACTTTAAAATCCTACCCTTAAATTTAAAATATCCTCATCTTACACCCTCCTCCCCCCGACCTTCTGGTATCCACTAAACTATTGTCTATCTCTATGAGTTTTTGTTTCTTTGTCTTGTTCCTTTGTTGTTTTCAGTTTTATATTACACATATCAGTGCAATCATATGGTTCTCAACTTTTTCTGACTTAGTTCGCTTAGCATAATAATCTCAAGATCCATCCATGTTGTTGCAAATGGCACTATTTCATCATTTCTTATGGCAGAATAGCATTCCATTGTGTATATATACCACCTCTTCTTTATCCAATCACCCCAATAAACTTTAATTTAAAAGAAAAAATTCAAATATCCTTTCCAGACTTACAACTTAACTATGTATGGTTAGATAGCCCATTCTGCTACTACTGAAAGTCCCTACCTGACTGGTCTCCTATTTGGGTTCTGGAGTCACAATCCATTCTGCCTGCTGATACTACCCTGCTAGATTAATCATTTTCTACATATAATTATATTATGTAATCATACACTATAGTAAAATTAGAATTCCTTTGTGGTAGTTTTAAAACGTCCACAAATTATTTGATGAAAATAAATTCCTCTTTTCTAGAATGTAGGTGTACTTAGTAAGTTGCTTCTAACAAATGTCATGTGGTGGAAATAATGAAGTTTGATTCCTGAGCCTAGATAAAAAAGTCTTTGTGATTTCTACTTTGTTCTCTATCTTAGTGTTTCCTCACTATCTCTGAGGAAAGCCAACTGCCATGTCTTGAAAACACTCTAACTAAAGAATTCCACCTGGTGAGTAACTGAGGTCTTCTGCCATCAGCTATGTAAGTAAGCATTAGTAGAAGCAGATACTCCTATCCCAGTCAAGTCTTCAAATGAGTGCAACCTCAACCAAAGTCTTGAGTGCAGTTTGATGAGAGAACTTAAGCCAGAACCACTTAGCTAGGCAGCTCCCAGATTCTTGATCCTAGAAACTATGACAGAATGAATGTTTGTTGTTTTACATTGCCAAGTTTTGGGGTATTAGTTATGTGGCAAAAGATAACTGTTGTTATTAGTTTTTATTATTTTAAAGGTTTTTACCAATCTAGCTATAACCAATCTTCTAGTCTAGTCCATAGATGAGTTCTTTAATCCAAATAGCTCAAACTCATCGGCATCTCTATGTCCACAATGCATTTGTTCCACTCTGGTTACGTTCACTGATTATTCTTTTGAACTCCAGTGAGGTCTTAGTTCTTCCATGATTCCTGTCACATCCTCTTATTACCCGATATATAGCTTTGTTGACCTGTAGGAACTATCATTCTATTTAAGTAGATCAAGCATAAAATAAAAATGCAGTATACTTCTAAATGTTCCCTGGTTTGATTACAATACAACTTTTGAAATACAGATATTTTTCTCATGCAATCCTTGAATTTCATATTAAATTCCTTTTTAACATATTAATCTCTACTTCTAATTGCCTCACTCCATTTAGAAAGATAATATTTAGCTGCCAAGTGTCTGGGAGTTTCCAAAGCAAAGACTAAAGTGGAGGGCAAAAAGTAAGACAAGAGTAAAGGCATAAGATAACTGGAAAATGGACTAACTTTCATGCATTCTGGTATTGGAGTGGAATGCACAACTAAAAATGAAGTCAAGATATACTTCACTTGCAAACCCAAAGAAAAATAAAGCTAGAAAATAATTATTCTGGAGCAATTAATCCTTTGTTGTAACTCCATTTTACAGCATAAAAGAATGATTATGTTCATTTTTATGAAAAAAAAAGTATCTAATTTACTGATGATCCTCACCGTTAGTGTGTCTTTTTTGGGAGACATGACCCATTAATATAATATCTGGACTGAAGTTTTCCTTTTTGGATTCCTTTCATGGCATATGGAATTCAAATATTTTCTGCTTACAACAAATGAAATTTAACTTTAATGAATTTTAATTAAAAATGTTTCATGTACTACCCTTATAGGTATTCTCCTAGTAAGGAAGTGACTAAATTAAAATGACTATAATACAAATTCAGAGAATAGCTCTGGCTAATATGGCTGTTTGCCACTTACAATTATCTCTCATGTACAAGGAATCTCACGAGAGCTCCTGAGTAAAAAATAATTACAAGATTCGAAAAGATCCATTATCTAAACTGTAGTACACAATAAATTCATGTTTCAGCCAATTTGTCACTAACATTTGACTAAAAAAAAAAATTTTACATCTTCTAAATAGAACTACAGACTTTTTTTCAAAAATAGCCTATAGGAGAAAGGAATAGCTGAAGTAGTAATGAAAAGTTATACTGTACCCGTTATTAAACTATAAACGAGAACTTGAGAACAGAGATCATAATTTACAGAAAGATTATCAAAATAAATATCATCTTAATATTAAGTGTTAGTACAGGGAACAAAAAAGCAATTTTATAAAATTTGAGTTCTCTCATTAATAATACTTCTTCCCAATACTTCCCTCTTCTTTGCAATTCCTATGTAAAGGTGTTAGGTATTTAGCACTTAGCTCCCAATCAAGTGAGCTCCCTCAGTATCAAAATTGGTGGTTTTCATAGGCATCCCAACCCTGGTAACTCTACTACATCTTGTGCTCTGTGTTTTAAGATGTTTGAAATGTTTAGTTCCATGCCAGAATGCCATAGGTTTTAACCCAAAGTTCAGCTTTTTATGAATAAATGCTTCTTAATATTTTTCATTGATTTCTAGAAAACTGAAATGATTGTTTTTATCTTTTTAGTTGTTTCTGGGAGATAATTTTCCATTGACTTCACTCTCCCATTGCCTCACCTCATTTGATGAAAGATGTTTTCTCTTGGTATGGAATTCTAGGTTGAACATTTTTGTTTTTTTCACTACTTAAAAAAATGGATCCATTATCTCTGGTTTGTCTTATTTCCAACTAGAAAGAGATCTGCTGTCTTTCTTATCTTGTATCCTTTGTAGTTAATTCATCTTTTTTGCTCTGGCTGCAATTAAGATTCAGAAAAAAGAGCAGGAGGGAACACTTCTACATAGGTTTTCTTTGTGGCTAGTAACCGAGTATTACCATTATAAAAGTAAACACAAAACTCCTTAATAAAATATCAGCAAACTGAATCCAGTAGCATATAAAAGGATTATATACCATAAGCACATGGAATTTTCCCCAGAATGCAGGAGTGGTCTAACATCTGAAATCAATGAATATAATAACTATATTAATAAACGGAAAAGTCTATATTATCATCTCAATCGAAACAAAAAAATAAGCAAAATCAAACAATCAATCACGACAAAAACAAATTAGGCTACAAGGGAATTCCCTTGTCTGACTTAAAGGTAGCAACCATAAACTTACACCTAACGATATCATACTTAATCTTAAGACTGATTGTTTCCCCCTTAAATCAGGACAAAGCAAAGCTGTCCACTTTCACCATTTTTATTCACTATTGCATAGAGATTCTAGTCAGTGCAATAGGCAAAATGGAGGGCAGAAATTAGGACATGCATACAAAGCACCAATTAAAATTGTCTTTATTTACATGTCATATAATCCTGTATGTACCAAATCCTAAAGAATCTACATAACCTACCTCCCCAAAAAGCAAAAACCCAAAGCAATGAATTATTTTGTAATTTTACAAGAATTAAAAAAACTGTATCTTTATAAATTAGTAAGGGAAATCTAGAAGTTAAGAAAACAATTTCATTAACTGTTTAATTAAACAGCATAAAAACACTTAGAAATAAACTGAACAAAAGTAGTATAAGACTCGTATACTGAAAATCACAAAAACTGCTAAGAGAAATCAAGGAAATCTAATAAATTGAGATACAATGTATATTCATAGGTTGGAAGACTTAATACTGTTTAGAGGGCAATTCTCTACAAACTGGTCTACAGATTCAGTATTCTCTAACAAAATTCAAGCAAGCTTTTGTATAAAAATTGACAAGCTCATCCTTAAATTTATAGGGAAATGTATAGGACCTAGAACAATAACAACAGTTTTGAAAAAAAAAGAACTCAACACTACCCAATATTAAAAAATAAAATCAAAGACCAATACTGTATGTTCTCCTTATATATGGAATCTAAAATAGTCAACTCCAAGTAGAGTTTAGAATGTGGCTGCCAGAGGCTGAGGGTGAGAAAAAAATTGGTCAAACAGCATCAACTTTCCAGTTATAAGATGAATAAAGTCTGGGGTTCTAATGTACAGTATGGTGACTATAGAAAACAATCTCGTATTACATACTTGAAGGTTACTATGAGAGTAAATCTTAAGTTCCTATCACCATAATGCAAAAAAAACCAAAGGTAATCATGTGATGGAAGTGTTAACAAACCTTATTGTAATCATTTCACAATCATGATATGTGTATCAAATCATGTCGTACACCTTAAACTTACATATGCTGCATGTCAACTAAATCTCAATAAAGCTAAAAAAAAAAAAAAGAGAAAATCCTTACTCTAAAACTAATGTAATCAATATAGTTGATATGGGTATAAGGACAGATTAAAAGATCCAGAAATAAAAATCTTGCATTTATGTCATTTGATTTTCAAGACCACCACCAAGCAAATTCAATTGGAGATAGGATAGTCATTCAACAAATGGTACTTAAACAAATGAATATCCACATGCAAAAAGTGGACATTATACCCTTATTATACCATATAAAAAAATTAACTTTAAATATGCTTCATATATCTTAATTGAAAAGACTGAATCATAAGACTTCTAAAATAAAAAAAAAAAGAAGAAAATTTGGAATTACTCAAAATATTCACAATCAAAAGCATGACCACAGAAGAAAAACTGAGAAGAATGATTTCATTCAAATTGAAAACGTTTGCTCTTCAAAAGGAAATGAAGAGAGGAGGAGGATTCCCTGTCAAGATAGCAGACTAGGTAAATACTGTACTGGCCTCCTCCCACGACCACATCAAAATTACAATTAAATTTATAGAACCCCACCCTTTGAGAACCACCAGAACAGAACTCTTATAACTGAGAATATAAAGAGGAAGTCACAACAAGAACTGGTAGGAGCAGAGACGTGAAAACAAACATGATCCAATACCCGCAGGTGGTGGTTAAGAACTGGTATCATGGCAGTGGAGGGTCCCCCCTGAGAAGCCCTCACAACATCTGGCTTTAATAAAACCAGTGGGGATTCCGACTAGGTGAGATAGAGGGCTGATGAAGAACCAGAAGTCTTCTTAAGAGCCAAGCACAGACTCACTCATTCACAAACACTTGCCCTAAAAAACCAGTGAAGGGAAAGCAGCTCAAAAAGTGCCAGAAACATACAGGGAGAACTAATTGAAGTGGCTATAGGTGAGGGTTTGAAGGGGAAGCTTGTCCTAGAACACTAGAGCCAGCAGTGCCATTGTTCCTTAGTAGAGTCCTCCCTGCCATCAAGCATGCAAATGCAAGCAGGCACCAAATCTGAGTCTCCATCAACCTGGCTAACACCGCTCTCCCCACCCACAACTGTGATGATTCCCTTGAGACCCTGCCCCACCCAACTCGTGCACCAACATGAACTTCTTTTTACCAGCTTTTCCTCACAAGTGGGTGGCGTCAGCTTATGCTGTGAACTTTCCTAAAAGCTCTCAATGTTCCACAAACACAAAGCAAACAGCAACTGGCCACAGTATACACCCTGTACCTCTTGCTTAGCAGCCCAAGCATGGCACTAGCAGCAGCCGACCTAGGTTCACAGAAGAGTCTCTCCAAGAGGCCTCCAAGCCCACCACAGAGAGCAACTAACTGAAAATTACTTGTAGCTTCTACCAGGTGGCCTGGGCCAGGCACAGGCAGTGGCTGAACTTGGCCTGCACCACAACTCCTCCCAACTGGCCCAAGAACCAAAACTGCTAGTGACCGGCTTCAGACTATAGCAGAGCACTGCCCAATTAGTTCCACAAATGATATACCCAAAGGGTGGACTCGGCAGGGAACAAAGCCCCGCTAAAGTGAATCCTGCTCGGTGCAGTCAGCCCATGCACAACAATTCATCCACTATAATCAGGGCCAGTCTTAACAGGAAGCCAACCCCACCGACTAATGTACCAACAGCACTCAAGACGCAACTATAACAGGAGGGCACACACAACCCACAGAATGGACGACAACCTTGGAACACCTGGCTCAGGTGACCAGGGAGACTGTGCCACTGGGCCCCACAGGACACCTACTACATAAGGCCACTCTGCCAAGACTGGAAGGTGTACCAGATCTACCTAATATATAAAAATAAAAATAAAAACTACAAGGAAGCAGCCAAAATAATGAGACAAAGAAACATGTGTCAAATGAAAACCCAGGACAAAACTCCAGAAAAAGAACTAAACAAAATGGAAGCAAACAATCTACCAGATACAGAGTTCAAAACACTGGTTATAAGAATGCTCAATGAACTTAGGGGAAGAATAGATGAACTCAGTGACAACTTACACAAAGAGATAAAAACCATAAGAAAAAACCAGTCAGAAATGAAGAATGCAATACCTGAAATGAAGACTAATTAGATAAGAATCAACATCAGGTTATATGAAGCCGAGGAACAAATCAGTGATTTGGAAGACAAGGTAACAGAAATCACCCAATCAGAATAGCAAAAAGAAAAAAGAAACAAAAAAATTGAGGGTAATTTAGAAAACCTCTGGGACATCAAATAACAACATGTGCATCATAGGGATACCAGAAGTAGACAGACAGCAAGGGATTGAAAACCTTTTTGAGAGGTGGCCAGATGGCTCAGTTGGTTAGAGCGCATGCTCTTAACAACAGCGTTGCCGGTTTTATTCCCACATGGGCCAGTGAGTTGCGCCCTCCACAACTAGATTGAAGACAACAAGCTGCCACTGAGCTGCCAGAGGGGTGGCTGGATGGCTCAGGTGGTCAGAGTGCGAGCTCTTAGCCACAAGGTTACCAGTTCAATTCCCACATTGGATGGTGGGTTGCGCTCCCTGCAACTAAAGACTGAAAACGGTGACTGGACTTGGAGCTGATGGACCCTTGAAAAGCTCACTGTTCCCCAACATTCCCCAATAAAAAAAAAAAGAAAAAAAAAAAAGAAAACCTATTTGAAGAAATAATAACTGAAAACTTCTATAACCTGGCAAAGGAAATACACATGCAAATGAAAACCCCCCCGCCCCGCCCCCCCCCCCGAAACCACAACAATCCCCAATCCGTGGGACACAGTTAAAGCAATTCTAAGACAGAAATTCATAGCAATACATGACTACATCAAGAAAACAAGAAAAATCTCAAATAAACTATCTAATTTTACACCTAAAGGAACTAGAAAAAGAACGGAGGAAAACAGAGCACAAAGTGAGTAGAAGGAAGAAAATAATAAAAATCAGAGCAGAAATGAGATAGTCTTAAATAAAATACAAAAGATGAATGAAACCAAGAGCTGGTTCTTTGAAAAGATAAAACACAATTGATAAACCTTTAACCATACGAGAGAGAGAGAGAGAGAGAGAGAGAGAGAGAGAGAGGAGAGAGAGAGAGACTAAATAAAACCCAAAATGAAAGAGAAGTGACAACTGACACCACAGAAATATAAAGGATTCTAAGAAAATACTATGAACAATTATATGTCAACAAATTGGACAACCTTGAAGATATTGATAAGTTACTAGAAACATACAGTTTTCTAAGACTGAATCAAGAAGAAACAGAAAATCTGAACAGACCGATAACTACTAATGAAATCGAGTCAGTACTCAAAAAAATCCTAACAAACAAAAGTCCTAGACCGGATGGCTTCACAGGTGCATTTTACCAAATGTTCAAATAGGAATAAATACCTCTGCTTCTCAAACTATTCGAAAAAAACTGAAGAGGAGGGAAGGATTCCAAGCTCATTATATGGGCCAGCATCACCAGGATTCCAAAACCAAAGACATTATAAAAAAAGAAAATTTTAGGCCAATATCCCTAATGAACACAGATGCAAAAATCCTAAACAAAATACTACCGAAGTGAATTCACCAATACATTAAAAAGATCATACATCATGATCAAGAGAGATTTATTCCTGGGATACAAAGTCAGTTCAATATCTGCAAATCAATTAATGTGATACTCACATAAACAAAATGAAGGATAAAAATGGTATGATCATATCAATAGATGCAGAAAAAAAGTCTGACAAAATCCAGCATCCATTTATGATAAAGACTTTCAGCAAAGTGGGAATAGAGGAACTATATCTCAACATAATAAAGGCCATATATGACAAAACGGCAACTAACATCATACTCAACGGGGAAAAGCTAAAAACATTTTCCTTAAGATCAGGAACAAGACAAGGATGTCAACTTTCACCACTTTCATTCAATCTAGTATGGGAAGTCCTAGCCACAGCAATCAGACCAAAAAAAAGGGCATACAAATTGGAAAGGAAGAAGTAAAACTGTCATTATTTGCAGATGACATGATACTGCACATAGAAAACCCTAAAGATTCCACCAAAAATCCATTAGAATTGATAAATGAATTCAGTAAAATAGCAGTATACAAAATTGAATTTCAGTAATCAGTTGCATTTTTATATACCAATAATGAATGATCAGAATGAAAACCAAGAAAACAATTCCATTTACAATTACATAAAAAAAAGAAAACTTAGGAATAAATTTAACCAAGGAGATAAAAGACGTGTACTCTGAAAACTGTACAACAGTGAAGAAAAAATTGAAGAAGATATAAATACCGTGCTCATGGACAGGAGAATTAGCATCATTAAAATGTCCGTACTACCTATAGCAATCTATAGAGTCAATGCAATCCCTATCAAAATACCAATAGCATGTTTCACAGAAGTAGAAAAAATAATGAAAAATTTATATGGGACCACAAAAGACCCTGAATAGCCAAAGCAGTCTTGAGAAAGAAGAACAAAGTTGGAGATATCATACTACTTGGTATCAAACTATACAAGGTTATAGCAATAAAAAGAGAATGGCACTGGCATAAAAAGACATATAGATCAATGGAACATAGAGAGCCCAAAACAAACCCACGCCTATGTGGTCAATTAATCTATGATAAAAGAGGCAAGAATATACAATGGAGCAAACACAGGCTCTTTATTTAACGAATGGGGTTGGGAAAACTGGGTACATGCCAAAAAAAAAAACAAAAAAAAACACCTTTTTTAACGATATAGAGGTATAAACTCAAAATGGATTAAAGCTTAAATGTAAGACCTGAAGTCATAAAACTCCTAGAAAAAACAGAGACAGTAAACTCTCAATCACTGCTCTTAGTAATATTTTTTGGGATATTTCTCATCGGGCAAGAGAAAAAAAAGAAAAAATAAACAAATGGGACTACTTCAAACTAAAACAGTTTTGCACAGCAAAGGAAACCATTCACAAAACAAAAAGACAAACCACTGAATGGAAGAAGCTATTCGACAATGATATATCCAATAAGAGGTTAATATCCAAAACATATAAAGAACTCATACAGCTCAACACCAAAACAAAGCAAACAATCCGATTCAAAACTGGGCTGAATTTTTAAATCTGAATAGATATTTCTTCAAAGAGGACATACAGATGGTCAATAGACATGAAAAAATGCTCAAAGTCACTAATCATCAAAGAAATACAAATGAAAACTACAATGACTATTACCTCACACCTGTCAGATGGCCATCATCAATAAATCAACAAACTGTTGGTGAGGATGTGGAGAAAAAGGAACCCTCGTGCACTGTTGTGGGGATCACAAATTGGTGCAACCACTATGGAAAACAGTATGGAGGTTCCTCAAATAGTTAAAAATACAACTACTATATGACCCAATAATTCCACGTGTTGGTATTTATCCAAAGAAATCCAAATCACTAATTCAAAAAGATATATGCAACCCTATGGTCATTGCAGCATTATTTGTAATAGCCAAAATATTGAAGTGTCCATAGATAGAGGACTGGATAAAGCAGATGTAGTACTTATGTACAATTGAGTATTATTTGGCCATAAAAAAAAAAAAATCTTACCATTTGTGACATGGGTGGAGCTACAGGGTATTATGCTAAGTTAAAAAAGTCAGAGAAAGACAAATACCATTTGATTTTAGTTATATATGGAATCTAAAGAACAAAAGAAATGAACGAACACAACAGAAACAGACTCACAGATAGAGAACTAATGGTTGCCAGATGCAAGGGGTGGGGGTCGGGGAGCTGTGTAACAAAGGTGAAGGGATTAAGTACAAACTGGCAGTTACAAAATAGTCACAGGCATGTTAAGTACAGCATAGAGAATATAGCCAATAATATTGCCATAACTACGTATGATGTGAGGTGAGTACTAGCCATATTGGGGGGATCACTTTCTCAGTTACATAAATGGCTAACCACTATATAGAACACCTGAAACTAACATAATATTCAATGTCAACCATAATTGTGGGGAAAAAATTTTAAAAAGAAGAAAATGAAAAGAAAGCCATATGCTGGGAAAAAATAATAACTGCGTATCATTTATGTAGTAATGGACTTGTATCAAAAATACTTCTCAATAATTGTCAGACTAAACAGAAAATCAGTAAGGATAGAAGAGACTTGAGGAACACTATAAGCCAATGTTGACCTAACTGACAGAAAAACAAAAGCACAATACACATTCTTTTTCAGAGCAAATAAAACATTTACCAAGATAGGCCATACTGCAGTCGATAAAACAAATCTCAATAAACTTAAAAGCATCCAAATCATACCAAGTATGTTCTCCGACTACAATAGAATTATTAGAAATCAGTAACAGAAAGTTATCTGGAAAGATCTCAGATATTTGTAAACTAAATACCACATTTCTAAATAACTCATGGGTCAAAGAAACAAATTAAAAGGGAAATTCAAAGGTATTTTGAACTGAATGAAAATGGAAACACAACATATGCAAATTTAGGAGATATAGTTAAAGTAGTGCTAAGAGAGAAATTTATAGTAATAAATTAGTATATTAGAACAAAAGAAAAGCTTCAAACCAACTGCCTCAATTTCCACCATCAGAATCTAAAGAGTAGAGAAAATGAAACTCAAAGTAAGCAGAAGAATAAATATACTAAAGAGCAGTAATCAATGAAATAGAAAAACAGAAAAACAATAGAAGTTCAATGTAAACAAAATCTACTTTTTAAGAAAAAAAATACAACTGATAAGCTCTAGACAAACTGACATGAAAGAGATATACGTGTGTCGGTGTGTGTGTGTGTAACCACCAATATTAGGAACAACTTTCTGCTGATACTTGTTGAATATAATACAATTTAGATGAATGTGTCATTTTCTTGTAAGACATAAACTGACCAGCCTTACAGATATTTAATTTGTAGTTAAAATTAAATAAAGCAAGCACGTAGGCCCCAATAGTATAATTCATGCCTGAAGAAGAAATAATGCCAATTCTATTAAAGTCTTCCAGAAAATTAAAGACAGAATACACAGCAACTCTTTCTACAAAGCCAGCATGACCCGGATACCAAAATCAGTCAGAGATATTCAATTAAATAAAAAGTTAGAGATATATATTCCTCTTGAACATAGATGTAAAAATTTGGGGGCAAATTTCAACAAATCACATCTAACAATATATAAAAAGAATAATGCACCACAATTATGTGGGTTTTATCCCAGTTTTTAGGTTGAGTAAACATTTTAAAATAAACCAATTTAATTCACCACATTGTCTTAAAAAAAACAGCATAATGATCTCAATAGATGCATTTGAAAAGCATTTGACAAAATCCAACATCCATTCCTAATAAGTCTAGAAAACTAGAATAGAAAGGAAACTTCCTTAATCTGATAAAAGGCATCTATAAAAAACTTAGGGGCCTGCTCAGTGGCTCAGGCGGTTAGAGCTCCAAACTCCTAACTCGGAAGGCTGCCGGTTCGATTCCCACATGGGCCAGTGGGCTCTCAACCACAAGGTTGCCAGTTCGATTCCTCGAGTCCCGCAAGGGATGGTGGGCTCTGCCACCTGCAACTAAGACTGAACACGGCACCTTGAGCTGAGCTGCCTCCCAGATGGCTCAGTTGGTTGGAGCGTGGGCTCTCAACCACAAGGTTGCCAGTTTGATTCCCGCAAGGGATGGTGGGCTGTGCCCCCTGCAACTAGCAATGGCAACTGGACCTGGAGCTGAGCTGCGTCCTCCACAACTAAGACTGAAAGAACAACAACTTGAGGCTGAATGGCACCCTCGACAACTAGGATTGAAAGGACAACAACTTGACTTGGGGAAAAAAAAACAAAAACTTACGGTTAACAGTCTTAAAAAGATAAAAGACCCTAATTTTGCTTAGTGAAAGAAACCAGACCAAGACAACAACAAAAATGAGGAGTATGTACTGTATGATTCCATTTCTATAAAGTCCTAGAAAATGTAAACAAATCAGTTGGCAGATTAATGATTGCTTTGGGATGGTGAAGAGGGAGAATGGCAGGAAAGGAAGTGGGGAAGAATTACAATGTGGCATGAGAAAACTTCTGAGGATGATGGATATATTATCTTGTCTGTATTAGGTAGTTCTACAGGTGTATAGATGTCAAAACTCATCAAATGTACACTTAAATGTGCAGTTTATTTTATGTTAATTATACCTCTATCAAGTTGCAATTTAAAAAAAGACTGCATGGCAGGTATTTGGAAATTCTAGTTTTATTCAATAAATTTGTCAATAATTCATTATGTGTGTAGTTTATACAAGAAAGAGGATGTGAAACTCCAATCAGACAATCCATACTCAAAGGTCTTGGCCCTATTCAAAAGATCTTTTTATATTTTGAATTAAATCAAAGTTACTATTTTTAAAAAACGATTCCCTTGTTTTAGCTAACTTTTTAAATTCACTGGCCAATCAAAGTCTCAAATGTATCTAAAAACAGTTGCTTCTATTATCTGTGTCTATCTAAACATATCACCACTAATTAACAGAAGGTAACGAGTATATGTATATGAGTCATTAAGTCCTCTGTGAAATGTGCTCTTGAATAATGTAGTTAACATTTTAAAAGTTCACAGGTTTCAAAGAAACACAAATTCAACTCATTTGCAATGGAGCATGACAAAAATACGTTGGCAATACTCTGCTTCTACTTTCATGTTTATAGTTGAAGGGAAAGAAAAGCAATGTTATAAAGTTGTATTATCTGCATAAGTTCCCTTTTCTCCCATCTTCACAGGTATTTTTAAAAGACTTGGTTAATTTGACCATGGAACAAGATGAGTACCACAGGGCAGGAAGCAAGGCAATTAGTTTTTTCAAATAACAAGAAAATCACATCTTATTAAGTCACAATAACTTAAGAATACCTTATTAATTAATATCCCATTAATATAAATGCAAGTCATAACAGGCCTCTAACAGTGCATGTTTTGAATCTGGAAGAGTGTGGCATTGATGGTGGTGGTACAAGTTTCTCCACAGCAGTAGTAGGACATTTATTTAGCTCTTATAGCTCTATTCCAGAAAACGAAACAAAACAGAATTTTATCTCTATAACTACCTAGGACTACAAAGAATCAGTACATTAATTAAGTTAAAAATCTTCTGAATGGTATTTAAAAATCCCTTACCGGTATCTATGAACAATATACCCTAAAAATAGAGTTCATCATATTTTCGATTTCAATCCTGATTTTCTTGTAGCTGAAATAAAAAATAAAAAAAATTAAAACATAAATTAAAATGTTGATCATTTTATTCGGAATGAATGTTCCAATTTTTTTCAATAACTGGTTATTTTCGTTCTAGGTAGTTATCTGACTTTTTCTCACTTATTGTGCAAAGGAGATATTTCTAGTATTCTTGCATTATTTCTATAGCTGTACTACATTGCCTTTAGAACTTCTCTCTTTCTCCATACTTACTATACAGTGACAACAAGGAATGGTGCTATTAAGTGTGGCCAGATTCCTATCTCCAAAGTATCGTCTGCTTTGGGAATAGGCCTCAATTTCTATACCTCTCTGTCCAAACCAGGTCCCTGGCTTGGTTTTGCCTTTTTTAGTAACAGATTATCCACGATTATCACACTTGCCACTGTACAAGAAACATCCTATTCCACCTCAAGTATCCAATTATTCTGCGTCTGATTAGCCCATTACCGAAAGCAGGCCAAATTCCCAATACAGGAGGCATAAAGAAGATAACGAGGATCCTAGCCATCAGTGGTGGAATGCAGCACAAAATAAAACACTACAGCAAAGATGATAAATTTCCGGTAACACTACTGATCAAGTTAAAGTTTGAGTTTTATTCACTGCTCAAAAGGAACAAAAACACTGATATAAAATTACACGCAAAATGATATTTCTTATTCTCATTTGTTTTGCAGTAATTTGTTTTGTAGTAATACTCAGTGAATACTCGCTTTTAGTACATACTCCAATGTGACAAAATTCTTTAAAACTTCTTCTTCAGTCTTATTTTTTTGCGTATAATTTGTTCCAGGTTTTACTGAAATAAGTTTAGGAAATACTTTTATACTAAAGCATTCAATTACTGCAACTTATTTGAGGTTTTAAAAATTAATTTTGCTACATTTATTATTATAATAAATAAATTATAAGAGGCATACAGTTTGGTTAGCAGTACTTACTGAAGCCACAGTTCCAAAATTTACTTCCACAGTGTTTCTAGTATGTGTTATGAGTTGAACTGTGTTACTCAAAAATTCATATGCTGAGGTCCTAATTCCCACCACCTCAAACCTGATTTGGAAATAGGGTGTGGACAATGTCATAGGTTAAGATGAGGTCATACCAAAGTAGAGTGGTGTCTTATATGATTGGTGTCTTTATAAAAGAGGAAATTTAGAAATTGACAAAGAGTGAGAGAAAGAAAGAGACAAAGTCATGTGAAGACTGAAGTGATAGTCAACTTGTAGCCTAGAGAACTGTGAGACAATAAATTTCTGTTCTTTAAGCCACTCAGTTTGTGGTATCCATTACAGCAGTCCTAGCATGCTAATACAGTATGGATAATAATTTAATCATAAGTTTGTTGCTTCTGTACATTCCTTTTTCAAGTTAAATATAGAGTGATACTGCAGATCTAAAACTTTATTTCCTATTGGATGAATAAAAATGTTACCTATTAAAAACACAGTTTAAAATCCCTTTCAACACACATGAAAATTTCATTGTAAAACTGGGACCAACCTTATTCATAGGAATGTCTTATACATTAGCTAATATGTAGTCTTTGGCTTTCTCCTGGAAATGCAGGCTTTGCTGGCCTTTAGTTCTGATGTTAGTATTTGTCATGCTTTCTAAGCTCATATCCCAATAATCTTTCTGAGTTATCTAATTCCCAGACCACCTTCCTTCAACAGTAGGGCTGTTCTGTGATTCTCTTCTGCCATCACAATACTCAGATAGTCACTGGCTGAACATCGCAGTTTCATTTGAAAACTTTGAGATAAAAATATAACTTAAAAAAAATATTTAAAATACACAAACCATTTTGGAGAGAATTAAAAAACTAATATATTTACTACACATTTGCAGAACGTAAGAATCTCAGATATCTTCAAACTTACCTCTTTGCGTTTCTGAAGTAATAACTCCAACCTTTCATTGGCCCTCTTCCCAATCATTTTATTTCTCTCAGCTTCATATTGTCTCTGTGTATTATCCTGATGAATACTGAGGTTTAAGGCAACATTCACCAGAGCAGTCATGAGCTTCATGGCTATAAAATAAAGGAAAACTACAGTATTCAACTATGAATCAGACCTTCATCTATAAAATTACAAATTTATAACAGAAACAGATGAAGGAAGGAAACTAGTCAATTTCTATGTTTTATAATCCAGGCATAATTTAAGTTAAAAAGAAAAGTTATTTTATAGAAATAAAGCTGTCATCTTAGTCTGCAACGTAATTTTCTCTGCCTCAGTGTCACTACAGCTTGGCTCATTAACATTTCCCACTTAAAAACAGCCTCATTCCAATCATCAGCAGATTAAATATAAGTAGTATCTTCAACAACTCCTCTCCATCCTCAAATACACACCTCTTAGTGACAGCCAGCTAATCAAGCCGACTAGACTTCTCTTCTGACCACCAGTTCTGTGTATACTATTGTTTCCTCAATACCTTTATTACTTAGATGCATCAAAGGTGCTTTAGATGTTTACAATCAGTTCATTACCCCCAAAGATGGTCCTCTACCCGTGTTGCTCACCTCAGTGAATGCCATAACCTCTAATCCCTAAAAAACAGACTGATCCTACCAAACTTATTAAGTTCATTAAAAATTTATTCTGTAATTTTTGATTGACCTATTTTCTCCAGTCACAGTGTTGATGTACTTTTAAATGTTCACTTGTATTTGTAAATTTTGTTAAATATTTTCCAACTTCTTTTCAAGTCCTCTGAGAAACAAGTACGACACAAACATTAAACTTCTGTCTATTCATATTTATTTTCATTACTGAGATGGTGAAAGTGTAGGAAATACTGGGAGAGGAATAAGAGAGTTTGCACTGATGAAATAATTTCCCTCTTTTTTTTCTTTTAGGTTATTCATCTGTAAATACAAAATGTTTAGTTATAAAAAATTAACTGATTAGTTTTGGAAGAACTGATCCACTTATCTTCAAACATTTGTAACTAAATATGAGCATGTATTTCTCTTAAAATGTCACTATTTCCCTCATATATGTACATATATAAACATATCTACATAATGCTGTACCTCTACACACACACACACAGAGACACACACACAGTAACACAATTTGTTTTCTGAACTCCACATTTTTGGCTAACTCCATGGTAATTGTGATTGCTGCTGCCCGTAAGCCAAAATATAAGACATAAATCCTGAAAACAAATGTTTTTAGTGACCACTCAGAAATGTATTTCACTCTTTTTTCCGGAGATACAGTGTCTCAATATAGTAAACTGAGAAATATTCTTGTATTTCAAAATACAGACTAGCGATTTTACACATTGTCAGTAGAATATCTGATGATACTATTAAAGGTTAAAAGGACTAGCTCAAAGACAGGAGGGACCTGGGGGATTCAAACTGCCTAAATCAGGGATAAAAGTTTAACAGAGCATGTATGTCCTGAGCATCAAGGCAAACCCGATGAAGCTTAATTCATTATGTACTTCTAGATCTCTAAAACAAAATGACTTGAAGATCAAGGAGTTGGAAGCATTAAAATTAACACCAACCCTGACTAGAATTCACCAGTGGAAGCTAAGACACAGATTTTCTTGAATTTAATGGCTTTTGCTTTCAGCTCTATAGCTCCTTGTGAATCCAGATCCCAAACTCCAACTGTCATTGTGTAATGACCCTCCTCCCATCCTAGATATATATAAACAACAAAATAATCAACATACTACAACAATCAAAAATACAAAATGCCACTACATTTTCAGAAAATATTAGGTATAAACGTAGCAATATTTACTAAGATAAAGTGTTTATGAATATGTAAAATTTAAACTTCACTGATATTTTCATTTACCATTCTATCATATAAGCAAATAAACAGCTATTAACGAAAGACTTCTCATTTAGTGACATAGATACAACATGGGGATTGTGAAGTCTTATTGAGTCAACTGAAAAAAGATTTGTTTCTGCATAGCATGAGCACTAATTAAATTTTACTGGTACTATTAACAGAACCATTTTATAAATTAATAATCCTATAGGATCTCAGCCTGGACACCGTGACATGGGATTTTAAGTGGCTTCTACTTATCTACTAAAAAGAATACTTCATTTATCCTTTACGTTTTAAATGCTGATTATAGAATGGTAAACCTGTTCTAGTGCGGTGCTACACAGAAGTGTGGCCTGCAAATAGATGATGACAACAAACAGCTTGTTACCAGTTTATTTTAATTATAAATTTAAGGTATGTTTTTCAAAATTGTAACAATCTGACACAGTAATCTAGGACTGTTGACTTTAATAAGGAAATGACACTACAAATACATATATTTCTTTTGAAACTCATTTTATTGTATTTTATAAAGTACTAGGTTGTGACAGATTGGTAACTAAAAAACTAGTCTTTCAATATAAAGTTCAAGAAGCACTTGTTTAGTGCTTCCCCATTCATCTGTCAATCCAACATATACTGAGTATTGTTCTATGCACTAGAAGTACAAAAGTGAACAAGATAGAGTACCTGCCCTCATGATTTTTTACATTCTAGTGAGGAGGAAAAGACAATAAATAAATGGATAATATATAAATTAAAAAATATGTCAGTTAATGGAAAATTTATAAAGAAAAGTGAAGTATGGTAAAAATAATAATAATAATAAATGGTGAAAAGGTTAGAGAGTAAAGAGGGTGGTCAGGCAAGAAGGCCTCTCTAAAGAGGTGACATTTGAGCATGAAGTGAGGAATGAGCAAGTGATTATATGACAGAACAGTGTTCCAGGGAGAAGGACTAAAAAGTGCAAAGGTTATTAGGTAAATTGTGACGAGGAGGGCACTTATAAAAGAGCAAGGTGGTTAGGGCGCTGGCGCACAGAAACAGGTAGAGGCAAGAGATGAAGCTGAGGAGAAAAATCAAGAGGTAATGTTACAAGGTTCTACTGGGATCAAATAAGATCTCAGAATTAATATAAAAAAGGTAAGTAAGACCCACTGGAAAATTTGGGGTGGGTGAGAAATAGTCTGGCTTACATTCTAAAATGCTGTGTGAATGGGCTATAGAAGAGTAAAAGTGGAAGGAGAGAGACCAAACAGAACACCAAAATAGCTGGAAATAATTTGACAAAAAGTTGCAACGATGATTCTCAAGTTTTGGTCTTGAGCAACTCAATACATGCTGCCTTGGATTACAGTGGTAGCAACAGGTAGAGAGAAACGGTTAGATGTGAAATATACTTGGAAGCTAGAACTGGAAGAATATAATAGATTATAATGTAGGAAATGAAAGAAACAGAAAACACAAGGGTAAATTACAAAGTTTTGTGTTTATCAGGTATTTAAGTAGAAATGTCTAGTACATATATATCATTTGGGAAGTCATCATCAAAGATACTGGTATTTAGAACCATAAAGCTGGATGGCACATCTATCCAATGGATAAATATTCACCAATTAGAAAAAATGTGGCATGATTTGTGTGCTGAAAATCCTGCCAAGATATTTGTTGATAGGGAAAAAAAGCAAGATTCCTGTCAGTGTGTATATTATGCTATCATTTATGCAAAAAGAAGAAATGTGTTATTTATTTTTATGTGCCAGTCACTCTTCTAAGATTTTTACACATACTTACTCATTTCTACCTCACAACTCTATCAAGTAAGTACTATTATAATTATCTGTTTTACATAAGAGAAAACTGAGGCACAGATTGGCTAAGAGACTTACCAGTTACACAGCCAGTAACTGGCAGACAGAATTTGATTACAGGCAATTATGCTCCATAGTCCAAGTTCTTAACCATTACACAATACTGCCTCTCACTGACTATGTACGTACTATTATTTTCATAAAATACAGAAAGATATATAAGAAGTTGGCAACTCTGGTTGCCTTCAGGGAAGAGAATTTGAGGCCTGAGAGCCTCAAATGAGTGGTAGAGTAGAAATTAATTTTTAATTTTAAATCACATGACTATATTATCTCTCCCCCCATCGCTTATATTTTAATAGAAACAATAAAACCAGAATTGGTTTTCACTTTATTCAATGAAGAGTAAATACAGACAGAAAAGATAAAGACGGCTGAAGATTGAGCCCTGAGATAATTCTGTATTTACATTTTAGCTTTCTAAGACCAACCAAGACACAGTATTCCAGAAAACAAGCGAAGACAGTACTTCAAGAAGGAAGAAGTGGCTATGTCTTTCAAGAGAGAGAAACATGACAATTGGGAGTTGCCCAGTGATTTGGACAATAAGAAGGTAACTGATTACCTCAACAACAGCAGAGGCACTGAAATAGTAGAGATAGAAACCTGACTAGAATGAGTTCAAAAAAAGTAAGAGGAGAGTGAGTAGAGACAGTGAATAGAAATAATACTTTGAGATTTGCTGTAAGGAGGAGAGAAATGGAATTGTAGCTAGAGGGATGTGAGGAAATAAGGGAGGGTGTGTAATCAGTCTTATGTGTCAACTTCACTAGGTGATAGTATCCAGTTATTAAATCAAACACTAATCTAAGTGTTAGGTGAAGGTATCTTGTAGCTATGGTTAACATCTATAATCAGTTGATTTTAAGTAAAGGAGATTACCCTCAATAATGTCATGGATCTCATCCAATAAGCTGAATGCCTTAAAGAGTAAAAACTGAGGTTTCCTGGAAAAGCAGTATCTGCCTCAAGACTAGACAACTCCTGCCTAAGTTTCTAGCCTGCTGGCCTGCCCTACAAATTTCAAATTTGCCAGCTCCCACAATCATGTGACCCAATTCATTGAAATAAATCTCCCTCTCCTCATATAAATATATGTGTGTGTGTGTGTGTGTGTGTGTGTATGTGTGTGTATATCATCTTTGTATGTATGTGACTGTATATACACATGTGTAAGTATATCTCCCGTTGGTTCTATATTGCCGGAAAGCCGTGACTGATACAGAATGCTTCTGAAAGATAAGAGCTGCTATAGTATACTATAATGATAAGAATTATCTAAAAGGGGTGTAATTAAAGTTGGGAATGAGAAAGAACTTGAAGAGCAAAGTTTTTGAGGTGGTGAACAGGGATTAGATCCACTGCACAATGGCATGGACTGACCTCAAAGGACACTGTAATAAGAGAGAAAGTAGAGTATATGGATACAGCTGTACCTACACAAGCAGACTTAATCCTTAATCTCTTCTGTTTACATTAAACAAACAAGATAATCAGCTAAGTGTGAAGAGAGGATAGGAGATGTTACAGGTTGAGAAAGTATGATATAATCTTATGAGAAAGTGGGAATATCCATGGAGTAGAATACTATAATAGGATTCCTAGCAGCATTAAAGATCCAGTTGCGAGAAAAAATGTAAAGCCCCGCTATTATGATTATGAGTTTTTCTTCAGCCACATTCAACTTCTCTGGTGTAGGTATGGAGCAGGTGGTAATATGGGGTTTGCTTAGAGAGTATGATGGACAGTGAGGAAAGGCTGTTAAGGGTATGAAGACAGACATGATTATAATAAATCTGGATGACAGAATCTGAACTAGGAAAGGAGAGGAAGTGAGGACATGAGGGTGAGGAGAAGACAAAAACATCAAAGGATTTAAAGTCCTAATAGAAGAAAAGCAATACTGGAGTTGAGAACACAGAAGAAAAACACTGGCACAAAAGGAAGTGCTTATCAGCAAATGGGATGGTTAAAATTAAGATGGTGGGCATTCACCCTTTTAATTAATATTCCACAATTTGCATTAATATCTTCCTAAACATAAAAATGGAAACGGAAATTGCATTTATATTTAGTAGTATCTACTATATACTTGAGTATTATTACTGTACAAACTAGAAGTATGTTTGATAATAGAACTAAATTTGTAAGAGCGGTATAATTATATTTCTTTGTTTTTAAAAAAACTTACTTCAGCAAACAAAAAGGCTTACAACAAAATTCCGTTTTACAGATGATAAAGATTTAACCAACCCGTCTCTCTTAAAAACCTCACTATAACAACAAGGAAAAAATATTTCATCTTTAATAAATCCAGAAAATACTGGCAACGCCTAACCACAATATAATAAATGATGAATATTAAAAGCATAAGGAGAGCAGAGAGAATACAAAACAAACCCAACAGCTGAAAACGTATTATAACTATTTTTAAAAGGGGGGAAAAAATGTTGCTCTGTAGAATCCAGAAGCATTTAGGAATTAGAGCAATATTAGGTTCCACAGAAGTTGGAGCAAGGACAAGTGTGAAAATAGGAGTACAGTTCTCCGTGGATATCCATGAAGGATTGGATCCAGGACACACAAACATACACATACACACCCTGTGGATACCAAAATGCATGGATACTCAAGTCCTTTATATAATGGCATATTTTCATATAACCTACACACACTCTCCCATATACTTTACATCATCTCTAGATTACTTATAATACTTAATACAATGTATGCTATGTAAATATTTGTTACACTGCATTGTTTAAGGAATAATGACAAGAAATAGAAAAAGAGATCAGTACATGTTCAGTACAAGTGTAATCACCATAGGGCCTAACTACATAGTACACGTCAGCAACAACATAACTGTTTTCAAATATTTTCCATCCATGCTTGGCTGAATTGGTGAATGTGGAAACCACAGATACAAAGGGCCAACTGTATTATTTCAAAGTTTGTATAATAATTAAATCCCCAAATCTCCACTCCAACTTAGGCAGTCAGGCAACTCTTCCACCACATAGCTATCTTGGAAGTCCAGAAGTTTATTCCTTGAAGAAAATAAACCAGAGATTTGGAATCATCAGACACAGAGGAGGGATACAGGTGAAGTGCTGTGCCCTGGGTGCGCCTTCACTCTGCCCAAAACCTAAACGGTAGACAGCAACCAAATTTAAGTACATTGTAAGATACTTCTCCAAAGAAACTAAACTTCCCCAGGGAAAATAATTATCAATACCAACAGTTTAGGGTCAACAATGAAAATGCTTGCTGACCACAGGATCAGCCTATAGTGATGCTCACCAAAGAAGCCAGAGCTACTGCCTACGACCACGTCAAAATTACAACTAAATTACAGAACAACCATCATTGATAAACGCCTGAAGCCAAGCTAAACAGAAGTCCTATAACTAATGACATATAGAAGAAGTCACATGGAGAATGGTAGGAGAAGCGTAGAAGTGTAACTGGCTGGTCCCATACCCACACATATGTGATGGTTAAAAATCAGGAGACATATCTCAGCTGCGGAGGTCTGCTCTGAAGAGCGAATGGTCCCAGCCCCACACCAGGCTTCCCAACCCAGGATTCTAGCGCTGAGAAGAGAAGTCCCCATAACTTCTGGCTATGAATGCCAGAAGTTGTGTCTGTATGAGACCGAGGCTGCTGGCGTCCCAAGCATTCCTCTTAAAGGGCCTGCACATGGTCTTACTTGCTGATGGATTCACTCACTCTGAACTTAACAGCTGGAGCAGCAGCTTGAAAGGCACCAGTGAAATATGAGAAAGAAATGAATTGTCTGGCTTCAGGGCAAAGGCTGGAGGAAATACTCTCCTCCAGACAGAAATACAGGCAGAAGACATTGTTTGTTTCTTAGACCCTCCCCACACTCAGTCTGCACACAGAGGCAGGAGCCATAGTTGAGTCTCCATCAACCGAGCTAACACCTTTCACCTCACCAAGGTGACTGATTACCTGAGATCCGGCCCCACCCAACTTGTGGGCTCATCCAAGCTGCTTCCAGTGGCTTTTCCATACAAATGGCCTAGACTGTCTAGCTCATGCTGTGGACCTTGCTAAAATCTCTCAAAGGTTCATAAACCCCAAACAAGCAGCATCTAGCCTCAGTGTGCCCTATACCTCTTGCTAAGCAGCCCCAAGCCTGGAACTGGCCTCAGTTCTTAGCTTATGCTATCCCAGTCACCTCCAAGCCCAGTACAAGTGGCAACCATCTGAAGATCACTTTGTAGCTCAAACCCAGTGGCTCATGGCAGGCCACAGGCAATCTCTGATCCTGGCCTGCAACAGAGCCCTTCCCAAGACACCCCAGAACCAACATACCTGGTGGCCAGCTTCAGACCACAACAAAGCACCACCCAGCCACCAACACAAAAAGACTGGGCAGGCACCAGAGACCTGCCACTGCAAATCCTGCTTGTAGGGTCAGTGCCTTCACAAAAGCTCTTCCACTGTAGTCACAGCCAGTCCTCCTAAACAATCAGCCTGAGGGTCAATCCCTCCCACAGCTATGCCAACAGCAATCAAGGCTCAACTTCAACAGGAGGGCACACACAACCCACACAAAGGACACACCTGGAGCACCCAGCTCAGGTGACCAGGGAGACTGTGCCACTGGGCCCCACAAGTAACCTACTACAAAAGGCCACTCTACCAAGACTGGGAAACATAGCAGCTCTATCTAACACATAGAAACAAACTAAGGGAGACAGCAAAAAATGAGGACACAAAAAAACACGTCCCAAATGAAAGAACAGAAAAAAGCTCCAGAAATAGAACTAAATTAAGTAAGACAAGCAATCTACCAGATGCACAGTTCACAACACTAGTAATAAGGATGCTCATTGATCTCAGTAAGAACTTCAACAACGAGATTAGGAAACATAAAAATGGAGACAGGAAACATAAAAAAGAACCAGTCAGAAATAAAGAATACATTTAATGAAATAAAGAATACATTAGAGAGAATTGTAGATTCGATGAAGCAGAGGAATGCATTAGCAATTTGTAAGACAAGGTAGCATAATACACCTAATCAAAACAGCAAGAAGAAAAAAAAAAGAATTTAAAAAATGAAGATAGCTTAAGGGACCTCTGGGACAACATTAAGCCTAACAGCATTCGCATCATAAGGGTACGTACAAGGAGGAGAAGAAAGAGAGAGCAAGGGATTGAAAACCTATTTGAAGAAATAACAGAAAATTTCCCCAATCTGGCACAAGAAATAGATACAGAAGTCCAGGTGGTACAGTTCCGAACAAGATGAACCCAAAGAGGCCCATACCACGATATATCAGATTTAAACTGCCAAAGGTTAAAGACAAAGAGAGAATTCTAAAAGCAACAAGAGAAAGGCAGCTAATTACTAACAAGGGAGGTTCCATAAGACTGTCAGCTGATTTCTCAATAGAAACTTTGCAGGCCAAAAGGGATTGGCACGAAATATTCAAAGTGATGAAAAGTAAGGCTCTACAACCAAGACTACTCTATCCAGCAAGGCTATCATTTAAAATTGAAGCAGAGGTAAAGAGTTTCCCAGACAAGAAAAAGCTAAAGGAGTTCATCAACACCAAACCAGTATTATAAGAAATGGTAACAGGACTTCTTTAAGAAGAAGAGGAAGAAGGAAAAAAATATAAAAATATGAATAATAAAATGGCAATAACTTCATATCTTTCAACAATTACTTTCAATGTAAATGGATTAAATGGGCCAATTTAAAGATAAGCTGGCTGAATGGTTAAGATGACGAGACCCTTACATATACTGCCTACAAGAGACTCACTTCAGATCGGAAAGACATAGAGACTAAAAGTAAAGGAATGGAAAAAGATAGCTCATGAAAGTGGAAATGGAGGGGGGAAGCTGGGGTAGCAATACTTATACTAGATAAAATAGACTTTAAAACAAAGGCAATAACAAGAGACAAAGAAGGATTCAGTAATCCCACTTCTGGATATTCATTCAGAACAGAAACCCAAAACAGTGCTTTGAAAGGACTTGTGCATCCACATGTTCATTGCAACGTTATTTACAATAATTAAGATATGGAGGCAATATGGGTGAATGGATGAATGGATAAAGAAGAGGAAGTGCATATATACAACGGAATAATACTCATGCACAAAAAAGAATGCAATCTTGCCATCTGCAACAACATGGATAGACAGAGAAAGTATTATGCTAAGTGAAATAAGTCAGATACAGAAAGACAAATACCAAAAGATTTCACTTGTATGTGGAATGTAAAAAACAAAAGAAACACAAACAAAACGGAAACAAACTCATAAAGAGAACATTTTGATAGATGCCAGATGGGAAAGGGTGTAGGGGGAATGAGTGAAAAAGGTTAAGGAATTAAGAAGTACAATTTGGTAGTTACAAAACAGTCATGGGGATGTGGAGTAAAGCATAGGGAATCTACTCAGTAATATTATAATAACTATGTATGCTACCAGATGGGTGCTAGATTTGTCAGGGTTGTAGGTATGTCTAACCCCTACGCTGTACACCTGAAACTAATGTGGTACTGTATGTCAACCATAATTGGAAAATTAAAAATTATTTTTAAAAAAGAGAAAATGAGGCAGTCATATTAAACAGTATTTTTAAAAATAATTAAAAATTAAGAAAATGCACACCACAAAATTGATAACATCTATTATTTCTTTAAAAAATAAAAACCTTCGCAAATGTGCGTAAGAGAAAAAAACTTAAAGAAATACCAACATGCTATGGTAATTATGAGGTGGTATGATTATGGCTAATTTTTGTTTTTATACTCTATGGTCTGAGCTTTGATGATTCCAAAGTGACCTAAATTTTTCAGGGATAACTACAAAAACCAGAAATATTCTGTCTGGTTAAGAACTATAAAAGTCTTACTGAATTTAATAAATAGAATTTGGGACCTGAGAGCCAAAAGATCAGTAAAATGAAAATGCATCCTATTAGTTTTCTTAATAACAGTTTTAGATAGATCTAATTTATTTATTTATTTACTAAAGTTTCTGATTTCCTATTTGTAATGTCTTTTACTACTAAAGTAGAGTGATGTTCAATAAATTCTGAGTAAAAACATGAATGAACACAAACACTGCAAACACTATTAGCTCTTTTTGTCTTTACAAAATAATACCAGCAGCTTACTAAAATCAGACACTGGTCCATGCACTCCTAATTTCCTTTAATGAGGTAGCTATCATTATGTTCCCCACTTTGCATATAAAGAAAATGCGGCCAGACAAGTTAAGGACTTGTCCAAGTTACCCAACTAATAGGCAGAGAGGGATGTGGATTCAGATATTCTGGCCCACAAGACATTCTATGAACCACTTATTACATGGTTTCAGCAACTGAAAGCCAAAGAAAAGATGTCAATTTACTGAGGTAGAATGATTTTCAGTCTATGATTGGAGAACAAAGCGATTTCATTACCAAATCTTTCCTCAGAGTAAAAGTCCAGAGATGCTGACTGGGTAAAGAATGTTAATTAAAAATAAATATTATGTCAATATAAATTCAAACATATGTCGATATAATATTAAACAATAACATATAAAAAAATGTTTACTCCCTCAAGAGTCTGAGAGTGACCTACTGCTAACTAGTGGTAAAGACTGGCCTGTCAGCATACTGAGGCCACTTGACTTACATATGATGATCTTAATTACATTTTCTAGTTTTAGCATTTTCATCTTAGAAGAGAAAGCCAGTACTAACTTATTTATAACATCATGAAAAACTATGCAGGTGATAAAATAGCAAAAAATAAGTTAATATTACTCATTCCTCAAACTACCATTTGAAAAAATTCGAAGTCATAACTTGTAATTAAAAACAAATGTGTAAAAGCTGCGCCCTCCTTAAAAAAAGTGTAAGAATAATGTAATTATTCAAAAATAGATTCTTTGAGTAGAATTATCAAAATAATACCAAAAAAACAAAGAGAATCCTACCAACTTTTGACCTTGAAAAAAAAACACATACTTTCTATGAAAATTTCATCAAATTGGAAAAAAAATATGCCCAGTCTCAGATCGCATATCCAGCAAAATAATAATGACATAATATTACTTATACAAATTAAATTCACAAGCTATGTTCTATTATGTCCAACTAAGATAGATATTTAGAACAGAAATAAGGGTACTTAATTCTGAAGATTAAGTTAACGAAAACTACTGAATTGCGAAGCTTCTTTATTAAGATGGATGAAACCAATGGGACAGTATGTTTTAAAATTCCAATTGAAAGATCAGAAAAAAACAACAAAAATATAATATAAAATGTGATTGTGAAAACAGTTTACCTCCAATAGAAAAATAAGGCTACTTATACCTGTGGAACAGACCTAAAGAACTACAGAATGAAAATTTTAATTTAAAATGAGGTAAATGTATACAATTAAATGCAATGCATAAACACTGACAATAGGGACACATTATTTCATTGATAATAAGAAAATGGGATATTTGGACAACAGATTAAAAGTACTCCTGATGAGATCTCTGCGATGATGTGACTTAAGAAGCTCTGGAACTCAACACATCTGTACCCTACAAAAAAACTAACCTGATTGTCTCTCTTCTCAGCTAAGATATAAGCAATGTCAAGGAGCATTTTATTCCAAAGCCGATAATCATATCTGGCCATAACTGCCTTGTAACTGTCCATGCACATAGTCTTTGAAGCAGAGGATTAAATGTTCCTGCCCATTTTATCTAGTCCCCAAGACTCGTCCTGCAAAGTGAATAAAAATGATTATCTTTTTAATCTACTCCTTGCACACATACCATTAAAAAAAAAAAAAAAAAACCAAAGAGAGCAAAAATAAGAAAAAAAAATCCTTGCAAGGATGGTGATAATTATTATCCAGCCCAGAATTAAGTTCTCAAAAGATCTTTATACTCTGTTTAATGGTAGGTGATGGAAATGTCTCACGTTTTATGAAATTGAGCCTTGGAAGTAAGATATGATTAGTAACACAGACACAGGAATTATAGCAATATTTTAAAGTAAATTTGAGAATGACTTGAAAAATAGGTTTGAGTTTTTGAAAAATCAGTATAAACATAATGTTCATGTTTTTCTTGATACCTGATTTGAAAAATAATTTCAAATTCAAATAGGCTAGATGATGATATAAAAAGCATTTAGGTGAAACAAAATGGCATTTATCAAGCAATTTTATAAAAAGCTATCATGATCACAGGTAAATTGTGGGAAGAGAAAGACAGAAAGCACTGGAAGAAGGAGGGACCTATTATACTCAAAAGGAGTAGGAGGAAAGCCTAATTAAAATATATTTAAGAATATATAAAAGTATCGTGCGCACGCACGTGTGTGTCCGTGTGTGTGTCCGTGTGTGTGTGTCCGTGTGTCCGTGTGTGTGTGTGTAGCTTACCAAAGGGATAAATATAGGGAAAAACAATACAATATTAATTTACTGAAAATGGGCAAATGGGAAGGAGAGCTGAAATAGACCACCATAAAGTCAGTGAAACACAGTAATACCTCATTTACATGGCAGTTAAGGACAAATATAAATGAATTAAAGTGCATTTTACAAGAAACTGAAACATTTTAAAAATCAAAATATTCTGCATATTTCTACAATATATTATTTCTTCTCTTGTGTTCTTAAGTAGAGGATGTGGCCTATATTTCATCTTTTATACAAAATGCACACAGCTTTCTGAATTAAAATGAGGTAGTTTGCCCCTACAGAGAAGCCACAGATGGCTCTCTACAGATTGCTCTTTATCTTGATATCTGTAAATAGTTTCTTTTGTCTTCTTTTCTGCGATGAATTGTCATTTCACAATTCTATCAGAAGGACAGCATCTAATGTTTGCCCTCCATTCATCTGTTGCCTCTCATTTTCTCGTGGCCTTCTCGTGGCCTTCAGAAACCAGATAATAACATTTTATGACAGCAACTTTGGCTATTCAGAAGCGATTTCTTTTGTACTTATTTATTTCAAATCACTGAATTTACTATGCATCTGACAACCAGCTAAATGGACATTACTGAACACAGAAGATGAAAAGTAAATAGAAAACTAAAGAGGAAAGAAAAACACCAAATGCAGAAAATACTAAGTCATGAAATTAGAAAAAAAGTGTATAGTATCAGATACATTTTAATAGTAAGTAGCATATATACAGTAACTTAAAAAAAAGAAGATACAACTGGGTACAAGATCTCTTTATCTTTCTAATAATGAGGAAAAGGATACTCTCAAAACAGAATAAAACTGATGTTTGTTCTGATAGAAAAATTTCAACAGTAAGTTGTTTTTATTTTACCTTTTTAAAAAAGATGAAATTGGTTAAAAGATCTTTTCCTAATAATGAGCAAAAGGACAACCCTCACAAAAAATAAACTATGTTTCATGTTTGTTTTCTAGAATTAAGTAAGAAAAAAAAATAGAGAACTGGAAAAAAATCAACATTTTTTTTGAAAATTGAAAAAAATCCACAACCTAGATAATACTATCATATTGGCTTTAGGCAACAGTTAAAACAAAACAAGACAATATATTAAATCAGGGGTTTGCAATATGTAGTATCCAAGGTATCAGCATCAGCATGACCTAGAAACCATTAAACTCTGGGGTAAGGCCATGCAATCTGTTTCAATAAACCCTGTAGATGATTCTAATGCATACTAAAGTTTGCAATGCTTTAAATAACTTAGATTAATGAAAAACCTAAATGTAAGATGAAATGCAATTAATTGAAACTAAATCTGGCTTTTCTTATGTTAATATGTAAGATGAATAGAGGCAAAGTCACTGCTACTAAAAAATATAATTTGGGAATATTTAAATATACCATGTGTATGTACAAACACACACATACACAGACACACTGTATCATAGATGAAAAAGAATAGTTATTTTAGGTAAGCACAGTTAAAGTAATTGAAAGAAAATAGAACTGCTCAATTAACAAAATTGCCTTGTTACGGAAAAACAAGGAAAAAATTAATATACTTGGTCAAAAATCAGTCTAGATAACTCCAAAATGAAAATGAAAGTGAAAACTAATCTGTCAGTTCTTCAGATTACCTATATCTATGTAAATGAACTGATTTTAGAGACATTACAGATATGCTTAACTTATTACAGCACTAGTACTTGCCAGGTAGGTAGCAATTACCTATTACAATTAGATGAAATTGTTTCAAATATATAAACAGATATTTACATACTTATATATAATAACAACGAGCAATAAAGCAATGTAAGTGGGAAAATTACTATGAATTTGGAATTTCAACTACTATTATTATTTGGGTTTACCAAAGAATATGGCCTATTGGACTTCTAAAATGTCTCCGATTATAAAATAAGGATGTAGGAAAATAAACATTCAGAGAGGGATTTGTTACCACCTGCCAGAAATGTTCAATTTTCATTCTCAAGGCAATCAAATTCCAGTTATCAAAATGGGTATACATTTTACCTAACACAAACCATTCAGATGAATTTGGGGGGAGGGTGGTATTTTTCAGAAGCACAGTAATTAAATTAATATTTAACCTAAATAAAGTTTAACTAGAATAGAACATATTTAACAAAACTAAATGAAAAGGAAATGAAATGTTGGTTACTCACCAGCAAGGGTACTTGTATGCCTAAAAGCTCTGACCTGGGAGTCTGATAAACCAGTCAAAAGGGAGATTACTGTGTCCATCATATACTCATCATAAATTATGCTATACTGACACTGTCGAATCAGAACACCAATAAATTCACAAAAGTTTGAGCGAAATTTTTTCCACTGAGGTCCAGGCATGGTAAGGGGATAATCACCACTGTCCTAAAAGGAATAAAAAGAACATATTAAATATGACATATGATTTCAGTATGACCAAAGTTTTATTCTTCCTACCTATAAAGGGACTATTTTTTCAAAGTGGATGTGGACAGAAATTGGAGATGACTTACATAGGTACACTGAGGGCTTTATCTTTTTTATTATGATCTTCCACAACTAAATCATTCTTAATGCACTAAAAATTAGACCCAGTATTTAATTCACTATTCTAAGCCATCCATTTAAAATAACATTTCCAGTTTTGTTGTACTTGGGTCCTAGTTGAGATCATTTAAAGCAGAAAACAAAAATTATTAAAGAAGTTTAGAATAGAAAGGATATTTGCAATCGAATTCAGATCAAACTAATTATGATACTTGTGTCACACAGCATTTTTCAATTATTTTAAATAGAACTTTTAAGAATTTTAAAAGTATACGGGTTTTATTAAGAAGTCCAAAACTAACTTTTCACATCTGAAACTACAACTCCATCTTTTCCAATTTCACTATGAATTTTCTATTAACTACAGTTTATAGAGTGGATTTATTAACTCTTTAAAGAAAAAAATCAAATATAGGCTCTTCATATCATCAGATTGGGTCATCGTGTTTAAAATATAAAAGTGACAGTTGAATCAAACTAGTTAGAGGTTTCTCACTCTAGCCTAAAACATTTTGGTACAGAAATGGAAATTCACAAGGCAAAGTGAGAAATTCTGTGAAAATGGTGATCTGAATATTCTCAATTTGTGGCTGTTTGCTTTTTCTGGGCTAAACTGCTGCTAAGAAAACTGGATATAAGTGAGGTCTTGAGCTCTGTTGGTACCCCAGGAAAGAAAACTAGTATCATACTTAGAACAGCAGGAGATCCAAAGAGCAAGGAACAGAAAGCAGAGATTGAGAAGAGCTTGGCACTCAATCAAATACACCCAAAGAAAGTTAATGTTGATGCCACATCAACATTAGGGTTTAGTAAGCCCTAAAAAGATAAAAAAGGAACTGAAGGGGCTGGCTGACTCTTACCAGCCCTGCAAACTGGAGACTTGGGAGGTAGAATGGAGAAGGTAGTAAAGTGGAGAGGTAAGATGTTTCTCAAAGGTATCACAGGCGGCTGTCTGCTGCTTCTATATCACAAAAACCCACTAGGGTAGAGCTTCTCTTGCTTTTTTCTATTTTGTGAGAGTTAGCCATTCAGTGTTCCACAACAGCCATACCTGTGCCCCAAGAAGACTACAAAGAAAATAATCCATCTAAACAGGCCCAACAACAATCGAGAGGAAAGGAAGGCAGAAAATTCAGCACATATGAAACCCTCAATAAAAAACTAAGTATACTTCAAAAGATTCAAATATGGCACAAAACAAAATTTTTTAAATGTCTAGGGAATATATTTTCTTTTAAAATTTTTAAAAAATTTTAGCTATAGTTCACAAATAACATTAGTTTCAGGTGTACAACATGATTTAATATTATATATATATTGCAAAATGATCACTACAAGTCCATTTAACATCAGTCACCATACATAGTTATAAAATTTTCTGATTTTCTTACGTTGAAAACTTTTAAGATCGACTCTTCAGCAACTTTCAAATATACAATACAGTATTATCAACTATAGTCACCATGCTGTACATTATATCCCCTCTGGCAACCACCAGTCAGTTCTCTAAGCTCAGGATTTGGTGTTTTGTTGATTCCCCTTATATGTGAGATCATACAATGTGTCTTTCTCTTCTTATTCCACTTAGCATAATGCCTTCAAGGTCCATCCCAACGGTAGAAAATGTCAAGATTTCCTTCTTCGTGGCTGAATAATATTCTATCTTCTGTGTAAATACATGTGTGTGTATGTGCGTATAGGCAGTTTGTTTCCATACCTTAACAATTATAAAAAATACAGCAATGAACATAGGGGTGCATAATTTAAAGTATTTTATTTCTTAATTAAGCAATTCAGTTGATAACTGAAGGAAAGAATTATCACTGATAGTAGGTACATTAGTAGCCTGGAAAATAATGTGCAAAAACTATCTGAGAAGAAACATGTAATTTGCTAGATGGGGTTTCTGGAAAAGACTTTTAAAATGGACAGATTAAGCTAGTTTGACCTCTTCACCCCTTGTCCCTTCCTCTTTCACTGATCTGGTACTCATATGTGGTGCTGGATGTTCAATAGCCATTTTGCAACTATAAGGGGCCAGGTCTGAAGATAAAGAATGGTAAAGAGAAGGATGGAAAAAGTTTAGGTCTTTGCTCTGTTGAGGTAGAATACCAGCCATGTACTGCCTACTCCCAGATTTATTTGGCATGAGACAAACTCCTATGAATTCAACCCATTGTTGGCCACATTTTCTGTTACAAATGCATTTCTACTGTAACGGTAGAATTATGAGCAGTGGGAAAAGATGAATTATTCGGTAAATGATTTTGGTACAACTGGCTGTTCATTACAAAAAGATATTACACCAAAACAAATTCCTGATGAATCAAAACACCGTAAAAATATTCGATCAAAAACGAAACAGCAGAAAGCATGGAAGAATATTAGAGTGGGGAAATCTTTTTCTAAATACAATAAAAAAGCTAGAAGTTATAAAAGACCAACAAATTCAGACATACAAAAGCAATTTTCATATTTTAAAAAAAGCACTAACAGCAATGTCAAAAGAATAACAGTAGGGTTTAGCTTCCACTTAGGATGAAGGAGGCTACAATGAGAATTAGCTCAATCAACAAAAAAGTCGCAACTTTTCTTGAGCGCATCTTATAACTTAAATTCCAAAGAATATTAAGCCCTCCAAGAAGAGATGAAACACACAAACTCCATCATCTGTGGCAGAGCCTAGGAAGAAAAGGCACCCACCATAAATATGGCTAAGAAGAAATTAGCTGAAATTTTTATGAACTGTCAAAGACCAGGTGTGGGCTAGCTTGTCAGTGTGGAAAATAAGGAGTCTGCACTCACTTAAAAACTCTTTTCCACAGGTCTCAACCAGGTACTAACAACAAAGACTGAGACACAGAAGAACTGAGAGCACTTCTCTTGTGCAGGCCTGCAGGGGATGATCCTCACCTGCTGGGGGAAAGGTAAGAAGCCCACCTCACTTCTCTAGAGCCCTGTCTCCTACAAATCAGAAGCCTTAATCTGATGGGAGCGGGGCAGCAAACTGAGTCACTACCACATCACAGGTAAAGAATCCCTGCAACTTGGGTAGGAAAAAAAATCCTCTACCTGGAGGAGAGAAAACAAAACACTGTCCAGGACCCTGAATCCTACAGCAATACTAATAGAGGTCTGAGAGCACTGGGAGACAGACAGGAAACTCCCACCCTAGGCCAACCACAGACATAAGGATGTTTAGTTGCTACTGGAAGGAGGGATAGGAAAACTGAGAAGGTTTCCCAGTGGCTCCAGGCACACAAGGCATGCTTAAGACTTAGGCAGGACCTAGACAACAGAGAACCCCCATGCCCTCAACATAGTACCAGGCAACAAGCAACAGGAGTCTACCACTAGAAGAAGTGTGGTGTGGAGCATAAAGTGCTCTGTGGTACAGGAGCGCATAAAGAGCTGCAAGCTGAGGGTGCACCACGAACACTGAAGAAAACCCTCTAGTATCCTAAGCACAAAGAAACAGCACCCACTACTAGAGACATCTGCAGACTGTGGTACAACAGAATACAAACCTAGCTCAATTCCCCACTAGACTGACGAGGCATGCCTTTTTAATTTTTGTATCATGTGTAAATATTGTGATTAACAGGAAAAAACAGTTTGGAAAAACAAAGTCTACTTTATCTACTTCAATAGGCAGTTTCTTGCTTTACTCTAATACTAGTTATAAATTTCTCCTTGTTACACACACTTGTACGTGACATGTAAAAAGAATTCCCATTAATGATAGGCAGTAGGTATTGAAAACTAGCTCCCCTCACAAAGCAATAATGTCTGTTTTTCAGGAGAGCCAAGAAAATGAAATAATAGTAAAGATAAGAAGAAGACTAAATGCCTTTTCCACAACTAATATTTCATTTCTTTGAGGGCAGTCTTATAAATGACACTTTGCACAAAAAAACTTGATGAAACTAATGAAAAGGTAAACAATATCAAGTAAGAAACAGGTATAGAAATGAAGAAGCTTAGGTAGGAAAAATATCAGGCAGAAATCTGCAAGAGAAATAATACAGCGCAAACCAAAAAGATCTAGCAAGAAAGCAATTCCTCAAGGTATGTTGCAAATACAAGGGGCGAAATCTCCATGTAGCAATATAATATAGATAGCATTTAGATGATACGCACTTTTCACATATACTATCTTGTGTTATTCATGTGCTCTGGTGACTACTGGTATATACAAAGATGATAGAAATAAGATCTTAAGAACTTGTTCTAGTGCTCGCTTCGGCAGCACAAATACTAAAAGAACTTGTTCTAGATCCCAAAGCCACAGGGTTCTGGTTCTGGGAATGGAAAGTCCATGTACTCTCTACTCAACAACGGAGTGTCACCTGGTTTACCACAGGAACCATGGAGGACAGGTCTGTCTAGTAATGGTTCTTCCAAGGGAGGAACACTGGGGTTCTTGATTCTCAACAGAGAGACAAGCAACTAACGGAAAAGTCTACTTTAAAAGACTGGGGGACACTGATGGGGAGAAGGAAAAGGGTATCAAACTTCAGAGACAAGAGCCAGCAACTAAAACCAGAAAATTTACAGCCTGACTGGGATGAGAACAAGTTTTATGAGGGGTCCACTGCAAGGTAGAGTTCATGCAACTAGCAGAGGTAGAAAGCTCACTGCCTAATCCCTAAGCATTTGAATTTTATGGTAGCCAAAACTAATTTGTAGAAAATAGAATTACCAATGAATGGTCCTCACAGATATTTGGGAACCCAATTTGGTCACAAACTGTAGATATCTACAGATATAAAGCACTCTCTCAGAGTAAATCCAAGAGAATTGATTTTCAACCCAGCTGGACAATATAAAAAAAAAAAAAATCACCTGTTTTTGGTGAAACATTGGCTTTTGATTACCTGATTTCAACAGACTTACCCAAAGATATTGCTGAACAGTGATTTGCAAACTATCCATCCACTCAACCATTTACTCACTCATCCATCTACTCACACAATGAGCAACATATATGCTCAACTATCCTAGTCCTTAGCATACAAAGACGAGCAAAACAAGGATCTTCTTCTAAGAACTTTTACTTCATTTTTCCCCTAGATTTACTGAGATATAATTGATATATAACTTGTGTAAGTTTAAGGTGTACATGTTGACTAGATACACTAATATATCCAAAATGATTACCATCATAGCATTAACTAACACCTCCACCCCATCACATTACCCATTTCTTTCTCTTTCTTTTTTTTTGGTGAGAACATTTAAGATCTACTCTCTTAGCAACTTTCAACTATATAATACAGAGCTGTTAACTATAATCACCATGCTGTACATTAGATCCCCAGAACTTACCATTTTACAATGGAAAGTTTATATACTCTTTGACCAATTTCTCTCCATTTCTCCCACGCTCTAAAGAACTTCTATTTTAATTGAGAAAATGGCCACATAAAGTAAGTGAATTAAATACAGTGATAGAAACTTTAAACAAAAGTTCAAGAATGGGACTATAGAGCTGCTTTACCTTTGGCAAACTAAAACAAATGTTGTCATGGTAACCAAAAAGAAAGATGGAAGCCTTATTCATATAAAGAAGGCTAAGGAAGCCAAACCTTATTCTGGAGGCAATGGTTGGCCATTGAAAGGTTTTGAGCAAGTAAATATCATGAACAGACGTGAGCTTTAAAGAATATTTTTGGTTTCAATATGGAGAATAGTCAGAGATAAAGGTGATGGAAAAGAAGCAAGGAGACATTTCACTTGCAATAGATTTAAAATGAAGGAGAGGTGGTACAGAGAGAATTTAAACTAAGATAGTAACAATGATAATGGACAAACTGGGAAGAATGTGGTAAGTATTTAAATATTGAAGAAATAAAATCTACTGAAGTGAATGATCAACAAAAAGTACATCTGTTTATGGTTTGGTTTACTCGTTGGGTTTATTCACAAAGCCGCTGACTACCTGTAGGAGGCACGACTCTTTTGTTTAGGGATGCCTAATCAGTATGTCCTGTAAGTAAACGTGGACTCTCTCTAATTCATAAACAATCGACATAGAATACCCTTTTTCCAGACTTCAGAACACACTAGCATCTACAGTCAAATTTCAGAAACAAATCATCAATGGCAAGTTGGCATAAGCACAATATTAACAAAGTACCAAATTATTTGATAAGGGAAATTATATTGCAAAGAAAAAGTGCTTTTACAAAAAGATTCAGTGGTCACTACCTTAAACAAGTGATCAATCTTAGCATCACTAATAATAAGTGGACAACATGACATGTGCTACCTACTGTGACACAATATGAAGTACACAGCATCACCTATGAAATTTTCTTGCAAAAAATGTGTAACTCTAATCTAAAGAAGTCATTAGACCTAACCTTCAGTTATAAAATACAGGAGTTATAAAAACAAGTTAAATGATACGATGAGGGAAGAAAAAAATCAAAGATATAAAAATGTGGCATACTTTACAACTAGGTTATTGTCATCTAAAATTTACTATCATGCAAGAAGGGAAAAAAAGGAACTTTTATGTTTTGAAAAGTCTTAAAACACAACAATGCACTGGAATGGGAGAGCAAAGCAGCACAGAAGTATTTCAGTAGTAATACTTCAGTTCTTAAATTGAGGGTGGCAGACTTACATAGCTTATTCATGTTACATATATCCATTTGTGTGCACACTCAGATGACATGTAATTTTAAAAAAATGGGTGCATTAAAAGGTGTTTGAAACTACCCACATTAACATTCTTGAGGATACCAAGTTCCTAAAATCACTAGAAGAAATTCCAAATTCTGAAGTAGCATTATCTAAGTTATCACAATGTTATAGTCAGTGTTTAAGATGTAAAATCACATCTGTGAATTTATATATCACAGTAATTAGAAGTGTTTCATTTTAATTTTTCTTAAAAAAGTCAGAATGCATAAGAAACGTGTGTCGAGGAACAAAGTAAAGGATATATTATTTACCCTTGGAAAGACCCAGTAGAAAACGTTTTTATAAAAGAAAACTCTGAATGATCTATATAAAATTTATCATTAAATATACTGTTTGAACTTTTGTTTTTAAGTTCTATCATACATTTAACAACAAAAAATAATCATAAAGATTGACTATTTAGATAGATTATTTTGGCTGACTGCCATTGCAATTAAAGAGAAACTGCTTTTTACTATCAGACCTATGCTAATTAAGCCTAAGCTAACTGTTCTATTTCTGGCAAAACCTCAGACTTTTAAAGTATCAAGAAATTCAACTGGCCCATAGAGGTACATATACACCAATTAAGGAATAGCATAAAAATATATTTGGAAAGAACAACTCTGTAAGTCAATGCTACAAAAATTTTATGATAATTTTCAAAGCCTGTATCTTACTCATCTTCGTATCTCCAGCATTTATCTAAGACACTGTCTAGTATGTTTATGAGCACAGCAATGTTTTGGGGATGGCTTATTTGTATCAAGTCTAATTTCCTTAGTCTAGTCTACAGGCCTATTATTCACTCTCCCCAGTTTTGCATCTCACTGTTTCCTCCTATACATCTGAAACTCCATCTTCCCTATCAGCGCCTTCCTGATTTTTCTGGTGAATTTCTATTCAACTTTGAAAACCTAATTTTAGAACAAAATAATGTGCAAAGCACTCACACCTCAGATAATTAACTTATCCTTTGGGTTCTCATTGGGTCTTCTATTTCTTAAGTATGGAACTTGTCAAGATACTACTGCCACTAGTGTATAAAGTTCTTTCCCCATTTAGAACATGAACTCATTGTTTGGAGCCATAACCTTGTTGACTTTAAATATAGGTTCCTAACTAAAATTTGGACGTACATTAAGTGTAGGTTCAATAAATGTTTAAAGAACACAAAAATAAACTAATCCCATAAAAATAAGCTTGAAAGACCAAATAGCTCATTTACGTAACACTTGTTAAAATAAAAAGTGTATGTACAATAAATAAAACATAAAATTTTTAATACGTGGCTCTAGCTAATTTAATAGTTCTTAATAATTCTTAAATTATATTACAAAATATACATGTGATTCATTTAAATCACTGTAAAGTCATGTTTTATAAATGTGCTTTAAAACTAAAGGATAAAAATCTTGAAATTTCCAGGGTGCAATTATAACCTGAATACATAGCTGATCATGACTACTCCAGATGGATATTTTCAATCTAGTACCCACTGATACTGTTATTGTCGAGTCATACTTTGGCTTATGAGTATCTCATTAAAAGTATTTCTCATAATGAGTATGGCTGTCTCAGATAATGTAATGGAAAAGGTTTAACTAAATCTAAAAAGATTCAATAAAAATCAATAGAATATAACTGGTCCTTCTAAAAAATACTATTTAATTTTGTAACTTGTATGGTCAGTCATAAGACATTGGTAATAAAAGTAGCCAGAAATTTATTATATGACCCAAGGTGGCCAAGTGGAAAAAGTACACCTGTTACTTGAGTACCACTTCTCGAGCTATTTTTGATCACTTGCAGTTATATACTAGGCAGGATAAGACAGTGGTTATGACTGCAAATTGTTTTACTCGTTATTGTTCTGATTTGTTATATGCACCTCATTGTCAAACTGTTGATGTTTTGTATGTCCAAGTGCCTTGAGTCCCTGTAAAAATCTCAGATAATGATTACACAAAGACTAGAGATGATTAATTGATCCCACCCACCCCCTCCCCAGGAAGAATGACTCGCTTCAACTGAGATCCTGATTGAAGACAATTCCAGATAAGGACCATTACTTCCCTGGTGTCTTTACTGCTCAAATGTGGCTACTGCCCCTGTGATTATGACTTCGATTACAATAACATCTCATCCCCACCTGCTACATGACACACTGAGCATGAACTTTCCTGGAGACAAGGGACCAAACAAATATTCCTAATAATCTATGCCAGAATGGTTGATCATCAATGCTTTCCACGGAAAGATTTTGATTAAAAGGGGGAATGTGAACTAAAATATCTAAAACAGAGTTACTAATATCAGGAGTCCCTAAAATGGAGTAAGGAGGCTATTAAAGAGGTGGAGCCTATGAGGACTATGCAGCCTACGCACATCTTGTGCCTCAGTTCTCAGAGCTGCCACGTTTTCCCAAAAATAAGACCTAGCTGGATCATCAGCTCTAATGTGTCTTTTGGAGCAAAAATTAATATAAGACTCAGTCTTATTTTAATATTAGACCAGGTATAATATAATATAATATAATATAATATAATATAATATAATATAATATAATATGATATAATATAATACCAGGTCATATTAATTTTTGCTCCAAAAGACACATTAGAGCTGATGGTCTGGCTGGGTCTTATTTTAGGGAAAACATGGCATTAAGTTGCTAAACCTGTTCAATTTAGCTCAAGGCTGAACCATAAACACTCTGGAACTACTGCTATACACACATATGGACTTGACCTCCTCCTCATCCTTTTTCTGCCTTACTTGTTTGCATATTAGAAATCACCAATCCCTGTTAACTTAGCTAGCATTCCTTCATTTGCATGAAAAAAAACACATTTTGTGGGTTTTGCCTTTATAAACACTGCTTTTCTTTGTTCTCCCTCCAGCACAAGTTAGGTTGCTATCTGAATCTGTGTCTCCCGAGCTTCTGCTCCTTTTGCTCAAATAAATGCTTTTTAGAGTCTAAAATTAATTTTGATTTACATGAGTATGGACTTAAGAGGCTAGATGGTCTGGATTCAATTCCTGGCTCTGCCATTAACTAGATGCGTGAGCTCAGGCAAGTTTCTTACACCTTTGCCTCAGTGTTCTCATCTTTAAAATGGAAATAATAATATAAAACACATACCTCATAAAAATGTTGTAAGGGTTAAGCATATGTAAAGTACTTACAACAGTGCCTGGCACAAAGAAGTATTTGCTATTATTATTATTATTCAACATTTTTCCTCATCTCCAGTAATTCAAGATTCACAGCTATATTATTATTTTCTTGTGTTATTCCTTTTCACACTACCAATTGATAATTTCTTGAGTCTTCATGAGTTTCTCTATTTGATTATTCCTTTTTTTTGGCATTTCTCATTTCCAACTTTAATTACTTTCTTTAATATTGTATACCTTCCTCAACTTGAAGCCATCTCCAAAGTAACATGTATAACATAAACTAAGTGGTGTGTTTCAAAAAAATATTAGAACTTCTCTTTATTTTTACCTAAAAAGAAATAAATTGTTACTAATGTTTAATATACAGAAAAAACATGGCATGGCCTCACTAGGTCCGTATTTCAGAATACTTTGTCACAAATGGTATTTGAGAGAGCCTGAGAGAAGAGTAACTAAGAATCTGAGTTCAGTGCTCAAAGGGGTTGACATTAGAAATGGCACGCTTCACTTGCTTTTTCCCTCTGTAAGTTACATGTGACCAATACAATGGATTTATGGTTTATAGTATTTATTTTTAACTCTTCATGAAATAGAAATGCACAGATTTCTGGAGGAAAAAAGCTGAATATGTAATCATAAGTGAATAATAAATGTGACAGCACTAACTTCCTGCACAAACTCTACTTAGACCACTATAAAACTTAAAGCCATGATCTATTATCAACATCTGACAAGAAACTGATTTAGTAGTAGTGCATTTAATTCTATGAATAAATACATATACACTGAAAACTACACTGTAATACAACAAACAAGAACTATACACTCGGTCTTCTGAACACCAAGGGTGGAAGAAAAGAAAAAACCCTTTATTTATTTTTTTATATCAGATATTAAGAAAATAGACATAGTTCAGAACTAAGAAAGTCTGAAACAATCACCAGTCAGTTACTTCTAAGCACTCTTCCCCACAAGACAGGAACTCTAGTCATTTGAGGAGTATGTGGGAGAAGTAGAGGAGGAGACTATGTTGGAGAAGTAAAGGAGGAGACAATAGTTTTATACATAAAATTGGCCTTATCATAGGTTTTCACTATTTAGAATATAGGCTGAAAAATGTTCTATTGATGGGATGCACAATCAAAAAAATTTAGACTTGAATTTGGAAATGGAGATAATTTGAACTTTCCTCTACCACACCTCTGTCATTTCCTTAACATTTTCTCAGTTTTTATACTATTTAACCATGTTTACATTTAATATTTTTAATCCTTGACTAATAAATGCTCAAATGAATAAACACATGAAAAGTTCTATATCTAAGTTTAAATAAACAAATTCACAGAAGCACGTATTAGAAATGAGAAGACAAAAAAGTTGTAAGTAGTAATCATTTTGGAAGATCACAAGACACGATCTCTGTTTATAATTCTGAGGAACACAATACAAAATAACACAGACAAGAATTAAAGGTACTAAGTGAACAATATCAAATGTGTTGTGTTGCAAAGGTTTCCCTACATAAATGTCACACTTAAATATATGAAAACTATAAAAACTGACCTTTGTGAAACATACCTAAGAATCTGAATTCTAATAGAGATGGGAATCTAATAGAGATGTGATTCTAACAAAGATGTAATTCTAATAAAGATGTAATTCTCATAATCTAGGGAAGAAATGCGATTACATTTTGCTTTACCTCCCAGCAGCTGGCTTCAACAGGAACCAAGAATATCTATCAACTCTGAAGAGCTACAGAATGCCTGGATAATTATTAATAATGTATTTTTAAATTACGCTGGTATTACAATTACAAAGCACTTTTGGCTGTGTGGAGGTTTTTAAAAAGTTATCTAATAGAAAATGTTATAACCAGCTTATAATAAGGAATAGAAGCTAGAGTATATTTTCTCAGACAACAACATACTCTTGGCCTACCTTATCCAAATTTAAATATCTTGCATCTAAGCTACTTCTAATTCATCTCACTGTTACTTTTCTTTCCTATAATACATTATATTCATTCATTTAAGAAAATTTTAATGGCTATTCCCTGTGAACCAGACATTGTTCTAAGCTCTTGGGATCCAATGGTTCCTGTCATCAGATCTTTCAGAATTTTGCCATAAAATACAATTTACCAAGGCCAAACTCCCTCCACTCCCAGGGGACTAAATGACCTACACAGTATTTTGAGGGAAAAAAATAAAATAAAATATTATATATTTAACAATATGCAAGCATTTAAACGCAGTTTCTTGATTGTAGCAAAAACAGCAATACTTTCTACTAAAATGATTGACAATGAAATGAACAGCCATGGAAATCTAATGTATCTATGTAATTTTACTAACAATTGTCACCCCAATAAATTTAAAAAATAAAATTAAAAAAAAAAATATCTAATGTGTCATTGTGCTTTAAACAAATACATTCTAATCATAATCAAAACTGTGTTAATTGTACTGTCAAACAGGAAAAAATTCAGAATGGTGTTTGTTAAAACAGTCTTCTGTGATTAGGTCAGTAATTTTCAATATTGGGAGAAAAGTATTTAGGAACATGAAATAAGTGCCTTTTAAAAATTTTCGTTTGCGACATTTAACTCATCATTATCAGTTTTGGTTAACAGTTAACTATTTCTCCAATATACTCTGCATATCTGACAATATTCACAGTAATCTTTTCTTAAGTATATGATGACCTTCATTTCACTGAATTTCTCATCTTCCTCTACATAGTTATCTCGAAATCTTACTACGAAAGCAGTAATTTGCTGTTATTGTACATTTTCACAGTATATTCATTTCTGTTTTCTCCTTATTCTATTCTTACATATAAATTGTTTTTATAAGTTAAATCTTGGCCTTTTCTTTTTATTTCCCTTAGAACAGTAGTTCCCCAATTTTGTTGTACATTAAAATCACCTGCTGAACTTTTAAAACTCCCTATGCCCAGGTGCATGCCTTACAAATTAAATCAGAATGTCTGAGCAATGAGAGAGAAAGCCAGGCATCAGTAGTTTTTAAATATCCCTAGGTGGTGTTAATGTGCAGCACAGTTTGGGAACTATTCACTTAACCGCTTAATAATCATTTCCTCATGTGTTAATGCCCTGAAGGTCCAAAATGCATAGTAGTTTTAAATCTGTTAACCTGAAACATCTACCTATATTTTACACCTGGCATGGTAGTGGAGTAGCTGGCCAGTAAACCTGCCACATGCACCTTAATCTGGCTTTGTTATCTTCTATTTGCCACATACGTACAAACTCATGAAGTAACAACAAAAAATATTTTTTAGGAAAAGTCCCAAAGAAGTGTTTCAGGATCTAGTTTTTTAATTACAGAAGTTAATACAGTTATATTCCAACATAAGCCAATAGAATCTGGGGCAGATTCTATTGTAAATAGCATCATATTTATCAAGGCCAGGTTTTGCCATCAATTAAATTGCAAAAAAGTCCTTTGGAATTTCAGAGCCTTTTGACTTACAGAAATGAAGATAAGCAACTGTGTGTGTGTGTGTGTGTGTGTGTGTGTGTGTGTGTGTGTGTTATGATAAAACAATACAGTGAATGTGCAAATAAAAAAATTTATTACACTAAAAGACACATTGCCATTAATCACCCCCTTAAAATACTCACTCTTGCTCCGAACACACTTATTCCATCGTTCTTGCCACTTTCTGAAGCAGTTCTGGAAGTCCTCTTTCAGGAGTGTCTTTAGTTGCGCTGTTACGGCTGTCTCCATGTCCTGAATCGATCCAAAACATTTACCTGTCATGAATCCTTTAGACTTCGGGGAAGAGCCAGAAGTCACATGGTTCCAGATCCGGTGAATAAGGTGGATGAGGACACACTGTAATGTTTTTATTTGACAGAAATTGCCATATACAGAAGCGATGTGTGACACGGAGCATTGTCACGATGGAGGATGATTTATGGAACACTTTAAAACACACCTTTTCTCAACTGTAGCTCACACCCAACTGACTGCACCAAACAAGTCAAAACTTGTCACACGCAGTTACTAAGATTCAACATGCTGATGCCCGTACTGAAGATCCCTGTCCTTCTGTTGGATGGCACTGGGCAGCAGCATTCACCGTATTTTTTTTATCACAACAGAAAGGCTATATGTCACACATTGCTTCTGGTACGGCAATTTCTGTCAAATAAAAACATTACGGTGTGTCCTCATTCACCTCATTCACCGGAACTGGCACCATGTGACTTCTGGCTCTATCTCAAAGTCAAAATCATCATGAAAGGTAAACGTTTTCAATCAATTCAGGACATAGAGTCAGCCATGACAGCGCAACTAAAGACACTCACGAAAGAGGACTTCCAGAACTGCTTCAGGAAGTGGCAAGCATGATGGGGTAAGTGTGTTCAAAGTGAGGGGGAGTATTTTGAGGGGGATTAGCAGCAATGTGTCTTTTACTGTAATAATTTTGAGCCCACTTCACTGAAAGAGTGGACCTCGATGAAAGCCAATTTTTGTCATTAGTGTTTAAAGTCAAGAAAAAGGAACATCCACAAGAGTTTAGAAATCTGACTTAAATCAAAAGGCAGAATATTAAAACTGGAATTAATGATGACTTAAAGCATGGCATGAACTGAGTTCATTATAAATACAACAGAGAAATAAAATTGTGAGTGTTTCAACAATCTTTGTAAAACTACTTGAGAGAATACTTCAGTGAAAATGGAAATGCATGCAGAAAAAATGATTTCTGATTAATTTGTGAAGACTAGCAAACAAAACATATATTATAAATGTAAAGCACAATATTCCAGTCTCCCTAATAAGCACTTAAGTTTTACACACATACACACACACACACACACACACACACACAAACACACACAAAACGGGCGGGGGTGGGAAGATCTATATAGAATAATTTTGGGAATTCTGGATTAAATAAAGTTAAGGTTTTTCTCCAACAGGATTTTAAAGAACCTTAAATTGTTCTTTGACAATCTCTAAGAGAGGTATAACATGAAACCTGCTCACATTCTCTGACCTCAAAAATTCCTTTATTCTTTAAAGCATTTAACAGGACTAGCATTCAATGAAATATTAAACTGTTGGAGATGCATTTATAAATTTGGGAATTTCAGGTGGTCTTCATGAATGAATGTCAAGAATCAACTTCCACTTCATACCACTGATTTTCTTAGGCTTATCAGTTACCTTTCAGTGCTACCTCCATACAATGTAATCAAATCCCCCAGGGGTCTTTAAGTTTGGAATTAGTAGCATGGATTATCATATACATGAGAAAATAGTGTTATTGTCTTATACTAAACACCAAATCAAAACTTAAAATAAGCAACATATTCACCATTAAAAAGTATAAGTAGGCAATTTGTATAAATACAGAAATGCTATACCTCATCAAATTCTTCTGTCATTTTTCTGATGATTTCTGCATTCTGCATATTTCGAAACATCTCTATTCTTACAGTACCTGTGGAAAAACAGATTTTACAGTTAATTCTTTTCTATTCCATGCTAAACATTAAATTTAATCTGGCCACTGTTTGAAAAGTTTTATATGCTTGGGTTTTTCTTTCCTTCACCAAACTCCTATCTATTCTAAAAAAATCTTTTCAGAACTTCAAAGTTCTGTAGACATTTTTAAAGAACTGAATAACCTATAAATTAGATTAAGTATAAGGAAAAATATTAAGATTAATGATGGGGAAGGAAAAGACAAAGACATAAACAATGAATTTATACTGTAGGGAAGACCCTAAAACTTGACTTAGATATATACTGGGCCTATCCAGACATGTAGCTGGCTTACTTAGTCTGAAAACATCCAAGTATAGAGTGTTATCTTCCTTCATGGCTCTTTCTGATATTCTTCATCATCAGAATACCCTTGTATAAATTAATACTAAATCTCACTTTAATAACACATTTCAGTTAAATGTTTTCTCTAAGCATTAAAAGTTTCTCAATAACTTCCACATGAGTATCAAAGAAAAAGTTGACCCCATTCTTATTTCATTCATATTACTTTTATCTTAGCTATTTATTTTTATCTCAAATATGGTTATATAAATATTATCATTCTTTTAATAACGATAAGAGGGATTTATACCAAAAACTTGTTAAAAATTAACATAATTTAAAGAAACTGGAAAAAAGTTTAAAATCAACCTTGAGTACCGAGAACCCTGGCCTAATAATAAAATCAGGTTCAGTTTCAACTGTATAAATGTAAAATATTCAAGTTAAAAATCACAAGAATAAGACACAATCAGTTAAGAAAAAAATTATAACCTCTGACAGGCTCCTTATCAATGATTGCCAACTCCAATTCAAATCATATTTAGGTATGTGGGGAGGGGTCTCTGAAATGTACTGTGCTCTTACAGGAAAGAGCATAGAGCAGAATGCCACTAAAAGTCATCAAAATATGGTCTTAATTCAGCGTCCCAACAAAAACTACAATGACACATTTAATACATTAAACTTAAATTGACTTAATTTTTACTAATCGGTAAAATGAGAAAAATGATGTCTGCCCTTTCTTTTAATCAGAACCATTTTTAAAGCATGTTTTACTTGATATACAGCTCTCTCATTCATTTTCAGGATGCTAAATTCATTAAGTACCACGAACAGTTATTCCCTATATCCAGCTGTAGAGCATCAGAGATTCTAAGTTAGGAGGTTTGGGTGAAAAAAATATTTTTTAACGAGTTCCTCCACAACACGCAATTTCCTAAACAAAATGAAAAATTTATACTGCGATCTTATGTTTCTATGCCAAAAAAAAGTATTAGAGAGAGTAGTCAACAGTACTAAAGACAGGTTGTTTATGCCCTTTAATACAGTGATCATTTTCAGATAATTTTTAAAAAATAAATAGAAAACAGATTAAATTGCTAATTATAAATTATCTTAAGTAACTTTCTGCCAAACACTCTTAAAATCAAATTAAACAAAATTGTTTAACTGTACAGTTGACCCTTGAACAAGGCGGGGGTTAGGGGAACCGACCCCCCAAGCAGTCAAAAATCCACGTATAACTTTTGACTCCCCAAAAACGTAACTTACAGTCGTAGCCTCGGTATCCACAGGATATTGGTTCCAGGAGCATCCTCTGATTCCCAAGAGGGTATCAAAAATACTGTTTTCGATTTGCAGTTGGTTGAATCCACGGATGTGAAACCCAGGGATATGGAGGGCTGACTGTGTATTTATTGAAAAAAAAAAAAAAATCCACGTATAAGTGGACCTGCAAATTCCAAACCTCGTTGTTCAAGGGTCAACTGTATTTAACCTTGTTTGGGTAATGAACTATTTTGTCAACCTGAAATAGATTCCTATAGATAAAAAGTATGTAAATTCAAGGGTTGTTACAAGTAGTCTTGATAATTAAAATTACATTCGTAAATGGCAGCTAATTAAATAAGCAGAAATAAAATTAGATTTTTAAGTTATTAAACATGGGAAGAATTAGTTGTTTTTAGGGAGATGGAAATATTTTTATATTTTCGTGGAGCATTGCAACAGGGTTGTTTGTGTACATTTGTCAAAAATCATCAATCTGAATTTTAATGTATGGAAACTATATCTTGGTAAAGTTGATTTTTTTAAAAAACTCAAGAAAAAGGACAACGCTAATCTTACAATTTAAGTTACATATGTCATTATTAAATTGCTTCCAGTGCAAATAATGCTCAACTCTATTTCCATGATAAACATGGCAGTTTTCATATACAGTGGAGTCCTAACTGTAATTTCAATGGACTAGCTATGTTAGTTTATGAAAGAACTATTTTGCTACATTAATTTAATGTTACAAAATGAAAGGCATTAAAAGCAGTATGGAAAAAACAGCCTCATGCTTTGCATCTTTAAAGGTGACTACCATATACAAATAACAATTACTAATAAAAGTAGAGGTTTAAAGTCCGAATTTCGAAATGAACAGAAGCTTGTACTGAGATTATTTGTTTTAAGAGAGAGGAAAATCCTTGTTGCCTTAATAATTATTCCAAGATTAGTCTATTTATTTACTTTCCAACTGTTCATTCTTTTCCAGTTGGGTTCCACAACTCTATTGAAACTACTTCCTCACACCAATTATCTCCTAATTGCTACATCAAACACCCTTTCCTTAGTGACAACCCATCTACTCTATTTGAAGCATTTGCTCATTATATTGGTTTTTATAGCACTACATCCTTGTACTGTTTTCTGACAACTTATTTTGATTTCTTTTAATTTTAGTCATTCACCTGAGTAGATTTAGGTAATGTCCAAAGTTCTGTCCAATAAATCCTTCTTTGTCCCTTTTAACATTTTCTAACCTGGAAATAGCCCCTATATAGCTCACCCACTAGTGGTAAACATGGCAGAGATCGGTCTTTACTAATCTTTGTATTCCCCCCCAGTTCCTTGAAAAATGAGTGATACCTTAAGGTTTTCTTTCTTCTTCTTAAGCTTTCTTTGACAAAGGAAAAAAATCTTGCTGTAATTCAAGACTAATACTCAAATTAAAATGCTAATTTCAGTTCACCATTGTATTCTTGCTTTTTAAAGATGAGTATTTCTAACAGATTATCCAAATGTTATAAATAACAAAGTAAATTAATGATCTAAAATAATTCAAATTCATGAAACGTAAATATCTGAAAATAAAGAATGGAAAGAAATAAAAATTATCTTCCACTCTCTAAACACTAAGAAGTTATCTTATCTGTGAGAATCCTGAAAGAATAACTTACCAATAACATACATACTCATATTAAAAAATGAAAGATTGTACTTCTAATGACGACAAAGGAAAAACTTTCAAAAACTGTCATTCTTAACTATGAGTAATATCATAAATAGAAATAACATCAGAAAGCTACCATCAAGTTCTAGATTATTTAAATTATGTCAAACTGCTGGTGAGAGCATAACTTGATAAAATTTCTGTGGTATGTAATGTAGCAAATGTCTAGCAAAATTACAAATTTACGATATACTGGCCTTATATTGTACCTGTTGCAAAACATCCATAAACTCACACATGTGCAAAATAAAGATTGTAGAAAGTTATTCCCTGAAGCACTGTTTGTAATATCAAAAGGAAAAGCCAATATGCCCATAAAATAAGAATCTGATTAAATAAGTAAAAATGGTGATGATAATGACAATGGTGGTGGCAGCTAATTTCGGGTGCTCACTATATGCCAAGCATTGTGCTGAGTAAGCCTTTGATGTTAACACATTTAACCTTCACAACGATCCTATAAAGAATGTATTATTTTTCTCCCATTTTACAGATGAGAAAACTGAGGCACTTGGAGATTTAACAACTTGCACAAGTGGTCTCCCAGTAGCAGATCTATGGTCTACATGCAGGCAATCTGGCTACAGGAACCATGACTTACTACTCTTTACTGACTCTTAAAGTCAATGTCAAAAATAATAAAGCTGTCTATAATTGATATTGTGAGATATATTCATACATAAAACAGAATATATATGTATTTGATGATAAATGCTTTAAAATATTTCTGGAAATTTATGCAAATATATGGCAAAATTGGTTGCTTCTGGGAAAGAAATATGTGGTTGAAATTTAGGGATGTAAGGGTGACATTATATTGCATATCCTTTGCATTTCCTGAAATATGAACTATATGACTGTATTAAACAAAATAATGAATACATTTCAAGTAAAAAAAAAACAACACTCAAAAACTGAACCAAAAGACAGATTGCTCTTAAACCTTGCCTATTACGCATTTATATAGTCACTATCAATATGCACTCGTTAGAGTGTAGGCATAAGAATGTTCAACATAAGTTTGCCAGAAATGTGAAATTTTGTGTTGTTTCTTAACAGCTATCATATAGGACACAAAAGATGGAACTGAAAACCAATATGAAAACAGGACTAGAGAACACACCTTTGCATAATTAGCAATACAGGTAAAAATAAAGAGAGACTGTGGTTACAGCAATCACAGCATATAGTAGAACCCTGAAGAAGTTACAGACATGGTAGGTTTTACATATCTGCTCCACCAGCTATTAAGCTACGGAGCACCAGAAAAGTCAATCATTCTCTATGAACTCAGATTTCTTATCTTTAAAATGGTTATAATACCACTTCAGAACAGGAATGTTATTTTGTTCAACGCGTAATTCCTAGTGACTAGAGTGCTTAGCACATAGGAAGAGACATTCAAAAAATGTTTGCTGAACAAATGACTAAGGATGATATGAGAAGTAAATGAGATAACAAACATATAGCACTTAGTATACGAGATGCTCAGTTAGTATAAGGTTCAAGCTCTAGTTCCTTAGTTGAACTCTAGTGGAAGCCAGATTGCCAATTGTGCATGTTGCAAGGTTACCGTTGTTTGAAGAATGAAACCAGTTACCTCTTACATTTCAGAACCAGGGAAAGTCATTCCAGCAGTTTTCCCATCACCCAGACCTACAGTCTCCACCTCCAGAGTGATGCTCCGATATAACAGCACTAAACATCCCTGTCCAAAATGCCTGGAACCCACCTCAAGTATGAGTTAAGGTAACAAAGAAGTATTTGTCAGAAAAGTGAAGCAAGAACCAGCAAACTGTCTTACCCCATACCGTGTTTCCCCGAAAATAAGACCTAGTCAGACAACCAGCTCTAATGCATCTTTTGGAGCAAAAATTAATATAAGACCCGGTCTAATTTTAATGTAAGACTGGGAATATAATATAATATAATGTAATATAATATAACATAATATGATATAATACCGGGTCTTATATTAATTTTTGCTCCAAAAGACGCATTAGAGCTAGTGGTCCAGCTAGGTCTTATTTTCGGGGAAACACGGTATATGAACCAATGGCTTAGAGCAGGGGTGTCCAAATTGTGGCCTGCGGGCCAACTTCAGCCCGCAATCCATTTTTTATTGGCCCGCAGCAAATTCCAAAAATATATTTAGTTTACTTAAATAAACCAGATGAGGCAATATGTACTTCACCTAGAGTGAGTGGCCCAGCTGTTTGTGTATTTTACCGCATATGGCCTTTAGTGAAAAACGGTGAAAAAAGTTTGGACACCCCTGGCTTAGAGAACTGTCTCACCTTACCCTCATCATTTTCAGTTCTACCCCTCCCCTCTATTCTATGATGCCAGCCAGAGCAGGAACTCTATCTAGCCTTCTTTGTATCCTTCCAGCTGGATACAGAAGCAGGTAGAAGATTGAAGGCAGAAAGAACTGTACTTAGCAGCAAAATAATATATTCAAACATAACCAATGGACCTTTTAAATGTATAGTTTTTATGACACATTATAACATTTTAGCTCATTCAAAATTACTGACCCTGGATGTGGCTCAAATACACTAACATTGCCTAAGATCACTTAGCAAAGAGCCTTCCAAACAGCAGATGCTTTCTAAATAATGGTTCCATATATGAAATAACCTTTTTATTTTATGGCTTTTCTTTTAAAGAATGAATTATAGAGTCTTTAATAAAATCTAATCTGGTGATAGACCAAGATAATCCAAGCACACAACAGGAAAATGTTTTGGCAGTCTCATTTTTTGTTTCATTTTTACTTTATGTAATAGCAGGTTGTAAATCAAAATAAAATAGAGAAAGACTGAAAATAAACATGGATAAATTAGCAGAGAAACTTTGAGATAAGAAAGGATTAAAAAAATGCTGAGGCTACTAAAACTGAGAAGGATTTACTAAAGAACATCTGCATACCAGAAATGTAGGATTTAAGAATTACCTAAGATTGCAGTGATTTATATGTAAGTCTTTCACAAGATTTGAGGAGAGGGAGTGGGGGAAATGTAGAGAAAGAGACAAGACGCTTTCATTGCCTTTTAGTGAGCATTTTAAGCTTAATAATAAATATCTTGGGATGTATGTGGTCTGTCTAGGTAGTACATGCAAAAATGGGGAAAAAAATTACCTCTCAGGTTATTATAAAGATACACATTGGAAAATTGTAAATCTTTCAGAATGCCTTATAAATAAAAATTATTGTGATTATATCTCCAGGATGAGTCTGTCTCTAGATGGCAGCCTGCACTTTGTAACATTCCTTGCAAAATGCAGACCTCCTTATCCATGAGCGGTATGTTCCAAGACCCCCAGTGGATGACTTAAACCACAGCTAGTACCAAACCCTGTATATACTATGTCTTCTCTTATACCTTTAATAAAGTTTAATTTATAAATTAGGCACAGTAAGAGACTGATAATAATAAAATAGAACAATTATAAAAATATACTGTAATCAAAGTTACAGTCTCCCTTAAAAAATTTTATTGCACTGTACTCACTTTTTCACTTAAAGGAAGCACTTTATGGCTTCATTTTGGTGTATCCAAATTGTCAGCATCACTACTCTCATTCTTTGGGGCCATTATTAAGTAAAATAAGGTTTACTTGAACAGAAGTATTTCAATACTGAGACAGTTTATCTGATAGCCCAGATGGTTACTAAGTGACCAACAGGTGAGTAGTGTACAAAACATAAATTCACTGGGCAAAGGGATGATTCATGTCCCAAGCAAATGGTGCGGGGTGGCACTGAGATTTCATCACGATACTCAGAACGTCACACAATTCAAAACTTATGAATTCTTTATTTCTGAAATTTTCCATTTAATATTTTTGGACCATTGATAACTGAAACCATGGATAAGGGGATATTCTGTATATTTCTGCCTCTGCAAATACAAAAGGTCAGCGAAACATCAAACTAAACGCTCAAAAAAGAAAATCCACATTATTGGCACGTAGCATGTGCACACCAATTAACGTCTTTCAAGACTGCATGGGGTATATTCCACCCATATCAAGAATAGGTAAATTTACTAAATGTTAGAATTTCAATTTTTGAGGTTGGTTGTGCCATGCTAGTATAGCCAAGGGCCCAAAACAAGGAAGTTATTGTCCTAGAGCTATAACCTTTTAAACTATTTTTATTAAATCTTCAACAACTATTAAAATAATCTCATCTTCAGTGCTAATACCGTTCACATAAGATGAGAATTAGAGGAAAGAACAGTAAGGAAAATAAATTTACTGGGGCTCTATTACTAATATTAGTATGATTCAAGACAGGCAGGACTCCTTAATATGTGGCACATGGATTCCTAAGTACCTATGAACCTCTTAAAACTCTATGAAAATTTAGTCTATGCACTATGGTAGAAAAGGCCCAAAATATTTCAGAACATTATTAAAGGAATTTGAGAACTAAAAAAGGAAAAAGTTACACATTAGAGGAAAAATATCAGTCAAAGACGTTCAGTCTTAAGAAACTGAAAGGAGAAACAAAATGGTGACAGTAAAGAATAGTTCTAGAAAAGACTTACCCTTCGTAGCATGGTATGGAAAATCCAAGACTCCGGATTACGGGGTGGAGAGAAAAAAATTTTGAACTCTCTCTTTCTAATAAATCAAGCCATGAGTGAAATGGTGCCATTTAAAAAGATCCAGTTTTCACCTCTAAGTGGTGAAGGAAAAAGCACAAGGAAACTTGCGTATAATGTTACAGGGATCCATAAAATTACAGAACGAAAATATTTGTTTATCAAGTGCCCTGTTTATAGCCAACTCTACATATTTGACTCTAGTTACATAATATATGTAAGATAATTTAGGATTTACATATTTGAGATATAAGAGTTATTTGGCAGTTTCTTCTCAAACTGCCTACAAATGACCAAGTCCTATTTCTCTAACCTGTGCTTCAAAACTATGTCACTAGGACGTCCCAAATAATCTCAAGTGTACTTTTATGAAGTCCCTCTCACAATTTTTTAATGTGCCACTAAGGACTTTTTCAACTCATGCTTTGTCTAGAATACAGCTTTTTTTCTTCTGTCAAAATTTTATGTAGGTGATTAAAGATGAAACGAACTATCTGGTTGGCTAAATAAAAGAGTTTCAAAGAAATTTTCCTTAAACTGAATTCTCCAGGATTTTTAAAAATATTTACTTTATTCTCGAAGTTTGAAACTGACAAAAAAGTTACAAACACAGTATAGAGGTTCCCATGTACACCACAACCAGTTTCTCTTATTGATATCTCACATTAGTATGGTATAATTTGTTACAACTAATGAGCTAATATTGATAGTTATTATTTTACCCCCAGTTTCACTGAGAAATAACTGACATACATCACTGCATAAGTTTAAGGTGCACAGATGATGGTTTGATTTACATATATTGTGAAATGATAGTTTTAGTTAACATCCAAACAATAGTTTTAGTTAACATCCATCTCAGATACAATAAAAAGAAAAGAAATCTTGTGATGAGAATTCTTACCGTGTTTCCCCAAAAATAAGACCTAGCAGGACAATCAGCTCTAATGTAAGTCTTTTAGAGAAAAAAATTAATATAAGGGGGCCGGCCCAGTGGCTCAGGCGGTTAGAGCTCCATGCTCCTAACTCCGAAGGCTGCCGGTTCGATTCCCACATGGGCCAGGGGGCTCTCAACCACAAGGTTGCCAGTTCAATTCCTCGAGTCCAGCAAGGGATGGTGGGCGGCAAGTAAGATTGAACACAGCACCTTGAGCTGAGCTGCCTCCCGGATGGCTCAGTTGGTTGGAGCGCGGGCTCTCAACCACAAGGTTGCCAATTCAATTCCTCGATTCCCGCAAGGGATGGTGGGCTGTGCCCCCTGCAACTAGCAATGGCAACTGGACCTGGAGTTGAGCTGCGCCCTTCACAACTAAGACTGAAAGGACAACAACTTGAAGCTGAACGGCACCCTCCACAACTAAGACTGAAAGGACAACTTGACTTGGAAAAAAGTCCTGGAACTACACACTGTTCCCCAAATAAAGTCCTGTTCCCCTTCCCCAATAAAATCTGTAAAAAAAAAAAAAAATTAATATAAGATCTGGTCTTATTTTACTATAATATAAGACCAGGTCTCATATAAGACCTGGTATAATACCTGGTATAATAATATAACATAATATAATGTATATTAATTTTTGCTCCAAAAGACGCATTCGAGGTGATTGTCCGGCTAGGACTTATCTTTGGGGAAACAAGGTAGGATCCCCTTTCTTAACAACTTTCCTATATATGATACAGCAGTGTTAACTATAATTATCATGCTGTACATTACATCCTTTAGTTATTTATCTTATATATAGAAGTTTGTACCTTTTGAATACCTTCCTCAGTTCCCTTACCCTTACTCCGTAACATTATTATTAATTAAAAGTCATAGTTTATTCAGATTTTCGTTTTTACTTAATGTCCTTTTTCTGTTCCAGGATCTCATCAACAATACCACAAAAGGTGGTAGGTGTCATGTCTCTTTAGGCTCCTTTATATCATGACACTTTTCCATACTTCATTTGGTTTTGATGACTATGATGGTTTTATGGAGCAGTGGTCAAGTATTTTATAGAATGTCTTTCAACTTGGGTTTAACTGATGTTTTTCTCATGGTTAGATATGGTTTATGGGTTTTTGAGAAAATCAAAGTGTCATTCTCATCACATCAAAATATGCTATCAACATGACCAAATATTTTGAATCATGATCATCTAGCTAAGGCAATATTTGTAAGGTTTCTCCAATCTTAAAAATTACACTTTTTCCCTTTATCAATACTATAATATTTAGAAGTCATTATGTGTATCCCACATTTCAGGGGTAGAGTTACGCTTCACTTTCTTGAGGTTTATGTAAGTATTTAGATCAATTATTTTGAAAATCTACATAAAAGATTTGTCTAGTTTCACCAATTTGTTTCATGACTCAGTCATTTATCGGTATCAGTATGGACTCATGAATGTTTTACAGTGTGGGTCATAATTCGTTTCTATGATTTTTTTTTTTTTGCTCAAATTTTTACAGATTTGGCCACTGAGGGCTTTCATTTGGTTCCTGTGTCCTTTTGATATACCCTTGTTGTCACACAGCAGCATGCCTGTCTGTTCCCTCGTACCTACCCTTAAAAAGAAAGAAGAGTCTGTGAAACTATTCCTTTCAGGAACATTGCTTCACCTTTATGCCATCTCCTTGTTTGGCCCCAAAGGATGGCTGGCTAGCCAATGACGGGTAAAAGTCCTCAAAAAAGGAATGACCTAAGACAGGCACAGTTACGTGGGGACCACCAGGAGAATTCACGGGGTTGATAGAGGTGGGCACAGACCCCCACCGTCCCCCATCTAAGGAGAGCTTCTGCCTCTGTGGTTGCATTCCTTCCCACAACCTGCTTGCGAAGTGATAACATCAGTTCTCCATCTCAGTAAGTTTTCAACATAAAGGTTTTGTCCACTGGGGAGATACAAACCATAATTATTTATACATCATGGGACTTTCGACAGGCAAGGGTGATTGGTTTGAACCAGTTTTTTGGTATGATGTATGAGACTCACAGACCGTAGAAAAAACAATGCTACTTCCTTACATGTGCATCAATAAAAGCCACAAGGTGGCCAGATTCAGGGCTCTCAGTCCTTTGAGGCTGTGAGACCCTTGGCCCCTGTTTCAAAACTTTCTTGATTTCTGTTTCTTTCTTAACCCTTCACCGCCCCATCTAGTTCTCTCACTGCCCGTGTTGCACTGGACATAATATACCCTCATCATTTTGCTTTATTTACCTTGAGCACTTGTTTACTTTCTGACACTACGAAATTCTTCAGGCTCACCTTGTATATTTCCTGTCCCAGTCCTAGAATCTAGTATTTCTTCAAGGAGCGCTGGTTTCTTTTATTGAAGAATGGAATTAGAAACCAAGACCTAGGTGCTAGGTGAGCTTGTTGCTCCTGGCTGTCTGCTAGTGAAATGTCATTTCTTAGGCCACGTTAGCTGAAAGAACAAGGGATAATACATATGTGTATGTATAACAGAGTGTATAAAAACATACCTATAAATGTTTCTATATGTAGCCATGTGTCCATATTAAGCTACATGTGAGTTATACTAACACCTTCAACTCGATTACCATATGGATTATTCTAGTGTCCTCCCCTTGCTTATCTGTAATCCACTCCAACAGTAAAAACTCTGGTTCCCACCATCAACCATCTATTTACCTATTTTTTCAACTCCAATATACATGTACAGTGACTTTACAATTGGTACCTCACACTCTCATGGGAAACAACTTTGCCAACTAAAATACAGTACTTATATAGTTTTTTCGGCCTTTACTTTTATAGTCTCCACTCATTTCTTCAGTTACTTAGAACACCACCATTCCCTTACACCACTTTAGCGAGGTTATTTCATGTATTTTTAGTACAGTTAGATTCTACTGTCATAGTCTGCATTTATCCTGGGATGATCTCATAAGTGATTTTTTTTTAAATTTGCATGCATCGATGTTTATTCTTTGTGCTGCAAAGTATTATGGGTTTTGAGAAACGCATAGTACTACATGTATTCAACATTACAGTATCATACAGCATAGTTTAACCACCCTAATCCCGTGATTCAACTATTCAAACCTCACTCCTCCCCCAAACCCTGATCTATTTACCATCTCTATAGTCTTGCCTTTTCCAGACTGTCATATAAACTGGAATCATACAGTATGTAGCCTTTTCAGATTGGCCTTTTTACTTTAACTCAGCAATACCCATTTAAAATTCACTTATGCTTTTGAGTAGCCTGAGAGCTCATTCCTTATTACTAAATGGCATTCCATTGTATGAATATAACACAGATTATCCATTTCATCTACTAAAGGACATCTTGGTTGGTTACAGCTTGGAGCAATTATAATTACTATGAACAGTCACGTGCAAGTTTTTGTGTGGACACAGTTTCAAATCAATTGGGTAAACACCTAAAACCGTGTGATTGCTGGATTTTATAGTATGGCTATGTTTATTCAGCTCTGTAAGAAGCTGTCAAGATTCTTCCAAAGTGGATACACCATTTTGCATTCCCATCAACAATGAATTCCTGGAGCTTCACATCCTTGGCAGTACTTGGTATTGTCAGGGTTTTGAATATTAGCCATTCTAATAGCTATGTAGTGATACCTTACTATCTTTTCAATTTGCATTGCCCTAAAGATAAACGATGTCAGTCAGCTTTTCATATACTGATTTGCTGCTCCAGCTCTTCTTTGGTGAGATGTCTGTTCAGATCCTTTGCCCACTTTTTCCTGAAGGATCTATTTTTTGTTTTCAGAGTTCTTAGTATAGTTTGGATACCAGTCCTTTATCATATATGTGCTCTGCAAATATTTTCTCCCAGTCTGTGACTTGTCTTTTTATTTTCTTAACAGTGTCTTTTGCAGAGCAGAAAATTTTTAATTTTAATAAACTCCATCTTGCTATTTTTTTTTCTTTCACAGATTGTGCTCTTGGAGGTTATATCTAAAACCTCATCACTAAAGCCAGGGTCATGTGGACATTTTCTTTTAGAAATTTACAGTTTTGCATTTTACATGATCTATTTTAAGTTAATTTTTCTGTAAAGGGGCAAAACCTGTGTTTAAGATCCTTTTTTTCCATATGGACATCCAATTACTCCAGCATCATTTGTTGAAAAGATAATCAATTCTCCATTTAATTGTCTTTGATAAAATATACCAAAATATTTCATGTTCCATTCTCTTATTGTAATAATTTTTACCCCATTCTCTACATCCAGTTTTTCCTAAGCAATAAACTCATCAAGATTATCGGTGGTTTTCACTGAATTCTACCTAAAATAGTACCTACATATGTCTATATTTGAAAGCTCTTTTAAAAACATGAAAATAAGACGATATTAAGAGTTTTAATTAGTTCCAGGAGATTCGCAGTCCACTGAAGTAGATAATGCCTTACAACAATATAAAGATACAACACAAAATATGTCCAAAGTGTAGAAGTTTCAAAATTATGAATTACATTTACTTATACACACACACACACACACACACACACACACACACACACACAGTATCCATGGGAAGAAATCACTTTAAATTAATAAATACAAGTTCCGATTAGGATTATATTGTAAACAATACTGTTTATATAAATGTTCTTCCTGAAATGCTGAAGTATTAAAAACATTTTGAAAAGCATCTGAAACCTTATGAAGTACTAAGAAATTATTAGGAGAAAAACTAAAAGCAGAAACATAAAATACAGAAGAACACAATGAAATCAGTCTTCTCTGAAAACAATGAGCCTTGATTCATAAATTGAAAGCTCTGAGGTGAAGGGTCTAAGAGAAATAACTATTTCACAAAATGGGGGCTCAAATGATTTCATCTCTAGGCTAACATTAAACCAGGAGTTAATCTAACACCTTATACTCTGGGGACTACAAAGATTTTTAGGGCGTTCTGTGTAGGAGAAGATAAATGTATCTGAGAGGTAGTAATCAAACACTGGTGCTCTCATAAATTCACATAATCTGATCAAGAAAACTTTAAAATGCAAATAAGTTGCAAGTGGTCCTAGATTGGTAGTGCCACTAGACATCTGTCAAGCAAATGGTAATTCCTCTCTAGAGAAATGTACCTTTATTCTAAGTTTCAAATAAATTTGAGAGAAAATATGGAACTTGGAATAAAAATTAACTAAACATAACATACAGAAAAGAAAGGCAATATACAAAAGTACAAACAAAAAGAGACCACAGAAATAGACTCAGAAAGACTTATTAGAATTATCAGAGACTGTATAAGAAATAAATTTACCATGTTAAAAAAGGGAAATACAAGACTGAATATCCACAGGGACCAATTTCATGGACTCCTTCTTCTTTAATAAAGAACCCAGTAGCTGTAATTTCTAGAAATGAAAATATAATAACTGAAACAGACTGGTAAGAGATGAAAAAAAGGTAGTGAACTGGAAGATAGAGAGAAAATTACACAGAAAGCAGCACAGAAATTCAAAAACAGGAAAAGGTCCATAGAACACAATATGCAAAGTTTAAACAAAGTTTCTAAGGGAGAAGAAAAATAAAATGATAATATTTACAGACATAGCTGAGGAAAAACACCAATCCAAAGAAATGTTTTACACCTAAAACATAATAATAGAGCCAAACTGCAGAATACCAGAAACAAAGAAAATAAGTATTAAAAAACAAACAAAAAAAGACTATCCCAAGTTTTCAACAATGCAAGCCAGAATAATATCTTCTAATGTGTGAAAAAAAATAACTGGCAATATTAAATTATATACCCAACAAAATATATTTTAAGAAATAGACAAATTATATTTTCAGATCAAGTTCAAGTGTCTACAGAATTTCCAATAGAACCTCAAAGGAATTTTGTAAAGCTCCACTTTAGGCAGAAGTGATTCCAAACACAAATGACATGAAGAAAATATAAATAACAATAAACAGAAGTTTACATGGGTAAAGCTAAATAAACTATAATTTTATTCAAAAAACAGTAACAACTATGGGAAAACTAAATAGATTTAAACTACAAAACAAGGAAGGAAGTAAACGAAATTATAGCATTCTGGGTCCTATCTGAGAAAAGAGTAAAGGTGGTAATTATCTTTAAATTTCGATACATTAAATATGACTTCTATAACTTCTAGGGTAACCATTAAATGAATGCAGAGTTACTGTAAAAATATCCAAAAAAGTAGAGGGGGGGGAAAGGGAGTTCTTTTGGATTCAAAGAATCTTAGGCAAGAAAGAAGAGAAAAATGATTTTTATTTTTCTTTCAGTTTTGTTCATTTTTCCAAATAGCTACTAAATTTATTAGAACACAAATAAATTATTTGGACCTAACTACTTCAAAAAGGAAATGTGAGGTATTTCTTTTGTTCTACAGGCTCCATGAAAAAATGATTAAGACACTAATCAGCCCATGAAATGGGAAAGTACAGGGAACTCTTGGAGTAACTTCCTGAGTGAGGTCAATTCTCTAGTATTTCTACACTTCTATAAAGCCCTCAGGCACTTGGAAGTCCACTGTTTGGCACAAGCATTACAAAACAGAGCCATTAGTTGGTATAAACAACTATGGTAAGAAAGAAGGTATTTCTAACCTACACTTCACAAGTTTGATAAATACATCCTTTACTAACTAAACACAAGCACATTTGTCAATGAAAACTATCAGTACCCAATCATATACATTTCTGTAATGTATTATATACATGCATTAGGATATACCCAAAGATACATGCCTGTACCAATGGTGTACTAAACAATGATAAGATTTTGAATAGAATAGAGATAACACACTTTTATTTTGTCATGCATAATACTATAAATATATCCCTTCTGTGTTGTCTTAACTTTCTCAGAATTTATTCCTATGAATGCTTATGAAGTTACATAACTAAAATGCAACTCTAAGTCAATAGTGTTTAGATCAACGTTCCCTTTGCCATCTTTCTCAACGTTCCCTTTGCCATCTTTCCTACTTCACTGATACTAAATATACCCTATTACCACATGCTGAATTAGTCTATTCTAACTGAGGGTCCCAGCAGTAAACAGAATTTACTCTAGATGGTTTAACTGAAGAGATTTCAATGAGATTGCAGATGGGAACTCTGGGGACAGATAAGGAAACAACTAGGAGTGCTGATGCAACAACTTAAGACAGCTAAAGTAGTAAACCAAAGCCATCCCCTAGGCCCAAACGTCAAGAAAAGAAAATAGTGACACTGGTGTCAAATGGAAAAGGGGCTTATGAAGACTTTATACTAATCATAGGATGTTCCAATTTGTCACGTCACTGGTGGGAGTGTCCCTTCTAGTCAAGAACTAGGAAAAAAGTTTGATGACTTCCTCCCTTCCCTGGTTCTCTGGTTCAATTTCCTATTGTTTCAGGTTCTTACACAGCTTTAGGGAGAAATGGTCTGATACAATAGAGCAATCTGGATTTTGGAAATTACTTTGCAACTTAAAGAGTCCTTATAAATGCAAAATCTTAACTTAATAGAGAGACCAGCCTTTATAACACAAAAATTTCCCAATTTGTCCTTTGTCTTTTGACTTTCTCTATAATGTACCTACTATGTAAAAGTTTTTGGTGTTGTTTTTTAGTGTAGTTTAATACTTGTATACCAATCTTTTCTTTTATAACACAGAGATTTTGAGTCACAGCTAATTGTGACTCACATTAATAAAAGGTCTTTTCCACTCTGAGGTAATAATGGAATTCTTCCTTGTTTCTTCTAGTGCTTTTAATATTTCTTTCTTCCTGGTATTTATTTGTTGTTTCTTTTTCTTTGGTTCTGCCACTTGTTGTTGTCATTTAAACTCTTGATGCACTGGGAATTTATCTTGGTACATTATATCAAGTGAGGTATAGATCACAAATAATTTCTCACATTGCCCATTATTCCATTATGTCTTCTAACAGGCTATTCTTATATAAACCAAATGTATTAATTCATCTTTATTAACCCTACATTCCAATAACTTATTAAATTATTTTATGACTTATATTAGTTTTATAAACTAATTCTCTTGAATTTTCTAAACAATATTATTTTCAAATAGTAATCATACTTCATTTTATGGTCTAAATGTGTTGGCTTCTATTACCAATATAATGCTAAATAGGAATTGTGTGAGTGGGTATCTTAGCTTTGTTTGACTTTGGTGAAAAATGACCATACTGGTTTCCCATCAGCACAATGTTGGCTTTGGGTTAAAAGGCCTTTCCCCCCACTTGCATTTTTCACTTTGACATAATTTCAGACTTTAAAGTTATAAGAAAAGGACAAAGAATTTCTAAATACCAATCACCTAATTTCCAGATATAAACATTTTACATTTGTTGTATCCTTCTTTAACTCTTCACATATTCCTTTACTCTTCAATACTTCAGTGTGCACTTCCCTCAAACAAAACAATCGCTTGTTAAAACCACAGTACAATGATCAAAATCATGAAATTAACAACGATACAATACACATGTTGTAATCCACAGAACTAATTCAGATTCCAGTATTTGTCACAATAACACCCTTTACATCAAAAGAAAAATCTAAGATGCACTGCATACAGCTGTCGTATTTTAGTCTCTGGAACAGATTATGAGTCGTTTCTGTATATGTCATGACACTGACTTTTTGAATACAGGATAGCTATTTTGAAGAATATACTTCAATTTCAGATTGTCTGATGGTCCTCAAGAGTGGTTTCAGGCTCTGCACTTTTGGCAAGAATACTGCAGAAGTTCAGTTCTTCTAAGTGTGTATCAAGAAGCACATGTTATTGACTGGCTCCATAACTGGCAATGTTTGCTTTCATCATTTATTTATGGTGCTGTCTGCCTAGTTTGTACATGGGAAAGTTACCATTCTACTCATAAATAACCCATACCTTGTAAGGAGACACTGAGACTAGTTCAAGTGTGTTCCTCATCAAACTTTTCCCCACTAGTTTTATGTCCCAAGCATTTATTTTAAAAGTTATTTAGTTAGTACATTTAGTTAGTACTTTCTGTATTCCTCAGTGTGGTTACGTTATTCATGGTATGTTTCACCTGTTCTCTTTGAATCCAATTTTAAGAATTTTCTCACTTCTTTGATTTTTCCTTCTTTTTGAGTAATGAGACTTTAAGATACCTACAAAAGTCAGGAATATTCAAACAGTATATTCAAATTAAGTATCTTTTCACCCCAATTCTATCTAAAATTTCCAACTCATTTACATACACACACACCCTACAGGTAATCAATCATTATTTTCTGGTATTTCTTTCCTGTATTTCTTTTTGGTCAAATGAGTAGATACATGTGCATACTCCATTATTTCCCCTGTATAGCTATACCAGTTTATTCAATCACTGTTTCCACTATTTTGCAATTACAAATAGTATTGTATAGAGCAGCCCTGGGCATTTATTTTTTCAATACTGAGGTATATCTTCACGGCAAAATTCCAGAAGTAGGATGGCTGGGTCAAAAGATAAAAACATATGTAGCCGTGGGTAGAAACTGCCAAATCTCTTTCCCTGAGAGATGTACCAATTTGTTTTCCAACAATGTGTCTGTATCCTCACAGCCTTACCAACAGTGTAACAATTTAAAATTTTTATCAATCTCATAGGTGAAAAATGGTATCTCAGTATAGCAATTCTCTTCTTTCATATGTTTTAAGATATGCTTACTAAAGTTTCATAGGTACTTGGGTCTATTTGTGGATTTTTATTATATTCCACTGATGTGAGATATTCTGTGCTTTCTTTGTTAATCATATTAAGAAAATATGCATCTATGTCTCCTTTATCAAAATGTTTTAAAATCCATTTTGTCAAGCACCTTTTCAGGAACTATAGACAGTCTAAGGAAAACTGGCATGGAATGGGAACAGAGAATTCACAGAAAAAGAAATAGAAACAGATTTCAAGCCCCATTCATAAGAGAAATGCAAATTAAAATTATTCATGTACAAAAATTAACCAAGGATCAACAACTTACACATAAGATTTAAAACTATAAAAATATTAGAATAAAACAAGGATAAATCTTTATAGCCTTATATTTGGCAATGGATTCTTAGACTTTACACAAGCATGAGCAAAAAAATGAAAAAAAGTATGTAAAGTAGACTTCATAAAATTTTAAAACTTTTACATCAAAGGACATCTTTGAATATATAAAGAACTCTTACAATTCACAACAACAACAAAAACACATCTAATTTAAAAATGAGCACAGGAGTTAAATACACATTTCTTCAAAGAAGAAATACAAATGGCCCAAAAAAAATATGAAAAGATGTTCAATATTATTGATTCCTAAGGAAACACTAATCAAACCACAATGAAATACCACTTCATACCCTCTAGGACAGTTGAAATTTTTTAAATTGGAAAATAAAGTGCTGGAGAGGATATGGAGAAATAAGAACCATCATACATTTCTGGTAAGAATGTAAAATGTTGCAGCTGCTATGGAAAATAGTTTGGCAGTTCCTCAAAAGTTAAAATAGAATTACCAAATGATCCAGCAACTCCATTCATAGCTACTTACCACAAAAAATTAAAAAGTAATTACTCAAACTGATACATGTTCATGAATGTTCCCAGTAGCAATATTCACAATAACCAAAAGGTAAAACAACCCAAATGTCCATCAACAAAAGAATGGATAAACAAATTGTGATATATACATACAATGGAATGTTATTCAGCCATGAAAAGAAATGATGATACGCATGTTACTACTCTGAGGACATTATGCTAAGTGAACAGGTCACATTTTATATAAAATGACCAGAACAGGCAAATTCACAGAAGCAGAAAGCATACAAGTAAGTAGATGTCAAGGGTTGGCAGGGAGAAGAGAATAGGGGAATGACTGCTTAATGAATATGAGGTATTCTTTTGGGGTGAAAAGAAGTTTTGATATTTTGAGATAGGTGGTTGCACAACATTGTAAATGAGCTAAATGTTACTGAATTGTACACTTTAAAATGGTTAATTGTATATCAAGTGAATTCCACCTCAATTTTAAAAAATCAAATTGACATATTTTTAAATCATTCATAAAACCAATCCAAAAATCTGTAAAAGCACTTTGTTGAAAGACTGAGAAGAAACAAGCATTTTCATGGGAGTAAAATTGGGTACAGTTTCTGTAGCAGGAAATTTGGCAGTATGTACCGAATGTAATTACAAATACATTTATCTACATTCTTCCACTCCATAGACATAGATGGGAAGGCAGGAAGTGGTAAAGATTTTCTCCTTTATCAAAAAAAAAATTGTTTTTAATTTTTTGAGCCATGGAAATGAATTACAAAAGGAAAAAATTTAAAGAATATCAGTTGTTTCAAAATCAAAACCCAATCCAACAGGGCACCTACATAGATTAGATTAAGTAAGTAAGGCACTTCAGTGTTCACTTTAAGGCTGTAAAATGAACAAACTTGCATTCGCTCAAATAACTGAATCTCTTGCTACTCCTCACCTGTCTTCATGCTCTAGGATTCAGCCATCAACTCTATTTATATGCTAGAGTGTGCCGTGCTTTCTTGTCTTTAGGCATTTTTGCACAAACTGTTAACTTTGGCCTTTCTCTTCCCCATTAACTTTCTTTTACTCAACCTCAGTCTTACCACAGTTTCTTACTCTGGGATGCATTTTCTTAGAAATATCCCCATATTCACACATACATATAAACACAAAGTCTGGGCTGGATCAGAACCCCTACTTGTTATCCTCATAGTATCCTGTGGTTAGGCATAAAAACTCCAGATTGAGAAAAACCTTACTCTAAATTATGAAGTTGGCATTTACAAACTGTATGATGTCCAAAAATCTACGTAAGCCCTTTATTCTGTTTCCTAATCTACAAAATAAAGATCACGTCTGTCTGATAGGACTGTTAACTAATATTAAGCAAGCTAATGTACATAAAGCACACATCTTGGCACATAGTAATTAAATAGTAACCAATCTTATTACTCTTATGAAGACACTGAGCACTTCACTGAACTACTGGCATATTTCTCTTTTTGTTCCTTGTAATAAAGCCTCCTTTAAAAATTACACATACCCTAATACTGACTGGGGGCAGAGACTCTCTTGGTAACATTTGTATACTCTGGAACAGTGCTTAGTACAGAGTAGGTGCTCTGTAAATAAATATTTATTAAACTATTTATGTCAATATGGTGAGTTACAACTTGGACAGAAATAAGATAGCCTTTAAAATATTGCTTTAATCAGTGATCTAAATAAAAGATCACTGTTCCTTCTCTATTGAAAAAACAAAGAATGGTGATTTACTAACTGACTTCGCCCATGTAGTAGAATTTATTCACTCTAAAGAAGGAAAATATCTTTATCTATTAAGATGATAAAAATAGAACCACTTTATTTTAACAAATTGTCTATGGATTTCCAACCAACTATAAACATAAGACACCTGATTGCTTACTTATGTAACCCTAAGCAAATTATTTGAGCTTTAAGTACTTCATTTATAAAATGAAGACCAAAATACTACCAAGGATACAAAATATGAATGTTAGCAACTAGCACAGTTCCTACTATGAAGCATAGGTAAGCATAATACCAGTAAACAGTAATTATAAAAGCTTATGATGTTAAAAAGTCAATTCGTAAATTCATTAAATGAATTTCAAATTTCCTTCAAAATTTCAAAAAGTTCAGAAATCTATTATTTTATAGGAGCAAAACTGAACCAGAACAAAAAGAAATATCCTTAAATAACTTAAAAGTAATTTTATCAGAAAAAGATTAGCACATAATTCTAGGATGAATTATGTATGACTAAGGGAACGTAAAGTAAATTGACACTGTTTGACTCACAGGCTCAATGTACATCATTTATTCCAACGTTCTTTACCTCGACATCCTGAACACTGGATAAAAAAGTTGATCAAATCCAGAAGTGCAATGTCTCTGTCTTGTTTATATGATTCAATCCAGTCATCCACCACGGACTGTGGGGGAAAAAACATATAGAAAAATGAAAACTTCAAAAAAATTTAATATTACAGCAAATAATTTTTTTTTAAGTCTGTGGTTTTATCTGTCTACATCTATTTAAACAAGAAAACTACTTACCTGAAATTATTTCACTATAACCAATTAAAAGTAGAGATTTCTTCATTTTTAAAGGCAATTAAAAGGTAAGTTACTAAAGTTTCAGGTATTTGTTCAAAATAGAGCACAATACAAACCCGACTTTACCAATCCCCTAATCTAATAATTAGTAAGCAACTATAGATATTAATATTCAAAACATATTGTGAGAATAAAACAAATACTAAACTAATATCACTTATACACAGAAACAAACTTTCTGAATATCAGAAAATTTAATCCACTAGTAGTACATAACCAACATATGTAATAAAATGCATATTCTTCAGGAATGTAAGGATGGCTCAATATTAGAAAATCAAGCAATTCAACTTGTCAACAAAGGGAAAAAATAAAATGATTATATTATTAGATTTCAAAAAGGTATCTGACGATATTCTGCAGTGTTCAAAAAAAAAGATAAAGACTAATACTTTTGTTGTTAAAACGCATAAGACATTACAACTCAAAGAGAAACAAGAAAAGGATACATCCACGATCATTCAACATAGGTTTCAAATTTTCAGTTAATGCAAAAATTAGTAAAATATTTATGCAATTATCCTTTCCTACATTTGATTAAAAAAAAAGAAAAACTAAGAGTCTCTACAAATGTGACTCAAAAGATTAATGGAAAAATTTGACAAGACACCTGATAAAAGATAAATGTACAAAATAACTTTTCAATATTTGTAATATATAAAAACATGGATGAGTAGCCTGTTCACAACTAATAAGAAACACAGAATAAATTTTAAAAGGTATATATGTTAATGGAGAAAACCATAAAAACATACAGGATATAAAAAACAACCTAAGTAAGTATCATACACTAAATCTGAAAAAAATGAAAAAAGCTTAGTTCTTCATCAATAAAGTTTTTTGAAATTTTTAGGAAAATTTAATCTGACTCCACTTAGCATACTAGTGGATGAAATTGTATGGGGGGTTTTCTTGGATTGGGGTGGTTGATCAAAAAAATGTATAAAAACAATTTTTACATTTTTTAAAAATAAAACTTTTATTTAGTACTGAGGTACTACACAGTACAATGTATAAATCTTAAGTTATACCTTGATGAAATTTCACAAATACTACATACCAAGATGAAAATATAAAACATTTCCAGAACTGAAGCAGGACTCCTCATGTTCCCTTCCAGTAAGAAAACCATCCCCAGCTCACATGGTTCAAATATTTTTCCTTAACAGTTGACATGTTTTTGAAATTCATACAAATAATATCATCCTTGGACTTTGTTTTCAAAGTTTTATCAGTGAGAGTCAATCACGTTATTAGTGTATCACTAATTCCTTTTTGCATTTGTATTTCCATTGTGTTAACACACCACAGATGAGTTTTACTGTTGATGGACATTGAGTGTTGCTTCCATTTTAGAGCCATGACAAATAAAACTGTTATGAACAAAACTGTCCACCTTTTGATAAACATAAGTATTTTTTCTGTTGCATATAACCCAGTAGCAGACTTGTTAACACAGAAGACACATGTATGTTGAAGGTTAGTAGACAATGCCAAACAATTTTCAAAAACAGGAATATTAAATTGTACTTCCACCAGCAATATACAAGATTTAGCAACGTAAGAGATACGGGGCTCCAAAACCTTACTAATACAAGGTATTGTCCGTTCTTTTACTATAACCCATTCTAGTTGAAGATACCCTTTGTTTAATGACCATTTCTACTGAGGAGCAACCACATTCCCTTCTCCTACGTGAAAGAGAGGACTTTTTGTTCTGCTGATATACATAACACACTGTTTCTCTGTCTTATCACATTAGTGTCTGGGAGGTATTGTTCTACAAAGAACGTTATGGTTGGAGGAGAAGATAAAAAGAAAAAGAATGAAGTGGTATCTGTTCAAGATTCAGCTCTGCTGAATAATGAGTCAGGCCCTGTAGGCTAAGAATGGTGGTGAGGACTGAAAATGGAGAAGGTAGATCAGGAGTTACCTAGAGAATCAGGGCCCAAGCAGGCATGCTTTGTGCGACAGGTAATTAAGTATGGCACAAAACTGAGGAAAATGTCATTTCCCTTGAACATGGGACCCAGCATTATAAAGGCACTCTGAAGATGTTGACCAAAATTTTTTTGAATTCCCAGTGATAGTATCAATTTCTAATGTCCCCAGTAATATAAGAAGAGCCCAAAACATTCTGAATAAGACTAGTGATCAAGGACTTGCATTAGAAATCAGAACTGGATACAAGGATAATGAAAATAAGGTGAAACTAGAAAAACAATATAAGAGAACAGACCACAAAAATAGACCCAAGTGTACACAGGGTGCCAAAAAAATGTATACGCATTTTAAGAAAGGAAAATACTGTATTAAAATTGTAATACAATGAGTGACACTAGCAGTCATTTGATTAACGCCATGCTCTGAGCGAATGTCATACTATACATTGCTACCGTAATTCAATTCAACTTCAAAAACTAATACATAGATAACATCTCTTAAAATGTGTACATTTTATCGGCCACCATGGTATATACAGAAGTTAAGTTATGACAAAAGCGATATTTCAATTTTACCGGGACGGGTAATCTATGTAATAAATGATACTAACATGATTGGTTATTCATTTTGAAGGGAACAAAGTTAAACTTTATAAAAACTATCAAAGAGGTGTAGAAGCAAAGGACTCTCAAGACTACACTCCAGTAGATAAGCCTTTCTTAGATTCGCAGAAACTGGTGACTGTTAGAGGCATTACCAAGTATGGTCATAGGTAGGTGGATGATAGAGTGTGTCATTATATATATGGTGGCAAAGGGCAGGATAAAACAGAAAACTATACAAGGTATGATCAAAAAATAGGGTGAATGTCTGCATTTTTAAAAAATTTATTAAAGTAAAAGACACATCATCATTAATCCCCCTCAAAATAATCCCCCTCAATTGAAACACATGTATCCCATTGTTCTTGCCTCTTTATGAAGAAATTCTGGAAGAACTCTTTTGTGAGTGTCTTCAGTTGCACTGCCTTGATGTCCTGAATCGATTCAAAACATGTACCTTTCACGGTCATTTTGACTTTTGGGGAAGAGTCAGAAGACGCTCAGTGCCGGATCAGGTGAATAAGGTGGATGAGGACACACCATCATATTTTTATTTGACAGAAATTGCCATACCAGAAGCGATGTGACACAGAGCCTTTTTGTTGTGATCACAAAATATGGTGAATACTGCTGCCGAGTTCCATCCAGTGGATAGGCAGGGATCTTCAATAAGGGCAGCGGTGTGTCAAACCTTAGTAACAGTGTATGCCAAGTTTCAACTTGTTTGGTGCAGTCAGTTGGGTGTGAGCTACAGTTGAGAGAAGGTATACTTTAAAGTGTGCCTTAAATCATCTCCATCATGACAACGCTCCATGTCACACATCGCTTCTGGTATATGGCAATTTCTGTAAAATTAAAACATTACAGTGTGTCCTCATCCACCCTATTCACCGGATCTGGCACCATGTGACTTCTGGCTCTTCCCCAAAGTCAAAATAATTCAGGACATCGAGGCAGCCACAACAGCATAACCAAAAACACTCACGAAAGAGGACTTCCAAAACTGCATCAGAAAGTGTTAATAACGATGGAATAAGTGTATTCGAAGTGAGGAAGAGTATTTTGAGCGGAATTATGGCAATGTGTCTTTTACTGTAATAATTTTTTTTTTAATTTAAACATTCACCATATTGTTTGATCACACCTCATATGAGGCACATCAAAATCAAACACCTGGGAATCTTCAGAAAAAGAGAAAAAATTTTAAAGCAGCCATCGGATATCTACATAAGACCAAAGTATAAAAATATGGCACACTTATCCAAAAAGAATGAAAGCCAGTGGATAATGGAATGACATATTTAAAGCACTGAAAGAAAGAACTGCTCACCAGTTGGCAGAAAAACGCAGCTTCCCTGTCATCCCAAAAAGATCAACAATTGGATAGCTATCCACAAACAAAAAACAGTTCCAGGAGATCTCTCTACAGTCCACTTACGATGTTTTATCAACAACAAAACTGAGAATAACCACATAAGAAAAAAAGATAAGTGCATTTTGCCTACATCATCCCATCCCGCAAACCGACATTATTCAGTGGTATGAAGGAATTTCCCAGTAAGGAAAGAGTTCCTCTCACCAGAAAGGAAAAATGGTGTGAACGACCAGCTTCTCCAGCCTCACAGCTCACAAGACACTGCACAGATGTACCTTTGAAGTACTCCCCTTGGGAAGCTATTCACCGACGCCAGCGCCTATTCCATCCTTCAAAGAAATTTTGGAACTGTTTTTCTGGAATGGCCATTAGAGCTGTTGTCGTATTACCCTTGATGTTCTGCATGTCATCAAAATGTCTTCCTTTCAATATTTCCTTTATCTTTAGGTAAAAAAAGAAGTCATTGGGGGCCAGATCAGGTGAGTAGGGAGGGTGTCCCAATACAGTTATTTGTTTATTAGCTAAAACTTCCCTTACAGACGGGTGAACCTGGTGCATTGTCGTGATGCACGAGCCATGAATTGTTAGTGAAAAGTTCAAGTTGTTTATCTTTTTCTCGCAGCCTTTTCAGCACATCCAAATAGTAAACTTGGTTAACTGTCCAGTTGGTACAAATTCATAATGAATAATCTGTCTGATATCAAAAACGGTTAGCAACTTTGTTGCAACAAGTTTGCAAATTTAATTTTCAGACCTCGTATTGATCGGCTAGAAACAAGGAAAAAAGGCAGAGTTTATTATTAAAAGACAAACAGCAGAAACATTCATGGCTAAGACACCGGCTCTGCGAACAAAAACAAATTTCACCCCTGACAAAGCCAAAGGCCAGCACAGCCACTGTGAACTCCTGCAAATCTCCCCAGCTGTTCCCCCACAGGTATTTGTTTTCACTGATGCCAGTTGCCCAAGTCCATCCCTGTTCCCTTCCTGTACCACTACCAGACCTTCAACACTTCCGTCCAGGATCTCCACTGCTGCACGAGTGTAATACACTAGCCTCTTGAGTCTCACCCCACTCACACAGGAGTCTGAGAGGGATGCTTGCAGCCAACTTGGGATTCTGCAGCTTCACAAGTGCCAAACACCAGCCTAGCACCACCCCCACCACTAAGCCCAAGCTCAGGGCTAGCACCTCCAGCTGTGCACCACTGGTCTGACGCCCATCATTGGCCTCCACCGGGTGGAGGTGGGGAGGTGTGCAGCAACCAGTGAGTGCACTGATAGCCGAGGCACCCCACCACTGCTTACAGATCAAAGTCAGTCCTCATCTTCTATAACTGGCCAGCATCACCAATGCCTACCTACAACTAGCCCCTCTAGGCTGTGTACCTACACACCCCAGCCCAACTCACCATAAGCCAACACTGCACTATGCACGCTCAGGGGTAGACTTTGAAACCACAGGAGAGGATGCTGCCAATCCGGGCCTTAACAGCTGCCAGTGAGTCCACAGTTGGCCCCAGCCCTTGCTACATGCGCTAGCCTTCATCACTACAAGTATGTATGATATTGGCCTCTGCCACTATGCAGGCACCTGCAGCTGCCCACCACAGCTGAGTGTGTGCATATCACTGACTCCCGTCACCACTTCTGACTAACTTGGTCCCTAGATACTGGACCTAAAGGTGCTGCTTAGAATATCAACAATGCTTACAGTGACTGCACATCCTCCACAGTGCTCACCAAGCACCAGTGAGTTATCAGTACTGTGGACCCCAGTGACCTAGCCAAAGGAGACATCACACCCACGCCCCTTCTCCACAAGAAGAATACAACACACCTCCAGTAACTGACCCAAAGAAATGGAGATACAGGAATTGCCTGACAAAGAATTCAGAATAATTGTTCTACAAATGGTCAGTGAGCTACAAAAGAACACAGATAAATAATTAATGGTATCAGGGGGAAAAAAGGTAACAAAATGAAAAGTAAGTTCAACAAAGAAATAGAAAACATAAAGAACCAAACAGAAATTTTGAAACTGAGGAATACAATAACCATACTGAAGAATTCAGCAAAGAGTTTTAATGGCAGACATGAACAAGTTGAAGGAAGAATCAGTGAGCTAGAACACAGATCAACTGAAATTACCTCGTCAAAGGAGCAAAAACAAAAACAAAAAAAAAGAATGAAGAAGGTTTACAGGAATTATGAGATACCATCAAAATAAGAACAACAACAACAACAACATACTCTAATTGGAGTCAACAACAATAACATACCCATCATAGGACTCCAAGAAAGAGAAGAGAGAGAGAAAGCGGTAAAGAGCTTACTTAAAGAAATAATGGCAAAAAAAAATTCCCAATCTTGGGGAGAGATTTCAATATCCAAGTTCATGAAGCAAATGAGTCACCTCAAAGCTTCAATCGAAACATTCTTCAAGCCATGTAAGAACAAAACTCTCTAAAACCAAAAAACAAAAAGAGAATTTTAAAACATAAACAGAAAAAACAATTCTCTCCTGAAAGGAAACACATATAAGGCTATCAGCAGACTTCTCACCAGAGACCTTGCAGGCCAGGAGAAAATGGCATGATATATTGAAAGTGCTAAAAGAAAGAAACTGCCAATCAAGAGTACTTTACCTAACAAAGCTGTCCTTCAAATTGACAGTGAAATACTTTCCCTAACAACAAAAGCTGAGGGTATTACTCACCACTAAACCTACGTTACAAGAAATGCTAAAAAATGTTCTTCAAGGTAAAACAAAAAAACCACTAATTAGTAACATAAAAACATGAAAATATACAACACACTGTAAAGCTAAGCTGTAGTAAGATTCAGAACCCCTGATATTCTAATATGGTGATGTATTAACTACCTAATTCAGTATAAAGGTTGAAGGACAAAAGTATTAAAAGTAAGAGGGGAGGAAAGAACAGACTTTTTGTGTGCAATCAAAGATGAATTGTTATCAGTGCAAAACATACTGTTACATGTATGTAAGATGTTTTATGTAAGTCTCATGGGAACTACAGAGCAAAATTCTATAAGATATACACAGAAAAGAAAGGAATGAAAGCATAACACTAAGTAAAATCATTAATTTACAAAGAAGCCAGAAAAAAAAAAAAAGGAATTTCAAAACAACCAGAAAACAATTAGATAGTATTAGAAAGTCCTTACCTATCAATAATTAATCTAAATGTTAATGGACTGAATTCTCCAATTAAAGCATAAAGTGGCTACATGGATAAAAAACAAGACCCAAATATATGCTGCCTACAAGAGACTCACTTTGGCTTCAAGGACACACATAGGCTCAAGGTGAAGGGATGGCAAAGATATTCCATGTAGGAAGAAACCAAAAGAATGCAAGGGTAACTATATTTATTTCAAGTAAAATAAACTTGAATGCAAAAACAGCAATGAGACAAAGATGATCCTTATAAAGTAAGTGGATGAATTTATGAAGAAAATATAACAATCATAAGTATATACATATATATGCACCAAACATCAGGGCACCTAAATATATTGAGCAAATACAAATAAATCTGAAGGCAGAAACAGACAATAATCTAGGACACTTCAATACCCCATTTTCAAAAATGGATAGAATCATACAGAAAGAAAACATTGGATTAGAACCATACTTTAGAGAAAATGGAGCTAATAGACACATCCAGACTATTCCATCCAACAAAAGCGGAATACATACTCTTCTCAAGCACACATGAAAATTTTCCAGGACTGAGCACATATTTCATAAAACAAGTTTTAGCAAATTTAAGAAGGCTGAAATCATAACTAGTATCTTTTCTGACCAGAATGTTAAGAAACTAGAACTCAATAATATGAGGGAAAAAACTGAAAAAATATCACAAATAAGTGAAGATTAAACAATATACTACTGAACAACCAATGAGTCAAAAAAAGAAATCCAAAGGGCAATCAAAAAATACCTTGAAACTAACAAAAATGGAAGCACAATGTATCAAAACCTATGGGATGCAGCAAGAGCAATTCTAAGAGGGAAGTTTATAGTGATAAATCCCTACATTAGGAATAAAAAAGATTTCAAATAAACTATTTCACTTTATGCCTCAAGGTACTAGAAAAAGAAAAAACAAGCCCAAAGTTAACAGAAGGAAGGAAATAACAAAGACCAGAGCAGAAATAAATGAAATAGAGGCCAGAAAAAACAATGGAAAAGATCAATGAAACTAGGCAACTTTTTTGAAAAGAAACAAAATTGACCAATGTTTAGCTAGACTTACTGTGAAAAAAAGAGAGAACACTCAAATAAATAAAATCAGAAACGAAAGAGGAAGGATCATGACAGATTATGAAAAAATTATATGCCAACAAATTGGATAGCCTAAAAATTATGGATGAATTCCTAGAAACATACAACCTATTATGACTATATCATGAAAAACATAAAAACACTGCAGAGATTGAATCACTCATCAAAAACCTCCCAAAACAGAAAAGCCCAGGACCAGATGGTTTCACTGTTGAATTCTACCGAATATGTAAAGAAGAATTCATTTCAATCCTTCTCAAGCTCTTCCCAAAAATTAAAGACAAGGAAATACTCCCAGGATCATTTTATGAGGCCAGTATTCTAGTGATGCCAAAAACAGGCTACTCTACAAGAAAATTACAGAACAATATTCCTAATGAATATAGATATAAAAATTCTCAGCAAACAGTAAACCAAATTCAACAGCACATTAAAAGGAGCAATTACCATGATTAAGTGAGATTTGTTCCTGAGGTGCAAAAATGGTCCAACATATGCAAACCGATAAATATCACACACCACAATAGAATGCAAGATAAAAATCATGATCATCTCAATACATGCAGAAAAAGCTTTTGACAAAATACAACATCCTTTTATGATAAAAACTATTCAAACAAACTGAATATAGAAGAAACATACTCAAACACAACAAAGACCATATATGACAATTACACAACCAATATTATACTCAATGGTGTAAGGCTGAAAGCTTTTCCTCTAAGATCAAGAAAAAGACTAGGGTGACTACTTTCACTACTCTTATTCAACGTAGTACTGGAAGTCTTACCCAGAGCAATCAAGCAAGAAAAAGAAATGAAAATGCATCCAAACAGGAGAGGAAGAAGTAAAATTATCTTTGTTTGCAGATAATAGGAATATATGTATATATTCATATATACATATATATATATATATATGTATATATGAATATATATAAAAGATTCCACCTAAAAACTGCTAGAACTAATCAATGAATTTAGTAAAGTTGCAGGATAGAAAATAAACATACAGAACGCTTATGCTTCTATACTAAATAAAATTACATAAACAAAATTTAACAAATTTAATAGCAAAAACAATAATCTGATTAAAAATTGGGCGGAGAAATTCAACACACCGTTTCCAAAGAAGACACACAAATTTCCAAGAAGTACAAGAAAAGATGATTGATATCACTAATCATCAGGGAAATGCAAATCAAATGAACAATGACTTATCGCCTCACATCTGTCAGAATAAATATTATCAAAAAGACAAGATTAAGTGTTGATGAAGGTGTGGAGAAAAGGGAACCCTTGTGAACTGCTGATGGGAATGCCAAATGGAAAACAGTACAGAGCTTTCTCAAAAATTATAATCCAGCAATCCCAATTCTGAGTATCTATCTAAGGAAACTGAAATCTGCTCATAGAGATATCTTCATTCCTATATTCATCACATCATTATTCATAAAAGCCGAATATGAAAACAACCTCCTAAATGTCTATCAATGAATTAATGAATAACAAAATTGAGGTATATATAAAAAAACATAATGCTGTTCAGCCATGAGAAAGAAAAAAATCCTGCCACTTGTGACAATTTGGATGAAACTTTAGAAGGCATACTGCTAAGTGAAATAAGTCAGATAGAGAAAGACACATGATATAACTTGTATGTGGAATCTAAAATTAAAGCCAATCTTAGAAAAACAGTAGAGTGGCTGGGGGGAGGGGATGGACTGAGGAGATACTGGTCAAAGGGTACAAACTTCCAGTTTAACTAGTTCTGGGGATCTAATGTACAGAATGGTAATGAAAGCTAATAATTCTGCATTATATACTTAAATGTTCCTGACAGCATAGATTTTAAACGTTCTCACCACACACACAAAAAAGATAATAATGTGACAGGATGGAGGTGTTAGCTAAAGCTATGATGGTAATCATTTTAAAATGTATTAAATCAACAGGTTGTACACCTTAAACTTACACAATATTATATGCCAATTATATCTCAATAAAGGTGGAAAAAGAGAAAACCGCCCATCCAGAATTTAACTGGCAAAATAATCTTTCAAATAAAAGTAAAATAAAAATTTCTCAGACTATGAAAACTAAATTGAAGTCAATTAAATGACTAAACATTCCTCTTAAAAGGCAGAGACTATCCAGAGTGGATAAAAAGACCCGAACACATGATATTTACAAGAGACACACCTTAAATGTAAAAGCATAAAAGGTTTGCACTAAAACGATGAAAAATATATATACTATGCAAATATTAACTACAATAAAGCTGTTATGACTAAGATATCAGACAAAGCAGAAATCATACAAGTATTATAAACATAGAAAGATATACTTTGTAATAATAAAGTGGTAAATTTATTAGGAAGATACAACTTGTATTGTTATATGCCAATAACAAGAGTCTCAAAATACATGAAGCAAAAATTGAACTCAAAGAAAAACTATGCAGATTCATCACAGTTGAGTTTTATAACATATCTCTCTTGGTAATTTACAGAAGAAGCAAATATACAAACATGAAAAAATAATAAGTATACTAAAGATTTCAATAGCACTACTAAAAATCATGACCTAATCAACATGCATCAAATATAACACCAACAATTATAGAATATACATTCTTTTTAAGTACAGAGAGAATGTTCACCAAAAGACTGTATGAGTTTTTAAAGATAAAAATAATACATATCAGATTCTCTGGTCATAAAGGATTTAAAGTAGACATCAGTAACAAAAACATATCTAAAATACCTGCAAATGTTTGATAATTAGAATATATTTTGAACTGAATGGTAATGAAAATACAAAATATCAAAATCTGTAGAATGCAGCTAAAATAGTGTTTAGAGGAAAATGCATAGCTTTAAATCCTTATAAAAGGTTTAAATCAATGATTTAAGTTCCCACCTTAAAATAATCACATTACATTTCAATGTAGGTGGTCCTCATTTAGGAAAATTTAGCAGTATAATTAGCAGTATAATTCTAAAAATTACCATATCCATAATCCCTCAAATGGAAGCTCTAGAACATGTGAATCACAAGTTATAGTCACACAATCATTCTGGGACTTAAGCTGACAGAGGCTCTACTATCCTCTATAAAAAACTTCCAAGGTTGATCCAAAAAAATCAATATCTACCTGACGAAAGAGGAACACATAAAAAAGTATGACAAATTTTTACAATTAAGTAAAGTATCACTTTCTCTAACACTTCACTGGGAAGAACTTGTTAAACAGCCACACCTAGATTTAACAGGAGTAGAGCCATGGATGGAGTCTCTATTTGCCAATACCTTCTTAAACTTTCTCCAGTATGAAACAGATAAAATAAGTTTTTGGTAAGTGGCCAGTCATCTCTGCCAAAATCTGCCCCTCTGACTACAAATATTTAAACACAGCCTTCTTCCTACACAGAAAAAATACTCACCTGCACAGATATTGCAGTACTGTTTACTGGGGCAAAAAAAACCCCAAACACTAAGCAATCTAAATGTCTATAGAGGAATGTTTCACTAAATTATGGTATATAATACAGTAGAATGAAACATAACTATTAATATCGGGGTGCCAAAAAAATGTACACACATTTTAAGCGATATTATCTATACGTATTACTTTTCGAAGTTGAATCGAATCATGGTAGCAATGTGTAGTATGACATTCCTTCAAAAACTGGCGTTAATCAAATGAATATTAACATCATTCATTGTATTACAATTGAATAAGTTTTTTCTGTTCTTAAAATGTGTATACATTTTTTTTGGTACCCTCTGTGCAAACGAGCTCTAGCTATGTTAGCACTATGATATACAAGATTGTTTATGACATATTAAGTGAAAAGAGAAATATGTATAATATGATTCTACTTTTTAAATGAATGATACCGCACACATGCATATATAGGAACATGGAAAAAGGTATATAAAAATTCGAACTGTGACACTGATAGGTTTGCACTCAATCCATTCCAAAAAGTTTAAATCTCAGACTTTACTACAAAGAAAATTCTGAAAATTTAGCCAGAAATCCTCAATGAGAAAACAAAAATAAGCAGCATCTGAATCAGATTACAAATGACAAAAATTATGACAATCTGTAACAATGATGTTACTATACTGTAATAGTATAAGGAATTTGGGTAATTAGAAAAATTACATTTTAAAAATTGAGAAAGAAAAACCAAAGCGAAAAAAAAAAAGTCAACGCTATGAATAGAACACTTATTGTCATAGTTAAAAATGAATTTTAAATCAGCCCCTAAGCTTCTTATAAACTAAACCTAAAGAAAAGATTAATCAATTCAAACTGGATGTCTACACAGTACACTGAGTACATATTCTTCAAACTCTATTAGACAAATATACTTTTTTCGGCAGGCCATTTGATAAGAACTTAGTTAAGCAGACAAGGGCACAGAGAATTAGTATTCTATACCACTGCTTAAGAGTAGATTCATTTGCTTAGGAGAAAGACAAACAGATCGCAAAGAAACACAATGCTTTGTACACTAAAGACCCTAACTAGGAATCATAAATGAATGAAGAGCCCTCCCTGTTTCAAACTGAGAATCACTGTACAGTAAATTCGTAGATTTTTTTCAACATAGCTTTTATGGATATCATATATATGTTTGCTGTGAATGCAAATGTAAATACTACATAGGTAGACAGAGAGTGCTTTATTACTCCATAAGACTAGGCTGTTATTTAACCAGTTATAAGCTAAATGTTCTGGATTTTCAGAGCTCTCCAAAGCCTGTTTTATTTCCTGTTGATTTTTTTTTTTTTTAATTGTAACTCTCCAAGGGCTTGTGGAGAAAAAGTGATCCTACACATACAATGTTATTTCTTTCATTCCTACTCCAATTCCTACTGTAGTAACTAAACTAACTGGAGTTTCTGGCCAATATAATCATATCACTGTCCTTTTACCACTGTGTTATTGATTAAACGCAGGGAAATTTTTTTTGAAGCTCAGATAAATAGTGTGGCTTTTCACATAACAGAACAAATTTTGTTCCACAGTTAGAAATGGAATCAGGTTACAATATCATTTCAATGCCATTTTTCAGAAAAATAAACATCCAGTGCATAGAATATTCCATACTTTCACTTGATACTAATTCTAGGGTTTGCTTTTGTTGTTGTTGTTGTTATTATTCTCCTTTTGAAATAGAAAGCCATTATCAAGCATACTTTTCAAATTTACCTGATAACCTAACTAGGTTTAAAGCTGAATACTGTAATAGTGATGTCTCAATAAAACAGTACAAAAATGGTACAGATAAATCAAAATAGTTATTTTAAATATCAATCTTCTTAATGTGAAGTTTTGAGAATATATTTGTCCAGTTTGTAAAATGCCTCCACATTTGCAATATTTATCTTGCAGAAGCTCTCATTAGAGGAATTTTGGCAAATGACATACTGAATATGTACTCTACATTACTCTCCCATTCAGGACAAAACAACCAACAGGTAGCAAAGGGAGCAAAGCCTGCAGGGTGCAAGCAAGTCTATGGGGTTCTGCAGGGGTTGCTAAAACAAAACAAAACAAAACAAAAAAAAACAGCACAAAAATTAAGTTTTCTTCTGAGATAAGCATGAGATGGGGAGATACTGGCAATAGAAAGACTAGTATTTCTTGTTCCTTCTTTAACATAGTAGAAGCCCTGAGGTATGTGGTCCTAGGAAGGCCTGCTGTAAATTCCTGGCCTCAGAAGGACTGCAGGGGACCCACAAGGATAGGAGGAGTTGTCACCTACTCCTAAGGCTAGTAAATGAAGACCATTCACAGAAATGAAGACCATGGCAATATCCATTATAGGGATCGTAATAATTTGACTTCACCCCCCAAATTGAAAAGAACCATAAGAAAACAAAGGAAAAACTATGCCTAAAATACTCAGCAACCAAAGAAAAAGAAAAAGTAAATCAGGTGTATAAAAAACAGTTGCAAAATTTAAAGCATGGATTTTCCGGAAGTTAAAAAAAAAAGACCTTCATATTTAAATATTCACTGGAGAAATGAAAAAATAATCACTGTGGAGAATAAAGTTAATGTCCTGGAAGTTAAATGGGGGGGAAAATATCTCAAAACAAAACAAAACTGCAGAAATGGAATTCATGAGAAAACAGGTAATATACTTAATAGATATATGTATGAGATCTAACATGTACAGATGTTTGATAAGGAAAAAAAAGGAAGACAATCAAAATGGTCATTTAAGAAGAAAATCCACCGGATTAATAAAAGATTTAAATCTGAACATTAACATGGCTTATCTAGTTGCTGGCTTATCTAGTTGCTGCCAGAATTAATGGGGAAATGACACATACTATAAGCATATCCAGGTAAAATTCATGAATTCTAAGGAAAAAGAGAAAATCTTATAAACATCAGGACTAATAATTAAAGTCAAACGACATATATACAAACTCTACCTAAACAGAGCATGCAATCTGCATTCAATGCTTCTCTATTAAGGTAAGCCAAGAGCTGTCAACACCAGACATTTGAATAAAGCCTCTGCATCAATTATCAATTTATTGTGTCTCAGCTCCAAAGTTACCCTTTAACATATGCTCTATAATAATAGACTGGACTTACATAAGCATTTCTCTTTCACAGTAAGCACTATGTTAAGCTTTATTAGCAGAGAGCTTTGGCAGGACACTGCAAAAGGAAGGGGGCTTCTCTTCCTGGTTTTGGTATGTTAAAGTTTAGCTTTACCTGTTCTTGCTGCATAGTCCAGCAGCAGTGAGTACATATGTGTACAGCAAGTCTTCGAATAATGTCATTTTGTTACAAAGTTGATGAGATGCTACAGCAACTTAACTCTTGTTTCTATCAATTATAGTAAAACTGGTTTCATTATATTGTTTCACTTAAAGTCTCAGAACCTATCAATGACATTAACTGAGGACTTACTGTATAAAAAAATCCAGTGGTGGTCTGTCCCAGCCTGACACCAAAAGTGTGCAGTCTTTTGGCAACATCGTGCCCCAGCTAGGCATTGGTGATTACCCTCGTGATGCAGCCCACCCTACACACTGGCACACTCCAGGTCTCACGGTGGCAGCAGTGCCTTGTCTTCTACTGTACAACAGTCTACCATACTCAATATGACTGTACCTCAGAGTGTTGTTTTCAGCAGCACAGCAACTGAGCACCAGCTCTGGCTAGGCAATCCAGTGAACTTCTCGTCATTCAGTAGGCTACAATACCACCTTATCCAACAAGGTCTGAACACCAGCCTAGGTAACAGGATTCTCCCCCTTTCCAAATCTGCCTTTCCCTGAGAAATCTCCTTCAGCCCTAGGGTCTCCTTTAGAATTATATTTACATCTTTACAGTTATTCCTCTATCATAGTTTAGTAATTATTTATAATAAATTTTACCAGTTCAAATTATTGTTGTGGTTTCTGACTCCTGACTGAATCCACATTGGTACAGAATTGGGCCCAGGAGTGATTCCAAAAGATAAACCAGAAAAGATGAGATTTGGGGATTGGTTTGCTCATACCCTTTGGATTAAGCACAGAGTTGAGCTCCTCGCTAAGAAAACGGGGTGCTAGTAATCTATGGCATGAACTAGGTTCAGAAAACCAATAAAGCTGTCACCAGTGGTTCGCTGTAATGAAGGGACAAATCAAACACATGCCTTGGGAGCTTAAGTGGCTGCTGTCTTTCCCATTATGGCACTACTGATTACTACAAGGACAGTAATGTGACATAGATCTTTTTGTGTACACTTTAGCGCTTAGAGTGAAAATGAGAAGCTCAAGTGCATTAACTCTCTTTAAGTTACACTGTGAGAACCAAAGAGCTTCCATGATTCCCCTAGAAGAATCCTTTTCTTGCAGATGTGGGGTTGATACTGATGAAAATCAAGACAAAAGTTTCATTGTGTAGGTTGCTGAATTACAACAGGTAAATTCAGTCTCATCAAGTTTCTCATTTGAAAGTTAGAACCTTGACCAGAAAAGAATGGGATCCTGAAAACTGGAACAGAGACATCTGGTTGGTCCTAGAAGAAACTAACTATTTTGAACTGTTCCCTACTCTCCCTAACCCCGCCAGTATTTGAGAACCTCGCATACTAGTGGAAGGAACTTGTTTTCCAGTGTCTCACAACCCTAGCCTTCTCTAGCTTGAAAACCCTCTCATAACCTCACATGGGCAGATGCCTTGAAGGGAGGAGACAGTCATGCTCCTGCAGGTCCACCACACCCAGACACTGTTGCCACTACATCCATAACTAGAGTCAAATCTCAGCACGCTCCAATGGAACAGGTACACACTATGACCCAAGAAGAAATAACTTACATACCCAGCAAAAACCCAAGGACCATGTGTGGGAGTGGATTCCAGAATTACAGCGTCAAGGAGCACAGAATGCCACATCATGTCAAATTAATTGATATGGTACATTTACTACAGATTCCAGATTAAACACATTAGTTCATATAGCTGAAAAATGGCTGTAACAGCGTATCTGATTAGTGCACTGAAAGTTGGATTTAAAGGTTGAGATGCAGAGTTTCCCTGGCATTGATATGGACGAAGGAAATAATCCAGTGAAATAAGAAGTTAGGAATGTTGGACACAGAATTTCATAGCCCTACTCCTAAACTATGCTCCAAAAGAGGGCCCAGAAGGAAACGGGAACCACATTAGTGAGGGAGGAACCATATCTACAATCCTTATAAATCATGCAGTTACTCCCTTTGTAAGCCAGGTATGAGTATAGGGAATATGGCAACTAAAAAATTCCCAGGGGCAGCTGGATAGCTCAGTTGGTTAGAGTGCAAGCTCTGAACAACAGGGTTACTGGTTCGATTCCCACATGGGCCAGTGAGCCATGACCTCCACAACTAGATTGAAGACAATGAGCTGCCGCTGAGCTTCCAGAGGGGCAGCCGGATGGCACAATTGATTAGAGCGGGAGCTCTCAACAACAAAGGTGCCAGTTCAATTCCTGCATGAGATGATGGGCTGTGCCCCCTGCAGCTAAGATTGAAAACGGCAACTAGACTTGAAGCTGAGCTGCGCCCTCCACAACTAGATTGAAGGACAGCAACTTGGAACTGATGGGCCCTGGATATTCCCCAATATTCCCCAATTAAAAAAAAAAAAATGTTGCACCTGCTATATGTATTTAAAAAAAAAAAAAGATTTCCCAGGTTTCAATGGAGATGACACGATCCTAGGTAACATCCAAGTGGTCATACTTAATCATCAAAGACAAGGTAGGCACATTATCTGTTAATGGGAGTAGGGATATACTGGTAATCAGAAAAATCTTGGCCTGCAGAGATCTCTGGCAAAAGCTAAATGATTACAGTGTCCCTAGGAACAAAATTGGTGGGCAGCCTACTAGAGTACTGTTTGGTTGAAAAAACAGGAAAAACTCCATGTCTGGCAACCAGAAGTCTAACTTACATCAACACAGTAGAGTTATTACCATCTCACCAGTTGCCAAACCACGGTTAGTGCACAGATCCAGAGTCTACTGAATAAAGTGGAGACCATATCTCTTAAAGAAGGATTCTATACAACTACAATAAGTACACACCATATGAGGTGTGACCAAACAATATAGTGAATGTTTAAATAAAAAGAATGTATTAGAGTAAAAGACACATTGCCATTAATTCCCCTAAAAATACCTCCCTCGCTTCGAACATACTTATTCCCTTGTTCTTGACACTTTCTGAAGCAGTTCTGGAAGTCCTCTTATGTGAGTGTCTGTAGTTGCGCTATCGTGGCTGCCTCAATGTCCCGAATCATTTTTCACTGGGGAAGAACCAGAAGTCCCACAGTGCCAGATCCCATGAATAAGGTGGATGAGGACACACCATAATGTCTGTATTTGACAGAAACTGCCATGTACCAGAAGCAATGTGTGACATGGAGCGTTGTCATGATGGAGGATGATTTATGGCACACTTTAAAACACACCTTCTCTCAACCCTAGCTCACACCCAACTGACTGCCCCAAACAAGTTGAAACTTCTTACACACTGTTACTAAGGTTCGACATGCCACCTCCCGTATTAAAGATCCCTGTCCTTCCATTGGATGGCACTCAGCAGCAGCATTCACTGTATTTTGTGATCGCAACAGAAAGACTTGTGTCACACATCGCTTCTGGTATGGCAATTTCTGTCAAATAAAAATATCATGGTGTGTCCTCACCCACTTTATTCACTGGATCTGGCACTGTGCAACTTCTGGCTCTTCCCCAAAGTCAAAAGGACCAAGAAAGGTAAATATTTTGAATTGACTCAGGATATGGATGCAGCCATGATAGTGCAACTAAAGACACCCATGAAAAGAGGACTTCCAGAACTGCTTCAGAAAGTGTCAAGAATGATGGGATAAGTGTGTTCGAAGCGTGGGGGAATATTTTGAGGGGAATTAATGGCAATGTGTCATTTACTATAATACTTTTTTGTTTTAATTCACACATTCACCGTATTTTTGATCAAACCTTACATCTTCCTCTAGTCCACACCATACATCTTACTCTAGTCCTTCCCCAGAGAATAGCAGCCATTATTTATAGGTACTATGAATTGTTAAAAGGAAATATCCTGTACTTTCATGTATTAATAGACACTGTCTCTGAATTGACCTTAATTCCTGGGGACTCAAAATGCCACTGTGGTCCACCAGTTAAACTGGAGCCTTAAGGCGGTCAGGTGATACAAAGGGTTGTAACTCAAGTCTGACTGAGAGTGAATCCAAGTGGTCCTTGGAGTTATTTCTCCAGTTCCTGAATGTGAAAACACACACACACACACACTATCTCTCTCTCTCTCTCTCTCTCTCTCTCTCTCTCTCTCTCTCTCTCTCCCCCCCCCCTTCTCCCTCTCCCTCCCCCCACAAATATACTTGGCAACTGAGAACCCCACAATGACTTTCTGATCGATGGGATAAAGAGCATTATGGTCAGAATGTCTAACACCAAGATAATAAACTAGAAGCAATATTCCTTCCTTGGGGAAACTGCAGTTTAATCAAAGACCAGAAAGAATCAGAGGTGGTGAAACCTATTACATCTCCATTAAACTCTCTAGTGTAGCCAACACAGAAATCAAATAGGTGCTGGAGAATGGATGTGGTGACTTTCACTGTAGCTGCAGGCCCTGGTATTTCATATGCAGCTACTAACCTGGTTAACGCCCTTTTCTCCACTTAAAAAGATTCACTCCAAGTAACTTGTTTTTACTTCAAATGAACAAAAGTATACCTTCACAGTATTACTTCAGCACTATGTTAGTTTTCCTGCTGTCAGGCACGATATACTTATATTGGCTATCTATTATCTCACAATTTCTATGAGTCAGAAGTCTTGACACAGCTCAGCTGAATCTTCTACTAAGGGTCTTACCGGGCTGCAATCAAGACATTTGCTGTGCTACATTCTCATTTGGAAGTTCAAATTGGAAGAATCCACTTTCAAGCTCACTTACATTGCTGGAAGAATTTATTTCCTTGTGGTTGGTTTCAGAACTGAGGTCCTTGACACGCTGCTATTGGCTGGAGACAACTCTCAGGGCTAAGATATTGCCCTCATTTTCTTCCCCACATTTGCTTGCCACAAGGGCTTTCCCCAACATGGTCACTTACTTTGTCAAGCCAACAAGGAGAATCCCTAGGGCTAGTCTGCTAACAAGACAGTGTCTTATACAAAATGATGTAATCACCGACTTGTCCTCCCATCATCTTTGCTATAACCAGTGATTAGAAGCAAGTCACGGGTATCGACATACTCCAAGGGTTGGGTCAAGAACATGAATACCAGGAGATGGGAGTCCTGAGGGGCCACACATGACTCAGGCCCTCACAACAGTCCAGAGATCTCTTGATCACCTTTACATTGCACAAAACATCACACTAGGTCCCTATTTGGATGACATGCCCCAGATCATTGAATGCCCACATTTCACTGAGGTGGCCACAAGCATCTAAATATTTTAGGAGGTTGCCTCCCTCCATCTGTCTTGCATATTCTTACTAAGGCTTTGGACGCACCTGTTACTTCCAGCTCATCATATCTGATTAGCACAATGCTGTCAAAAATAAGAGTAAATAATTATATAAATACTAGAAGGAAAACCTAATGAAAACGTTACTCTGAGGAGCAGGACTGAGAATGGGTAGGTATAAACAAGGGACTGCTATTTTGGCCACTGTACCTTTGATTTCTTTTTTTAAATCATGTATATGTATTAGATAAAAATAAAATTCAGTTTATAAAAAGAAATGCTAAAAAAATAGCTACAGTAGCAATATTAACATCAAATTGCATTTAGTATTAAAAGCTGTAAACAGGAAATAAATACTATATAATGGTAAAAAGGTAAACATTCAAAGTATTTAAAAAAGTTAAAACATTTGCTTTATTTTATACTTTTATAATTCTCAAATCCAGTAATTTTCACCTAAATTTTTTTCTAATTGTTATTGTTTATATTTAATTCTTTACTATATCTTGACTTTGGCATATGGTATAAGGTAAAAAATCTGTTTCCCCAAGTTAATTGTCAATTACAAAGAGAAAGAAATAGACAGGACATAATATTTAAAACTAGCTAAAATATATATATTTAGGTTAAGTATGTGTTCAACTGATCCACGTGCTGGCTATGGAGCCAAAAACTTACATTAGTATTTTCTGAAACTTTATGATACATTCTACTAATTCCTCATTATTCTTCATTTTCAGAATTTTCTTGATCACTTAAATATAATTTGTTTTCTCAATCATTTCAGCAATTCAAAAACAATCCCCAAGATATTGACTGATGTTGTATTATATTCATAAATTTTTAAAGATTTTTAAAGGAAATACGAAGGGATGACAAGTATTTCAGAAAACAATGTAACCTGGCTTACTTCTAATTAAAGAAACGCAAATTCCCAGGGATTCAAAATGCCACCAGTTTTTGTTTCAAAATCACAAATACTATTTTTAAATGATGATACTCAGTGTTGCCAGAGGTTTGCAAAATAGGTATTTTCAATACTGACAGGAACAGCGATGTATTTGGTAATATTCATTCAAAACCTTTAAAATAATGTATTTTGACCCAATACACCTAGTCATGTAAATCAATCCTAAGGAAATAATGTGAATATCAAGATTTTCTAAATGCTTGTTATTTGTGATAATGAAAAATTATAAAACAATCAAAAGGGAAAAAATCAAAAGGGAAATGGAAACACTCCAAATTATGAAACACAATGCATTAAAAAACACTATACTCAACGAATACCAACAATGGAAAAAGTATTCCACTTTTATAAAACAGGTATGATTTCAATATAAGCTTAGAACACCAAACAGAAACACATGAAAATATTAAAAATTATGATTATCGATGATTTTTCTCTCATCTTTTAAAAAATTTTCTAAATTTCTGACAAGGGTTTAGATAAACTAAATTTAAAAACTAATGAACTTTTTTAAAAAAGTAACATTCAAAATTAAACCACTTCTCAACTATTTACTAAGTGCTGACTATGTAGTACCCCCAACCATGGTTTACCTTTCTAAGGTTTCAGTTACCCTTAGTCCAACACTATTAAGTGAAAAATTTCTGAAATAACCAATTCATAAGTTTGAAATTGCATGTTCTGAGTAGCATGATGAAATCTCACGACATCCCATTCTGTCCCATCCAGGTTATGAATCAACCCTCTGTCCAGCATATACACTCTATTTATGCTATCCAACCATTATTTACTTACTACCCATCTCAATTATGAGATAGAGGGGGGAAGGGAAGACAGAGAAAGAGAGAGCAAGTACAAGCACATTCACATAACTTTTATTACAGTATACTGTTATAACTGTTCTGTTATTATTGTCAATCTCTTACTATGCCTAATTTATAAATTAAATATTGTCACAGACGTGTGTATAAAAACAATGTATTGTATATTGGGTTCACTACTCACTATAGTTTCAGGCATTCTTCAGGGGTCTCTGAAACTTACCTCCTTTGGATAAGGGGGTACTACTGTACATGCATTTTACTGTGGACAGTGGTATAATGGATACAAAAAGTGCTTTCCACAGTTCCTGATACCACAAAACATTTCATCTTGGGTGGTTTCATTGGGAGGGGGAGGATACAGGGGTAGAGAAGGACACACACCTATCGTAAGTGCATAGCTACTATCTGGTATGAGAGAAGTTTGTGTATTAAACTTGATTGGAAGAGACTCCCACACTTTAAGCTGAGGGAGTTTGTCTCACATTGAACAGGTGCTTTTCAAACAGCAGTTAACTTTGACCACCTGTTTTTCAATAGGCCAAAAGCAGGAGCTGATAATGAAATACTGAAGAAAAAATGTCCTCTGCTAGTTGCTAATGGTATGATGTCGAACATTAAAGTTTAAATTCTATAAATTAGTAATTCAAGATGTTTATATTTCAAGAAACAGCAAATCTCAAAATATAATTTGAGAAATAAACAAAGGGTTGTCAACAACTTAATAGTAAAAAAAAAGAAACGAAAACAAAAAGAAACACTCATTACATGCCTTTAATTTTCTCTTTTGCATGAATTATAGTGTCAAAGAATTTGTGGAACCATTCAGAACTCCTATGCTTCTCTATATAGTCATATCACTTGCTTTTTTCATGAGATAATGGTACCAAAAGAAACCAACTAGAACGTTCAAAGGAGTTATTTTTATTAACCTGAGCATCTTACTCTAAGCAGCTGTTCCTTAGATGACTTAGCTAATACACATTTTAAAAGAACATGATTAATTTGAGGTAAGGGACACTAGATATGCTCAGCAAGGTCTTTCCTAGCTCAAAACATGACCTCTTAGAATCCTTCTCCTTATAACTGTTTTCCACTCTTAACCTAAACTTTAACATGATATATTCTAGAACTCAATACAATATTACAAATACAAAATACACTATCTACAGAATCAGAACCACATTAAGCACACTGAAAAGTGAGCTCTGAATTTTACCATAAACTTAAACATATCAATTAGCTTCATTTGAGTCTCAACAGAAGTCTAATGGGCACAATAACCATTACTGACAAAGAAACTATGGATGGGGATTTCCAGTCAAGAGATGGTGGACTAGGTAAATGTTCTTAATTCCTCCTTTCACAACAACATCGAAATTATAACTACAGAACAACTATCACTGATAAATGCCTAAAGTCTAGATGAACAGAAGTCCTACAACTAAGGTCATACAGAATAAGCTACCTGGAGACTGATAGGAGCGACGAAGACACGAAATGGGCTAGTCCCACACTCCTGCGTGGCAGTTAAAAGTCAGGAGGGCTATCTCCACTGCAGAGGTCCCCCTAGAGAAGTGAGGGGTCCCAGCAGGCTCTACAAGCAAGGGTTCCAGTCCCCACAACTTCTGGCTTTGAAAACTATCGGAGAATGTGGCTCAGTGAGACAGAGGGAGGCTGGAGTATCAGGTGTTTCTCTTAAAGAGCCTGCACGCGGACTTACTAGCTGACGAACTCACTTCCTCTGAGCTGCAGCAATGTGCCAGCGACACCCAGGGAGAAACTGAAATGTCTGGCTTCAGGACAAGCATTGGAGGGGGAGCTTTATCCCAGATAGAAGTGCAGGAAGAATCCATTAATTCTTTGTTGAGCCCTCCCATTTCCCTGTGTGCAGACACAGGCAGCAGACATATCTGAGTCTCCATCAACCTGGCAAATACTCTTTGTCCGCCTTGGTGACTCCCTGAGACCTTCCCCCACCCATCCTGTGGACCTACCCAAGCACCTTCCAGTGGCTGTTCCATACAAAGAGCCTGTCTTGGCTCAAGCTGCAGATTCCCTAAAATCTCTCAAAGGTTCAAAAAACCCAAACAAGCAGAATCTGGCCACAGCATGCCCCGTACCTCTTGCTGAGTAGCCCCCAGCCCAGCATTAGTGGCATCAGGTCTGGGTTTGCAGGTTGACAGCTCCCAGGTACCTCCAAGCCCAGCGATGTGGCTACCGCCTGTCAGTTGCTTTGTGGCTCATGCAAGCTGGTCCCAAGCAGGGCACAGGCTGTGGCTGAACTTGGCCTACAGCGGAACCCCTCCCAGGAAGCTGACACACCTGGGGCCAGCTTCAGAACATGGCAGAGCACCAGCAGGCCAACTCTACAGTCACACACACAAAAGGCAGACAGGGCAGGCACCAGAGTCCTGGTAAAGTGAATTGTGCTTTGTAGGGTCAGCCCCTGCAAAACTCCTCCTCCACTGTAGTCACAACCAGTCCTCACAACAAATCAGCCTGTGGGTCAATCCCTCCAACTAACGTGTCAACAGCAATCAAGGCTAAACTACAACAGGAGGGCGCACACAACCTGCACAAGGGACACACCTGGAACACCCAGCTCGGCTGTCAAGGGAAACTGTGCCACTGGACACCACAGGATACCTACTACATAAGGCCACACTACTAAGACAGGGAGACAAAGCACATAGAAACATAGAAACCTAATACATAGAAACAAACACATGGAAGGCAGCCAAAATAAGGAGAGAAAAAAACCATGTCCCTGATGAAATAACAAAACAAAGCTCCAGAAAAAGAACTGAAATGGAGAAAAACAATCTACCAGAGGCAGAGTTCGAAATGCTGGTTATAAGGATTCTCCATGAACTTAAGGGAACAGTAGATGAACTCAGTGAAAACTTTAACAAAGAGACAGGAAACATAAAAATGGGGATAGAAAAATATGGGAATAAAAAAGAACCAGTCACAAATGAAGAATAAATTTACTAAAACAAAACAAAAAAAAATTAGAGGGAATCAAGAGTACATTAGGTGAAGCAAAGAATCAAATCAGCGATTTAGAAAATAAGGTAGAAGAAAACACCCAAGCAGAACAGCAAAAAGAAAAGAGAATTAAAAAAGAAAGAAAAAAAATGAGGAGAGCTTAAGGGGTTTGTGGGAAAATACCAAATGTGCCAACACGCACATCCCTGGGATACCAGAAGGAGAAGAGAAAGAGCAAGGAATTGAAAACCTATTTGAAGATAAAATTGACCGAAAAATAGTCTAACCAGATGAAGGAAAAAGACATACAAGCCCAAGAAGCACAGAGAGTCCCAAACAAAATGAACCCAAAGAGGCCCAGACCAAGGCACATCGTAATTAAAACTGCCAGAGCTTAAAGACAAAGAAAGAATCTTAAAAGCAGCAAGAGAAAGGCAGTTACTTACCAAAAAGGGAGCTCCCATAGACTGTCAGTTAGTTTCTCAACAGAATCTTTGTAGGCCAGAAGTGATTGGCACGCAAGTGATGAAAAGCAAGGATCTACAACCAAGATTACTCTACCCAGCAAAGCTATCATTTACAATCAAAGGGCAGATAAAGAGCTTCCCAGATAAGAAAAGGATTCAACACCAAACCAGTACTACAGGAAATGTTACAGGGACATCTTTAAGAAGGAAAAAAAAATTTTTTCAAAAATATGAATAAAATGGCGATAACTACATATCCATCAACAATTACTTTCAATATAAATCATTAAATGCACCAATCAAAAGATAGAGGGGCTGAACGAATAAGAAAACAAGAACCATACATATGCTGCCCATTAGAGAATGACTTCAGATTAAAAAACACAGACTAAAAGTAAAGGGAAGGAAAAAGATACTTCATGAAAATGGAAATGAAAAAAGCTGAGCTCGCAATACTTATACTAGAAAACATAGAGTTTAAAAGAAAGGCTATAACAAGAGACAAAGCACCCAGTAATCCCACTTCTGGGCATTTATCCAAAGAAACCCAAAACACTATTGAAGCAACTGTGAATCCATATGTTCACTGAAACACTATTTACTACCACCAAGATATGGAGGCAACCTGGGTGCCCACCAGGGGATGAAAGGATACAGAAGACTTGGTACATATATACAACAGAGTATTACTCAGCCATAAAAAAGAATGGAATCTTGCTATCTGCAACAACATGGATGGACCTAGAGAATACTGTACTGAGTGGAGTTAAGTCAGAGAAAGACAAATATCATATGATTTCACTTACACTATGTGGAACCTAAAGAACAAAACGAATAAAACAGAAACAAATTCATAGATACAGAGAACATTTTCATGGTTGCCAGCTAGGAGTGGGGTTGAGTGGTAGGTGAAAAAGGGGAAGGGATTAAGAAATTGGTAGTTACAAAGGAGTCATGGGATATAAAATACAGCAAAAAAAAACTATAATCAATAATACTGTAATAATAGGGCCGGCCCAGTGGCTCAGGCGGTTAGAGCGCCGTGCTCCTAACTCCCAAGGCTGCTGTTTCGATTCCCACATGGGCCAGTGGGCTCTCAACAACAAGGTTGCCGGTTGGACTACTCGACTCCGGCAAGGGATAGTGGGCTCCGCCCTCTGCAACTAAGATTGAACACGGTACCTTGAGCTGAGCTGCTGCTGAGCTCCCAGATGACTCAGTTGGTTGGAGCGCATCCTGTCAACCACAAGGTTGCCGCTCCCTCCCGCAAGGCATGATGGGCTGCGCGTCCCTTGCAACTAACAACGGCAACTGGACCTAGAACTGAATGGTGCCCTCCACAACTAAGATTGAAAGGACAACAACTTGACTTGGAAAAAGTCCTGGAAGTACACTCTGTTCCCCAATAAAGTCCTGTTCCCCTTCCCCCAAAAAAATCTTGAAAAATAAGTAAATAATAATATTGTAATAATATGTATGGTGTCAGACGGGTACTAGATTTATCAGGTGATCACTTCGCAAGTTACATAAATGTCTAATCATACATTGTACACCAGAAACTAATAATATAATATTGCATACCAACGGTAACTGAAATTAAAAATTGTTAAAAATGTTAAAAAGATTCTAATAAGAAAAAGATATAATTTCTCTTGCAACCAATAAAAGATTTAGTCAAAATACCTTGATAAAAGACTAAAGACAAAATTTAATAATGAAATCTTGATTAATACTACATAATAAGAAATAAAATGTTCAGAAGGGAAAAACAAGACGCTCCACGTAAAATGAGCTATGCCAATTATTACATACAAAAACAAATATGGGCAAATTATATCAGGGTTTTACAATTTTAGCATTATTGATACTTTGGCCTAGATGATTTTTTGTTGTGGAGACTATCCAATTCATTGTCAGTTAATACTAGGACAACCAAAAATATATCTAGACATTGTCAAACATGACTTTGGGAATGGGGGTGCAAAATTACCTAAGTTGAGAGCCACTGGAGTGGATTAAAAAAAAAAACAAGAATCAAGTTAATGTATGCTGTTTACAAGAGATACAGGGACACAGATTGAAAGTGAAAAGATGAAAAAAATTACACCATGCAAACACATACTTAGAAGAAGCTGGAAGACATATTCATATCTGAAAAAGCAAACATAAAGGGAAAAATTATAATTTTAAAAAGGAACATTTCTTAGTGGTAAAATAAAAATGATCCTAAATTTGTATTTATCTAATAATTTGCTTCAAAATACTTATAAGGTAGCTGATGAGAGATAATAAATTTCACAGATTATAGCTAGAGTTTTTAAAATAGCTCTCTGAGTAACTGACAGATCAAGCCAATAAAAATAAAATTACAGCATGATCAATTTAATTCACCTGATAGAAATACACTGAACACTATATGCCACACTACAGAATACTCATTCTCTAAAATACACAGAGAACATTTAAAAATTGATTATGTGCGGTGCCATAAAACAAACTTCAATAATTGAATTCTATAGAGTATACTCTCTGATCACAGTGGAATTTAAGTAAATGACAAAAAGCCAACTAATCAATCTTTACATGTTTGGAAATTAATCAACACTTATAAATAACCTGTATTTTAAAAACTCACAATGCAAAGTTTAAAATATTTTTTAAATAAACCAAAGAAAGTAAATGAAAGAAAATAAAATACAGGACACACAAAAAAAATAGAAATTACATAATGAGAGAACATCAATAGTCGTTCTCTTAAAAGAATAACAATAGTGATGAAACTAGCAAAACTGATCAAGAAAAATGAGAGTCAAGACAAATTACTAATATCAGAAGTAAAAAGACTATCACTACAGGTTCTATAACTATTAAAAAGTTCATAAAATGAGATCTTAGATAAAACAAAAAGTCCCTTGAGAAACATTACTTACCAAAATAAGTGCAAATAATTACAATATCTAAATAATTCTAAATGTTTATGATTATAAAACATATCCTGAGAGAAAACTCCAGGTTCTTGTTTTCTTAGTGATGTATTCCTGATATATAGGCAATAAACAATATCATTCTAAGATTCTTTCAGAAAAGAAACAAAAAAATAAAGCAACTAATTTTGTGAGACCACCAAAAACACTGATATCAAAATCTGAAAAGAACATTACATAAAAAGATAATTACAGATTAGTATATCTTACACCAGTGAAGTCAGAATTTTAGAGAAAATATTTGTAAATGTAAGTAGGGGCTTATTCTTGGAAAAGAAGGTATTTTAAACTGACCTAACAGGAAGAAAATATAACTAGCATGAGAGATGTTTCAAAATATTTATAAATTTTAATATCTAGTAATGATAAAAACTCGGCAAAACATCTGTAGAATTTAAGTACCTACAGCCAACGTTTTAGTTAATGGTAAGATATCCAGCATTACCATACCCATGATCAATTCTGGGAGCAACACAGGATATCCCCAATAACCACTTATACACTTGTATTTGAATTTATGCAGACGACCCTATGCAGCACATAAAGTCTGAAAAAAGAATAAAAGAGCATTTTTTTTTCATGTATGTTTGCGGACATACACACTCATCTCTAAGTGGAAGTCCTGGGACGTAAGTCAGGCATATATTCAACTTACTGCCAAACAATTCTTCAAAGTGTCTGTACAATTTTCATACACCTGTCAGAAATGTATGAGTAATAATATTCAACATTTTTGCATATGCTTCAAAAACAAGAAAAAAGAAAAGAAACTGTGTGAAAGATGTTTAGTGACTGCCCAAGATCATCTGAGCTAAATAATGACAACTTTCAACATTTGTCTTCTAATAGTGCAGTATTTTTCCCCCTATAGAATAACAGGGGTCAATCACATATCAGTCAAAGATAGAAACACCTGGAAGGCCTAAATTGAATGTTGAAACAATTTTAAGACAAATTTATTCTGAATCGTGAAGCCAGTTAATCTCTTTAAATTATTATGAGGTATGACAATTAAGTGCATGAACTTGTTGCAATGATGTTTCTTTCTAACCCTTTTTGGTATCAGGATTATTATGAATTTGTATCAGCTGAACAAATAGCTAAACCAAGTTTACTATTTGGAGTGCTGGAATGTCTACGTGAAAAAGTCAGATGACCTGAACTTTTCGCCAACAATTCACGATTCCTGCATCACGACAATGCACCAGCTCACACGGCACTGTCTGTGAGGAAGTTTTTAGCCAGTAAACAGATAACTGTATTGGATCACCCTCCCTATTCACCTGATCTGGCCCCCAATGACTTCTTTCTTTACCCGACGATAAAGGAAATATTGAAAGGAACACATTTTGATGACATTCAGGACATCAAAGGTAGTAAGACGACAGCTCTGATAGCCATTCCAGAAAAAGAGTTCCACAATTGCTTTGAAGGGTGGATTCGGCGCTGTCATCGGTGCATAGCTTCCCAAGGGGAGTACTTGGAAGGTGATCATAGTGATATTCAGCAATGGGGTATGTAGCATTTTTTCTAGGATGAGTTCGGGAACTCAACTATCAGACCTCGTACGTAATCTGTATCATCTACAACCATTAAAAATGAAAAGTTACTCTGTTCTTTTTCCTGTTCTCTAAACCACACAGCCCTGGGTTTCTTCTGTTACTTCACTCTTCCACTCATTTTTCTTCCCAACTATTTCCTCCGAAAACATCTGGAACCAGCAGTTCACTGTAAAATTCAACACATTTAATCAGTTCACAAAATCTACCTTTACCTCCTTGGCCCAATCTGAAACTTGGCTGTTCTTCCTGTGGCCTCAGAATACTATAGTTCTTGTGCTTATATATGTAACTACTATCTCCTAACTACTGTTATATCCAAGCCACCATGCTTCTGTCAGCATTCAAAATTGATCAACCTTTAAGACCTTTGCCAAGTAGCTTAAGTTTCTACGACCGTAACTACTTTTTGTGATATATTAGCCTCTCTCTACCTCAGTCATTGAACCTTTATTTCTTGGTTCATAGTCTTCCTCTCTACCCTGAGCCATCATCCCGAGGCATTTCAACACCTTTATTGAAGATATATACAATATATTAAGATCCAGTTTTTAATTCTGTGGTCTGAAAATCAGTATTTTACTTCAAACTCTCCTTTCACATCCTACACATCTACTAGGAACTACTACTCCATCTTTGAAACCATTAAATTTCCATACTATCTGGTATGATCACAAGCCCCTTTCCATTTAGTACACGATCACTCTGCCTTTTGAGCCTCATCAAGAACTTTCAACCTCTAAACTCTTCCTTTATCTTGAATTCATTTCCTTACCTATTTTTGGGGTGTCAGTATAACTGATCACACAAACTAGGACACTTACAAAGGAAGGTGCAATTAATTATTATGCTAGATAAAATCTGTCCTAAATTCTGTAATACATCATTTCAATCTCTTCCATACTCTCAACTGTGTTGCACTGAGGTTTGCTTCAACCACTAATAGAAGATTATTCTGGAATTTCTGCTTTAGTGGCAGAAAACTGGAGTTAAAGTTGTCCTAGTTACTTTTTTCTCCTCCATTTTACTCCAGGATTGATCAATTCCTTCTGGAATTTATGAGATGAAATATCAGAAACATTTTGCAAACCAAACAGTTCTAAAAGGATTTTTAAAATAACATATTTAAAAATATGTTATTTTAAAAATCCTACCAGTGTTTAGTGACTGAAGAATATCTACTCCTATATGTAGTGTGGGGAGAAAAGTGTGATATAGCTGGCTCTGAAAGACCAGGAAGTATAATCACAGTAGACAAATCTTTGATATATGAGAGGAAATGATGGAATGAATTATTAACACAGACATTTGTAGTAAAAATACAACTGTCTTGCTGTTAACACATCAGTTGTCATAAAGTTGGCAACAACTCTTTCAAAGCACTGAATATTTAATGTCTTCTGAGATCAAGAAACCTAAATTACGGAATACTGGCTTATTCCTAAACAAAGTTAGGCTGTGGATATTATAGATAAATGAGTTCCTATCATATATCCAGAGTAACCCTGCCCAGGTCTGTTAATCATAGTCTTCTTAAAATATAGGATCTTAGTAAAAATATAGGTTAATATTTGTCGGATCTATTTAAAATGGTCAGGAAGGAAAGACGTAAGCATGATCAAGTTTAATGTCACAAGATGATAGACTTCACAAGGAGAAGCTAGCGAGGAACATACCAAGGCAAGTATCTCTGAGTGATGGGTGAAGATTGGAATTTTAATACAGAATATGGGTTTTAAACTTTCTTGAGGATGTATATATGTTGAGATGGTCCTTTCTGCAGCCACTTAGGAGACATTCATATCCTCGCCAAATGATGCGGCAAACAGCAGAACACCTACAAACTTTTTAAGTGTTAAGACATGCTAGATTAGTCTTTTCTTGTTTCAAGTAATTCAGAACCCTCAAAGGACTACACCTCCTGAAAAAGAGGTACTGGCACCAATCACAACTTACATTTTTGTTCTTTTTATTGAACAATAAATTCTTTTCTAATATTTGTTTACAGAACTGGAGGAAAACTGATAAAAACTGGTATTGCTACAAATTTAGTCTTCAATGCCCTTAACAATCATTTTAAATACCCTAGATTAGCTTTCTCTCTACACTTATTTCTTTAAAATCAATTCCAAATTTTTTATCACTCTCCTCATCTATGTTCATGCCCACCAAAAAATTGACTCCAGGTTAAGAAATCCTGCGTAGACCAAAGGTTCTCATCAGGAAGAAACAAATCTCTTGTTTTAAACTCAAGGTTTAAGACCAAAGCCGAGCAAATAGTAAAGAATTATGTCAACATATATGATTTTCATTAGCATTTTTGAGATAAATTGTGAATTTGGGGGAGTAAGGGTTCTGCTTTATAGATGATTAAAGTTAGTGTATAGAGTAAGAAACTGCACATGCATTCTCAATCCAAATTTACTGAGGTAAACAAAGGAAAAAAATCTTAAGAAATCTCATTTATAACTCAATATATCTTTATTCATGTGATTTTTCGAACAATTCTTACTGAAAGTGTAAGAAGGTATTTTGGCCAGAAGCATTAAAATAAGTTTGGTCCTCTTTTTCAAGATATTAGATTGGTGCAAAAGTAACTGCGGTTTTCCCATTATTTTTCACCTTTTAAACCACAATTACTTTTGCACCAAACTAATAAAACTGGTAGAAAGCACAATATTTCATATATTTAAACATCTATAAACAATAATATAAATACACGTTAAGTATGTATATAAAGATCATTCCAAAAAATGACAAAACTGTTATATACATATATAATCTTTTATATATGTGTGTGTATATACGCATACACACACACACACAGATTGTCAAAAAAATGTATAAACACTTTAATAAAGGAAAAAATATTAAAATTGTAATACTCTATACCGATTACAAAAGATGAATACAAGTCATGTTTGACTTCTGCAATTCCAAGAGGTGCTCAAAGTGGTTACCGTCAGCATCCACACACTTCTGATTACAGCGAACTACTGCTTGAGCAACGTTGACCAAAGTGTCCACTTGTATACATTTTTGTGCCACCCCTGATATATTTGACTGTTACCATCATAAACATATCAACAGTCATATCTTTACTTGATCTGCCCTAGACCACCTATATAAAATGTGATATATCTGTGGATGATACCTTTGGAAGATTATTGAAGGAATATCATGAAGGGAACTGGTAATATCTGACACACCCAAGGTAAATTAAAGCCATGATCTTAACATTAGCAAGTACATACAAAAAAAATAACAATAGCAATTTGTTTACTGAAGCTAAGCAATGTGAAAAATAGGAGGTACCTTTGAACATAATTGAATAGAGGATGTGAAAATTTCTGATTAGAATTCCTAACTTCCTCTAGCATTTTAGTCACAAATAATTTACAGGCAGTTAATGCTCTTATCCTAGTAATAATCAGCAGGTTTTATAATCTACTGTGTCATGCAGAAATTAAACCAAAATCAAAATATTTGCTGCATACCTTCCTTCTACTTACCTAAAAGTAACTGTAATGTGGCAAATTTGTGTTCTCCCTTCCACAGTCTGTACTAAAGTAGGGCAGGAGGTACCCAGCTGTGAACTGTATTACCTAGCTCACCATAGAACGTGGTAAGTTCCCATCAATGGAATGTGAACAAAGGGGTCAAAGGCTTATAAGAACTAGGTACTGCTCCGTTCTCTCTCCTCTTTCACCCACTGAACGCAAACAACATTGAGACTCTAAGGGAAAGAAGGAGCCAGAAAATGGAAGATCCTTAAACACCATATGAAGGAAAGATGGCTACCACTAATTCTAGAATTGGACAGCTACATAAATATGAAAGTAATGTCTATCATGATAAGCCACAAATACACTTCGTTTATTTTTTACAGCATGTAGTATTACTGTATGTAGCTGCTAGACTTATTGGGGACAGGTCAAAATATCTGCAAAGTTAATTTCTGACAGTCATCCTAACTATGTTAAAAAACAAAAACTCACTCATAAGTAAATAATAACTTACCATTTGAGGATTTTCAATTAGCTATGAAATGAAATAAGCACATTATATCTTCTGCCCTAAAACATTCTGTATATTTTATATATTATTTTTCATTGTAGGAAACTGGGGGAAATCGGAAATAAAAATGTTTTTTAAAAATGTTATACTTCATTCACACATGTTATTAGGTTAAAGCAAGAGTTAAAGATAATCAAAATCAGGAAAGAATCAGAAATTTATCAAATAATTTTTATGTTAACATATTTTTTTTCCATAAAAATGTTAACACATTGCTCAACAAATAGCAAAATACAATTTTCTCTTCACTTGCTCATTCTTCTGCTGGGGTTGGTAACCAGTAGATATAAGTGAGTAAACATTCGTCTTTGAAAAACAAAAACCAAAAACTTTACATACTGTATAAGTAAACACAGAAAGACTGGGAGAAATGCAGTTTATGTTTAGAACTTTCTCACTCTTGCTTTCAATAACCTAAGAGTTTTAAGGCACTAAACTAATTATGAAATATCCTAGACCAATTCCAAATGTCAGTTTAAGATATGCACAGATGATGAGATGTGACTGTGGAGCCTAAACAATGAAGGAGTTTAAAGGTAAACCAGGTGAATCTCTAAAAGAAATCAACAATTACTATATAAAAATAGTTATTTGTGAGAAAACCATGCGCCATAAAATCTGAAGATTTCTGAAGAGCAAATTAAAATACTATGATTCTAACATATATGCCTTGGTTTGATAATACCTTCATTGATGTAGGTATTTAATTTCTCCAATTAGTATTTGTAACATTCCATTTATTCTATCTGTCTCTTATGTACAACCTACCCCAGGTTCAAAAAAGAAAGTTTGGGTTTTTGTTTTTTTTGTTTTTTGGGGGGGTTGAACAATCTGACACAAGGTCAAACTCTTACTTTTGGCTTTATGTCTTCTTCAAATTTCATTAAATACCAATGAATTTGTTACAGAAAGTAACAAAAATTACCTATGACAAAACATGTACAAATACTTTTACATAATGAATTGAAACATTACTAATATCAGCTGTAATAATGGTGAAGTGAAGAATAAACACTGACCGTTTCTGGACAAAGTCTACTCTGTGTTTACGCAACTGAAGATACTTTTTAAAGCGAGAAGCATATGTGTTGGTGGTATAACAGAGAGTAACATGGCTATAATGCAAGTCCGAATAAAGCCAAATTTTCTTTTCATCAAGACCACTATAAACTAGTAGATAAGTGAAGATGAATTATTTTTCCTGTGTAATGCGATTGAGCTAATCAAGTAACTTACACTCAAGAAAGAAAAGCACTGTTCCTAACCTAAATTCATTTAAGCCTTTAAAAGGTATTCCATCACTTTTAAATGATGCTGGGATGTCATCTTAAATTTGGAACATAATCAAAGACTTATTCAATGGAGACCTCTTGTGTCTGCCTTTACTTTACGAAGTCAGATTTAGCCCCTGGACCAAAATTCATTCAATGGAGGCCTTCTGTGTCTGCCTTTACAAAGTCACGATTTAGCCCCTGGACCAAGAGGAAGAAGTAAGACTGGGACATAAAGCTAGAAAGAGAGGAAGCACTGGGACCAGAACTGTTAGGATGTAGGGGGAGGGAGGAAAGGAGGTAAGGTGGAATAAGTACCTGTCTCAGGCCAAGAATCAAGTTTCACCCTGAAGTGGTCCTGAATCCTATCCTCTTACCTTCCACACTAAAGATCTATGATGGGTTATACATTCAACTCCCACAGTCCTTGATCCCTGCCTTCTTATACTTCCCCAACTTCCTCTTGATGGTAATCACCAGGAATGCAATGCCAGCAACAACGGCACCAGAACCACCACAATGACAACATTGGGGCTAGTTGTCAAATGTTTCATGGAGGGGTTAGGGTAGACTTTTTATTCAGGTAGAGATTATCAACAAGGGACCTCCACAGAAGTGCCCACTGAGACTGCAACAGCCCTAGAAAAGTAATTTCTCCCTAGCCCTCCTCTCAAAATAGGCAGAGCCAGCAATGTCCATCTCATTGAGGGTATTCTGAGAAGGGTTCTGCTGCTACTTCATATAGATGGTGGGTTGCATGGAGTGGACAGCCAGCATGTACTTGGAATGTAGCCAGTAGCAGTCACAAAAGAGCCCCTCTAGCTCAGCTTCCTAGTCTGAGTCTAAAGGTACAGGAGGTCTGGCAGTGATGCTTTGCAAAAACGGTGTTATGCTGTAGACTCAGGTTTTCCTTTTCCATAACATGGATGCCCATCATGTCCACCCACCAGCATGTTAACATCTGGTTGCATTGGTGGGCCTTCAAACACCATTTCTGTCACATTAGGATTATACAGGCAATCAGCGTCCACAAAGGTATGTTCGCTAGGCTTCACCAGGCTCTGGCCACTCTCGGGGCCGTTCGTGCATGCCTTTATCTGCAGCAACTGAGAGGTCTAGAATGGAGAAGTTCACTCAATAGCCCAGTGCCTGGCACGGTCGATCCCCACCCCCGCCTCCCGCCCCACCACCCCTTAAACATCAAAACTCAGGGGACATGTGAAGTGTGATGTGCTGGCTGTCACCATCAGTAGGAACATTAGGTCCAGACTCCCCACTAGGTCACAGGAATGAGAACTGGACAGGACAGACAGTTACAGTACTTGGAATAGGACCCAATGCCTGCTGCCTGGCTGATAGCCTGCAACTGTATTGACCTAGAAGCTTCTTTTTTGTATGTAAAAAAGATTTTTGAAAAACATCAAAATGTATAGCTGCTACAGTTATGATTATGTACACTTTAATGATTAAAGTACTAACAATTTCAGTTATTTAAGAATCCACCTGCCACTAGGAGAGACCACATATCTATGATCTTTAACTCATGAGAAATAAACTTCTATCTTATTTAAACAGCTGTCATTTCCAGTTTTCGACTTTCACCTTCAGCTAAATTTAATCTAAATTGGTTTTTTTATGTTAAATTACGTTGGTGGCATTACAAATTGGTACATCCACAATGGAAAACAGTATGGAGCTTCCTCAAAAATATAACTACCATATGACCCAGCAATTCCACTTCTGGGTATCTATCCAAAGAAAATGAAAACACTGATTTGAAAAGATACATGCACCCCTATGTTCACTGCAGCATTATTTCCAATAGGCAAGATATAAAAGCAACCTAAGTGTCCACTAACGGATGAAAAAAGAATATGTGATGTGATGTGTGTGTACATAATATTACTCAGCCATAAAAAATGAAATATTGCCATTTGTGACAACATGGATGGACCTAGAGGGTATTATGCTAAGTGAAATAATAAGTCAAAGAAGGTGAATTCAGTATTAATTTCACTTATATGCGGAATCTAACAAACAACAAATGAACAAACGAAACAAATTAAAAACAGACGCACAGACTCGTAGACATAAAGTGATGGTCGCTCTAGGGTAAAGGAGAAAAAAGTGAACGAAAATAGGAGGTACAAATTTCCAGTTACAAAATCAGTAAGAGAATGGGATGTAATGTACAGCATAGAGGGGAATATAGTCAATAATATCGTAATAACCTTGTACAATGTCAGATTTGTGGTGATCACTTCCCCTCAGATCTATGAACGTTGAAAAACTATGCTGTACAGCTGAAACCAATATAACATTATATATCAACTATATTTTAATTTTTAAAAAATTAACAATTTTATGTTGTTAAAAATCAGAATGTTTTAATATTTTATTATGTGTTTTTAAACCCTGTACCCAATATCTTGCACTGTAGTGGTCGCAGCTATAAACACATAGTTCTTGTATTACATGTTAACTGATTCTATTCAAGTACTTATATTTACTTAGTTCTATAAAGTTTTACTCCTCATCTTCATTGCAGTATTTCCTTCTTTCAATATTTTCTGGCCATCTTTGTTACAAGTTTCATTTCAGTCAATAGTATATATGCCACTTAACCACAAGGATATGTTCTAAGAAATTCCTCATTAGGCGATTTCGTTGTACGAAAAAAAGTACACATGCACTTACACATACCTAGATGATATAGCCTACGACTAATTTTATATGCTATACTTTTATACAACTGGCAGCACAGGTTTTGTTTACACCAGCATCACCACAAACACACGAGTAATGTGCTATGCTATTTTGTTTTTTATTATTAGTTTCAGATGTACAAAACAATAGACATTTACACCCCTCACAAAGTGATTAACTCCCCTCCCCCAATCCACTAACCCTATGACACTGTATATAGGTGTTACAATTCCATTGACTCTATTCCCTATGCTCTACTCCACATCCTGTGACTATGTATATATTAAATTACAGTTGACATTCATTATTATTCAGCTTCAGCTAGGTGTACACTGCAGTGGTCAGGCACCTACACCATCCATGAAGTGGTCTCCCTAATAAGACAAGTGTCCACCGGACACCCTACAAAATCTTTACATTATCGATTATATTCCCCAAGCTGTCTTTGGTATCCCTGTGGCAATCTTGTGGTTATCAATTTGTGCTTTCTAACCCCCTCACCTTCTCCCTCATATCCACCCACCTCCCATCTAGCAACCCTCAGTTTTTTTCTTTATATCTCTGAGACTGTTTCTGATTAGCTTGCTCATTTATTCTATTCTTTAGATTCCACATATAGGTGAGATCATCTGGAATTTGTCTTTTTCTGTCTGACTTATTTCACTTAGCATAATGTTCTCTAGGTCCATCCATATCGTTGCAAATGGTAAGGTTTCATTCTTCTTTATGGCCGAGTAATACTCCATTGTATGAATGTACTAGTTTCTTAATCCAGTCGTCTACTGATGGACATTTCGGTTTCCACGTCTTCGTTATTGTGAATATGTGCTATGATGTTTTAACAGCTACGATGTCACCAGGCAATAGGAATTTTTCAGCTCCATTATAATCTTAAGGGACCACTGTGATATATGCTGTCTATCGTTGACCAAAACATCATTATGCAGGGCATGACCATGTATTTGTTCTCCCCTGTAATGTCTCAGTAGTATTTCTTTTGTAATTCTTTTATAATTCCTCACATTTCTTAGACATTCTTCAGCCATTTTAATACTTCTTGAAATTTTTCAATTTGTCAATGAACATTCAGAAATTCAAAAATTATTATAAACACTTTTTTCCACTCTATAAATGGCTCAGAAATGCATACAATTCCTGTACAGTCACTAGAAAACTGTCAGTTAAAAGTTAACAGGTGAGATTTTAATAAGCTCACAGGTGCCTTTTCACTTTTCTTGGTGTACTCATAACATAAAACTTGCCAAGCTAAATCTTGGGGAACAATTCCTATGCATTTGATATGTTGAAACTTGGCATCCAACCCACTTGTTAGCTGGGGACTAGAATAGATCAACATCTATAAAAGTGCATAGCTTCCGTTTACATCAGAACAAAGCTTCCTCGCTAAGGGAGAGAGAATGACTGATCACAGACTATTCCCAAAGATACCTTTCCCAATCATACTTTAAATGTACAAAATCAGTTTTACTTTTAGTCACCGTGTCAAAAGCAAACAGAAGAACAAACTGTGTCATTAAGTATGCTCCATTTATAGGCTGATTCCAATTCTTCATTACGTAAGTTATTGTGATCAGTATACTAAGACCAAAGGGAGTTTTCTTAGCATTAATCAACAGTTTGTATTGGTATGTTAAGAGATTATATAATTAGCATGGAGGATTTCCTTTCCCTTTTATGATTCAAAAGTCTATAAAACAAGGATTGGGGCAAATTTAGTTTATATTGTATCTCTTGCACCTAACCCCTAATAATTAGCTCTCAATGAATTTTTGTTGAATAAAAAAACTACAGTGCAACATTTTAAGTAGACATCTGGGGGTACAAAATGCAAATGCCAACAGGTTAGAGAAATTCAGTTAAATGCTTACTAACTCATAACTACTAAAGCAACAAACAACAGATTAAGTAAATGTTCCAAAATTCAACATGTATTCAATGCCATGCAATTAAAAGTCAAAATGTCCAAACCAAACTATTCCCACACTCATCCTCCAACACGTGTACTCTTGCAAATTGCCTGTCAAGTCAAACAACTAGGAATTATCTTAGATTCTTTCCTCTTTCTCATCTTGCAGAATCATTCCATAGCCTTAATATTTGTGGAATCTGTCACTTCCTCTTCATCCTCACTGACACGCTATAAATTCGACCTTTCATTATTTTCCAATTGGATGAGGAAAAAAAGCTTCCCAGTTCACCTTTCTGATTTCAGCCTTATCCCCCAAATCATCATCTAAACTGTTTTCAGGACAGTATTTCTAAAATTGATAATAGACTCAAGTCATTTCCTTCCTAAAATGCCATCAATTTCAAAAAAGTCAAAACATTCAATGTTCAGGATCTAGCCTCTCTCATACCTCTATCTGTATTAGAGCATCTTTTGCCCTCTCTATGGTTCGGAGTATAGATGGCATCTTTGCATGTCCTGTTTCTACTATAAGAAATGCCCTCTGCTACTGCCTAGCTAACTCCTACTCATCTTTCAAGTCTTAGTTCAAGTTTAATCTATGCAGGCAAGCCTTCCATGACCCTATCCTCTAGACAAGCCTAAGGGATTCTGTGTTTTCCACCTACCCTGTGTATCTCCATTACTGAAGTATTCTATGACATGTTTCCTGTGACACTAAACTCTATGAGGGCAGAACTGGTTTTATTTCTCTACATTCAAGAACTACGTAGCACAGCCTCTGATTATAAGAGATGCATAAGCACCCATTAAGCTAGTGAAACTTACTCTTTACAATTCTAATAAGGAGATAAGACAAAAGACAGAATGGTTATAAACAGTTGTAGAAATCAAGGGTTTGTGGAATGCTGGATAAACAAAAGAAACCAGATTTTTTAACACAAATCTTATGAAAGCCTTCACATTTCATAGCTCTCCAAAGGGGAAGGAATATATATAGACATTTTCCAAACCTACTGACTACAGAAGCCCTCCTTTGGAGAATCATTTCAGAAACACTTATGTATTTTTATTTCAAATAAAATAAACAAGATAGACAAGAAGGTATAGATCATCCAAGTTCAACAATACTTAATATTTTATAGCCATATTTGTTTCTTTTTGCTTCTTTTTCAGTTACAGCTGTAGCACCCCACACACACACCTGTCTGGTCCAATTCTCTTTCTCTTATCTTCGAAGTAACTTGATGTTAAGTAATCTCATGTATGTGTTTGTTCTTTATATAAGTAGTAAAATGTATTATTTATCATCATTCTGTAGTTTATTTTGTCCCCTAAAATGATTTCTGAAATTTATCCATAATGGTACCTAGAGCTCATTTTAACTGCTATAGAGAATTTCAGTGTTTGAATATATTACATTTTATCAACTGTCCTGTTCATATTCATAGGTGTTTAGGATTTTTTACTTTTTTTGCTGTTACAAACAAGAAGTAATATAAATTCCTGTATTTGCCTCCTTTATAAACATACACAAAAATTTCTCTAAAGGTTACAGTTGCATCTAAGAACTGAACTGCATTTTTTCAAAGTATTCTCAGTTAAATGAAAAAGAAAAAAAAGTGGCTCCCACAGTATAGGCACTCATTAAATATTTAGTGAATGAATAAAAAATGGATAGGCCATTCAACTTTTCTTGATAAAAATTTTTCTCCAAAGGGGTTATACAGATTTGTACTTCTACTAGTTGCTACTCTACTGTCTTACTGACTCATAGTGTCTTCCAACTATTTTTATGTTACTCAGTTGAGTAAGAAATAGTATTTGATTCTGCTCCACCCAAAGTTTTTTTCATTTTTCCTGAGTACTTTATTAAATGGGCTCATTTCCTATTACCTGTTCCAATTGGTTATTACTAATATACAGAAGGCTACTGATATTTTTTCAATATTAATTTTCACTCTAGGAATTTTGCTGAACACTCATTAGTTCTAATAGTCTATAGTTTATCTCATAATTTCTACACAGATGATTGTATAGTCTGCAAATATGGATAATTTTGCATCATCTTTTTCAATTGTTAGAATTTTTATTTATTTTATTTTATAATGAGTATTGAATAGTAGTCAGTACTCTACTACTTGGTCCTGGGGAAATATGTAAATTTCTCTGTTAAAAATGGCATGATGTGAGATATAGGTTTTTGGAAGATAAACTTTACCAACCTACATAACTTCCCTCTTGGTATTACCCTGTTTCTCCGAAAATAAGACCTAGCCAGCCATCAGCTCTAATTTGTCTTTTGGAGCAAAAATTAATATAAGACCCAGTATTATATTATATTATATTATATTATATTATATTATATTATATTATATTATATTATATCATACCCCGTCTTACAGTAAAATATGACCGGGTCTTATATTAATTTTTGCTCCAAAAGACACAGTAGAGCTGATGGTCTGGCTAGGTCTTATTTTCAGGGAAACACGGTAATATATCAAAAGTTACTGCACATCATGAATGTCAGCTATATTTTATCAAATGATTTTTTTCTATAACATTCTATACCAATTCATATAAAGATAGTTTTTGCCCCCTTATAGCATGATTATTTGGTATATCACAGACACACATTTTCTAATATTAAACCATCCTTGCATTCTTAAGATAAAAGTTCCATGTTTTAAAAACATATTGAATTCAAATTGCTAATATTTCTTTTAGCTGTTTCTACCATTTCTTTTTCTATTTAATTTCCACTTCTACTTTTATTATTTCTTTCTTCTTACTTTAGGTTTGCTGTTTTTCTAGTTTCTAATTCTTTTGCTAACAGTAATACATTTAAGACTGTATATTTATCCCAGTAGCACTTTAGCCCCAAGATTTTCACTAACATTACTTTCGCTAGCATTCACATATCAACTGTGTATTTCCTGTGCATCATTTTATTTTGACTATAATGTAATCTAGAAGGGGAATTTATTTTGTGTATTTCAACATTTGTTTGCATTGTAGTCAAAGAACAGGGTAAGGCATTTCTTGATGAAATATTTCAAGATTTTCTTTTAATCCTCAATATTCTGGAGTTACACTGTACTATAATAGCCATGTATAATAATTATTTTCACTTATCTTGTTCACTCCTGAGAACAAACTCTGGATCTGAGAAAGTGTGTCTACAAATGTCTCCAAAATTATGTCTTCAAAAACTTTGTCTCTGAACATATTCTATTCCCAGTGATTTATTCCCCTGGCATATTTTGGGACCCTTCAATTAACACCAAAGTCCCTCAACTGCTCTTTCATATTTACTTATTTCTCTGGGCTATATTCTAATGAATGCCAATGCCTGAATTCTTCCTTTGATAGCATCTAATGTAGTTCTTTTTCCCTCAGTAAAACTAATTTACTAAGTTTATCCCCTTTTGTAGTGAACATAATTTTTTTCTTTATCTCTATAGCATCTTAAATATACTTATTTCTTTTACTATTCATCCCTCTCCATCTAATGTTTTGTGATTAACTCTGCTCATCTTAGTCAATGCACTGCAGAACTAAACCATATAATGTGGGCTTGGAACTTTCTGCTCTAAGACAATACTGGGGATTTTTACAGACCCAGTCACCAACCAAGTAAGTAGACATTTCAATTCAGGTCCTGGTTATAAGACCTATGTCTGTCTTCTCTCTTCCCACAGCCCTTGATTTCCCGTAAGTGAAGTTTTAGTATAAGTTATTATCTGAACTAGGACCCCTTTCAGTATTAAAGAAATCCCTATTAATAACTACATGGATGACAAGCATAAACTGGGAGTCTCAAAAGTAATCTGAGATAAATGATCACCCTAAACATAAGCCGTATTAGCCTATGCGGCAGTTATAAGTGGCTTTCTTCAGTCTTCTTTATAAATATATGGAGCCTTATGTTATGCGTTGGCTTTGTGTAGTAAGCCTGACATTATCCCTCAATTGGCTAAAAGTACCTGCTTCTCTACCCTAAGCCTAATCCTGTTCATAACTTTGTAGTATTTCGTCTACATAAATCACAAAAATATTTCATTTTTAAACTCGTTAATATCTGTTTGTATTTTTTTTAGTATTTTATCTATTATTACTTTACATTTGAAGTAAGGAGGTAATAAATAGTAAAACAGGTATGCCACACCTTCAATAGAAGACCCTTATCAATTTTTTAAATATGCATTCCCTTTGCTAAGCAACCACTTTCAGAAATTTATGTTATAAAAACATCCCCATGTGTACATTTCAGATGGGCATATAAGGATATTTAAAGTACTATTTTTAATAGAATAAAACTATCCTTAAATAATCCCCTTAAATATACTTATTTCTTTTTAAAGAATAAAGCAGCCCAAATAAAAACTGGTAAATAAAGAATGGCCCAAAAAAAAAAAAAAAAAAAGCAAGGCACTCTCCATTAACAGCTGGTGGATTCCTGATTTCTGCCCGCAGAAGGCATGTTCATACTAAGAGAGCTCTCCCACATGGGAAGAATCACCTGCTTTAATTCTTGCTGTCCTCTTCTGAGCTGGTTTGGTCATCCACTCTGTATAAACTTGTGTGTCAATAGTAAGACCAAAAAAAATAAAATAAAATAAAGAGTTGAGTTGATAGATGAAAAAAAAAAAAAAAAAAAAAAGAATGGCCCAGCCATGTTAGGGAGTATTAAAAATTATAAGGTAAATTCGTAGGGAAAAATAATGCCAGAAAAAAATGCCAAAAAAAAAGTTGAGTGGAAAAGAAAATTACAGAAATGTATAGGTTAATTTGAATATAGCTAGGAAGGAAAAACATAATATGAACAATAAAAAATTACAGCAAAGTAAAAAATGTTTGGGTCAGATTTCAATAACGAAATAGTGAGAAAAGGTTGAAAAGATGGGTTTAAAACTAAATTATGAAAGGCACCAGGGTGCTGACTACCTTTCATAAAATATAGATTCAAAAGAATTTAAGCAGGGAGTAACAGTATAAAACAGCATTAGAGAAAATTAATCTGAATGAAGAATACAGAACATAAAGGACTCCCCCCAAAAAAGAAATTTATACTGCTCTATTTTGTTTCAGCTACAGATGATGAGATTTTGTTCCTATTAAATACTGAATATTAAAGATTTTGTTCCTATTAAATAAAAGCTGGTATTGAGCTTTAACACAATATGCAGTAAAATTATCTTTACATAAATAAATATCTTGTAAAATACTTTTACATTAAAAAATGACAGCAAAATGCTCAGGCACAATTTTCAAATTTTTGCATGAACTTTCTTCATTTTTCTACTCATGTTTCCACCTAAAGGTAGGAAGAACTAAAGTAGATCTTTATGCAAAATTAAGGATTTTGTAGCTTGTCAACAATTTTTCTATTAAAGTGTAATAAAACAATTGTCATGCTTGAGAACTAAAGGTCACTTTCTCTATTTTCAAATTAACATAAGTTACAGGTTGCCCTAGGAATTCAATATTCCTTTTACCATCTAGTATCGTCTCACGACTCTATCTCCCTCCCTTCCCACACAAATTCCAAAACCCCTGAACACAACAATCTGGTAATAAATAATAGATAAAAAGCAGTAAACACCAAACTCCCTTAAAGAATTTTTTTAAAAATACAGGGAAAGAAATAGAAAGCATATTAAGAAAAAGTTGCCGGCTTTTAGTTCTAAAAGTAAATCTGTTTCACTAATTTCAAACTCAAATTGAAACTGAAGTATTAAAAATTAGCAATACTGAATAAAAAGACTCAACATATTACCAATCATTAGTGATCAAAGAAATCCAAATTAAAATATACCACTTTCACCTATGTAATTAGAAAATCTTAAATATAAAATATCCAATTGCTAGCTACACTTCTGGTGAAAGATAAACTAGTACAATTTTTGGAAAGTAGTGTGATATTTATGTATCACACAATTAAGGAATACCTTTTAACCAATTAATTTCACATCTAGTGTTTTAAAACGAAAAAAAAGATGTAGAGATGTAAACAAATAATGAATACATTGCATAATAGTGAAAAAAAGGAAAGACACACTAAAGGAATAGTATAATAATTATGGTTTACCCTTGTAATTAATTAGTATGAAGCCAATAAAAATGCGCTCTTGCAGAATAGTTGAGTGAATGAAGAGAAAGAAAAGACAGTAAAAAACGGTTATAAAAGATCACATACACACAGAAAATAACCATGAAACGTTAATTGTGGTTATTCCTAATTTACTATTTAGGAATGCTTTTCTATAACATTTCTTCTTTCAGATAGTCTTCAATACACATTATTTACATTAAGTCTGATTCAAAAAACATCATTAAGGCAATAAAAATTTGCTTAGGCAGCTCTGATGATGACGCTGATGATGATAGAGGAGGAGAAGAGGAGGAAGTCATTTTATTCAGCACAATGTAATCTGAAGTGTATCTTACTATGAAACAAAATGCCTTTCCTGACACTCTTTAGAAACAAAGAAAAACCTTTAAGGATAAACTTCTTGGTTAAAAAATCAACAAGAGGTATAAAATGTCATATCTACACTAACCAGTTCCACATAGGTTATTGACTGTATTGGTTTAGAAATAAAAAAAAACACTTAAAATTTACCTGCATTGCACTTTTCCCCAGTTTCACCACTTCAAATAAGGTGACAGGTTCCCCTTCACCATTCTGTTGAGGGTGCCCATTAGCTCTTCCACGGCCTGTTCCTCTAACTCCAGCTTCAATTCTACTCTTCTCTCCTGGAGATTTGCGAGGTTTCTTATTTGTAGACTAAATAAAAAGATGAAGAAGAAAATAAATTAAAAGCAAGCATACTCTGCTTTACGCAGAACGATCTCAAATTAGGTTTGATTCTATGAAAGGCAGTTAGCACTACTAAAGGCATGAAACATAATCCCTGACCAACAGAAGCTTTACAATTTGTTTTCATTGATAAAAAAAAAAAAAGTGCAAACAGCAAAGCATAAGTTAATTTATATAAGGAATGAAAAAAAGTAAAAAAAAAAAAAGAATTTAGTATTTTGTAAAACAATGCCAATACTGAACATTTTAACCTTCTTGATATTTCCTTCTTCATACCCTCAATACTCTCTTACTTCCTCTGAAACCTTGTTCAATAAAATTACTTAGAAATGCTGCATATTCAACTTTGCCCTCTACTGAAGTGCTCAAGTATTTGTTGTCTACTTTACAACAAATATACATTGAACACCATGTTTGGAACCATTCTTGATAGTAGGAATAGGAGAATACACAAAATAACATTCCTGCATTGATGGAGTTTACATTCTTCAATTAACATCCCATTACAAGCCCCCAGTGTTTTTAAAGTGGTCAACTCTAGCATCTTACCTATGTATGCCTCATCTTTACAGTGAAGCGTAATTTGATAGAATTGCTGGCAGTCGCTGATATTATTCCCATAAATTTCATTCATATGTAAACTCATCATGGTTGCTGCTTCACCAAACTCACAAATGAAATTAATGTTACTTAACGTAATCTACAGTTCTTGAAACTCTCAACAGGCCACTCAATTTCTTCCTTCCCTTTCAGGTATCTTTTCCCTCCCTGCATTCCTTACCTGTTAGTGTTACCCTTGAGCAGCTTTTCCCCTCAATCTTTATAGTCTTTATTGAGTGATTTAATTCACTCTCATAATAGCTTGCTCAGTTACCATGTTATTGCCCCTCACCTCCAAATCCACCCTTATTTGTCCCACTTTGTGATGTTGGAGCTGGACCCTGCAAACATTTTTCTTTTGTCATGCTGCAGTGTTAGGCTTTGTAATTAGAGGGCACTGGAAGAACACTACAAACCATAGCACTGAGGGGCTTCTCTCCATGCTCACAGGATCTGCTCCCTTCATTTTAAATTCCTGTGTTCTTAGCACTTTTTCACTCCTGTTGGTAGTTAACAGCCTCACAACCATTTTTGCGGGTGGATTAATACATAATGAGTTTATGGCTTATTTTTAATTAAATTATTTTGGCACAATTTTAGATTTACAGAAAGGAGACCTGTGAAGACAGTACAGAGAATCCCCTTGTATTACACATCACATCCCCCCTCTTGTTACTATCTGTATGGTACGTTTGTTGTAATTCATGAACCAATATCGATACACTAACAAATTTCCATACTTAATTCAGCTTTTCTTAAGTTTTTCCCTAATAACCTTTTCCTTTTCCAGGACCCTATTCACGATACCATATTACATTTACATCATATCTCTTTTAGCTCCTCTTAGCTGTGAGTTTTTAGACTTTTCCGATTTTTGGTGACCTGAACAGTTTTGAGGAACTGGTCAGGTATTTTGTACAATGTTTCTCAACTAGGTTTGTCTCATGACTAGACTAAAATTATGGGTTTGGGAAAGAAGATTTGAGAGATAAAGTGTTATTCTAATTTCCTCATATCAAGGGTATAAATGATCAATATATGACTGCTATGTTACTGTTGACCTTAATCAGTTGGCTGAGGTGGTGTTTGTCAGGTTTCTCCACTATAATGTTACTTTTCCTCCCATTTCCATACTGTACCTTTTGAAGAAAGTCACTACAAGCATCCCACGTTCAAGGGGTGGGGAATTATATTCCACCTCCTTGAGGGGGGAGTATTTATACATATTGTTTGAATCTTTCAGTATGGGAGATCATTCATTCATTTAATTATTTATACTAATATTTATGCTATTGTGGGCTAGTAAACATTTATTTTATGCTTTGGATTATAATTCCAACACTATTTTATTTTGTTGTTCAACTTGTTTCAGCTTTGGCCACTGGGAGATCTTTCAGTTGGCTTCCAAATCCATGTGACATATTTGCATCGTGTGTGTGTGTGTGTGTGTGTGTGTGTGTGTGTGTGTTAAGCTGTTTTAGCACTTGGTTACTTTCTGGCAGCACAACATTCTCCAGGCTCATCTTGTACTGTATACTGCCTTCCCCAATTCTAGAATCAGCCAACACTCCAAGGTTCCTTTTACTGGACAATGATATTAGAGATAGAGGTCTAGGTACGAGGCTTTGCTCCTTGAGACTGAAGGTCCCTGCCTCTAGGCCCTTAAGCAAACAAAGCAAAGAAATGTATGTTCCACATAGTTATGTGGTTATGTATATACACATGACTACAAATATTTTTGAATGTGATAATCTGTTATCGATATTAAGCTAAACATAATTCCATACTGGTATCTCCAACTCTAATCCATACCATATAGATGTCTCTTGCCCTTGCTTATCAATAAATTCTCACCCCAACAGTGAGAAACCTGGTTCACAACAGTATACACATATAGAGTATTAGAACTGTTAGACTATACTTAATGGAAAACAACTTTATGAACTAGATTATAGATTTTACCTACACTATGTAGATTCCTATTCTTTGACTTGAGTCTTACAGACTCATTTCCAGTTACTAAAGTCAGCAACTTTCCTCCCTACCCGCTTCAGTGACATTGTTTCAAACATTTACAATACAATAAAATTGCCTTGTTACATTCTACATTCCAGTATCCCCCCAATCTCCTAAATGATATTTTAACAATCTGTATTCATAAAATTCACTTTTTCTGTAAAGTTCAATGGGTGTCAGTAAATGCATAGTATCATGTATCCATGATTCCAGTATCAAAGAATTTCACCACCTAAAAAAATCCCTGTGCTTCACCCATTCAAACCTCCCATTTCTCCTTGGCAACACTAAATTGTTTTTATCATCACTACAGTTTTCTCTTTTATAGACAGTTCTATGATCGGAATTATACAATATATATAGCCTTTTCAGACTGGCATCTTTCACTTTAGCAACATTCATCTGGGATTCATCCATGTCTTTTAATGGGTGAATAGCTAATTTCTTTTTATTTCCAAGTATTATTCCATTGTACAGATGTGCCACATTTTTTTATCTATTTACCTAATAATGGATAACTTAGTAACCAAGTTTTTGGTAATTAGGCATAATGCTGCTATACACAATCACATACAGGGTTTTATGTGGGCAAAAAAGTAGTTGTGTAAATACCTAGGTGGACCATATTGAATAATATGGTAAAACTATGTTTACTGATCTTTGTTGGAAACTGCCAAACTAGTTTTCAAAGTGGCTATATCATTTTGTTTTGTCACCAGCAAAGAGTAAGAGTTCCTATTGCTTCACATTCTTTCCAGGAAATCGGTATTGTCTGGTTTTGGGAATTTAGCCACTCTAATAGGTGTATAGTGGTATCTTGTTGATGTCTAAATTTGCAATTCCTGCATGACAAATTATTAAGGAGTTTTTCATAATTAATAATTCTTTACATTAAATTTCTCTGTTCAAATTACTGGTGACGATTTTGTCTCCTGACTGGACCATGAATAATTCTCTATACTTGCACTGTCCAACACGGCAGCCACTAGGTTTCAAGTAGCTAACTGAGTACTTGAAATATGGTTAGTCAAAAATGAGATGTGCAGAAGCATAAAATGTCCACAAGACTGAAGATTTAATACCAAAAAAAGCATATAAAACATCTCAATAATTTTATATTAATTACAGGGTGAAATATAATATTTTATATATATTAGGTTAAATAAATTACAGTATTAAAGTTAATTTTACCCATTTCTTTTAACTTACTAGAAAACATTAAATTGCACATGGTGGCTCACATCACATTTCTCCTAGCCAATGCTACTCTATTCTAAACAGTATGCACATAATTATAGTAATCCTAATAATACAAACCTAATCCCATCACTTCCCTGCTTATTTAATCTCTGATAGTCAACAACCTTCACAACCAGCAAATTAAAGTCTAAACTCATTGTCATGGCAAGTAAGGCTATCAATTACCACGTGTTCAGTCCTCTACCACACTGGATCCATCTTTGGAGGCCACAATCCTGCTATACTGATCAATTTAAAGTTGCCTGAAAATATAATTTCATACATTCATCCTCTTTAACTGGACTCTAAATCCTGACTTCTCCTAACAAGTCTTGTTTGTCTGCTCATTCTTTGGAGTAATAGGCATCTCCCTAGTAGTGTGTACATGTATGAGTGTATGCATGCAAGCATTTGTGTATGAAGAGGGGAGGAGGAAAATGTTCTTTTTCTTTACTGAATAGGTAATACATTTACATGGCTCAAAATTCAAAAGATAATTAAAGTTTACTGTGAACATTACCCACCCCTGCCCTCAAGCCACAATCCTCTTTCCTAAGAGGCAACCAATATTATTCATCCCTATATGTCCTTCCAGAGACACTTAAACACATTAATACAAATAAATGCATAAAAAATATATTAAAGACATAAATAAATGGAAACCCATCCCATGTACATGAATTGGAAGACTTATTATTGTTAACATGTCAATACCACCCAAAGTGATCAACAGATTCTATGCAATCTCTACTGAAATCCCAATGACCCTTTTTTTTGCAGAAACAGAAAAGGCCATTCTAAAATTCACACAGAATCTCAATAACCAAAACAATCTTGAATAAAAAACAATGCTGGAAGATGCACACTTCCTAACTTCAAAACTTACTACAAAACTATAATAATCAAAACAGTGTGGTGCTGACACGAAGGCAAACATAAAGACTTATGGAATGGAACAGAGAGCCCAGAAATATGATTGAATTATTTTTGACAAGCGTGCCAACACCATTAATGGGGAAGGAGTAAAAAAGGCAACCCACAGAAGGGGCGAATATATTTGTAAATCATATATCTGATAAGGGATCAATATCCAAAATAAGTAAAGAACTCTTAAAACTCAACAACAAAACAAACAACAGATTCAAAAATGGGTAAAAGCTGAATAGACATTTCTCCAAAGACAGACAAATGGCCAATAAGCACATGAAAAGATGCTCAATATCACTAATCAATAGTGAAATACAAATAAAAACTACAGTGAGATGCCACATCACACCTATTATGATGGCTATTGTCAAAAAAAGAGAAAAGAAGTCTTGGCAAGGATTTGGAGAAACTAGAACTGTTGTGTCCGATGGGAAGATAAAATGGTACAGCCATTATGGATAAATGTGCAGCAGTTCCTCGTAATAGTAAAAATAGAATTATCACATGATCTAACATTACCTATCTGGGTATACATCCAAAAGAACTGAAAGTAGGGTCTCAAAAAGGTATCTGTACAATCATATTCATAGCAACATTATTCACAACAGCTGAAAATTGGAAGCAACACTTAGATGGACAAGCAAATGTGCTATACACATACACTGGGAATATTATTCAACTTAAAAGGAAGGAAATTCTGACATAAGCTACAACATGGATGAAACTTGAGGATATTATGCTAAGTGAAATAAGCGAGTCACAAAAAGATAAATATTGTAAGGTTACATTTATATGAGGTATGTAGTGAAAATCATAGAGACAGAAAGTACAATGCTCGCTGCCAGAGACTAGGGAGAGGAAGAATCAGGAGTTATTGTTTAACAGGTATAAAGCTTCAGTATTAAAAGATGACGATGAGGATGAAGATGCATGGTGGTGATGATTGCACAGTACTGTGAACATATTTACCACCACTCAACTGTACACTTAAAATGTTTAAGTTGGTTAAATCTTATGTGTATTTCACTAGAATAAAAAAAAAATTAGAAAAAACCCAAATGCCTATATATTTCTATGTATCTATCATATTTATGTTACTTATGCACAGTTCTACACCCCTCTATATCTACTATTAACATATTTTGTCGTCAATCCATAGTAAGACCTAGAGAATGTCTTGATTCTTTGCTAAAAGCTGCAGTATTCCACTGCATAGATGTACATTAATTTATTTAGCCATTAACCTGTTGATGGACATTTATTTTATTTTGAATCTTTTACTATTACATGTAATACTACAACAAATAAGCCTCCATGTGTAGGAATGTTTGTGTGTGTAAAGGGGATGTAAAACATAATTCTCAACCTGGGAGCCTTTTAGCATTGGTTATAAACAGCGCAAAAAAGATAGAAACATAAAAATCCATTTGATTTTATCTAGGATTTATGTATATTTTATCCCCATTATCAGAAGAGTGATTTTCCTAGTACAGATCCAGACATTAATATACAGTAAAGATGCAGAAAGGCAAACCAGAAAGCTAACGTTCAGGAAGACTGTCCCTAATAAAAGAGTAAGAAAGAGGGAAGATCATAGTAAAACATGATACACTCAATCTTTAGCTTATACCCAAAGGATACAATTTTGCAGTCCTGAGAATAATTACTCTCTCAACACATATAAGTATGCTTATCCCACTTAAATCACATGTTTGGGGGGCATGGGGATAGGCAGAGATGTAGAGGGGACCAGAAAATTAAGAATTGTGACAGTTATTTCAAAGAGTAATAATATACATACATAACTCTTTAATTACTTGTGACTTGCCATGCTCCCTCCCATATACTTTTCTGGCCACATAGGTCAGGCCACCTATAGATGTAATTCCACTCTTGGACAGGATCCAAGGTGCTCTCAAAGGAAAGAAATGGATGATGTTCTATTTCTATTTCAAACTTGTTTGGTTGGTCCAGTTCTGAGGTCATCCGATCTTAAGAACTGAGTCTTTGCCTTAATTCGCAGGATAATAATGCCTGAGTGATCTAGCCCGTAATTCAGTTCCTCCTGAGGTATAGTCCTGTCCTACCATTATCAGTTTACCCCAGGGATTGAAGTCCTATCCTTGAATCCCAGGCCATTACACTGGGCCCCACAACAGGCTGCCAGACCACATTCACACTAGCTCTAGCATAGATTGAGCACAGCATAGATCTTTAAATGCTTACTGATCATGAGTTTGGAGTCCAGGCTGAAGACATAAATCTAAGTTACATAACCTGAGACATGGTATTTAAAGTCAAGAGATTGGATGTAATCACCAAGGTAGTGCGTGTAGACAGAAAATGATGTCCACTATTTGTTAATGCAATCATGGGGTTAGCATAAACATGATATAGTGTTTGTTTAGATATCATTGATTATTTGGGTAGAGAGCTATAACAATAATATGTATAAATGAGAACAACTGCAAAATAAGGGTGATTTGATAAGAAACAAAAGTCTCTGAAATAATAGTATACCAAAGAGAAATACCGAAAATGAGATGTCCCATAAGAACTTAGCAATAAGGAAAACAATACTGCCCATAACAGAAAGTGCTTATACTATGTTTTCATTTGACTGAGTAAATGAATAAAACCAGAGACCCATGAAGTCCTCTTAAAAAGCATCAACAGTATTAAAATAGTTAAACAAAGGGTATATCAATCGAAACTTGGAAATTGTTCAAAATGGAGCCAGTTGATAGAAAATATCCAAACAATGTGCAGAACAGGTACTAAAGCATAACTCATATCTGATCATTCTGACAATTATACCTCTCAATATTAATTAGTAGCCTGTTATTTTGGCATTCTTAAGAGAAAGAGTTTGGGAGTTAGGGTCTTTTACTATTACAAATAATACTACAACAAATAAATCTGTGGAAAATTACCACTTTTTGTTTTTGTTTTCTACTCTGTAAACTGCATGTAAGACCTATTTCATAGTACTGGTGTGAGGATGAAGTGACATAAAAAGTATTAGCTCAGTGCCAGAGAAAGCCAGAGAAGTGGTGTTGTTTCAAAGATCAAGACTCGAGGCTGGGTCAGGTGGAAGTACAGACAAATTAATGAATGTGAAAATGTGGACTAAAGTCTAACACAAGTCTCTAGAATGCTCCTTTCCTATCCTGGGCAACATTTTTTCCAATTCTTATAAACATGGGATGAACATACAAAGGCTTTCTTAAAGGAGACAGCATTTAATATGAACCTTGGTAAGAAAGCAACAAAGGAACAAGTCAAACAAAGAAACAAAAGATCATAGACACAGACAATAGTTTAGTGGTTACCAGAGGATAAGGGGGGAAGAGGGTGGTAAATGAGGGTCAACGGGATCACATATATGATGATGGAAGGAGAACTGACTCTGGGTGGGGAACACACAATGTGGTATATAGATGATGTATTACAGAAATGTACACTTGAAACCTATGTAACTTAACTAACCAATGTCACCCCAATAAACTTTAATTTAAAAAAAAAAGTTTTCAACTGGAGAACAAACTTGAGTAAGCTCTCATATAGGCAGTTCATTCCCCTACCCTCAAGCAAGTTTAGTCTTATTTCCAATTTTGTATCTATAACCCATGAATAAATCTTGAGAAAGAAATGCATTTGCCTGTAGTCTCAGAAAAATTATATAGCAATAAGGGGAACTAGAATCGTCTCCAGTTTCTTCTAACTGCAACTCTCACTTTTCCCAAAATGTTTCTGTAAGAAATACTGTACTACCAAATTAGGAAGCCTTAGGTTGGTACAAAAGTAATTGCGGGTTAAAAGGTTAAAAATAACTGCAAGAAGCGCGATTGCTTTTCCACCAACCTAATATTATAAAGAGTGATTATAATGCATGTCTTTTCCTCCACATTTTTTTCCCTTTAAATAAAAGTGGAGGATATAAGTATAGAGAAAATGGTAGAATCATCCTTCTATCCTTTTTTTCTTTTTTTAAGATTGCCCTGGAAAAGTAAAGGGTATGAAGTTTCACTGAAGCTGATTAAAATTTGTCACAAACAGATAAATATTGATGGAACAGCAGTAACATAAAAAAAGCCTTAAGTCACTACAAAGGACATATACATAACTGGTTAAATAACTATCAATTACAACAGGTAGATCCTATTTGCATCGTGATTCAAAACAACAAACTGTATTTTAAAAGTAATAATATTTATGAAATGATTATGAACTTTAAATTGGCTATTTAGTGATGTTAATGAAGATCGTTACTTTGGGATATACTAATGATATTAAAAAAGAGAAAGTAAGCCCCTATCTTTTAGACATACAATCTGAAATATTTACAGATGGAATGATGTCTAGAATGACCTTTAAAATAACACGAAAAGGAAAAAAGAGGTAGAGAGGTAAAACAAGATTGACCATAACTTGGTAACTGCTTGTAGCTGAGTAATGGTTACATGAAGAGTTCATTATACTATTATGACTCCTATAAAAAAAAGGCTGAAATATTCCATTAAGAACTTCTATAAAATAGAAAAAAGATTGCTAACAGCAAATCACATCATAACAGTTGAGTATAGAATAGTACAAGCTTTGGGGGCAGGTGGATGGCTCAGCTGGTTAGAGTACGAGTTCTTAACAGGGTTGCCATTTCAATTCCCACATGGGCCAGTGAGCTGCACCCTCCACAACTAGACTGAAGACAACTAGCTGCCGCTGAGCTGCCAGAGGGGTGGCCAGATGGCTGAGCTGGTTAGAGGGCGAGCTCTAAACAACAAGGATGCCGGTTCAATTCCTGCATGGGATGATGCGCTGCGCCTCCTGACACTAAGATTGAAAACAGTGACTGGACCTGGAGATGAGCTGCGCACTGCACTAGTTTGAAGGACAACGACTTGGAGCTGATGGGCCCTGGAAAAACACACTGTTCCCCAATATACCCATATTAAAAAAAAGAAGAAGAATACACTGATCCCCAATATTCCCCAATTAAAAAAAAAGAATAATACAAGCTGTAACTCCTTGGCACATTCAAAGTATTGTCTCTGAGAGGTTATGCTGCCTTAAATTAAATGACTGCTGTATTCAGCATACATAAAGATAACCCTCAAAGTAAGAAACTTAGAGCTCTTCTAAAATTTCCCATATCATGTATCACTGAGACTATATTCTGAGACTGGCCCCAAATCCCAAACTAATACTATCAAAGTGCACACTTAGGAGCTCATAAGAAATCAGAGTTGCATCTAAAAAGCAGGGAATTCATAACTAACTACACCTCATGCCATGTTCATCAGCTCTATGCTTTCACATGGACCACCATAGATTTACAACAGGAGCATGGAGAGCAAGAAAGATACTATAATCAATATCCTTTTACTGATCGTGGCCAAGCCAATTTATGAAGCAAAAGTTCTAAGAATCTTTAACGTGTCACAAAAATTAAAAGAAAAAGTATTAACAGTACTAGAATTAACCATCATAGGAACAAAGAAGACAGCATAATACATACTGGAGGACGGCCAGGACGACCCCTTTTTCTTTTTCCTTTGACCTCTGTTTCTTCAAGTTCACTGCCAGCATCAGAATGAGCAGTAGTTTCATTAGTTGAATCCCTAGAAAATGTGATATATTTTAGTGAGAAAATTAATTCATAAATACAATGAAGTCTTGTTCCACTACTTTCCTTACCTCCTGTTATACGGCCAATTAGAAAGTGGTTTATACTTCTACTTTAGCAAATCAAAAAATGTTATATACCCTGTCTAATATCACATAACACTGAGTGAAATGATTCTCCCATTGAGAGAAATAAAGAGGAGGAAATGACTGTGGAGATGGCAGCTGCTGTACAAAATGTAAGTGTAAAATACAACTCAAAAAGACTAATTCTTTAATATGAAAAGAAATGTTTAGGAGGAACTTTATCCATTTTATAAAATATTGAAAGTCAGTGATGTGCTGGTAAATGTTTAACACCTGGCTCTTCAAAAAAAACATGCACATGAGTTATTAGAAATGTTACTGATATAAAAAATGTGTGGCACATAATTTATACAATAAAATATAATAGTTTTTATTGTAAATTCCATATAGCTCACTGATTCATATAAAATGATTTTGATAATTTTGCCAAAATCTTGTATCCATAGATAACCTAACGTTGCAACTGATGAACAAAATAGTTTTGACATGAAAGATGGTTGACACCTTTGTTCACTTTAACAAACAGAATGCAAGTGAAACGACAAAGACATCTGTTGGAACTTAACTCATTGTTCAATGGTGTGAGCAACTCTTTACTGAATTGGATAATAGTTCTCAAATGCTGAAAAATACTTCCTTAATTATTTGTGCTAACATAATGTAATGGCTATAGACCTGATCCACTTTTAATCTGCGTTATTAACAATTTCTCCAACACCTTACAACTGACAAAACAATAAGCTGAGCCCTGATTTGCAATGTTGGTGATTTTCATAATGTAAATATTCCCACCACAGCCAATTTCAAACTACTAAAGTGACATCACCAAACAGAGCAGTAGAGTACACCACTAAAAAGTATTTCCACCATACAGTTACAATAGGTGTCAATAAAAACCTCAAGAGCAGAAAATAACGTAATGAGGAAGTGATGAATTTTGGATACTTATTACTTTTATTTTTCGTATGATTTATTTAAGTTTGTATAATTAAACTTTTCATAATGGCTATGTTGTACTTAATTTGGGTCACAAAATTCCTGGAAATTTAACACTCATCTCTCCAGGCCAGTATAAGCTGGCTCCAGCATGGCATTGAAAAGGTATAGATAGCATGAACAAGAACTTCACTAAATTCTATAACTATATATTATCATTAGACCTAACCATGTGTAACTCAAGATTTTTAAGTTCATGTGTAACATGTTTCTTTGAATGCTACCTCAAATTCACCAAATACCACATGTAAAATTAAGTCCGATACCAACTTATTTCTAGCCCTCTGCTCATGGCAATAACACTTAACCAATTTATTAAGTTAATACATGTGTGTGCTTTAAGTTTTTATAAAATTTATTACTGTCTTAATAAATTATCCTGTCTTACTCGAATTATTAGAATCACATCAATCATTTTCTTGTGTTGTCAGCTAACAAATTCCAGAGTTGTCATCAGTATAATAATTCTATCTCCCATTCTTTCCATGATTATTACCATAATCACCACTCCCTGAATTAATCTCATCTCCCTGCTTCTACTAATTCCCTTGTCCAATTCATTCTACACACTGCTACCACTATCATTCTTAAGTCACTTTACCTCCCTGCTTGCAAATTTTCAAGGGTAATCTATTATCTGAAACTATAAATAATATTTATCTAGTTCAGAGATCAGCAAACATTTTTTTAAAGGGCGACACAGTTCATATTTTAGTCTTGGAGGGGGTCTTAAGATCTCTATAGCTACTAATGAACTCTGGCACCATAGCATGTGCGCGGCCAGAGACAATACATAAATGAATGGATATGGCTGTTGTCCAACATTTATAAAAACAGGCATCTGAGTCACTAGCAGTAATTTGTCAATCCCTGATCTAGTTGATTTTACTCATCTCTACTAAAGAATAAATCATACTGCTTTTTCTCTTCACTACAGTTAAAATAGACTATGTTTAGCATATACTGTGTGCTAGTTCATATACACTATCTGTAATAACCAGGTACAAAAACCCTGTAAGAAAACATATTATTGTCCCAATTTTCCCGACAAGGAAACAGAAAGATCTTCTCCATAGTCACACACCTAGAAAGTGGGAAAGTCCACTTTGATATCAAGGTAAATTTGAGTTCTCTAGCTCTACGTCAAGACACCAGAACGTAAATATTATGTTTTGTATTTCTCTTGTGTAACAGAATCCACTAGGGCATCTGATGCTTACAGAAATCTCTAGGCAACTACAGGAGCAGGTTGGTTCAAGCATGTAATATGTGGGTCATTAGTGCAACTAATTTATCCTTGAACAAGAGTTTAGTGACAAAAGAAAAAAGTACAACTGCTTTTCTAATTCTGCCAACTGCAGCCAGTTTAAAAGGTGACAGCAATTACCAACAAATAACTAATACATTCCAATTAGTATACATGATTGTTTATTAGAACATACAATACATAAATTTGTTTTTTAATGTCAAGTAAAGACAAAAATATAAGAGTTTCACTTCATCACATCCTAACTCTGAATTCCAATTTGCAAAAAAACATTACAAGTTTGCTCAATACCTTTCCACAAATATTTATGTTTTTACATATATACATAAATACAAAACAATATCTATTATTTCAATTTAAAATATTTTTAATTAACAGGAATTTTCCATACAAATAAATACCATGTTTCCCCAAAAATAAGACCCAGCCGAACAATCAACTCTAATGCATCTTACAGAGAAAAAATTAATATAAGACCCGGTCTTATTTTACTATAAGACACGGTCCTATTTCACTGTAATATAAGACTGGGTCTTCTATAAAACGGGGTAGAATATAATATAATATAATATACCAGGTTTAATGTAATAAATATAATGTAATAAATATAATAAATATGATATAATATAAAATCAGGTCTTATATTAATTTTTGGTCCAAAAGATGCATTAGAGCTGACTGTCCAGCTAGGTCTTATTTTCAGGGAAACATTGTAAGATTCTTGAATGGTACTCCACAATATGTATGAAATTTATTTAACTGCTTTCCTGTTGAGCACTTACATTGCCTCTATCTTTGCACTATTTACAAACAGATCTGAAACAACTGTCCTTGGACATTAACTCTTATTACATATCAACAAATGTGGATAGACACAGTAGAATGCAGGTTGTCAAAGGATATGAAAAGTCAAACTTTGACCAATTGCTCTATACAAACCCTATAAATGGCTAATGTTCACATTTATAAGACTCCTGGACATTAATTAAGAGAATGGAAGAATCAGATCAACTCTTATAAAAATGATTTCTTTGTTCCCTAAAACTCTAAATTCTGTCTTTCCCTCTCCATTGCCACTGTAATCACTTTAGTTCAAGTTGTCATCATCATTGGCCTGGATATTGCAATGTCTTCCTCATAATGTCTTTTTGCTTCTACCACTGCCCCTTCCAATCTACTCACTATAATGCACTAAGAGTGATTTTCTAAGTATATGTCTTATGCCTTCCCCATGCTTAAAATCCTACAGTGGCTTCCTATAGCTCCTAGAAAGAAAAGCTCAAATTCTTAATATGATTTTAGCAGGTTCCTGTATGACATAGCCCCACCCTATTCACAAACTTTATTTCATGCCACTCTCTATCCCCAACACTCAAAAAATAAAAACAGCTTTATTTCAGTCCCTCAAACATACCATGATTCTTTCTTGTTCGGGATCTTTGCACATGCCATTCCTTCAGTCTGAAATTAACACCTTGATCCTTTCTTCTTCCCCCAAAAGACTCCTTCCACTTCAGACTAAGCTCAACTATCTCTTCCTGAGAAAAGTAGACTAAATCAAGGTATGTGTTAAAATTTTCATAAAATCTTCTAATTTACCTTCATAGCACCAAAGACAGTTTAGAGCTATATATTTGTAATTATTTGATTAATACCTATATAATCTTCATGGCAACAAGAACTGAGTCTCTTCTACATGTTCTTTCTTCCTAGAACCTAAGATACTTTCTGATACAATACATGGTGGAATACATAAATATATGGTAATTGATAATATTTGATAATGACTAATAGTAAACAGTACAAATTCATTGGTAATTCTAATATCTAAGTAAGCCAAGAATTAATGAGGTCACTCACTACAGTGACCTTTCTAGTATCTGCATTACAAAAATCAATATTGAATTAAACATTAAGAATCGCTAGATCGAAAGATTTGTTTGTTTTTGAGGAGACCTTAGTGATTAATTTCTAGTACATGAACTTCACTTTACAAATGATAGAAACTGAAGTTTACAAATACTAAGAGACATATGAGGTAGGACAATTAAGCTTGCAAACTCATCCTAGAAAAGTGCTACATACCTCACTGCTGAATATCACTATGGTCACCTTCCAAGTAATACCCTTGGGGAGTTATACATCTATGACAACGCTCAGTCCACCCTTCAAAGCAATTTGGGGCTGGGCCGACTGACGGTAACTGGGCTGAGAGACTGTTCGCAGAGTGGGTTGAAGATGAATGCCAGAGGACTTGGATCTCAACTAAAGGACTATTCCTGTTACTGAACTTTCAGCAAGTGGACCTTTTGAAAGTCATGATCTTCTTCGAAAAGGTTTTTCTTGTGTGAAAAATGAACTCTTGCCCAGTCATCCTCTTGAATTATCAGAAAAAAATTTCCAGCTCAACCAAGATAAAATGAATTTTTCCACACTGAGAAACATCCAGGGTCTGTTTGCTCCACTCAAGTTGCAAATGGAATTCAAGGCAGTGCAGCAGGTTCAGCGTCTTCCATTTCTTCCGAGCTCAAACCTTTCACTGGATATTTTGAGGGGTAATGATGAGACTATTGGATTTGAAGATATTCTTAATGACCCGTCACAAAGTGAACTAATGGGAGAACCAAACTTGATGGTGGAATATAAACTCGGTTTACTGTAATGCAGTATGCTGTCCGTGAAAACAGAGGGGCTACATCTTGTTTATAGTCGTCTTTTTACTATAATTTTATGTACACAACACATGAGGATTGTTGCCTAAATAATATCTGATCATTTGAAAGTATTTGGTTCTTCGGTTTATGGCCATGCGACAGTTGAAAACACTAGAGATGATTTTAAAACTCCTGGTTTATATTAAAACAATAGCCTATGTCTTTAAAAAAATTGTTTTGAATGAATATTACAAAATCGTCTTCAGGTTCCAGTTCAACCTGTTTTCTGGGTAGTCCATACATTTAATTTTGAATAAAAATTATCGGTATTTGAGTCTCCAGCCTTCACAGTAGCATATTTCAGAGTAAACATCTGTAATTGATTTCACTGGCAACACTTCAATTTAGGTATAAAATCAGATATTTGTGTTTTACCTTGTTTCAGTAGTGCTCATAAGAGTAATATTTGCTTTATTGAACTTACTTTAGAATTATAGCCTATTTTTTGCTTCTTTCAAGTGGAAAAGCATAAGTTTAGAGGTTTTGATTTGGGTCTTGTCTTTACAGTGAAAATTAAATAAAGTAACGAGCAGATGTCAATTAAAAAAAAAAAAGCAATTTGGGAACTCTTCTTCTACAATGGCCATCAGAGCTATTGTCGTATTACCCCTTGATGTCCTGAATATCATCAAAATCTGTTCCTTTCAATATTTCCTTTATTTTTAGGTAAAGAAAGAAGTCATTGGGGGCCAGATCAGGTGAGTAGGGAAGGTGTTCCAATAAAGTTATTTGTTTAATGGCTAAAAACTCCCTCAGAGACAGTGCTGTGTGAGCTGGTGCATTGTCACGATTCAAGAGCCATGAATTGTTGGCGAAAAGTTCAGGTCGATTTAGTCTTTTTCATACAGACTTTTCAGCACTTCCAAATAGTAAACTTGGTTAACTGTTTGACCAGTTGGTACAAATTCATAATGAATGATTGCTCTGATATCAAAAAAGGTTAGCAATATCGTTGCAACAAGTTCGTGAACTTAATTGTCAGACTTTGTATGTTTCCCTTCCTCTACAATGCAAACACTAGATGGATGGATGGATAGATGGATGGATGGATGGATGGATGGATGGATGGATGGATGGATGGATAGATGGATGGATGGATGGATCAAAACAATATACATTGTTAATGCATACAGTAAAACCTTCAGAAAACTGTATGTCCTCAATAAATGCTAGCTAGATTTTAATTTAACCAAGAATACAATCTCTAGCTGGCAGACTGAAAACAAAGTTCATTTACCTACCTTCCAGATTACCACTAATCCCATAGTCATATTACATATTACAGGTTTACATTTTTATGAAAAGAACATTCAGTTACAAAACATTAAATACTATTATGTCAATACTATCTCTCTTTAGATAATTTATATAAAACCAATGTTTCATACTTAATCAAAGACATATTTACTAAGGCCTATATAATAACCAGCAGTGTTAGGAGTTAGCCATACAAAAACCAGGCACAAAGGTACACAGTTTAGGCAGAAACAATAAGAAAGGGTTATAAAATAAATACTACATTAACTATGATGCTACAAAGAAATCAAAGAGCCACTACAGGACCACAGAAGGGAACATACCCCAACTTGAGGGTAAGAGAAACTTTGCATGATACTTCAGCTAAGATGTAAAGGACAAGTGAGTTCTCCAGGTAAAGGCAGAGATATGTAGGCACTACTCTGTAGGCAGAGATATGTAGGCAGGATAAAGACAACCAAAAGTACCCCCCACCAAAAAAAAAAGAAAAGAAAAGAAAATACTATGTGGAGAACTCCAAACTCAATATTGTATACAAGTTAAGGACTAATAAAGAGGCTTGAGGTAAGTAACTAGAAAAAGCTTAAATTGTATCTCCTATATTTAGGGGAAAAGATGGCAAGTCTTAATGGTTTTTCACGCAAGCAAAGTAGTTTGCACAACGTTTTTGTCTTAGAGCTCCGGAGGAAAAACAGAAAGCCAGAGACCAACTGGAAGCCAACTACAGTGTCTTGGAAACGAAGTATATAAATGAACTGGGACAGTAAAAACATGTAACTGGGTAAACTGTTAATCACTTTCATTATACCTAAACTGTTACCATACAGGATCATAGTATGCAAATTCCTGACTTACATATTTATGAAACCTATAAAAAAAAGTATCAGCCATTACACTGATCACCTTTTGCAGAAAACCCAAAAATAAGACCCAATTCTAGGTCAGTTCTACAGCTCCAACAAACTTGATGAAATACCACCAGAAATGCCAACTGGTATGTCTTTCATATTACTTCCACAACCAGAATGGCTTGAGGATCTCTATCTCCGGGAAAACAAAGGGGAGGAGGGAGGTATGTTAGAGAAACTGTGTGATATAGAATAGGGGTCCACAAACTTTTTCTGTAAATGGCCAAACAAAATATATATACTTTGCAGTCAATCAACCTCTATCACAACTTGTAGCACAAGAGCAATCATAAACAATCCATAAAAGAACAAATGTGGGTTTGTTCCAGTAACATTTTATTTACAAAAACAGGTAGCATGCCAGATTTGGTCCATGGGTTATATAGTTTGCTGACCCCTGACATAAAACAGTAAGATTTTTCGTTCAATACCACACAGCATACTGACATTACAAAACCAAGGGCCATGAATGAATACGGTAATTATACACTTTAAAAGTTCTTTCAATTCAAACATATTGCCTGACTAGCAGAAAACATATTTGAGGTGTCTCATTAAAGAGACCATTTTGATATAAAAAAAGTATTACACACATTTTTTAAAAAATAAGAAAACTACAATACTTACTGTAACACTGGTAACTCTGAAGTAATCATTGCTGGAGAGGTCTTTCCACAATGGAGCAAAAGAAGCAAGTGCTGTACAACTCAAAACTTTAAAAATAACCTCAAAGGCAATCCTGTTAATAAAAAAAAAATGTCCAGCTTTATTGAGATATAACAAAACTAGAAGGTATTTCAAGTGTACAATGTGATTTTCTGACATACCTGTACATTCTGCAGGGCTCCCCCACCCCCGAGGTAGCATAACCATGACCTCAACATGTTTACTTTTTGGTAAGAACATTTAAGTTCTACTTTCTTAGCAAATTTCAATTATATAATACAGGGTTATCAACTATAGTCACCATGTTGTACATTAGGTCCTCAGACCCTATTCATCTATAACCAAAAGTTGGTGTGTTTGTACCAACCTCTATTTCCCCACCCACCAGTCCCTAGCAACCACTTTGTTACTGTTTCTATGAATACCACTTTTAAGATTCCACATGTAAGTGATGCCATTTGGTATTTGTCTTTCTCTGTCTGGCTTATTTCACTTAGCATGAAGTCCACCAGGTTCATCCACGTTATCAAATGACAGAATTTCTTTTCTTTCACACACAATGACTGTGTGTGTGTGTGTGTGTGTGTGTGTGTGAAAACACCAGGTTTTCTTTATTCATTCATCTGTTTACAGACACAAGTTATTTCCATACCTTAGCTATTTGTAAATAATGCTGCTATAAACGTGCGCGTATAGATATCTCTTTGGGATAATTATTTTGTTTCCTTTGGAAACATATCCAGAAATGGCATTGCTAAATCATATGTGGTAGTTTTACTTTCATTTGAGAAACCTCCATACTGCTTTCCAGAGAGACTGTACCAATTTACGTTCTTACCAACTGTGTACAAGGGTTTCCTTTTCTCCACATCCTCACAAGCATTTATCTGTTATGTTTTTGATAATGGATATCCTATCAGGTGTGAGGTGATAACTCAGTGTGCTTTTGATTTGCATTTCCCTGACGATTAGTGATGTTGAATAACTTTTCATGTACCTGTTGGTCATTTGCATGTCTTCTTTGGAAAAATGTCTATTTAGGTCCTTTGAAAAGAAAAATTATTTTAAAATAAAATTAATATTCCTGGCTTTAGCGACTGTAGTCAATCAATACTACCAGAAATCACACTCCTTGGTATTTACCCAAATGAACTGAAAACTTATGTCCATTCAAAAGCCTGCACAAAGATATTTATAGCAGCTGTCTTCAAAATTGCCAAATCATGGAAGCAAACAAGATGTCCTTCAGGAGGTACATGGATAAACCATGGTACATGCAGACAATGGAATGTTATTTGGCACCAAAAAGAAGTTATCAAGTTATGAAAAGACATGGAGGAAGCTCAAATGCATTTTACTAAGTAAAAGAAGCAAATCTGAAACTGTTGCAAACTGAATTATTCCAATTTCACAGCATTCTGGAAAACACAAGACTATGGAGACAATGAAAGGATGAATGGTTGGGGGTAGGTGGGATGACTAGTTGGGCACAGAGGATCTGTGAAACTAGGGCAGTGAAACTATTCTGTATACTACAATGGTGGATGTAGATACATATCGTACATTTGTTAAAAAGCCACAGAATGTACAACATCAAGAGTACACCCTAATGTAAACTATGAACTCTAGATGATTGTAACACATGTACCACTCTGGTGCAGGCAATTTGATAGTAGGGGAGGCTGTATGTATATGGGAGCAGGAGGTAGAGAAGGGATCTCTCTACCTTCTGATCAATTCTGTTGTGAACCTAAAACTTCCTTAAAAAATAAAAAGTCTATTTAAAAAAAAAGTAGCAGAGGAAGTGGGACAAAACAGAACATCCAAGACAAGCCATGATACAATACCAAATGGACTAACATAGGTACAATTGGAATTCCAAAAACAAAGAAAAAGTACAGAGCAGAATAAGTATTTGATGAGATAACAGAAAACTTTCCAAATATAATTTAAGATATTAAAACACAGATGGAAGATTAAGAGAATTCCCAAGCAGGACACTCTAAAATATAAATATTACTAAAGCCCAAAGTTAAAGAGAAAACTCAAAAGAGAGCTCAAGAAATAAAATTCCTCATGTGTAGGAAAAAAAAGATAAAAATTACATCATACCTTTTTGTTGGTAACTATGTAAACTGAAACACGTAGTATAACATCCTTTAAGTGCAGAGAGAGGAAAAAAGTGAACCCTGAATTACTATATATCCAATGACAACAATCTTTCAAAACCAAAGGAGTGATATCATGGAAAATGGAGGAGAAGCTCCAAGAATAAGCCCCTCAGTGAAGGAACTGTTAGGCTGGGGGGGGAAAAAAAGACAATATCAACTTTCACAGACATCTGGAATCTAATAAAAACAGCAAAGAAAGAAGTGCTTAACTAAGAAGGAGTCTGCTAAATTTTCTAAGAAAGCACCGCAGACATTTTGATTACCTGTCTACCATGTCCCCTCCCCCAGCTCCATGGTGCTCATAGGAAAGGCCGACCAAGTTCCTAGTGCAGCTTGCTGGTGCTAGTGCCAGAGAAAAACATGGATCTTCTTCTCAAATATTGTGGCTGTGTGTTCTGAATGGCTTCCCAGGTGTCATCTTTCAAAAGAACTGAAAAACATACATTGCAAGTAGCTGCCTGGGACAAGACACACTGGGTGCACAAACAGCAAACAATATGAAAATCCTCACAATAAGGAGGCTGAAGAGGAAGATACTGTAGGGAATATAAATGGCTACCGCATACACCAGGAAATCCAGAGTGCTACATGCAAGCCCACAACTGGATGCACACCTAGAAAGAGCAGAGAGGAGCACAGGCTCGCAACTCTAGCTGATCTTAGGGCTCTGTGCAATCACAAGGTGAAGATTAAGGCAGAGCTGTAGGCAGGTTAGCTAACCTTTGAAAGAATACTTCAGCTAAGCAACAGTATGCAAACACTAAGAGGTTACATTTTTTCCTTTTAACTCTCTTTGATTCAGGAACTCTGTAAAATCCCGGCAGATCACCAGGATAAAAAAATGTGTTACACACATGACAAGAATTAGTCTTTGCAAAAATGGTTTGGAAACGTCACTAAACACATGACTGCAGCCCTCAAGAGGTAACAACAGTTAAACCCTAGAAAGGAGAAAAGAATCAGCGTCCAGAGTTACCACATTATAATATTCAAAACGTCCAGTTTTTAAGAACAACAACAACAACAAAATCAAAAGGCATACAAAGAAACCAGAAAGTATGGTCCATTAACAAGCAAAACAGAATTTGACAGAAATCATCTCTGAGTAAGCCCAGACACCGGACTTAGGGTTCTAGAAGAAGAGAGACTTCCAGTAGATGGAAAGACGGAGAGAAGCAACATCTGTATCTATCATATAATAATGGCAGAAAATTTCCCAATTTTCATGAAATATAGACATCTACAAAGTCAAGGTCAACAAACTCCAAGGAGGATAAACTCAAAAGAGATTCACACGGACACAAATAATAATCAAACTATAAAGAGCCAAAGAAAATGAGAGAATCTTGAAAGAAGAAAAGATGAAATGGATTGTCACATACAAGTAATCCCTGTAAAACTAACAAGCCAATTTCTCATCTAAACCACATAAGCCAGAAGTCAGTAGGGTGGCATAGCTAACGCGTCGAAATAAAATTGTCAAGCAAGAATTCCATATCCAGCAAACTATCACTCAAACATGGCAAAGAAATTAAGACATTCCTAGAAAAACAAAAATTGAGGAAGACTGTTGATAGACCTACCCTACCCTACAATAAAATGCTAGAGAGTCATTCACCCAAAAATGAAAGCACTATAGACAGCAACTTAAAAGCCATATGAAGAATAAAGAACACGGGTAAAAGTAACTACACAGGTTAAACAGAGAAGCCAATATTAGCGTATTTTTGGTTTCCTATATGTTTGTGGTATTAGTCTTGTTTCCTATATGATTTAAAAGACAAACACATAAAACAACAATTATATACCTAGGTATGTTAAGGGATACACACTGCATAAAGATGTAATTTATCACAAGAACATAAGGGAAAGGGATGGAGATAGGAACAGAATTTTAAATTACCAAAACTGTTACTATCAATTCAAATGAGATTAGTATAAATTTAGGACATTAATTGTGATCACCATGGCAATTACTAAGAAAATAAATTTAAAATCTAGTCGGCCCATCGTATCTGCAGGTTTTGCATCCTTGGATTCAATCGTGGGTCGAAAACAGTATTTTCAATCTACAGTTGGGAATTCACAGGGGATCCTGGATCCAATCCCAAGGATACTGAGAAACTGCTCTATACAGAAAATGAAAACAGTTTACTAAAAAAAGAACAAGTGCAAAAGAAGACAAATGAGTTGTTGTCTTCTCAGTTGAAGCAACTGAGCAACAAAGAAAACATAAGACATAGAAGACAAATAATTAAATGGCAAAAGTCCTTCCTTATCAGTGATCACCTTAAATCGAATATACTAAATTCATTAGTTAAGAGACAGACTGACACAATGGATTTTTAAAAACTCATCCAATTATATGCCATCTACAAGAGATTCATTTTAGATTTAAAGACACAATTAGGTTCAAAATAACATGCAAAAAGATACTCTGTGCAAATATAATAGTAACCTAAAGAAAGCTGGAATACTTATGCTAATATTAGACAAAATAAATTTTAAGTCAAAACTTACAAGAGACAAAGAGGAATACATTGGTTTAAAATGGTTAATTCATCAGGAACTTGTAACAATCATAAAGATATATACACCAAACACCAGAGTCCCAAAATATACAAACGTTGACACAATTGAAAGGAGAAAGACAGTGTTACAATAATAGTGATTTCAATACACCACTTTCAATAAAACATAGAAGATCTAGACAGAAGATAAGTAAAGAAAAAGGACTTGAACAACACCATAAACACCTAGACCTAACACACATGTCTAGAACATTCTACCCAACAAGAGAATACACATTCTCCTCAAATATACATACAACATTCTCCAGGATAGCTGATTAGGCCCCAAATAAGTCTCAATACATTTTAAAAGACTGAAATCATACAAAGCATTTTCTTTGAGTGTAAAAATCATTAACAAGAGAAAAACTAGAAATTCACAAATATGTGGAAATTACACAAAAAAACTCTGAAATAACTAATGAGTCAAAAAAAATCATTAAGAGAAATTAGAATACTTTTAGATAAATGAAAACAAAACACTACATATGTATCAAAATTTATAAGATGCAGCAAAAGCAGTGTTCAGAGATATCTGGGAACACCTACATTTTTTCCAAAAAATACTTATATAGCTGTAAACATCTACATTTTTTAAAAAATAGAAATCTTAATTCAGTAACATAACTCTACACCTCAAGGAGTGAGAAAGAGAAGAGCAAACTAACTCTAAAGGCAGCCCAAAAAAGGGGCAATAATAGAAATTAGAATAGAACAAAACAGAGACTAGAAAAAGAAAAAATTGAGACCAGAAATTGGCTCTTTGAAAAGATCAACAAAATTGACAAGCTTTTAGATAGACTAAGTAAAAAAGAGAGAAGATGCAAATAACTTTAATCATAAATGAAGGTAGGAATATTACTATTGACCTTATAGAAATAAAAGGACTATAAGAGAACAGGATGGACAATCGTGTGCCAATAAATTCCACAACCTATATTAAATGGAAAACTTCTAGAAATGCACAAATTGCCAAAACTGGCTCAAGAAAAAAAACAGATATCTGAACAGACATGCAACATGTAAAGAGAATGAATCAAAAATCTCCCAACAATAAAATCCAGAACCTAACGACTTCACTGGTGATTTCTACAGACATTTAAAGAAATAACACAAATCTTTCTCAAATTGTTCCAAAAAAATACAAGGAAGAAAAGATTACATAACTCAGAATCTATGAGATGAGCATTTCTTTTTACAAAAGTCAGACAAAGACAATATAAGAAAACTACAGACCAATTTCCCTTATAAATATAATCACAAAATTCCTCAAAAAATACTAGCAAACAGAATCCAACTACATGTTAAATGTAATATATACCATGGGCAAGTGAAATTTATCCCAGGAATCCAAAAGTGGTTCAACATTAGGAAAATCAATGTAATGTGATACATTAATAGAAAGAAGGAAAAATTAACCACATGATCATCTCAAATTATGACAAAAAGCATTTGACAAAATCTCAAAGGACACCAAAGAGCCAAAACACTCTTTCATGATAAGAACATTCAAAAACCTAAGAATAGAAGGGAATTTTCTTAATATGATAAAGGGCATTCATGAAAAACACATAGGTAACTTTATACTCAATGGTGAAAGACTGAAATAAAAGCTTTCCCCTTAAAATCAGGAAAAAGACAATAATGTCCATTTTCACCATAGCTTTCAACAAAGTATTGTATGTTCCACTGAGAGCAATTAGGCAAAAAAGAGACATAAATTGCATCCAAATAGGAAAAGAAATAAAACTATATTCACAGATGACGTAATACTTTATATATAGAAAATTTCAAAGAATCAACAACATAACACTAGTAGAGAAATCTTGCAGGGTGCAAGATAACATACAAATATCAATTGTGCTTCTTTATTAGAACAAATTTATCAGTGCTAGAGGATACAAAATGGACACAAAGAAATCAATTGTTTTTGCACAGTAACAATAAATGAAAAATGAAATGAGGAAAATTCCATTTACAATAGCATCAAAAAGAACACAGTATTTAAAAATAACTTAATCAAAATGAAAGCCGTATATTGAAAACTACAAAACACTGCTGCAAGAAATGAAAGACACCAATAAATGGAAAGATCCTGTGTTCATGGATTGGAAGACTTATGGTTAAGATGTCAATACTATCCAAAACAATCTGATTCAATGTAATCACTATCAAAATCCCAATTATTTCTTTGCAGAAACAGAAAATTCCATCTGAAATTCTTGGAATCTCATGGAAGGGGCCCTTACAAGCCAAAACAACCTTGAAAAGGAGGACCAAAGTTGGAGATCTCACACTTCCTGATTTTAAAATTTACCACAAGGCAACAGTAATCAAAAGAGTGTGGTACTGGCATAAAGACAAACACATAGGCCAATGGAATAAAGAGCCTACAAATAAACCCTCACATATGTGATCAAATGAATTTTGACAAGGGTGTCAAGAGCATGCACAGGGGCAAGGACCGTTCTTTCAACAGCTGTGAAAAGTGGACATTCACATGCAAAACAATAAAGTTGGTTGGACCTTGACCTTACACCATATACTCAAAATGGATTTTAAAAAAAAAAAACCTAAAAGAGTTAAAATCATAAAAACATAAAACGAAGAGGGGGGAAAAAGATAAAAGCTTCATGGCACGAGTTTTGGCACTGATTTCCTGGACACGGCAGCAAAAGTATAGGTACATTGGACTTCTTTCATCAAAATCAAAAACTTGTATATCAAATGACCCTATCAACAGAGAGAAAAGGAAATTCAAGAAATGGGAGAAAATATCTGCATATCATGTGTCTGGCTAGAATCTACTATCCAGAGCATATATTCTTACAGCCCCACCCACAGTAACAAGACAAAAAATACAAAAAATGGTCAAAGAACTTCAATAGACACTTCTCTAAAGAAGATACATAATTGACCAACACACATATAAAAAGATGTTCAACATCATTAGTCATCAGAGAAATGCAAATTAAAAAAAAAATGTTACAGCAACTGCACCCATTAGGATGGCTATAATCACAAAAATGGAAGATAACAAGTGTGAAGAAATATTTGCCATCTTGGTTTAAGCAATAAGCTCTTATATATGACACCAAAAGCGTCATCCATAAAAGAAAAACAACAAAAGATTAATTGGACTTCATCTTTTTTCTCTGCAAAAGACACTACTGAATGAAAAGACAAGTCATAGACTGACAGAAAATACTTGCAAATCACTTAGAGAACTTGTATGAATGTATATATACCTCTCAAACCTCAAAAACAAGAAACACTTCATTATTTTTTGAATGAGGGAAAATATTGGAACAATCTACCAAAAAATGATAAATGGGTGACAAATATTCCAATGGATGCTTTTTACCATTAGGGAAATGGAAATTAGAAACACAATGAGATACTACCACATGCATATTATTAGAATGACTAAAATTAAAAAGACCATTTCAAGTGTTGGTGAGGAGTCACAACTGGAAACTCCATACATGGCTAAAGGGAATGCAAAATACCACAACGCTTTTGTTTAAAAGTTTGGAAATTCCTTAAAAAGTTTAACACACACTAACTATATGACCAAGCAATGCCGCTTCCAGGTAGTTATTCAAGTGAAAGGAAAGCTTATGTTCATACGAAAACATGTACTCGAATGTTTATAGAAATTTTATTCATAATCATCAAAAACTAGAAATATCTCCCAAAATGCCTTTAAGGGAATAACTGGATAAATATACTATGGTACATCCATATAGTGGAATACTCTTCAACAATTAAAAGGAATGGACAATTGGTACATGCCACAATATTTATAAATCTCAAGTGCATAGACTACATATGTACTGTATAATTCCATCTATGAGACATTCTGGAAAACTACTGAGACAAAGAAAAGATCACTAGTTGTTAGACGTTGGGAGAAAAGAGAATCGACTACAGAGACAGTGTAATAGAATTTGGGGGGCAAATCGTGAGTGCAAATTAAAACTCTTCTTTTAAATCTAACCAGAATCTTTTGCAGAAATTACTAAGGTGACTCTCAAATAAATATGGAAAAGGAACTACAATAACAAAAACAATTTTGAAAAGAACAAAGAAGACTTATATTCTCTGAGTCCTATAAACATACAAGTTTATATAAGAAACACAAAAAAACGTTTTACATACAATTTATATTTTTTCACTCAGTAAAGCATTGTGGACATTCTGCCTCATTTGTTTTAATTATTATTTCTTAATACTTGTATTTAAAATATGTTTAGTGAAAATTTAGCCTGTCTCTAATAGCCAGGCTTTTGGATCATATATCAATATGTCTAACGATGGTTTCAAGACATTTGCAAGATTTTGAAAATCTCAATTCATGGATATTTTGCTTAAGTAAAATAATGTGATGCATTGTTATTCTCCACTCACCCTTTTGAGTCTTTTATTTCATTAAGCGCATGCAGCTTTGTCTGAGAAATCTGTACATTTTGCTTTGTATACCATCTAAAGCTTTAAAACTATTTCCCTTGGTGGAAAATATAAATAAATGATGAATTCCAACCTTTCATTTAACATTATACCATCCTTTAATCTTTATTTTTGTTTTAATCACAGCTTTAAGAATCTTGTTTTTACTGAGTATATTTTACATAAACCATACTAACATTATTCCTATAGTGCTAGCAATCTTATAATCACATACCCATCGATTCCATTTGTATAGGTCATCTTCCTTAAGCGGAATCACTCTGTAACCACTTGCTTTTATTTTTCTTTACAGAGAACATCCAACATTAAGTATCTACTGACAGAGACTATATACTAGGCATTAGTTACTTTCATCTTCCCCATTCTTTCTGAATTACCTTACTTTTGAATGTACTTTACAGAACCTCTCTCTCCGTTCCCTCACCCTCTACTTCTCACTCTCCCTCTCCTTCTCTCATCTCAAAAAACTATCCATCAACTGGATATAATTGACATCTATAGACAACAACATCCAAAAATAGCATAATTCACATTCTTCTGAAGCTCACAGGGACTAGTCATCAAGACAGACCACATTCTGGCCCATAAAATATACCTTAACAAATTTGAAATAATAATCATACAATGTATGCTCTCGGACTACAATGGAATTAAACTAGAACACCTGGAGGTTAAACAACATACTTCTAAATAACACATGAGCTAAAGAAGAAATCTCAATAGAAATTTTTAAATATTTCAAACTAACTGAATATGAAAATACAGCTTACCAAAATTTATAGGCTGTGGCAAAAGCAATGCTTAAAGAGAAATTTATAGCATTCAATGTACATATGAGAAAAGAAAAAAAAATCTAAACTGAATCATCTAAGCTTCCATCTTAGGAAACTAGAAAAAGAACAAATTAAATCAAAAGTAAGCAAAATAAAAGAAATAAGATCAATGACAGCAAAAATCAAAGAAGTTGAAAATGGTAAATCAACAAAGAAAATGGCTGAAACCAAAAAGTAGTTCTTTGAAAAGTTTAATACATCAGTAAACCTCTAGCCACGATAACAAAGAAAGAGAAGACACAAAATACTACTATCTAAAATTAAAGAGGTAATACTAGTATAGAATCCCATGACAGTAAAAAGATAATAAAGGAATACCATGAACTATGCCCACAAATTTGATAACCTAGATGAAATGTACCAATTCCTTGAAAAACACAACTGAGTAAACTCACACAAAAAAGAAAAATCACATGGTCATATTGAGATGCAAGAAAAATATTTAACAAAATCCAACACCCTTTCATGATTAAAAAAACTCTCAGCAAACTAAAATAGAGAGCAACTTCTTCTATTTATTTTATTAAAAAACACATACAAAAATCCTACAGCTAACAACATAACAGAATGGTGAGAAACCAGAAGCTTTCCTGCTAAGACCAGGAACTAAACAAGGATGTCTCCTCTCATCACGCCTTTACAATAATGTACAGAAAATCCAGGCTAATACAATAAAACAAAAAAAGGAAACTAGAGGTATACACACTGGGAAGGAGAAAAAAAAAATCAAACTTTCCTTGTATGCCGATTACATGATTGTCTACATAGAGTATCTGAAAGAACAGAGGGAAAAAAACCTGGAATAAACAATTACAGTAAGGGCGCAAACTATAAGGTTACTATACAAAAGTCAATAACTTTCATATATATACAATGAACAAGTGAAATTTAAAATTTAAAATAATACTATTTACATTAGTGCCCCCCAAACAAGAAATACTTAGCTAGAAATCCAACAAAATATGCACACGATCTATATAAGGAAAACTACAAAATTCCAATGAAAGAAATCCCAGAACTAAATAAATGGAGACCTATTCCATATTCACGGATAGAAAGACTCAATATTGTCAAAATGTCAGTCATTCCCAACTTGACCTATAAATTCAATGGATTCCCAATCAAAATTCCAGCAAGTTATACTAACTGATGCTAAGGTTTATTGTGTAAGGCGAAAGACCCAGAATGTCCAACACAATATTAAAGGAGAAGTACAAAGTTTGAAGACTGACACTATCTGATTTCAAGACTTACTATAAAGCTATAGTACTCAAGACAATGTGATACTGGCATTAGACCAAACAGATCAATGGAACAAAATAAACAATCCAGATAGACCCACACAAATACATTCAACTGATCTTTGACAAAGGATCAAAGGTGATACAATGGATAAAAGACAGCCTCTTCAACACATGGTGCTAAAAATGGACATCCATATTGTTAAAAAAAAAAAAGAATCTAGACAGAGATCTTACACTCTTCACAAAATGAATCAAAGACCTACATATAAACTCGAAAGTATAGCACTCTGAGAAGATTACAGAAGAAAATCTAGGTGACATGGGGCATGGTGATGACTTTTTAGATACACCAAAGGTACAAGCTATGAAAAAAATAATTGATAAACTAGACTTCATTAGAATTAAAAACTTCTGCTCGGCAAAAGACCTGTCACGAAAATGAGATGCCAAGTAAGACTGGGAAATAACATTTATAAAAACATTTTGTCTTTCTAATGTTAAAACTGTTATCCAAAATATAAAAAGAATTCTTAAAATTCAACTATAAGAAAACAAACCACCTGCTTAAAATATAAGCAAAAGACTTGAATCAACACCTCACCAAAGAACACACAGATGGCATATACGCATATGAAAAGATATTCAACATTGTGGCATTAGGGAACTGAAAATTAAAAATACAATGATACCTCTACATACCTATTAGTATGGTGAAGATCCAGAACACCAACAAAACCAAACGCTAGCAAGGATGTGGAACAACAGGAACTCTCTTACATTGTTGGGAGACATGCAAAATAGTACAGAAACTTTGGAAGACAGTTTGCAGGTACTAACAAAACTTAAACATACTCTTAGCAGGTGATCCAGCAATCACGCTCCTTGCTATTTATACCCAAGGAAGATGAAAACTTATGTCCACACAAAAACCTGCATACAAATGTTTATAGCAGCTTTAGTCATAATTGTCAAAACATAAAAGCAACCAAGATGTCCTTCAGTAGATGAATAAATAAATAAACTGTGGTATATCCAAAAATGGAACATTACTTGGCATTAAAAAGAAATGAGCTATCAAGCTATGCAAAGACATGGAGGAACCTTAAGTGCATATTACTACCCTGTTTCCCCAAAAATAAGACCTAGCCGGACAATCAGCTCTAATGCGTCTTTTAGAGCAAAACTCAATATAAGATCAGATATATTATATTAATTATAGTACATTATATATTATATAAAATTATACTATACCCGGTCTTACATTATAGTAAAATAAGACCGGGTCCCAAGTTAATTTTTGCTCCAAAAAACACATTAGAGCGGATTGAACAGCTAGGTCTTATTTTCAGGGAAACACGGTAAGTGAAAGAGGCCAATCTGAAAAACAACACACTGTATGCATCCAAATAGATGACATTCTAGGAAAGGCAAACTGTGGAGACAGTACAAAGACCAGGAGTTGGAGAAGGGGGAAGGATGAACAGGTGGAGCACAGAGGATTTTTAGGGCAGTGAAAATACTCTATATGACACTAAAATGATGAGTATATGTCATTATACATTTGTCCAAACCCATAGAATGTACACCACCGAGAGTGAGCCCTAATGTAAACTATGGACATTAAGGGAGATTACCACGTGCCAATGCAGATTTATCAACTGAACAGATCCCGTTCTCGTGTGGGATGTTCACAGTGGGGAGGCTACATGTATGTGGGGGCAAGGGGTGTATGGAAAGTCTCCATATCTTCTATTCAATTTTGCTATCATTCTAAAATTGGTCTTAAAAATCAAGTCTTTGGAAAAAACAATAAATAATTTATTAGCAGATCAAGGTTTTCAGCAGATAATTTACGTCCTTATAACTTTTCTTTTTCCCTAGACAATTTTATGATCTCATGTGGCTTTAAGCATGCACGTGCAAGAATGTATGTGTACACACAGAAACAGAGGCACAATGCCCCATCTGTTTACCATGCACTTTGCCACAAACGATGAGGAAGAAAAATGAAATGCAGAATGTAACTGCTAGTCTGTTCATTTCCCAGCACAATACTCTGTTTTATAAATGCCTATTAACTGAATCAAGAACAAGGGTTAAAGAGCAGTATCTGAAGCACAGTTTATTTCCAATTACATGCAATTTCATCTGTGAAGTACAAGATCCTATTCTTTAATCAGAGGAATTCACTCTCTAGGTAAAGACTTATATAATACAGTCTCATTAATTCAGGCTCCTCTTTTTATCATTCCTAAATTTTATGTGAGTTGCCTTAAGAATCTTAGTAGTGAATGTACACACACAGGTGCTGGAGGAGTGCCACGGGATTTGCTAAGCAAAGCAACTATTAAAATGGCAATGATATTTCTAAAACTCCTTTTTTTTTTTAAATTTATTGGGGTGACAATTGTTAATATAAAACTCCTTTTCAACAATTTCAATAAGTAGTACTCTGTAACTACATTCAAGTAATATACTCATTCACTACTTTTACTAGAATTATAATTCTGTTACCTGTGTTTATGACATCAAATTAAGGATAATAAGAGGAAAAAAAACTGTACAATACTACATTATTTAATATATACTTCACCTTATAAAGAATTCATTTTATCAAGAAAGCAAAAGTCCAAACCTCTCTTCCCAGTAAAATTCATCATATAGATAAGATGTTCTAGCTCTTTTAGTGAAAAAAGGAATGCCAAAGTAGAATTAGATCCTTCAAGTTACACAGCAATTCACGTTACAAGATGGCCCAAATAGGAAATAGGCAACATTAAGACACAAGAAATAGGACGTAGTAAATTTTTCAAAACATTAATCTAGAAAATCTCAAATATTAAATAGACAAAAGGACAATTTATGCCAAAATTGAATCACATGCTCAATGGGACAGAGAAAGTTCACTGGTAACACAAAGTTGCTCATTATTTTGCTCTTTCTCTTCAAATAACATAAAAAGCTATCCTTCTAAGCATTTCTGGGTAACAATCTTAAAATCACAAGAAAATATAGCAAAGTGATTTAAGAGTTTGGGCTTTAAAGCCAGATTGTCTAGGCGCTTAGAACAGATATGTTTTACAAACTTTGTAACCCACTATGCCTCATGATTTCCATCTCCCAAATAGGACTACTAATAAAAGAAGAACCATACATACTTCATACAGTTGTCGGGAGGAGTAATTGGAAGAATGCCTGTAACTCTTCAATAAATATTAACTTCTAGCTACAAGAAGGAGCAGATTACAAATATAAAGAAATGTTAGCTCTGTGAGGGCAAGTATCTTTTGTCCTTTTTCTTCATTGCTATATTCTCAAATGGCTGAAACCTAATAAACATTCATTGAAGTGTGTGTGTGTGTGTGTGTATACAAAAGAAAAGGATGAAAAATTGAACATTAGGAAAACTCCCATAGTTTAACAAACTAAGGTTAGCAGCTTTTTTTTTTTTTTCCCAAAGAAAAACAAAAACAGTTGAGGGTGACATTCTCAGTAACAGTGACTCAATTAGCAGGAAGGTGGGAAGCCCAAGCAGGGTGTAGGAGGTGAGATGAAGGGAGTAGGGTTTATCAAAATGAAGAAAAGTTAAGTTTGGAAAAGCCCCCACAAATGACCTATACACACATGCAATCCCACAACACAGATGAATGTCCCAGGACTAAAGGAAAATGACAAGCCAAAATAAGACTCTCACATGAAGAGAGTTTTGCATTTTTTTGTACTTACCAATCTTTCCCAAAACTTTCCACATTAACTCTGATAATGCAATTCCATGATAAATATTCAACCTCTTTCCCCAAATGCTGCCTCCACATCACCTCCATATCTAATCACATTTTTCCTTTAGTTTCAGTACTCTCATAACTTTATCTTCTTATATTCCCCAATCTCATGAAATGGCACCTAGAACCTTAACCTTTTCGCTGTAATGTTTGTCTATAGTCAAATGATATTTCCATGCCACTGACTTTACCCCGAGAGCTGTGTTCCAGAAAGGAAGTTTAGGAAAGCAGATGTACGTTTTTCTGTATTTCTGTGTTTTTCAAGAATGAATAACAATAGATTTGTATACTTTAAAGTAATAATTTATTTTAATAAAATGTAGCACCTTCACTGTATTTACTTAAAAATATAAATACTGTAATTATTTTTGACACATTTTGGAGACCAAACTTGAAAATCAACGCAATGAAAAGGTTAAAGCTCTCCAGTAGTAACCTTATCCTTCACTTCTCTCAATGACTTTACTCTTATTCCAAAGCACTTTTTACTTCTCTTACAAAACCAACTATCTTCTGCTTCTGTGATGTGCACATACTACCTCTTGCCCTATACCTCATGCTTCCTGAAACAAACTGGAAAGCTCCAACCTTCTTGAAATCTAGGGAGCCAGGTCTCACATTTTTAAGCTTTCATTCCACCTTGTCAACGGAATACATTAAGTTTCCGTGTCCAACTCGGGCAGGTGCACTATGTGAAAAAAGCAGAAAAATCTCCAATCTAGAGTTTTGATGAGGATCAGAATCAGAAGTCAGATGCAAAACTAACACATCTAACAAACAGGAATAAAATTATAAAACCAAGGTGGAACCAAGAGAAAAGAATTGTGTATAAAGTACTATATGGAAGCCAGAGCAGGTTAGAAACAAATAATGAAAGTTCAAAGAACGCAGGGATTTAATATGTGGAGTCTGTGGCAGTCAGGACATTCACTCATATCTCTATTATTAATCTAACTTACTCAAAATGTAAGAAACTATCACAGATATGTATTCATTATCATTTTAAGAGAAATATTTAAATAAATTTATTTAAACATAAAGCTTTCCAAAATATTCTTACATCATATTAAATCATACCACTCGTTGATCACAAATAAATGTTATTGATTGGCCTTCTCCAAATTTAAAGAGCATTAAAAAAATGCCATCAACCTTTAAAATAGCTAACAAGTAAAAATGAACCCCAAGGAAATTAAGTTGCCTATATTAAGTCTCCCTGCACTAAATACTTGAGACTGCTTGCAAATAGAAAACTGACAGACCTGTCTGTCAAAACTACAGGCATTTATGTTTCCATGTACTTTATATGAAAACTGCATTGTGATTTTTAAAACTTAGTTTTTCCAAAATTCAAATACCACCAGCACTTAACTTCTCGCAACTAAATTTACATCTTTTTAAAATATTTTTCTAATGGATATACCTACTCATACAAATAACAACTGTCTTACAACAGCTTCATTAAGAAAAATATATCACCAGTTTAACGACTGCACATGGGGAACAATAAAAATATTCCAAATAATGTCCTTTGCCTAAAGCAAATACCCATCTACTGTTTATGAGTTTCTGAAAAGATAAAAACATGTATTGGAAAATGTCTTCTTTAAAAAAAAAAACTTATCAAAATAATATGTTTGTATAGCCCTATAATTGTCATATAAAAATTATTTCAAAAGTATGGAAACAACCATTTCCTTACCACAGTCCTAAGAAAAAAATTATGAAATTTTAAAAACACACAGATGGTTGTTTTTTTTTAATGTGGTGAAGAAAATATCACTGAAGGCCAACCTTTTTTTTTTAATTCCCATTAAACTATGTGTGAGTATATTAATCTGTTAAAGCTTTCATAAACAAAAATTAAAATTTCCCCCATAATTTATTGCTCAAGTTTAACTATCTTTCTATATAATTACTATGTGCACCTTTTATTAACTCCATTTGTAAAACATTAATTTGCAAAACTGGGTCTCTAATACTAATTCTAATTTTGAAACAACACAGAAAAACCTTTCTCGCTGCAGCATGCACATTTCTGCTCTCTGGACTAGGGATAAATCTGTAGTCTCCAGAAGACATTCTATAGTTGTCTTCTATGTGCTTAATTTCATAGGGGGAAAAGCACACAATCTTAAAAAGCCAAGACCATCTTCTTCTGGTGTCCACTATTCCATACTGCCATTGGTATTTAAAATCTATTAAATGCAAGGCAATGTTAGACAATGTTGGTATCCAAAAATGCTTAAAAAATGTGGTGTGTGCTCTTAAAGACTTAAAATTCAGTAAAACAGATAAAATACAGAATCCATGATAGGTAGACCAAGTGTCTTGAGTAAACAAATGTGCCTATTAAGTTTGATGGAGAAATGAATAAACAAATTCTGTGGGACCATGATCAGGATGAAATGGGTTCTTAATAAATCCTTATGACTAAATAAATGTACTTTAAGAAATGTGGTCCAAACCAGAGAAAAGATATAAAATTGTAGTGGTTTATTATTTCGTGGGTTAGTTTAGGAAAAGTTCTTTTATAAGTGGAAATTCTCAACTAACATTATTTACTGAAAAATATGTAAAGTATCTAATTTTGTGTTGTTACTTCAATCTAGAGAGAGCTATGTGTGAGTTCTCCAAATCTATTGCTCTACCATCAAGTAACATTTTATCTTAAATTCTGAAAAATCTTTCACATCTTGAACACAGGTATAATCAGAAAAACCTGAACGATAATGCATTACCCACAGAGCAGGACAATCATATAAGAAACCATACTGATATAAAAATTGAAATGAAAAAATAAAATAGGGCAAAAGAAATGCTTTTCTTTACAGTAGAATAAATTAATGTAGAAAAATTATAGAAATCGAAAAATCACCACTTGATAAATATCACAATTTTTTCAAGCAGGAATTATTAATGAATACTAAAATCGGTAGGATAAAGTATACTAAGTAACGTATGCATAGTCTCAAAGTCTCTCCCCACAAGGTACTAATTAATTACAAAGAGGATAACAGTCATATTACAATAGAGAAACCTGACAGAGCCCTCCTTAACACCACTAATAATGAGACATACCAACAGAGGTCTCCTGATACGATGAACAAAGAAGGGTACAACTTCAGTTATGTGGTCTTCTTGTCAAAAAGGAAAAACTTGAATTTAATCACAAGGATAATCATATAAACCCTAACTGAGGGACACTCTACAAAATAATTGGCCAGTATTCTTCAAAAGTGTCAAAGTCATAAAAGACTTAGAAAGGCTGAGGAACTGTGTGTACACATTAGAGGAGAGACACGACAACTAAACATAACGTGCAATCCTAGATTGAATCCTCGATCAGTAAATATAGACATCAGCTCTACATATTAGTTAACAGTATGGTACCAGCTAATTTTCTGGTTTTGTTCATTGTGCTATATGATATGTAAGATATTGGCATCTGGGTAAGCTAGGTAAAGAGTACAGAGGAGACACCTCTGTATTGGCTTTGCAACTTTATTAAAGACTGAAATTATTTCAGGAGGTAAGGAGAAAAGGCCAAACTAACTCCCAAACTGCACACTAAAATACAACTCATTAAACGATCTAAGAACATAAAGGAAAAAAACAGGTGAGGTATTTTATCAAATGATCTTCCCAATTTCTCCCCAAAGTTCAAAACATTTTTTTTTAACTTGTTGGGTGACATTAGTTAGTAAAATTATATAGGTTTCAAGTTTACATTTCCATAACACATCATCTATATATTGCATTGTGTGTTCACCACCCAGTCTGTTCTCCTTCCATCATCATGTATTTGTTCCCTTTTCCCTCTTCTACCACCTCCCACCACACTTACCCTCTGATAACCACTAATGTTGTCTGTGTCTACTGAGTTTTTGTTTTTGTTTGTCTTGTTTCTTTGTCGCTTTCAGCTTCCTTTTTTTTTTTGACAGCTGCCATCACATCATTTAAAAAAAAATTTATTAGTTTCAGGTGTACAAAACAATGTAATAGTTAGACATTTACACCCCCAAAAAGTGACAAACCCCTACCTCCAATCTGATACCTCTCTGACATGGCATATTCAGCTTTATTCTTTTTTTTTTCCCTTTTATTAGCATTTATTTGATGTTGAATTTACTCCCGGGCCATAAGATTTTGTTTCTTCAGTTTCCTCTGGGAGATCTTCTTCTTCTGAGCAACCTCCTCTTCTGGTTTCGGAACAATTTGTTTTTTCAGTGAGGATCATCTCAATGTGGCAGGGAGAGCTCATGTATGGGTTAATCCGCCCTGAGCTCTGTAAGTTCTGCGCCGCATCTTGGGAGCTTTGTTCACCTGGATGTGCTCAATGACCAGAGAGTCTACATCTAAGCCCTTAAGTTCAGCATTACTCTCTGCATTTTTAAGCATGTGCAGTAAAAATTCTGCACTCTTTTTGGGCCAACGACCTTGTGTTCAAACCCACTGTTTGGCCTGGGCACATCTCCCAACTCCACCATTGTAACAACGGAATGGCACACATTGCTTTTGTAACGTGACATCCTTTAAATACTTGGTGGCTTTTCAGATATGCATCCCCTTGATGGCCTGCACAGTTTCACAAGTGTTCTTAAAATGAACCCGCAGATCTGAACCTCTCAATTTACATGATTTTGTAGGGTTCCCTGGGTCAAGCGAATAGCGAACCATTTTCAGAGGTCACCTCAGGCCGCTTTCGGGAAAAGCCAGCTTTATTCTTAATAATACACTTACAAAAGCTGGTCATGAGTGCTGTGTAGGTTTCCCCTCCCCCTCCTCCTACCCAATATAGTCTGTATCTCTTAAAGATTGAGAGTATGATAACTATTCGAACTCATTACACTCAAATTGCACTTAAAAATATTTGCATATCCCATAGAGTTCCAAAGAACTAGATACTGTGCAATAAATGGAATTTCAATAAATCCTTGCAGGAGAAAAAAAAAGAAACCATCTAATAAAATCAATGATATTTTAACATGTCTCAAAATGCAATGTTCAATCCCACTAAGAAAGTTACTAACTAAAGAATGTTAAAAGCCAGAGGCTACAGCAATGGGGGTAAATTGTTCTTTTATCCTTTTCGCTTGTATTTTACATTTCCAAAGCTCTTCCCTTGTATTTGTTTTCTAGGGCTGCCATAATAAAGTAACATACCCCGGGTGGCTTTAACAAAAAAAAAATTATCCTCTCCCTGTTCTGGAGGCTAGAAATCCAAAATCAACATGTTGGCAGGGCCAGGCTCTCTTCTGATGCCTCTAAGGGAGGATCCTTCCATGTCTCTTCAGCTTCCCATAGCCCCAGGCATTCCTTGGCTTGTTACAAAGAAACTCCAATCTATACTTCCATCTACACACAGTGGTCTTCCCAGTGCCTGTGTCTTTACAGGGCATTCTCCTCCCAGTGTCTCTGTTTTCTTATAAGGAAACCAATAATATTGGATTAGGGCCCACCCTAATTGAGGCTGACCTCCTGTTAATTACATCTGCAAAGACTATTTCCAAATAAGCTCATATTTGTAAGTATAGTGGTAAGGACTTCAACATTTCCTTTTGGGGGACATAAATCAGTCCGCCATACCTCTCCATCCCACAAAAGTATTGTTCAGAAGTTACTTATTCAACACCATTTTAAGAAATGTTTACTGAGGAACTCCTATACATTATGTGACGTTCTAAGTAAGTGCTAAACAAAGTGGTAAATAAATTAAGATGAAATCCGTCTATAAGAAGTTGATATTTCTAATTCATAGACAATAAAAACAGAAACATGACAATTTCAGGTTGTTAGAGTGATATGAAGTGATAAAGTACTTTAAAAGGATAAAGTACTTTAAATGGATGGTGTGTGTATAATGGCCAAAGTAGAAGGGTGGAATAGAGTGACTATTTTGACAACAGAGGAAAGGTGTTTGTTTACTTAAGTGATATGACCATGTGACAAAGGTTCAGTTTACAATTTATTAGGCATATCAATTTTGAAATGTGATTGTTAAAGAATTTTTTTACTTTAAGAGAGTCTTCTATGAAATTCTCTACATCAAAATGTTAGACATTTATTTTTTATATGCTATTTCAATTTTGGATAATTTAAATTTTTATAGCCCACAATCACACCATTAGTATTTGCTGATAGTCAACTGTGAGTTCCAAAGGACATGAACTTAATAACTGAAGACTAAGTCAAGATAAAGTGTTGTTATAATATGAAACTATAGATTATACAGTTGTATATTTATTGTTAAACAAATACTATGCTCCATTATTATTAGGAGAAAATCAACTTGAGGGGGAAAAAACTGTAGCAGAGATTGAAGAACAATCTAGAGTATTCCCCCAACAGAAGGCTTTTCAGAACCCACTCACTGTGAAATTGGGAGTGGAGCCGAAAGTTAGGTGAAGTATAAGTTTAAACGTCTCGGAACAATCATAACCATCCCATTTTATCACTACTCACTGGAGAACCATGCTTGCCAGCAGCCCCAGGCAATCATCTTGATTAAATGTACTCCAGAGACGCAATGATCAGGTTTCTTCTCTTTATTTTCTCTAGTGTTCCCCACTGCCATGCTCACTACCTTCAATGGTAGTGACTCAGGGAATCAGTTAAAGTGCAAAAACTGTACGAAATACAAAATTCCACATTATCATTGTTGTAGCTTAAGATAGTTTAACACAGTGTTTTGGTTTAGTGCAGACTGTTATATTTAATTACCAGTTTGCTAGACTCATTTCTTAGGCCTCAGTTCTTACAAACATGCAGTATTTCTGTCATTTGCTCTTATCAGGTACTCAAGAGACTACAGCAAAACCTCTACTAACTAAAACCTATAGAGTATGAGTGATTCCATTTATAAGTGTCTGAGACAACTGATGTTTTATATTAATTCCCAAAACACTTAAGCATATAACAGCAAAAATAAATTATACTAACGTCTCCCTTGTTAACTGCTGAGAGCTACACCTTTTATCTCCCAACCCCCAAAAGGGCTATAAGGAATAGTCTTATGGGAGAGCTAGGTTTTTGTTGGGAGAATCTGATGAAAACGCCAAACACATGAAGGTGGGGTTTTTTTGGTGCAAAACCTATACCTTTTTTCTACTACCCGTTCTCTATTACAGGTCAAACAGTAAGTTTCACTATCTTCAGCACTGATTGCTAGTGCTCATACCACTCCACACCTGCATTTCACCTACATCATCATCCCCTCTTCTTCCATATTTCTGTATCTAACATTTCAAATGTCACAGTCACAGAATGAAGTGATAAATATTTTCTCCAAAAGTTTCCTAGAATATTACTGTCCATGCCGTAAATAGCACCTACTTACAAAACTACCATGTTTTATATTTATGTGTGACTGTTTTGAGCTTTATGGTAAGGTCAAGGTCTCAGACATCTTCTGAGTACAGAAACATCTTAGCTATCTGGGACACAGCTGAAAAGTAGGACAAATATTCTCCCACACTCAGAATTCTCTTAGTTACCTACTGTCTCTTCTAAACCATTATTTGCTCCCACTTACCACGAGCATACTATCCCCTGATATTTCTCATCAGTGTCATCCAATCATTTCTTGACCACTACCACGCCTCTTCACATTCGATGAAGATGTTTACACCTTGGTCAGATTTCCGCCCTACCATTATGTCCTACCATCATGGACAACGTCTATCTAAACCCAAGTCTCAAGATTCCTGAACCTTTTCAATTTCAAAGACCTTCACACACATTCTTTGGACTTTATCTACCAACTTTCACAGCCAAACACTTAACCAATCTTCCCATATTCACAGTTCTCTCATGCCCCCACTAACTTTATATTTGCTCCTCAATTATTTCACACACACAGCCTAGCATTTACTCGTTACACTGTCTACCTCTCCTTTTGCCATCTCCTTTCCTTAGTAAGCCTACACATGAATGATCTAAAATACTACCAACCAACACTTTTTATCCCAGGTTGTTCTGTAGGACTTGTCATGCAAAAGTCTAAGACTAAAATAATCCCACAAACTATCTTCTCTTAAACATACAAACTATTGAACAGTGTTGGAAAAAGGATCATAGAGACATGAAAATCGATAACACTCTAAATTTTGGTCTCCAATTTCAAGTGGAATCTTAATTACACTGAAGCAATCTTTTTATTTGTCCACGGTAGGTCCCTTCTCCCACTGTCTTCAATGAGTATTCTAAATTTTCACTAACCTTAAGACCCTTTTCTATGGCCTACTTACCCCTCCCTGAAGTTTAGGGGGAAAAAAAGAGGTCACTAATGATGAACTATCTGCTCAACTTTCTGCCTTTCCCCCATTCTTTGTCCTTCAATACTACCTCAGAAAATAAGGTGCTTTTCCTCTTGTTCTTGCTCCATTACCATGTCAGTATTTCATTCTCTACTAGTTCTTTCCCTAAGCCTACAAACCACTCGTGTCCCCTCTATCACTTAAAATATAAAGATTGTAGCTCCTATTCTCACTATGTACCACATTCCATTTCCTTCCTAGAAAAGCAGCTATATTCATACTGCTTCTACCTTCTCATTTCTCATTCCCTCCTCTAGTTTGAAAGAAAAAATCTTTTTTTAGCCCCATTTCTCTGCTGAAACTACTCTTTCAAAAAAAAAAAATCACTAGAAAATATTTTGATATGAAATTACTGATGATTTAATATTAGGTTGGTCCAAAAAAGTAACTGCGGTTAAAAAGGTTAAAAGGAATTGCAAATCTGCAATTAATTTTGCACCAACATAATATTTCTTAAAGTTATTATCTTTTATAGATGCACAAAATATTTACAGATGAAATGGTATCAGGGATATCACTTTATTTTGTCGAATGAAGCTATATTTTATAAGTATTAATTTGGGGCAGGTATAGGAAAAGACTAGAGGGATCAAACCCTAAATACAAGGAAACCAATTATAAAGCTATTATAATAATACTGGCAGGAGATGTTAAGAAACTCAACCATGGTGCTTCGCAGCAGGCAAACAACACAAGAGATAGGTTCAAGAAAAAAACATTTCCAAAGGTCATACTGATAACAGACTTACAGATTTTAGTGCTTAGAAGACATTTATTGAAGTGTTCTGTCAAAAAAGTAATGGGGGATACCCTACATTTCTATTATAAAAAGTTTTCCTTTAATATCTTAATAAAGGAAATAATAAACCAAAGGTAGTTTAGGGTGCCAGTGAATACTAATTAATATTTTATCACTAGTTATTTCTGCTAGCAAAATTTAAAAAATTTAATATAACTATACATACTAACACAACTATAACTTAGTGTATCAATTTTAACACTACCACCATAACATAAAGTAGAAATAGCACATACTTCAAATAAGCTGCATGTCTTACTCCTATTTCCTATACTTGCTGAACTAGCAAGCTGAGTTGGTTTTACAAAGTAAAATCACTTCTAAGGTGAAGTTAACGTATTAGCTTAATACATTTTATCTAAATTTTAAACTCCGTAATTATAGTCTAGTTATATTTGGTAAATTAGTAAAACTGCCCTCATTCTAACACAATAGTTACAAAAGTGGTGGTATGTAGATACTGATGAAAACTCCACCATTTCAAGACAGATATTCCTGTGCCATTTTGCATGACTATCAATTTTTATTATGGCAGTTCTTAATTAAACTTGATTTTACTCACTTTACAGGCCTCAAAATCCAAAGTACACACCACCACCTCCTTTTCACACCATTCACGTGCCCCTAAGACAAAGGCAGGTTCATGCCTTTGACTAACTTAAGAGAATTTAAGTGAGAGCAGACTCTTAACTCACATAACCAGAGTAAATTTAAACATTATTCCCAGTTTTACCATTCTTTCTAACTCTGCACAATTAACAGCCTTCCCATGTCTCAATGTATTTAACTCCTCTGAGACAGATGATGCTACAGAGGGTAGAATACAGAATGTAACTGATAGCTGTGAGAGTGTTTCTTTAAACAGTAGTAAAATGAGAAAAAGTGACAGCACAAGCTTCCCATATTCTCAAAAAGGGTTGGAAAATTATTTTTTTCCAAAAATTTGTCCTGTCTCACTTTCGTTATTCATAAAACTACTTCTAGTAAGATTGTGTAACAGTAATATATGTTAAATTTTTGTGTCTGTTCTGTTAAACTTCAAGAGGTTTAAAAGGATTCCTTCAAAACCCTCTTTCATTTGCTCAATTCTCTTCTCAAGCATATTAGACTCCATTAACAGCCAATCATGTAAGCTGAGCTGCAAGTGACCCGAGAGTTGCCATAGCAACTCCTGCTTTCTGAAATACGTGTTATGCATTTTAAAAGCTCTGAGAGAGAAGATACTACATCTATCAATTAACAGCCAAAGCTCAACACAGCACATTATCCAAATGAAACAAAAAACTCAACTACCTTAACAGGGCAACTGCTCCGTATTAAAAGGGACATTTGATATAAATGCTATTTTGGTCTGTAAATTTCAAAATCAAGTCTATAATTAACACATAGTAGTTGCATACTATGTTTAGTAATACAAAAAAACTGATATAGTAAAGGAAAGAATAATCAAGACTACATTTAGCAATGGACCACCAGGATAATGAATGAACATATGCTGTAATAAACTGCCAAATTGTCATGCCATTTTACTAATGAAAAAGTTGGCCCTAAATATGGTACACTAAAATGTTTTCAACACACATGACGTGTGTGTGTGTGTGTGTGACACACACACTTCATACATAATGAAAAAATGTGCAGGCAAATAGTTAATACAAAAGACATTCTACTGTTTTCAAGAAAAATCATTCTTTCAAGAAAAATCATTCTTTCATCAGAGATAGACATCTCTTCTTCAAAGACTAATCTGGGGAAATTCCTTCTCATAAACAGATGAACAGCTAGCCCAAGTTAAGTAGTGAAGTCATTTGAACAGTATGCAATTCTGAAATAAGAAACTCAAAAACAAACCTGTCTCTGAAAAATAACTTCAAAATTGATAATGTCTATGATTAAAGGAAAAAAGAGTAAACAAAACTTATCAGTCTTAAAAAATCTATTTCTAAAACTATACCCAAACATGTAATTCATGTAAATAAACAGAATGCATAAAAGTATCAAAGTGTTTTTCACTTAGGAAAAAAATCACTACAAATAGGAGAACTATAAAACATACTGAAATTACTAGTAACCATACTCTAATACTCAAAAACTGAAAAGCAAAATATTTTGAGTAATACACACTAAAAATAAACTACATATTGGGACATTAGATTCTGTTCTGTACACATTTTACCTTTAAATTTTACCTTAAAATTTCAAGGAAAGATTTTTAAAAACTGGGGATTAACTACTGTTAACTACTATAGTGGAAATTCATAAAATAACATACAAGGATGAAAGAGAAATTTTTTAATCGTTGTTGACAGAACTAGCAATAAGTAACCATAGCAATGACTAGATGTGGCCCCAAACACCTCAGAACAACCCTAGAAGGCCTAATGATTGAAGTATTATTGTATTAATGAAGTATTCACTAAACTAGATAATTCCTTTGTCCCAAATGTTATTCTACCTCTAGTGAAAAACGTACACTTCTCCTTTCAATATAAAAATCTCACCCTTTATTTCAACCCTGTATTCCCTATAGTTACACAAACTCTGAACATCATCAAACAATGAATTCAAAATCCTAGCAGAGTATTAATACTACTAACAGCTAAGCACTTCCAAGCAATTTATGTGTTAATTCATGGGATCTTCACAGTATCTCTTATCTCCACTTTACAGATGGTGAAACTGAAGAACAGAAAAGTTAAGTAACTTACCCAAAGTCACATAGCCAGTAAGTTGTGGAATCAATGTTCTAACTCAGACAATCTGTTTCTATATCCCTTACCCTTAACTATCATCCACAAAGCCCATGTACAAGTAAGTGAATACAACTCTTCACCCCAACAAACTGATGTTTCTCTAGTCCTTTCACACCCTTAGCTATGCCAATTTCCCAGCTTAATCCCAGCAAAGCAAAAATTAGATATTTTAAAACAAAAATCAAGTACGTTAAAAACAAACCAAAGAGAACAACTGGTTCAACAATGAAGTCCAGATAAAAACGAATATTCAAGAAGATAAAAATACATACGATTTTTTTTTCTTTTTAAGCAAAAGGACATATATGGATGGATAAATATAGTTATGATGGTGACATAGACAAATAACAGCTATTAAATGCTTGCCACATGCCAAGCACTTTGCTAAGAGCTTTCTTTATATGCCCTAACATTTAATTCTCACAACCCTATGAGGTAGATAAAGCAGGTCCTCTCTTCAAATGACATTGTTTCATTCAACGTTGTTTCGTTATAATGTTGATGAGAGGGAAAAAAAAATCGATTCCTGGTTGGAATCAAAACCAGGAATCAAAACAAAAAATGTGTGGAGTTTACATTTTCTCCCCATGTCTCCGTGGGTTTTCTCCAGGTACTCTGGTTTCCTCCCACATACCAAAGATGTGCACATTAGGTGAACTGGCGTGTCTAAATTAACCCAGTGTAAGTGAGTGTGGGTGTGTGTGTGAGTGCCCCCTGTGACGGGTGTCCTGGCCAGGGTTGGTTCCTGCTGCTTTCCTGAGCTGCCAGGATAGGCTCTGGCCACCCAAGACCCTGAACTGGAATAAGTGGGTTGGAAATGAATGATCTTACTTGTTTATATTAATCTTTCTTAAATGTATGTATAGCTCACATTTATCTCAATGTTTAATATTAGAAGTGTTTGGGGGTTTTTATTTAGAAGTTTGGTGATTTTCTTTTTATCAGAAATATGACGTAGGAAATTAACTCTTGTTTATATCAATTAGCCTATGGTAAAATTGGTTCATTATACATCATTTCATTTAAAGTCACAGTTTTCAAGAATCTATTGACAAATTAAGTGAGGACTAACTGTACTACTATCTCTACTTTACAATAAGCAAATAGGTAGAGAGAAATGAGGTAATTTGCCCAAAGGTACACAGCTAAAAGTGGTAGAAATGGAATTCAAAAACCTCTGACAACTTCACCAGAAACAACCTCACTCTTAAGCACAGATTTAGCAATAACAAACTTTTAGAAAAAATAGAAAACACCAAAAAAATCATACTTTAGGACTATTAAACTACAGGAGTTCCAATTCAAGATGGCAGACTGAGCACACAAATGTGCCTTCCTCCCACTCCTGGTCTTCAAGTAATGATAGAAACTTGTTTTGTTTTTAAACAAACTCAGAAAGAAAATAAATCAAATCATACATGTATCAGAAAAAAGCATTCAATCATCAAATCAAAAATTTTGGGTGACACCTGGAAAATATAAAATAAATGAGATCAGATTACAAAAAAGAGAGCAAAGGATATTGCAACCAAGATAGCAGTTTGGGTCTTCCCAATGAAGCCAAAGAGAGGCTCCAAACTTAAAAGACAACGAACAGAAAGTGGGGGTAGTATATCATCAAGGATATAAATCAGTACAGAACTGTATTCCAAATGATTTAGTCAACTAGGCCACTCCCCACTCCCTGATTAAAGAGAAAAGAGCAGAGAACAATAGCTGTCAGCCTCTGGATTAAACCCAGGTAGTCGTCTCAAGTGTTCTTCAAGCTACAGGTCTGAAATTATTTTGATGGGCTACGACCAGCAATTTTCAATGATCTAGAATAAATAGAAAATACAAAGTGAGGGTATGTACTGTTTCATGGAACTTTCGCTAGGTTATATATTTATAAATTCATATGTGTGTAGGTACTAGGTTACAATGTAAAATATTTTATACTATGGATCATAGTTTTTCAAGTTAGAAAGCTACTGCTCTAAATGAAGTGTGCAGATCTGTGGAAGGCTCCTAGGGGAGGTGATGAGACCTGAAAGAAAAGCAGAGCAGCACTTGAGACACTAAAGCATTCCACTCCACAGATAAGCCATAATTAGGTTTGGCAATTGTGGGTACTTAACAGTCTGCTCCCTCCTGACTATACACCTTACAGAACTATTTCCTCACCTTTCTTTCCATTATCAACCCCCCTAAGGAGCTTTATTAGACATTTTCCTCCTAATTACTCCCCCCATGAAATTTTAGTACCACAGATACACTATATATCTGTTTGTATACTATATGTGTATCTGTGGCTTATATATAAAAAGGACAACTTTTTTTTTACCTCCATCACCAATTTCTACCCCTTTGAGAATGCATGCCCTGGAGCAAATAAGGAAGCCTACCACATGCCACAGTCTAGGGAGAGACCTATGAATAAAACAAACCTATAGCAGAGAACCTCACTCCAGTTACCTAAACAGACCAACTTAATTTTTCTTTCATAATTATGGATAAACAACCAAGAATTACCAAACCTGAGTTAAAACAAAAGATGAAAAAACAAACAAAAAAACAACCGAAGAGAGGGCAGAGATGCACGCCCAGAGGGTAAAGCTGCCAACCACAGAGGATTATTCCCAAGCCTTTGAAATCTAGTCCCCACCCCTTATCACGGTGATCACTTCGTAAAAGTTACATTAATGTCTAATCACTATGCTGTACACCTGAAACTATAATATTGTGTTTCAACTATAATTGAAATAAATAAAAATAATTTAAAAATTTTTTAAAAAGAAACAAACCTAGTCGTGTCCCCCCGGCTGGTTTTTGAAATTTTTTGGAACTTGTGATTCCTTTTTTCTACTTTCTTCCTTTTTGAACCAAAATGTCTATAACTGGCATCCTAAGCCTGTCCCCACCATTGTAGTTTTGGAGGAGATAACTTGTTTCTTTAGTTTCATAGGTTCACAGATAGAAAGCTTTACCTATATTTGATTGAGATGATTTCGATACAAGATGTGGGACTTGAGCTGATAATAAGATTCTGAACTTTGAAATGATACTGTAATGGGATAAGACCTTTAGGAGATGTGGGATGGGGTGACTGTATTTTGTATGTGAGATGGTATGGGCCACAGAGGCCAGAGGGAGGGCCGTGGTAGGCCCGATTTTGCACCCCCACCATGATCTTCACTCCCTGCTGTTACTCCTGTGTATGCCTCACTACATAGCAAGAGTTAGGAACTTTAAAATAGGGGCATTATTGGACATTATACACATAGGTCCAAATGTTGTACACATGGGCCCTTTAAAGTGAAAGAAAAAGGCAGAAGACCAAGGATTAGCAGAAGACATTTGAAGCATGAGAGGAATTTGACCCTCCATTGCTGGTTCTGAGATAAATAATACCATAAACCAAAGAATATGCGTGGCCTCTAGAAGCTAAGAATAACTCACCTTCCCCAAGTCAACAGCCAGCCAGGAAATGGGACCTCAGTCCTACAACCACTTGGAAAATCAATTCTGCCAACAGTAAGAATGATCAAGGAAACGGTTTCCTTCCTAAATCCTCCAGAAAGGAACTAGCCCAGACCACAGATTTTGGCCTTATAATACTACACAAAGACTCAGCCTAGCCCACTGAATTTCTGATCAATAAACTCTACAAAATGTTAAATCTGTGGTCATTTATTACAATGGCAATAGAAAACTAATGTAAGAACTGTTAAACCAATTTTGCAGATCAGAAATCTTAAGCACAGAGAGCTTCAGTAACATGTTCCAGATCACATTACCAACAACTGTTGATGCTGGGTTTCAACCCCAAGTACAAGCATATCTCAGATACTGCAGATTCAGTTCCAGACCATAGCAAAAACCATCACAATGAAATGAGTCCTTTGACTCAGCAATTGGAGTATCTTGCCTTCAATTTGTAAAGGAACACAACATCTGTGAAGCACAATAAAGCAAAGCACAATAAAACAATGTATGCCTATAGTGTGCCTTTGTGCTCATGACAACTGAAGAAGATAACATAGTAATAGAGAACAGGAACAGTGGGGATCGGGAATGAAATTTGAAAATTTTCCTTGGCAGAACTAAGATACACAGAATTACCTTTCTCCCTTATAGTTTCAACCAAATCACTTGGTTCAAGATTAAATTACATTTATGTAATTGTAGCAAATGCTAAGGTTGATTTTCAATTTTTAAAAACAATTTATAGTCAAAGCACAGTCTAAATTATAGATATATAAGTATAAACAAAACCTTGACAAATAGTATCACTAGTTAACAAAAAGTAAAAAGATGGGGAGAAAAGTAAAAAGAATGTTAGATACACCAATTCCCTTATCTTTCAGAACAGTCAGATAATAGATACTACCTAAAGTTGATAAATCAAAAAATAATGATATAAGTGAGAATATGACATAGGTATAAAAATGAACATGTGAAATTGGTTTTCTGAGGGTTTGGGGAAGGTGTAGATATTTTACTTTTCATTTTATGTATTTTTCTGCTTTTCTAAAACCATGGAAATATATCTATGACTCTTAAAAATACTCATTTTAAACACACACACACACACACACACACACACACATCCTCTAGATGTATGTCAGGTCAAGTTTTCTAGGAAGCAGACCCAAGATGAAGTTAGAAATGCAAGAAATACATTGTGAAAATGCCTATAAAGAATGAAGGAAATCGAGCAGGAGGAGTTGAGTAAGCAGAGAAAGCCTTCAGGTTTTCAATGCAGGTCTGAAAGCTGTGTGAGCCTCAAACCAGTGCAGTTCTGGTCTGCCAGCCCAGTAGGAAGCTCAGGTGCAAAGACTGTCCTTAGAGAAGCCCCAAGTTGGGAAGAAATGGCTAGACCCTACTGTCTTGCTGTGCTCAGTTACTGGCAGGGAGCTGCCCAGTCAGAAATGTGGTCACGGCTCAATGCTGCAGCAAATCTCAAAGGCTCTGTAACTAGAGGTTGTCAGCTACCGAGTTTCCCTGAGCCAGACCATCAGCTCTAATGCATCTTTTGGAGCAAAAATTAAAATATTAAGACCCGGTCTTACTTTACTATAATATTATATTATAACATAATATAATGTAACATAACATAACATCGGGTCTTTTATTAATTTTTGCTCCAAAAGACGCATTAGAGCTGATGGTCCAGCTAGGTCTTATTTTCGGGGAAACATGGTAACAACATTCCTCAAGGCAAGTTTCTCTTAAGGGAGATATAAACAGAACACCTACAGGGCTGTCATAGATGCCATATGAGGGAATACTCTGCAGCCATTAAAAATGTTAGACAGCAGTAATTTTCAACTGCAGGAAGCCCTAGAGTTCTTCAGAGGTACCTCTCCAAGGCAGACTGCTGAGGCTAGTGAAGAAAGCCCAACACTGAGGCTTTGTATTTCCATCCATCTTTCACCAGAGCAGCTCCACTTTGATCTGTTTTATATACTGCATTTCTCTTTAAGAGCTGTCTGAACAAAGGACCACATTTGCTACAAAAAAATTTCAAAAATCATCTTTCACAAAATAACTTTTAATTGAAAACAATAACAAACATGCATTTATAATTAACTTTTCTGCTTGTGTGTTAGCCTGAGCCTGCAACACACACAAAAAAAGATAAACATCAAAATGTTGTAACAATGGTTACCTACTGGGTGGTAAGATTAAAACATTTTTGTTTGCTTACTTGTACTTGCTGTACTTTACACAATTCACATTACAAGATTCTGGTATTAAGGAAAAGTACTTAAAAAAAATTTATGTTCAAAAAAGCTCTGAACAGACTAACTCCTTTCATAACTTAAGAGCTACATTACTATAGAAATTTGGCCTCTTATTAAAAAAAAATCACATTTGCAAATTATAACATTCAATTCAAAAAGTACTCTGCCTATAAAAACACAGTAATTTAATTCTTCCATGTAACATCTTTACATTTAACTAATGAAATGATGGTATTTATTAGTAGCCCACAAATAACTAAAATATATCACATGATTTTCAGGAAATGTTTAATGATTTCAATACATAAATGTCAAAAACAACAGTCAAATAACTCACTAATGATTTCAATTTTATAGAATCATTCAATATTAGCATCATCATCAGTGGTAAAAACCGCAAAATTGCGTATGACTCTCTTAGTTTTCCCAACCTGTAGCAGAGAAAGCTTCTAGTATTCCCATTTAATAAATGCACAATTTGATGTATGAGGCCAAGGTCACTAAGCGAATAAGTGGCAATGCCAGGGAAAAACACTGATTCATAATTAAGTGATTTTTAGACTACACTGGTAAGGCTCCTGCAGAGCTCACACATTCCACAAGAACTTTATTTTAACAAAATCACAGTACATTCGCTTTACAGAGCTAAAAAAAAACTAGATTTTCTTTTCATCAACTTTATTTTCAAAGAGAAGTCATGTATCCCAATACATGCTGAGATAAGTGTTAATTGACACCACCAGGGGTTTCAATAATGGATGGTTTTGCAGCTCTTGGTGGATTTTCTTTGTTTTTATTTTGCATCTATAAAGACAAGGCCAGAAACAACACAAAAACGATGAGGCTCTTAATTTTTTTATAAGATTTACAGAAAATAGTGTATATACCATATAGCTCAGTTTTTTTCTCTTCCAGATGCTGCATATACCTATGACAAGCACTATCTCATACTCTACTTGTTCTCAATACAGCCTCCTAACTTCACAAATGTGGATAGATAAGAAATAAAGGTTAAAAGCTAATGTCTGGATGCAACATATCTGTAGATAACTCCTTTGATATTATTAAGGAAAATGTAAAGCTAAACTGAGACAGACAAAAAATATCAGAGCTCTTGAAGAATTTTAATGACAAAGTAATATATTGAAATTATGAGCAGATATAAATGAACTCAGTGATGTAAGTGCAGAACCAGAGATGAAAAATAAAGCACATTTCTACACTTTCACTCAAGCACTTCTCTTTTTTATTACTGTTTACCAAAGCAAAGATCCCTCTGACCTGTAGCTGGCATTCTAGCCAACACACATGTGCCTAATTGGAATAACAGAAATGTCATGAGAATTCAGATTAGCTCCCAAAAATGAAACTTACACACTGAAAATTATTGCTCCTGCTAAAAGCGTTGGTTAAGATAGAAACAGTATTTTTAATGGATGTGTGTGTACACACATATGAGTGCTCTGACACAACAGAAAGCCTTAATTTTGGAAGTGGGGTTAAAAGGTAAGTAAGAATACATTCATAAAAGTAAGACTACTACAACCGCTGACCCAAACTGGACCCCCTGTGACCAATTCTTTGTGTATCTTTCCAGATGTATTATTTTATGTTTAAACAAGCATGTATGTACATATGGGATGTACATTTTTAAAAAAATGCAATTTAGAGCAAAACACAATGACAACATAATGGTATTTGATATTTTTGACATCTACGTGTTTCCATTAAAAATTTACCACAAAACAGAAAGTAACAAAGTGTTGTCATTGAGATGTAAAAATCAACAACTGGAAAACCTGGAATAAGTATTTAACAAATGTACTACCCACAACACCCCCTACAACAGTAACAACACATGCGCACACTAGTCAAAAGAAGATACACAGAGAATTAGTACAGCAGGTAAACTTCAGACTTTGAAACACAAGACTATTGCTACACAAAGGCCAGAGTAAAGAGGCTACCTTAACTGGTAATTCAGATAGGAGAAAAAAGAGTATTCAGTTCTTATGAACAGAAAATTCAGTCTAAATGCTTGATTAATTTAAACGCTTGGTTAAACATTTTGCAAAAACATTTCATGGGTGATGTATACTTTATTTTGCATAACTTCAGACGGAACATAAAGTCAGTTTTTTCCACCATTAATGATGAGGAATCTGATCATTTAGTTAATAAGGTGGTAAGACTTGCCAGACCTTTCCCTTTGCGATTTGTGGGGTGATATAGGAGGCCTGAAAATTAAGTTCATGAACTTGTTGTAAGAATGTTGCATATCAGAGCGATTATTCATTATGAATTTGTACAAACTGGTCAAACAGTTAACCAAGTTTACTATTTGGAAGTGTTGGACAACCTGAACTTTTTGCCACCAATTCATGGCTCTTTCACCACGACAATGGACCAGCTCACACGACACTGTCTATGAGTGAGGTTTTAGCCAGTAAACAAATAACTGTTAGAACACCTGATCAGGCCCCCCAATGACTTCTTTCTTTACCCAAAGATAAAGGAAATAATTGAAAGGAACACATTTTGATGATATTCAGGACATCAAGGGTAATACGACGACAGCTCTGAAGGCCATTCCAGAAAAAGAGTTCCAAAATTGCTTTGAAGGGTGGACTAGGTGCTGGCACCAGTGCATAGCTTCCCAAGGGGAGTACTTGGAAGGTGACCAGTGATATTCAGCAATGAGGAATCGTAGCACTTTTTCTAGGATGAGTTTGCAAACTTAATTGTCCAACCTCGTACTTATCTAGAATATGTTTCAGGTCATGGTGTCAGAATCTATTGATGATCCTTACCTGAATCAGTTATTTCACTAGGTACTGCAAAATAAGTTTTCTGATTCTTTAATGTTTTCTGTATTTATTTGCTGGCATTTTAATTAAAAAACAACTTTTCCCTCTACAACCAGAAATAAACTATAGCTCTGCCTGAAAATGCAAGGAAAATGCTTAATTTTTTACTTTTAATTAACAATTTTTTCACAATAAGGAGTTTTTGTTATATACATTTTTATGCGAGCAAATCAGTTTTTCTCTTTTTGTCTTTTTCAACTACCCTTCTGGATTCATAGTTTCTACTTTTAAATAATCAGTTACTCTTTTAATTGTTCCAAATTTAGGCAGTGAGTTTCTTTCATGCACAGACATAACAAAATTAAAGACCAAGAGGCTGTGTCTTCTATTGGGCAGGCTTTGAAATAAAAACTTCCCCCCTTTCTCCTTATATATTGGTTATAACAGATTGAAATACTGCAGTATTGATATTCTAGCCTATACATACAAGACATAATAGAGCTGTTAGTCCCAGTTACGTTAGTTTTCTAAATTCTACATCAAGCAGCCATTTCTATGACCTAAATTCAAGTGTTTAACCTTCAACTCCTTTTAGATCTTGCCACTCTTAGGAAATATGATCTCAAAATATGGTCAATGTTTAAATAAAAAAAAGTATTACAGTAAAAGACACATTGCTATTAATCCCCCTCACAATACTCCCCCTTGCTTCGAAAACACTTATCCCATCATTGTTGCTACTTTCTGAAGCAGTTCTGGAAGTCCTCTTTCATGTCTTTAATTGTGCTGTCGTGGCTGCCTTGATGTCCTGAATTAATTCAAAACTTTTTACCTTTCAAGGTCATTTTGACTTTGGGGAAGAGCCAGAAGTTGCACGGCGCCAGATCTGGTGAATAAGGTGGATGAGGTAACACTGTGATGTTTTTATTTAACAGAAATTACCATACCAGAAGCTATATGTGACACCAGGCATTGTCACGATGGAGGATGAAATTGTTTACCCATTTCATGTTAATGCATTGTTCATGATCCATGATTTACAGCACACTTTTTAAAACACATCTATTCTCAAACATAGCTCACACCCAAATGACTACACCAAACAACTTGAAACTTGTCACACACTGTTACTAAAGTTCAATGCATCACTTCCTGTATTGAAGATCCCTGTCTTTCCACTACATGGCACTCGTCAGGAGCAGTCACTATATTTTTAGATCACAACAGAAAGGCTCCGTGTCACACTTCGCTTCTGGTACAGCAATTCTATTAAATAAAAACATTACAGTGTGTCCTCATCCACCTTATTCACCAGATCTGGCACTGATCTGGCACCATGCGATGTCTGATTCTTCCCCAAAGTCAAAATGACCATGACAGGTAAACGTTTTGAATCAACTGAAGACATCGAGGGAGCCATGACAGCGCAACTGAAGACACTCACAAGAGGATTTCCAGAACTGCTTCAGAAAGTGGCAAGAACGATGATATAAGTGAGTTTGAAGAAAGGGGGATTAATAGCAATGTGTCTTTTACTGTAATAATTTTTTATTATTAACATTCACCACATCTTTTTACCACAGCTCGTATGTTCTACTTATATTATAATTGGTACTCTTTTTTCCTCCCCAAAGTAAGAAAAGAAACATCCATTCCTCCTGGGTTCAGTACATACCCAATTTTGTCACAGGTGAAGAAATTTAAAGTACAAACTAGTTAAAACTAAAAATTGTCAGCAAACACAATCATTCAATATGTTTTCAGTTCAAAAGAAATACAAAAGATAGTGGAATAAGTTAAAGAAACCTCTGAAACAACTGGGAAAAAAACAGGTTGGGACATTTAAAAATAAACAGTCTCGCCTATTTATTAAAAAAAGGATCTTAAAGGAAAAGAAAAGAAGTTATTCTAGATTAGAAAACAAACAAACAAACAAAGACAACAACTATGGGCCTTAACTTGGTCAATTACCCATACCCACCGAGATGTATAGTGGGGAGCTACTGTGAAAGACTTTTGGAATCAATTAAGTAAATTTGAATATAAACTAAATATTAATTTATAAGTAAAAACGTACTGTTATTTTTCTTAAGCCTAATGATAGTAATGCCATTGGAGAAATGACATTTGTAGGCAATGTACTGACATATTTATGGGGGAAAAAAAACTTACGTCCACACAAAGAGTTCTACACAAAGGTCAAAAGGAGATTTATTCATAATAACCCAAAACTGATAACCTAAATATCCAACGACAGACAAAAGGATAAACAAATTGAATATATTCATAATCAGAACGCTATGTACCAATAAAGAAGAATAAACTATTGATACATGCAATGATATGCATGACTCTTAAAAGACATTGCCTCACTGAAAGAAACTGGAAGCAAAACAGTACACCCTGTATGAGTTTATCTGTATGACATTCTATTGAAAAATTCTGTCATAGACAGTGACAGAAAACAAAATTATAGTTGCCTGAGATAAGAGTGGGTGGGGGATAACTGGGAAGAAACATGAAGGAACTTTCTGTAGCGCTACAAGTGTTTTTTCATTTTGACTGTGGTGGTGGTGGTGGTGGTTCTAAAAATGCATATATTTGTCAAAACTATAACCATACACTTAAAATTCACATACTGTATGAACACTATTCTTCAATAAACTTGACTTTAAGTGTCAACAAAACAATCCCATTCACAATTGCGTCAAAAAAATAAAATACTTAGGAATAAGTTTAACCAAGGAGATACAAAATCTGTACACTGTAAACTGTAAGACATTGATAAAATAAGCTGAAGATACAAATGAATGGAAAGATATTCCATGCTCACAGATGGGAAGAATTAATAGTTAAAATGTCCATATCGCCCAATCTACAATGTCAATGCAATCCCTATCAAAATTCCAATGATATTTGTCACAAAACTAGAACAATCCTAAAATTAGTCTGTGTGAGCTGCTGTGGGCTACCGTGTGCTGCCATGAGTGGCCAGCAGCCATCGTGAGTGGCCGGCAGCCGGGGAGAGCTTCTGCGAACTGCTGTGAGCAGTCAACTGACGACTGGCAACTGACTGCCTCAGCCTGGGGGAGCACAAGGCTCATAATACCAGCACGGGCCAGGAAGCTGTGTCCTACACAACTAGACTGAGAAACAATGGCTTGAACCAGTGTGGGAGGGAGGAGGAAAAGGGGGGGGGGGGGGAAGAATGAAACCAGACCACTATCTTATAGCATACACAAACATTAACTCAAAATGAATTAAAGATGTGAACATAAGACCTGAAACCATAAAACTCCTAGAAGAAAACATAGGTGGGTGAGCTCCTTGACTTCAGTCTTGGTGATGATGTTTTTGGATTTGACACCAAAAGCAAATATAAACAAGCGTGACAACATAAAACTAAAAAGTATCTGCATGACAAAGGAAACCATAAACAAAATGAAAAGGCAACCTACTGAATGGGAGAAAATACTTCCAAAGTATATATCTGATAAAGGGTTAATATCCAAACTGTATTAAAAAAAAACTCATAAAACTCAACAGCAAAGAAAAAAGCAAGCAATCAGATTAAAAAATGGACAGAAAATCTAAATAGACATTTTTCCAAGACGAAATACAGACGGCCAACTGGTACATGAAGATTTTTCAACATCAATAATCATCAGGGAAATGCAAGTTAAAACCACAATGAAATATCATTTCACACCCATTAGAATGTCTATTACCAAAGACAAAAGATAACAAGTGTTGGCGAGAATGTGGCGGAAAGGGTACCCTTGTGCACTGTTGGTAGGAATGTAATTTGGTGCAGCCACTGTGGAAAACAGTATAGAAGATCATTAAAAAATTAAAAATATAACTACCATATGATCCAGCCATTCCACCTCTGGGTATTTATCCAAAGAAAACAAAAACAATGATCTCGAAGAGGTATCCTGCACATTCACGTTCACTGTAGCATTATTTACACTAGCCAAGACATGGAAGCTACCCAAGTCACCAACCATACATAGATGAAAAAAAAGTCACACACACACACACGAATATTATTCAGCCATATAAAGGAAAAAAATCTTGCCATGTGTGATAACATGGATGGACATTGAGAGCATTAAGCTAAGTAAAGTAAGTCAGACAAAGACAAGTACTGTGCAAGCTCACTTATATGTGGAATAAAACAAAAACAAAACAAAACAAACAAAAACAAAAAAACTATGAACTCATAAATACACAGAGTGAATTGGTGGTTGCCGGATGGAGGGGGGTTCAAGGTGAGCAAAATGGGGAAGGTGGTCAAAAGGCACAAACTTCCAGTTATAAAATAAGTCCTGGAGACGTAATGCATAGCACAGTGACTACAGTTAATAATCCTATACTGTATATTTTATAAGTTGCTAAGAGTATGTCTTAAAAGTTTTCATCATAAGAAAAAAAAATGTAACTGTGTGGTGGTGGATGTTAACTAGACTTAACTGTGGTGCTCACTGCACAATACATATAAATATAGAGGCATTACGCTGTACACCTGAAACTAATATGCAGTCATGTGTCGTTTAACAATATGGATACATTCTAAGAAATGCATTATTAGGTGGTTTTGTCAATGAGCAAACATCAGAGTATACTTACATAAACCTAGATGGTACAGCCTATTGCTTCTAGGCTACAAGCCTATAGAGCACATTACTGTACCAAAAACACAAGATTAAATCAAGCACAACAGAAAACAATGCAATCAAGAGATGCAGTGAACACAAGATGTATGAGGCTGCCGCCAGCATAACACACCACGTTGTTTTACAGCAAACTGGTTTTTCAATAAGTAGAAAAACTAATGATAAAACTATAGTGCAGTAAATAAACCAGTAATAGTCATTTATTATTATTATTATGCACATACTGTACTTTTCTATGATTGGCATCTCAGTACGTTTATTTACACTAGCATCACCACAAACGTAAGTAATGTGTTGTGCTACCCTTTACTATAGCCATGACATCACTAGGCAATAAGAATTTTTCAGCTCCATTATCATCTTATAAACTACCATTGCGTGGTCATTATGCATTATATGACCATATTGTTATATGTCAAACATATCCTAATAAAAAAAGGATACTGATAAAAAAAAGTATCTTGATGTGGTAATTGGTGTTTCCACAGGTGTACACTTACATCAAAATTTAACTGTACACTTTGAATACGTACACTTTATTATGTGTTTATTCTAATTCAATAAAAGTGTTATAAACAAAGCTAAATGGAATCTTGAATAACTACTTCCCTCTTTCATAAACAAACAATGTTACAGACAACCCCTGAAACTGTAGAGAACTGTGTGCCCTCAAGTTATAAGACATACCATAAAAACCCTTAAGATTAATGTGAAGTATAAAAAATAAAAACAGTAAAAATCTTGTGGGCAAAGAGTCTGGGGAACATCTTATTTACAACTCAAAACTAAAAAGTATAAAGAGATTCACATGAAACTTTAAAGTTTATGTACCTGGGAAAACATTAAACATTTGCAGCACAGATAATAAAGTATTAATGTTTTAATACTCAAGGAACTCTTACAATTAGAAAATGACAAACAACCAAAATAGATTTTGGGCAAAGGATATCAAAAGGACAATTCACAAAAGAACAAAAGCAAATGTCCAGAAACATAAGACTATATGCTCAAACTCACTAGTACTCAGGGAAATTCAAATTGAAAGTAACAATGACATACGTGTAACATTCCACATATTAATTAGGCTGACAAATGTTTAAATAGCTATAGTCCAATTCCTGCCAGTGGTATTCCCACGCCATTGCTGGTGGAAATTTTTTGTGGAAAGCTATTTGACAACATCTACTGAAATAAACAATATAAAAACCCATAAACTCAGCAATTCAACTTCTAGAAATCCATCCCACAGAAACTAAAGAATGTGAAAATAAGTACATATATTCAAAGATGCAACACTGTTTTAAAATGGCAAAAAAACTGGGAAACAGAATATTCCAACAAATGTACAAATGATTTTAATATAACATACCATGAAACATTTGTTATGCAACCATGGAAATAACAAATTATAGTTAAGCCTGAGATGGAGGGGAGAGTTATACCTTAGATGGAGAATTTCTCTGAGGTATTATTAGTTAAAACAGAAAGGTGCAGAAAAGTATATATAACGATACCATTTTCTAAAACTCATTGTCACAACAAGCCTACATATGTAATTGGAAGTACAAATATCTGTATAAGATTATATGAACAGAGAGATAAATATGACACAATATACAGGGAGTGCCAAAACACTGTATACACACGACTCATAATCACCTTTTGTTATCAGTATGTACTGATTATTATAATTTTAATACAGTTTTCCTTTCTTAAAATGTGTATACATTTTTTGGCACCCTCTGTATAATACAATGCTATTTACAAAGATTTAGGATGGGGTGGGGGTAGATACAGTGGAAAGGAAAAGATGGGGGTCAAGCCAAAAAGAATGGCACTTGGGAATAAATTCTCATTAAAGATTTTATGTGAAAGAATAAGCTAAATATTTTTTAATTTTAGGCAGGTATGTCAAGATATAAATTTTGCCCAACATAAAGATGAAAGAATTACACTTATATATAATAAAGAAAACTAAACTAAGCATAGTAGTAACACAAAAAAGTGGTAAAAATACATAAATATGAAATGTGAATGATAAATATCAATTTAATTATGCTGAGGAAAAGAAAATCATTTAAACTTGTTATATCACTTTGACTAAAATTATATCAATCTGAAAATTACAGTTCAGAATCATATTACCTAGTATGCCCTAGTGGCAGAATATGCACCTTTTATACTGGAACTGAAAACTATCAAACTTACCAATATTTCCTTGCATGACTTAAATGAACAACTATCATATGTGAAATTAAGACCTTTAGTTATATTATGAATCTGCCTGTAGCCTGAGAGGAACAATATACCCCCTTAACACAGGCATAATGTAAACAAGGCAACATATAAGCCTGAGCTCACAAATAAGAACTGAAATCTAAGCTATACAAACTCTCCATATAAAAATGAACAAAGCCCCTGCCATTTACTGACATTGGCATTATATAAACAAAAATAACTTTTTAATATTTCAAGACTCAACGTTAGCAAACTGAATTCAATAAATTAAAAGAATTATACACCATAATCAAATGGGATTCATTCCTAGAAAGCAAGGATGGTTCAACATATGAAAATCAATCAAGGTAATATACCACATTAACGAAATGGGGAGGGGGGAATTGTAAGATCATCATGATTGGTACAGAAAAAGCATTTATCAAAATTCAACACCTTTTCATGAATAAAAACACTCAATGAACTAGGAATTGAAGGACACTAACTCAACATGATAAAGGCCATGAAAAATTCAAAGCTGTTATCATACTCAATAGTGAAAGCCTGAACGCTTTCCTCTAAAATCTGGAAAAAGTTAAGGATGCCTACTTTCACCACTTCTATTTAACATGGTACTGTAAGTCCTAAGTACTAGAAACCACCTCAATTAGGTAAGCAAAAGAAATAAATAGCATCCAAATTGGAAAAGAAGTAAATCTGTCTTTGTATATGACATGATATTGTGTGTAAAAAATATTTAAAAGTTCACTCAAAATAACTTCTAGCACTAAAAAAACTTAGCAAAGTCGCATGATACAGCATCAACACTCAAAAATAGTTGTGTCTCACCATATATGGACAATTTGAAAATAAATTTAAGAAAGCAATTCCATTTATATCAAAAGAATAACAAATTTATGAAAATGTAACCAAAGAGGCAAAAGCCTTGTACACTAAAAATCTACAAAACACTGCTGAAAGAAATTAAAGATATGAATGACCCAACTATTCTACTTCTGAGTATACATGCAAAAGAACTGAAAGCAGAGTATCAAAGAGCTATCCGTACATCCACGTTCAGGGCAGTATTATTCATAATAGCAAAAGATGGAAGCAATCCAAGTAACCAACAATGTATGAATGGATAACAATATGGTATATATGTATAAGTCAATACTACTCAGCCTTCAAAAGGAAGGAAATTCTGACATGGTACAATATGGAACCTTGAGGACAACTGGCTAGGTGAAATAGCCAATCTCAGAAAGACAAACACTGTATAATTCCACTTAAATGAGATACCTAGACTCGTCAAATTCATAGAGACAAAAAGCAGAATGTTGGCTACAAATAGCTGAGGGAAGGGAAAAACAGGAAGTAGTGTTTCAGTTATGCAAGATGAAAGGAATTCTGAGATTGGTTGTACAACAATGTGAAAGTACTAAACGCTACTGAAATGCATAAAAAAATAAACACTTAGAAAAATAACATGGGGCCGGCCTGGTGGCTCAGGCGGTTGGAGCTCCATGCTCCTAACTCCGAAGGCTGCCGGTTCGATTCCCACATGGGCCAGTGGGCTCTCAACCACAAGGTTGTCAGTTCAATTCCTCGAGTCCCACAAGGGATGGTGGGCTCCTCCCCCTGCAACTAAGATTGAACACGGCACCTTGAGCTGAGCTTCCACTGAGCTCCCGGATGGCTCAGTTGGTTGCAGCGTGTCCTCTCAACCACAAGGTTGCCGCTCTCTCCTGCAAGGGATGGTGGGCTGCGCGCCCCTTACAACTAACGGCAACTGGACCTGGAGCGGAATGGTGCCCTACACAACTAAGATTGAAAGGACAACAACTTGTCTTGGAAAAAGCCCTGGAAGTACACACTGTCCCCCAATAAAGTCCTGTTCCCCTTCCCCAGTTAAAAAGTAAATAAATAAAATGGTAAATTTTGTGATATATGTATTTGAACACAATTTTTTAAAAAAACCTACAACTAACTTCATACTTAACAGTGAGAAGCAAGTCGCTAAGATCAGGAATAAGGCAAGGATGTCCGTTCTCATCCCTCTTTTTCAACATTGTACTAGAAAAAACTGCTTTTATGCACAGATGACATGATTGTCTATGTAGAAAAACTCCAAAACCAATAATCAATTACAGCAAGGTTGCAATATACAAGGTTAATACACAAAAGTAAATCCCTTTCCTATATACCAACGAACAAGTGGGATTTAAAATTAAAAACAAAATACCATTTATATTAGCACCAAAAATGTGAAATACTTATAAATTTAAAAAACACACAAATCTATATGAGGAAAACTACAAAACTCTGATGAAAGAAATCCAAAAAGAGCTAAATGGAGAACTATTCCTTGTTCATGTATAGGAAGGACTCAATATTGTCAAAAGGTCAGTTCTTCACAAACTGATCTACAGATTCAACACAATTTCAATCAAAATCCCAAGTTATTTTGTGTATATCACAAACTGGTTCTAAAGATTATACGGTAGGCAAAAGACCCAGAATAGCCAACACATTAAAGGAGAAGAGCAAACTCAGGAGATAGGCAATACCCAACTTTAAAACTAAATCTACAGTAATCAAGACAGTGGGATATTGGCAAAATAGACCATTAGATTAATAAAAGGCAATAGGGAGCCCAAAAGTAGAACCACACAAATATAGTCAACTATACTGCTGATCTTTGGCAAAAGAGCAAAGGTGATATACAATGAAGAAAAAATGCTGGAACTCATGGACATCCACATGCAAAAAAAAAGAAGAAAGACAAGGAGAAGGAAAAGCAGGAGGAAGAGAAGGAGAAGGAGGAGGAGCAGAGCGGGGAGGAGGAACGGGGAGGAAAGAAAGAAGCTAGACACCGATTCTACACCCTTTACAAAAATTAACTCAAAAATAGATCACAAGCCTAAATGTAAAATACAAAAATATAAAATTTAGAAGATAACACAGGAGAAAATCTAGATGATCTCACATTTGGAGATGACATTTTAAATACAACACCAAAGGCACAATCCATAAAAGAAAAATTGGTAAGTTGGACTTTGTTAAATAAAAAACTTCTCCTCTGCAAATTACACAGTCAGGAGGATAAGCAAAGACAAAGACTGGGAGAAAATATTTGCAAACAGTATATCTGATAAAAGACATACAATATACAAAGAACTCTTAAAACTCAATAGTAAATAAAAAGAACACTCTTACTTTCAGAAAGGCAAAAGATCTGAAGATCTGAACTGCTTCCTCACCAAAGAAGACACACAGATAGAATATAAGCATATGTAAATGTACTTTCATATTAAACAACAAAATGCCCTTACATGTCTATCAGAATGGCCCAAATCTGGAACACTGACAATATCAAATGCTGGAGAGGATGTACAACAACAGGAACTCTCTTTCACTGCTGACAAGAATGCAAAATAGTACAATTTGGCAGTTTCTTACAAAACTAAATATACTCTTACCATATAATCCAAGAACTACACACCTTGAAAATTATCCAAATGAACTGAGAACTTATGCAAAAACCTACACACACATTTACAGCATCTTTATTCATAACCGCAAAAACTTGGAAATAACCAAGATGTCCTTTAGCAGGTGAATGGATAAACTATGGTATTATTCAGCAATAAAAAGAAATGAACTATTGAGCCATGAAAAGACGTGGAGGAGGATTAAGTGCATATTACTAAGTGAAAAAAGCCAATCTGGAAACACTACATACTATATTATTGCAGCTATATGGCATTCTGAAAAAGGCAAAAACTATGGAGGACTGTAAAAAGATCAGTGGTTGCCAGACGTTAAGAGAGTGGGAGAGGTTAAGAATGGGCAAAGCACAGGCAGTGAAACAATTCTGTATGATACCACAATGGTGGATAAACACTATTAGACTTTTGTCAAAACTCATAATGTACAAGAATGAGCCTTAATGTAAACTGTGGACTTTGGGTGATAATATGTTAATGTAGGTTCACTGATTATAATATAATCAATGAACCACTCTGCTGCTAGTGAGGGAGGCTGTGTATGGGGTGGAGGGAATATATGTGAACTCTGTACTTTCATCTCAATTTAGCTGTAAACCTAAATTGCTCTTACCAAAACAAAAATGAAATATTAATAAATGCAACATGGATGAATCTAAATTAAACTATGCTTAGTGAAAGAAGCTAGAATCAAAAGGTTTCATACTTATGTAACATTCTGGAAGAGGAAGAACTACAGGATGAAAAAGAGATCAGTGCTTGCCAGGAGCTGGGTTGGAGAAAGGGTTACCACACAGGAGCAAGAGAGAATTGTTAGAACTCTGTATTTTGATTTTGTTGATGGTTGCAAAATTGGTGCGTTTGTCAAAATTTAGGAAGAATAAGTTTTACTGTATGTAAATTATACCTCAACAAACCTGACAAGAGAGAGACTGAAAACATTTGCTTTCTTTAACATCTCTGAGAATATTCTTTCTGGTAAGTCATTATTTATAATGTTTAGGATTTTTCACTGTAAATAAACTTTAGACTTATGGATATAATGAATATAATAATCTTTCTGCTTTATAAAACAGTTTACCACACTTACCACGTTTTACTTTGAAAACTATTACATTTCCTATGTTCCTTATGGACGGAGTTTCGTCATTTAATTTTACATATCCTCCAAATTAAACAGGTAGTTCACAACCTCAGTCAGAGTACAGTTCTCAAAGTATGGACCCTAGACTAGCTTCAGCATCTCTTGTGAACTTATTAGACCTACAAAATCTCAGGTCCCAACCCTGACCACTGAATCACAAACTCTCAGTTGGGGCCCAACAATTCCCATTTTAAGAAGCCCTTCAGATAATTCTAACACACTTTAAGAACCATTAGCCACAACTCCAGACCAATTAAATCAGATTCTCTGGAGGTGGAGTCCAGCCATCCATATTTTTTAAACTCCCCAGATAATTCAATGTGTAACCAATCTTGATTGTGACTTAGCATGTGTTGGGTGATCATCAGAGGTTATACTTTTAACAAGCTGATTCTAATTGAGGGTAGCCTAAGGATCTCCAGGTGAAAAAAGAAATTCAATCACGAATACTGACAACCACCTACTACCACAATGCACTGTACTTTATTACTGGTAAACTTCATGTATTTGAACTCTTTGAAATAAGACACAACCCTGACAGTTTAAAATGTGGAATTATGCAAATAAGAAAAATAGAAAATGAACACACCAAAATTTCATTGTCCTTAATGTATTCCCTGGATGTGTATCTTGTTTAATAGAGAAGTTAGAACATCTATTTCTAAAAATAAGATTACACAGCAAGTTTCAATAAATAAACATGAGGTACCATGTTTCTCCCAAAATAAGACCTACCCTGAAAATAAGCCTGTTAAGATCATCAGCCAGACAGAGGCATTTAGTACGTTATGATGATGTTCCAGAAGATGATGACACGACTGTATTTAAATAAATGTAGGTTGTTCTACATGAAAAAATAAGACAGTCCCTGCAAATAAGGCCTAATGCGTCTTTTGGAGCAAAAAATAATATAAGACCCGGTCTTATTTTCAGGGAAACAGTACACTTAGCACAGGTCAGATATCTACAGTCTTTTTTTATGAAATACATAACTATAGAAAACCCCATGATTAATAAACAGCATGAACACAGGTCCTGTTTGTTTCAAAATTTTTTAAACATTTGTTGAAGGTAGTGAGACCAACTGTCAACTTTTTGTTATAAAAATAACTCATCTTGACATTAAATGCTTTTTGTAAAACTTAAAAACAAAGATAAAATTTTATCTGGAATTTTAATAAGACTCCACTGTTAAACATTTTTTCCTGTTTTCCCTGTTTTTCCCTAGCTTTCTATTTACAATCTTTAAAACCAGAACAAATATAACAGAATATCTTAAATATACTCATATAACGTTTGACAGTTTTAGAAATCATTTTCAAATACATTCTCTCAGTTTCATTGTCAATTTACAGAACAGGAAACTGTGACTAAAGGAGATATAACACTGGCCCAAAAATCAAGTAAGAAGCGACAAAACCAACAATTAAAACTATACTCTCCTGCCTCCCAATACTATTTAATTAGATTAATTCCTGAAGACCAGTGATTGACCACCACTTAAGACCTACTGATTCCTGGAACAATAGCTGTAAAGTAATTCTTCTCTTAAGATGATCCCTTACTTCCTGAAGGTATAATTTTCTCTTCTTGGAATCCTGTTTCGTATCATAAAATAGTAAACAAGTTTGTGGAGAACACATTTTCTTGTTTTCTTGATATCTTAACCTACATAAAGCATGGGAAATCAATGCTTCAGGGAATGTAGAGTTTCCTGTAAAATAGGGGGTCCTCCTTATAGAAATCTCCTGTTGTGAGAGATTGTTTGAAAAAGTTTGAGACTAATAAATGCTGGCAGAGATGCTGTTCCCATGGAGACTCAGAAAAAAAATCTACATTCCTGAGCTTCTGAATCTAACAATTCAACCATATCTACTTTAAAGTCAAGGATCCAGAAATTGTTTCCTATTTTGTTCACATTAAATCTCTGAACAGAACTGAGCTACCTATCTTAGAAAATACTTTGTGTACTGGTGCTTATAGTTTTTACAGCCTTCTGATTTGCTAACAAAGTTGTCTTACTGGAGAGATCAAACCATCTTTTGCTCCTGTTAAAAATGTCTTCCTTTATTTAACGTCTCACTATCCTGCTTCATTTTATAAGATAATGTCTTTGATGAGATCACTGTTTTATTCAAATACTTAAGGATTTTGTGTCTTATTTTTTTATCCAGTGACATAATTTATGATAAATATACATTTGGTCTTCATGGCACAGAGTTCCTAAAACCCTTGTAATTTCCAAAGTGATCAGAGCAATAAAGGTATCTTTTATTATTCATAACAAGCCCCTACCTACTATATCTGAGATTATGTTAATGAAGTGATTTTTAGGAAGTCCCTAAGGATGGGAACCAACCCATGAGATTAGAAGGTTAGACCTTTCAACCCCAACCCCTGACCTCCAGGGAAGGAAGAGGGGATGGAGGGTGAATTAATAATCACCAACAGCAAATGATTCAACCAACCATGCCCACTTAATGAAGCTTCCATTAAAACCCAAAAACATGGAGTTTGGAGAGCTTCAGGGTTGGTGAACACCTGGAGCTCTGTGGAGGTCCTGGGAGGGTGCCATGCCCCTGCCCCCATACCTTGCCCTGTATCTCTTTCATCTGCCTGTTCCTGAGTTGTATCCTTTTATAATAGGCTTGTACTAGGAAGTACACTTTTCCTGAGTTCCATAAGCCACACTAGCAAACTAATCAAATCCAAGGAGGGGATCATGGGAACCATTAGTTAATCAGAAGCACAAGTAACAACCTTGACTTCCTATTGATGTGTGAAGATGTGTGTGTGTGCCTGAAAGTGAAAGGGGGAAAGGGGAGTCTTGTGGGACCTAGTCCTTAATTTGTGGGATCTGTTGCTAACTCCAGGAAAATAGTGCCAGAACTGATTAAAATTCTAGGATACCTAACTGGTGTCACACAATTGCTTGATGTATAAAAAACCCACACATCTGGTCACAAAGTGCTCAATGTTGTAGTACAGAAAAGAAGAAATATGAGTGTTTTTCCTATTCACCTACAAAATCAAAAATTGTTCCTACTCAGAGGATCAGTCAACTGCATTTTCTCACCATCACTTGATGATACTGGCCTGGTGCTCTTCACTTCCTTCAATGTTTTTCAAGGTCATTCATCACTATGTTCACATCCAATGAGACGATCTTTAAAGGCTAACTCATTCCCTTTCACTCCTAAATTCTGTTGACTTGCCTCATCATACCCCATTATCAAAGTGTTCATTAGCCTTCCTTCCCTCCCTCCCTCTCTCCCTCCCTCCCTTTATTTTTTAGCCTTTCTTAATTTAATGTCATGACATTTATCACCCTATTTCCTCTGGCCAGAGGTAAGGAAAAGTAAAGGGGGGGGGGGGATTTTTTTCTCAGGATTTGAACAAAATTCACAAAACTTATAGAGTACTCTGAATTAAATAAATATATTAAAATAGTAACTTCACACAGAGCATACTTAATCTGGACCATTTTTCACATACCTATGAATAAACACTATCGTTAACAGTAAGGTAATTAAAGGAAAAGCCATGATATGAATCAAATCTTCAGTGTTGTAAAGGGTAGTTTCTTTGATTAATTCACTACTTTATTCAGAGTGGCGAATTGAATGGCAATTCAATTCACCAGCCACATTTCCCATTATATCTACTACTACAGAAGCAGTAAGTCTTTCTTCTTTGACTATTTAACTTCATTTAACTTCATTTAAAATAATTTAAGAAGCCCTGGATATTTTTAATCTGTTACTTTGTAAAATTTTATTGAGTTTATTTGGGTGACATGGATTAATAAAATTATATAGGTTTCAAGTATACAATTCTATTATACACCATACGCACATTGTATTGTGTGTTCACCAACCAAAGTCAAATCTCCTCCCGTCACAATTTGACTCCTTTTACCATTTTCTACCTATTCCCCACCTTCCTTTACCTCTGGTAATCACCATAATGAAGTCTGTGTCTGAGATTTTGTTTGTCTTGTTTGTTGCTTTCAGTTTATATGAGCAAAATCATATAGTTGACTTTTACTGTCTGACTTACTTTGCTTAGTATGATAATCTCAAATTCTATGTTCTTGCAAATGTCAGTATTTCATCTTTTCTTATGGCCAAACAATATTCTGCTGTATACATGTACCACATCTTATTTATCCAATCATCTATTGGAAGACACTTCAGTTGTTTTCATGTCTTGGACTCTGTGAATAATACGGCAACGAACATAGGGGTACATTTATCTTTAAGGAAAAATGTTTTCAAACTTTTGGAGTAGATACCCAGAAGAGGGATTGCTGGGTCGTATAATTCTATTCTTAACTTTCTGAGGAACTTCCTACCATTTTCCAATAGGGCCTTTACCAATTTACATTCCCAGCAGCAGTGTAAGAGGATTCCTCTTTCTCCACTTCTCCAATATTTCTTATTACTTGTCTTATTGACAGTAGTCATTCTAACAGGTGTGAAGTGCTATCTCATTGTGATTTTGATTTGCATTTTCCTAATAGCTAATGAAGTTGAGCATCTTTTTACATATCTGTTGGCTGTTTGTATGTCTTCTTGAAAGAAGTGTCTGTTCGGATCCTCTACCCATTTTTTAATTGGATTGATTTTTTGTTGTTCAGTAGTATGAGTTCTTTATAGATTTTGGATAATAGCTCCTTATCGGAGGCATTGTCTGCAAATATATTCTTCCATTCGGCTGGTTGCCTCTTTGTATTGTTGATAGTTTCTTTTATGTTGTTTGCAAGTATCTTATCCTATTCAGTTGCTTGCCTTTGTTTTGTTGATGGTTTCTTTTGCTTTGCAGAAGCTTTTTAGTTTGATATAGTCAGATTCACTTCTTTTTGCTTTTCACTTCTTTTTGCTTTTACTTCCCTTGCCTTTGAAATAATTCATAATAGCCTCCCTATAACCAAGGTCCATAAATTTAGTACCTGTGTTTTCCTCTATGTATCTTACTGTTTCCAGTCTTGTATTCAGTTCTGATCCATTTTGAGGTGATTTTTGTTTATGGTGAAAAATGGCAGTCTAGTTTCACTCTTTTGTGTGTGGCTTTCCAATTTTCCCAGCACCACTTATTGAAGAAGCTTTCTTTTCTCTATTGTATATTTTTGGCTCCTTATTGAAAATTACTTGCCCATATATACCTGGGTTTATTTCTGGGCTCTCAATTCTATTCCATTGGTCTGCATCTGTTTTTCTGCCAAAGCCATGCTGTTTGGATTACTGTCTCACAGTATCATTTGAGGTCAGGGAGTGTGATACCTCTGGCATTGTTCTTTTTTCTTAGGATTGCTTTGGCTACTTGAGGTCTTTTGTGGTTCCATAAAAATATTTTTTGTCCTATTTCTTTAAAACATGCCACTGGGATTTTGATGGAGATTACATTAAATATGTATACTGTTTTGGGTAATATGGCCATTTGTAACTATGTTAAGTCTTCTGATCCATGAACACAAAAGATCTTTCCATTTCTTCATGTGTTCTTCAATTTCTTTTAAAAATATCTCCTAGTTTTCAGTGTATATGTCCTCCACATCCTTTGCTAAGTTTATTCCTAGGTATTTTATACTTTTTGCTGCAATTGCTAAAGGAATTGTTTTTTGTGTTGTTTTGTTTTCATTTCTTTTTCTGAAATTTAGTTGTTAGTATATAGGAACACAATGGATTTTTGAACATTTTGTATCCTGCAACTTTACTGTATTTGTTCAGTGTTTCTAATGGTTTTTTGGTGGAGTCTTCAGTTTTCTACATAAAGAATCACATCATCAGCAAAAAGTGACAATTTGAGTTCTTCATTCCTAATTTGGATGCTTTTTATTTCTTTCTCTTGCCTGACTGCCATGGCTAGAACTTTCAGTACTATGTTGAATAAAACTGCTTCAAGTGGGCATCCTTGTCTTTTTCCTGATCTTAGAGGAAAAGCTTTGTTTTTAAGCACTGACTATATTAGTTGAAGGTTTGTCATAGATGGTCTTTATTATGTTGAGGTACTTTCCTGTTCTACCCATTTGATTGTTTTAATCACAAATGGATGTTGTGTCTTGTCAAATCCTTTTCTGCACCTACTGATATAATGCGATTTTTACCCTTTATTTCATTAACGTGGTGTACCACATTGATCAATTTGTGTAAGTTGAACCATTCCTTGCACCCCTGGAATGAACCCCATTTGATCGTGATGTACTCTCTCTTTTATGTATTGTTGTATCCAATTTGCTAGTATTCTGTTTAGGATTTTAACCTCTTTATTCACCAGAGACATTGGTCTGTAGTTTTCTTTTTTTGTGTTATCCTTGCCAGATTTCAGTATCAGGGTAATTAATGTTGGCTTCATAAAATCAGTTAGGAAGTACTGCCTCTTCAATTTTTTTTTGAAGAGTTTGAGAAGGAAAAGTATTATATCGTCTTTGAATGTTTGGTAGAATTCACTAGTGAAGCCATCTGGTCCTGGACTTTTACTTTTGGAAAAAGGTGTTTGATGATTGTTTCAATTTCCTTAGTTTTGATTGACCTATTTAGCTTTTCTAATTATTCATGATTCAGTCTACAAAGGTTATGTGTAACTAAGAACTTGGCCATTTCTTCTAGATTATTGAATTCGGTGACATATAGTGTTTCATAGTATCTTTGTATAGTCCTTTGTATTTCTGTAGTGTCTGTTGTAATTCCTCCTCTTTCGTTTCTGATTTTGACTCTTTTCTCTTTTTTCCTTAGTGATTCTAGCCAGAGATTTGTTAGTTTCACTGTCTCAAAGAACCAGCTCGTCGTTGCATTAATTTTTTCTATTGTTTTTTGTTCTCTATTTCATTTAATTATGCTCTATTTTTTATTATTTCGTTCCTTCTGCTGACTTTGGGCTTCATTTTTTTTTCTTCTTTTACTGGCTCTTTAAAATGATAGGTTGTTTGTTTGGGATTTTTCTTGTTTCTTGTGATAGACCTGTAATGATATAAACTGCCCTCTTATTACTGTCTTCGTTATATCCCAAAATTTTTTTTTTTGGTTGGTTGTTTTTTTTTTATTAGTTTCAGGTGCACAAGACAAATACTTAGACGTTTATCATTTATATCCCTCACACTGTGGACCCCTCTCCCCCCATCCACTATCTCTCTGACATCGCACCAAGCCATCCCATTTCCATCCAAAAGTTTTGATATGTCATACTGTCATTCTCATTTGTCTCTATGTACCTTTTGATCTCTCCTTTGACTCACTTATTCTTTAGTAGAATATTGTTTAATCTCTACATATTTGTGGGTTTTCCCACTTTTCTTTTTGCAATTCATTTCCATTTTCAAAGCACTGTGGTCGGAGAATTTGCTTGGAATGATTTCAATCTTCTTAAATCTGTTGAAGCTAGTTTTTTGTTCCAACATATGGTCTACCCTTGAAAATGTTCCATGTGCATTAGAGAAGTTTAATTTCAATAATTAAGATCTTTCTGATGTCTTTGACTTTTAGAACATAAAGGATTTTTATTATGAAAGGCCCATGTCATTCATAATTTACATCTCTACTTTCAATGATAAACTAAGCCATAATTTTCCTGAAGAAAATACAAATGAAAATCTCCCAAAGTTGTAAAAAAGAGATAAAAGATACATTTCAGGTATTAAACCTATGTACAGGAAATACAAAAAGTAAATCAGAAATATAGGCATAAGGTTCAAAAAGTGGTGTGAAAAGTTCTATCTAGAACTCATGATTCTAAGTGGTAAGAGTTGCAGTTCATGACAAAAGTAGTTTACCAATAGTTACAAAGTGACCGTTTTCTGTGAGTTAAACAACTTCATCTTATGCAGGACTACTTATATTTTAAGTTCAACAGGTCAAACCACATTCACAAGGTTTAACTTTTGACTTCAAAGGTTACAAAGCTCCCCCCACTTTTTTTAACATTTTGTTAGGTGTACAGGAAGAACTTTTTTTCCCTCTACTTTTCTATGTTCTAACAGCTGGACTAAATTAACAATAAGACAGGCTAGCAAAAAAAAAACTAATTTAATTCCTACGTACAGGAACCCTGCGAAGACAATGAAAGGCAAAGAAAAATAAGTCAGGCAGTTGAGCCTTATATGCCATTATAAGCTAAGGAATGGAATAAGAGCCTGGAGTTTGAAAGGGAAGAAAGGTAATTCACAGGATAATAAGATGAGCATATGTTTGTCCCCATACAGATAGGTCATTTAGATAAAAAGTTATCTTTCTGTGTTAGGCCCCTATTTAAATTATTTTAGGTAATTAAGAGACAGCAGTTTCTCTTGAGACACCTGGGTCTTGACTGCCTTCAGCTCAAAATAATCCACAAGCCAAAGTGGCACACTTTGGGGAAGCTTGTCTTGAACTCCTTCAATCAAATTTATTCTTAAATATATTTTTTTAATTTATTGGGGTGACAATTGTTAGTGAAATTACATAGATTTCAGGTGTACAATTCTGTATTACATCATCTATAAATCCCATTGTGTGTTCACCACCTGGAGTCAGTTCTCCTTCCATCACCATATATTTGATCCCCCTAACCCTCATCTCCCACCCCCATTTATTCTTAAATTTGATTAAACTAATAAAAGAAGATAACTGTGAAGGTTTTCAACTGTATAGGTGGTAGACACCCTTATCCTCGAGCGGTTCAAGGGTCAAGTGTATATGTATGAATATACATTTGTAAGTAACTAGAAAAAAAGGCATGGAAGGATACAGAGAAAGCCATTAACAATACTTACCTCTTGGAAGGGAGGCAAGTAATAAATTGAATAGGAATTCTCATCTATTTTATATAGCCATATACCGCTTGAAAACTGGGATATGTTCTGAGAAATCCATTATTAGGTGATTTCGATGCTGTGCAAACATCATAGACTATACTGGAACACAAACCTAGACGATACAACCTGCTACACGTCTAGCTTTTATGGTATATCCTATTGCTCCTAGGCTACATACCCGTACTACATGTTATGTATTGAATATTGTAGGCAACTTTAACACAATAGTATTTGTGTAGTTAAACACATTTAAACATAGAAAAAGTACAATAAAAATACGGTATAAAAAAATAAAGTGTGTGTGCATGCACGCGTGGGAGTTGGGGGTACAGGGAGAAGGCTGTAAATAGAGGTACCCTTAGAGGGAGAGTAGATATAAGGAGGAGAAAGGGAGGAGAGGGATGGAAGAGAGAAAGGCAGAACAGAAATCAAGAGACCCAGACAAAGCTTGAGAGGGGAAATAACAAAAGGGAAAGGAGAAGAGTGAGTGAGAGAGGGAAAGTGAGGAAAAGAGACTGAAATGAAAGAAAGAGAAACTGAGGGAAGGGGAGTTTGTGTGTGTGGATACACGTATGTGCAGGGATAGGCATAGGTGGGCTCTGGGCTCCCCTCTTCCCCAAGCCTGGCCAACTCTGGGCCCAGCCTCAAGCAAACAGCAAGGCTGGACAGCACACTGAGCTTCCCTCCTCTATTTAAACCACCATGATCTAGCAGTAAATTCAACATCTTAGTCCAACCCAGCCTTTTCTTTCAACATGGCAAAAAATCTTTTTGCTTACAATCCATTATAATCTTATGAGACCACCGTTGTATATGTATTCCACTAACGACAGACCTTCTTACGCAACACATGACTGCAACCGTGAAAAAAATTAAAAGAGCAATTACCTTCCCACTGTCCTAGACAACCATTTCGCCCACATATAAATCTGTTCAATCCTACACCAAATCTCCCATCTTTGCTCAGCTTCTACTTCACTGAGAAAACTGAAACAATCAGAAAACTTCCACGAACTAAAATCCCCATTTCTACCCACATACCAGCTAAACTTCTTCGTCAAAGATGTGTTTCCACAATTCTTCAATCATTTTCCATCAACTTTGTCACTATTTCATCATTCACTCAAGCATAGAAATATTTTCAATTTCTTTTAAGAACCTTTTCTAGAGCCCATACTGTCGATACTACCGTATTTCTTTACTCCATTTGCAACAAAACGTCTCAAAATAACTGTCTATATTGCTATTTCCAACATCTCTGTCCCATTTTCTCTTAAACCCACTCCTATAAGGATTTTCCCCCCACTATGCCACCAAAACAGCTAATCAAGATCACCATTAACTCCTAGTTGCTAAACCCAATGGTCAATACTCAGTCTTCATCCTAGCTTGACCTCTCAGCAACACAGTCAAAATCAAAAACCTTTGTTGGCTTCCAGAACACCTTACTCTTCTACCTGCCCTTCTTTGCTGGTCCCAACCTTATCGGATCCTCCTCCCCTTCCCAACCACTTAAGACTGGAGTACACAGCCCCACGCAAAATAACTCATAGCGCTCTTCTGTATTATAGCAGAGTAAAACGTGTCCTTTTTACCCTACTTGTGTCTTTGGCTAGTATAATAATTAAATTGATAGAAGACAGATTAACAGGAGAAAAACAAACAAAAGTTTAATGTCCTGTATGCATGGGAGAGACCCAGGAAAACTGAGGAACAATCAGAAATAGCCTAAGCCATCACCTTAAATATTGTCTTCAGCTAAACAGTAAACAGGAGGTTGGGGATGGGGCATCAGTGGTTAGAGGTTACCTGGAAAAGCACAGTAAACAAGGATAGGATTGTTAAGCAGATTTAAGTCATGGCCTTCTCCTTTATTAATGTAAATGTTTCTTACAAAAGAGTAGTTTCTACTCAGTTTCCAGAGCTTCACCTGTGTCTGCTGTTTCTTTAAAATAGCCAGTGTAAAATAATCAATACGCCAAAAAGACATGTTTGGGGGTGGCATGTTTTGGGGTGGTACATTTTCCTCCCCTTCAGTATCTACACTCAGTCCCCACAGATAACCACATTTACTTTTATAGCTTTAAAGATCATCTAACCTGATGATCTCAGTTTTGTATCTTTAGCCTACAAATCTTTCCCAAACTCCTGGCCTGTATCATACAACTCCCTACAATGACATCACCACAAGACTATCTGCAAAGCTCATTTTCCCCACCACCATATATTTACATGAGATATTTACTCCTTCAGATATTTACTTCTTCAGGTCTTTGGTGCTCAATAGGTTTATTCTTACCATTCTAATAAAAATAAATCGGTAGTGGTTTGGGACTTCAAAGAGGAGAAAGGCAATTCACATGGAGATGGCAATGCACATGTTTGTTTGATAAACATGTTTGCAGTGCTATGCAGAAGTAATAAGACCCAGAGAAGGCTTTGATCAGAAGGACCTTGCTAGGTTCCTCCCTGTCCGCTACATCTATTTCATAATATACTACAATTATCCATGGTGATAGCTCCTTCTTTAAATAGGCCCTTCTTTTTAGAAAGTTAGGGGGAAGAAAGATCAGAGGTCCTCCCTTACTTTTCTGGGCTTTAAAAATACCCAGCTTTGGGGCCAGCCCTGTGGCTCAGGTGGTTAGAGCGCCGATGCTCCCAACACCGAGGTCAGCTGCTGAGTGCTGCCGTGGGCTACTGTGTGCTGCAATGAGGGGCCGGTGGCCAGCATTAGTGGCTGGCAGCCATCGTGAGCAGCCAGCAGCCAGTGAGAGCTGCCCTGAGCTGCTGTGAGCAGCCGACCCAATGACAAGCAACCGACCGCCTCAGCCGGGGAGAGCGCAAGCCTCATACTACCAGCATGGGCCAGGGAGCTGTGTCCTATACAACTTGACTGAGAAACAACAGCTTGAACCGGAGTGGAAAGAGAGGAAGGTGGAAGAACGGGGGGGGGGGGGGGGGGGACAAATTCCCAGCTTCAAAAAAATTTAATATCCCAGAGGCATATTCTGGTGGCAAACTCTGCTCCCCTTCACCTCCATTATTCCTCTGGTCTGCTAATACTTATAAATTCAGAATATTCGAATTTCCCCTATTGTTGAAAAGAAACACTTTATTCTTCCCTTTCTCGGATGTATATTTTTCTACATGCCTTAATGTGACAATCTCCTTCCAGCTCCTCTCCTTTTTGCTATAATTCCCAAGTTGTTTCTTGCTCTCTGTCTAGAAAGCTTTGTCTAGAATTGGCATTTTTAGAAAATTATTTCTGGACCCTCATGCCAGCCTCCACTCCTATCTTGAGCAATTAAGCACTAAGAAAGACTTAAAGAAAAAGCATCACTAAAGTGGTTTTCTAACCTAAGTAACTTTAAAACTCAATTTTCTCATCTATTAAGTGAATATGTAGGACTTATTTCAAGTCTCCTCCAGTTACTGAATACATGAACCAACGAGTCTGTTATTTATAATAGGATTATTAGCACGAAGTTAACACAGGGTCTCCCAAGAACAAGTTAAAAGGACATAACTGTACTATCTTAAATATTTTCAATAAATGTAACAATATCTATCTTGAGTTGCCACATCTTCAAAAACCTTTAAGTACATAATTTTAAACATATAAAATTTGTCTGGAAAATATTATATTCAAATACTTTTCGTAAAACCTGACTTTAGATCTTGATTAAAATTTAACACTTAGCTGACACACCACCACCATCCTCAAATGTCTATATATGTATACATTTATAAAAAATCTTATTAGGAACCTCTACTTCAATGAAAACGTCAGTACCCACTATCTCATTATAAGAAAATTGTCTCTACAGAGTAAATGGTGCTCATTCTACCTTTTCAAGTAAGTCCTACAAGTCATTGTATTCCATAATCAAAAGCAGCTCAGAAATACAAAGAACCAGAAAAATCTGAACTTGCTTCCTCTGCCAGTTAATAGCTGGTATGCCCCCCACCCCATGTAAATCTACTTAACTTCTCTGAGCATCATTTTTCTCAATTGAAAGGTAAATACCTACCCTGCAGAGATGCTGAGAATTAAAATAGATTTAATACATCTTTCAGTGTTCTAGAAATACAGCAATCACTCAATAAAAAGCTGTTACTTTGGGAAAAATTTTACAAATCCATTTTTACCCACTGAAACTACAACTGAAGTCTGCAATTAATATCATAAAATATAGCTATTTCTTTGCCCCCGTAGTTTTACTTCACAAATTGTATTAGATTTTAATTATTTGGTCCAAACCCGTCTGGTTACTCCTTAACGTTTATTTTTAAAAGTTACTGATTGTTAAAATTATTTCCAACCAACATTGGCCAATATTAAATTTAAATTACTGAATTAAATCAGCAAATATAGCTTTATAAATTCAGTTATAAACATAAAATTCACTTCAATTATCCAGGTTCATTTACACATTTTAGGCCCGAAAATTGTATAGATAAGAATGTCAAAATATATAAAATTAAAGGCTGAGGTGACATTACAGAAGATGGTAGAGAAAGAATGGCCAAAAATTGGTCCCTCCAACTGAAATAATATCGAGCTGGCAAGAACTATTAGAATCCACTCTTCCAGAATTCTGGACATTTGCAGTATCCACGAGAGTGCTTAATGAAGAAAGACGCTGGTAAACTTTCGTTAATTTCTACATTTTAAAATAAAATTTTAAAAAGTTTCTGCAGCTACCATCCCTGATCCACTAGCCTGGAGGCAGGCACCTGTAGATATGGCAACCGGCATTCATGGTGCAGCTTACCGATGCGAGGGTAATCAATAAGAACACAGTCTCTCCAAAAATTGGGACTGCATGTTTTGATCTGCCTAAGAGATCACTCAGGCAGTAGCACAGAGACTGGCCACTGTTTCAACCCTATTGGGCTAAAGTGGCATCCTGGGTAACACCTATTAAAGAAATTTTTTGTTTTCTTTCTTTTGGATCCACAAACTCAAGGACCTGTCTGGTCGCTGGCTGACCAAAGACAGTAGAAACTTCAGTTCCCATGTACAATAGTAAAATGACAGGAGTTCTTATAAGTAAATGCTTTAAATGTAAAAGTCTTATCTCACCAATTAAAAGACACAAACTGGCAAACTGATCTAAAAATATGATCCTGCTATGTGCTTCTTACAAAAGACTAACTATGCTCTCAAAGACCCAAATAGCTTCAAAATGAAAGGATGAAAAAAAATATTTCATACAAATAGTAACCAAAAGAGAGCTCAGATAACAATACTAGTAACAGACAAAATAGATTAAGTCAATAATCATTACGAAAGACAAAAGACACTGTATATTGATAAAAGGAATCATTCATCAACAAGATGATTGTAAGAATGCAAGAAGCTCCAAAATACATATGCAAATGCTGAGAGCTGAAAGGAGAAAGAGACAGTGAAATAAACAACAGAAAGGGACTCCAAAACCCCATTTTCAACAATGGCTGGAACATCTAGACAGAAGATCAAGAAAATCTGAACACTATAAATCAAGTAAAAGTAACAGACATATACAGAACACTCTGCCCACCAGGAGCAGAACATACACTCTTCTCAAAAACACACTGAACATTCTCCAAAACAGACCATGTTAGGCAACAAATAATCCTCAATAAATTTAAACAGACTGAAATCTATAACATATTTTCTTTGACCACAATGAAATAAAACTAGAAATCAATAACTGAAGGAAAACTGGGAAATTAGCAATACAAACTTGCCCTTAACCAAGAAATAGGTCGAAGAACAAATCATAAGTTAGAAAATAACGTGAGACCAATAAAAATGAAAATACAACTTACCAAAACTTTGGGATACAGCAAAAGCGCTGCTCAGAAAGTAATTAAGAGCTGTAAATGCCTACATTGAAAAATAAAGACTGTCTCAAATCAATAACCTAACTTTATTCCTTTAAGAACCTTAAAAAAAAAAATAGAGCAATCTAAACCCAAAGCTAGTAAACACAAGGAATTAATAAAACCTAGATCAGAGATGAATGCAATAGAGAACAGAAAAATAGATAAAATCAATGAAACCAAGTTAGTTCCCTAAAAGATCAACAAAATTAACAAATTTTTGCTAGATTAAAAAAATGTGGACAAAGTGCAAATAACTAAGATCAGAAATGAAAATGAAGACATTACTGTCAATCTCACAGAAAATAAAAGGACTATAAGAGAACACTATGAACAACTGTATAACAACAAATTAGACAATCTAAATGAAAAGTACAAATTCCTAAAAATGTTTCCTATACTAACAGAAGGAAAAGAAAATCTCAACACACCCATGACAAGAGAATCAACAATCAAAATCCCACAAACAAGGAAAACCCCATGTCCACGTGACTTCGTTAGTGAATTCTACGAAGCATTTTCAAAATAACACCAACACTATCAAACCCTTACAAAAATTAGAAGAGGAAGTAATACTTCCTAATACATTCTATGAGAGCAACATTACTCTGATATCAAAACTAGACAAAGATACCACAAGGGGGGGAAAGCCAGTATTCTTTATGAATACACATGCAAAACGCCGCAACAAAATATTAACAAAACCAAATACAACCGTACAGGTAAAAGGATTATACACCATGACCAAGTGAGATTTATCCCAAGGCTGCAAGGACGGTTCAATATGGTATCATCAGTGTAATAAACCAAATGAATGGAATGGAGGAAAAACAGTATGATCATTTCAATCATATTGATTAAAAAAAGCATTTGAAAAAGTTCACAGCCTTTCATACTAAAAGCAACACAGAAAACTGGAAGAAGAAGGGAGCTTCCTTAACAGAATAAAAGGAATTTATGGAAAAATAAAACCTGCAGCTAACATCGTATTACAATGAAAGCTTTCCCCCTAAAGATCAGGAGCAAGACAAAGAGGACCACTACTATTCAACAAAGCACTGGAACAATTAAGCAAGAATAATTAAGTAAGAAAAAGAATTAAAAAGCATCCATATTGGAAAGGAAGAAGTATAACTAATTGTACCTGACATAATCTTATATAGACTATCTCAATCCACAAAAAAACTACTAAGCTTTTTTTGAATTGAATTGAGCCAAGTTGCTGAGTATAAGATCAACATACAAAATCAGGTGTGTTTCTATTCAGAATGAACAATTCAAAAGGAAATTAAGAAAACAATTCCATTTATAATAACATCTAGAAAATAAAATACCTAAGAATAAATTTAACCAAGAGGATTAAAGACTTGTAACTGAAAACTACAAGACACTGCTGAAAGAAATTAAGGAGATCTAATTAAATGGAAAGGCATCCCATGTTCATGGATTGGAAGGCTAACACTGCTAAAGTGACAATACTTCCCAAAACGATCTATTGGTTCAGTGCTATCCCTAGCAAAATTCCAATGGTCTTTTTTGCAGAAATGGAAAAGGCAATCCCCAAATTCATATGGAATTGCAAAGCGCCCCTAAGGGTCAAAAACAGATTGAAAAAGAAAGAGAGTAAGAGAGATTTGCACTTCCAGATTTCAAAACTTACTACAAAACTATTGTAATCAAAATAGTGTGGTACAGATAGGACAAGCATATAAACCAATGGAAAAGAATTAAGAGTCCAAAAGTAAACCCACACACCCTGTGGTCAACAGGTTTTTGACAAGATTGCAAGACAATTCAATGGGGAAGGAATAGTCTCTCCCATCAAAAAAAGAAAAAAGGGATAATTTGATATCCACATGAAATAGAATGAAGTTGGACTCTTACACCACATGTAAAACTTAAAATATACCAAAAACTGAAATGTAAGGGCTAAAACTATAAAACGGGGGAAAAAATATGGGGATAACCTATGACCTTGGAATTGGCAAGGGTTTCTTAGCTATGATGCCAAAAGCACAAGTACTTAAAGGAAAAAGTAGATAAAATATTAATTCATCAAACTTAACCTGAAACACTATCAAATGAGTTAAAAAGACAACTCACAGAATGGGAGAAAATATTTGCAAATTATGTATCTGATAAGGGTCTAGTACCTAAAACATATAAAGAATTATTTTTAAAAAAAGACAAAAAAAAACTTTAAAATAAGCAATGTACTTGAAAAGATGTTTTTCCCAAGTTGATACACAACTGACCAACAAGGACATGAAAAAATATTCAACTTCATTGGTTATTAACAAAATCCAAGTCAAACTACAATGAAGCACCACTTCACACCCAGTAGGATGTGGACATGAAAAAGCCAATCTTGAAATTCACATGGAACTGCAGGGGGGCTCAAATAGTCAAAACAATATTGAAAAAGACAGACAAAGCTGGGGGAATCATGTATCTCAATTTCAAAGCTTACTACAAAGCTACAATGATCGAGACAGTGACTTTTTTTTCTGTAATCAAAATAAAAACAGGTGTTGGCAAGAATGTGGAGCAACAGGAATCCTACACTTTGCTAATGGAAACATAAAAGGTGCAGCTACTATTGAGAAGTTTGGTAGTTCCTCAATAAACTAAACAAAGAATTAACCACATGATCCAGCAATTCCACTCCTAGACATACACCCTAGAGAAATGAAAACACATGATCACACAGAAATTTCTCTACAAACATCTATATCAGCATATTGACAATAGGAAAATGTGCATCCAATGAACAAATTGTGGTATACACATAAAATGGATTATCATTCTGCCATGAAAAGGAATTAGTACTGATACAAGCTACCACGTATGAACTTCAAAAACATTATGCTAAGTAAAAGAAGTCAAATACATATTAAATTATTCAATGTATATGAAATATCATGGATAAGCAAATCCACAGATTAAGAAAGCAGGTAAGGGGCTGCCAAAAGCATGTTTTTTGAGGGGGTCTGGGGAAACAGGTAGTGATTACTTAATGGATATGTGGTGATCTTCTGAACTAGAGAGAGGTGGTAGTTACAAAACAGTACAACTACACTAAATGTCACTGAATTGCACATTTTAAAATAGTTAACTGTATGTTATGTGAATATCACCTCTTTTTTTAAGTAAAGGCTAATGTTGGGAAACCTGAACTATCATACGCTAACATGAGAGAAACAGTTTCACTGCTTACTATAATGGCATTTATACTATTGTTAGGTGCTTAATTCACCCCTGCAATCCTCTCCAAAACAATGTGTAGTAAAGAATCATGGAATATTTCAAATGAATGGTAAATCCTTACAATTATTTTAAGCAAATGTATATTTACTATACATACAACAAAACATGATGGAGAATTTATGACCTAGGAAAGTCAATTACAGTATGATTTACATACATAAACTATGGTTATCCCGTCAGTTTAAACTTTTCTATAATTAAAGAAGGATTTGAAAACTACAGATAAATACCACAGAATTTACTCATAAAATATAACGCAATTATTTTGGCCTATAGACCCCTAGAAATACAGGTTTTTTTTGTTCTTTGTACTTTCTTTTTGTATATACTCTTTTCACCCTCACAAATTTCATTGCAACTTTTTATAAAAATGCTTATTTCCAAAGATCAGTTTTCTTACAGTATTGAAATCTGAATTCATAATGGTTTTCCAAGAACTAAGCTGTTAAAATATTTTATCATTCCCTTCTCCAAGATATTTCATTTTCCTTTTATATACTCTAATAATTTTCTCCCTTAAACTCTCTATTCCAGGGCTCCTGTCTAATTCTTTTCTCTCTCATACACACACCACTATACATAATTAAACCTATACTGTACTTTGTTTCCTTTCCACAGTCCCAGACTTTCAAAGTCTTTTTATACTTTACATCCATTTCAACAAGGTTGCAATTTGCATAATATAGTTCAATTCAATGTTTATTTAGGTCATGGCCTTTACTCCATTGCAAATATGCACCAGAAGTAACTAATGCAAAGTAAAGTCTACACGAAGAAAAACATAAAATCCAAAAATAGTAAATAAACCATTTTATTTAAGCAACCATTTTTATGAATAGCTTAAAACCACATATACAACTAAAAGCCAAACACCAAAAAATGCAATCTACTCAACCAAGCTGAGATAAGTGAAATGGTCATGTGAAATGTTTTCGTTACAACACTTTGTTCATCTGGCTTTTTTGAAAACAAAAGGAAAAACATCTGAAGCAATTATTTCGTGTTGGACTCTCTCAGTATGGAAATGTTGATTATGCTTTGGACAATTTGACTTAAAACTAGAATAAAATTTTGTTCACAAAAAATTTTGCTATAAAGCTATCATTTAAAATTAAAGGCCAGACAGAGAGCTTCCCAGACAAGAAAAAGCTTAAAAAATTCATCACCCCCAAACAGGTATTACAAAAAATGCTAAAGGGATTTCTTTAGGAATAAGTGTTACAAGAAATGTTAAAGGGACTTCTATAAGAAGAAAAACAAAGAGCAGGCCCTGCCCCATAAGATGCACATGCACACACAAGGGGACAGGTGGGAATGATCACCCCAAGAGATCTGAAGGCAAGGCTCACAGGCCCCGCCCCACCCCCTGGGCTCCAGCATCCATTCGGTGGCAGCCATGATCAAGGTGATCCTCAGGTGCAACAACCACGGGAAGCCACAGCTCTCCAAGTTCCACCAGCCTTACAGTGAAGATAACAACAAAGCATCAGGAAGACATTCCAGTTCGTACCTCAGAGATGAAAATGTTTCTAATTTCCTAGAAGGAGGATTATTAATTGGAGGAGTATTAATTGGAGAATTATTAATTGGAGGACAACAAACTGATTTATAGATATTACACAATGTTATATTTTGTCTTCTGTGTGGATTCTTCAGAAAGTGAACTTGGCATTTTAGATATAATTCAATTATTTGTGGAACATTAGACAACTCTTTTGAAAATGTCTGAAAACTGGATTAAATTTTTCATGTAGACAAACTTCATAATATTCTTGCAGAAACGGTAATTGGGGAATGGTATTGGAGACCAACATGAATGAAACTGTTATACAATTTAATGCACAAAATAAACTGGAGAAATCAGGCTGGGTTAGCAGGAGCCTCAGCCCATGCTATATCGGCTGTAAAGAATATGAATCTTCCTGAGATCCCAAGAAATATTAACATTGGTGACATCAGTATAAAAATGTCAAACCTACCCTCTTTTAAATAAAAACTTTAAAAGGCCACTCCCAGATAAAATTCAGGGAGAAAACTCATCTAAGTTTACCATGTAGCTGTTTATCGAAAATAGAGTCTCAACTTTCACTTTTGGATTTAAGTCAAGGTGCTGTATAAAAGTTGTGTAAAATCAGTATGGTGGTTAAATGTTACTTTTCTCACTCAGGGATTCTGAAGAAATTGAGTAGTTCCAGGGTGATTTTTTTTTTTCTTTCGTTTCTAAACTGCATTCCTATGCCCACCTAAGGCATGCCTCTATATAATGATTACAACAATAGTTTGAAAAGTGTTTGAGACATTTCTTTAAATTATTACAACCCATAATGTTGCTGTTTTGTATGGATCACAAGTGCAGTATTCCTTAATTCTTTCTGTTATTTGTTACAATTGTTATTTAAAGAACCAAATATGTATTGCATGAAAATATTATGATCTCTTTCTCTTAGTTTAAATAAACTCCAAGGTAACTAGACTTCTAAAGAAAAAAAAGCCAAAAATACAAATAATGAAATGGCACTAAGTACCATGTTTTCCCGAAAATAAGACCTAGCCAGACCATCAGCTCTAATGTGTCTTTTGGAGCAAAAATTAATATAAGACCGGGTATTATATTACACCTGGTCATATTAAAATAAGACCGTGTCTTATATTAATTTCTGCTCCAAAAGACGCATTAGAGCTGATGGTCCGGCTAGGTCTTATTTTCGGGGAAACACGGTACATATCAACAATCACTCTCAATGTAAATGGATTAAATGCTCCAATCAAAAGATACTGGGTGTCTGAATGGATAAGAAAACAAAACCCTTACATATGCTGCCTACAAGAGACTCACTCTAGATCGAAAGACACAGACACGCTGAAAGTAAATGGATGGAAAATGATATTTCATGAAAATGAAAATGAAAAAAGTTGGTAGCAATAATTACACTACATAAAATAGACTTTAAAACAAGGGCTATAACAAGAGACACTAAAGAACCCAGTGATCCCTCTTCTGGGTATTCATCCAAAGAAACCCAAAATATTACTTCAAAGGGACATGTGCAGGGTCATCCCAGTGGCTCAAGAGGTTGGAGCTCCATGCTCCTAACTCCAAAGGCTGCCGGTTCGATACCCACATGGGCCAGTGGGCTCTCAACCACAAGTATGCCAGTTCAATCCCTTGAGTCCCACAAGGGATTGTGGGCTCCGCCCCCTGCAACTAAGATGGAACACGGCACCTTGAGCTGAGTTGCCGCTGAGCTCCCGGATGGTTCAGTTGGTTGGAGCGCGTCCTCTCAACCACAAGGCTGCCGGTTTAACTCCCGCGAGGGATCACAGCATATGATTCCATTTATATGAAATATTAACTAACAACGGCAACTGGACCTGGAGCTGAGCTGAGCCCTCCACAACTAAGACTGAAAAGACAACAACTTGAAGCTGAATGGCGCACTCCACAACTAAGATTGAAAGGACAACTTGACTTGGAAAAAAGTCCTGGAAGTACACACTGTTCCGCCCAATAAAGTCCTGTTCCCCTTCCCCAATAAAATCTTTAAAAAAAAATGTAGTTGGGTATTGAAATTTAAAAAAAAGGGGGCGGGAAACGTGCACCCATTAGGGACATGTGCATCCATTTGTTCAATGCAGCATTTCTTACAATAACCAAGTTACGGAGGTAACCTGGGTTTCCATCAATGGATGAATGGATAAAGAGGTGGTACATATATACAATGGAATGTTACTCGGCCATAAAAAAAAGAATGAAATCTTGCCATCTGCAACAACATGGATGGACCTAAAGGGTATTGTGCTAAGCAGAACAAGTCAAAGAAAGAAAGACAATGCCATACAATTTCACTTATATGTGGAATCTAAAGAACAAAATAAACCGACAAACAAAACAGAAACAAACTCATAGATACAGAGAATATTTTGAGGATTGCCAAATGGGATAAAGGTTGGGAAGATGGATGAAAAAGGAGATGGGATTAAGAAGTACAAATTGGTAGTTACAAAGTAGTCGTGAGGATGTATACTACAGCAAGGGAAATATAGTCAATAACACTATAATAACTACGTATGGTGTCAGATCAGTACTATACTTATCAGGGTGATCACTTTGTAAGTTATATAAGTGCCTAATCACTATGTTGTACACCTGAAACTAACATAATCTTGTATGTCAATTGTAGTTGGAAAATACAAATTTTAAAGTTTTTGCTATAAAACTCGTGATCAAAGTATTATAATTTTTGTGAGCCCACTTAAAAAAAATTAAAGATAGTACTTACAGAGAAAAAAATCAAATATCTAATAACTCTAACAAAAGATATGCATAGCTTCGTTCCACAGAGCTATTAAAAGATATCTTTTCTCCCCACCCTCAAAATGATCTAAAGCAAAGATGCAATCCCAATGAAATCCCAACAGGTTTTTTTGTTTGTAGCTTGGCTGGTGGTTTTGTTTTCTTTCTTCATTTTGAGAGAGAAAGTGACAAGCTAGTTCTAAAATGCATTAAATTGCAAAAGACTACAAAGTCTTGCAAAAGAATAAGGTAGGAAGATCTGCTTTGGGATAGCCACACTTTTCCTGAAGTTCAAGACAATGATACTAATGCAAGGATAGACAAAGAAACTAATACGAGATCTGACAATTAAGTTTGGGAACTTGTTGCAACAACATTGCTAACCTTTTTTGATATCAGAGGCATTATTCATTATGAATTTGTACCAACTGGACATTTAACCAAGTTTACTCTTTGGAAGTGCTGAAAAGACTGTGTGAAAAAGACAAAAACGACCTGAACTTTTCGCCAACAATTCATGGCTCTTGCATCACAACAATGCACCAGCTCACACGGCATTGTCTGTGACGGAGCTTTAGTCAGTATTGGAGCTTTAGTCAGTATTGGAACACCCTCCCTACCCACCTGATCTGGCCCCCAATGACTTCTTTCTTTACCCAAAGACAAAGGAAATATTGAAAAGGAGACATTTTGATGATATTCAGGAGTAATATGATAGCTCTGATGGCCATTTCAGAAAGAGTTCCAAAACTGCTTTGAAAGGTGGACTAGGCACTGGCATCGGTGCATAGCTTTCTCAAGGTGAGTACTTTGAAGGTGACCATAGTGATATTCAGCAATGAGGTATTTAGCATTTTTGCTAGGATGAGTTCGTGAACTTAATTGTCCAACCTTGTATAACACGATGAAGGCCCAGTGACAAACCATGCATATATGCACATGAATTATAAAAAGAGGACGCTGCAGAACAATGGAAAAGGTTTTTGATTTTTTTTGTTTGATTATTCATATATTGTGCTGGGACAATTGGATATCCATATTAAAAAAAGTTAAACGTGGCCTAACACTACACACAAAATTCATTTCCAAGTGAAGTCCATACTTAAATAGTAAATGTAATTAAAGCTTCTAGATGAATATAGGAGAGTAACTTCATTACCTCCAAGTGAAAATTCTTTTAAGACGGCACAGAAAGTACTAAACATAAAGGAAAAGACTGACAAATTTAACTATATAAGAACTTCTCTTCAGGCCATAACCACCACCTTCCAGTAATTCACCAAAATGACCAACACAAAGGGAAAGAGAGGCACCCGCTATATGTTCTGTAAGCCTTTTAGAAAACAGAGTTGTTCTCTGGCCACACACACACGAATCTACAAGAAAAGTGGTATTGCAGGTATCAAGGGAATGGGCACTGTTCAAAAAGGAACACCCCACAAATGTCACCATGGCAAAACTGGAAGAGTCTACAATGTTACCCAGCGTGAGGTTGGCATTGTTAAAAACAAACAAGGGCAAAATTCTTGCCAAGAGAATTAATGTATGTATTGAACATAATAAGCACTCTAAGAGCCAAGATAGTTTCTGAAATGCGTCAAGAAAAATGATTGGGAAAAAAAAAAAAAAAGGAAGCCAAAGAGAAAGGTACCTGGGTTCAAAGAAACGCCAGCCAGCTCCACCAAGAGAACTACATTTTGTGAGAACCAATGGAAAGAAGCCTGAGCTGCTGGAACCCATTCCCTATGAATTCAAGGCACGATAAGTATAAAATAAATAAATAAAAAACCTCTGTACTGTTAAAAATATTTATCTTAATTGAGTAGAGGTGTGGTGTCCCCTCCCCCAAAGAATATTTAAAGAAAACTTTGTATCTTAAAAAAAACTTCTCTGTACCAAAAGGTACCATTTAAATAAATACCACATTAAAATAAAAGTAGACATTTAAGTTTTTTTCTACCTTTCACTCTTTAAAAGTAGTAAATTCTTAGTAAAGAATTGTTATTAAAGGCTTTAGGTATGATAAGAGAAATATGTTTATCTTTAAAATGTCTAGGATTTGCTTTAAAGTAATATGGGGGAGAGAGGTGTGACTATCGACATAAATGAAACAAGACTGGACAACAATTCGGAAGCTGGGTGATAATTATATGAGGATTCACTAAACTATACTGTCTTCATCTGCATGTTTTAAGTTTTCCATAATTAAACGTTATTTTTAATAAAGTTAATAAAGTTTGACCACTGTTCTACGGAATGCTTTGTCTTGCTGTATTGAAATTTTTCAAGTAATCACATTCACCTAGTACAAATCCAAGTTTTTAAACATTCAGCATTATATTTCTGTATCTGATATAAGATTTTAATATTTTTTTTCTAGCTGGAGTAGCAAACTCCTGTAATGCTGAGTCTTGTTCACTGATAGCAGCTAATGTCATGTGTAGTACTGAAATCTAATCAGATACCCTAAACCCTCAGTTAAAAAGAAGAGGCAAGCTGAGACCCTTATACATCGATAAGCAGAAATATAAAGTGGTACAACCATTTTGGAAAAGTCTGGCAATTTCTTAAAGTGTTACACATTAATTTACTATATGACACAGCAATTCCATTCCTAGGTATCAAAAGAAAAGAAATGAAAGTATGTCTACACAAAGACTTGTACGCTAATGTTCATGGCAGCATTATTCACAATAGCCAAAAAGTGGAAACAACCCAAATGGTCCATCAACTGGTGAAAGGTAATACAAAATATAATACTCTTCAGCAATAAAAAGGAAAGTATTAAAACATGCTACAATATAATCATCCTCAAAACATTATGAGAAAGAAGCCAAACACAAAACACTGCACACAGCGTATGATTCCATTTATATGAAATGTCCAAAAAGGCCAAATTCACAGATACAGAATACAAACTAGTAGTTGCCTAGTTAATATGAGAAGTGACTGCAAATGGTCACAGAATTTCTTTTGGGGTGATGAAAATATTCTAAAATTGGGGCTGCAGTTTTGCAAATTGACTAAAAATCACTGATTTGATACACTTAAAAACAAGAGCATTTTATGTTACATAAATTATACCTTAACATAACTATGAAGGAGAAGGAAAAGAAGGCAAGGAGGAGCAGGATAACTATAATGCCTCTGGGATGATGGATGAATGGATAGATGGATCTCAAAGAAGGAACTTGACCAAAGTCTCAGCTGGCAGAGCCAATACTGAAATCGAGGCTTGACTACAAAAATCCATATTCTTCCTACATCCAGAAGTAAGGGAGCACAAGAACACAAGAAGCAATATACAAAGGGTGCCAAAAAAATGTACAGACATTTTAAGAAAGGAAAACTGTATTAAAATTGTAACACTATACTAACAACAAAAGATGAATACAAGTCATGTTTGACTTCTGCAATTACAACAGGTGCCCAAAGTGGTGACCATCAGTGTCCAGACACTTCTGATTACAGCAAACTACTGCTTGATCAACGTTGACCCAAGTGTCCACTTGTATATATTTTTTTGAATCTTACTCAACTTTGCAAGGATAAATTCAATCCACTAGTGAAGCAGTACATGGGACACAGAAAAGGTTCTTTTCAAACTGAGGTAAAGTCACAGTGAGAATTAAGTTAGGAGAAATCAAACCTGAGAATGAATACACAAAATCCAAACAAAGTGGCATGAGAAGGAGGACTCAGATCTTGTCTGGGACTATATGAAAACTGAAACCAAATTAACTAATAATGAGGAGTGTTCAAACAAATTAAATTCAGCAGTCTGTCTCCAGCACTATCCCTGGAAAGAGTGTCCTGGCCCAGTTCAGCTGTAGAGCAGACTTATCAGGCTACCACAGGTCAATAATACTGACACTAAGATGATCCAACTCATTTTGAATTTATTCCAGGTTTACTGGTCAATGTTCAGATTATAATCTGTCTTCCTACAGGAGGACAATGCACTGATTGGGGAACACAGGCAGTCCACCTCATTTGACAGTTACATTTCTCAAAGTACGAATATATCAACAATCTGACATGCTGGTTTACACTTCAGACTTGAAATCACCTAAAACCTAAATCACTCTTAGTGTAATTAAAAACTGAACTTCTAAACATCAATTTTGAGATCCAGAGTCTGGTACGTAGTTCATCAGTTCCTACCACACTTGAGAACTGACTCATTAGGCAGTCAGCCTTCCCTAGAGACACGCTTTCTGCCCTGCTGCATGCCTCTGAAACCTGGAACTTTTATTTTGTTTCTTTTATAAACTGGATGAATATGGCTTAGAAATCTGAAAACGTACAAAACACCCCCTTAAAACGACAAATGCTTATATTCTTATTTCCTAGTTTACAGAGGACTGTTACAGTAGCTCTACTAGCCAACATCCTCTGGGATGACCAGGACATAGTACATACTTATTCCCAATAAAAGTGAGGTAGTGAGGTAAAAGTAATTTATAAAAGGACATGCTGCTAATAAACAGACTAAACGGGTTTGGAATCCAGGTCTTTGGCCTTCAAATACAGTAGTTCCTTCTACTTCAGACACTGCAAGTGTCTAAAAGGCCAATCACATAAAACCAAGAAAGCCTATGCTTCTGCCAGGAAAACCAATGATTCTTTTCTGCAGTCTTATAAGCAGAGAAATACTCTAATATTATAAATAAGAAAGATAATCTTACAGGGATCAGGACACACTATAATAGAGAAAAATGCTCACATTTGAATAAAGGAGGGAAATAAAAAAATTATACACAATACCAAACGAAGTACTAACAGAACCAAATAGTTCAATTTGGAACCAAATAAGAATTTTAATTTTATATGTAAATAAAGACAAAGAAGTCCCTTGTTTTAGAATCTAGTTAGAAAACCTAATATTTTATCTATTTTTTTTTGGGGGGGGGTATTCTTTATCAAAAGGAATGAAACTGCTTATAGATAGGGAGGTGTGAACTTAAGTGTTTTGGTTCCATCACACAAGTGGTATTAAGAAGTATACTATGACCCAGCAATTCCACTCTAGGCATATGTATTTAAAAGAAATGAGGACGTATGTTCACCAAGAGACTTACACAAGAATGTTCACAGCAGCCTTATCATAATAGCCCAAAATTGAAAATAATCCAAATGCCCACGAATGAAAGAATGGATTGATACATTCTGATATATTCATTCAGCAGAAAATTAAACAGCAATTTAAAAAAGAACTGCTGATACAAGCCACAACATGGACACATCTCACAGATGTCGTGTTAAGCAAAAGAAGACAAACTACAAAATTAACTGATGCAGGGGGAAGTTGGAATAGGTGTGGGGGAATAGAAGGGAGAGATAATTGAGAAGAGATATACAGAACCTTTCTGGGTGCTGGAAAAGTTTTGTATCTTGATCTTGGAGGTGGTTACACGGGTGAAAATCTATCAGGCTTATAAGTAGTGTACTTTATGTATTAATGTTATACTGCAATAAAAAAGTTGACATATTTATTTGGAACCTTTTAAACAACACAGAACTTCCGTTAATTTTAAATTTTAAAACACAAAACTATTCCAAGAATGTAACTATAATTGAAAAAAGTGATTTCATACTAAAAATGATCAAAGATACATCTTTTAAATTTTGCTCTAAAATTTGTTAGTTTACTGGATGCCTCCAAGGGTTGGGCATAGCAAAATGTCAGAGTAATCTCCATCTAGCTTGATTTCAATCATTTCAACATCTTCCAGAAACAAAATAATGATTAAATCCAAATTTCTCAATGAATAGGTATGATCCACTGAGAAATAAAGAGAAAGCAATGAAGTAAAGTGGCTATAGGAGAGGAGAAGTCTTTAAATAACTGCTATGAGAAATGAGAAAGAACTAATTAGAAACAAGAAGGATTATCGGGTAATGCTGAGGGTCCAATTAAGATTGGAGAGCATGAATATTTAGTGGCTCCAGTCTGCAAAGTTATAACTTTCTCCAGACGTGTGCAGCAGCTCAGAGCCAGGTGGGTAAAAATCATACAGATAAACTGATCTGTAGTTGAGTATTGGTTACACAGATACAATAAAGACACAAGTACAAAGCAGGTTCAGCGTATTTCAAAAGTTAAAAAAGATTCCAGGCTAGATAAGAAAATTAAGAAAGGAGGGGGACAAAAGGTGTCAAAGGACTAAAGGGCTCTATAAGTTTGAAAGAAACTATCAATATCTGTAGTCAGAAAAATAAAAAACTTCAACATGTAGAAGTTCATAAATAGGTATTTAAAAGCAAAGTACCGTTTCCTATTATTTTAGAAAATGGAATGCTCCTGCCTAACAAATCAAATTTCCTTTGTTTAGGGAACTAAAAAACTTCCAAACGAAATGGGTCAGATGTTTAAGGTATCACAATTGCAAATCTATATGTTCCTCAACATTTCTATGTAAATCCAATGATATTTTTCCAGTAACATTTTGAATCAACTGCAGAAGCTTCCAAATTACTAGTGAATCAGTGAAACATTACCAAAAATCTTACCATAAGCAAATCAGTCACCCCACACATCAGTGTACCACCCTTTAAAAAATAAGAATTTTTTTTAAATGTGTTATCTGTTTAAAGTGAGATCATAGGACAAAAGAACTATTTCTATTTCCAAGCTCTGTCCACGTTGACAAAATCCAAACAAGGTGGCATGGGAAGCAGGACCCAGTTTCTAGAATGAAACTGATCAGCAACCATATGTAATGAATGCATGCATGAATGACTAAAGTAGAAAGAAAGAAGATGGTTGAAAAAGCACAATCAAGGAATTATCTGAGTCTCCATCAAGCTGGCTAACGCTCCTCATTTACCACACCTTGGTGATCCTGAAACCCAACCCTGACCAACTTCTGGGCACACCTAAGCCACTTATGGTAGCTTTTGCATACAAATCACCTGCTGTGGCTCATGCTGCAGACTTTCTTAGGGTCTCTCAAAGATTCACAGAAACCAGACAAGCAGCATCTGGCATGAGCGAGTCAGGAACCTCTTTCTGAGCAGCCTTAAGCCCAGCACTAGCGGCAGTCAGCCTTGGTTCATGGCTTGGCCTCTCCAGGCATTTCCAAGCACGGCACAGGCATAAATCTGCAAATCATTTAGTGGCTCCTGCCAGGTGGCCCCAGGTGGGGCACAGGCTGCAGATGAACTTGACCTGGAGCAGGTCCTCTCCCAGGAGGCCCCAGGGCTGGAGCGCCCAGTGGCCAGCTTTGAAACGAGCTGGAGCATGACCCAGACACCTCTAAGGACGACACACTCAAAAGGCGAACTAGGCAGACACCACAGTCCTGCTAAAGCAGATCCTGCTCTGCAGGGTCAGTCCCGGCACCACAATTCCTCAACTATAATCACAGCTAGTCCTCATAACCAATGAGGCCAAAGGTCAATCCTTCCCACTGACGTGCAAGTAGCAACAAAGGCTCAACCACAACAGCAAGGCACACACAACCCACACAAGAGACACACCAGGAGTGTGCAGCTCAGGTGACCAGGACGAATGTGCCACTGAGCCCCACAGCAAATCTACTATGTAAGGCCACTCTACAAAAACCAGAAGACCTAACAGCCCCTCCTCGTACAAACACAGGGAGACAGCCAAAATGGGGAGACAAAGAAACATGTCCCAAATAAAAGAACAGAACAAAGCTTCAGACAAGAACTAAACAAAATGGAGACAAGTAATCTACCAGACACAGAGTTCCAAACACTGTTATAAATATGCTCAATTATCTCAGGGAAAACTTCAGTAAAGAAACAGGAAACATAAAAATGAACGTAGAAAACATAAAAAAGAACCAGTCAGAAATAAAGAATGGAAATGAAAAATACATTACAGGGAATCAACAGATTAGATGAAGCAAAGGATCAAATCAGCAATTTAGAAGAAGGTAGCAGAAAACATCAAATCTGAACAGCAAAAAGAATAAAGAATCCAAAAAAATGAGGACAGTTTAAGGGTCCTCTGGGACAACATCAAGCATACCAACATTCACATTTATAGGGGTGCCAGAAGGAGAAGATAGAGAGCAAAAAATTTAAAATTTATTTGAAGAAATAATGATGAAAACTTCCATAACCTGGTGAAGGATATAGATATACAAACCCAAGAAGCACAGAGAGTTCCAAACAAGATGAACCCAAACAGGCCCACACCAAAACACATTGTAATTAAAATGCTAAAAATTAAAGACAAAGAAAGACTCTTAAAAGCAGCAAGAGAAAAGCACTTAGTTACCTACAAGGGAGCTCCCATAAGACTGTCAGCTGATTTCTCAACAGAAACTTTGCAGGCCAGAAGGGATTGGCAGGAAATATTCAAAGTGATGAAAAGCAAGGACTTAGCAACCAAGATTACTCTATCCAGCAAAGCCACAGAATTGAAAGACAGATAGAGGCTCCTAGACAAGAAAAAGCTAAGAGTTCACCATCACGAAACCAGTGTTACAAGGAATCTGGGAAGAACTTAAGATGAAAAACAAATCAAAAATATTAATAAAATGGCAATAACTACATACCTATCAACAATTAATTTCAATATAAATGGATTAAATGCTCCAATCAAAAGAAAAGGGTGCTGAATGGATAAGAAATCAAGACCCTTACATATGCTGCCCACAAGAGACTCACTTCAGATTGAAAGACACACACACACTGAAAATAAAGGGATGGAAAAAGATATTTCATAAAAATACAAATGAATAACAAACAAAAAAGCTGGGGTAGCAATACTTACATTAGACCAAATAGACTTTAAAACAAAGACTATACCAAGAGACAAAGGAGAACCGAGTAATCCCACTTTGGGTATTTATCTGAAGAAACCCAAAATGCTACTTCAAGAGGCCGTGCTCATCCACATGTTCATTGCTGTATTATTTACAATAGCCAAGATATAAAGACAACTTGGGTGCCCCAGAATAGATAAAAAAGAGGTGGTATGTATATACACTGGGATATTACTCAGCTGTAAAAAAGAATGCTACTTTGCCATCTACAATATAGATGGACCTAGAGGGTATTGTGTTGAGTGTGACAACGAAAGACAAATGTCACATGATTTCACTGGTATGGGAAGCTTCTCACCATCTACTGTATGTAGTTCACCTAATTCTAACATATATTCCCCCCCTTATTTTAATATCTAAAAAAAATAAATAAATAAGCAAACAAAACAGAAACAAACTCGCAGATACAGGGAACATTTTGATGGTTGCCAGATGGGAGAGGGGTGGGAGGTGAAAAAGGGGAAGGGATTAAGAAGTACAAATTGGTTGTTACACAGTAGTCATGGAGATGTAGGTATAGCATTAAGGAACATGGTCAATAATAGTGTAACAACGATGTCGGGTGTCAGATGGGGACTAGATCTATCGGGGCGATAGATGGGAGGGGGATTGAGGGCAGGGTGAAAATGAAGGGATTAAGGAATACAAATTAGTTGCTATAAGATAGTCATGGGAATGTAAAGCATAGGGAATATAATCACTAATATGGTAATAACTATGTATAGTGCCACGTGGGTACTGTCGAATAACACTAATGACGTACACCTAAAACTAATATTATATGTTACATATTAATAAAAATCTTCAAAAAATAAAAAGTACAAAATAAAACCAAATTAAAATATACACACACACACACGAGTATTTGCCTATAACTTATTTGTACTAAATATGCTGCTAGGACTGACCTACACCCTCAAAACAAACATATCATTGCTTTAATTTCGTCACTTAGCTTACATATATTGCCTAAGAACTATTTCTTAGTTCTTAAAAGTAGTTCTCTTTAGCCATTCTTTCAACATATTCTACCAGTGAACATCCCATTTCAAATACAAATTTTCTCCGCCAGTGATCTCTCTCAAAAGGTGAGTTTCCATAACAGAAATTATTCTTACTATTAACACTAGTTCTATCAGTAATGCTATTCATCCACTTCTACCCATATCACGTTAAATGAGCTGGTATGAGAAGCTTCTCACCATCTACTGTAGTTCACCTATTCTAACACGTATATCTCCCCCTTATTTTAACATTTCCGAGATAAAAATGCATCTCACAATCAATAGCATTTTATAATTGTGCTGGACAGACAGCATTTAAACATAACTGTTATTGTTCATCCAGTCACAGCTGTTCACCTTGTATCAACTGAGTTATTTGCATTATTAGTGTCATGCATGTTGAGTTTAACTACCTTTAAAATGTCTGCTAAAATATTCTATAATTCGGCATTAAAACAAAAAGTTACTGTGCACAAAGGTACAAAAATCGAGATTAAAACATCAAATATTCATTATTATTCATAATAATCCCAATTCCATGTTTCCTTACAAAGCAACAATAAAGTGACTTACGGGATATGAGAACAGCAATAAGCAGATGAAGCTGTATTGTTTTGTTACTAAGATACATGCAAAAGGATAGCCTATCACATACCAACCAATGCAAATAAAGACATAAGAAACTGCCAAATCTCTGGGAATAGATAAAAGATTTCAAAGCAAGAAGTGGCTGGTGCAACCAATTATAGACTGCACAGGCATGTGGCATGTTACCTTCTCATTACTAAAATAGTGTTGCCTTCTATTAATGGCAACTCGGGTTCCATGAATTAAGAATGTAAAACTCAGGACCATTCATTCTTGGTCTTCCCTCTAGTCTTCCCCATCTTAGGATGCACCATCTCCGCTCAATTATTAGAGTCTGAAACCTGGAGATCATCCTTAACTCATCCCTTTCCTTCATTGTCTACTCTATCTCTAAAACACATACAGAATGAGAACACTTCTCATATTTACCTCTATTACAACCATGGCCCAAAGCACTATCATCTGTCACCTGGACAGTGCAAAAACCTAACCCTCCCCTTTCATTCCACCCCTACCACAATTCAATATTCACAAAGCAGTTAAAGCAGAAGTTCTCAAACTGGGCACTATTGACATTTGGGGCCAATAATTCTTTGTTAGGGCTTATCTGTGCACTGAAGAATGTTTAGCAGCATCCCTGGCCTCTACCCACTAATACCATCACCCCCAGTTGTGACAACCAAAAATGTTGGCAGATATTGCCAAATGTCCCCTGGGAAGCAAAATCACCTGCAGTTGAGAACCACAGAGTTAGAACAGTATTTTTTAAATGTTCCACTGCATAAAACTCTCCAATGGTTTCTCATTTTACTTATAATAAAATCTGCACTCCCTAGAGTCCTTACTAACCCGAACATAACTTACACACTCCAGATTCTGGCCTACCTCTCTAATCGCATGTGATGCCACTACACTCATCCTGCATTATGCTCCTTCCAGTCACTATGACTTTCTTGCAGTTCCTAAAATCCCACAGCCATTTCTGCTAGAGAGCTTTTGCCTTTGTTCTTCCTGGGCCTGCACCATTTTTGCCCAGCTTCTATGCCTGTCTCAGCTAAAACATCACATCTTCAAAGATGTCTCTCCTCACTTTCCCTACTGTATGTATGTATCCCATTATTACCCATCACAGTACCCCACATTTACTCTCCTGATAGCATTCGTCACAGTAAATGATATTTTGTTTACCTAATTATTCACAATCTCTCACATGAAAACAAATACCTTGCCTGCATTATTTCTAGCATGTAGCCAAAATGAACAAATTTATAACTGGAGAACCGTAAGTACTAGATCAGTTGTCATCAATGATAACCTCAGCACTACTTCCATCTCATTCCCCAATTATCTATGAATATTTTCCCTTGAAGTAGAAAAGGAGAGTGCAGGGGAGAGGAAGAACCTAACAAAGCCATCATCTTTGCTGTCATCATGTTCTCTGAAGGGTTGGGTGCAGATCAAATGACATATGTAATGAATCTAAAACATTGAATGGGCATATAAACAGCCTGTATTCAATAAAAGATGACTATGTAAAGCACCAAACACAATGCCTATAACATAACTGAAAAATTACAGTTCTCTTGCCCCTTTTAATCTTACTCTACCACTAGCTTGCCCTGAATGTGGTAAAAATGGAATTCTATACCTAAGATAACTTCACCTTCTGGGCCTCCAGGAATATAACATACTAAGTGTAACACAGGTTAGTTATTCACATATGTTGACTAAGGAAAGCCAAATATCCACTAACCAAAGCCAATTCATAACAAAATGACCTCAGAAATACATTTCAATTAGTTTTGGTAAATAAAATAACTATACAAGCATACCTCAAGAACATTGCAGGTTCAGTTCCAGACCATTAGAATAAAGTGAGTCATAGATTTTTTGGTTTCCCAGTGGACAAAAAAAGTTGTTTATACTATACTGTAGTCAATTATTAAGTGTGCAATAGCATTTAGCCTAAAAAGAAAAATGTACATACCTTAATTTTAAAATTGCTAACCATCATCTGACACTTGAGCAAGTCATAATCTTTGCTGGCGGAAAGTCTTGCTTCGATGTTGATGTCTGCTGAATGATCAGGGTGGTGACTGCTGACAGTTGGGGTGGCTATGGCAATTTCTTAAAATAAAACATGACGTTTGCCACATAGATTGATAGGTTGACTCTTCCTTTCACAAATGATTTCTCTACAGAATGCTATGTTTGATACCATATTAACCCACATTAGAAATTTCAAAATTGGAGTCAATCCTCTCAAACTCTGCTGCTGTTTTAACAACTAAGTTTATACAATATTATAAATCCTTTGTTGTCATTTCAACGATCTTCAGAGAATCTTCACCAAGCGTAAATTCCATCCAAAGAAAGTACTTTCTTTGCTCATCCATAAGAACTCATTTTTTAAAGTTTTATCATGAGATTGCAGCAATCCAGTTACATCTTTCGTCTGTTTCTAATTCTAGTTCTCTTGCTATTTCCACCACATCTGCAGTTACTTCCTCCACTTAAGTCTTGAACCCCTCAAAGTCATCCAAGAGGGTTTGAATCAACTTCCTCCAAACTCCTGTTAATATTGATATTTTGACCTCTTCCCTTGAATCACGAATGTTCTTCATGGCATCTAGAATGGTGAATCCTTTCCAGAAGGTTTTCCATTTACTTCGCCCACATCCATCAGAGTAATCACTCTCTATGGTAGCTACAGCCTTACGAAATGTATTTCTTACATAACAAGACTTGAAAGTCAAAATTACTCCTTGGTTCATGGGTAGTAGAATAGATGTTGTGTTATAAGGCACAAAAACAACATTAATCTTATTGCACATCTCCATTAGAGCTCTGGGGTGACCAGGTGCATTGTCAACGAGCAGTGGTATTTTGAAAAGAATCTTTTTTTCTTAGTAGGTCTCAACAGTGGGCTTAAAACATTCAGTAAACCACATTGTAAGCAGATGTGCTGTGATTCAGGCTTTACTATTCCATGTATAAAGCACAAGCAGAGTAGATACAGCATAATTCTTAAGAGCCCTAGGATTTTCAGAATGGTAAATGACTGCTGGCTTCAACTTAAAGTCACCAGCTGCATTAGCCCCTAACAAGAAAAATCAGCCTGTCCTTTGAAGTTCTGAAACCAGGCATTGACTTCTCTCTAGCTATGAAAGTCCTAGATGGCATCTTCTTCCAATATAAGGCTTTTGTCTACATTGAAAATCTGTTTAGTGTAGCCACCTTCATTAATTATCTTAGGTAGATCTTCTGCAAAACTTGCTGCCGTTTCTATATCAGCACTTTCATGTTGCAGAGACAACTTCTTTCTTTAAACCTTATGATCCAACCTCTGGTAGTCCAAACTTTTCTCCCATAGCTTCCTTACCCCTCAGCCTTCATAGAATTGAAGAGAATTAGGGCCTTACTCTGGATTAGGCTTTGACTTCACGTAATGTTGTGGCTGGTTTCATCTTCTACCTATGCAGAACACCAAAACTTTCCCCGTATCAGCAGTAAAACTGTTTTGCTTTACCATTCGTGTGTTCACTGGAGTAGCATTTTTAATTTCCTTCAAAAACGTTTCTTTTGCATGCACAACTTGGCTAACTAATTAGTGCAAGAGACCTAGCTTTTGGTCTATCTCAGCTTTCAACCTACCTCAGCTTTTTATATGCCCTCCTCACTAAGTTTAATCATTTCTAGTTTTTGATTTAAAGTGAGAGATGCATGACACTTCCTTTCACTTGAACACTCTAGGGTTATTAATTGTCCTAATTTCAGTATTATTGTGTGTCAGGGAATAGGGAGACCCAAGGAGAAGGAAAGAGAAGAGAAACAGCTGGTTCATGGAGCAGTCAGAACACCCATAATATTTATAGATTGAGTTTGCCGTCCTATATGGCTACGGTTCGTGGTACCCAAAACAATTACAACAGTAAAATCAAAGATCATTGATCAATGATCACCATAACAAATACAATAATAATGAAAAAGTTTGAAATATTGAAAGAATTACCAAAATGTGACAGAGACATGAATTGAGCAAATGCTGTTGGAAAAATGATGCCAATAGACTTGCTCAACACTGGGTTGCCACAAACCTTCAACTTACAAAAAGCGCAATACTGCAAAGTACAATAAAGCCAAGGGCAATAAAACAAAGTTTGCCTGTATTAATATTCAATTTCTGAACCCAGCTTTAAATTAACCTTTGGGGGAAAATAGAAGTTACTGTTTAACAATATCAGTGTTAATTAGTAAAAATACCTACTACATCTAATACAAGTTTACTAACAGAAAATAAAATAGTAAACTAAGTCCATGATTATACTCAAATACCAACAAAGGGCAAAGTACTAAAAACTAAAAAATCTACACAATTTTTACTTAATAATTAGAATAAAATGATTTAAATTCCTTTTTAATATACTGTTTCTGACAGCATTCTGTATATGCATTTGAGGGTTTGAGATAAGTGACAAAGGAGTATATTATAAAGGGGAACATAAAGGAAGCCAGACAGACTGCCAGGGTCTGAATCTCATTCTGCTAATTACTATCTATGTGACCTCTGGAAAATCCCTTAACTTCTTTGTGCCTCAGTTTCATCTGTAAACTTAGACGTAACAATAGTACCCACCTCACAGAGTTGCTGTAAGCATTACCTAAGTTAATACATATAAAATGCTTAGAACAATACCTGGTATATAAGAAGTACTGTTAGCTATTATTATATAATTTTATTGTATTGCTGTTAACTACCGTATTATCATATTATTTCTTTGCATCATTGTGGTTAATAGCTACCACACAAGACAGCATACATACAAAACATTTCCACTTTCAACAGCAGAAAGTTCTATTAAACAGCACTGTATCAATATATAGGATAGTTAGAATGCCTGGTGAGATAATGCAAGTGCTAAGAAAAAAAACACTCTAAACAAAGTACTTTTTAATCTAATTAACATTGACGTGTAATGAAAACCATGTCAAAGGAAAATGAGATTGTCTCTTATATGTAAGGATCTCTATTCTGAGAGATAACCAAACAAATGGATTTTTTTATTCCCTATTAAACTCTCTCCCTCAGCAAACAGTACCATGCTTAAAAAGGGAATTAACTACATTCAGATATAATTACCATGCTTCCCCGAAAATAAGACCTAGCTGGACAATCAGCTCTAATGTGTCTTTTGGAGCAAAAATTACTATGAGACCCGGTATTGTATTATATTATACCCGGTATTATACTTTATTATGTTACATTACACCCAGTCTTATAGTAAAATAAGACCGGGTCTTATATTAATTTTTGCTCCAAAAGACGCATTAGAGCTGATTGTCCAACTAGGTCTTCTTTTCGGGGAAACACCGTATCAACATATTAAAAAGCAAATTTATGATACAGTAATATATATGCTTAACACAGTAAATAAAAAAACCTATAGGTAGATATAACAATTACTTTTTGTTTTTTTTGTTTTTTAAGGAGGGCACAGCTCACAGTGGCCCATGCGGCGATCGAACCGGCAACCTTGGTGTTATCAGTACCATGCTCTAACCAAATGAGCTAACCCAGCCACCCCATACCCTAATTTTTAAAGTACTGGTTAGGATAAAAACATTTTTTTGAGATATCTGTAACATCTTTAATTTAATATTTCTGATTTCTATTGGTAACAAAGCACAGGTACTGCTAATACAATTGTGATTTGTTGTCTACATTCAAAAACCAAAGAAAATGCTAAATTTCACTTAGAGGTTAGTAAAATAAAGATTATTTTCTCATTTAAGGTCATGAAACCTGGGTTAAAAAAAAAAGACTGCTTAAGAGACTAGACGTTAGAGTCACAAAAACCTACACTCAAACCCACCACTTCCTAGCTAGGTAACATATGGAAAATGTACTTAATCTCTCTACTTCACCTATGAAATGGAAATGATTCCTACATGAGATTGCTGTTAATTATCATCATGCTACTCGACACATTCTCAAACATGTACACTACTACAATCATTAACCAAGTTTGTTCAGTTATATAGTTCACAACCCTCAGTATACATCAGAAACTCAGAGATTTGGTCTGACTTGGTCTGGAGTAGATCCCCATCACTGGCATATTTTTTAAGTTCCCAAGCAATTGTAATGCATAGCCACTGGCCTAAGGACAAAGTTCAAACTCTTTAGTTTGGCACACCAGACACTCTGGTCACTGCTTACAGTTCTACATCTTAATCACTCCTCCCGTTACTCCATGCTCTGAACACACACTTAACTAACGCTTTCAAGAAGTAGGCTTTACGTAGTAGTGGCTCTCAAACTCAGCCTGCATCAGAATTATCTGAAGAACCTGTTAAAACACAAATTACTGGTCTCTATCTCCAGAATTTCTAATTCAGTCCAACTGGGGTGAGGTCCAAGGACTTGCATTTCTAGCCAAGTTCCCAGGTAATGCTGACACTGCTGGTGCAGGGGTCAAAGTTTCAGAACCAATTGGCAACATTAGATCACAACTCTGCCCTTTGCATTCACCTGCCAGGCCATTCCCATCTCCATTATCCCACTCTTGCCTAGCTAACTTTCACAGGATTTATTACCTACTATAAAACTTGGATACAAAAAAATACACTATAGAATGTTCTTAATGGTACACTAATGCACAAAGTAGATATCTGCTAGCATACACAAATTCTTTTTAAGAATTAGGGAAAAAAAGGCCTCCTTTGGGCATCAGAAAGTGAATTAGAAAGTGAATTAGAAAAATATGAAAAAGCAAATGGACACTTTGTCAAGCAGATAAAATCTGGATTTCAGCCCCACCAACTCCCTTGGCCAGACACCTTTATGCAGAGCACCAATTCCACAATCAATCATGGCAGCCCTGGTAAAGCATATCACTAAAACACAAAGGAAGATCACTTAGACCACCCCTGGATTTGAGGAAAGGAAAAGGGGGCAATCAGGAAAGGATTTTTGGAGAAGGTATCACCTAAGTTGTAAGTTGTGAATCGCCTCCTCTGTATATCACAAAACTGTGCTTTAATGTCTTTTACCAACAGTGTATGGCTCACTGTAGATGTTCAATAAATGTTTGAATAGCTTATAATGAATACAATTATATGAGAGCATTTATTAATCTCTTTTTCACCAAATAAAGCAGCAAACACACACCCAAAGCTTCACCAAAAACTATAAATACTATCTAAATATTAATGTAATTGAGCTCTACACTTATCAGCGAGAGGAAAGCATGAATTATTCAAATAACCAGTTGGAAGATGAGGGGCAATAGGAACCTGCTGATAAAACAGATTTTTCAAAACTAAAGACTTTCAAATCAAACACTGAATTACCTGACTCAGAGTCAATTTCCTAATTATTTCCATAGAGACTAAAAATTTTAAAGGAATCTTAGAAACAAGGTCCAAGACACTGATTTGCAATGATTATAAATCCCTAACGGGGCAGGTTATGGTGGGTAGTCAAACCTCAGGCCTGTAACCTCCCTAGTTCTAACTTTGCCTTAAGCAACCCCTGCCCGCTGTTTTTGTGCGTAAGTTAACACAACTTTGAAATGCCTCTTTTTCAGACTACTGGGAAGCGTAACTACCCTCAAGAAAGCACACAACCTTGTTAATTATCCTGTAATCTAATCCCCACCTTGGCCTTGCCTTCTCCCACCTTCACGTAATCTTCCTTACATTCCCTCTTAATTCCGAATGTACAAAAGAAACTGCAAAACTGGAGCATCTGAGATCTTGCTTCTCACCACTGTCATCAGTTTGGCTCAAATAAACTCTCATAAAAATTCTCTACAGGTCTGGACATTTCTTGTATCAACAGACTTAAACCATCCCCTATACTATGACCTAACTTCTGCTACCTTCTTTGTTCCACCAATAATATCCCTGCTATGCCATGTTCAAATAACTACTCCTTTCCATAAGAATTCCTTCCTCACAAGCTGCTGGACCAATTAGACTACAGCAACTGTCTGATGTACTTACTGTGTGAATCTACTTGTCCCATAATAGGTGTGATCTTAAGCATTTAAATTCATTAACTTCTCTGAGAGTCAGTATCATTTCTAAAATGGGAAAAACAATAGGTATCAAGGAATATGAATAGTATAACCTCTTTCATTCCCTTCCTTTTTAATTTTTTTTGTTTTTATTTTTAGCTTCCTCTAAATGCAATAAAATGCTTTTACAGAGGGGGGCACTTACACTAAGGTAGCAGGAACGGGAAAGAAAAAAGTGTAAAGACAAAATAAAGTATGAGTAAACTTATCAAATAGGATTATTGTCCTCAGTGCTCTCCTGGTATGTACAGATTCTAAAGAGGCAAATGTAACAATACTTCCTTCCCCATGGCAGGCAAAATTCTAAGAATCCTCAATGACTCACACCCCTTTATTATCCCGTCCCCGTAAGTGTGGGTGAGATCTGTAGATATAATGGGATATAACTCTCGTGACTGTTATGTGGCAAATAAATTTTTGCATATGTATTTAAAGTTTCTGATCAATTAAATTCACCAAAAGGGAAATTATCCAGGGTGGATCTAACATAATCAGATGAGATTTTTAAAGGTTTTAAAAGGGAGTCTAGAGGTCAGAGATAGAGGAAGTCAGAGACTGGTCTAGCTTGCCTAGATTAAAGCAAACAGCCACAGTGCGAACTCCAATGTGGTCACGTGGTAAGGAAATGAGAATGGTCCCTCCCTGGCCAACAGCTAGCAAGAAAACTTTAGTCATACAGCCACAAGGAAATTAATTCTGCCAACAAGTAGTGATCTTGGAAGATCTTGACCCTCAGATGAAAAGTGCAGCCTGACATCTTGATTTCAGCCTGGTGAGATGCTGAACTGAGAGCCTAGCTAGAAGGTACCCAGATTTCTGACCTATAGAAACTAAGAGATAATAAATAGATGTTATTTAAGCTGCTAAATTTGTGGTACTTTGCTATACATCAAAAGAAAAAAAGAGAGGAAGAAGAGGTTTCTATCTTTTTCCCCAGAGTACATTGTATCTCCTCAAAGCACTGATTATAAAGATACACAAATCCAGAATCAAGGGACAAAGATTAAAACAGTATAAAATTGCATAAATTTTTAATTTTAGCAATTTAAAAGGAGATTTTTCACAATGATCTTGTAAACAACTACCATATAATTTATTACCTTTATTTTAGTGATGAGAAAAATAAGGCTCAAGCGTGACATCCCAAAGGTCACAAACCTAGGGAATGTTTTAAGTAACTTCAGTGTTTCCCTCTACACCACAGTCCCCTTAAAGCATTAAAAGAGCCATTCAAATTAGCAGTAAATGTATTACTGTCTTCAAAGAAAACTACTCTAGTAACATAACAATTTTCCAAATTTCACATCTATTTAAATATCCCTTAGCTTTCTCAGAACATCAAAACTAAAGAGGATACAGAGAAATTTTCATTCAAAAGTAGTTTGATTGTAAAAATGACCATTGGTAGATACTTGAATAAATATAAAGTACATTTTGAAAATGTAAAGCAAAAAGTTTTATCAAAACACCTGTAGGTTTTCTAGAACTTTATTTAGATAGCAAACAATTTGTAAGTATTCTCAAAAATCAAAAGCAATTAAGCAACCTTTCCGAATCTTTTAATATTCCACCTTGGATAAATTTGTTGAGTCTGAACTCGTCATACATCATAATTATGAGAACGTGGTACAATACATCATACAATAAACAAGTCGCTTTTATTTTCACTGTGGTGTATATTTCCCTAAGTGCTTCAACCATCAAAATGTGCAATTTTCTTAAAAACACACAGAAAACTAAAAGATGGAGTTATATTCAAATTCCACGTACATTACAAATCACATAACTTTCTTTATGCCAATTCAAATACTTTAACTATCTGCTGAGATGCAAAATAGTCCTTTGTAGTAACAATCACGAGAAGGAATAAACTATATTTATCATCTTAACACCAATGTTAACACCAAATAATTCGCTATCGTCACATGCAAACAGCATCACGTATAAACAGCATTGTTTTGAGTCCACAAGCTTCCAAAAACCATCCCATGATTTATATGCCTGGGGCACGATTCTCTGCAATGTGAAGAGAATCGATAACATTTCAAATGTGGGTAGAAGGGGTGACGTGACGATCTGAAAACCTGAAAATTTCTCAGTCCCCACAGCACACAAGAAGCACCCTGTTCGGACCCTGCAATCGAGGCCCCAGGTCCAACTCCAGGCACTCCAGTTTCCCAGCTCTTCACCCCGCCCCCACCCCGAGAAAGGAGGGAAAACAACTTTTATTGGTCTCATCTCCCGGGGGATTGGCAAACTAGCGGGGCAGTGCTCGGGCCTGGACACGTTTCCCAAGGAGGCCTCCGTCGGGGGCGGGGAGTGAAGATAGCGGGAAGCCAGGCTTAGACGCCCCCTTTCCCTGTCGCCAGCCCCCTGCCCCACCCCACCAAAACGAGGCCTGGGCCGGCCGCCACGCCGAGCGACCCCCAGGCCCCTCAACCAAGGCGAGCTCGTTGTCATGTGACAACACTGCCGCTAAAACACCGCAGAAACGCAGGGCGGCGAGCGGCGGAAGGCGTTCGCACCAGCCTGCCTCGGCCCGGCCCCACCGGGCGCTGGCGAGTCCCGAGAGTAGGGGCGGGGGGGCAGAGGGCGGGCTTGGCGGCGGGCCCGAGCGCGCCACAAAGGCGTCCGCGCCCGTCGCCGTAGTGCTCGAGCGGGCGGGGGCACAATTTTCGGGGCCCGCGGGATGGGTGAGGAGCGACGAAAGCTCCGGGATGCCCGTCGCGCCCACAGCCGCCCCCAAGCGTGCCCGGACGGCCAGCGACCGCCGCACCCTGCACAGGCCCGCGCGGCCTCCCTCCCCCGCGCGGAGCCCGCGCCGGGCCCGCCCGCTCCCCGCTCGCGCTCTCTCGCTCTCGCTCGGCCTCCATCTTGGATCCGCGCTTTCAGCCCCCGCGCCGCTGCCGCCGCATTCCCCCTCTTTCCCGCCCCCCGCCGCCGTCGCCGCCGCCCGCACTCACCTCAGCTGCCCATCCGGGCGCCGCCGGCCGTCGACCTAGTTTCCCCCCAAAAGTCTCCGGTGTGTTATTCCCGATGTGGGGGGGTTGTTACGGGGTGGTCGCCGGGGGTTCGGGAGCGGGGGCCGCGCCTTCAACGGAGCTGCAATCCTAACCCGCCATCTGGTGGCATTTTCCACACGCCAATGGCGCCGCTGCAGACTTGGGTCCGGACCGCCCTCTGCTGGCCGCAGTGCTTATTGCCTCACTGACGGGACAGGCCTGCCCGGAAAGGGGAGGGAGCGGAGGCGCGAGCTGAGGGCCACGGCGGGGACGCGCGCACTTTCCAATGGGATAACGCGCACGCGCACCAGCAGGGCGGGAAACGTGGCCGCTGCGTGGCGGCCCCGCCCCCGCCGGGAGCGCTAGCCCAGCTCAACCAATCGCAAGTGGCCGATACTGCTCGGAGAGGGGGGGCTGTGGACCTTTCGTGAGACGCCTAAGGCGGGCGGAAGGACGGCTACGTTGGCGCCTGCGCGGCCCGCTAGCTATGTTGCCGCCCGCCATTTTTGGAGCTTTTCCGAAATCTGGGAGGGAAACCCACCCCTGGCCCCTTCAACGAGGCCCCTCCCCTGGTTGCGGGACTGGCGCTTCCTTGCATCCCCGCCCGGCTGTCCCCACCCCCGCTGCCCAGGACGGAAAACGCGCAAAACCCTGCTTCCTCCTCTCTTGTGTTTAATCCAGGCTTCAGAGCCTAGCATTGTATTACCGATTTATTGTTGACTGTTCACGAGGCGCTTTAATCTGGAGGGGGTGAAAAGGTTTCAAGGACTGTTTGGGACCTCCCTCGCCGGGGGTCGGGACCCAACAGTGCCCGCCCCAGACTGATTGGCGTTGTTCCTGCCTCTAAAGCAGATCTTGTCCGCGCTGCCGGCTTTGCATAAGGCGGCAGCATTGGCCAGTTAGTGAAGAAGGAATGCAGCTGGACTAGGAAAATAGAGCCTCGGTTTTTTAATTAGATTTCTCCTCCCACAGCCTAGGACTAGTCTCAGTGGCTCCGGAATGGACGTTCCTAGCTGCCAAAAGGGAAATAATTGACTAACGTGACATCATGAGCAAAATACGCTGGTAAAAGTCGCCTTTCCCTACTTTCCACCCGCCTCGCTGTGGCCCTGACTGTGTGTCTCCTACCTTACACCTGCTCACAACTTTTCAATACAAAAAAATCCTTAAATCTCCCAGGTCATCAACCCCATTTATGACTAAATTCTCTGTTGCTATAGCCAGCTCTATTTCAATATTGCCTTACAATCAACTGCTTTATAGTCTTCAGGGCCAATCTCCAGTAAATTACCCCTTTCTGGTTTCTCTCCCAGTGGTCACAGAGTGTGTGGCTTCTCACTGGAGGAAGACACAACCGACCTAGTTGGGTATAAATTCAAGACTGGACTTCCACTTATGTTTTGTTTTGTTTTTTACTAATCTAGTTGACTTCCTATCATATTCTCCGCAAAGACTCTTTCTGTCTTATTATTAAATGTGCCAGTCGCAATCTATACTAACACATTAACTTCTGGTTTCCTGGGATCAAAGCTACCACAGCACAACTAAAGACACTCATGAAAGAGGATTTCCAGAACTGCCTCAGAAAATGACTTTGGCAAAAATGATCAAATAAGTGTGTTCGAAGCAAGGCAGATTATTTGAGGGGGATTAATAGCTATGTGTCTTTTATTGTAACGAATTTTTTTTATTTAAACATTCACCATATTGTTTGATCACACCTCATACACCCCTCCACACTTTCCCAACAGATATGCTTTTAAACAGATCAGGGAAATCTAAAACTATTTTTCTACCTAGAAAACAGGTAATAATATGCAAAACCCTCTCCCCATCACCGCACCTTTTGTGTACCTCACTCTCCACCTGGGAGCCCAGGTCATCTCTTCTCCTTAATCCCCCACCTTTCAGTTGATCAAGTCCTGCTGGTCCTGCCTCCTATACACTTCTCTATTGCTGTTGTCACTGTCCTGGTTCAGGCCTCAGCATCACTCTCCTCAACTAGCCTTCCTGCATTCCTAGAGACTGACACTTGAGATTTGGGACACTTCTGTGACAACCAGCATTAGGGATTTGGTATGTTTATTAATTATCTGTTGCTGTGTAAAAATTACTCCAAAACTTAGTTGCTTCAAACAACACACATGCATCTTGTAGTTTATTTGGGTCAAAAATCTGGGCACAGCTGAGCTGGGTCCTCTGCTTCACAGTATCTCACAAGGCTGCAATCACGATGTTGGCACAGGATCTGTGATTTCATCTGAAGGTTCTACTAGAAAAGGATCAGCTTCCAAACTCACTCAAGTGTTGTTAGCAACACTCAGTTACTCAGGGGATGTTGGACCTAGGGCTTCAGTTCTTTGATGGCTGTTAGCTAGAAGCTGCCCTCAGCTCCTTCCCTCTTGGGCCTCTACTACATGGCTGCTTACTTCATCAAAACGTCCAAACCCAGAGGCAATAGGGTCTTGCAAGCAGAGCAAGACAGAATTTATAATCTTTTATAGCTTAATCATGGACATGACATCCCATGACCTATGCCATATAATCAACTCACGGGGTCCAGCCTACACTCATGGAGAGGGAATTATGCAAGGGTATGAATACCAGGAACTGGGGACGATTGTGGACCATCTTAGATGTCTGCCTACCACAGTGGGACAGGAGGGAGGTTGTCACAATAGCCGGAGTAGAACTGAAAAGAAAGCTGAGGCATGGGGAGAACTTGAAGTCCCCACAAGTCTAGGTAGAAATGAGGCCCAAAGTCCATCATATAGAAACTAAGAGGAGGAGACTGGTGAACAAGAGCAAGCAGCAGAAAATTCTTCAGTAAAATACAGCATAAAATGCATTTATGTTTGCTATATGTTTTCTTGACAGTAGAAATATTGGCTTCTGGCTATATTTATATTGCATTTTCACAGGGAAGTGGAATTTACATGTCATTAAAACATAGAAGCATTTCTCAACTTTTCTTACCTCGCTGACCATTGCTTTTGTCTCCTTCAAGGGCCTCGCATTCCTTGGCCATCTCTGAAATGTGGATGTTGCCTAGGGTTGAGAATTGTGCTGTTTTTTTTCCTACCTTTCATTTCTCTCCCTCACTTCTTTCATTCTCACACCATTAACAATGCAGGGGGGGAAATTCCAGGTCTACGTCATTAGTTCTCACTTCTCTAACTGCCTATTTAAAATATCCAGATATTTCTTGGAACATTGCCACCAAGATGTAACATCATAATCCTAAACTTAATCTATCTCATATAAGAGCCATCATCTCCCTTAACACCAATCCTTCAAATACAAATACAGAGGAAATAATTAACCACAGTTACTTATAACTATGGGGTAAGAGATTAGGTCTTCAGAGGGGAGGAATTTCTTACTTTTCATGTTAAACTTCTCTATGCAATTTTTACTTTTCAGAAGGAGCATGTTTAATATAAAAATAAATTATAAAGAGATCATATTTTAAATCCATCCAGCTCTTTCCCGTGACTTAAGCTACCGTGTTTCCCTAAAAATAAGACCTAACCAGAAAATAAGCCCTAGCATGATTTTTCAGGATGACATCCCCTGAACATAATCCCTAATGCATCTTTTGGAGCAAAACTTAATATAAGACCCGGTCTGATTTTTGGGGACACACAGTATTATGTTTCTGGTCATGATATCCCATCCCTGGTCACATCGACTCTTCCTCTTCCATGATTCTCCCTCTTTCAGGGTCTATTCAAGTGTCTGAAGTGATGGACAAAGGTGTCACCTTAGATTGTGACAATAGTGAGGGCTAATCAGAATGCAAATTAGAAAGACTCAGGAAGAAGACCATAATAAACCTAATCAGGACAGGGCTATGGGTAAGGACATAAGGCAGAAATTCTTGAAGTCCCTATTGATTTTGATATTGTTGTGGCAGAATTTTATACTGATATGAGAAGGAAAAGACTAACAAATGAAATAGGGGGCAGGAATGGGCAGGTGAGAGGACCACGAGGTGAGTACCTCCCCAATCCTTCCCCACTCCTCCCCCTGACACTGCACAGCCTGAGATCCACACCAGCAGCCAGCCCTTCCTCTGCAGCTTCATGAGTGCAAGATGCCAGCCTTACCCCCAAGGCTGACCTCCACACCTGTTCATGTGCCTGTGATGAGTCCTGTAACCACAGGAGTGCATGCTAACAGCCAGGACCCAAACAGCTGCATGTAAACCCAGATCCAGCCCTGTCTACTGTCATTGGCCTGCACTGCTGGGCTTTCCTGCAGCTAGCCCCTCCAGCTGTGCACCTGTACCCCACTGGCCTGTATCGTGTCACCAGCATCCACTACCATGTGCCTGTATTTAGATCTGCAGCTGCAAGATTCAGGCCAACAGCCAGAGCCCCCGCAGGTATTTGTCACACATATCAAGCCCTGTCTTCTGTCACCAACTTACACTAGTAGGCTCACTTGCAGCTAGCCACTCCAGCTGTGTAACTGCACACGACTGGCCAAACTCATGTGTGTGCCCAGCCTCCACTGCTATGTGTGTGCCCTGATAAGATCTTGTGGCCACAAGAGTGCATGCTAACAGCCAGTCCCCACAGCTGCTAGTGTTCCTGAAGTTGGCTCTGGTCCTTGCTGCTGACTCTGACCTCCACCACTACAATTGTGTCTGCAAACAGCACCTGCCACTAAACAGGCACCTGCAGATAACCCCACAACTCAGTGTTATAACCAGCTCCAGCCACCACCAATGCCTGCCCTGGTCTCTATGTGCTGGACCTGGAGGCACCCAATAGTCCTTTTAGCCATATGTACTCCCCACAGCACTCACCAAAGACCACATAGTTGTTGATATTGTGTACCACAGTATCTTGAGGCACTGTCATCACATCCCACCCCCTTGAACTGGAGCCTCCACATGTCCCCACACATGGCACCCTGCACCACTAGACCAGGGTCACAGCATGCTCCAGCGTGCCCCACCCCAGGTCAAGGTCTTTCCTTGCCAAAGTCAGTCTATAAAGTCTGGAAGTGGTGACTGCTTCTTCAAATGTGTAGACACCCACTCAAGGCTATGAGCATTGTGAAGAATCAGGGAACATTACCAAGGCAGCACAATAAACTTCCAGTAACTGACCACAGAGAAATGGACATATATAAATTGCCTAACAAAGAATTAAAAGTAATTGTTCTAAAGATGCTCAGAGAGTTTTAAGAACACAGACAAACAACTTATCAAAACCAGGGAACTAATACAAAAACAAAATGAGAAGTTCAACAAAGAGAGAGAAAACATAAAAGAGAATCAAATAGAAAATTTGGACTTGAAGAATACAATGACTGAACTGAAGAATTCAACAGCCAACTACACCAAGCAGAAGAAAGAATCAGCGAACTCAAAGACAGATCATTTGTAATTGTTTAGTCAGAGGAGCAAAAAGAAAAAAGAACAAAAAGGAATGAAGAAAGCCTGTGGGGCTGATAGGACACCATAAAGACAATCTATGGACAACTGGAGCCCCAGAAGGAAAAGAGAAGGAGAAAGGGGTAGAAAGCTTATTTAAAGAAATAATGGCTGAGAACTTCTAAAACCTAGGAGAGATTTGGATATCCAAGTTTATGAAACTAATAGATTACTCCAAAATTTTAGTCCAAAACACTTTTGTCCAAGACAGATTATAAAAGAGCATTTTTAAAGCAACAAGAAAAAATTCTTTTCACTCATGCAAGAGAATCCCCATAAGACTGTAAGTGGATTTCTCAGCAGAAACTTTGCAGGCCAGAAGAGAGTGGGATGAAATATTCAAAGTGCCAAAAGAAATATAACTGCTACCAAGAATACTGTCCTTGGCAAATATGTTCTGCAGAAATGAAGGCAAGATAAAGGCTTTCCCAAAACAAAAACTGAGGGAATTCATTATCACTAGACTTGTCTTACAAAAAATGATGAAAGGAGTTCTTCAAATTGAAACAAAATGATGTTAATTAGTATCATGAAAATACACAACACATACGAAAAGGTAAGCATACATTCAGAATACTCTAGTACCATGATATGGTGATGTGCTAACCCCTTAATTCTAGAAAAAAAGGTTAAAAGACAACAGTATTAAAAATAGCTATAGTTACAATAACTTTTTGATGGGTATACAATATAAAAAGATATAAATTGTGACATCAAAAACATAAAAAATGAGGGTGGTAGTAAATGGGTAGCACTTTTATACGCAATTGAAGTTATCAGTTCAAAATAGATTTTTATAGATTTAAGATGTTCAAGTAAGCCTTGGGATAACCACAAAACAAAAACTTAAAGTAGATACACACAGTACAAAGACAAGGGAATCAAAGTACACCACTAGAGAAAATAATCAATTCACAAAGAAAGACAGCAAGAGAGGAAGAAAGAACAAAGGAACTACAAAACGGGCAGAACTACGAAATAAGATGGGAATATTAAGTCCTTACCTATCAATGGGTAGCACTTTTGTATGCAATTGAAGTTATCAGCTCAAAATATTTATCAATGATAAATATAAATAGATTAAATTCTCCAATCAAAAGGCACAGAATGACTGAATAGATTTTTTGAAAAAACAACTACATGCTGCCTGCAAGAGACCCAATTCAGCTGCAAGGTCACACACATGCTCACAGTGAAGGGATGGAAAAAGATATTCCATGCAAATGTAAACCGAAAGAGAGCAAGAGAGCTACACTTCTATCAGGCAAAATTGACTTTAAGTCAAAAACAGCAAGGAGACAAAGAAGGTTATTATATACCATCTTTCCCCCAAAATAAGACCTAGCTGGACAATCAGCTCTAATGTGTCTTTTGGAGCAAAAATTAATATAAGACCCTATATTATATTATATTATATTATATTATATTATATTATATAAGATCTGGTCTTATATTATAGTAAAATAAGACCAGGTCTTATATTAATTTTTGCTCCAAAAGACGAATTAGAGCTGATTGTTTGGCTAGGTCTTATTTTCGGGGAAACACGGTAATGATAAGGGGGTCAATTCATCAAGAGGCTATAACAATTATAAATATATATGCACCCAATATTGAGCACCTAACCATATTAAGCAAATGCTAACAGATCTGAAGAGAGAAAGAGACAATAATAAAATAGTAGTTAAGGGACTTCAATACCCCATTTTTAACAATGCAAAGATCATTCAGACAGAAAATTAGTAAGGAAACATAAGACTTCAACTATACTTTATACCAAATGGATCTAACAGACATATACAGAACATTCTATTCAACAGCAGCAGAATACACATTCTTCTCAAGAGCACATGAAACATTTTTCAGTACAAATCATATGTTAGGTCACAAAACAAGTCAGAGTATTTGAAAAGATTGAAATCATATCAAGTATTTTTTTTGGATCACAATGGTATGAAACTATAAATCAATAATAGGAAGAAAGCTGGAAAATTCACAAATGTGTGGAAATTAAATACCACACTGCTAGACAGCTAATGGGTCAAAGATGAAATCAGAAAGGAAATTTTAAAATATTGAGACAAATAAAAAAGGAAACACAACAAACCGAAACTTAGGATATGCAGCAAAAGCTGTGAAACAGGGAAGTTTATAGTGATAAATGCACACATTAAGTAAAAGAGTGGGGTGGCCGGTTAGCTCAGTTGGTTAGAGCATGGTGCTGATTGCACCAAGGTTGCTGGTTTGGTCCCCACATGGGCCACTGTGAGCTGCGCCCTCCTTAGAAAAAAAAAGATCTCAAATAAACAACCTAATTTTACACCTCAAGGAATTAGAAAGAGAACAAACCATGCCCAAAGTTAGCAGAAGGAAGGAGAAAACAAAAATCAGAGCAGAAAAAAAATGAACTAGAGAATAGAAAAACAATAGAAAAGATCAATGAAACCAAGAGCTGGTTTTTAAAAAGATTACCAAATTGGCAAATTTTGAGCTAGATTTATCAGAAAAAAGAAAAGAGGACTCAAATAAATAAAATTATAAATGAAAGAGGAGGTAGTACAACTGATATTACAGAAATATAAAGGATCATAAAAGACTACTATGAACAAGTTTATGTCAACAAACTGGACAACCTAAAACAAATGGATAAATTCCTAGAAACATTCAACCTATCGATACTGAATACTGAATCATAAAAAAAAAAAAAAAAACCTGACTAGACCAATAACAAATAAGGAGATTGAATCAGTAACCGAATCCTCCCAAGAAAGAAAAGCTCAAGATCAGATGGGTGAATATGACCAAATATTTAAAGAAGAATTAATGCCAATCTTCTCAAACTCTTCCAAGAAATTGAAGAGGAAAGAACACTCTCAAACTCATTTTACAAGACTAGGATTACCCTGATACCACAGCCAGATAAGAATACAACAAGAAGAAAAAGCTACAGGCTAACATCCCTCATGAATATAGATATAAAAATTCTCAACAATACACTAGCAAACCAAATTCTACAGAGCATTAAAAGGATCATGCAACATGATCAAGTGGGATTTATCCCTAGATGCAATGATGATTCAATATACACATGTCAATAAATGTTATACACTATATTAATAGAATGAAAGACAAAAATCTTATAATAATCCCAATAGGTGCAGAAAAAGCTTTGACAAAATTCAACATACTTTTATGATAAAAACTCTCAGAAAATTTGGTCTAGAAGGAACATATCTCAACATAATGAAAGCCATATATGACAACAGCAAACATCATACTCAGTGAAAGGTTGAAGATTTCCCTCAAAGATCAGGAATAAGACAAGGGTGCCTACTCTCACCACTCTTATTCAACGTAGTACTGGAAGTCCTACCCAGAGCAATCAGGCAAGGAAAAAAAAGAAAAGCATCCGAATTAGAAATAAAGAAGTAAATTTCTTTCTGTTTACTGATGACATGATGTTATGTATAAAATCCTAGATTCCACCAAAAACTTTTAGAATAAAATAATTTAGTAAAGTGTAAAAAAATCAACATACAAAGATCAGTTGCATTTCTGTACACTAACAATAAAATATCTGAAAAAGAAACAAAGAAAACAATCCCATTTACAATAGCATTAAAAATAATAAACCACTTAGAAATAAATTTAAGCAAGGAAGTAAGAGTCTATACAATGAAACTATATGATATTGATGAGAGAAATCAAAGAAGAAACAAATAAATGGAAAGATCTTTCATGTTTATGGATCGGAAGAGTTAATAGTGTTAAAACACCCATGCTATCCAAAGCTATCTATAGATTCAAAGCAATCCTTATCAAAATTCCAATGGCATATTTCACAAAAACAGAAAAAAAAATAGAAAATTCTAAAATTCATTTGGAACCACGAAAGACACCAAATAGCCAAAACAATCCTGAGAAAGAACAAAGCTTGAGGCAATTCCTGATTTTAAACTATAATATAAACTTATAATAATCAAAACAACATGATACTGGCATAGAAACAGACGTATAGACCAATGGAATAGAATTGAGAACCCAATAATAAACCCACACATATATGGTCAACAAATATTTGACAAGAAAGCCAAGAATATGCAATGGGGAAAGGCTAGTCTCTTCAATAAAATGGTGTTGGGAAAACTTGAAATTCACATGAAAAAGAATAAAATTGGACTCCTATTTTACATCATTTACAAAAACTAACTTGCAATGAATTAAAGACCTAAACATAAGACCTAATGCCATAAAACTCCTAGTAAAAAAATAGAGAACAACTCTTTGGCATTGGTCTTGGCAATGATTTTTTGGATATGACACCAAAAGTAAAGGCAACAAAAGCAAAAATAAACAAGTGGGACTACATCAAACTATAAAGCTTCTGCACAGCAAAATAATCAACAAAATGAAAAGGTAACCTAAGGAATGGGAGAAAATATTTGCAAACCATATACCCGATAATGGGTTAATATTCAAAATATGTAAGGAACTCGTAACCCTCAGTAGCAAAATAATAATCCAATTAAAAATGGGCAATGGACCTTAAGAGATATTTTTCCAAAAAAGGCATACATATGGCCAACAAATACTCAAAATCACTAATCATCAGAAAATGAAAATCAAAACCACAATGTGCTATCACCTCACACCTGTTTGAAAGGTTATTATCAAAAAGAAGAGAGGTGATAAATGCTGGCGAGAATGTGGAAAAAAGGGAATGAACCCTCATGCACTATTGGTGAGAATGTAACTGGTGCAGCCACTACAGAAAACAGTATGGAGTTTCCTCAAAAAACTAAAAATAGTACTACATAGTGAAATAAGTCAGAGAAAGACAAACACTGTATGATCTCACTTATATTGGAATCTAAAAAAAACAAAATAAATGAACAAATAGAAGAGAAACAAACTCATAGATACAAGGAACAAATTTGTTGTTACCAGATGGGAGGCTGATTGTGAGGATGGGTGAAAAATGTGAAACAGATTAAGAAATACAAACTGCCAATTACAAAAATAGTCATGGGCATGTAAAGTAGAGCGTAGGAAATATGGGTGGTTTCAGATGGGTACTAGATTTATCAGGTGATAACTTCATAAGGTATATAAATGTCTAATCACTAAGTTATACTAATATAATATTGTATCTCAACTGTAATTGAAAAATAAATTTGAAAAAAATAGAAATTAAAAACATCAATAAATTTGTAATTGAAAAATAAATTTGAAAAAAAAATTAAATAGAAATTAAAAACATCAATGTCATAGAAATAAAGAGTAGAATGATGGTTACCAGGGGCTAGGGGATTGGGAAAATGAGATGTTGGTTAAAGGAACAAACTTTCAGTTACAAGATAAATAAGTTCCAGGGATCTAATGTACAGCATTGTTACTATAGTTAAAATACTGAACAGTGAGTCCTCACTTAACACTGTGGATTTGTTCTGTGACTTTAAGTGAAATGATGTATAATAAAACCAATTTTACCATAGACTAATTAATATAAATAAGAGTTAGTTTTCTACAGCATTTCATCAATGTTATAACAAAATGTCATTGAACAAAATAACATTATTTGAGGACCTACTACATTGTATTACTTGAAAGTTGCTATGAGAGTACATCTTAAATGTTATCACCATAAGAACACTAACAACACAAATGGTAATTATCTTAGGCAAGGATATGTTAACTAACTTATTGTGGGATTTTGTAATATATGTGTGTATCAAATCATCACATTGTACACCTTAAACTTACATAACGTTTTATGTAAATTATATCCCAATAAAGCTGGAAAAAATAAAATTAAGAATTTTAAACCATAAATAAATAAATAAATATTATTTTATATGGAAAAGCAAAATACCCAGAGTAGTCAATATAATATTGAAGGAGTAGAACAAAGTTAGAGGAGTGATATTACCCAACTTCAAGACTTACTATAAAGTTACAATAACAAGCATGCTATTGGCAAAAGAACAGACTAATAGGTCAACAGAACATAATAAAGAGCCCAGAAATAGACCCACAAAAATATTGTCAAGTGATCTTAGACAAAGGAGCAAAGCAAAAACACTGGAGTAAAGACAGTTTCTTCAACAAATGCTGGAACAACTGGATATCCACATATCCCTCCCCACTCCCTACCCACAAAGAATTTGAACACAGATCTTACACCCTTTATAAAAATTAACTCAAAATGGATCAGATACCTAAATGTAAAGTGAAAAACTATAAAACTCCTCAATGATAACATAGGAGATAACCTAGATGACCTTAGGTATGGTGATAACTGTTTAGGTAACACCTTAACACCTAAACAGGTAACACCAAAGATACAATCCCTGAAAGAAACAATTGATAAGCTGGACTTTATTAAAATTAAAATTTTCTGCTCTGGAAAATACAATGTCAAGAGACTCAGAAGACAGACTAATAGAAAATATTTGTAAGAGACACATATGATGAAGGATTCTTGTCCACAAATATACAAAGAACTCTTAAAACTCAACAATAAGAAAACAAACAAGCCAATTACAAAATGAGCCAAAGACCTTAACAGACATCTCACCAAAGATATCTAGATGACAAATAAGCACATGAAAAGATGCTCCACAACATATGTCATCAGTGAACTGCAAATTAAAACAACGAGATGTCATTACACACCTATTAGAATGACCAACATCTGGAACAGTGACAACACCACATGCTAGCAAGGATGTGGAATAACAGGAACTTTCTTACATTGCTGGTGGGAACGCAGAATGGTACAGCCACTTTGGAAGACAATTTTACAGTTTCCTACAAAACTAAACATACTCTTAGCATGTGATCCAGCAATCACGCTCCTTGGTATTTACCCAAAGGAGTTGAAAACATGTCCACACGAAAATCCTGCATAGGAATGTTTATAGCAGCTTTATTCATAATTGCCAAAACTTGGAAGCAACTGAGATGTCTCTCAGTACGTGAATGGATAAATAAACTGTGGTATATCCAGGCAATGGATTATTATTCAGCACTAAAATGAAATGTTATCAATCCATGAAAAGAACTGGAGGAAGCTGAATCGTGTATTACGAAGTGAAAGAAGCCAATCTGCAAAGGCTACATACTTTATGATTCCTTCTCTATGACATTCTGGAAAAGGGAAAACTATGGAGGTAGTAAGAGGATCAGTGGTTGCCAAGGATAAAGGATGGAGGGAGGAACAAATAGGCAGAGCACAGAGAATTTTTAGGGCAATGAAATTTCTCTGCATGACACTATAATGGTGGATACATGTCATTTTACATTTGCCAAAACTCATAGAACCCTAATATAAACTATGGACTTTGGATAATAATGATGTGTCAATGCAGTTTTATCAATTGTAACAAATGAACCACTCTGGTGTGATATTTTGATATAGGGGAGGCTCTGTGTATGGTGGACAGGGAATATATGGGAAATCTCTTTAGAACCTTCCATTCAATTTTGCTGTGAATCTAAATCCACTCAAAAAAATTAAGTCTACTTAGAAGTTGAAAAAATATGGAAACAGTTTATATCTCAAATTATGTTTTCCACATAGCAGATCTGAGATGGACTTTCGTGTGCAGGATGTTTAGTGGGAAGTGCCCTTAGGATCAACTCCTGCTAAAATAAGGGAAAGAAGCAGGAGTTGACAGAGGGAGGAATCAAACTGTGATGCAAGCCCAACAAGTAGCCTTGGCCCACTCAAAAGTTTCAACGAGAATGGCCCTTCAGAGTTCCCCAAGCTGGGTTGCAGTGGCCAGGTCTTTATTTTCTGCATCTTTTTTCACTGGATATGGCCAGTCCTGAAAGACTGACGTTGGGCAAGGCGAAACTCTATAAATGAGATGAACCCTGAAAGGGCTGAGAGCTGGAGGCTGTCTGTAACAGCACTCCTAACAGCTGGGGCAGCAATCCTACACTGACGGGGATCTCAGTGGCATATCACTATGTCCATGACATTCACAAAGGAGAAACTGTCAGAGCTGGATGGCCCAGCCTTTGACATTATATTTAAGAAAAGTGATAATACAGTTGGAGCATCCTAACTTCAAATTTCAAAAGTTCTATTCTAATTTCTGATGCATCACTAACTATTCCCTCCAACATATTGCTAATACTTGGAGAAGGATATGCCTCAGAAATGACATTTTCAAACTTTGAGGTATGGGGAAGGGAAAAAGGAGTCACTCCAAAGTAGCCAGCTGGCCAACAGCTTGAAACTTAACAGTCTCTTCAAATTTAGATTTTGTAATTTTTTTTTAAATTGGTGTTTTCTCTTGCGCTCTTGATTCTGGCACTATCTTTGTTTATTTCCAGAAATTTACTGATAGTTAATTCTTCAGTCTTCTTGACAGCAACAAAGGAACATGAAGCATATGTTTTATATTCCTTAATGAGCTCTTCTCCTGGCCCTCAGCATGCTGGCTCCTTGAAATGCAAGATATACCAAGCCAACAGAGGCCATAAGTGAGTGCAGCCCAGTCTGCATCCACAGAGCACAGCTGCAGCCTCTGGGAAGGGCCTCTTTTGGCTTACATGTAGCTAGGAGGCAGGGCTTATAGGTCGGCACTGAAGCTGGTCCTTGTCCTGTCCCGATTCTGTTTTGAGTGGATGTGGGGACAGAGTCCCAGAGAGCAGTTTCTAGGCTCTCGGCCTCCCGTGGAAAGGTGCTGGCTTGGGTAATAGATGGCCATCAGCTGTGACTAGTTGGCCATCAGCTGTTACCGGTTAGCCATTAGCCACTGATATAACTGCTGTTGGCTAGTTGGTTGGTTGGTTGGTTGGTTGGTTGGTTGGTTGGTTGGCAGGCAGACAGGGGGACTGCGGATTGCAGCTAGCAAGTGGGGTTGGTTGGTTGGCAGAGAAGCGGACAATAGATTGCGGATCGTGTGCCTCCTGCTTCCTGTATCTCCAGCCCAGCCACCAACGAGAATATGTTGGTGTTCCTTTTTGGCCTCACCATATCCTGCGTTATTGTGCAGGGAGCAGGAGCTGAGTCCCTGCATAACAGTGGAACACTCAATCACTTTGAGACTCCAGGGAGCAGTGGCAGAGTGCCCAGGACTTGGTGACCTCCAGGGCTAGTGGGAGTTGAGGGATATCTTAGATGTGAAAATGCTCCATAAACTGGGATACACTGGGCAGAGTTTCTGTTTGTATTTCTCTTACAGGGTGGCTGACCTTGTAAAATAAATACTCCTTGCTTGTCAAAAGAATTTTAGTCCATTCCAAGAGCTGGGACAGCTTGGTACCCTGAACATACCCTCAAATTCAGTCACGAAGCTTGGGTTCTAATCTCCAATCTTTTGCCACCTTGATCTCAATCTCTCCTCTCACGTAAGAGAATTGGACTCCATGATTACTGAGTCCCCTCCCAACTGGGTTAGCTGATGTGTGCTGAAGGGAACTGGACACATTGGAGCGGTGAACACACTGGTATACAGAGGAAAGAACCAGCTAGGACTTAAGAGCCCCAGTTCCTGATTCATTCTTCTATTAACCAGAGAGGTGACCTTGGGCACATCATTCAAACCCTCCCAATCTCCAATGAAAAACAGAGGTAATATAACATTTTATAATACATACTTCAAGATTTACTATGAGGATTAAGTGAGATAATCTGTGTAAATTACTTATCAGTGTCTAGTGGCATTCTTACTTAACTATGTCTTGGTCTGGCTGTGGCAGAAAGAAGTTAGTTGGTACTGCTTTGCTGTTAGGTTCCAAAATTCAGCACATGCTGTAGGTAAGCTTTACCAACTGTCATACAGGGTGTCACGCGGGGGTCTCAGCTCCTGTTCCCCACATAAGAACGCAGGATATGGTGAGGCCAAAAAGGAACACCCAAAAAGGAGCCATAGATAGGGGAGTCATACCATTACATTCTCGCGGGCAGCTGGGTGAGACACACAAAGTAGGAGACACACCATCTGAAACCTGCCACCACTTTTCTGCCTGGCAACCAGCCAACCAACCAGCGGAGTCACGGCAGTTACATCAGCAGCCAATTAGCTAACCGGTTACAGCTGATGGCCAACCAATCACAGCCTATGGCCATCCACTACTGGAGCCAGCACCCCCACCACCACCAGCACCCTCCTGCCCCCCCCCCCCCCCCCCGGCAAGGCCGAGAGCCTGGAAACTGCTCTCTGGGACTCTGTCCCCACACTCCACCCCTCCAGGGTCTCGCGTCACAATCTACATAGCGTCTTCCGTGAGGGGCCCTATGTTAGGAACCCAGCTCACGAAAAAAAAAGAAGGTCCCAGTCCAGTTCAAGTAATGTCCCAGGGGGTGTCCCTTGATGTCCACCTACTTTCTGGGCACAGCCAGAGCTCCCAGGGCACCGTCCATCGTCCTGGGCACAGCCAGACTTCCTGGGCACAGCCAGGGTTTCTCATAAACAAGACTGCAGTCTGTGCCAGTGTCAACTAGGCCAATTAGAAGGTCCCCTCTGCACATTAGAAGGGGACCAATGTATGGACAGTTCCTAAGGGGGCCTCCGGTTCCTGCTCGTCCCCTCTGACCGGGTACCTTGGCCCCACCCCTAATCAAGCTGAAAGAAGTCGGTCTCAAGTGGCAGCATGAAGTCCTGGAGGGACACGGTTTGTGCTTTCCCAGACTTCTCCTTTAGGCTTCGCCGGAATTGCTGTTCCGGACGCAACTGTTTCCAAAGAGTGCATTGGGTTGTTGGTCTATTTTTTTCCTGATCAACTCCTGCTGCCACGAGATCACGCCACATCTGTTCTCTGAAGCCCGCGACCTCGCCTCCTTACTTTTTACTTGGGCTTCCAGGTGTTAAGTTCTCGGACCTTCTGTCTTAACTTCCTTTGCCACCGGCTTTCAACATCGCCTAGGGTGGCCATGGAAATGGTAACTTCATGGATCCGCCTTCCCACATAGGGCATATGAATGGCAACCAAGGATCCAAAAGTACTCGCAGGTGCAGTATCCAAAACCAGATCTCTCATGCTGGCTGTAAAAAACTCGTCATCCAGCCCCCGCATATTAGGGTTGAACATAGCATGTCTCATACCCATTTCATGGATGATTTGAGTAAGTTCAGTATACGATTGCCATTTACTCACAGTGTCCGGCAGCTCGCCAGCCTCTCCCCACACTGTGTGTACCTCAGCAGTGAGCCACTCCATTAGAATGTGGTTGCCCTGGTCGTGGGCCAACCTATGGCAATTCTGTAACCTTTGTCACAGGGACGGATGCACCGTCATGGAGGCTAGCTTTTCCATCTTGCCTGGGGATCAGAGAATGCTGTCTGCCCCCTCATCCCATAAATGTAGCAGCCAAGCCGGGACTGGCTCTCCAGGGAGCTGTTGGCACCGCCTCCTCAGCTCCTGCACCTCAGTGGGAGTGTAAAGCATGTAGATTGTGACCTTAGTCACAGCTGGGTTACCAGCAGCAATGCCTCTGGGGCCCAAACATTGCTCATGCTTTACCTTTTGCTTCAAAATGGGCTGGGCTTGGGGGTTGGGAGCCACATTGTCTCCACTCGCGTCATCCCCCTCTGCCTCAGAGTCTCCACTGTGGGGCTCCTCCTCTAACAGGCGGACCTGAGCTTCTAACGCCTCCCACCAGGACACCTGGTCCCGTACCTGGGCTATTCCAGCAAGCGCTTCCTCCGAGTTATGATGCACTGCGGTGAGAACCTCCTCCAACGGGAAGTCCTGAGCTTCCAGTTCCTCCCCTCAGGGCTGCTGATCCTGCACCTGAGATATTTCATTAAGCGCGTCCTCCATGTTATGACGCAACGCGATGAGGAAAATCCATTTCACACGGCCGGCTGTACCATTCGCCTCCTCCAGCAACCACTCAGCCAGAACCTGCAGGGCCCTATCCATGCTGGCTGGAGAGCCATCCATGTCCTCCCACCTCAGGGGTCCAACTTCTGAGAACAGTGGCTACCGGGTACCAGACCCTGTGTGGGGGCCACATGTCCTCCTGTCCAGAGTTAGATGCCATTCCTACCTGGCTGGAATCCTGCTCACCATGCCAGCCATCCCATTGGGTGGAGGCCTCAGTGCAAGATGTCTGCAACCCTCGGAGCCTACAGCAGCAGCAGATTACCAAAAAGATGGTGACGCCTTCTATGACTAAGAGGGTGATGTGCCATCTCGAGGCTTGAGTCTCCCAGGCAGACCGCGCCTCCTGTTCCCAGCGCAGCTCCTCATGGGCCTTCTGAAACTGAGCTTTCATGCATATAAACTGCTCCAGTACTTTACGAAGAGTTTTAGCCAACACCAAACCCTGCTCATTGTGCCATGTGTCATGCAGGGTGTCACGCGGGGTCTCAGCTCCTGCACGAACACAGGATATGGTGAGGCCAAAAAGGAACACCTACGGAGCCATAGATAGGGGAGTCATACCACTATATTCTCACTGGTGGCCAGGCAAGACACACGAAGTAAGAGCCACACCATTCTCAGCCCGCTGTCCGCTTTTCTGCCTGGCAACAAGCAAACCAACCAGTGCAGTCACGGCAGTTACATTATCAGCAAATTGCCAACCAATCACAGTCTGCAGCCACCCATTACCCCAGCCAGCACCCCGCCACGTGAGGCCGAGAGCCTGGAAACTGCTCTCTGGAACTCTGACCCCACACCGACCTTGCTAGGGTTGTGCCATGAGCTTGAAGAATGTTTATAGCATGGGCCCTGAAGAGAATCAAAGTTCATGGGTCTAGTGGAGCCTCAATGCATCTGGGATATTATGAGGCATGATGCACAAAGCTGGGCCCACCAGGTAGGTACCCCTGTGAACTGAGGGGAAGTCCAAGGAAATTTCAGTAAGTGTAGGAAGAGTGCAATAGCAATGCTAGATTGGAATATTCCAGGAACTCAGTGTATATATCAAGTGAGCTATAGTCACAATAATTCTGTGTAACAAATCATCCCAAGCTCATTTATTCTTGCTTGTGTGTCTGGGAGTTGGCTGACCTAGATGGGATTTGGTTAGCTGACTCTGCTTCAAGCTGTGGGTTCACCTGTATTTGGCTCCTCATTAAGAGTACGGCTCAGGTATGCCCGATATGTGTTCATTCTGGGGCTCAGGCTGATGGGGCAGTGGCTACCTGGGAACAGTTCTTCTCATGGCGATGGCAGAGATGCAAGAAGGGAAGCCCAACTGCACAGGTAGATTTCAAGATTTTGACTGTATAATATCTTCTCACATCCTTTTGATCAGAGCAAGTCATGAGGCTTTGCACACAGTAAAGAGAAATACATTCTGCATCTAATGAGAGAAACTGCCTAGTTACATGCTAACGGGTGTGAATGCAGGTGAAGGTGAAGAACTGGTACCACTAAATCAATCACCCATATTGTCTAAATGTAATACATATCTGTTTTCATGGGCCACGTAGATGTGATGGGCAATTTGTCTTGTATTTCAGAAAGGACTGGTAATAAAACAGAAGGCCACTTGAGTTAGCTTACGTGAAGGGTACATTATTGGAAGAGGTCAATGGAAAATATCTTAAGCATCTGAGAACAGGAAATGTGCTGGTGCCACAGGATTGAACTAGAAAATCAGATGTGAAGCTAACCCTCCAGTTCTCACAAAGTTGTATGACTCTTGGTTTCTGCTTCTTTTGTATTTGCTTTATTAACTTGTTTCTCTGTGAGAACGAGTTTCTTATTTCTTTCCATGGTGACTCTTCCATTCTTTTAGCTTCCTACCAGCTGTGGTGCTGCCTTATTCCTGTGCAGATTCAGGCCCATACTCTACAGCTTTTTAATTAAAATTTCCATCAGAGATAATCACTGGGCTTCTCATCTTAGATTATCCAGAGAATCTGGTTGCCTTTGGATTGGTTTCAATTGGTTCTAATAAAATGTGGTCAGGGGAGTTGGGATCACAGGGTGAACAGGAGCTGGGCAACAGGTCAGAATCTCCAAGATGGGGGCCAAAAATTAATATATCCATTTCACGGTCCCAAGAAATCTAGAAAAAGGGGCAAAGTGCCTCCCAGAAATATTCCGTCAAACTAATTCTCCAAAGGAATTTATGTAAAACCTTACTGACCCAAAGAAGAGGCTCAAAACCTCTTCTTCAGTTTTGGCTCCTATTTCTCTGACCTCACAGCATCCTCCATGAGTGCTCCTTCTTTGTTTTTTTCTCTAATATTTGTATCCCTGAGACTCATCAGCTTTCATAATCTGCCTAACTGGATATTACCTGTGGCCAAGGCCACGTGCCTGTTTGTAAAGGTGGTTGGGAGCCTCAAACAATGTCATCAGGATTCTGTCTCTACATTTCTCTATGCTTGTTTCTTCTCAGCTGACTCCTCCTGGACTTAAGCAGCTTCAGGTATGCATCCTACTAATTCCACAATGTGGAAAAGGAGAGACGATTTTCCCAGTGGTTCCAACAGAGGTCCCAGAATTGAATCTCACTAAGATTAGCCTGGTTGGGACCCATGAAGTAGTAGATGCCTTTTGTGCTCCACCCAGATCCCCTCCGTCAGCTGCTGCATGCCTTCTCTTATTCCTCTTCTCACCAACCACATCTGTTTCGAGGCTGTGGCTAGCAGTTTAAACCTGTGATCTTGACTTATGTGAGTTACTCTTGGCTGATAAGAGCCTCCTAGTCTGGGGGTACTGGGGAGTTACACTGCCTCTAGCTCTAGACCAGTGATGGACAAATAAAGAGCTATAAAGGGCAGCCCCCTGGCCTCAAGGCCAAAACAACTCTGTAGTGTAATTTGTGCACATACAAGCTTCCCTCTCCCTATACAAAATCGGGCCAAATCTGGACTTTACCTGACATCAGCTTTGGCTCCTGACATTTGCTTGGCCTCTTCCTCTTCTCCATCTTGCTTCCTTCACTCCCTTGCATGCTTCGCCTAAGAGCTTTCCTTGTCTTTCTTACTTCTGAATCCTTGCCTCAGGCTCTGCTTCTAGGGAACCCCATCTGAGACACATGCACATTTCTGAACCAGTTACTGAATGAGTGGTTAAAGGAGAGATTATGCTAAGGGATAATCCGGGTCACATGCCGACCTATACCACATAAACCTAAATTCCTGACTATGTTTCATCAAGGACTTTTATTTGCTCACTGCTATTGTCTTTGTGTCCAGAATAGCACAGAGTAGGCATTTAATGAATATACCAAATAAATTAAGAATAGACTGAGTGTGTTTGTATCCATAATTTCCCAAGAAAATTGGGGGTGGGGGTGGCCAGTACCAGAAGAAAGCGGACTGAATGTAAGAATATGAAATAATAACTATGCACTAGAGACAAATAAGCAGATTGGATTTAAAAACTAACACTTCTTTCATTTTGCCAAAGGCCAAGTTCCTCTCAACGACCAGATGTGCAAAGCATTTGTGACCTTAAGCAGTGCTTTCACTGTAGGATTTAAACAATGTTCTGGGAAACGTGTTTGTTGCTTATTTGCCATCTGGTGAATAATGGAATTACTTCAAGGAGCTAATGAGAATCTACTTTTTTATGTAATATAAGAATTGCAGAGAGCAGTAACTATAATCCTGGAAACAAATTTCTTGCTGAGTCATTCACCCTCAAAGCTTAAGACAAGCTTTCACTTTGCGTTGAATTTTAATGTGACATTTCTTCATCATCCCCCATTCCAGAGTCAGCTAGTCAGTAATTTCTCTGTGGCTAGAGTGATTTTGTCCTCCCAGAAGGGCCAGGCAAACTCTGCTTACACACTTCCAGGGATCCCCATGTCTTTTCACTTCCAAGAACTCATTCATGGTCTTTCCCCAAGGGCCCATGAGTGAAAGACCCCATTGTATTAGGAAGAAATCCATTTGTTTTCTCAAAATTTATTAATCATACCAAGCATGCTGGTACAATTCCAGCCCAAACTAAAGCAACTTTTAGTTTATTTTACTTGCCATAAGTAAAAGTGGGATTTCCATCAAGTTTTGAAATAATGAAAATATTGGGAGTCACTGAATAATCTTATTCCAGGGAGATACATGTTTCAAAGATCATACTGGGTTGGATGGGAGCAAAAGTCAAGCCACAGAGAGCCACCAGAAGGTTGTTTTGGTAGTCAAATAGAGAGATTTGTTAATTTTAAAGAGCATTAAATGCCCTTTGGAGTAAAATTGACCACCTCCAAGTATCTGGCTCACTGCTAAGTGGGAACCTCTACTGCGGAGACTGAAACTAACAAGGCTCTCAAGCCACTGTACTTAGCATCTCACCTGAATAATCTCTGTAGCCGTCACTAGGTGGCAGGTGTTGGGAAACTGGGTCATGGTCTTGTTAAAAAAAAAAAAAGATAACAAGCCCAAAATGGAGTCACTTGTGCTAAACCTGTCACCAAACCAAGACCTAATACTTCACTTCATTGCAGTTTCAGCCTCTCCCAGGAATATAAACTTTAACTAGTCAACCTAGAATTACCTGGTTAGCACTAGTGACGTAATCCCTGATAAGACCCCTTCCATCTCCGAAGGTTACCAAAGCCTGAAACGATCCACTATTTCCCTCTTTCTGCTTATAAAAGCCTTCCATTTTATATAGCTCCTCGGAGCTCCTTTCCATTTACTAGAGAGAATGCTGCCTGATGAATCATTTAAAAAGCTAATAAGATCTTTAAATTTTACTCAGTTGAATTTTGTTTTTTAACAGTATGTAATTTTTATGGTTAGGCCCTAGAAGCCATGGACAAGTGTGAGAGGTGCAGTCTACAAGATTTTGTCCATAAAATACAGAACTTACTATCAACATGAATTAGCCAAATATTCACTACTAGCAGGGCTGAATTGTGACTTTCATGGGCCCTGGAGTCTTTTGAATTCCTCCATAAAAAATATTAAAAATTGTATTTTATCACTGTGTTGGTATAAAGATGAATATAATACAGGCTGAATTCACTTTTTAAATTATGTTAAGAGATACATAACAAAATTTACCATTTTAGCTATTTTTAAGTATACAGTTCAGTGGCATTAAGTACACTGGATTCATTTTTATGTATTTATTATTACATTTATTTTTATTCTGATTTTAAAAGAAATTGAAATTAAAATATTTTCACAAGCCCTTATCATGGACCCTAGACTCTGCTTGCTGTGCCTAATGGATAAGTTGGCACTGACTATTAGATGTCAAAAAAGGGAAACAAAGAGCAAAACTGAAATGTACTCAAGCTCACTTTATAGTTCCCACACACACAAAATAACATTCAAACTTGCCTTGCCGTTCTGCAGGGAGATACTAATCCTGGGAAGGAGTGTGTCTGAGTGGATAGAACATAGGACCCAGGCAGACTGAGATCGAGCCCTATTTTTGCCCCTTACTAGCTGGGTATCACAGCCAGCGCTGGCAGGGCTCAGACAGGCCCAGTAAGGAGCCTGAGAGGGACAGTGCCAGCAGACTCAGAAATAGTACCAGGTCCTGGCCAAGAGGTTGAGGCAGACACTCCAGATCAAGTCCAGGGCAGTCCTCTGGAGTCCACTGGGGAGAAGCCAGAGTTCAGTAAAGGACATACGTATCAGTCACAGCTGCAAACTCGAGAACAGAAGCATGTAAGTAAGTGGGAGACTGAGGGGAGAAGAGCAAATGCCAGTCAGGGCCACCGGGCGCTGCTTTTCCAGAGCACTGACTGAAGTCTCCTTGCCCTTGCTGCAAGTGCTACTTTTTTTTTTTTTTTTGTCTGAGACTGTATGCCCTTGGGCACTTCTCAAGCCCCAATTTCCCCATCTATACAATTAGGAATTGGACTAATGACCCCTGAGTTCTAATGAACCATTTGCGTGCTTTCAGCTTCCTAATAGCTCCACTGTTTTTTCTGCTCTAGCTCTAGACTGTTAAAATTCAGAGCTTAATGTCTAAGTTTCAGAGCAGAGATTGCAAATTGGTAGCTGCTGGGCCAAATCTTGCCCACAAAGGAGTTTATTTGGCCTGCTCAAAGTTTTTAAACTTTGAATTGCCAACATCCCCAAATCAGGAGATGGCTCATAAAATTCTAAACTTCTGCCTTTTCTTGAAAAGTTGGCAGCTCTCCCTTCCTTGGCCCCATGGTTTCACATGGTCTTGGCTGGAGCTGAGCAGGGGCTGCCCCTTTTAGATGAGGCATGCATGGTCCAGGGTGCCACAGTCTCTCCCAATCCATTTTACTTTTGCGTTGTCCCTGTAGGCAGTTGGATTTGCTACCCCTGCAGTTAAAGGTCACAGTTTTTTTTATTAAAAACAGAGAATTTTATCTCTCCCATGCCCAGGTGTTGTCCATTGTGAAGCAGCTTGAAGCTGACTTCCCTCCTTCCTGGCGAACTCTTCCTCATTGTTTAAGAGCAGATCCATTCCCTTGTGATTCAGCCTGAACAAAATCTCTGAGCACTGAGTCACCCACATCACATCTCCCCAGCACGACCTTGATTCAAAGAGCAATTTTCCTTGTCTCCCATCTGCTTCTCTCTCTCTCATGGTTATTGCCCTGTATCTGGAGATATGGAGTCTCCCTGACAACATGTTGATCTGTCCTGCAGAACATTGATTAGATAGCCCAGAGGCGCCTGCCTCCAAAGAATCGGTCAATTTAAGGCTGGAGGACTGAAGAGGGGAAGCACCAGCTTGAGGCTCTCATGAGAGGGAAAGGAGTGGGAGAGAGGGAGATGGGAGAGAGAGAGAGAAAGAGAGACCAAGAAAGCACAGGAACCAGAGACCATAGAGTAACACAGGCTATGTGCCCTCCTGCCCCTGCTGTGTTACTGCCTGTTACCTCCACATTTCCTTATAAATGGGTTCTGTGTTTCCTCTACTACACATCTCAATCACAACTGGACTAGAACAGAATGAGCTTTTTAAACAGTTCTACAGGGATTTGCTTAGATTGAAACAATTAAAAGATAAGTTTAAGTCAAAATGATACAGAACTGGAACAAAGTATTCCAAGAGCAGTATCATGTTCTGGATTGTTTTCCTGAGTAAGTTCTAACATCCATTCTGCAATTTTCTCTCCCCAGTCCCTCCACGATCTCTGAACACTATCATTTCTACAAACTAAATATCTCTGTGTCCTCTGCACTCTGTCTCCAGAGCATCTCCTTTTGTTTAAGCAGCTTGGCCTGCTCGCAACTCCCCATAGGCTCTGACCTTCTCCTTGTAGCTGGGACCTTCTCCTTGCAGCTGTCACGTTGAAGGTTCTAAACACAACCTCAGGCATCCAACTTTCCAGCTTAAAAATCTCTGAGGGCCTCGCCAGGACTCCAGGGTAAAAACTGGAGGGAGTTTTTCAGTTTTTCAGTGAGACTCTTCAGTCTCACCTGGTTCCCATACTCTCCAGTCACATAAAAATACCCACAGTTCCTCAAGAGAGCTCATGTTTTCTGCCTCCCAGCCCTTACTATTGCTATTTCTTTCTACCTGGAATCCACTTTTCCTCCTTCTCAAACTCCTCTCTGGCAAATGCTTACTCATCCTTCAAGACCCAGATCCAATAAAGCCTCCTTTGGTCTACCCTGCAAGGTATGTCTCGGTGCTAGCTCCATGGAGGCCGAGCACCAAAAAGAGGTGAGGCTTTGACCATGAGTGGAGAACAAAGAAATAGACCAGGAGTTGCAAACCGGCAACTTTTCCAGTCTACTGTCTCCAGAAGTGTTTTCTTTGTCAGTCATAGGTTTTATTATATTTTTTGATATTTGAGTATCTGTTCTTTAGTTCTTATGTTACATGCCTGGTCCCTGAAGGCCTCTAGGTAAATGGATGAAGAGATTGTAGATGGAGAACTGGAGAGGGTGCATAGGAGAGAGGTTTTTTTCTGTTTGTTTTTTGTTTAGTTTTGTTTTGTTTCTTTTTGTCTACAAGAAGTTGGCCACATGCAGTGGCCTGTGGGTCAGGTGCCCTGGCACCACCTGATCCCACACCTGTGGGAATGGCAAGACACTGAAGTTTAATAGAAGCCTTTCCCACCCTTTACCTCTTCTCCCTGCTCCCTACTCTCTGAGGATGGGAATATACCATTAAAATCAAAGTTAAGAGCTGTGTGTGTTCACAGTGTGTGTTCCTGGACTCCCTATGTGTTCTCACTTAACTAACAGTAAGGCTGAGAAGTAGCAGAGGGTAGAGAACATGGACTCTAAGGTCACACCATGTTCAAATATCAGCTCCTTAAAAGTGTGGGGCTTTGAGCAGATTAGTTTTCCTCTCTGTGCCTTAATTTCCTCATCGGTAAAGTGGGAATAGTAAGAGCATCTACCTGTAAAGTGGTCCGGAATAGATGAATTAACTATGTAAGGCTCTTAGAACAGTGTAAGAGTTTTTACATAGGAAGGGCTATGTAAGTGTTTGCTATTCTTCGTTTTTAGACAAAACCATCCCTCCAGTCTGCAAGAAGTAGTGCAGTGCTCGACCTACCTACACTGTAAGTCTAGGACCCTCAATTGTCGAGTTCCTTATTATTACGCTGGAGGTGCCGGAGAGTAGCTATGCTAAACGCTGATGCTACAGTCTCCTCAAGCAGGTCTGCTCCTTGCTGCCTGGGTGTGGAACTGGAAGAGCCAGGACTGAGTGCTCCCAGGCTGGCCTCAGTGGTCACCAGCCTTGCCACCGCCAAATCTCATTCCTCTCATCTTTTTGTCATCTGCCTGTCATAAGGCGAGTGTGGTGTGCCATGTTTACTTAATAGAGAGACAGAGAGAGGAAATGAGAAGGCAATTTGATTTGCGTCCTGCTGGTAGAGTCCTGTATCTTCTTTTGTATCCACATAATTCAGAACCAAAGAAGCTTTCAAAAAGCTTTCCAGGGAGCACTACTACACTTCTCCCCTCCCCCCAATGCTTGTCCCCTTCTGTCATTTGTATGTACTGCTTTCACAGCACGTAGCGCACTAGCATACCACATTTCTTCAGTTCTAAAAAGTTACAGATTGTAAGACATCTTTTACTCTATTAACTTAATAATAGATATCTGAGTCAAAGAATCCCATAATGTTAAATGAACTCACTCATCGACGCATCTGATAGCAGAAGCTTTAAAACATTTAAAAAAAAATTAAATTGAGGAAAATAGGGTAGAGATTTTTTTTACACTCTTTTTCTCCACAGACTCATGAACTTGGTGGGGTCAGGGAGAGCACATGTTTGTCTCTCTCCCCACTCTCCCTAAGCCATTTCAATTGATGCCCTGAATAAATGTTTCATTTGGAAAATTTTCTAGAAGCTCCCATAGTTGCCATGGTAACCCAAATTTGGTTTCAACAGTCCTGTGTACCAAGGGGAGCCCTGCTGAGGAAGGCTGCCTGCTGACCTAGACTCTGAACCATGCTGCATATATATGCTGGCCTCCCTTCCTGGGCAACCAGAACAATGATTGAAATAAAACACAATAAAAACCTTCATGGATACCCTTGATAATAAAAAACAATTTATTTAAAATAATTCTGTTATCAATTGTCAGATTTTCTTATCAATGCAAAAAAAAAAACAATCTGTCTTCTCAAAGTCTCTTCTCAGGGAGCCCTAAATTGAACAAAGAACTCTCAGTGGAGAGTTAGAAAATCTATTCTCACGGTTCAGTAACTCATTGAACTTCTGTTGAATCCAGTTATTTTCTGAAAGTTTAGAGATTCCAGCTAAGAAAGAATCCTACAAAAACAATAGCTCCCATTTCCTAGGCACCTATTCATACTCCAGGAACTTTACATGCATTTATTTGTGATAGACCTTTACATATCACTTACTATATGCCAGGCACTCTTCTAAGCACTTCGCACAAACTAATTTATTTAATTCTTATAACAAGCCTATGAGGCATCTTCTATTATTAGCTCCATTTTACAGATGAAGAAATTGAGGTACAGAGATGTTAAGTGACTTGCCCAAGGTCACACAGCTAGTAAGCTTCAGAGACAAAATTCAAACCCAAGCTGCCTAGCTCCAGAATCTGTGTTCCTAACCAAGTTGTTACACTGACTCTTTTAACCCTTTCAATAACCCAATAAAGTGGTGTTACTGGGCTTACTGTACAGATTGGAAACTAAGGCTCAGTCAGGTAACATGTCTCTATGGCCTCTCTGCTCTTGACCACATTTAGACCTGGTGAAATTCTGAAAACTCTCTTACGAGTTTAAATCAACTTTCCGTCTTCCACCTTCCAAATACACATTCATACATTCACTGGAAATTTACAATGCTTTTCTCAAAATTATTTTTAGGAGATTAGGATCCCCAATCTTTACAGATAAATTATTTTGAAGTGACGATCTAAGGCATGCACTGGCAGGAGTTAAACATGCAAGCTTAATGAATGAGGTTAATTAATTAGATGAGAGTGCTTCTTTTAAGATCACAAAATATCTGCTATTTGAAGGGTAAACTGGTAATTGGGAATACAGTAACTTAAATGCTTAAAGCATTTGAATTAGCTTAAGAAAGTGCTCTTGGAACATGGAAGAGTGATTTTCTTCCACAAGTGAGAGATCTGTCAGTAGGGAGAAGACATGTTAACACTCGAAAGTTGGGGTCACTTTTCCCAGGCCAAAATGTGAGTCCTTTGAACATATAATAGTAGAGCGACCAACCATCCTGGTTGGCCTGGGACTATCCTGGTTTTAGCACTGAAAGTCCCTCATCCCAAGGAAACCCCTCAGTCTTGGGCAAACTGGGATGGTTGATCACCCTAAATTAAAGGCCAGTAATGAAGGACAATTCGTGGGAGAAATTCTCTGCTGGATGGAGAGGAGGAAGTGAGGGGAGAGGTAAAGGGTATCTCAGGCAGAAGGAGCAGCTTGAGCAAAGGCCCAAGGTATGAAATGTTATGGTTTGGGGGAGTTGCAAGGATTTCACATGGCTCTAGTTTGGAGTTGAGAGAGGAGACAAAGTGGAAAGTGAGGGGAAAGGAAGTGGCTGGCCAAATATGAAGCTGATGGAATATGAAACGGGCAGAGAAAGCTTTATGATCGTGGCTCAATGCCAAGAAATTTATTCTTATCAGTTATCAGGACCAGGAAACCTTGTATGGTGGTGGTGGGCGTTTTGGGTCTTGGTTAACGTAAAAGAAAACAAAACAAAAATTGGCTTGGCGCTCTCTTTATTCGCCGCCATCGTAGGGCGTGCGTCTGACTCTTCCTCGCCATGTCTTCTCACAAGACTTTCAGGATCAAGCGTTTCCTGGCCAAGAAACAAAAGCAGAATCGGCCCATTCCCCAATGGATTCGGATGAAAACTGGTAATAAAATCAGGTACAACTCCAAGAGGAGACATTGGAGAAGAACCAAGCTGGGTCTATAAGGAATCGCACATGAGATGGCACCACATGTTTTTGCTGTGTCAGGGTTGCTTGGATCTTAACCGTGGCACTGAAAAGATCACTACTATCTGAACAGTTGGTTGTGTTTTATTGGGAAGTTATAGGGAAAATTAGTTTTGTCTTCAATATGTTTCTGCACTAGTAGGTTGGTTCAGTAATAAATATGTGAGGCCTTCTAAAAAAAAAAATTGGCTTGGCTTACAGAATCTTAACTTAGTGGTCTTCAAACATTTTTCCTCATATGTTCCCTAAAATACGTGTTTCCCCGAAAATAAGCCCTAGCATGATTTTTCAGGATGACATCCCCTGAACATAAGCCCTAATGAATCTTTTGGAGCAAAACGTAATATATAAGACCTGGTCTTATTTTTAGGGAAACACGGTAATTTGAAAGCTGATGAGACAAAAAAGGGTTAATAAAAGTGAGCCTGAAGAGGGACTGCCCAAGCCTGCATCCTTTTCCCAGGAATCCCCCAGGCTTATCCTCTGGGAATAAATCAAGATGTCCAAAAGAGGAGATAAGACTCAACTTGTGTTAACTGGTTCCTAACACATGAGAAAACCTGTCGTTACTTTAACTCTAATCTCCTTATAATTCAATTAAAATCAAATGAACATTAAGGCTTGCCCTCCCCCCATCACCCCCCTCCGTGGGTTTTTCTGTATGCATTCTGGGTAAGAGCATGCACAGAAAGAAACTAGCTATATAACCAACATACGTCAATCAAATGACCTCCCTCTATATGTCACACCTCCTGCTATAAGGAAATTTACCTACTTTCCTGCATAAGAAAAAGCTAACCTAAAGTTAGGTGCACTTGTCTGCCCCAGCAACTTCTATGCAAGCATCTTTCTTCTTGAATAAGCTTACTTCCTTGCTCTCCTCATTTTAGGCTGAGCCTGTGAATTTCTTCAAAAAGAAAACCATTGTATCCTTGCATATTTTTAAGTTGACCTTTAAAATGTTTATCATAAGTTTAATCATTGCAAGGGATATCGTTTCTGGCACTTTATAAATATTGGCCTTTAAACATAAACTATTATATCACTCTTTTAAGTGAATCCAGTGGAATCCAAATACCAAAGTAATTTAATACCCTCCTGCCACCAATATTCATTTACAACGAATATGAACAACCTCTTTTTCGGTAGAAAATTTCACATTGTTCTTTTTATTTCTGTGAACTTATATTTCCACTTCACTTCCTCCATAGAGTTTTATCCTAATATATTTTTATGCTTGAAAGTCTCTTATTGATCACACTATCATATTTTTGATGACAAAAATTATGTGTATATTAATCAAAATAGAATCTTAAAACTCTTGCTATGACCACCAGACTTTAATTATTTAAACATTTCTTCTGGATTAAGTTATCATTACTATTAATATAAGTGACTATTTGATCAAAACAACATACATATATCACAAACTTTGATAAGTAATATTAAACATAAAAATTAAAATTTAGTAAAATAAGTTTATTAATGAGGTGGAGGGGGATTTTTAAAATTGGTTCATGAATGCACAGATGAAAATTATTCATTGCTGGAATGAAACACCATTCAGCATACATCATATTCCTTTTCTATTTGTTTGTTTATGTATACATAAGCCCTGAGAAATCTTATTTATGTAAATAAGATGATGGGAACAGAAGCCATTTTTGTTACTACCAAAGTCATTCAATGCTTCAAACTCTTCTTAAGTTATATGCCAAAAAAATAACAGAATGATATATTATAAAAACTTATTTTTGTTGAGCTATCAGCTGATAATGTGATTAGATCATCCTTCAATATCGTTGAAGAAAGAATAGGAACACCTGGCTTACAAAAGTTTTGTTATCTAATGATTGACTTTCTCAGCATCAACACCAAAATATCAAACCCTTCCCAATTCATACACACCCTTTCTTGGTGCACCATAACGAGATTCAGAATGGGTAAGGTGTGCCTTTCTTTGTAAAGAGGGAAAAGATAACTGTAAAATGATAGATAGGAAAGGAGAAGCTGCAGGATACAAACACACATCAATCATTTAGAAAAAAAGAAACAAAGTTGAGGATCTGAAAATTGATTCTCTTAAAACCATTGAACCCCTTGGAAAGTCTTCATGTGCCTCTAGGACTGCACGGAGGTTGAAGACCACTGTCTTAGGAGATGTTATTGTTGACTTGTGTGGGAGAAAGTTGAAGACCACTCTTAGGAGATGATATTGCTGACTTGTGTGGGAGATAGGATAGGAATGTGTCCTTCTCGGGTCTAGAACGAACTTTCTAAACAAGAATTTTCTAAGAAGGAGAAATTTCCCTGTGTATTGCCATTTAGTTTTTGCCTTAACCTTGAAGATGCTTGTCTTAGGAGACCTTTTGTCCCTTGAGCTTTCTGTCTTTGTATCGTGACCCTTGTTCACTCTACCTCTTAAGCTGGGGCCCTCCAGTGGTGGCGTGTCCTCAATGGATGAGAAATACCAGGGGATGTCTTTCCTATCTCTACTCTGATTCATAGGGGCTGGCCCCAGGAAAAGATTCTAATGGAGTCATTATCTCTGGTGGTTGTGGGCAGATTCCTATTTTAAACATACAGAGAGGGAAATGAGAATGGACTCAGAAGTCTGATATTCTTCAAGCTAGGTCCTTGGCACAATTTCCCACAATTCTGACCATGGACATCTCTCTGAAGACACACACATACACACATACCCCCCAAGAACTGGAAATGTTTTAAGCAGCAATAAATCTATTTGAAAGGAATGTGAAGAGTGCATTAAAGGGGTAAAGACTAAGAGCAGTGAGACCAGTTAGGAGACCTCTGTGGTCCATGCAAGAGATGATGATGGCCTAAACTCAGACAGGAACAGTGGGGATGGAAAGAATGGGTGGATTTGGAAGATGTAAAAAAAAAAAAAAAGAAGGAAAGGACTTATTCAGCTTAATGACTGATTGGATGAAGGTGATGAGAAAGAAAATGGGGTTCAGGATGAGTCCCACGTTTCTGATGTGGGCAACTAAATGAATGGTAGTACCATCTACCAATCAAATACAAAGAAAAAAATGAATTTGAGAAGAAAATGGCAAATTCAATTTTTGCATGATTAATTTGATGTGCCTGCTGGATAGACAGGAATAAAGTAGGCAGTGGAGTACATGTATCTGGAGTCCAAGAAAGGGGTCTGGGTTAAAGATACAAATTTAGCAATTAGTAGTATGTAGGCAGAAGTTCAAGCCATAGAAAATGATTAGGTTACCCAGAGAGAGGGTCTAGAAAGAGATGAGACAAGGGCTAAGTGCAGAATCCTCAGAAAAACAAACACTTAAGTCTGGGCAAAGAAGAGAAGTTAGCCAAAGGAATGATAAAAACAAAAGATAGGTAGGAGGAGAAACTAGAGAGCCAGGGGAGCTTCCAGGAGGACATATTTATAATGGTGCTAGAGTTAAATATCTAAAGCATTGGGTAAAAATATTTTGCCAACCCCATTGTCCCATTAATAATTCCCCCATTTCTTTCCTTCCTCTAAATGCTAAATTTCTGAGTTGTTTCCATCTTGTTCTCCAATTCTTCATCCTCAACTCTCCCCCTTAGAATCCAGCAGTGTGGCTTCTGCCTTTTCCATTCTGTTGCCCTTGATTTCTCAAGGATTCAGACTATCTTATCAACGGCCTTTTCTCATCCCAGCCATTTGGAGATGATGTCAGGATGCACCAGTAGGGGTATAGGGAAGTGAGAAAGAAAAAGAAAGGAAGCCAATAAGTGGTTCCCCATCAAGTAAATTATCATTGTGAGTAACTAGAGCTTAATTTTGCTGGGAAACTCTGGAAATCAGTGTAGAACATGGGCTCAGAGTTATCCTAAGGGGTGTGGGATCTTAGGTATTTATACACCAACTCCAATTAGTCATTGGTTGAGGGCTGCTATATTGGAATGAGGATGGGGAAGCATTAATTCCCCAGCAGTTCTGGCTTGACCCTGCTGGGAGCAGAGCAGGCTCCAGCAGTCAAGGCCCTTACATTTGGATCAGGGAGTCCTGCCTTCGAAACCTGAGAGTGTATGGATGATGGGGTACTAACTGGGTCTGCCACATCTCTTCTTGGTCTCCCCAACATATTTTACTCTGCCCATCACACTTTCTTGAAGTATTCTCTTTCTTTGATTGCTATCCTGGTACCCTAACTGTGTTCTTATTCCCATCTGTGACCTCTCAATTTCTTTAAACAGTTATTTTTCTTTCTTCTAGGTCTTAAACGATAGGAAACTGGAAGGTGGCACTCCGGTTCTCAGTTCCCTGTTCTTTGTTTCTTTACACACTTACTTGGTTTTTTGTCAACCTGATTGCCTCAATTCATGCTTCTATGCAGATTATTCCCTGTGTGTTGTATATAATTATGTTTCATAACTTAGCTGTTGAGATCAAAATTTATTTAAAGGTCTTCAGGGAAATAAAAGACTTTAGGTATCTTTTATAACTCAACAGACTGAAAAATCTATAATGTGTGCTGGGAGTCATTCAGGAATTACATTTCCCGCTGACAGTGTGCTAAGCAGGCTCAATATATGACTCAGCTTGCAATCAATGGGGCATTATGCTTCCAGGAAATGGGAAGTCTCATACCAATTTAGAATTTGTCACTAAATCTTGTCTGACTCTTTGTCCAGAAAGAAGTGCAGCTTCCTACTGTCAAGGCCTGAGCTCTTGGGATCTTTGCCTATTTCCTGGGCAGAGCCATAATTTGCAATATTTGCTCTCAAGAAAAGCAGCAAGATGCATGCCCTCAAATCAAACCAGTGTGTGTGTGTGTGTGTGTGTGTGTGTGAGAGAGAGAGAGAGAGAGAGAGAGAGAGAGAGAGAGAGAGAGAGAGAGAGAGAGAGAGAAGACAGTTGTGAATAGAGAAGGGTGGAGTGATGGAGATGGAGCCTAAGGGATGGCTGAGCAGGTAGATCTTTGGCTCTGGCTGCATCCATCCCACTAGGTTCATGGGGAAGGGAGGGAATTTTAGACTTTTAGACTGTGCTTAGTCCTTTACAGTCATCATTTACAAATTTCTTTTGGCCTCTATCTTTGACTCATATTTAAGAATGGAGCACTGAAAGTGGTTGGAAGCTCTAAGCACATGGGAGGGGCATTGTCAAGAAGCCCCAAGAATTCTGATTTCCGATTTTTTAATATGGCTTATTTAAAATTTTGTTTTGTTTTTGTTTATTTTCTTTGTAGAAACTTGAAGATGTAATGTTTGTCCCCAGGGGTCTGAAATTTCACTAAGATATGCCTTGATATGGGCCTCTTTCAGAGTACCATGTTGGATACTCTATGGGCCCTTTGGATCTACAAACTCAAGGATACTATCCTGAATTATTTCAAGAATTATTTCCTCCTCTCTGTTTCCTCTGTTCTCTATTTCTGGACTCTATTTGAATGTTAGACTTCCTGAACAGGTCTTCTGATTTTTTTTACCTTTTCTGTACAATGTTCCATCTTCTTGTCCTTTTGTTACATAGCATGGGAGACTGTTTCTTTCAATCTTTTTACTGAGCTTTTTTTTTTATATTTCAACTATTATGTTATAAATTTTAAGGGCTCCCATTGTGTTCTCTCAATTCCTTTCTATAAACACACTCCTTTCCTCTTTCAATAATGTAATATCCATCTCAGAATTTTGGTGATTAAAAAAATTTTTTTTCTTCCTATTTAGGCTGTTTCCTCAGTTATATCAGTTTGTTTGTTCTGGTCTCTCTGAGGCTTTCCTCAGATGTCTGGTAATCTTTGGCCTCTGTTCACATTTAAGGATTGGACATAAAAAGCTGACTAGTGGGGGAGCCGGTTGGCTCAGTTGGTTGGAGTGCAATGCTCATAACAGCAGGGTTGCCGGTTCGATTCCCGCATGGGCCACTGTGAGCTGCACCCTCCACAGCTGGATTGAGGCAACTATTTGACTTGGAGCTGATGAGTCCTAGAAAGGCACACTTAAAATAAATAAAAGTTAAAAAAAATTCATATATTAAAAGAGGAAAAAAAGCTGACTCGAAGCTCTGAAAACATGGATTGGGGCTTGTCAATTGTGTTCTAGCAGGGTCAATCAGTTAGCAAATGCCCACGTCAGAACTTTGAAGTCTTCTGTGGGCTTGTCAGAATGCTCGGAGAAGGATCCTTCAGTCCCCTGTACAGTACAGGCCTGGCTGCCAGAATTCTGAGAGCTGAGAAGGAGAAGAGTGCTGGTGGTTTCAAAATTCAGTATGTAAATATTCACATCCTCTTTTCCATATGGATGTCCCTACCCTCAGTTGTGTCTGATGTTCCCCAATGCAGACCCTCAGATTTTCCTTCTCCAAAAAGCTTTCCTTTCTACTCTCAGAGGCAAGGCCTCTCAGTCTCCCACTAGGGTGGGGGAGAGGTAGCTACCCTGCTGTGAGAATTGGGAAGGGCATCTGGAATCTGACAGCTTCTTAAAAGAACTTTCAATCAGTCCCTTTTATCTCAACCACTTGTTTCAGTCCCTCTTCCAGGGGTAGCAGGTGATGCCAATTCTTGAGCCTTTTGGGGGCTTATAGTGTAAATCAAGCTGCTTCACATGTTTCACCAACACTGACTTAAGATTCAGTTTATTGGAGTCTGCTAAGCCAGTTTGTATTTATCCAGGTATTTTCACTTCCAAAATTTAGCTACTATTGTCTGCTCTTCTTTTCTTTTTGTCCTTGTGGATTTCTGTCTTTAAAAAAAGAAAAAGAAAGAAAAGAAATCCCTTCCCAATTGCTTTAGTGGGATTTTGAGAGAGAGTGGTTACTTCACGCTTTCTATGTTAATTTAAGCATCATGGGAGAAAACCTTGGGTGCTCCATCCTAGTTAGGACCTTCCTCTAGGAAACAAAGATGGTGGGTCCTTGGAGGAGCTTCAGAGGAAGGAAATCCTGTGAACCTAGAATATTCAACCTCTCCCCAGGCCAGAGGGCATGGAGATTCTTGCAATTCAGTTCACACAGCCTCCTGAGGCTGTACATATGCTATCTAAGGCTCACTGGAGACTTGAGAGGAGGGTAGGAACATACTGCAGTGTCACGAGCGACTGCTAGGCTTACAGTCTGTGCAAGTCAGGGGGACTAACACCCCAAAGAATCTCAGGCCTCCAGGATCTCCCTGGCACTGCCTGAGGTCTCCATGGGTAGCTGTGGTACAAGCGAAGAACAGAGCACACCAGATCCTAAATGACTTTCAATATGCTCTTTACTCAAACATCAATCATCAATACACCAAACAGTAAAGCACACAGAGTAAGTAATACAATAATTGGGTAAAATAGAGTAATGAACCAGTCCCAAAGTCAATCAGAGTCCTGGTGGAGTGAAGAAGGGTGGCTGGTCCGGGGGCTCAGTCTGGCAGAGGTTTGGTCTGAGCAGAGCAGAGTAGGGTGGAGAGTTCTCAGAGCTGAGTGGCAGCGTGGTCACCTCTCAGTGGAGACCAGCTCTCTGAGCTGCAAAAGTCCTCAATTCTTATGCAGTCCTGAGTGCCTTCCTGACGTCGTCTTATCTTCAGTAGCAGACCTTCGGGGTGTAGCTGGTTATACCCAATTACCAGGGCAAGTGGGCAGTTCCCTGGGCGTTGCCTGCTAAGTTCTTTTCGCATGTCAATATAGAGCCACTCTCGCTCACACAAAACTCATTCTAACAGCTTCCAGCGTGCTCTACACACACAGCATCTTATCCTCTACAATCCTGATCACTCTGCAGCCTCTTGTCTACACTGCACCTCTTCCTTTACCCCAATTAGCCTGAATGTGTGTCTCCTGGTGATCTTTCCTGCTCTAAAAAACATAACTTCGCTGATAATTTTTCTTTTCTTTCTTTATTTTTGACTTTTAAATTTTCAGTAAAATATATTTTTTTACTGTTTTCACGTGTACAAAACAATGTAATAGTTAGACATTCACTGATAACTTTTCATTTGTCAACTGTTAAAAACAAAATTGATTTCTTAGAAAATTTTAGAATGCTGGAGCTAAAAAAGGCTTAGAGATTATTGAGTCTAACTCTGCTATTTTAGAATTGAGAAACTGATAGGTCCAGAGGGGTTAATTGATTTGTTCAAGGTCACACAGCTGCACAACTGCACAGCTAACAACAGAACTCAGGCTTTCCATCCCTAGTCAGGAGCCTGTGCCCAACACCACCTGCCATGTGGGCAGGCTGCCAGGCTGCACGTCCACATCACCTTAAAGATCATTAAAGTAGTTCATAAACCACATTACAGCTGAAGCAGAGCTCCCTCTAACTTTTATTATGTGGATTATTATTACATATAATAATATATATAATACATAGTTCTCTCTGCTTAGATTTGACTGTGATAATACCTACAAAAAAAGGAGGGTGTCTGCTGGGAGGAGGGGATCACCAGGGCCAGGCCCAGTGGAAGTACTGGGGGTAAAGGGGGCTCACCCTAGTTTCCTACTTTTGTCACTCTACATTTTCACTTTGTCACCTCTCTTTGTCCTTTCTAAACACAGGCGAAGGACAACAGCCAGACTGCCACCAAATTCCCTATATGCAAAATTCTCTCTTCTTTTTCCATTAATCCTTAAATATTTTTTTCATTTTAAAACTTGAGATGAGGCTGCTCATGTTGGGTATTTAATATTATATGTAGCAATAATCAAAGTGATAAAAATTAGAGAGAACTCTGTTTCAGCTGTAAGGTGGTTTATGAAGCACTTCAATGATGTTTAAGGAGAGGTGGACATGGAGATTGGCAGCCCGCCCACAAAGCAGGGGTTGTTGGGCACAGGCTCCTGACTAGGGATCAGGGTTCAGACCAAGTCCTAGGGCAAGGACAGAGACTGATGGAAGAAGTGGCCCAGGGCTCCCAGGAGATAGGTGGAGTCTGGTGTATCAAGTACAGACACTAGGATATTATTTTAAAATAAATTCCCCAGACCAAGAAAGGATTTGCACTGTGAGAAAGAGTTGCTAAATTAAGTTATTTCTGTTTTGCTTTTATTTTTCCTCTCCTCCTCCTCCACTTCCTCTTCCTCCTCTTCCTCTTCCTCCTCCTCCACCTCCTCTTCCTCCTTCTTAGTATTTTGTTCAACAAATGCTTGTTGAGCAATAAGTCTAATCAGATCTGGTAGACATTGGAGGTAGTGGATATTTCTGTCTTTGGCCACCCAGCACATGTACCCCCTTTTCTTGGTAATGGTATCTAATGTTTATTCACATGGTCAATGGTCTTCAGGGGAACCTGATGCTACCCCTCTTCTGCTTTAGGAATGGGATGTGTGATATGAGAGATGGTGTTTATCTTAAGCTAATAAACACCATCCCAATCACCACAATGATTGGATCAGGGAAGGACAAGTCCAATCAGACAGTTCAGACTTTGGTTCAAGTGGGAAAGGGACAGTCCTTGTCTCCCTTTCATGTGAACAAGGAAGCATGTGGGTCCTAGAGCCTCTGGTAGTCATCTTGAAACCACAAGGGAAAAGCCTGCCAAGAATGGAGCCAACAATGAAGAAGTGGATTTGAGAAACAGAGAGAAACTGGGTCAAGATCCCATTATTTCAGCATTTGGATAAAGCCTGGCCTGAAACTGTGGACTGTTCAGTTACGCAAGCAATTATATTCCTTTATTGCCCCAAGTCAGTCCATTTTACTTAATTTAAAAGAATATATCAACATACTCTTCTCTTTTGCATTTCTATGTATATGACCTATATCACCTCTCTAGTTAGCCCAAGGTATCTACCAACCACAAGGATGGGAAGGATTGGGACTCCTAAAAAAGGAATTTAATGAGAAAAAAAAAAGAGTCAAAGCTCAATTTTCTATTTGAGTGCAGAAAGGAGAAGAAAGAGATAGTGGGGAGGAAGGAGACAGACTCTTGTATTATGATTTTAACCTTCCAGGCAGAAATTCCAGTAATACTATAAAATAGACTGTGGAGAAAGCTAAAAGTAGACGGGGCTTGGATTTCAGTCTGTTTGGAAATGTGGGAGAGAAAAGCCTCACAGGGTGGCTCTACAGCAACATACGATGGCTAAAGCAGAGTGAAAGTGCAATGTGGCATATATAAGGCAGAGTGAGGGCTGAGTTGACACTCCTGACTCTACTCATGTTTGTACACCTGTATAGAATGGAAGGGTATATAGTACAGAAAGGATCCACTGCATGCATTCTGAGGGATATAGAAAGTAGCTGATGGTGCTAGTTGATCTGGACACAGGGTTGCCATGGTGGCAGCAAAGTGACATTGTAGTCAAAAGCTGCAGGCAAATTACTTGCATTGGGAATCCTCTGGGAGTCGCAGCCAGTCAGCAGGAGGATCCACAGTGCCAGCAAGAAAAGTGGGGTCAGAGATAACCTTCCCTGGGCATGTGCTTGACTCTCCCTAGGGGTATCCTCATTTTCTCCCATTCCATGGATTGCCAGTTTGTTCTATTGATAGTGTCTTTTGACACACAAAAGACATTTAATTTTCATAAAGTTTAATTTATCTTTTCTTTTGTTGCCTGTTACTTTGGTGTAATTAAAAAAATCATTGCCAAATCCAATGTCATGGAGTTTTTGCCTTATATTTTCTTCTAAGAGTTTTGGTTTAACTCTTATATATGTCTTTGATCACTATTAAGTTAATTTTGGTATATGGTGTAAGCTTAGGGTCCAGCTTCATTCTTTTGCATGTGGATATCCAGTTTTCCCAGAATCATTTGTTGAAAAGACTGTCCTTTTCCCATTGCATGGTCCTGGCACCCTTGTCGAAAAAATCATTTGAGCACATATGTAAGAGTTTATTTTTGCGCTCTCTATTCTATCCTATTGGTCTATATGTCTGCCTTTATGCTAGTTCCACAGTATTTTGATTACTGTAGCTTTGCAGTAAGTTTTAAAATCAGGAAGTGTGAGACCTCCAACTTTGTTCTTCGTTTTGAAGATTGGTTATTCAGAGTCCCTTAGGATTCTATATGAATTTTAGGATGTTTTTTTCTATTTCTACAAAAACATCATTGGGATTTTGATAGGGATTGCACTGAATCTGCAGATCTCTTTGGGTTTTATTGACATCTTAGTAATGTTAAGCCTTATAATCCATGAACATGGGATGTCTTTTCATTAATTTATGTCTTTAATTTCTTTCAGCCATGTTTTGTAGTTTTCAGTGTACAAGTCTTTAATCTCCTTGGTTAAATTTATACCTAAGTATTTTATTTGTTTTGATGCTATTGTAAATGGAATTGTTATTTTAATTTCCTTTTTAGATTGTTCATTGTTAGTATACAGAAATCAGCTGACTTTAGTTTTTTTTGGAACAAAAGTAGAACTTTTTAAATGAAATATCTTTTATTACTTTTGGGGTACTATAATTGATTCTGAAATATTATTTTATAAATAATAGGAGATACAGATAGGGAAAATTTTAAAACAATAATCACTTATGCTTAGAAGCAATCATGTAAACATTTAGGCTGTAGCCACATATACATATAAAGTAAAATTGTTCTTCACATAAAAACATACTATGAATGCCTTTCTATGTTAACAAATATTTACAAGATAACTTTTAATGGCTACTTCAAATCCACTGTGTAGATGTACTGTTGTTGAATATCTAGGTCCTTTCCACATTTTCACAATAATTAACTTCCTCTTATGTTTACATATGAGCTTAGTGTATGTTTATGAGTCAGAAGGGTACATATCAAATTTTAGCTCTTTTTTTTCATAATTTTCTATTTTTCAATTACAATTGGCATGCAATATTATATTAGTTTCTGGTGTATAACATAGTGATTAGACACTTATATAACTTATGAAGTGATCACCCTGACAAATCCAGCATCCATCTGACACCATACATAGTCACCACAATATTACTGACTATATTCCGTATGACAAGCTCTACATCCCCATGACTGTTTTGTAACTACCAATTTGTACTTCCTAATCCCTTCCCCCTTTTCACCTATCCCCCTGAACTCCCTCCCATCTGGCAACCATCAAAATGTTCTCTGTATCTATGAGTCTGTCTCTGTCCTGTTTGTTTGTGTTTTAGATTCCACATATAAGTGAAATCATATGGTATTTGTCTTTCTCTGTCTGACTTTTTTCACTTAGCATAATACCCTCTAGGTCTACCCAGGCTGCTGCAGGTGGCAAGATTTCATTCTTTTCTATGACTAATATTGCATTGTATATATGTGCCACTTCTTCTTTATCCATTTATCTATTGATGGGCACTTAGGTTGCTTCAATATCTTGGCTATTACTAGCAATGCTGCAATGAACATATGAATGTATATGGTTTTTTTTTTGAATTAGTGTTTTGGGTTTCTTCAGATAAATACCAGAAGGAAATTACTGGGTCCTTCTTTGTCTCTTATTACAGCCATTGTTTTAAAGTCCGTTTTGTCTGGTATAAGTATTGCTACCCCAACTTTTTTTGTTTTGTTTCCATTTTCATGAAATATCTCTTTCCATCCCTTTACTCTCAGTCTGTGTGGGTCCCTCCACCGGAAGTGAGTCTCTTGTAGGCAGCATATACAAGGATCTTGTTTTCCCATCCACTCAGCCACCCCATGTCCCTTGATTTAATCTATTTACATTCAAAGTAATCGTTGATAGATATGTAGCCATTTTATTACTTGTACTTTTTATCTTTCCTGTCTCTTCTTCTTAAGGAAGTCCCTTTAACATTTTTTGTAATACTAGCTTGGTGGTGATGAACTCCCTCAGCGCCTCTTGTCTGGGAAGTCCCCCATCTGTTCCTTGATTCAAAATAATTGCTGCTGGTTTTTGAATATTGGTTTTGTAGCCTCCAATTTTGCTGAATTCATTTATTAGTTTTAATTTTTATGTGGAGTATTTAGGGTTTCATATATATAAACTCACATTATCTATAAAGAGAGATCATTTTACTTCTTCCTGTCCAATTTGGATGCCATTTGTTTCTTTTTCTTGCCTAATTGCTCTGGCTAGAATTTGTAGCATTTTGTTCAATAGCAGTGGTTAAAGTGGGCATCCTTGTATTATTCCTAAGGAAAAGCTTTCAGTCTTTCACCACTGAGTATGTTAATTGTGGGTTTTTCATATGTGAACTATATCATGTTGAGATAGTTTCTTTCTACTCCTAGTTTGTCGAGGTTTTTTTTTTTTTAAATTATGAATGCATTTCCATTTTTAACCATGAAAAATTTTCACACAAACATCAAGACTCCTACCCCCCATTTAAAAAATAGATCTTTCAACACTGGATTCACATTTCCTTATGGTCTCTGAAACTGAATTAGCAGATACTCTCTTTATACAACATGCTCTTCAGACATGATCTCCATGATCTAGACTTTTTCACTCATTATACTTATCCAGAGGGATTTACTTTTGGGCCCCTGTAATCATAATAGCAAAAATCAATTTAGTACTTACTTGGTACCTGACGCTGTCCTAAGCACTTTACATGTATTAATTAATTTAACCCTCATTACAATCCTGTGTAGTAGGTTATTATTATCTGCTTTCCTGATAAAGAAGCTGAAGCACAGAGCTAATAAGTGGTGAAGTGAGCACATGTGGCAATAGAGTAGTAAATTGTAATGAAGAAAGAATTGATTGGGGGAAAACATCTGTGCTTATGTGGTGCCCTTCATTTCATACACAATTTGAAGACAAAGGCGAGTGCTTGAACTTGGAGATAGCAAGTTACCTCACCTATTTCAAGATTTGTGGTTGTGTGTCAGGTATTTGAGGTTAAAAAAGGTCTGAATGCTCCTGAAATGGGGTGTTAGTGTGCTTTCCTGTGTGGGCATACAAACCAATTCTTAGTTGTTTAGCACCGAGTGCTACAAGTACTTTCTGACACTCACTTTCTGTCTGATTGCGAGTGTCATGGTGATGCTGATGGGGAAAAGAAGTATTTCTACAATGGTAATCAGGAAGTCTAGTAACTTCTTTGGGCTTTCAGGGATCTGAATTATTTGCAGGTCACAAAAGAAGTCTTTTAAATAAAGGCTGTGTGTATACAGAAACTCAAAACAAAATATATTTTAAAAATCTTTTCCGGTGCCTCTTTCTATCAGAACAGCAAGATAGTTCACTTTATTTTTTAGGTTGAAAGAACATTTCGGCTGCCTTGCTGCTCATGTCAACATGATGTCATCTTCAAAAGAAACACTAGTCTAGTATTAAAAGAATTAAAAGGCAATATAAATCTTAACTGAAGTTTCTTCGAGCAATACCTATAGTGAACATGTCCTTTTTTCACCTGCCTATTTCTACATGCTTTCTTCTGATAACAGAACCTTGATTTTCTTTTGGAGAGTGACCCCTCCCCCATTCTTTGTCCTCAGATTAAGGCATATGGTTCAGTATAAAATCCAGAATTTGCTTATGAGACATAATCTCAAGATTTTATTGGAATTACTTGGAAATAAGTCCTCTGTTTCTACTGGAATGGTTAGCTATAAGGATGATATAAGTTGAACACTGGAGAAAGATGGGTAGATGGGACAAAAATCACCACATGAGAATAAACTCTTTGAAGTCAACAGAGAGGGAAGGAGAGACCATGTCCTGATGACATTGTTTGCACCCTGGATCCAATCATACCTGAAGGTATCTATCCAAGGATTTTTCAGTTAAATCAGTTTGAGTTTGAGTTTTTGACACTTGCAAGAAAAAGTCCTCAGTATTATAGCATGAAAGAAGAATTCCATTTATTACATATAACATCTAAAAATCCTTTCCCCATTTCTCAGTATCTCTCAGTGTCATTTAGAATGGCAGCTGTGCTAAATCCCTAGTCTCACTCTCTCAAATCTCCCATAAAACTTCTCTCCTAAACTCAGATCTTTGTTTTTCTCACTCCCATCCTCAAAGCTTTTCTGGCTGTCTTCCTCTCCCACTTCCTCCAAGAGTAATAAAATCTAGGTGAGCTCTGTAGATCAGTCTTGCCTTCTGAGGCTTCTTTTGCTTCTGTATCTCTACTCCTTATCTAGATCAGCACGATTAAGGCCCAAGATACTTTCTGAACAACAAAGGATCCTTCCTCTTCCAAAGGGTGAAAGGCTGAGGAAATACATGTAAATTTTTCTGTTCTGGTCTCATTTGTATTTGGTACAAACAGAGTGTTTGCTTGGACATTAATTTTGTTTGCAAACAGCTACTCCTGGAGTTCCCTTTAGTTAAGTTTGCCAAGATAGTGCCTCGGGGTTTTGTTTTATTTTGTCTGTGTGTTTTTTGAAGGGGGGTGGGGAGGTGGGTGGAAAAATAATTAAACTAGTTAAACCAGTTTGGTTGTTTTTACAAGTTAGAGAAACAGTCAGGTCCTGGATTTAGACCAAGGTGCTACAGAGTGCTAGAGGTCTCACTCACTCTATTGCCTTTTCTCCCCCTTGTCTTTGGGAACATTCTTTGGGTTTTTCTATAGAAACAGGTGGAGACTCTCATGGACAATCACCTTACTCAGAAACTCCTCCCTAAACACATTTTTTAGACACTGTGCCCAGGACTCTTTTAAATGTCCTAAGAATATTGACTCATTCAAAAGCAGTTCACCTGCTTTTGGGAGTGTACCAGCACTTGCTCCACAAAGATCTAGATTGTCTTTTCACATGAAGAGGCATTCAAAAGTTCTGTTTTGCTGGACACTCAGTCGATCCCCAGCCCGTCTGTGAACACATTAGTTATGAGTGGTCTGAATTCCCTTCTTGGGTCTACTCAAATTATCTTTGGTGCCCTCAGGCTGGGGGACCCAGTGGGGACACCACCTAACATGATGATGGCCACGTAGAGCCCAGGGTACTGTGTGTCATGACGACTCTGGGAGACATATCACCTTTTAAGAGCCCCATTTTTCTTTCACACATTTTTTCTTATGAACCTTCTCAACCACAATGAAGTAAAATCTATTAGTTTCCTGGAATGGTAAGGAAAAGATTGCTTGAAGAATTTAATGAAGACACTGTTTTAAAAGATATGGTCAGGGTTAAAGGACACCTCTGGGAGCCATTACCACCCCCAGGACTGATGGGGCAGGAACAGTGAGTGATAAACAGAAAGTGATCAACAGAACCAAGAGAGAACCATAGGAGAGGGCCACAGGATTGAAGTAATGGCTTTCAGATAAAGAATATAGCCACTGCTAACAGAGTGGCCCTCTAGGGGTGTAGCTGGAGGTCCTGAATAATATCCTGCTCTGTAATCTCCTGCATGTGTCTTCCATTGGCCAAACCAAGCGAAAGCCATGGGACAGTTGATGTAGTCCATAAAGGTCAGCCCTGAGTCACAGAGTAGGGTGGAGGGTGGATCTGGAGGGACAGAGGGAAAACCAGCAGTCACATCCTATCTTTTCAGCACCTTGGTTCTGGGCTCACACTTTCTTTCCTGGTCTATGGTACTGGATTTCCTGCCTGTCCTCTTGACCCATCTAGACCATTGTTTTGATGACCAAGTCTGTTCCTAAAAGACTGTTCATTCAGCATGACATTGGGGTATATCGACATGAGTCCAGGAACCAGCTCTGCAGTGTCAAGACCCTTCCTTCAGAGACTTCATCGATCGGTAAAATGCCAGGTGGACTCCGAGATGCTCGAAGACCTTTCCGGACCATGATTTACCGATGCTAAGACATATTTTTAAATATCAAGAATCGACTTGCGCTTTTTTAAATGCAAACAGACAGGTAGAAATGGACTGAGGCGGCCTCCCTGCCCCCTTCCTGAAGACCACGTCACCCCGGTTTCAAATCTGCTCTCTCCAAGGGCGTAGGCTAAAGAGGCCCCTGGCCCACAGTTTTCCGGCGTCTTGGACCCTCCCACCGCGCTGGTAGGGGAAGTCCCTCAGTCCAGCCGCAAATCCTGGGCGCCCCCCGCGGTTTTCGACGCAGGTACTGGCCAGCGGTTGGGAGGTGGGCAGCAGAGAGCGCAGGCGCAGTGCCCGCACCCGCGGCGCCCCTCTCCCCGCCCCGCCTGGCGGCTTCAGCGGCCCCAGCCGCGGTTTTCCTGGCGAAGCGCGCGGCAGCTGGCAGCCCTGGCCGGAGCTCCGGCGCGCCTTCCTCGCCGCGACACGCAGGTAACCGGGCCCTGAAAGCTGTCGGCAGCAGCGAACGGGGATCTTGACCTGCCTGCCGGGCCGCCCCACCCGGAAGGAGGAGGAGAGTGCGGTGAACCCCACACACCCACTCTTAGCTGTCGCACCGAAAGGGTAGAGTCCCTCTTTTTGGGTTGGGCGGGACATGGTCAAAGCGCCCTGCCCTTTTCACAAACCTTCGCGGGGGACTGTGCTCGACGCCTGAAAGGGCGCGGGGACCTCACTTCTCTGCGCTGTTCTCTTGAAGACCCAGGACGCGGGGTCGGTAGGATCAGTATCAGCGACGGCCGCTACCCCCCCCCACGCCCCCCCGTTTCCTGCCACCATCACATATATTGGTCCTTCCCCCGCCTCTATGATAAAGGCCAGGGGCTGTTGCTTTCCTCTCGCCCAGAAGCCCACCCAAAAAGGGTGAGTCCCTATGGCGTCATGGGATCAATTTCAAATACAAACTTTTAAGAATGCTGGATGGTTTTAGAAATATGGCCAAGAATTAGTATTTTCCTTTACTCTCTTGCCTCATGTCTATGATTCTTGAACGCCAGTTTATATGGGTTGAGATTTTCGTGGAGAAGAAACGGTTTGTAGAAATCATTAACGAAAGGAGAGCAAGGAGTGGTGGAGGACAGGCAGGCCAGGGCCGAGTGTGGCGGCTGGAGGCGCAGGACAAGTCCACCCGGCCTCCCCCCGTCCCCGAGAGGAGCACACGAACCCTCCCTGACCAGCCTCTGGGCGTTGTAGCATTTCTACGCCACGTGCGCCGGTTTGGCCTTGAGAGGAGTAGTGGATAGAAGGGTGGAGTGGACCAGCAGGAAGGAGACTGGTGTTGGGCTCGTGAGGGCGCCGCGCTGACCTGCATCTCCGTCCAATCTTAGGCTGGGCTGGGCGAGGAGCGGGGCGGACAGCTCGCGTCTGAGTGAGCACTGAGGAGGGCCCCGAGATAGTGATGCAGCAGGCGGAGAGGGCTGGGGGCGTCTGGGGAGAGGGCGGTCTCCGCTAGCTCTTCCGCGGGAAAGGACTTTGATTGGGGTTGCCCGTGTCCGTGGTGCTGAAGTGCCTCAAGTTCTGTTGTGGGTTTGCTTCCGGCCGCGGCCGGCCTCGCAGTTCTACTCTGCCAGAAATAGCCCATCTCCAAGGCAGGTGGCCAGAGTGGAGCCAGTCCGACACTGACCCCCTTTGCAGATGCGTCGATGCTGGTTTCCTGGAGATATAGTGAAGACAAACGTGGCTTGCCTTGGGGGTGCAGATAAAGCATATGAGTAAGAGGTTTGATTACCCACATGCAAGTATACAACCGTGAGCGTGACTCTCATGTATGCAAATATAGGATGTGCGTATGTGTATATACACACAAACATAACGCACATATAAATACACTGCTCTGTTTTCAAGGCCATCACACACTAAAAGTGACACATTTTTCCAGAACTTTTTTGTAACCCATCGTTATTGTTTCACATCTCTAGTGTTTCTGAACTCTGCAGAATTGTCAATTTTCGTAATCATTTGTTCCAAAATTACAGGGCCTTTGCATTAAAGTGTTTGGCATTTTGCCGAGCAATTAAGTGTTAATACGTACAGTATTTTAATTCCAGAACAAAGATAGTCCAGGAAGATGTAAAATTGATATTTATGCAAAAATGATGTTCCTGAAGGAAATTAAAAACAGTTAATGAAAAATTTAATACAGAACAATAACTAGATAATCTTATGGAAAGTTTTAATCTGAAGAAAATATGACTAAGATGTATCATAACGGTGACATTTTCAAATATACTGAGGTTATATGGTTTGTGAACTCTTTAAAGATTACATATCTACTTTCAAAACATTGATATCTACAGTTTTTCTCTCACAGAATATATGCTCATTGTAAGAAATTTAGGTAATAGAGATGCATAAAGCCAGGGAAAACCATTGTAAACAGGTTTTTTCTTTTAGATGAACACACATGCATTTTAAATGGACCGATCTTCTGTTCATTTTCACTATATAATTTATCATTCATGTCTTTTCAACCAATATACATAAAACTAGGTCATCATTATTAAGGGTTAAATAATGGACCATCATTAAGTAATGGATAGAACCTAGTTTATTTAAACAATCTGATAGTAATGAACATTTATGCATTTATAATTTTTTTTGCTATTATAGGCAATTCTGCAAATAACATTTTTGAACAAACATTTGTATGCTTATCTGATTATAGTCTTAGAACAAATTCCTAGAAATGAAATTGATGGTTTAGCAGGTAGGTACATTCTATTTTTTGATATACTAATTTGTTCATTTATTTGTTCAATTATTTTGTCTCCCCTTCTTGTCTGTTTTATTCTTTATTATGTTCTCAGCATCTAAACAATGCCAGATAAATGCATATTCAAGAAATATTTATTGGAAGAACACTATTTCCAGATTGGGCTACAGAAAATGTGTACCAATATGTACAATTATACACACTGAATTAGAATGTCAGTATCCCCACACTATCACCAAAATTAGGTTATTAGGTTTTATCAAACTTTAAAAAGTATTTTCCAACCAGATATGCAGGAAAGAACATCTTTTTATATATTTATTGGTTATACTTATTTTTTGTTTTGTGAGCTCATATCCTTATTCTTCTATTAATGTGCTTGTATTTTTTCTTATTTGTAAGAGCTCTTCGTATACTATGGCAATTGGTTACATATGTAGCAATTTTTTCTTGATTTTTCATTTTAAACTTTATGATATTTTGCATTGTATAGAAAAATTTCAATTTTATGTAATCACATATATATTTTTTCCTTTATAATTTCTGTCATTTACATTAGTCTTTCACCCCTCTATAATAAATATTTTATAAAATATTACATTTTAAACTCTAGGTTTATACTCCAACTTCCTTTTTCAATTAAATTCATTTCATTACTAGATATAAAATTCTATTGAAGATTGTTTTGTAAGAAGTAATTATTTTTGTTCAACCCACATATACATAGGCTTGTCCTCTATGAGGAATAACATGTTTGAACCCTTTAATGTGATATATTTAATATCTAAATACTTACTGAAAATGTTTTTACTTAAAATGCTGTTTAGTCTGTAGTATTTTTTAACTATTAGTATGCAGTGCTTTTTAAAAGGAGCTATTCTTTAGAGTATTTTTTATAGATGAAAGAAAATATAACAAAGTCTACTTTTTAGCCAAATTAAGGAATTCATATCACTGAGGTGCATGAGAATGCGCACACGCTGGTCAAATGCCTTAAAAAACAAACACTGTTTTTTGACATCCATTATGGATCAAAATAACTTTTTCCAAAATCTGAAAGAATGGTTATTCGAGCATTGATAAACTATTCTGTAGTATTTTCCTCCTGGGGTTTAAAAACATTTTAGAACAGCCAAATGGGGATAATTTTACTTTTATAGAGTATGGCTGATTATAAAAAATGTAAACACCAGAGTAGAAAATAAAAGCCCTCTAGTAAGCCATTTTCCACTGATAACCACAAATATAAATTTGGAATAAATACTTTTAGACTATTAAAATCATAATCATACATTTCATAGAATATAAGATATTATCAATTGTAAGATGCATTTTGACTTAAGAAATGTGAAAAATGTGCATCTTAAATTTGGTGTATTATAAATAGAATCATATTATATCTATTTTTTTATTTTTCCACATAAGATATGGACATCTTCCCATCTGACACATTTAAGTATTGAATTAATAAATATCTAATTTAAGTACATTTAGATTTTACAACTTTTGAATAATAAAAACAATGCTGTAATGAACATTTTTCAAATATACTTCTGTGTAATGGTGTTATTTCCTTAGAATAAATTCCTAAATGAAGTTGATAGGTTAGGGAGAATGCATATTTTGGTATACGTCTGCCCTCCAAAAATCTTGTAACAATTTGCTCTGCAACCAATAGTGCATGCTGTTCTAGATTCTTTACTTACTTATGCTACGTATAATCAGCCTTTTCCATTTTCCTGGCAAAACAGGTATTTCACTCTTAATTTTTGCTTCTGTGACTTTTACAGAAATCTTTCCATGTCTTGGTTATTTGTATTTCTTCTTTTGTGAATTACCTATTCATGGCCTTTGCCCGATTTTGTTGAATTTTTAAGAGTCCATTTTGGACGAAAGTTGACCTTTTGTTGTTGGTGTTTTCAGTTTGTCATTTAAAAATTATGTTTATAGTTTCCTTTTTTTGTGCACAAAAGATTTAAATTTTCAGGGAGTCAAATCTGTTGATCTTTGCTTTGTGATGTTTGACCTTGCTTGGTGTTATACTTAGAACACCACCCCACTCCCCACCCCAAGGTTATAAAAATATTCTCTAACGAGAGAAAGAACACAATTAAATTTACTAAGGACTAGAACCTAGATTCTTACTGTATTTAGATAGTCACCAATTCTGTTTCTAAACAGGATCTAAAAGGCTTTGCCTGTTTGTGTTGGTAAACCTGCAAATGAGCTCTAGTTAAGGGGCGGGTAGTTGTAAGCAGAGGGACCCAAACTAAAGAGAGGCAGTGATAACACTGGCTGATTTTTTAAATTAATATGGCTGACAGTTCTGTTTTAGCTATTAGAACTGGGAGTTAGTGAATTCCGTCATATGAGAAAATGGTATTTGGGGGAGATTAACAGATTAATTAATCATATTTTTTCCATGCTTTTATATAGAGTCTTTTCAAAGACACAGACTTAATGAAGTAAAGAGACTATGTATAGATGTAAATAATCCAGTAATCAAATATAAGTTTGATGGGAGTTTATCATTTTCACCATATTTTAATTTAAAAGGATAGCTGAATTCCCTAATACCTTTTAACTTGGATAGCGCTGATGTCCATACTTAGATCTCCTAGCTGATCTCAGCCGTTGTTGGTCTATCTGGCAGCCTGACAGTTTGTGGTTTATTATAATGAGGAATAAATAGACTCTCCCCAGTTATTAGGTGCTTGAGGAGTCTTTGTTTCTTGGTGACCTGAGTAGAAATATACTCTTCCAGTTTGGGATTGGAATTTGTTGTTGAGGACAAAGGTGATGGCATTAATAATATCCTAACCAGGACCTCTTTTTTTCTGGGCATTTTTAAATATTCTGCTGGTGATCAGAGTCTGTTTCGTTTTCCTTGCTGAGGCCACCTTTGCACCATGGATGGTATTCTTAAAAACTCTGATAAGTATCAGTCCCAGAATGTTAGGCAACACTGCTATATTCCTCTTCTTTTTTTCATGTTTCTCCTGAATTATTTTGATTATAAAATCAGGCAAAGGACCCTTCTCCACTCATTTTTTTCCTGCCATTCTGCCCTTAGCAATAGATTCTCCAAGTAACCTAAGTGTTGCATTAACAGTAACTGTCTGCTGGCTACTTGCCTGGGTGTGGGAAGGAGAATGATAATCACGCTAGGGCCTCCTTCTCCTTCCTAACTTTTCATCTCTCTACCTTCTAGTCTGGACACAGGAAATACCCTTCTACTTGGCAGGGAAATGTCAGAGATGAGCTGAGATCACAGAGCCTTTTATCTTCTGTGGATCAAAACTTTATTTTGCCTTATAAGTGTTAACATACATATGTAATTTTCAGATTTTGACATGTACATAGTATTATACATATTAAATTGTTTATTCTCTCTTGTTTTTCTTATAGTCAGTGCCGTAGTAGAATTATATGTGATCAATGGGCCTACTTTACACTATTTCATAGCTATAATTATACATGAACTCATTCTACATGCCTGTCATCTTTACTAAAGTATTTAATCATTCCCTGACTTATCAAAACCACTTGCTTTGTATCCCTTTCCTTTTATTTAACATCCCAAACTATCAGCAACTTTACTGAACTTTAAGAACTTGATGAAGGAAAGCAGAAATATTAGGTAATCTAATTTCCCATTTATTTTGCCTCTCGTCTCTGTAACTGGCTGAGCCATTATTCTACATGAAGGTGAGTATCCCAAAGGTGAATAAGGCTGCTGACGGTGGTGATGAACTAAAGCCAGATACACACATTACTTCTTGGATTCCCTGAAGTTAGAGTTAGGAGATAGAAGATAGAATTAAGTTTGCAGAATTGTGGCAACCAAACAAAGCTCTGCACCATACCTAATTAGACCGAGAATTAGAGATCTCTGATTAAGAGGGTGACTTTCTCAAAAGCAGGCCTGCTATACTAGAGGACTCATTCATTCTCCAAGCATTTGTTGAGTCTGGCATTGCTGGAAGACCTGGGGATAACAAGAAGAAGATACTGTTCTTGGAGCAGTGACACTTTATCAGGGGTTAGTGTTACATATACAACTCACAACTCAGTGATGCCGTATGTCAAGCATTATAACAGAGCCCTGTAGAAAGTGTTCTTGAACCCAGAGGAGGACAGATTGTTCAGTGAGAGACTTCTTCAACTAGTTCACCAGGAAGATTGTGAGGATGTGGGTAGGAGTTTGCCAGAGAATGCTTTGTTTGGTAGCAGTTATGGCCTCAAATTGGGCTGTAAGGTGACAGCTTGGATTTGAAGCATTGCTTCCATAGTAAGCACCTTTGTAAGCGCGCTCTCTCTCTCTCTCTCTCTCTCTCTCTCTCTCTCTCTCTCTCTCTCTTTCTCTCTCTCTCTCTTTAAAAAAAGAGGGACTAATGTTAGTTCCTACCCGGTTGGGATTGTTGTGGGATTTGGTAAAATCATATGAACTTGGTATAAGCCTGGTGAGTAGTAATCTAGTCTTTTTTTTCCTCTTTGTAAAGTTGCATGTAAATCACTTTGGACAAAAGATTATTGATCCTATTGTCAGCTCTTAAGGGTAAAAAGACTATATAAACACTTTGTGTCTACTGAATCTGTGTGGTAATGCTAATCTGGAGTTTCTCTTTTAATGTCGCTTAAATCCCAATGTGCTGCTTTTTACCAGTTCTCATGCTATCCCCAAACAAAACAGGTCTGGAATTGTCATTACTTTTGCTTTGCTCTTTAGTGCTCTGATGTTAAAACAAATACATATTTAGTTGTATAATTTCCTTCCTTTAATGTATAGCACTTGTGTCTGTTTTGTGGCACTTGTTACCATATACTTTTTCTCCCATATGGAACATGTAAGTTCTTTAAGAGACAGCTTACGTCTTCTTAATTTTATCTCTCATAATGTCTTAGCATAAGGGCTTCCACATCGTAGGAACGCAGTAAATACTCACTGAATGAAGGAATAAACATGAATGCATGAGGCTGCCAGAATGGCTGCCCTCATAGAAACAGAATCTCCTCAATAAATTATAGAAACTGGGATATGTTCAGAGAAGAGTGGTTAACATAGTGAGAAGACTGAAACCCACAATTTTACGTGGAGTAATTGAAAAAACAGGAGATTTTCTGTTTGGAGAAGAGAAAACTCATGATGAGAGATCTGGGATGAGGAGGGTAGGAAATAGTAGTTCCTGATATTGAAATGTCATTGTGGAAGAGGGAATTAATTACTGACCCCAGGGGAAATATATAGGAACAGCCTCTGGAAATTATATGGAGAAAGATTTTGACTCAATGTTAAAACAAAATTTTCTAACAATCAGAGTGACTTCCCGGTAGCTGCCTTGAGAAGGAGTGTTTCCTGTTAACAGATGTTAAAACAGAAACTGTACTCTTTGTTGGGAATACTGTAGAGGGATATAGTTACTTACAAAGGAATTGGAGTCGATAACCCCCAAAGTCTTTTCCAAGTCTCAATTCTATGCATGTTATTATAGTATTGTAGAGGGTTACCCTATATTAAATACATACATACTAATGTATATATTGTATATGTATATATAAAAATAGACATACATATGCAAAAGTAGATACACATATGAATGTATGATTTTTCTATTCTCATTATCACCATTTTGCCTAAATTAATGAAGGGTGAAATTACTTTTCAAAAACTGAATCTTGATTATTTAAAAAATATTACTAACATGTTTATGCTTGAGGACACCAGTTTATAAAATATTCTACATGAACACTGTGTGCTTAAACTGCAATAAACAAGTTTAATAATGTTGTTAGCATTTCAAGTGCAAATGAGTATCATTTCAATTTCTAAATTAAATCTAAAAAGAAAATAAATAAGTGAGTCAGAGTCTGCTTGTCCTTATTCAAGATGAGTTATGGTTTCAAGTTCAGAACTTCATCACCACTAACTACTACCATCATTACCACCACCATCATCACTAACATTTATTTAGCACTTAGTATGTACCTACCTCTGTTTTAAGCACCTCACATGTTGTTAACTCATGTACTTCTCCCAACAACTCTATGAGGTAGATACTGTTATCCCCAATATATTTTCTTTTCATTTTATTTAGAAATAATTTCAAATATATAGGAATGTTAAATGTATAATCCATTTAAAGTCCTGGTGAAGGATAATTCCCACATATCCTTCATCCCAAGTTCTCCAGTTGTAAACATTTTACAATGTTTGCTTTGTCATTTATTCATATTCTTTCTCTTTTTTCTAAACTCATTGAAAATAAGTTGCCGATGTGATGCCTAATTACCCCTAAATACTTAAATGTTTTTCTTAAAGAAAAGACTCTCTCCTGCATAACCACAGTATTATCACCGAAATGAGTAATTTAACACTGATATAATTCTACCATCTAATCCACAGACCTAATTCAAAATTTGCCACTTGTCTCAATAATTACTCTTTGGAAAACATATTTTTAAAAAATTTTTAGTCCAGAATCAGATCCAAGATTATAAATTGCAGTTCGTTGTCATATCTCTTTAATCTTTAATTTGTGACAGTTCCTCATTCCTCCCTTGTCTTTAGTGACAGTGACACTTTTTAAAGTTGGGGCCATTAGTTTTGTAGACTGTTCCTCATTTTGTTTGATGTTTCTTCATGATTAGATGCAAGTTATACATTTTTGGCAGCAAATGATAAAAGTGATATTGTGTTCTTCTTAGGGTACCTGAGACAATATTGATTTGTCTTTTTGCTGGTGATGTTAACTTTGATAACTTGGTGAAGGTGATAACTTCTCCATTGTAATTATTGTTCCTTTTAATTAATAAGCATTTAGTGGGGAGATACTTTGAGACTATGTAAACATCCAACAAACTTTCATTCACTTACTTTATGATGATTCTTGCTTAAATGTATTATTACTATCATGATTGCCAAATGGAAATATTTCCAATTCCAACATTTATTTTACATTTACTAGTTGGAATTCTATTGTTTTTCTCTTCTCTTTTTATTTCTTTGTTTATTCATTTATTTACGTCAGTATGAACTTGTGGGTTTCTGTTTTATTTAATGGATTTAACCCATTACTATCATCATTGTTTTTGATGCTGACATTGTCACAGATTTGGCCATTGGAATCCCAGTCAAGCTGGTTCTTGTGTTCTCTTGACATCTCTATATTATTCCTGGAGCACTTTCTGGTGGAAGATGTTTTAGGCTCATCCTGTGCTTTTGTTGCCCCAACCATTTCAGTCATTTCAAAAGCTGTTTCTCTAAGGAGCCCTGGTTTCTTTTAGTAGAATGTGAGATCTGGGTGCTAGGTAAGGTCATTGCTACTGGGGTGTCATTGCTTTTAGGTCTTTGTAGCAGATAGAACCAAGAAACTAACAAACACATATACACATACATCTCTATTTCTATATATTCATCTATATTAAAACCCATAGTTTAATATCTCCAATTCCACTCCAATACTACAGCGTTCATTCTAATCTCCGCCCTTTTTGTATTGGTAACTTCCTTCTCTAATGGTGAGAAATCTGGCTCCCATTATCCTCAACATATTTAACTATTTGCTTGTTTTTCCTTTATGTAACCCATCTCCCGATGTCATGGGCCACCTCCTTGGCCCCAACTCCTCCTCAGACCCGTCCTCTGGCCCCACCAGCCTCCTCACAGCCAGAAGTTACACAGCTAGAAAGCGGTGCCGCAGGGAAAAAAACCCCGCAAAGCTGCTAATTACTTGACAGAGGGCCCTTTATTGGGTCTTTAAACCCAAGGGCATTTATTTACTGTAAAACTGCTCCTGTGAAGATGCTCACGGAAAAGCGGCCCTTGGACTAATGAGATGAAGATTGGACTAGGCAGAGCGGCAGCCCTCAGGGATATGTCTTCCATGAGAAACTTGGAGAATGAAGGGTGGAGGCAGCCACATGCTGCCACCTGCCAACAACATTCCTCCAGTATTGGTGTGGTTTCGGAGATCACTCAACCAGCACCTCCAGAGCCACAAATAACCCACCATGTTTTGTTACTGTATGAAGAGCACTTTTCATTAAGACAGAAACATTATCACTGTGCTGTAGTTCTAAAAAGGGAAATGTTGCTTTTATTAGCAGCTTCTGACATAGAAATTCTAGGAGATGGATCATAATGTCTGTTGTTTTAGTGTTGATTTCATTTCCTGGTCCAGAAGATCAGAAATCTGTTCGTGTTTTAGGAAACGGCATGAAGTCCATCTGTTCAGGTCAGATTTTTTCACATTAACACGAAGACTTACCGAGTGGTAACTTATTAAGAAAAACCAATGATAATTATATTCTCTGCTGCCATTTGGAATCCACATTATTTTTTGTTAGTCATGAAAATATAGTAATATGCACACACATGCACAATGGATTAATTCTTTCAAACACTGTGTATGATAAAGGCATCCTCCTTAGTTTGAGTAGTGTTTCACCTGTTTTGGTTTGGGTTCTAGACACCATCGATTCTGTAATATGGTCTTTTTACCCATAGTTTTCCTTCCAACAGAAAGCACAAGTTACATTTGGCTTCCTGGACTACTGTTCTAGTCTGACTGAAATACAGACTAATGGGTTTTTTTCCTCTCATGAAAATAGCTTGATTTTTCTCCTCCTGACTTTTAAAGTAAATACTTCCTTCAGTATTTAGAAAAAAATGTAAAAAGTAAAAAGAAGAACGTACTGAATAACTGAAATTCTACCATCCCCAAGTACAGATGTAAATTGTCTTATATAAATAGAATCATACCATGAATACTCTTTCGTACCTTTCTTTTTACTTAGCAATGTAACACGAAGATTTTTTTTATGTCAATATATATATATATACACATACATTATCTTTTTGGATGACTGCATAATATTGCATTGATGTTTTTATTTAACCAGTCCCCCATTAAAGGACAGTTATTATTTCCAATTTTTATTGTGCAAAGAAGCCATGATAAATATCCTTGCATGCCATCTTTATGTATTTTACTAGTGATCTCCTTAGGATATTCCTGGAAATGGCATTGCTAGGTTAAAGAGTTCACACATTTTAAATTTTGATACATGTTGCTGGTAAAATTAACTCCTGTTGAGGTGGATTATACAGTTCTGCTTGTTCATATGCAGTGATGGGATTTCATAAAGTCTCTTTTCAACTTTGCAGTAGCATTACATATATGTGCATATTCATGAAAGGAGTAATTTTAGTAAATCTAGGTATGCCACTTAACCAACCAGGTGTTGTCTGTTTCATTCAAAATTTGACTTATGGTTTGGTCTGAAACAAGATGGTATCTGATCACCATTTTTAAATTGCTTTATCTTATTTAAATTTAATAAAATGTGGTATATGGGGAGATGTGACTGAGTTGTAATTTCATTGAGTGATGTATATAGGGTAAAGAATCAGAGATGATTAAATTTTTAAAATTTTGAACTGATTTATTTGTCATTTTTCTGTAAGTCGTGGCCTCAAGAGGGATTTCAAGCTTGGCTTTCTCATGGATAGCAGCAGGAACAGAGCAAGAGTGAGCAGGTGGTATATGTAGTGTCTGAGGGCTATGAGACTAGATTGTTGATCCCGGGTGCTCCTTTTTTGTTCAGGGACTGTTACAAGTCCTGGGGGGTTGGCAGGCTTCTTTGAACTCAGTTGGGCTGTTTGATCCTCTCTCATGAGAGTTAGGTAAAGGTTAAGCAACCAACAGGCACAACTTTAACAAGGATATCAGAACAGCCCTGTAAACCGTTTTACATTTAATTAGCATCTAACCTAATCGGTGACTTAACTAACCACTTAGATATATAGACAAAAGATCACAGAAATAGGAAAGGATCATTTTATTCCTGCCCCTCCCCCTTCTAGCAATGACTCGCTGCCACTCTGAACAGATTCACCCAGCACAGCAGAATTTAAAGGTGCTGATTCACAGCAAACTGATTCTGCTTTTTTTTTTTTAAATTTAAAAAGACAGTGGGAAAGTGAGTGGTAGATCATAAATATGTGTTCATCAAGAATGGCATATTTCATGCAAATTGATAAATCCACTGCTTCAGAGATTAGAAAGGCTCTGTTCCTGGAAGGGGAAGTGTCAATTATAAATGGTGAAAGACTCTTGCATCCCAGCAAGTTCTTAGCTGCCAGCCGACACATTCATCAGTGTGCCAGAATGGATTTTAAAATGGTACAACACAAATTGCTCTGCTCCAAATCAGACATCATTGCCTTCATACAAGCCAAATCAACCTTCTTGTTTGAAAACTGCCACATAAGGCTGTTTTTCAGCCTCAGTTAACCTTATCCTTTGCTGATATGCATGGTTCATGGCAGTCTACTAACATCATTAACTGCCATTGGATATAGAGGAGCCAGGTTTCTCACTTGGATTTTGCCTGTACAGTAACGTTAACAGGCCCAGTTGCTAGCTGATGGCAAGAGAGAATGTTTAGCCCAGCTCCAACCAGACTGATAACTCCCATCCATGCCTCCCCTTTTGTAACCCTTTCTCTTTCCCATCTTTGGCTCTTACTCAGTTCTTTCCTTTTTCTCAGTCTTTGTCCATCCCAGAGCCAGCTGTTGACTCTTAGCATCTCCCGTATGGCTGACAACCCCTGGCCATCCCTTCTTTAACTTTCTACCCTAGATCTGTCAGCTGAGTCTCCAGCTCAAACTTGGTCTAGGCCTCCTGTTTTGTACATCCTATCAGATGTCTCTCCTTCCCTCACCTCATCTTCAAGTCCCTTAGCTATAACTTTCACCTCTCCTATAAACCAGACTGACACAACCCAGCAAAATTCTCAGGCCTCTATGCCATTCTCCCATAACCTAATTTAGCCCAACTCTTCCTAGCCCTCTCAGACTACATTCTACGTTGCTTCTCCAAGCCTGGCCCACTCTGGAATCCAATATCCATTGCCTTTCCTAGTTCAACTAAGCAGCTTTCATCCTCAGCACAACCAAGCCATACCCCAGCTTCAGCCTCATCCAGCCCCATCAAGCAGCCTTGACCCACACCTTCTTGGGTAGCTTCTGCTTTTCAGCCCCAAATAAAGATTCTTTCTTACGTAAGTATTCCTCTTTTAAGCTGACGTGAGCTAACATGCTAAGGAGCTTATCATTCAGCCTAGAGTGCCCCAAATCACTTCTAGCCTAGAATGAGTATGCTGTCGTCCAGTCCGGGTGCTGTGCATCTGTTAGCACTGCAGGGAGAGATCCTCACAGAGGGTATCCCCAGTGACCTGTTACCAGCAAAGTACAGTGACGATGATGGCGGTGGACTGGTTCATCTGCATTCCTCCCTGATTCTCCTGAGTAAGAAGATTCATTTGTGAGTTGGTTGGCAGGATCAGGAGGCTCAGTCAATGGCTGTGGAAACAAAAGCTAGTTAATTGCTACAGCAATACAGAATTGAACCCTATCTAACAGCTGGACTATCAAGGTCAGAGCCCCAAAACTAGATTCCAGAATGCAACAAGCTTGCCATTCTTCAGAACTCAAAGTATGTATTTTTTTTTTTTCAAGAGCAAGAAGCTCATGGAGTGAGAGAAGAAGGATTTCCTATCCTACTATGTTTTGAGCCAAATATCAGTTTCTCACTGATAATAATGTGGGTATAAAGATCAGTACTCATCCCTAATTACCTCCTTTAAATTGACTGTAAGCTGGGTTTTTCCCCCCACATGATTTGTGGACATGACTAACAGTGGTAAGTCTTAGGTTTTTATCTTATTTCTTCCTGAATGGGTGACTCGGGATCTGCTTCAAAAGACAAGAAGGTATGACGAGTGGAGTTCCAGGGTTTTCCTACTTTTAGATCGAAAGTTCTTCAGTGACGTAGCTCAAATGAAAGTTCTCTCAATCCAAGAACTTTACAGAGATGCTGACCCTTCACCCAGAAGAATCCTGGCTGGGTTGTTCTAACCTGGGCCAGGATGAGGCCAGCATAGAGTCCAGGGGGCATGCCAGAGCAGGAGAGGGGTTCCTCAGGGATCTGGAACCAGTGTCCCCAGCACAGAGTCAGAATTGTAGACGAATGGCCAAGATAATAGTGTAAGGACAATTTCAAAGATGAAACCAGGATAGAAATGGGAGAATAAATAGCAGAGCCTGTAATAGCTGATAGCAGGATGGAACAAAGTTCAAGGAACAATTGTAGAATGCAGTTCAGGACTAAATCTTTAGTTTTATTCAAGCAACATTTATTAAATGTGCTGTGTGCCAGGAACACAAATATGCATGTGAAGTCTCTCTCCTTCACAAAGGAGATTGTGACTTGGCATGCTCCCTTTAGATGGTGCCTGGATCTGTTGAAGGAGTGGACATAGCAGATTAAAAGAGCCACCTTGGGCTGTGCACAACCCAGGAAACTTGAGATGTGCTGACACGTCCTGCCGAGCATGGATGTGTGAGGAGGTGGAGTCATTCTATGAGGGCTCCTCACTGGTCTGTGGGGCACTTTAATAATCAGAGGTCTGAGTAAATAGTATTAGTACTTGCCCCTTGGGCTGACATCGCTAGCTGGGCCTAGATGAAGATTTGAGTAGAAGTGGTTGGGAGAGTGGACAGAGTGTGCAAGAGAGTTACAAGAACTGAAATTTTCCATGATAATTGCATTTCCAGAGAACTCTCTAAGTAGTCACATAAAATTAAAAAGGTTCCTAGTAGAAGATGGCTGGAAAGAATTATTCAGATTCTGTCCCAATTTGCAGTCCTAAATCCATATTTACCGCTGTTAACATGCTTTCTTCAGTATGAGCTCAAAGTGCTGTCTCCCATTGTTAAGGAAATCTCATGTTCTTGTAATATCCCAGACTACCAACCAATCTTGGGAAACTCTTTCAAAAATCTCTTCTAGCTATCTTGATAAATTGTAGGCTATTTTCTCAAAGCAATAACTACATGAGGAACAAAATGGAGGCAAATTTCTATTATGAATTACTATTATACATCATCCTATCTCATCAAGAAAAGAGTTAATAGCAATTTAAGGCTTTTTTTTTTTTTTTTTTTTTTAAGAAGGGATCACCAGCATTATCTTCAGTCTTTGATTCTTTAGATTGGCATTTGTGTGTGAATACTCTTCCATAAATTTTAAAATACTAATGCTTTATTGGCATCTTGTATTAAAATAATATTGTTAAAAGCAGAGCAGACGAGAGAGGTTCCTTGATTGACAGGATTCAATTTTAAACATTACATGGTATGCCAGTGTGTCTGTATATGACAAGTTTTAGTTGCAGATAACAAAAATCACTTTAGCTCTTTCAATCAGAAAAAGGTAAAATACACAGAATTAGAAAGAGACATATGAGGTCTGACAATTAAGTTCACAAACTTGTTGCAATGATGTTGCTAAGCTTTTTTGATATCAGAGGGATTATTCATTATGAATTTGTACCAACCAACTGGACAAACAATTAACCACTTTACTATTTGGAAATGCTAAAAAGGCTGTGTGAAAAAGTTGGATGAAAACCTGAACTTTTTGCCAACAATTCATGGTTCCTGCATCACGACAATGCACCAGCTCAAACGACACTGTCTGTGAGGGAGTTTTTAGTCCGTAAACAAATAACTGTATTGGAACACCCTCCCTACTCACCTGACCTGGCCCCAATGACTTCTTTCTTTACCCGAAGATAAAGGAAATATTGAAAGGAAGACATTTTGATGACATTCAGAACATCAAGGGTAATACGACGACAGCTCTGATGGCCATTCCAGAAAAAGAGTTCCAAAACTGCTTTGAAGGGTAGACTAGGTGCTGGCGTCAGTGCATTGCTTCCCAAGGGGAGTACTTGGAAGGTGACTGTAGGGATATTCAGCAATGAGGTATGCAGCACTTTTCTAGGATGAGTTCGCGAACTTGTCAGGCCTCATAATACAAGGAATTAGAAGTGGAAGGGCTGGAGGAGCAGATTTCAAGCTGGGCCTCCAGGCATAGTTCCTAGAATGCATGATTTTATCCTTTTAAAGTTTTCTAATCTAGCAGTTCGTAACTGTATATAAGTCGTCTTGCTGTGGAAACAGAGCAGAGAGGAAAATAAGCATTTCTTCTATGCTAATGACAAAATCGCCACAGTGTTTGACTAACATGAAGGAAGCAAACTAGTATTCATTGAACACCTGCTATGTGCCAGGTATTATTCTAGGTTCTTTTGATACATCTTTTCATTAAATCCTAAGTAATAACCTTGTCAAGTTGGTAATATCAGCCCATCTTGCAGATGAAGAAACTGAGGTTTAGAAAGGTTAGATGTTATATGCACAGGTAGAAAATGATAGAGGTAGAGTTCAAATTCAGATCTGCTGCCTCCAGAATTGGTTAACCTGTTTCCAGTATCGGTTGTTAATCCAAAATCCTATTTGGTAGAATCCATCCAAAGTTCTGATTCAATATTTAATAGCTACATCCAGCAGATCAGTTTACTCAGCCATTGAGAAATTTTTTATAATTATCTTTTCCTAGATGATCCACAAGGATGTGGTTCTTCAAAGCAGACATTTCAAATAGTATCATGGGGGCAAGCAAGTAGTTTCTATTTCGGGCTGAAATAATCTTGTCCATGTCACTTGACCTAGAACTTTGCAGTCTCATCCAGAACTTTTTCTAGATCTTAAAAAGATACAAAATTCTTTTCTACGGAAAATCAGGGATTTACATGCAGGCAGTTCTTTTGTATACACCTGTAATAAGTGTGTGGGTTTTGCAGGAATATAGACCTGATCTTCAGATATTCATAGAATGATGTTTTGAGTTTTCTCTTTGCTGTTGTAACAAATTATCACAAACTTGGTGCCTTAAAAAACCCGCAAATTTATTATCTTGCAATTCTGTAAGCCAGAGTTCTAATATGGGCATCGCTGGGCTAAATCAAGGTGTCAGCTGGGTGCAGAGACTCCATTTCCTTGCCTTTTCCAACGTCTAGAGGCTGCCCACAATCCTTGGCTCACAAGTCTCTTCTGTCTTCAAAGCCAGCAACAGCTGGCTGAGTCCTCACCTTGCATCACTCTGACCTTGCTTCTCTTGTCACATCTCTTCTGAGTTTTCTGATTCTGTTTTCCACTTTTAAGGACCCTTGTGATTATATTGGACCCAACCAGACAATCCAGGGTAGTCTCCCTATTTTAAGTTCAGTTGATTAGCAGCCTTGATTCCCTCCGCAACCCTAATTCCTCTTTGTCATATAAGGTAATGTATTCACAGGTTCTGGGAATTAGGATGTGGACATCTTGGTGAGGGGTGACGGGTTTGGGAACATTATTCTGTGGACACGGATGGTTACTTTGCAAGTATAGTATAGAAGAAAGGGCTTGGGAAGGCACACCTGAACCTGAACTTTGTTCTTACCATTAACTGGTGCTGTCACCCCCTAACTTGCAAGTGATGTAACATCCTAGAACCTATTTCCTCACATTAAAATGGAGATTATAATACCTACTTCATAGAGTTGTTTTGACCTTTAAATAAGCAAATAAAGTTCTTAGTATATAGAAGGGGCTGAACGAACATGGCTATTATTATAATTAGAGAATATAGAGCCATATTCAGGACCAAACGATCCAAAAGAGCACATCCCAGGTGCTTGGAAGCATCTGTGCTTTCTATTTCCTGTGGTTTCATTTTCCCTTTAACTCTAATTGAATCATTGCCTCAACTCCTTTCAAAACCAGTGCACTGATCCTAAATAAACATACAAAACATGAATGAAGACATACTTTATTTCACTTCTACTCTCAGCTAGTTTCTCTCCATAGATGACATCGGAATGGAGAACAAAGACAAACATGACTACGCTTGCTTTATCTATTTGTTTTTTAACAATCTTCCCCTGACCATCAAAAACCACTTCTTCATTTACATGCAGTGGGATGACTTCAGAATTGTTATCTGTTCATTTTCACATGTGTGGCTTTTCCTGTGATGATTGTGGGTCTGTTCGCATATAGGAAGTGGCAGCTGATCATCCCATTTGCCTTTCAGCTCTCAGAAAGCTGAAGTTAATGACCTGTTGTGTTCAAAGCCCATTGTTGGATTTATATTAACTAGCCATTAAATGTGATGTTGTAGAATATTTAATGACATATTAAAATGTTTACAATGTATTGATAAGTAAAATGGGAAAGTTATAAAATAAGATGCAGTGTTTGATACCAGTTTTGGGGAAAAAAATGTTCACAAATAGAAAAAGACCTGGAAAGGGTCAGTATCTCTGGGTGGTAGGATCATGGTTTTTATTTTCTTTCCCACATTTCTGAATTTTCTACAATAAACATATATTATTTTTGCAATGATAATAAACATAAAGTTGTTTTTTATTTAGAGATCTGATGGTGGTAAGTAGCTCCTGAGTGAGAAGTTTGTCCTGAGATAGCCCACGGGAGCCGGATGAGGAATGGCTCTGGACTCACCTGATTGGGCCAAACTGTGAGGTGTGCATTGGGAAATAAGGAAGTGACAACGGAAGTTCATCCTGGTGATACTGAAAGACATATATCCCCAGCACCCTTCCTAATTGATTGAGAATGGTTTCATTAAGAAAAGCAGGTAACATTACTTAAGGAACAGCTCTAGTTATGCCTGAGGAATTTAATGTTAAAGGAAATATGGGAGATCAAGCAGCAGAAATAGAGCCAGCAGTACAGAAGATAAGTACACAATTCTATTAATAGCCAAACAACACACTGTGATGTTTTATTATTCTTACAATATTATTAAGGACTTTAAAGTGTTTTAATGAATACAGCTCCCTATTTCAGTTATTAGCCATTTAAATCCATTTATTTATATTACTTATATATTTTTTCTAAATAAAATCTGCCTCGTTTAAAAAAAATAGTCCATTCATTCATTCATTCATTCATTCAGCAAACACTTATTAAACACCCATCTCATGTCAAGCACTGTGCAAGGTGCTGCAACTATAATAATGACTAATACTAATTTTAATACCCGTGGGGTTAAAACTCTCACAGGTCTAGTGGAAGAGAAAGACAAAAACACAGTTGTAATTCAGTGCAATAAATTCTATGATTGAAGGTATAATGAAAGCACTGGAGTGGGCATCTAACTTAGACTGGGTGGGAAAGTTTTACAGGCCTTGAAGAATGAGTAGAAATTTACTAGGTGGAAAAGCAGGAAGAAAGTATTCCATAAAGAAGGGACAGCATATGTAAAAACACAGAGAAATGAAAAAGCATGACATATTCAAAGAATTTCCCATAGTTTGGAATAGCCAGAACGTTTGTGCTTATGGAGGACAAGCAGAGGGTCTGTGATGGTTAATTTAATGTTAATTTAATGTATCAACTCATATATATAATATGTACATACATACACACACATATGTACAATCTATTGATTTCTGTTTCTCTGGATAACCTGACGAATACAGAGGCTAAAGGCAGAGGACAGGGAGAGTTTTTTTGAACATTTCTATAGTTTGGATTATCAAAGGAAACTATAGGTTTTAAGTTACTGAAGATTACTGTTGATTGAGCAGTGATACCAAGAGAGCAGATGTGGATATCTGGGCCTATAAGGGCTTATAGAAATATCGTAGTCTAACGTCATTCCCCATTCTTTTCCATATCTCCCTCTTCTTGGGTTTCAAATCCATTCCATTCCATCCAACAAACATTTATTGAGTGCCAGGCACTCTGTTAAGGGCTGAGGATGTAATGGTGAGAAAGTCTGCTATCAAGAAGTATACAGTCTGGTGGGAAAGACAGGACACTTAACACATGAATACAGGGACAGTGGAGCACAAAGATGAGAAAGGACATGGAAGACTTTGCAGAGGAGGAAATAACACTTGAACAAACCACTGAAGCACAAATGTGAGCTCAGCAGGTAGACAAGGGCAGTAAGGGGGAGGGCCAGGTCATTCCAGGCATGCAGAATAATGTGAAAAAAGAACTAAAATTTATTGAGCACTTGCTAGGTGCCAGATACTGTTTTGTATGTATTAACTGATTTAATATTCTTATTCTTCCCTATGAGGTAATACAATTGTTACTGCAGTTTCTCAGAAGAGGAAATTGGCAAAGAGGTTAAGTTGCCCAAGGTATATTTAATAAATTCTGTATAAGGGTTCTTTCTATACCCAATTCCACAGTCTTGGGGCAGGGGGGGTTCCCACACCAACAAGCAATGCTGTGAGAGCAGCTGGGTGTCCTACAATCCAATTCAAGTCTGACACTGTCTACTTGGAGACAGTGTCAGATCACACAGGTTGAGGGCTCAATCCTATAAGACTGCCCCCAGCCCCCGCCTTTCAGATGCCAGTCCCAAGTCCAGGTTGTCACCTGGCCTTCAGACTGACCGGCTATAGACCAGAGGTTCCCACAACCCCCTCCTCAGGTTCAATTCGTTTGCTTGAGCAGCTCATAGAACTCAGAGAAACATTTTACTTACTAGATTACCAGTTTATCATGAAAGGATATGACTCAGGATCAGCCAGATGGAAGAGATGCAGAGGAAGGGGAAGTCATGGAGCTTCCATACCCTTTCTGAGCACACCACTCTCTCCAAATCTCCATGTGTTCACCAACTCAGGAGCTCTCCAAACCATGTCCTCTTGGGTTTTTATGGAGGCTTCATTACATAGTCATAACTGATTAAACCATTGGCCATTGGCAATTGATTCAATCTCTAGGCACTGCACCCTCCCCTCCCCAGAGGTCATGTGTAAGACTAAAATTTCCAACCCTCTCATAAGTTGGTTGGCTTCTCTTGCAACCAGCTCCCATCCTTAGGTGCTTTCCCTAAGTTAACTTACTAAGATAACCAAAGACACATTGATGCTGTCGTTACTTAGGAAATTCTAAGGGTTTTGGGAGCTGTGAGCCAGTAACTGTGGACAAAGACCAAATATATATGAGAAATATATTTGGGTCATCTGAATGACCAAATATATATTTCTTATGAGCCACAATATTACATGTAGCTAGGATTCAAATCCAGGTAGTTTGGCTTCAGTATCCACTTTTTGTTTTTTTAAATTTCCAGCCCTGTGCCACTCCCTGTCTTCCTTAGTCATGGAGCAGCCTACAGATTCATTCAATCTTAAAGCCAGAAGGTTCCCTTAGATAATCTAGTCAAGTGGCTGTCTCAAGAGAAAATTAAACATAGGATTACTGGGGCGGGGTGTTAAAAAGAAGTACCAATGCCTACCGCTGTCTCCCCTCTCCCCAAACCACTACTTTTCCCTCTTTTCCTTCCTTCCTCCCTCTTTGCCTCCCTCTCTCGCTTTTTTTGTATTTTGAAAAATCATGGTAAAATATATATATCACAAACTATTTTAACCATTTGAAGTATACAATTCAATTGCATTAATTACATTCACAATATTGTGCAACTATTACCACTGTCCACTTCTAAAGCTTTGTCAAACTCTGGAACCATTAAGCATAACTACTCCTTCTCCTTTGCCCCCAGGCCCTGGTAACCTCTAGTCTATTTTCTGTTTTTATGAATTTGCCTATTCTAAATGCCTCAAATAAGTGGAATCATACAATATTTGTCCTTTTGTGTCTGGCTTTATTTCATTTAAGCTGATGTCTTCAAGGTTCATCCATGTTGTACTATGTATTGGAACTTATTTCTTTTATGGCTGAATAATATTTGATTGTATGGATATACCATATTTTCTTTATCCATTCATCTGTTTAAGCACTTAGGTTGTTCCTCCCCTCTCCCCAAACACACATTGGAGGAACCACTACTTTTTAAAATTTAATGTCACACACAAAGAGAATAAAATGACAAAAGGAAGCAGAGGGAAAATGCCAAATGGCACAGGAAAGGCCCAGAGGAGTGAAAATATGTGCAATTTAGTTTGGATGGCAGGAAGCCAGGTGTTATGGTAGGATTCTCAGTGGCAGGGGTGGTCATGTGATTGAGGCTTTTCTCCTACATTCTGCACAGACATTTTATCATTATCACCCATTTCCTGTCAGAGAACTCAATGATTTCAGGAAAATAAAAAATAGTTTGTTTTCTTTTGAAAGCATAATGTGATTCTGACAGTGATAATGCTTTGTCATTTAAGGCAATGAAATAAATAAAATTTTTCCTGAGATCTTTTGCATCAATAAATGGCAGCGACTTTTGGCTTAGAATGCAGATGGGGCTACGTCTGTGGGGAACAGGAGTAAAGGTAAGGAGGGGAAAGAGGGAGGGGCCTGGGAAGAGGAAAGAATGAGAGAAGAATGGGGAGGAGACACTAGTTTGGGTACTATAAAAAGTTCTAGACAAAACTGGAACAAATTCTCTTCAACAATAGAACCTACTGACCTGTTCCTTATGGCCGACCAGTTGCCCGTCACATAGAATGAGTTCAATAATATCAACAGTAGTAGTTTCCCAAAGTGAGTACCTTCCTTTACCTCCTTTTCAGTTCCGTTCAAAGTATAATAGGTCATATTGCCTTGCTCCAAATTCTTAGTTTGCCACCTTTCTCCAGTGCTCCCCTACTCCAACACCTCCTAAGGTTTCACCTCTTCTCAAAGCTGAGTTAACCCAAGTTTAGTGCTAAGCATACTGTTTATACCAGTATGTCTGGCTATTGATGGTATTACTGACTTCTTCCATCTTTCCTTCTGTTTTCACTGGAGTTCAGAGCCATTAGTTTTGCCATTCTTTCTTTTCTCATTCTTGCTTTTATCCTAATTCTGATTATTTCTATTAAAGTGCTGAAAATGTTGTCATGATTTCTGGTTAAATCAAGGTCTTCTTTGTCTTCTTATAACCCATTGCAAAGATGCTTTAATGTAAGTGTTACAAAGGGGGAAATGATTATGTGCCTTATGTTTTGTTTTCCTTAGTGAGATGCAGGTGGACTGTTGTTTGTCAAGCAATAATGGTACAATATGAATATTTTTATTGTAAATTCTGCTATTACATATGGTATAGCTGTCCTAAGTAATAGAATTCCAGGTTGCTATGAAATTTCTTTTTATATTTTTATAGAGGTAATATTCACTTTGTTTACCATAGGAGACTATTAGATTGTATGTCTCCTCTTTTGTTTTGTTTTTCCTTTCTACTGAATTTGCTTAGAGTGGGTTCCTATATAATCTAAGTATTTGATTAAAGTCTTGTACAATTAACTTTTCCTGCAGCCCCTCTTTCACATCTTCATAAAACTGTTTACTTTCATCGTTTGATTCTAAACTTGGTTTGTTTTGATCATTTGTCACTTACATGCAACATAAATATTTTCACACCTCCTAAGAAGGGCAAACATTTAATTCCTCATGATAAATTCCTCACTTCCTAAGTGTGCCTCATGCAAGAAAGTGTCTTTTATCTCCTACTTTGTTACTTTCACTTATTATCATTCTTGTCTTTCAAATTCTACCTCATTGCTTTATTTAAGAACTAATTTTCTAGTTACAGAGGTCGGAGCTTAGAAGCAGGTTCTTTTCCCTCTAAAGCAGTTGGCTTTTACACAAAGACACAGACTTAAAAGTATTAATAAAGCACAAGCAAACTTAAATGCTTCCTCTGGTCTTCCTGATCCTCATGAGTTGCAGTGGGGAAAGAGAGAATCCCTATTGAAAGAGGGGTGTTAAGGGTGCTATCTTATCACCATTCCAGGCAGGGTTGAGCATAAGGAACATAGAATCATGCCTTTGGGGCCTCAGAATGTGGGCCCCTTTTCATCGGTTTAAAGGAATGGCTTTTCTCAGCAGGTCTCAGGAGGTACATTTAACAGCACAGATCCTATATATATCCTGATGTCTCATCATATCCTGGAAAGATGGTTGTTGGGTTCTCCATTTTAGGTGTCGAGTTAGGTGTAGTCTTTCCATTTTCATTCAGGGAATGATGTTTAAGCACATTGGGGTTACTAAGATATTTCAGGGGTAGGCTGTTTAGGTATAAGGTAGTAAACTATCAGTTCTTTATAAATATTTAAAAGCCGATCTCATTTATACGTGTCAATATCACATTAGTGCCTACATTTAAATCACTGTATTATAATCAAGTTACCCTCCTTAGCCAGCCTTATATCTAAGACATTTTGCCATGTTAGGGATCAGCTTGGTAATTAAAGTAAGAAACTCTTAGTACCAAGTGGCATTTGCCTTAGGTACCATAAAGGGATTGTCCTGAGGATTCCTACCAAGACAGCAGGGATGTCTGTTAATTTTCTCAACCTTAGGAGTGACGTGATCTTGTGCTTTATGTTGTGGGATATAGCTTAGGAAATAGTGCCTCCTTTGGACAAAAATATTGGTTTCAGGCTTACCACACTGAAGTGTACCCATTGTTCAAGTAGACACCAAACTATGCATCCTTCTCATGCATTTGTGTCCAGCATTTCAGGCTGATACATTTGTAGCTGAGCAGGCTGGTCTTCTGGTTTTACTGTTTCACATTCCCTCTACTTAGCTGAGTCGCTCTATACAGCTGAAATGAAGACCTCTGTCTTAGAGGACACCTCCCCATATAAATCCTTGTCAGAGGAACTAGAGCTGTGAGATTAGTTCGACCCCTAGTTTAGTCTCTGTGAGGAAGGAGGACATGTTGAGTTGGCACATTAGAACAACTTTGAGCAGGTGCTAGAAAGTTGTGATTACTGAATTGCACAGTCGTCTTGCATGGGAGAAATAGCGAAACACTAGAAGTGTGAAATTCATAAAAATACAAGCTGATTTTGAAGAGTTGAGTCAAAAGATCCCAACAATTATCATCTAAAACTCTTTCCCTTAAAATAGATATTATTACTACAGTTGGTAACAGAGCCAAATCTCAAAACCAGCATTTCTGACTCTTAAATTTCTTATCTTTAAATTTTTTTTCTCTTCTTCTTTACTTGACTAATTATTACATATGCCTTAATTCCCACTTCGGGCATCCTTTCCACCCGGACACCTACTAACATCCCCCATATTTGGGTTAGTTGCCCTTTGAATGTGCTCCAACAGTCTCCTGTACTCCATGTAGTTGCTTGCATGATTAACTTACTAAAATATTACATTTGAACTTGTTCTTTTCCACTAGTCCGTAAGTGCTATGAGCACAGGGACCATGCCTACTTGATTTGTCTTTATATTTATAGAGTCTAGCATGGTGCTGGATGTACGGTACCACAATATATATTGAAACTCTCACATGTTGAAAGACTTACATATGCAAAAAATAACAACTCAGGATTCCAGGTTCCTTTCAAGAAGTGTATTCATGAAGCCTGAAATTAAATGAAAACTAGAAAGACTGAAGAAGATCCCTTTAGTACAAGATTGTTTTTGCGTCAGTAGGACACAACATAATATTAATGCCGTTGAGAAATGCTGGAATATATATTATAGACTAATCCACTGACAGAAATGAACAAAAATTACGCAGTGCAAATAACAGTATAAAGTATGCAGTTGGACTAGGATTAAATACACTAACATATGCCTAACAATGTGTTGAATAAAACTTTCCTCTTACCTTAGAATTAGTATCCAGGATCCCACAATGGAGGACAAAACATCCTGCTTCCAAAAGCCAATCAATTAGCACCAGACATAAGACATTTTCTAGTTTAACTATCACTGTGACCACTTCTCCTTCCCATTCCATAAAATACTGGGGAGGGAAATGGGGTGTACAGTTATCTATTGCAGGTAACAAATCACCCCAAAGTGTAGTGGCTTAAAACAAAGACAATCATTTTATTATCTGTCATGGTTTCTGTAATTTGGAATTTCTGCGGTCTGGAATTTGGAAAGGACTTAGCTGGGTGTTTCTGACTCAGGGTCTCTTATATACTGGAAGTCAGATGGGTGGCTGGAGCCGCTGGAGGCTGACAAGGCATTTCTCTCTTTTCATGTAGTAGTCTCAGGACCTCTCCGTGCAGTTTCTCTAAATGGGCTAGTTTGAGCTTCCTCACAGCGTAGTTGCCTCAGAGCACTCAGGCTGCTTAGCTATTGGCTCAGAGCTACAAGCAAAAGTGTTGCAGCTATGAAGGCATAGCTATATCACCTTTTATGAAGGAGCCTCAGAAGTTACATTGTCACTTCTGCCATACTCTTGCCTGAAACAGTTACAAAAGCCTGCCTACTTTTAATGGGAGGGGATATAGACCCTTCCTCTCTACCTAATAAATGGCAAATTCACATTAAAAACAAACAAACGTGTAGTTTGGGAGATACTAGTTTAGTGGCTCTCTTTGGGAATACAATCTGTTATAGGGATCACATGGGTCTTTGGTCTAAAAATGTGTGCTTTTTCCCTATGTGGGGAGGAGAGGGATGTTCTCCCTTAAAGCTGACTGAGGGTGAAAGTTTTGGTGGTGTTATATGCCACCGAGCCTCCTCTGACTCCTGGTGACCCTATGAATGAGTGACGTCCACAATGTCCTGTCCTCAACAGTCCTGGTCGGCTCCTGTAGACTCATGCCTATGGCTTTTTTTATGGAGTCAGTCCTTCTCATATTTGGGCTTCCTCCTTTCCTACTGCCTTCTGTTTCCCCAGCATTATTGTCTTTTTCAGAGAACGCTGCATGCTCATGATGGGCCTGAAGTAGGACAGCTTCAGATTTGTCATTTTTACCTCCAGTATGTTTCAGGCTGAATTTGCTCTAGGACCCATTTGTTTATCTTTCTGGCAGTTCAGGGTATTCACAGAGCTCTCCTCCAACACTGTATTTCAAATGAATCAATTTTTTTTCCTGTTGGCTTTCTTCACTAAGTTTCACATCCGTACATAGTAATTGGGAATACAAGGGTTTGGATGAGCTTAACCTTGATCTCTAATGACACATCTTTGCTCTTGATGATCTTTCCTAATTCTTCCATTGCTGCCTTTCCGAGTCTCAGCCTTCTCTTGATTTCTTGGCTGCAGTCTTCATTTGAATTGATGACTGAAACAAGGTAAGCAAAAATCTTTAATAATTTTGATGTCTTTACTCTGGTAAAGTTGTGTATTTCTTTTGTAGTCACGATTTTTGTCTTCTTGATGTTTAAATGCAATTAGGGTAAAGGTTATCAGATCACTATCTGCAACAATTGCATATGCCTTCTCATTCCCCAATTATAGGTCTGCTTAGATAGTACATTTTAATTTTCCCTTTCTTGCTTGAGCAGAGAAAGAACATTGGAGAAAAGGGGCAGTGGTGAGTGGCCTGTATACTCACTGGAGTGGTAAGGATATGTGAGTTTCCTGGGGCTAAATGAATAGTTTGTGCTTGCCCAAGAGAGCTGCCCACCAGGTAAGAGGACCAAGTAGCAAAAAACTGTGGGCCATAAGCCCTAGGGAAGGAGGCTCTCCCACATCGGGAATTTGTGCACCAGGGAGACCCTACAGAATTTACCTGAGATAGCTTGCATTTGGATGCCTGCAAACTAGAAAGTATCAATGGCCTATCAGTGTTAACAGAGAAATAGATAACAATCAAAGAGGGAATTCTAACATGTATCAATCAGAATTAGGGTTCAACCTGAGACACAGAACCAGTATGAGATTAAGTACAAGGAATTGGATTATGCAATTTCAGGGGCTGGATAAACAAGGCAGCCAGGAAGAAAACAGTAAGAGCATGTTGAAACCCTGTGAGCACAGGCTGAAATTTGTTGTCCACAGACAGTATGGAAAGGAGGATCATGAGCCGGTTGGAACCTCAAGGGCTTGAACTGTTTGTGATCTCCTCTTTTAAAGGACTCACCCGATTAGGTCAGGCCCACCCAAGATAGTCTTTTGCTTAAAGTGAATTTTTCTTTTTTCTTGAGATAGGCCTATAATGATATAAATTGCCCTCTTAAAACTGCTTTCACTGTATCCCCAAAATTTTGGTAGGATGTATTTTCATTCTCATTTGTTTCTATGTATCTTTTGATCTCTCCTCTAATTTCTTCTTTGACCTGGTCGTTCTTTAAAAGTATGTTGCTTAATCTCCACGTATTTGTGGTTTTTCCTGCTTTCCTTTTGCAGTTGATATCCAATTTCAAAGCCTTATGATCAGAGAATATGCTTGGTATGATTTCAATCTTTTTAAATTTGCTGAGGCTGATTTTATGTCCCAATATATGGTCTATCCTTGAGAATGTTCCATGTACACTAGAAAAAAATGTATAGTCTGATGTTTTGGGATGAAGTGCTCTATAAATGTCAATTATGTCCATTTCATCTAAAGTGTCATTTCGGGCTGCTATTTCGTTATTTATTTTCCGTTTGGATGATCTATCCATAGCTGTCAATGATGTATTTAAGTCCCCTAGTATAATTGTGTTTTGGTCAATTTCTCCCTTTAGTTCTGTTAGTAGTTGCTTGGTATATTTCAGTGCTCCCTGATTGGGGGCATAAATATTGATGACTGTTATGTCTTCTTGTTGTATAGTCCCCTTTACCATTATGAAATGTCCATCTTTGTCTCTTGTTACCTTTTTCACCCTGAAGTCTGTTTCATCTGATATCAGTATGGATACACCTGATTTTCTCTGGGTACCATTTGCTTGGAGTGTCAATTTCCACCATTTCACTTTGAGTCTATGCTTGTCCTTGTCCTCATGTTACACCTGAAAGAACTAGAAAAAGAAGAACAAATGAAACCCAAGGTCATCAGAAGAAAGGAAATAATAAAAATCAGAGCAGAACTAAATGAAATAGAGAACAAAAAGACAATAGAAAAAAATTAATGTGACAAAGAGCTGGTTCTTTGAAAAGATTAACAAAATTGACAAACCCTTGGTTAGACTCACTAAGATAAAAAGAGAGAAGACACTAATAAACAAAATCAAAAATGAAAAAGGGCAAGTTATCACGGACACCACAGAAATACAAAGGATCATCCAAGAATACTATGAAGGACTATGTGCCACCAAATTCAATAACCTAGAAGAAATGGACAAGTTCTTAGAAACATATAGCCTTCCAAGGCTGAACCGTGAAGAACTGAAAAATCTAAACAGACTGATCACCAGTAACGAAATTGAATCAGTCATCCAAACCTTCCCAAAAGCAAAAAAGGACCAAAAAAAGTCCAGGACCAGATGGCTTCTATAGTGAATTCTACCAAACCTTCAAAGAGGATCTAATACCAATCCTGTTCAAACTCTTCCAAAAAATTGAAGAAGAGACAGTATTCCCTAACTCATTTTATTAGGCCAACATTACCCTGATACCAAAACCTGGTAAGGACAACACAAAAAAAGAAAACTACAGACCAATATCTCTGGTGAATACAGATGCAAAAATCCTAAACAAAATTCTAGCAAATCGAATGCAACAATGCATTAAAAACATTATTCATCATGACCAAGTGGGGTTTATCCAAGGGGCAAAAGAATGGTTCAACATACGCAAATCCATCAATGTGATACATCACATAAACAAAATAAAGGACAAAAATCATATGATTATATCAATAGATGCAGAAAAAGCATTTGACAAGATACAACATCCATTTAAGATGAAAATGGATGTTAATAAAATAGATATAGAAGGAAAATACCTTAACATAATAAAGGCCATATATGACAAACCCTCACCTAATCTCATAATTTACGGTGAAAAACTGAAGCCCTTTGCTCTATGTTTAGGAACACGACAGGGCTGTCCCCTATCACCTCTGCTTTTCAACATAGTGTTGGAAGTCCTCGCCAGAGCAATCAGGCAAGAGAAAGAAATAAAAGGCATTCAATTTGGGAATGAAGAAGTTAAATTGTCACTCTTTGTAGATGACATGATGCTATATATAGAAAACCCTAAAGACTCCACCAAAAAGCTCTTAGAAACAATCAATGAATACACTAAAGTTGCCGGCTACTAAATCAACGTACAAAAGTCCATTGTATTCCTATATATTAACAATGACATCTCAGAAAAAGAAATTAAAAAAACAATTTCTTTTGCAATTGCAGCAAAAAGAATAAAATGCCTAGGAATAAACTTAACCAAGGATGTGAAAGACCCATAGGTTGAAAACTATAAGACATTTTAAAAAGAAATTGAAGAAGACACAACGAAATGGAAAGACATTCTGTGCTCATGGATTGGAAGAATCAACGTAGTTAAAATGGCCATATTACCCAAAGCAATATACAGATTTAATGCAATCCCCATCAAAATCCCAATGGCATTTTTTAAAGAAATAGAACAAAAAAAAATCATCAGATTTGTTTGGAACCACAAAAGACCCCGAATAGCCAAAGCAATCCCAAGAAAACAGAACAAGGCTGGAGGTATCACACTCCCTGACTTTAGCTTGTACTACAGGGCAACAATAATCAAAACAGCATGGTATTGGCAGAAGAACAGACTCATAGACCAATGCAATAGAATTGAGAACTCAGAAATAAAACCACATAAATATGGACAGATAATTTTTGACAAAGAAGCAAAAAACATATAATGGAGAAAAGACAGCCTCTTCAATAAATGGTGCTGGCAGAATTGGAAAGCCACATACAAAAGAATGAAACTGGACTGCTAACTCTCACCATGTACCAAAATTAATTCAAAATGGATCAAAGACTTAAGCATAAGACCTGAAACAATAAACTGCATAGAAGAAAACATAGGTACTAAACTTATGGACGTTGGGTTCAAAGAGCATTTTATGAATTTGACTCCAAAGGCAAGGGAAGTAAAAGCTAAAATAAATTAATGGGACTATATCAAACTTAAAAGCTTCTGCACAGAAAAAGAAACCATCGACAAAATAAAGAGGCAACCAACTGAATGGGAGAAGATTTTTGCAAACAGTGCCTCCGATAAGGGGCTAATATCCAAAATATACAAGGAACTCATGCAACTCAACAACAATAAAACAAACAACCCAATTAAAAAATGGGCAGAGGACCTGAAGAGACATTTCTCCAAAGAGGACATACAAATGGCAAATAGACATATGAAAAAATGCTCAACATCACTAATCATCAGAGAAATGCAAATAAAAAGCACAATGAGATATCACCTCATCCCAGTTAGAATGGCTATCATCAACAAGACAAATAGTAACAAGTGTTGGAGAGGCTGTGGAGAAAAAGGAACCCTCATACACTGTTGGTGGGAATGCAGATTGGTGCAGCCACTATGGAAGGCAGTGTGGAGGTTCCTCAAAAAATTACGAATAGAATTACCATATGACCCAGCAATCCCCCTCCTGGGTATCTACCCAAAAAATCTGAAAACATTTATACATAAAAACACGTGTGCTCCAATGTTCATTGCAGCTTTCTTTACGGTGGCCAAGACATGGAAACAACCAAAATGTCCTTCGATAGATGAATGGATAAAGAATTTGTGGAATATATACACAATGGAATATTATTCAACTGTAAGAAAAGATGAAATAGCACCATTTGTGACAACATGGATGGATCTTGAGAGAATAATGCTAAGCGAAATAAGTCAGACAGAAAAAGAGAACCATATGATTTCACTATGTGGTATATAAACCAAAAACAACAAAAGAACAAGACAAACAAATGAGAAACAAAAACTCATAGACACAGACAATAGTTTAGTGGTTACCAGAGGGTAAGTGGGGAGGGGGGTGGGAGATGAGGGTAAAGGGTGATGGAAGGAGAACTGACTCTGGGTGGTGAACACACAATAGGATTTATAGATGATGTAATACAGAATTGTACACCTAAAGTCTATGTAACTTTACTAACAATTGTCACCCAAATAAACTTTAATTAAAAAAAAAATCTTAAAGAACAACAATAACAAAAAGTGAATTGTTTAGGGACTTTTATCACATCTGCAAAATATCTCAACAGCAGCACCTACATTACTGTCGATTAAATAACAGGAGAATATAGTTCAGCCTTGCCAAGTTTGTATATCAAAAAGCCATCACACAACAGCAGCCAATATATGAGACATTTCCTTTTCCTTCCTCCCTGTGCCAATACACCAGGGGAGCTAGAGCCTAGAGGGAGATAGAAGAAGTGTCCCACAAGCAGACCATATTGCCTTCCCACAGATTCTGAAGTAATAGGAGTAAAATAGCAGACCACATCCTCTCCTTATGCATACCCCTGGAGCTGCATGCCCCTGCATAATCTGGCCTGCAGTGAGGAAGGGGAAAGATTTGAATGGATGTAAGTCACAATTTTAACCACGGACAGCAAATAGGAAATTATGGGATCTAACTGAGATGTCATTAAGATACTTAAAGATACTGACTAGCAAGGAAAGGAGAAGTAACATAGCAAATTTGGGTACTATGACTAGAGATAAAACTCCACTGAGCCGAGGCAACTAAATAGTAACATGATTAGATTATAAAATTTAGAAGAACTACTGCAGATTTCAAACAAAGAAGAAAAAAAATAAGTGGCTGCAGTGCTCAGGGAAGGCTTGTTTCTAAAAGGCAGAATTTGGCCTGGACCTTCGTAAAAGACGAGCAGTACTTAGAATGCTGGAGCAGAGGGTGAATGAACTAGTGAGAATAATGGCTTAGAGAAATGGACAGGGAGGACACGTGGCTGATCAGGGAAGAGTGTGTGTTCAGAAGCCAGGTATTTACTGGGCCTTGACTAGGCAGGGTCTTGAGAGCCAGGAAGAGGAGTTGAGATTCTACGAGGTGGGAAATCACTGTAGGTTCTTGAATGGGCAAAGTTTGAGGGAAGTTTTTGTTTTGTTTTGAATCTTTTAAAGACAGATTAACGTGACAGTGGTATATTATAGATGTATTTTAGGGGAGAAGGCCCAGGATCAAGAGGCTAGTTAGGATGCAGTATTCTGGACAGGAATTCACAATAACCTGATTCAGAATCACAAAGGAAATAGAATTGGAGAAAAGGAAAATCTGAGAAATATTTGAAAGACAAAAACAGTAAGATTGATGACCAAATGGAAATGTGAGGGCAGAAACGATAGATAATTCAGAGTGTTCCTTGATTTCTGGGTTGAGGAAGGGGAAAAATGGTGGTATTGCAAACATAAATGAGGAAGTTAGGGAAGGAAAATCTATTGGGGAGATTAAGACTATTAATTCAATTTGGGATTATTGAAGCTGAAGTCATGATTTGAAGTGGATTTGACGTGGAAAAAGTTGGGAAAAAAAGGACATCAGATTAGCCTCATAGTAATATGCTGGAAGGACTACAAGTGAGAGGTCCAAGCTAACTGAAAGGCTGTGGGGCACAGGTGGTGTCTTTTTAAACGACTTCTTCCAACTGAAGGTGGTATCGTTTAGAAGAGAAGGGAGTAAATAGGAATGGAACAGTTGGCTGTCCAGATGGTGTCAAAAAACAAAAGAGGATTTGATTTCTGGACTATGGTTTAAGATCCTGGAACTAATGAGTTTTGGGCAAGGAATAGGGTATATGTCATTAGGACAAAAAAAATAAAAAGGTCCCTTCTTTCCCTCCCTCCTTCCCTCCCTTCTTCCCTCCTTTCATTCCTTTTAGAGGGGAGGGGAGGAAATTGTTCTTGGATAGATAACATAGAACTGACTGAACAAATACAGGTTTCAAACAAAGAATAACATTGTAGAAGACACCCAGTGTTTCAAAAAGAGTTAATTATAGGTGAAAGGCAGCTGAATTTATTTGTAACATTTATTGAGAGTTTACTATATGCCAGAACTGTGGCAAATTCTTTACATGCATTATCTCATATAATCCTTAACTCGTTTCCCACTCAACAATGTGTCGTGGACATCTTTCCACATCAATAAATTCTGCATTGTTGTTTTAAATGGATGCATAGCATAGTCTTCCTTTGTATGAAGGGTCAGTGCAGTAAGCTACAGTGAACTTTCTTATTTATACATTTTTACCACACTTTTTCGTATGCTGTCCTTTTTTCTTAAATAACAGATGAACATTTTGTTTTAGTTTTTAATTTTTTGAATATCATGCTTGAAAAATAAAAATATAAATTTAAACTATAAAAAGTCTTTTTTTCATTCTTGTTCCTGGCTCCACCCCAGTGATTATTAGTTTCCTTTGTATCTTTCCATTATTTGTTATATAAGCAAATATATATATATTCTTTTTCCCTTTTTACACGTAAGGTAAAAAACATCTTGTGATCATCTCTTCACGGTAAAATCTTAGAAGTGGTATTTCTGAATTAAAGAGTAGTTTCAGTAAAATTTCAGTTAAAATACATATTGCCCAATTGCTCATCAGAGGGTTGTACACACCAATAATACATGAATGTCACTAAATCCATTTTATTTACTTTTTAATTTCAGTGTATCTATATATCTGAAAATGTATGGGGAGCCCAGAATAAATGTTAAAAAATAACTCTATAATTTATAATAATATAAAGCTAATTGTGATATTATACAGAAGTGATTCTACCAAAGACCTTGGACACACCCATTTATAATTTATAATACGGACAAATGTACACAATGAGAAGGTTTGAGCTAAGTTGTTATTTAGTTTTCTGTATTTTTCTTATTGGATGGGTAGAGAGAAAAGTAGAAAAGTGGGAAAATATCAGTTGTTTGTGATATAGATAGGAAATAGCTGAATGAATGAATCAAAGAATAAGCAGAATGAGAAATAGAAACAGACTTGAGAGTGAAAAGGGTAACAATTTCATTGGGCGTCATATATCTGATAAGGCATATTGCCAGATCATTTCTTCCTATTACTTTTAAAAACTCCTGTGACAACCTCTACTTTCTATTATTGAATTGGTATACAATTACAATATAAATTAAAACTAAATTTCTACTGAATGAACATGTACATTTGTCTTTTTTTTTTTTCTTCTTATAGAATTGATTATCTGAAGAAATGGATACGTCTCCCTCCAAAAAATATCCCATTAAAAAACGGGTGAAAATACATCCTAACACAGTGATGGTAAAATATACTTCTCATTATCCCCAGCCTGGGGATGATGGATATGAAGAAATCAATGAAGACTATGGAAATTTTATGGAAGAAAATCCAAAGAAAGGCTTGCTGAGTGAAATGAAAAGAAAAGGAAGAACTTTTTTTGGAACCATGGATACCCGACCTCCACCAACGGAAGACCCAATGACCAATGAGATTGGACAATTCCAGAGCTTTGCAGAAAAAAACATTTTTCAGTCCAGAAAAATGTGGATAGTGTTGTTTGGATCTGCGTTGGCTCACGGATGTGTAGCTCTTATCACTAGGCTTGTTTCTGATCGTTCTAAAGTTCCATCTCTAGAACTGATTTTTATCCGTTCTGTTTTGCAGGTCTTTTCTGTGTTAGTTGTTTGTTACTACCAGGAGGCCCCCTTTGGACCCAGTGGATACAGATTACGTCTCTTCTTTTATGGTATATGCAATGTCATCTCGATCACCTGTGCTTATACATCGTTTTCAATAGTTCCTCCCAGCAATGGGACCACGATGTGGAGAGCCACAACCACAGTCTTCAGTGCCATTTTGGCTTTTTTACTTGTAGATGAGAAAATGGCTTATGTTGACACTGCTACAGTTATGTGCAGCATTGTAGGTGTTTGTCTTGTCATGATCCCCAACATTGTTGATGAAGACAATTCTTTGTTAAATGCCTGGAAAGAAGCCTTTGGATACACTATGACCGTAATGGCTGGATTGACCACTGCTCTCTCCATGATAATATATAGATCCATTAAGGAGAAGATCAGCATGTGGACTGCACTGTTTACTTTTGGTTGGACTGGGACAGTCTGGGGAGTATCTACTATGTTTGTTCTTCAAGAACCCATCATCCCATTAGATGCAGAGACCTGGAGTTATCTCATTGCTATATGTGTCTGTTCTACTGCAGCATTCTTAGGAGTTTATTATGCCTTGGACAAATTCCACCCAGCTTTGGTCAGCACAGTACAACATTTGGAGATTGTGGTAGCTATGGTCTTACAGCTTCTAGTGTTACACATATTTCCTAGTGTCTATGATGTCTTTGGAGGCATAATCATTATGATTAGTGTTTTTGTCCTTGCTGGCTATAAACTTTACTGGAAGAATTTAAGAAGGCAAGATTATCAGGAAATACTAGACTCTCCCATTAAATGAATACCTGATTATTACCTTGTTAACCATCAGTTAATACAATACACTGCCGTTTTAATGTTCACCTATGTCTTTTGTGTTGTATAATTGACAGTGCTATATATTAATTAATATATAAAGATGTAGAAAAATTTATTCTCGTCTCATATATTCAAAAACAAATATTAAATATGTGAAATATCATGAAACTGGTGTCTTTGCTGTTATTAATAAAAGGTAATTGTGGTAGAAGGAGAATGTTAACTTTTATCACTAAAGAACATAGACTTGAAGAAATGACCACTTTCTGATGTAACTTCTATGATTCTAAAGTTCAAAAATTAGAAAAATATTCATGCCAATGTTGTACAAATGTTCAACAAAAATCCTTCAATATTCAAAAATCTTCATTTGTGAAAAGTATGCTGTAAGGTGAAATGCTAAATACTAAGCCCTGTTTTGTCATCTACTTGCATCAGAAAACTAGGATTTTCTGGTTGGGCTGGGTTAAGGCAAGAAAACTTGAGTTAAGGCAAGAAAGAAGGAACAAAGGAAAGGAGCGTCCCCTTGCTATGACCACATTAGGCAACGCCTAGGAAATGGAGGTAGGGCGAAGACAGAATTCTTGCCAATTCTACTTAGTTTATGCCATTTTATGCCTGATGGTAGTTGTGGTAGGGTCTGCTTATCCTCATTTATAGCATCTCTTCCAGAACTGCCCTAGTTTAGATTTTGTAGTGTGTACATGTCAAAGCTTCAGTGAAGGTATTCCTGACCCCTGAAAAAGACACTAGCTGTAATCACAGTATAGCAGAAAATTGATACAACATGGTATCCTCAGATTCTTTTCAAAAGGGCCTAAAAGGCTATATAAAAGCATATAAGGTGGCATTAACTCTGGTCTAATTTGGGTTAATTAGCACAAACCAATGTTCATATGTCACTGGTTATTAAGTTATTGAGCTATCTTAGATCCATATTCACCCTTCTACACTTTCCTCTGTGATGCTATGGCTCAGACCCTGCAAATTACATTTTTCCTATGTTAGCTGATGTTTCCCGAGGTTCCACCAATTAAAGGGAGACTGGAAGACAAGACAGGGGCGAAAGTACTTTCTCCTTTCTGTTTGCTTGCAGTTTCTATCACTGTTACCTCAGCAAAAGCAATGGCCATTTGCTCTAGCAGGAGCAATTGATTTCAGTCTTGAGCTTCCTTTGGCGCACCTCCACCCACCCAGTCTCATGATATCCCTCAGTAGTAGCAGGACCAGTTGGACAGCATCTTCTTAGGGATATATGCTACAGCTCAGCTGGGTCATTCCTCTGAGCTTCTGAGACCTGACAATACAATCTTGATTCCTCTTTTTTGCTAGCTTTAGGGGAGGTAGCTGCTACCTCTGGGTTACTTCACTGTTCCCATTTTGCTTTTTCAATCCATCAACACCCAGTACTAAATTCTGTTGTAATATCTTGTGATTTCTATTTTCTTGACTAATATGTCTCTAAATCTTCCCCTAAGGAACCCATAGCCCCATTAGTAGGGTGTCTGTGCTTTTGGGAAAATATTAACATTCAGATTTTCCAAAAATTACTAGACACTGGCTCTCAAAAGACATTATCCAAATTGAAGCACCGAAAGAAAAAGATTTGGGAAAAACAACAACTTGGAATGACTTGTAATAAAGATGAAGAAATATAGTTTAAGTATTGTCTCAGAAGAAGAGATAGAGAGAATGGGGCAGAAAAAAAATATTTAAGAAAGACTGGTCAAAATTTTTCCAAATTTGATAAAAGGAAACAACAACAGCAATCCACAGATCCAGGGAACTAAGGGAACCTTAGCTGTACAAATGCAAAGAAAAACCACCCCTAGAAACATAGTGTAACTGCTGATTAACAAAGATAAAGAAACAAAATCTTAAAAGCAGCGAGAGAAAAAGATATAACATTCAGGAAAATAATGATAAGAATTACAGTTGATTTCTCATCAGAAACAATGGAATCCAGAAAACAACAGAAGACATTTAAAGTGCTGAAAGAAAACTCTTTAATGGCTTCTCATTGCCTATAGGATAACGTCTAAGGACCTTAACTTCCATAGCCCGATATTGCTTACATTTCTAGTCATCGTCTGCTCCAGCATTTCTCTACTATTGTGTAATATCTTTTTATGCAGGACTCTACGTGGAAGGCCCTTCTTTTTGCCTACTTAATTGCCAGAATAGCCTGAACATAAAACTCCCCTCCCTCTGTGGCTTAACATCCCTCTGTACATATCTATTGCTTGTATTTACTATTAATATATTATCTCATTCTCGGACACTGAATTGAACTCCTTTAAAGTGATTGTTAGATCTCCACTACCTATTGTAGTGCCTACCACAGAGTAGACTCTCAGTAAATTTTGCTGAATTAATTCCCATAAAAGCATAGTAACACTCAATCCAGAAATTAAATTTAGTTACCAGGATTAATGCACTAATTTCTATACATCACAGTCAAGCCTGTGATTAGTTCTTGCAGATTAGTAAGTGGGACTTTTTTTGGTCCTAAACAGTCCTACCTGATGCTAAACCAGATCATTCTCTCTAATCACTTCTAACTGTAAGCTATCAGTAGTTTCCTGGGAAAGGCCTTGAGATGTGAGATTTATTTTCCATTCCTTGTCTTCCCAAGTCCTTTCATTTCAGGCTAATGAAGTGAGCTGCTTGCAAGTTTTTATCCCAGACAGATTAAATACCCATTTCTGAAGCCCCATTTCCAGTCCATAGGTCCAAAGTTCTGACCAAAATTTTCTTGTTGCCTCATTCTGGCTAGACCCTGGTTCACTCAGCACTAATTAGCAAGGGTGATTCCTGGTTTTGATTTGAGATCTACTAAAAGAGGAAAAAGAAGCCATATGCTTGTTTATGTTTGAAAGTTGGGGAGACAGAGGGTGTGAAAGGAAGTCTCTGGAACAACTCCCATCCCATAAGAACATGGACTCCATTCCTTCTAAGTACACCATGCTGCAATTTCATACATGACTTTCTGCCTAGCTACCCTTCCACCCAATGCTTTCCTCTTTTATTGCTGTTTCCTTATTTTTCTTTAACTCCTCTTTTTCATATATTTTTTCTTTTTTCTTTTTTTTTTTTAAAGAGTTCATGGTAAGAATGGATGATGAGGAAACTTAAGGAAGGAAAACTAAAGGAAAAAACATGTTGTCATGCGGGGTGTCATGCGGGGTCTCTGGTCCCACTCCCCACATAAAAACGCAGGACATGGTGAAGCCAAAAAGGAACACCCACGGAGCCATAGGTAGGGGAGTCACACCACTATACTCTCACTGGTGGCTGGGTTGGAGACACAGGAACCAGGAGCAACACAATTCTCAACCCTCACTGTGCCGCTTGCAGACTCAGCCACCATCTTCTTGCTAGCTCCCCCTTTTCTGCTAGTGTAGCCACGGCAGTTATATTCATGGCTAATGGCTCACTGGTTACAGCTGACGGCCAACTAGCCACAGCTGATGGCCATTTGATCACAGTCGACGGCCATTTACTACCTGAGCCAGCACCTTTCTATGTGAGGCCGAGAGCCTGGAAACTGCTTTCTGGGGCTCTGTCCCCACACGTTTGCAGGGAATTAAAATACTTTTAACTCCCTTAATTCTTCTAATGCTTAAATAGGTGGCACATAGTAGTTAAGATATTTGCATCAAAATCTTGTGAAGGGTCTGTTCAGATCATTGGCCCATTCAAAATGCATATTGCCTTACAAAATAAAATCTTAAGACTTCAGTATATTTTTTTCTGAGTTTATTTTCCCCATTAAGGTAGTGGTATAAGCTGCCTGATCGCAAGGACTACTTTACCTGTTGTAGTTGTATTCAAACCCCCTGCCCCCATCACATGTTAAATGTGTAACTAGAATTCAGCTAGATTTTGCTACCAGTTTACTCTGTGATTTTGGAGAAATAGTTTTAACCTCTGAACAATGGTTTCTCCAGCTTCAAAAATGAATATTCTTTTATCTGAATCCATAAACTTTGTAAGATGTACCAACGAATAAAACTATTGTATTAGTCATCTCAGTCTGCCATAACAAAATACCACAGGCTGGGTGGCTTAAACAATAGAAATCTAATTTCTCACAGTTCTGTAGGCTGGAAGTTACACACCAGGGTGCCAACATGGTGAGTTTCTGGTGAGAACTCTCTTCTTGGCTTGCACATAGCTGCCTTCTCACTGTCTCCTCTCATGGTGGAAACAGGGTAAGCTCTCTGATGTCTCTGCTTATAGAGACATTAATCCTAAAATATTAGGGCCCCACTCTTATCACCTCAGTCAACTTTAATTACCTCCTACAGGCCCTGTCTCTAAATGCAGTCACATTGGAGGTTAGGGCTTCAACATATGAATTTCAGGAGGGCACACAATTCCACCCATAACAGCCATGATAAAATATGCAAAGGTATTTAGACCCTTAGAATAAATTCAAAATCCACTTCTTCACTTTGGATGCTAATAATGGGATGTAGACGTAGAGTAGCTGTTGCAGTTTCAAGAAACACTTGCCCCAGCCAAGTCGAAGGCAGGAAGGGGTCACCGGTGATTTGTGCTTGACCTTGTGATCCTATATATGGCAAGCAAACCACATATATTTATCAAAACTCGAATAATTTTGAAGTTGAATAAAAGTGTGAACTTTTGGGACTGACAGGGCCAGTCTTAAAGACAGGAGAGAAAGATTTACTGCCTTTAACAATATTTACTGACGATGTGTCACATGCTAGGCACTGGGGGGAAACTGAAAACTGACATGGCTCCTGACTTAACATAGTTTACAATCTAGGTAGGGATACGTACAAACTACTATGGGAAAATACCAGTGCTCCATGCAGGGTACCTGACGCAAGCAGGCTTCCCTGAGGAGGCTGGCCTAGCTGAGCCACAAAGACGGTTAGGAAGGAATGAGGCATGTTGAGGGGGGAATGGAGCCCCGGCGTCGGAGAACCAGTTTAACTGCTGTTACCTGGCTGATGGCTGGGGCTGACTGAGTTCCGAGGAGTGGGCAAACCTAGCACCGACGGTCACTGTCCTTGCTCCTCAGAGCATGACCACCACAAACGAGACTAGAAGCTAGGCACTAGGGCACTTCGAAGGCCCTCAGACTCAGTTTATTTCACTTTGTGGCTCAATTTAAGTATACGTCTTACATTTTTCCCTCAGGTCCCCATTTGCAGACCTTTTGGTTTTTCTTCTTTGCTCCCCGCCCCTAAGATCTTTCTCAGGCAGGACCCTCTTCTGGAGCAGAAACCAGGAGGAAGATCCCAGAGCAGTTGGAGCTAACCTCGGGAAGCAGTCATTTGTGCTGTAGAGTCTCTCCGGCGGCGCTGAGGAGGAAGGCCCAAAGCAGTCAGCCAGGGAGGAAAACGCGACGTGAACAGGGTGAGGTCTGGAGATCCTCTCACCCTCCAGCTCTCTCTCTGGGGTCAGCCTCCGCTCACTCCAGCACAGCACTTGATTGACAGGCTTGTCCGTCCAATCCCAGCGCATCGCAGACCACTCTCGCGTCAGGGATAGGAGGGAAGGGGGCGGTTGAGCCTATCAAATTAGGTCAGGAGGGGACTTCCTGCCGGCGCGGATCCGACCGCGGCCTCGCGACCAGTCGGCGCTGCAGCCCCGCCCGCCTGCCTCGCGCGCCCCGCCCCTCTGCTGAGAGCTACGCGGCGGCGGAGCGGAGGCCTCGTGCCGTAACGGCCATCGCGGCGGCCGCGGCGGCGTCCGGGTGCCCTCCTCAGGTGAGCTGGGGCCGCTGGGGCTCGGCAGAGGGAAGGAGAGACGGCTCTGCCGGCAGGCAGACGCACAGAGACCCTTTCCTTGCCCCTTGCGTTCACATAACGTGTTATTAGCTGCGTCGCTTCCTCTTCCCCGGCGAAGTTGGCCCGGGGGGCGCCGTCTGCGGGCCAGGAGCTGAGCCTGAGGGGGCGGGGAGGCCTCTCGGCTGACCTGGGCGTTTGCACTGTGGCTTGGCGCACCCTCCGGCCACTGCCCTGGGGGGCGCGGCCCCGCGTCTTCCCTGTCCGTCCCCCAAGCGCCAGGTCTGGGTGAGCCCCCTGGCTGGCGGCCCCTGCGAGGTTGGGAGGTGGAGTGTACAGCGTGCGCGCTTCTGTTTCTTTTCCTCCCAAAAAGTCATCTTGCCTGTTAAGGCGTAATGCAAGGGCAGGAAGGTATGAACGTGGTAGGGGAAGGAAGGGGCGCGCTCACCTCCAGCCCTAGAGGAGGGGAGGGAGGGACCCGTGCCCTGTGCGGAGGGTGGACATCTACAGGATGCGCCCTCGGCCCCTCCCCCACCCCAGCCGTTTCCCTGGTTCTTGGGAAATCTGGATTATTTTAATAGTTCCGTACGTGAGTTGCTTGGGCTGTGAGCTTTTGACTTGAGTTGTAATATATCCGGTAAAAAAAAAAATTACCTCGATAGGTTGGTTTTGTAACCTTTCTTACGTGTTTCCATGAAGTTAAATTTGCCAATAGGAGCTCGAGAAGCTGAATTTTGTTCAGGGTTGAGAACCATAACATTATAGACGCTCAATTATTGTCGAACTGATGAACTGGTCATCTGAAAATAATTCTGCCCGTTAGATTTGGTAAGAAACCTTACGAGTTAGGAAAGGATGAAGTTAAGGAGAATTTTTTAACTCCGTCTTGGGTGATGAGCAAAGAAGTTCAGTGTCCGGTTAAAAAGGCAAAGTGTTGCCGAGGTATTCATTTTTAAAATCTTAACTTTGGTAGATATGTGAAAACCAACTATGCAATTTATTAAGCACCTGGAAAGCACTGTACCTACAGTCTCAATTTTCAGCGAGGTCACACAGTAAATGGGGAAATAATTTAAGAAGGTTTGGTTTGTTTGGTAATTACACTATTCAGTTTTTAAAATAGGCATTCCATTCAGTTTGACAGTAACTGAAGAAATATGCATTGGTTGACTAGTAGTAGTTTTGTTTCATCTTGATCACAAATTCTGGAATTTTCTTCTTTGGGAAAATTGTGATCTATAGGAATTAGCTATAATATCTGTAAACACTATTTGCAGAGTTCAAGACTCCTCAATGGTGCTTATTTGCATATTAAATTTTAAATTGTTTATTTTTCTAAGCGTTATCTTTTAGTCCGGGTTTTACCACTGCTTTCAGGTCCATGTAAATAAAACTAGAAGCATACAGAGAATGTTTTATTAGATACTGAGTGATACTTTATGCTGCTGGATTTATTTCCTTTGGACCTTTGAGAACTTTCCTCCCAAAGCTCAAGGTACATTTGATTGTTATAAATCACTTGTCAGGAAGACTTGATTTAATAAATACAGATGTAGTCCATTTTTTAAATCATAGTTTAATAACTTTTACAATTTACTCACCTTTATAATACAGAAAATTACCAAATGTTTTCTACCTACACATGAAGACTAAATGACTATTTAGTTGATACATAAAATTGGAGGAAACTCTTGAAATCACTAAGCATTTAACAAATTCTTCATGAATACTTTGCTATGCTTGTTTTAGGAAGACAACTGACAGGGCCAAAATTCTATCTGGATGATCCTCATTTTAAACTATTTCAAAGATAGAATTTATAGTCCTTTTTTCAAAACTGATTCCATATGCTGTTTTGATGATACAAATCTTGGTTTTATCTTTGACTCCCTCAATCCACATAATGTTGGCCAGTTTTTGTCAAGCCATTTTTAAAAATTTCTTTCAGGTATCTGTTCATTTCCACTAGCTTTTAACTAGGTTTTCAATCTGCCGTTTCTTCCTACTCACTACGTCCAGCCTTCTGCCTAATCTTAAAATAATGCTTTGAACATATCACTCACTGTTAAACCAGCAATAGCTCCCAGTTACCTATATAGTTCAGAATTCCTAGCCTTCTAACAATATGCTCAAACCCTAGTTTTTCTAATGACATCTCTGTTTCTCTATAGGAGCTGTACACCCTAACCAAACCAATCGCGTTCTCATTTAGACTTTGTATTTTTCTACCTTTATATCTGTTGAGACTTTGAATGTCTATGCGTAGTCTAGGTGTTCTTTAAAAGAAATTTATCTCGCTAAAGAACCCAAGTAGCAAACGAAGTCAGATTTTGTTGAAGTTTCATTTTTGGTCCTTCATCGCAGCCTTCCAGATCTTTCTATTCTCTGTGTTTTCCTTTGAACTTATAGCCCTTATTTTATCATTGGGTTTTAATCTGATATGGGCATGTATCATAATATCATGGAACGATATTGTGGGAAAGTTGGAATCTAACCTTCCGTTTTATAGATAAGGAAAATGCAATGCATACAGAATAACTGCACTGAAATTCACACATCTTGTAATGGTGGCAGAGTTAAGACTCAATCCTTGACTTCCTATATTATTTCCTAACTCAAGTTCTGTATATTTTTAGAAATTTCCTGTGTGTCTCTTATGAAACTGTATTATTCCTCTCTTGCAATGTTGTTTTGTGTTGTTTGCTTCACATTACTTTGCGTTTTGTGTACTTGAGCTTTCTCATAAATTCAGAACTTTTTATGGGGACAGAGGAACCTTCATGACCTGCATTATTTAAATTATTGAAACAGTGATTTAAAAGTCTATGTACAGCCTTTTGTATCAACAACATTAACAAAAATATCTCTATAGTTGCTTCCTATGACCCACTAAAAAGTAAATGAATCTCTTACAAGTTTTACTGCTGGAGTTTGTTTCAGTTTCTTGATAAAGAGACTGAATCTTTGGGGGCCTTGAAAGTAGATGGAAACAATATAATGGTTTGGAGGAAACCCCTGAGGGCTTATCAGGTAACTAAATTGAATGATCTAGCTAAATGTTCTTTTTCTCTTTTTAAAGTTAGAACAGTAACAATTTTACATTTTGCTACTTTGTCATTTTGTTCATCTGTCAAGAACCAGATTATTGAGCAATCTGTTTATTGAGCAAAACGTTCTGAAAATCATTTCTATTTGGGGAGTTACAGAACTTTTTTTTATATATAATTGTTCTTCACATTTTTTTACCTCTTAACTCTAAAGTTCTGTTGATAACAGCAGCGTAGGATTGCCTTGGTATTTTCCTTACATTTATATAGCAAGAGTTGAGTGGTGTAAGACAGGTAGCACAGAAAACTATTGGGTAAAATATCTCTGGAAGAAATGCTTTACTCTTTTGGTCTGAAGCAGGCTATTTCTCTTTTAATTTTTGGTTGTTTATAATGGCGTGTTTTTATTCGTTTAAATAACCTATCTGCTAAAATAAATTGTTGAAACACTGAATCTCTTGTTCTTTATTCCTAAAATTGTACTTAAGTATTACTGAATTGGATGTAAGTATGGTATGAATGATTTTCTGCTTTTGTTCAAACAGAGCAATTGAATAAAAACAGTAGAATATGGCGTGGGGAAATCTTTTTAAAAAAATGAATGTATCTAGAAAGGGTGGGTTTTTTTGTTTGTTTCTTTTCAAAAGAATCAGCCTCCCCCAAATTTCAGTACGTGCTTCCAAATCATGTTGCGTTTAGATCAACTCAAATAATAGATACAGCAAAGAACTTAATGTGCCTGCACTTTTTAAGTATTCCAGCTATATTACAAAAATGTGTTATTAAAACAAGGCATTGGAAATTTTTCCTTGGAAATGCTTGATCACATCCAGGCACTAACATTTTTCAGTTTTAGAAACATTTAGAATACTTTATGTACAATCCCTTTCCTTCCACTTCCACCCTCCATAATTCTGCTGCTCTGGGAAATTTTTATTTATTTATTTATTTTTTATTTCCATGTCTTTATGTTCTTTAAAAGGCCTACAAGGCTTTCCATGATTTATCTTTTGCCTACTTCTAGTTTCATCTCTTGCTATTTTCCCTTTCTTTTAGGCTGCTCTTTGGGCCATGAATAGTAAAGCTGTTTTCTGGTTTGGAACCAGTGAACATGCTCTTCCTAAGGCAGATGGCTTCTTTAGGGTAATTAGTATTAAATTTGACTGCTAGTAACAGAAAGATGCCAAATAATAATTTATCTCTCACACCAGAGAAGTCCAGAGTTTGCATGGCACTCGTTTATTGTTATTTCCAGGTGGTTTTTTCCCCCCCGTTATGAGTAACTGAAAGAACTTTGTGTATAAGGCCTTAAAATTTTTCTCCTTTTGGTTAATTCCTCTCGTGGAAGCTAATTGAAAATCTCATTAATTTCTTTAAAAAGTTGCTAGAGAAAGTATTCTTAATTTTTTTTCAATTGCAAAGTGTACAAATTTCAATAGATGTACTTCAATACATTTTTACATTTGTATACATCATATACCCATCACCCAGATCAAAGTACAGAATATTACTCATGTTCTGGAAGGCTCTCACATGCTTCCTCTCAATCAGTATCTCCTATCCCAAAAAGTAATCACTGTTCTGACTTACATCACCAAGGTTGTTTTTGCCTCTTCTTGAACTTCATGTAAAGGGAACCATACAGTATATACTCTTTTGTGGATGGCTAGTTTTAACATTGTGTTTGTGAGATTCACCCGTGATGTTGGGTGCAACAATAATTTTTTTTCACTGATGGTAATACTCCATTGGGTGAATATACAATTTTTAAAAAAATTCATTAATTCATTAGTAAAAAATTCATTCATTTGATTTGTTCCGTTTTTTTTAGTTTTTTTTTTAATCTATTATGAACAAAGCTGATACAAACATTTACTTGGAATTTTTTTAGTAGATATAGACACTCATTTCTTTGGGTATATACACCTGGTAGTAGAATTGCTGTGTCCTTACTTACCAGTTTTTGAACCGGCTCAAACCAGCTTTCTGGCTGTTCCATAGTAGTTTTTTGGGATTTCTCCTTTTACCATAAAACTGGTGATTCCCTTTGTCTTTTTCCTCTGTTAAATCTACTTCCTGTAAATCATGTGGTTCTTTTTTTGGTTTGACTCCTTCTTTTGATGGAGTATATCCTACAGTAAATTCCTGTGAAAGGTTGAGATCTTGCATTAATGAAAACCTTTTTTTTGTCTTCCTACTTCCTGATTTGGTTAGGTAATGAATTGTAGGTTGAAAATCATTTCCCTTCAGAATTCTGAAGGCGTCTCTCCATTGTCTTCTAGCTTCTGATCTTTTGAGAATTCTAAAGACATTCTGATTCCTGATTCTAATGTTTTTTGCCTTTCTGGAATTTTGTATCTCTTATGTTCTGAAATTTCATGAGGATGTTACTTGGCATACATCTGTTTTTGTGTGTTTTCCTGGATATTGTGCCCTCCAAATCTGTAAAATTATGTTCATCAGTTCTGGGATCCACTGATTTATTTCATTCATGGTTATATTATTAATAGTTTTCTAGGCTGCCATAACAAAATATCACAGATTGGGTGGTTTAAACAACAGAATTTATTTTCTCACAGTTCTCAAGGCTAAATTCAAGATCAAGGTGGCCTCAGGGTTGATTTCTGTTGAGATCTTTTTCTGGTTTATAGACAGCCACCTTTCCACTGTCCTTACAAGGCCTTTCTGTCCTCTTATGAGGACATCAGTCCTTTTGGATTAGGGCCTCACCCTTATGACTTCATTTAACCTTAATTACCTCCTAAAGGCTCTTTCTCCTAATACAGTCACATTGGGGTTTAGGACTTCAACATGAATTTGGGGGGCAACACCATTCAGTCCATAACAATGGTTTCCTCTTCTCCCTTCTCTTTCTATCGCTCTGAAACCTGTTATTTGTTTGGATCTCTTAGACTAATTCTCTATTCTTTCTGCTGTTTTTCATCTCCTAATCTTTTTGCTCTATTTCTGTGGGAGGTGTCCTTTATTTCCTAAGCCTTCTGTTGAAAATTTTATTATTGCTGTCAAGATTTTGATTTCCCAAGAGCTCCTTTTCTTCTTTAAAAAAATGTTTTTATAGAGAATATTCTGTGCTTGTTTTATGGAAGCACTATCTTCTCTAATTTCTGAGGCTATAAATTACTTTTTTGAAAAACTTTTTTTTCTTTTTGCAGACTCTTCTATATTGGCCTCTAACTTTCACGTTGGAGGCTTACTTCAGGTGTCAGGAATCCTTGGGTGTTATCTTGTGACAGAAGGCCTGAATTGATGGGGACCTAAAGACTTTGAACTTCGTTGCATGGTGGTCCAAGTGAGCCCCTTTTGAGAAAACGCTGATGTCTGGGAGGTGTTTCCTCTTGTGTGAGGTTCATGAGGGGAACACTCAATCTGCTTGAGGGCTGAAGGTTTGGCCACCAGTTTTTTGTTTGTTTGTTTGTTTGTTTGTTTTTGGTGTAAGGGGCTGGATTTCTCATTTCCCCACTTTTGGTAGGGTATGCAGATCTTTAATTACAGCTGGTGACTCCTTGTTCAGAGTGGAGTAGCCACCATCAGGTAGATTTGGGAAGGAAATTTCTAAGGATGTCAGGACTTCCCAGACAACTCACCCAGTCTTCCTTACTTAACCCTTTCTTCTCTCAGATTAAGCAATAGCAGGTGCTGCTGGTTCCTGAATCTTTTGAGGATTCCAAGATATAAGTTGGGTTTTTCAACTTCTGTTAGGAGTTAGGGTTAGACTTCACCTTTCCAGAATTCACTAAGTGAGCTGGTTACCAGTTGTCCATATGTCTGTTAGCTTCCAAAATTCTGTTGCTGTTTGCTTTCCTGTAAAAACAACTGCCAAAAAACTTTTATGTATGTAATCCACTATTTTAATTGGAACCCCTGAAAAAGTACTGCCCTTAGTTAAGAATGATTTGGTTTTACATTTTTAAAGTGTTATAAACACACACACACACACACACACACACAAGGTTGGACAGTTAAGTTCACGAACTCATCCTAGAAAAAGTGCTACAGACCTCATTGCTGAATATCACTACGGTCACCTTCGAAGTACTCCCCTTGGGAAGCTATGCACCAATGCCAGCGCCTAGTCCACCCTTCAAAGCAATTTTGGAACTCTTTTTCTGGAATGGACATCAGAGCTGTCGTCGTATTACCCTTAATATCCTGAATGTTATCAAAATGTCTTCCTTTCAGTGTTTCCTTTATCTTCGGGTAAAGAAAGAAGTCACTGGGGGCCAGATCATGTGAGTTGGGAGGGTGTTCCAATACAGTTATTTGTTTACTGGCTAAAAACTCCCTCACAAACAGTGCTGCGTGAACTGGTGCATTGTCGTGATGCAAGAGCCATGAATTGTTGGTGAAAAGTTCAGGTCGTCTAACTTTTTCACGCAGCTTTTCAGCACTTCCAAATGGTAACCTTGGTTAACTGTCCAGTTGGTACAAATTCATAATGAATAATCCCTCTGATATCAAAAAAGGTTACCAACATCGTTGCAACAAGTTTGCAAACTTAATTGTCTGACTGTATGATACACACACACGTATGTAATAAATGTATATGAACGAGACCATGTGTGTGGCCCACAAAGCCTAAAATATTTACTATCTGGCCCTTTACAGAAAAAGTTTCTGTATGCTGTCTTTGTTATAAAGTTTCTGATTTCCTTTAATAAAACTGTTTCTAGCCTACTACTATTTTTACCTACACTTAAGCTTTACAATCTTGGTACTTCCTGAAGTTATTTGTTTTAATTTAGTCTAGTGCATATCATGGAAGTTATGACTAAGAATTGGTAGGATATACTCAATTATCAGGGATGTGAGATATTTTTAATGTAAAATGTGACAGGAAAAGCAAAATGTTGATGAAAGAAATCACAGAACGCCTAATATGTGTATGTGTACATTGTTCTTTGTCTTGTCATCTAAGTATGGAACATAGGTGCGTGTTCTTTGAAAAATGGGGAAAAGGGCAATTGTCATATTGAGAATGGGCCCAAGTCATACTTTAAATGAGTCATTTTCATCAGCCCTTTGTGTAGTTGGTAAATCATAACTGGCAAAATAAACTGGTTCTAGGAAAGAAGCTGTTCTAGGCAGTGATATACATATACGTGTGTGTATACACATACACACACACACACATATACACATACATATATGTGTGGTTATGTTTTTCTACCTGATAGCAGTCAGAAATAAAATAAGAGGGAGTATTAATGTGAACCACATATCAGAGTGGGAGAAACAGGAATTACATTCTTACAGGAAAATGTCTTAAAGTCCTGGCTGTGGACAAACTCAGTTATGTTTTGTCTTAATTATGTGAGTGTTTTCATCAGTTTTCTTGAATAATTAATTCCTCTAAATTGTATTTTGTCTTTAGTATTTGTCCACTTTTAATATGTATATTCCAGGTTTGTTTCTATGAATATACAAATTCATGCTCACTTTTTAAAAAATACAATCACGTGCTATGTTGTATTGTTTTCTGATTTGGCTTTTATAAACATCCTTGCATGTTAGTATATATAAATTTAAGTATTCTGGAGACAGCTTAAATTTCAGTATAGGCTTCATAACTGTTTTGGCTTAGGTCTCTAAACCTCATTTTTCTCATGTAATATGGGGCTTACACCTATTCAACGATTATTATAAAGTTTAAATGAGAATTAGTGAATCCATTTAACTTCTAAGCAGTATTTGGTGCACATAAAGAGCTTTAGAATAAATTTTTAGATATAAAATGACTGGATTCAAAGATATAGATGTTTTAAATGTTGCTGTTGCTAAACTGCTATTCAGAACAAAACATATCAATATTACATTTATCAACAAATAGTGTTCCTTAACTGTGTGTTATCATTCTAATTTTTACCAACTTGGTAGGCAAAAACTGGCAGAACTAAAAAGAGAATTAGACAAATCCATAAGCAAAATATGGTGTATTTTATCGTGCTTCTTTGATTAGCTAGTAGAACAATAAGACAAAAAAGTCAAAAGATTTGAGCAGCACAATTAGCAAGTGAGTCTAATTGGCGTAATAGAACATTTCACCCAGCACCTGCAGAATACAGATTTTTTCAAGTGCCTATGGAAATTTTCCCCATATGCTGGATCATAAAAAAGATGGAAATCTAGAGTTTGTGCTCTGACATGTTGGAATTAAGCCAGAAGTTAATTATAAAAAAATAACTAGAAAATTGTCAGCTATTTGAAAAATAAACAATATACTCCTAAGTAACCTAGTGATTAAAGAAGAAATAACAGTAAACTATTTTGAACTGAATGATGAAAATGTAACTTAAGGGATACAGGTCAGCCATGCTTAAAGGAAAGTGTGTGTGTGTGTGTGTGTGTGTGTGTGTGTGTGTGTGTATAGCCTTAAAAGGTATATGTTAGAAAGAATAAGGGCTAAAAATAATTAAAAGGACTTCTGGATAAAGATGGATGAGTGAAAAGATGCATTTACTTTGTGTGTGTGTGTGTGTGTGTGTGTGTGTGTGTGTGTGTAGCCTTAAAAGGTATATGTTAGAAAGAATAAGGGCTAAAAATAATTAAAAGGACTTCTGGATAAAGATGGATGAGTGAAAAGATGCATTTACTTTCACTCCCTTACAAAGCCTATCAAGGTAATAGTAAAGGATATTTTTTAGAGATTTGAACTACACGGTAAAGAGAATGGAAGAAACAATAAATTTTGGAATCTAGAAAGCAAACAGACTGATAGAAACTTCTTAGTAGACTTAAAAGTGTTCAATCCTAAACTGGCCATGGGAAAATGGAAAAGAATCCTCTGGCTCAGGAATTGGTAGCATCAGGCATTTTTGTCAAAGAACAGGTGAGAGTGGTGCTAAAAACAGGATTGCTTAAAACTGTTTAAGAAGCAGCTCAACCAATCATAGTAGCCAAAAAGAAGAAACAACCCAAATGTCCACCAACCAAATCATGGATAAATAAAATGCATATCCACACAGTAGAATATTATTTGGCAATAAAAAGGAATGAAGTACTGGTATATGTTATCACATGAGTGAACCTTGAAAATACTATGCTGAGCAAAATAGCCAATCAAAAAGACCACATATATGATTCTTTTTGTATGAAATGTCCAGAAAATGCAAATCTGTAGAGACAGAATAAATTAGTTGCCTAGGGCTGGAGGTGGGGGAGATTAGAGGGCAATGGGAAATGACTGATCGATCAAAGGTATGGTGTTTCTTTTTGGTACGATGAAAATGTTCTAAAATTGTGGTGATGGTTGCACAACTCTGTGAATGTACTAAGAACCATTGAATTGTATGCTTTAAATGGGTCAGTTGTATAGTATGTGAGTTGTGTCTCTGTAAGCTAAAAAAAATAAAAAGCGGCTTGAACCTCGATCTCTGTCAATTTATCTAGCTAAGTGACTGCCCCTCTTTACTGTACCAGCAGAAGACTGAAGATTTATCCTCTGCAGGAGAGAGTATCTCTGAGAGGGGTGGGCACTAGACATAACTGAAGGCCAGGTGTCCTACAGGAAAACACTTGGATTAAGTAAATGTGCTCAGTGTTGGGACCCTTATTGAGGCCTCTTCTCTTTGGGTCCCAGAATTCTGGTAATCAAGTAGGACCATAAAGGATGCTTCTCTTACTATCCCAAGAAGAAAAACTAAGTTATTCATAATTAGCTTTTAGGGCCCTACTTTTAAATACGAACAGACAATTAAGGATCCCCTGGTGCATGAGGAAAGCTTTTAATATAAGAGAGCAAAACAAATAGAAAAAAAGGAATTTGGAATAATCAGAATTAAAGAAAGAGCTCTTGAAAATTAGAGCGTAATAGCAAGAAGAAAATACTCAATAGAAGAATGGAAGTTAAAGTAGAGGAGACCTTTCATAAAGTATAGGAAAAGTTGGAAAATAGTTGAAAAAAGATAAAAGTTTAGGAGATCAACTTCCAAATAACAGAAGTGCCAGTGAGCGAGAACAGAGAAAAGACCAGAGAAGAAATATCAGTGAAATATTTTTAAAAATCCCCAGAGTTGAGGAACATCATTTTGCAGATTGAGAGCATTCTGCTTACTCAGGAAAATGGTTGAAAATAGATATGCACTTTTAATCAGGGTCTAGTCAGGAAAATGGAGACCACATCACTTATTGTAACAGAACTTCATATAAAGAATTGTTTAGCCAGATATTTTGGATTGAATTATCCCACCCCCAAAAAACGATGCATTGAAGCCCTAACTCCCTACTACCTTGGTACGTGACCTTATCTGGAAATAGAACCTTTATAGAGGTAATCAACTTAAAGCGACGTCATTAGCATGGGCCTTAATCTAATGTGACTGGTATTCTTTAAAAATGGGGAAATTTGGATACTGATGGCCACCTGCAAGCCAAGAAATGCCTGAGGCTACCAGATGCTAGGAGAGAGACCTGAAACATTCTTCCCTGAAGCCTTCAGATACGGATTTCTGTTCTAAGCCAACCCGGTGTGTGTGACTTTTCGTCCAGCGCCCGTCCAGCGCCCTCAGAAACCAATACAGTAGGTAGTTGGAGAACAGAAAAGGCAATCAGGGAACTCTCAGGTATCATAGAGACTAAGCGTAGGAAGTACAGCAGGTCCTCAAAGTAATGGAATAAAGTAATTTTGTTTAACCTTGTTTTCTTATAACTATAAGATGCCATAGGAACATAATTCTTGTTTGTATGAATTAGCTTAGGGTAAAATTGGTTTATTCATTGCACTTACAGTCGCATAACCCGTAAACTATATTAAGTATTTAATTACTAGCCTCTAGGGCTGGGAGAACAAAGAGAAGAGATGGAGATTAGAATTTAGAAGCTTGAAACGTGGCCCCGAGGAGCTGAAACTCAGACTTCTGAGGAGTTACTGCCTGTTCAGGAAGTATTTTAGAAGACTGGATGAGGCTGGTCTGGGAATGGTTGGAAAAACAAAAGCAAAAAAATTGGTGACTTAGAACCAACAGCTCCTACTGGAACCATTGCTATTGCCAGAGTGAAGGTTGTTGGTTGATGGTTGTTTGATGCGGACCTGAAAAGGAATATTATCTCCTTTATTCTTCCAGTGTCTTTCTAGTGCCCCTTATAGGCAGTCAAATAGGGAACCAGCTATTAAAGGAGAAGTGTGATTTGCAGGGTTCCAGTCTCCCAGCAGACAAAGCAGAGTAGAAAAGAGTAGGTTTGAAGTCAGGGACAATAATAACCAGTATACACAGACACTGAGGTGTGTCATTGGGAAATTTTGGGATACGTGGGGCAAAGAAGATCCTACAAACTTCCCGACGGGGCAGGTGGGCCACATTACAAAGATTCAGTATTCTCAACTGCAACCTCACAAGCTAGAAGACTGAGCAATGCTCTCAATATTGGAGGGAAAATGATTTCCAAGCTAAAATGTTTTACCCAGCCAAATTATTAAGCATTGTTATGTAGAATGTATTTTAAGACCCGTAAGGTCTCCAAACATTTCTCTTGCTTCTTCCTTTCCCAGGAAGCTATTGTGTGATTTGCTCCACCCACCAAAAGGAAGGAGTAAACTCCAATGAAAGAAGAAGAGTTACAGGAAACAGGAAATCAAATTCTAGAGAGAACAAAGGAGATCCCTAAAGTGATGGTAAAGAGGATTGCCTGACTGCAAACTGATGATCAAATAAAAGAATATTAAGTCCACGTCTGAGCAGGAGAGAAGGTGCTGAAATTAATTTTGTCAGTGAAATTAATAGAATGCTTGATAGCTATATATCTTAATTTAGGCATTTGTCAAAGAGTTTCGAGTTGAATTAGTGATGTCTTTTCTTTGCTTAGTTTTTTATATTGGAGTTTTACAGCTTCGTTACTCTCCCTTAGGTGATCTCATTCAATCCTGTGATTTTATATAGTATTGATAGGTGGGTGGTTCACAAATTTGTGTATTAGGCAAGAGCTCTGCCCAGAACTCCAGAGACATGTATTGTATCCATTATCTCTTCTGTGTAAAAATCACTCCCAAACTGAGTGGTTTAAAACAGTAACCTTGGCCAGGGGTGTGGGTTTTTTTGTTTTGGTTTTGCTCATGGATCTACGATTTGCATTTGGGCAGGACTTTGGTGGAGCTGGCGTGTTTCTGTTCCATGTGGTATCATCTAGGCTGGCTGGAGGGGTACATTTTTAAAATGGTTTACTTACATTTTTGACAAGTTGCTGTTAACAGTTGGCTGGCACTTTCTTGGCTGGCTGTGGATGGGGGCCTGCCTTGGTTCCTCTCCATGTATCTCTACCTCGGCTGCGTGGTCTTCATCATAGCATTATGGCGAGGCGCCGAGAACAAGCATCTCTAGGTGTCTCACAGAAGCACCTTTTGTGACAGCTTTGAAAGTTGCTTAGCTTCAGTTCTTCATAGTAATAAGCCTACTCAGATTCATTCACTGTCCCTCCACTAAAAGGTGGGATCTAAATCACACAGGAAGCAGCATGTAGAATGGGAGATACTGTTTCAGCCATCTTTGGAAAATACAATAGGCCACACATATCAAGCTAGTTCCTTAATATTGCCACTTGATATTTTGAACTTATGACAATAAAAATAAAGGCTTGATTCCCTTGCTCTTAAACTGCACACTCCACCCCCATTTGTCCATTCCTCAGTCTTTCCCATTTCATTAAATGGTATTGCCATCCACTCAATAGCTAAAAGCCAGGTGTCATATTTGACTCTTTTTCACCCCCCGCCCCCACTTCCAATCCATCGTCAAGTCTTGTCTCTTCTGTCTCCAAATACAGCTTGAATTCTTTTATTCTGTATCTGCATGGTCACTATACCATCAAGTCTAAGCTACCATCGTATCTTTACTTGGACTTTTTGTCTCTTAGCTGTTTTTTTTGTTTGTTTGTTTTTTTTCTTTTTGACTAGTGATTTGTAGTGTCATTTATTTTTATTTGAGATATAACTGACATATAACATTGTGTTAGTTTCAGGTGTACAACATAATGATTATATTAACTGGTGTTTTTTTCCTCCACCACTCCTCCCTCTCTATTTTTTAATTGTGGTGAAGTACACATAACATAAAATTTATCATCTTAACCATTTTTAAGTGTACAGTTCAGTACTATGTATATTCACATTGTTGTGCAGCCAATCTCCAGAGCTTTTTTATCTTGCAAGACTGAAACGTTGTACCAATTAAACAACTCCCCATTCTCCCATCTCCCTAGCCCCTGGCAACCACCATTCTACTTTGTTTTCTATGAAGTTGGTTGCTCTAGGTACCTCATGTAAGTGGAATCATATGGTGTTTGTCTTTTTGTGACTGCTTAATTTCACTTAGCATAATGTCTTCAAGGTCCATTCATATTGTCTCAAGTGTCAAAATTTCCTTTCTTTTTAAGGCTGGTAGTATTCCATTGATTATATACTTATATACCACATTTTGTTTATCCATTCATCTATTGATGGACACTTGGGTTGCTTCCACCTTATAGCTATTATGAATAATGCTGCTGTGAACATGGATGTACAAATATCTGTTCGAGTCTCTACTTTCAGGAATAGCTGGGTCATATGATAATTCTCTGTTTAGTATTTTTGAGGAGCCGCCATACTGTTTTTCATAGCTGTGGCACCATTTTACATTCCTGCCAGTAGTGCACAGAAGTTCCAGTTTCTCCACATCCTCACCAATTCTTGTTATTTCCTCCCTCTCTCTCTTTTTCTCTCTCTCTCTCTTTTATAGTAGCCATCATAATTGGTATGAGTGATGTCACTTTGTGGTTGTGATTTGGTTTTTCCTGATGAATTGTGATGCTGAGCATTCTTTCATATGCTTGTTGGCCATTTGTATATCTTTGGAGAAATGTCTATTTAAGTCCTATGTTTTTTAATTCATTTTTTATTGTTGAGACTTAAGTGGTCTTTTTATTTTACTGTTTCCTTTCTTTGTAACTTGTTCTTCACACAGCAATCCGAGGAATATTTTTTGAGATTTCTGTATTAGACATGATATGCTAGCAGCTCTAATAAGCAACAAATCTTAGTGGCTTAATACAATGGAAGTTTATATTTTTCACATCACAATCCAGTGTATATGTGATGGAGTAGGAGTGGGGACACCTCTACTCTATGCAGACACTCAGGGACACAGCCTCCTCTATTTTTTTAAAATCTTCACTATCATCACCATGTTGTTGTCTTGAAAAGGGAAGAGAATATGGAGGAAGATTTTTAGGGCCCAGGCTGGAATTGGCACATACCACTTTGCCCACATTCCATTGGTCAGAACTTGAGTCACATGATCCCACCTAACTACAGGGGTGACTGGGAAATGTAGTAAAATGGTGCTAATGAAGCAGAGGAGAACATAGATGTTAATGAGCTCTGTCATAGTGTATATTTAATTAGAACTCCCCTGCTTTAAAAAAACCCACAAAATCCTTTACTGACTTATTATGCATAGAGTAAAATCCACCTATGTCTGTTCCAACCTTACTTTGTACCACTTTCCCCATTACTATTCTCAAGCTGCGTTGGTCTAGATCATATCCCATAACATGCCAAGCTTTTCCCCTCCTACTGTGTGTTTTGTAGTTTCCTTTGCTTGGAGCACTCTACTTTAAATTTTTACATGACTGCCTCCTTTCATCTTAAAGTTTCAGCTTAAAATCCATCTCTAACTAAAATCCCTAACTAAAGTAGCCCTCCTGTTCTCTGTTCTTTGTGATAGCATTGTGTTTATATTTATCACAGTCTATAATTATTTTATTTGAGAAAATTTTTGTTTGCGTTACCTGTGTCCCCTGCTGGATATCTTTCTCACTGATTATCCCTGCAGCAACCAGCCAATGCTTAGTACACACAAGTCTTTTCAGTAAATGTGTTGTACGAATGAATGACTACTATGCAAAACAGACTAAAGTAGAGAGACTGGAATGAATGATAACCAAGAGCCCTTATCATAATTTAGGTGAAATGCTGAGGGCTTGGATTTTAGTGGTGACAGTATCAATGGAACAGAAAAAGATGAACGAGACTCATTTTAAAGGAAAACCAACACAAATTGCTGTGTGATTTAGGGAGTCGGGGTGAATGGGATGATAGTGATTTATAATTAACAGAAGTAAAGAGGTTGGATGGAAGAGTTGGCTTTCTGGAGATAATGATAAACGGATTTATACATGTTGAGTTTGGGGCGATAGCAAGACATTCAGGTAGAAATGTTGAGGAATGGTAGGTGGGATTAGAGGACACAATTGGAATTACATAATTGATATTCAACCAGCCAAAGGTGATAAGATGAAGCCATAAAAAATGGATAATCTATTGAGAGGGTATATACTGAGATGAGCAGATGACTTAGGGAGAGAACAAAGAGGAGCCAGAAGTGGAAACCAGGAGTTGGTGGAGAAGGGGGAGGAGAAACAATTTGAATACAGGGTTAAGGAAACCAGCATAGAGTTTAAAGAAAGTGATGGTTAGATTGGCTGCCTCTGGTGTAGCTAGCTATTCCTTGTGACATGCATTTGAAGGTTCTGAAATGTTACCTTCCATGAAGGTTATAAAATGGTGATATTAATATCTGCTTCATAAGGTTGCTGTGGGGATTATTAAAATGTACTAAAAGTACTCAACATACTTGCTCTGTGCACTAAATGTCCAGTAAACATTTCTGAAGTGAAATGCAATGAGATAATACCGTTAGACATCAAGGAGTCCTTAAGTGAGGCATTAAGGAGTTTGTGGAGGGAGAAAACGTTTCTGGGCTTGTAGCAATTTTTCTTTAAATGTTACAGTGAGTAAGAATTGTACTAAAAGCCTATATAGAGATAACATTTATTAATTTATTTTGTAATGTGTTTAGTAGGAATTTGCTGTTCTGAAAGTATACAGAATCATAGCAGTACAATGGCAGTTCGTCTGTTTATGCTTCTTAACCACATCCTTTCACTGAATCTTATTCCGGAAACATTTATAATGCAGGTGTCCCTTTGAAAGGCATTGTCCTTTAAAATAGTTTGAGAATAGATTCTTATTTAACATTGAAATGAAATGAGGGTGCATTTAAAATGGAAGTATAGTTTAATATGTCAAATTGTACTAATACCAATTTCTTAGACCATCTGACTTTTTTGGTAGTGGAACTTGGTTATGGATAGTATGGAACAATTCCAGTTCCTTCCTGTAGATGCCACAGGAGACTGTCTCCAGATAAACAAGTAAGAGGCCATTAACACAAGGGAAAGCAGGAGCTTTCTTGCATTCCTTCTGATTCTCATCTTTTTAAAGTTGGTTCATCTTTTTGTTTAGGGCACTTTGATGGGTTAGCTGGGTAGAGTTTGATAACTGCCCCATAGCTTGCATGATCAGTCATTTTTAACCTTAACTTGTATTATAATGGAAAAAAGTAAGTTATTGTTGCCCTTTTCATGATCAATAGCAGTCTAAGTAAGTATACTTTGGAATACAGGGTAAGGTAAAAGGCAGGTAAGTAAGGAAAGAAGTGTTTAAAAATGAAGGAGGAAGGAGAAAAAGTTGTTGAGAAATAACTGGTAAAAAGAGTCACCTAAAGTTTGTTTCCCTTTGCCTCGGATTTCAACTTGCAGTAAATTAGTAGTTGAAAATTGCTTTGTCATTTGTATATAATTGGTGACTTTAGGTTATTTGCTAACTGGAACAAACATAACTTCCTTATCATGAAATTCAGATATAACTATCATTGAATTTATATTTCCATACTTTTGGTGGTAGAATTTTTAGCATTAGGTAAATGGATAGGGCAGGGAAGGACAATTATATAGCAGGCACTGTACTAAGTATTTTACATATTATTTTGTTTAATCTTCACAACACCCCTGTACGTAGGTGTTACTGAAGCAGAGAGGTTAAGTAATTTGCTCAATGTCATACACATAATAAGTGACAGAACAAGAATTCAGCTGTAGTGTTTCTATTCTAATAGTTGTCTTTTGTTCATCCCTTTGCTTTATTTTACAATTCCATTCAGTCACTGAGTCTTGTTGGCTTAAAAAAAAACCTTTATTGAGATATAATTCACATAACATAATTCTCTCATTAAAGTGCTGCACTGAAAGTTCAGTGGCTTTTAGTATTTTAACAGTTTTGCATCTATCACCACAATTTAGAACATTTACATGACACCAAAAAGAAACCCCATTCGTTTTGGTATTCACCTTCTAATATCCTCTTCCCGCTACCCTAGGCAACTATTAATCTACTTTCTGTCACTATAGATTTGTTCATTCTGGACATTTCATGTAAATAGAATCATATAATATGTGGTCCTTTGTGACTGGCTTCTTTCACGACATAATGTTTTAAGATTCATATTATAGCATGTATCAGTACTTCATTTCTTTTTATTATTGAATAATGTTCCATTGATATACCACACTTTTTTTATTCATCAGTTGATGCACATTTGGATTGTTTCTCCCTTTTGACTATTATGAGTAATACTGCTATGAATATTCATATACCACTTTTATTGTAAAATACATATAAAATTTACCATTTTAACCATTTTAACTGTATAGTTTTTTGGCTTTAAGTACATACATACTGTTGTGTAACCATCACCATCATCTACTTCCAGAACTTCTTCATCTTCCTCAACTGAAACTCTGTGTCCGTTAAACACTAACTTCTTATTCTGCCATCCAGCCCCCTAATCCCTGGCAACCACTATTCTACTTTCAGTCTGTGCATTTGACTACCTAGGAACCTTGTATAAGTGGAATCATACAGTATTTGTCCTTTTGTGATTAGCTTATTTTACTTAGCTACTGTTTTCATGGTTTATCTATGTAGTAACGTGTCAAAATTTCCTTTCTAGGGCTGGTAATATTCCATTGATTGTATATTTCACATTTTATTTACCCATTCATCTTTTGATGGACACTTTGGTTGCTTCTATTTTCTGGCTGTTGTGAATAATACTTTTATGAATTTGTGTGTCCATTCAAGATATACGTTCAAGACCCTGTTTTCATTTCTTTTGGGTATGTACCTAGAAATAGAATTGCTGAATCATATGGTAATTTTGTTTTTAATTTTTTGAGGAACGACTAACTGCTTTCCACAGTGGCTGAACCGTTTTACATTTATTTCTACCAGCAGTGCACAAGGGTTCTACTTTCTCTGTGTCTTCACTAATACTTGTTATTTTCTGTTTTTTGATAATAGCCGTCCTAATTGAGTGTGAGGTGGTACCTCGCTGTGGTATTGATTTGCATTTTCCTAATGATAGTAACGTTGAGCATCTTGTGGTTTATGGCTCTCTGTGTATATTTGGAGAAATGTCTATTCAGGTCCTTTGCCCATTTTTTAACTGGGTTGTTTATTTATTTATTTATTTATTTATTTTTTATTGGGGAAGGGGAACAGGACTCCATTGGGGAACAGTGTGCACTTCCAGGCCTGTTCTCCAAGTCAAGTTGTTGTCCTTTCAATCTTAGTTGTGGAGGGTGCCGTTCAGCTTCAAGTTGTTGTCCTTTCAGTCTTAGTTGTGGAGGGCGCAGCTCAGTTCCAGGTCCAGTTGCCGTTGCTAGTTGCAGGGGGCACAGCCCACCATCCCTTGCGGGAGTTGAACTGGCAACCTTGTGGTTGAGAGGATGCACTCCAACCAACTGAGCCATCAGGGAGCTCAGCTGCAGCTCAGCTCAAGGTGCTGTGTTCAATCTTAGTTGCAGGGGGTGGAGTCCACCATCCCTTGTGGGACTTGAGGAATTGAACCGGCAGCCTTGTGGTTGAGAGCCCACTGGCCCATGTGGGAATCGAACCGGCAGCCTTCGGAGTTAGGAGCATGGAGCTCTAACCGCCTGAGCCACCGGGCCGGCCCGGTTGTTTATTTTTTGTTGTTGAGTTGTAAGGATTTTTATTTAATACTCATATATTCTGGCTATGAATCCCCTTTTAGATATGTGACTTGCAAATATTATCTTCCATTTTATGATCGTGTCCTTTGATGCACTAAAGAGTTTAATTTTGATGAAGTATAATCTGGTTTTTCCTTTTGTTGCCTTGCTTTTGGTGTCAGATGTAAAAAATTATTGCCAAATCCAATGCCATGAAACTTTTGCTCTGTCTTCTTCAAAGAATTTTATAGTTTCAACTCTTACACTTAGGTCTTTAGTCCATTTTGAGTTATTTTTGTATATGGTGTAATGTAAGTGTTCAACTTCATTCTATGTTTTAAATGTATATATGTTTTCATTTCTCTTGGTGTATAACTAGGAATGGAAGTCCTGGGTTATATGGTAACTATGTTTAACCTGTTGAGGAATAGCTGGACTGTTTTCCAAAGTGGCTGCACCATTTTACATTCCCACCAGCAGTGTATGAGGGTTCTAATTTTTCCATGGCTTTTTGAATCCAGGCCACATTACCTTTCTGACTGCCTTCGTCCAGCAATTTCCTTGGCGGGCCTCTGTTGATAATCCCACTACTCCGCCTTGCTGCTGTCCCCTGTCTCCAATCTATAACACTGCTGATTGTGTCATAAAGGTTTACAGGTAAAAGGAACTGTAGATAATAATGGAAGTTAAGCCATTCATTTTACAATTGATAAAACTTAAGAGAAGTTAAGAAATTTGACTCAAAGCTATAAAGTAATGGTGTCAAGACTAGATACCCTACTACGTATATAGCTTTCATTTTATTAAATCATCATTTTTCCCTTTTCTGTGTCTAAAACTCTTTGTATTAACCAGATGTCCTCCCTATTCTCTCCTCTAAAGTACAATCTAAAAGCAAAGAGTTGTATGCAGATAACTTACTTGGCAGATGATCCTGGGGAACAAGAGCAAGGAAGGGATCAAGCTGAATGAAACAAGAAAAGCCAATACAAGAATGTGTTACCGAGTTCTTCACTGCTTCTGCAGCTAGGGCTCAATCCCAGTGAGAACTTCTAAGGACCAGGCTACTTCTCAAATTGTCCACTCGTGGATGGGCAGGAGTAAACTGTATCATCTCCTATTGTTCTCCCATCAGTTGACAGTTGCCCTAGGAGGTATAAATTCTTCCTCGTTCCTCCCCCACTTTAGGGCTGCACATAAGAGCAGTCCCAGGGCAGAAAGCAAATGAGTTACAGTCAAAAGCTGTCTGGAACCATGAGCCTAAGCTTATGACTAGTGTGGTAGGCGAAATGCTGCTCTCCCAAAGATGTCCGCATCCTAGTCCCCTAAACCTGTGGATATGTTACCTTGCATGGCAGAAGGGACTTGACAAGTTTTCCTGGATTACTGCTGGGCCCAGTGTAATCACAAGAGCCTTGTAGGAGGGAGGCAGGATGTAAGTCCAAGAAAGAAGTGGCAGTGAAAGCAGCGATCATGATGATGTGGCCAGTAGCTAAGGAAATAAACAAGGAATGGCTTTTCCTCCCAGAGTCTGCTGAATGAATGTAGACTTTGATTTTAGCTCTATAAAACCTGCTTGGACCTTCTTATCTCCAGAACTTAAAGATAACAAATTTGTGGTTTTTAAAATTAATTGATTTTCCAATTACAGTTAAATTAGTGTTGTTTTAAGCCCCTAAATTCCTGGCAATTTGTTACACAGCAATATGAAACCTACAGCTAGAATCAGAGGAGAGGCCAAGAGCATGAAGTATAAGAGATTTCTGACAGAGTCTACCTCTTTCTATTGGCCTCTCCTTTGACTCTTTCTAGCTGTACTAGTTTCCTACTGCTGTGTAACAAATTACCACACACCTACTTCTTCTGGCTCTGCTTAGATCTGCTTGGACCCTGCATTGTTTCTGATCCATTATTGAATCATTGCAATCTCTTCCACAGAAATTTAAGGATTTGTGGTATAAGCTAGTGCTACCTGCTGCTGCAGCTGGTGTTGAGACAGGAATTAATATTCATCAGCTCCTTCTTTCACGAATACCCATTCTAGATTTCCTTTATGCTGGCTCAGCAGCTCAGCTGCTCTAGGTTGCTTGTGACCTCTAGACTTTCATCCTTGAGGGATTTGAGCCCTTAGTTGCCTTGCCTTTTTTGGATCATGGTTGCTGCAATTTCTTGCTTATTGTCGTACCGAGCATAGAAACACCCCGAGTTCCACACAGACTGCTCCCTACCCCCACTGGGTACAGCAAGTCCTAATGATAATGAGAGGCAGTTATCACTGTAGTATAGTTATTCATTTCTCTGCCTGCTAGTCTGTCAGCATGAGGAACCCTAAGTGACCGAGTAGTGGTTGTAGCTTTTAGGCTCAGTGGAACCCTTATTTACTGTGTCCTCTGGTGGAAGCATTACCCTCTGGATCTCTAATACAGGTGAGGTTTTGATTTATGAGGATGGGAAACCCACATTCCACAAGTGAGTTACTGGGATTGATGGTGAAAAGAATCAATCCAACTTTTACCCCTTGGTTTCTGTATTTATGCATTCTAGATACTAGGGATGTATCACTATAGCCATGGGTTCCGTGCATATACATTTGGAAGACCTACAGGGTGACTTTTTAGTTGAGTCTTTAATATGCCATTCCATTATTCTGTGAGTCTGACAGTTTCCTGGTGATGTGACCTGTGGAGGGCCTAGTGAATGTCATGGTCAAACGCTTACTATCACATGCATGTTTCGTTTTATTGAACTTCATGTTTTTCGTTTTTGTTTTGCTTTTTTATAAATCGAAGGCATGACCTTCCACCAGCAAAAGGATCATGACTTACTTTATTGCAATGTTTGCTTTATTGCAGTGGTCGGAACCCGAACCCACATTGTCTCTGAGGTGTGCCTGTATTTCTCCTTTACCGTTAAATGGGTCCTTTGCTTTATAGTGATGTTATGAAGGGTCCCATTTTGATAAAGCAAACATTGTGAAGCCACTGGATGGCAGTTGCGAGGCAGAGGTACTGTAAATGTTGAGGGAAACTTGGGGTAGGAGAAGGCAGTCTCGTTTCTAGAGTAAGTGTGAATTCTGCTTCCTCTTAGAATGCAAGATTCCCAACCCCATCTTGCCACCTGTTTAGCTCTATGTCTGATAAGCTGCTCTTTGTATTCTGCAGTGATCCTGATGTTGCTAGAGTTTTGTCTTTTTTAGTAAGGTTTTTTTTTTTTTTAATTAAATTTTTCGAAAGTAAGTTAATGATGTTTTTGATAATAAGGGGATCTGATGAACAGAAGTTTCAAATTTTAATATGGTCAACTATGTGATCCCGTTTATAAGGAATTCAAGAAAAGACAAACTATAGTGACAAGAGATGGTTGCCATGGGGTAGAGGATTGACTGTAAAGGGAATTGCACAAGGGAACTTTTTGGGGTGATGAAATGTTTTAGATCTTGATTGTGGTGCAGGTTATGCAATTTTATACAGTTGTCAAGATTCATTAAACTCTACACTTAAAATCAGTGAATTTTGTATGTGAATTATTTCACAACTGATTTTAAGGAAAGAAGAGGATTTAATGTACTCATTTGTCAACCTTTTTTATATTTATTTTTTCCTTTGTAGTTTATGATTTTGATTCTTGAGAAACTCTTCCCTTCTCTGGGATATTTTTCCCCCCCAATTTTTCATTTTATTAATTTCTACTTTTTATTTCCCATATTGTCTTGAAATGTACCTAGGATTTGTTTTAATCAGGTAGAGTAAGACACACAGAGATGGAATGACTAGATTGAAGGAAGAAGTTTTTACTTTCAGTTCCCCAGAAACAGGAGGCCTAGCATATGCCATGCCATGCCACGCAGGGCCACGTGGGGAAGCACCAGCTTGGTCAGGAGGTAGGAGAAGCAAGGGGAAAGCATGGGCTAGAGCTTTTATTGTGGTCTTTGTGGAAAGGAATGGGTGAAGAGGGCCTACCCTTGATCAGTCTTGAGCAAGTGTAGGATTGGATAGTTTGAATAATTTATAACTCTGGGTGATATGGGTGGTCTCTAATTGTGTAGTACCTGGCCCTGGGGTGATGTAGGGTAGAGGGAATATGGGCTCTGGATTGGTTGGCTTTGTATCAAAGGTGTGCTCTCAGGTAAATTGTTTGCTATCTCTAGGAATTAGAGTGGGTGCAAAGGGCTCTGGGTGCAAAGGGCCCTGCCATGTAAGAGCATCATAAATTCTAGGGAAAAAAATTATTAATACACTTATGCTTTCTTTGAGCTTATTCTGTTGTCTTTTTTCAGTTTCTTGATTGAAAATGTATTAGTTAAGCGTATTTAGTTTTGCTGTTTTGTTACAAATGCATTAAGGCTGTAATTAGAGCTGGACTCCACATTTTGATAGTGTAATACTTTTATTGTCATTTTGTTCTTATTTTATAATTACTAGTGTAATTTTCTTTTTAATTTTTTTGTTTAGGAGTCCATTTTTAAGTTTCCAAACATTTGAAAAATGCTTTATTGGTGATTTCAACATTATGTTATGGTCAGAGTGTGGTCTTAGATATGTAAGTTCTTTGTAATTTTTTCATGTCTTCATGGTTGAAGATTGATTATTGTTTTTCTTGTAGTTTATTACTTTTTGCCTTACTGTAAGAGTGAGGTATACCGAGGGTGCCAAAAAAATGTATACAAGTGGACGCTTTGGTCAGTGTTGCTCAAGCAGTAGTTTGCCGTAATCAGAAGTGTTTGGACGCTGATGGTAACCACTTTGAGCACCTCTTGTAATTGCAGAAGTCAAACGTGACTTGTATTCAACTTTTGTTATCGGTATATGTTGAGTATTACGATTTTAATGTAGTTTTCCTTTCTTAAAATGTGTATACATTTTTTTGGTACCCTCTGTATAAGGTTTTTGTATTTTTTAAGTTAATATTTTTGTTACTGTATATTGTATGTCTCCTATTAATGTTGCAGTAATATTGTTTTGTCTGATTAAAATTGCTGCATTGCCTTTTTTTGTGCATTGGTGTTTGCCAAGATATTTTTTCCTTTATTTTTACCCTTTCTGTCATATTAGCAGCATTAGTTGAATTTTGTATTTATTTTTATATCTAAACTCATAACTTTTTAAAAATGAGCTAAACTTATTTATATCTAATTTATGGTATAGCTGACTCTTGAACTTCATGGAGGTTAGGGGCTCCAACTCCTGTCACAGTTGAAAATCCGCGTATAACTTTTGATCCCTCAGAAACTTAGTTTTCTCTTGGTATTGCAGGGGGTTGGTTCCAGGACCCCATGGATACCAAAATCTGTGAATTTTTAAGTCCTGCATATAAAATGGCATACATCAGTGCATACAGTTGGCCCTTTGCGTCCGCGGACTCCAAACTGTGCATTGAGAACAGTACAGGTATTTATTGAAAAACATCCGTGTATAAGTGGGCCCACACGGTTCAAACCCATGTTGTTCACGGGTCAGTTGTATAAATAGACTTGTTTTTTTCTTGCTTTGTTCACCACACTTTCTTTACTTCTCTCTTTTTTTGTCTTTTGATAAATTGATAAGTGAATACTGCCCATAACTCAGGCTGTAAAAAAGTGGAAACGTAGAATCTTAACCATTGCCATTGTTGGCACGGGTATCATATACTTATGTGGCATCAGCCTCAGTCCCCAGGTTCTTGTGTGCATAATATGCCAGGAACTGGTGATACAGTGGTAAACAAGAGGGATATCCTTGATCAAACATCTTGTAATTTAATTTCTTCTGGAATATTGTTTCATCTTAATGATGGTATTCCTAAAAGAACTTGGAAGTAGAATTGGAAGTTTTTATCTTTCAAAAGTACTAAAAATAAACAAATTATAATAAAATAGTTTGATGATAAGATTTTCAGGAAAAAGTATGTGTTTCTTTATAATAGCAAAATTGATTGTTAATTTCTTTTAGTAATGTTTTGAAGTTTTTATATTGCAAGTCTTTTGCATCTTTGGTTAAATTTTTTCCTAAGTATTTTGTTCTTTTTGATGCTATTGTAAATGGAATAATTTTCTTCATATTCTTTTCAGATTGTTCATTGTTAGTTTTAGAATGCAACTCATTTTAGAATGCAACTCATTATTGATTTTATATCCTGCTATTTTTGCTGCATTTACACCAGTTTAACTTTGACAACAAAAATTCTCCTATACAGCTGGATTCCCACTTTCTTTCAGTTATTGATGTCACAGAAATACATCTTTAAACATTGTGTGTCCAGAAACATAGACTAATTATTTTTTTAAATGCATTAGTCTCTTACGGTAGCAAACAAATGTGGAGTTACAAACCAAAGTTAAAATGATACTAGCTTTTAGACTAATAATTGTTCTTTTTTTTTTTTTTTAAAGATTTTTTTATTGGGGAAGGGGAACAGGACTTTATTGGGGGAACAGTGTGTACTTCCAGGACTTTATTTCCAAGTCAGGTTGTTGTCCCTTCAATCTTAGTTGTGGACGGTGCTGTTCAGCTTCAAGTTGTTGTCCTTTCAGTTTTAGTTGTGGAGGCGCAGCTCAGCTCCAGGTCCAGTTGCTGTTGCTAGTTGCAGGGGGCGCAGCCCATCATCCCTTGCGGGATTCGAGGAATCGAACTGGCAACCTTGTGGTTGAGAGCCCACTGGCCCATGTGGGAATCGAACCGGCAGCCTACGGAGTTAGGAGCATGGAGCACTAACTGCCTGAGCCACCGGGCTGGCCCTAATAATTGTTTTTTAAAATTGTTTGTTAGGAAAAATCATGTAGGACACAGAAAGTGGAGTTACAAATTGAAGTTTCAGTAATATCTTTTATAATTGCTCATGTATTTACCTTTATTGAAATCTGTATTTCTTCATATGGCTCATCTATCATCCCTCTCCCCTCTTACCCTTTGGTAACCACTAAACTATTGTCTGTGTCTATGAGTTTTTGTTTTTCATTTGTTTGTCTTGTTCTTTTGTTGTTTTATATACCATATATAAACCATATCTTTTGTTGGTTTATATACCACATATCAGTGAAATCATATGGTTCTCTGCTTTTTCTGTCTGACTTATTTTGCTTAGCACCCTTTATATTTCTTTGCACCCTTTATATATCTGCCCTTTATATTTCTTAGCACCCTTTATATATCTGCCCTTGTTGGGCAGATCTAGTGGTAATGAACTTCCTCAGCTTTTATCTGGGAATGTCTTAATTTCTTCCTCACTTTTGAAGGACAGTTTTGCTGATTATTGGATTTTAATTGACAGGTTTTTTTCCTTTCAGTATTTTGAATGTATCAACCTACTATCTTCTAGCCTCCAAAGTTTCTGATGAGAAATCTGATGATATTATTGAGAATCTCTTGTATGTGATGAATTGCTTGTCTCTTGCTGCTTTTAGGATGCTGTCTTTCAATATTTTCATTATAATGCATCTCAGTATAGGTCTCTTTGAGTTTATCCTACATGGAATTTGTTGAGCTTCTTGGATGTTTATATTCACATCCTTAATCAAGTTTGGTCTGTTTTTAGCCTTTGTTTCTTCAAATAATCTGCTCCTTTAGTTTCCCTCTTCTCCTGGCACTCCCACAATACATATATTAGTCCTTTTGCTGGTATCCTATAGGTCTCTTATTCTGTGTTTACTATTCTTCATCCTTTTTTCTTTGTATTTTTCAGGCATGATCATTTCAATTACCCTATTTTCATGTTTACTGATTCTTTCTTCTACCTGCTGAGATCTACCATTTGAATCCCTGTGGTGAATTTTTAATTCTTGTTATGTGTGTTTCATCTCCAGAATTTCTTTTTAGTTTCTTTTTTAGGTTTCTCATTTCTATAGATAGTCCCTTTTAAAAAAAAAAAAAATACATTGTTTACTTTCTCCACATCTTCCTTTAGTTATGTGAACATCTTTAAGGTGTTTCTTTAAAGTCTTTGTGTAGTAGGTTTGTCATCTGGTCTTTCTCTGGGATGGTTACTGTTGGTTTAGTTTTCCCTTTGAGTGGGCCATATTTTCCTGTTTCTTTGTATTCCTTGTGATTTTTTTTGTTAAAAACTGAATGCTTAAATCTCATAATATGGCAAATCTGGAAATCAGATTCTCCCCTTTCCCCAGGGCTTACTGAGGGGTTTTGTTTCGTTTTTGATTGTTTCAAGCTCTCTCTGTGCCAGGAATCACTTTGAGGTATAACCTTAAGCTCTCCTCGGGTCTTTCTGAGTTTGTGCCTTCTTCTGGGTATGTGTGGTGACTTTCTAAATTCCCCTGCTCATACTTCTTTAATGTCTGGCTCCCAAAAGGGGAAAAAGAGAAAAATGAAGGAAGAAAGGGGAAAAAAAGGTGCCAGCCCGAAAGATCCCCTTCAGCCTGAGGGAGAAGGGGTTATACAAGTGTGTGTGTGTGTGTGTTTGTGTGTGTGCACTTGCACAAACAACAATGGCTGCCTCTCTGTGTGTCAGCACCTCAGTGATCAGAAGCAGCAATCAGCTATCAGAACACACATCCCTGAATACAAGATCCTTATTGCCCACCTTGGCTCCCATAGCTACTCCTGGAACTAGTGTACAGCTACATGGCACAGTGCTGGGGTGGGTGGAGGATGGGTAGTCATTACCAGAATAAGAGCTGAAATTGACTGAAATTAACCAAAATTTACAGACCCATCCTTCCCCTGGAAGTTTCAAGTCTTAGAATAGAGTCCAGAGTTCTAAAATACTTATATCAGAGAGATTCTGCTAGTACAATTGTTGTCTAGGTGATGAGACAGATTCTTGGTGTTTCCTACTCACTCTTCCCAGAATCTTTATAACTTTACATGTTTTGTTATAGTTTAAAAGAGTTCTTATCTTTTTCTCCTGATTTTCAGGAACCCCAGAACAGTAAGTTTATTGTGACTCAAAGCAAATGCATTTGAGACTTTTCATTTCGCTTTGAAGTCTAGGTAGCAAGCATTTAAAGGAGACTCATAAACAAGATACTTTCTTTTCCTCTTAAGAATAAACTAAATGCTTCAAACTAGAAGCGGGTGAGACTGGAAACAGAGAGACTACTTAAGGAGGCGAATACCTTCCTTACTACTAAGGTAGTGGTAATGAGAATGGAAATATTGGATTCGTTTCAGTCCTCTGAAGGAGGTAAAAAGGACATGATTGAGATGTGGGGACTGACTGAATAGGGTTGATTAATGCAGATAACTGGATTGATGGTGGTACTATTTATCGAATTATAGAACACAGAAACAAACTGTAGAGAAAGCGTGAGGTGCCTGTGTCGTAGACAAGCACAATGCTTTACAATTTAGAAAGCATTTCTAGACCTAGGAATTTTAAGTTATTGAATAAAAATTACGTAAGCACATGGAGGGCATGAGGGGGAATTAGAATTAAGTGCAGCAATTAGTGTGAAAATACTCAAACCTTATGATTAATTGCATGTTAAATATGTGTGGGTTTCAGGTGACCACAAGTTTGGTGGGTGTCAGGAGAATGTGATAGCTAAAAGTGATGACATAATGTACAGCATGTACAGCATGGGGAAGTGGTAGTTCCACTGTACACTGTGCTGTGTGTATTCTTTTGAAAATACATCTTGGAGTTACACTTTCAAGAGAGAGAGTAATTAGAATATAAAAGAGTAAGGGTTGGAATAGTGAAGGGTTAATATAATGAAAAAATTAGAAAACACAATACAGTCTGGTTTTGTTTAGTCCAGAAAATTTAAGGGGGAACTTAGATCATAGTTTTGGCACTCAAAAGAGACTTTGATATTATCTGATTCAGTTCCCTTATTTTGCAGATAATAAGAAAATAGAGTTTCAGGGAGGTTGTCATGGCTCATAGCAGAGCAGTGTCTGGAACCCAAGTGTGTGGTTCAAAAGGAAATTGAATGTGTCATAAGCATATTTTACTTACAGAGGCATTGAGCCTGGCTGGGACTAGGGTGAGTTAGCAAGTTGCCTAGGGTACAAAATTGAAGGAGGCAGTTACTCCTAGGTGCAGACTCTATACTTGCAAGATCCTTATTTATCAAAGTAATATATGAACATGTTTTAAAATGTCAGATAATGGTAAGAGCACCTCTCAGCTCTCCAGATTAGAGATAGCTGGATGGTAATGGTAGAAGGGAATTATACTTTTAAGACCTAGCTCTCTGCAGTAATCTAACAGTTTGCAAGAATTTATGGAGCATTGCTTCACTTCATGTAAGAACAATGTGGGGTGTTCTGTTCTCAGTCCTGACTGGTTCCTACTCTCCTCTTTTCCTGGAATCAGATCTCTGAGACTAGATTTTCTTCCTTTGTGCTTTTAAAGCTTTTTTTTTTTTTTTTTTTAAACTTTTTTTCACCTACACAGCCCCTTGGGGGTTCTCAGTCTTGGCTGAAGAGTTAAGAGAATCTAGACAATCCTCTCATTTCCTCTACCTTGCAGCTCACATAGCCAAATATGGAAGCGATTTAGAGATTAACAGTAAACAGAAATGAGAGATAGCCCTAATCTTTTACTGACTTTTACTTTTACTGACATGGCTTCTGGACTTTAGTTTCTGACTCCCATTTGTTTTTGAGGGTGGAGTCACCTAGTTCAGTTCCATTACTCTTAGGTACAGGACATGTTTCTTTATGGGGGTTCTTTCCCCCAGCACTTAGGGTTAGAGGCAGTGTAGGCCAAAAAAAATCCCATTTTCATGTCTCAGAAGATAATTTGTGTTTTCCAGATGGATGACACATGGAGTAGACAAGCTCTCCTTCAAATATTAGTGATTTCCTTTTTGGCATTATCCTATGTGAGGAGAATAAATCCAGAATGCACAGCCTTTGTCTTAGAACTAATGGGTATAAACTTGTTTTGCTGCTTCTCTGGATCTGCCCTGTTTTATATCTGATATCTCGCTTGCCTCCTTAGGACCATTATGTATTTTTTGTTCTTTTGGCCTTTGAGTTCAAAACAGGCCATTTGTTTTTATATTGCATTTTAAAATAGGTGGATTCTGGGAGCTAAGATTTTATAAAGTGAAAAGACAGGTGGTTTTATTGATCCAGTCAGAGATAGTTAAATGTATAAAGAATAGCAGCACATTAAACCTAATTTACAGATGCAGTTGGCATAGTTTGTGATGCTAATGGCAGCAGAAGAAATTTAAAATAAATCAGTATTACACTAGCGTATAAGCTCTTCCATGACAGCTTTGTGAGCTGGATAGCTCACTGTGCCGGGACATAGTAGGAGCTCAAAAAAACTAGTAAACATGTTTATAAGTTTACATATTTTTATCACTTGATAAAAATCAGTGATTTGGTTGTTTATAAGCCCCACATAGTGTTCAGTGTTACCTTTCTTTAAATCCATCCCAAAGTGTTTATACACACACACACGCACATATACACACGTCAAATTGGAGAATATCTATACTTGCTAGTATTAGAATTTCCTTAATCTCCATCTAGCTTTTTTCAATCTTTGTTTTTATTCATTTTTTCTTCAATTTGAAGTCTTCTTTCTTATAGTATTCTTTTCTCCTTTAAATTTGATAGTCTTTTTTTCAATCAGTTCAGGTGCCTATTATCATCTTATATATTGGCCCTATTTGTTTTTGTTTTAACAGAAAGGTAATTTTTGGTTTATGAAATGAAAAAGCCAGGGATTTTTCAGCAGTTCTGTTAAATTCTAATAGTTCTGTAAACTTCATATTTGTATAAATTTTCACATGGTTATCTCTCTCAGATAATCTATCAGATTTTTTTCTTTTTTTCCTGGAATCCTGCTCTAATTTGGACTATTCTACACCTACGTCAAAGCTAAATTTACTTTTGCTGGCATCCTGGAAATTTCTTTTGCCTTTCTTATTGGTTTCCTTGCTTCCTAGATCCTATGTCTTCCTTTCTCTTGCTCTACTCTATTTGGAACTAAATTTTTTGAGAATGCGTGTCTCTGAAAATGACTTTATTCTTCTCTTATATTTAATTGATAGTTTGGCTCTATTTAGGGGAGTTACTGTTTAGTAGATAAGAGTTTCAGCTTTGCAAGATGGAAATTGTTCTGGAGATGGATGGTGGTAATCGTTCCTCAGTTGAGCTGTACACTTAAAAATGGTTTGGATGATAAATTGTATGTGTACTGTATTAGTTAGCTAGGGCTGCCAAATTAGTATCAGAGACTGGGTGACTTAAACAACAAAAATTCATTATCTCAAAATTTTGGAGGCTAGAGTCTAAGAGATCAAGTTGTCATCAGGGTTGGTTTGTCCTAAGGCCTTTCTTGTTGGCTTATAGGTGGTTGTCTTCTCTCAGTGTCTTCATAGGGTCTTCTCACTGAGTATATCTGTGTCCTAGTTGGCTCCTCCTATAATGACACCAGTCATACTGAATTAGGGCCCATCCTAGTGACCTCATTTTTACCTTAATTACCTCTTTAAAGACACTATTTCCAAATACACTCCCAGTCTGAGGTACTGGAGGTTGGGACTTCAGTGTCTGAATTTTGGGGTAGGGCTGGAATTCAGCCCATAACAGATGTTTTTACCACAATATAAAAAAATACATATAAGGGAATTTAGTCAATAATATTGTAATAACTATGTATGGTGTCAGATGGGTGCTTAGACTTATCAGAGTGATCACTTTGTAAGGTATATAAATGTCTAAGCACTATGTTTTATACCTGAAACTAACATAATACAGTATGTCAACTGTAATTGAAAAATATGTTAAAAAAATTTTTTTGGTAAAGAATGAATAGTAGTATGAAGAACATGTATGCATCATCCAGAAACTGCAGTTAAGGATACTGTCCATTATATTGTAAATAATATATATACATATATGCATAACACACAAAGAAAAGGAAAATAAAAAATAAATACCATTGCACTCTTCTCATAAGCAACCTGAGGTGACTTCTGAAAATGGTTCACTATTCACTTGACCCAGAGAATCCCACAAAATCATGCAAATTGAGAGGTTCAAATCTTCATGTTCACTTTAAGAACACTCGTGAAACGGCCCAGGCCATCAGGAGTATGCATATCCAAAAAGCCACCAAGTATGTAAAGGATGTCCCGTTACAGAAGCAATCTGTGCCATTCCGTCGTTATCATGGTGGAGTTGGGAGGTGTACCCAGGCCAAACAGTGGGGCAGGACGTAGGGTTGGTGGCCCAAAAAGAGTGCAGAAGTTTTACTGCACATGCTTACAAATGCAGAGAGGAATGCTGCACTGAAGGGTTTAGATGAAGACTCTCTGGTCACTGAGCACATCCAGGTTAACAAAACTCCCAAGATGCAGCACGGAGCTTACAGAGCTCAGGGCGGATTAACCTGCACATTGAGAGCTCTCCCTGCCACGCTGACCTGGTCCTCATGAAAAAGAGCAGATTGTTGCTAAACCAGTAGAGGAGGTTGCACAGAAGAAAAAGATATCCTAGAAGAAACGAAAGAAACAAAACCTTAGGGTCCGGGAGTAAATACAGCATCAAATAAATCCTAATAAAAGTAAAAAAAAATAATAAATTACAATCAATTATCAATCCATTTATGTTTAGTGCCATGTAGTACAATAAGGATTAGATGAGTTAATGTGTTTATATTTGTTGTATTAATTATGACATTGAATTCATTGTTACATTTTTTTCATAGTGGCTCATACCATAATTATTTGTTCATAATTTAGCAAGATTATTATATTGCTTTTACTTTAGCTATAACACATAATGGCTTCGTCTTTAGATTATACAAAAATTTAGTAATCTTAAGATTATAGAATGGTGATATGTTCTTCATATGTTCTTGGCATATAGTCTGTTGTAATTCAGAGAGAGTGATAAGAAAACTTTTGTGATGCCTGACAAAGTAATCATATAGGGAGTAATGCCTTGTATATATAAGGCATAATTAAATTAGTTGTTGAAGAAATAGAATTATAGTTGATATTTTTTCAGGAAAGTTTTGCTTGATGTGCCTTTCTTTACTCTCAGGCCTTAGCACAGTGTACTCCGACTCTGTAATAACTACTCAGTCAACATTTGTTGAATGAATAAGTGAATGAATTTTGGTATGTACAGGACTTTTGTCTTTGTTGTTATTTTCTGCTTTCTCATATGGGGGGTATTTTCAAAGTAATATTTACAAAAGTGAATAGTATAAGGTGGCATTTTATTTGATATATATGTGTGTGTGTATATATATCACACACATATATATATATTTATTTATTTTTAAGGCCTTGATTTTAAGTAGACTTTTATTTCAGATTACTCTGTAATTTTTAATTTTCCCTATGTTGGGATTTTTATCCATGTTGTTTCATTAGTAATTACTTGACAAAATAGTAAGTTTAAAATATTGAATAGAATATAATCATCTTATAAATTGCCTTGTCTTTTTGCATTACTTATAGCATATTGAAGTTAGTTATTTGGGGATTTTTTTTTCCCCCTTAATTGTTTACTGAGAGATCTGTAGCCCAACCAAACTTCCGGAGTTAGTCACTTGGGTATTGTCACTCTGCTGGTTTTCATCAGAAACAGGAAATTGTCAAGTTATGTGTTAAAGTACAGCAGATTCTAAAATTGCATTTGTACTAGCGCAAGAGATTTCCCTTTAGAATTTTTTCTATCACTAGTTGATTCCTTACTTTTTCCTCAGACTATAACAACTAGCTTGCCAAAAATGGTGATATTTATCATGGCTTATATACATAGCAAACAGTGCCCTTCCTCATAGGTTACATTTCATACACAATATGATTGATAAAGTGATTTGACAAACTTAGTGTCATTAATATATAGATACACCTAATGAATTTGTAAAAGTAGGTTGGGGAAGAACATGTTTTTAGGTGTTTGGCCTGATGTTATTCCCATATTTTGGTTAACAGGTCTCTATGGTTTCATAAAGAGGACCTTTTAGGGAGTCCACAAGGCCAAAACTATTTTCATATACTAGGATGTTCATTTCCATTTTTACTTGGAGTTTCTAGAGACTGCATGAAATGCAGTGACATTTTATAAGATGTCAACATTTGGGAGATCTGCAAAACTCAGTGAATGTATATTGCATGATGATACAAAATCATACATGAGTAAAAACAGGTCCATTTAAAGTATAAGTCAGACCAATGAATGTTTTCTGCTATATATTTATTTTAGTTTACATATAGTAAGAATCACACTTTTTGGAGTGTGAATGAGATTTGAGATATGCTTAGAGGTATGTCATCACTCCCACAGTCTAAATAAAGAATAGTTTTTTCACCCCCTCTCAAGAAAATAAAATTCCCTCATGCTTTGTAGTCAAACTCTTCCCCCTTACCATTAACCTGTGAAAAGCACTGATCTGTTCTCTGTCCCTATAGATTTATCTTTTCCAGAATGTCATACATAGCCTTTTCGGTCTGGATCAATTGGAAGCTGCCAAACTGTTACCCATACTGACTGTACTATTTTTGCATTCCCATAGCAATGCATGAGTTCCAGTTGTTCTGCGTCCTCATTGGCATCTGGTACTATAAGGTTTTTGTTTGTTTGTTTCCCCTTCCCTTCCCATCCCCATCTCTCTCCCTCTCTGTCTCTCTCCCTCTCTCCCTGTCCCCCCTCCCTCTTCCCATCCCCCCGTCTCCCTCTCTCTCCATCTCCCTTTTCCTTCTTCCCGCCCTTTCCTTTTTTCTCCACCTCCCTTTGTAGGCCATTTAATAGCTGTGTAGTGATATCATTTTGTATTTGTATATAATTTGCATTCCTGTAATAACTAATGATGTTGAGTATCTTTCATGTTCTTATATGCCATTCAAGTATCTTGTTTGGTAAAATACCTGTTCAAATATTTTGTCCATTTAAAAATGTTAAATGTTTAAATATTTTTCCCCCGTGGCTTTGCTGAGTACAGCCAGCTTTCCCCAGGCTGGAATCACCTGCCAGTAGTTTTACAGGCCTGGTTCCCCACAGCTTTGGGTTGAAACCCAGGTGATGGCCTACTCTTTTGAAACAGAAGAGGCAGCCTTAGTCGTCTCTGAATCGCCTTTGGGGTCTTCTTTTCTTGTCCTGAAGAATATCTGTGGTCCCATCCTGTAAAATCTAAGAAAGCCAGCCAAAAGTTCACATTGGCTGTTTCCTGCTAGTATGGCTGATTGAGTCTGCGGCTCACCGGCTCACCCTCGTACTAGTCTCTCTCTATGTGGTCCCTCAGCCACACCCTTAGTATTCTTTTCTGAACATGTTTTCTCAGTTTTTGCAATATGGATAGGCTAGAATTTTTCAACTTTAAAATTTAAATTAAATTTCTGCTTCCCTTTTGATTAACAATTTCATTTTTATTTCTCTTTTCACAGTTTACTGTAAGCATTCAAGAGAAGCCAAGCTGCACCTTCAACACTGCTTAGAAATAGCTTCAGCCAGATAATCCAATTTTATCCTTACAAGTTCTACCTTCCCCAGAACACTAGGACATTAACACAATTTAGCCAAGCTCTTTGTCGTTTTATAACAAGGTCCTGATAATGTGTTTCTCATTTCCTTCCATCTGAGACTTTATCAGAATGGCCTTTACTGTCCATATTTCAACCAACATTCTGTTCATGGCCACTTAGGTATTCTGTAGGAAGATTGAGGCTTTCCCTACAGCTCTCTTCTTCTGAACCCTCAGGAGAAATTGCCCTTTATAGTCCTGTGGGTGAAAAAGGGGTCCTGTGGAAAGTAATGTCAGAGGGTGATCTGATCATAAATTCCTAACTGGGAAGGTCATGGTGGATAGTCAGTTCTAGGCATATAACTTTCTTTAGTAAAAGGTTTCTTTTTGCCTTAAGCAAACCCTCCCTGTGAATTGTTCTTGGGCATCTAAGTTAGCATACCTTTCAAATACCTGAGTAATCTTTTTCAGACCCTTCAAGGGAACACATAATTTTGTTAACTATCCTGTAATCCTTGCTTTCTCCCACCCTCATTTAATCTTCCTTACTTAAATGAGTAAGTAAGGAAATAAAGAGATTTTACTTCCAAATGCATAAAAGAAACTGTCATTCAAGGAAGCATTTTTCTCAGTCTGTTGAGATCTTGCTTCCAGGCCTATCCTCTGGTTGGCTCAAAAATTTTTTAGTAAAAATTCCTACAGGTTTGGACATTCTTATGTTGATAATTCATTCACTGTTGGAGAGGAAAAGTTTTCCTCTACCCATTTATGTTTTTCTGGCTGGCTAATCAAAATGGCACAAGACAGATTAGCAGGAGGAAATCGAAGTTTAATAACACGTGTATCTCCTGAATACATGGTAGAAACCTAGAAAAACTGAGTAACTCTTCAATGAAACTGGTGGAAGCCATCACCTTAAATACCGCCTTCAGCTAAAGACATATGTGGGCGATGGAGAGTCAGTTGTGGGACCTTACCAGGAAGAGCACTGTAAACAAGAGTAAGAATGTTATGGAGATTTTAGTCCATGCCTTCTCCATTGATACCAGTTTCTGGAGTTTTAGATGTTCTCTTCCTGGAAGTCTGATTTCAGGGTACCAGTATGGTCTGGTGAAGTCTCTCCTTCATATTGTATCCTCACGTAGTGGAAGGGGCTAGGGAACTCTGGGATCTCCTTTATAAGAGCACTGATCCCCTTTATGAGAGCTCCACTCTTATGACTTAATCACTTCCCAAAGGCCCCACCTACTAATACCATCATCTTATGGAGGGTAGGGTTTCAACAGGAATTTTGGGGGGACACAAACATTCAGACCATACCAATAGTATTCTCATTTTTAATGTCTTTGGATCTTTGGTTATTCTTGCTAGAGAGTTATGTTTTCTTGATCTATTATTTAAAGAAACATCTTTTTGTTTTGTTGGGGAGGAAGAAATTTTCCTCTGCCCTTCTGTGTTCTTCCAGCTGGTCTAATTAAATCAATACGAGGCATTAACAGAAAATAACCAAATTTAATTACGTATGTCCATATGGGAAACCCACTTACATGAGAGTCAGGAGACCCTACGTACATCAGAGCTTCCAAGACAGAAGGTAAACGGAGGTATATATGGCATTCTGAGCTACTGATGAGGTAGAATATCTTGGGGCTTCGGAGGTCATTTGCAGGACAATAAGAAGAGCAGATGTTCAGTAAATAGGAGTTTGTCCACCCTATAGGTGGGTCATAAAAAAATTATTTCTGATACTGACTCTTCTTGTGGGCAAGGTCTCTCTTGTGGGCAAGAGAGAGATAAAAGTTTCTTGTGAGCCTGCAGGGTCTCAGTTGCCTTCAGCTCAAAATAATTCACATGCCAAAGTGGCACACCTGGGGGAGACCTGTTCTGAACCCTTTCAGTTTCAATGATTTTTCTCTCATGTTCTGTTTCAGTTTCATTGATTTCTGGTCTTATTTTTCTGCCCTTCTGTTTCATTTGTGTTTAATGTGCTCCTCTTTTTCTAGTTTCTTAAGGTAGAAGCTTACATTACTGATTTGGAACCTACTTTTCTAACATTTTTATTAGTAGTATAAACTTACAATGCTATAAATTTCCTTCTAAGCACACTCCTTTAGCTGAGTCCAACGAATTTTTATGTGTTGTTTTCATTTTAATTCAGTTCAAAATATTTTCTCATTTTCCTTGAGAAAACTGACACATGAATCATTTAGAAGCGTTGCTCAATTTCCAAATACTTATATTGCTGACTTCTAGTTTAATTTCATCATGGTCAGAGATCATATGCTATGTATTACGTTGGTGCAAAAGTAATTGCGGTTTAAAAGATTAAAAATGATTGCAAAAACCACAATTACTTTTGTACCAATCTAATAATATTAACCCTTTTACATTTATTAAGGTTTGTTCTAGGGTCCAGATTATGATCTGTCTTGGTGAATATACCATGTATACTTGAAAGGATGTGTATGTTGCTATTGTTGAGTATAGTGTTTTCTAAAAGTCTGTTAGATTCAGTTGGTCGATGGTGATGTTTAGATCTGTAGCTTTGCTGCTTTTGTGTCTACTTGTTCTATAGATTACTGCGAGTAGTGTTTCAGTTTCCAAGAATAATTGTGGATTTGTTTACTTCCTTCAGTTGTAGTAGTTTTTACTTCATGTACTTGAGAACTCTATTGTTAGGTACATATACATTTAGGATTGTGTTGTCTTGATGAATTGACCTTTTTCTCATTATCTCATGTTTTTATAACCAGTAATTTTCCTTATTCTGAAATCTACTTTGTCAGGTATTAATATAGAAACTGCAGCTTTCTTTTGGTTATTGTTTGCATAAGCCTTTTATTCTATAATCTATATACCATTATATTTAAAATGGGTATCTGATAACAGATGGGTCTTGTTTGTTAATTTAATCTGACAATCTGTCTTTTAATTACTGTGTTTAGACCATTTAATGTAATTATTGGTATGTTTGAGTTTTATTATTTGTTATCTGTTTGTTTCTTGTATTTTTTGTTCCTCTGTTTTCCTTTGCCTGTCTTCTTTTTGATGATTTGAGTGTTATTTTACTATCCATTTTAACGTATTTATTGTTTTTTTGGCTATATCTCGTTCTATTTTTTTTAGTGATTGCTTTAAAGATTATACTATACATACTTTTCACAGTACGTTTCGAGTTTGTAATTCGTCATTTCAAATAGAACATAAAGCCTTGCAACCATATTGGTCCTATTGCCCTCCCCACTTTATATGATAATTGTCAGATGAATTATACATATATATGTTGAAACCCCTATGACAGTATTATAACATTCCTTTCAAGGGCTATGCATGTTTTAAAGAACTTAAAAAAATCTTTCTATATTCACCCAAATATATACATTCCTTTCAAGGGCTATGCATGTTTTAAAGAACTTAAAAAAAGCTTTCTATATTCACCCAAATATTTACAATTTTTATTGCTCTTTCTTCATTCATGAAGTTTCAAGTTTCCGTCCGATATACTTTTTCTTTTAGCCTTAAGACTTTCCTTTAAATATCTTTTAGAGCCAGTCTTCTAGCAACAAAGTGCCTTAATTTTTCTTCATCTGAGAATGTCTTTGTTTCATTTCATTCCTGAAAGATATTTTCATAAATACAGAATTCTGGATTGCCGGTTGTTTTCTTTCAGCATTTTTAAGATGTGGTTTATGGTTTCTGATGAGAAATGCTTAGTCTTTCAAATTGCCCCCACAGCAGGGTTTCTCAACCTTAGCACATTGGACTGGATAGTACTATATTGTGGAGGGTTGTCCTGTTCATGGTGCGGTCTTTAGCAATATCCCTGGCCTCTATCCAGTAGTACCCCCTTTTCCTCTGCTCCCCCGGTTGTAACAATCAAAAATGACTCCAGATAATTGTCAAATATTGCCTTAGATGCTTGTCTACTCCATAGACACCTCACAACTAACTTTCTTCTACAGTTTCTGATACTCTGTTCTATAATTCGGTAAATAGTACCACCCCATATTCTTTGTACCATCTGATCCCTTTTTCTTCTTCCTTTATCCAGAGGTTCTTAATGTATACGCCACCTCCAATGTTGTGAGAGCAATGCAGATCCACAACTAAGGCTGGCCTGTGACAGGGCTGGGAGAGGAATAAACGAAAAAAAAAAAAACAACTCAGGGATTTAACCCACGCTCTCTGGCTTTCAAGATCCCCGTCTTTAGGCCAAATGAGCTCCTCTTGAGTTTTTTCTTGACTGTACTTGCTATACAATGTCCTATCTGCCTGCCTTTGGGTCAAAGCCAGGAAATAAAGCAGGGGGTAAAAACTAATAGGAAATTTATCGTCACTGTATTGGTCTCTTTTAACATTGATTTCTCTCCCTAATCTGCTTGCTGTTTTGTACTTTTCAGATTCCTCGGGTAGCTGATTTTTTTTCCCCCCTGGAGATTTTAGTTGTAATCTGTTAGAGAAAGTGGTTGCAATGGGCTTACACCCATCTTCCTTGGAATTAAAAATACTTAAGGCAATGAATTTTAATATAACGGTATGGAAAAGTTAATTGATAAAGTTTTACATTCCACATTAGGAACTAATGTTTAAGAAACTATCACTTGTCAAGTTTTTGTGTAGTATTGAAAAAGAATATGCACAATTATCTGAAAAGACCTATTGTAAAATACTCAAACCACACATTGGAGGTTTCTTCAGATAATACAGTGAATGTTTAAATAAAATTATTACAGTAAAAGACATTGCCATTAACCCCCCCTCAAAATACTCCCCCTCACTTCTAACACTCTTATCCCATTGTACTTGCCACTTTCTGAAGCCACTGTTGTGGCTGCCTTGATGTCCTGAATCAATTCAAAACGTTTACCTTTCATGGTCATTTTGACTTTGGGGAAGAACCAGAAGTTGGACGGTGCCAAATCTGGTGTCTAAGGTGGATGAGGACACACCATAATGCTTTTATTTGACAGAAATTGCCGTACCAGAAGCGACATGTGACATGGAGCCTTTCTGCTGTAATCACAAAATATGGTGAATTCTGCTGCTGAGTGCTATCCAAGGGAATGGCAGAGATCTTCAATACAGGAAGTGGTGCACCGAACCTTAGTAACAGTGTGTGACAAGTTTCAACTTGTTTAGTGCAGTCAGTTGGGTGTGAGCTACGGTTGAGAGAAGGTGTGTTTTAATGTGTGCTGTAAATCTTCCTCCATCATGACTGCTCCCTGTCACACACTGCTTCTGGTATATGGCAATTTCTGTCAAATGAAATATTACGGTGTGTCCTCATCAACCTTATTCACCGAATCTGGCACCATGCAACTTCTGGCTCTTCCCCAAAGTCAAAAAGATTCATGAAAAGTACATGTTTTGAATCGATTCAGGACATCGAGGCAGCCACGACAGCACAACTAAAGACACTCATGAAAGAGGACTTCCAGAACTGCTTCAGAAAGTGGCAAGAACAATGGGATAAATGTGTTCAAAATGAGGGGCGAGTATTTTGAGGGGGATTAATGGCAATGTGTCTTTTACTATAATAAATTTTTTAAATGTAAACATTCACTGTATTGTTTGATCACACCTTGTGGAATAGGGAGTCAGTCTTACCAATCTTACTATTTGCTGAGGTTACCACTGTTTACAGTTTGTTGTCTATTCTTCCAGAAGTTCTTAATATATATACAAACATATGTAATAAGATTTTTTCAAAATAGAATCATAATAAACACATTGTTCTGGAATTTTGCATTTTTGCTTAAGATTTCTTAGACATTTTTACCATACTAGTACTTATAATTTAGATACTTTTGGTGTATATTTCATTCCTAATTTTTCACAATTATTAGCAGTGCTGCAGCAAATATTCTTATATGTATGACTTTGGGTATTTGCAGCATTTTTTCCTCTAGTGTGTTGATTGCTGGTTAAAAGAAATGTGCATTTAAAGTTTTGACAGCTATTGCTAAGTTCTTCAAAAATTTTGTGTCTAAAAAATACATAACCAAGGTAAAAAGACAAATGACAATCTGGAATATTTTGCAATTTATATCAAAGACAAAGGGCAAATTATTCCTACTATATAAATAGCTTCTAAAAAATGAAAAAGTGAAGCCACACCTTAGGAAAATGAACAAAAGATAAGAACAAGTAGTCCACACTTGAAAACAAATGCAAATGCCCCTTAAGTTTGGGAAAAGGTGCTCAATCTCACTGTAATAGGTAAATACAAATAAAAACTCTTAAATACCATTTCTTACCCATCCAACTGACAGAAATCCAAACGGTTTGACAACATAGTTTGTTGCCAAGGCTGTGAGGAAATACTCATTCTCATACGTATATTGTTGAGAATAAAAAAGGATAAAGAGCCTTTGCATAGGGAATTTGGCATTATCTCACAAAATTATATAAGCTTAACTCAGCGTTCTTACTTTTGTCACTCTAACCCAAAGGTACACTAACACAAAAACACCATGACATGTATGTGAGACTATTATAGCACTAATACCAAAAGACAGGAAACAACCCATTGTTCATCAGTAAGGTCTAGTTGAGGAAACTGTGATACTTCTATAATGATGAAGTACTGTGCAGTAGTTAGAAATAGTAGTTATATTAGAAAAGAACTCTCACACACTGCTATGGAACGATCTTCAGGATATACTATTAAACTAAAAGAGCAAGGTTCCGACTGTGTACATTGTGCCCTCCCCTTTGTGTGTGTGTGTGTATATGTGTTTCATTGTGAGAGGGGACATGGAAATTAAAATTCCCGATTTACCTATGTTTTATTATATTAAAAAAGAAACAATAGAAGGTAAACCAAAACAAATAAAAATGGCTATCCTATGGAGGAGAAGGAGAGGAAAGAGAATGTTAGAATGGAAACAGAATGGATATACTTTGATAGTTTTACTTTTAGAAATATCTAAATGTTTTATGTAATTATGAAATAAAATTAAATTTTAAAAAGGAAAAATAAATTTGATCTCCAAAAAATGGAAACAAATGAACTTAGCGATATATTCAGTTGGTGTCATAACCACACAGAAGCATATATTCTGTCCTTCAAATAGTTAATGAGACAGTGTTCTTTCTAGAACAGTTACAGTTTCTAAAAGCAGGTAGAACTAGCAAGTCATCATTGATGGAGAACTTAATGATGGGTGACTCATTTTGATACTACTAAATCCACCATTCAATTTTGGCATCACTGCCTCCTGTTTTGTGATAATGAAGCACACAAAAATTACCTGTGAAGTATCCTTGCAATAACAACAACAAAAGAACATGGAGAGGGGGAGAAATAAAGCCTTTAGGTGTAATTACCAGTTTACAGGTGATGGGGAGATAAAAGGACACCACTGAGATGATGCACATCAAGTCCGCAGTGTGAGAAGTGCTGCAGGACAGGTGAAGCCAGGTTCTTCAACAAGTAAGGGGCAGGGAAAGAATGCTAGAGATTAAGAGCACTTAGAAACATGGTAACCCAAGTGCAACATACCTGCTTTGGATCTCTGGTTCAAACAAATCAACTGTAAAATACTTGTTAAAAAATATATATACTCAGCAAAAATTGAGTATTACTATCAGAAAAAAGAACTACGCAGGCACACTTAACCTTAATAAAGAAGCACTTAAATTTTTAGCAGCACAAAATTTTAAAAATCATTTTGATAATTGAATTTCAATATAATTGATTTTATTTGCAATCTTACGCATTTTTTATGCACTTAAAGCCTTACATTGAGTACAGGTTATAGGTTTTACTAGACTGCCAAAAGTGGGAGAGGGCCCATGGCATAAAGAAGGTAAAGAGCTCTTGATTTGTTAATTTTGGGGAGATAACGGTTTTTTATCTGTTAGTACTTGTAGGGGGAATCATAGGATTCCATCTACCCCACCAAAAGTGGGGGGATAGATGAACCACAAAGTCATAATATTGGGCATTGAAGTTGGGTGATAGGTATGGGATTTGTTGCACTATTTTCTACTTTTGTATGTGTTGAAAATTCCCATGATTAAAAAAATTTAAGCTTGGTGTCAGTTTTTAGTTATAATGCCAATAATATAGTAGATTGCCTATTTTTGTACATAGTAGAGCACGAGATTATATTGGTTTTCTAAAAATCTTTTTTCACCTTTTGTATGAGTTTTGATTGTGTAAAGGACATTAATATTTGAACATGTATAACAAACATTTCTCCCAGCTTATTAGTCTCTTAACTTTGTTTTTTGGTGGTGGTAGGTACAGCAATGGCTCCCCAAATCTCCAAAACCTATGAGTATTTTACCTGACATAATTTAAGAGACTTTGCATATGTAATTAAGGATTTTGAGATGGGGAGATTATTTTGGATTATCTTTATGGCCCAATGTAAATTTTAAGTGTCCTTATAAGAGAGAGGCAGAAGGTTAAAATGAGAAAAGGAGATGTGATGATCAAACTAAAGTAGAGAGTGATGGAGTCGTGAGCCAGAGATGTGGGCAGCTTCTAGAAGCTGGAAGTGTCAAGGAATGGATTTTCCCCTACAGCCTTCAGCAGAAAGAACACAACTCTGATTTTAGCCCTTGAGTCATTTCACACTTCTGATCTCCAGAACTGTAATTTAGTAAATTTGTGTTGCTTAAAGACACTTAAGCTTGTAATTTGTTATAGCATTAGTAGGCGCTAATGTAATTTGCTGTACAGAAATTTAAAATTTTTTTTGTTTTATAGTTTCTAACACTGGAATCATAGCTTAAGAAAACAAATAAACAAAAAAAGACTTCCTTGCATCAAGAATCTGAAAATGCTATTTATGTATTTTATTTTCTGTTTTGCTTTATCTTTAAACAGTCTATGTTAATTAAACTTAATTTTGAGATAAATTATAGATTTATATGCAGTTAGTTATAAGAAATCTTACAACTTACTGAGAGATCCAGTGTATCCATTACGTGGTTTCCCCCAATGGTAACATCTGGCAAAAGTATAGTACAGTGTAACAACCAGGATATTAATATTGATACAGTCAAGATACAGAATATTTTCATTACCACAAGAATCCCTCATGTTGCCCTTTTATAACCACACCCACTTCCCTCCCATCCACTCCTTAACCCCAGGCAACCATTAATCTCACCCTTTCTATAATTTTGTCATTTCAAGAATGTCATATAAAGGAATTACCGTGTTTCCCCGAAAATAAGACCAGGTCTTATATTAATTTTTGCTCCAAAAGACACATTAGGGCTTATGTTCAGGGGATGTCATCCTGAAAAATCATGCTAGGGCTTATTTTCCAGTTAGGTCTTATTTTCGGGGATACACAGTATATAGTGTGTAACCTTTGGGATTGGCATTTTTGTTTTTAACTCAGCACAATTCCCTGGAAATACATCCAGGTCATTGCATATATTAATCATTTTTTCCTTTTTATTGCTGAATAGTATTCCATAATGTAGATGTAGCACAGTTTGTTTAATCATTCACCTGTTGAAGGACATCTGGGTGGTTTACAGTTTTTGGCTATTACAAATAAAGTTGCTATAAACATTCATGTAAAAGTTTGTGAGTGAACATAAATCTTTATTTCTCTGGTATTAATGCCCAAGAGTACAATTGCTGGGTTGTATGATAGTTACATGTTTAGTTTTATAGGAAACTGTCAAACTGTTTTCCAGAGTATCTGTACCATATTACATTCTCATCAGCAAATATGAGTGATCCAGTTTTAACATATCCTTATCAGCATTTGATATTGTTACTGTTTTGTTTTACACATTCCAATAGATGTGTATGACATCTCAATGTGGTTTTAATTTGCATCTTCTTAATAGTTAATGATGATGAACATCTTTTCATGTGCTTGTTTGCTATCTGTATATATTCTTTAGTGAATGTTTCTTCATGTCTTTTGCTTGTTTTCTAATTGCATTTGTTTTTCTGCTGTTGAGATTTTCCTTTTATGGATCTTACTTTTGGTGTCAAGTTTAAGAACTTTGCCTAGCTCTGTATCCTGAAGATTTTCTCCTATACATTTTTCTAAGTTTCATAGTTTTACATTTAAGGTTGTCATCCATTTTGAGTTGGCGTTGGTATAGTTTGAGATTAAAGCAATGTACTTTTTTTTTTTTTGCCTTTTGTCCACTTTATCAACATTCATTGATAAATCAATTTTTCCTCCATTGAATTATGTTTTGCACCTTTATCAAAATTCGGTTGGGCATATTTATTTGTGTGGGTCTATTTCTGGGTTATCTTCTGTTCCTTTGATATATGTGTCTAACCCTTTGCCAATGCCATACAATCTTGACTACTGTAGCTAGATAATATTTTTCCCCACTTTATTTTAACTTTAAAAAATTGTTTTAGCTATTCTAGTTATTTTGCTTTGCCATATAAATTACAGAATAACATTGCCTAAGTATACAAAACAATTTGCTGGAACTTTAAGAATTACATAAACCTGTATGTCAATTTGGAGAAAATTTGCATTTTTACTATGTTCCATCTCCCATTCCATAAACACTTTTATTTAAATCTTTGATTTCTTTCATCTGCATTTTATAGTTTTCAACATACAGTCCCTCTTCATGTTTTGTTGGATTTTCACGTCTTTGATTTTTTTCCTTTTTTGAGTGATTATACGTTGTATTGCATTTTAAATTTTGATGTCCATGTGTTCATTGCTAGTATACAGTAAGCCAGTTGATTTTTGCAGGTTGATCTTGTGTGCCTTATGACCTTATTGAATTCATTTAATAGTACTAAGGGTTTTTTGGTTGTTGTTTGTTTGTTTGTAGCTTCCTTGGAATTTTCTATGTAGTCAGTCACGTCATTTACAAATTAGAGTTTTCTTTCTTTCTTTCTGATCTATACACCATTTATCATTTTCTTGCTTTATTGAACTGGCTAAAACTTGCAACACTATGCTGAATAAGAGTGGTGAGGGTGGACATCTTTGCCTAATCCTTGATTTTACGAGGAAAGCAACTGTTTTTTTAAGTATTAAGTATGATGTTAGCTGTAGGTTTTTTGTAGATCTTATTTATTAAGTTGAAGTTCCCCTCTGTTCTTATTTTTTTGAGAGCTTTTATAATGGTGTTTTATCATGGGTGTTGAATTTCGTCAAATGCTTTTTCTGCATCGAGTAATATGCTCTTAATGATTTTTCTTAGCTTGCGAATGTGGTGTATTATACTGATGGATTTTTTAAAAATATTAAACCAGCTTTTATCCCTGGAAAAATCCCTAGTTGGTCATAGAGTATTAATTCTTTTTACATGCTGCTAAATTCTGTTTGCTAATATTTTGTTAAGGATTTCAGCATCTATATGCATGAGAGATATTGGTTAGTAGTTTTCTTTTTTTGTACAGTCTTTATCTAGTTTTGACATCAGGGTAATACAAACTTCAAAGATAAATTGGGAAGTTGTTTCCCCTTCTATTTTCTAGAACAGCTTATGTAGAATTGGTATTAATTCTTTAAATAATTGGTGGGAAGACATCAGGACCTGGAGATTTCTTTTTTGGGGTGAAGTTTTTTTAACTACTAATTTAATTTTCTGAGTAGTTATTGGGTTATTCAAATGATCTATTTCGTATTGGGTATATTGTGGTAATTTGTGTTTTTTGAATAAGTGGTCCATTTTTTCTAACTTGTTAAATTTATGTATATAGAGTTGTTCGTAGCACTCTCTTATCCTTTTGATGACCGCACAGTCTGTAGTATATCTCCTACTTCATTTTTAAAATTGTTAATTTGTGTCTTCTCCTTTTCTTCCTAGAGGTTTGCCAATTTATTGATCTTTTCAAAGAACCAACTGTTTTTACAGTGATTTTTTCCCTCTGTTTTCAATTTCATTGACTTCTACTCTTTTTCAAGGTTATTGAGGTAGGAGCTGAGGTGACTGATTTGAGACTTTTCTAATTGTATTCCTTTACTACTATAACATTCCCTCTCAGCACTACTTAGCTATGTGCCACAGATTTTGATAGGTTATATTTTCATTTTCATTTCAGTGTAATATTTGATTTTCCTTGAGACTTCCTCATGGATTTTTTAGATGTATGTTCCAAATATTTGGAGATTTATGTTCCTGTTATTTTTTTATTATTGATATCTAATTTGATTCTTTTTTAGTCAGAGAACACATTGTGTGACTTCAGTTCTTTTAAATTTGTTGAGGTTTGTTTTATGACTCAGGATATGGTCTATCTTGGTACTTGTTCCATGGGAACTTGAAAAGCATGTTTATTCTGCTGTTGTTCAGTGCAGTGTTCTATAAATGTTGGTTAGATCCTAGTGGTTGAATGTATTATTGGTTTCTTTTATATTCTTTCTGATTTTCTATCCAGCTGATGGGTGGAAGTCCTGGCTCCTTAGTTCGCTTTTACTTGCACCACCAGGCAGAGATGTTGGATTGCCTCGTCATAGCCTATCGAGGGTAGTAAGTCTAGATTTCCTACTTGGCCTTTGCTGTATGGGGGGGGGCATTTTTTTCTGTAGTGCTTGAGAAGAATAGAGTGTTTTCAGGCATACCTCGTTTTATTGTGCTTCACGTTATTGTGCTTCATCATCAGATGATGCAGTTTTTATAAAATTGAAGGCAAGACCCTCCACCAGTAAAAAGATTACGACTCACTTTATTGTGATACTTGTTTTATTGCTGTGGTCTGGAACCAAACATGCAATATCTCTGAGGTATGCCTGTATCATCTAAAAGTTTTATGTTTTGCTAGGCTATCCCTTTGCTCCATTGTCTGGAAGGCGTTGGGTTTTGTTGTTTGGGGTGTTTGTTTGTGCTCATGGTGTGTCTAGGTTGCCAACCTTCGGTTCTAAGTCTGGGACATATCAGACAAAAATAAAACCTAGGGAATTTGCCATTGTGTCGTTTCTTGGGTTCCAAGGTCCCTAACTGATCTGCCTTCTTCCCTTCACCTTTCAGAGTTTTCTAATGTTTGATGTATATATAATGTCCAGAGTTTTTAGTTGTAGGGAAAAGTATAACTACTTTGTCTTCGTGGAATTGAAAGTCCTGTGTCTACTTTACTTTTGTATGTAGTGTGAGGACACAAGTTTTTCCCCAAATAGATAGCTAATAGTCCTAGAATTACTTATTGCATAACTCATTCTTCTCCACTGATTTGAAATGCCATTCCTGTTGTACATAAAGTTCTCATATATTTGCATGTTTATACAAACAGTAGAAGTTAACTGACTTGTCTGATTAACTAAACCCCTCCATTTCTGTTACAAAGCATACAAGCTGATACCCTTGATATATTTCTAGTCATACAACCTGATATCCTTGACATATTTCTACTCTTACCAATTGAGTTGAATCTACTTACCAAGAGTTAGATGTACTGTTCCCTTCAAGTGTGCTTCTTACTATAATTTTATGTAAACAAACAAAAATAGTGCTAACAGAAAGTTGTTTTTATGAAAACTAAGTTGATTGCTTTGGAAAGACTTATCAAAAAACATCACTTTAAAAAATTACTTGCTTTTGCAGTAGGTCTGGATGAGACCACTGTAAATATTTGGGGGAAAATGCACAAAAATCTGTTTTGTATTAAGTGCTTTGAAGTATTCTATACCTTAAAAAGAGCTAAACTAGAATGCATAGCTAGTATATTAGAAAGGAGGGCTTCTAAGCCACCTGTATGTGGGTGTGTTTCTGTTTCTGAACCTCAGTCTCTATTTACTGGTCTGTGTGATCTGTACCAATATCATATTGTTTTAAATTGCCTTAACACGTTAGTGCATTTTCATATATGATAGGGTGTGTTTGTCTATAGTGGGAACTGTCAGCTGAAAAATAACAGAAAACCCAACTAAAACTGTCTTAACATAATAAATTTATTAGCTCAAGGAAATGGAGGTTTAAAAGGACAGTTTTTAGTGCTTATTTTAGCAGCACTCCGTTCACTTGCTTGTCATCTTCATTCTCCAGCTGGTGACAAGATGGCTGCAGTAGTTCTAGGCTTCACATCTGTCCATGACAAAATATGTCGTCTTCCCTTATCCATGGTTTCACTTTCCATGGTTTCAGTTACCCATGGTCAACTGCAGTTTGAAAAAGTTAAAAGGAAAGTTCCAGAAATAAGTTTCAAATTGTGTGCCATTCTGAATAATGTGATGAAATCTTGTGCCTTCCTGCGCTGTCACTCCGGGTTTGGATCATTCATTCCCTTGTCCCCATGTGCACTACCCTGCCTGTTAGTCACTTAGTAGCATCTTGGTAGATCAACTGTTGCAGTATCATAGTGATTGTGTTCAAGTAACCTTTATTTTCTTAGTAATGGCCCCAAAGCACAAGAGTAGTTTAAACTTTATCATAGATATGTATGTATTTATTATGTATGTATAGGAAAAAACCTAGTATATATAGGGTATATAGGGTTCAGTACTAACCATGGTGTTCAGGCCATCCTCTGGGGGTCTTTGGAATGTATTCCCTGCAGATAAGAGGAGACTGTAGACAGTCTTTTACTTGTGTTTCTCAAGAGTCAGTCACTTTTCCCTAAAGTTTCCTAGCATAGTTTTCCCTTGCATCCCATGGCCTTGAGTTAATGTAAATAAACTGGCAAGGGAGAGATTGTCATATTGGCTTAGATGGGTTCGTAATCTTGTATGTACATTAGAACACTTGGGTAGCTTTTAAAATAAAGTAGTACCTTGGTTTTTGAACGTCTCTGTTGACGAACATTTCGGTTTTCAAACGCCGTAAAACCCAGAAGTAAATGCTGCGGTTTTCGAACACGCCTTAGGAAGTCGAAACACATGTCACGCGGTTTCTGTTGAGTGCAAGCTCCTGAGGCCTAGCTGTCGGCTGTTTTAGAACGTTTCAGAACTCGAACGGTCTTCTGCAACATATTATGTTAGAAAACCAAGGTACCACTGTAGTAATGTCTGAGTGACACTCCAGACAGATTAGAGTCTCTGAGGTAGGAATTCAAGCTCCTGTATTTTTTTAAAAGCTCCATACCTGATTCTAATCTGCAGGGTGGGCTTTGATGAACCAAAATATACGTTTGAAGCTAGAGTCAATCCTCCAAGTTGCATGGCTAAAATAATAATATATGGCAACTAGAAGGATAATATGGATATTGCTAGGAAAAGAGAAAAATGAATGCTGGTATACAACTTAGTGTCATTATACCAACTCTTATTTTTTCTAAAATATTATTTGCTAGTTTTATGTTTTCTAGGTAAATTTTAAAATCAGTTTGTCAAGTTTCAAAATAAATTCCATTGGGACCTAGGATTAAATTTCATTAAATTTATAGATTAATTATGGGGGGAGGTATCCCCATAGGAAAAGAATCAGTGTCCATATATTCCCCCCAAAAATCTTTGCTTACTAATGTCTCAAAAAGTCTATTACTCATTGTAATTTTTTATATCCTATACCAGTAATTGTTTAGACTTAGTTATAACTTTTTATTTGGAATTAATTTTTCTCATTTCTTTCTGTTTAGTATTGTTTCTTGATTACCACATCTTTTTTTTTAGCATTATGGGTTATTTTGCTGTTGTACGTACTTGAGCCATTCTTTCAGAAGAATGGGTGATAATTTTTTTTTTTTAAATAGTAGTTCTTACTATTTTTTTGAGCAATTCCTTTTTTTTTTTTTTTTTAAGATTTTATTGGGGAAAGGGAACAGGACTTTATTGGGGAACAGTGTGTACTTCCAGGATTTTTTTTTTTTTTCCAAGTCAACTTGCCGTCCCCTCAGTCCTAGTTGTGGAGGGTGCCATTCAGCTTCAAGTTGTTGTCCTTTCAGTCTTTGTTGTGGAGGGCGCAGCTCAGCTCCAGGTCCAGTTGCCGTTGCTAGTTGCAGGGGACGCAGCCCACCATCCCTTGAGGACTTAAGGAATTGAACTGGCAACCTTGTGGTTGAGAGCCTACTGGCCCATGTGGGAATCGAACTGGCAGCCTTCGGAGTTAGGAGCATGGAGTTCTAACCGCCTGAGCCACCAGGCCGGCCCGGTGATTAGTATTTACTGGGTGGTTTATTTTTTTGTATTTTTACTTTTAACTTTTCAGTGCTTTTAGGTTTTTAGGTGTATCTCTTTTGAAAAGTACATGGACTACTACTATTTAAACCTTATAAAACTATTTTCTATGTGGTTACAGTGCTGAAGCTGCTGAAAGATGGCAGAAGAAGTGGTGGTAGTAGCTAAATTTGATTATGTGGCCCAACAAGAACAAGAACTGGACATCAAGAAGAATGAGAGATTATGGCTTCTGGATGATTCAAAGTCTTGGTGGCGAGTTCGAAATTCCATGAATAAAACGGGTTTTGTGCCTTCTAACTATGTGGAAAGGAAAAACAGTGCTCGGAAAGCATCTATTGTAAAAAACCTAAAGGATACCTTAGGTAAGTTATTTTTATATTAAAACAGCAACAATATTTTCTTTTAAGTAGATGATAGAACTTGGTTCTTTGTACAGAATTTTGGCAGTAGTACGCAGAATTGACTAGAAAAGACCAGAAATGGAATTAAAACTAAACAAGGTAAGTTTGGCTCATAGCAGGTGTTTAATTCAGGAGACCAGTAAAGGTCTCATAAGTGTTAGTGGCCAATTTCTATAAATCTAGCTGGTGATCTGGCCGGAGTTCAAGGGTCAAGCCAGAATGGTGCTAAGGAACAGAACTGAACTCTGAGCAGGGACTCCTGGAGTGCCTGTTGGAGTTTAGGCAAATTCTGCATCTAACTGAGACAGGGATAAATGAATAAGGTGCAGAATTGCCTCCTTGGCATTAATGCAACTTATTTTGCATGGCACCTTGCTTTAACATCTAATTGCTTACATTTTGAACTTCACTTTTAAAAACAAACCATTTTATTCTTATATTTGATAAAAGAATTTTAAATTGTGGGTCGTTACTGTATATTGGCATCTACAAGGCTGATCTCTTTGCTGTTTTGTTTCTCTTTTTTCCCCTTTCTTCCTCTAACTGTAAAATTTGTTTTTACTGGCCTTCATTAGGGTCAGAGATAGTGGAACTACTTCATACTTGCCTTGGCTGAGCTGATAGGAAGGAAATACGCACAGATGAGGACTGGCCTCTTTTTTTTTTTTTAATTAAATTCTCTTTGGCTGACAGGAAGGAATTGGGAGGGACGGAATTTCATTTTTTGTATTCAGGCAAGCATGAAAGCATTCTATTCGTGGTTTTTTGTATTTATGTAGATGAGACCATAAAATTTCTTCTTGTGAACATAGTTTGGGAGTAATGTGGCATGACTGACAAATATAAAACATTATTGACTGCTTTATATTAATTATTATTTCTTATTCAACATTATTGTTATTCTAGACTATGGTGTTTTTTCAATTATCAGCAATAGAAGACAAATCTTTTGTGTTTTTAACCATTGTAAAACAACAAAAATTAAAATATAGTACAATTCAAAGTAAGATACAAAGTATGGGAATGTCAGTTTCTGAGCTAAAAACATTTCAAGTATTCTAAAGGTAATTTAATAAATGGAGTTATTAATCTGAATTTTCACTGTGACATTTAACTGTTATATGTGAGGTTACCTTTTTTTGAGATTTTTAAGGTTTTACAAATAAGACCATTATTATTAGTTTTTAAATGGAAGACAAATCAGATGGAGATTTTCCTTGAATAGCTGAAGAGACCAGAGTTAGAACCAGCAATACTTATTTTTTTCGACGAAAAAACATCCAGCCTAAGAGAAAGTTCATAAGAGTTTATTTGAGCCAAACTGACGACAATTGCTGGGAAGCAAAATCTCAACGGATTGAGAAAATGCTCTGCAAAAGGGCGCTTTGCAGCTTATTTTATACATAGAATCAAAGGAGGAGGGTTTCATGAAATTCATTAATGGCAGATTAAGGGGATGGGAGAAAGCAAAGGGGGTGGAATCTGGGATTGGATAAAAGTAAATTGCAGAGACCGGTACTTATTTTACATAGGTGAGTACAGGATAGTTAATAGTTCCCTTTTTAGATGATGTAGAGAGGGTAATCAGGGGACAACAATAATAATGAGGGATTCTGTAGTTTCCTGTTCTGGTCAGAAAAAGGGATTACTGACATTCCAAGGGTATGTTATCCTAGATGCAAAAAGACAATAGACAGGCTCACTTAAGGTGGAGATTGACATTTGTCATGGAAAACTACAGACTAAAGATGTGACTTGCTGCCGCGGTCCACCTTAGTTAGGAATTTTTATGTTCACACCATCCTTTGTGGTTATCTTCAGTCCCCTGAGCTTGTCAGGTTTAACCTATGGCCACTTTTCTGTCCACATTTTGTAAATACTGGACATTTATTTAAAGCACGTTGATTAGCGGTATTGGGGATAATTGAGATAACTTCTATCAAGAAAGTGTGCCTCATAGTGATGAGGTACAGAAAGGACTAGGACCACACCTAGACAGACTTTTTTGTTTCTTTTTAAAAGTATCCTGGGACTAGAGCAAATGTAATAGTAATTAACAAAAGATAGTGAAAAAACTAGTAACCTGGAGCAAAGAGGAAAATATCCTAGTTTAAGATACTTACTGAATATAAATTTTAAAAGCCCAATTAATTACAATTTTTATTATTTGTTACTACTCCTGAGAAATCTTCCATACTGTTTTCTGATATTACTGAGATGATTTTAACAAGACTTTATATCTAAGTCCTAGGATATCTCTGTTAACGTTATTATTATGTTACAGTTATTGCTGTCTACATTTCAGGGTACTTGGAAACTTAAGTTAGTGATCCGTAGTTAGACTATATAATGTAAATCCAGTTTTTAAATCAGACAGCCTTCTCTTCTTTCTCAGAATTTCTGAACCCCTTTTTGGTAGCTTAAATGTCCCATATAATTAATGGATTTGTTTCACAGTGATTATGCTGACATTTTGCAGACATTGTTTGAAAGTTAAGAAAGAAAAGGAGAAAGAAAACAAAGGGAAAAAAATGTATTTTTAACTGTTGAAAATATATATGCCTTTAAGCTTCTTACAAAATAAGTCTGAATAATAAGGTCAGATTTGTGGCCATTATGCTATACTCGTTTTACAGGTTTTGTTATATCGGGGGTAAAAAAATTGTAGAAAGAGCGAAGCCTCAGAAAAACTTTCTATTGCCTGGGTGTGAGCCAAGTCACATGGAATGGGTGTGGGGAGTTTCAGTGTTGCGAACAGACCAGGAAGCTCCCTGAGAATTATCCTGAGCTGTGTTGACAAACTGACAGAAAGAAAACACGGGATTTTTATTCAAAATGGATTTGTTAAACGCCTTTAAAGATTTTTTCAGTAAGTTAATCTGTTTATTAAATCCATTATTTTCTTACAGTTTTTGAATTAGATTTTTCACTTTTGTTATTTAAAAGAAAACTATGGAGAGAACGTGGTAGGTTTTTATAGGCTGCTGCTTTATGTTATTTATGAAACATAAGCTAAATGATTGGTGATATATCAAATAATACTAGTTTTGACTTGATAAGTAAAATAGTTTTTAAATGTTTTAGTATCGATGTTTAAATAACAAATAAGAAAAGGACATAGATAACTGATTTGAGTTTGATGCAGTTAGTTCTAATTCAGTAACTTTGAATTTAGCCATAGACATTTTAAGTGAATTAAATAAATTGTAAGCATATTAAAAACATGAGGCTAAAAGGATTAGGTGAGCAAGTTCCTTTATCCATAACGTAATTTTAACATTATCTGCAACATTTGAATTAAAATCATATTGTTTTAATACTTTTTACTTAGATTTTAGAGGAACAGTGTAGAAGATACATTTAATAAAAGCACCCATAAAGAGAATGTTTGATTGAATCAATGTAGGATTGCTAGAAATTGCTGTTTGGTAACATAAGATTTGATAGTTTGAAATGAGTTCTGAAAGCAGCAGCGTGTAAAGAAAATGAAAACACTGAAAGAAAATAGTGAATTCTTTAGATTGTTTTTGAGTTCAGGTCGTAGAGGAATATTAATACTAACTTACAAGAGCCTAATTTTTCTATCTGCTGATGGCCTTTTTACGAACTTTTGATAATGAAGTTGATTTAGTCTCTTTGAACATTTGCTTGGTGTTTTCTAGAAAAATGAACAAAGGAATTATTGTAAAAGTTTTATGTGTAAGGAATCTGAGGAAACAATAAGTAACCTGTCAATTTCCAGGGAAAGGGCAAAATGGAAAATGGAAAAGGAGCGAGCATTTTGTTGAAAAAGCATGTTGTAATCGTAATATTATAACTCCTTTGTTCCTTTAGTTAACTTTAGTGACCAAGTGAATCCTTCTGGAATATAGATCTCTTTTGTTTACTTTTTGGGGAGTTGTAAAATTTTTATTACAAGTCCATTTTTTTGGTTAGTTTTCCTTTTAAAGAGGTTATTGATTTATTTATTTTGCAGCATATTTTTTTATGTTTTATATCTTAGTCTTTTTTTTTTAGTTATAGTTTATTGGGGTGACAAAGGTTAGTAAAGTTACATAGGTTTCAAGTATAAAATTCTGTAATACATCATCTATATATCACATTGTATGTTCACCACCCAGAGTCAGTTCTCCTTCCATCACCATGTGTTTGATCCTGTTTACTCTCATCTATCACCTCCCTCCCCCCTTACCCTCTGGTAACCACTAAACAAAAACTCATAGGCAGCATATTTTTATTGAGAACCTACTGCAAACCAAGCAAAAATCGTAGAATGAACAACTAATACTAACTATCACAGAACTTACATTCTGGTGGGAAGATAGATAGTGGTAGTTATTTATTATTAGTAATACAGTGGATTTCATATCTAAGTTTTGTCAGAAGTGATGTTGTAAATCAACCAGAAATGGTATAAAAATGATTCCATATATACCATCAATACAATGATAAAATTATTCTCACTATTGAGTCTTGGAAAGTTGGTCATTAATCCTAAATACATTTGGGTCAGGATTTGAGATTTGTAGCCAGAATATATTTATTTTGCTTGCAGCTTGTCAGAGTAGACAGACCATCCACCTGTTCCCTGAATGGACTTTAAAAGTAGAAGAAAAAGTGTATGTACTCTTTGTGTGATAGCCAGAATACAAAAAGTATTTTTGAAAACAAAAAGTGCACAATATTTTAGATAAAACAGAATAATCAAAAACAATAATTTATCTTATTTCATGTAGATGAAGTGAACAGATAATATAAAAATTTAAATAAAAACCTGAAATGGAAAGAATACTATATATTTGTATTTAGAATTCCTTAGTTCTGCTTCCAGATATACCACTTATTAGCTGTGTGGCCAACGGTATTTAATGTAACTAAACTTTCCTGATTTCTTATTCCTTATTTGTAAATGAGAGAGTTGGGTAAGACTAAAAGACCCTGGAAAGTCCCTTTGAACTCTAAAAGTCTTATAGTCCTGATAAACAACTTATCAGTCTTACATGTGTCACAGATAGTAGGGGGAAATCCATGAGGGAGAAACTGGTTTTGAAGAAGTATGAACATAAGAACAGAATTATAGTTCCCCAAAGAAAGAAGAATACTTTCTTTGGCCTAATTTTATTGAACATTTATTTACTCAGTGATTTAGATGGAGGGAAAATGACATGCTTAACGTAAAGAAGAACTAATGCTGGAAGAATAACATTAGGTTCAGAAATATATTTGAAAGCTAAAACTGTGATACAAATAAACAAGATGAGTAGGAACAAACATTAATATAAAATTCTACATTGTGTTTTTTAAAGGAATTGAAAAGATTTCTGAGAATCCGGCCTGGCAGAAGTTTACATAAGTAAAAAGCTTAGTAAGAGCTGCTGTGATAATGTAGGTGCTAAAAAATCTCAACACAGTTCAAAATGACATTGATTAAAATTTATGGGGGGCTCAGGTGAAGGGATGCAAAAGCTTCTTTGTGTGTGTGCTGGTCAAATAAAATGTGGCATAGTTTATTAATTTGGATAGATATACTTTAACCATGGTATTGAGAAACTCAGATGCTTCTATATACTGGCATCCAGTCTATCAAAGATTTGAAAATCAGGTTACATAAGGAATAGTTATGGCTACAAAGATTTACCTTAGGAAGAGGACAGCTATCATGTGAAGATGAAATATTCTTAATTAGTGCTTAACTAAATTCTTAAAAGCTTTTGAGGAGTCAATAGTACATTGTTTTGGTCAAGAAACAGTGCTGTAGGAAGAGAGAAATAAGACCAGTGGTTAGGAGTGAGGGGAAGATTGGAAGCTATCCTAAATAACACTTTTGGGTTTTTTGTTTTTTGTTTTTAAAACAAAGCTAACAATTAAAAATGACTGCCTCAGAGTTGTTCACGTCCTCAGTGTGAGCGTTTCTCTCTCATGCCTGTCCAGGTCCAGCTATATAATGCTATAATAAAGTTTATATAATTAAGTTTCAGTGGTTTTTTTTTTAAATATATTTTTCAACAACAGTATTCCTTTTTTTTTTTTTTTTTTTGAGAAATATAGGGGAACAGTGTGTTTTTCCAGGACCCATCAGCTCCAAGTCAAGTCGTTGTTTTCAGTCTAGTTGTGGAGGGTGCAGCTCACTGGCCCATGGGAATCGAGCTGGCAACCTGGGTGTTATGAGCACTATGCTCTAACCAACTGAGCCAACTGGCTGCCCCACGGGTTTAGGTATTTTTGAAAAAGTAAATGCCAGAAGCACCAGCAGGTTGGAAAGTAGTAACTACCACTGATTGAATGCTCACTGTGCTGAATGCTTTACATACAAACTTTTAAAAATTCTATGAGGTAGGTACTTACTACACACCGTCATTTCAGAGGCAAGGAAACTGGAGTTTAAAGATTAAATATAAGTAGATCGAATTAGCCAGTAAGTAGCAGGACTAAAATTTAAATTGAGGATTTCTTTTGTTAGAGTTCTCCTGGTGTACCCATTATGACTAAAGAGTAGAAAAAAGATTAGAGTCAGATAAGCAAAGAATTAGAGAGATTTGATACAAAAGGGACTAAACTGGGATTAGGAGGATTGTGGTAAACTGAGGTTGGGAAGAATTTAGAAAACAATACATTGACTTGAAGGATTCACCTTGTTGTAGAATGATCTAATTGCTGCTGATTATAACACAATTGAGAAATTAAGAGATACTAATACTGTCATTTGTATAATTTTGGAAAGTACTTTTGCATCTATTCTCACATTGATAGGAGATTGGAAGGACCATTTTTTAGCAATAGAAACAAAGGGCAATAAACAGGCCCTTCCCAGGGAATTGTAAGCAAGGTAAAAAAGCAAGTTACCAATTATGCATGCATATGTCAGTCATGTACATGATAAACAGTAACAGAATATTTAATATGGTCACTGGGAATAGAGAGGTGGAGAGATGATTAAAAACATGGTGTTTGATCTTAAGGAAGCAAATATTGGTATATAATGTTGAGCATTACAGTAAAAATATTTACAAAGACTAGTAGTGACATAAAGGAGGAATACATCAACTGTTTTGGGGAGAGATAGAGAAATCTTTAGTGAGAAGATACCATGACTGATTTCTTGAAGAATGAGGATGGCGATTTTTTTTAGGGCAGAAAAACATCACGTGCAAAGGCTTAAAGCCTTCAAAGAGCATAGATTTTTTTTGGTAACCAAAGAGCTTGTATGGCTGTAGCATTAGTTGAACAGGTATGAGGTTGAAGATATGCTCACAAGAGAAATCACAGAAGCCTTTGCTTTGCATAGAAAACAAATATTCTAAGCTTATGTTCTTTTACTAAAATATTTCTGCCCTCTAAGATTAAAATAGGTTGTTTTTTGGTGTTTTCCCACCTGGGACTTTAATTATTGGGTCTGTCCAAAAATTCTTCATTCTTTTTTTGGCAATGTATAATTAGTCTTAGAGATTATCTTTTACAGAATTTAAAAAACATCATTTTAGAACTATCCTTTATTTTCAGGTGTAAATTTTTATTTGCTCTTACCAGTATTCAGTTTTAATCAATTTAACAAACAGTTATTGAGCATCTGCTGTGTACACAGTTCTAAAGTATAGGAAATGCAAAAGACCAGTGAGACAGAATGCTCTTCTCCAGAAGCTTATATTCTAGTAGAGGGTCTTAAAAGACAAAGAAAGGAAATGCTATGATACAAGGAGCTCAGAAGTACAAAGTGAGCTTAAAAACAGAGAGCATACATATATCATTGGGGTTGAAGGTGGGAAATGAAGGATGTTGAAAAACATGGAGCAGGAAGATAAATAAAATAATAAAGTTGTTATTTGAAGTGGCACTTCTTGAATGGATAGATTTTTGAGAGGTAGAAGTTTTAATAAGGTTTTGGAGAAAAACTAGCGAACAAGGTAAATTAAGTCATGAAGGTGGAAATATCTATTTAGGGGATTTAAGTGGCCCATTTTTATTAACAATTTAGAATAGTTTCAGTGCAGGACATTATAGAAAGATGCTTTTTGTTTAACATTTACTGTATTTACTGTGATATTACTTTACATTATTCAGTTTTCGCAACACTGTCATGGTAAGTGGTGTTTTCTCCATTTCTAAGCTCAGAGAAGTGAAATAGCTCAAGATTCCAGTTAATTAAGTGTTACAGCTGGAATTTGAGCCCAAACGGTGATTAAAGGTCTGTACTGTTTTCAAGTCTATACCACAAGCCTGGAATGGAAGGCTAAAGACATTCTAGAGAGGGCTATAGATTCTAAGCAGAATATTTCTCTTGATTTAATAGGCAATGAAGAGCCACTACTGGCTCTTGAGCAATAGCATCATTGATTGCAGCTGTATATATATAAGATTAGACTGGGTGTTATGGAAGATGGGGTGAAATAGGACAGGTTGGATTAGTCAGGAAACTAGTAGAGGGTAGTGAAGGCTCAAACACAATATAATAGACCTGAACTAGCGTGTGAATAGTGGGAATGGAAAGTGAAGACATGATGATTCTTAAAGATTTGATGTGGGAATCTTGTAAGAAAAAAATTTTTATCAGGTAAAATTCATATAACATATAATTAACCATTTTAAAGTGTATAATTCAGTGGTATTTGGTACATTAACAATGATGTACAACCATCACATCCAATTCCAATCCATTTTCAAAAGGAAACCCATTCCTGTTAAGCAGGCAGTCCCTATTACCCGCTTCCTGCAGCCCTGATCTTTCTGTCTATATAGATTTACCTATTCTGGCTATTTCATATAAATGGAACTATACAATATGTGATGTTTTGTGTCTGGTTTCTTTCATTTAGCATACTCTTTTAATGTTCATCCACATTGTAGCATGTATCATTACATCATTGCTTGTATGGCTGAATAATGTTACATTATATATATCACTGTTTATCCATTCTTTGATGGACATTTGGGTTGTTTCTACCTTTTGTTTATTGTGAATACTGAAGTCATGAACATTTGTGTAACAAATATTTGTTTGAATACCTTTTTTAGTTCTTTTTGGGTATATAGGAGTAGAATTTGGGTAGATAGGAGTAGAATTTCTGAATCATAAAGTAATTCTGTGTTTAACATTTTGAGGAGCCATGAGATGTTTTCCACAGATTCGGAGCCATCAGATTGTTTTCCACAGCAATTTCACCGTTTTACATTTTGACCAGCAATGTAGGAAGGGTTCCAGTTTCTCCATATCCTCACCAACACGTTATTTTCCTTTTCTTCTTCTTCTTTTTTTTTTTGATGTGCTTTGGTTTTATTGTAGCCATCCTACTTCCCCGAAAATAAGACCTAGCCGGACCATCAGCTTTAATGTGTCTTTTGGAGCAAAAATTAATATAAGACCGATATATAATATAATATGATACAGTATGATATAATATAATATCTGGGTCGTATATTAATTTTGCTCCAAAAGATGCATTAGAGCTGATGGTCCAGCTAGGTCTTATTTTTGGGGAAACATTTTGGTAGGTGTGAAGTAGTATTTCATTATGGTTTTGATTTGCGTTTTTCTAATGACTAATGAGGTTGAGCAGCTTTCCCATGCTTTGTGGGCATTTGTATATCTTCATTAGAGAAATGTTTATTCAGATTCTTTGCTCATTTTGAAAGAGGATTTTTTTTTATATCTTCATCAGAGAAATGTTTATTCAAGTCCTTTGCCCATTTTTGAAATAGGATGTTTTTCTTTCTGTTGTGTTCTGAGAGTTCTTTGTATGTTCTGGATATGTACCCTTATCAGAATTATGATTTGCAAGTAATTCTTTTCTAATTCTGTAGGTTATCCTAATTCTGTAGTTTGTCTTTTCACTTTCTTGATAGTGTCCTTCGCACAAACGTTTTTATTTTAGTAAAGTACCATTTATCTTTTTTTTTTGCTTTCTTTTGTTGTCAAATCTTAAGAATTCTTTGCTATATCCAAAGTCATGAAGACTTTACCCAATGTTTTCTCTGAGAGTTTTAAAGTTTAACTTTTTTTTTTCAAGTTTTAATTCTTATATTTGGATCGTTGATCCATGGTGTTAATTTTTACATGTGTTGTGAAGTAGGAGTCCCAACTTCATTCTTCTGCATGTGGATATCCATTTGTCCCTGCCCCATTTGTGAAGAAACTATTCTTTCTCCTATTAAATGGTCTTTGTATCCTTGTTGAAAATCTTTTGTCCATAGACATATGGGTGTATTTCAGGACTCTCAATTCTATTCCACTGGTCTATGTCTGTCCTTTTATGCCAGTACCACACTGTTTTGATTACTGTGACTTTGTAGTAAGCTTTGAAGTTGGGAAGTGTGAGTCCATCAACTTCATTTTCCTTTTTCAAGATTGTTTTGGCCATTTGGGGTCCCTTGCAATTCCATATGAATTTTAGGATCACCTTTTGCATTTCTGCAAAAAAGAGGTATTGGAACTTTGATAAAGATTGCATTCAATCTGTGGATCACTTTGGATAGCATTGCTATCTAAATTCTTGTCTTTAAATCTATAAACACAGAATGTCTTTCCACTTATTTAGGTCTTTAATTTCTTTCAGTAATAGTTTGTAGTGTGCAGTGTATAAGTCTTGTACCTCCTTGATTAAATTTCTTCCTGTGTATTCTTATAATTTATAAATGGATTTGTTTTCTTAATTTCCTCTCGGGTTGTTCATTGCTAGTGCGTAGAAATACAGCTGATTTTTGAGTTTTGATTTTGTATCTTGCAACTTTGCTGAATTCATTTATTCTAACTTTTTGTGGATTCTTTAGGATTTTCTCTATATAAGATCGTGTCATCTGTGAATAAAAATTATTTTACTTCTTTCCAGTTTGAATTATTTCTTTTTCTTGCCTAATTGCTCTGGCTGTTAGTTCCAGTGTTGAATAGAAGTGGTGAAGGAGGGCATCCATGTCTTGTTCCTGATTTTAGGGGGAAAACTTGCAGCCTTTTCACTATGGAGTGTGATGTTCACTGGGTTTTTCATAAATACCCTTCATTATGTTGAGGAAATTCCTTTCTATTCCTACTTTGCTGACTCTTTTTGTCATGAAAAGGTGTTAGATATTGTCCAGTGCTTTTTCTGCATCAGTTGCAATGATCATGTGTTTTTTCTTTCCCCTTTATTTTGTTAATATGGTGTATAACATTGATTTTCATATGTTGAACCACCCTTACATTGCTGGGACAAATCTCACTTGGTCATGATGTACAATTTTGTTAATATGCTGCTATATTTATTTAATTTGCTAGTATAGATGATCCTTATTTTCTGCATACTCCATATTGTGAATTTTCCTACTTGCTAAAATTTATTTGTAAGGCCCAAATTGATACTTGCAGTGCTTTTGCAGACATGTGCAGAGTGGCAAGACATTTGAGTTGCCTGATGCACATGTTGCCAGCTGAGTTTGAACAAGGTAATGCTCTGCCTCTTGTTTCAGCTCTCATACTGTAAATAAGTGTCCTTTTCACAGTCTGTTTATTTAGCACCATGGTTTTTTGGGGGGGTTTTTGTGTGTGATTTTGGTGGATGATTTTGCTGTTTAAATGGTCCCAAGCATAGGACTAAAGTGTTCTCTAGTGTTACTAAGTTAAAAAAACACACTGTGATTTGCCTTACAGAAAAAATACACGTATTAGTTAAGTTTCACTCAGGGATGAGTTATAGTGATGGTGGCTGTGAATTCAATGATAATGAATCAACAGTTTATATTAAAGTGTCTTTAAAGAGAAACACACATAAAAAACGATTATGTATTGATTGGTTGACAAAAATATTGTAAACAGAAGCTTGGAAAATCTAGCACTGTACTTGCTGTAGGTACAGTGGTTCAGTATTTGCTAATTCAGTTATTCATGGTGACTTTATATAGAACATAACTACCATGAATAATGAGAATCTTCTATTTGCTTAGGATTTTTGCATCTCTATTTATCAGGGACACTGGTTAGCAGTTTTCTTGTGATGTCTGTATCTGGCTTTAGTATCAGAGTAATGCTGGCCTCACAGAATGAGTTAGGAAATATTCCCTCTTTTTTGTAGAAGTTTGAGAAGGAAATGTTTGATAGAATTTACGAGTCGAGTTATCTGGTCCTGGGCTTTTCTTTGTTTGAGAAGTTTTTTGATTAGTGATTTAATCTTTTATTTGTTACAGGTCTGTCCAAATTTTCTATTTCTTCTGTCAGTTTTGGTAGTTTGGGTTTCTAGCAGTTTATCCTTTTCATCTAAGTGATCTAATTTCTTAGCATACAGTTGTTCGTAGTGTTGTCTTATTCTTTTATTTCTGTAAAGTTTCTAGTAATGTCCCCACCATTTCTTCATTTCTGATTTTACTAATTTGAGTTTTTTTCTTTGTTTTTTTCTTGGTCAGTCTAGCTAAAGATTTGTCAGTTTTGCTGATATTTTCAAGGACCAACTTTTGGATTCATTGATTCTTTGTTGTTTTTATAGTCTCTTTGTGTTTACCTCTGCTCTCATCTTTATTATTTTCTTCCTTGCTAGCTTCCTTTCTGTTAGCTTGATCTTTTTCTAGTTCCTTAAGAAGTAAAGTTAGGTTATTGATTGAGATCAATATTCTTTTTTAATATAAGCTTTTAGAGCTATAAATTTTCCTGTTCAGAGCTGCTTTGCTGCAGCCTGTAGGTTTTGGTATGTTGTTTTCATTTTAATTTGTCTCAGTAGTTTCCAATTTCATCTGTATTCTTTTTTGACCCATCAGTTGAGTGTGTTAATTAATTTCTATATATTTGTGAATTTTTCATTTTTTCTTTTGTTATTGATTTCTAGTTTCATTCCATGTGGTTAGAGAAGATATTTTATGTAATTTCAGTCTCTTGAGATTTATTGAGATTTGTTTTGTGGCCTAACGTATGGTTTATCTTGAAAAGTGTTGCATGTGCAGCACTGGAGAAAAATATGTATTCTGCTATTGTTTACCGGTGTTCTATATATGCCTGTTAGCTCTAGTTGGCTTATAGTATTTTTCAAGTCCTCTATTTCTTTAATGATCTTTTGTCTAGTTCTACCCATTACTGAGAGTGAGCCATTGAAGTCTCTATGTTGTAGAGAACTGTCAATTTCTCCCTTTAATTCTGTCAGTTTGCTTTATACTGGCTCTGCTGTTGATGTGTCTGTATTTATAATTGTTACATATTCTTGGTGGACTGACCCTTTCAATAATAAATAATAAAGTTCTTTGTCTCCTATAACAGCTTTTGTCTTAAAGTCTATGTTGTCTGATACCAGTAGAGCCACCTGAGATCTCTTTAGGTTGCCGTTTTCATGGAATGTCTTTTTCCATCCTCTCACTTTCAAACCTGTTTGAATCTTTGGATCTAAAGTGAGTGTCTTGTGGATAGCATAGAGTTGAATCACATTTTTAAATCCATTCTGCCATTCTCTGCCTTTTAATCCAACATTTTAATCTATCTATGTATAAAGTAATTACTGTTAAGGAAGGCCGTCAGTTATTTTGCTACTTGTTTTCTTTGTGCCTTATACCATTTTCCCCTCAATTCCTCTATTACTCCCTTCTTTTGTAATTGATTTTTTTTTTCTGATTTAAAATTTTGTTTCCCTTCTCATTTCTTTTTCTATATATTTTTAGTTTTTCCTTAGTGATCACCTGGGGATTATAATTAACATCTTAACTTTTTAACAATCAAGTAATACAAACTTTGCTTCAGTAGTATATAAAACTCTGCTTCTTTACAGTTCCATCTTTATAAATTGTGCACCCATTAACCTCGGTTTGAAATTATTGTTTCATACATTTGAATCTTAAATCATAAAGGAAAGAAAAGAAGACTTACAAGCCAAAAATGTAATAGTAGTGGCTTTTATATTTATGAATGTGGCTACGTTTACCATTGTGGAAGTGGGGAAAACAGGAGTACACACACGCACAAGTTTAAAAGGCTTTAGTGCATATATACATATATATATATATATATATATTATATATATATGTATTTACTATTGACAAAAATCACTTGGCTAAATATACAAAGAAAGTTAATAAGGAATATCCAAAAGCAGTAATAAATTCTATAGGATAGCAACTATTACAGTGGGTGTCCCCTGATACTGCAAGTTACAAGCTGTATACAAGTTCCCAATAAAGGCAGCTAAGACTAAACTCTACACATTAATAACAATGTTATGCTAAAGAAGCTCACCAAACTGTGGGGAAACAACACTGGAGAGGTCAGGAACCAGCCAGACCTCACAAGGTCCGGGGCTGGAAAACTGAGGCATCTCCCACTGTTGCATGCAAGTTCCCAAGAATGCTAGAATGATGAAGAATCACCAGTGGATGAATGACGACGAATGTGCTGCCAAATGAGGTCTGTCTTATATATTTCTTCAGATGTACTTTTGAGCCAAGTTTCTTGTTCCTGCCTCCGCCGCCCCCTGTCGCTCCCCCCCAATGGTCAGTTCCGGGAGGGTTCCGCAGTTACTGTGAAAAAAATTATTGCTTATCCGGCTGAGGGCCAGTTTATTCGGACAAACAATACCTACTGTTCTTGCCTGGGACCATTGGCCCAAGGTCTTCCATAGCCTGGCATGTTCCTGTCACGTCATTCTGATATAACTTAGTTACTTCTTCACCTCATCTGCTGATGCTGGGGAAGGAGGAAACAGACAGAAAGCAACATCATCCCATATCTCTCCTGTTGGGGCTGAAGCTGAGATTGAGTGGATGGGAATAATTTTTCTTAACCCTAAGCTAGCCATCACCTTACATGAGGGAAAAAAACAACAGTACTTCCTGTGAGGGAACAAAAAGCTAACCATCACCTTACATGAGGGAGAAACCTAACAATCACCTCATGAGGGAACTATCATCACCGCATACGGGAGAAACAGACAGCATAAAACAATGAAGCTGTATCAGCCAATGAAGGCAAATTTTCCTAACATCTTCCCCGCAGTTCTTTATTTCTTCATTTGACTTCAAGTTACTATTTAGTGTCTTTTCATTTCAGCCTGGAAGACTCTTTAGCATTTCTTATAGCACAGGTCTAGTGTGACAGACACTCCTTCAGTTTTTGTTTATCTGATAGTGTCTTAATTTCTTCTTCAGTTTTGAAGAACAGTTTTGATGGATATAGAATTTTTTATTGATAGTTTTTCCCCTCCAGATTCTGCAGATTCTGTTTGTTGTTGCTTTTTATTGTAGGTTGTTATTTTGCTTGTTTAATGACTTTTCCAAACTATTCTTGTAAAATCTGTATTCTTTGTCATGTGTGGCCACTGAAATCTGTTCTGTTTGCTTATTGGTCAGCTAGTGTTTTGAGTTTGCTTAAGTACCTGGAACCACAAAGAAAAATGATAACTCTTTTCAGCACTTAACCAGGCTATTTATAACTCTCCCTTAGATGTCACTTACTGCTTCTTCAGAATCCTAAGGTCAACCATAGATGAAATCTTAGGGTCTTCTTGGGCCTTTCCTGAGCATGTGTCCTGCCCTAGCTATGTGTATGGCATTCTTGATTCTCTGGTATACACAGGAGTTTTTCTTAAAGCCCTTATTACCCCACATATATCCTATCCCAAACTCTTCCTTCCCATGGTTTTCAATATGTGTACTCCTTGTCCCAATTATTGTCCCTTGCCCAAGCCATTGCATCAATTAAATGATTTTAGCAAAAGACACTCTAGCCTTGGAATGCTCCGAGTTGGGCGAAATCAAGGCAAGCCATTGTGCTGGTCCTTCAGGTTGCTGCCAGATAGGTTGAAACCCACAATCACAGTTCTTTGTCGATAAGATTTGTGTTACTTCTTCTAGCATTAGGAGTGCAGGTTGCTGTCCTCACAGACACTGTTGATTTGGGACGTAAGAGATGGTAGGCAGGTAGCTTAAAATGCTACAACGTTCTCTTACTACAAAGCGGCAGCTTCTTCACTAAGCCTTGCCCTAGTTTTTATAAGTTTTTAAATAGATTCCAGAGTTCTGCAAAAGTTGGTTCTGACAATATTTGCCAGCTCATTAATTACTTTTTTGGAGAGATGGAGGCCTAGAGTTCTCTATTCTGCAGAAATCTTTAGTGTGGGGATTTTTTTTAGGATGGTGATACCGTTAACCAGAATTAAGGAAATTAGGAGGGAGGGAGTTGATTTATGGAATTTTGATGTAGGTGTTTGTATTTGAGGTGCTGATGGTACACTATGTAGATTTCTAGTGACGATTGGAATTGTAGTGCTTGAATTCCAGAAAGAGCTTAAGAGCTGCATAGGGACCTTAGAACCCTCTGTATGGAAGGTATAGAAAATGAAAGTGTATGATTTCTTTGAAATAAAGGGGAAATCCAAGTATGGCATCTTGGGAAACACTTTCAACTGAGGAATCATTCATTTATTCATTCAGCATTCATTCATTTTGTTCCTACTACTAGTGTATGTACTGCTAAGCTTATACAAGGTAATAAGATCCAGTTTTTCCCCCCCAGGAAGCTCATTCTCTTATTAAGGAGATAGACAAGTAAACAGATACAATGCAATTTTACAACAAGGTTTAGAAGAGCCCAGACGAGACCCCAAGAATATTTAAACAGATCAGTAGGGAAAACAAGAGATTCTCAGGGAAGGTAAAGGAGAAATTGATGGAGAAAGTAATCTGTGATTTTGGTTGCTGCATGGAGTTTAAAAAGACTGAGTACTCTAAAAGGTACTGATTTGGCAGTAAAGAAATGACAGTTTCATAAGAATGGTTTTAATTGAGTAGTTTTAGTACAATAGTAGACATAGATGACTAGATTATATAAGGAGTTAGGAGTGAGTGAGTGGTGAAAAGGTTGAAGGATAAAAGGAAGACAACTTTTTAAATAATGGCATAGTTTAAAAGGAGTAGCAGAGTTGAAGTAACTATTTTGGAATGGAAGCAATCTGAGTGTGTTTTTAAAAATAATAGAAGGTACTGAGTAGGAAGGAAAAAAGGATGGCCAAGAATCCCAAAAGAGGCAGGAAAGATGGTATCTAGAACCCAGAAGGATCAGTGGTTAGAAACTTGGGTGAAGAAAAAGAGTGAAGGTAAGGAGAAAGTTTTGAGAGAGTGAGAAGGTATTTGAGAAATTTTACCAAGGAATGCCTCAGTTTTCTCCGTAAAAGTGGAACACCGTCATGTGCTAAGAAATGAGCCTGCAGTGAAAATGCCTGAGTGAAGTTGATGTAGCATACATTTGTGACAATAGTACAATTTGGTCATTTTCTCATTTCTTTCAATAAATATATATTAGGCATCTACTATGTGAGATCTTTGGGATGATATCCATGAACAAAGTAAACAAAATCCCTGCCCTTTTGGAGTTTACATGTGAATGGAGTGAGGGGAGGCAAACAAGTAAATAATATTTTAAAGTAAACATAAGAGGTAAATAGAGCAACCTGGGTCTTGGAACTAAGAAAGCAAATGGTAGGGTCACCCAGACATAACTACAATTTATATTGCATATCAAGTTGTAATTTAAGTTAGTGTTTTATTTCTGTACAGCTAATTGTAGACTCTAGGTTAAAAAGTAAGACAAGAAGAATATGGGTTTGGTGGAGCCTTTATGTACTTATTGTAGACATGAGAGAAATAATCTACATTTACATTTAAAAGAAAATTTATTAATTCACAACAACTGTATAATTACGTTATGCAGTTATTTCAGGGCCTTTGACAAAAAAAAAAGATGAGAAGGTAAACTTTCATATAATAACTACAGTTAAGTGTTTGGTTATGGAAAGAGAATTTGTGAAGGGGGTGATCAAAAGTGCAAATTGTTAAAATAAATAAGTCATAGAGATGTAAAAAAGACATTTATTATCTAAATTTAAAAGATTAAAAGAGAGTTGAAGATCTCTTTTGAATAATGAATAGATTGGTGGTTTTTTGGATATCATTGTTTTGTCTTCTCATTACCCCTTTTTATTTAAACAGGCATTGGAAAAGTGAAAAGAAAACATAGTGTTCCAGATTCTGCATCTCCTGCTGATGATAGCTTTGTTGACCCAGGAGAACGTCTCTATGACCTCAACATGCCTGCGTATGTGAAATTTAACTACATGGCAGAGAGAGAGGATGAATTATCATTGATAAAAGGGACGAAGGTGATCGTCATGGAGAAATGCAGTGATGGGTGGTGGCGGGGTAGCTACAATGGACAAGTTGGATGGTTCCCATCAAACTATGTAACTGAGGAAGGTGACAGTCCTTTGGGTGACCATGTGGGTTCTCTGTCAGAGAAATTAGCAGCAGTCGTCAATAACCTAAATACTGGGCAAGTGTTGCATGTGGTTCAGGCTCTTTACCCATTCAGCTCGTCCAATGATGAAGAACTTAATTTTGAGAAAGGAGACGTAATGGATGTTATTGAAAAACCTGAAAATGACCCTGAGTGGTGGAAATGCAGGAAGATCAATGGAATGGTTGGTCTGGTGCCAAAAAACTATGTTACCATTATGCAGAATAATCCATTAACCTCAGGTTTGGAACCATCACCTCCACAGTGTGATTACATTAGGCCTTCACGCACTGGAAAGTTCGCTGGCAATCCTTGGTATTATGGGAAAGTCACCAGGCATCAAGCAGAAATGGCATTAAATGAAAGAGGGCATGAAGGTGATTTCCTCATTCGTGATAGTGAATCTTCGGTAAGTTGGTTTTCAAAGGTAAATGAAAATAGAGCTCTGGGTATTAAAAAAAATAAAATAGAAGATTGGAGACATGAAGTAGCTTCCCTGAAATTAGCCAGGTAGTAAGCGGGAACATAAGCATAAATGTTCTGAAGCTAAAGTCAGTGTTCATTCCAACTGTATTTATTTTGAATAAAATATAGTCCTAGCAGGTATACTACACTGGATTGTTTGGCTTTGTCTAGTTCTGTTGGTTTTGCATTCCTGAAATATTTTTTACATTCAGCTGAAAAATGGAGAACATTTAACTGGCTTCTTCATTGAGAGTAGAACAATATAGTAGACAAAACTGGGAAAACATTTCTTAAAATGCATATTGGATGCACTGTTGTCCTTATGATAAAGAAAATCTCTAAATTTTAAAAAGTGGTATTTAAGTTTCTTCATAAATTTGTTGTTTGGAAGTTGGAATTCACTTTTACTATGTACCTCAAATTTAACAATCATGATATTTAAAATGCATTTGCAATAAAAAATTTTATTCTAATACTAGTAAAACAAAACTATAAAACCATAAAAATTAAATAAGAAAATAGTTATGTGGGCTTTTTTTGGGTATTGTCTAGGATATTAGAATTTGATACTCATTTCCCTTAAAAATGGCCTTTATTTTTCCTTAATAAAGGAAAGATACCACTATGTTTCCACTTTTCTGATCATGATTAGTATTGGCTTTGTATGTAGGTGTACGAAAGTGAATATGTGATTGTACAAAAGGTCAAAAGAGATAAAAATCTAAAGTGGTACATGTTGGGGTGTGTGTTATGTGTAAAGGAAAGAGGAGAGACTGAGATTAATTGAACTGCCAATATGAATTTCAGGAAATGGAGCCTGTACCTAACTCTTCAGGAAGAGCAGATGGTTAGTGACAGGGAAGAGTGGTTGGATTGGTTTTCTGTTAGATGCCTGACCTGGCCCTGCTTTCAAAGACAAGCAGTGAGCAGAGGGGTTAGGAAGGGAGTGACCTTGGAGTGGGTGGTGAAGTAACCGTAAGTATGGGATGTTTCCAAGAAGTCCACTGTTTGAAACTTTGGCAATAACTGTATAAAAGGAAGCTTCTGGTTGAAACAGATTACTCAAAAAAAAATTAGGTTAGAAAAAGCCTAATTAATGAAGTAGCTTAATTGCAGAATACTATGTATTTTCTTGTAGATATTGAGTATATTAGCCAAAATATACCATTAATTTTAGCAGTAGAATCTTTAAAGTAAAAATCTCAGGCATATTTTGTTTGACCTGTACAATGTTTTTTAAACATGAATTTACTATCAGTATTTAAATATTGGGAGATTTATTATAAAAATTCAGGAATCAGATTCCCTTTTAAAATAGAAAATCCTGTCATCATTGAGCCCTTATTCCTGCAATCACAGCTAAGTGGCCCCCGCCTTTAGCCTGGGGCCTGTACATAATCCCTCAGGAAGAGTGGGTAGTTGATGATAGGAAAGAGTGACTGTAGTATCTTTTGTCTATCTACTCTGTCACTTGTTTCATTTCCATTTTGCCCCTTGTAGGCATTTGAGTTTATGCCCTCTCCTAAATTTACGTTGATTCTCATTTTTGTGTCCATCTTTGAGAATTCAGAATATTATCTCAGCTACTCTGTAAGACAGCTGCTGTTAGCTACTAATTGAAAAAGGATGGATGTTTTGGACTTTCTCATGTGTTTCTCCAGTAATCTGACTGGACAGAAGATAGCTCTTGTGCTTCAGATGTTAAAATAAAGGATTTGTTGTGGGTATTAGGTAGAACATATTAGTTAAGTGACTTTGGAGTCTGACTGCTTGGGTTTGAATCCTGGATCTGCTGTTAACTAGATGGATCCTGGACAACTTAGCTTCCTTCAGCCTCAATTTTCTTATCTGTAAAAATTGGTTTTGAGGCGTAAAGCAGGTAATCTATGTAAATAGTTTAGCATAGTGCCTAGTACTTAGTGAGTGCTCATATTTTAGCTATTAGTTTAATATTAAAATGCTAATAGATGTCTTTCAAAATGTTCACACTACATGTTTTTTCTCTTTTAGCCAAATGATTTCTCAGTGTCACTAAAAGCACAAGGGAAAAACAAGCATTTTAAAGTCCAACTAAAAGAGACTGTCTACTGCATTGGGCAGCGTAAATTCAGCACCATGGAAGAACTTGTAGAACATTACAAAAAGGCACCAATTTTTACAAGTGAACAAGGAGAAAAATTATATCTTATCAAGCATTTATCATGATACTGCTGACCAGAAATGACTGCTGCACAGCTCTAATTCATCATGTAATTGAAGACTGAGAAAATGTCAGTCCAGTCGTGCTAGATTGGATATTGCTATTTCTAACTCTATATGAGAATTGACTATAATAAGTATTTTTATTGTAACTCAGTCCATACATATATACTACATATGCAAAACATCTGCATAGAGCAATTCCTTATCCTTGGTCTTCTGTTTTATTGTTTCTTTTGTTGTTTTTCTCTTTGCTTCTAATATTAAGGTTTTATATTTTGGAAAAAATGATGCAGATCAAAAGTCTTTATATGGAAGAATTTCTTTATTGCCTTTCCTTTATTTCCTTGTAAGGACACCATATTAGTTACTTCCTCGGTGGTTTCTCTTCATATAAAATTATTATATCATATGGCATATGCTAAAATAAATTTCTTGGAGAGTGTTAATCTTTTCTGTGACTAAATAGCAATAATAAATGGAAAATTAGAAATTATTTTTAGGTATTGTATTTGTTACAGGCTATTGTAAATATCAAGTATGTTGTGTCTGCCATTATTTTTAAAAATTCATTGTCTTCACTGTAAAGCAAAACAAATGAGACACAGGCCAGAAAAACATCTTGTACAATTTTAATTTACAACTGTTGGAAGCAAAAATATCTAAGTTTCTAAGAATTTTTTTAGTGCTTTTCTCTCATTTGTTTATTCAAGAGATCAAAGCAGCCTCAGATATTTAGCTTTTTAAACTGTAAATGGATGCTGTATTGTTATTTTTTTCACCTAGTGTGATTTTACCAAAGCATCTTGTATTAGGATATATTATATCTGTGCCAGTGTGAAAAGAGCTAAGGCCAAATTGGGGGGAAATAGGAGGCAGTGAGAGATACTTGGTTTCCCCCTCACGCCATCCCTCAAAATCAATAATTATCAGGCATAGTATTTCTACTATTTTCATGTCTTCCTTTCAGCTTTCAGTTTTGTTGACTGGGACGCTAAAATTGATATATACCCGAGGAAAAGGTGGGATGTGCTCATGGTTAGAAAAAAGTATTTTTTAAATCTTATTGTTACAGGTGTTTCTATTATGTTTTTATTTACCAAGCAGAAGTTTGAGTGTATGGCTGAGAGGCTACTATAGAGTATTGAATCTATTTCTGTAGGTCACAGAAGAAAACCAGTTGTATTTTATGGTAACAGCTTTCCCCTCCATTATTAATTCTGGAGATTTAAGTTTAAGCAAAGTAACCTTTAGTGCTTTAATTGAAAACACTAAAACTTACTAAATAGTAGGAAGTCGTGTATTTTCAAAAATTTCCACAATGCATCTTTTTTTTTCCCCACAATGCATCTTAAGCAAATGAATGTTTCCATTCTTAATGTTATAAACAGATATTTAATATACCAGAATTACTGATGTTAAAAATTTAAGTCATCTAATTCATGAGGTTTTTGTTTTATTGGTTTTTTAAATGTAATTGTTTGAAGGTTTTGTTTTGTTTTTTTTAAATTTTAAAATCATTTTAAAAGACGTTGCCACTGGGTGGCAGCCCTGGCTTCTCCCACTAAGCAACAGGAGTCAGCAAATGTAATTAAGACATTGATACACAGTTTTTTCAGTTTCATTACATCTGCTTTTAAAGCCTTTTTTATATTTCATTATCTATCTCTGTTCCTTTTTGTTTATTGAGTTGATTATAAGTAGATAAGTTTAATGGGAGTAAACATCATGTATGCTTTTTTGCTATAAAATCACTTGAATATAAATTGAAGAAAACAGTTTTAAAGTGGTTGTAAAATGACTAGGTGGTCACATCTTTTTATTTAATTTTAAACATTTAATGATGCTTTTCTCCGTCTGTTTTTTTCCTCCATTCTTATTTTTAAAAATGGGTGTTCGTGTTTTTTTTTTGTTTTTTTTTTAAAGGAGCAATAATACTTTGTATCACAGACATGGACTGTTTATAACAAACCCAACTGAGTTGACATTAAGGATTTTGAGGACGTAGCTAGGAATGGAGTAGTACTGGAAGCAGAATGCATATTTTGGTGCTAAAATTAGATTTATAATAACGAGAGAGTTTCCAGATAGCCCGTGTGTGCCAGTAATATCTATTGTGTGTTCTTCTTACTAGGGGATGAAAACCTCACTGGGAACTACTTAATTTTGTACATCAACATTTTATCAATTTTTAAAAGCCTTAAACCAATCCTTACACCAATGGCTGTTCTTATAAGCGTGAATTTTACTTGAAGCACTTTTCATAAGAATTGGAACAGCTTTAGAAAATATCCACATAGCTCACCAGTCACAGGACTTATATTAGAAACTAGGTTTCCTTATTTGCAGTCTGGTATACTCTTTATAATGACACATTGCCCTCTGTGTGCCTGTTTTTAGAGCAGAGTCCTGAGAAGGGCAGTATTACAGAAATTTTCTTCTACATGTGAGGAGATGCTTAGCTATCAATTTAAATACATGTAACACACATAACCCTGCCCAACCCACTTCTACAAAGAACTCCAAAATCTTGGAAGGTTTTTCCTTAGGTTATCCTTAAGGTTCAGCTGAATGTGTATATATATATATAGATATATATGTGTGTGTATGTGTGTGTGTATATATCATATATATATGATATGTATATCTCACATCTTTCACTATTCCCAGTAACACAGGAACCCGGCACTATTGAAGAGAGTGTGTCACAGATATATCACTAAACAGAATAGGAAGGCTAAATGCAATCCATTGCCATTGTTGGAAGAATAAAAAAGCATAGCAGACAAGCAACTGGAGTTGTTAGAATAAGGTCATCCTTATATGGCACATAATTATCTCTAGTTTTAATGCTCTAATTCTATCATCTAATCCAGAGATTGCAAAGAAGCAGGACCACCTTTGTGAGAATAAGGAAAGGGCACCTCTTGCTTCTGCCTCCCCACCTGCAAGCCCAGCTTCTTCAGTTTAGAAGTCTGAATTTCACCATCACCATTGACAGCCATTCCTGCTCCCCCGATCTTGGCCAGGGTGCCCTGTTCAGGGTACAATGAAATAGTTCTACTCACACAGTGCTTTAAAAAGTAATTGTTAACATTTAAAAATTGGGAGATATCACATAAAATTTAGAGTTCTGGTTTCCACTGAAAAATGAGAAGCTGACAATACTGGAGATGAATTCCTATAAGGCAACTATCATATGGAACCCAGTATGAATGGTCCCCTTATTTTTACTAATGTATATGGTTAAAATAAAAAATAAAACACATAAAGTTTTCCCAACCCTTGTTCTCCTAGTTCAACTCTCCAAATGCAGTTATTGTTGCTCCCTATTTTAGCTGTAACATGGAGTTTTCAGTTTGGAATCTGCAAACTGTCATTTATCAGAAACACTTCAAATGCAATGTCCAAATCAATAAATTAGGAATGTAGCATTACAGGCTGCTCTAACTTTTCCACTTTAATATTTTGCTAGAAGATAAGGGGATACTTTGTAATCTTGTATTTATGTACAGTGGTACCTCAGTTTTTTAATGTAATCCGTTCCGGAAGATTGTTCGAGTTCTTGACGTGTTCGACTTGCGAGGCGTGTTCAAAAACCAAAGCATTTACTTCCAGGTTTATGGCATTCTTAAACTGAAATATTCGTCAACGGAGACGTTCGAAAACTGAGGTACTACTGTAGATCTTTTAACTATTTCCAAATGGCTTCACAACTGTTGTCACTTCTTCCTCAAAGGACATTTGATATAAGATAGATGACATCCTAATTTTATGTTTTGAATAGCATCCAGTGGATTCTTTAAAAAAAATGCCACATTACCACTTCTGGGGGAAGCCATTATTTGATTCTATTGCAAGGCAAGATAGGAAACTCTTCTGATGAGCTGCTTCTCTTTGGTTTAGCAAGTTTATACCCGTATGACTCAACTCTGTCATCTTCTAAACACAGATATGCATATGACACACCCTTATTTCTTGCTGTTACATGATCTCAACCAAATGACCAAGGAAACAAAACAACATTTTTTTAGTTTACTAACAAGATGTTCTTTTGATCTGAAAGCATATACAGTTTGTTGAGACTTCTTTAATGAGTAGCACCTAAATTGGGCTTGGTGAGATTTTAAAGAGCAGGAGTTTTTCAGTTATCATTGGCCACGTTCACAGAGGTATATGTTTCAAACCAAAGTGGGTTTTTGAGAATGTGTTTGCCAGCCGGAGCACTTTCATTATCTCAAATATTTCAGAATTGGCCTGATGCCTACAATGACTTAACACAAACATTTCATTTACCTACTGAACTGGCTAATTTTTAAATGTTTCTACTCAAATTACTTTTAAAGCTCACAGGGAAAGCTGGTCTCAGTATTTTGATTATAATGTTCCAAATTTTATTTGTAGTTATAACTACAGAAGACAAAAAGACACAGTACTCAGTTTTCTCTTTCCCTGTTTTCTTGTACCTCATAGAATGATAATGATTCAAACAGGAAAATAAACACATAGGCGAAAATAGACATCTAAGGTAGTTAAGATATTTAGTTGCTTTAAATAAATCTCTGGTCTTAGATAATTTATTCCTTAGGCCATGTAGAAAATTTGCAGATAGCCTTTGGGAAATTATGGAGACAAGTGGATTCTAGAATGAGACTGAAGTGTCAATTTTTAGGCGAAACACAGGAATGGTTATTAAATAATTTTGAATGCTTAGGGAAGAAATTAGTAATACTTGAATAAGCATGTCTTTTCTAGGAGCAAATAATGCCAAGCAAACACTTGTTTTGATACGTTTTCTATTATAGATTATAGATTAGAGGGATGTTATAGAAAACAAATAATTGATTTCATTGGGGCATATGCTAATCACTTGGTGTCAAGACGAAAACGTATCTTTGAACTGTTCTATCTGTGTGTATGATTGTGTGTCTATTTAAATAGCTTTTAGAAATATTTGTCCATTATCCAACCATCCAGACAACTTACCTCAGATATTTGATTGCTCCAGGTACCAGACTGTTCTAACCTAGTAATATAATAGTGAACAAAATGGACAAAGTTGTCCAAAAGCTGTCATAAAACATTTCTAGTAATGTAATGCCTAATAGAGAAGTGCTCTGAAGCAACAATAGTGTGGGTCGAGGGATTTGGAGAGAGAGTGGGGCTGTGAGTTTATATAAAATGATCAAAGGAGGCCTCTGCTAAAATTGACCTTTGAGCATATTGTGTGCTACACTGAATAGACCACTGATGACTAGGATTAAACCAGCGGTTGAGTGAAAATACAGCAACCAAAGTCACGAAAATTATGTTAAGATCTTCACTATTACAGAGCATTATTTCGGATTTTCAAATTTTAAAATTGAGTAAAATGGTATTTGTTGTATTTAAATGTGGAACTTTTAACTACAAAGGGCTATTCTGAATAAAGCCTGATTCTCCATCTTAAGAAGAGTTGTTAGGGAATGTCACATAGGAAAAAATCAGTTATAACTACAGGAAGGACAGTTTGGCAGACTTAATTGAGGATTTTAATGGATCACACCCTAAGGAAAGAATTGCGATTAAGGGAGGTTAAATTCCTGATGCTCTGCACTGGTGGCCAGACAGTAAACGAGGGAGGAAATTGAGAAACTGAAGTATGTTCAGAGGAGGTAAAAAAGGGCTGCAAGAACCTAGAAAACCGGAGCTTGAAAGTGTGTAGAAATTACATCTAGAGCACACAATCTGTGGAAGCAGGAGTTAGAAGACCCTAAGACAAGGGGAATTCCACTGCTTAAATATCCTGTGTTACAAAAAATATATAATTGAGACAGTGGGTTACACCTAAATGTCAAATGTGCTAAAACATAGGACAGATACTTAGGAATCTTTGTAAAAGGCAGGGAACTATTCTGTGTTACGTAGGGCAAGGAAGGGTTGTTGGAATGGAGTGTGGATCACGTAGTCTGTGCCAGGGCACCAGGACCACCTATCCTACACATGCACAACTCTTACTCAAATGTTGCGCCCTCGTGTTTCCCTTGCTTCATTCTAGTCCTGGCTATGGGGCTCAGAGGGCTCTTCCTTGACCATCAACCTCCTTATCCATCCCCACTGCCTCTACCTTTATGTAAAAATCTTCTATTACCTTGCTTTTCCTTCCTTCACTTAAATATATTTAAGTGGCAAATAGTGTAGTAGGAAAAAATGCCTATTTCTAGACTGTACCTGCTTATGATAAATAGGTTCATTTTTCCAGCAGGTTATCTTCAGACACAGATGGTCTTTCAACTCTGAAAGGCAGTGGAAATTAACCTGAGACGTGCAGGCAACAGGTTCAAGGGTAGTTTGTTTTTGGCGTGTAGCACAGACAACCAGGGATCACAACCAGTATAAAATACAGAAAGAAGTACCTCAAAGCCAGAAGAGAAACACAAGATCAGAGTTGAGGATTCCAGGCGAGAGTAGAGGCTAGCAGGTGAGGCACAGCCTCCAGAGGCCCTCACCCAATGGCATGGCCCGTGCAGAGGTGGATGGTCTGAATTCCTTGTTGAGTCATGAACCAGTCCTGAGAGGGACTCATGCAAAAGCTGTGGCAGGCAGGTAGCATTACCCCCTCTCCCCTCAGTGCCCCTTGAGGTGTGCTGAGCCCAGGACAGAGACTCGCCTTGCACTGGCTTGTGAAGGATTGGTAGGCAGTACTGCCATGTCAGCATGGCAGCGCTGGGGAGGGACATCTTGACAGGGACCCAGGCCCAGGAAGAGCTAACTAACAAGACTTCAGGGTTTGGTGAACAACTCTCCTTACTCCCCAACAACATAACTAAATGAATCTTGTTCATTCTCCCATTTCCTGTTACTTTTCCTCCTCAGTTAATATTCCCCTCATGCCATTGTCATGCCCTTGTCATGCCATTCTCCCAAATGGAATGCTGAACTGTGACTGCATCTCTCCTACCCAAATATACATGGGTACATCCTTGGAGCTCCATATTGAGGTCTATCCTCTAAAGCGTTTGCTAATCCCTTGGATCACTCACCCCTCTGTGCCCCTCAGACACATTGTGAGCCCTTCTTTGGTGCTAATCGGGAGGCAGTAAAGTGAGTGAAAGGAACTTGGAATTCTAGACCTCGGTTAGAATTCCTGTCTCCATCCCTGACTAGCTGCAATATACAGTAAATCAATTTCTCTGAGCCCTGTGTCCTCATCTGAAAAGTTGGGAATCAAATCTTAACTTGCATGTCTGTTGTATAATACATGAAAATGTACATAATTATGGAAAACCTGTAGGACAATTCCTGGCACTTAGTAGATATCCAGTACACATTGGCTTTTTTAACATTTGGAAACTGGGGGCAAACATGCATTTAGGAGAGAGGAATCAGGAAGCCGGGACTGGAAGACAAAAGTAAGATTAGGGGCCTATGTGGAGGCCAGCATGTATGAAGCATATGTTGGGGTGTGTCCACACTCAAAGGCAAGGGGAGCTAGAATCAGACAGCAGGGATGCTGTGAGAGACTACAAGCAGCTGGTGACCAGAGGTCAGGCCATAGACGTGGTCACTGACTCACAGTACAAGAATCAAGGAGCACATGCACCAAATATTCTGGACTATGGTGTAATAAAGAGATATACAGCTAACATTTGCTGTAAACTTTGCCAGATCCTATTCTAAGTGTACCATCTCATTCAGTCCTCACAACAGCCCTGTGAATTAAGTACTGTTCTATAACTGTCTTCGATTTATAGATGAGTTCACTAAAGCATGTTTAAATGACTTGCCTAAAAAGATACAACTAGTAAGTGGCACAGCCTGGATACCAACCCAGATACCAACTCCAGAGTCCATGCTTTTAACTACTACCCTCCAAAAGGTATCTCCAACTGGAAGCCTTTCTTTGCTGATCCAGGGACCAAAGCGAAAGATGGGCAGCCCACAAAGGGCCAGACAGTCAAAGCAAATTATTCCTAACATACTTATTGTTAATACTATTAACAGAACACATGGTTAATACAGCATTTGTGAAGACTACTGTGTGTTCCTGGCACTGTGCTAATGTGCTTTGTCTGCATTCTTTAATTCCCACGACTATTATGCAAGACATCTACTTTATAAATGAAAAAATGAGGCTCTTGGTGCTGCAAAAGTGCACTGCTTTTCCCACCCACTCCTCATTCTACAGCTAGCTTATGATTTAAGTTCTCCACTGAAACTCCTCTTACTGAGATTATAAATGATCTTCCAGGTGCTAAATCCAAGGGATATTTTTCAATGATTAACTCAATGACTCACTCTTCTGCACTCCTGCTTAACGACCACTCCATCTTTCATCATTTACAGGACCATAGTTTGTTCCAGAACCACTTCTCTGACCTATTTCCCCACTCTGTATCCCCCTTTTTTATTTTTTCTTGTGCTGGTCCTTAAATGTGGGTCTTCTCCAGGAGCATATCCCCACACCTCCTTAATCTCTCATTGAATGTTCTCACCTACTTCCTGGTCTCAGCTACCACTGAAATGCTACAGGTAGGGGAGATGGTACCATACCCTTGACACCCATAAACTTGAGACAAAGATCCTTTACATACTGGAGACCCTCTGCCTCTATAAGCATCCTGAATTCAAGTATATCAAGCTGACCACATGCAACCTCTTTTTGTACTGCTTCCAACTCTGCCTGTCTTGACCCCACCCCATCCTCCCCTTTTCCATTATTTCAGCCAAGGTGCTGCCATCCACCCAATTGCTCAAACCCAGAACCTGAAAGTCATGTTTGCCTCCTCCACCCTCCCAATCTATTCAATATCTAGGAGCTGTCAATTCTACCTCCATCCTTTGGTTTTAGTCACTTCTCTCTACAGACATGGGAAAAACTAGTAGAAGCCAACATCTCTCACTAGATAACTGACCTAGTAGCTCCCTCTGGGCCCTCCTTCCTCCAGTCTGGCCCCTTCTATGTTTTCTCCATCCTAGTCATTAACTTTTTAAAGCTCAAATGCAGGGAAAGTCATGATCAGTTTTGAGCTTTTAACCTCTCCTTGGATCTTCATTCCTCTCAGGATGAACTCTAAGCTCCTCAACAGGGCATTCAGAGTTCTCTGGAATCCTGTTTCTATCTCCCTTTGGACCCCATTTCTTGCCATTCTAACCTTGCACTCCAGTAGCACCAAACTTCTTGTGGTTTCCTAAATATACCATGCCTGGCTAATTTTTTACAGCATTTAATACTCCGCTCAGAAGTCAGCTCCTCCAGGAAGCCTTTTCTTATCGCCCAGCCAGGGTTGGTATTTCTCCTTAGTGCTCCCTTATTCCTTTGTGGATATTTCTGTCACTCTTTTTTCAATATTAATTTATGATTATTCCTATGTTCATCTCCTCCACTAGTTGGGAAGTTCTTCAGTGAGGGCAGAAACTACGGAATTCCCAGGATCTAACACATAGTAAGACCTTAATGAATGTTTGTTGAATGAATAAATAAGTGATTAACTTTCTCAAGGTTACACTGCAAATAAGTTCTTAAACTGGAACCAAAATCTGTTGTACTCTAAAACCCATGTTCTTTCCACTAATGCATCTGCACATGTAGAGTGTTTAGATTCTTTAAAAGGCTGGCATTTTAAGGGGCCAAATACTATCATAAGGTTTTCCTTCCATTTTTAAAACTTTTTTTTTAATTTTTCAATAATACATTCACATGATTCAGTAATCAAATAGTATAAAAACATACACAGCACCCAAAAGAATTGAAAGCAGTGTCTCAAAGAGATATTTGTGCATCCATGTTCATAGCAGCATTATTCACAACAGCTAAAATGTGGAAGCAACTCAAGTGTTCATTGATGGATGAATGGATGAGCAAAATGTGGTATATACATCAGTGGAATATTATTTAGCCTTAAAAAGAAAGGAAATTCTGCAGTGTGCTACAACATGGTTAAACCTTGAGGACATTATGAAATGAGCCAGTCACAGAAAGACAAATACTGTATAATTCCACTTATATGAGGTACTTAGAGTAGTCAAGTTCATAGCAACAGAAAGTATCATGGTGGTTGCCAGGGGGTGGGGGAGTGGAGAATGGGGAGTTATTGTTTAATGGGCATTGAGTTTCAGTTTTACAAAATGAAGAGAGTTATGAGGACGGATGGTGGTGATGGTTGCACAACAATGTGAATGCATTTAATATCACTGACCTGTATGCTTAAAAATGGTTAAGATGGTAAATTTTATGTTATGTATATTTTACCACAATAAAAAAAATCTTTTTTAAACCCCAAAACAAACAAAAAAGGTACCGCAAAGAGTCTCATTCACATTTTTCTCTTTCATCTTCCCTGTTCCCACTCCCTCTGCCCCAAGGTAAATAAACTTGTTAGTTTCTGTATCTCCTTCCAGGTTTTCTTTTTGCAAATGCAAGCGAGTATGAAGCTACATATTCTTCTTCACCTCCTGACTTTTTAAAAGGTATTAAAACTTTTTTTTAACGTCTCTACTTTTTTCCTGAGGTGGATATGTATTCGCAAAAAGAGCTAATGAGTACCCAGCTTGAATGAACTCACAAGGTGGAGATGTGGAAGGGGACAGCTGTTTGATGAGAGGGTAAGATAATCCTGCCTGCTCACTGCCAATGAGGTGTCTAGGGACATCCAGGGTCCCCCAGGCCAGAATCTATGGTCCAGGTATCTACCCCAGGCTGATTCTCAAGCTTCCCAGAGTTAATCTTTTCTCTGGAACTTGCCCAGGCCACACCCCCTGATGCAATATCTGGGTTTGGGCAGAAAGGAGGCTGCTGCACAGCCCGCCCCCTCTGAGCTGTCTGGGCTGGCTCCTCTTTCAGGAACAATTCAGGCTTCACAACAACTCAGACCTCAGTTCCAACGTCTGCGTCTGCCTTCAGAAGAAAGAATGGCTGGGATAGACAGAATGTTTCACTGTGGAAGGAAACAATGTTCCAGGTTAAGCTGAGTTGGCCAAACACAGACATTCATGATGATTCTAGAAGAAATCTCAAGTCTTATGTGGCTTTTCTGCGCCTTGATTCCATGTTTGCTCACAGGTAAGTATGAATTAGAATACAGCCAATAGTCTGGTACTTGAATATAGGTTAAGCAGGTGAAAAATACTTTCCCAGGGTTTGGGGTTGCAATATATATGCATAGAACATCTTATGTCTGTTTTTAAAAATGTTTCTTCACCTCCTAAACTTCCATCCTCACATCCTGAAGAAAGGAAAAGCCTGCATTTTGTTTGGAAATATCTTTCCTAATGTCCACAGAACAATCTAGAAAGATAAAGCATCAAAACTATGTAAAAAGTAGTCTAAAGGTCAGCAAAACTCTATGCATTTTGCTATTTATCTCATTATCTGGTTTTAAAAGGTGCAACATAGTTATTTCAGTCTTTCTATGTGTGCGTCAGGGATGTTAACTCTAAGGACAAGAAATAAAGATTCTAACAAAATACACATGAATAAAAAGACATAATTTTTAACCTTAATATTGGGTACAAGGCTTATGAAAATTGGATTTCTCTCCTTGTCACTGCAGAAAAGGTAGCAGTCAGATACTCCATAGCATTTGAAACAATATTTGGTTTGGGGCATTTTCCCTGCCAGTAAGATTACATAATTTTCTCTGCTCCACTCTTGGATGCTTGTCCCTACATGCTTTACTTTTCCAAAATCACAGCTCTGTAGCCTTTGATGTTTCATCATGTCAAATCACATTTAATAGAAATTTTTATTTTTAATACTCCTGGGTGCTGGGCACTTTGTAGTGTCACTGGGAGCCTTGACTACTTTCTGTCTTTATTATTATTATTTTTTAACATTAAGAACTAATTATTCTGGTTAGTTTAAATTAGGCAACAAATCAGTGCTAAGGCAATTTGGCAAATGTTTATAATTGGCTTAAACATCAAATTTATGGTGTCCCTTCCTAGTTCACAAACCTTTACAGCTCCCGATTGCTCAGCATGTGGTGTTCCTATCTGCTGTTTGTTTCATGATCCAGCATATTCAGGCCCCGACTCTATTTCTCACTATTGGAAAACAAATACGGACCCAGGTGGCTGCTGTCTTCACAGTTGGCATATTACACACTCATTTCCTCCTCTTGGACTTTATTGTTATAATTTCCCACCAGAAGCGCCATCTCCAATTCCTTTCCCCATCCCAAGCCCATCTTTCCATCATCGTTCCAGGTGGCTCCTCCTCCTACAGATCCTTCCCAGATTTCTCTCTTCTTTGACACTTGATCCCACGTGTTCTGCTTTGGTAGGTTCTGATTCCTGCACTGGTCTGAGGGCAGGGTCTGGGCATCTTTCCTGGTGTCCTCACAGCCCCACGTCTAGGCCAAGTATTAGCTGATTGGTTAGTTAGTGGGACAAACAAGATACCAGGGAAACATTCCTCCACGGAGCCAAAGGTAGAAGATGACGAAGCCAAATTAGAGGGGGAAATCCAGAATCTGTTAATTTGTCATTTTCTTCAATGAGGAAGTCCAGTTTTTTTAAGCTTTTTCCTGAAAACTTGTGTTTCAAATATACCTGGAGGTGAGTGTGTTCTTCTGACACCTATAAACTTACACAGAACAAAAAACCAATGAAGAAACCACAAGGATGTCAGAGACAGAAAGCTCTGTGCACATGTTTTGACTCTATCACTTGCTAGCTCTATAGCATATGATTTCAGTTTCTGCATCTGTGAAATGGTCAAAACAGCCACAGTGAGGTTGGGAGGGGTTAAATGATGTGAGCCAACAAAAGCACTTTGACAGTGTCAGTGTGCCCTTCCCATGCTAGTTATTATATTTTGGTTATGTAAACAGATGATGCTGTCAGCAAATAATGGCTTTGTGCAGTTCTGACCATTGCCTCTGGATTGTGTAGATGAATTCTCCAAATTCTAAATTAACTTCTGTTAGTTACTCTAGATCCCTGGACAGATGGGTAGAGTTCTTGCTCTCTTTTATAGAATTCATTTGACTTGCCCTGTCCCTTCCAAATGATAGAGTGTGATTCAGAAAACTGATCCCCACTACCAATAATAATAATAACAACAACAACGACAAAACACAATGCAATTTCTGAGCACACACTGTGCTCACAGGTCAGCAAAATATTCTCTTGATTTCTCACATCAATCCCCATTTTATACACTATGAAACAGAGACTCAGGTTCAGTTATTTGCCCAAGTATATACATCTAGTAAGTGTGAGAATTGGGATCTATCTGACTCAGGTTTGGCTGGCTCCAGAGTCTGTTCTCTTTGTACTTCTCTGCAGAAGAAGCTGAGACATTGCAGTAAGCCAGAGAAAGGGAGGAGAGACAAAGTAAAGGGAATAAAGAAGACGGTGCTACCTTTTCTGATGCATTTGCTATAAGGGCTGTTGGAAGTAAAGGTGGCAGAAGAGGCCCCAAATGAGGGCAGTGGACAGCAGACCCAGAGAGGGGAAGCCAGCATGGCCTCTCATTCCCTGGAGGAGATTTCTGCCCAGAGAGTTTGCCCAAAGGCTTTGTGGTGGGCAGCTTTTATGTGGTTCTTTATCACTGACTCAAGATTTTAGGAAATCATGAGGTGTTCAGCATGAACGTCAAGGCAGCAAAAATATAGTCTAATTTAAGATGGATAAGGATTAGAAAAATAGAAGTCAGGCCAAGGCTAATTTCACTAAGAGAACAAAAACTTAGTTTACTTGTTTAGTTTTCATTTATTTTGCATTTCTGAGCACCTCCTATATGCTGGGTTCTGGGCTAGGTGCTGGTTAGAAATGAACAAAACAGAGTCCTTTGTCTTCAGGGAACATAAGAGCCTGCTGGGAAATACACTTGACATTTGAGGATTTACCATTCAGTTTTAACTATTCTTTGGCCACCAGAAATAAGGTCTAGATCAGTGGTTCTCAGTCTCAAATGCACATTGGAATCACCTGGGAGCTTTTAAAACTACAAATGCCAGGATTTCATAGCCAGAGATTCTGACTTAATTAATCTCGGGTGCTGCCTGGTCATTGGGATTTTTCAAAACTCCCAGGATGGAGTTCCTTAGAGATGTGGTTTATTCCCGGACTGGACAGAGAAAAGACAAGTCGGGAGCACATTGTGGTAAGTAAGGGACTGTTTAAAAAAGGATGGTGGTCTAAATGCAACAAGTATCCTGGATTGAATCCTGGAATGGAAAAAGGACATTACTGAAAGAATTGTCAAAATCCAAATAAAGTTTAGAGTAATGTAACAATGTTGGCTTCTTAGTTTTGACCAATATGTCATGGCTATAAGATGCTGGCATTAGGGGAAGCTGGGTGAGGGGTATACAAGAACTCTATGTACTGTCTGCAATTTTATTCTGTAAATATAGAATTATTACAAAAATAAAGTATTAGTTTTTGTAGACTTATGAGAGTAAGTCAACAGGACACAGAAGGCAATCTAAAAGAGTTTCCAATTGCCAAAGCTGGAAAAATTTGATTAACAAAATAAATAAAATAGACTAAAATAAATTTTCATGAGTCCATACTGATGTAAATGAATAATTCAATAAATAAATGGTAAAAAAGGAACAGTTCTTCCTTACAGAATTCCAATTAATAAATAGATATCATTATTAGAATAGCACAGAAATAATTATTGCAAGTAATATCCACCAATAGATTCTAAAAGTAATGGATGGAAGTTTGATGAGAAACAGAATATTTGCATAGTGTTAAAGTATCTCCCTAAGTGATTTATTAATTATAAAGGGAAAATAGTAGCTTAACAGTGGAGACATTGCCTTAACCAAGTGATCAATGCTAAGACTGCCAGTGATGAGACATAGTAACATCATACACTCCCTGTGAATACATGCCAAAAATGTATGACCTCAATCAAATCATGCAAAAACATCAGACAAACCCAAACTGAGGAATATTCTACAAAACAACTGACCAGTACTTTTCAAAAATGTCAAGGTCATAAAAGATAAAGAAACACTGAGAACGGACTGGAGGAGACCTACTAGATATGACAACTGAATGTGGGATCCTGGATTGATTCCTGGAAAATAAAAAAGACACTAGGGGGAAAACCGGTGAAATTCAAATAAACCTAAGCTTAATTAATGATATCATGCCAATGTTAATCTCTTAATTTTCAAAACTATACTATGGTTAGGTACATATGGAAGGCTGAGTGAAGGGTATATGTGTTATCGAACCCCAATATGTGGTCAGTCCGCCTGCAAGTACTGGCGGAAAGAAATGAACGAGCAGGGATTTGCAGGGGAGAAAGGAAGTAATTTATTGTTATAGGATTGGCCAAACCAGAGTACATGCAAACTTGTGCTCTGAAAGACCTGACTCCTCAATGGTGTGTAAGTTATAGATGACATAGGGCAAAATCATACGACACCGTGGGTTAGGGGTTGGGGATTGTGTTAGGAGCTGACTGGTTGGAGGTGAGGTAATGGTAATAAATAATTTCTTCAGGTCCTGAGGACAGCTCTGAGGTCTGCTCCAGCGACCCTCTGTCTGATTTCATGGAAAAGCAGCAGCCAGGGGCTCATTGCCCTTTAGGGCTCAGGAGCTGTAACCCAACTTAGGTCAAGATGTTCTCTTTAGCCTGCTGGAGGTCCAGACCTTGTGACCATTAGTCAGGTTCGGGGCCATTGTCTTCTGCTGCCTCAGAGGTTAATGATTATCAGGGAAAAATGCTAAGTCTATGAGGTGTGTAGAGAGAGAGGGGAAAAACATGATTTCTAAAGCTATAACTATAAATCACATCAAAATCACGAGGATCCTCAGTTCCATATGGGAGCTTTCTGTACTACCGTGTTTCCCTGAAAATAAGACCTAACCGGAAAATACGCCCTAGCATGATTGTTCAGGATGACATGCCCTGAACATAAGCCCTAATGCGTCTTTTGGAGCAAAAATTAATGTAAGATCCAGTCTTATTCTCGGGGAAACACGGTATTTTTGCAACTCTTCTGTAAGTCTGAAACAATGTTAAAATGTAACAGCAGCAAACAACTCCTCTGCCCCCCACCCCACCCCCAGTGATTGTAATGGGCAGCCAAGGATGGTGAGCCCCACTATTGTAGCCCCACTATTGTTGTCTCTAGACCAGTGCTTCTCACGTTTTAATGTGCTTATTACCTGGGAAATCTTGTTAAAATGCATATTCTGGTTCAGTAGGGTATCGGGTGCAGCCAGAGAGTCTGCATTTCTAATAAACTCCTGGGGAATGTGATGCTGCTGGTCCTAAAACTATACTTTAAAATCATGAAGTAATCTATCACTTTTCTGAGGCATGAATTTGCGTACCTTTTGAAACTGGGATGTGGACACTAGGTCCCTAGGCAGTGGGTGATGCCAGCAGCCTGCTTACTAGTAGCCACGTTCTAAGTCAGCCTTGCTCTTTTCTCCTTCTGGTCATATTCAAGGTCATCCTCTTGAAATAATTTACTGTATTTGAAGGAGAAATTGTAGGGCATAGTGTCAGTTCATAGAGCCAATGTCCCCTGCAGTGCAAGCCCCATGTGGTGGGCAAATAATGGCCCCCTAAGATGTGCACACGCTAATCCCTGGAACCTGTGAATATCCTACCTTCCATGGAAAAGGGGATTTTAAAGCTGTGATTAATATTATGGAACCTAGAGTTTGGGAGATTATCCTGGATTATCAAGGTGGGCCCAATCTAATCGTGAGTCCTTAAACTGAGAACCTTTCCTGGATGCAGTGAGAGAGAGAGATGGGAGGACAAAAGAATAAGCAGGAGAAATTTGAAGCATGAGATGAATTCGACTAGCCATTGTTGGCTTTGCAGATGGAGGAAGGGGCCATGAACAAAGTATGAAGGTGGCCGCTGGAAGCTGAGAATGGCAAGGAGGCAGTCTTTCCTAGAGCCTCCAGACGGAACACATCAATACCTATCAATGCCTTGATTTCAGCCCACTGAGACTGGTGTCAGACTTCTGACCTACAGAACTGTGCGATAATAAATCTGTGTTGTTTTCAGATGTTAAATTCATAGTAATTTGTTACACCAGCAATAGGACACTAAGAGGCCTCGAGAGAGAGAGATCAGTATTGTGAATGCAGCTCTATGCAAAAGTATTGCTTAGCAAGTGTTGCCCGCACTCAGCACTAGAATCTTAATAGTTGTGTCAGTCACCCAGCTCAAGTCTCTATTGGAAACACCACCAAAGAGACTCCATCCAGTGGACCTTCTTGAGATACCTGCTAGAATGAGAATAACACAATTCTCTGTCGTAGCAAAAGCATCAGTATTCACAAGGAACTAAAAATTACACAGGGGATTCCTGTCTCTCTCTCTAGCTCTGGTGAGCATGTGCATCCAGTGTGGCTGAGGAAAAACTTCCAGATTTTGCATCCTCCTCACTGTGACCAATACATCTTTCTCATCTGTACTTACTCTCCCTCTTTCCTTGAGTATATTCTTGGTTTTTGCATTTGACGTTTACGTTTGGTAGAGTCTTTATTAACTGGTTTCTTCAGAGACTTGTCCTGGCTGATTGGTGACATTTCTTGTTAATGAGAATGCTGTGTGGATAACAAAGTTTTTCTCCCTTTCATTGTGTTTTCAAGACCACAGTCAGCCTTCCCTGACAATTGAAGAGGATTTTGAAACTTTCTGTAGGTGGAAAGCGTCACTTTCAGCTTGGAGTCTGAGCTGAAATATAGTTCCCATCTTGTAGTCATTTCCTATTTAGTGTCCTCGCATAAAATAGGTTCCTTCCGAGGCAGTGTCATGACACTTTCTGCATAACCCTATTAAATGTCTCTGGCATCACTAAGGAGTTCATGTAAGTTTTCAAATCAGCAAGTTTTCCATCTCACACCCATTGTGTGTGCGCTACTTAAACATGGGCAAAACAACAACGAAGTTTGGAATACATTGTACAAATAGCATAAGGATATTGAATTTGTTGCCTGTAAGGCTCAGAAAGAAGCAGCAGTTTTCATTTTAATGGGATGAGACTGAGTATTTTGCCCATGATGGAGTTAGATTTGGAACTTCACAGGTAGGAAAAGAGGATCATACGTACAAATTATTGCATTAGCATAATGGAGCCCTGTAAATGTTCGGACATCCCTTGCTATTTTCCTGCCTGTGTGTCCCCTCATGAAGAAAAACATACTCAGTAATTCAATCTCAGAGTGTGTTGCATAAAGCCTTGATGAGTGCCCTTCCCAAACAGGTCTTCTTCACTGATTTAATTGACTGGACCTAATTGTAGACTTTACATTTTTCCTAGGTACATTTCATTCTGTTTGAGTTTATCCCATCGTGATCTTTTAAAAGTTATCCTGTCAATCAGAATTAATGCTATTTTTGTAGGTGTGATGACATTGTGGCTGCATTTTTTAATTGAAATTTTATTGAAGTAATTCTATCTAGATTTACATGCAGTAATAAGAAATATACTGAGAACCCAGTTTTCCCCCCAGTGGTATTTTGCCAAACAATAGTAGAGTATCACACCTAAGATGTGGACACCATTGATACAATCCATCCATTTTATTAAGATTTCCCCAGTTTTACTCATGTGTGTATAGGTTTGTGTATTCACCGCTGTCAAGATACTGAACAGTTTCAACATCACAACAGTACTTTCTGTTGTCTTTTTATAACCATGCCTACCTCCCTCCTACTCCTTTCCCCACCATTCCTAACCCCTGGCAAACACTAATCTGTTCTTAATTTCTACAACTTTGTCATTTCAAAAATGTTATGTAAATTTCATACAGTATGTAACTTTTGGGGATTGGCCTTTTTCACTCAGCATAATTCCCTGTAGAGTCATCCAAGTTGTTTTGTGTATCAAGAGTTTGTTCCTTTTTATTGCTCAGTACTATTCCATGGATATAAATAACAAAATTTGCTTAACCATTCACTGTTGAAGGACATATAAATAGCATAAGGATATTGAATATGTTGCCTGTAGGGATCAGAAAGAAGCAACAGTTTTCATTTTAAAGGGATGAGACTATTTTGCCACATGATTCCTGTTTGGCTATGGATATACGTGCGCAGATCTTGAGTGATACAAATTTTCATTCTAGGGGATAAAGACTATCTTGATGGATTTTATTTTACTTATATTTCATTTTTATGTTTGCTCATGACTGAGAGCTTATAAAATTGTATATCTAAATAATTCTAAATAGTAAAGAATCATAAGCAGTTAAGGTAACTTTGTGTTGTAGTTTAGTTGGCAGCACGGTTATTACCATCCATGTGGTGGTATGAAAAATAACAATGCATCTTACTCGTATGTACCACCTCTTCTTTATCCATTCATCCATTGATGAACACCTAGATTGCCACCATATCTTGGCTATTATAAATACTATGTAATGAATATATGGATAGACGTGTTGCTTTGAAGTAGTGTTTTGGGTTTCTTCAGATAAATACTCAGAAGTGGAATTACTGGGTCCTTCTTTGTCTCTGGTTATAACCTTTGTTTTAAAGTCTGTTTTGTCTGGTGTAAGTATTGCTGCCCCAGCTTTTTTGCTTTTTTTCATTTTCATGAAATATCTTTTTCCATCCCTTTACTTTTAGTCTGTGTGTGTCTTTCAATCTGAAGTGAGTCTCTTGAAGGCAGCATTTGTAAGGGTCTTATTTTCTTATCCATTTGCCACCCTATGTTTTTTATTGGAGAGTTTAAACCATTTAAATTTAAAGAAATTGTTGACAGATATGTAGTTATTGACATTTTATTACTTATATTTTTGGCTATATTTTATTTATTTTTTAATTAAATTACTGGGTGACTTTGGTTAGTAAAATTATATGGGTTTCAAGCGTACATTTCTATAGTACATCATCTATATATCCCATTGTGTATTCACCACCCAGAGTCAGTTCTCCTTCCATCACCATATCTTTGACCCCCTTTTCCATCTCCTACCACCCCCCATCTGTGTTTATGAGTTTTTATTTGTTTGTTTGTCTTGTGTGTTGCTTTCAGTTTTCTATCACACGTGAGTGAAATAATGCAGTACTCGACTTTTTCTGTCTGACTTATTTTGCTTAGCATGGTCATCTCAGGATCCATCTATGTTGTAGCAAATGGCAGTATTTCATCTTTTCTTATGGCTGAGTAATATTCCATTGAATATATGTGCCACATCTTCTTTATTCAATCATCTATCAAAGGACACTATAGTTGTTTCCATGTCTTGACCACTGTGAATAATGATTCAATGAACATGGGGGTACATATATCTTTCTAAATGTTGTCAGATTTTGGGGGAAGGTACCCAGAAGAGGGATTGCTGGGCTATATGGTAATCCTATTCTTAATATTTTGAGAAACCTCCATACTGTTATCTGGAGTGGCTGTATCAACTTAGATTTCCACCAGCAGTGTATGAGGGTTCCTTTTTCTCCACAGCGTCTCCAACACTTGTTATTCCTTATCTTGTTGACAATAGCCATTCTAATAGATGGTATTTCACTGTGGTTTTGATTTTCATTTCCCTAATAGCTAGTGAAATTGAGCCTCTTTTCATATATCTGTTGGCCATTTGTATGTCTTCTTGGGAGGAGCGCAAGATTGTTTTTTTGTTGTTGAGTTGTATCAGTTCTGTATATATTTTGGATATTCGGCCCTTATCAGAGATGTTGTTTGCAAATATCTTCTCCCATTTGGTTGATTGTCTGTTTTGTTGACAGTTTCTTTTGCTGTGTAGAAGCTTTTTAGTTTGATATAGTCCCATTCGTTTATTTTTGCATTTACTTCCCTTGCCTTTGAGGTCAAATTAATAAAATCCTCTCGGAACCCAAGGTCTATAATTTAGTACCTATGCTTTCTTCCATGTACTTTATTGTTTCAGGTCTTTATTTAGGTCTTTGATTCATTTTGAGTTAATTTTGGTGTATGGTGACAGATAGCTCTCTAGTTTCATTATTTTGCATGTGGCTTTCCAATTTTCCCAGCACTATTTACTTAAGAGACTTTCTTTTCTCCATTGTATGTTTTTGGCTCCTTTGTTGAAAATTGTTTGCCCACATATATGTGGGTTTATTTCTGGGTTCTCAATGCTATTCCACTGGTTTGTGTGTTTGTTTTTCTGTCAATACCGTGCTGTTTTGATTATTATCACTTTGTAGTATGAACTGAAGTCAGGTCTTACTCTTTTTTCTCCGGATTGCTTTGACTATTCGGGGTCTTTTGTGATTCCATACAAATCTGATGATTTTTTGTTCTATTTCTTTTAAAAATGCCATTGGGATTTTGATGGGGATTGCATTAAATCTGTATATTACTTTGGGTAATATGGCCATTTTAACTATGTTTGTTCTTCCAATCCATGAACATGGAATATTTTTCCAGTTCTTTATGTCTTCTTCAATTTATTTTAATAATGTCTTATAGTTTTCAGTGTACAGATCCTTCATATCCTTTGTTAAGTTTATTCCTAGATATTTTACTCTTTTTTTTTGGAAGTTGCAAAAGGAATTTTTTTTTTATTTCTTTTTCTGAAATTTCATTGTTAGCATATACAATGGATCTTTGTGCTGTGATTTTGTAGCCTGCAACTTTACTGTTTTTTTTTTTATTATTGTTTCTAAGAGTTTTTTGTTGGAGTCTTTAAGGTTTTCTATATAAAGAATTACGTCATTTGCAAAAAGTGACAGTTTAACTTTTTCATTCCCAATTTGGATGCCTTTTATTTCTTTCTCTTGCCTGATTGCTCTGGCTAGAACTCCCAACACTATATTGAATAATAATGATGAGAGTGGACATCTCTGTCTTGTTCCTGATCTTAGAGGAAAAACTTTCAGTTTTTCACCATAAAGTATGATATTAGCTTAGGGTTTTTCGTATGTGGGCTTTATTATGTTGAGGTACTTTCCTTCTATACCCATTTTATTAAGTGTTTTAATTATAAATGGATGATGTATCTTGTCAAATTCTCTTTCTGCATCTATTGATATAATTATATAATTTTTATCCTTTATATTGTTTATATGGTGTATCACATTGATCGATTTGCCTATGTTGAGCCATCCTTGTGCCCCTAGAGTGAACCTCAGTTGATCGCGATGTATAGTCTTTTTAATATATTGTTGTATTAAGTTTGCTGGTATTTTGTTTAGGATTTTTGCATTTGTATTCATCAGAGATATTGATCTGTAATTTTCTTTTGTGTGTGTTATCCTTACTAGGTTTTGGTATTAGGGTACTGTTGGCCTCAGAAAATGACTTACGAAGTATTGCTTCTTCTTCTATTTTTTGGAAGAGTTTGAGGAGGACAGTTCTTATATCATCTTTGTCTCTTTGGTAAAATTAATTAGTGAAGCCATCTTGTATCAGACTTTTGCTTTTGGGGAGGTTTTGGACGATTGTTTTAATTTCCTTACTGTTGATCCGTCTATTTAGATTTTCCAGTTCTTCATGATTCAGTCTAGGAAGGTTATATATTTCTAAGAACTTGTCCATTTTTTCCTAGGTTATTGAATTTGGTGGCATATAGTCCTTTATAGTATTCTTGTATGATTCTTTCTATTTCTGTTGTATCCATTGTAACTTCTCCTCTTTCGTTTCTGATTTTGTTTATTTGTGTCTTTCCTTTTTTCCTTAGTGAGTCTAGTTAGGGGTTTGTCCATTTTATTAATCTTTTCTGTTAATAAAATCTTTTCTGTTAATCTGGTCTGTTTTGTCAGATATATGTATAACTACACCTGATTTTCTCTGAATGCCATTTGCTTGGAGTATTGTTTTCCACCCTTTCACTTTGAGTCTATATTTGTCCTTGCAGCTGGGATGTGTCTCTTGAAAACAGTATATGGTTGGGTTTTGTTTTTTGATCCAATCTGCTACTCTGCCTTTTTATTGGTGAGTTTAGTCCATTTATATTTAGGGTGATTATTGATATATGAGGATTTCCTATAGCCATTTTATCTTTTGTTTTCTTGTTGCATGGTGTTTCCATTGTTTCTTTGCCTTTGTGTTTCTATCTGTTTTAGTTTTAGTGATATTCTGATTTTTTCCCCTCTGTTCTCTCTTTTTTATGTTATGTATCTCAGTTCTGAATTTTTTTTTTGAGTAGTTACCACTAAGTTTATGTAAAAGAAAGTTTTATATATATAGTAGTCTTCTTTCTTCAGCATGCATCTTATTATCCATTCCCCTTTGCAAATTCAGAACTTTACTCCCTCCCCTTTTATGTTTTTGTTGTCACAAATTATCCCTATTTATGCTGTGAGTTCATTTCTGAGTTGTAGATTGACTTCTTCTTCTCTCTTTCTTTTTTTATGTTTTTATCTCCTTTGCCCATCATATTATGTTTAAGTGTACAGTGCCCTATTCTGTGAAGGGTTTGCCATTTTCTGCTTCTGTCTGTCTGTTAGTCATCTTACTCATTGTTTTGTATCCTTCTGTCTTTTTGTTTCAGGTAGAATAACCTCTTTCAGTATTTCCTGTAATGCAGGTCTTGTGGTGGAAAATTACAACTTCTGTATATGTGGAAAGGTCTTTATTTTTCATTCATATCAAAGGATAACTTTGCTGGATATATTATTCTTGGCTGGTAATTTCTTTCTTTCAGTAGTTTCAATATTTGATTCCACTCCCTCCTGGCTTGTAGAGTTTCTCTTAAATATTCTGATGGTAATCTAATGGGCTTTTCTCTGTTCTTACCATCTTCTTTTCCCTGGCTGCCTTGAGAATACTTTCTTTGTCATTAATTTTTTTTTTTAAATGATGGCTTCCCTTTCTTCCTTCCTTCCTTCCTTCCTTCCTTCCTTCCTTCCTTCCTTCCTTCCTTCCCTTCCTCCCTCCCTCCCACCTTCCTTCCTCTCTCTCTCTCTCTCTCTCTCTCTCTCTCTCTCTCTCTCTCCCTCTCTCTTTCTTTCTTTCTTACAGCTCATAGTAGCCCATGTGGGGATCGAACCGGCAACCCTGGTATTACCAGCACCATGTCCAACCAACTGGGCCAACCAGCCACCCCTCTTTGTCATTAATTTTTGACAGCTTCCATATAATGTGCCATGGAGAAGGGCTATTAGGATTGAAACAGAACTATCCTAAAGTTCTGTTTGCTTCTTGGATTCGAAGATCTATTTCTTTCCATAGGTTTTGGAAGTTCTTGTTGACTATTTGTTTGACTAGGCTCTCTGAGCCCTTCTCCCTCTCTTCTCCTTCTGGTATACCCTTTATTCTTATAGTGCTATTTCTGATGGAGTCAGATAGTTCTTGTAGAGTTCTTCATTTTTTAAAACTCTCAAGTGTCTCTCTTCTCCAATCTGTGTCATTTCCAGATTTCTGTCTTCAATATCATTAATTCTTGCTTCCATCTGGTCAACTCTATTTCCTAAGCTTACTATTTCAATTTTCATCTCTTTTATTGAGTTCTTTATCTTCAGAATTTCTTTTTGGTTCTTTTTAAAAATTTCAATCTGTTTGGTAAAATATTCATTTTGTTTATTGATTTTGTTTAAGAGTTCATTAACTACCTATCTGAGTTTTCTTGCCATCTCATTGAGTTTTTTTCAGAACTGCAATCTTGAATTCTCTATCATTTAAGTCACATATTTCCATGTCTTTAAATGTACTTTCTGGAGATATTTCATTTTCTTTCTGTTGCCTTGTTACCTTGGTTATTCCTGATAGTTAATGAGTTATTTCTCTTCCTGGGCATCTATGGGAGTGAATTCTGCAGCAGGTTGATATGAAGAGGTCTTTCTTTTGTTTTCCAGTAGGTTAGCGCTGGAGCATTTTATTTTCTCTTGCCCTGTCCCAGCAGAGCAAAAGATTTTAATTTTGATGATGTCCAATTATAAAATTTTCCTTTTATAGATCTTGTTTTCAGTGTCAAGTCTAAGAACTCTTTGCCTAACCCTGAAGCTTTTCTGTTATGTTTTAGAGTTTACATGAAGTCTCTGATCCATTTTGAGTAAATTTTTGAATAATGTAATGTGTGAGGTTAAGCTTGAGGTTCACTTTTTTTTTTTTTGCCTGCAGATGTCCAATTGCTGTAGTATTATTTGTTGAAAAGGCTATCCTTCCTCCATTGAATTGCTTTAATTCTTTTACCAAAAATCAGTTGAGCATATTTGTATGGTTCTATTTCTGAGATCTCTATTATATGCTATCAGTCTATGTGTCTATTGCTTTGCCAGTACTATACAATCTTAATTACTGAAGTAATTACTTAATTACTTCAAATTGGCTAGATTGATTCCTCCCACTTTATTTTTTTTCAATTGTTTTAGTTTTTCTAGTTCTGTTGCCTTTTCTTATAAATTTTAGAAAAAGTTTGTCTATGTCTACAAAAAACCTTGCTGAACTTTTAATAGAAATTGTGTTAAGCCTGAATATCAATTTTAGGAGAATTACCCTTTTAACTATGTTCAATCTTCTAATTCACAAATGCAGTATGTCTCTTCATTTATTTAGATTTTCTTTGAAATCTTTCACCAGCATTGTGGAGTTTCCCCCATACAAATCCTATATATGTTTTGTTAGATTTACATCTATTTCTTTTTTCTTGGAGTGGTTGTAAATAGTGTAGTCAGCCCTTTGTATCCACAGTTTCCTCATCTTTGGATTCAATAAACTGCCAATCAAAAATATTCAAAAAAACTGTTACATTGTTGCTGATGTGCACTATGTAGTTAGGTCTATGATGGTTGTGCCTCTACTGAACATGTTAGTACAGGCTTATTTTTCTTGTCATTTTTACCTAAACAATACAGTATAACAATTATTTATATACATATACATTGTATTAGATGTTATAAATAATCAAGACACGATTTAAAATTTATGGGAAGATGAGCGTAGGTTGTATGCAGATAATATGCCGTTTTATATAAGGGACTTGAGCATCCGAGGAATTTGGTATCTAGGGGGGCGAAAAAGGGGCTATTGGAACCAATTCTCCACAGATAACAACAGACGATTGTATTATTATTTTTAGTGTATAAGTGTTCATTGCTAGTATATAGAAATACAATTAATTTTTTATGTTTATCTTGTATCTTGTGAACTTGCTGAACTCACTTATTAGTTTTTGGAGTTTTCTTTTATAGGTTCTTTGGGCTTTTTTACACAGCCATATCATGTCATCTGCAAATAGGGGAAGTTTTACTAATTCCATTTCAATCTGTGTGCTTTTGCTTTTTTTATTTGCCTTATTGCAATTGCTAGAACTTCCAGCACTATGTTGATAAAAAGTGGTGAGAGTGGAAGTCCTTGCCTTATTCCTGATTTTAAGGTGGAAAACATTTAGTCTTTCACCATTAAGTAAGATGTTAGCTGTAGATTTTTTGTAGATGGTCTTTATCGAGTTGAGATAATTCCCTGCTGTTCCTAAATTGAAGGAAAAAAACCCCTTTTTATTATGAATGGGTATTGAATTTTATAAATGCATTTTATGTGTCAATTGATATTATTGTATGATTTTTCTTCTTTAGTTTGTTGATATGGTAGATTAGATTATTGATTTTCAAATGTTGAACCAGCTTTGCATACTTGGAATAAATCTCACTTGGTCATGGTGTACAATTCTTTTTATGCATTATTGGATGTGGATTGCTGAAATTTTGTTGACAATTTTTGCATCTAAGTGCTTGAGATATATTGGTCTATAGTTTTTTTGTTTTGTTTTTTAAAATACATATTACTACCTTTGTCTGATTTTGGTATCAGAGTAATACTGGCCTCATAAAATAAATTGGAAAATGTTCTTTCCTCTTTTATTTTTTGGAAAAGATTGTGTAAAATTCCTGTTAATTAAAAAAATATATATATTTGGTAGCATTCTCCAGTGAAGCCATCTGGGCCTGGAGATTTCATTTTCAGAGCTGTTAAATTATGAATGGTAGCTTTCTATAGCTGACTAGAGAAACGTTTTGTATACTTTACCAGAGGAAGGATGTCAGAGAGGACCATGCCCCACCCTCCTGCGCCACTCCACTGCAGCTGGCTCTTTTCTTTTCATCCTTTTGGTGATTGCAAGTTTAGGGGTGGGGAGGACAGGAAGCTCCCCTTGTGGGTACCCCAGGTGTTTCCTCACAGGGCAGTCCATGGATCCTGGGGGTAGGATGGAGGTATATCACCAGGGTTCTACATTAAAGAAGCAAGGGAAGCAGGTGGGGTGTCCCCGGCAACCCCCATCCCCTCGTGGTCACAGAGCATGATAACGAAAAAAGGTGCCAGTCTGGAGACAGGCACAGAGATGAAAAGTCCTGGGCAAAGGGCCTAGACCCCCCCATGCCTCCCACTGTGCTCTCAGATGTTATCACTGCAATTATAACAGCAAAGGGAGGCAGGTGTTGGGCATTAAAAGAAGAGCGTTTGACAAGGAAGAGAAGGACCATAGCAGAGGGTCCAGATTGCACCCTGGGTTACATACAAGGGTGATCTCCAGGGCTGTCCAAAGTCCTTATGAGGGCAGGTTCAGGTTTTTTTTTTATTTAAATTTTTTATTGGGGAACAGTGTGTTTTTCCAGGACCCATCAGCTCCAAGTCGTTGTTTTTAATCTAGTTGTAGAGGGCGCAGCTCACTGGCCCATGTGGGAATCAAACTGGTGACCTTAGTGTTATGAGCACTGTGCTCTAACCAACTGAGCCAATCAGCTGCTCCCGCAGGTTCATTTCTCCAGGCCTCTTCTGTGTGTGAACTGTAGACCCACTATGTACATGCTCAGGGCACACCACATACACCTGTATGAGTAGATACTTGTGTCCCAGGCTGGCTTAGGGGCCTGCAGTCTGCCTGGGGCAGAGTCTCCCAGCTATCTCAGTGCTTTTTTGGATTGGACACCCTCCACAGCCTGCACCTCCCAACTGTCAGCTGTTGCCCCATTTGGCCTTGTTGGGGGATGCGAAGGGATGTGCTTTAGATGACAGTTGCAGGAGAAGGAGGTGATGAGAGGCTGGCAGGAGCCTGTATGGATGTGTCAAGTAGGGATGGGAGGCTCAGGTTTATGAAACTTGCATAAGGTCCCATAGTAAGTGGCAGAGACAAGGCATCTAGGTTGATCTGACATAAGAGTTGTAAACAATGTGCCTCAGTTTTGTCATGTATACAGTGGACAAACTAATAGTCCTTACCTCCCAGTATGGTCATGAGGATTAAATGAGATCATCATGTAACAACCTAACATGTGGTCTAGATAGAACATGGTAAGTGCTCAACAATATTAGCCATTATTAATATTAATACTAATATGCCATTTTATCACCAAAGGTAGAATTAAAAAGATGATAGGAAAAATTTAGCATTATCACAAGTATAATAAATTAGAAGTGTTTCTGGTTCATAAACACGGGAAGCCTTTCATTACAAACTAATTTAAAGCTGTGGCATTCCCCCTACACGAGCCCACCTGTCAGCCTGTCTATCTGCTTTGATCCCAGATGGAGTTGCTGTTCTGCCTGCCCCTCAGAACCTCTCTGTACAATCAACCAACATGAAGCATCTCTTGATGTGGAGCCCAGTGATTGTGCCTGGAGAAGTGATACACTATTCTGTTGAGTACCAGGGGTGAGTTTGTTTGGTTGTAGATTTTCTGCCTTAGTCAGTAGTTGATTGCTGGGGGGACAGCCCTTATTTCAGAGCTGAAGGAGGCTTTTTGAGCCCAGGGGTAGATTAGTTCTAGTGACCTGCCTCCTCTGTCTGAATGAGCATTGGGAGAATCGAAGAAGCAAGAGACATTGTCCTGAGGATTTTACAGGGAACTCTCTGGGAACCATAATGTGTACAAAACATATGGTGGAGCTTCTTTTCAACAGTGAGTCCACTTCCTAATGCTGAAGAAAATCTTAAGAAATGAGTTTGACTCTGACTTGAGGTAGAGAAGTCGTCGGAGACTCAGATCGTTGGAGGGTGGAGGAGGCCTCAGTTTTCCTGTTTATGAGCTTGTCCCTAGGAGCCAAAATTTTGACCCTAATGGTCAGCTGGCCCTGGCGCCAAGCAGGCTCTTACTCCTCTGCATGTGTTTAGACCTCTGATCCATTGAAGAGCAATAGGGACAGAGAAGGTGCTCAATATATTTCGTTAACAATGAATACAAACTGAGGACCTACATATGTAGACATTCTTCTCGGTGCAGGGTACAGTTGACAAGGTTTCTGGATACAGGGAGCTTACATTTAGAGGAGGAGACAGACAGTAAAAAAGGAAAGGAAATAAAAACCTAGGTTTGCATTGTCCAGTGTGGTAGCCACTAGAAATAGATAGCTATTCAAATGTAAATTAATTAAAATTAAATGAAAATGTCTGTTGCCCAGCCACACTAGTCACATTTCAAGTTCCCAATTAGCCACATGTGGCTCTGGCTAGCATATGAACACCAACCATCAATACAGAACATTTCCATCGTCACAGGAAGTTTTATGGGGCAGCACTGCTCTAATTCCAGGTAGTAATTAGTGCTAGGAGGAAGCTAAAAGGCTGATGCAATAGAGAGTTGACTCCATGGCTCCCTTTCATTAGGTGGTCAGGGAAGGCCTGTCTGAGGAGGTGATATTTAAGCTCATATGAAGGACAGGAGGAGCCAGCCAATGCGAACAGCAGGGGCAGAGCATTTGAGACACAGTGAACCGCTGGTCAGAGGTCCTACGGTAAAAAGAGCTCAACAAGGACCGTGTGGCAAAAACAGTATGTGTGGGGGTGGAGTGGGAGAGAGGCCGAGAGTCTTGTAGGCCATGGGAAGAGTTTGGATTCCATTCTAAGTGGTTTGGAAGCCATTAAGGATAGAAATGTCACGATTTGTTCAGTGATGAATGGTTTGAAAAATAGCAGGAGTGGAAGCTGGACAATCAGTCAGGAGACCATAGCAATGCAAGGGACGACAGTAGCTGAGACTGGGGTGGTGAACACGGAGATGGAGAGACCTGGATACATTGGGGTTCATGCCTCGGTTTCCCTTGCCTGGTGACAGAAGGAGTAAGGAAGAATGAATGGCTGGTCACGGAGCAGAGTGGAGGAACTGGAGTGTGGAACGAATGCTTACTTGTATTTTGCTGACTCATAAAATGTGAGTGAATGAGGCAGTTACTTGCAACCATCATTGAGCCTGTGTAGCAGGGGCTGTTGTGAGGCTGTGCTTTTCTTTCCTTGGCCAGAGAGTATGAGAGCCTGTACCTGAGCCACATCTGGATCCCTAGCAGCTGGTGCTCATCCACCAAAGATCCTGAGTGTGACATCACTGACGACATCACTGCCACTGTGCCATACAACCTTCGTGTCAGGGCCATCCTGGGTTCACAGACCTCAGCCTGGAGCACCCCGAAGCACCCTTTTAATCGAAACTCAAGTAAGATACTTCTCTCTTTACTCCCCCACCCCCAGCAGCCTCCCCTTCAGGAAATAGCTTCTCTGAGACTTTCAGGATTCTTTTCAGCATCAAATTAGTCTTGCAAACCCAGAGAGTACTGTGAACACAAACAACACTAACCGGTCAAATGAAAAAATTGCCAACTGCTTCCTACATGCCCTAGTTCTCATTTTGCAAGAGGCTTTGAAGTTATTTCTTATCTCGGTCAGGATCTGCAGGTAGTGGAGATACTGTTTTTGAGAACCTGGAAGGAAAGCTGCTCTGGAAGTGGGGAGATGGGGTTAGGATCTTTCCAGCCTGATAGTGCCTCAATAAATCTTACACTGACTCTCATCTAGTGCCTAGCTAACCCATGTTTGTTGCCTGTAGGAGCAGCTTCTATGGGCAATAGAATCTGTACATTTAACAGAGATACCAGGAACAATTGCCCTTCCAAGGTCACTGGGGAACAACTTTTCTATAGCAATAGTACCTAAAAAATGATTGAAAAAGACGTAAGGGAAGAATACAGATAGGCGGCCTAATATGGCAGAGCACAAGCAATGGCCAATGTAAAAAGTATGTGTTTATTTGGGAGCAGCAGGAGCGAGGACTGAATGGCCAGGGGGTCAGGAAGCAGCTGGTCACATGTAAAGCGCTTTCACATGAAGCTTGATCAACTCAGTAGAGGAAAGACATGGAAGAAGAGAGGCTCTAGGCCAGGTGTGTCTTACAGAACAATCACTCTGGCTGCTGTGTGGAAAGGAACAAGCCCGCAGGACAGGGGAAGAGTGAGGAGGTGGTTGTAACATGCCAGCTAAGCCAAGATGGGTCCTGCTCCCAGAAGTGGAGCACGAGATAGGGAGGAGATGACAAATTGGAGACATGCTGAATTGGGACAGAGCTAAAGGATGAGTTATTGAGAGATTGAGTTGGGGGAGACAACGATGGTGTCCAGCTTCCAACTGCGGTTGGTTGAATGTCATTCAAGGCAGAGAACCCAGGAGGGCTGACAGTTCTTGAGGAATAGGAGAGATTCCTGGCTTTGGGCTCTTTGAGATTGAGATTCCTACAAGATAATCATGCCAAGATGTCTTTTTGGCAGCTGGAAATCAGGCCCTGGGGCTCAGACATGTCAAGGCCAGACACACAACATAAAGTTAGTAGCTAAAGGCTTTGGAGCAGATGCGATCGTCCAGGTACAAGATATGAGGACAAAGAGAACAGGATCCTGGGAAACCTCAGGGTTTAAAAAGCAGATGGACAGAAGGGCACTACTAGGTGGGCCGGCAGGTAGAGGGGTCATGGATAGGAGCACAGAAGAGCTGCTGTAGGCCTGAAGGAGGTCCCTAAATGGGTTCTTGAGAAAGTGGCTTCATGGAACGGTGGGGATGGTGGTTAGGCTGCCAGGTGGAGGGTTGAGTGGAGGTGGGAAGGAGCAAGGCAGCTCCTGCTCTGAGACAGGTGTGGGTGACAATCTGACCTGTTTTCTTGATGTGGCAGAAGATCCTCTGTTGTGAATGAGGACAACAGGTGGTTAGGTGCAGCATCAACAGTAATGGGATGAGTCAAAGGTTACCGAGGAGTGTATGCACCCAAGCTAGAAGGGGCTGAAGCAGGTGAAGATAAATTTGAAGGGGAAGTTGGCCCTCTAGAGTCAGACAGATGTGGTTCAAATTCCAGCTCAGCCATCGATAGCTGGGTCCCTGACTCCTCATTTGTAAGAAGGGTGATAGTTTGCCTCACGCCGTAGTTGCGGGGACCATATAAGATGAAATGTTTAAGTGCTCAGTGCTGCGCTAGCCTATCATAGCATTCCGCTATTGAGAAGAGGTGGGACCATTGGAGTGTGAAACCAAAGGGAATTTTAGTGCAGAATGTGGGCTGTTTTGCTCAGACACTGGGAGGTTACAGTGGAAGCAGTGGGATCCCAGTGCCAAGCACTGGGGGAGGCTGAAGGGCACTGGAAGGTGGTGCAGCTCTGCCTCAGCCTGCAGTGCCCAGGTAGCACCCAGCACCACCTTCCTCTGGCTTCTGTGAGCACGAGGCTCCAACCAAGACTATGGCTGGGGGCTGGCAGCTGTTGTTGGAAAGGAAGGCATGAGTCAGAGGGAGATAAGGAGGCGCCTACAAAGCCATGCGAGTGAGGTTACAGTAACAACTCGTGCTTGAGAAAGCCGGTATCAACAGGGAAATGTCTTGCTGCAGGAGGAGCTGAGGAACAGGAGTGTCTATACCTACACTGGAAAGTGGAAGATGCAGGCCTGTGTGACCGCTGTACAGGTGGAGTTAGCTACAGAGCTGGGATGGAATCGTGACTGTTAAGGGCACTAAGTCTGTTCTTTGAAAAAGGCCACCTTGACTTCTCCCCAAACATATGAAAAGTCTAGTTTTAAGGCTATCCTGAAAAAGATCTAGTCTTACACGGAAGACTTTTTGAGAGCAGAGCTTAACTTCGATTGTACATTCAAGTCACACGGGATCTTTAGAACTACTTACGTCTGGGGCCCATCCCCAGAGTCTGGTTTAAATGATCTATGAGCATTCTGTTCATGAGGAGTTTAAAATTCTCTCCAGGTTATTCTCATGCAGAGCCAGAATTGAAATCCACTAGTACAGAGGCTAAACATCCCACACAGCAGTCTAGAAGCTTGGAAAAGACATGGGCTCAAATTCTGGCCATTAATTGTGTAACTTTGGGCAAGTCACTTAACCCCTCTGAGTCTCCGTTCCGTCATCTGCACAACAGGAATAGTATTTAATTTCTTAAGCTTGTCGGCTGGATTAAATGAGTATGTAGAGTGCATAGCACAGAGGTTCCTGCCCCAACACTGTCAAAATATTCTCTGAATTGAAATGACTTTAGACCATTTTTTTCTAAGTCTATTCTCAATAAAGATGGAGATCAGAGGATCCAATTCTAATAATGTTTGACCTAAAACTGGAAGAGTCAAACAACCCCTTCCTTCTGGAGGCGTTTCAGAGGTAGTTCTAGTGGTGCGCTGTGCTTACATGAAGACTCTGAAGTGGCTATGTTTCGCACAGTTGGTCCCTGACTTTCCAAGTCCTCCTGTCCTCTCCAGGCAGCTCCTCAAATGCCAGGAAATGCTTTGCTCTCAGCAAGCTCCCTATAGGAACCGACTTTCTTTGAGTGTCCACTGACCCTAATGCAGGTGGGGGTGGGATTTAGCCCAGAACACACTCCATTCTACTTCCCAAGCCAAGGCCAACCATCAGGGTGGCCCTTCTGGTCCTGCAGTGTCTGGATCTGAGAGGCAAGCATGGATCTATCACCACTAGCCAGGGACTAGAGACTGCCTGTGTGGGGCCTTCTGCTCTTGGTCTGCTGATGGGAAAGTATCCATGAGGCTGCTGGCCAACCTATTTGGGATCCAGCAATGTGAAAGATAGTGTTTGTGCTTATGCTGTAATTTCCAGAGTTGATTATTGGAATTTGTAAAACCCTCTGATTTTCCAACATCCCCCATTAAGGATATGAGATGAAGAATCAGGCCGAGAATAGAATGGCTAAACCATCCACAGGCTGTTGATTTGCTAATGTTTGAAAATTATCAGCAGCTAGTACACCTCACTAATCCATATGAATTGTACTTAAGTCTTTGTAGTTTTTTAAAAATTTTATTTGCTCACCATTCAAAAAGCATTTACTGAGCACCTGCTGAGTACAGGACAGTAATAATATCCATGCTTCTGCTGTGAAGCTACGTCCACCCCCTCCCTTCCTACAAGCCTGGCAAGTTTCCACTGATGACTTGGTCATGGTCTCCTAGGACAGAAATCAGTCCTTTCTGGGGCTGGCTTTGATTTTCCTCTTGTCTTGCCAACAGCCATCCTAACCCCACCTGGAATGGAGGTCATCAAAGATGGATTCCACCTGGTTATTAACCTGGAAGACCTGGGGCCCCAGTTTGAGTTCCTTGTGGTTTACTGGAGGAGGGAGCCTGGTGCCAAGGTGAGATTTCTGAACGTGGTGTTTGAGTCAGGCTTTGGGGAAGGTGTCACAGACCTCTGAGAAGTGGGTGTGAAAAGCTAGCCCCTGCAGTGCTCACTGACTGGGGTGGCCTGACGATGAGCAGGCCTTAGTGAATTGTGTGAAAGGCTGACAATCCCAGTAGCCTCCTCTTCAAAGAACTACCTTGGTCCAAACCCAGGCCTTGGCTGGGAACCTTCTCAGGCCAGATTTGCTGAAGCATGGGGGCTGACTCCTTGCTCTAAACTCTAACATAGTTGGATCCACAATACTTTTTCAATGCATTTCTTCTTCTTCATCAGCTTGTCTTCTCAGCCATTCTCCCTGGTATGTTGAGGGGCAGCAGACCAGGGTGTTCCAGATCAACTGGATGATTTCAAAATCATCTGAGGCTCGCTGGCACAGGCCTCTTGAGGGTGTGTATCTGGGCAGGGTGCAGAAGTCAGGGCAGAGAGCCAGCAGCTGGCTTATGGATAAACCTGTTTAATTATAAGCCGGTGGGTCACCCAGAATGCCTAGATGGAGCAGTGCCCCTCCCTGTGCGATGGCTGCTGTAGGCTGGGGGCGTGGGAGGTCAGGTCTCCCAGAGGGAATGGTCAAACAGCAGCAGTCATAGCAGAACAAGGAGTGGAGCTTGAGCAGGAGCTAGGGGACAGTCAGACTGTGCAAGTCCTATGCAAGCTGCTATGGTGACAATGCCCACTCCAGTTAGCACACAAAAAATATAGACTTTATCATGAGGATTTATATGGTACGATAAGGGGGTCTCACAGAACTATGACCAGAGCTGACCCAGAGCCAGGCTGTAGCACAGCTTCCCTTACCCAGGGACCCTCGCGTTTGGAGTCCTTGCTTCCCTCTGGTGGGTCCTCTCTATTGTACTCTTTCTGGGACCGTCTCCCCAGCTTACTCCCAGGCTCTGATTCCTTATCGCTTCTTGCTACACATTCCTGTGGCTGTGCCTCACCAACTCCTCAAGCTCCCCTCACTGTGTCCTCTTCCCTTTGTCCCTACTTCTAGCTCCAGGTATTCAGGTATCCAAGACCAATTCCCAGGAGAGGAAATCTGATTGGTCCTGCTTATTTCATCAGGCCAAGTTTAGGGGTCACATGTTGCTAGCTAGCCTCTGATGGACCCTTTGCATGTTAGGGGCACCCCTGACCTCACAGCAATGTCTGGGGGACAGGGCACATGCCCCAGTACCCATGCAACAGTGGCTGTAGGTTGGGTAGCTTCCCCTGAAAGGCGATATGGGTAGGTGTAACGGACATTAACAATAGTTTCCAGTATTTATTCCTGCTAGGTCAGGGCTCAGTGGTAGGACATAGCATTGCCAGCCAGGCAGATGGAGTGGTATGGGGAACAGATCAGGGCCTGGGCAGGAGGGAGCATGCAGCTCCCTCAGATTCTTTGGGATGGAGCCCACTCCCCACCCTTGGAAACTGGGAGGGCCAGTGCTGCTAGAGGAGGATATACCAAGTCATCTGGGCTTGGCCCAGACAAGCCTCCACAGGTTCAGATGTGGAGCACCAGCTTCAGGGGGTGGGTATACTATGTTTCCCTGAAAATAAGACCTAGCTGGACCATCAACTCTAATGCATCTTTTGGAGCAAAAATTAATATAAGACCCGATCTTATTTTACTATAATACAAGACCGGGTCTTACTATAATATAATATAATATAATATAATATAATATAATATAATATAATATAATATAATACAATACCAGGTCTTATATTAATTTTTGCTCCAAAAGACGCATTACAGCTGATTATCTGGCTAGGTCTTATTTTTGGGGAAACACAATAGGTGGAGGGATGCATAAATGGATAAACAGACGGGTGGATGGCTGGCTGTTTGAAGAGGCACTCCCACCAGTTCCATTGTTCCTGGGTACTGCCTCCTGCCCCTGCTAGCAGCAGTGGCCATGCCAGGCCCCTGGCTCAGTCATATTTCTGACCTTCAGGTTTTTGCCCACATGTTATCCTATAAGAGAAGTCTTCCTAAGCCATTCTGTTTAGTACCTCCTCATTTCTCTACCTTCTTGCCCTGCTTCATTTTTCTTATTTCCCCCTGACAAATATTATATATCGTCTCTCTTCCCCCATGCAAGTTCCATGAGAGCTGGGACTTTGTTTTGTTCGATGCTATGTTCCAGTGCTTATAACACTGCTTCGCACATAATAGGTGCTTATTAAATAAACAAATATAAATGAATGAATTAGAAGGAATATTCTGTATGCATCCTGGAAAGGAAATATCTGTAGCTTTCCTTCCCTGGCTCTTCTCTTTCTTTCCTGTCTTATTTCCTTCAACATGTTAACTGTTTTCTGGTCTCCTAAAGGAGCACGTCAAAACTGTAAGGAGCGGGGGCATTCCAGTGCACCTGGAAACCATGGAGTCAGGCGCTGTGTACTGTGTGAAAGCCCAGACGTTCGTGAAGGTCATTGGGAGGCAGAGTGCCTTCAGCCAGGCAGAATGTGTTAAGGTGCAAGGTAAGGACGGCCTGTCTGTTCCCTGGAGTCCTGCACAGGTGACAGCCCCTCCTGGTGGACACTCGGCGGCCTGTTGGGTCCTTCAGTTCTGAGTTTCCCCTTGGTTTCACTGACCTGCCTCCCCCATCCCCAGGCTTGATGAGTTCCCGTAGTGAAAGCGTGCTTCACTCTAATTCCCCTAGAGGTAAGCGAGTCCACCTGGGGGCTGGCTGGGCATCACTTGAGCAGTTACTGGGACACTTTCCCCCTGAAAGCTCCCTAGGCCTGAGGTCAGATGTCACAAGGCTGGTTTACCAGGAGGATGCATCTGCCTGTGAATCAGCTGGGTTGCAGGAGAAGCAGCTGGGGGCTTGAGATTCAGACCTTGTGAGGAGGCAGCCTATTGTATATCACAACTGCTTTCAGCTAGAAGGGACTTTATGGGAAGCCTATAGACTCCTCTTGTTTGACTTAATTTTTTTCCCTTGAATTTTTTATGGTCTAAAACCCCACAATGTTTAAAAAACCTTTAACGAGAAACAAAACAAAACACACATCCCATAATTCTGTCACTCAAATACCACTAGTGACATTTTTGTGTATAACTTTTCAGCCTTCTAAAAAAGTAATTACTATTTTGAATATTTAGTATATTCATAAGGTTCAAAAAATGATAAAATACATGTGGAGACTCTCCTTTCTACTCATCTTTTCCATCCTTATAATTCCTACCCACCCATAGGTAATATATCCTAAAGACGTTTAAACGCATATAAAGTAAATGCGAATATATTTATATATATTTCCCTTCTTTTTTGCACAATAATAGCATACTCTATGCGCTTTTCTGAATCTTGTCTTTTTTCCTTTATATATCTTGTAGATTTTTCCATATCTATAAAGGACTTCCTCATTCTTTTTCCAGTTACATTGTATTCCATTGTTTGCATATATAACTACTTTAGCCCCTATTTATGGGCATTTAGTTTTTTCACCAGTATTTTGCTATTACAGACAATACTTTAATTAGTTACTTTGTACATAGATCATTTTGCTAGTATAGTTGAATGTTACATTGCAGGAAGTAGAGTTGCTTGGTTAGAGGTACACACATTTGAATTTTGACTGCTGATCCCCGATTGCCCTCCAAAGGGGTATTATCTTTCTATCGTTGCCCATGTATAGACACATGTTGTAGTCATATTGCACATATGCTTCGCACCTGCTTTTTCACAAGTGTCCATAATATTTCCCATGTAGATTTTCTGATTACCATTTGATGCTACTTGTTAAAACCATAGAAGTCAAGCTTGTTAAAAAATTCAAACAGAGAAGTATATTAAGTAAGATATACATGTTGTGCCCTCAGGAGGTTTGTTTTGGTGAGCTTGGCATTTACTCTTCCAGGCGTTGTGTAAATAAATACCAGCCAGTACTCACGGGCCCAAAGTTCTGTAGCTTGCTTGTCTTCAGTTACTAGTACACTGGCATACTTTTTCCTGTCAGTGCACATGGATCTACCTCATTTTTTTTTTTTTTTTTTCAGGTATACAAAAGAATGTGATAGTTAGACATTTATACCCCTCTCAAAGTGATAACCCCCTCGCCCAGTCTACTACCCCTCTGACATCGTATATAGCTGTTACAATTCCATTGACTCTATACCCTATGCTCTACTCCACACCCCGTGACTACGGTATATGTATATTTAATTATAGTTGACACTCAATATTATTCAGCTTCAGCTTCAGGTGTACAGACACTAATTAGAAAAAATATATGAACCCCTGTGTTTATTGCAGTGCTATTCACAATAGCGAAGACACGGAAACAACCAAAATGCCCATCGGCAGACGACTGGATTAAAAAACTGTGGATCTGCCTCATTGTTAAAGAAGATGCATAATAAGCCAATATATAGATGTGCCAAAATATATGTAATTAAACCCTATTAATAGGTATATTCTGTGCTTTCCAGTCTTTTGCCACTACAAACCATGCTGCAGTGAACAAGCTTGCATATATCCTCATTCTCATTTTAATAGCTAAATTCCTAACCTACCAGGCTGATGTCCCAAAATATATTAAATCATCCCCTATTGGGGGTATTTAGGTCATTTCCATTTGCTTTTGAAGATGATGTTCTCTGATGGATTCCTTCATTCAATGAGTATTTATTGAGCATTGGCTATGTGCCAAGTTCTGGTTCAGTACCTGGGATACAGCAGGGAAGTCCCTGCTCTCATGGAGCTTAGCTTCTAGTTGGAGAGACAGGCTCCAGACAAATGAATGAAGGAGACAGTTTGCCTTGATGGTACGTGCTATGAAGACAACGCACAGAGCGTGCCCGGAGATGGTGGGAGGTGTAGGTATGCCACTTCGGGCAGAGAGGATCCCTGATTGGGGGGCTGTTCCTCCAGGTCCAGACGTTGCTATAAACTGCTTTTGGCCTATAATTGTTTCCTTTCCTGGAGCTATTTTTTTTGGAATCCACTCACAGGAGGAGATGAAAGGGTACGAACATTTGTCTATCTCCTGATATGTACTGCCAAAATATCTTCCAAAAGCATGGAAACAAAGTGAGGTGTCCCCAGCCACACATGCGAGACCACCTGCTTCTCTGCCGCCTCTCTGGCTGTGCCACCCTTCACGTCTCCGGTGTGCCCAGAGGGGCTGAGTTGCTGAAAGGTTACAGTGAACAGAGTGATGGGAAAAATAACCCATCTTCTCTCTGCACCTTCAGATGCTCCTGGTACTTCCTCATCCATTTACTTAATAGAATGACCATAGGCTTTGGAGCCAGCCCAACAGGTGTGACCCGGGCAAGTCACTTAACCATAGTAGGGGCTTGATATATCGTAGTTATTATGTGGCTGTTTTCTCAACTGCAGTATTTTTCTCCATAATGTGAATCTGTGCCAAAAGCAAATTGTGAAACACACTTTGTTTTCAGTTACCGCCCAGCTCCCTTCTGTGCTGTTCTCTTTTGGCACTTCCCCCTCATCCTGCCCGGGGCCTGGCACTCTGCCTTCCTCCTGGCAGTAGCGCCAAGGTACGGGCTAACACAGCCACAGCTAGTGGTGTAACCATTGATGCTCCTCCCTTTCCCTTCCCAAGAAAAAGATTTTAATCTTCCCTGGGGCTTTCTGGAAACCAAGACTTAATCTGGATTGTAGAAAAAATGGTTTTACTGGTGGTGATTTTAGTCACTAGGGCATACATCAAATCTCAGGATGTTGGCATCTGCCGTCTTGGCTAATGTGCTGAGCCAACTCCAGGAGAGTGAGGGAGGCCCAGGATTGGAGAGTTCTTCTTCACTGCATCTCCTAAGCCTGTTCCTGTCTTTCCATTCCCAGGAGAGACCCTGCCTCTGGCGCTGGCCCTGTTTGCGTTTGTTGGCTTCATGCTGATACTTGTGGTTGTGCCGCTCTCCATCTGGAAGACGGGCCAGCTGCTCCGCTACTCCTGCTGCCCTGGCGTGGTACTCCCCAACACTTTGGTAAGGCTTCTTTCCTTTCAGCATGACGCTGACCAGATGTAGTCTGGGCTTTAGTTGGACATGGGCACACATTTCCTGGGTTGACAAGCATTTACGCAAAGAGGAAAAGAGGGGAGAAGAGCACGACAGGATTTCTCTTCTAATGAGAGAGGCTGAGAGACCTCCGTTTTCCCAGGAGTGGGGACCTTCCTTAGTCCCATAAGGCCATTGTTGCCTGCCCCCAGGACCTGGCAGGCCAAGAGAGCAGTGGTGTTGCACAGCCCCGGGTGCTCGGCACTTCAGGAGTCGTGCAGAGTCTTATTCTTCTGGCCTGGCCTGCCGAGCATTCGTGGCTCCTTCCCGCGATTGTAGCAGCAGCTACATCCAGTAACTTGCTGCGACACAACCTACTCAATTCACACGCCCAGGAGCCTCACTGGTTCTCAGGGAGAAGTGCAGATGTGTGAATGTGGCCAGGGGACAATCTGAACCTGCCCACGGACTACCCAAGGTTAGGTCACCCCCTGTTTTCTCAGCTCCCTGCAAGCCTAGGGCTCGTATCTTATTTCTGAGGACACTGGACCACAGGTCTGAAGCGTTCCAGTGGGGATAGGCCCTATGTGTTCATGCCAGGGTGGGGGAGAAGGAAAAGCAGGCCTCCAGCAGTTTTCCCCATGTTCCATCTGGCGGCCTCCTGTACTTCAACCCCTCCCCCACCCCGCCCCCAACACACAAAGCAGCACAAAAACAAAACAAAATAACAACAAACAAAAACAAAGCCATCCTTGTCGCCTTAGGGATTTCTCACAGTTCTCTCCCGGGAGAAGGGAGTTAGCCGTCAGCTTCTCAGAAGCAACTAGACCTGGACTTGCCTGCAACCTACACATCCCTGTAGCTCCACATCAGCCTGGAATCACTCTGGAAGGAGTCACTCTTGTGACATCTGCAGGGCCCTGATAGTGAGTGAAAGCCTCGCTCTCCCTACACAGGAGGAGTGCTTCTCCCTGTAATGCAGTTTTCATGACATTCCTCCACCCTGTTATCCTAATGCCAGCTCTCTTTTTCTCTTCAGTACTTCCAGGTGATCCTAACTTTAGCTGACACTAGTACAGGGTTAAGCACCAGACATTGTTCTAAGGATTTACATACATTGACTCGTTTCATTTCCCCCTTTTCATCACGCTTACCAATGTGCTTCTCATCAGTTCCCCCTCCGGCCCTCTCTGAATGACAAATGGTTAACTGCTAAAGGTGAAGGCAATGGGTGGGCCTCATTCCTCTTCAGCAAGAATTTGAGGGGCTAATAGTTCCCTGAAGCATAAAAGGATGTGTATCCTGCAGTGGTTGGGGTAGTGTTTTATAAATACAAATTTTTATAAATGTTTGATAATACTGTTCAGATTTTTTTGTATAGTTCTATCAGTTATTGAAAGACAATGAAGTCTCTAAGTGTAGATGTGTCTGTTTCGTCTTTTATGTCAACTTTTCCTTCATGTATTTTGAAGTTCTATTTTAGGTGCATATATATTTACAATGGATACATCTTCCTGAGTAATTGAGTCTTTTGTCATGGTGAAATGTCCCTCTTTATCTCTGACAATGCTCCTTATCCTGATATCAATATAGCCTTTTTTTGTTTACTGTTGGTATGGTATATCCTCTTTCTATATTTTTACTTTAAACTTATCTGTGTCCTCATATTCAAAGTGTGTCTCTTATAGCAGCATATAGTTGGTCTTTTTAAAAAATAAATCTATTTCAGTAATCTTTGCTATTTAATTGGAACGTTCAATTCATTAACTTACCTCTGATCCTCTCACTTCCTTTTGTGTTTGCACCCATATATATTTATGGTTCTTTACTGAGTACGACTGTCTTTGATGGCACCAAGAAAGACCTGTCCTCAGACAAGGAACTGTGAAAAATGGGAAACCCAGTGACATTACCTTCTTTCAAGTATCAACTTTCAGTTGCTCTCTAGTGACCTGAGGAAGCTGGTTTTATATTTGACCAGTTTTTGAAGTAGATTTCTGTAGGAGGATGAGTCTGATTGGTGCTCCTCTGCCATAAGTAGAAGCAGAACCCTGCAATGAAAGAGGGATGCCTGAACCAATCCAAAAATGATGATAGTGGAAGGGGAGCTTTCCTGGCTCAGGCAGATCATTAGCTCTTCTTACTCAAACATGGTGAAAAGTTCAGCCTTCCTCAGCTGGACTCCATCAAACAGTCACCTTTGTGATTTTTCCTCTCAACTCTGTGGTCCATGCTTATCCTTTACTCACAGACCATTCCATTTCTAACACCCTCCCTCATTATCCTATTCTGGTCCTACATTCATCAGCCTGGCAGAGTTTTCTCCCTTCAGGATCAGGGGTACCATGATCCTTCTAAAACCCAGTGTCTTGTTAGTGAGCAACAGAGGTAAGGGCTAGGGAAAGAACCATGTAAAGCGTCAGTTCCTTATAGGATTTCAGGTGCACATGAAGAGTCCTCAAATGACAAGATCTCCTAGGAATTCTGATTTGTTAGGAACCACACCCTAAAAACTAGCTTTGGGAGAAAACCAAACAACTGAAATGAAACCAGAGACAAGCAGATTCTCTGAGAGTATGACCACTTTCACCTGTGGAAGACAGGCACCACTACCCTTGACGAGCTTTGGCTTCTCTGTTCTCCTCACAATCCTCCCTGTATCATTTCAGTATCTGTTCCTACATGTATTCTTTTCCATAAGGCTTTTAATTTTTATTCTGTTTCTCTCTAAATATTTTAAGTGGACAATTTCTCTGAATATATGCATTTCCCATAGTGCTGTGTGAGAAATAGATCACTAGTGTCCACTAAACCCCAAACAGACGCTGAACTGTCCATCACCACCATGTCTCCCTCTCTCAGCCTTCACTCTAGTCCAGTCAGCTGCACTTCAACATTTGCATTAGTTATAATCTTCCAAACTATTGAAAATCAGCTTCCAGCCATCCTTGCAAAATCCACACATTTTTTCAATTAAACCATGGGAAATTACCAAGTGGAAATCCTTGACAACTCTTCAAAAAGCCCTGTTTAGTTTATAAGTGTTTACTTTTTCTGTTTGGATTAAAAATTTCATGTCTACGTCTATAATTTTACAGTTGTTGGTGGTTGTACTCTGAAATATACCATTAAGAATGTCTTTCCACGGGACAGCCCAGGGGCTCATGTGGTTGGAGCTCTGTGCTCCTAACACCGCAGCCTGGCCGGTTGGATTCCCACATGGGCCACTGAGGTGCGCCCTCTACAGCTAAGATTGTGAACAACAGCTCTCCCTGGAGCTAGGCTGTGGCAGCCAGAGGTTGGCCCCCCGGAGTGGGGGAGGGGGAAGAAATGCTGTGGGAAGAAAGGCGGGGGCGGCAGGATGGGGGGGTGGGGGGAGAATGTCTTTCCATTCAAGTCAATATCATCAAGTCTAAATCTAGTCTAAAGCAGAAATATATATGCAACAAAAATTATATTAAGACTGCTCAGTGTATATTCTCTGTTTTTAAAATATAATTTTTTTTCTTGTCTTTCATCCATAATTGCTTCATGGAGATGGAGACTTTGGTGCTAAAGAGTCTTCCTTTCCTTTCCATGACTCACTTTATTCTTTCTCGCTGTCACATTCCACTGTAATGTGGGTAGCCAGCATAAAGATGGCCCCAAGTCAGTCATTCGTCAATGGACCATCCCAAGTATGACTTTGTGTGCTTCATAGAAAGTGGAGTTTGTGAGCTCAGATGCCTCTGGGGTCCAGAATAGAACAACAACAACAAAAAGGTGTGCAGTGCCTTGAATGCAATTCAGTAGGAATAGATGGTGGGGACCAGGGCAAACATATTCTAGTTAAAGAAGGCATCTGCCCGTCAGTTCCAGCAGGTTGTGGCCAACAGGGAATGCACGTGAGCCTGTCCTACCAGATCTTCAACTTTTAGATGAGAAATCCCAAAATCCAGACTTCCATGAGAAATCTCCTGATTTTTAAATGTTGAAAACAAATTCAAACTAAAAAATACATATATCAGCTGAACCTTGCTGGAAAGTTTGTTCTAACCTATGGGACAACAGTTTTGCACCTTCTGAAATTCTGAGATTATGCTGTTTTACATTAATCTTCTAGGACTTATTGTCCAATACAGTAGTCATTAACCATTGGTGACTGTTGGGAACTTGAAATGTGGCTAGTGCCAATTCAGACGTGCTGTAAATATAAAATACACAATGGCTTTCGAAGACTCAGTACCAAAAAAGAAAGTAAAATATTTTATTAATATTTTATATTGATTACATGTTGAAATATTTATTTTTTAATAAAATATATTATTAAAATTAATTTTACCTGTTTCTTTTTACTTTTTAGAATGTGCTACTAGAGAATTTTAAATCGTATATGTAGCTCATATTATATTTCTATTGAACAGCACTGCTCCAGAATTAAAAAAAATAATCAAGCATCACCATTGCAGGTTTAGGTAGCCAGGGTCCTGGGAATCTGACTGGACCAGTAACAGTGAATTGGTGGTGGGTTCCACAGACACCCCCACTCAGTGAGCCCCACTTGTACTGTGTCCTTTCCCATTATTTGCCCCAGAACACTAAGGGTGAGACCCTGAAGCTCCCTCTTTACAAACAAGGATCACGGGCAACTGATTCAATGAAGCTGATGTCTCCTGGGGACTGAGGTGGAGGAAACCATTATACCTATTTATCTGTGCATATTATGTGTCACTCTTCAGAGTGATGATGGGAAGGGCCATGGGAGATAACTGAAGAAGAGCCTTTTGGCGGAGGCGAGCAGGCTAGCAATGGTTGGAGGGGGGATCCCTCTAAAAAGTTGGTACCTGCATTTTTACAACCAGTTATGATTAGGTATTGGTGTCACTGGGAGAAGAAGTCAAGAACATAAAATATGAGTAGGGAAGGGACTTGTGTTTCTGAAGCACCATCTCTGGACTGGGCACCCTGCTAGGTGCTGTACGTAGAGCATCTCAGACCAGGTCATTATTTTCAGAGCTCTCGGGTAGAAGAATGTTACATTTTTTGACCAGAATTATATTCTGGGCTTTTGTGGGGCAGAGTCCCACAGAGAGGAGCATTGACAAAGCAGAGCCCCAACAGATCAGCTGCTCAGTGAACTGGGAGTTGACCTCAGTAAGTATTGGAAGCCACTGATCTAGGAGTTACAATTGCCTTTGGGCTTTTTTTGCTGCTTGAAAGTTAATTAATCAAGTAATTGGGACTTTCGTGATAATCTCTACAACTACTACTACTTTACTACTACTATTCTATCTATTCTATCTAATGAATATTAATGAAAATTATTTTTCAGAAAATCACCAATTCACCCCAGAAGTTAACCAGCTGCAGAAAGGAAGAAATGGAAGTCTGTACCATGAGCATGCTGTCTTCTGAGGAACTCTTCAGGTCTGGATCTAGCAGGCGTAAGGAAGGGCCAAGCTGAAGCTGAGAAACCTGGTCTGCATGACACAGGAGCCAAGAGGCAAAAGGCTGTGTTCTGCTCTCCTCCATGGACAAAGGACAAGAGAAGTCACATTCTGAGGCTCATCCTCAGAAGAGCCTGCTGTGCCCATGTGTAGAAGTAACTGTCAGAGGCAGAGTGGTTTGGCAGGCAAAGCACTGAGTGGGATCAAGAGATGTGCCTCTAGGACTGGGTCTATCTGTTATCCACTAGCCGAATGATGCCAGGGAAAATGATTCTGTCTCTTTGGCCCTCAGTATTCTCATCTATAAAATGGGATTAACAATACAACATCACATATATCTATCTCTAACTCGATACATCTATCTATCTATCATCTATCTATCTATCTATCTATCTATCTATCTATCTATCTATCTATCTATCTCTTATCTCCAGTACTGGCAGAGCTATAGAGAAATTGGTGACACTGTACACTGCAATTAGTTCAGCTTTTCTGAAGAGCAGTATATAAATATATAACAGGAATGATCAGAGACTCTATATACCAGCTGGCTTGGAGATTCCATTTTCCTAGAAGAAAACTTGAAGAGGAAAGGAAGGATGGGTACATTGGTGTTGATTTCACTTCAAGCCAAATGCCTGCACAGGGGTGAATGGCTTCGCCTGCTCTACAATGACCTGGATGGAGGCCACAGCCCCACTGAAAATGGGACGTGCATGAACGCTGTGGATACATGAAATATTATAAAGGGTAAATAGTGTGTGCACACTGAGGACAGCAGCTAAAATGTATGTGTATGATGAAATGACAATGCTGAAGGATGTCAATAAGAAGTGTGATGTTTGCTGTATTCCTTTTTCATGTAGAGTTGTTAAAGTATAGAATTAAGAATAAAAGGGGCAATCTTGGGTAATCTTTTTGGTTTCTTCCAAGAAAATGGTCTTTGGGGTTCTTGTTATATCAAAAACTATGAGTCCAAGGGGCCCCTGAAGACAACCTTTGGTCAGGAGGTGTGGGATGGGGCAGGGGAAGAGTGGGGGACAGGATCTGGCCGCATGAGAACCCCAACTGAAGCAGCAGGCCAAAGCCTCACCTGGTCTTCCTGGGGGCCTCACTCCACAGGAAATCCCTTTAGGGACTTCTATTCTTTAAGACAGCTCATTGAGGGCATCCTCAGCCGCTGCCAGGGCCTAGCTCTGGAAGCCTCTTCAGGCCCCTCTTCTCCATGAGAAGAGGAACAAAGGGTCAGAGAGGAATGGAGGTGCTAAGTTTCTTGAGGGGTAAAAGGACTGATGGGCAAGGCCTGTGCCCGTTTCTTAGTTCCCACCCCTCCCAGCTCTGGAGCCTCTGAGCTGGTTTGTCTCCACGGCCACTTCCTGGGCGTCTTCCAGTCAGCCCAGTGATGGGGACACTCTAAGTGCCTTCGCCAGGTGTTTCCCTCTATACATCAGATAGAGGCTTACAACCCTCTCTCCACCTGGTGGGGTTTCCAGCTGTCAAAGGATGGGCTCTGTCTAGGAAGATGAGATTGCTGAGGATCTTTTCCTTTTCACCATTTTGTCCATCCTTCTGTGTTTGACTCTTTCACGAAGAGTATTTATTAATTTTATAGTTGACCTAAACTGGAAACATACTTTCAGTTTTTAAAAAACGAGAGACTGTACTATGACACTGATCATCACTCTCCCTCTTCTGTCGTCCTGGCCCGTCCACCTGGGAGCACTGTCCCTCGGTCACCTGTCCAAGTCCAGCACCCAGAAATGACCAATGACTTCACTCTGCCTGAGTCTCTCACAGTTAGTCCCAGTGTCCATCCGTTCTTGCTGGTATAGAGCAAGTTCTCTTGATTATTCCATTATCTTCTCTTGTCCTCATGCATTCACTGAGGCCCAACCACCTACCAGACATAAAGCCAGTCCCCAGTAGGAGACGGGCTGCCACCTCCGTAGTGGTTATGTCCTCCTCTCTCCTGGAGCACTTATGTCCTGACTCCCCAGGCCTCCTCTCCTCTCCTCTGGGATACTTTAACAGTAAAAAGAGGTGTGATTAATAACTGCAACAGGGCAACAGTGAAGACTGACCATGTCTTGCAGTTCTTGCTATTGCTCAACCCAATAGAGTGCCCCTGACTCCATAATGAAGCCCCGCTTTCTTAGTCCAGCCTTCAGGGAACAACTGCCACGGTCCAATGAACAGAAACTGCTGCTCCAGGAGGCTTGCATTCCAATCAGGGAAAAGAGGAAATAATAAAACTACAAAATATGGGGACAGGGTGAAAAAGGTGAAGGCATTAAGAAATATAAATTGATAGTTAATACAGTATGGGGAATATAATCAACAATGTTGTAAAGATCATGTAAGGTGCCAGATGGGCACTGGACTTACCAGGGGGATCACGTCATGGACTGTGCAGATGCCTGACCTGAAGCTGAAGTAGAATAATACTGAATGTCAACTATAGCTAAATATCTAGGTATATATAGTCACAGGACGTGGAGTACTATATGGGGAGGCAGTTGCTGGTATTGTAACAGCTGTATAAGATGTCAGAGGGGTAGCAGCTTGGGGGGTGGGTTATCACTTTATGAGGGGTTTAAATGTCTAACTAGTATGTTGCTTTGTACACCTGAAACTAATTAAAAAATACAAACTAAAATAATAAAAGTAGTTGTTATTATTAAGTAAATTATCTACTATATTGGGAATTTGTAAGTCTTATGCAAAATGAAAAGGAAGAGCAGAAAATGGAGGTGGGGGTGAGGGCAGGTTGCAGCCTCCTCAAAATGAAAGTGAATGGGAACAAATAAACCACAACTGTCTGTCAGATAAGTCCTTACATACGCGTATCTACACAGGTTAGGCGATTTTGAGTGACTCTAGAACAAAGTAATTTCACAACAAGTCCTTAGGAATAGAAAGTTTAAAAGAAAAACTTATTCAGTATTAATACTGTTTGAATTGATGGTGTATATATTTTTGGAGCTATTCTCTTAAGCTGTCAGAACAACTAAATAATTATGTTTATTTTGATAGGAGCCTAAATTTCAAGATTAATGAAAGGGAATGCCAAAATAGTGAAAAATTTGGGTAGGAGCAGAGTTCTGTTAGAACGGACTTGAACATATCAATATGAAGTTATGCCTTTATAAAATGTTAAATTAAAAGGTTTATTTTTGGCCTTTCCCCCCAAAATGGCCCAGTAGCAATGATACCTCATAATGTACTCTAATGCCCAGATTTTGGTTTCTAAGGCTATTTTGCTCCCAAAAGGAGTTAGGGTTTCTTGGAACGATACCTGATTCCATGTCTGCTCTGGGGCTAACGAGTACAAGGCAATCTCAGAACATACACACCTGTTGGGCCAGAAGCAAAGCTTTAAATAATTGGTCATTCAAAATTACACAATGATCAATCTAAAAGGGCTCCCACTGGCCAAAGTTGGGACAACGTGAGCATCCAAAAGGAGAATCTTGGCTGACATCAATTGACACAATAAATTTGAAGTCATGAGCCCATTACGATACATAAAAAGAGCAAATGCTAATACAACGAGTTCTCAAAGAAGATAAATAGAATTCATTTCTACTGAGTCTTGTTATGTGATAGTGTTGGGCTTATTGACTCCCCATATCAATGAAGAATACTAGTAAGTGTAAGTTAGTTACTGTAAATACACCTTTTTCTCCACCAACACCATTCCTTGGCCTAAGCCACGACCCCGGTGTTCCCTCTGAAGGCCTGCAGAGCCTCCTCATGGGCTTCTCCACTTGCAATCTTTCCGCACTTGCCTGTCTTCTGTCCCGCCAAGGATTTGGCAGCAAAATTCTTTTAAGATCCTTCTACAGAGAGATTGCAGACTCTGTCTGTCTAGTCTCTGTGCTTCTCCTCCCATTTCTTACATTTTTCCCCCTCTTATTTTCTGTGTGCCCTATTTTCCCTTAGGCTAACTTTCTGTGGGTGCACATCTCTCAGTTTCCTTTGAATCTGGCCTGACTCACTCCTTTCAGGAAACTTGCGCCAGCTTCTGGAGCCACCTGGAGGGGAGGCTCTCATTACGTCCACGGGTGTCTGGCGCCACCTTGTGTTGAGTACTGGAAAATTCCTTCTTCTTTTTCCACTCTCAGAGAACCCCCTGGGGGTTCCTGGATAAAGATAGGACAGCTCAGACAAGTGTCCTAGAATAAGAACTCCATTACAAAATTTCCACGGGCTTGGCCCCTCACAAACCTTCACTGTCATTAGTGGATTTAGAGTTTAGTGACCACCATCTCCTCACTCGTGCTCTATGGGTCCCCAGCATATAGTCAGGGGCTTCACTCTGCGCACATGGCTCTCCCTCCCTGTTGGGCTTTTGGCCTCTGCCTCAGTCTCCTGTCTGTTCCCCTCCCCGCCCCTCCCTCGCCTCCCATGTGTCCTATGTATAGCCTATCCCTGGGCTAGACTGACTTTCTGGGTGTGTTCCTCAGGATATGGATCAGGAGGGGGATTCATAAAACACTGTGGTGCCCAGTCTGTGAAATTTGGAACTGGAATATAAGAGTGACCCACATTACAGTTTTCTCTTGCTGGCTCCTGGGACCCTCAGGTCCTCAACTACCTAACAAAAAAACCTACAAGTGGGAGCAGGAGGCTCGCAAAAAGACAGGCATTCCTTCCTCCCTCAGTGAGAGGCCGAAAGCCCAGCAGAGGCTGTAAAACCCCACTAAGGACCTTGGAGTAAAAACTGAGCAGGAGTCTACTCAGGTACCTGCAAAATGGCCCAAGAGCAAAAGCACAAACCTCCTTCTGTGGCAGAGGTACATGTCCCTGGTCCCTCGTCACCTTAAACCAGCTTTATAAAAAGTGTGAAGGGGTCTTCTTTAAGCAGAAACTACTTTGAAAAACCTGCTTGTTGGACAAATGAGTGCCTCTACAAACCACAGTAACTTCTAAATTTCTCCCCTGTACTTAAAACCACTGTCTACAATGGGGCCACACACCTCCAAATTTCCTGGAGGTGCCAGTAAGTCTTCTACCAAATTGCTGCAGTATAAGATGAAGCCTACAAATATCAACTTGGGTTTGTAGCCTTAAGAGATCATACCCCAGAATTAGGGTCCTCTGATGTCATCCCACCTATCTTAACCACAATGAAGGGCTTTCTCAGGTGAGGCCTTTTCTTTGAAATTAACTCACCACTATCTCACCTTTTGAGTCTTGCAATTGAAGATAGTTAAAAATGGAATAACCCCCTCTCTTCAGATTAAGCCAAGATTATGGAGGGCCAGTGGGGTGGAAGAAGTGCTGTATTTTAAATAAAGACTTTTAATTTAGCAGATGGTAGCAAATAGATGCTGGAATTTAAATATGTGCAACTGTAAGCAGCTCAGTTTTAATTTGATACTTGCATTGTCAGATAAAAGGATTTGTCTCCTTCCTTCTTGCCTTCCTTCCCTTCCTCCCTCTCCTCCTCCTCTCTCTTTCTCCCTCCCTCCTTTCCTTTATTATAATTTATAACTCTTGGTTGAAGTTCTCCCTAAATTCCTCTATTCCACTCTCAAGGTTGGTGAGCATCCTATGGCCATTTCTTTGAAGTTTTTATCAGGCAAATCACTTATCTCCATTTCCTTAGGGTTCTGTTTTTTTTTGGGGGGGGTGGAGATTTTTCTTGTTCATTCATTTGAGACATATTCTCCTGTCTTTTCATTTTGTTTGACTTTCTATGCTTGTTTGTATGAATTGGGCAAAATAGTTATCTCTCCCAGTCTTAGAAAAGTAGCCTTATATTGAAGTGGCCTCTACGTAGTGTGGATGAAAAAAGGGGTTCTATGGAAAGTAACCCCACAGGGTGATCTGATCATAAATTCCTAACTGGGAAGGTCATGAGGGGTAGTCACGCCCCAGGCATACAACTTTACTAAAAGGCTTATCTTTGCCTTAAGCGAGCTCTGTCATGGTTTGTGTGCATCTAGGTTAACACACTTTTGAAATGCCTTATTTAAGACTCCTCCTTCCTGTATATGACCACCCTTTCATATCCCTCCTTCTAAAGGGTGATCACCCTCAAGAGAACACATAGTTTTAACTCCGCTGTAATCCCATCTCTGACTTGCTTTCTCTCACCTTCATGTAATCTTTCCTACTTCCCTCCGTAATCTCAAATGCATAAAAGAAACCGCAAATTGTTATTCTCTAGAGCAGGGTTGTCCAAACTGCGGCCCGTGGGCCAACTGCAGTCCGCAATCCATTGTTAATTGGCCTGCAGCAAATTCCAAAAATATATTTAGTTTACTTAAATAAACCAGGTGAGGCAATACATACTTCACCTCGAGTGAGTGGCCCAGCTGTTTGTGTATTTTACTGCATATGCCCCTTGGTAAAAAACGTTGACACCCCTGCTCTAGAGCATTTGAAATCTTGCTCTCTGGCATATGCCATCAATTTTGGCTCAAATACACTCTTATAAAAATTCTCTACAGGTGTGAACATTTCTTATATTGACAGTAGGCTGTGAGTGCTGGTAGTTTTGGTAGTCTGGTAGGAGAGGGGTGGGTGCCTAAGGCATCTGGGGCACTGGCCTACCAAGCTGGAGAAGCCTCAGGTGGAGAGGCAGGTGCATATAGCAATGCCTTGTCGATCCTGCTTGCAGTCTTTGTTCGGTGCTGAAACGGTTTTGGGCGATGTGTCTGGCAATGTGTGCTGCAGTGACGTTCCAGGTAGGTCATAGCACCTGGATCAGAGCTCCTTCTCAACCTGTGGAGGTAGAGGGGGTCGTAAAAGGTACTCACTGCCACCTCTGACCCCGGAGAATCCCTGCAGTCCCCAGAGAGCTCCCACAGCACCCCAGCCGTGTCTCCATAGTGTCTCTTTTGTTTGTTGTTCAAAAAGTGGTCTTGTGAAGAAATGACCTCTGTGTAGGCTTTATGTGCCCGGTAGTTTGGGGAAGCTGGGTGGAGCTGCACAGGTGCTTCTGGCACCTGTGGCACTGGCTTGCTGGGCTGGAGCAGCTCCCAGCAGGGAGGCCAGGTGGGTGTGGTGATGCCTTGTTGTGCTTGCTTGCTCCCTGTGTTGAAGGCAAAAGGCTCCAGGCAATGTAGCTACAACATGCTATGGTGATCTTGCAGGTAGGCACCTGAATTGAGCTCCCACCTGCCCTATAGAGGTGGAGGGGGATGTGAGCAATGGTGTCTGACAGCTCCTCTGCCTGGAGAGTTCCTACAGCTTCTGGAGGGCTCCTGCAGCTTCCCAGCATTCTCTATTCCGTTTGTTTCTCTTGTTTGTTCAGCAGCTGTCAATTTAGCCCTCAGTTGTCTCACAGGAGTAATTGCTCTCTCTATATGTGTATATTTGAGTTTATTCATGAGGGGGTTAGTTCAGCATCCTATGCTGCAGCCGTTTTAGACCTCTACATGTTGTCACTTTGGCAATGAGCTTGTCCACTCTATTGGAAGACTGAGTAAAATGACCTGGGGCTAGAGTGTGCTTCTTGCTTGTCTAGCTCAATAGTGTCAGAGAAATGACTAGAAGACATCTGATCAGGATGGTAGAATGAGCACACATGAAACCCTCTTTGTAACCTCCTCCAAATACAGAGGAATGATAGATGAAACACACACCACACACACACACACACACACACACACATACACACACACACAATCTTTTGTGGATCAATAATGAAGAATAAGCCTGCAGAGTAAGCTGATAGAGTGTAGCCCAGGCAGGGAAGGAGCTGCATATATCCTGGTTGGGCTTCAAAGCTCATTTGGGAATGGAAATGAACACACCCCCATGCCTGGCATGAGAGTGGACTCATTCTCACTACATGAAGCTGCGTTTGGGGCTGGTTGTCTTGTGAATGGGGCTGAAAATACTCTAGAAATGTGCTGTTGGCCAACGTTGCACAAAGAAAAAGGGACATCTTTGTAAACAATGGAAACTAGGCTGGTCCGACGCAGGGGAGCAGCATCAGGAGTTTTGCTGTCTGAATGCAAACACTTCAAACTCTGTAATGTAAGACTTGGTCCAGGGTGTGCAAGCCAGGAAGAATAGGCTAAGGCAGGTGCAAAAGTTCCTACCGTGGAGGGACTTGTTCATGGAAAACACTCACATGCAGAATGAGTTGTAAAACAAAAGTGACAAACAACATGACAAAATTCACCATGAGGCCTATGGTGAATTCACAGACTTAACAAACAGAAAAATTCTTAACAGAAGAGATGGAAATAATAGATAATTTGAAAATCTACTGACTGATAAAATGTCTCTCACCTTCCCTTAAAATTTACCTAGTAGGGGCAATTTTTTTTTTATCTCTACCAATTGATGACTTTTCTTTTGCCATGTCTGAGTAGTAGAAAGCTCTATAGTCACTTTAACTCAGGGTTTCAATTCATAATTAAAATTGCCTACTCCAAGATAGTAATAAAAACTTTGAACTCTTACAAGAGAAAAAGCTTTTTTTTTTTCTTAAGCAGGTGAGCTTCCTTACTTCAAGGAAGGGTGAGGTCAGTTTCCACTCTCTCTCTCTCTCTTTTTCTAACCTCCTCCCTCTTCACTTGCTGCCATTGTAGACACATCTGAGATTGGAGTTCAAGAAAGGAAGAGGGAAGGAGGGTGTCAGGAAAGGTCTTACTTGATTGGAACAGGTGAAAGCTGGTTTCAGGCCCCCTGGGATGGGCTGATTTATAACTGATCCTTTTTCCTATGCACACTCCTGTGAGTTCTCTCTAAATTTGCCTGCTGAAACTCTCAGACTGTACCCCCATGTAGGCAACAAATTTTATTTTTCCAGCTTGTGATGGTTAACTTTGTGTGTCTACTTGACTGGGCCATGAGTGCCAAGATATTTGGATAAACGTTATTCTGGGTGTGCCTAAGAAGGTGTTTCTAAATGAGATTAATATTTGAGTTGGTAGACTGAGTAAAGCAGATTGCCCTCCCCGGTATGAGTGGACCCAATTCCATAAAGACCTGAATAGAGTAAAAAGGCTGAGTAAGAAAGAATTCTTTCTCTCTGCACGACTATCTTCGAGCTGGGACATCAGTCTTCTGCCTTCAGACTGGCCTTGGACTATACTTACTTAACTCTTGTGATTCTCAGGCCTTTAGGCTCAGACTGGAACTATATCATTAACTCTCCTGTTTCCAGTTTGCCAACTGCAAGTCTTGGGACTAAAAACACTCCAGAAATGTCTCCGTAATCATGTGAGCCAATTCCTTATAATAAATCTTGCTTTCTGTTTATTCTGTTTCTCCAGAGAAACAGAATATACTGGGGGTGCCAAAAAAATTGTATTCAAATGGATACTTTGGTCAACGTTGCTCAAGCAGTAGTTCACTGTAATCGAAAGTGTCTGGATGCTGATGGTAACAACTTTGAGCACCTCTTGGAATTGCAGAAGTCAAACATGACTTGTATTCATCTTTTGTTATCGGTATATGTTGAGTATTACAATTTTAATACAGTTTTCCTTTTTTAAAATGTGTATACATTTTTTTGGCACCCTCTGTATATATACACATATCCTACCTAAATCAGACTAATACAGATTTTAGTATTGAGAGTGGTTCTAGAGGAACAGAATTTTAAGAATGAAGTTTCTGAATTGGATCTGGGGTTTCTGGAATTGGTTCTCTAATCTGATTAGATGTAAAGATGCTGATGACTCTATTTCCTGCAGTAAAGAGAGCACTAATAGTCCATGGCATGATTTATATATATATATATATATATATGCAAAATATCTCCATTATATACTCGTTTTTTTTTTAATTTTTATAAGAGTTTATTTGAGCCAAACTGACGTTCGATACTCCTAATCAAGCTCCTTACTTATAAGAAGCAAGGAGCTGGCTGGGTGACTGTGTATATGATACTTTCAAACATTTTTGGAAAACTAATGAATCTAATCTTGGCTGGTTGCTACTAATGTTGCTAGATAAAGTGGCAAAAGGAAAGGATGGGTTCAGGATTTAAATTCTCAGCTCAAATACTACCTAAATGACCTGAAAACTTCCATGTGTCCTGGTGAGAACTTTCATCTTCTATAGCTTGTAGGGCTGAGATTGCTGAAAATCAGATGCAGAATCTCATCCTGTGATTACTGAAATACAATACAGATTGAACTCCCCGTCTTCCCGGGTATCTACTGTTAAAGAGAGGCCACTGATTGGAAAAGAATGGGATCTTGTAAGTTGGAGTGGGGATGTGAGGGAGGACCCTGATGAAGCTGGGGTCATTGAGGCCCTAAATTCTGATGAGTTCTTTTTGTTAGTATAAGACCTCCCCATTCCCATTGGAAGCAATCCTCCCACCCTCAGTGGTAGCAATTCCCAGTGAAGGAATTAACCCTGCATCGACGGAGGAAACTGTAATAGCTTCCTCTGAGGCTGTTGTTATGCAAGACAATGCTGATTCTCCTCCGGACCCACCCCTAAGGCCCTTCTTGGCCTCTAGACCTGTAAGACTCAAGTCCCAGGCGGCCCCCACAGCTGAACTACAAAGTGTTGTCCATGAGGAGCTATGCTATACTCCAAAAGAACTACTTGAACTTTCTAATTCATACAGACAGAAATCTGGGGAACATGTGTGGGAAGGGATATTGAGGGTGTGAGATAATGGTAGAAGAGACATAAAGTTAGATCGAGTCAAATTTATTTATTTATTTATTTATTTATTTATTTATTTATTTATTTATTTATATTAGTTTTAGGTGCACAAGAAAAAGTAATACTTAGATGTTTATCATTTATATATACTCTCACACTGTGGACTCCCCTCCCCCATTCACTATCTCTCTGACATCGCACCGAGCCATCCCATTTCCACTGTCTCCACTCCCAATGCTGTACTCCGCCTCTTATAAGTGTATACAAACATATATATACATATATATATAATATTATAGTTGGCATTCATTATTGTTCAGCTTCAGGTGTACAGTGCAGTGATCAGGCAGAGTCAAATTTATTGATGTTGATACGAAGTAGAGATTCTGCATTTATGTTGCAGCTCAAGAGTTAGGAAGGGTTCTGAAAGTTTGTTTGGTTGACTTAAACATGGACGAAAAGAAAGCCCACAGTGAGCAAATCAAAAATGACCTGCCTTGGTTTAATATATAGGAAGGGATTCAAAGGCTTAGGGAGATTGGAATGTCAGAGTGGATGTGTCATTTAAGACCTACTCACCCACAGTGGGAGGGTCCAGAGGGCATACCTTTCACCAATACTGTGAAAAATAAATTTGTGAGGGGACTCCCAACATCCCTGAAGAACTCAGTGATCACTCTTCTCTGCAGTCCAGACCTTATAGTGGGAAACACAGTCATTGAATTGAGAAACCCAAATGCAATGGGAGTAATTGACTCTGGAGTGACAGGGGTCAAGTGGTTGTATTCAACCTCCAAAGGTAAGGTAGACATGGATAGCGTAATGAATAGCCAAGTCAAAGCAGTGGTCAGAATAGTCTGACTCATGCAGACACATGGCATTGGCTAGTAGGTCATGGTGTTCCTAGAAGCCTGCTAAATTTTTACTCTTGTGTAGGCAGGAAAGTTCTAGATCAAGTGAACAAAAGTCTAACTTGAATCATAAAAACAGACAGTCATGGCCCTTCAATCAATTCCCAGACTTGAGGTAGTTGACAGACCCAGAACCCCTTGAATAAAAGGAAACTAAGTCCCCTTCAGGAAGGACGCTGGTGTGTGTGTTACATGCCATTGATTCAGCTCCAACTTCTGGTGACCCTATGAATGAGTGACGTCCACAGTGTCCTGTCTTCAACAGCCCTGCTCGGCTCCTGTAGACTCATGCCTATGGCTTATTTTATAGAGTCAGTCCATCTCATATTTTGTCTTCCTCTTTTCCTGCTGCCTTCTATTATCCCCAGCATTATTGTTTTTTTCCAAAGAACCTTGCCTTCTCATGATGTCCCTGAAATAGTACAGCTTCAGTTTTGTCATTTTTACCTCTAGAAATGTTTCAGGCTTAATTTGCTCTAGAACTGACTTGTTCATCTTCCTGGGTCTCCAGTCTGATGACTGCAGTTTTGGGAATTCTTAGTGTGCAAAATCATATGAACCAATTCCTTATAACCCCTCCACCTGCCCTCCTCCAGATATATATATCTGGTTCCATTTTTCTGGAGAACCCAGATGAGTACACAGCTGTAGCTTTCCTTCTTAGTGTCTGGGTTTCTCAGACACTGCTGTCTACTCTGCATTCACAGTCATTTTTGCCTCCGCGAAGTGAGCCAGGCACCTACCCTCTTTGTTTCCCAACAGTAAGGAACACACATCAAGCTCTCTGCATGGAATTCTAAGGTTGGGATTTAGAGATAAATTGCTCCCATTCCATCCTCTTCCTCGGGGCAAAGAAACTCGGAGCACTCCAACAGCTCTCTCCAAATACATCCTCTTCACAAATCCTTTGAACTGTTCAACAACTCAATCCTTTCTCTACCCTGTCAATGAGTGACAAGTACAATATTTGGATATTATTTTTAGGTATAACATGTAAAATGTTAAAGAGGTAAGGAGGAAATAGCATTATTGCAACAAGACCAGGAAATTATTAAGCACGAACAAGTAGTTATGGAAAATATTGCTATTGGAAATATAAAGACTACAATAACTAGGAGAAATAGCAGGCTAGAATACGTGATGAGAGATGAGCGAATTAAAAGAAAAAAAGAAATTACATATGATACAGCACCAAAGGATGAAGAAATGAAAAATATGAATAAGAAGTTGAGAGTCATGGAAGTTAGATTGAGAAATTCCAACTACATCCAAGAGGAATTTCTGAATGAGAAAACTAGTGAGAACAGGAGAGGGAATAGTTGAAAATTTTCTGTAATTGAATAAAATTCCATTTTAGAAAAGTGTACTGATTGTGATGAGGGTAAAATAATAAAAACCCAAAAAACCCCTCCTGAATACCACCATGCCTCACTGGGAACAGAAGAAGGAGATGCAGCATCAGTGAAGTTGTGAGCCACTGTCACACCCGATCACGTTCCTATAAAGGAAACACCTGGGTCATGAATATCTCCTGCCTTCCCCTGACCCAGGGTAGGAGACTAAAGGACATGTCTGGAGTCTCCACCATTTTACTTACTTCTTTCCCCATAAACCGATTAAACAGACTCCTTATTCATAATGAAAAACAAAAAACTTTCTGCTGCTTCTGGTCCACATGCTGCTCGAGGCATGTGTTATTTAGGGCTCAGAAACATGGTACAGCACACAGTAGGGACTTACTCTAGGAGTTTTTCTAAGTGTTGAAAGTTGGCTCTGTGATTGGGTCCCCGCTGATTCAGGTCTTCTAGAAGAGGCGATGATGGGAACAATGTTGGCAAGCGTGGAAACAGCAGTGCCTCATCTCCTGCGACACATTCTAATTGCTATTCCACAGGAAATGTTTTCAAAGGCTGTACCGAAGAGAAAGGGAAATAACAAGATCTCGCTAGCCTCTCAACCCTTAATCTTTAGACGAATCAGGAATACATACTTAATGTAAAAAGTTCAAGCGATATGGAAGGATCTAAAACAAAAGGCTCCTGCCTTCTTTCCCTTCCTCCTTCACCCCAAGTGTGAGCTCTGTTAATATTTGGCGTGTCTCCTTCCCGATCCTTCTCTCTTTCTCTGGGAGGGGATAATATGTGTATTATCACCAGTGATGGTTCTCCCATCCCGCACTCCCTTTACTGTGGGTCACTCCTCTGCTCTGGATTTTGGAAGGTAGACGGGAGACATTCGTTGCTGTAAGGAAGCTGTCACAGTGGAATCAGAGAAAAAATATGCTAAATTATTGAGTTTTCATCCTAGATGTAAGATAGAAAAGATTGAGTAGATTATATACTGGCAGTTTTTTCCTCTTTTCCCAACCCCAGTCTAGAACAAACTGAATAGATGGAAGAGGGCAGATAGGGATGAAGTAATGGAGAAACAGTCAGAGTCTCCCAAAGGGAGGCTCCTTGCCCTCCCCCAGGGGTTAGATATAACATATGAGGGTGTTATAGACCTCTCCATATAAAGTTTGGGGACTCAGGAGCAGAGGGGTCAGTGATAAACGTCCATTTGGAGATTTGGGGAGCAAATAACTTCCCCTTAAAATGTGATCCAAGGTAGGGTGCTAAACTTAAGGGCCAAGGTAAGGAGAGAAAAATTCGGCATTGGCTAAGTTTAAATAAAAACTGCCTGGCTTTATTTAGGATTGACCACGATTACATTTTCTGCCATCAGGAGGAATGGAGATTAATAAAGTAAAATTGAATTATGCAACAGTAGCCAATATGTATAGGACATATTCTTAAGTCAGACGGCGTGTACGCTGTAAAGTTGGATTCCACTTAGGCTTTTGATTCTATTCCCCCATTTTCCTTTCTCCATGACCTGGCTTTATCCTGAAATGGGATGAAAGAGTTATGGCTTCAATTTATCCATTTTCCTGCCAAATTAGGATATTTAAACATGAGGTGTGGGTTTATCTATCACCAACGGTGTTGAAAAGTGAATATTTGTTTCCCACTCTGTCTTCTTCCGGACATTTGTAAATGATTCGATCAACTGGCATTGTTTTACACGTGCTTTTCCGAGTGTGGCTTCCCAAGGAATCCGCCTAGCTAGTTGTAGTTCCTAGAGACACCACTAGGTGTCAATGTAGGTCTTGGTTGGTGCCAACTCGGAGATGCCTTTGATTTGGTTTGGTCCCTGTGGAGCCTTAGCGTCCTCTCCTGCAAAATAACAAATGTCCGTCGTGCAGGGCACTTTCTTCAGGAAGGACTCCAGGGAGCTCAGGAGTTTGCATATGAAGCCGAGGGAGCGAGGGGCTTCTGATAATGATATTCAACGTCTAACGGTGTCGCTCACAGGCAGAGCAGAGGTCCCTCCCAGCTTTGATATATGAGATTATTATGGAGAGGTAATGCAGGCCAAGTGACGCTGTACAGTAGGCTGTGTATGTGGATTCCTGTGTGAATTGTGGGGCTCGGTGCAGCAGAGATGGTCACTTCACAGCGACAATGAAGGGGAGAGGAGAGGTGCAATGGGGACCGCCACGGAGGGCCAGGCACTCTCTGTTTGTTCTCAGTGGCAGTTGGTTGCGCCTCTTTCTCAGGGTGCAAGAGGAGGCCAGACGAGGATGAGCATTTCCCCTCAGTCCTGTGGTGGAAGGCACAGGGCACCCCCAGGTAGTCAGTGCCTTGGGGAGATAGCCAGAGGGGCTGCCACAGTGGTTGTTCCTCTGGACTCCAGAATCTTTACTGAATCAGTGTTAAACTTACGTAGAGGAGCTCATCAATCCAGGACTTTATGAAGGTGACAAAAGAGTAAATAAATGAAAAACTGGGCTGGTGCTCTGAAGTGAGGTCTCAGTAGACGTTCCTCCACAGTTACCTCAATGGACAATGGGGGTGGGGCTGGTAGGAGTTTCCCTAGGGAGCTGGTAGCCCCTTAGATGTGGTTGACAATAGTCTTTTTTCTCTTCTTCCAACTTATGCCAAGCACCGTCCAGGGACCACTCTATTTAGACTAGAACGTTGTTTTTTCTTTTGTTTTAAAATTCTTGTGTTTGAGACACATCATCAGCTTGAAATAGCAATTCTATGCGCTTGCTAAAATGTTTCTACTTACCCTGGGGAGTCCCCACAGCTTCTTATTCAGGGTGATGAGAATCCCCTCTTAAGGCCTCCACATCTCACCTCCATGCTGTTCCAGGACCACAGATGGGCACCAAACTATGGTCACTGCCACAGGGCATCCCTGCCAAAGTCTAGTCCTAGACAGATGGATGCCTGTTCTCAGCAGAGTGCGTTCTCACCTGGCTTCAAAGTTATTTACTCAGTTTTTGCTCATATGTTCAGTTGTTACCCAGCCACGTACTCTGCCAGATCTAGCTCTCCCCTCACAAACCCTCAGACCCCCGACCTCAGACCTTTGGTTAGAGCTTAAGTCCCCGCTCCAAATTCCTCTTCCCTTTCCATAGACCTGTTGGCTTCTTTTAGCCTCAGGTTTGGATCTCAGATCCCTTATTCCCAGAAGATCCTGGTTCCCACTGCAGACTATGCACCTTTCTTCTGAGCTCTGCAAATCTAAGAGTCTCAGGCAGGGGCATGCCTTCATAGCACCACACAAACCTGGTATATTCCTCCAAGGCATCAACAATAAGGTATTAGATACATTATATCCTCACAGGGCCTTAGCCTCTCTGGAAATATAAATATAGTATATACATTACATAGTAAATATAAATATAACATATATAATATAAGGCCTTAATTTGTATAACTAAACAGGATTCCCCAAGGGCCCCAAGATGACTTGCTATCCTTATCCGATGGACCAAGAGGCAGCCAGCATAATTTGTTCAATTTTGGACTCACTTTGGACCTACTTTTATTGTTGACAGAAAGCTCTTCATCTTTGTATCTGCAGATACTCAAAGTAAATCTGTGAATATTGACTCTTTGTTCCTTGACTTCTATGCATAAACATATAGGCAATTCTCTTTTTTTGAATGAGTGAATACAGACAGGGTTCTTGCTTCTGGACTCTGTGGAATGACTGCCTGTTAGCTTGATGGGACAGGCGGGTGAAGGGGCTATGTGTGCTATGCTCGCTCTCGCTCATTCCCTGGTCTCTCCTCCCTCCCTAAACCTGAGCCCTCAGCCTGTTTCTGGGGTCTAGATGTTGAGTTTCCTGCCTTGCTTAGTGTTCTTGGCTACTGCAATCTATAATAGGAGGGCATTTTAAACTATGTTGGGTAGAAGAGTCTTCCTCTTGGGTTTGGAACAAAACACAGGCACCCTGGCACTTCCTGTGTGACACCTGCCTCCAGGCTCTAGCGGCTGAGGGTATGAAAGAGGGTGTGTATTGGGGGGTCAGAAGTGGAGGATAGTATTGGGGTTCCTGATTGGATCATTTGCTGTTCAGGGTCATGTAGACGGCAATATAAATATGGTGTGCTGATTGGCAGGCGGTCACTTGGGGCATGGGATCAGCAAAAAAGTGAGAGGGATTAAGGAGTGATGATGGAAATACATAAGTTACAGGTGGGAGAGAATTTTGGTGGTCCGGATCAAGCTCTAGAAGTATCTAAAACTCTTTCTTAACATCTAGTCCTGTTCAGGATTCATAAACCGACTTCCCTTTGAAGGATCTGAATTCCAGAAGTGGGCAAAAGCACAGAGAAGCCAGGAGAAGAGCACAAAGAAATGATGAAAGAGATCCAAGGGGATCTGGTGGAATATTGAGAGTGACTTCGCCACATGTCTTCCCTCCGCCCTTACACATGTTGTTTGAATTTGGAACTGTCAGCACACGTCCTCTTGGGGCAGATGAGGAACAAAACTCTCTCTGGCTTTGACTGAGGATTCACATTCCACTTGGAGTCTCCATCTATGTGCTCAGACCCACCTTTCTATGCCTCATGGACGATCCCTTCCTAGTACCATCTCTAGCCTGGGATCTGGGCTTTTCTCAGTGATGGGGGCTCAGCCAGGGCTCAAGTGGGATCCCTAGCGAGTGTCTCAGTTGCTCCTTGATAAGGAAGGGAGGCTGGAAATGTACAGAGAGGACAGACTAGCATGATGGTGAAACTTGTCCGCTAGATGTGTATACATATAGTCAGCATGGAGGACATCATTGGTCATTTAGTCTACTCCAGGTCTCTCACAGATGGGGACACAAGGACAAGAGACAGACACCTGGGTTTTTTCAACCCCATGGACTCCTGAGCCTGGACCTGGCTGCCCTGGGTAGTTTCATCACTGGTCATTTAAGTTTCTGCCTTCCTGGTTCCAGGAAAATGGGGAAATATATTCTTGTCCTATTACTGCCTAAACACTCCAAGTAGTTTCCCACAACTCTGGACCTCCCAGGCAGGTGAGTATCTTCAAAGGCAGGACAGGAGTTCCCCAGTAATGTAACTGGGGCTCACTCTGTTGCGTAGTCGGCTTTTATTGGGACAAACATCAAGTTGAGCAGCCTCAGTTTTTCTAGACTGATCAGTTCCTGGATATTAAAGAAGAAATGGCCCAGGTTCACACTGGGCCCCCACTTTTCATCCATTACCTCAGCTAAAAGCGTTCAGTACCAAATCCTCTTCTTTTTGGGGATTGAGGGTAATACTCAATATATTTTATATGATGAAGCAGAATCATAGCAGGCAGTATTTAATAAGTTCATTCAGCTCAGGCCTAATGCCCGAGAAGTGCTGCTGAGTCACACTAAACTATGGAAAAGTCCATTTGGAAAACCCACAAATTTGACTAATGCAAGTTTGATGTTCTAGTTTTATTCATTGGAGATAATATGGATTGAATCTGTAGCAAAAAAAGTGTATTTTTCATTTTTTTAAAAATAAATGACATCCTGTAGTCTTTTTTCCTTTTTAATTTTTCTTTTTTTTTTTTTACCACAAGTACAATGCACACCGATAAAAAAGATGTGTGTCGCATGTGTCTGTGATAATAGCCATGACAAAGGCAGTCCGAGGCATGTTAACAACAGACTTATCTATGGAGCAGCACCTTATGTAAGATGCATTTTCCTCTAGAGCCAAGCAGCAAAGAATCTACCTACAAGCAGATTAGTGGCCCCTGGGCCCACGTTCAGCCCAGCGTGGACCCATGGCAGGGGGAGTTTTCTCACCTACATAATTGACACAATAAAGGTAGGATTTCCATTTAGCCCAACAGAAGCTAGCATGTAAATGGGGACTTGATGCTTTGCAGTCTGGCTGTACTAATGTCACCTATGGAACCCAGGATGATTTCAGTGACATCTTTGTTTTCACTGATGGAGAAGTGTGCTTTCTTCCAATATCCATCTGACAAGCCTGGAGAAACATTTGAATGGCAAGTGGATACAGTGTATTTAAGGTTTACTTGAGTATAGCCATTCAAGATGTCTTTTATAACCTCCCTCCCCGCAAAAAAAAAAAAAAAAAAAAACCAGCAACAAGCTATAGCGCTAAACAATGATAGAAAACTTGGTTGAAGCTGATGTAATAACCTTGAGTCCTTTCCTTCCTGATGGCCACAGGCTCACTAGACTGTGGTAACCAGATGGATCATCCAAGGAAGCTGGTAACCTTCATCTCTGCAACTCTGTGAGCTGTAGGCGTGTGGCATGATTCGTGATGTGACACTTCATCTCCAGCCTCCGCCACCTGATCACAACTGCCTCCTCTTCAGCCCCACACCCTGCGTCACACTCAGCAGGCCAGCAGCACTGTGACCACCGGCTGGCTGTCCATTCTCCGTGCTTCTATGTCCCCCTGCCTCACCCCGCTTCAATTCTCTGTTCCCAGTGTTCCCTGGCTTGTCTGCCTGCTCAACCTTGTTCCTCTTGTTGGCAGCCTGGCTTCGCTCACTTCCTAGAGCCTCCATGAAACCAACGGGCTGAACCTGCAACTCAACTGACTCCACTGTTTGTCTTCTTGCTCCTTATGCAGTCCTCGGGGTCTGTGCAGGAGAGTCAGGGAAGTGCAGTTAACACCTAACTTCACTTACGAATAAACACTAAGGCTCAGGGGGTCTTCACTTCCAATGTTCATACTTCAATGACTCTGTCATTCCTTATTTTTCATTAGCCTGATTCCCCTTCAGGCTATAGTCTTCTCCTCATCTTCCATTGTTGGACGTTTGCAAAGAATGATCAACATTTCTGCTTCCTTTTCTTTATCACCTGCACACTTCTAATTTCTTGACACTCAAGTTCCACTCCTTCCCCTTTGTGAAAATGGTTATTTTGAAGGACATAGGTGAGTCTGGGTCTAGACTGAGTGGTTTTTCCTTAGATTGGTGGCAGGTTTGTCCTGTGATGACCCTCATGTCCTTCTTATTGTAGACAGAATAATGACCCTCCAAATATTCGTGTCCTGATCTTGGGAACCTGTGACTATATTAGGTTGGTGCAAAAGTAATTGCGGGTTTTGCAATTATTTTTAACCTTTTCAACCAAGACATGGATTTTCCTGTAGAGACTTCACAAGGAATGCAGCTCTGCAAAACCTTAATTTTAGCCCCATAAGACCTATTTCAGACTTCTGACCTCTAGGAAAGAGAATAAATTCACATTTTTGCATTAAGCCACTCACTAGGTTTGTGATAATTTGTGACCTAAGCAATAGGGAACTAATACACTTCTCAAAACTCTCTTCTTCCTAGATTGTCACTTCCAAAGTCATGGCAACTTCTTTTTCTGCTGGTCCTTTTCATTCTGTGTCCTTCAAAATGGGGGAGCTTTAAGCCTCAACCTCTGTGTTTTTTTTTTTAAGCTTTTATTTATTTGAAGTGTTTTTTTTCCAGGACCCATCAGCTCCAAGTCAAGTAGTTGTTTCAATGTAATTGTGGCGGGTGCAGCTCACAGTGGCCCATGTGGGGATCGAACCGGCAACCTTGTTGCTGAGAGTACTGTGCTCTAACCAGCTGAGCTAACCGGCCACCCCAAGCCTCAACCTCTCTTGCCATGTATTCAGCATTTTCACAATGAATATTTGTAGGATTAGTCTCTGTTTAATAATATCACTGTATGTGGCACATTTGGGGATACCTGCCTCACCCACACTCTCTCCTTACAGAATCTTCCTCCATCCACAGCCCCTGTTGCCTAGACAGCAGGCCATCTGATCCCAACCCAGTCATAGCTGATTGGCACAGGGGTGTGTACCTCATCTGAGGGGAGCTCACTGATAAGCTGGCTTGGTGCAGAAAAGGTGAGCGGGGCTGATCAGAGGCCCGCCCCGGGGAATCTAAGTGATACCAAGGAAAGTTTAAGTTCACGGTAGGCACTAGAGTGGAAAGACTGTGGTAGAGTTGTGTCTGGATGGCTGTTAAGGGCTAGGTGAAGTTCAGGAAGAGTGGAAACTCAGATGTAGCTGATTAGAGGATGGGAAGGGAGCAAAGGTAACCAGAGAAGCTGAGGAGCCACTGGGGAGGAGGGGAGACTGTCTGTGTCTTGGAGTGGCCTTGGTTTTGCCTTCCCTAGGTCTGGGAGTTTTCTGCATTTCTCTGAGGTACTTTGTGTCCTCACAAAGTTCCTTTTTGACTTGAGCTAGTTTGAGTGGACTTCTGTTCCTTGCAACCAGATGCCTAATTGGAAGGATCTATTTTTGTCCAGTTGCTTAAGCCAGTAACCTGGGGGTCAGCTTTGACTCTCCTTGCCTTCTCTGCTGTTCTGGAGCCTGAATGTGCAAGAAGGAGGGGAACCTGGGACACACCTTGAGGAATACCAATATTTAAGGAGAAGAAGAATCTTCAAAGGAAAATGAGGAGAAGTTGGAGGAGTAGGAGGAGAACTAGGAATATATCCTGAAGCATCCCTAAAACAAAGGGAGGAATGGTTAGAAGCATGAAATGTCATCAGATCCTAAACCGAATTGCTTTTGGTTTTACCTCTGGAGCAGTTCCGGGTGAAGAGAAAGTAAATATCTTTTTGAAAATCTAGTAAGTCAAGACTGGGAACTTGAGGAAGAGCTTTTGGGTGAGGGAACATGTAAGTCACTCTCCAGTGGAAGCCAAGGAGACTTGTCAGTTAACACTAACTGCAAAATACATTCAGGGACAAGAAATGAGTGATGGGTGATTTCAATTAGGTCTGACCTTGAGCTCCTCAAGGTCAAGGTGTGTGTCTTATTCACCAAGCTATTTGTAGTACCCGGCGTAGCTCCTGGCATTCATTTATTCTTTCCACAAATCTTTGTTGCACATTTAAATGCCAGGAACATAGCAGGCATTCAATTGTATGATTAAGCTATTTTTACATCATATTTCAAAAATTGTGCATCTAAAAAATTCCAGATTTGCTTTGTTGACCAATTTTAGCTCTCAGAATGCATGGGAAGAAGAAACAGTTTGTTTAGAAGTAAAGATATTTTCCACTTGCCAATGAAGGAATCCAAATTTTGAGCATTGTGTGGTCATGAAAATATTTAATGAAAAAACATTTGTTGTTGGATGGATCCATGCAACTGAAATTTTTAATATAGTGATATCCCTCACTAAAAATTTTAAGGATGAAGGCCTCTCTGACGTTGAGTTGGATGTGTCTCTGAATGAAGGAGAGGCCCTGAATTTTCCAGGGCAGCACTTTGAAGTCACAGTGACCCATATGGATTCCTTTGTCCCACCAAATGAGATTCAACATGGACCCTGGACCTTTGACAGTGGAAAATAAACTCCCTACTTCTGTGACTCATTTTGGAAAAAAAAAAAAGAAACGGAGGGGAATTACATAATCAAATGTGCTCTTTTGGAGATTCTGGGAGCAGCAGGATAGAAACCTTATGGGTAGCATGCTTAGGTTGGGTTGAAAACACACTAGAGTGTTTCTGTGTCCATAGGAAGCCCTCCAGGTTGGCCGCAGCCGGGCTTTGTGAAAGCTGATTAGGATGCAAAGCAGTTATGCAGGCTTGTTCATGGCGCTTGTCTCACCTCTGTCCCCTCAACTCTGGCTAGGCCCATTCCTAAGTGTGAAAGTTCTGATTATTATCTTGGTTACAGAATCCCATTCCTTGTCTGTTTTCTTTTGCCCTTATCCTCACATTTCTTTGAATGTCCTTTCATGGGACGCCTTGATCTGCTCCCAAAGAAATGCAATTATCAGAAATCAACCTCTCTCACCCGTTTCTGCCCTAAGCAGCTTTTGCCCACTGGTGAATTTCACATTGTACTGAGAAAGTCAGCAACTAATACTAATAACAATAAAATATGTTTGTATTTTTTAGATGACTTTTTCCACTGGGGACTCCCTGGTGAGAGCCAGGCGCTGAGCAGAGTGAGTGTGGATATGAGCTGGAAATAGAGAGCGAGAAAGAGACCTGGCTGGCTGAAGCCTTTCCTTGACAGCTAATTTCCATTTTTTGGTATCAAGGGGTCTGTGCCAGTAATTGGCATGCAGATTGTGTCTGATGGGCCTGTTATACAGAATAAAGGAATCTGCTAGTTAGAATAAGCCAACCCCAGGCTGATGGATGGGGCATAAGGAGGTCATTGCAAAAGAGAAATTGTGTGGGTGTGTGTCCCTGTGCGTGTGTGTGTTTCACAAGAATTCCTACCCCCCTCCTTTCTCCCTCTTTATCCAGCAAACTCTAATCTTTCATATTGCATTGAGACAAATGTTGCTCCATTTCTCTGCCTCTCTCTGTTTTTCCCTTGAAGGGATATTTGATGGAACCCACTCCAGGTTTTAATAAAGTGTGGGGGCAAAGGAGAAATTAAAGCAGTGTCATGGTTTGTTAGCAGCCCAGGATCTTCCAGGATGGGCCCAGGCTACAAATTATACTCTGGAATTAATTGGCAGAAGGTAGTTCTCCTGTCCATCATTCTTAATCCAAAGGCATGGTGGCAGCAGCTATGGGATATCAATGGGAAAACGTGCGGTGTTTTCCACTTCCCCTTTTCTTTGTCTAAGTCACTGGTCTGATTAGATAGCTATTTTCTTGACCCCTACCCCATTCCTTGATTAGACAGGAGTTGTGCTATCTGATGTTACCTCTTCTTGGGTTAGCTGACTTATCTCTAGGTGTCCCCCTAAGCAGAGTGTTTGCAGTTCAGGAATGTTAGGGGTCGCAGAGGTCCACAACTCGGCTTCCCATAACCATGGGAAGCTGAAAGAGAATTTAGCTTCCTTTTCCAAAGCTCTATTAAAATCCCAAACACTACAGAGTTGACTCTTATTATTGTCATATGTGTTAAATAGACTGCTGTGTTTTGGGTAAGATTTAAACAACCATGAAAAACATAGGAAGAATCAATTAGCTTCTGCTTACCCACCACTAGTTCTTCCTCCCAGATTGAAATAGATGATATTGACTCTTACTTGCCCTGTCTGGAATGTGCCAGAATATTGGTCGCCATAGCACTTGGACATCGTGGGAACTTTCGTGCTCTCAGACAGCAGTTAGCTTTCCCCAAGAGTCTCTTTGTACAAGGGAGAAAATGACGAAGCTCCACAGGCCCGAGTCTGTCTTTCCTGGCACAAAAGGGAAACAGTCCTGTATGTCAACCCCAGAAACCCTTAGGATGGACTTTTCCCAGTTAGAAAGGAGTAATTTTCTTCTGTCTCGCTCCCTTCTATCTGAATACAAACATTGAGTTGATCACATTTGTTGGATGAATTTTTAAACTCCTATTTATAGAATTTATGGTTCTCCTTACAGTTTCCTGGCCTCGTATCTGATAGGATTTTTCATAATAAGGTGCGTGAGGCTTTTAAAAAGACTTTTCTTTAAAAACATAGTCAAACAGAACATAATATTTTAAAAAAGAAATAGATGAATTCTTCATTGAAAATTCCTTGATTTTTATTTTTCATTAGATAAATTCAGTTGTATTACTAAGCAGACATCATCAAGGGTTCCAAAACCTTTCCTTTATCTTCTGAACAGATTCAGACGGTTCCCATGGGGTTATCTCTTTGGGCCACGTCTTCGCCCAAGGCTGCCTTAACAGGTGAATGTAGAAGAAACATTTCGGAGGGTCAAAGCCATCTTTGACTCAGCCTTACCCTTTTGCTTGTCTCTGCAAGCAAGTGTTTTTTTTATTGCACTAAACTCTAAGGGTGGGGCCAGTGTCCCCATTTCTTTTTCACCTCTGATAGCATGTGAAAAAGTGCTCTATCTACAAGTGGTATTGGAGAGAAAGAGGAACAAGGGGAGAGGTAGAGGAGAAATAAGGAATTAAGAGCTAAGGAGCAGGAGGGAGAGGCAGGTGAAAATGAAGAGAAGGGAATGGAGAAGGGAGAAGGAAAGGTGAGATGAGAGCAGAGAGGGGACAGTACTGATGGCCCAAATCCCCCTCTCCACATAGAGGCTTTCTGTCTCTCTAGGACCAGCAAGGCTTCCCACGGTTCCAGGAAGTTGCTGCTGTGCCACCTACAGGCCTGGAGGTGAAACAGGAGGCAGTAAATGTGTCTGCCAACTCCACCAATATTTCCTTTAACTCTGCACAACCCCTTCATATGCTGTCCCCTGATGAGGAGAGACCTTTTTCCCTTCTGCCAAGCATCCCTTAGGGTCTTCTGTTGGGTACTGAGGTAGACAACCCTCTGTTTTTCTCTCTCAGACACGTCAGTATGTGGGAGTTCTTGCTTTGCAATTGGAAGAGCATTGAGGATTTTTTGGTTGTAGAAGAGGGTAAAGAAGAAGAGGAGGAAATTGGGTAGGTGGTATGGTATTGGCTTAAGATTCAGCTTAGTGGACTGGGTGTGAGGCCCTGTGGGCTGGGTGGTGGGGGACCCTGGAGGACACAGAGATACTGGCACCCAAGTTTCTCCAGGTTGCCCAGGCCTGGGGTGGGCAGTGTTCTAGGACTTGATGGGGACACCTGATGGGACTCTGAGTACTGGCAGAGCTGCTTTGGGACCTAGGTGATGAGGTGAGGCACAGCTCTGGGGAGGAGACCACTTCCCACTTCTGCATGGGACCCAGCACGGTGATGGCACCTGAGGGTGGTTTTTGAGCACACCCTTCAGAGCACCCACGGCATCGATGGAGCCGTTCATCCATGGGCTGCAGCTGAGGCTCCTGCACGCGGCTTTATGAGCAGAGGATATGGACAAATGAGATGTGGGTTTGAGAGGAAGGGAGGGCTGATGCATGGTGGAAATTGCATAGACCAATTGGTGAATACATGGCAGGCTCTCCTTTGAGGACCCCCCGAAATAACTGGGTGTACTTTAGGTATGTATAGAAGTCTAGAGTCTTGCTGTTTTCTAGGGGGTATCATTAGGCTCATCAAAGGTCAAAGTTGACTTTTTAAGTTCCTAGACCATGCTCTTAAATGACAGACAGAAGAAAAGAAGGCTGCAGCTATGGGGTGTAGGCCACTTGTCAAAAGTGCGAGGTCCCCTTCTAATGAAGCATGTCCCAGCAGGGCTCCCTTAGGCACTGCCTCTCTCTGCTCCTCCAGAGGATGGTTCTCCACACTTTATACCCCAGACTTGCCTCTGGACAGGGAGCCTCTTTCTTAAAACTCTCTTCCCCTTGTGTTCTTGGAACATTAAAAACCTTAAGCAGAGTTCTTTAGCATTTAAGTGGGCCTCATTTTATGCTCTGGTGGTATTTTTCTGGTCATTGTCATTCCTCTTCATCCTCCTGCCAGCCATAAATTTTGGCAGCTCTGACATGGCTGAGGCTAGCCGAAGGGTATTAGAGAAACCTTTGTGTAAACTTTGTGCAAATTATAAAACAATTGCCCTTTCCTTGGGAGAATAGCCCCATGTGGGGTGCATTGTGTGGTGAGTGAAGAACAGGCTGAATTTGAACTCCCACTCACCCTCTTGTCCAGGAGCCCTGTACAGAACAAACTAGAAGGGGTGCTGGGCTCTTCCACATTCTAACTTGTCAAAGGTACTGCTCTCATCGTATGATCATTTTCCTTTTACCTACTTTGAGTAATAAGTAATATCAAAGATTATCTTCATGTTCTCTTTAAGTATGTGTTTTTAAAGTGATACTCTCTAAGGATATGAGTTTTTACTGTGTTAGACACGTGACTGAGAAAACAAATTTTAACTGAGAAAACAAAATCACTTTGTTACTGCAACAGAAGGAATTTAATGCAGACAATTGTTTAACCAGGTGATAGAGTTGCTGAGAAGACAAAGAGTGGGTACATAAAACAATCCAGAAATCAGCAATAGCAGGAAGCTGCTCCCACACTTAGGGAGGAGGTGGTGTCACCAGGGATAGTTATCTTGCACCTGGGAAGCTGCAAGCGTGAGGACCAAAGATGGCGTTTCCAAACATGGAAATGCAGACACTCTTGGTTCCTCGATGGTGTCGTTAGGCTACCAAACCAACCCTAGGATCACCTTTTTTCCATTTTCTTGTTAGCAAATAATAAATGCTTCTCTTTGTTTGAATCTGCTAGTTAGATTTTGTTACTTATAGTTGTACTATTTATCTAGGTCCTAAATAAGCCATTTCTATTAATAACTGCATTAGATTAAATAAGTGCATTTACATTCCCCCAACGCTTTGAAGAAATAGCTGGCTGCCTGAGGCCACAATGCCTGCCACACCTGGCCTGTCGGTGCCGATACCACCCCAGGCCTGCAGGGTCAAATTGGTGGTGCTGGTCAGTGATCAGAAGTGGAGCTTGGGAGGAAGAACACTGGAATTTAGTGCCAGGGTCTCCCACTGGACGCCACCATTGTGTTAGCAAGCCCAGCCTCTAGGTTTCCTGCCTGGTCCTGGAAGAAGTAATTTCTATTTCCTTCTGGCCAGCAGTGGACCCAGGGCTTTCTGATTGGCGCATGTAATATAATATAAACACACAATTATAGTATTTATTCTGGAAGCTCCCCTGAGCCTGAAACTCAACAATGCAAAGTTCTCTCCTTTCTCTTGGGTTCTGTGATCTCAGGGCTGTGAGTTAATGAAAAAAGAGATGCCTAAAGGCAAGGCCCCATTTTTTGTCTCTTTAGTGATGATTTTCAGTCTGGGGTGGGTTTTGCTTGCTTATTTATAAATGGCAGTGGGAAAGTGTATCTTGTAGTTGTGACAGTACAAACATTTGTTTTGACAGTTGTTTAACAGTGGGTTCCTTTTGCCCACCTGGTGTGCTCAATTTTGCCGCATACAAACTAGGTTCAAATACTCCATAAACTGGTGGAAATTGGTCTCACAACAACCAGAGAGTAAACGCTTTTAGATGGATTTCATCTTTTCTTTCATCCTTTGTGTTTTATTATAAAGGCTTTGGTATTTTGCCTTACAATGATTTTTATAACCACTTTGACATCTTATTGTTGTAGGACACAAAAGTTCTGAAATTGATATAATTCCTTCTCCTCCTCCTCCTCCTCTTCCTCCTCTTCTTCCTCCTTTTCCATCATCATCATCATAATCATTACCATCATAGCAAAATGTATATAGGGCTTACTATATGTCAGGCACTGATCTAACTAAGTACTTTCTAAAACTAACACATTTCAATCTTCATAACAATCTCATGGGTCAATGTTAGCATTTCGATTGGGTCCCCAGTGCTAACCCCCAGTACCTCAGAATGTGACCTTATTTGGAGATAGGGTCCTTACAGAGATAATCAAGTTAAAGTGAGGTCATTAGGATGGGCCCTAATCCAATATGACTGGTGTCCTGATTAAGAGGGAAAATTTGGTCACACAGATATACACACAGTGTAGGTGATGTGACGAGACACAGGGAGAAGACAGCCATCTGTAAGCCAAGGAGAGCGGCCTCAGAAGAAACCAACCCTGCTAACACCTTGATTTCAGACTTCTCATGGCTTCCAGAACTATGAGACAAAAAGTTTCTGTTGTTTAAGCCACCCAGTTTGTGATATGTTTTTCTGGTAGCCTTAGCAAACTAATATAGTAAGTATACTATCATTACCAGGGATGCTATCATCACCCTCATTTTCAGATGAGTGAGCTGAGGTACAGAGAGGATGAGCAACTTGCCTAAGTTTATGAAACTAAGTGGAGGATTGTATGTCAAGCCCTATGGGTGGGAGTAGAATTGATTCTAGCTTGAAAGGCACTCAAATGTGCTGAACGTAGCAGATGGAGTGGGTGTCTTCAGTCCTGGTGGACCAAGTTTCATTTACCACAGGATTTCCTTCTTCCCCAAGTCTTTCATTTATGTGTCAGTGGGCTTTGTGTGGAAATGGATCCGATGTTTGCTTAACTGAGAAATGAGGCTGTTTATGGACATTTCACAGTGGCCCAGGACCCAGTTGTTTTCTGGCCTGTCATAAGGACATGGCCTCTGCTAGCTGTAGAGATAGATGTTCAGATGCTTCAAACTACTTCTGCTCTTAACCTGCCAGTAAGAGGGCTAGACACAAGTGTGTGTGCATGTGTACACATACCCACTGCTTCCCGCATGCACACATATTAGTATACACATATTCCTAACCTGCACCCACATTGATAAACAGAAACACACACGTATATCTGGACACATGTACAAATACAGGCAACACATTTGTACTCCAGAAGATGCATATACTCATTCTCAAGTAACACACCTGTACACGTATATACATATGCACCCACATGCCTGTTCAATGTGCACGTGCGCGTGCATCCACACACCTGAGAATACACACATGGTTAAGTTGGCTCAGATCAGTGGCCCTGTGTCTCATCAGAGTGTGTGACAATATCCTAGGTCAGGGTGTCCAGAAACAGAGTCTAAGAGGAGAGGGAGTGTGCAAGTGATTTATTAAGGAGATGCTCCCAGGGGAGGCCAGTTGGACAAGCCAGATGGGGAAGAGGAGGAAGCTAGATAAGAATGTGACTAGAGTTGAAGGTGCAACCTCAGCATGATTCTTTGGGGGCTCTCTGGAGCACAAAGTACCCCTCTTTTTGCCTCTCATCAAGGCCAGGGAGCTGGCTTTTACACTCCTGTATCAGTTGTGCCCTGGCTGTGGGCAGCCCGGGGGCATGGACTCCCACTTACTTCTCTCTATTATTGTGGCCAGGAGCCCAGGGGGCATCCCCCGAAGACCCCAGAGTGAGAGCTCTCAGAAGCAGGTGGGAAATGACACATGGGACTAGTAAAGAGGACTGAGAGGCTCTGGGCAGGGACTGTGGGTGTGTGTGTTGAGGGAGGTTTCTGAGTACAGGGAGGTTTCTTTCAAGGCATTTCTTTCAAAAGTGATTATCCAGCGATGTGTGTTGGGGGGGAGCAGAGCCTGGGGTGTGGTCCCTGCCCAGGAAGGCCAATGGCCAATGGAGCAGGGGTGGAACAGGTTGCTCAGTGAGGGTGACCCCTTGGGCAGACCCTGTTTGCCCTCAGGGGTCTTCATGCTTCCTTGGCCAGGATGTGAGGAAAACCAAGGTCGCCTTGGCACCAGATGCAATTCTGTGCACCTGGGGGCAACGGGAGTTCACAGGGTTGATCTCCCATATCATTGGCAGGAAGACAGACAAGCTGCATTTCCGGGCACACAGCAGTATCCCACGGCATAGTCCCAGGCCCTACCCCTACTGAGAAGCTTCTAGATGGCTGCTACACAGAACTGGTTTTGCTGGTGCATCACTGGGGCTGGGGGGGCGGGTAGGGATTGTCTCTATTGCTCATCAGCCTCTTTGGCCCACTGGAGGTTGCTTTGTGTGTACAGGATGGTAAAGCCCTTCCAACCTAGGGTGGAGCAGCAGGAGGAAAGGACATTTTCTTAGCATCCCTCTAGTAACTATTGCTGTCCCCATTTTGTAAATGAGGAAAACGAGTCAGGAGAGGTAAAGTGAGTTTCCCGAGGTCACACAGGGATACAGTAGTGGAACTGAGCTTCACACTCACGCCTGTGCCCCTAACAAGTGGATTGTTTCAGGGCCTGGGGGCTGCTGGGCTAGAGGCAGCAGGGACAGAGCCCCAGGTGTGGGGTCCCAGCTGACCAGGCTAGCCCAGGTTCTCCCTCCTCACCGTGAGAAAACTGTCAGGCCTGTGTTTCTCCTGGCATGGGCTGGACAGCCCATCTACTGGGAATAAACACTGGGGACAGATAAAAAGGAAATATCTCTTAATAGCAAGCAATAATTTTCAGGGACCGGGCAGTTTGAATTCATATTTTAAAATAATTTATTTGCAAGGGCACAGTCCTGCTAAAATATAAACCAAATTTTCATTAGTGAACAGAATATTTAACATCCAAAGCCCTGACTGGTTCAGGGCTGTCCACAGAAAAAAGAAATTGTTTTATCTTTGTCTGCATGACTAAAAAGGTCACCACAGAGGCCCTTCCAGAAGAAAGGGAAGACCTGTCCAAGGACAAATTTCAGCTTAAACTCTAGAATGTAAAATCTACTTGGTTACCAAAGTGACAATTTCCCAGCTTCAAAAATTAAACTGTAGTATAGGAAGAAGCTGTTGGCAGCTTTAAAATATTAATTTTCTCTGCTACAAGTTGTTTACATGACAGCTGGTGCCCCACTTTCAAGCAAGATTGCTTGTGGCCCTTATTAAATATTTGGCAGTTGGGTTCAGGACGAGCTCTTCTAAACCTGCCTTTGGCCTTAACACTGTCGTTGTTGGAAAGCTGGTTCCTCAAATAATGGAAGGCGGAGGATAAAGACATTACCACCTGGTGGCCCTTATCCTGAGTATCAGAACTGATGATAAAGAACAGCCATGCTCCAAGGTTCTAGACTTTTTTTGAGAGTCAGGCTGTGAATTTGGAAATTTATGTATTTAAAAAAAATATCTTACAAAATTTCCATGCATTTAAAAAGGTTTTTTTTTCAATTGAACTTTTCGTTTTGAGGTAATTGTAGATTCACACGCAATTGTAAGAAATAATGCAGAAAGACATGCATTAAAATGTGTGTGTGTGTGTGTGTGTGTGTGTGTGTGTGTGTGTATTTTCATCTCATGATGCTTAGGAACATTATTCTGCTTAGGCTTTCTGGTTAGTAAGGAACCTGCAGAAGGGTGAAAGATATGGAGCATGGCTATTTTTTGTCATCAATTCTGATACTTAGGACAAGGGCTACCAGGTCTTTATCCTCAACCTTCCACACATAGAACTAAATGACTGTGTGTTCTTATCCTCAGTTAATGTTGTAAGGGGAGAATTTAGCTACGTATGGCAGAAGTCCAGGCAGTAATGAAATTTACCTCAGGTTTTGCACCTTACAAATGGCCATGAAACAGCCATTAAAAAAAAAATCAGAAGCAGATGAAATAGCACATTTATTTCTATAATGGAGGAGAAATATATTTGTGATATTTAAAGCAATAGAGATATCATCAGAAACAAGGTGAATTAAATCAAGTATGAAAGAGTTTTAACTTTTGGTAACAAAAAAATACTAAACTAAATGAAAAAATTAGAAAACTATTTTAATTATTATGAATAAGGCTTATGGTCCAAAATAGATACAGAATTATGCAAATTTGTGGTAAGGCTTGGACTCTACTTGACAATTTATCAAAAGATATGAGGATGTTATTTACATATAAAGAATGACTGGTAACATCTTTCATTAGTACCATCTTTACAATTTATAATGTTGCCATATCATCATAGAGGTAGATTTGCTCTATCAAAATGTCTTTCTTTTTTTTAAGATTTTATTGGGGAAGGGGAACAGGACTTTATTGGGGAACAGAGTGTACTTCCAGGACTTTTTTTTCCAAGTCAAATTGTTGTCCTTTCAATCTTAGTTGTGGAGGGAGCAGCTGAGCTCCAGGTCCAGTTGCCATTGCTAGTTGCACGGGGCACAGCCCACCATCCCTTGCGGGAGTTGAACCGGCAACCTTGTGGTTGAGAGCCCACTGGCCCATGTGGGAATCGAACCGGCAGCCTTCGGAATTAGGAGCATGGAGCTCCAACCACCTGAGCCACCGGGCTGGCCCCCCTTTTTTTTTAAACAAATAGTAAACTAACATGAAAATATGTTCAGCCTGAATAATACTAAAGAAATACAGATTAGAACAGGTATGGAGTGCCAGCATTAAATTAATACAAATAAATAAAATCAATAAAACCTCTTATGTTAGGTTCTGTTATAAAACCCACACACATTGCCGGCCACTCTGTAATTTGTTCTTATTTGTCTGAAGTGCAAGTTGGCAATTTGCAGTAGAAACTATGAAAGTATGAAAGCATTCCTCCCCTTTGACTTGGTAACTCCACTTTTGGGAATACACCCTACAGTAATAATCTAAACAACAAAAAAGTCATTTATACAAAGATGTTTATGGAAGTGTGTTCATAATAGGGGATGATGGAAAGTGACCAAAATGCCCAGAGAGTGGGGATGGTTAAGAAAACCATGGTGTATCAGAATTCTCTGTGACAACTAAAATCGAAAAGTATGTGAATCGTGTTCATATGTGAACATGTGTTTGTGTCACAACGCTAAATGCAAGCAGAACAGAAGTCAGACTAGAATCGCCATTTTCACAACTTTGTAGAAATGGTGTCTGTGCTCTGATGAGTCTGGAAAAAATGGAGATTGATAGAAATAGCTGGGGGTTTTAAATTCATTATTTAAATTTAAATAAATAAAATTATTTATTGACACATTTGTCAAATATCTACTATTTGACAAAACAACAAAAATAGTGGCTAAAATTTCATGATATGTGTAATCCATATAGTGAATTCTTTTCTAACATGTAGGGTGTTTCTAGCTTCCCTTGGAGAGCTGACCTCACTATTTCTGTACTGTGACTGTTACTGTAGTTGGGTTAGCACCTGTGGCAGGGCCTGCTGCCTGCCCAGGAAGCGATTATAAGGATGCTGCAGGGATCTGTGGATGGGCAAGTATCCCTGAAAGAGTGAGAGACCCCCTTTCCTCCCCCTTCCAGACACAGTCTTCTTACTTTTCCCTGAAGTTAATACATCCTCTGAATACTGAGGAAGATTTAAGTAATGCTCCTCAGCGTTCAGAGAACGGACCTAAAACAATGCAGAATGAGGGCAGGGTTGGGTGGGTGAGGATCTGACCTCGTGTCCATGGTCTAGCCATCTTTTTGACTTGTATGTACCTTATAAACTATTATTATTATTCTTAGGTAATTGGACTGCAAGTTCCAGAGAATCCTGCCTCAATTCACTCAAAAAGCAGGAAAAAGTTATCCCTTTTAACAAAAAGCCCATGGGTAGGGCAGCTCCAGACTGGTTAATTCCACAGCTCCAGGTTCTTTCCATGTTTTCATTCTGCCAATCTCAGAATGTCAGCGTTGTCCTCTGCCAGCTCTGATCATGTTTCCAGCACAGCTGCTGTGGCTCTTGTCCACAGATGTGATGACTAATATCAGGACTGTCTTTTTCTCTCTCCTTTGAAGAGCAAAGAAATCTTTATCCAAATCTGCCTTTTGCCTCTGTCCTTTCATTTCTCAATCGCCAGAATTGCATCCCACGCCATAACTAAACCAATGACTGTCAAAGGGAATGAGGCCCCAATGATTTGCTAAGGTTAGACCTAGCAGGACCTGTCTGTGGCGCTGGAGATTGGCTCTCCCTTCGCTGACACTTTCTGGCCCCCCAAGGTCCTCCCCTCCTGGTCCTCTGTCTAGAAAGCTGGGCCTTTAGTCTCCCCACTCTACCATGTGCTTCCTGTCACTGTGTCTGCCTCCAGAGCCATGAGATGAATAACTACGCATATGTAGAGACAAAAAGCAATAGGGATTCTCCCCATGCTACGGAGAACTCAGTTATTTTGGGCAGAGACAAGGGTCCCCCTCCCTTGGAGTTTTAGGTGCCTATGTGGCTGTCGTGGCTCCCGCCGCCATCATGCAACATTGTCATGGGCCTGGGGACTAGGAAGTGGGAGAACGGAAAGAACAACCAAGCAAGCCACCAACGCAGGGGATGTCTCCCACTCTCTCAGACCTGTAGGGGCTTTCTTTCTAATGCCTCAGACCAGAAATAGATGTTTTCTCCTGGAGTCTTTCTGTCCTCATCTGGTGCACAGTTTCAGGTTTTGGGCTGCCTTTAAATCTAGGCGCAGAAATATGGAAGCATAAAACCTGAAAACGCATCTTTTTTTTTTTTGGTGGTTCTTTGAGTTCTGTTTTCCTTCCCTCATCTACCTACCACCATTTACTTTTCAGTCCTTAGGAAGCCGCTCCATGCTTTCTGTCCAGGATTTTTAATAGCATTCAGTTGGAGAGAGAGAATGGAGTATGCTTACTCCATCTTGACTGCAACTGGAAATTTATCCTTTTTTAACTTGCAATATATGGAAGACAGGGGATGGGTCCCAGCCTATGAGAAGAAACATTCTTTCAAAACTTGCAGAGTGTGGAAGTGATGATATTTTCGACATGATGTCAAGGAAGAGGAAATAAATAGTATCTCTCTAAGGTTTGACCTGGTGGTGAAGAGACCAAAGTGGGAATTAATGGGAAGGAAGGGTGGTCTGAAATTGGGACCATGGACTTTTACAAAAAGGATTTTTTATGTTAAATTTCTCGAGTCACTGATAACAAAAACAGGAGAGTAACATCCTCCTCCTAGACCTGCTTTAATGATTTGGCAAGATTAGATGTATTTTGCATATATATAAATGTTTCTAAGTCTGTGAACAGTATATTCTTTTATCACAGCCATTTTTTAACATTTGTCTTGTTAGCTAGGACCATTTTGGTTGCAAGTGACAGGAACTTATCTTAAGCAGAATTTGGCAAAATAAAGAATTTATTGGCTCATGGACATCAATTAAGATTGAACTATCATACTGTGAAAAGAGGAGAGGGACAACGAGTCTTCAGCACCAATTTGATCCATGGTTTTGGTCAGGGCCAGTTCTCTTTCTCTGCTTCTTTCTACAGAGAGGCTTTCTCCACGTGGTGAGAAACAGTTTCTGAGAGCACCTGTATTTATTTCTTTAAGTATACACTCATTAAAAAAGTTTGGAAGAAGTGCTCTGATTGGCCTGGACCATGTTGGATGCCCACCATTAGCTCAATCAGCTGTGGCAAAGGTAGGTAGATAGAGTGATGGAAGAAAATGGCAGCAATTGGAAACCCATATAGAGAGAGTGGGGGTAATAGCAGTTACCTGATAGAGAGAATTTGGGGCAAAACCAGTACAACAGTCAGCATAAAGGGTAACTTTACTCTTATCCACTCTAAGATGGTATAGACTTTTAATTCCATAGTTCTATTATTAAGTTCTATTTTTCTTACCTGTATCCTCTGGTGTTCCTTTTTCCCAATCTTCCTTCATTTTTTTTTATTAGTTTCAGGCATACATAATTTTTATTAAAAAATCAATATTCCATTTTTTTTAATGTGCTGTAATTTTTTTCCTTCTCTTCTCAAGTTTCTTCCATTTGGTTGACTCTTCCTCTAAGTCCATCACTTCCTCTCCCTCTTTCTTTTTGTTTCTCCCCCTGTGCTCTGTGGACATTATTTATTTATGAGCAAACTGCAAATATCAAGTTTTCTAAAGAGATTCTGGTCCTTAGTTCATAGGGCACATGAGAGGGAAGAGAAAATAAAAAAACACTGATCCAATATTCACTGAGTCCCAGGTCCTGAGCTGCCTAGGTAGCTCAGTGATAAATGACCAAGCTGCTGTCATCCAGGAGCTAATGGTCAGGAATGGGTGAGAAGCAAGTAAGCAGGCAATTATGGTGCAGCTTAGGGTAATGGCAGAGGAAGCCCAGAATCCTGGGGCAATTGGATTGACTACCAATCTAGATTTCCAAAGGAAAAATTAATGCTTGGAAAGGCGAAGTTATTATCCTAGCTCACATGTCTGAAAGATGAAACAGAAATCATCTTTGGTCAGTGGAGTCAAAGCCCTTACTTCTCCTCACTGCACCATGCTGTCCCTGGAGGGGGAGCATGAGTGAACTAGAGTTCAAATCAGGCTTGATTCCTCCTCACAGCTGCCTTGGAGGCTCCACCTTTCCTTTATCTAGGCTCATGTTGTTTCCATGTTATATGACCCTACAAAGATGAGATGCAGCTTTTATGCCCCTCATCACCTCTAGGATTTGCCATTGATGGAGTAACACATTCTTAGATAAATAGGACGGAGAGAGCATCACAGGGCATTAATCTCAGCCCTCTCCATTCAGTCAGGGCTGTCTCAAATAGGGTATCTATAAAACAGTGTATTAGGAATACACAAAGTCTCAGGGTGTAAGCTTGGCAGGCTAAGAGGAAAGACTTAAAGACATTGACACCAGGGATTCCCTGACAAACAGCACAGCTAGATCACCCAATTGTTAAGATGATGGTTCATGAACTCTACCACACATTTGGGGCTTCCAGTTACTTTTCAAAAGTCATAGTTTTAGGAGCAGATAGTTAGGGTAACCACACTATTAAGAAATCTTACATGGAAGAGATACAGATTGAAACACATAGATACAAGCATTTTTGAGTAAAACACACTGCAAAATAAGAATGAAGAGAGCTAAAAGAAGATATTTCATCCATGAAATAAGAAAAGATTAGTATTAAACAAAAAACTATTAGAATTAAAAATGAGAGGTAAAATTACCCTAACTGATTGTAGACAACTCTCAATTTTGACGTGGCTTCTTTGTAGTTCTGGAGATAGGGCCAAAGCCTTTGATATAGGTTAAATGTGTAATGCAAATGCTTACTGCAGGCTTGTCACTGCATCTTGGGCAAGGCCTGGTGTGACTTGCAATTTTACCAAATCAGTGTCACAGTAACCAGATGGTAATATGTGTGCGGATGCTTCTGGTAAATTATAGAGGTGGAGTGAATGAACAATCAGATTCTTAAACCCAGGCCTATCCAGCACTGGGAGTTTTATTCCAAAATGCCATTTGGACAGAGTTTATTCATTCCCTGCACAATGTTCTTTCCATCACAACAGCATTATAAGCCATCGTGTATGGTCCCTGGCTCTGTGCAGGGGAGAGTTATGTTATGCATAGACTTGCAGAAGTGTTTTCTTCTCTTTTTACTTGCTCAAACAATATTAATTTTAATAAGTATTTATGGAGGCTAGCTGTCATTGGGTGGTATGGACGACATAAACAGGCTATAAAATTCCTTTAACTTTCTCCTGAAAATCTCATCTTCTGTTGCCTAGTAGCTCATCTTTTCCTAGGAGAAAGAAATTGATATGTCAAATTGCAGACCCTCCTGAAGGCCTATAAAATGAGGAAAGCGACCTGTTACATGGATACAAAGTTAGGTCCTCCTGATGGTGGAAGGAACTTTTCAACAGGAATTTCTCATTCTGGCCACAAATGTTTTGAATTTCTCCTTCTGTAGTTGATCTAAAAATGTTTATCTCTTTGGTGGGGTCTTTCTACATCATCTCTCTTTAAATCAAGCTGAATTGAACATTTAGTGTCTGAGCAAACTGCATTATTTACCTAACATTCTTAGCACAGTGACTGTTGGCGTATCTCAGGCTTCATATTGACATGGGAAAAAGAGAGGGTGATTCAGTGCTCCTCAAGGGTGGTGTTTTGGGCAAAGTGAGAACTCAGAGTGTGGTTGGCAAAGGGAAAGCATCAGTCTATAGATGCCAGAGCCAGAAGCCCAATTTTGTCTGCTCTGCAGAAAAGAGATTTGGGGACAGGGACAGAGGTGCCAATGTCTGGGAGGCTTCACCTTATTGGGAGATACAAGTGAGCTGGGTTAAGCACTGCTTTCAGGCTGAGAGTGTTTGCTCCCTGCATTATTTTACATATCTTTGCTCTAGGCCTAAAGGGGTTGTCTTTGGAAGGGGTAGACAAAGGCAGATGGGTGTTGCTGATATTTTTGAGTTCTTAATATTTGTCAAGTCCAGTGTCAGAGACTTTATAGATAGAGCCTCATTTAATCGCAATAACAACTGTATGAAGCAAGTACAATGGCCATGACTTTTACAGTCACAATAGTCTCTAAGACTCAGATGAGAAGAAACGAAACTTCAAATTTCTCTAACATTGAACTCAGTTTGGAAATACCTATTCCTGTTGCTAGAAGAAAATGTCTTTAGCAATATTTTAAGCTTTTTCAATGCAACTTATTAATTTTTGGTCACTTATGGTTTAAACCTTAGTCCTCCCCTCCCACCCCCATACTCATGCATTTTGTTCAAGGGAGACTTCAGAATCACTGGCATTATGTTGGTGGATGTCTGGCCTGTGGTTGCCTGACTGATGAGACGTCTGCTGCAGATGCTCCTCTTTATCTCTTTTCCCATCTCAGTTTGTGCTTCATTCAGGAGCAGGGGCATCTTCCTCTGTTGACTTGACCCCACTTCTGCCCTTGCCTTGCTGCTGACGCACTGAGCTCAGTTGCAGAGAGCTTCCGCTGATCTGGCTGGGCCATCCAGCGATGACTACGGGGTCCACTTGTGTTGTGCTATAGTTAATTCTAGGTTGGCTAATGAGTGCTCATTCTCAGCAAACTTCTGGTTTCCAATCACACCCACAGAAACTCCTGGGGCTCCTCCAATCAGGTCCATAACCTCTCACCATTATCTCTGCAAGGCTGCTGGCTGACTCTCAGAGCTGTAGGATGGGCAGGGTACAGGTCCTCTCTGCTCAGCTTGGGCCTGGCCCAAGGATGAGAGGCAGGGAGTTGTGTTTCTGTAGGGTTTTCCCAGTTCCTTCTTTCAAGACTCTCTTCCTTCTTCTTCTTCATCTTGGAGCTCTTTCGTTTGTTGTGGAGTATGAAGACAAACCTGCTTCTCTGTTGGCATCTCCATTTCAAGAATTTCCTGTCTCACACCCAGAAAGTGTCCTTTGATCTTAAGAGCTAAAGAACACAGTTCATTTGTTCCCAAAGGTAACTTGCAACATCAATGGATGGCTTTCCCTTTAGTTGCAGAGCATAGATAGAACAGCAGCTATGCAGCCGCGCGTTAGCTGATGCTTCTAAATATGATTTCACAATACTCATGTTATTTCCATTTTACACATGAAGAAATTAAGTCTCAGAGAGATTGAATATTTGACCGAACTGGTGTCCAAGCTGGAGCAAAACTCAGAATTATCTTAAAGCTGATGCTTTGCCCACTCCTCAAATCATGCTACTTCCCAGAGGAGGTCCATGCTCCTGCCAGGTTCTGGGTGCATGCAAGGAAAAACCCTACGGGGTATGAAAGGCCCAATCATACTGCAATTGTTGGTCTTGGGGTGCAAGAGCGACAGGAGTCATCATTGGAAGACTGGCTTTGCTAGGTAGGGCTGTGAGAACCACAGTAAGTATACAGGTAATAGGCAGGTTCTGGCAAACAGGCCCCTGCTGCTTCTGCTAAAGCAGGAAGAAGGAAGAGATGGTGAGTGAATTCCTGAGTATGCTGACTGTTCTCTGGATTCAAGGAATCAGAGAAAGCAATGAGAACCCCCAAGTGTGTTTATCCAGTGAGATGGCTAGAGAGACAAAGGGAGAAAAAATAAGGGGGCATTCTTGAGGGCTGATTCACCAGCAGGCATAAACACAGTATTGGGGGGGCCATAGGAAGCATATGAACCCCCAATTTCCCAGGAAGAAACATTAATTGTCAGAAATGTAATAGAGCACTTCCAGCTCAATGTGGTGGATTGAATATATTCACTTATTTCTTTTCCCTAGTCAAATCTCACTGAGATGACAGAGGAAATAAAAAGATATAAATACACAAGGACAAAGAATACAAGAGAAAATGACCTCAAGATATTAATATTTGGAAGCCCCCACACAAAATGGCTGCATCACCATCTGAACCCTGTTCTAAAGCCCACAAGCCAACAAGCTCCATCGAAGCACACAGAGCTTCCAATCAGCTTTATAAGACTTCACTTTTAGAAGAAAAACCAAAGATGATCAGACTTTTGTTAAAAAAAAAATCTCTTATCGGAAAGACAGTGACCAAAACAATCAAACAGGAAAAAGTAACTTGGAAGACATACTAATGAGAAAGTAGAAGAAAGCTTTTTAAAAATCCCTATAATTAAATATCTTCAGAGAGATAAGAGCTAATATTATATGAGGTATCCTCAGAGAGATAAGTGATATAACATGGAAGTGCTCCTGGAAATTTAAAATGTGATAAAATATATATTAAATAAATGAGTTGGAAGATAGCATTGAGGAAGGTAATGTAGAATTAAAAACTCATAGAGATGGGAAATAGGAAAGAAAAGATAAGAAAACTGGAGAATCAGTTCAAGATGTCAGCATTTGACTAATGAGAGCCCCAGAAGACAGAACAGAGAAAATGGAGGAGAGGAAACTATCAGAAAAATAATACAAGATAAATTTCCAGAACTAATGCAAGATAATTTACAAGATAGGAACTTCTGGATTTAAAGTCCTTGCACAATGAGCAGAGTTTGACTACAAAGTACATCTTTATGTAGTTTCAGAACACCAGGGATATAGAGAAATGTGTAAAAGCTTCTCAGAGGAATAAGCAGGTTACATATAACGTATCAGAAATCAGAATGACATGGACTTTATCAATAGAAACCCTGGAAGATGGAAGACAACGAATGAGTAATGCTTTCACACAATAATTCTAGGAAAGATACATTTCAATCTAGAAATCCATATTCTGCCAAACTGTCAATCAACACTGAATGTAGAATGACATTTGCAGACATACAAATTCTTACAAATGTATCTCCTTTTCATGATATTCAGAAAGCTCCTAGGTGTGTGCTCCAAAAACAGGGATTGCAAACAAAAAAAAAGGGAGAACATCAAGTCAATGTGGGAAGAGGCAACACAGAAGAGAGACAAAGGAAATTCCCAGAATGATGAGGAAGAAAAATTCCAAAATTGCAATTAGTTTGTAGATCTAGAACACCAGTTGTGATTTGAGCAGAAGGATGGAAGGCTCCAGTCGGAATGTCTTCAAGAAAACTGCTGGAACTAGTAGGTGATCTGATACGTTTGATGGCATTGAAATGGTTCATGTCTTCCATAGGAGGAAGTTGACATATGAAGTATAAAACAAAAAGATCAAGAAATAAGAATATATTAATATTATTTAGAAATAAGCAATCAGAAAAAACTGTTTTAAAACGCTAAAAATGGGTGCTTCTGGGGAGTGGGAATCAGGGGAGCAGTGGGAGTAGTCCCGAGACTGATGTTTTCATTTTAAGTCTGTAGTTCTACTTAAAAGGATGCATATGTATTATTTTGAAAACTATTATTTTGAAATTGCTAATATTTGACAGTTTTAGCCTATAAAAATGGCAATTTCACATAGCTGAGCTTAATAAAATTAAAATAGAAGTGTGAAAGAATCATTAAAAATAATGTTATACATATCAGGATTTATTAATTCTATAGCATTACAAAGATCAAGGATTTTTCATTATGATATTGAAAGAAAGTAAATTATAAGCACTTTGGTATAACTCAGCTGAGGATGAGAACACCTCAGCTATATCACTCTGCCCTTCTAGTGTTCTGCAAAACTGTGTGTGAATTGTTTTTCATGGCAATGTTGCATCTCGCTTTATTAGCTGTCTAAAATTTCAGCCATGGTTGTAGTTTCTTTCTTTATAAATGATTCTTTGAAAACCATGCCAAACACTTGTATTCCTTTTTTCATTCCTCGGCAATCTCTTGGGGCCTATGCTTCTTATCTATCTAGCTATCTATTTCTATTTCTATGTCTTGAATCCCTTTCCCTTTACACTTTTTCTTACCTCACTTGGTTCAGATTTCCTGGGAGAGATTTGACAGGACTCGCATTGTGCTAAGGTTAGGAGACACCGTGGTCCACCCTGCAGTGTTGGTTCAGGACCTCGGACAGCACACAAATACCTATACCTTGTGTACTGCTCCCAGATGCTCTGGGTGAGCCCAAGGCAACTTGTATGCACTGCCTGTATCTCCTTAGCCACAACTGATTGGGACAGAAATGATACCTTACCCAAGCTGTGTCAATCAGATTTTCTTTTTCAGGAATTTGGAATTGAACTTGAGGGACAGCCGGTTATTTATTTACATTCTTTGTGGAGCTGCAACATGGTGCCTCAGGAGCTGAGGATTCTTGAGGATCCAGTTGTCAGAAACAGGACAGTAAAACAGATGTGCAGAGTGAATCAGAGATGAGGGATAGAATTGAAATGATGATGACTTTTCAATTCCACCTTCCACTTCTTTCCTGAGAAAGGCTGCATTCTTTCTCTTCGGTTCTGTAAGACAGCTTAGTGGCCTTAAAATCAATAAACGTTTCTCACTTGTCTTTGTTTAAACTAGATTGAGTGGGCTTCAGTTACTTGCAACCCTAAGAATATTAATGGGGACACGCTAATCTGTGGAATTTTATAATTCAGTGACATATAGGATTGCTTATGTTTTCAGGGGTTGGGGAATGTGAGAACCAGAAGTCCTGGGCAATGGGGCAGCTAGGATGGGGACTTGGATGGGGGTCTGTGTGAGTGAATTATACTGGGCTTAGTGAATATGATAAGGAACTCCCCTGCTTCACAGGTACAAATATACTTGGGAGGGTGTCTGACTATACTAGCTAAATACTATTTTTCTTCAAGTTTCGATGTTAGTATTTGAAGTCAGCAGATAGTTTGAAACCTGAATAAGTCCAGCTGGTATTAAACTGTGGTAAAGGGGAGACACCTTTTTTGATGAAGATTTTTCTCTCTGGTCTTCAGTGTGTGCAGTGTGGGATCCATTTTAGGAAGCTCCTGTCTGTATTAATTTCTTCTCATGCTCAGTATTTTTCTTCCTTCCTCCTGCTCTGTCTGACCTGATATGATGTCATTTGGGCTGTATTAAACATTTTTTTTAAAGAGTGAACATTATACATTTCATCCCAAAAATGCTATTTCTGGGTCTACAATTCATCTCTGCCACGGCATTTTCCTGGTTCCTAAAGGACTCTGGTATAGACGTACCCTCTCCCCCTCCTCCCTTTCACCTTGGATTCAGTACTAAAAAATGTAAAAGACGTTAATAAGGCAGGAGGTGCTTTATGCCACAGGGTACAGATGATACTACGGGAAATGAGGAATCTTCTTTCTGAATGTTGTCAATTTGTTACCTTTCTGAGTCCGCTGGTGGCAGCTCAGCATGGGGCCCCGTTATCTCACAGCCCAAGCCCCTAGCTTTGGGCGCAAGTCTGGACTAGGAGAGATTGCTTCATGGCCCCAGTGGGGGCATCTCACAATTTTCTTTTCCTTAAAAAACTTTAAAAAGCCATCTAGGCCTTACTACCCGTATACTTCATATAGAGCTTCTACCATGTGACTCAGTTCAGGAAAGGCAGCAGCCAGATTCCCTACTGTGGAGAGGTGAAACATGTCACCCTGCTGTGGGCTGGTACCTGGGACACAAGGTGAAGTGAGTCAGGGAATCAAGCCAGTTTTGCTCAATAAACACTTATTTGACGTCTGCTGTGTGTGAGCAATTATGCTAGACCTGGGGGTACAGAGGTCAAGAACAGGTGGTCTGTGTCCTCAAAGAGCTCACTGTTTAGTAATGAAGATGGAAAAATAAACAAATAATGACTATATAATGAGTAAAATACAGAGAGAGAAGGAAATACAGGAGTGGGAGGAGGGGGCATCTAGAGCTGGTAGGTATGGAAGGGTGAGGGATAGAATATGGAGGTAGGTGGTCATCTGGTCTGAGTCACAAAGAACAAATCAGAGTAGCCAGGAGTAAAAGTGGAGGAAAAGCACTTAAGGCAGAGGGAACATCATGAACAAAGCATGGAAACTGAGTGGCCTATTTGGGAGGCAAGTAGCTAGATAGCTGGTGTTTAAGAGAGGAGCAGGTATATAAAAGACCAGACTGTAGAGGTAAGCAGACCCTGGTAGTTGTGTACCCATATTGTAGGGAGGGGATTGGCCTTTCTCCTGCAAGTGTTGGGGAACCATCAGAGTAAGGATGTACCTTGCATGGGTGGAGGAGCTGAGCCTGAGGTGCAGCACGAGGAGGGAGGATCAGTTCCAGAAGCCCCAGAAAGGATCTGGTGGTAGAGATAGAACAGAAGGACTAGCAGCCAGGGCACTGGACACCTTCAAGTGCTGAGGATCTGTACAGAACTAGGACAGTAGGGGAAAGCCATGTGGGTAGAGGAACAAGGAAGAACTGATGGGTGCACAGGTCTTGAGAGCCCTGCACTGTAAGGTCAAGCTCAAAGAATGTAGCCGGTATTGGGAGTCAGAACAAGCCTGAATAGGTCAGAATTGGTCAGAAGACAGATGACAATTCAGCACCTGGCACAGGACCTGTCAGGATTTGTTAGGACCTGATTCTTCACCACCAGCTCCTAACCACTCCTATCCTGTTTAGCTGGTTTTAAGCAAATTACAAATTGCCACTCAAAAATTCATACCAGCTATGCTGGAGGTGATTGAAGAGAACCATGCCAAGCCATCAGGCTGTGATATGATTCCTGTCAATAGATATGGTGGCTTGGGCCAGGAGGTGGCAACAAGCTAGAGAGAAGTGGACAGACTGAGATGAATTTTGTAGGTTGACACAACAGGACTTGGCTCTCGGTTGTATGGAGGGGTGAACAAGAAGGCATTTGAGGACTGACTCCCAAATTTCTGGCTTTTAGCCTAGTAGAGGTTGGTGGTACTGAATATATATATATATATATATATATATATATATATATATATATATATATATATGGTATATTAGTTTTCTAGGGCTGTGACAACAAAATACCACACACTGAGTGGCTTAAACAATGGAAATTTGTTTTCTACAGTTCTAGAGTCTGGAAATGAAAGATTAAGGTGTTGGCAAGGTTGGTTCTTTCTGAGGCAAGAATCTGTTCCAGGGCTCTTCTTGTTTTGTAGGTGACCATATTCTCCCTGTGTCTTTGCATCATCGTCCCTTTGTATGTATTGTTGTCCAAATTTCCTCTTCTTATAAGGGTACCAGTCATATTGGATTGAGGCCCACCCAAATGACCTCACGTTAACTTAATAACTCTTTAAAGATCCTATCTCCAAGTATGGTTCCATTCAGAGATACTGGGGCATAGAATTTCATCATAAGAATATTTTTTTCAGTGCGGGGGAGGGGGGCATAGTTCAGCTCATATCAATGGATATGATCAAGAGAGGAACAGTTTTGTGAAGAAATTCAAGAGTGTAGTTTGACTATTTTAACTTTGAGATGCCTAGGATATATACAAGTAAAAATATCAAGCAAGCAGTTGAAATACAGAATTTGGAACTATGAGGTGAGGTCTGGATTGCTGATAGAAATTTAGGAATTGTTGGCACATTTGAATTTTATTTAAAGCCATGGGAATTGACCTTGTGTGTGAGTGGGGAAGGGCACTTAAATACAAGGAACAAAGAATCCAAGTTAAATCCCATGGAAAACCATAGAAGTTCTTCCCTCCTTACAAGGCGAAGGCCCATGTCTTCAGGCCTGCCACACAGTTGGTCCTCAAGGTGAGTTACAATGTAGAAATTAGCTCAAAAGGAATTGTGGGGTACCTGGTAAATGACTCCTCCATTGCAAATAGAAATTTATAAAAAAATCCTAATATATCATCATTATAAATATATCACATGCATATTATTTAAAAGATCCCTGCACTGGAGGTATCACACTTCCTGACTTCAAATGAAACTACAAAGAGACAATTATCAAAACAGCATGGTATTGGCAGGAAAACAGACACACAGACCAATGAAACAGAATTGAAAATCCAGAAATAAACCCGTATATATGCAGATAATTTTTGACAAAGGAGCCAAAAATATACAATGGAGAAAAGAAAGCCTCTTTAATAAATGGTGCTGGGAAAATTGGAAAGCCACATGCAAAGGAATGAAACTAGACAGCTATCTGTCACCATGTACCAAAATTAACTCAAAATGGATCAAAGACCTAAATATAAAACCTGAAACAATAAATTGCACAGAAGAAAACATAGGTACTAAACTTATGAACTTTGGTCTTAGAGAGGATTTTATGAATTTGACCTCAAAACCAAGGGAAGTAAAAGCAAAAATAAATGAATGGGACTATAGCAAACTAAAAAGCTTCTGCACAGCAAAAGAAACCATCAACAAAACAGAGGTAACCAACCAATGGGAAAGATATTTGCAAACAGCACCTCCGATAAGAAGCTAATATCCAAAATATATAAAGAGCTCATACAACTCAACAACAAAAAACAAACAATTCAACTAACAAATAAGCAGAGGACTTGAACAGACACTTCTCCCAGGAAGACACACAAATAGCCAACATATGCATGAAAAAAATGCTCAACTTCACTAGCCATTAGAGAACTGCAAATCAAAACCACACTGAGCTACCACCTCACACCTGTTAGAATGGCTATTGTCCACAAGTAATAACAAACACTGGAGAAGCTGTGGAGAAAAAGGAACCCTCATACACTGCTGGTGGGAATGTAAATTGATACTGCCACTATGGAAAACAGTATGGAGGTTCCTCAAAACATTAAGAATAGAATTACCATGTGATCCAACAATCCCCTTTCTGGGTATCTACTCCAACATTTTAAAAACATTTATCCATAAAGATATATGTATCCCGATGTTCATTGCAGAATTATTTACAGTGGCCAAGACATGGAAACAACCGAAGTGTCCTTCGATAGATGATTGAAAGAAGATGTGGTACATATATACAATGGAATATTACTTAGCCATAAGAAAAGATGAAATACTACCATTTGCAACAATGTGGATGGAGCTTGAGATTATCACGTTAAGCTAAATAAATCAGACAGAAAAAGGCGAGAACCATATTTTTTCACTCACATTTGGAATATAAAACTGAAAGCAACAAAGGAACAAGACAAACAAACAATCAAAAACTCATTGACACAGACAACAGTTTAGTGATTACCAGAAAATAAGGGGGAAGGTAGAAGAGGTAGAAGAGGGTAAAAGCGGTCAAATATATGGTGATAGAAGATTTGACTTAGGGTGGTGAACATACAATGCAATACACAGATGATGTATTATAGAATCGTACATTTGAAACCTATGTAATTTTAGGTTACCCCAACCAATTTAATTAAAAATGGAAAAAAAAAATGATTCCCGCAAATTTAAAGGTATGATATAGAAAAGTGAAAAAAAAATCACTCCGTATTGGGCACTTCATATTCTCTTAGACTCAGTCCTTATTGCAGGATCTGCTATGGCAAATGGCCTCTCGCAGGATTTGACCTCCTTCCATTGACAGCACCTTGGCTCAAGCATGTGCTGAGTATCTCTTGCTACTTACCTGGGCCTTCTGTGACACCATGATGGGGAATGTCAGTGGAAGCCTGCTTGGCAGTCATCCATGCAGAGCCTTGAAGTGTGGCAACCCTCAACTAATGGGGATGGAAGCCAGTGGATAAATACTTCTCCATGTTGATCCTTGGGGGGAAAAGTTCTGAAATATCTTTTATGTATTTCCTCCGGAGAACTTGGTCCAATGGATCACCACTTGCCCATGGTGATGCCCAACTCAATGGCATCCTTATATCAGCATTCCCTCCTTTCCTGTTTCACTCTCTTTGGTTTCCATAAATCACTTCCCAAGTAAACTATCTGTTCATCACCCTTGTCTTAGGGGACCTTGGCTAAGATACAACTCAAACCCTCAACCTTGACATAACCATCCTCAATATAAATCCATTCCAGAGTCTCTATTCACGTACAGACTGGTAGAAAGCAGAAATAAGTTTTTAGAAATTTTTTTACAGCTTTATTGAAGTATAGTTGACATATAACATTGTGTAAGTTTAAAGTATACAACATGGTGATTTGATCTTTTTAATTTTCAAGAAAACTACCTACTGTTTCCATAGTATACCAATTTACATTCTTACCACCAGTGCACAAAGATCCCCTTTCCTCCACATTCTCCCGAACATTTGTTATCGCTTCTGTATCTCTTGTCTTGTTGATGACAGCCATTCTAACAGGTGTAAGTTGATGTTTCATTGTGGTTTTGATTTCCATTTCCCTGATGACTGGTGATACTGAGCATCTTTTAATGTACCTGTTGGCCATTTGTGTATCTTCCTTGAAAAAACGTCTTTTCAGAACCTATGCCTATTTTTAAATTGGATTATTACTATTTTTTTGTTATGAGTTATATTAGTTCTTCATTTATTTTTGATATTAATCCCTTATCAGTGATATGATTTGCAAAATATATTCTCCCATTCCGTAGGCTGCCTTTTCATTTTGTTGATTGTTTCTTTTGCTGTGCAGAAGCTTTTTGTTTGAGGTAGTCTCACTTATTTACTTTTGCTTTTGTTGCTTGTGCTTTTGGTGTCATATCAAGAAAATTGTTGCCGAGACCAATGTGAGGGAGCTTTTTACCTTATGTTTTCTTCTAAGAGTTTTATGGTTTCAGGATAAATCTTTAGTCCATTTTGAATTAATTTTTGTGAGTGTTAAGATAGAGGTTCAATTTCATTCTGTGATTATCCAGTTTCCCAAGTTCATTTATAGAATAGACCATTCTTTCCCCTTTGAAAATTGTTTTCCTGATTTCATTGAATTGCCTTTGTGTATTTTCTTGTAGCTTACTGAGCTTCCTTAAAACAGTTATTTTGAAATTTTTGTAGGGTAAATTGCAGATTTCTGTCTTTGGGGTCTATTACAGGAAGATTGTTATGGCTTTTTGGTGGTATCATATTTACTTGATTTTTCAAGTTCCTTGACGTCTTGAGTTGCTGTCTTCATATTTAAAGTAGCAGTCACCTCCTCCTGTCTTTACTAACCAACTACAGGAGGGGAATAACTTTATTAGCCCCGCTGGGGATTTTGAGGCTTTCTGAGACCGCTGTGGATGCACCTGCTCCACTCTTCTTGCTCCCTCTTGTGGCAGAATTCTTAAATTTTTATGTCTTCTCTGGATCCTGCAGCACACTAGCTCAAGTACTGACAGCCTCCCTTTTGTTTTCCAAAGGTGGCACTGAAGATCAAGTTCGTGGGCTAGCCCTGGCCGCGGATTTGGGCTGCTCATTAGCCATTTGCCAAAACAAAGCTTGTTCTTTCTGTCATCAGTAGCAGGCCTTGAGAGCCAGCCACTGGGCGGGGGTGTGTGTGGGTGAGGTGCACAGAGCACTGGGGATGTCTGTGGGCCAGTTGGGGGGAATCTGTGGACCAGGCATCCCCAGAGGTCATGGGTAGGCTTGATGGATTCCTTGACACAGTTAGTAGGGTTGCATTCCTTTAATGCCCTCCAAGATTCCTATCTGCTACTCCCCCACCCTCTTCCTGCCCCACAGTCAGGAAGCTCATGACTCAATACTCTGGATGCAGTGAGAAATGGACCTCTGGTAGCATCCCACACAGCTGGGAAAGTCAGGTGCTCACTCAAACGCTGTCACTCCCCCTCTCCCGCCCCACCCCCAAGGAGAAATCACGGGCAGAGGATACCTTCCTTAGCCTTGAGCTGAGCTGCCTTGGGGGAAGGGTGACGTGGGTAAAATGTTCCTCTTACTCCCTCCAATGTGTTCAAATTTGTATTTTTATTTTCCAATGGTGTACTGGAACATCTCCCCTGGAAACCTGGACTTACACAAAGTCTCTTTCGTGTTCTCTGGTGGCTCCTGGACCATGGCTGACAGGGGCTGAAGACAGTTCATGGGCCATTGCAGGTTACACAGCCAGAGGTCTCAGGCCTATTACCTGATGCACCGGTGGACATAATTTGTCCTGGGTTCCTTGGCGAATAATGCTAGACCCAACAGATCTCACAAAGACACTTTCGTCTGTGGATGGTTGCCAAATTATTGTTGTTGGTTGGAGGTAAACAAACGAAGGACATCTTAGTTATGTTGGTGATATCACTCCAGAAGTAAGATAATTTTATATATCTTCAAATAGTATTGTTATTATTTTTAGTATATCAAAAGGAGATCCTTAAGAGAATCCAGGGCGAGAACTAGGATGAGGTGACTGAGACTCCTATGGCGCAAATGTTAAGGGGGCACTCACTCTCAGGGTCACGTACATGCAAGCAGGGTAAGCCTCACTTATCTTAGCCTAGACCCAGGCCTGGGAGAATCAGTGGGGTCTCTTGATGACAATAATCCCAAAGTCGTGGTCACGGACAGGGGGTAATGCCTGGTGAATAGGGGAGAATCTGGGGGCAGGACATTCCCCTCCTCCTACCACATCATGTGGATGAATGAAGACAGCATAGTCCGGAAGTCTTGGAGAACACAGGGTTTGGGACCAGATGGCTGGGCTCAAATCCTGACTTTGCCATGTAATAGCTGGGTGGCCTTGGGCACCTACATGAGAATTCATCTGAGAGTGGTGGGCAAAGCATGCCACTTTGTTGGGAGGGCAGTCTGCTCCACTGGAGTTCTAGCTATGAGATGGCTGCTCTGGGACAGGGAGAATCACTTCTGTCCTGGGGAATTGGAGGAAAATACAGTAAAGGAGAGGACTGCTAAGTGCATTTCAATTCACTAAATAGTCATCAACGGCCTGTACATATAAGACATTGTGCTGAGCTCTAGAGGTCATAAGGATAGTGGTGTAGTTAAGGTAACATTAGATCAGTAACCTCTCCTGAGGGGGGCTGTGCCTGGTCTGGCTGGCGGTGTGTTCTGTGAAAGTGGCAGACCAGGGAGTTGATCCCTTATCTGGCGCTGGTTGCTGAACTTACAAATGTTTTCAGAACTGGAGGTACAGTGGATGTAGGAGTGAGATAGGTGAACGAAACAACGGAGTCTGAATTGTTCAACAAAAATGAAAAGGGTGAGAGGCAGATATTGGAGCCAGGGAAACAGATTGCTGGTGCATGAGAATGCGAGAGGGGTGAAGCGAATAATGTGAAGAGGGTCACGGGTGAATACTTGGGAGAGAAGCTGCTTTCCAGAGCTGGCTTTTACCTTCATGGCGTGCCTTGTGGCAAAGAAATGGGACAGATGCCTGTCACCTAATATGGAAGTCATCTTCCTACTCTCCCCCTACCTCCCACACACACTTATTGACGAGGCATGACTGCATTTTCTGGACACACAGGAACCCTGAGTTTGGAGGCAGTAGCCTGAAAATGTACAGTGTCTTCATTTTCCTACAAGTCAGCACAGTCTGGATATCAATCAAAGCTCTGTCCTCCATTGCTTGAAATTATCTTATTATTCTTGACTTCGGGACTTTACTGTGACTGATGTCTGCCAGTTGCAAACTTTCAACCATAAACAAGTATGTGAGTGTACACGAGCCCCACAGTGGATTATGCTTATCGTTTTCTGATATTAAAAAGACTCTTCCTTGACTCATTGTAGCTATACATCTCTCCATTCCTTCCAAGCCCTTTGAAGATAGTACTCTGTCTTTACTTTCTCATTTCCCTCTTTTCCTCCCATGAGCTCAACCAGTAGTTTTCACCACATTCACTCCACAGATATTTTCTCACCAAGATCCTCTCTGGATTGCCACATCTAAAGGGCCATTTTAAATATTTACCTGAAGACCTCACTCGGTGGCACTGGATGCTGTTGACAATACCCTGCTTCTTGGTTTTCTCTTCTGGCTTCTGTACTGTTGCCCTCTCCAGTGTCTTCTTCCACCTCTCTGGTGGTCCTTGGGAGACTCCTTTTGGTTCATCTACCCCTCAGATGTTGCTGTTCCTCGAAGTTGTGTCCTGGTGTCCTCTTCTTTCCACTCTCATCCTGAGAGTACTTTTTTATTCCTACAATTATGGAATTATTATCCTGTAATTATATTTCCTATCATTACTCCTATAATCACTGCACTATGTAAGTCATTGAGTTACACATCTATAAATAACTCAGTTCAGATCTTATTCCTGAGATTTCAGACTTCTATATTCAACGGCCTACAGGATGTCTCTAGACAGTTAACGTGCCCAAAATTCAACTGATTATTTCCTAGAAAAGCTGATACTCTTCAAGTATTACCTTTACCTTTAAATGTTAACCCTTTGTTCAGCCTCCAGGCCTTGGACATCATCCTAGACACCTCCATGTCTTGCATTCTTCACACACAACAGATGACCAAATCCCATTTTTTCAACCCTTTTGACATTTCTCTTGTTTATTTCCTCTTCTCTATAATCTTCTAGTCTCCTTGGCTTTAGTATCTCCACATCCAATGAATTCTTCACACACTGGTCAGTGTGATCTTTATGAAATATAAATCTGACCATTTTACCCTCCGGCTTAAAATGATTCAAGGGCTTTCTGCCACCCAAGAATGATGCCTAGACCACTTAGCCTGGCCTGAGCCTTCCTAATCCAGCTTCTGTCCATTTTGCCAGCCTCATCATTGGCAGAGCTCACCTCACATGCTCTGCTTGGTGAGAGAATGAATAAGTGAATGAATCTATCATTGAAGTCACTGATAAACACAGCAAAGGGTACTGAGCAGTTCAAGATTTGTCCCTATGGAAGCCCACCTACTGTGTTGATAAACCTATAGGATGTCCCGAATTAAAAGTTTGCAACTTAGAGGGGAGGCAGTAACATGTCATTCCAGGGAGATAGGTTTCAACTCAGCGTTACTTTCTACTGATGAGAGCTGGCCACAAAGGGATGGTTTTCCGCAAAGTGTTGAGTACCCACATTTGGAGGTGACCAGACAGGAGCTGAGTGAATGACTAAGGAAGGCAGGTTGGAGGAGGTACTCCTATGTTGTGTGGAATATTGCACCATAGAACTTCTCATCTCCTTTCCATGAGAAGGAGACGAGGAAGAGAAAAGAACTAATATTTGTTGAGCATCTACTATGTGCCTGTCATTGTGCCTGGTGCTTTATATTTATTGGTTCATGTTCCCTAACAATTACAAGGAGAAGTATTATTATTATCTTTATTTTATTGATGAGGACTCTAAACCTCAGAGGTGAAGTAACTTTCCCAAGGCCACTCAGAAGGTAAATGACAGAGCTGGGTTTGTAATCCACCCCGGAGTGGTTCTCAAAGTTTGCCAATCAGTGTATTCCCTGACCAGTAGCCTTAGCATTACCTGGAATTTTGTTAGAAATGCAAATTCTCAGACCTTATCCCAAACCTACTGAGTCAGAAGCTCTTGGGGTGGGGCCCAGCCATTTGTGTTTTAGCAAGCCCTCCAGGTCAATGACGTGTGTGAAAGTTTGAGAATCTGTGCTCCAAAGAATGTTTCTTTGTATCTGATTATGTACTTGGGAAAATATTAGGAAGAACGTTCACTTCAAATTTTTGGAAAATTTTGAAAAATAAACCTGCTCTCAGTCTAGATGGCATTCATATTTAGTCTGCTGCCTTTGAGTGTGGGGTAAGTCAGGGGAGTTCATGGTAGGTCTGAGAATCCAGTATCTTCCAGCAGTTTATAAGGTAATTCAGAGCTACGTTTTTCCTGAGAATAGCTTCTCATATTGTTTCACGTAAGAATCTGAATCTGAATCTAGGTAAAAGGAAAACAAAGGGGGAAAAACCCTGAAACAACTCAAAACATAAAACATCTTCCAATTTAAAATATGAAGAAGTTGCCACACATTCTCCAATCCCTCTTTTATAGAATGAGTTCAATAAAAGCATGAGAAATTTTGAGTTTTTTTTTTTTTAAAGCCAGATACTGCTGGTAGTATGCTATCATTTATTTTGTTAATTCAGCAACATTTCGAGTGAGACCCAGACACTATAGCATTTAAAAATAATGCAACCTTGCTCCCAATGCAAGTGGCAAAAGCGAGAGGTCTCCATGGAGCTTTGCTAAAGGGAAAAAAAAAAAGAAATTAAAAACCGTCCACTAATGTGCCGGCGAGTAATGAAATAAGAATCTGACACTTGGTGCATTGAAATGCAAACAAGATGTCCCTGTGTTACCCTGGCAATTCATCATAAAGGCTGGTGCATTTCTGCTTATTATACATGAGGTGCAGTGAATTATTACCAGGCTGGTTCTTCTAACAAACTTTTCAAAGTATGTACACGATAGGGTCAAAAGAGATTTATATATGTGTTTGTATGTGTGTGCACTCATGCTAGCATGCGCAAATATAAGTGCATATTTCTCTGCCTGTGAATACATGAAGCCAATATATCTGGATTACAAATGAGAAATTTAGATGATGACCCAGGTATTTGAAAGCGCTCTCTCTCTCTCTCTCTCTCTCTCTCTCTCTCTCTCTCTCTCTCTCTCTCTCTCTTTCTCACACGTTTCTAAATGTATAAGCACTGTACAGATATAGCCATAGATAAAATAGAATTTAGTGTCAGGGAAAACCATCTCAAACAGGTTTGAGGACATATGTTGCCAGCAGAGTTTTGATAGGTCAAGACCATCTTGGAAACCTATTGTTGGAGATACTGCATCATCATACCTAAGGAAAGAGTTGGTAAAGAAAGGGATGAAATGAGATTAAAAACAAAACAAAGCAAAACAAAAATCTGCGAGGTAATCAGCTAGGTACTTGGGATTTTACAGAAAATGTTTGGGACATATGTATATCTGCATGATCACATGTTAACCCATTTTATTCCCCTAGTGGAAAGACATCTTTTTGTTGAAAGGAGGCTAAAGAAAATAGTAAATGCTTTGATTCTTTTAATTATGTTATATTCTAGGGAAACAAAACTTGAAACTCTAACATATTTGTGGGGTGTGTGTGTAAGGGTAGAGGTGGAGTTTGGGCATGAGTTTGGCAAAAACTCACAATTTAGCAAGAACATATGTTAATGAGATTCTAGGAAGGGGGCAGAAATGAACTTTTACAGGTGTTACAAATCACAATCACCCTGAAAAGTTGGCATTACTGTTAGCATCATGCACAGATGATAAAACTGAGGCTCAGGGAGACTAAATACCCAACTAGAAAGTGGTGGGGCTGGGATTTGAACTCAGAGTCCCTCTGCCTTCAAAGCCTTCATAACTCCCAATGAGGGAGAATTAGAGGAGACACAATCTTGTCTGTGGAGAAAATGCAGTAATGGTTCCCAGGCAAATGAATTGGGATTTGAAGCACTCCCTTCTGCTTGCAGTGGGAGTGAACCAGGAGATGGTTGGAGTAAGGGAAACAGGAAGAAGGTTGGAGAGGGGATTGTAGTGATTTCCCTGTGAAACATTTCTACGTACATCTCCTAAACCAATGTAATTACAGGGTCTGGCACAAGGTTGGAACATAAATGGAATAATAAAAAAAAGGAGATTCATATAGAATACACAGGAAAATATCTGGAAGGATATTCCACCAACTTCTAATAATAGTTATTACTGGGGGTATGAGATTATGAGAGGGAAGAAGCAGGAGGCTTTACTTATTCTCATTCTCAGTTTCATTTTTCAAAACATTTGGTCAGGAAACTTCAAACATATACAAAAGTAGAGAGAATAAAAAATGGAAACAAAATAGAATACTTGTACTTTGTCCCAGGTTCAATAATTATCAACTCGTAGCCAATCCTGTTTCATTTTACCCTACTCTCCCAGCCTCAACTCTCTAGCTTGTTTTCCTCAACTCTCTAGTTTATTTTGAAGCAACTCTCAGACAGCATAGCATTCACTAGTAATATACAGATTTAAAAAAGAAAAAAAAATCATGTTTTAATATAAAATTAAAGAGAGAAATGAACTTGGAATCGGTGATAAATCAAATAGGGTTGGAGTTTCCATCGTCTAGTTAATTTTTTCTAAAGCAGTGATTCTCATACCTGGCTGATGACTGGAATTTCCTGGGAAGCTTTTTAAACATGTAGATTCCAGAGCCCACCATGGCCAATGGAATCAGAATCCCATGGTGGGCCCAGGGATCTCTGTAGTTAGAAAGTTCCACAAACGACTCTGATGACGCACCCGGTTTGGGAGCAGTTGGTCTACTTATGATAAACTGTTTCAAGCACCTTCAAGCACTTTGGAAAGACTTAATTCCATATAAGCAGTTGATACGCTAATTACAAATATGCCTTATCTAGTCATTAAATTAGGTTCCCTAAGGACGTCTCTGAATTCCTTGGATTAAAGGAGTAGTTGAATCTAGTTAACCTAGTTCTGATTAGTATATAGCCATAAAATAGAAAAACACGTTTTGTGAAAATATTCTACAATTCATACTTATTACCAATAGTCTTTGCTACAATTTGTGAAAAAGTATTTTTGCCAGTAGAGTCACTGATTTTAATGTGAGGAAATGGAATCTCAAAGCAATTAAGCCACTTGCCTAAGGATGTACAACTGGTTAACGGCTGATTCAGGACAAATGTAAAACCTGCACTGTGACAGGCACTGGAGGGTCAATAACAAATAACATGGCGCTCCAATGGTCCATGAACTCGGAATATAGTGAGGGAGACAGACCGATGTTGTGGACATGGCTCTGTGGACTCAAAACACTTGTAGCTTAGAGAGGTGATAGTAAAAGTACTGGGTTGATCTTATTGAACAAATTAAGGTGCCCAGAAGTTTTTCCAGAACAGAACTTAATTTCTATTTTGAGGCTTTGATCTGACTTCAAATGGACACTTAATTTCAATCAACGCAAGTAATCTTGGTCAGTTCAGGATTTCTTGTCCCCTCTCCTTCCATAAGGGTGGCTGGGAGGCAACAGAGTGCCACAGTGTTGGGGGATGGGGAGATCTTAGTGGCATCTTCCACTTTGGCATCTGCTGAGCATCTTATGCCATCTGGTCCATAATGGCTGGTCCATGTAGATTATAGCTGTGTCTCTTTCTCCCAACCACAAGGCTTCTTCAGGTCTGGGTCTTAGCTGCCCCCACAACCTTCTTGGTTGTCCCCAGACAAAGAGCCCTGATAACGGGCTTTGAAAAATTCCACGAGTTTTGCCAAGTACTGAACTCTACTTGGAATCTGAGCATAGATCGTCCTTTAATCTTGGATCCACAAATCTCCCTGGGAATTCTATTATGCACATTGTCTCCAAGAGGCTTGGCTTAGTGAGTGTGGGGGTTGATAAGGGTAGATGGGGGAGAGGTAGCAGAGTAAGTGGCATGGGTACCCCTCTCAGGGTCCCATCAGAGTCCAGGTTTCTTCGTTCCCATTTAGTGACTGCAATACTGGTTTTTTGATGTCCTAATATTCCTGTAGAGTGTATTTATTTTTCAGTAGCCTAATGCCAGTGTGTTTCTCTTTGATCTTCTCTCTCTTTGTTTCAGCTCCTCAGGTTATGGAATATTATGAAATCTACTATGGGTGGGGATTGAGAAAAAAACTGTCTTTGAATGACCACACGTATTCTTTCAAATATTTTTATTTATAGCATAAACTGTGTCTTGACTTCTTCAGAGTTCAGAAGGTCATTACCTTCCAGTCAAGCCCATAAGGAACCTGCAGTTGAACAAATTTGGTTTATTACTTGGTACAGTGAAGGAGAGCACATGCCGTATAAAGAACTGAGGTGTTTTTTTTTGTAGGGTATCCGATGGACACTTGTCTTATTAGGGAGACCACCTCAGGGATGATGTAGATGCCTGATCACTGCACTGTACACCTGAAGCTGAAGCTGAACAATAATGAATGTCAACTACAATTTTATATATACATATAGTTTCAAGAAGCGGAGTACAGCATTAGGAATAGAGACAGAGGAAATGTAATGGCTGTGTGCGATGTCAGAGGGGTAGTGGATGGGGGAAAGGGGGTTGTCACTGTGTGAGGAATATAAACGATAAATGTCTAACTATTACATTGTTTTGTACACCTGAAACTAATAAAAAAAATGTGAAAAAAAATATTCCCCCGCCTCGCAAAAAAAAAAAAAAAAAAAAAAAAAAAGAATTGAGGTGTTTTCAGTAAGAGGGTGTTAGAAAGGACTTGTTATAGAATTTGGACTTGTGTTAAGAGATTTTGAAGGGGTTTAAGGGAATGGAGTTTTTCTCTGGATTGGATACTGTCAAGAAGTAGGGTAAGTAAGACTGGAGAGAGGATTGGGTGTCTTAATGGGTGACTGGGTGTCTTAGTATATCTTATCTAAAAACAGGGAAGACTAGACAGAAGCTAAAGCTGTAATTGGTAAAGAAGCTGCAGTCACTCATATTATCTAGGGAAAGGAGTGTTTTTGTGGCTTGGAAAGTGTTCATGTTTTGTCTTTATTCAGACATGAATATGGAGATATGAAGTAGTCTTTTTTTTGGTCTTGATTTTCACTGTAGCTTTGTTTGATATTGATGTTTTGTGAAATTATTTATGTTTAACAGGAGAACACCTAGGCCTATCTGAGGTGCCAGGCCAGTTCCTAGCAAAACCAAGGCCAGGCTGACTGTATTAAGCCAGCCTTAATACAGGGATTGTTGTTTTATTCTTTCTTAGAATATGAAATCCAGGTTTATGATCCCTTGGGTTTTTGAAGCACAAAAGCCAAGAATACATCACTTATGTTTTCCTGTGTTCCTGAAGTCTAGCACCTCAAAGAAGGGAGAGCCTCAAGATATCAGAAAATCCAGGAAAAAATGACATCAATGAAAATATTAATTGATGTGTTATCTTCACAGTGATATTACCCAATGGTTGGTGTTATGATGGAAGTAGCACTGTGAAGGGGAAACCTAACAGCTTCTTCCTGGAAGAAGTGACCTTTGAGATGGCTTTTTCACCAAGAACATAGAGAGTAAAGAAAGGGTATTCTAGGCAGAAAGAAAAGCATGCATTGACCCTGGTGGGCATGCACTAGACAAGTCAGTCATGGTGCTTGCCTTGCTCACAGTCCCTTCTAAGTTACAGCAAGAGATTCCACTCCTGTCTGCAGCTGATTGGATTGGAAGTGCTTACTCACACAAATAGAAAGCCACTTTGTAGGCTGTCCAGCAACCTATGAGGTTGCTCTGCACATAAAGAGGAGCTGGGCCAATCAGATTTTCTCTCTTTCAGGACCGTGGACTAGGAAATACCTAGAGAAAGAGAATGTGAGGAGCTAGGATTGAAGCTTAAGGGCTGTGTGAAAAGGAGCCTTGAGGACGAATGGGAGCCAAGAAGGGTTGTGGAGAGTATAATTTCTTCTTAGTTCTCTCTTAATACGTGACTTGCCATCTTCTTAGACGTAACAATTTAATTCACATCCAGTAAATGCAGTAGAAATTTCTAATTCCCCACAACATACATTTATATGTGTTTTCTCTCTTGAAACCAGCACAGCCATCCATGGCGATATTTGCAGAGTAACTAGCTTTTCCCTTTCTATGGGATTTCATGCTGTTTATGTTTTTTCTTTAAGCAAACTTAGTGAACAATTGTAATAAGAGCAAATGAAAAATTCAGATAGTTTTCCTTCAGTTTCAAAGACAAATGAGAGACTGGATGTTTTGATTTTTATTCAGGTATATCAAGTTATATAGACTCACACAACATATGTTGAAACATTTCCATGGATTCTGCATTTATAGCATTTCAAACTGTTGGCGAAAGTCAAGTAGAATATCACGTGTGTGATCTTTCTTCTTTGGTCCACTCTATCTGCGCCAAATGCCACTTAGAGTTTCTCTGTTTTCGAGCGCACAGTCTTAATTTCTGTAGCCATACAATAAGTCTTGAAACTGGCTCTACCGATTCTTCCCAATTTCTTCCTTTTTGCAAAATAGTTTTAATTCCTTGAGTTCATTTACCTTTCTCTATACATTAGAACAACCTTGTCTATATCTGCAAAAAGTCTTACTGGACTTTGATAGGAATTGCGTTAAACTGTATCAATTTGGAGAGAGCTGACATCTTTACCACGCTGAGTCTTCCAATCCATGAATATGATATGCATCCCCATTTATTTAGACCTTCTTTGATTTCTTTCACTGGAGTGTAGTTTTCTGTACGTAAGTCCTGTACATGTGTCATTAGATTTATACCTATGTATTTCATTTTTTCGAGAGATAGCAAATTGTGTTTTTAAATTTGGTGTCTATGTGTTCATTGCTAGTATATAGAACTACAATTGTAATTTTTATGTTTATCTTATATCATATGACCTTGCTGAATTCACCTATTAGTTTTTGGCCTTATCTCCCTCCTTTCCTCTTGTTTGACTACCCCAAGCCTGTCTAAACTCAATTACCTGCTTGCACAAGAGCAGCAGAACATCACTGGAGAACACACACACACACACACACACACACACACACACACACACACACTGACTAGTTGCACTTAATTTTGTGACCACAGATTTCAAATAGGCAGTGGATATTGTCTGAAATCTTGCTCTCCTTCCTAGTAGGTTTACTTTTACTTTCCAAGATTACTTTTCTTTCTTTCTCAAGCCTCCTGTAACATCTCCCTTCCTCCTCTGTTGGTTAGTGATTTCATTGCCTCCTCCAGGACCAAATATTCAAGACTTTCTGTCCCTGTACTGACATCCTCTGTCTTCTGTCACAGTGGGAAAAGCACCCGTAAACATGTGATAGAGTCCTCTCCCCCTTTCATTTTTCTAAGGACTGTCTGTTCTTGCTACTACCTTTTCCCTCTTCCCTATATCTTCAGTCTCTCCCTTACTACTGGATCATTCCTGAAGGCCTTCAAACACATCCTCAAATACGTCCTGTCTCAAAATGAAACAAAGCCAAACAAAAATCACACCTTCCTTGATAGTAACTCTCTCTGCAGTCAACCTTATCTGTGCTTATTTTCTGGGCAAAATTTCCTGAGTTGTCTGCTCTCGTTGTCTTTATTTTCTTATTTCCCATATAAAAGTTAATAGTAAAATAAAATTAAAATAAAATTTTATTAGGAAACATTTCAAATAAACTCATCAGCCTACTAGCTTTTGTTTCCGCCACGCCACATATACTATTCTTATCAAAGTCACCAATGACTATGTTGCCAAATCTAATTGATCTTTATTTTCATTTCACTTGTTCCTCTATTGGTTTCTGTGATACCATCCCCTCCTGGTTTTACTTCTATCTTTCCTGCTTTTCCTTCACTAAATCCTTAAGGTCTATTAGAGTAATGTAGTAGTGGCCCTGGGCTTGGTCTTTCCTTCTTCTCTTTCCACACTTTGTGTCTTCATGACTTCTCGCAGTCTTATGGCGTAGATCCACTATATCCTGATAACCTCCTAGTCTATATCCCATCTTTGACCTCTCACTTGAGCACCAGGCTCAGTTGTTCAGATCCATGCTTGACATCTCCACTTACATGTCTAATTGGCCTCTCAGACTCAATAGGCACAGTTTAGTCAAACTCTGGATTTTTAACATCCTTCCTCATCACCCCTTTCTCCATAGTCCTTCCTCCTTATGTCTTCTGAATATAGAAGTTGTTTAAGCTCCTCTCAGTTGTTTAAGCTCCAACCCTAGAAGTTACTTCAATTCTTATGTTGTCCTCACACCCATCCAAAGCATTAGCAAATTCTCTAAAATACATCTGAAGTGTGTTGACTTCTTTCTACCTTCAATGCCTCTACCCTAACCCAAAGCACCATTGCTCTCTCCTGGACAATTGTTAACTGTGATCTCTGCTTCTACTTTTGCTCCTCCACGAAATCAGTCTTAGGTTTAATATGGAAAAATACTAAAACTACAGAAAAGTACAATAATAACAACCTGATATTTACTACCCTGAATGTACAAATGTTAATATTTGGGTATTTTTTTAACTTCAGATTTTATTTTTTTAAAGCAATAAAATAATATTGATTAAGTTAAACTCTTTCATGTACTCTTCTCCTTAATGCCATTCCTCTTTTCCTTTTTTTAAAAAGTGTATTTATTCTTTCTTTCTAGCTTTTTTGAGATATCATTGACATATAACACAGTTTAAGTTGTGCCGTGTGATGATTTGATACATGTACATGTTGCAAAATGATTAGCACAATAAAGTTAGTTTATAATTATAATTGTTTTTGGTGAGAACATTTAAGATCTACTCTCTTAGCAACTTTCAAATATATAATATAGTATTTTTAATAAAGCCACCATGCTGAATATAAGATCCCCAGAACTTATTAATCTTATAACTGGAAGTCTGTGCCCTTTGACCAACACTTCCCCATTTCTCCCACCACAATCTAGCTCCTAGCAACCACTACTCTACTCTCTGTTTCTATGACTTAGTCTTTTTTAGATTTCACATATAAGTGAAATCGTACAGTATTTGTCATCCTCTGACTTATTTCATTTAGCTTAATGCCCTCAAAGCTTCATCCATATTGCTACAAATGACAGGATTTTTTTTATAGCTGAATAATATTTTATCGTATATTTTATTATATATGTATAAATAATATTTTCTTTATCCATTCATCTGTCAATGAACACTTAGGTTCAATAGCCCAGTGAACATATCTGGGCCATTGTGAATAATACTGTAATAAATATGGGAGTTCAGATTCTGTTTGAGATAGTTATTTCATTTCTTTTGAGTATGTACTGAGAAGTGGGATTTTAGGATTATATGTTAGTTCTATTTTTAATTTTTTGAGGAACTTCCATACTGTTTCCATAATGGATGTGCCAATTTATACTACCACAAACAGTGCACAAGGGTTCTCTTTTCTCCACATTCTCACCAACACCTGCTATCTTTATCTTTTTGATAATAACTCTTCTAACAGGTGTGAGGTGATATATCACGTCAGGTGGTTTTGATTTCCATTTCCTTGGTGGTAAGTGATGTTGAGCATCTTTTGGTCATTTGTATGTCTTCTTTGAAAAAATGTTTATTAAGTTCTATTTGTATGCCTTCTTTGAAAAAAATCTGTTAGGTTTTCTGTCCATTTTTTAATCAGATTATTTTTTGCTATTGAGTTGTATGAGTTCCTTATATATTTTGAATATTAAGACTATTACATGATATATGGCTTGCAAAAATTTTCTTCCATTCTGTAGATTGCCTTTTCATTTTGTTTCTTTTTCTTTGTAGAAGCTTTGTAGTTTGATATTAATTTTTGCTTTTGTTGCTTGTGCTTTTGGTGTCATAGCCAAAAAGTCATTGCTAAGACCAATGTCAAGGAGGTTTTTCCTTACGTTTTCTTCTGAGGGTTTTATGGTGTCAGGTCTTACCTTTAAGTCTTTAATCCATTTCAAGTTAATTTTTGTGAGTGGTGTAAGACACGGGTCCAGTTTCGTTCTTCTGCATGTGATTATTCAGTTTTCCCAACACAATTTATTGAAAATACTATCCTCTTCCCATTGAGTATTTTTGGATCTCTTGTAAAATATTAGTTGGCTATATATGTATGAGCTTATTTCTAGACTCTTGATTCTATTCTATTGGTTTATGTGTTGGTGTTTATGCCAGTACCACACTGTTTTGATTACTATAGCTTTTTAGTATAGTTTAAAATCAGAACGTGTGATGCCTCCAGCTTTGTTCTTTCTCAAGGTTGCTTTGGCTACTTGGAATCTTTTGTGGTTCCATATGAATTTTAGGATTGTTTATTCTATTCTGTGAAAAATGCCATTGGACTTTTGATAGTGATTGCATTAAATTTATAGATAGATCTGGGTAATATGGACATTTTGATTTTAAAGACATTTATGTTTATTTGTCCAATTTTAATACTTTTATTTCCCATATTTGTATCCAGGGTCTAGCATTGTTATGCCTGGTATTGTGTTGCATGTTTTAAAAATTTACATATTTATAGAGATCAAATTCACTCATTTTAATTACTGAATAGAATTGTATATGATGGATATGCTTCATTTTATTTATTCATCCATAAATAGTTCACTGCCTTTAATCTTTTATTACTACCAAGAGTGCTGCTTACGTGCAGTCTTGGGCATATCTTCTTGTTCAATACTCAAGAATTTCTCTGGCAGATACCAGGACTAAATGGAAGTGGTGGATTATATTGTAATGCGTTTCCAATTTAACCTGAAACTGTCAAACCGCTCTTCAAAATGGCAGTACATTCCCACCAGCACTACAAATGTTCTTGTTTCTCTACATTCTCCAACATTTGATATTGTCTAATTTAAAAATATTTGACAATCTAGAGGATATGAAACAAGTGATCTTTAAAAAACAAAATAAAAAGGTTTATGTCATATCATGATCTCAACCCATTAGTGGACTCCTTACAGTTGCAATAAAATTCACACTTTAAAAAAAAGACATGGCCTACCAAAGCCCTCTGTGGCCTGGCCTCTGGCCAAATCCCCACCAATCCCTGGTGCCATTTCCTGTTTTACTTCGGATGCTGGGGCCATACTGGGCCCTTTTCTGTTTCTCGAGTCAGCCAAGCTCTGACCTGCCTTGTAGCCTTTATAGTTATCGTTCTGTCTTCCTGGGCTGTTGTGTTTCCAGCTCTCAACTTGACTGTCATCTTATCCTTGAGGCATCAGGATGAGGTAACAAATGTTACTTCCTCAGAGAATCCTTTCTAGTCTATCCTGTGTAAAGTAGCAATTCCACACTCTTCCTTTCCAATGTATTTCCTATCAGATCACTCTCTTTCACTTACCACAATCTGTTTATTTATATTTACTTGTTTATCGAGTACAGCAATATAGCTGCTGCTTCCCTTCTATCTTCCAAATCTCTAGCAAAATATGTTTTGAGTTCCATGCTAATTATGGGTTATGCAGGGAGGGAAGAGAATTTTGGGAAATGTAGTTCTAGCTCAGTTAGGTGGACCCAATACAAATCTACCACAAATGTTGCATTCTTTTTATGGATTGGGAAGGAACAGATATTTATTGGATACCTTTTATGGGCCAGGGACCATGCTAGGTGATTTACAGATATTCTCACTTAATCCTCAGAACAGCTCTGTGAAGCAGATGGTATTATTCTCATTTTAGAGAAGAATGAAGCTTTAAGAAATTAAACAGCTTGTTGAGGGTCATATAATTAAGTGATATCACTGGTATTTAAATCCAAGTCTCTCCAATTCCCAAACTCATTCATTTCAATGACATAGTTCCAGTTTTTAAATTATTAGATAATTTTATTGATATTTATACCATTTTGGTAGATTAATTTTATCTTAGAAAGGTAAAGCTGTCAGTGACCATTAGCTTTTTATCTGTAAAAGTGTCCAGTGGGGACATGATTGCTTGGATTGCCCAGATGACTGTCTGGGGCAGAGAGTCTCAATTTGTAAAATTAATTAATTAAAAATTTTTCTCTTTGAAAATTATTTAATTAATCTACCATTCACTCTTTAACATTCAGTGCAATTGTTGCCTCTCTTTTTGTTTCCTCCAGTTTTATTGACTATAGCACTGTATAAACTTAAGGTCTACAATATGCCTTGATTTACATATGTTATGAAATGATTATCACAACAAGTTTAGTTAACATCAGGTCTCAATTATTAATGGGCAAAGGAATCATAGAATGGGTGGTCCTCACAATGGTTTCTCAAGCTTGCCTGAAGGTTAGCATCACCGGGAGTGTTTGTTAAAAGTACAGATTTCTAAGCCACTCCCTAGGAGTTTTGAGTTACCAAGTTTAGGGAGGAGAATTGTTTTTAAATAAGTGCCCTAAGCCATTTATATCATAAATCAAAATTGGGTAACTCAGCCTTACTCTCTACTTCAAGAACTGGACAGAGTGGCAGCTAACTTGAATTTGAAAAAGAAGGTCTGGAATTTTAGTAAGAAAGGCAGGGGTGCAAGGTATTCCTTGCAGATGCAACTAACTTTCCTGACCAAATGTCTTTTATATAACTTAATATATGCAGAAATGTGTGAGTATTTGAAGGTTCTGGGGTGGGGGGAAACTAGACATTTTAAGAGAAAATTTAGCCAGGAATTGGTAATAAATTTCAAAGCTCTATGACTTGCCAACATTAGGAGGAGAGATGGACAATTACAGGGTGTGCTTGGCTGAGGCAGTGGACTCCAGGGACTGTCCCCACCCGTCACCCTCACTTACTGATATCTCTTTTGCAGTGATTAAGGGCTTGAAAGTTTTAGCTCATGCTGGGAATCTGAAGTGGACAAAGGGAGAAGGGGCTCCTAGGTACAGATCAGCCTTCCTAAATTACTTCCCCCCCCTTATCTGAAAAAAACAGTTGTTTTAATGGATGAGAAACAGCATTTTATTATAATGCATTTATATTAGGGAAACACAAAACATTTACTTATTATAAAATTAATGAAAACAATGAGTTAGTTTTCACAAACACATTTGAAATCAGGTTCTGGATGTTCATCATATCTTTACCACCTCAGAATCTGTTTCATTTCTAAATTTTCTTTTGGCTGAAAATATTGAGGAAATTCCAATCCATACAAATAAGTAGTTGCAAATGGTAAGATTTTCAACAGCCATTTTTGCAACTTAAATGTGTTTCAGTGAAATGGAGGTGAGAGATTATTCTGAATTTTGCACACAAATAAATTAACATAGCATAGTCTGTGTCAGCAACCTCCGAAATGTGTTAAAATTTGAATTATTTAAAAGTTAAACCTTTAAGGGTGGCCAGTTAGCTCAGTTGGTTAGAGCATGGTGCTGATAACACCAAGGTTGCCTGTTCGATCCCCGCATGGGCCACTGTGAGCTGCGCCCTCCTTAAAAAAAAACAAAAAACAAAAACAGCAAAAAACTAAAGTTAAACCTTTAAAAATTATTTTTAATCACAGTCATATCTTCACAATTAAACATTAAATGGTACAAAAAGCTTATAAAATTTAGTAGTTCCTTTCTCCAGCCCTCCTCACTCCTGATTCCTTCTCACCAAATTCAACTACTTTCAACCACTTCAGCTGTTTGAGTGTTTACCTCCATATCTCTAAACAATCTTGTTCTACTCTTTCTTGAGTAACATTTTGGAATATTATCTATTATCTTTCCTTTATAGTGGCTGAGGATTTTACCCTCTTTGTCAGTGCTCTCTCCCATCTCCCACATTATCGTCACCCTTCATTCTCTTAATAGTACAAACTTTGGTTAAAACTCAGTGTTTCCATTATAATGACAATGTAAATATTGTTTGCTGCTGACCGGAGAGTCTACCGTGATCACTTCTGCTACAACTTGTATTTTTCCTTGAGTTAATAATTGCTTTACATTTCCTTTTATTTGTTTAGTTCACTAGTAACCGTTATGTGCTGAATTACATCCTCGAAATCCCCAAATTTGTATGTTAAAGTCCTAATCTTCAGTACCTCAGAATGTGACTGCATTTGGAAATAGGGCCTCTAAAGAGGTGATTAAGTTAAAATGAGGCCATTAAGGTGGTCCCTATTCCAATATGACTGGTCATATAAAACGAAATCAGGACAAAGAACACCTACAGAGGGAAGATCATGTAAAGACACAGTCAGAAGGCGGCCATGTGTAAGCCAAGGGGGGAGGCCTCAGGAAAAAAACCAGCCCTGCTGATACCTTGATCTTAGACTTCTAGCCTCTAGAACTGTGAGAAAATAAATTTCTGTTTAAGCCACCCAGTCTGTAGTGTTTGTCATGGCAGCCCTAGCAAACTAACACATGTGACAAATTTTTTTCCAAATGATTCAATGAGTTTATCAATAATTTTGCCAAACTCTTAAAGAGTTCTAAACATTTTGTCAGTTCCACTCCTCCCACCCTGTTCTCCCATAGCCTTCTTTCAGGGATGCCACAAACGAATATAGAACCTTAGCGTACTCAGCCCTCCATCAGAATCCTTGACTTGGTGAGCCACACATGGGCTGGATTTCAGCTGCGCTGATTTCTGGGTGGGTTCTGGGGGGCAAGATACAACCTTTATAACTGCACTTTGTGTCCTACTTACCATCCTCCTGCTCTGATCTGCACTACTTGTTCTCCAGTCCCTAAATGAAATCCTTGGACTACCCTTCCCCACTCTCCTTTTTTAAGAATATGCTTATTTCCTGTATCCTATGTTTCCTGGATCCTTTTTGTTTTGTTTTGTTTTTGTTTACCCCCTCCTTTTGCCAAAGAAAACTTTCCAGTAATTTTCCATAGGGGAAGTCAAATCTTAAATCCTTAAATATCTGAAATGTCTTTATTGTACCCTCACATTTAATCAATAATTTGGTCAAGTATAAATAATTCAAGATTGAGAATAAAATTTCCCTTAGAATTTTGAAGTTATTGGTCTACCACATTCTGTCACTCAGTGTAGAAAATCCCAGGATCTTTCTGATAGTCTGATTACCTATGTTGGTATAAATGAGGAGTAATCTTGAGATCCCAAGGAAAATCCATTAAAAAACAGTAGTCTACAATTACACATATAAAATAATGCAAGAATAATGGGATTTTACATTGTGCAATAATACATGTAAAAGCATTTAGGAAACTCTGAAGTGTTAGATATGAAAAATATTCTTACCACAATTTTGACCTCAGTTGTACAGGTGTTTGATATAATATGGAAGAGAAATACCCCTCTTGTGATATAGAATTCAGTTCACTTTAGGCTTGATTCAAATTTGGGACAGGGAAAGCAGTTATTTTCAGGAGACATAGAGAAATGGCTTTCTTTGCATGATATTTAAAGAAGCTTCATTCTGAAACAGGCCATAAAATTATTGTTGGGGGAACAGTGTGTGTTCTGTGGTTACAAGGAAATTGCATGATCCAAAATTCATTCAATAAATTTTCACTGAATGCTGCCATGTGCCACCTGGTGCTGGGTGCTGGGGATGGAGGAGTGAACCATATAGACCTGGCCTCTGCTGCCCAGTGTCTGCCCTGAGTGGGGGAGATGGATCTTAACAAATTAGAATACACCAAGCAGTTGCTTAAAGTGAGATGATTTTTGTAACAACTGGAATGCAGTACGTAATGGGAGCTTCTGGGGGCGGAGGGGTCAGGCCCTAATCTAGGGGGTCATGTGAATCAGGCCTCTGGGGGAGGTGATGTTTAGATGAGAGTAAAGAATGGGTGGGATGAAGCATGTGGAGTGCCGGAAGGGAAGAGAGCTCCAGGCAGAGAGAATGGTGTCTGCAGTGCATGGGAGAAAAGTGATGTTTTAATAATCTAAACAATTTCTATGTGGCTGTACCATGTGGGGCGAGGGATGGTGAGGCAGAGCTGGAGAGTTTGGCAGAGGATTAACTGTGGAGGGGTTTGGTCTTGATTCAAACAGTAACAACAAGTCACTGCAACTTTTTGTAAAGGGGAGTGACATGATCAGATCTGCCTTTTAGAAAGGATTCTTTGAATGGATGGGGAAAAGAACAGAGGCAAGAGACAAGCTGCAGTCATCCAGGGAAGAGATGAGTGACCCGAATATGTGTTGGTGGGGTCAGAAAGAAGTGGGAAGATTCTGGAAATACTGGGAGAAAGAATTGACTAAGATGCCATTTTGTTCTCCTGGAAAGAAAAGAGTGTATTCTGCAAGGGGGTTGAACGGCTGCGGTGTGTAGAGGAGCGTAGGACAGGGATAGTGGGACAGTAAGCAGGCAGAAGGAGTTCCTAGAGTCACAGTTTCTGTAGGTGTCCACCCAGGCAAGCAGCAGAATCAGGAAATCCTGAGGCAAAGGTCCAGGGTTGAGCAAGTTTCTGACATCTGGGTATAAGATAGCAAGGGGATGAGGGTCAGAGTGTCAGGAAGCCAGTGTCAGCAGTTGGAATAAAGTCAGCTTCTGGTCGCCTAGAGACATGAGGTGGCCTTGATGCTGATTCATTATTCTGCCTTAGCAGGGTTCTCTGAGTTCTCTGTGAGCGTAGGAGTGTCCCGGAGTGCTGGCCTCCCACAGAGGACAGGTGACAGCCGATAAGTAAAGACTTGCATCAGTTCTGCCATTTCAATTCTCAGCATGCAGAGGTGGGTCAGATATGGCTTCTCAGAGGCGACTCAGGTGCACAGCACAACACTAAAAGCAATGTTTCCCAAAGTAGAGTTCTGTGCATTCTGTCCAAGAAGGGGATATAGTATGTTCCATGGTCCAAATGTATTTGTTCACAGAACCCTTTTCCCATGAAGCATCTCATGGAATGGGAAGTGAGTTCTGTAGAACTCATTCTGGGTAATGTGCAGTTGGTTAACTACCATGGTAGAGATGTGTATAAATTATGAAGGGACGTGACATAAGGTGCAGTCATGCCCATCCTGGGAGGTCAGAGAGGATGGTATTTCAGCTGCAACTTAATGGTGTGTCGGAGTCTCCTGGGTGGTTAAGCCACAGCTGGGGGAAGTCTGGGGAAGGGGGAAGTATATGCCAGGTACAGTGCTAGGCTCAGAGGCATAGCACACTCACACATTACATAGGATTTACATGTTTCACTGTGAGAGTCACTGCAGTGGATGAAAAGGCTTTGAGCTCTTGTGGAAGAAAATCTCTGATGCAGGACTGAGTGAGAAATATGGAAGGGTGAAGCTAGGATTAGTCTATGGGACTTGGACAACACCTAACCATTTGGAATTCTCACATCATTTGCATAGCAGGCAGAGAAGGAGCATCACCTAAGGTAGAGGGAGATCCCTTGGGCCTGGTTGGGATGGGGATTTGTCCTTGACTAGTTGGACAAATGGTTTATTGGTAATCTGTAGAAACAGAGTGAAGTGAATTTATTTATAGCTTTTCAGTCTTAAAATAGCCAAATTCCTTACTGAGAATTTACTCCTCACTAAAATGCTACAACATATTGTTATAATAATAAAGTGACCATAAGAGGGCGCCAAAGACAAAAATATGTTGCTATTTTCTGGAGGAATGACTTCAACAGAACTCTGAAAATAGGGCATAAAAGGGAAGGAGAGATCTGAAGAGGGCAAGGAGGGAAAGAAGAAAGGATGAACTCACTGACGGAGGGTTACACATCATTTATAGTCTTGGTAGAAAAGTATGAAAATTACAGAACAAAACCAAATCTACCAACTATTCAACTAGAGCTGCTTTAAAAGATTTTAGGAAGGGACTTGAAAATTTAATTCTGAAGTACAGTTTGTGTTTTGCCTGCAGACCCTCAAAGCATTTGTGGGTGAATAGTCCCTTGTCTTTGGGACAATATTTGTCCTTCTCCAGGCATTAAGTGAAGATGATCCCTTCAGTTTTCACTCCTTAGTCAGGAAGGGCTGAAATCTACAGACAGGAAATTTCTTCTTACATCTCATCCTGGGCTGCTTCTAAGGGAAAGATGAAATTCTATTTCAATATACATAAATTGTCCAAGAGCCACTTAAATGGTAATGTTTGTTTTGTTTTTTTTTTCAAATTAATGAAGCAGTTTTTATTTCTGTGATGCTAACATAATACCCAGGAGTTGAATGAGTTTTAATAGAATCACATGATTTTAAGATTTTTCAAATTGTCTAAAAATGCTTGTTTGGATAGGGAACATTAAATATTTTTGTTCCTCCCTTCCTAATAGTTTATATTTATGAACAGCTAAACTGCTAACCTTTATTAAAAATAATGAATTTCAAAGAACTTTGTGATCTATGACAGACCATTTGAAATTTTTATTAAATTACACAGGGATTTATCTTGAAAATTTTTTAACCCAGGAAGATAAAGTAAGAATTGTTCTTTTAAGGAAATAGAGTCTTTCTCTGAAGTGCCAAACCTCCAAATGAAAAGCAGAGGAATTCAGCCTATAAATAACCATCCATTAGAAAGTCCAAAAGGCCCTGAAAACCTTAGGCTGGCTGGTCTTTCTTGGACACCTAGAAAACTTGAAATAGATTCACCAGAGAACATAAAACAATTTGTCAGATTGGAGATTGGTTTTCTAGAATGAGGGCTTGTGTCTCACTAATTATATATACAGAAGGTGCCAAAAAAATGTATACACATTTTAAGAAAGGAAAAATCTGTATTAAAAGTACGCTAATGGTAACCACTTTGAGCACCTCTTGTAATTGCAGAAATCAACCGTGACTAGTATTCATCTTTTGTTATTGGTATATATTGAGTATTACAATTTTAATACATTTTTTTCCTTTCTTAAAATGTGTATACATTTTTTGAACACCCTCTTTATATATGTTTCCTTTTTTCTTCCCTTTTGGTGAGGGTGTAAAAAAAAGTTGTGTGGGTATGATACAGGCCATTGCTTAAGCTTAAAAAAGCTCCTCTAAACAATAAATCTCTAATCGTTTATATAGAAAACTGTTTCCATGGAACTGAGGAAGCCATTTTTATCCAAGAGAAGAACCAGGCACAGAGACAATAAACAAGTTTAGGGATAAATGGGTACCTCATGGATAGAGAAGTGCTAAAAGCGGGGACCTCATGAGATCAGTGTTTGGTTGCATCTGTAATAAATGACCAGAAAGAGACAAAGGACAATAAACCAATAAACTCTTCAGGTTTTTCAGGTTTTTGGAGAATACCAAATTCACGTGCTTAGAAAGGAGGAGAGGAATCAAATGGGAGGGGGGAGAGAGAGAGAGATAGAGAGAGAGAGAGAGAGAGAGAGAGAGAGAGAGAGAGAGAGAGAGAGAGAGAGATTACAGATCTGTATGGACAGGTAGGAGATTGTGGCTCAGGAGTAGAAGTACCAAGTTCAAAGTTACAAATGAGAAAGTGCAGGGTGTGATAAAACCAGGGCTTGGCTGTAGGGGCTGTGAGAAAACCTAACACCTCAGTTACCCATTATTGTCAAATAGGGAATCTGCTTAGCCTGGGTCCTGAAGACTGAAGGTCAACCCCTTTATGTGCTAATAGTTCTTTTACGTGCTAACAGTTTTGTGTAAACCTTTTAAAGTAGATTCTTTTAAATAAAAACAAATGCTCTTTTGCCTTGATAGAGTGTATGGAAAACAAGAGAGTATTTTCTTTTTCACTAGGTTCACAGCTATGGGCATCTCCGAATGCCCTGCTACATTTTTGCATTTGGAAGGGGTGTAACAAATACTTGTGTCACTAGTGAGTGTCAGGTGCGTCTCACTGTAGGCAGGAGGCAGGAAGAATGAGACCCCAGTCCCATGCTGGGTTGTTCCATCTATTTTATCTCTTATTTTTTTCTGTTGTGATCATGTGTCATCTTTTCTCCTTCTTTCATGAAATATGTCAAACATACAGAAAAGAACTGAGAGTAATTTAGTGAGCATTTACGTACCCACCACTGAGGTTTAACAATATTATCACTTTGTTGTTTTTGCCAGATTATTTTTTAAATACATAAAACATTACTTATTCAATGGAGGACTCCTTGTAGCTTTTTCAAAAAACCCTTTTCTCTTTCTCCCTCCTTCCTTCCTTTCTTTTTCCCCAGTACTAACCACTTTTTCAAAGTTGGTGCCTCTTCCTTCTGTCTGAAATTATATTTTTACTGTTTTACATATGTTTGTTTCAAAAAGCAACATATGGCTTTTTTGGGGGTGTATTTCTAAAACTTTACCTAAATGGTATGCTGTATGCATGATTCTGCAGATTGCATTTTGTCATTCATTAGTATGTTTTGGATTAATAGCATGGTGATATATTTAAATTCAATTTGTTCATTTAATTGCTGTTTTGTGTTTCATTATTTAATATAATAAAATTAAATAATTTAGTCACCTTTTGATGGACATTGATTGTTTAAAAATATTCACTACTTACAAAAATGTTACAGTAAATGTCTTTATATTACTCTTTGTGATTCCCTTCAGCATATGGCTAAGAATTTTCTATCAATACATTAACCACTAGCCTCATTTGGCTATCGAGCACTTGAGGTGTGGCTAGTCCAAATTGGGCTGTGCTCTAAGTGTAAAATACATACTGGATTTTGGAGACTTAGTGTAAAAAATATGCAAAAATCTCAAGTAAAATAAATCATTAAAATTAATTTTACCTATTCTTTTTCATTTTTGGTGTGGCTATTAGGAGATTTCAAATTACACATGTGGCTTGCATGTGTGACTCACATGCATCTATCTGTTGGACAGTGCTACTATTACTGTGATTCTCTAGGATTTGGGTTTTGTATTTTCTCATTTTTCCCCACCATTCCTTCTTTTTGCTTTTAAGGGCACTTGGTTTTTAGAGCCAGTGCTTACCTATGAAGGAGCTCCTTTCATTGCAAACCTACCAATCATGTCCTGTTTTCTGTAACCTTCCCTCTTAAGCTCTTCCTGGCTTTTTAATTTCTGCCTGTGCAGGGTGACTGCTAAGGACACTTATGTGTTTTCAGATGCTCTGGATGGCTGAGGGTGTTTGATGCTTGACTATCACACAACAGGGGTGTGACTTCATTATTTATGGAGTTTTGGGGGTTATCACAGCACTCATTATGCCTCCTCAAAATTATTGGTTTGAGATTCTGCTTAAGGACACAGATTTTGCTTTAAGGCTTCACGCCCAAACTTATAGTATCTGTGAGTCAGCTTCTCTATCCAAGAAACTGAATAAATCTCTGAAATGCTAATCCATCTTTAAGGAGCCCAATAGTCAGAGTTTCAAGAGAGAGGTTCCCCTCCCTTTCTCCCCCACGAACCCTGCCATTATTCTGTCTAAGAAGGCAGGGATTTGAGACACTCTCAATCCTGCTTGAGACAGGGATTGGGTACTCACCATTCTCGCTGCTATCACAGCAGCCTAAAAGATGGCAGCTAAGCCAAGCTGGAAGGAGCTTCTGTTCCCTATAGTGGTGGCTCCCCCATGTGTGACAGGGCTCTGCTCTCTGGGCATCACCATTTCCAATGAGAAAATAAATTGCTTCTGTGCAGTCGCATGCAAAGTAGAGAGCCTTCTTAGCTGGCTGGAGCTGGGAGGTTGATAGGAAGCAGGAGTCCTGTGCACCAATTGTTAGTGGGCAGAGTGAGGGATGATTTTTCATTGTCTGTTGAACTCTGAGCACACCCTCTTGGAGTGGGTCTCAAATTCGAAAACAAATCTTCACAGTGGCTTTTCTAACCTGCTCAGTTTTAGAAGGATGGAGCTGTTGTCCACATTTTTCAAAAACCCACAAAGTTGAGTGACACAGCTTATATTTCAGCGGAAATATTTCGACTTGACATTTAACACTCCTACCTACCAAGGCTTTGTCTATACAAAGGGAGAGACTGTGCAGTGGTGGAAACGTGGGCTTTGTGGTTAGGCAGAGATAGATTTGAATTGCAACTCCGCTGCTCTCATTAACCCTATGGGTTTGGAGAAGGTATGACCACCATAAGCCTCATTTTCCACAGCTGTAAAATGGGGACAATAGTAGCACTTACCTCTAGGTTGCTGGAATAATGGTATCTTTTATTACAACTATTAGTAAAATGTAAACCAATTTGGAAAGGTTCAGTCAAATCAAGCAAGTGGATGCTTTGGGAACCATTGATTGTGTAGATGATTTTAACAAGTTGTTTTCAAGCGAACTCTGAGATATTTGCCTTATGATTGTTAAGTTGATTTTTCCAGAAAGTGATTTCAAATGGGTATTCTGCCCCCACCTCTAGGATGCTGTATCAGTATTTTGAGACAATATGGCCGGAAAAAAAATCACTTTAAAATTTATATTATGGTTTGAATTTGGAAAATTATATAAAAATTAAACTTGTTTTTATTCCACACTACTAACTGTGGGTCACAAAGTATGACAAAATCTTGGCTGGTAGGACTATGCAGATTTTAAGAGTGATCTTCAAGGTGGGGAGAGACATGCATGTGTGAAATTTTTGTGATAAACACAACACTGCTTTACGGCTGACTGATTCTCCATTTCACCTGTATCCCTGCAATTTTGTTACCTGTCACTAGGGGTGTGTGTGTGTGTGTGTGTGTGTGTGTGTGTGTGTGTGTGTGTGTATGCCATTAAGAATTACAACCATTAGATCAGGATAATAAATCCATTCCTGGCTAATTTGCTTGTTGTATTTTTTATAAAATGTAATTTAATCGATTGACTGTGGTTATAAGAAATACCATCTGAGGCAAGATGGAGGAGAAGAGTTAATGTGGCTAGCCACGCATTCTCAAAGAGCAATGATATCACTCCCAAGGGGTGAAAATTGGTTCTCGGGAGGCGAAAAACACAAACAAACAAACAAACAAAATACTTCTTTTTATGTATGCAGCACAGATCTGCATGCGTTAGATAAACAGATACACAGCATATCTGTGGTATTAAAGTCTAACGGGGGAGCAATTAGGGGAAAATACCTAGAACGGTTCCTTAGGGAGATGGTCATGGAAAAAGGCTGAGAAACATTGCCTCTCTTCATGTGGTTCATCTGGGCTAATTGTGGGTTTTGGTGAAGTAATTTGGACTCATGAGGCCCAAATGATACTCTCAGCCCTCTTCAGGGTCTGTCACCCCCAGAATGTGCTCAGTGCTGCCCCTACCCCCAATTGGAGAGGCATGGAGTGAAAATCTTCCAGCAGCTTTTATACTCCTATGAACACGTTACTTTAATGAGCTTGCTTGCAATAGAGGCCTTCCCTTATTTCATTCCTGCTCTTCAACTTGGTCTTCAAAACCCATCCTTTTTGTGTTTTTCCTGCTGTTGCTAGTTAGTTCTAAAATAAGTTAGTTCTGACAGTGAATCGCAGGTTTGCCCCTGACCCTATAACCCTTAACTTTCAGACAAGATATGATTAGTCAGATAGGTGAGTTACTGTGTTAATCCACATTGTAGGCTGTTTTTTTCCATTCATACAACCAACTCCACACAGGACTTGGGCTCCGAATTTGAGGGAGCCCGTTACCAGCTCTGGGGTGGTGCTGGGTTTTCTTTCTCTCCCCACAGCCAAGCATAACCAATTCTGCTGTCCTTCCTTCCTTCCACCTCAGGGTTTTATTTAGAACTCTAATGTTTTTGTGCTTATCTTACTATATGTAAGTGATGCCAAAAATCACACATGGCCCCAGATCTCCATGTCTTGGGCCAAAACATTTCCATTTTACAGGCCAAAACATTTCCGTTTACATGATTACCTGCACTTCTTTTTAGTAAAATTTCAATGACATTTAGAAAACATATAATTACCAAATAGAGACAGTAGTATAGTATAATAATGAAAAAGTAGACAATGGAAGGATTTTTTTATTTGGGAACACACTGGTTCTGTGATGATTTTACTTTCCCCTTGGTGCTTTCTACTTTCTTTACAAGTTACTTTTGTCTGTGCTCTGAACTTCCAAGGTAATACAGCCTCAGTTCTGTTATGCCAGAGAAAGTCATCACTTAGGACAGGGCACAAGGATCCTCCAAAGGTCAGATGCTCCTGGCACTAGGCCAGGAAGGGGAGCCTTGACAGAGGAAGGCAAGAAGTAATCTGGTCTGCTGGTTTTGTGATTCTGGCACAACTAATGGAGTCCTTTCATCCTACAGGATAATTGGATGAATGGCTTGGAACTCACTTGTTAATTTAGAAGAGGTAACCACACCCCAAAGAAAGAGAGATCCCCGGAATCTTAGGAGTGCCTGAGACTGCGGAGCCTCTATTTGCTGAGCCACCGGACTTTCATGTGGCTTTGTGCTAGAGAGTGCAGAGAAAAGCATGTTTTTGTCCAGATTTGATGTTTACTTGCAGTAAAACTTTTGCTGCTGTCTTCAGACAAAAACACAAATAGAGGTATAAATGTATTTGCATAGCTTATACATTATAAAATATATAGTATTTTATATAAAATATATAGTAATTTTATATATTGCATATAATATTATTATATTAGTTATATATAGCAAATATAGTATGGTATATAATATATATTACAAAATATATATTATAAGTACATAAATGTATTTTGTATGTTATAAATATATAATGATCATAAACAATATATAATGATCCTATGATGTAATCATATGTCATATATTTTGCACATGCTGTTCCTTCTGCCTGGAATGGCCTATCCCTACTTTTCTGACTGACAGTTTGATAATTTGGTGAAGTTTGTTGTTTTAATTTACATTTTCCTAATAGTGAAGGTGACCTTATTTCATGTTTATTGGCTGTTTGAATTTCCACTTTAGAGAAATGACTGTTTGTCTGTTGCTATTGAACTGTTCTTATATTTTGCTTTCAAATCAATATGTATTCTTTACATATTCTGATAATAATCATTTGTTGATTTTTTTGATATATAAATATTCAGTTTATTGCAGCTGCCATGACAAACAGTCTGAGTGGCTTAATTAACAAATTTATTTTCTCATAATTCTGGAGGACGGAAGTTCAAGATCAAGGTGTCAGCTGGTTTGATTTCATCTGAGGTTTCTCTTTTTGACTTGTAGGTGGTCACCTTCTCACTGTGTCATCCATCATTTGTCTATCCATTTGTTGATTTTAAGTAGCACAAACATATTCTGTCATATATGGTATGCTAGAAAATTAATATTAATTATTTTATAATAGTAATTAATTATATTAATTACATAATTGTGACATGGGACACAATTCTGGCCAATGAAATATTGGTATATGTTTAATTTTATAAGAAATTACCAAACAGCGCTCCAAAGTGCTGTTACTATTTTTCACTTTCATCAGGAATATATGAGAATTCTAGTTCCTCCACATCCTTGTCAACACTTGGTATTGTTTGTCTTTAATTTTAGCTTTTTTGTTGAGTATGAAATGGTATCACTCTGTGGTTTCAATTTGCATTTCTCTGATGACTAATGATATTAAGCATCTCTTTATATGCTTATTGGCCATTTGGATAATTTATTTTGTGAAATAGTTAACAGATTTTTAACTCAGAACATCCATGTGTCCCCGAGCCCCCAATCTTGGAGTGTCAGAAACAGCAGTTAGGAAATGAGAGAGAATGTGAGTAAGAAAGGTGAAAGTCAACTATGTTCTCTTCCCAGGTAGCAAGCCATTGCTGGGGAGAGAAAGAACAGCTGTAACTTTGAATGAATTTAAATGCTTTGACTATTATATGAGACTGGACATTCTAACTGCCCTTTTGAAATTGTGCCTGTAGGACTTTTTTCCCCCTATAAATCTTTAGAAAAGTCATGGAAATAGTCTGAGTTTTATACAGGGGCAGAAATACTTACTTTACTGAATACATTTTAAAAGGATACAGAAAGACAAAATACAAATACTTTGTCATCACATTCCATGAATTGAGCTTATTCAGGGTATTGCTTTTATCCAATATAAAGTGGAATTCTTCAGCCCCCCAATTTTTGCCTTATAGAGCTTTGGTGTGAAGAGGTTGGTGACCAAAGAGGATAATGGGGCAGCAGGTAATAGTATAGGCCTCAGCACATTTTCTTTCCTGCTCGTCCTTAAGAGGTGGACGTCTGGACATCTCTAACAGTCGTTCTGCATGGTGTTTGCCTTGGGCCACACAAGGACCTGCTTGACCATGACTGGTTGTTGAAACTGCCCGATACCCTTGAACCTTTGCCTTTAAATATAGGTGGAGCCCTGCCTGTGAGTTCTGTATCAGGCCACAGGATCAGGGTGACCAGTGGCTATGGTGAAATACCATTGTCATGCTAATCACTGATGGGGCTTCTTTCCCTGTGTGCCCACGTATATATATCTGTCATTGTACTTACTACATCACATTATAATTATCTATGTATATACTGTGTTAGTCTGCTTGGCTGTCATAACAGAATACCCCAGACTAGGTAGCTTAAACAACAGAAATTTATTTTCTCACAGTTCTGGAGGCTGGAAATCCATCAGGTTTATGGGAAGCTATCTTTCCTTGGTTTGCAGAGAGCTGCCTTCTTGCTGGGTCCTCACGCGGTGTTTTCTGTCTGTGCATGCCTTGGAGCAAGAGAGCCCTGGTGTTTGCTCCTTTTTTCATAAGGACACCAGGTCTATCGTGTTAGCATCTCTACCTTTATGAACTAATTTAAATTTAATTACTTCTTAAAAGGCCCTATCTGAAAATACAGTCAAATTGGGAGTTAGGGCTTTAATATAAGAATTTTGGGGGAACACAATTCATTCCATTACAGGTATCATTCACTACCATCAGACTGTGAGCTCCTTGAAGACAGAGACACTGTATTATTCATCTTTGAGTCCCCAGTGTTTAGCACAATACTTAACACATAGTAGGTGCTTAATCAATGTTTGCTAGTCTGATTACTGGACAATCTGTTTTGCTGTCTATATGGCTGTCTTCTCCTCATGCCCCTGCCTTATGTGAACCGTGTCATGGACCAGTCTACTGGTGTAGTAGTAGTCATTGTTGCTGTTTACTAAATAGCTCTGACTCTCTGCTTTCTGGACCTGTTAGGATCGCATTTCTTGGGCCCCCTGTGATTGGATAGAGCCTTAGATTAGTACTGGACAATGAGTTGTGAGTAGAAGTTATAGGAGTCACTTCAAAGCTGGAGCATTTAATTGATAGCCTGAGACCCTCCAGAGATCTCTTCTCCTCTCCCATGGTGGCCAGCGAAGTTCCTGATACCTAGAGGCTGCTCCACAGCCTGCATCCTAGAGTGAAAGAGACGTTAAGCAGGATCTCCAGCCAACCATGGTGAACATGTCATTGACCAAGATATATGCTATTGTTTTCACTTACTGAGATGTGGGGATTGTTTGCTGCTATAGCATAACCTCGCCTGTTCTCATCAACACATCGTCTCATCCCCTGCGGTCCCTTGAATCATACAGATAATACAAGGGTACACTTAGTGAACTTCGTCTAAGTGTACTATGTTTTAGTCAAAGGAGAATAAGCTCTCTTATGGCTTATTAAAATCCTAGTCATCTTTAAGTTCAGGTTAAATTCCTCTTCCATAAAGCATTCCTTTGCCATACCCAGTTGGAGTCTATCTTTCCTTTTCAGGACCCCACATTACTGTACACTGAAACCTCATTCATACTTGAAGTGCAGTGGTTTGTGTAAATCTTTTTTTTTTTAGTTAAAAATATTTCTTTTCTTTCTTTTCTTCTTCTTCCTCTCCTCCTCCTTCTTCTTCTCCTTCTCTTTTTCCTCTTCCTCCTCTTCCTCCTCCTCCTCCTCCTCCTCCTCCTCCTCCTCCTCCTCCTCCTCCTCCTCCTTCTTTTACACTATTATAGTCTCCAGGGAAGTAGGGATCCTGATGTATGTGCCTTTCCTCACAACTGGTAAACCTGATAAATGATGGTTGAACTGAATTAAAGCTTTCCCTCTATATCCATCATCATGCTTATTGTTTCCTCCAAGAAATGGTAGTGGTGGTGGGTATTCCAGCTTCTTGAACTGGAAAGAAGACGGATTTGGGTTCATATAAATATAGGTTTTAATTTTTTGCTCTGCCATGTACTAACTGTAGCCTTGGGAAAGTCAGTGAACCTTTCTGAATTTTGGTGTCCTCATTTGTAAAATGGGGGGTAATTCTTATCTTATAGACTTGCTATGAACATTAGATGTGTCAAATACCCAGCAGTGTCTGGCATAGTACAGGTGCCAGGTAGCCCTCGCTTTTATACTTCTTTAATTAGTCCACTTGGGAAAACAGGATTGGGAGCTGAGTGACGGTGGTCTCTTTTTTTGACAGGTTGTAGAGAAGACATTTTATTAGGTTGGTGCAAAAGTAATTGCTGTTTAAAAGGTTAAAAATAACTGCAAAAACCGCAATGACTTTTGCACCAACCCAATAGACTACCCAACCCTTGCTGTTTCTTTCTAGAAGAACATTTGGGGATCCTGTAGAATCCTTTTTAATTTTTTCTCTCTAATTTTACATATCCTAAACCTCACACCTGAGCACATTAGTGAGGAGTAATGTATGACAATAAGATACTTAGGTGGACTCCTTTGGATATCTGTAAAATGTGGTTTGTTGCTATTTTAATAGGACATTTCATCCAGAAATTTCCTGGATGTGGGGTCTTCCTTATCCTGATAAGTTTATCTTTCCATAGCAGCAGAAAGACCCTTGTATTAGTCAGCAGTCTTTCAGTTATAAGTGGAGGAAACCACAATCAAATTGCCTTAAGCAGAAAGGAGAACTCATTGGCCCGTTGTACTGGGAAGCCCAGGGGTAGCCCTGGATTCAGTCTCCGTTTGATCCACTTGATCGATAGCTGTCAACAGAACTTTCTCTGATGTGATTTTTTAGTTTTGCGTCTTTTCCCTCTTGACCTCATTCTTTTCTTTCTCATAATAAACAAGCTTTCCTCTTTACACCTCTCAAGCAAGGAGGATGGGTGCTGGAAAGTTCCTATCTTGCCTCCTCCCAGCACTATGACCCTCAAAGGAAGAAACAGTCTTTCTTACCAGTTCTACCAGGAGAGTCCTGGTGAAGAATCTAATTGGTCTGATCTGTGTCACATGCTCATCCCTGAGCAAATCACTGTTGTGGGTTGAGGTGAGGGTGGGAATTCTGACTAACCAGACTGTGTTTCAGTCCCATGCCTGTGCAGGGGGAGTACGAAGATTTACAGCCTCTCAGGCCCATGTAAACTAGGGAAGGAGTGCCTCCAGAGGAAGAGGCTGGCCAGGCAAATAAATATGGTGATTTATTATAGAGAACCTCTCAGTTTCTGCAGTCCTTGCCATTTTCATTGTGTTTTTTTTTTCTCTAGAAGACTTCTTTCATTAAGTGTCTTCCTTATATGTAATACAGTTTCTTCCACTGTTTTTTTTCTACTCCGAGTTTAATGATTATTTAATTAGAATTAAAAGATCCTTTAACTTTCCTCCAATATATAAGTTCAAGTGGTGAACACTCAATGGAGTCCTTGGGAATGTCTCTATAAGGAAATAATGAATACGATAATATTATCTGAACTGTTAGGATGAGTAGTTGCTTATTTCCTAAGCATTTTCTCCAGGGTGAAAAAGTATTTTGGGTAAAGCCTCAGCCATCACACAGGTAATGAGGGAGACAAGCATTGCTGCTTCTGGGAGCTGATGGCAGAGGCTATGACTTTAAAAACATGATATTATGCTTTGATAACCCAGTGGGAGGGCCAATTATATCAATATCTATACGTATTCCTATACCTATATCCATATTCATATCTATATCTATATCCATATCCATAACTATATGTAATTCATCTATACCTATACCTATATCTATCTATCTATCTATCTATCTATCTATCTATCTATCTATCTATCTATCTATCTATCTATCATCTTTATCTATCTATCATCTATCTATGTTCCATAATGTAAAGCTGGTGAGGCTCCAGACTTATATTTGTTGTTATGGATCAGATTTTGTGGTGTGTATTTATATTATGACTAGAGACTCAGATGTGCCCAAATCCTGCCCTGCCAACCACTCCCTCTGATGGTTAATTTTGTGCATCAATCTGACTGAGTAAAAGGTACTCAAATTAAATATTACTTCTGGGTCTGTATGTGAGGGTGTTTCTGGATGAGGTTAGCATTTGAATCAGTGAATTCAGTAAAGTAGATTGCTCTCCCCATATGGGTGAGCATCATCCAATCCACTGAGGACTTGACTAGAACAAAAATGCAGAGGAAGGAGCAATTCCTCCCTTTTTGCTTCCTGCCTCATTGCTTGGGACATCTCAAGTTCTTCAGCTTTCAGACTTGGATTTAAACCCGTCAGCTCCTTCGGTTCTCAGGCCTTTGGACTCAAACTGAATTATATTATATCACCAGTTTTCCTGGTTGTCCACCTTGCAAATGGCAGACTATGGGACTTCTCAGCCTCCATAATTATGTGAACTAATTCCTCATAATCAATCGATTTTTCTATTTATCTCTCTCTATATAGATATAGATATCCATTCTGTTGCTTCTGTTTCTCCAGAGAACCTTGACTAATAACCCCCTTGGTCCCCCTCCAACCCATATCTGTTTCTCAAGACAGCACAAGAGGCTGATATTTCCATGCAGCGTTCTCTGGAAAAGACTAGGTTGAAGCATATTACATTGGCTTGAGATCTAAGTGGGTTCTCTCATCTCTTCTAAGAATGAGAATTTTGGAATTCTTACTACCCTCTGGTTGGCTACATGGAGGAATGAAGTGGAAGAGGTGTTAAGGGATGAATATGGTCAGATCTGCAGAGCAGGTGGGGACTTACCTTCCTCCTCCAGCTGTGTGTGTGGGGATAGAAGAGGCAAGAGAATCAACTCCTTCGTGGCCCTGATAAGATCTCTGATTCTTCTGCATCAAGAGGAGGAGCACCCAGGAAAGTGAGTGCAGCTCAATGGCCTCAGCCATGGTAATGAAGGCCTAATCAATATCTGAACTCCTGAAGAATCAGATCACTAGCCCCTTCTTTGAGGAGCAGAAACTGAGATGGCACAAAGGCAGAATTAGATCTGGCAGGGGAAAGGGATCAGCATTTCATTTTGATCTGTTTTCTGGCCTAATTAAAGAATCTGAACATTGCTTTGTTGGCCATCTCAGATCAGTAAAAACTGAACCACAGGGGGTGGCTGGTTAGCTCAGTTGGTTAGAGTGGGGTGCTGTTAACACCAAGGTTGCTGGTTTGATCCCTGCATGGGTCACTGTGAGCTGCGCCCTCACTAAAAAAAAAAAAAAAAAAAAAAAAGCAGCACTGAACCACAGAATTTACCTACTACTATTGTTGATTAGAATACAACATATATACAAAATATAATGGTGCATCAATTCAAGCACTTTGTCTTATACAGGCATTTCTGCAATGATGTTATATGAGTATTTCTGAGAAACTACACATTCTACAAAATCACACACCAGAAGTAACAGGGATTGTGGGAAAATAGGGTGAGAAACAGATCACTCAAAACATTGTCACCAGAACACTGAAAACCAGTTGCAATCCTAGTAAAAATATTAGCCCAGTAAAAAAGACATGCTAAATCCCTGACAGATGAAAAATACTGCAGTAAATCTGGACCTTCCCTTAAAAAAATGCATAATGGTTAGGAAGTATTGAGGCCAATGAGTTTCAGAGACAAAGGGAAACTAAAGGCTGTGTAGAATTGTGTAATAGCGCATCTGAGACAGAGCAAGTAGCCTACCTGACCTAGAAAGAACTTTGGATGGATAATGAGCATTGTATAGAGTAACATAGTTCTTTCCGGCTTGCTACATTAGGTGCAAAACATTAAAATGTTGGCAAAAATTATACATGAACTAACGTGATTTCTGATTTAAATTAACATTGTTCATCTTTTTCCAGTCTTGCATTACAGAAACATGAATTGTAGAAGAACATACTGTATTTTCCCAAGATAATGCTAACAAATATTTCATAGTTATTTTGAGTTTCATTTATAACATAGGAATAAGGACATTTGCTTCAGATTTGTTAAATGAGGTAATGCATGTGAAAGCTTAAGTAAGTGACAAATTGTCACACAGATATTTGGTAATGAGATCTTATAACTTGCTTACCAGCCTTGGGAAAGTTACTTACATGCTCTGTGCCCCAGTTCCCTCATCTGGAAAATGGGAATGATATTAATATCTACCTCGCAGAGTTGTTATGAGATCAAATGAGATGACATAGAAAGTATTTAGAAGAACTTTGATATAAATGAGTGTTTCTTCTTATTACCAGGTTATTATCATGCCATTGCTGAAAAATGAACTTTTAAAGTGGAATTAAGCATCTTTCACCACTTCTAAAGAAAAACAAAACCCTCAGCCAGATGCCCCTCCAGATCTTCTGAATTCTGTCAGTGGCGTTGTGTCATCTTTTGGGGAGGTGCTAATCCCATTCCATCCTCCCTCCATTCTGTAATCTGCAACTCTCAGACTCTCTTTTCCTTCCTCAAAAATAGTAACCATCTTTTATTGTTGGCAGTTGTTTTTCCTCAATATTTATTTATTTAATCTCTCAAATACTTATATAATACTTACTGGGTGCTGGGCATTGTTCAAAGCACAACTATTAACTCATTTAATTCTCTGAGGCAGGTCTATTGTTATCTCCATTTTATAAATGAGGAGGAGACTGAAGCACAGAGAGGTTAGAAAAACTTGCTGAAGGCACCAGTTTGTGAGTGGCATGGCTGAGATTGAGTGTAGTTCGGTCTGCTGCCAAAATGGTGGTCCTCACCTGACCCCATGTTGTGGGGTGGGTTTGGTCAGCACTGCTGATTGGTTTAAGTCATCTCTTTGCCCCTGGTGTTATTCTTGAGGTTCTTGGGTAAATGTACCTGGTTGGCTTCAGTCTTCCAGAAACTTCCTCAGGGGACTCTGGGAAATGGAGTCTGACCTTGCAGGAGAGAAGCACAGAGGCAGCCTCTGAATATTTCTCCTCACAAAACAACTCTTACTTGAGCCAATGAAATCATTTTTAAGAAACATGTTATCTATTAAGAAGTTATAGGGACAATCATTTAATTCATATCCTACGTTCTGTGAAAGGATGATTCCCAATCCTAGTTTTCTTTTCTTCCCTCCTATCTTCAAAAGTTGGTTTCTTTACTTCCAAAGAAAAAATTTATTATGCATTTCCCTTCATTTAAAAAATATTTAACAACTGATTTGTGTGTTGCATGAAAGTTACACATTTCCTAAGATGCATTTGCTATTTTATTTTCTTTCATTCAAAAATGTGTCAGTAATCTTTTTGTTAACATGAAGATAAAGGATTAGTAATGCAAGATGCAGTTTTCTTGTAACCTTCTTGAAAGCAGACTATAGTTTCTTATCTGGCTCTAACATTCATTTTCCTGAATTGAAAAAAAGCGACTTAAAATGAAATAAACCACATTTGATTCCTAAGAGCATCGCTAGCAGGGAAATGTACTGAGAAAGGCAGACTTGGTCGGATTCCAGAAACCCCCCTTGCTCCCCAAGTGAGAGAGTTGACTAATTTTGCATTTTAAAGTACAATTTTAATGCAGGAAAGAATTGTGAATCGTCTCTCATTAACCACTAATCAGAAGCTATGTATGATTTTATTCCTTGAAAATTCAGACTGTTAGGAAAAAAAAACAATGAGGTTTAAATTTTTATGATTTTTTGTTTAAAATTTTATTTTATTTATGAGTGCCTCTTCCGAGCAAGGAGCAAACAAGGAGCTGAGAGCATTTAGAGAGAGAAAAAAAGCCCCTGCCCTGGATTGCTTTTGTCCCCTTGACCCTTGATGGTGGAGGAGGCATACGTGGTGGAGGAAAATACAACACATGGTTTTCACTCTCAAACGTCAGGCACAAGCAGAGGGATTGATGGGTCTATTATGCTCTTTTACATATGGTCTAAAGGAGCTTGCCCCAAACTTCCTTGCCTACACACACACACACACACACACACATACACACACACACCCCTTTGGTGAGTGTATGTGGAGGTGGGGACTCAAGCTGTTTGCAGTGTCACCTGCATACAGGTGGGGACTTGACTCATTTTCTCCAAAGTCTCTTAGGTCAGTTGATCAGGTTGAGGGCACTCCTGAAGCCTGAAGGGAAACCTCACATGTGCCAGTTCCACAGTGTGAATATTCAGTTTTGACAGAAACTTGTGACTGTCACCACAAAGTGTCCAGAGCAATTTGGGGGTATGTTGCCTTAGACATTCCCCTCAGCCCAGCAAACACCTGACTTATCTTGTGCCAGACCCTGGGGGGGCAACTGGAGGAACATGGGCCAATGAGACCTGGTCTCTGCCTTCCAGGGAATATTTTAAAAACACATATAGTAAATGTTAAGATGAGGGATGAGTGCCAGTCTTGTGAGAGCCAGAGGAGGAGCACATAGAGAACCTGGGGGTTCAGGGAAAGCTTTTAAAAGGAAGGAGAGTAAGAGGGCGGCAGGTGAGGACATGTGGGGCACTACAAGAAAACAGCATGAAGCTTGGCAGGAAGCTCCCCTGTCTTCAGTCAGGCCTGGAAATCACCTGTGGGATTTGGCTGTTGAGGCCATTGGTGTGCTCTGTGAGAGCAGTTCTGTGATGTGATGGGGGCAGAAAGCTGGCTTAAGTGTAAATGGGACGCAAAGAGGTGAAGACAAATGGAGAGTCTGACTGACTGAAGAGAGAGGGAAGAGATGAGGGGGAGTCCAAGGGAGAAGCAGGGCATGAGAGGAGCTTGGAAAAGGGCACAGAGAGAGTAGAACCTTCAAGTGCAGCCGGAGATGTGAAAGATGAACAGAAGGAAGGGACCTGGAGGTGAGTGTCAGACCCAGGTCTGAGGAGGGGGTGAGCTTTCCACAGAAGGAAGGGCACCTCACGTCGGCCTGGATGTGTAGGTACTGGAGCCGGGCATTGAGCTAATTCACTCCCAGTTAGCTCCATTTTCTCATCTAGGAAGGTGATGCTTTCTGCTAAAAGGAGTAGGTGAGGGAAGCTGCTGATGGAATAGGTCAAAGAGGGGACCAGTCCTAGGAGAGCAGACCAGAAAGGGGGAGACCATTGACTTGGAGGGGGTCAGGCTTCAGGCAAGTGGTAGGACTAATTAGGGGCTGAGGTTTGTGGGGCAGGCACCATTGAAGGGCAGGAAGCAAGACTAAGAGGCTTGGTGAGATGGGTTCTGATAACCATGTGCTCTGCCCTGGGGAAGAAAGAAAGTGAGGCCACGGGGCTACTAAACTGGAGAAGCTGGAGGCGTCAAGGAACTTTCTCTCTCTTCCAAAATGCCCTATCCCTGAGAGGGCAACTGAAGAAGACCCGAGTATCATTAAAGCTGAGTCTACTAAGAGTTTTTCCTCCAGGCCTGGAGAGTATAGGGCCATTGTAAAGCCCATGGGAAGAGAAGCCTCTGGGCAAGGAAGGTGAGCAGAGAGAGGGCCAGACGGAGAGGCTTTCCTCCGGACTATGCACTTTGCGCTTTTTTAAACCAAGTTTGTCCAGTTTTTCAAATGTTACTTTGAAATGGACCAGATAATCTGGAAGCCAGCTGTATTAGGCTAGAGACAGTTTACAGTGTTGATCTGTCTGGGGTAGATGTTCAAAAACAAATAACAAAACAGAGATGGATTAGAGAGATGAAACCAGGGAAAGTTAAAACCGGTGGCTCTTGGGAAGAATATTTCAGAAAAGGCGGTGACTCATTAGGGTAGGTATTCAGAAAATAGTCACTGAATTAAACTGACTTCAGTTTTAGCTCCTGGAGGTATTCAGAAAATAGTCACTGAATTAAACTGAATTCAGTTTTAGCTCCTGGAGGAGGTTGAGCAGGTCGCAGAGCCTAGAGGAAGCTCCTGGCAGGGGTTGTTCTGCAGAAGCTTCAGCACCTACGAGACAGTGTTTCTGCCTTTGTCCCACTCACTGGTTGCTCCTTTGCTTCACCTCATCCTGACTAGGCTGGTGTTTCCAGAGGCAAATGTCATCTAGCTTGTTCTCTATCCCCTCTAGCATGCAGCCTGGAAACCAGGACATGCTCATAAAACAATGCCACACATGGAGTAGTTCCCATCTTTGAGAAACTGAATTAGAAACAAGTGGAGGGGAAGAGAAACCTGGGGCTAGAAGGAGGTCTGGTTGGGAGCCCTGGCAGAGGCTGACCCTTTGTGACTGGTCAATAATGTTGCTAGTCTGAAATACTTCATACTGGTGAAGTTGCTGCTGTCTGCAGGAGAGTTCTTTTGAGATGCTGATAGTAATATAGTGGGACAATTGATATTTACCAAGTTTCCTGTCACACCCTACATTGTTCCCAGTCTCTCCTATTCCCACTATCCCTACCCTTCTCTAAGTGAAATTTCTGCCCCATCGTGCACAATCTGCTGTGTTCACTGAAGGGAAGACACAAAAGAACATAAACAAAAGGAGTTAATTCTTTTTTTAACTTAAAAATATTAGCCCTAAAGGAAACTGGACATACAATTCACCATTAAACAGTGGTTTTCAACCTCATTGAAAGGAGCAGGCTCCCTTTTCCTTTAATTCAACCTCTCTATTACAAAAATTTCCACCAGCTGAGAGAATAGTAAAATGAGCCTGATGTAGCGATCACCCAGCTTCAGGAATTGTTCGTACATGATGCATTAATTTTCATCTCTAACTGACCTACTCTACCACCCTGGTTATTTCAAAGAAAATCATAGCATTTTATCTGCAAATACTTCTGTAAACAATCTGTCACCATATACTAAAATTAACTCAAAACGGATGAAAGACATAAACGTAAGACCTGAAACAGTAAACTATATAGAAGAAAGCATAGGTACTAAACTTATGGACCTTGGGTTCAAAGAGGATTTTGTGAATTTGACCTCAAAGGCAAGGGAAGTAAAAGTAAAATAAATGAATGGGACTATATATAACTAAAAATCTTCTGCGCAGCAAACCAACCAACCAACCAACAACCCCCCCCCCAAAAAAAAACAACAACAGCAAAAAACAACCCCCCTATCAATAAAACAAAGAGGCAACCAACTGAATGGGAGAAGATATTTGCAAAGAATGCCTCTGATAAGGGGCTAATATCCAAAACATATAAAGAACTCATACAACTCAAGAACAAAAAAATAAACAATCAAATTAAAAACCGGGCAAAGAACCTGAAAAGACACTTCTCCAAGAAGACATACAAATAGCCAGCAGATATATGAAAAAATGCTCAACTTCACTAGCTATTAGGGAAATGCAAATAAAAACCACAATGAGATATCACCTCACACCTGTTAGAATGGCTATCATCAACAAGACAAATAATAACAAGTGTTAAAGAGGCTTTGGAGGAAAAGAAACACTCACAAACTGTTGGTGGGAATGTAAATTGGTACAGCCACTATAGTAAACAGTATAGAGGTTCCTCAAAAAATTAAGAATTGAATTACCATATGACCCAGCAATCCTTCTCCTGGGTATCTACCCAAAAAAATCTGAAACGTTTATCTGTAAAGATATATGTGCTCCAATGTTCATTGCAGCATTGTTTATGGTGGCCAAGACATGGAAACAACAAAAGTGTCCTTCAGTAGATGACTGGATAAAGAAGATGTATATATACACAAAAGAATACTATTTGGCCATAAGAAAAGATGAAATACTGCCATTTGTGACAACTTGGATGGATCTTGAAATTATTATGCTAAGAAAAATTAGACAGAAAAAGTCAAGAACTATATGGCTTCACTCATATGTGGGACGTAAAACTGAAAACAACAACGGAACAAGACAAACAAACAAAAAAAATAAAAACTCATAAACACAGGCAACAGTTTAGTGGTTACCAGAAGGTAAGGAGGGCGGGGGTGGTGGAAGAAGAGGGAAAAGGAGATCAAATATATGGTGATGGAAGGAGAACTGACTCTGACTGGTGAACATAGAATGCAATATATAGATGATATATTATAAAAATGTACACTTAAAACCTATATAATTTTACTAACCAATGTCACCCCACTGACTTTAACAAAAAAATTAAAAATTTCACCCTGCCCCAAATCCCTCCCATCTATCACTCCAACAAATCTAGTACCAAATGACAACATACATAGTTATTATGATATTATTGACTATAATCCTTATGCTATATTCTACATCCCCATGACTACTTTGTAAAAACCAATTTGTACTTCTTAGTCCCTTCCCCTTTTCCACTCATCTCCAAATCCCCTCCCATCTGACAATCATCAATATGTTCCCTGTATCTATGCGTTTGTATCTGTTTTGTTTGTTTATTTTGTTCTTTAGATTCTGCATATCAAAAAAAAATCACAATTGCATCTGTCTTTCTGTCATACACTCCACTCAGCACAGTACATTCCAGGTCCATCTATGCTGCTGCAGATGGCGAGAACGCATTTCCTTCTCTGGCCGAGCAATATTTCATTATATATACACGACCTCCTCTTTATCCATTCTTCCATCGACAGACACCCAAGCTGTGTCCACATCTTGGTCATTGTAAACAATGCTGCAATGAACATATGGATGCATACGTCCCCTCAAAGTGGTATTTGGGTTTCTGCAGATAAATACCCTGAAGTGGGATTACTGGGTCATTCTTTGTCTCTTGTTATAGTCTTTGTTTTAAAGCCTATTTTGTCTGGTATAAATTTTGGGTGTTTTCTGTTACCTGTGTTCCAAATCTAGTCTGCTGGTAATTCCTTCTAGTGTATTCTTCATTTCAATTAATGTATTCTTCACTTCTGACTAGTTCTTTTTAATGGTTTCTATGTCCTTTTTTATGTTTGCTATCTCTTTGTTGAAGATCTCACTAAGTTCCTTGAGTATCCTTATAACCATTGTTTTGAACTTTGTCTCTGGTAGGTTGCTTGCCTCCATTTTGTTTAGTTCTTTTTCTGGATTTTTCTCCTGTTCTTTCGTTTGGGATGTATTTTTTTTTCTCTTCCTTTTTGCTGCCTCTCTGTTTGTTCTATGTATTACGTAGATCTACCATGTCTCCTAGTCTTGGCCAAGTGACCTTATGTAGTAGGTGCCCTGTGGGACCCTGTGGCAAGGTAGCAGAAAATACCCATAGATTTGAAAACTTTCAAAATAAAATGTTTTGGGGGAAATGCCTTCACAAATTTTCAAAATTGCCAAGGGGTCAGTACCACTCCCATTGAGAACTGATGCCCTAAGTGATAGGTCCAGAGGAAGAAGCAAGAGAGTTAGCGATAGGAGTGAGCTTCCTTCCCTGTGCACTGCCTTGGGGTGGGTCCAGGAGGGGTAACTAGAAACTTTTTCAAATTTGGGTTTCCAAGAATAGTATTAAGTTGTAACCTACTTATCTTCTAGAACTTAGGAGTGGCAGCCTTGTCAATAGTCCCATGGCCACAATGGCATGGGAATAAATTCCCACTGGGAGATATAAAAAAATCTCCGTGTTCCTAGGAGGAACATAAACAGCTGATAAAGGGCGAAGAGCTCATGCCAATCGATTCTAGCAGATGAGTGAGGGTGGCTGTGGCCCAGAGGCCCCCTCCATGCTCATTCCCACATCCTGGACTCATGCTATCTCTGAAATTTAGCTGCTACCATGAATTAAAAGGGCATTAAAAATGGGGTGGGATGGGGTGGGGTGGAGGACCACGAACACACACAATCTGACGGAGTTAAACTTAAAACGTCTGAGTGATCACTAATATGAATTTACCTGGATATGACTCCATTGTTTGCTGCTGTTAAATGGAAATGGATGCTCAGATTGAGTGGAGTTAAAGAAGATGAAGTTATATTTCTTTTGGCAAACCTGATTTTGTGTCTTGTGAAAACTTGAATCTTCTGAAGTAGTTAGATCAGATGTGTCCATGGAATAGAATAGTATTCACTTCCTAAATGCGACAGGATGCTTTTATTTATTTTATTTCATGTCTTTCTGTGCTGTTTTTTCAATTCTCAGAGAAGTGGAAAGGTCAGGGGCATCAATGTATATATAGAATGTATCAGAAAGATGACACAGAAAGTGTACAGAGGATTGTACAAACATGAAATACTATTTTGAAAGAGGCAGGGAGCTGCTGGGGAGAAGTCATGTCTGAAATTGTGGGTATGGAAAAGTACCAGAAGTCTTGTGAGTCTATTAGTTATCTAATTAAGAAGAGATGAGGAAGACAATTTGTTAATTTAGTTAAAAATTTTTTTTGAAAAAAATTTTATATTCCTAAATGAGGCCTGTAGAGACTGTATGGGCCCCCTGTGAAATAAAACCCCTGTGCCTTCAGCTGGCTCCCTTTGTTTAATCAGAGGATGCCGTAGAAACCAGCAGGGGCAGATGGCTGAGATCCTATCGTGGCAGCCCCAGGAATTAGGAACATTAATTTTAAAGGGGATTAAAGCACAGAAGAACCTTTTTAAAACATCATGCATTTTCATAAGCATCTAGGCACACTCCCTGGCTAGATGTTTATGTGATGGGTCTTTGAAACAGAAACTGCAGCAGAAGCAAGGGAGCTCTACGTGGGGAAAAAATATCAATATTTGTCTTGCTAAAGTACCAGACGGGGTTCTACGGTTGTCCTAGTTTTGGTGGCTTGGCTCATGAGATGGAGGGAGAATCTGGCATTATTCCAGCTCAGTGGATGATAGAGGATCTGGGAATTGAGGCCTCTTTTTAGACATCGTATCTTCCATGAGGGAGTCTTAGGCATGTAGGAGCAGGGAGGCAGTCCATCCATTCTGGACCAGATCTCTAAAATATAGACATCAAGTCACTTTAGACATCAAGTCACTCTGGTGTTGTGATCGGTGAATGCAGACCCCTGGGGATCCCTAAAGACTTTCCATGTGGCATGAGGGCAGAAAGCTGGTTTAGATACACAGATTCCACATGTATTCTTTCCTAATATTTATATGTCTGGGAACATGCCTCATCACTTCTTGTACTCTTACTTTAAGAAACATAGGCGTACCTCTTTCCTGACCATGGTGCATTGTCTCAGGATAGATATACCTTTGGGGCAACCAACAAAAGATGTTGGATTGCGAAAGTGACTGGCTCTGATCACTGGGTCACAAATCCTCTCACTACTTAGCTGGTTTCTGACCCTTCACTTTCATCAAAATCGATGTGTGTCCCTTATTCCTGACCTGCACCTCCCTTTTTACCCAGAGTAGCTTTACAGACATAATTATTATGTCTATGAGAGCACGAATTATGTCTGAAATGAGGAAGTGTCTCAGAGTCAAAGGCGTCTTACAATTCCTTTGGTTAGGTCTTAGTCGTGAAATGGTTTTCTTACCTGTCAGAAAGCTCCAGCATCGAAACTTGCAGAATGGTGTCCACGGCTTGGAAGAAAATCCCAGAGACAATAGTGGAATACTCCTATAAGAAATGTCACTTCGCCAATGTTTTTGATGGCACAGAGGATGATATTGGGAGCAAATTGTGGTCATTAATGTCTCAGTTGAAAAGTGATTTGGAAGAGCTGGACTCAGAATGTGAAGATGTTGTAAGCATACCATAGTCAATTTATTCACATATATGGCCCTTTTTATGAATGCTCAAAAATGACATATAACTAAAATCTATGTCCAAAGTCTAAAAGAGCTCTTCTAATAAATTTAAAAGAAAGTATTGCATAATGGTTGAATTGGCAGGAACTTTTTCTCCAAAGGTGCATAAAAGAATATGTCTTTCAATCAATGATATATTAGATTCAGTGAAATACAGTATGTTTAATCATTATATATAAAAACAAATAATATATTTATGTTGTTTCAATCAATTATGTTATAATAACTGTAAATAATAATGTAGTTCAGAAGAAAAATAAAACAGAACTGTAAGGGTATAGGAAATTTAAAAAAATCTTGCTCTCTGTACATACACACAACTTAATAGTAGTAGTTCGCAGTGTCTGACATATGTCTCTGTGTTTCCCTTGAAAATTTGAAATATCCATCTTGTTTATTGTAGCACCCTGGGGTGCCCCAGCATGCAATTTGGGAACTGCAAGTATAGGATGTGTTTATAATCTTCTCTGCTGCCTTAATGAAGTTTAGTTTCTCTGTTTTCCCTGAGGTGGTTAAGACACTGGCAGCAGCTTAGGATAAAAACTTCATGAAGCTGGACAAAGAAGAGGCTGAAAATGGTCCAAGGAGGAAACCTGGGCTGAGTGAGAGCCTTTCACTGGGACAAATAGCCATTTGTGTATCTAATTTTGAGGGGCCTCCTATCCAGAGTGGCTGCTAAGGGTTTTAACATTGTCACTGCAACATTCTCTCTCCTCATATGGTTTATGAAATCATAAGCTCCAAGAGGGCAAAGACCAGGTCTTCTTCATAATTATATGTGACACCTAAAATTATATATAATTTTATATTACGCCCAACACAGTGTCTGGACTTGAGAAAGTATTTAATAACTATTGATCTAAAAAAAAAAAACCCTCAATAAATTAATCAACGAAAGAAAGAAAAATAGTTATCTATTACTAAACATGATTCTTTGAACTTCCTTAATTGAAGAAAAGTAGTTAAGCAAAGCATACGAGTGTTTTCATAAGATGGTACCCAGATCTGGTTTAAGAAGAGGAGGGAATAAGGCCAGCTCACATTCTCTTCTGCCATGGACACAAATGGTGGGTGATCCTGGTCACCAAGCCTAACAATTCTAGCTTTTGAATTCTAGAATTCTTTTCCCCCTTTCTTCTACAAAGTAAGGAAACACTTATTTGGTGTGAGGAGAGAGTAAAACACTGTTTTTAATATGTACAAAATCTACTCTCTCTCTTAATTAAGATTTTTTTTTGATATGCCAAGCTGCATCACCCCACACACTTTCTTTAAAAACATCATTAAAAGTTTGAAGTTAGGAATTCTTGAAGGCTATTTGAAGTTCTGACTCCTGGAATTTTCTGTGTTCCTGTGAACCCTTGAATCTCTGGCTTGAGCTTTACCCGTCTGTGTCTTCAGCCCCGGTTGTTCAGTCCAGCATCAGACCTTCTCTGCTGGGCTTTCCAGTGATCATGCATCCTGCTGTTTGCCCCTGGATCCTGAAGTTCAAGGTAGGGAAGGGATGGCTGCAGGCACCAGAGATGAAAAATGGAAGCCTTGGACAAATGCTAGAACATAAAACAACGAGACTTCTTTAAAGGGAAAGGCCGTGGTGAAGTAAAAATGATGAAGAGGTGTTTTTAGCAACAATTGGTGACCCTGGTGATTATTTCAAAGTCACTTATTTTGAATAGCTTAATGTGTTAACCTTGGCCCAGACCCGCTGGCTTTAGCCACTGAGGCTAAAAGTGTCCAAAGTGAATTATGCAGAAGGCCATTTAGGTTGAACCTCTTGGCATTCTGAATCGGATGCCATTTTTAATTTTTATTTTCTCATGGTTGCTCTGTGTATGTTTGTGTTTGCAAAAGCAGTTTAGGCCCTGGAATTGCAAGCTGTTCTGTTAAGACCAGGGCCGCTTTGCTATCTCCTATCTTTGTTCCTCACCTCATTTTGAAGGATTGTTACACATTTGTAAGTACAATGGGATTATTTATTCATTGTGTCTGTCCACTCTTTTCTGGGCCACAAAAGGAGAAATAGCCTGCACTGCGACTTAAGAGCTTTCTGACTGCTCCAAAGTCATGACATTTCCTTTGCTTTTTGATGGCTGGCTTTGAAAAGCCAGGGAAGCTGGGTGACAAACTCTGTTGGCTCCAGGAGGGAGATGACTTGTCGTTGTTGTAAAAAAGCATATTTAGTCACTTTTAAAAAGCAAATTGCGGACTTAATAAAACCACACAGTCTTCTTTGGAGATTGCTACAAGGTGGATTGTCTTGATAAAACATTTGAAGCCAGAAATCCATCAAGCGTCAGTGAATATAAGCACTGACCTGCACCCAAGCACACAACATTCTCACCGAACTTCAGAGTTATTTTTTTTAATAGAGAAAGGATAACTGTCCGGTACCTTTCATTTTGTCTTCTTTGCAATTCTTCCAGTTCCAAATCAAATGAAAGAGTATGATGAGGAACTATTTCGAGTCTATCTGAGACCGTATGCACTGGTATCTGTAGGCTCAGCTTTTTGGCTTTCTGCAGAAGCTGTGAACAGTGCACTTGGAGCTGAGTATTTAACAGGCCCTTTCATGGCCAAGGGCAAATCTCTACAACAAACAGAACAAACGCCTTCTCAGCATCACCCACCCTCAAGTCCCTTGATCATTATGAGGTTTACTATCACCTTTTAGGTGATGTTGACAGAGCAGCCCCAAGTCATGTTGATTTCCTTCTAGACACTCACCTGTCTTTGAGGTAGTTGCCACCAGAGGAGGGTAGGGTCTTTAGGCACAATGACACTTTGCCAGATGTAGATGAGATGGAGTGAGAGTCAATTGTTACTTAAATTTTTCTATTAAAGTAATAGCTATATTAAGTAATAATATGAATAGTTAACTGTGTTTTAACTACTAAGCCCTCCCTCGAACCATCATTTCAGTCTCAGTTTTATGTGGTTAAAGGGAGGTAGCACACCCTTCCTACTCATGAGCTGTTGATGAAGTCCAATTTGATGGACTACGCTGAGAAAGCAAAAAAGCTGTATTTAAAAGGGGATTTTATTTAAAAATGAAAAGATGCATCTTGCAGAATGGTTATGTTCTATCGTAAACAATGGACTGAACAAGATGAAGAGACGGCTTAGGTTAGGAGGGGGTCCCTAGAATGGGCTCATCTTGTCCTAGCTCTTGCTTTTCCTGACCCTTCAGCCCAGGTCTCCTTGGAAAGGCTGTGATTGCCGCATTTGTCTTTCTATTTTCTTCTTTCCTTCCTGGAAAAGAAAAGTACAGAAAAATAGAAAGATCAGTGTAAGATCATTAATTGTATACTCACTACCCAGAATTAACTAATATTAACACTTAGTTATATTTGCTTTAGGTTTATAAAATCATTTAAAAGCAAAAAAGCCTTATAGATAAAATTAAACATACCATTCATGTTCCTTTTTCCATTGAAAAGGGAACTTTATGATCTTGGTTCTTTTCTCTCCGCACAACAAAACCCTACATTATTGCTAGTACCATGAAGTAAAAAAAAAGCAAGTGTTACCATAATGTTTATAGTGCTTTCATTGCTTTTTCACTCCACGTTTTATCTTCCAAATCTTTCCATGTTGAGATATGTGTATGTGTTGATTCATTTAAATTTCTGCGCAGTACTCAATTGTATGAGTATACAAAACTCTCCTCTTGATACGTTCAAACACAACAGGCATTCTGTCAAAGTCTTCTTCTTGAAGAAACGTGCCCGGGGGCTCTCTAAACTCTTCCAATCAGAACTGGATGCCTTCTGTACTGGCAATACATCTGTTATCCTAAGAATTTTTCTTTTGCCTTTCCTGTATTGGGTTTCCTTTTTCCTATATTTTCTATCTTCCTCTTTCTGGGTTTACTCCTCTGTTTTGGTAAAGACCATATTACAGTAGCTTCCTGCATGGGAGAGAAACTTTTTGAGAACTTGAATGTCTAAAAATGCCTTATTTTATCCTTACACTTATAATAGTTTTTTTTTTTTTTTTTGGATGTGTAATTTTAGGTTGAAAATAATTTTTTTTCCAGGAAAAATTTAAAGGCATTGCTCTGTCTTCTACCTAAAGTGTTCTTATTTAGGGCTGTAAAGCTATTTTAATAATTATTTTTTGTTTGACATCTCTTGTCTGTGTTTTTCCTCTTTGGAAGCTTGAAGGTTCTTCTAGTGCTCTGAAATTTCATGATGATACGTCCTCATGTGTGTTAGTTGTTATCCATTGTGCTGGGTAGTTACTGGACTACCTGAAAAATGTAGTCTGAAAATGGATGTTCTTTAGTTCTGGGAAATTTCTTGAATTATTTCTCTAATGATTTCTAGTTTTTATAGTTTCTCTTTTATTTTCCATCTCTTTAGCTTTTTGTCCTACTTTAAGGGACAATCTTACAACTTTATATTTTAACACTCCAAGTGAGATTTTTCATTTTTGCTATCATCTTTTTAATTTCCAATGGTCTTTAAAAAATATCTCTTTCCTTTTCCTTCTTGTTTTTAAAATGGTATCTTGTTATTAGTTCATGGATATACAGTATCTTCTCTTATGTCTGTAATGATACTAATAATAGTGTTAAAAGATTTATTCTTCTCACATGGAGTCTGTTTGCTTCAAATTACCTTTTTAGCTTTCAATTAGAGGAATTCTTCAAATGCCTGGAGATCCTTGGTTATCCTCTCATATTTCAGTGAGGTACTAAACCTGATTGGGACTCTCTAACTGTAGGTTTCATTGAAGGAAGATTTGGTTGGGCATAGAAACTCCCAGTGTAAGTTTCTTTAGATTTTTTTCTTCGGCTTTTTTCCTAGGAAAGCTTTTCATGCTCTTGATTGGAACATGTGTAAGTGTGGCTGTCAGAATTCTGGGACCCAAATGGAGAATAAAAGCTTCAGAATTAAAACTTGGTCTTTAATCCCCCTATAAGGTACCCTTGCCCTCAACTAGGCTGGTACCCTCCAATCCATACAGCTTCTATTTTACCCTCTCCAGAGAATAAAATGCAGGGTCAGGGAGGGACAGTTTTCCTACTGGGCAAAGTGAGAATGGAGATTTGGAGGTCTAAATTCTTCTTAAGCAGACTTTAACCAAATTTTTTTTTCCGTTTTGCTCTTAGCTCACTTTTACTCTTATGTCCAGTGGTACTTGTAAAGGCAGACATTTTTTGGAGATTCTTTCCAGTAAATCAGGTTGCTTCTTGATTTCTTCACTGCCAGTTTAGAATTTGGCTTTCTGGGGTCTCCTAAACAAGTTATTTCTCACCCATCGGCTGGTCAGATTGCAAATTTTGCTGCTGCTACTTATTTTTCCATTCTTTTTGTTTTTGTGGTTTTATGTCTTAGAAACCCATTGATTGTTATACTGGGGTTTCAGGGAGGAAGTGAAGACTAACATATGCATTTGATTTTCTACCTTTAATTGGAAACCAATTTTGCTTTATTTTCCTTTGTAGTTCATTGGTTTGATTTTCACATACATACTTTAATTCATCTGGAATTTATTTTTATGTGTAGCATAAGCTTAGTGTTTTTTGTTTTCTAGATAGAAAGCCAAATTTTCCAACATTATAAACTGAATATTGTATCCTTTCCCTTCTACCATGTAAGCTAACCTCTATCATACGCTGTATTTCTAGGCTTCCTATTGTTTCATTAATTTCTTTATCTATCTTTTCACTAATACCATACTGCTTCAATTGCTTTAAAGTTTATGATAACTTGATGTCTGCCAGAGCTGCTATCCTTGTTCTTTTTAGAATTGTATTGACTCTTCTTGGAACTTTACTCTTCCATATGAACTTCAGAATCAATTTACTAAGTTCCACTCTGTCATTGGGATTAGAATCCTATTGATCTTATTGGAAAAAATTTCCATCTTTTTTCAGTTTCCCATCCATGAACAAGGTACGTCTTATTTATCTAAAATTTTTTTAAGTCCTCTCATAACACTTTATAATTCTTTCTTAAAACCTTTTGTTAGATTTATTTCTAGTTTCTTTAAAATTATGCTGCTATTGTCAATTACACGTGTACATATACCCTATTACACCCGATTGCATTTAAAAATTTTTATTGTTGGTGTATAGAAATGTTACTACTTTTAGTATATTGATTTTGTACCCAGCAAAAATTCTCTTGTTGTTTCTAATAGTTGGTCTGTAGATTATCCTGCATTTACATGTGGGAAATTATAATTGCAAATAGCAATTTAGTGTCTTTCTTTCCAAACTTCTTGTTTTTCTCCCCCTTTTCTTTTTTTTTTTTTAATTAAAGTTTATTGGAGTGACGATTGTTAGTAAAGTTACATAGATTTCAGGTGTACAATTCTGTATTACATCATCTATAAATCCCATTGTGTGTTCACCACCCAGAGTCAGTTCTCCTTCCATCACCATATATTTGTTCCTTCTCCCCCTTTTCTTACTACATTGCCTGGCACTTCCACAACAGTGTTGAACAGTAGTGGGGAGAGCAGGCATTTTTATTTTGTTTCTGACTTTAATGAAAATGTTTCTAAATTTCCATCATTATGGGTTATGTTTGCTCTAGGTTTTTGTGTATACTTAAAAAAATCATATTAAGAAAATTCCCTCCTATTCATGGTTCATGAAGATCATTTAAAAACTCATAAATGAATGTTTACTTTGAACAAATGGTTTATCAGCACCCAAGAGATTTCCCCCCTTTACTTCAATAATGGGAGTTACATCTTAATAGATTTTCTGATGTTGAACTTTATTTGCATCTTGGCCTAAATGCCAAATGATTATGATGTAATTTCCAAAGTAGCTTATTGAATTTGATTTGTTCTTATTTCAGAACTCTTCCATCAATGTTAATAATTAAGATTGATCTATAATTGTCTTTTACTGCATTGTACTTCTCTAGTTTTGGTATTAAGTTTGTTATTAGTAAAATAAGTTGATGGATTTCTTTTTTTCCCTTCTTGAACATTTTCTGTAAGATGAGGAGTATCCTTTCCTTAAAGTTTTGGTAAAAAATAATGTATAAAACAAAATGGATCCTGTTGACTCTGATAGGCCAAAAATTTTGACCTCTGATTTAATTTCTCATTTCCAGTTTCTGGCAAGTCTCTGAAAGGACTGCTTTGTGACCTACCAAAGCTGTTTACCATCTGAGTGGCGTAAACTAACTAGAAACAGGTCTGCAGCTAGGTACCAAAGGGAAGATGCTCTTAACCAGGTAGTCCTGGAGGTAGGTCGTCTTGTACGCTTTCTTTTTCAAGTATGTTGCCTTTAATGTACTGAAAAGTAAGTATTACCATAAAAAAGGGAAGGAAAAAAGACACTAATTAATATCAATGGGTTACAATGGATCCCAAAAGATGATAGGTTTGTTCTCTAATTGAAATGTGGATTATTTGCACAACTGTGGTTCCACAACCTTTACATTAAAAAAAAAAAAGGGAACACTTTCCAATGTCTTTTGCAGTCTTGCGAGATTATTCTGTTGTCTTGCAAACAGAGTTGATTCCGGAACTGTGATTATGCAAGGGCACAGTCAGCACATTAGGTCAAAGTGTTGTTTTTGGAATCAATCTAAGGAGAAGTCACATTTTTCTGGGATCACTTTTTCTTTTTTAATTTGCAAAGCAAAATTTAAAAGATTTCAAAGAACCTTCAATTATACTCATGTGGCTCCCTCTGTTTAAGAAAAATTTTCACTTGAAATGAATATAGGCCTATCTGGAGAATTCCTTTCCAAATCTTAAAGAACTTAGATAAGCTTCCTTCTTAAATTCAATTCTCTTTTGAAGAGAAACAAGTAATGACTTTCAAAGTGCTTAACATAGTATAAAGGAGTGGCAATGGGAAATACATTTCCTTTAATATAACCTCTTATTTTAAAAACAGAAGTACAGATCTGACTGAAGAAAAGTCTTGTTGAGTGTATCAATTGTCTTATCTCAAAACAAGGGTATGCACTGAAAATTGGGTCATAAAAACACAAACTTTATCTCCTGTTGTTAATTCAGTATGCTAGAAACACCTGCTGGATGAAGGGCATCCATTCAAGTCCCATTAGTTAATTGCCAAATAAAGCTGGATTTTTGTCTTAGTTTGTAATGTTAACCCAGGGAGAACTAATTCTTATGAGCAAATAAGTTAATTCTCGGTCTTTTTTTTCTTACTGCTCTCAATGTAAAGTGACATCATTGAGTTTCTTGGATCCTGTTTCAGAAGAAATGGAAGAATCTGACCCTCTGTGAGATAGGCACCACAGTAACAAAGCAGGGAAAAATAACATTTTGCTATGATCTAAACTTTGTCCTCAGACCCTAACATGGATTCCCAGGAAATGAGGCTAATCTAATGGGGAATTACATTAGTGTATACTGGGTAGGCCTATGTGGCCTCAAACCAAAACACTTTTTTTCAGAATGATAATGATGTCCTTCTGTTCAGATAAACAGATATTCCTACCTTGATGGGCTTATTCACAGACCACCATAAATCTCATGCAGAGTGAAGAGAAACAGATATTTTCACGGTTCATTGCAAGAGGTTCCAGTTAGCTTTCACTGCTAATGTTAGTATAATTTGTGTCCATGCGCTTTCATGTTTGGCTCTAGGCACATAATTCTGCATTCTTTCTATTTGGTATGTTTAGTATTCAATTGTCTTGACAGTCTGCCAGTTATTTAACTCTCTGTCCAGTCTCTGGCTTTTTTTTCCCCCCACTTTTTCACTTTTCAAAATTGTGTGTGTGTGTGTGTGTGTGTGTGTGTGTGTGTGTGTGTGTGTGTGTGTGTAAGAGAGAGAGAAGGTCATAGTATCAGATAAACCATGGGTTTAGAGGTGTGATATGATGAACGATCTCATATTTGGAGCTTTGGAGCTGAGTGTCTGGGACACTGATGTAAGCAAGACCGTAATTACTGAAGACCATTCTATGGCTTGCCCATCATGGGAGCTATAAACCAGACCAATTCTGCAAAATTCAGCTCAGTGCTATACCCTTGAGAGCAAGCCCTAATCTTCCTTTCTCAATAGTATGATTATAGTGCTTGTACCTATTTGGTGATCAGTACAGATTTGTTTATTAGCTGATTGGCTCTGTATTAAACATGTCCCAAAAGAAATGTAAAAACCCTAGGTTTCTACATCTTAGTACAGGCCGCAGGGAGAGGCCCTCTCCAGTGTTTTTGTATGTGGAGTTTTGTATGTGGGCTGCACAGAAGAACGCTTTGTGAAGATGGAAGGATGCTTATTATTCTGATGCTGTAAGATGTGTCTACCTGCTTAATAAGCTGTTACTGCCCCGTTCTCTGATTTTTTGAAATGCTCCACAATGGTGCCAAAGTAGCCATCCATAAAGGAATACATTCTGTCAATCTTGCAGGTTTTTGGTTTACATTATTCCAACATTATTTTTGTGAGTTCTCTTGTTCCCCCCGTGGATTGCACAATATTTGAAAAATAAAATTAATGGATGCTTTACCTTGTTGGAGCCACAGCAATAGGAGCAGGGAAAGGAGAATGAGTTTACCTAGAATAGAGGAGTTGTTTTAAATTTAATTTTCTAGTGTCTAGTTGCTATGGCTAGTCTGGGTAAATGGATGAACAGTGAATAAAGAGAATGAACAGATAAATCAATATTAATGTTTTCCTTTCTGTGCCTCAGAATCAATCATAAGACCATGGCTGGGTCCCAATTTTTGGTACCAATCAAAATGACAACCTTGGTTGCTGGGACCATTCCTTGATACATTTATTTTTGGAGGGCAGAGATTAACTATGGAAAGATGGAATGCTGTATTTTTCCACCAGAGATATTGTGTTGTTCTTTTCATTTTTTCTTTTAAAGAGGCCAGCGAGGCCCTTTGGTCCAGGGCTGTGTGCTAATGTTCCCAGATTTATCCTGCTTAGTATATGCTATGCTTCCTAATTCTGAAGAGTAATGTTTTTCATCAGTTCTAGAAAATTCTTAACCATTTTCTCTTCAATATTTCTTCCCCTCCAGTCTCTTTATTCTTCCCTTCTGGTACTCTGGATACATGTTACTCTCTTGACCACATGTCTTAACCTCTTATGTTTTCATCTTCTCATTTTTCTGTGCTGTAACTGAGATAACTTCTTCAGCTCCATGTTTCCATTCATGGTTTCTTTTTTTCTTTTTTTCAGCTGTGACTAACCTACTTGACCCTACCGTTAAATGGCTGTTTAACCCTACCATTAAATTTTAATTTCAGCGATTTTATTTTTAGTTCTAAAAGTTCTTTGGCTCTTTAAAAAAACTGTTAGGTCATTTTTGATACTTTTTAGTTACTTGTTCACTTTTAAAATTCTATTTTTTATTTCTTTAAATATTCCATAATAGTTATTTTAAATTCTGCTTTTGAGAACATTTACAAGTACTTGAGTGTCAACTATGTTTTGTCTTTCTGCTGATTCTGACTCATACTTGTTTCCTTGTGTGAATTTTGTAATTTTTTTTATTATGAGCTCATATTTTATTGTCTTTATTCTGTGGGATTTTTGACGGTCCGATATATGGGAAGTATTTTCCATAGAGGATTTTTTTCTTTGTATCAGCTGGGAGCCAGGGAGAATTATTGAACTGGAAACACTTTAACCCCCTTTGAATGTCCTGGGATAATACTTTAATACAGGTTCAGCTTTTAATGAGGGCCAAGGTTCAATTTTCCAATAGATCTGATGTTAGTAATGTTAACATTTTCAATCCGGGAAAACTTTTTGTATTTTTTTACTGTCCCAGTTCCCACCACTGGGTTCCACTGTTGTCTTTTTTACCTTTTCTTTAAGATTTTCCTAAGTTTCTACAAAGTCTAGTCATTAACTAAAAATTATATTTGCTATAGATTATCCAGGATCTAGTTGTATTTTAGAATGTGAGCCCTTTGGAGTATCTTCTCTGCCATATTTCTGGAAATTGAGTCATATATCTCTGTCATATGTTGCAGTTTATAATGCAATTTCACATATAATATCTATTTTGATCCTTACAACTTTTAAAATAAAAATACTCAATTTCATCCATATTAAAGATATGTGTTGAAAAATTCTGGCTGTAAAAACAATTCTTTCATGCTCACATTTTTTTTAAACCAAAATATTCAAAAGGAAGTATTCACATTCCTTAAAGACACAATATTTTTATGGAGCATAGTTAGTTAAAAATGATTTTGAGCTGTCTGTATGAATAATTTTATTTTCATATAGGAATCATCAAGGAGGTGAAATAGCCAAATGAGTGAGAGGAGGTGGTAGTATAAAAATAGTGTTACCTTAGACTTAATTGAAAGAGAGACAAACATGGGTTTTAAGAAGTCAGGAAGAATGGCAGAGATTATTTTTCTGTGCTTCTTTCATCTTCTAATCTCCAAAACCAAAGAAAGAAAAAAAATGGTTGCCCTTAGCCAGAAGAGTCTTGAGAGAGACTGAAAGACATGTGGCTTGGATTTCTGATTTACAGAGGGAGTTAGAATGAGAGGTTATTGAATCTGAGAGTGGCAGTTGAAATTTACTGAGAAAAAGCATCTGTAGAAAAACAACAACAACAACAACTGTATTCTTCTGAAGTTTTAAAAATCATCTACCATTTTTAATTTTTAAAATAATGTCTTTGATAAGTAAATTAAAACATTTTGATGAGGTATAATATATCAATTTTTTTTTTATAATCAATGCTATCTTGTCCAAGTTGTAAAGATTTTTTCCTATGTTTTTTTTTAAAACTTTTATAGTTCAAACTTTTATTTTTAGAGTTATTATCCATCTCTAATTTTTATATATGGTGTGAGGTAGGAGTTGGGTTCATTTTCCCCCCTATATTCCAGTTATTTCAATATCATTTTTTGAACAGATTTTCTTTCCTTGTTGAATTTCCTTGGCACCTTTGTCAAAAATCAATTGACTATATATATATATATATATATATATGTATATATATATGTATATGTATATATATGTATATATATGTATATATGTACATGTATATGTATATATATATACATATACACACATATGTATACATATACATATACATGTATGTGTGTGTGTGTGTGTGTGTGTGTGTATATATATGGGCCTATTTCTGGACCTTTTATTCTATTCCATTGATCTATTTGTTGATATTCATTGAACTATAAAGTTAAAATCTGTGCATTTTTTGTACATAAATTATTCTCAATAACAAATTATATGATGACAAAAAATCTTACTCTATATCTGAGTCATGTTTGCCAAAGTTAGTAATTAGAGAATGAGCAAACATGCAAACACTCTATTCCATTTTTATATACAAATCCATCTACCCATGCATTCATTAAATTTATCAAGAGCTCTTACCTCCTAGACACTGTGGTGGGCTTTGGGCATACAGAGAAATAACCCGTGATTCCTGTTCTTAAGGAGCTCATAGTTAAGAGAGAGGAGATGGATATAAAAATGAAACTGACAACCCACTGTTAGAGAGTTGTGAGGTAGATAAATGTAGGGCATTGTGGGACCCAGAGAGGGCCATCTAGCTCAGGTTAGAGTGGGTTAGATCAGGGAGGGATTTGTCAAAGAGCTTGTAAACTGGTTGAGTTTTCAAAGTAAGTGGAGCTGTCTGGCTTAGAGGATGTACCTACTGGTGGTCATAGTGATGCTGGAGAGGGGTGTAGAGAGGGCAGTTGGGAAATGGAAGGCTCTATGACCAGTGATTTTTAAATGCTTCAAATAGGAGGGACACATAGCCACTTAACTAGTTGAAACAGTGGCATCTTAATAAAACTGTAAATTTATATTCTTTATGAGAGAAGCAGTGAGCAAGCTTCTTGGGGGGAATGCCACAGTTGCAAGTGCTGTGACCTGTGCTTTTATGTACATTAAGTGTAATTATATCCATTTATGTTAGCATCGCTTGTTTACAGATGAGGGCACGGAAATCAGGCACTTAAGTCGTTAGCTTGACAAGTTCACTCAACTAGTAAGTATGGAGTCATGATTTGAACACGAGTCATTCTAAAGACTGGGTTCCTATCACTATGTAATGAAACTTATCTCTATAATTATTTACCTGAATTTCAGATACAATTAAACTTTATCCCCAGAAAATTTTTCTGCTATTTAAAAAAATTTGTTCATTTATTTTGTTCTTTAGATTCCACATATAACTGAAATCAAATGGTATTTGTCTTTCTCTGACTTATTTCACTTAGTACAATACCCTCTAGGTCCATCCGTGTTGTCATAAATGGTAAGATTTCATTCTTTTTTATGGCAGAATAATATTACATTGCATATGTGTACCACGTCTTCTTTATCCAATCATCTTTTGAGGGACATTTCAGGTTTTTCCATATATTGGCTATTGTAAATAACATATATGCACTGACATAAGGTGCATATATCTTTTCGAATTAGTGTTTTGGATTTCTTTGGATAAATACCCAGGAGTGGAATTGCTGGATCATAAGGTAGTTCTATTTATTATTTCTTGAGGAACCTCCATACTGTTTTCCACAGTGGCTGCATCAATTTGCAATCCCACCAACAGTGTACGAGGGTTCCCTTTTCTCACCAAAACTTGTTTGTTGGTTTATTGATGATAGCCATCCTGACAGGTGTGAGGTGATATCTCATTATGGTTTTATTTGGTTGGTGCAAAAATAATTACAGTTTAAAAGGTTGAAAATAATTGCTAAAACTACAATTGCATTTGCACCAACCTAATAATTTGCATTTCTTTGATGATTAGTGACACTGAGCATCTTTTTATACGTCTGTCTGTTGGCCATGTGTGTGTCCTCTTTGGGAAAATATCTGTTCAGGTGCTCGTCCGTTTCTTAATTGGATTGTTTGTTTTTTTGGTGTTGAGTTATATGAGTTCTTTATAAATTTTGGCTATAAAACCCTCCTCAGATCTATCATTGGCAAATATCTTCTCCCATTCAGTGGGATGTCTTTTTGTTTTGTTGATGGTTTCCATTGCTGTGCAAAAACTTTTTAGTTTGATGTAGTCCCATTTGTTCATTTTTTTCCTTTTGTTTCCCTTGCCCAATAAGATATGTCAGTAAAAATATTACTAAGGGTAATATCTGAGAGTTTACTACCTACGTTTTCTTCTAGGAATTTGACGGTTTCGGGTCTTATATTTAAGTCTTTAATCCATCTTGAGTTTATTCTTGTAATGAAACTTATATGCCATAAGAAGGCAGTCCAGTTTTATTTTTTTACATGTATCTGTCCAGTTTTCCTGGCGTCATTTAGTGAATAGACTGTCTTTACCCCAATGTATATTCTTGCTTCCCTTGTCATAGATTAAATGATGAAATAGGCAAGGGTTTGTATCTAGCTATCTATTCTGTTCGAATGATCTATGTGTCTGTTTTTATGCCAATACCATGCATGCTTTTTTGATTACTATGGCCTTGTAGAATAGTTTGATATCAGGTAATGTGACACCTCCAGCTTTGCTTTTCTTTCTCAAGATTGCCGAGGCTATTTGGGGTCTTTTATGGTTCCATATAAATTTTAGGATTATTTGTTCTAGTTCTGTGAAAAATGCCATTGGTATTTTGATAGGGATTGCACTGAATCTATAGATTGCTTTGGGTAGTATGGACATATCAATTCTTCCTATCTGTGAGCATGATATATACTTCCATTTATTTGTATTCTCTTTAATTTCTCTCTTCAATGCCTTATAATTTTCTGAGGACAGGTCTTATACTTTCTTGGTTAAATTTATTCCTAGGGTTGTTTTTTTTGATGCAATTGTAAATGGAATTGTTTTCTTAATTTCTCTTTCTGATAGTTTGTTATTGGTGTAGAAAAATAAACCAATTTCTGAATATTAATTTTGTATTCTGCTACTTTACTAAATTCATTTATCAGTTCTGTTAGTTTTTTGGTGGAGTCTTTGGGGTTCTCTCTATATAGTATCATGGCATCTACACATAATGACAATTTTACTTCTTCCTTTCCAATTTGGATGCTGTTTATTTCTTTTTCTTGTCTGATTGTTGTGGTTAGGGCTTCCAGTACTATGTTGAATAAAAATGGTGAAAGTAGATATCATTTTCTTGTTTCTGATCTTAAGGAGAATTGGTTTAGCTTTTCCCCATTAAGTATGATTTTAGCTGTGGGTTTTTCATATGTGGTCTTTATTATTTTGAGATATATTCCCTCTATCCCCACTTTGCTGAGAGTTTTTATCATAAATGGATGCTGGATTTTGTCAAATGCTTTTTTTGCATCTATTAATATGATCATATGATTTTTATTTTTCATTTTGTTTATGTGGTGTATCATGTTATTTGATTTGCAGATATTGAACCAACCTCGCATACCAGGAATAAATCCCACTTAATCTTGGTGTATGATCTTTTTAATGTATTGCTGAATTCAGTTTGCTAATATTTTGTTGAGGATTTTTGCATCTATGTTCATCAGGGGTATCAGCCTATAGTTTTCTTATTTTTTGTAATGTGTTTGTCTGGTTTTGTAATTAGGGTAATTGTGGCCTCATAGAATAAGCTTGGGAACCTTCCCTCTTCTTGAATTTTTTGGAAATGTTTGAAAAGAATAGGCATTAATACTTCTTTGAATGTTTGGTAAAATTCACCTGTGAAGCCATCTCATCCAGAATTTTTGTTTGTTGGAAGCTTGTTGCTTACTGATTTGATTTCATTAGTGGTAATCAGTCAGTTCAGATTTTCTGTTTCTTCTTGATTCAGACTTGGAAGATTGTATGCTTTTAGAATTTATATATTTCTTCCAGATTGTCTAATTTGTTGGCATATAATTGCTTGTATTTTCTTAAAAGTTTTTGTATTTCTGTGGTGTCTGTTGTCACTTCTTTTTCAGTTTTGATTTTATTAGCATTTTCAACATAGTGTTCAAAACATAAGGTGCAATTTGAGCAAAATGGTCAATGAATATTATTTTTCACTATTGAATAAAGTATTTATTGAAAGTTTAATCAAATACACATAATCTCAGTGATATTACATTCTGATAGCTGCTTTCAATAAAGACCTTTTCTTTTGTAATAACTGATGCCATCTTGTAAAATATACGATACATTAATAGTATTATTTATTAGACAGATTTTCTCACTTATCTCTTGATTTTATGCTTACTCTTCTCAATTTAAGTATTACATTTGCAAGACTTTGATTTTCAAAAAATTACAACCTTTTGTAATGCCAGATGTTCAAATATTTGTCCAGGTCCTCACACTGAGTTGGAATTCCCAGAAATTAGAAGTTCTCTTCATTTTCTTTTATCTTGACATTTGGATGTCCTATGAGCAGGGCTTAAATAACTAGGAAGTGTTGGAAGTTAGAGTGAGAACTGTCTACTGAGGGAGAGCAAGTGCTGAGAGAAGACTCACCTGTGCTGGCTAAGAAAGGTCAGTCCAGCAGAGAACATTGGATGCAGTGGGATATTGGCCTGGTTAGAAGGCCAGGTCAGTATCAGGGACTGGAGGGGTAAGGGATGCATCCACCTAAATGAATACGTGTTCTGAGAGGCATGTGGAAGATTGTGCATCAGCCAGGATGCTTTCAGGTGTAATAGTAGAAAACTCCAACACAATAGACAGAAACAGAAAGGAAATTCATTCAGTCATATAACTGGAACTCGAGAGGCAGGACTGACTGCAGAGTTGAGTTTAGTCCAGTGGTTTTGGCTGCATTTCAGTGTTTTTTTTTTTTTTTCTTCTTCATTCTGCTTCTCCTGTATGGCAGCATCATCCTGAGATGGGTGATGAGATGACAAACAACTCTGAAGCATCATATGTAGATATATGATAATGTCCACAGGAAGTGTAAAAGTGTCGTCCCTTCAGGACAGTCTCCTAGAAAAGCAAGAAATCACTTTCCCAGAAGCCTCTAGCAAGTCTATCCTCATTGGACTATTCTCTAGCCAATCACTAGCAAGGAGGATGAGATTTCCTTTGGATTCTTAGGCCTATTACTGGAGTTGGAGGACCCATCTATTTCCACTGAGGTATATAGGCTATGAGGAAGAGGGGTGTTTTTTTTGGGAGGTGGGGAATGGATGCTGGGTAGGCTATCTTGTGTCCACAACAATAAGGAATTTAGATATGTTGTGAGCACCAGGGTAGTGTGAGAGCAGTTAGTAGAGTGTTAGGCATCAGAAAAAGTCTGGCCTTACTGAGCAAACAGGAACTAGGTAAGCTACTAAAACCATGGCCCATGGACAGGGTGATTAGTCAGAGAGCTGATGGGGCAATGGAGAGTGGGAACATCATCGCATGAATTAGATGAGAGTAAATAAGAGGAGGAAATTGAGCTGATTCAGCAAGGGTAGCTGTTACCCAAATGGCAGACCAAAGGTAGAAACATTCCCTTGACTGGGATAGAATCACCCAATAAGAAGAGTAGGACAGGTGGGGAGGGGTGGTTGGGATGAAGGAAATGGTGGTTAAGAGCTAGAGGGCAGGGAGCCAAGACAGAGCTACTGAGGGGCAGGGAAGAGTGTCGTTACTACCTACTGCAGCCTCTTTGGTTGTGTGCTGGCCATAAAGTAACAGTACTTATTGATTGCCGTTGTTAGCCAAGTGACGTCAGTTGAGTGGTGAGGAAGAAAGCAGAGGCTGGGGAACAAGTTCTTTGTGTGAAAACTGAGAAATTTGATGGTGGTGATGCATTCCTGTGTGTAATCGCTACTCAGGTTTCTTAATGAAGTAAAAAAAAAATCTTCAGGCTGAAAATCTGTCCTCAGGTCAATGAGAAAGGTGACAGATAATTTGTTACTAGCTTTTCTGTCGATTATCCATTGTGTTATGAGGATTGTATGTTGAAACACTGCGGATAAAGAGTCTCAATTAAGACTTTAATTTAGATTTAATAAGAGTTATTATATGTTAATAAAAGATCAATTAGCAGTGAACTAGCCATTGATCCAGCTACAATAAGTATGTCAGAAAGACATCAAATTGTCGTTGAAATAACTGGAGATTGCATGAGCAACATGGGAGCAATTAGATTCTCAATATATTCAGGCTATAATGAATGTCAATGCATTTAATTACCATTTAACAAGAAAGCTTAATGTAAAGTCTCATGCCTATTAACTCACATACCTGTTCACGGTTCTTCAATAGGTTCATTTATTCATTGCTTCATTCAATAAATATTTAATTAGGCACACACCAGGTAAAATGAGAGAAACATGAGTATTAGGCACATTTGAGTACCTGCCTTCAAAGAACTTAAAATCTAGTATTGAAATAAGACTCACCTACATGGAAGAATAAAGGGACACGGGAGACAGCGGTATATTTTTCACATGTTTTGTGATTAAGTTCCAACTATCACCACCATCAATTGAAATATCTCAGCAGGTGTGGGAGCTTCTGAGTTTAGGAGCTGTTTGTTACTACAATATGACGTAGCAAAGCTGACAAATATAGTGAATAGAAGAGAGGATGATTGAGTCTGGGCAGAGATGTGTGTTCTGGTATAATGTTGTCAGAAGAGAAGCTAAAGCTTTATCATCCTGGCTATTTGGAGAGAGACACTTGAAAATGCATTAGTTCTCACTAGGGCAAGTGGTATTGATAAGTGAAAATTACTCTCATTGTTTTATGCCCAGTCTCCAAGACTCTCAATTTCTCTGAGACTGTATAGAAGAATCTGGGAGGGAGGCAGCCCCCAATGTCTGATAAAAATGGTAAAAATGATGAATAGCATATTATATGAATTTTATCTCAATTAAAAAGGGACATACACACACGTAACTGGAGTTAGCACATTTTAGAGTACTTAGTATATAGCTCAAGCTCTTATTTCACTGAGAATTGTACATCTTCTAAGGGGGACGCCTGAGGCCGTGTTCCATCAACTAACTTGGCTCCCCTGGTCATGCTAAAGACATTTGGATGCAGGACCTCTCTATGCTGCTGGTACTCTCTCCCAGACCCTGCTCTGGAAAGTAATGCACTGGTCCCTTTTTCTTTGTGAGTTCCTTCTTTCTCTAGGCTCTTTTCCTCATGACTAGGAAGGTTTTTATTTTTTAAAAACATCTCACTGTCAAGCAGGAAAATGGCACTTATGTCATCACTGCATTCTCCGTCACTCTTGAATTTATTTCACAAATAGTGTTCAAGTGCTCTAGGCTCTGGATTTTGGAAATCACAATTCCTTTTCCTTCCCAGAAAGCTTAGTTCTTTCTAGGAACTTCAAGATCTTCTTTAGTTGCTCTAAAGAGTATCTGTCTCTCTTTTCAGCCCTCCTTGAATGCATACTGTGGGCTAGAGCTGCCTCAGTGCTCAATGGTGAGGCAGGTATTTGGTCCTGGGAAGCAAAGTAGTGAAAAGTATTTGTTATACATGCTGTGACCTGACAGACTCCAAGGCCAAACCTTCGAATATCTCCTGTATACACCAGTCTTGGTTAGTTCTTGGCTTGGGGAAGTAAAGATAAAGGGTCTGTATTTCACCTTTAAATCAACTGGAAGCTTAGATAAAAGATGAACCACAGGAGAGAGAGAGAGAGAGAGAGAGAGAGAGAGAGAGAGAGAGAGAGAGAGAGAGAGAGAGAGAGAGAGAGAGAGAGACTGAGAGTTTAACAGGGGGAGGAAATCAGAGCCAGCGGTGTCCATTACCATCAGGTCAGAGGGAGTTGACACTGCTGGACATCCTTCCCATGTGGGAAAGGAAACCCCAGAGGTTGGAAATCTGGGGACACCTATGTAGCTGACACCTGAATTACAATTGTAAAGTAAACAAATGAATAACCTAAGTAACAATCTGCCTGAAAAGTGAAAAATTTAGACAAGATATTTCGAAGATGGGTTAAAAATTGTTTTTAAATCCAATATTCTTTCTCCATCTCAATTTAGATTTAGTTAGGTGAGTTTGTATTGACAGAACTAAACTTTAGCTTTGAAAATGAACTTTGATTAATTGTATCTTAAGAAATGACTTTCTAGGGTCTGCTGTTCATATTCATTTACTTCGGCAGCAGGAGGAGTTCTCTGTTTTACAATCACTATGTGAGGGGGCAAGATAAAATTGCAGTGGGCAAAGATAGAAAAGACAGATGTTAGACCTCAAGGGGAGCACAGCATAGGAGATATGGGGGAGGGAGGGAGCATAGACAAGTAAACAAAGGATTGTTTTAGTACATACAACAGCTCAGTGTGGAGCTAGGCCAATGTGGGTTTTGTTTATGTCTAAATCTTATTTTATGTGATAACCAAATAGATGAGGTAATTATTTTGCAGTTAAGCTGCCTCCCCACTTTGGGCAAAGGGATGAAAGAGAAAATAAAGGAACCGGGGTGATAGGTACTTTGTATGCTTCTTGTCCTCGGACCTTCCCTTCCCCTAGTGGAGTCTGGTCTGGAACATGCATGACATCACTAAGTAAATTAATCCAGACTGTAGTCAGCAGGGAAGCTTCCACCAGTGCCCTACCAATACAAATGATGGGCTTAAAGGAAGTAAAAAAGGCGATTTCAATAGCAAACACTTAAAAAGACTCCCTTGTTCTTCACCTTCAGGACTAATAGCCCTCCCCAAGGCAGATACAGAGTGTTCTAAGAGAAATGAAAAAAATCCCTCCTAAACCCACGCAAGCATATAACAAAAGCCAAGTTAAGAAGTTTAGCGACTTAGTTGTCTCAGCAACATGTCATCAAGTTGAGATGAGCAGGAAACGCAGATAACACAAGGAAGACGGAAAACATCATAAGCCCACAAAGAGGGGAAAGCAGGGATGCTGAGAGAAGAAAAGCAAAGCCCTTTTTCTTGCTGTTTCATTAAGGGGAACTTAACTTTTAAACAGCCTCTCAAAAAAGCTAAAATAGAACCTGCTTTTGTGTAACCTGTGTACTTGGTGTGTAAGAAATTGTGTTATCAGCATTTCCTGTGTGGCACCACATTCAAAAGCAAAATTGTTACGGATGTTTGTATAGTTCCACAGGGAAACAAAATGGTGTCATGTTAAAACGGGATTTGATTTTTTATTAGAAATTAGTGGTATAGGATAAATACACAGACATGGCCAAATGCAGATTGCTTTGCTTACCTGAGCCAAAACTCATCATAATATTACAGCACTAAATGGGACAAATGGACATTTTAGAGCCAGATTCTTTCTCTCCTCTCATAAGATTATATTCAGAAAATTGCTGACATTTGGTTCCTAGGAGAGGGACATTACTGATTGTGGAAATGCGAGATCTATACTCTCAGCCAGGGCTGTAAACCTGTTATTGGAACAGGAGCATGGGGGTAGAAGTGAAGTTTCACAACTCTAGTTATTAAAAAATGTGTTTCAATGTTGAGTCAAAATCTCTCTCTAGGTAACTTTCCAAATACTCGACACCGGAGCCAGACAGAACAACTCAGCTTTCCCTGAACCACGGTAGCTCTTTAGATATTTGAATGATAACATGTCTTCCCTGAATCTCTTATCTGGGCCAGGCGTTCTTAAAGTGTGGTCCTCAATTTGCACCATCAGCATCATCTAAGAACTTGTTAGAAATGCAAATTCTCAGCCTCTATGCCCCACCTAGGGCATGGGTCCCAGTAATATGTGGTTCAACAAATCCTCCAGGTGATTATGATGAATGCTCAAACTTGAGAACCACTGCTCTAGGTTCATTCAACTCTCCCACCTCAATTCATTCACTCACTCACACATTCATATATTCATTCATTCATCCATCTATTCACTCATACATTAAATATTTCCACTCTACAGCCTAACACATTGTAGACTGGGACTAGGGATAAAGACATGAAATACACAGTTCGTGCCCTCAGACAAGAGATGGTTTGGAGATCCCTCCCCATCCTGTACTCTGGTTCACTGACTGGTTATAATTCTCAGATGTGATCAATCAGTGGCATGTATGTAGCAAAGCAGAACTGCTTCCTCCCTAAATGTAACAATTATTCCACATTTTATCCACAAGGTGGGTATGAAAGAAATTATTCAATATTCATTGAATCCAAGAAATGGTTAAGCAAAGATTTGGGATAATGGAATAGGTGTTTGGGGAAGATAAATCTAGGAAGAGTGATTAGGATTGAATAAGGAGTCTCCTCCTAATTCACCCCCAGTGTATCACCCTCCCACTATCTGTGATCTTGTGTAATTCCCTCCCACATTTACTCAGGGCTTGGTTATGTGACTTGCTCTGGCTGGTGGGTCGTCAGCAGCAAGCAGAAGCTTGATAAGTGCTTGTGCATGGGGGTTTGCCTTCTTAGAATACTGGCTCCACTATGCGTGGAAGCTAAGCTTGGCATAGTCTTCTTGAGAATGAAAGAACACATCGAGAGAGGCTGAGAAATCCCAGCTGTCCTTGCTGCCCCAGCTGAGTTGAGCTTCAAGCAGACCCTCCAGCTACATGCTGGTGCATTAGTTAATCCAGGTGAGACCAGCAAAGAACTGCCAGCTAACCCACAGAAACGTGAAAAATAATACATAATGGTGTTTTAAGCCATTACATTCTGGGGTGGTTTGTTACACATCAATAGAGAACTGATACTGGAGCTACTTCTGCAAAAAAGGGTTTGGGGCTAGGGTAATCAGTATAGTCAACCCTCTGTATCTACAGGCTCAAGCAATTGCAGATCAAAAATCTGAAAAAAAAAGTATCTTATTTGTGTCTGTACTGAACATGCACAGACTTTTTTCCTTATTACTCCCTAGACAATATAGTATAACAACTATTTACATAGCATTTACATTGTATTGGATATTATAGGCAATCTAGAGATAATTTAAAGGATACAGGAAGATGTGCATAAGTTATATGCAAATACTATGCTATTTTATATAAGAAACTTGAGCATCCACAGATTTTGGTATCCGTGGGGTTTTTACCACCGATACCAATGGACAAGTGTATTCCAGAGGAGCAGAACCGTGGAGATGGGAAAAGGAGGAGACCTTATATGAGAGGCAGTTTCCCTATGGAAGGAACTCATCTTTGGATGATAAGTAAAAATGGCTTAAGATTTCAGAAACATAGGAGCATGACAGAGCCTAAACAAAATACATTTCTATTCCTGGAAAGTATCTCTATTATGTGTTCTTGAGAGAGAACAAATGGTATTTTAGAGATTATTTTTAATAGTCGTGGCTGTCATCAGGGAGTACAGTGAAACCCTTTGTCAAGATGCTTTGTTAGGTCCTGTCAGAACTGTGATACCAGGTATATTTATTGGCCATAGCTACACTAAAGATTCCCCCCAAATTTAGCAACTTAAAACCACAAATATTTGTTTTCTCACAGTTTATATGGGTCATCCAGATGTGGACTTCCTGAGTTCAGGCTCTCTTACAAGGCTGCACTTACAGATTGACTAGGGCTGCAATAATTTCAAGGCTCAACTGGGGAAAAATTCCCTTCTAAGTTCACACTTAAGACTTTTGGCAGGATTAAGTTCCTCATGGATTTTGGGACTGAGGGATCCCCATTGCCCGCTTGCTGTTGGCTGGAACCTTCCCTTAGTTCCTTGCCATATGTGTCCCTCCAGAGGGCAGATCACAACATGGCAGCTGGCTTCATCAGAGCAAGTAAGAGGACAAACTTAACAGGAAGCCAAAGTCTTTTTGTGACCTAATCTTGGAAATGACATCCCACGACTTTTGTCATATTTCATTCAGAAGAACTGAGTCAGTAAGTTAGACCACACTCAAGGGGAGGACAGTAGGCTAAGGCACGCACACCAGGAAGGGCAGATCACTGGGGCCATGTTAGGTATTGTCTCCTACTCTGAATCATGGGGTAAGTAGTACCTCTGATTACACAACACACAGATTGCCACAACCTTGTTAGCCTGACCCAGATTTTCCATCTGCTTGGATGAGGAAGGTTGAAAACTATCCTAGAACAACCTTCTAGGCTTTAGATTCTCTGAATTGGTCACATAGAGGAATCTTCTGAAATAAGCTCATTCCTTCTTTGCTGAGAGAAGATATAGACCATCTAATGCAGGGGTGTCAAAACTGCGGCCCGCGGGCCAACTGTGGTCTTCAATCCATTGTTAATTGGCCCGCAGCAAATTCCAAAAATATATTTAGTTTACTTAAATAAACCAGGTGAGGCAATACGTACTTCACCTCGAGTGAGTGGCCCGGCTGTTTGTGTTTTTTACCGCATATGGCCCTTGGTGAAAAACGTTGAAAAAAGTTTGGACACCCCTGATCTAATGGAATGGTCCATTTGACCTCAGGACATCAAATCTTTATGTACATCTGCTTTTCTTTCCTCCTTTCAATCCCAAGTTCTCTCTTCAAGAAATCTGCTACCTTAATAAAGCCTTGATTCAGCTGCTCTTGCTATCGCTATCCTATTTCTTACCTTCCTATCACCCCCAAACTTCCTAAGTAAGTGGTCTTGCAATCCCTTTTAGTATTCACTTTCTTCCTATTAACCAATCTACAACTTTTACCAACTGCATCCTCCTCCAGTTCTCTTCTAAAATTGCACTCTCCAGAATAATGAATGAATCTCTTCCTTCATTGTACCTACTGGCCCTTTGTCAGATCTCATTGTCTTTTTCACAGCGTTTGATAACCTTACCAACCTCTTTTTCTTGCAGTGCTTTCCTTTGGTTTCTGGTGTGTATATTATATGGTGTCCTATACAGAGTAGACACTCAATAAATATTTGTGGCTGAATGAATATACTGCTCGTGTCTTCTGTTTTTATGATTATTCCCTACCGGTCTCCTTTATTGGCTCATCTTCCTCTATAAATATAGATTTGCTATTTGATTATATGTGAATATTTATCTAATTTCTCAGGATTCAGCTATTGCTTTGAAAAAGGTTTGCTGGGATATGTTTTTCATAATATTGGTTGGCAGATATGAGTGATCCTCATTTATCCTTTCTGGCAGACCTCTCTTATTACTTAGCATCTGCTAGGCACTGTCCTCAGGGAAGGTGATCCCCTCTCAGATCTGGAGGTTGCATCATGATGTATGAGCCAGTCATTATGTTCTCATTCTCTTTGCCAGGGATTGGTTTAGACATGAGCATACGACTGAGTCTTCGCCATTGCAATTTGTTGTTATGACTTTATTGCTTTTGTATTTCTTCAATATCAGTTCAATGGACTTGAAAAGGAAAGATGGACAAATATATGTGATCAGTCTTCCATTTAAATTGATAGTCTGACTATGTTTTAATACACTGAGCCTATGTTAATATAGATGAGTTATCTATCACTGTATAACAAATCACCCCAAAATTAGCAACTTAAAACAATAGCTGTTTTATTTGCTCACAATTTGGTGGGGCAGCAATTCAAGTTGGACTCAGCTGGGCAACTTTTCTGCTAGCCTCATTGAGGATCACTCAGTGGCTGTAGTCATCTGGCAGCTTTACTGGGGCTATATGGTCTAAGACATCCTCATTCATATATGTGGTGGTTGTCAGCTGACTAGTCTATGGGGCTTTGACTCCTCAGCTTTTTTCCATATGGACTTTCCTCCTTCAGTAAGTTAGCAGAGGTTTCATCACATGGCCCTTTCAGGGAAGTGTTCCAATAAGATGAGAGAAGAAGCTGCAAGGCCTTCTAAAGCCTACTCGTATGTTCAGAAGTCATGTGTTATTTCTGCCACATTCCATTGAACAGAACAAGTCAAGTCATAAGGCCGAGTCATAAGTGAGATTCAAGGGATGGGGATGTAGATTCTACCCCTTAATGATGGAGCTGCAGAGTCATATTGCAGAGGGGCAAGCACAGAGAGAAGGGAGGGTTTTGTGACCATATTTTGCAATCTGGTATTTGAATAGTTATGACTAAATGACTTTATTGTTCTTATATAAGTAATATGTATTTAATACAAAATGTATAAGCAAAAAAAAAAAAGAACAAAAATATCGCCTCAAATTCTGTCAGGAAGTAACATAATAACTTCAGGTGAACATGATTTCAGGTAGCTCTTTAAATGAGTAAATGGAATGAAAAATGCAGAATAATTTTGTAAAAATTGGGTCTTACTGTACATTTTTAGAAAAATTAAAAAAAAACATTAGATTGAATTTTTTTTTTTTTTTGAATTTAACACAAGAAAAAGAAACCAAAGAGAAACCAAAGGAATTATGGAACTTCACATAATGTTTTTTTATCACAGAGATATTAGATCCTAAAAGTTGTCCCTAGGGTTACAAAGAAAGATTATTAAAAAAATTAAGAAAGGTAGAGTTTTTAAAAAAGAGTCATGTTTAATTTTACACATATTGATTGACTCTCTGCTACGCAAGATAAGGAAATTAAAACTTTTAATCTTGCTCTCACCTCATTTCCCACTCCCCTCATCTTATGAGCTTTTAGTAGCACTATTTTTTTAAAAATCAGAGTATAAAGTATTTATATTTTACATTTATAATTCTATAATTTCATAACTATCATGGTTTAGTCTTACATCTATAATTAAATGAATTTGCTGTCCCCCCTTCTTGTCCCCATACCACAGTTTCTACTTTCCTGACTTGTTTATAGATTTTCTTTTAAAAAAAATTAAATTTATTGGGGTGACTTTGTTAGTAAAATTATATGGATTTCACGTGTACCTATCTATAATACATCATCTATATATTGCATTGTGTGTCCACCATCCAGAATCAGTTCTCCTTCCATCACCATATATTGATCTCCTTTTCCTTTTTCTGCCATTACCCTTCTGCCACTTACCCTCTGCTAACAACTGAAGTGTTGTCTGTGTCTATGAATTTTTGTTTCTTTGTTTGTCTTGTTCCTTTGTTGCTTTCAATTTTTATCCCACATATGAGTGAAGTCATATGGTTCTTGACTTTTTTGGTTGGACTGAATTATTTGTTTTTAAAAATTATGATTCATTTTTGGTTTGCTGGATTTTCTTGTCAAGTTTTTTTTCAAGATGAACTCATAGCACTTGCTCTCTGAGTTCTTGCATAATTGAAGTTTTCTGTTGGTAGCCTTCATTGACCTGGCTGTGTATAAAAGTCTCAGGTCCCAATTTCTTTCCCATAAGACTGTGGGTGTTGTTCCATGGTCATCGGGTACTGAATTTTGCACTGTTCCCTTTATTGCTTTTCTTTTATTCATTCTTGATGGACTGGATTCATTGTTAGTTAGGATTTTCAAGGGGGATTTTTAAGTGCTTTGTTTTCCAAATTCTTTCATGTTGAGAATACTTACCTGTCACCTTAATATGTCTAGTATTTGTCTCTTTACAGGTGTTTTCGTGTTTTTATTGTTTATAGCCCAAATCAGTTGCAGAAATTTTTTTCTTCTGAAATGGGTATTTTGTTATTAGCATGCTACATTCCTTTAGATGTGGTATATTTGCGTAATTGCCATACCTATCCTTTTTTATCTTGTTCGTGTTAAGGTGGGCAGCTCTCTTCACCTTTCTATTTTCTCCGATTGAGTATAGATGAATCTTCTTGGCTCCTTTCCCTGTGTAACTGAGATCTGCTTTTCTCCTCAGCTACAGTTTAAAGGCCAGGCTATTACGGTTTTATTCACTTTTCAGTCTCCTCAAGGGCACAGGGCAGGAGCTGGGGAAATGGAAAAGTCTTCTGGAGGTATAGGCTGACTTTGCTGCACGACCTGGCCTCTGGGCTGTCTTCTGGGATTTTGTTAAATGGCCCATTCTGATTTTATACCTACTAGTCAGGGGGTGTGTGTTTCCTAGGGAGGATGCCTGCAGGCTTCAGATATTCCTCACAATTCAGCGTGGCACCTTGAAGGCCATATTACAACTTATATGGAAACCCCAAGATTCCATTGTGAGTGGTAAGGAGCTGTTACTCGAGGGTTTGAACCACGGTGTTTACTTGTCTCAGTCCCTAGTCTTCTCTTCAGACTAGAGGCTGTTGGAGGAAGTCTCAGGATTCTGTTGACTCACATTTTGTTACTAGTTTGGTTTCTGGAAGCTGAGACCAATGTTAGGAACTTACAGAGAGATGCTATAAACCCAGTTCACTTCTTGGCCACCACTTTTTGAAGTTTGTAGATGTTTGGATTGTTGATGGATTTTTTTGCTGATATTATTATTATTTACTAATTTTTGATTATTTCATCAGATATGAAAGACGGAGACTATATTTGGTTTCTTTTTGCCCTCTTTACCCTGAAGCCCTGACATACTTTATTTTTTTTTAAAGTCATATGTGTTGATTTCTTACTTTGAGATTTTGAAGTGGTAATCCAAGGCATTTTTTTTCAATCTAAGACATTTTTTTTTCCAAACACGATTTTCTCTTTTAGAAAACATAGGAAGGCCTCTTTTTATTTCTTTTGTTCTGACAGTTCTCCAGTGACAGTAAAGAATCGTGAAAAGCTAAGAGTGGAAAGCAAAAAACACAAATTAATAACAGCTATAAAACAATATTAAACAAAGCAAAAAACACTCTACAACTTTTATTGAATCCCACAATTGAACCCAAAGTCAAGATTTTCACGGATAATATTATTTTGTTTGAGATGAGTAGTAGTCTCATTTCTCAGCTGAGCAAAATGAGATTCAGAGACTAAATCACCTTAAAGCTCATGGTCACACAGATAATGAACATAAGTTTCATGCTTTAAACATGTTCTTGAAACCCAAGTTCCCCCCAGTACTTATCCAAGAAGGAGCCTAGAAGAATTCTGTGCTATTAGATTGGAGGGAATACTGCAAGGAGCTGAGAAAACAGCTTCATCAGACAATGGGAAGATAGAGGCCAGCTCAGTTTGTTAGTAAAAAAATCCTATTTGTGATAGTTCCCCATGGTACAGAATCCCCTCAAAAACTGAAAGCATGGCTGTATTTTATTTATTTATAATTAAAAAAATTTTCAATTACAGTTGACATACAATATTATATTAGTTTCAGGTGTACAGTGATTAGACATTTATATAACTTATAAGGTGACTTCCCGATAAATCCAGTACCCATCTGACACCATATATAGTTATTACAATATTCTTGACTGTTTTCCTTATGCTGTACTTTACATCTCATGACTGTTTTGCATCTACCAATTTGTACTTCTTAATCCATCCTCTTTTTCACTATCCTGCCCCAACTCCCGCCCATCTGGCAGCCAACAAAATGTTCTCTGTATCTATGAGTTTGTTTCTGTTTTGTTTATTCATTTATTTTGTTTTTTAGATTCCACATATAAGTGAGATCACATGGTATTTGTCTTTTTCTGTCTGACTTGCTCCACTGAGCATAATACTATCTAGGTCTATCCATGTTATTGCAGATAGTAAAATTTCATTCTTTTTTTTATGACTGAGTAATATTTCATTGTATATATGTACCACTTTTTCTTTATCCATTTATCTATTGTTGGACACTTTGGTTGCTTCCATATCTTGGCTATTGTAAATAATATAGCAATGAACATATGAATGCTTATGTTTTTTTGAACTAGTGTTTTGGGTTTCTTTGGAAAAATACCCAGAAGTGGGATTACTGGGTCCTTCTTTGTCTCTTATCACAGCCTTTGTTTTGAAGTCTATTTTGTGTTGTACATGTATTGGTATCCCAGCTTTTTTTTGTTTCCATTTTCATGAAATATCTTTTTCTCATCCTTTTACTTTCAGTCTATGTGTGTTTTTCGATCTGAAGTGAGTCTCTTGTAGGCAGCATATGTAAGGGTCTTGTTTTTGTATCTATTCAGCTACCCTATGTCTTTTGATTGGCACAATTAATCTACTTATGTTGAAAGTAATTGTTGATAGCTATGTAGTTATTGTCATTTTATTATTCACATTTTTGACCTTTTTTTTCCTTCTTCTTAAAGAAGTCCCTTTAACAATTTTTTGATTTCCCAGTCAAGATGGTAGAGTAGGTAATGTTGTGCTTCTATCCTCTCATGACCACATCAAAATTACAGCTAAACTATGCAACAACCACCATTGAGAATCACCTGAAGTCTAGCTGAACAGAAGTCCTACAACTAAAGATATACAGAAGAAGATAAAGAACTTCCCAGACAAGAAAAAGCTAAAGGAGTTCATCACCACCAAAGCAGTATTACAAGCATGGTCATATTTTAGTTTGGGTTTCTAGAATTATAGAGGGGAGGGACTTAGGGATGCTTGCACTAGGTGTAGGAGACTGTATCAATCACCTATTACTGTGTAACAAACCACTCCAAACTCAGTGCCTCAAATAACAATCATTTATACCTGTGAGTTGGTAGGTTGGGCTAATCCAGGCTGAGCTCTCCTGGGCCGGACTCCAAATTACAGGTTGGGTCCAGGTTTCCTCTAGATGTCTTTCACCTTTCTTGCATCAGTGACTGCCTGGAGCATGTTCTTATCATTGTAATTGTAGAAGTGCGAGAGAGCACACCCATGCAAGGAAGCGCATTGTTTTTGCTTGTGTTATATTTGTTAATATCCATTGGCCAAATCAAATTACATGGCTGAGTTCAAGGTCAAGGTCCTCCAATGGGAGGAACCACAATGTCCCTTTTGGCAAAGGGATGAATACAAGGAAGGGTGAAGAATTGAGATCAATAATTTAATGTACAACAGGGACTGGGAAGATTTCTTTTTTAAAAGCAAACAAGAAAAACAGCCAAAAAGTCCCAACATAAAAGGTATTAAATTAAGAAGATTTTATCTTGTTTGGGAAGGTTTTCTCTGGGAAAGCATAGTACAGGCCCTGAGGGTGACTGAAGAATCCTTCTAGATGAGACCTGAAATGAAATAATAAAGACTGAAATGCAGCCTTGATGTCATGCGGGGCGGCCTGCGGGGTCTCTGGTCCCGCTCCCCACATAAGAACGCAGGACATGGTGAGGCCAAAAAGGAACACCCACGCTGCCATAGATAGGGCAGTCATGCCATTATGTTCTCGCTGGCAGCTGGGTTGGAGACACAGGAGGCAGGAACCACACTATCCGCAACCCACCATCCACTTGTCTCTGCCAAACAATCTCACTTGCTAGCAATCCTCTTCTCTGCAATCTGCAATCCACACTCCGCCGCTTGCTAGCTCAGCCACCATCTCCTTGCTAGCCCCCATTTTCTGCTAGCGTAGCCACGGCAGTTATATTAGTGGCCAATGGCTCACTGGTTACAGCTGATGGCCAACTAGCCTCAGCTGATGGCCATCCAATCACAGTTGATGGCCATTTACTACCTGAGCCAGCACCTTTCCACGTGAGGCCAAGAGCCTGGAAACTGCACTCCTGGCCCTGTCCCCACACTTGAATAAAAGTCAGAAATGACTGTGGGGACAGAGTCCCAGAGAGCAGTTTCCAAGCTCTCGGCCTCACGTGGAAAGGTTCTGGCTCGGGTAGTAGATGGCCATCAGTGTGACTAGTTGGCCGTCAGCTGTAACCAGTTAGCCATTAGCCACTAATACAACTGCCATGGCTACGTTGGGGGGGGTTGGTTGGTTGGCAGAGAAGCAGACGGCGGGTTGCACATCGTGTGGAGCCTGCTTCCTGTGTCTCCAACCCAGCCGCCAGCGAGACTATAGTGGTATGAAAGCCCTATCCATGGCTCCATTGGTGTTCCTTTTTGGCATCACCATATCCTGCATTCTTATGTGGGGAGTGGGACCAGAGACCACGCATGACAATGATCCATTGTCTTGGGGCCCTATTCACCTCATACATTATTTTTCGAGGCTGCAGTCCTCAGGAGAACAGGGTTTGTTTCTGTCTTTCTCTTTGCCATTTTTCTGCTACTTTACTCAGTGATTGGCACATGATAGGTGTCCCACAGTTCTTTATAGAATGAATGAATGAATGAATGAATGAATGAATGAATGAATGAAATGTGGGAGTTGTATTTGGGGAAAATTTTAAGCTGTTGCTTTTTTCTGTGACTTGCCTAAAAATATATCTGAACAATTAGGCAGTAGCAGGTTGGGGCTGAACCAGATTTCAGTATAAACATGGGTTCAAAACGTGACTCCACTCTTCAATCGGAGACCTCATAATTTGCTGAACATTAATCAAGAATTAACCTTGGAGAAAATGTGAGGGGAAAGTGTAGCCTCAAATTGATCCAGAGAATAGTTAAAAAGAGGAAATGGACAGCAAACACTTTTCCAGATTGAAGAACCATCTAGGGACTTCTCTTAACAAACCAGATGGCAGCCTCCAGCTGGCTGCCCTACAGATGCTGAAATTGGAAGTGCTCAGTAGCCAAACATACCTGCCCTCTTTCAGGTCTGCGGGAGGCCCAGGATTCTGCCGTTTGTAATTACCTCCCAACTGAGCCTTTTTGTGGTAACATAGCTAGCAGAGTGAAATTTACTACAGCATTTTCTGTATTAATTTGAAATTGCTTCAAGTCATATTATTTTATGGATACAAAGACATAATGCTGGTTAAATCAACATTTAGTCCCTGAGAGTTTTTTGGTACAGAATGGTGGTGGTGGTGGTGGGGGGAGGAAGTGGGGGAGTTTTAGAAAACATCTCTTTCTCACTTTCACTTTCAAATACCGTTGGCGGTGATGTAAGCTTGCTTACCTCTTTGAAGAGCAGTTGACAATGATTATCTGCATTTTACATGTGTAGGACCTTTTGCTTTTGCAGGGGCCTCCTCATGAAGGCCTGTGGGCCGTGTTAAGGCATCTTGTCCATATCTGAAGAGCAAAGGGGAGCTGTTACAATCCTTTTAAAGCAAGAGGGGCTGGGTGTTGGGGTTGATGAGATGATCAGATTTATAATTTGATAAGGTACCTATGGAGAGACAATTGCAGAAGTTTAGGTGAGGAAGATGGTGGCTTGGAAGCAAGTGGTGATGATAGAGATGAAAGGAAGGGTACACTTTAGTGAGTTTAAGAAGCGAATTCACCAGGGCTTGGTAAATGATTGGATTTGGGAGTGATATCAAGGGGGAAAGGTGTGTTAAGGAAGACAGTTTTTATCTGGATGGATGGTGATTCTCTTCACTGAGGTGGATTTGCTTTTGGACTGTGAAATATTAGGCAGCCATTAATAAGGATAAGGTACACCAATCTTTCAAATTTTCCAGACCTAGACCAATATCCATAGCATATTATTCAGTAATAAAATTAGATTATAAAATAGTAGAAATAATAGCTTATAATTTGTTAACATCTATCTATCATCTATCTATTTATCCATCTATCTATCATCTATTATCTACCTACCTACCTACGTACCTACCTACCTATCTATCAATTTGTAGATGCTTTGAAAGGGTTTATGAACATAGGCACCAAGTTAATAACAGTGGTCATCTCTACAGTGTAGGTGGAAGGATTGGGGACTTTCATTTTCTTTTTAATATACTTTTACGTCACTTGATGTTTCTGTAATAAACATGTTTTAATTTGATAATATTCCAGTAGCTGACCAGCAGAGAGGTCAGAGAGACTGCAGGCTGAGGATCAGTATTTCTAGGGACCTAATGGAGGTGCCTAAAGCCTGAGCAGAGAATGCAGACCACCCACCTCAGCTCAGAAGCCATTGCATAGAAAGGAGCCAGTGAAAGAAAGGGCAGCTTTGCAAGAGATCCCCGATGCTTTCACCTATGCCAACAGACCTGAGGGTGTGAATGACAGTGTCCCTAGATTGTGCAGTGCAGTAAGAGTTGTGTAGCTGTTGTGCTGCAGCCATTCTGCCAGGTGGCAGAGGAAGGAAGGATGGCCATGTATCTGTGGTGCATGAAATGTTCAGAAAAGGGAATAAAATCTGAGCAGGCAGAAATGAAAACTTGAAAAGTTTCTGCAATTTATTCTCCTGTTCCATTTTTCTGAAGTTCTATCCATCTCCACATGGAGCCACAAACCACAGAGACATCCGTACCCATCAGTAAGACTGATGCTTGTCAAGGATGCCCTCAGTCAGTCCAAATGTGAAATGACTTAATCCTCTAATTATAGATGACTCCAGCTCTAAGCCCCCAGCCAGGATCACAAGAGACACAATCCTGGCTCCTCCAGGTAAATCCTGCGATTACCCAGCATAGATAAAATGTGGGATCTGCAAGGTTCTTTATTGGAAGCCCACATGAGCACTGACTCTCTGAGGCCCGGCTTCACAGGCCCCACGTGGTGCCCATCAGCTCAGTCTTCTCTTTACTACACAACCCAGGCCATGCTGTTCAACCTGCCAACCTATTTGTAGTGTGAGCTGCGTTAATAATACTCTCAGTTTCAACTCTGAATATTTGATGCAGCATAGCACAGTGTGGCCTGATGGTTTTGACTCCCACTCCACCACTTACCCAGCTGTATGAGTTTTGAAAAGTTACTGTGCCTCAGTTTTCCCATCTGCAAAATGGTAATAATACTAATACCTCAGATGATTGCTGTGAATATTGAGACTCTTCGGGTTGCACCTGCAAATACTAAGCATTCTATAAGTGCTAATAGTTTTATTTGCTATATTTTGACTGGTGTTAGATGTGCAATGTCCTCAGAGTAAATCGATTCCACATCAACCATTGCCTATGTTATCAGTATTAGGGCATATAGTGAGGGTACTCCAGGATTTTGGAAATGTGGAAAATAAGGTTTTCCTCTAAGGTTGAAACAAAAAGATAAATACATAATAGATCAAAACAAAGGCACCTCAAAGTGACAGAATAGTTCCTAGGCAATCAGGGCTCAACTGTAACCACTCATTCATTCATTCATTCATGCATTCATGCATGCAAGCATTCATGCAATGACTTCTGAGTGCCTACCATGTCTCAGGAACCAGGCTGGGTGCTAAATGTGAATTGGGTCTTGATGCTTGCCTTTGCAGAACTTACCAATCAGTGGGGCAAATGGGCAATAAAGGAGAGTGAGCAAATGAACACTAATATCGTAACAAATTGTATTAAGTGTTATAAAGAAAAGAAACAGGGCTCTGTTAGGAGAGAGGTTGGCTGTATGACTATACCATACATTTGGCAATTATGAACAATGCTGCTATGAACATTCTAATATGTGTGTTCTGGTGACAGAGTTTTAATAAGTTGCAATTGTCTAGGAATTTGTCCGTTTAGTATCAAGATCAGGGTGGTGGGAGCAGTGCACCCTAGATGTATGCAATAAGGGAGTGCATTGTCTGCAGAGAATTTAAAAACAATAATAAAATCAATGAAAACCTCTTCCCTATCTTTTGTTGGTTGTTATAAAAAAATTGCTGAGATTTCTGATATATGCCAGTGTGAACTGGCTAGCTTTTATTGAGAACTACTATGTGCCAGGCAATGCTCTCAAAAGTACTGTTATTATCTCTGGTTTTTTGGTCGTTAAAAAAATTTTTTTTTTATTAGTGTCAGGCATACAGAGCAACACAGCGATCAGACATTTACATAACTCACAAAGTGATCACCCCAACAAGTCTACTACCCACCTGACACGCTGCATAGTTATTAGAAAACTATTGACTATATTCCTCATATGTACTACTCATCCCTGTGACTATTTTTTAAAGATTATAATTGACATTCAATATTATTTTATATTAGTTTCAGGTGTACAGCGTAGTGGCTAGACATTTATATAATTTATGAAGTGATCCCCTGACAAGTCTAGTACCCATCTGACACTACACATAGTTTTTGTAATACTGTTGACTCTATTTCTCATACTGCACATTGCATCCAGGTATCTCTCCCGTAACTGTCAATTAGTACTTATTAATCACTTCAACTTTCTCTCCCAACCTCTTAACCCACCTCCCATCTAGTCGCCATCCGTTTGTTCTCTGTATCTGTGGATCTGTTTCTGTTTCGTTTGTTCGTTTATTAAAAAAATTATTCTTTATAAAGCTATATGTACTATATTCTATGTGAGAGTTAATTTGAAGAATTCTCAATTACAGCATTGGCTCTGGACACACTTGGACTCAGCTGCACACCTTTGTTTTGAGAGTGTGTTTGTAACCATTCAGAATAATTTGAGCTTGTCTGCTTTGGGTGCAGGTTATTTCTCCAACCCCTGTGGTATACTATGTGTTCCTGGGTTTGAATAGTAGATCAGAAATAAACAATGATAGCACAGTGATTGGAAAGACAAAGAAACAGAACGTGAGTTACATAAATTCTAGCATTCTATGTGACCACTTGGAGTTGATAAACATCCATACGTAGGGATGTTTGGAAGCAAGTAGAATGGATCTCAGAGAGCAAAGGCATGGATGTATTGTGATTTCTGGAATTTATTGTGCACTGATATTTTCATGATTTGTGGCCAAACTTAACATTGTGTTTAAGACTTTTCCTAACTACTCGTATGTCTATCCTTTCATATGAAAGATATTTTTCAAAATTAAAATTATTAAAAAGTGCTTTTTGCTCAACCTTGAGTGAAGATAGATTGATAATCAGGCTAGACACTCTATGGGTGTGAATATGGGAAGATCAGTTTTGATGAAGTCATTGACTAACTTGCAGAAGTTTAGGCTCAGAAACAGAAATTATAATATATATATTTATTACTGTGAGAGATCACTATTTAAGTATTTTCTCTTTTAAAATATATTAAAGCAATTCAAAATTATTACCCCATTACTTTTTTCATCCATTTTTATGTAATATTTAAATTAATAATGTATTTTGGTATGTGTCTCTGTGTGTTCAATAGCATACAAAATTCTATAAAAGAAAATTTCACTGTCTGTGTTTCTTTTGTGGCCATTATTTGTTTGATTATATGATTATTCCTGAAAACAGTTTTGTTGAGTAGAAGTTGGCAGTGTTAAAACTGATCTGCTCTGGGTATCAAATATGCCAGGTATGTCATTGTGTCCATTTACATTTTCACATTTACAGGCCTTAGGTGGCTCATATTTTTCTCTTACCTGTTTGAGGTTTTTAACTTGTGAACTAATTTTCTTTTCATTCCTGCTGTTAGTTATCTGTGCTATCTCTTTTCTCAGAAATCACCTTTGGCTTTATTTTCTCTTTTCTGTTTTATGTTTGCTTTGTTTTATTGATTTCTGCTATTCCCTCTTTTTAGGATTTCTACTCCCTGCCCACCCTTATCCCTAACTTTTAAGATGGATGCTTAACTCATCAATTTTTTTCTTAACTAATGCATGCATCTTAACGCTAATATTTTCTATAGGTTTCAGCATATAGTATTTTCATGATTATTTAGCTATAAGTATTTTAAATTCCCAATATTATTTCTTCTGTGACCTGTTTATCAATATACTTTAATTTCCTAATATTTGAGAATTTAAAATTGTTGTTTTAATATTGTTTCTTGTCTAATTGCATTGTGGTCAAAGAAGATACTCTGATCTCAGTTTCAGAAATTTGTTGAGACTTGACTTATGGTCCATTACGTGGTCTATTTTTATAAATACACATGTAAGTTTGCAAAAAATAGTACATTCTGCAGTTGTTGGGTATACTATTCTTTTACGTCTGTTTGCTTGTTCGTTCATCTTGTTTTTAAAATCTATATCCTCCCTGATTTTTATCAGTATATTCTATCAAGTGCTGTTGAAATCTTCATAATTTGTGGATGTTTACTATTCTCTTATTTTAATTTTTGTATGACATATTTTAGACCATATTATAAATGCACATAAATTTAAAATGAATGAACCTTTTTATTATTATGAATCGAACCTTTTTATTATTATAAAGTGACTGTCCTTATCTCTAGAAATAATTTTTGCCTGAAATTCTATTATGTTTGTTATTAATATAGCTATACCATCTTTCTCTTTATTAGTGTTTTCAAGCTAATGTTTGCTTTCAACTTTCCTATATTCTTATATTTTGTGTGTCTTTTGAAAACAGTATACAGTTAGTTGGATTTTATATTTTTCTAATCTCATTTTTTTCTTTAATTGAAGCATTGTTGATTTATATTCATCAGATTACTAATATATTTGAAATTTTATGCTATATTTTTTTATACCAGTTCTGTTTGTTCCTCCATTTAAATTTTTTACTGTTTTTTTATTCCACCTCTTCTAATTTTGGGGGGTATTACATGCTTTGTTTATATTCTTTTAGAAGTTACTCTGGAAATTATAAGATGCATATTTAAATTATAAAAGAAAAAAGTGAATAACTTTTCTCCATATTCCTAGTAACACCTTAGATTATAACAGTATAATTTCATTTATTGTATACATTTGACTTACATATTATTACTATCTAGTAATAATGCCTTTAAAATTTTTAACCCTATAAGCATTATTATTATTGATTTATTCTATCAATGTTTATCTGCAATTCCCCATATATTTCCACTTGGTTTCACTTCCTACCTCCTGGTGTCTCACACCTTCAATCTGGGAATACTGCTCACAGCATGTCCTTTAGAATTTTTTTTCAGTGAGGGTCTGCTGCTGAAAATTTTCTGAAATATCTTTATTTTCTCTCTTAAAAGATATTTTTGTTGAATATAGAATTCTAGGTTGCAATTTCTTTTTCCCTTGGGACTTTGAAAAGACATTCAATTGTCCTTTGGTTTACATTGTTGTTCAGAAGTCAGTTGTCACACCAAGTGCCATTTCTTTGAATCTATTTTTAACAGCTGCATTTACAATTTTTTACTTATCTTTGTTTTTCTTCACGTTTTCTATGATTTGTCTAAGGGATGAATTTCTTTTTATTTATTCTGCTTGGGATTCTCTGGGACTCTTGAATCTGTGTCTTAAAATCTTCAATCAGTTTTGAAAATTCTTAGCCATTCTCTTTTCACAAATTACATCTATCTCTTTTGCTTTTTCTCTTCTGAGTTTTAATTTTGGTGATTAATGTTTTTCATTTCTATAAGTTCTATTTAGTTCTTTCCTAAATATGCTATGATACTTTTTATGATCTTCTGTTCCCTGTAGATATTTTCAAGTTTGTAATTTGTATTTTAAACATGATAAATAACTATTAAGTATTTTAGTTTTAAAATTGTGTCTGATAGTTGTAATGTTTGAAGTCTGTGTGGATCTGTTTCTGCTTTCTGTGGTTTACTTTGGTTCTTGTATATATTTACATTATCTTGTATTCTTATATGGCTGTGATTGCTTGTTCATCATTGCTTTTCAAACATAATTTATGGGATTCCTCAATGGCTCAAATGAATATCCTTTCCTCCAAAGAGACTTTGTGTTAGCTTCTGCCAGGGGCTTAGGTACTGTAGCCTTTGGGACCACCATAAAATAAATTCAAAGATTGAGGGGTTTCTGACTTACTCAGAAAATGGAGAATTGAGGTCCAAATGTGCATGAAGGCCTGTGGTCAACACCAATGATTCCCCAGTTAAATTCCTTCTAATCTCTCGTACTGGTTTTGTGTGTTTATTGCCTAGCATTTTTATGCTTTACTGGTACCTGTTAATAGCTGGTACCTGTAACATTCTTCAGGGGATTGCCCTTCGACTATTAGATCCACCTTGCCCATTGAGATAGTTGGAATTTTCTGGGAATACATTCCCTCAGGCCTACCTTTAATCAATGACTGATTGGTACAGAAATACTTGAGAGTTTACACCTACTCAAAAGCCTGTAGCTCATGACTGATTGGTGCAGGAATACAAAAGCCCACCTCTCTTGCCTGGAGAAAGAAAATCTTTGATGTGTGATTTACACTTTAGAGCACCCTATGGAATCAGGCTGAAACTGGGACTCACCTGACTTTTCTCCCTAGATTGGCTTTCTCTTTGTTCGTATCCTGCTTCCCTTAGTCACTAGTTTTTCTTGAAAGTAGTTTCTTAACAAATCACCTTCACTGAATCCTTGGCTCAGGGTCTGCTTCTTGAAGAGCCTGACTGCAGAGAAGGCCTGTCAACAGCTAAGACCTAACATGGATAGCTTCTTTGATTTTTCTTCTTCTGATCTGCAGATCCTTTCCACCATTCCCAGCAGGCAGGTCTAACTAGATCTGATTTTCTTTCCCCAAGTGTATATCTCTCTGGCATCCCAAATTAACATGAGGAAGATCTCAAACAAGACTCTCCACCCTGGATGAATTCTTGACTTTAACTCCTCTCTCTCTCCATCTTTTATAGATCCAGACATTGACCTACAGAACAAGTATTTCTGGTATCTTCAATTGCCTCTTTGATACTCTGGCTTGTTGTTTACCTTGTTGGTTAGAGCCAGAGTAGATTTTTTAGTGTCTCTTGCAGTTAAGTGGTACCTGACTGAGTCCTCACCAATGCAACATGAGTTGAAATAGATGCCTTTTCCAAACTTGATTCCTATAAAATGTCCATGTGATCCTCCATGTAGTTGCTTTTCTGTTGTCACCAGTGGGACACAGAAGACTTAATGGAGGGCTCTGAGGTACTAGGAGTAATAGAATCAATAGATAAAAGAAGCTTTGTTCTCTGAATGGCTAAATAGAGCAGAGTGGTCTCCACCAATTCTCATCACCAGATTATGAAGGGAGTAAAAAAATAAATCTTCATTGGTTAAATCACTAAAAATTTGGAATTTATTTATTTATATATTTTTTTACAGTAGCTGAATCATGCACCTTCTCTTTGCGTGGTCACTGCCGATTTTCTTTGTAACACCTTGTTTTTATCTCACAGTAATCTGCTCAACTCTATTGATTTATGGAATCATTTATTTGTTTAACAAACATTTATTGGATACTAGCCACTATTCTATGCACTGGTGATACAACAATAAATGAAAAACAATCCCTCTTCTTCATGCAACTTCCATTCTATATGACCATTTCTTTGCTATGGTAGCATCTTTTTATTCTATGAACAGTGAACAGACTTATCAGCCAATAAGATGAGATTCCTCCTATTCTTTTCCCATATGGTTACTTGTTTCTAGTACATTTTCCCCTTTCAATTTTAACTACTTTTAAACTGCACGGTAAGGCTAATTACAGAATAGTCAGACTGTTTCCTCCATTTTACTTCACTGAAGAGGAATCCACTTCAAATATACCCCCACATGCTTATTTCCTATCCCGCTGAATTTACCCCTTTCTGTCTCTACTCTCTTTCTTTCTTTTTTTTCTTTTCTCTTCTCTTTCTTCTTCCTTACCTTCTTTTCTTAATTCCTTCCTTCCTGCCTCCTTCCTTCCTTCCTTACTTCCTTCCTTTCTCTTTCTTTCTTTCTTTCTGCCTTCCTTCCTTCCTTCCTTCCTTCCTTCCTTCCTGTCAGTCCTTCCTTCCTTCCCTCTTTCTTCCTTCTTTCCTTCCTTTCTTCCTTCTACTTTCTGTACACTTTCTTCCTTCTTTCTTTCTGTCTCTGCAGTGGTCTTAACAACAATTCCATAGACTTTGACATTAGAAAGTACTACCTGCCCTGTACAGCTCATTTACCTTATTTTTTCCTCTTAAATAGACTTTATTTTTCAGAGCCATTTTAGATTCACAGAAATATTGAGCAGAAAGTACAGAAAGTTTTCACATACTCCCTGCCCCACACATGACTAGTGGTCTCCACTGATAGTTGATAATATCCTGAACAAGTGTTATACTTTTTGCAATTAATGAACCTACACTGACACATCATTTTCCCCCAAAGTCCATAGTTTACATTAGGGTATACTCTTGGTGTTATATATTCTATTGGTTTTAACCAATGTGTAATGACATTTGTATCATTTGTAGTGCACAAAGTAGTTTTACTGTTCTAAAAATTCTCTGTGCACTGCCTGTTTGTCCCTTCTTTCTTTCCCCTTCCTTGACAACCACTGATTATTTTACTCTCCATAGTTTTGCCTTGTCCAGAATGTCATATAGTTGGAATACAGTATGTAGCCTTTTCAGATTTGATTCTTTCACTTAGTTATATGCATTGAAGTTTCCTCCATGCATTTTCATGGCTTGGTAGCTTTTCTTTTCTTTTTATTTTTTCAGATCCTCAACAGCTTTTTTTTTTTTTTTTTTTTTTTTTTTTTTTTTAAAGAGTTTATTGGGGAAAGGGAACAGGACTTTATTGGGGAACAGTGTGGACTTCCAGGACTTTTTTTCCAAGTCAAGTTCTTATCCTTTCAGTCTTAGTTGTGGAGGGCGCAGCTCAGCTCCAGGTCCAGTTGCCATTGCTAGTTGCAGGGGGCGCATCCCACCATCCCTTGCGGGACTTGAGGAATTGAACTGGCAACCTTGTGGTTGAGAGCCCACTGGCCCATGTGGAAATCGAACTGGCAGCCTTTGGAGTTAGGAGCATGGAGCACTAACCGCCTGAGCCATCGGGCTGGCCCAGTAGTTTTTTTTTCTTTTTAGCACTGAATGATATTCCATTGTCTGGATGTACCATAGCTTATTTGTCCATTCATCTACTGAAAGACATCTTGATTTTGCTGCCAAGTTTTGGCAATTATGAATAAAGCTGTTATAAACATCTGTGAACAGGTTTTTGTGTGGAAATAAGTTTTCAACTATGTGGTAAATATCAAGGAGTGGAATTGCCAAATATTATGGTATAAGCATGTTTAGTTTTGTAAGAAGCTGCCAGACTATCTTTCAAAGTGGCTTTATCATATTCCATTCCAACTAGTAATGAATGAAATTTCCTGTTACTCCACATCCTTACAAGCATTTGGTGTTAGTGTTCTGGATTTTGGCCACTCTAATAGGTGTGTAGTGGCATCTCATTTTTGTTTTTATTTGCATTTTTCTAATGACTTATGATATGGAACATCTTTTTATATGCATATTTGCCATCTGTATATCTTCTTTGGCAAAGTATTCAAGTCTTTTGCTCATTTTAAAAATGAAGTTGTTCAGTGCATGTTGCTGAAAACAAATTGTTGTGATGTAAATGAGACAGCAATCTCGACAATTTCCCACAGAGTCCCAAGAGAAAACCATGTTATTTTAGCATGGTAAAATGTAATAAAGTCTATCATGTGTCCGAAATTTAATGTCTCTGAAGTAGGTAAAAATTTCCCCAGCTCCACTAACCCATTCTACCAAATAATCATTATTTGCAGTGCTTGGTAAGGATTACAATTAAACTAGCTACTAAAATTTAATAGACAAGGAAAAGGTAACCAAAAGAAAACTGCACTAGGTTAATTTGTAGAGAAATGATAAGTATGTATAGTTTCTTTTAAAGAGACAGCCTTTATTCTAAGGATTTTTACATTGAAGAATTCAAAAAGTGGTAAAATTTTTTGGAATTTATTGAACGGCATTTAAAAGGAACTGTTAACAAAGGTTCACCAGAAATAAACTGAACAAGCAGGAAAATATAGTTAATAATACTGAAATACTACTAAAAAGAATTCCAGAACATATGTTTTATCTGACATAACAAATCTGTTAGAAGCTGTTATTGATATGAAAACTGACTGCTTCTTACTTCTAAACACACAGTGGTATAATTAACAATATTCAATCACTTCTGTTCTTTCCTGAATATATAAAAATTAAAATACCAATTAAAAAACTAAAAAAAAAATGAAGTTGTTCATTTTATTATTCATCCTTATTGTTGAGTTTTAGGAGTTCTTCCTATATTTTGGATAACAGTCCTTTATCAAATATGTCTTTTGTAAATATTTTCTCTCATTCTGTGACCTGTATTCTCATTCTCTTGATGGCATCTTTTACAGGTCTGATTTGTTTTTTACTCACAGCACTTCTGACACCAAATGTGTGGGTTTTCCACATCAAACAATTCTCTGCAGTCATCAACTATCTTACAGACTAATTCAGTTCTGACACTAATTACCTGGTATAAGCACAGACTCCACAGGTTAAGGGCTCATTCCCACAAGACTAACCCCATATTGAGATGCCGAGCACAAGTCCAAACCACCTGTACTTCTGGACAAGTGGCTATAAAGTTGGAGTATTCCCCCAACCCCTTCTTCAAGTTTGATAATTTTCTAGAACAGCTCACAGAATTCAGGAAAGTGCTTTATGAATATGTACTATTATTAGTTTATTATAATGGATGTAACTCAGAAACAGCCAAGTGGACGAGATGAATAGGGCTGGGTATGGGTGGGATAGTGCACAGAGCCACCACGTCCTCTCTGTGAATGCCACCTGCCCAGTACCGCAGTGTGTTCACCAGCTGGGAAGCTCTCTAAGCCCTGTTGTTTTGCTTTTTTATGGTGGTTCCATTTTGTAGGCATGATTGGTTATATCATTGGCCATTGATGATTAACTCAATCTCCAGTCCTTTTTCCTTCCCAGAGGTCAGAGTGTGGGGCCAAAAGTTCCAGCACTCTAATTACATAATTTGTCCTCTGGCAACTAGCCTTCATCTTGAGGTTATTTGGTGGGGGGGGGGGCGGTGAAAGGGTGGGGGGTGGGAAGGTAGGGTGGGCGTGGGCAATAAGAGTCATTTTATTAGCATAATAAACTCAGGTACCTTTGAAAAGGGGCTTATTATAAATAACAAAAGATGCTTCTCTCACTTCTATCACTCAGGAAATTCCAAAGGTTTCAGAAGCTCTTGTGCCAGTTACTGAGGATAAAGACCAAATATATATTTCTTATTATATCATATATAGCAGCAGAGTGGACATTTTAAATTTTAACAAAGTCCAGTTTATCAATTATATCTTTTATGGGCAATGCCTTTGATATTGTACCTAAAACATATGGTGATGGAAGGAGATCTGACTCTGGTTGGTAAACATATAATGCAATATATAGATGATGTATTATAGAATTGTACACTTGCAACCTATGTAGTTTTGTTGACCATTGTCACCCCAATACATTTTAATTAACAAAGAATTACCATACACGAGAGCATCTAGCTTTTCTCTTATGTTATTTTCTAGGAGTTTTATAGTTTTGCATTTTATACTTAGCTCTATGATCGATTTAGAGTTAATTTTTGTTAAGGTTGGAAGGTCTGTGCTTATATTTATTTATTTTTTTTTACATATGGATGTCCAGTTGTACCACCACCATTTGTAGAAAAGACAATCTTTTCTCCATTGTATTGCCAACTCATTTATTTTTAATTTCCATGCAGCTATCTCTTTGGCTAAGCGATATAGATAGTATGAGAGTAATGACTCTGTAAGGATTATTTGGGGAAGCAGATATGAATGATCAGCCCAATGATTTTCCTTTAAACGACACTGTATCCACATTCAAGACAAGCTTGCCCTTCTCACAACTTGAGCATTGGGGAGACATTGAGTCCTGTTGACATCCTGTTATCTCCAAATCATGCCAATTTGAAGACTTTATTAAGTTGACCCATTAAGTCCTCTTGCTAAAGCTGATCTGGGAAGGTAATGAGATTCCGTTTCTAACTATGCCCTACTGTTACTTCTGTTTGGTTAGGAGAACACAGACAATGTTCAGGAGAAATAACCTTTGGGGGAAACAGTGTGGTTGTAAAGCCCTCAGTCACCCAAATTATCTATATACTGGCAGGCAGTTATATATTTGGAAATATATGAACCAGTAACCAAATCTGACCAGATCCTTGTTCAGCTGCACTAGCTGTGCAGCTGAAGCCAGTTCCTTTCCTTCAAAACTCCTCAGTTTCTTCACCTGCAAAGTGGGTGGCAGGGGTCTGGGTTCTTACCATTGTAGGTCCATGTTCATGACCTCTCTTAATTTGCAAAACTTCTAAATAGCTACACTGTAAACTTTTCTTGAGAGAATTCATAGCTTTCATATGATTCTCAAATTTGGGTTTGTGACTTCCTACCTAAAGTCTAGATTGTGGACTTTTAATTCTTTCAATACATCAACAAATGTTTTGGCAATTTACAGACAATATCAGAGTCCCCCCCACCCGCCCCATAATATTGAATATGTCCTTTAAAGAAAAATTAATTGTTTTAAAGTTTTGTTAGTGCTTTGCCTTTTTGGGTAAGTTTTCTGGGGGAGGGTGTCCTAGGGAAAACCAGAGTGCTTGGGCATCAAGGAAAGCCCAGTTCTGCCCATGTGGGAGTGGCACCTGATTGACCTCTTTCCAGCACACACAAAAATGTGAAGTTGAAAGCACAGTTAGTTAGGAGAGCTCCAAATTTCCGTAATGTTTGGGAAAGAGTGGGTTTGTTTCAAAGTGCAAAAACCTTAGCAGAGCTTAGATGGATGCTGAGCTCCTCTTCACCCCTCTGGTACTAGGCAGCCCAGGGTGAGCTCTTCTGGACAAATGCAATCCAATGTCTTAAGAGAACATGCTCGATATAATGCAAAGCCTGCCCTGATCACAGCCTCTGCCCCTGAGCTGACAGATTACCATTGAGTTGGGTCAGGGTTTTGCTGCTGAAATCTTCACCTCGATATCATTGATCCAGCCAACTCTATGAAAGTGGATATCTTTTACTTAGAATTCTATAACCTTCCAAAAGTGGGTAGATATTTGAAGAATCATTCTAAATTTTCCTTTTCTACAGAAGCTCCTTATTACTGGCTATAAGACTGGGGGGTTGGGGTGGAGAAGGAGGGGAGAGATAGAGAGAGAGAGAGAGAGAGAGAGAGAGAGAGAGAGAGAGAGAGAGAGAGCATACTCACTTATCGAGAGGTTTGGACCATGGCCGATTTGAAATATTACTAACCTTGCATTTTCAAATTTGATGCACAACAACCAAGATGCTAATACTTTCCTTAGTTTAGAAAAAAAATCCTTTCACCCATCTCTTCTAGCTGAAGATTAGGAGAGAGGCTTTAAGAAGATTTAAAAAAAAAAAAAAAACCCAACTTCTGAGCAGCGGAAAAAATGGTTTGTGATTCAGGGGCTTCGGGCAATTCATCATGGAAATTGGGTTTCTTAGCAGACATCGTGTGAATCCTTTCGTCCCTGTCAACTTTTTAATACATTACATTGAGAATGTAAATCGTATTGGTGAGGGGGAGCGGAGAAAAAAAGGGAGCCAGAGAAAAGAGAAAGCTTCCTCATTTTGGATTTAGAAGGGAGGAAGCATGAGGCCTGTAATTCATATTAACTAAATAATAAAAAAAACTGTATAAATATATAGATATGCAGGTATATCTGGGGAGAAAGTGGGGAGAAGTGAGTGAGACAGAGTAAAATTGAAATCATTTTATCCTTTTGAAGGGCCTTTCATGGGTGTTCCTTATAATTTATTTTTATTTCCTTTAGTTTTTATTCCTTTACATTTGTTTCTTTGGCTACAGGAACTAACTTATCCTCCCGGCCCCACCCCATCCTCCCAGAAGCAGAGGACAAAGGCTTGAGGTCAGGGGTTTCATGATTGAGGAAAAGAGAAAAAGGGAATATATCTTATACCTCAGGGAATATTACTGAGAGAGTTGGAGCTTTCCCTATCTCTGTCACCATCAGGATTGAGCAGAGCCCTTGGCTGCCCTCCTTACTATATAGTGTGGTCAACTTCATTCGTTGCTTGTTCTAAAGGTGTTTCATTCTCTCTACCACAATAGTTTACATCCACGCAGGGCTACTGGGGATTCGTAGGTGCATGCTGGCTGGCTCTGTAGAATGTTCTTCTGCCTGTCTTTCCCTCAGCATAATTTGCCGTCATTTTGGCCCCCATATGGGTTTACCACCAAAATTCTTTGCAGAGGTCCTTTTGCGTTCTCCTTTCTAGTTTTCCTGGGCAATGGCATGTCTCTCCAGCCTTCTGGAGCCTGAAGAAGTTTCAGTCCAACAAATTTCATTTGTGGATACAAGGGTTCAGCAACATTCGGCACTGCCAGAGGACGGGAATGGGGCTTCTAGAGCCATTTTCCTGTTGGGGTTTCGGACGAGGGGAAAGATAAGAGGGAGAAAATGAACTTTGATTTTGTGGCTTCTTTCTTCCTGCGCTCCCAGCACTCAGTTCAGTCTCATATAAACAGGCATTGTTTAACCAGCAGACTAGCCTACTCTTGAAACGAGGTCGGAGCTGGGCTTCACACTGATTTCCATTAGGTAGGAAGGTGGGGCGGGGGTCTGGCATCTCTTTTGCTTTAGGTCTCTCATAGTTTCAACTAATATTCCTTTTCCTCTTTCCACTGAAGAAAAGGCAATAAATAAATAAACAAACCAACAGTCTTCCTGGAAACTGACAAAAATCTTGTGGAGCAACAACCCAACAAAAAATTGTGGAAAAGAAGAGCTATCACCTCCTTTGTGGTGTTCAGGGATCATAATGAAATTAAATGAAGACATTGAATCAGTCTTGTGCATGTGGAAAATAAACTGTTGAAATAAACTGTTTGAATTTACTTTAAAAATTAATTTAAATTTCATTTTTTATCAATGTAATACAGTTACTTATTACTACATATGGAAAAACACAAGTCTCGTACACATCTCCCAATCTCCCTCCACTGTTACAAATGCTTCTTCAGATATTTTCCTCCAAATATCTAAACGCAGTGATTATTCTCCTCTTTCTTCATTGATCCATTTTGCACAGTATCTTCTCACTCCTGTTTTTAAAGCTGAAGACTTAGCTTTCTTTATTTCCTCCTACATCATCACCCCTCACTCTTCCAAACTAGTTATAACAGTCAATGTTTGTAGTATGGTGTATGTGCAGATATCAGACGTAGCTGAGCAAAGTGGGGCACCAGCACTATTTGTTTGTCGGTCCTCTAACAAGCTCCATCAGGGCTCACTACTCACAAGGCTGCTGAAGGAGATTGTTCTGGGATTTCCCTGCTCCTTACTTCTGGGCCAGGTCTCCTCTCTGGATCCCCATGTCTTCATTTTTTGGTTTAATTTTTTGCTTTCCTTCTGTAATTAGCCAAAACACATCCACCAGTAGCTTCCTAGGATTGTGTAAATGAAAAGAAAATTGAGCTCTGCGTCTGACATTTTTATTTTACCCTTATGATTCATTGATAGGTTAGTTATTTATAGAATTCCAGGTTGAAAACCTTTCCCCTCAGACCTGTGCATTTCCTCCCTGTTCTTTAGCACCCAATTTTGTTATTGGGAAATAGACTCTTTTGTATTTTTATTCCTTTGAGTGTGATAAATTTCATTTTCTTAGGATGTTCTATTTAACCCCGTCTTCTAAAATGTCATGATGAGGTATGCTTCTAATTCCCTTATTGTGCTGGGTACTCAGTGGACTTTTTAATATGGATACTCAAGTCCTTCTGTTCTTACATACTTTCTCTGAGAGTATATTCTATTCTTTTTATTTTGTTCTGTCTGTACATCCTGGGTTAATTCTCTAGTTTTCTCATTAGTTCTCTCTTAAGTTCTTTACCTTTTGCTCTATTTTCTGGGTTTCTTCCTTTTACTGATTTAAAAAATTTTGGTTGTTATATATATATATATATATATATATTTTCACCCCCCAAAAAACCCTATGATAGTTCCTTGTCCCTTTATAGCTTGTATATCTGCAGATTACTTTTTTCAAATTTTCTTTTGTGCCAGTGCTGTTACTGTTTTTTCTTTTTTCTCTTCCTTTCTATCCTTCCCTTCCCTTCCCCAGCCCTTCCTTCCTCCCTCTTTTCCTCCCTCCCTGCTTCCCTTTTCCCCTTCTTTCTTCCTTTATTCCTTTCCTTCTTTTTTTTTTCCTTTCTTGTTTTGGTGACTCTGTTTTGGATTGGAACTAACAACTAAAACCATTTAGAAGCTCCCTGCAGGTGGTGGGGGAAAGTCTTCTCCGCTGTTGTCCTTACTGTGGTGTAATCAGAGGGTGAGCCAGCCACCTTATCGGGGAGTCCCCAAACATCAATAACTGGAACTCTTTCTTGGGAGTGTTTAATTTCCTCTAGGGAATAATCTTTTCATTTATTTCCAGGACACATGTATTCCTGGCTGCCTGCTCTTGAGAGTGAGGTAGGAGAAGAGACTTGAGGCCCTGCAGTTCAGTATATAGGTTTCCACCTAATCCTCTGTTTTCAGCCTTGCACCTAATCCCTAACCTCTGAATTGAAGCCTCTTCCCTGGAGACTAAACCTCCTGTCTCCTGCAGAGGGCAGGGGAGTATGGTGGTGCCTGGTCACCTCTGATGGCGGTGGGGGCTTGGAAGATCCAACTGATCTTTCTATAGATTTTCAACAACTTTCGTGATTTTCAGTCCCACATCTCACTCCAGCTTCCAAAGTACTTGGTGCTACGTCTCTTCATCTGACTGAGGGACAAAGTGTTTGCTTTCCATGTGTGTATCTCCTCTGCTCCTCTAGGGCAGTTACCACCCACCCCTCTACTTTCAGGCCTCCAAAACCTGTTGAAACTGATCTTCCACGATCCTCTACCTTCCCATTCTTATGGTCTTTGTTGTTTGGTACTTTTTTTATTCCTTTCCTTTCATTTGAACAGTTTGGGGCGGGGAGGAGTTCAATGTGTATGACTAATCCACATGTTTGACTGGATCAGAGTCCGCTCAGTCTCTGTTAGATTTGTGCTGTAGTTTGTTTCTGACCAGACCGTTGGGCAAGGACCCTGGTCTCTAGAATTAGGTAGGCCTCAGTTTCAGGGACTCTCCCAATGCTCTGATCCCAGAGACCATCCAGGAGGGAAGCCTCGGAGCTGGTCAGGCTCCCCCATGAGCCAGCTTCTTCTCACACCTGTGAAGCCTCAGTGCCCAGGTCTAAGGCCATGACACCTGGTGGAATATTTGCAGGTGAACCGAAGAGCTTGGTGGAGACGAGCTTTCTCGGACTTGTCTTTGTTCTCACTGGTGGGATTTCTCCACACCCCAGACTCTGCCCAGAATTGTGATTAAAAACAAACAAACAACAATAACAAACCCTAACATTGGAGATATTTGTTAGGAACAGCTCCCTAAAAATTGTTCAAGCTTCACATGAAAAACTTAACAATAATCTCAGGAAGTTTTGAGGCTAAAAACATCCTAAACATTCCTTTCCCTACCACTTTAACTAGAAAAATGAATAGGGAAGGGAAGGAGCTCACAAAGGAGAAATATAAGGGAAGAAAGGACTGTGTCAGCTCCCAGCAGCAGCCATCCAGAGTAGCATCTTGATTTTATAAACACCACTTTAGCATAAATTATCTCAGTTTTACTTGTCAATTTGGATAATCTTAGTCCTAGAATGGATTCAGGGGTTCTTAAATGATCTGGTTTGGCTCTTCACAGAGTTCGAATTTGCAGATAATTGCCAGAGCTCTTTTGGCTGGGTAAAATTGTTATCAATTGCCTTTTAAAAAGTCAGCACTAAAATAATCATCCCCATGAGCAAAACCCATTACAAACCTTAACTTCGGGAGCATAAACACATTTCAGTGCTGGGGAACAAATGTGTAAGATTTCATCATCACTACATGTGGAAGGGTTTTAAGAAGTTAGAGATGCATTAGGAGCTGTGTGACTGAGCCTCAGGCCTGAGAGGGGAATCAGACATCTTCGGGGGTCTGAGTGATCTTTATATAATCTGTAAGTAACTGGACGTCTTTGAATCACTCTTGATGAAGGGCTACCTGAGTAGTGAAACTCATCTTTGCACATTGTCACATTGACTCCCCAAACACAATCTTACTTGGAAAGTTTTGATGAATAACATAACTTCTACAGGAGGTTTAATGCAGAGAGGAAGAGAAGCTTACATCACACCGCAGTTGAGCAAATCTTCACAAAAATCTCCTGTAAACACCTAACTCTCTCCCTATATCCCTCTCCCCACCTGTAGCAGGCAGCTTCAAATCCCCTGTAAGCTGTTAACAAACAAAAGCTAACTTAGAAACCAGAGTTCAAGAGTAGCTCCTTTCCCACCTCAGTCTCCGCACTCAACCTGCAGAGGGGGCACATTGCCGTGCATCACAAATCTAATCACGTTAAAGAAACAAAAGCAAAATGCTTTGACTTTTTTTCCCCTGCTTTCCAGATAAAGAGCAAATTTAATCTGGCCCAGAAGTTTCTGTCTACCCTGCCCTGCCCTATACTTTCCTCTTGCTCCCTACGCACCAGAAGTACTGAGTGAAACCCTTAAATCTCCAGGAACAAGTCAAGTTCTCCAAATCTACACCTTACATCCTGCTGATGTTTTCCCAGAACACCCTTTCCCTTGGTTGGTTCTTCAAAATTCTACTCAGTTGTTCATCATCCAAGGTATCTTCTCCCACCTCCTAGCTGGGGAGGGACTTGTACTAATGTCCTGAACCTGTGTATTTGTGGGTTGTTCTAGCTCATTCATGATCTCTGTGAGAAAAGAAATAGTGTTGCCTTCATATCTGGCTCCCCTGTGTCTGGCACAGGGTGGGCACAGGATGGGTTGAGTGGATGAATGTTACGGAGACTCAGACAGTAGATGATAGTTCATCGATCCTAAACACGTTCGAACAAAGGAATTGTTCTAAAGGGGCATAAATAGTTCTGCATTTTTTTTTTAAATCCATGTCATTGTAAATAGTAAATATGGTCCAGTAGCATCTTGTAAGACAGTGTGACGTGCAGAATTGTGAAACTGGAAGTGATTGGTTTGTAATCTCGCAACTACTGACATCAGCAAGGACTAGACAGTGTACACTGAAGCACCCAGTCCCAGGGACACCCCAGAATGCTGCCTGATAATGCACAAGCTGCGAACATTTGGGGTCATATGCTTTGACAGCAAATATTGTCTTAAAACATTGACTTGTGATTGTGAAATTACATATATTATGCTTTTCATTTTCTCATCCACATAATAGAAAGCAAAACCAAGAACCAGCATCCAGAAAATGTTGGGACTGAATTGGCTTTTCTTCCTATATTTGACTTGTAAACTGTGGAAATATTGTTGACCAAGAACAGGTTAGGTCCCAGACATTTTTGGGTAAATGTTCCTCCAATATATTTTCAAATGAGGGAATGGTTGAAAACTCAGGATGTGAACAATTGCTGGTTCCTCTGAAGACCTTTGTAGTCTGTAGAGGAAATACGAGGTATGATAAAAAAAAAATACAGTGAATGCTGCTGCTGCGTGCCATCCAAAGGAAAGGCAGGGATCTTCAACAAGGGAAGGGGTGCGTCGAAACTTACTAACAGAGTGTGACAAGTTTCAACTTGTTTGGTGCAGTTAAGGACTTATTAGAGCATTTAAGAAACCACGTGTGTAGAAAACAGCCTGAAAAATGGGCAAACAGTTTCATCCTTCATCATGACAATCACGAAAGAGGACTTACAGAACTGTTTCAGAAAGTGGCAAGAATGAAGAAATAAGTGTGTTCGAAGAAAGGGGGAGTATTTTGAGAAGGACTAATGGCAATGTGTCTCTAATTGTAATAAATTTTTAAAAATTTAAACATTCACCGTATTGCTCGATCATAGCTTGGTACACCATAATTCTTAATAGCCTCTCTGCAGGTTTCTTGTCTTTCCAAATTATTCGTGATTTGGTTTCTTCCTTACATCTTCCTTTCATCCTTATCCTCACTTAGGATCAGCTACAAAATTTGTGGGGTTCTGTGCAAGTGAAAATATGGAACCCCTTGTTCAAAAATTAAGAACTTCAAGACAGCCATAGCAGAGCATTAAACCAAGTGTGGTTCCCTTCTAACCACTTACAGGGCCCCGTGCAGCACCCCAGGTTCATGGCCAGGAAGCCCGCCCTGCCCTCAATCATTTCACACATTTACTGAAAGAATCCTGTATGCCAGCCTCTGGGCTCAGTACTGGAGATTGAATGGGAATGAGACATAGTCCTGCTCTCTAATAATAATAACAATAAGTATAGTGATGATAATGACAACGGCACAAAACTAGAGATCATTTATGCAGCACTTATGTGCCAGGTACTATGCTAAGTGCTTTATGTAAATCACCTTCATTATTCTTTGCACTGTTTTACAGATATGGAAACTGGCTCAGACAGGCTAAATAAACTATTCATTGTTATCCACTTGGTGGTAGAGTTGGGTCTTCTATTCACGTTTGTCTCTCTTCTAGGCTTTTGGCTTTTTCTTTTGTTACCTCCTGCCTTTGCCCAAACTATTATGCTCACTCTGACGATCTGGGTTTTTCTGGAGGATTTTGGATATTTTCCTTTAAGTCTGCCCACTGTCTTTTATAGCCCTGAGAGCCCCTTTTGAGTCTCTTGAATATACCTTGTCTGGGCCCATGGCTCCCTTTGCTCAGCCTAGAGGACTCCCACTCCAGAGAACATCTGGCCCAGTCGACATTCGCACACTGCTGTAACCACTCTGCGTCCCATGCTTTGCCTTTTCCCACATCCTGGATGCCCTGTAAGCAGTGGTTTTACCAGGCTGAGCCTGAGAAGAGCTGCTGCGTCATCCACACCATTCACTTCATACCTGCTACCTTATCAAACCATGCCCAAACTTCCTAATGATCTCTCTATCTGCCTTCAGGGAGAGGTGGAGCCCAGCCGGTGCTTGCTCCCAAACCTGTGCCTTCTGATTCTTAGGACACCTCCCAGCTCTTTCTTGCATGCTCCAAGGATGCATCCTTGTGAGGGGATCAATTTACATTTATACTGGAAAATCCATGTTTAAATATTGGGATAAAATATTCCATGGCAAGAGATACAAATGCTTTATAAAAGTCTTTCTGGAACAGTTTATTTCAGAAACAGCTTAAAATGTGAAGGTTGTGGGAGTGGTAAAGGATGTAAATTTCAAATAATACTTAGCCAGCAGGTACTGCTGGAAACACCTAACTAGAGGGAAGATGTCTCTAGGAGTTGAGAAGAAAGCTACTTTCATCAAAGAATAATATGAGTCATGAAATTTTCACACTTCAGTGGCAAGATTTTCCTTCTTTCTGTGGTTCTGCCAAATGAAAGAAAGAAGAATGAGAGGGAACTAGAGAGGAGGCACTTCTCCGTCCTTCTGATGATTCCCTCTCATGGCTGAGAAAGAAGCCCGGAATGCAGAGAAGTCACCGGCAACTGTAGGGCGAGGCTCAGAGGGGCTTTTGATGTCAAGCTGTCCTGAACCCTCAGAGACGTTTCCCAGGTCTTGATGGGACTTGATCCCATGGTAAAATATAGGGTGAAATAGAAAGGGGCTGTATAATATATCTTCTGCTGCCATGACCGTACTACCCCTTCCTCGAGTGTAGCCACTTACCAGGTTTTACCCGAGGATCCTGTACTGCTCGTACCCTGGGCTTGGTCCACACTCAATGGGAAGTACATAAGAATCCTCAGGTTACGTCAGAAATTCCCTTCTTGATCTTGTTGGCCTGTGCTTTATATTGCTGCTTCTGCCTCACCACCCACTGTTCCAACTTGCTGCCTGTTCTGATTTCTGGGCCATGCTTGTTTGTCAATCTCTGTTGGGTACATCTAGCTGTCTGCCTGCTCTGACCTCCAATTCTCATCTAAGTGCCAAGGGCCAGGCTCTGCTGTAGTCAATGGCAAAGGTGACCCAGAAATGTGTTAGAAAACATTAGAATTGATTTCTTAAGTATCTTAATCAATGATTATGCCATTAATGTTTGCTATATTTAGCTTTTTAATATATAGTTAAATAAAAGAGAAGCATGGAAAATTTGTAGTCCAGTTCTTGATCTCAGTAAGCCTTGTTATTAAGGCCCCCTATTGGGGGATGTTAAGAGGCCAAAGTCCAGCCTTTTGAATGTTTGGAGAAATGGTTGACATCACTCTCACCTCCTGTCTAAGCCACTTACTCCACATATGCCCTCCACCCAGTGCTTTCCTCCCTGTTCTTCATGTCTCCAGTCTGTCCTCTCTTGTTTATTCATTGATAAGACTTCCTAAAATACCACCGCCATTACCCCTCATCAACATGGGCTTCTGACACATTCCTGCCTAAGACATGGAGCTGAGCTGTCCAGGCTATGGCCAGACCTTGTTGTATGTCCAGAACAATGATCTCGATTTCTGGGATAGAAGCCCAGCCCCCAAGAGCTTCAAGGAACCTCAGGATATCAGCAGGCCCTGCTGTTGATCCTTTGGCATCTATGGGCTTCAAGTCTTTTTTCTTTTTCTTTTTTACAGAGTTGAACAAAGCCCAGGAGGTTGAGACACTTGTTTGGTTGAGAGGGACAAAGTGTGGTGTGACTGACTGGAGATTCTCTCCAGAGGGAGCTCAGTGCTCACGCATCACATGTTCATAGTTACTCTGGTGGCTGTGGTTTCCTACAGTCAGTATCCTGGGGCTTCCCACCAGGATTCTGCCTCTGGCACAGGTGATTAGCAGGTGGCAGGGGTCCTCTTTGTCCTGACATCAATCTCAAAGCATTGAGAATACCCTGAAGGTGCCAGCTGTCTTCACCAGATTTCCTTCATCAGATCTATTGAACCCTTTTGAATCACTGTTGTTTTGACCAGTTGTCATTAGCTACCATAGCCTGTAAAACCCATTGCTCCTGCCTTCCTGCCTTGGTTATGCAATTACCCTTTGTGGTCTGAGTCCCCAACTCAGCAAATTCAGATATGACAGGTCTGGGTCAGGCTCTGCCTGGGAATATATCCCCAACTAGCTTAGACTACACTGCTTACTTCAGGCTCCAAATTCCTTTAGCAAATCTGTTCCATAAGATTAGTGTTGGATGAGAGGTCTCTGTGGAGCAAAGGAAAGGGCCATTATCTTCCTAATGCTGCTGTAACAAATTACCACAAATGTAGTGGCTTAAAACACAAATTTGTTCTCTTAGAGTTCTGGAGCTCAGAAGTCTAAAATCAAGGTATTGGCAGGGCCGTGCTCATTCTGGAGGCTTCAAGGGAGAGTCTATTTTCAGTTTATAGAGGCCACCTATAGAGGGAATCCTGCATTTGGTAAATTGTCCCCCCGAAGTGTTGAGTTTTAAATCAGAAGTTGCCGAGACCTTAAATTGACAGGTGTAATTTTCCCCTCCAGAGTGGAATTAGGGGCTCAGATGCTAAGTTAAAATATAGATAAATGAAGAAGTTTACAGTATTATATAGCTGGTTTCCTTTATTGTTCTGACTTTTAAAAATCTGTTACATGCATATTTCCAAACTTCTCTTCAGAAAGATTGTACTGATTGGTGCTTTCTGCAGTTGTAAGTGCCTCTTTCCTTTAGACCCTTGCCAACAATAACCACTATTATTTTTCTTTTTCTTTTTTTGCAATTTAATAGAAAAATAAATGATACTTCATTGTTGCCATAATTAGCAATTTATTGAATTGCATGTAAAGTTAACTATTTCTTTCATAGATAATTGGAATACTTTTGAATATGACAGGTGTTTCTTTAGTTTCTCTTCTCTGTTTGTAGAAAACATTGTACAACTCTTTGTTATTGTCAAAGATGGCTAGTTTTCCTCCAAATTCTGCTCTCTCCCTCTTCATTGGCACAGCATATGGGTGCCCAGGTGCACTACATTTCCCAGATTCATTATGGGGTTAGGCATGGACATGTGATTAAATTCTCTCCAGTGGATGTGAATGGAAGTGGTGTGTGCCATTTCCAGGTCTGGCTCATGAAACCTCCCATGGAGCAGCAATGAGAGTGTCATGGCAGTCATGGCAGCCATGGCAGCCAGTATTGAAGATGGTGGACTCTCGTCAGTATAGTGGAGGGCCATGTATCTTGGACTGTTGCATGAGCAAGATTTAACATCTATTTTGTTGGAGCCATTGCAGTTTACTTTACCTATACAGTTCTAACACATTCAAATCTTTATTTATTTATTTTTAATCAAGTTCTTCTCCCTCATTGAACTGTGAGCAGAGTCCTTGCTTAGTCAACTCTGTAACCCTGTGGCACAGAGTAGGTTTTCGATAAACATAAATTAAATGAATGAATTGTATGTTTACTTGAAAGGGCTCTTGCTGTTTCTCCTAGTTCAGTTGTCAGAGACACTGTTCTCATTACCAGGGAAAAAGAGGAAATCATGCACGTGAATTACATGTTAACACTCAAGCCAATTCTAAGACATATTTCCACTTATAAAATGTGATCTATTTTTCTTTACCTGATAAGTCAGAGATCAGAAGGTACTGATTGTACAGTCTCCTGACCTCCCAGGTGATGAGAAATAAAATGGCTCTGGATGATTTTTTTTATTGTGGTGTGACCATTACCACTTCAAACTTAATTCATGTGAAACTTCAGGCCTCCTGCCTGGAGAAGAGTAATTTTTTATCCCACACTAGAAGTTAAATGGGCCCAGTGAGATCCGAAGAGCTTAACAAATCCTCTGCTTTGTCACAGTGAAGACCTTTGCCTAATGCAAGGTCTTATCCTGTAGATTGCTTGGGGCCAGAAGATAGCCTGGTTAATCTAAGCTGCTCCTACTTCCCTACAGTGTTCACTGAACTGGGTTTTTTGTCTGTGAATAAAATGGACGAGATTTAGGTTGGTTGCCATGGTGACTGTATCAGGAGCCTCTGGGCTCTCCATCTTCCTCTGCTGAAGCTCCTGTGCAATGAACCCCCTGTGGGATATGGGTGCCTCCATCCACAACCTTATGGAATCACCTTCCCAAGACAGTAAAGTTTGTTATGAAAACATGAGCCAGTTTGTCAGGGAAATGGGCTCCTGGTTACCCCTTCTTGGACATGACTCTTGGATCGCACGCAGCTTACCTAGATTATGATCTTAGGAACCCTCATTAATTAGCTTTTCAACCAAAATCCCTCTGGCACCAGGATGGTCGCCTCTAACTTTCTCATCAACTTCAGTCAGGACCAATCAAAGCTTTCTGAGTTGGGATGTTATTCCTTAGGTTTGGAATTATAAGTCCAGCTGCATGGAGGCAAATTCCTTTCTTCTAAGCTTGAGGACAACATCTCAGCAGCTGTCCCAGGGTAAGATATGTGGCTTCTTCCTAGGGGTCAATCTGCTGCTTACCAAGGACACTTTGATGGGGCCTCCAGGGCTCTTGGCTCAACCTTCTTGCACTGATGAATGGCCTTGCCCCAAATGATGGTTTTAGGAAGGTAGAAATGGTACTGCTGATCTAGGTTAAAGTATCAAAAGAGATCCATTTAGTCTTCCCCTTTGTTTCTAGACACCTGAATATAAATGTAGCATCAATTAAATAGTAATATTTTTGTGCCATGTGCTATCTCAGCTCAGTTCTCTTTTTATATGTGGGACCTCAAATTCTTTATGTTCAAAACCAAACTTGGTCACATCTGGTCTGGATGACTATAGTAACAACCTAGCTGATCCATCCATATCCACTCTTATCCCTCCAATCCATTCTCCACACAACAGCCAGAGGGGCTTCTTAAAATTCGTGTCAGATAATGTCCTCCCAGGAACCTCTCCCTGCTCTTGGGATAAGGACGTGGCCTGCAGAGCCCCACTCCCTTTGCAGTTTGTGTTGCATACTCTCCCACCTGTGCTCTGTGCTCCAGCTAAATGGGCCTGCTTTTGGTTAATCTCTGTACTGAGTTCACTTCTGCCACAGGGCCTTTGCTCAGGCTCCACTCCACTGCCTGGCTTCCCTTGCAGCTTTCTACATCTAGTTGCTCTCAGGCAGCTTTCTGTTCTCAACCTTAGTTACTTTTTCAGGGATACCTTTCCTGACTCCCTAGACTAGTCCAGGTTCCCCTATTAGATGCCCTCATTGTATTTAAGGATACATGTTTTCTATACAGGATAACTTTGTAGGTAATTACACATGAATTTGTGTGATTATTTCCTCAATATCCATTTCCCTTCAGAGACTATGAGGTCCATAAGAACAGGGTCTGGGTCTGTGATTGGTCTTTGTTTTATCTCTATATCTAGCACCGTGCCTGGAAGACAGGAGTTCAATAAGTGTTTTTTGAATCTTCACAATCACTGTCAAAACATAAATGATTATGTTTATTTTACAGATGAACAAATTTAAGGCAAAATCTCTCAATGTCCATTGATTGATGATTTAAAGTTCTAGAAAGCTTCAAATCTGATGTTAAATCTGAAGGACAAATATTGAATAATTGCTGTTTCTATTCTGTTTATGAGATTCAAAGGTTTTGGAGGGATTTGGGAGCCTCTGAGAGGCAGTCACAACTGCCACCAGGGACTGGGGGCATTTGGGAATGTGCAGAGGGTTACAGAGGTCTAACCTTCTGCTTCAGGAAAGCATAAGGTTTCAACCTGCCCCTTCTGCCTGATCCATCACCTCATTATGTAAAACACACCTCCCTCACTCATCTGCATCTTGCTTTCCTGCCTCACAACAATTTCCAGTGAGGGTATGTACCCCTCCTCTGAGCTCCCAGGATGCCTTGTTGTTATTGCTATCTGAGCACTTCATGGTGTATTTATTACAACTACCTTTTCATGATGTTTTTATTATAATTGCTTTTGCAGCTCTCTTACTCGTCTGCAAACTTCCTTTTGCACACCCACATCTCTGTGACCCAGCTCCTGGCACACAATGCATGGATTTTAGTGATTCTTTACACCCAAATATACATTCGCTTCACATGGGTGATTGTTAAACATGTCCCAGTGTCTGGGCTCTGAGGCAGTTGGTTTGGGGTAGGGCCCAGACTTGGGCAATTTTTCAAATCTCTCAGATGATAGTGATGTGCAGCCAAGTTTGTGAATCTCTGGGCGAGAGATACTTAGTAAACATTTACTGAAGTGAACTAACGGGGCTCATCTTTCTCTCTGTGTGTATGTATGCACATGTGGGCAGTGTTGGGTCTAGGAAAGAATTGGCCTTGGCAGTGGTAAACTCCTGTGCTGCTCCCCTCTCTCCCAGTGAACCTTGTGAATGCTGAGGATCAGGACAGACTTGGGGGGTTGAAGAGTTGCCAGGGACAAAATTGAGGGATGTCACAGTGGTTCACAGAGACCTATTCTCCAGCTCCAACTCTAGGCTGAACACAAGGGCAGCAAGTCAGCAATTTATCTGCTTTCTCCTGCCAAATGCAGCAACAGAAACATTTTTCCTGATTCTGCATGTTATTTGGAGGTCCAAATCAATTAATTTTTCTTGGGCTTTGCAGATGGTGCGTTTTATTCACTTATTAATTCATTTACTTCCTCAATAAGTATTGATTGATTATGAGGATAGCATAATGCCAACTCTGAGGGTAACATGAAGGAAATGTTATACAGGTGCCCTGAAGAGCGTAAAATCTCGCTGGGCAGACAGTACATGCACATCAGACATCAGCGGCTGTGCATTTTGCCATTAAGAGGGTGGGTGTTTGAGCCAGACAACCTGGTTGATTGGCTGGCCCACTATTTGCTAGTTGTGCACTCTGGGAAAGTTACTTTACCTCTCTAAGCCTTAGTTTCCTCATATGAACATTTCTGTGAATGATAATAAAAACGACATCATAGGGCTGCTGTGAGGATTAAATAAGGTCATTCCTGTAAAGCATTTAGCATGGTGCCTAGTACATAGTAAAACTTCAAGTAAGTGTTCGCTGTTATGATAAGAAGGATAGCAACCTGGGTTAGCAAGTGAGCGGGACTGAGAGTGAAGGATATAGAAGAATTTAGAGAAGGTAGAGATTGATGTGGTCATGGGAAAGAAAGCCTTGTGAAGGTAGAAATTAAGCTGGGTTTGAGGATGAGTAAATCTGGAAAAGAGGTGAGAAGCAAAGACTGGGTGTGTGGCTGGGCAGGTGGCCTGGCTCGGAGCGAGTGCACTTGCTATTTGAAATGTGGCAAAACAGTTCACTATCAGCCTGCACCCTCACCTCTGCTCCCAGGCTGCTCCAGGGCCAATACATTAATCGTTTATGTCTGCTGGTCCCCTCCTAACCCTGTATTCAGCAAGTGTGATGATTTATCGTTATGGACCAAATGTTCCAAAATGCCAGTTGCAGAGCTGGGAAGGCTAAATTTAGCAGAAGAGTCCTGGGTATTTAGAACTTCAAGTGAAATTCTAGATTCTGAGGTCAGGTTAAGACCACTTTGGCCCTTTAACTGCAGTTAACATTTTCCTTGAAAAATTCCAACCTTTAAAAGCCTCTATTTGACACCTAGCTTGCCAATATTTATGTTCCACTCCATTAACATCACCAGGGCTGACTCTCCACTTTCAAAGATGTGCACTTGGCTGGAAGAAATCACTGCTGTTTCCTCATTACACATGCTCTCACACACTCACACACACACACACACACACACACGCACACCCATGTCCCCAGTCTATGAGGTCTGACAATTAAGTTTGCGAACTCATCCTAGAAAAAGGGCTACATACCTCATTGCTGAATATCACTACGGTCACCTTCCAAGTACTCCCCTTGGGAAGCTATGCACCGATGCCAGTGCCTAGTCCACCCTTCAAAGCAATTTTGGAACTCTTTTTTCTGGAATGGCCGTTAAAGCTGTCATCATATTACTCTTGATGTCCTGAATGTCATCAAAATGTCTTCCTTTCAATATTTCCTTTATCTTCAAGTAAAGAAAGAAGTCACTAGGGGCCACATCAGGTGAGTAGGGAGGATGCTCCAATACAGTTATCTGTTTACTGGCTAAAACCTCCCTCACAGACAGTGCTGTGTGAGCTGGTGCATTGTCGTGATGCCAGAGCCCCTTCAGGACCATTTTTGCACATACCATTCTCATGCCAAGATTTTCAGTTAAGATTTTTCTAACTGTTTCTCTATCAATGTTTACTTGGTCTTCTATACTTCTCACAGTCGACGATTTTAACGCACAATTCGACGAATTTTTGCAGTGTTTTCATCACTTCTGCTCATACTAGCTGCCCTGACCTCTCTTCATCAGTGATGCATTCTCTCCCCTTAGAAAAAATGTTTAATCCATTTGTACACTGTTGTTTTCTTCATATTAGTCCCCATAAACTCGGACTAATATGTCCCTGATTTTACTTCCACTCTTGCCAAGTTTAACAAGAAATTTAATGTTTGTTCGTTGCTCTAATTCAAGCTCAGACATTCTTGTGATGGCACACAAAACCACGCAGCAATAATAATGAACGCCTCTTAGCAAGACACCGCCACACGTTGACACGAACACAGCTGTGAGACACTGGTATACCAAGGTTATGAAACCTTACCGAGCTGTTTGTGCAGTGATGCTGATGTAAGCGCACGGTGGCAAATTCGAGAACTTAATTGTCAGACCTCATATGTGTACATGTACTTGATCCCTGGTAAAGTTTCCTGAGTGAAATCTTCTCTGTGGTTGACTTCATCTCTCTTTATTTTTTTCAAGTCTTTCATTTTTTTCTCATTCAAGTATGAGCCTTCCTGAGAACTGAAAGGTAATATATTATCATGCTCTAATGTTTGGTTCCAGGGTTAATTATGTTAACTACATTTTGCTATGATAAGATCCCTAATAAGTACCCATGGATGTTAGGGTTAGGGCTGCTAGTATTGCCTTGCACCTCAAAGATACAGACATGGGCTTTGAGAACCCTGAGGGAAAAGAAAAGAACAAGAACTTCATTTAAAGAAAAAGTTAATTTATTAAACTAAAGATAAAAAGACCTTTATTTTAACTCAGGTTCATGGACTGACTATTGATTTAAAAAGTCCACTTTATTATGACAATCCATCAAACATGGATTTGGGTCTGCTCCTTCTACTAATTCAGAACCCATCAGAAAATACACATTTTTCTAGGTCAGTAATTCTTAATGCTTTTTAGCGGTAGGTGGGAATGGGTGGGTAGGGTTTAAGAATCTGATGAAAGCTATAAATGCCTTCTCCAGAAAAATGCATATGAACAAATTATACACATTTTTTGTATACAATTTTTTACTGTATTTTTTCACATATTTAGAATGTTAAAACAATACGTAAAAAAAGACTTATGATCTTTTTAATTTCATTTTTTGCATGTAAAAATTAATAGCCACTTCCTAAAGAAACCTTAGTAACTAAAAATGTAAACAAAATTTAGTTCAAAAATAACTTTCATAAGAAGATTGCTATTGTTTGGTTAGAACAAGAGATTGAAATTATAAAGTGTTTTTTTTCCTTTTTACATGATAATGCAAATATCTTTCACATCCAATTAGTTTAGACTTTTCATTTTGGTCGTAACAAGAATAGCAAATTCTGACAATGGTATTTGCTAGCAAAAGAGTCAGTTTTCACAGGTTTTTCTGATAGATGAGAGTAGGCTTTGTCAAGCAACATAGAATTCTCTAAAATACTTTGAGTTGAATTCATGTAACATTATTTTCTTTGTCTTCAATTCAATGAGGTCAACTTTGTCAATGTCTAAATCATAAATGTTGTCTTTTTCATTAAAGAATCAGGACCATACATTTCAATTTTAAGGTCACCCAACAGAAGTATTCTTCAAGGGTTTCTTTCCCCTTTTGTACCTGCTCAAGAGCCAGCAAGATCTTTTCACTCTTGCTCTGGCCTCCAGATACCCTTTTTCCAACAACAGAAGGAGCACATAAGTCATCTTTCTCCAAACACCTCTTCCACAATGATAGCTTGGTCAGGAGACTTCACTTTTTTTTTTTTTTTTTAGCAGCATCCATAATGGGATCTGCTGGATCTTGAGTCAAGAGTTATAGTTCATTCAGATGGCCAAAGATGTCAATCAAGTCACTCAAGTCATGAATGAACTCTTCTTTGTCAAATCTATCCAAGAATGGGCTTTACTAGTCACTTAAGAAAGGTAAAGCTTTCTTCCTGAAGTTAATCAATTGCTTCAAAACTTGTACTGTAGAAAGCCAGTGAACTCCAGCATTTATTTCTTGACAAATCCTATTGATAAAGCATGATTCAAGGTCCTGACTCTAAGTTAAAGTGGACATGACTTTGTAGAATTACTGTCTATATTACGTGGCTGTAGAAAACAAGAAGTCAATCTGATGTGTGGAGTTTCTTTTTCAACAACATGGTAAAGCCAGAGGCTTTGTGGAACAGCATTGTGTTCCATCTGTACCCATAGCACAAACATTTTTCTTCCAAGATTTTGCTTGGCAAAGAATTTTTCCATTATGTCAAAATTGTCCTAAGCATCTGATGCTTCCAAAGGGGGCTCTCAAATGGGCATCTGCATGTATGTAACAGAGAAACCGGGAATTGGATATACTGAGAACCATCAATGCATTTATTCAATTGCACACTGAAGGGAACTCATCTGGCTCAGATTCCCTTAAGTAAGACCTTCTTCAAACAAAAGAAAAGCTGGTAACTCTGGATAGGGTAGCACTTCTTGACAGAGGTGCCACTTCACTTTATTTCCCTCTTCTCAGACTACAGATTCCTTGACTGCTTTAGAGCAAACGGCTCCAAGGTCTGACAGTCACAAGGCTTCTTTTGCTTGGCTATGCAATAAGCATTGCTGCAGGATGCTCTAAGTCCAGGCTGTTGGTATAAATTTCTCTAGTTTTTTTCAAGTTGACCTATCTTTTCATGAAAATGGTCCATTCTGTACCAGGTATTCCCACAATAGACAGATGCCAGTTATTCCTTCGATTTTGCTGACTTTATGCTTCCTCTGAGTAAGAAACTTGCTGCACAAGAGGGACCATGCTTTTGGTGTCCATCACATTTGGGATGACCCCAAGGAAACACACTTTCTTCTACTTTATTTCCTTTGATGTTTTCCAACCTAAGCCAGGCCATATACTATGGATTGATGCTCATAATCATAATAGAAGCTTACATTTCCCCCAAAATAAGACCTAGCCAGACCATCAGCTGTAATGCATCTTTTGGAGCAAAAATTAATATAAGACCCCATCTTATTTTAATACAATATAAGACCGGGTATACTATAATAAAATATAATTCTTATATTATATAAGACCGGGTCTTATATTAATTTTTGCTCCAAAAGATGCATTAGAGCTGATGGTCTGGCTAGGTCTTATTTTCGGGGAAACATGGTAAAATATATATCAACAGGAAAGCGCTTTGACGATGATGACTATTTGCTACCCAACAAAATACAGTAATATCCAATGCAATGCTATACTTGTGCATTCTGAAATAATTCATTAAAAACAACATTGGACAAAAATTATTTTTTTTCCATGGAGACAATTTTCAACCTATTGGAAGAAGCTCAAATATGATATGTATCTCATACGCTTCACTGATTCCTTGAAATCCATTCAAGGATCCATGAACACTCAAATCTAGAGAAAGACCCATTTTGCTGGAAAAGTTTTGAAAATGCTGAAACTAAAACAAGAGGGGAAAATACATTGCTTCCATTACTGTTTGAATAAAACCCAAGAATTCACTTGGAGTCCTCCAAAGTCAGTGAATTGGTCCATCTTTGGCCACTCTGCTCTGAATAACGCTTCCTTGGAAATATATTCATACCTCCATAAAGCATTTTCTAGGTTCTGTTGAATTTTCATCTGACTTCCAGACAAGACTGGGGGCTCCTTGAGGGTAGAAACAAAAACATTTTCCATGCTTTCAGGATTAACATTTCGCATGGTACTAGGCACATAGTGAGCTCCTTTAAATGCTTCGGGAGTAAGTAACCATCAAATGTTCTCAAATTAATCATTTAATAATATAGTTTAGATACTCCTGGGGATAGAGTTCTTCATCAGTCCTTGATACATCTGACATTTATAAACTGTGCTTGCCTTTGGCCTTTTGTTTACCACTTTTGATATATTAAGATTCTGTAATAAGTGTGCCAAACCCTCTTAAGAGAGATAGCCAAGGTTAGTTAGATGTGATGCTTCATAAGGAGGTAAATGTGTAGGCATTTCTGCCAGACTGCCAGGGCTCAAAGCGGGAGGGGTCCTGTCCAGTCCAGAATACACGAGGAGGGGCTTTTATCATCAGTGCTCACTGCCCAATCGTGTGTGGCTCCTAGAAGGCAGGTGTCTCAGCTGCTCCCGAGCCCCACTTGGTTTGGAGTGCTCTCCACAGAAGTGCCTCAGTCCTGGCCAATCTCTTTTAGTCTGCCTGGAGGCAAGGCCAGGACATAACCCCAGCGGCAGGCACGTGGGCTGAAGCTCTCAGCAGCCCTCCAGTGCCCAGTGTAGGCCTCTGTGCTGAGCTCTGCAAGGAGAGTGATCCTACAAACTGGAAATGCTCCTCTGAGACCCTGGGTCTGACCATTAGTGTTTTCATTGCATATTTCACAAGCTTATTACAATACCGTTCCATCACTTCGTTAAGAACAATGATATTACCCAAAAGAAAAAAACTTGAAGGCTAGGACTTTTAGAGAAAGTGCTTAGGGAGCAGCCAGTCCCCATCACCACCGCTAGTGGGTGTGCTGGATGGCCCCTGTTGCCTCCCTCGGGGGCAGCAGCTTCTTTCTCCTTGCCCCCTGGGGAGACTGCATCATCTCTTCATTGTCTTTTGGAACAGAAGCTAGGAAAAGGGCCTTTTCAAATAATGGACTTCACTTTCTGACCTGTAGCACAAACACCCCTGAGACAAGAGAACACAAAAACAGCCTTCTTGGAATGAGGAGGGAAAGATACAATGAGAACAAACCACAGATTAGTGGCTCAATAATTTGCCTGCTACACACTCTTGTTGAATATCCTTAATTGGATATCCGAGACTCCCCAAAGTCTAGGATCCCAGGAATCACTCAGTGTTACATCCATACTATACATCTCCACTGTCAGGATTCTTAGTAAGCCCCATTCTTTTTCCTACAGCTTAAATATGCTCGGATTAAATGATATTAGAAAGCATTTCCTTTCTATTTGAAATACTACCACTAAAGAAAAATATAAGACATCAATGGGAAGGCAAATGCTAACTTCTCTAAAAGATACTACACCGAGAGTCTTGCCTGATTTATTCTAATTGTAGTTAATGAATTATTGATAATATTCTGGATCATAATCTTACATTCAAAATTTAATCAGAGATTCCATTCTTTTAAAAGCAAGTCAAGCTGGCTATATTTAAACCAGAAAATGGTTAATTACTTTTAATACTTTTATTACAGTTAAGTATTTGAAAGAATACACATTTCTCTCCAATCTCCACGAATTCCTCTGGGATGGACTGTCTTAACTCTCAGAAGCTAGATGTTGGCTCTAGACTGCAGCCAATGACAAAATGCATCATCTGGGATTATTGCTTTCATTTTGGCAGGAAGGGTGCTTGCCTGATGAAAGTACACAGAGACAGCAAAGATGAGCCCATTGGAAAGGAAAGAGCAGCTGCAGGGACAGAAGACAGAATTCCCCTAGCTGGGAGCAGATGATACCAGTGTGATCTCAGCACCTCCTACCATTTCTATCAGACCATTGTGTTGACAGGCACAAGCATTTCACAGGAATCTGAGTGATGGATTTGAAACAGTGCAACAGAGAAACACTAATTCTCACGTTATGCACAAAATGTAAAGTAATGCAATTCCCCTCAAATGAAAAGCAGCAGCAACCCCAAGCCAAAGCCCTCATCAGGGACGGGAAGACCCAGGGAATTGTGAAATGTGTTTTCTGCTGCGGCCACATGGCGGCGCCACCTCAGCTGATCTTCGGCGTCAGCATTTTGTGGCCCTTCTGTTTACAGGCACCTGAACACCTGAGCGATTTTGGTGGCTGTTCTACAGTTATTTTAACATTTAGTTGGTATAATTTAGCGAAGTCACCCAAGCATTCATTAGGTGATGTTTGTACACACCAGTGATAAAAAACACACCGGAAAGATCAATAACTTTGGAATAGAAGTTAGAAGTGATAAAATACTAGGAGGAAGCCCCAGCAACTGCCATGATGTGCTATTAATGTAAGAACAAGCCCTCTGCAAAACATTAGCGCTAATGCTAAGAAAATAAAAGGCAGCATTAGAGCACATTATTCCATAATGTTTGTGAATTTATGTACCCCTAGAACGCATCCCACATTTTACGTTCATTTCTAAGAGGAATTAGCCTTGAATTCCCAGAGGCCTTCAAGAGCTCATCTCTGCCATCAACCTGGCAGCTGTGTTTGTTTCCTGTCCTTCCCTTCTTCTATTATGTGGTTTCATCTCTCATCCCAGTGCCCAGCAACGTGCCTGAAATACTGCAGGGGCTTGGTCAAGTTTTGTGGAACAAATGAGAAATAACTAACACATATGAAGCATGTTTATATGCCCAGAAACTGGTTAGTACTTTTCATGCATTATCTCCATTAATGCTCATTCAACTCTAAGAAGTAAGCATGAGCATCCATAGTTTCTCAGATGAGAAAGCCAGGCTCAGAGAGGTTAAATAACGTGGCCCAAGGTGACATAACTAGTGATAGGTAGAGCCAGCTCTGAACCAGTCGGACTAACTTATACTGCCTCTCAAATGAATTGGACTGGGAAATGATTGTATTTGAAACCATAACAAGCTTCTACAGCAAAAATGATCTCTGGATGCTACCAAGCATCCTTTGGGCAGCTAACTGGGTTGATACCCTTTTCTGATTGGCTTATGAACAAAGGTACACCTGGGGACAAGTTTGAAAATAAGGGCTGGTGAGAAGTGTACACCAGTGAACTGGCAGCCTCAGCATCACTAGGGAGCATGTTACAAACAGAACTTCTCAGGCCCTTTCCCAGACCTGCTAAATCAGGAATTCTGGAATGAGGCTCAGCAATCTGTGTTTTACAAGCTATCCAGTTGATTTTGACACATAGTCAAGTTTGAGAGCTCCTGACCTGTACACTACAAAGAAAAGTACCGTGTTTGTACATAAAATTCGTGGGGACAATTGGGGAGGAAGGTTGTGATGAGGGGAAAACGTTGAGAATGAGAGTGGAGAGAGAGAAATCTGAATCTGGAGAGATTCAAGTCTCTGTATGAGGGCAGGTGGCCAGGATGGGTGCCTGAAAGGAACAGGAACGTCTGAAATTGAATTTCTAGTTCCACAGTATAAATCACCTTAGTTTGTTCAAACACCCAGTAATGTCTGATTCACAGACCAGGATTTATGTGAATGGTTTTTTTGTAAACATCAGAGAAAGAAGTTCTGACTTCTGTTATCTACCAGAATGTGCTAGTCAGAGAAACGACCCACTGAGAGAACTAATTCAGCACAAACAGGCATTGAGCTAGGAAGGACTATGGGAAGGTATGTTGTATGGGACTTCAAGGAAATCTTAAGGAAGACATTAAAGCCACTCTTGTGTGGCTTTTATGGGTTGGGTTGATCCAAGCTAACATGAGTCAGAGAATAGTGAATGAACTGAGGTTCTGGCCTTTGTATTTCTGGGGCTGGGACGTGTTCTGGTGCCCAAGTACTGACTCCTAACTCCCAGGTCTGGTCAGTTACTGACCAATTTGTATTGAAGTATGGACTGTCAACATTTATATAATATCCAGCAATTGGTAGGCATGCTTGCTCTGTTTATCTAATGTTGCAAAGTAAACCACTCCACAACTGCGTGTCTTCAAACAAGGACAACAAAATAAAACAATGAATTTTGCTCATGAATCTGTGACTTGGGCAGTACTCGGCAGGGAGTTCTTCTCCAGTTGGTTTCAGTTGGGGCAGCTTGAAGAAATGGGTTGGGATCCTCTGAAAGCTCACTCACTCACATGTCTGGCTGTTGACTAGGGTCTTAGCTGGGTTGATCAGCTAGAATACATACTTTCTCCACATAGCCTGGAGTTTCTTACAACGTGGTGGCTGGATTCCAAGACTGAGAATCCTGGATAAAGAGTTTCAGTAAAAAGCCATATTTCCTCCTATGACCTTGTCTTAGAAGTTATGCCGTGTCACTTCTATCAGATATTCTATTGGTTGAGGCAGTCGTAATGGCTTGCTAATTTCAAGAAGAGGGAAAATCTTCGTTTCTTGATGGGGGTATAGCATGGTTCAAGACGAGCATGTCGAACTAATAATATTGATGTGGTCTTTTGTGGGCAATAAGACCCTTTCATCTTGAGAGAGTGACTTTCAAGGAGGTTCTGGCTCTATGCAGGTTGCAGGTGGGTGGGAGGAGGGCAAGACAGTGGCCTGAGCTCCAACTTTCTCAGTTTATACCTGAGAAATCTGAAAGAAATCTAAAACGTTAAGGCTGGCGAACTGCCACATTGAGGTCAGCCTGCACTCCCATGGGTTGTCAGGGCTAAAAAGATGTGAGTGTGCACTGTGGACCAGATGTGGATGGCAGATGGGAGACGATTGGCAGGAGGTTGCTTTATGTCTGTGCTCTAGGATGGGTGGGATGATGGCCCTCAGGAGACAGAGGCTGGAAGTGGATAACAGTATTTGTAGGGGCTACAGCCAGGTCATTGACAAACAGGAAAAGACAAGGACTCCTCTGTTACCAAAAGGTTTTGTGGCTCTCTCTCTCTCTCTCTCTCTCTCTCTCTCTCTCTCTCTCTCTCTCTCTCTCTCTCTCTCTGATGAGGAAGGAGATAAGCTTTGTGTCAAGGCTGAAGGGGTTCTGAGAAGAGTTTACCGGAGGTTATAGGAGCCCAGGAGGAAAGGGTGGGCCTCAGAACTGAGCTCCAGGAAACCCCCGAGGCCATAGGAAGGGCTTTGGACTTCCAAAGGCTATTGCTTTGCAGGGTGGGTCTCAGGTTAATTTTACCTAAATCTCAAGGGAGAGGGAGGCCCCAGCTGATTTTGGATTTTAAGAGAAAGTGTTTAATACCAGTAACATGGTAGGTCAGGGTGCTTCTTTTACTCTGGTGGCAAATTTGTCTTGAAATATCTATGTCTACTGTTCGCTCAGATTAAGCTAACATTTATTGAATATCTTCATTCTGGGTACTGTGTGCGATCTTTTATGTTATTTCATTTGATATTCATAAAACCATATGAAGAAGTTCCTGTAAGTATCCCTTTTTTATAGATGAGGAAATGGACTCACCCAGCGTCAAAGAGCTAGAATGCGATGAATTCAAAGTGAGGTCTTCAGACTCCCAGGCAGAGACCATTCCTTATAAATGTCACTTTAGCTGTCATATACCTATGAGAGGGAGGATGGTGGGTGGATGCCCAATGGTAAAAATACACACAAATTTAGAAAAATTTGAAAACAATAGGTATGTCTAGAAATGATAGAAATTAGAAGATTAAAGGTAAAATGAAAGGAGAGGAAGAGAGATAGGCTCTGGGTACGTCCTCTGCCGTCCTGTTTGCCCTTCATGATGTAACAGTGTATAGCAATATGCTGATTGGTAGCCTACTCCATGTCAGGAATATGGCTAATAGATTTTATGTGCTTCTCCAGAGAGTTGTGTTGAGAAGGATTCTGAGGCTCAGTTCTGGCTCAGTTCTGTTATTAATGGTGGTGTCTGCCACAGTTCAAGGACACAGAAATGGGAGACATAAGTGATGTTATTTGTCACTTCCAAATTTAACAAACAGCCTTGCTTTGCAGTTTTCCTTTCTCCAAACAAAATTAGCTCCATGTCCTTTCACCTTGCACCCAGAAATTTTTATAGCCTTTGGGGTTATTATTTTTTTCATATATTCTCATACCATATCAACATGAAAGTCTTCATGCCTATTTACAAGCAAGAATAACATATCCATATGTTTCTTAGTGCTATATAAGTGAAGAAACAATAAGCAGACCCATCCTCCTTGTGCTCATAGCAGCCCTCATCATTGAACTTCACCATCCAGACTCCTCCCTGCCTTCTGAAAAGTCTACTGTAGAGCTTCTTTATTTCTTAACGGACATCGACACTAATTTGGTTTTGAGAATTTTTAGGACTCTTTCAAAATCATTTACAGTGACTGGAACTACGCTGAGGTATTGCAAACTCAGAGTTGAGGATTAGTGTGGAAAAGATAAAGATATGCCTGTGTCCATTATAACCAGTGGAAAAGTGCCACTTTTGTAGTTTTGTCTGTTGAATAACTGATGGTGGTTGTTTTTGCATCAGATAGAGTAAAGGGATCAGACAGATAGCAGACACAAGGACAGATGGTGCTCGTGTTTACATGATTTCAACATATTTTTCTTGAAGACAACATTCTGGAACAACGGAATTGAGCCTGACTGGTTTTATATATTTTTCCCTGATTTAATATTTAGCTTAGCCTCAGACAGGCAGCTTAGAGTGGTGGGGAGAACATGCATGCATGGGCTATGGAACAGACAGAGCTGGACTGGAATCTTGGTTCTGTTCCTGTGAGCCCTGTGACTTGGTGTCCTAATTGGAAAGATGAGATCAGTTACATGATGACACCCGTTCTCACTTGGACTTCATAAGTATGAAGAGGAGGGTTAAGAGGGAAAATGTATATGAAACCATGTACTGAAAACTCAGTAAATGTTAGTTCTCCTTCTTCGTTCTCTTCTCCCTCGTCATCACTAGCAAATATTCCGTAGCACCTATTTGACACGAGGCAGAACGTTATCATTTATTCGACAAACTTATATTGAGCAGCTACTGTGTTCTGGGCCCTGTAGAAGAAAGCTGTAGTCATTTCTCTCAAAGAGCTCCCCATCTGGCTCCCTCTCCTCTCTGCCTGTGTTAACCTGCTTCTTCTTCAGGGTCCACACTGAGGATGACCTCAACTCTTACTGAACGCCCTCCTTAAAATGGTGGTGGCCATTTTGTTTTCCACAGTGACTAGGTACGCTCGTATGCTTACTGCAATTTCATGGATACAGTGGGTGCTGGTGGAGCAGAATTTACCTTTTTTTGGGTCCCCAGCAAGAGAAACACCATGAGAATTTGCTAGCAAGTTTGTTCTAGATTCATCAGTTTATTCTTAAGAGTAGATTTTGTTCAGTTGGGAAAAAAATCTCTGGAATGGGTCTTTTTATAAAACAAATGCAAGGAAGCAGGCCAATTTGCTGAATTTATAAAATTTACTGACTTGTCTTTTAAACTTATTTTAATAATTATTTTTCTTAAATATATTTAACGAATGTGAAATTTTTCTTGAATACAGTTAATGAATATTTTCAATGTTTTTCTTGAAAATATTTAATTAATATAGTTTTCCTGAATTTTCCACCCAACTGCCATTTCCCCTTCTGCATTTCAGGTTCCCTTATCCTGCCATACATTTCTTTGGTTTGTCATTATACTCATAATCTTCTAACACACCATAGTATTTATGTTTATTATTCTACGAAGGCAAGAATATTTGTTCACTGGTTTTTTTCCTCAAGTTCCTGAAATAAGGCCTGACTTATAAATGGTACCTAATAATATTGTTGAATAAATGGATATTTATTTTTTCTGAATGTAACTAAAGTGTATGCATTTCATATAAAATTTTCTTAGGTTATACTTATTTATTTTATATAATATAATATAATATAATATAATATAATATATACAGAGGGTGCCAAAAATGTATACTATATTTTAAGGAAGAAAAAAACTGTATTAAAATTGTAATACTCAATATATACCAATAACAAAAGATGAATACAAGTCATGTGTGTACATTTTTTTGGCACCCTAGTATGTATAACCTGTATATGTAATATATAGGTCATTTCTGCCTGTTGATAGCATTGTAATATTTATAGATTGTTTTACAAGTCTCATGAAATGACCAATTTATTTAATTTACCAGATGACAAATATACTGATTTATCTTTTTACTACCATGTTTCCCCGAAAATAAGACCTAGCCGGACAATCAGCTCTAATGCGTCTTTTGGAGCAAAAATTAATATAAGACCCGTTCTTATTTTACTATAATATAAGACCGGGTATAATATAATATAATATAATATAATATAATATAATATAATATAATATAACATAACATAATATAATATAATATAACACGACAGGACATAACACAACACAACATAATATAATATAATGCCAGGTCGTATATTAATTTTTGCTTCAAAAGACGCATTAGAGTTAATGGTCTGGCTAGGTTTTATTTTTGGGGAAACAGGGTATGTGTAAGAACTGGTCAGGACTCCTATGGCAGATGTGTCCTAGTGAGCCGCTAGGGGTGAAGGGGATGGGGAAGGGACTCTGTCGGGAATAGAAACAACCATAGATTTGGAGATCGAGCAGGGCCTGATGATTAGGGAGACAGTGAGTGTTTTAGGGGGACTTGGATTCAGTGGCCTGAGATGAGCAGTAGTGGCAGCTGAGACTGAAGAGGCAACTTGTCTGGTTGTGACAGCCTAGTTAGTGATGTGACCAGGAGGACTCAAGATGAACTCCAAGGCTTATGTCATAATTTCTCTATTGCTGTACCTGACAATCTCTTCAAAGGAAGTAAACACACAGAGATGATGTTATGATAGGCAGGGTGAGATCTGTGATGGCATACTTGCACTTGGTCATGTAATCCCCAAGAGAAAGTGTATGATGGGGAACACCAGAACCCTGGATTCCAATACCAACTCCATCACTCGCTAAGCTTTGCTTTGCTCCTCTATACTCATGCTAGACTTGTTGTAAAGATTTAACGAATCAGGCCACATAGAGCTCTTGGAGAAGAGCCTGGCCCCTGGAAAGCCTCAATTCATATTATCCATTATTGCGATTACTACTCTTTCTAGGTTTTCCTTGTGACAACCAGCATGAGTTTTGGAAACAACCTACTTCAGCAATACATATTTCATGAACTCCACGTGGAGGTCTATGAAGTAGGATGAAAGAAATGGGAGAGAATCCTGCTCAAATCCACTTTCCTCTGGGGAGCCTTCAGTAACCCAACCCTTACTCCCAAGCAGTATTAACAACCCCTCCTTGGACCCATAAGGAATCTGTGAGTCCTAAATCATATTTAGGGACATGTTCTTATAAACGTTTACTTCTCTGCCAAACTGAGGCTATTTGAGGATGTTTAGAGGGCTTGGGACAGGTCTTATTCATTTTATATCATCTCTAGTATTACCCCAATTTCATCATTTATTTAGTGACTACATGAATAAGCACACTTTTTAACTCGTCCTTAAGATCATATTATAGCAGAGAGAAGAGAAAAATTAACCAAGCTTCTTGAAATCTCATCCAAAGTCTTATCTGTTCTTTCTGAATGTGTAGCTAAATCTTCCTTACAAAGCCTTACCCGGTACCATTCCTCTAGTTTTAAAGAAGTGCTCTCCCAGAGGCTGACTTGGAAGGCCCAGATTGATTCCCCAACCTGTAATAAAGTGTATGTATAAAGATAGCAGTGTTGTTATACAATTTAATTAGTACATCATTCAGACATTTGGACCAATGCCTGGCTCTTTTTTTGTGTTCATTTAGCTTTTAGTCTAACTCCCACATGAAATAAACAAAAAGGCTAATTGCTTTTGGATTTTAGCACTGGGTGAAATACCTGGATTCATTATGTGAATCATATTTTATAGGTGGATTAAGGGTTCTATTGGTAAATGAAAAATTCCAAGATGACAGCTGTAATACTTAAAGCAAGGCAATTGGAAGGTTTGGGCTCCCAAAGGCAGCATATGACTCCATCTGACATGTTCCGCGTTTTCATAGCAGCATAAAATGTTTGCACACTGATGAGAATATTGTCTCAGGATGGCAAGATTTTATATCTCATCACTCTATAACAGTGGTGTGCTGATAAATGTTTAAGAACTAGCTCTCTGGGAGAGAAGAAACACTCCTGATTTGTAGTATTCACCAATTTCCATGGTGTAGATAGTCCCACAGTAGCTAATTCCAAATTACTGATGAGGAGATGGGAAGAGCTGTACACTATGGGTTCTCATCAGCCCATCTGAGCTGCTTCTTTGCCAGTCGTACAAGGTGGAGGTTAGCCTGGGACTCAGAGACTAGAGTGGGTTTTCTAGTAGTTTCTGCAAGAGGTGCTGTGTGGGAGAGTGGCTCCTGTGTTATCCTGAACACATCTGGGGCCAGCATCTGGAGTCCTCTCCAATTCCCTTGAGAGTGAGGGAGTCAGATGAAAGAAACTTTCTTCTATCTTGCTGTTTCAAGTGTGCTTGAGACAGCGTGGTATAGAACATGTGCCTTTGTTGTCACATAGACTGTTAGCTGCCACCTATTTTCCACATCCATATAATGAAATGAAGGACTGGCTGGGGAATTGAGAGAGTGTAACTGTTTCAAAAGCATTTGGCACAGGGCATGGCACTCAGTAAATGGCAGCTGTTATTATCTGAGGTAGTGCCTATAATAGGAGAGAAGATGGGACTTACTCTGGTCCAATGCTCACTGCACTTTTTGTGTGCCAAGTCTGCTGCTTGGTGCTAGATTATAGAGAAAATTCATGTCTGCGCCCTGCCTTTGGGGGCTGGTTGCCTGCAGGAGATCTCTGTGGACTGTGGTTTGGATTAGTCACAGAATCTGCCTCTTTCTCTCTCATTTCCCATGACGGTGGCTGTGTAATTATTACACTCCAATCAGAATTTGGAGCAGATGTGCAGACCACATGGGGCAAACTCTCCGGTGGTCCTCCAGGCATGGCAGGTCCTCCAGGAGGCTAGAAAGTTTGGGTCTCTCAGTCATGGACCCAGCACTATCATTCAGCAACTTCTGTTACAAACGATTGAAGAGTGAATGAAGCATATGAATGAAGAGTGAAGTTGGGACCCCACCTAATGTTCCAAAGAGAATTTGTGAACATGACAATAACTAGTGTGGTTTATCCCTTATCCTGTGCAAGGCATTGTTCTGAGCACTTTGCAGTCATTATTCGTTTGGTACTTACAAAACCTCTGTGGAGTTAAGCTTTTTGCTCAAGATCACATTGTAAGGTCAGTCAGTGATGGCATGCAAATTCAGATGTTTAACTCCCAAACCCTGCTGCTTTCTACCCTATTGTATCACATCTCTCTCCAAACTTGGAAAGTGGACACTATGACTCATATTTCTAATGAATACCATACAGGTGCAAACCATGCATGTCCTTAAGTCCTTGATTCAGCTTGCCTATCCACTGCCCCCAGAGGGCCTGGCCCTGAAAGTGCCCCTCCGGGCCCCTACTCAGGGAGAGAACTCAGATAACTCCTCCTCTACCTAATCTGCCCATGACCTGCCAAGCCAGGTAAGTTCCATGACCTCAATTCACTCCCGTGTATTACACTGATGGATTATGCCTTGTACCAGTTTCCTAAGGGGGAGGGAGTCTATGAATTTGGAGTCCCAAACCTTGAAAAAACAGCACTGCCCATGATTGAACTAGTTCAAGGTTCAAGTGGATGATTTTCTTGCTGAATACCCAATTGACTTAGTGAGCATTTACAAAAATCACTGTGACTGAGAAAGACCTAAAGCTTCCATGGGTAAGAACAAACAGTGTGCATTTTGCATATTGGGGAGGGTCATGAATCACTGGGGGCCAGAGGGCAGACTGTGGCAGGTAGCCTCTAAAATGGCCTCCAGTGACCTCATGTCTTGGTACTTTTGCCCTTCTATAATCTGTCCTTGAGCATGAGCTGGACTTGCTGACTTGCTCCTAACCAATGTGATTCAGCAGAAATGATGGGACTTCACAAAAAGACTGACTTCCACCTCTCTCTCTCTCTCTCTCTCTCTCTCTCTCTCTCTCTCTCTCTCTGAGTTTTCACTGTGGGGGCCATGTTGTGAGTAGCCCTGTGGAGAGGCCTGTGTAGCAAGGAACTAATGTGCCCGACCATCAGGCAGCACGGACATGAGTCCTGTCAACAGCCACATGAGTGAGCGTCGAAGCAGGTCCTCCCCAGATCGAGCACTGAGCTGACTGTAGCCCCAGTCAACACCTTGATTGCAGGTGGAATATCCACAGCATGGAGCAGCCTAGGATTTGAGCTGTCCATGTTTTAGCAGGCTAGAGAGTGGGTGTGGTTTAGGTTTCCACAGGACTAAGAGAGAGGAGGAAGACAAAGGAAGGGGACATCTGATCAGAGGGGGGTTGTAGGAAACGCTCTTGTGGCTTGCAGGAGGAACATAATCTGGCCTTTCATTTTAGGACAATTGACTGTAACACAATTGTTGTGTTACACACAAGAGCCCATTAAGGCCAGGCTCAGCACATTGAGAATTGCCTTCAGGGACTGGGCTGCCTGACTCTCCACCAAAAACTTCTCCCTCATTCAAACTGGGCTTAGGATGGCACAGGTCTGTGATATTTGCAGGATAAAATCCATAAAATTTCCTTCCCTGAAAATTACAAGCTTTTACTCATAAGGTAAGAAAACTTTCTATAATTAATAACTATTTCAAATCAAGGACTCAAAAAATTGAATTTTCTTTCAAAGATCCTTTAACAGTACTATGTGATTGAGGATGGGCATGACTTATAACCGGTCTCTCCTTAGAGCTAAGTTTTTAATGGGTACTGAAACTCAGAACGCACTACAATTAAACTTCTCTAAACACATTCTAGAATCCAGGCTTGTCACAGAGTCTGCCTGACTGTATGACTAATTAATCACATTATCAAAGTTGCACTGTGTAGAGTTCAAATTTGCAGCAAGCATTCCTTCCAAATTATTATTATTGCTCTTTGTCAAAGCTGATATTAAAAGTTATTTCCAAACATTTCACACCCACTGGCTGATGGGCCAGCTGACATATGCCCTGTACTGTTGGAAAGAGTGGGTATGGGAGTGGTGTATATGTGTATGTGTGTGAGGTTTGCTTGCTTAGGGAGAAGTCAACAAGACAACTGGGAAATTTAGACTTTGGAAAAAGAATCAACACTAAAACTTCCCTGCAGTAAGAGAGATTCTCAGCTGAACTCCTGTAACTCTCTCCTGGCCATTGAAATATCTGCTGTTCCTGTGGCAAAAGGATTCTGTTTGTTTAAGGAATTCTTTGTTTATATTATACAATTTGAAAGTTGCCTTTCTTGATGATTCAGTGGAGCTTTTATGGCCATGACCAAGGGGAATTTTGATGGATGTGTTAGTACCAGTTTTCAGAAAAGCAGGTTCCAAGATGGGACTAAAATGGGCAAGGATTTTAATTAAAGAGAACGTCTGCATGAAAGGGAGTTGGGAAAATCTGGAAGAGACATGAGACCACAATACAAGTTCACCCTGATTGCAGGAGAGGCATGGAAAGTTGAATGTGGGCGTCCTAGGCTGCCATGCTGTGTAAGCTCAGCAAGGCGAGCATGGAGTCCTGGAGCTAAAGTTGGCTATCAGAAGATCCAGGGTATGGGCCTGCCTTAGTATTTCTGTCACACTCAGGCATTGGCTGGAAGCGGCCCGTGGGAAGTATGGCCTCAGTCCTATAGTTAAAGATCTGCGAGATGCATCCTCTTGACCTCCACAATGGGTCTGATGGGGCCAGGTAACCTGGTGCTGAGACAATGCATCCTACCCCAGTACCTGTCATATGCAGGGCACTTCCCCGTGGTACTTAATTGGAGCTGTCAGCACCCAGCCCAAGACCTGCTGGAGAGCAGACCCAGAGTGCTGGGGAGTTCACACCCATGGAAATAGTCTTCAACCAACGATGACTGAGAGTTGGTGGTGAATACCCCTGTTCCTTTCCTATTGAGAAGGGCATCTTTGAAGTGTGTTAAGACTGCTTCCACAGATGAGCCTGCAGAATTCAGCTCCAGTGTCCACTCTGGTAACTTTCTGGTAACTCAAATACACCATGTGTTGGCTTCTTTCCCCTCTGTGTTTTGCATCTCCATATCCTTACCTATCTGCTTCCTGGAATTCTTCTCAAATAAACTACTACAGTAGCACTCAAATTCTTTTGAGTGCCTGCCTCTGGGGACCCAATCTAAGACAATATTTAATTCTGTCCATGGTCCTAACTCTCAGTAGTAATTACTGTGAGAGCTTACTATGTACCAAGCACTAAGCATACACTTTCCTAAACTGTTGCCTTATTTCCTAAATGTCTGTTTTGATTGCTGCCTTAGCTCGGAGGTGTTGGTAAGAAAGCAGAAGTGCTCAGGCCACTATCCCTGCTTTAGCATGAGGGTCCATCCCTGCCTCCAGCCACAGTACAGAACCTGATCTTTCACATGGGGAACAAACAACCTTGGAAGCCTGATGTGCCACGTGCAAGAATAAAGTGCAAAGGACACTTGGAATTGGGAGATTGATCTTGTGGCCCTGCCCCTGACATTGACTAGGTACAGGTTGAGTAGGTCATTAAAACTCTGTGAGAATTGGTGTCTTCACCTGGAAAGTGAAGGGGCTAGGCAAGGCCAGCTTTTCTCAAAACGCTTTCTACAAAAACAATGGTTTTCTGAAATAAAGTCCCTTGCTTATTTAAATGTGGGAAATGTTGCTTACCAAATATTCCTCTTGTAGATTTACAATACACATATACATGTTAAGGACTAGGAAAAGTTATGCACTAAATAAATCTTTTAAACATTGTTTAACCCAATGTTTCCCACATGGTTTTTGGCCACAGAATTCCTTTTAGGCACAGTACCTATTAATATCCTACAGAATTACTGTTCAAAAGCATGGAGATTCCTGGACTTTTGCCAGAGGCCTTGCCAGGGCTGGTGTTTGAGTGACTGGAATACTTGTAAATAGAGGTTTGAGAGGAGTGCATGGTAGTGTGAGTAGAGTGAGAGTTTGTGGAAGAGCAGTTATTGGAAGAGACTGAAAACAAAATTCAAGGCCAGATTTCATGGGTGCTCTTTGTCATTCTGTCTTTCTCAGCACTGTTCTGCTCCTGAAACAAGAAGGAGCCTTCTGTCACTTCTATAAATGATAGGGTGGGGAGGTAAGTGGTGGGAAGAAACAGAGCAGTGGTTCTCAGTGCAGAGGCCCAGGGACTCACCGTCTCCTTCCCTACTTTGACTAGTAGAGATGCAGGGGTGCTGTCTGCTTGTTTCTTAGGTTCTGCTTTTACTAGTGTTTCAGGTCTTGAATCTTCAGGAGGCTAGTGGACATCTCTTGTCTTTGCTGGCCTCCAATCCATTCCCCACCTCCATCTTAGTAATAACCCTCCAATTTTCCTGGGGGAAACCTCTCCCTCAATGCTTAAAACATGTATTTGGCCTCACTCCCCAACTACAAGGACATGATGTGACCTAGTCCTGGCCAATCAGCTTATTTCATTCAAAGATCTATCAGCATGTCAGCCGTGTTAGTCCTGTGGCACTCAGTTATGGGAACTTTTTTTTCCCTTGAAAGACTGGGGAGGAAAAGCACTTTGTCAGTCCCTAGAGTGTGGGGCTGGAGAAGCTGTAGCTGCTACCTGGAGAGACCAGCCAAAGCGAGAAGTGAACACAGAGGCCAGAGGTGCAGAGGGAGGGGCCGGGTCCTGTACACGGGCCAATAAACATGCTTAAGGCAAGTAAAAATTGTTTTTAACTAAAAACTTCAAGAGCTTAAAAAAGCTGGTGGGGTGAATATTAGGATTTTTGCTTTTGATAAAGATTAAGGTCTCTGGCTTAATGATGTGTAACCATGAGGCAAGTTCTCAGATTTTTTTCAAGTACGAGGGAGTTGTTACTCTGATCAGGGCTAAGTGAGAATCTCAAATTTAAAAGAGAGACAGAAAAAGGGAGAAGAGAACTTCCTGTACAAAAGCTTTCTACGGTGCAGGATATTAAGTTCTAAAACTCAGCACTTTTACTCTGTTTAGTCTCTGTCTTAGTTCAAGCTTCGATAATAAACTACTATAGATTGGGTGGCTTTTAAACAACAGAAATGTGTTTCTCACAGTTCTGGAGCCTGAAAGTCCAAGATCAGGGTGCTAGCATGGTCAGATTCTCTTTTGGACTGCAGAATGTCAACTTCTTGTATCCTCATGTGGTGGAAAGAGAGGGCACTAGCTCTCTGGGTTCTTGTTATAATGGCATTAATCCCATTCATGAAGGCTCCCCCCTCACGACCTAATCACCTCCCAAACACCCCACCTCCAAACACCATCATACTAGGGGATTAGGTATCAACATAGGAATTTTGGAGGGACACAAACATTCAGTCTATAACAGTAACTCTTCTTGGCAGTTTAAGCAAGATAATTCCAGCTGATTTATAAAACTTTAGCTCTGTTATAAGAACAGGAAAATATTACAATATTAAGATATGCTATCTTCTTCTGAAATTATTTTTTCTCTTTTGTCCTCATTAAGCCTCTCTTGCTTTCTTCATCCACTCCTCTGCCCTTGTTTTCATTGATGTTGTTTAATGTGTGACTTGCACCTTCAACATTTATCATAAATTGAATCCACTAGGAGTTTAAAAAGCATCCCTGTCAATGGACAGACCCTCGCAATTTTTGTCTGTTTGTTTATTTGTTGTAAGCCAGCAGTGTTCTATATTTTGCAGCTATAGATTTAATAGCCCATTGTGCATTTTACTACTTGTCATACAACAGCACAATTATTTCCCATTCTACTGAAAAAGAATTTGATGCTTTACCCTGATCATTTTATACTTATTAGGGGGTTGTTACCACATAAGAAAGCTCAGCCTTGATTGCAGCAGATTGTGTGTATGTGTGTGCATGGCACACAGAAACCTTTGTGTGTGTGTGAGACCATTTAATTTTCTCTCAATGTAAACAAAAGTAATTGAGCTGTTTTTGCCACAAGATTTATCTCTTGATTATAGTGTGGCAGGACCCGTCACCACACTTTAAACAAATTGTTCCATGATCATTATTAAGTGATTGTAATGCACCTGGCTACATTAACAAACAATACACGTATGTTAGAATCCAGGTTTCCCAGTTTGGCTTCCATAATTCTCCTTAGTCCATGAGGCTCTTGTGCTGTGAGTACGGGAGGAGATGGAGGCCGGGCTGTCCCCAGGGCTCCTTTGCTAGATTTATAGTGCAGGATGCCATGTTCTGTCTAGCAGCCGGATGGGGCCTCTATGGCTGTTAGGACAACCTGTATTATGGACTAGAATTTTCCATAATTTAACACTTAATCCCAAAATGTTTGTCTATCACAAGAGCCTCCCTGTTAGTCTCTTTCTTCGTCTCTCATAAGGTCAAAAATGGAGTGAATGTTACCCAGGTCACCTTGGCTTGGGTGTCTAGCACCCAAATTCCTCTTCAGCTTCCCACCTCTTTCTAGATAACAGCTCAACCCCTTTGTTGACATTCAAGGCCCTCCTGGACCTTGGCCTTGAGGTATCTCCAACCTCATCCCATTCCCCTTATCCTGTATCTTAGTCATGCCAGACTCTGTGAGGGTCATGGACTTCAGGCTGCTTTGTACTCTTGTCCCCAGACATCTGGGGATTTCCTGCTCATCCTTCAAAATGCCCAGTGTGAAGCCCTTCTTGACTTTACCTCAGGCCACTGGTTGACCCCACATTTGTGTGAACAGATTTCCACAGCAATTGTGACTACTTAGTTTAATTAATTAACGAATTAATTCAAAATTAGGCATCTCTTTTTCTCCAGATTGTCAGCTCCTGTGCAGGGCTATGTCTCATTTACCTCTCTATTTCTAATACCTAGCACAATATCTGAACCAAATAGGAGCTCAATAAATATTTGTTGTGTAAATGCATGGAACAGTGAAATAGCATTACTGATAGTTCATGTTAGAAAGAAATCATCATGATAATGTTCTATGTTGTGACAGAGGTTTTCCTTTTACAGGCATGTACACTTGTCAACCCTCATGGAATGGTACACTTAAAATTCAGGCAATTCACTCTATGTATGTAAATTTTACCTAGAAAAAAATATTGCAAATAAATCCTGAACTCTAGTTAATTTTAAGTGAGATGAAGTGTTTAGGAGTGTAGTATACTGATGTCTGTAACTTACTTTGAAATGCACTAAAAAATAAGCTGGATTGATGAATAGATAGAAGGGTATATAACTGGATAGCAAATACAGCAAACTGTTCATTATAGAGTCTAGATGGTGGGTATATGAGCTGTATACTTTAGAATTCTTTTAAATTTTATCTATGTTTGAAAATGTTCATTATAAAATATTGAAAAAAATGAAATTGGGGTGGCTGGTTAGCTCAGTTGGTTAGAGCGTGGACCAATTGAGCTGCACCCTCCTTAAAAAAAAAAAAAAAAAAAAAAAGAAGGAAAGAAAAGAAAAGAAAGAATTCACCAAAGGTTGTACTTATTGCTTATAGAGGCAAGATACCTAGGGTTTAGTTCTGGAGCAACATTGCATCTAAAGATAGCTCAGACCCTTACTGGCTAACCAACTACTTGTCCCACTGTAATTCTTTTAAAATCTCCTGTGCGTGCCTATGCCTTAGCATTGGAAACCCAGCAGCCTTTCAGTCTCCTACCTCTAACGATCGTTCTCTATCACTCTTGGTGTCTTGTCCCACCAGCTTTGTCGTCCCCTTTTCTCTGCCTTCTGTGTAAGGAGCAGCCCCATGGAAACAGTTTATGCACATACCTTGTTCCCTTACTGAGACAACTTCTTTGTTCTTTGCTTTTTTTCTTGAAAATCTTTTCAGATGGCTCATATCCTTTGTCTTAGAGAATCAAGGAGGGGGAAGGAGCTAAGTACAAAATACTCAAAGCTCTGGACTGGAATTACAGAAGAAAACATTGGGAGACACCCACATGAAAAATGTTTACTACGGGAAACAGACTACCTCTTTTTCCTCAAAAACAGAAGTAAGGAAACTGAAGACAAGAAATGCTTTCTTTGGAAAAGGAATATGGTTTCTTTTATCATCATTTCCTCTTCTTCATATTTTATTATTGGCAGAAAATACCATTATAAAAAATAAAAAGTACTGACACCTCCTTCCCTCAAAACATGAAATACATGCATTCGGCTATTCCTGAGCAGCAATATTTTGAAAAAATAAATTAGGTGGCAAGAGAATGCATCCTTTCCATCTCTATAAAGCTCAAGTAAGCACTCTTTTAGCCTCCAGTCAGTATTTAATCAGCATACCATAACTTTTATGGGATGAAATGAAATGCTTCTGAGACACTAAATTTCAAGTGTTGCTGTAAACTTTGGTCATCTGAGTTTGATTTAAATATGATGGCCCCATCCACTATGATGCTGATGGTAATGACAACTGTTGGTGTTGATCATCTGAGAAAATACATATAGATACACACACCACCATAGTCTTCATCTGCTTGGTGTCTTTAGCATATTGGACAGGGAGTAAGCAGCAGAGATGAATTATGACTTTTATAAAAAACAAGCATAATTTACATGAATTTCAATGTAACATCAGTGTATCACTTAGAAGGTTTTTATTTCAAAGTAACACATGAGCTTAAATAATAAAGAAATTTTATTAACTCATGTTAACTCATGTATCTAAAGTCTAGTTTTAGATAAGGTCTAATCAGAGGTTCATGAGGTCATCAAGGCCCTGGCAGCGTTTCTTTACAATTCTCTACATTTTGGTTTCAACCTCAAGTTGGTTTGCTTTGTGGTAGCAAAATGTCTGGATGAGTTTTAGATTTCCTATTTCCAGAGGAGGATAACGAGCCCTCAGCAATTCCAAAAAAATCCTCAATTTATTTTGATTGGGCTCTCTGAGGTCCTATGACCCTCCGGGTAATGAATCACTATGGCCAGGTAGATGGAACGTGCTGATTTGCTTAGCCTCAGTCATGTGCCTTCATCCCGGAGCCAGAGAGTAAAGTTAGCTTCCTTGGAACCATATGGATTCCCATATGGATCCTCAGATGAAAAGGACAGAAAGGAGGAACAGATATTGAGGAAGTTACCAGAAATGTCCACTACGAATCATTAGTTTCCTTCCTGTGCCTTCCCTGTAGTCAAGTTTCTACAATGAGAATCAAGTGATGGAGAGCAGATAGACATCATTTCCCCGGGCTACGTAGAAACAAACGTCAAATATGCTGAAGATATAAAAAGACTTATTGGAAACAGGGAGTGCTTTTTGATATCCCAGTTCAACAGACTGGTACCCTTTACTATTTCTATTTTTCTTACCTGAATGACATTGATATGTATCTATTTTATCTCTGCTGGTTTATTAGGCAGAGTTCATAGGTCAATATATGTAGGAAGTTGTAAGTATAGGAATGGAGCGCACAGAAGGAGGGAAAGGAGCATTTAACATGTGTCAAAGTGTTTAGGGGAAGAGAACTAACATTTATTGAGTACCTATGGTAGCAGGCCAGCTAGGCCAGCTAGGCAGTTATGAGTAATCTTTTTTAACAGAAAAAAATACTGGAAATGAAGGATTGAAAATGGAAGAGAAAGAAATGCACTGCAAAAGGTAAACATATCCAGGGAAAAGATAAGGGAAGGGAAAATCCCCTACCCAGAAATGGAGATAGGGTTAGAATAGGACTCAAAAAATGTGCGGTTAGTTGCAACTCTGCCTTTAACAGTGGGCTTTCCATGTGGTAAACTGCACAAAAAGCAGAGCAATGTTGTGAAAAGATCATTAGGATAGAAACTAGGAGAACTGAGTCAACCCTGCCTGGACCACAGCCACAACTTGTGACCCTGAGCAGATTGCTTAACTTCTCTGCATGGAAGGACAAGCTTCCTTCTCTGTGAATGTGAGTTCCTGAAGGGAAAAACTTTGTCCAGAAGGAGGACAAGAACTGAAGAGAAGAAGAATTTACTGCTCGGAAGGCTGTGAGCACTCAATGAAGAAATCTGGCTGAATAAGCGACCAAAGAGTTGGAAACTTTTCTTTCTTTTCTTTTTTTATTAGTTTTAAGTATACAAAACCACATAATAGTTAGACATTTACACCCCTCACAAAGTGATAACCCCCCAATTTACTTCCCCTCTGACATTGTATATAGCTGTTACAATGCCATTGACTCTATTCCCTGTGCTGTACTCCACATCCTGTGACCATATATATATATATTTAATTATAGTTGACATTCAATATTATTCAGCTTCAGCTTCAGGTGTACAGCACAGAGGTCAGGCATCTACACCGATCATGAAGTGGTCTCCCTAATAAGACAAGTGCCCATCTGACACCCTACAAAATCTTGACAACATCATTGATTATATTCCCCAAACGGTCTTTCATATCCCTGTAGCAGTATTGTGGCTACTAACTTGTACTTTCTAATCCCTTTACCTTTTCCCCTCCCATCCATGCTCCCTCCCATCTAGCATGGAAAGTTCTTTTGATCTATTAACATCTATCTGTCTGTCTGTCTTTTCTATCTATCTGGTTAGCTATCTATGTATTATTTATATTCCTTACTGGATTTTGCAAGAGTTGGGCACGCAGATAGAAACGCATATAATAAACTAGTGAAATATAAATCAAAATTTTGGATGGAGGATATAAAATTAGAAGCATGATGCAGATACGTGGGCTAAAAGACTGAACTTAGTTTCTATAATTGGTCTGGCTCTGAGCTTTCTGGCAGATAAAGGGAAAAAGAGAAAATTACCTGGTTCATAATTTTCAATATCTGAGCATTATAAATACTAGTTCCTTGGTGGGGGAAATAAAACTTTTTATAGAAATAAGTTCTAAAAGGAAACTCCTCATGTGGGGTGAGAAGGAAGGGGAGGCAAGAGTGTTGAGTGGAAGGAATTTGCAGATCAACACAATAAAAGAAAAGAACTGAAGAGTAAAAGTTGTGTTTTTATGAAATTTAACTCAGGTGAGTACAGAAAGTAGAAACACTTTAAAGAGACAGTAACATGAAGCAACAATGGGTTGATGTTGACAGGGAATAAGTCTTTCTGGAAAGAATTCCCAAGTTGGAAAAATGGTTTGGGTTTTAGAAGAGCGTGTGATGAAGTAATTTGTGAAATGAGAAGTGCTGTTTGCTGCTGATAAGCGTCACTGAGTGTCTGTCCTGTCTAAATGTTTAAATGGACAAGGCTGGGAGGACAGGCCTTCGGCCCCATTCCTCTCTGTACTTACAATCCCGTTTGCCGCAAGCAGTCCCAAGTGTCTGGCCTGAGGTAAGTCTAAGCTTGGTGCCTTGGTCACAGCCAGACCAAACCTGGAAGGTCTGGGGAGGGGGGTGAGGTTTTCTGGCCTAGAGCAGACCTTTCTATGAGGAGCCTGTTGCTTTGGGGAGTCCTGGGGAGCAGCAGCAGTGGCAAGGATGAGAAAGTATCCTCAGAGGCTTCTCTCTGACTGAGCCCACACTGTCCCCACTGAGAGTGAGTGGGAAGAAGGCTTTCTTAGGGGTTGCTGAATGGACCCAAGTGAAGACCTCTAAAGCATGTTTTGAGCCACAGCATTCAAGGGGCAGCACGTCCAGGGCAAGCACGGTGACTACAGACGTACTTAGTGACCATCCCAAGGGGAAGGTCTGTCTCAGCAGAGGTCCATATCAGAACTGGGAGGCACAGCTGTGCCCCCCGTGAGATTCTTCCCTCATTACGAATCTTGGACAACTGAAGGGTTGACTTATTAAGGGAGCCAGCAGGATCTCTCATAGCAGCTTTAATTTGTCTCTGCATCAGTGAAGCCGACTCTGGGATTGAGCATAAGTTCAGAAGAGACATTACAACATATATTTCTGTATTTTAAGGCCTGGCAACCTGTAAAAATACTAAAATGTCTTGGACTCTGACCAGGAGATTACCAACTCCACTCTCATGCAAGAGTCCTAAAAAGGAGGTACAATGTAATTCAGCATTGAAAAAGAGGATGAAAGCTTTTCTCTTCCTTCAGAAATATCTACAACTTAAGGATCTGATTTTCATTCAGATGCATTATATTAGGAAGAAATAACCACAGTCTAACATATTCACAAATGTTCCCTTTCTGTGTGTGGATAGAGTAATAGAATAAGAAAAAAAGAGTGGACTCATTATAAAATTTAGGAAGTAGTAGGTAAGTTATGTAATATTTTAAATTTCATACAGCAGTAGAGCTATAAATTGAGTAATTGTGACACGTATTCATATGGGACTTTCAGCTGCTTTTGAATCTTTTGTATGTATTGGATTTTCTTAGATTGAAAGTTTGTTGAGGACAGAAATTGTGTATTTGGCATAGTAGGAATTCAGATTTAAAGATAAAGTTAGATTCCGTTATTTCCAAAAGTTATTCCATTATCCCTTTAGACTGATGTTATACATGATTGAACTGCAATTATATTTGTTAAATGAATTTTCAATAATGTTATCTTCCTTCTGTTAATTTTATCTTTATATTAATTTTTGTTAATGTGAAGCTTTTAAATCATAATAATCACTGGTTTTTGCTCTTAGAAATATATAAATATATTAATATTAGATATTGTATTTTTATTACTTTTTGGTAGAGGGAAAACTAAAGTCATCACAATCTTTTGTTGATTGGTAGAAAGCACAATTTCAAAATAAAAAGGTAAAACCATACCTTGGTTAGCAAATACATTTAGCAAATACATATAAAGATTGAGTAATCTTTATAAAAGTCAATTATGTAGAAAACTTTTTATAATAATCAGTTCCTACTTTTTTCTAAGTGGCAAGCACTTTCTATGAACTATCTTATTTAACACACCAATTTTTATAGGATGTGATATAATCTTTGGTTTAAAATATGGAAGTAAGTTTATGTTGGCTCATTTTGAAATCAGGTATGGTTCTCAGAACCAACTTCCTTTATAGCATCACATCACCTCCCATTTAAACTACAAGAAGACACATGAGCGTGTTCGTGTCAGCTAGCCTCAATGTTCAATGCCCTTGGATCAGTCAGAATAGGCCAGGTTTTATTGTGGTATATTGTGGTGTCAATCATCCTCCAAATCTCAGTGGCTTAAAACAACTCAACACTATTTCTTGCTCATGCCACATATTAATTCTACTTCATGTTGTCCTTCTTCTGGAATACAGCTGACAGAGCAGCCTTTCTCTGGAGGACTGCTAATCTTTAGGCAGAAAGTAAAAGAGAACATGAAAATGCACACTGGCTCTTAAAGTTTCTGCCTGGAAGTGATACATCATCTCAATCATATGTCATTGGCCAAAGCACATCATCAAACTCTGTGGTGCTAGGGAAGGGCAATTCTGCCATGTGCCTGGAAGCAGAGGCCCAAATACAGTAGTCTCACCTTATCCACAGTCTTGCTTTCTCCACCATTGCAGGTACCCACAGTCAAGCATGGTCTGAAAATTTTAAATGGAAAATTCCAGAAATAAAGAATTCATGTTTTAAATTGTGCTCTGTTCTGAGTAGTATGATAAATCTTGTGTTGTCCTGCTCTGTCCCTTGAATAACCCCTTTGTCCAGAGTATCCACGCTTTATATGTTACCTGCCTGTTAGTCACTTAGTAGCCGTCTTGGTTATCAGATCAACCGTTGAAGTATTACAATGCTAGTGTTAAAGTAACCTTTATTTTATTTAATGGCCTCAGAGTGCAAGAGTAGTGATGCTGGCAGTTCAAATATGCCAAAGAGAAGCCATAAAGTGTATGTATCTATAGGAAAAAACATTATATAGGTTTTGGTATTATCCATGGTTTCAGGCATCTACTGGGGGGCTTAGAATGTATCTCTGGGAATAAAGGGGGACTACTGCACCCTTCGACTTCCCCTAAGTTGTCTTCTGGATGAAATGCACACGAACAATCAAACCTCTATACATGCATTGTGAGCTTGGGCAGCACATATAGCTGTATGGCTTTGGGCAAATTATTTAGTAATTCTATATAATAAACACCACAGGGTTGTTGTGAAGACCAAATGAGAAAAATGTCTTTCTTTTTTTCTATGTACACTTTTCAAAACAGAATTGAGGACATACTGTATATATAATTTCACATTAGGCTTTTAAAATTAACGTTATTTCATCAACATTTCCCCAAGTTATTATAAACTTCTTGTAGGAATCCTTATTATATTAGAATAATATTACAGGACATATTCTAAAGTAAGATATACATTTCTATATAAAAGGGCATTTTGCATTTGTAAGATGTTCCCAATTTTCAGTGGCTCCTTATTATCCAAATAGGTGCCACTTCATTAAAGAAGGAAGTGGAAGCCCAGGGTAGGATTGCCCCCAACTGTTCCCCGGTGAGATGAATCAAGCTTCCCACTGAGAACAAGAGGCTTGGCATACACTGGCTTCTCCAAATAAAGGTTTGGGAGGGCTTCTCCCTAAGAACGCAGAGTGCACAGTGCTGTTTTGTAGGTCAAGGAGAAAGCCCTAAGGTATATTTTTTAAAAAATTGCAGTTACCAAATGAAATGGATAAATTGAAACTGCTGCATAGAAAACACTTGGTCACTGCAGCTTGAATATTAGAGACCTGGTAAGGAATGAAGAGGAGATAACTCACTGTCCTTAAACAAGTTCAGACGATCATTAATAAGAGAGGCACACCTCATTTTTCTGACCATGTTCTGTGCCACAGGCCATCTATTTGGGAGCCTATGTGAGCTGGGCCTTTAAAAGAAAAACAAAACTTTCTATCAGCACTATTTTTAAAAAATGTATTTCTCTGGTTTTAATTGTACAATTAAACCCTCAACAATTAAACCCTCAACCTTTCTGTGACATACAGGAGGAGTAGAAGGGCATTTAAGAGCTAGAGGGGATGCAAATAATCTTCCATTTATTTGTTCATTGTTTGATTCACTCACTCATTCACTCACTCACTCACTCACTCACTCACTCACTCACTCACCTTGGAAGCATTTATTGACAGGTCCTATGCTGGGGGAGATGGAGATAACTCAGATGCTGCCCTGGCCTTGGTTGTTCCCTACCTGGAAGGCAAGTCATGCAACCAACTGGACATTCACCATAGAATGGTTGAGCTCGTTATTGGTCCCGGTGGGAACACGAAAAAGGAAACCTTGTCTGGCTTGGCAGAGTCAGGGGAGGCTTTCAGAGAGGTGATGGTTAGGCTAAGACTTGAAGGACAAGCAGGGAGCATCCCTTCATGAAGAACAGTTGGGAACATTGTGCCACGACAGCCCTCTGGCCACCTATCAACCTAAAGGGACCCCTGGTTTTCTGGCCCATTAGTGGGCAAGAGATCCCACATCTGAGCTCAGGTGAGATGAACTGGACATGCTAGAGTACCTTGAGCTGGAATGGGGAGGGAAGCTACATTGGGGAGCAGGCAGTTTTAATCATTAGGCTCTATTGACTGTGTGTAGGGCCAGTGGGGTTTTCAAGGGTCTTCCAAAATGTTTGAGATGTCCCCAACTTGAGATTAAAATGAAAGACTGCATTATCAAAGTTAATATATGCCTGATTTATACAATTGATACCTAATTATACACTTGTACACAATTTATAGAAAATTGTACATTTATACGATGCATCGCTATGTTACCCAGTCTATTGTGCATGCTGAGGAGTGATGAAATTGTGATGAAGCTTTGCTGTGGACTCAGGCCTACCACTCAAAGGCCAAAAGCAGCCATAGGCCAGGAGGCTTAAGACTCCGTATGAGCCCAGTTCTCCCCTCAGTAACTATGTGACTTTGGGCAACTATGTAACCTTCCTGAAGACTCAGTTTTCTCTTTGACCAGCAGGGATAAAGCTGTTCACCTGCCTGCTTTATGGGGTGGTGGTGAAGCAACCAGATAACAGATGTCGATGTGCTTTGTAAGCTGTGAAGCCCCATACAAATGCGAGCCATCTTGCCTGGCCCGGACTCCAGCCCTGACTTGGCAGGCAGGTGATTCCACTCACAGCAGACCTCTTTGATGGATGCCCACACTTCCCTGTCCACAGTTTCATCTCTCCTAATGTGGGGGAAGCAACACGGGGGACAGTTATTCTGGATTCAATCCTGACAGATGAGGGAGAACAGGTTGGTGTTGTGGAATAAATACATAGGCCTTTCTAGTTCACAAAGCATTTCACATACATCATTTCACTTGGTTCTCCCAACAACCCAAATAGGAAATGGAGACTTGCTTGTAATCTTACATCCATGAGCTGAGGAGACACAACTCTAATGCAAGCTCTCTGATGCCACATCTCATGCTTGTTCTCGAGTGCCCTTCCCCCTGGGTGTTCATAAAAGAGAAGTAAATATCCAGACAAGGTCATGAACTGAGCAAAGCTGTCCATCAACCTACAGGTTCAGGGACTCATAGATTATTTTCTTTTGATGGGGCATGGAAAGGGAGGAGGGTGGGGAGGGGTGTTGATGACAAACCTAAGTAAGGGAAAGCTCAGCCTTTCTTCTTTGATGGGAAAGGGGCTTACCCTGGGGAATGAGAAAAGGAAGGACCCAAAACTAGAATCTGAAATGTTATTTTTAGCCAGGGTGGACAGGAAGCTGATAGCCTTTGGGGTCAGACTTTTCTGAGTTCAAATCCTAGTGCTCTCATAGTTGCATGCCTTAGGCAAGTCATATAACTTCTTGGATCCTCAGTTTTTTTCATCTATAAAATAGAAATTAAAACAGGTTTGCTATGAGAAATGAACGAGATAATATCTGTCAAGCCACTAGCCCACTGCCTGGTATATAATTGATGCTCACTAAGAGGAAACTACTATTCTTCATATGTCAGCTATACTAAGTCCAGCAGAGATCCTGCATAGAGTTGTCCAGGAGTCTGATGAGTTGTAGAAGAGCAGTTGTACTGCCAGATGTGTGATGGCTGTGGTCCTGCGACACCACTCATTTCTTACCTCCTGGCTCCTGCCTTTGCCACTTCTGAAAAATTTCTGAGAAAGTCTTTATTATTTCTCTCTGTTTCCTCATACCCTAGAACATAAATTGTGTACATACTGACTTGGGCCTGCTTTTTCCTGCCTCCACAGTCACGGTCGTCATCTTCATGGCAGTTTACAACATCTGGGTTTGAATCCTTGCCCCGCTACTTACTAACTATGTAGCTTTAGGCAAGTCATTTAACTTCTCCGTTTCCAGTTTCCTTATCTATAAGTTGGGGGTAATAATAGCACTTACATATACATCCGTGCTAGTTTTAAATGAGTTACTACATGTGAGAGACTTAGCACAGGGCCTGATACACAATAAATGCCTAGTGTATCAGCTATTATTGTTGGTACAGTTTACTGCTCCTGGCTTCTCTCCTCCACAATTTATCAAGCCCACATTTACTGGACTAATCATCATACCTTAGTTTCTGCACGATATCCTCTTACCTGAGACTCGAGAGTGGTGCCCTGGTCTTTGGGTAATGCTAAACTGCTCTTCCGGCAGGCAAAGGTCCCCGCTGCCCTCCCATTCCACCGTCTCACTCTGGCCGTTTCTCACCATCTGACTTCCTGTCCATTTCCCCTCAGGCTCTCTCCTGAGAGCCCAGGCCACACACTCAAAGGTGAGTATTCCCAAGGCTCCATATTATGCTCACTTATCTTCCTCCTCCTCTTACTCCTGGTAGGCAAGTTCCACCAAGCCCTTCGCTTCAGTAAATTCCCTTCATATTGACTTAGGCAAATCTCTTTTTCTGATTTTGATTAGATTTTTTGTTTATTTGTTTTGTGATGCCCACCATTAGTGATTCATTCTTTTGAAGGAAGCATTGTCCTTTCTCTAGGATCCTCTTTTAAAATGCAAGTAATTATGAAGTCCTAACTGATTAAGTCCTTACGTACTCTGGAAGGCAGAACAAGAAGTTAACACATTAATTATATCTTTGGGCACTGGGGGCTCTTCAGAGAAGGCAGTAAAGTGGAACTGAGAAGAGAAAACATGGAGAAAGGGGAGACAGGCACATATTACCCCATTTTGTTTCGGCATGGTCTGAGCAGGGCACAGGTAAGGAATGAATAAAGAGGAAAACCTGAAAAAGCTGTTGGTTATAAGAGGGTAAAAGTGAAATAGTTGTCAAGCCTGTTATATTGAAAAATATGCTGTAGAAATCGACAGAACCTTGGGTTTAAACCAAAGGACAACACCTGGACAGAGTAGGGCTAGAGGCTTTAAAGGAGGAACGCTCTCTGAAAAACACAGGGTCCGCTTTGAATCTAAGAGGAAATTCTATAAAAGTCTATAAATCTCATTTCTAAAAGTTTGTCCTAAGGAAATAATCAGAGATGTGGTCAAAGATTTATATGCAAGAGTATTCATCATAGTGTTATATATATATTTGAAAATATTCTAAATGTGGAGTAGGAAACTATTTCAATGAAATAGTAAACAGATTATCCTTACATTGAAATCTTTTGCATTCATTAAAATCATATTTTAAAGACTTTTTTTAATGATGTGGAGAAATGCTAATGGCATAATGTAAACTAAAAATTTAGGATACAATATTTAATAGTAAGTGTAACATTAGGTGAGAGTTGGTGCCTGCAACTTCTTCCCAACTTTCCAGTGAAAAAATTTTTTTATCTTTAAGAAATATGATAAAACTGTCAAAAGTGCATGAGCTCAGCTTAGCAAACTGTGTAATATAAGTCACAGTTTCATTTATTCTGTAAGTACAAAAAATAGAAAACATTTTATTTAGATATAACATAAAATTCTACTATTGCCAATTCTGAACTCCTACAACTCTATGTATTCAATGTTCATGGAAAAAAAGATTGGAAGGAAATACATGAAAATGTTAACTGTGGTGATCTCTGAAAGGTAAAATTATGGGTGATTTCAATTTCACTTTATCTTTTCTTTTAATGTTTTGTTTGTTTGTTTTGTTTTTTAGATTCCACAAATCACATTGCATCTGTCTTTCTCTGTCTTATACTCCACTCAGCACAGTAACCTCCAGATCCATCCATGCTGCCCCAGATGGCAAAAACCCATTCCCTTCCCCACTGTATATATGTACCACCTCCTCGTTATCCGTTCTTCCATAGGCAGACACCCAGGCTGCCTCCCCATCTTGGCCATTGTAAACAGTGCTGCAATGAACATATGGATGCACATGTCCCCTCGAGGCAGCATTTTGGGTTTCTTCGGATAAAAGCCCTGAAATGGAATTACTGGGTCTTTTATTGTCTCTTCTTATAGTCTTTGTTTTAAAGTCTATTTTGTCTGGTATAAGTACTGCTACACCAGTTTGTTTTTTGTTTTGTTTTGTTTTGTTTTGATCTCCATCTTGGATCTCCTGTCACCTTTATTTTTTTGTATTTTCATATTTTTGTACAAGGAACAAATACCACTTTTGTAATTAAATTATTATTTTTTTAACCTGCAGAGTCAAAGTTTATATAACATGGGGCTGTTTCCATTTTTGCTTCTGGCATGGGTTCAGTGTTTTTATTGAGATATAATTGACATATAACATTATATTAGTTTCAGGTGTACAACATAATTATTTTGATATTCTTATATATTGTGAAATGACCACCACAGTAAGTCTAGTTAATATCCATTACCATACATAGTTGCAATTTATTTTTGTGATAAAAACTTTTAAGATTAATTCTCTTAGTATCTTTCAAATATACAATATGGTGTTAACTATAGTCATCATGCTTACATTGCATTCTATGACTTATTTACTTTGTAACTGGAAGTTTGTACTTTTGACCCCCTTTACCCTCTACCCCCCCACCCCTCCCCCACTCTGGTAACCAACAATCTGTTCTCTGTATCTATGAGTTTGGTTTTTGTCACTGTTGTTGGTGCATTTTTTTGTTGTTGCATATTTAAGTGAGACCATATGATATTTGTCTTTCTTTGGCTTATTTTACTTGGGTTAAGTTTTTAATAAAAACACGAATCCTCTCACTCAAGTCTGGGTGATACAGGACAACTATTATGTCTTTTGGAATTATCTATAGGCATGTGTATTCTATGCTTAGTATTGGATTTAGGAAGAAACGTCATGCCTGCTGTCTATGGCTCATGTAACCACATATCTGTCACACCAACACGTTAAAAGCCTTTAAAATCTTGGCAATTCGGATCAGGAGCAGACACACAGGTCACTTTCCAAATCAGTAAGACCCTTCCTAGAGGTGTCTCATCCCAGGACAAATAATGATTCCTTAAATCCAGGAAGGGTATAGCAAGACATCTGGTTTTGAGGACTCTTTGCTCAAGTTTACATCCTATCTAGTGAATACTCCAGCAGAAGTTCTAAGTTTATATATATATATATATATATATATATATATATATATATATATATATATATAAATAAAATCCTGGATTATAATCAAATTAATTTATAGAGAAATCTGACCAAGTAACATACTCCCCAGCCCCACCCTGTCATGTTGCTGGCACATTCGTAGTGATTACCCCTGGCTTTGGACATTACTTTCAAACCCCTTATCTTTCATATTGGCTCTTCCTAACTCCCAATCTGGTTCCCA